>NC_053164.1:75780722-78644056 GCF_016835505.1 Polypterus senegalus
AGTCTAATATAAATTACAGGTAAAGTCATAAAGAAGTCAGCTTCCTTGACACCACCGTTCAACTGAAAGATAACACCCTCGTAACCTCTGTTTTTCACAAACCAACAGACAGACGGACCTATCTGAGAAGTGATAGCTTCCACCCCAAGCATATAAGGTACACCAGTATTTTCAAACTAGCAATATGTTACAACCGTATTTGCTCAGACCCGACAGACCGGGATAAACAACTGCAGGAGCTCAGACAAGATTTCATCAGACAAGATTATACCCCCGAAACACTAGACACTCAAATAAGAAGAGCTACTGCCATAACTAGAGACAACCTTCTGGAATATAAAAACAAAGACAAGAACCGCATCCCCCTTGTTGTCACCTATAACCCACATCTTGAAGCACTTTGAAAAATTATAAAAGAACTTCAGCCAATGCTAAACAACGACCAAACACTGAAAATGTATTTCCTGAACCTCCCCTCCTGGCATACAGACAACCACCAAATCTGCAGCAACTAATTGTCAGAAGCTTCCTAAGTGAACCAACAGAAAATGGCACATCTCCCTGCCTACAGAAAAGATGTAAAACGTGTTCTTATATTTATAATACAGAATTTATAGTTAGAACACACTGCCAACTAGAATATCGCTTAAAGGGATTATTTTCCTGTGGATCATCTAATGTGGTTTACCTAATTCTCTGTATGAAATGTCCTGACACTGCACTCTATGTGGGAGAAACTGGACAAACATTCTGCCAGAGAATGAATTTACTCATGTTCTACATCAAGCATGGCAACACAGATGTTCCTGTAGCAGCTCACTTCAGCAGCCATTAATAAAGGCTATCATTAGACTATAAAACACACTTGTTAGGCTCTTTCTGGAATACTGTTGTCTGATTTGGTCTCCATATTATGAAAAATAGATAACAGTGATAAAGAAGGCTTTAAGAAACTAGGCTGATTCTAAGACTGCAATGTGCGAGCTATGAAGAACGGCTGAAGAAGTTAAATGTTTTTCAGTTGAAGCAAACAGATACTAAGAGATGACATGATCGATGTGTTTAAAATTATAAAAGGAATTAATACAGTGGATCTCAGCTATTAGTTTAAAATAAGTTCTTCAACTCAGGAACACAGATGGAAAGTTGTTAAGAGGAAATTTCACACAAATATTAGGAAGTTTTTCTTCCCCCCAACAGAGCTAGACACATAGAATAAAGTTCCAAATAGTATGGTTAACAGTAAGAGTGTTACAACTCAACCTATTGTTGTTTTGGAGAAAAATGGAGTGGTGAGCTGTATTAGGGGCAATGGTCTTTTCTCATCAAAATTCTAAAGTCTAAAGATTAAATGATGCCCAATGCAAAATACTGTATTGCATGTGTTTTAATGTCCTGCAGATGAATCCATCCATTCTCTACCATACTGATAACCATTTTTAAAATACAGTAATGTCATTTGATTGGTAATTATTGACTCTGTTGGCCCTGGGTAAGTGAATCACTGAATGAGGGTATGTCAATGTGGAATGTGGTGGACTTGGCTCTACACCCAACCCTTAATTTAAGAAAAGAGATTTGATAATGGATTTATTTGAAGTGTCATTCAATTATACTGTAATTATTTCCTTTGCATTTTATGTTGTATATTAAAGTTATAACAACATAAAAATAATCATAAACACCAGTCAGAACCTCAGTTTTTAGTCTACCCTTTGCTTCATATCTTGGTTCACAAGAAGAAAAAAAAGTCAACAGGGGAATGCCTTACTAGGAAGAAAATGATGGCTTATACCTTAGCATTATAACTGCTAAATTAAGAAACTGGAAAAATTACATAAATCATCCCAAATGCAGAGTTTTCTTAACTAAAATAAATACATCTTTTATGAAGCAGCAATAAATTGCCAGGTATACTGTAGAAACACTTTACAATGAGAGACAACATTAGTGAACTAGACAGCCTACTTGGGTGATTTCTTTTTACTGTTCAAAGTGTGCAATTATGGGTCAATAAAGTCCTCTTGTTTTTTATCGCCTGCTGACAGCTTAATACCTACTGATGATGTTTTGTAAACAGTGATTACTAAATTGCTCAAAAGTAATTTTATTACAATCAGAACATGATTGTCCAGGGTACTTTTCCCAATTGGGAAAGCGGCATGGCATAAGGGATTTAAATGGCCTTCTCAAAAAAGGTATATAATTCAAAAAGGGGAGGGAAACACAACATAGTGTCACCTCATGGGAGCGCTCCAGCCACCGGGATGAGAAGGAATATCTCAGCCAAGCCACCAGTTACAAATAAAATATGGTTTCTTTAAGACAGCACAGTTCAAAACGAGCCCACCAAGCATTTTATGGTCCCACAGGTTAGTAAGAGTGTTTCTAACAGTCTTGCTTTTCAATATGAGTTTGTTTTCCATCTCGTTATGGCCTTGGGTCTATAACAGACAATGAATACACCCTCCAGAGGTCTGCAGCCAGATGTGGACTGCTTTTTTCCCTTCCAGTGGATGCTTTTAAAGGCCCTCTTGGGTCATGTGCTATTCAGTGGACCTTTTGGGACATGTTTTGTCCCTTGACTCTTCTGCACATGTACAATCTGCAGCAACTTCCAGTCAGTATCTTAGGAAAATAGAGCATACTATTAGAGACATCTACAGCTCTCTGATCAAGGACCAGGGCTTTTACTATGTTGCAAGTCTGAACGTCAGAAGGAGGCAGAGTGAGCTGTGACAGGAGGTACTAATGACACCGTATTGGTGACTGTCCTCCAGAATGCAATAAACTGTACAGCAGTGAAAAAAATAAATAAACAATAAGTAAATAAATAAATAATTGGGTTCAATATTAGTATTTGACAACATTTCGTATCATAAAATATGGCTTACATCTACGACAAAATGTTTTACAGCCATGTCCATCAAACTGTATTTTTTAAATGAGTTAGTTGTGCATTGTTCATATCTGGTACGCGAGGCCATGGTATTTAGCTAAGTGTCATATTTTGTAATTCTCGTTTTAAAGCAGTGCAGCAGCTTGAACTCTTTACAAATTCAGCTATCATCTTTAGAAATCTGTTACAAATGTGGGTTGATTTGTTTCTCTTCCTTATCAAATGATGCGCATAGGTCCACGTCTTATAATTGCTCAGGATCATGTGTGATTTTGTGTAAACCATTTTCAAATAAAACAGTTACTAGAAAGCAAAACTATGTCTGTTTTACTCATTTCAATTGTGGATTAATCTGAGAATGGCTTATGTGATCATCCGAGGGAATGACAGACTCAAAAAGAGAGAACTTTTGGAGTGCCAACCCAGCCGTCCCCATTTACTTCTGAGTTCAAAATAAAACAAATGCCCAATGATGTAAAAAGGAAACAAAAATAATTGCCATGCAAATTAAGTGGCTGCAATTAATCAGGCTTTCCGGTGTGCCTTTGGGTATTCGTGGAGATCCTTAGCTCTGGTCATTCTGGGTAGAATTGACGGTTGCATATGTATTGCCTAGGGTCTAGAATAATACTGCATAGGAAGAAAAAGACAAGACAGTTAGGGGCAGTGACCCCTCTTGGCCTGAGGAGGTATCATATACCTGGAAAGCACTTGGAGGGTGATCTTCTGAAGCGCATGCATGACACTCAGTATGATAGGTGTACAATGATATTTTAGATCAGCTCTTTTTTTTGTAATAATTTTTACATAGCACACTCTTCATTAGAAAGTAACCATTAAATATATATGTGCATTCTGACAGAATTTGCATTTTCCACAAGACTATATATAGCATTATCTTTGCAAACCACAAATTTCTTTAGATGCCAGTGTGAAATCAGACACTGCTAACATAAAAGAAGAAAGTATAGTTCACCTTAAACAAGCTAACAACAGGAATTAATAATGATGGAAGAAGATTTACACCCAGTGTTGTGTGTATGATAAATTTTAGAAAAACAAAATGTTTTAAGATACAGAGGAGTTGCCCGCTCTTCTCTTTATATTCCATCTTATGAATTACATTACAAGAAAGGGTGCTGAGAATCTACTGCAGTCTTTTTGGACCACACCTTTAACACATCTTCCAAAATTGCTAGAAAGCAACCCAATAAAAAGCATAACTTGTTGTTTGGAAATTATGGCAAATCTGATGTTCAGTGGCTCCGTATGACAAAAGCAAAGTGAATGAACAATGCTGCTATTTCATTTTAGTCAAGGCAATAAAAGTGCAGTCAAACTGTCAAATTGAACTCTGCTTCCCTGAATTTCATCTGGAATTTTAAAAGCAGGTATCAAAGGTTTCATGATTCAGCTGGACAGGGAAATAAAAATGAGAACAAAGACTTTTCTTAAGCAAGCTGAATTACAATTTGATGTTCTGAGTGAAAATGAAGAACAATAAACCCAGAAGCCAAAATTCTTAGTCTAACCTCCTCAAAGCAGGTCCTCCAACAAATCATAGTCATAAGAAAGGTTTTATCCAGAATGAAACAAACAAATGGTCAAATCCAGGCAACAACAAAAGGCTAACAAAAACAAAGAAACATGAGAAAGAACATAAAAGCCCTTTGCTTTAATTTTAAAACTCATACTGAATAGAAAGTTCAAGTCTCCATTCTAAGTAAAAAATAATAATAATAATAATAATACATTTTATGTATATATTGTCTTTCCCACACTCTACTGTGCTTTAAAAGGGATGTGAACCTGGAGCTCTTGAACGACAGGTGGTGGCAGACAAAAAACAAAAGAGAATGTATTCTGAAACAAATAAAAATATCAAAAAAAAATGTTTTCCTTTTTTATATCTAGATGTAATAATCTTTAGGATTTCTGAAATGGAAAGCCTGGGGTTCCCCTGACCATAAACAGAATGGCGTCTTTGACACCACATGTCAAGACCAAAACCCACTGAGGCATTTCAGAGCTTTTCAATGGAGTTCAACATAATTAGTCAGGTACGACAGGGATCACTGTTGAATATTGGGATGTGATCTCATTCTAATCAAGTGAGCCACATAGTTCGTGTTTATGAATGTACAAATATTCATTAGAATACTAAACTGTCAGACGACAGCATGTTGAGGAATGTAAAGGGAATAGTGTGCAAATATGGTAAAGTTGCAGAGCACTCAGTATTTTTGGTGCTGAAGAAGTGACACGGAAGCAGGGATACATTTGGTAAGCTGGTTTGTGTTTACTATTAAATAAAGTGATGTGTTTTTTAAATGTTATTTTATTCAAAGATCAATGAATATTAACAAAACATAATTCAATAAAAAAAGAATTCATGAAGCCAAAATTCAGCACCGAACCCCCACAGCCCGACTCACATGACAAAACAGCTTCGTCTAAATCCGGGGTCCTCAATCACAGTCCTGGAGGGTCGCGGTGGCTGCAGGATTTTGTTTTAACCCGGTTGCTTAATCAGAAAGCAATTCTTGCCAATAATTTAATTTCATGGCTTTTTAGTGCTTTAACTCTGCTATGTCAGGTCATTCTCATATCCTAGATTTTCTTCCCATTTCTAAGGATATCATCCAAATGATTTGAGGTCTAAAATGGATGAGTTATTCTCAGTCCTTCACTTTTTTCTCTTCACTTTCCTTCCAAGTATTTAATTAAACCCAATAGTACATGATAAATACACACAGGAGTAAATGGAATCAAGTTAAATGGAGAAATGCTGGTCTCTTCTGTCATTTGCATGTTATGGCTAATAAGGAGCAATTAAAAACCAAGAATACAGCTGTTTAAGATTAAAATAAGCAATAAGGGTTCAAAATCTTAACAAGCGAGACAACTAAAGTGAAGCAGAAGTGTTCCTTGAGCAATAAGTGCTTCTTATTAAGCAACTGGGTTGGAGCAAAAACCTGCAGCCACTGTGGCCCTCCAGGACTGTGATTGAGGACCCCTGGTCTAAATGATACATCTTAATAAAAGGAGAAAGGGCTGTGCGTCCTTCTGGTTGCTGTGTCTCTAAAATGCATTACTACAAGTGTTTGTGATGTGCCCTCTGTTGGAATGACAGAGACCTAGTAGTCAGAAGGACACACAGACATGTTGTTTTATTTTTTTAGAATTCTCTTTCTCTTCAGTACCTTCATGCTGTTCTGTTCTCAATGAGGAACAGAAGATGTTACACTTTATAAGATGCTGTTAAAACATATAATGCAAGTCAAACCAAACTTTTAGTAATCGTCAATGCAGAAAATCAAAGTACATCAAAACAAGTAACCAGGATGACTTTAAGTAAAAATAACTGCATGCAATGCTCATTTAGTCCAGATCTTATATAGAGAGGAATCTCATGGGGTGACCTAAATATAGTACTGCTGCACTAATGACCTTAGCAATTGCATCTGCTGGTAAATGATGGGAGTATTAATATAGTACCAGGAGTGCAATTCCCTCAAAAAGGCAATGACCATACCAAAACAATCCTTATGATATAACTCTGTATCTATAGCTGTCTTTTATTTATTCACTGGCTTCTAGCATTTTGTATTTTATTCCTGTTCATCGATTTCTTGTCTTAACCAAGAACTGCATTTTTTTTTTGTTTAGTTTCTGTTACTTATGAGATTAGCTTGTAATCACTTTTATTTGTCAGGCTTTGTTCCTGACCTGTGTATTTTCACTTCTCTAGTCATTTTGAAATATGTATTAAGCACTTTTAGAATGAGAAAATCACTCCATAAATCTACTATAAATAAAACACCAAGGTCTGTGTGTCCATTCCCTCTCTGCAATTTGATTGGTCAGTTTGGCTTTGGTGTGATTGGTCAGTTTGGTTTTGGCGGTGCAGAAGTGTGAGATGCATGAGTAGGAGTAAAGGCATATGTGGCACACTGACAGAGTTGCCTTCAAAGATGGTAAGTATAAAACCATACTGGAGGTGAGAATGGTGCCTCAAAAATAATGAGAGTCACGCTTAATGGGAATGGGATTGAGAGAGGGAGCAATGGTGAAGAGACAATCACACACATACACAAATACAGTGGAAAGGCGCTGAAGGTGACATGTTGGGCAGGAGATAGCATACTTGTATGTACTCCTACAGCTGTAGACTAACAGAGAGGAGGTAGGCATCTTCTTGGGGTCACCCAGTAAGCCTATACAACTAAGACGGGTTGTGTCTGCTTTTCAGTGCCAGAAAGCTTTAAAAAGCATCCTAAAAGGCACATCACTGTATTGAAATAATTTCAGGAAAAATGTCCTGAAGCATTTCCTGTGCTGCAAGGTATGAGTTACTATTTAAATTAGATCATTCTTTGCAATTTAAAGTGTTTTTTTTTTCCTCATGTAAAGAAAACCATTTAGTTAAAAATCTTCTGCTTATTTAAACTACAGAAGAGCAGGTCTTACATTTTTTTTTAACAGAGAACAAACAGTACTTAAATTCAAAGCAAATTGCTTCGTAGAATGGTGCAAAGCAGCACACTGGGAGGCCTTTCAGTCTCAAATCAATGTCTAGTAGAAGCAGATAACTAGAAAGTGACAGGCTGTAACTGCGTCTTTTAATTTTAAGAATGCTGTATTTTTGTATGGTTTTGACGTATTACATCAACAAAAAGATCCATTTGCTTTTCATATTGTCCCAGTCAGCTGCCTTATTTATGTTTAACCAGTCCCAGTCACACTATAAAGCTATATTTTACCATTTTTCTTCTCTGGGTATAACAATTAAAGAAAACAAACAAAAATAATAAAAGCCAAGGTGGTGGATTTTATTGATTCCTGACAAATACTGCTTCTTGGTGAGAGGAGGGGCGCCATGCTTATGATGGATGTTCGATGTCTGGCATTACGATGACATTTTTCATATCACGACAATAACAAGATTATGGTGGAAATGAAAAATGATCTTTATGGCAACCATCTTCGCAGCAGTTCCCGAGTTGCACCTTTACAGCAGGAAACCATTACATAAGCTTCAAATATTCCTTCTGAGGGAGTCATGGTGCGAAGCTCTGCATACATTAACGAGCAAATAGCCATTGTTTTTCTTTCTCTGTGTTTCCAATATAAGCTGGGAAATAATGGATACTGCAAGATAATCTCTGTCTTTTTAGAGACACTTCAGGCCAGCATAAAGAAGAGAAAGCAAATCTGTGTGCTGCTGTTGCCATGAAACATTATGAAGTGTCTTGGCTCGCTTACATCCTCCTGCTGGAGCCTTTTTACCCGGCATCCATGTGATCTGGATTAACTGCGTGAAAGATTTGAATATGCAGCCAATTTTAATAGACGAAAAAATCCTATTAAAGGCTAGCTTCCTTTAGAAACAGTTTCCAGAATTGCAGGGTTGCTATGCAATCTATGGGCCAAGGGAGGTCTGCTTTCCATGGTGCTAAAAATCACTAAGTTGTATCAGCTATTTATTTTGTCAGTTGTTTGAAAATGTTAAATCAAGTTTAATTTCCTTTGTGCAGTTAATACAGGGGATGAGTCTAAGCAACTTCATGTTCTGTTTTTGTAAGTCTACATTTTCCTGATTCAATTAAAGCAAATGTAATGTAATGCATGCAACGAGGATTCTCTGCATTAGAGCACCTGTTCAACCTTTATTTAATTGTCTCTGACTGTGCAAGTCTATCTTTGACCTTCCTTTATGTCTTTTGAATTAAATTTCATTATAAATGTGATATTTTCTTACCCAATCAAACATATTCTCCCTCCATGAAACCATATGTATATTTACCCGTTGTCTGATGCAACTTCATCCAACACTCAATCACACAGCAAAGGTAATCTAATGACATTGAAACTTGGTGGATGCTTGAACAGAATAAGGTATTAAAACAAACACAAATATTACAGTGATAAATGAAGATGCCCCTACCCCTGATAATATTATGGGGGCTACAAGGGAAAGGGCAATTGTAAAGTTTAAGGCGACAGTACCTGGAGGTGGCGCATTATATATGAGTGCCAAGCTCTTCCTATCATTTGGTGTATCTAATATTGTTGATCACTTCTTTATTCCATGTCCGTAGAGTCAGTTTAAATGTCTGCGCTCCAGTCTGCCAAGATCTCTGCCTAAGACCTTCGCCCAGGTCACACTGAACCCAGCCCCTATTCTTCCTGCAGGTGGTAGGCCCACATGAGGGCAGTCCCATATTGCGATTTCAGGCTGTTGCCAACCAGGCCACCAGATACTCGCTAGCAAGAACTCCCCCCAGACCTGGCTTCTGATGGAGGCACCCAGTAACCCCATACCAGGTGGGGTACTATTTTCAAATTTGCACATCTGCATCATTAGGGGCTATGAATTGCTCTTTGTTTAACCCCTCACCTGGGATCACTTTGCCTTGGGATGTTCTACCAGGAGCTTCTGCTCCAGATAACATAGCTCGGAGAGTCACAGAGGCACATAAATTGCCACAATAAGGTGCCAATTACCAGAGAGGCGACCCAAGGACTTGAAGATGAACATCACAGGTGATGGAGGCCTGCCACATATGGTTATCCTTACTGTAGTGGCAGATAGGTACAGACAGGCCAAAAATGCTCCAGCTTTGGAGGTCAGGAATTTAAAAACATGAGTTTGAAAAGAGTTCAGAGAGACCATGGATAATGACTCTTGATCATGCTCAGAGAGCTTCTGACAAACCATCAGGCAATTCAGAAAGGGAAGGCAGGGATTCACTCAGGTTGATTCAGGCAAGGATAGAGAAATGCTGACCCAGACCGAAGATGTAGTCTTGCTTTGGAAGGAACACTTTGAGGAGCTCCTGAACCCAATGGAAACAGCCTCTGTAGAGTTGGCATTGCTAGAAGCTGATGGGGGAACAACTTCAATTTACCTGAAGGAGGTTATTGAGGTAATTAAGCAACACTGCAGTGGCAAGGCCCAATGGTGGATAAGATCTACCCAGAAATGTTGAATGCTCTGGACATTGTTGAGCTGTCATGGTTGACTCTCCTTTTCAGTGTTTAGTGGTTGTCGGGAGAAGTGCTCGTGGGATGACAGATGGAAATAGTGGTTTCCATTTTTAAAAGGGGGAAGCAGAGGGTGTGTTCTAAATATTGGGGAATCACACACCTCAGCTTCCTTGGGAAAGTTTATACCAGGATATGGAAAAGAGACTCCACCCAGTCATGGAACCTCAGATCTAGGAGGAGCAATGTGAATTCCGTCCAGGCCTTAGAAAAGTGGACAAGCTCCTCATCCTCCTGAGAATCCTGGAGTGGCCATGAGAGTATTCCCAATTAAAGCATATGTGTTTTGTGGACTTAGAGAAGGCATATGACCAAGTACCTCAAGGGATTTTGTGTGGGTTGCTGTGAAAGTATGTTTTCTATCCTGTTTACAATTTTCGTTGACGTTATCTCAAGGCACAGCCTGGGGATTGGGTTGAGCAATTCAATGGCATTAGAATTGCATCACTGCTTTTTTGCAGATGACATGGTCCTGTTGGCTCTAATGGCTGTAAGATCCAGTTCTCATTGGGATGGTTTGCACTAACAGAGTGTAAAGCAGCAATAATGAGACCATGGTCATCAGAAAAAAGGTAGACTGTCCTCTTCGAGAAGGAGGTGAGTTACTGCCTCAAATGGAAGAGTATAAGTATCTCTGGGTCTTATTCACAAGTGAGGGAAAAAGGGATGGTGAGATTGACAGGAAGATTGGGGCAGTAAGCACAGTTATGCAGTATCTATACAGTACAGTATACAATATATAGTGCTGAAGAAGGAGCTTAACCAGAAAGCAAAGCTCTTGATTTAGAAGTCAATCTATGTTTCTACACTCGCCTATGGTTTTGGGCTTTGGGTAATGATTGAAAGGATGAGATTGTGGGTACAAGCAGTGGAAATTAGCTTTATCTGCAGGTTGGCTGGGCTCTGAAAAAGCTTGAAGTAGAGTGCTGAACCTCCAAATTGAGAAGAGCCAATTGAGCTTGTCGGGCATGTGATATGGATGCCTCACAGTCGTGTGTATGCAAAGGTTTTTAAGATACAACCACCCAGGTGGACACCCAAGGATTATATCTCTCAGATGGTCTTTATTAATATTCTAGTCTTTCATAATATTCTTCTTAAATTAATAAACAGTTTATTAACAAGCATTTGTCAAGCATGGCAGATTAAACAATATGTGAATTTATCTAAAAAGTGTATCGATTGCATATACACTCACTAAGTAAATTATTAGGAATAGTGTACTAACACTCAGTAGGGCCTCCTTTTTCTCTCAAAACAGCCTTTAGTTCTCAATGGCATGGATTTCACAAGATGCTGGAAATATTCCCTTGAAATTTTAGTCCTTGTATCTCACAAAATCTGTAATTTGTCAGGTGCACTGTATTGCTGTGGATCTCCTGTTCTGCTACATCCCAAAGGTGTTCTATTGGATTCAGATCCAGTAACTTGAAGGCCACTGAAGAATCCATCCATCCATCCATCCTCTTCCGCTTATGCGAGATCGGGTCACGGGGGCAGCAGCTTGAGCAGAGATGGCCAGACTTCCCTCTTCTTCTAGCTCTTCCAGGGGAATCCAGAGGCGTTCCCAGGCCAGCTGAAAGACATAGTCCCTCCAGCGTGTCCTGGGTCTTCCCCGGGCCCAGAACACCTCACCAGGGAGGCGTCCAGGAGGCATTCTGATCAGATGCCCGAGCCACCTCATCTGAGTCCTCTTGATGCGGAGGAGCGGCGGCTCTACTCTGAGCCCCTCCCAGATGACTGAGCTTCTCACCCTATGTTTAAGGGAAAGCCCAGACAACCTGTTGAGGAAACTAATTTCTTCCGCTTGTATTTGTGATCTCGTTCTTTCGGTCACTACCCATAGCTCATGACCATAGGTGAGGGTAGGAACATAGATTGACTGGCAAATTTGCCTTATGGCTCAGCTCCTTTTTCACCACGACAGACTGATGCAGAGCCTGCATCACTGCGGACACCTCACCAATCCGCCTGTCGATCTCACGCTCCATTCTTCCCTCACTCGTGAACAAGACCCCGAGATACTTGAACTCCTCCACTTGGGGCAGGATCTCACTCCCAACCCTGAGAGGGCACTCTACCCTTTTCCGGCTGAGGACCATGGTCTCGGATTTGGAGGTGCAGATTCCCATCCCAGCCGCTTCACACTCAGCTGCAAACTGATCCACAGAAAGCTGAAGATCATGGCCTGATGAAGCAAACAGGACAACATCATCTGCAAAAAGCAGAGTCCACCAAACCAGACCCCCTCAACGCCCTGGCTGAGCCTAGAAATTCTGTCCATAAAAGTTATGAACAGAATTGGTGACAAAGGGCAGCCCTGGTGGAGTCCAACTCTCACTGGAAACAGGTTCGACTTACTGCCTGCAATGTGGACCAAGCTCTGACACTGATTGTACAGGGACCGAACAGCCCTTATCAGGGGGTTCAGTAACCCATACTCTTGGAGTATCCCCCACAGGATTCCCCAAGGGACACGGTGGAAAGCCTTTTCCAAGTCCACAAAACACATTTAGGCTGGTTGGACAAACTCCCATGTACCCTCCAGGACCCTGCTAAGGGTGTAGAGCTGAAGACTGAAGAATACTGAACTTATTGTCATTTTAATGGGAAGCATTCTGAAAAAGACTTCCTACCTATGCCATGGTGCATTATAATGCTTTAAGTATGAATTAGAAGATAGGAAAATTGTGGCCAAGAATGGATGCACATGGTCAGCAGCATTACTCTAATAGGCTGTAGTATTCAAGTGATGATTATTTGGTATTAATGAGACCACAGTGTGCCAAGAAAACATTGCCCACACCATTCCACCACCACCACCATTCTAGACTATTGACACAAAGCAAGTTGGGTGTATTGATTCATGCTGTTGGTGCCACATTCTGACCATGCCATCTGTGTACCTCAGTAGAAATTGAGATTCATTGTTTCTAGTATTCATCTGTCCAGTTTTGGTGAGCCTCTTCTAGGCTTTCTCTTCTTCGCTAAGATGAGTGGAACCCAATGTGGCCTTCTACTGTAGACAATCCACCTTAAGGTTCAATATGTTGCTCATTCTGAGATGATTTTCTGCCACTTGAAAGCTTGAACCAGTCCAGCCATTCTCCACTGACCTTTGTCATCAACAATGCATTTCCACCCGCAGAACTGCCACTCAATGTTTTTGCTGTTTATAGGATTCTGAAGAAACTCTAGAGATGGTTGTGTGTGAAAATCCCAGAGGGTTAGCAAATACAGATATACTGAAACCAGCCGAACTGGTCCCAACAATCATGCAACTGTCAAAACCATTGAGATAACATTTTTTTCTCATTCTGTTTTTTTATGTGAATATTAACTAAAGCTTCCATGACCAATATATGTGTGATTTTATGCATTCTGCTGCTGCTATGCAATTGGATGATCAGACAATTACATGCAAAAGCAGATGTACAGGTGTTCATAATAATTTGCTCAGTGAGTGTATGTGGCGCGTAGTCTGATAAAACACAGCTTTATTAACATATTCTTTGCTGATGTTCCTGTATATTCTGTCAATGGCAATGACAATAAAAATTTGAACTCGACTTTGAAATGAATCCTAATAATTTGCTGAAATAATAAGTAATCAAATAGTCATTCTCATTAAGGTTGCCAATTTTTTATTCTATGCCACTGTCCGTAATCTTGTCATTATGCTTTATTTTGATACAGTACTTAAAGCCCTTGGGAGGATATGTTCTACCAAAACGTGCTGTATAAAATGATGAACTTATAAATATAAGAGAAGTAGGTAAAAAAAAATGTTCTTGAGCTGCAATTTGGTTATTAGAATCTAGTTATGATTCTGGTTTTGCTTGTGATTATTAATTTAAAGGAATACTCCACCCACAACTGAACATTTTTGTGTTTATTACTTACCCTGTGTTATTTGTAGTGATTTCTGATAAAAGCTTTTAACCTTATGCTTTCTTCAAGAGGGCACAAAATTTTTAATACAATAAGCCTCAATGATGACCCACCTTCAACAACATCAATTTCAAACTATCCATAAAAAAAGCTCAAACTGCTTAGTGTTATATAATCCAAATCACGCAAATCTAGACATGTGCTCACAATGTCCAAAACACATGTACTGAGGTTAAAATGATTGCTAAATGCACCAGTTCTGGACAGAAACTGTGTGTTCAAATGGATTTGAGCTTTTGAACTGAAGAACTTCAGCATTTCTTTAAACATTAGGATTTTTTTTTCACTGTGTTTGACTTTAGCCACATCCTTCAGTAATGTCTGCAAAAATCTCTGACAATTGATTAGAACAAGAGGTCCTTTATTCTTAATAAGGCAGTAGCACTAAGTACTGCTCCATTGTGCTGTCCAGCCTAAAAAAATGTTATGAGCCCAGCAACAATATAGTACCTGTTTTGTTTATAGACATTATATTTTTATTTTATAATGATTATTCGACAGTTTGTGATTTTATCTCTTTAAGTTTTACTTTCGCTCATTTAAATTATAACTGCTAGGAAAGATAAGCTCAACTTTTCTGAATGCAACTCATTTTGAGTCGTGAAGACTTGACTAAGTGTCGCTGAATGTGCTGCATATTTCAAACTGGTCGTGAAAAAAGAATGCTAATCAGGAAACCTGGCAGATTCAGAGATCTTACAAGTTGGCTCCAACTAAATTAAAAATGTATATTGATAAATTGTTAAACCCTCTCATATTCTGTACCAGCAGGAACAAGGCCTCATCCTAGACAATGACTCCCAGGTAAGACTCCTTACTGCCACAGCGCTTTGCCATGGCATTAGATAGCATTTGCTTCAGTGCTTTTGGGCCATTTGTTAAAGCCAGCATTTTTCTTTTGGCTTTTGCTTCTACGAACACATAGAGGAGAGGAGAGGTTGGGATCCTGCACTGATACGGCGCATTACCTCACCCACCACATGATGAACCACCACAGGATCCCAAATTAGGACCCAAGCACAGCTGTGCACCAGGTGACACCTCTGCATCACACTAGTTTGAATGGAGCGGAACAGTGCAAGGTTTTTTACATTGGCTGGAGTGCCAATCCTGCTACCAGCCCCTCAAGTTTTCCTTGCAAGTTGGAGGAACTGTTTGCAGGGGTGGATGCAGGTTAACTTCATACCCAGGACAGAGCAATTGCAGGTTAAGGGCCTTGCTTAAGGGCCCAATGGTGTGGAATCACTTCTATCATTTAGGGACCAGAAACCTGCTGATTGCCTCCTACGCAGATCCCTAGCCTCAGAGCCACCACTCCGGCATAAGTTATGTTCTCTTTTGGAAATCTTTCATATAGTTCTTTTGTGGCTGAGACCTTGGCTTGTCATTTAGTAAACTTGACATTTTGCTTAGGTTTTGTTTTTGTTTCTCTTTCTTCTCTTGTTTAATTGAACTTTCTTATTTTTGCTAACTCATTTTTTCTGTTTATTTTCTCCAAATTACTGTATTGAATTTTTTTGTCATTTATGTTGTGAACTGCAGCACAAAAGATGACAAAAAGGATGAAAGACCTCTAAATAAACCTACAAAGCAGACCAAGATAGGCCTCACCCTTGACAAGCAAACTTCACAGGAAGGCTTTGGCTTGCACAGGCCCAAAATAGTGGACAGGCTTTTAAAGTTCAAAAAATAGTTTATATATTCACAATGCACAAAAATAGCATTAAAGAGGGTGAGTAATCTACAAAACCTATAGCTTGAGTGACTAGGCAATTGACAATCTTTATAAAGAATGGATTTATATAAGTAAAAAAGAAGCACAAAAATAAGGCAAATAGGAGAAAAGGGCAAAAATGAGGCTTACAAATCCAAATTGTAATCCAACTATCAGTATCCCCCAAACAGAAAAAAAAACTTCACAAACCAGAAATCAATCCGACAATTCTCTCAAAGAACTGCACTCTACATTTTCAATAAACCTCTGCTGGGACCCTTTCTTCCACCAAAAAATAACAGTGCAGACTGAAACATAATTTAATTGTTGAAATAAAACTAGATGGCTGATATTGTGCATTAACTTTTTTTTTTTGTAAAAGTCATTTAATTATTGCAATATTGTATTAATGATTAGTTTTCATTCTTGAATAAATAAAAATTTAAAATAACAATTACTAGTTTTTGAGTTTTGAAGGCTTTTTAAAAACTTTTTTTCCTTCCCATCTAGGGAAAATCATAACCCTGTGCAAGTTAGCCAGTTGTTTTCTTCAGCATTTTTGTGGATTTTTTTCCTATTTGTTTAATTTCAATCTGTTTTTTCCTTTTTAATGTATGAGCTTTGTTCTGGTTTTGTTTGCTCTTTAGCAGTTAGTTTATTTTAAGTAAAAAGACATGTCTTCTCTACAGAAGAGTGAGTGACTTAATCCATTCATTCACCAGTCTTCATTTTATAATCATCATCAGTATTACAGGCTTAACTGCCACTTTCCAGCTTTGCTCTTGTTAGCTGGTTACCCCCAGATCTTTTTCCTTTACTCCCTGTGGTCATATTCTTTTTTTATTATACAAACACATGTCCAACTACATATTCTGTTCCTCATCTGCTCCACCTTCATTTTGGTGTACCTATTTACTCAATCATTTCTGCCATTTGTTTTACTTGACAAAACTGCCTTAGTCTGTTTCTCCTATTGCCTCCAAACCATGCCTTTCTTTTAACTCAGCATTCAATATCTTTTTACATTCTAACACTTCACACATCCATCTGGTCATTCTTATGTCTTCTTTCCAAGTTTTCTTCATATTCCACCTTCATCAGCTACAACTAACTTCTATAGATCATAACATGCCTCACACAGCTTTCATAAGCGTTTCCCTCCAGTGCCAGAGAGGCTGTTTTAGAAGTCAGAATGGTTGACAGCTTGCAATTTTTCTTCCACACACCTCTCACCAACACTATCACTGCTGTCCCTGCATCTCCATCTGCATCAAACATTTAATTTAAGTAGCAGAACTTTACTAGTTACTTCCACAACAACTCCATTGCTTATATCAGCATTCTCTATCTCTATGGTGGAGTGTATCCAAGGTCTGTGGCGGATCCAGATAGGTGCAGTATGTTTTTTTTAAGTGTGGCTCAGATTCCATGGGTGTAAGTGCACAGGAGGAACAAGCAGCCGCTGAATATGTAATGGAGGAATTGACTGATACTGTAGTTTGTTCATATGTGTGAAAGCAGTTGGCACAGCCATTTCTGATTAATGTTCTGTGGATCGTTTAGTGCACCTACACTCACAGGTCTGTTTAAGAAAGGAAAAAGGTAGGAAGAAATCAAGGGGACAGAGACAGAGAGAAAGAAGACATAATCGGGATGGATCCAGAGCAGGTAGAAGGAGGCAAGCAGTTGGGAAAGTCCTGCAGAGGAATGTAGGCAAAGGTGTTCTGGGGCAGATCTACCCCTGCTGATTTTGTGGAGCAGAGATGATCAGTACACCAGGAAACCTGCTGAATCAATGAAATGGGGTAGGAAGAGTGAGTGAGGCTCAAAGTGTCCTTGCAGGTACTGAGGGAGGTAGCTGGGATGGGAGTCGATTTATGAACCTGATTTGCCCTGCTGAGTACATCTGATGGAAATTTGATGAAGGGGAGTTGATTCTCAATGTGATTCCATTGTTGGTTTTATTTAATTTAATATATTAATGTATTGAATTTTAACTTCCTTCCTTCACTATTGATTTTATGAATTGTTTATTGAAGATTTGTTGCACCACACTTGGGACACTGTTTACCTCTTTGACTGTTTTAATAACACACTTTGCACTTTTATACCTTACTTATTGATTGGGTCCTCACTTGCCCTAGTTTATTCTCATTTATGAATATCGATGTTGTGGAAAAACAGAAACAGCCTATGGCTATGGGCACCCGGGGCATTACACCCTATCACATTTGCTGCCTGAAGACTAACACTTACACCTCCACATACTTTATGAACCCACCACCTCTGACTGACATCCCATACACCAGACTGAGTTTTTTCCACCACCCCCTACCACACACATTCTACATGACTTTGCAGCCTGCTCTTCCATGCCTCCTGCTCCTACACTTCCAACCACCCCCTTCGTCTTCCCTGCATTTACAATGAGACCTTTTACTTTCACACTAGCTTTCCATTTCAGTATCTTCTCCTTCAATTCCACTTAAAATGTTCCCATCGATACAAAATGATCAGCGTAAATAAATTCTTTTTGCATTTATCTGGTAACTGTCTCCGTCACTATCACAAAAACAATGGAATCTGAACTGACTGCTGAACTGATTACTGGTAAGGCTCCACCTTCAGCTCAAAATATTCACTATACCCTGACTATTGTTTATACATCCTCATTCATTGACATTGCTGCAGACACTAGCCATTCTCTCATACATAACATTCTCAATGCCCACCACACCATCTCTCATGAAACCTTAAAATGCCATCTGCAAATCTACAGATGCTATAATGCAAGTATATTTCCTCTGCACGTTTCTTTTGCAATCTTTTCTGCTAAACATTTGCAACTCAGTTTTGCTATTTTTGCACAATGGGCATCATTTTCCTATTTGTTTTCCTCATTCAGTAACTCTCCATGCACTTTAATCAGGAATCTTAAATCCCATTACTATTAATCATAATGTTCCCTTTAGCATTTTTCAACCAAGTCACACATACATACCCTGTATTTCATTTGCCATTTCCTTTGCTATTCTTAACACATTCCTCCTCCTTCTCCTCCCTTTCTCATTCTGCATCTAATTTGCAAACTCCTGTCTCATGGCTTCTTGTGACCTTGCTACTGCCTTTGTAGCATTTTGCTTTGCTTTTCTATGGAGCCCTATCACCTTCAGCTTTTGTTTTTCTCTCACTTATAGCATTCCACTACCAAGTTTCTTTGTGACTTGGTAGTTTCTTTGTCCACCCACAGACCTCTTCTATTGTTTTCAGACAGGGATTCTGCACTCATTCTTCCACCTGAGATTCACAACTAATGCTTCTAAAAACTCATTCACTCTTGCTATCAACTTTACAGCAAATTTGCTTCTCTCATTCTCGTTGTTCAGCTTCCAGACCTTCAGCCTCAATATTTACTTCCTTTTACTTTAACTTTGTGCTTTTCTGGTCTCCAAAAAGCAGGCCATGTTGTGATATACAACCTTCTCCAGGGATCGCCTTCACATTTTTTCACAATGGCCTGCTCAACATTCATCTCCAACAAATAGTTTATCGTACTTATCACGCCACCAGATTCACATGTTATCTAATTATTTTCAGTCTAATATGACTTTTACTTTAATGCAGCACAACATCCTACATGAAGAGGGGTTTACATAATACTACATATTTTTAGAGAGTGTTGAATCTAATGCCAGGTAAAAAAACATACTTGAAATAAATAATATGGCCTATATTGTTCCTTCACTGTTTTTTCATTTTAATCATTTTCTTGATTATTAACTATAAAAGTGCAACAAATTTTCCAAAAAAAAAAAAAAAGAAAACATTTTTAGTCTCACACATCACTCTTTTAAAATATGCAAAAATAATTAACTGATGAGAAAATTTGTAATTGCTAGCTCCTGTCATGTCAAGAATGGTCACATTTTTGTTTGGGATTACAACTGTATAAATACATTTTCACCACCACATTTCTTGTGAATGCCCACTTTTAACGATTAAATGATAGGTGATATCCTTTTCCTAGTTTAAATCAATTATCTGAAGTGAACCTTAATGGGTACAGTATAGTTCCTTTTTCTAGTCAGTGGTTGATCTAGAAGAGAATTTTATTTTTTTCTGTCTTGGTCATTATTTGGTCTTGTTACTGTTTGGAATTGTTTTTGACTTAATCTCGACCCTCTATAGACTGGTCTTGACTCAATCTTGACTCTTTATGGTCTTGGACTTGACAAACAGCAATGGAAACAACCCAATGAATTTAAAAATACTCTAAGAATTGCTTTCTCAAAAATTCTGTAAAGAAGTTGAGAACAATTTTATACTAAATAAAAAAATAAAACTACCAAAGAAGGTAAAATGACAGCCTATGAGGTCAGCAAATTGTCTAAATGGTGCTTCATTAACGACTTAGAACTCAGTACCTCTCAAACAAAAGAGCTGATTATCAGCTACATGAGGTCAGGAAGAGGAACCCGATCCTCTATACATCAGAGGAAACATAGTGGAGAGAGTGCATAGATTCAAATTCATTTGAGACACATATCTCTCAGGACCTTACATGGTCTGTTATCACAACTTCTCTGGTGAAGAAGGTACCGAAGCGGCTCTGCATCTTAAGGATGCTGAGCAAGGCTAGCCTGTCCAAGCAGGTGTTGGTGTCCTTCTATCTGTAGAAAGCATACTGACCTGTGGTGTCCTGGTATGGCATTCTGATTGATCCACGGCTGACAAGATGGCTCTTCAGATAGTCATCAAATCAGCACAAAAAAATGACCAACGCCCAGTTACCTTTACAAGAGGACATATACAGAACTCAATGTTTAATACGGCGTGCCAAAAAATCATTAGGGACTCATTTTACCCAGGCCACCACCTTTTCCATCTGCTGCCATCTGGAAGGCATTATAGTTCTATTAGGACACAAACTTCCAGATTATTGAAAAGCTTCTACCCAAGACAACTACATTTTGTTAAATAATTGCTTACTACATTTAAGCATCAGGTTTTCATTTTATGTCTTTCACTGTCATGGCATCAATGAAGACTCATTACAATTATTGTAAAATGGAACTACTCCACCGTTTACTGTTTTTCCACCTTATATATACGTTTGTACAGAGACACTCAAAGTTTTATTGGGTTTATTATTTTTTATTGGTTTATATTAATGCCTGTGTGTTGTTTAAAATGGAAGAGTGTATGCTGAATCTGCTGAAGATTCAGTTTTTATTATATTGTATGCAGTATTCAGGGGACATACTAAAATTTTGTTGTACATTTGTGCAATGATAATAAAAGGCATTCTATTCCATTCTAATCTATTCTATGATAGTTATGTTGGTCAGAAAACCTTAACTTTTGCATCTGAAGAAAGCTACTATCTGATCTTCTTAGTCGAACAAATACAAAATGAGAAAATGTTTACTGACACAGATATTTATTGAATCTCTAGTAGGTTGTGTGTATTACCTGCCTTCATAAGATACTGTGAAGTACTTGATCCGAATTATAAAAAGCAAAACACAGCCAAAGTAAATAATCTTCTTCTTGAACACAAGAACACTGCTGCTATGTTTATAAAGAGCTCAGAAGATACAGTAACTCTCAGTATAGCTGGAGCAAAAAGAGGCTCACAGAGTCTTTCATGGGTAACTCTGCATGCTTCTACAAAGAATCTGACATGTAGATACAGTGTTCATTTCTTAATTTTATCAAATAGCAATTTTTTAAGTTAAAAGGAAAATTAAATGGAAATGATACCCTCAAAATAAAATCTAATTGAGGTAAAGTCGATAAAATAAAAAAAAAGAAAAATTGTAAAAAAAGTTCATAAAACTAAGCAGAATCTAAAGATATGGATGAGGTGGCAGGTGAAAAATTAAATAAAAATAAAAATTTATTTAAAAAATGGAACTAAAACCATTTAGCATTCTTACCCATTTACTCCTCCATCTTGTCTCCTGTATGTAGTAAAAATTTACTCTTCTTTGATTCAATATTCTACCTTTCTGCCCAATTTTCAAGTCGCAACAAAATTCCAACTCACAATGCTTACACCCTCTTCTTCACTCCCCTTACTGACTGCCTCTCCTTCATCTTCCTTGCCACCCAAACTGACAGGTATAGGACCAACATAAATTGGTTTTACTCCACTTGTAGTTCGTGTCTGGGGGTATTGGAGAATAATTTTCCCTGGTTACATGACCTTACTGACACAAGCCTCTTTTAGTTGTCTTTTATGGTACACAAGAAGAACGGTGCCCTTAATCTAAATTGGGTCAATTCCCATGCTTCCAGTACAGCTTAATGTTTACAAAGATGACATGATTGTTACTGAATGCTTTTCGATCATCTTAAATAAACCTGAGAGACTGCTGCTTACAAGGGGTGATTTATTTGCTTTTCTTTCTTCCCTGTTAATATTCTTATATGGGCAAGACAAAAACATATTCATTGCACAAGAATTATGGTTGGCAAGACCATTATTTGAACCAAACCTACTAATCAGTTGGTTTCCAGTGTGGCATACGAATGGGCATCCCGGCCAGGAGAGAGCATGAATTATTACCTGCATGAGAGGCCAGAGAGAAACGTCATTGGTCAGTTGGGCGGAAAGATTATATCATGCCCAGCCAGTATAAAATAATGGAAGGACCAGAGGAAGCAGGAAATTGGGAGTAGGTCCATCCCCTATACTCTAAGTGGCAGGGGTCCTAGGGGAATGTAGTCCAACATAAAAGGAAGCCTGCTGCTACAAATAGGAGAGTTGGAGTTGGGATGCAACGGGCAATACTCAGCGGAGGCAAAGAGAGTTAAGAAGAGAGATCATTTATTGGACAGTTGGTGGCTTATTATTATTATTAACTAGGGGGATCTGCCCCCTGCTCGCTTCGCTCACCAGCCCCCGGGCAGGAGCTACATGCTGGCCACTTCACGGCTCTGCCACTCGTGTATTGGGAAGCGGATGTACAATAACTATTTTACATTACAGCTAGTAATTAACCAAAGAAAAACATAGTAAAACATAATA
Source organism: Polypterus senegalus (assembly GCF_016835505.1). Lineage (NCBI taxonomy): Eukaryota > Metazoa > Chordata > Cladistia > Polypteriformes > Polypteridae > Polypterus > Polypterus senegalus. The sequence goes on from NC_053164.1 coordinate 75,803,367, forward strand.
AATTGAAAAAAATTATGTTTCATGTTGCGTTAGAGGTATTTGTTGCATTATACATTTTCGTTCTTTTTGGCTTTGAAATTAACATTCAAATACTTTTTAAACTTGCACTTTTACTGTAAAAAGTAAAAGTCTCTAATAAATAAACCGACTTTTCGAATGTTTGTCCCTGTGATTTATTAAATGTCATAGCAAAAACTATTCTAACAGGAAACTGTAAACATTTTAATACAAATGGCATATCAAGATCTCCTTTGGTGTCTAATGTTATCCATGTAAGATGTACTACATTACCTTTCTTGTCACCTGCTAAAATTTTACACACAATAACATTACGATACATCCTTCTTTCAACAGTAACAACAGTGTTAACGGTTGTATATATTCTACGGGATATTGTAAGTTGATGTTTTCATCTTCCACACCATCACTACCAAATGTTTCAGCATAGTCTATTGATACGCATTTAACCAATTTGCTGTGTAAAAAGTCGACAATTTTCATGTTAATTCGTTGACTTCACCATTTCTCCATGCTAGGATTGCCCATGTACTCATTTCTTCTGTTGATAACACTTCAGGATGAAATTCTTCAATAAGATTTTGACATAATACATTTTCTTTTATTGGGAACTGAACTTAAAGTGAGCAAAAAGTAAAAATTTATAAGAGCTGAAAGTGCAGAAACTTTATCTGACAAATACATTCACACGAATGAGAGGTGAGAGGACCGTGGGCGTGGGCCGATAAGCGGGACTTGAAAAAATCTCTTGACAATAGTCTCATCTCATCTCAAGATTTTCTTTTAAAATAGAGATATGTGATTAAGGTGCCTGAAAAGGAATAAAAGTCATTTATTTTATTCTATTATGCGTGTGATATATTGCTGGGTCTGTGGTTTAGGACTGTCTGGCACCGTCTTGTGTCACACCTGACTTTCAAAGTTACTCTAGGTTTCTTGTGTGGACCTAATATTCACAGTTCTTGAGGTTGTAAAACCACATTCACACAGTGAAGACTTTGGGTAACACCCTCTTAAGTATGGAAGCCTTCTTGACTTTTTATTTAAATCCCATTGGTTTAAACAAGTCCCATGATTAACAGTGTTTTCTTTAAATGTTACACTGTTTCAGTTTAAGAAATTGATTTATGCCTGAAGCAATCTTGGGAATGAAGGTGCTCAATATGTTCATGCATTAGAAGAGGTTTATGGATGTGGTGAGAGAAGACTTGAAGGTGGTGGGTGTAACAGAGCAAGATGCAGAGAAAGATATGGAAAAAGATAATCCGCTGTGGCAACACCTAATGGAAGCAGCCAAAAGAAGAAGAAGAAGATTAGAATATTAGTTTTTCTTTTTGTCAGTTCTAGCTGGTTACTATATTTCATATTCCTTCAGTGGTCTTCTCTAATGAACATACTGTATGACGTGTTATATTTTTTTACTCATATGTTTGACATTCATCAGTTATGTAAACCTCCACTTCATGTCCTTATGGGATATTGGCTCACAAAATTAACTCTGCATTTTTGCTGATATCATCAAGGCTACACAAACTTTCAAAAAGGGACTGGGTCAGAATCAAAGTGCACGTCTTTGAATGCAGCAACGATCATAAAGGATTATCCTAGTATAGTTGGAAGAAATCAGGTACGTGATACTTACTCTGGAGGTTCTATAGGAGCCATTACTTGACTGCAATTGCTGCAGTATTCTAGACCTCAAGATCCTCCTTCTTGCCAGTAACCTTGCAGTCTACAACATGGATGGACTTGGTGCCGTCCCCCAGAGTGCTTCTGCTTTATAGTATTGTATGCTGTTAAAGCTGAATTAAGATTATTTCTCCCAAAAGGAAAACTGTCAGTTATTTCATGTACTCTGACAAGCTCATAGGATGAAAGTGTCAATCTGCTAATGTTATGTGGAAATATTTTATTTAAACCTTGTATCTAGTGGTATTCTGGATGATTGAAATAGGATGAAAAATGCATCTGTAAACAATTTTGAATTTATGTTTTGCAGATGTGCTAGTATGTTATGTGCTGCTTGTTATTTATTTAGGGGGGTTAAATAAGGCTAGGAGTTATTTTTTTATTTGTCTCCCTGTTGAGTTCTGGCAAGTCAGCAGCACATTTTGTTTATATTATTTTTTACTATTATTATTTTTATTTTATTTTACATGACTTCCTAGGACCACTTCTGGAGTTTTAAGCATTCTGGACTAGGAATAAGTTCATCACATGAAACATTAAAATTTGGCTAATTTTGCATTAGAAACCAATCTAGCAGCTGTGAAATAAAAGATTCGACACACTCAAAAAGGTTTGGGACAGCCACCTGTATAATATCACTGTCTGCAAAAAGGATATGAAAACGGTTGGAGTCCACAACTGAACTGATGATTTAGTGCAAATATGGCTGCTTTAAAGGCCAGGACTGGAATTGACATGGCTGAACCGGAAGTGATGTTCTTCGGGGCGCCAGAACCAGAAGTGACATTCTTCTAGGCGCTGGGACCAGAAATGACGCTCTTCTGGTGATGTCATCAAGGTTAAATCAGGCAGGTTTTCCTGTGCTTGGACTGTAGAGACAACAGAAGGTTTAGTACACTCCACCACCCCTTGACCTGGCGTGGAATTACCTTCCCTTGGTTCATACATCTCCTTCCTATGCACACGTACAGTATGTAACAAATCCCGCCCACCCCCACCCACAGCCCAGACCCATCGGGTTGGGCACACCTGCCCATGAGGTCATGGCTCCAGGAAAGGGCATCAGCATTGGCCTGCAGTACACCTCGACAACAACAACAACAACAACCTTTATTTATATAGCACATTTTCATACAATTAATGTAGTTCAAAGTGCTTTACATTATGAAGAAAGAGAAAAGAAAAAGACAAGTAAGAATTAAAATAAGAGAACACTAATTAACATAACTTTTATAACAGAATAAAAGTAAGGTCAGGGAGGACAGAAAAAAAAAAAACTCCAGATGGATGGAGAAAAAATAAAATCTGCAGGGGTTCCAGGCCATGAGACCACCCAGCCCCCTCTAAGCATTCTACCTAACATAAATGATCAGTCCTCATTGTATTCAGGGTTCTCATGGAAGGACTTGATGAGGACTTGATGAGGACTTTTGGAGGTCGCCACCAAAAAACCGGAAAAAGAACAGAAGAGAGAGTAGTGGTTAGGACGGATTAGCTTAGGATCGATCACGCGCCCCTTTGATTACAAGTCAGCACCATGGAAGCTGTCGTATTGCACTTGCACCTTTTGTAAAAGTGCTTATTAGATATTTGGACTTCACCCATCACACATTATACAGTTCATGTCAACATTTTCTCATTTATTACTAAAACATTAAAAATGTTTCTATTTTAACAATGTGTTTACATAGATTGTTGTAGACACTGAGCACACATAAAATGCATGTGTTCCAAATAACAATCTATTTCCCCAATAAAACTCCAGCATTTCACTCCAAGATAATCAAGACTTGAACTGAGAGAACTTCTTGCACTTTCTGTGGTGGTAGGGGGGATGATATAGCAGGCTGCTTGCTGCTTGTGTTGATCGACACATTTATAAGACAAAAGATGCTGACAGAGAGGTGCGAAGGCATTTAAGGTGGACCGGGTTTATGAGTTTTTTCTTAGGCTTTGGTAATTCTAGTGTTAAGGTTTAATTTATGAGTGAAGAGGGAGCAGGGCTGTCCGGAGGAGGGATCAGGGTCACTTTCCTACCATGGTTTCAGGACATTTATGTGATAAATCTGCTCACTGGGTCGACGATTTAGTTGTTTTACCAAATAATCGACCAGTCCCTTCCTCTCCTTAACTTCATATGGGTCTTGCCAATGTGCCAATAATTTGGAGTGTGAGGTAGGAACTAATACCATAACTCTATCCCCTGGATGGAACTCCCAAAGAGACTTACCACGGTAATATATCCAAGTGATTTTTTAGAATAGGTCTAATTTTTTCAAATCTGTCTCGTAACTGCGCGATATACTTTAAGTATATTTGTAGAGGTGAAGGCCTCGTCCTCCCAACCCTCTTTTAAAATATCCAATATACCTCGGGTTGTCGTCCATACAATAACTCAAAGGGTGAGAACCATGTGGAGGCTTGTTGGACTTCCCAATATGCAAAAATGACGAGGGGGAGGAGCTGATCCCAGTTCCTTCCATCCTCATTGACCACCTTGCACAGCACCTGATTGAGAGTTTGTAAAAACCTCTCAACTGGACCATCGGTTTGAAGATGATATACCAAGGTCTTTAAATGTTTTATTTTCAGTAACTTAGCCATTTCCCTGAACGTCTCCAAGGTAAAAAGCATTCCTTGATTTGTCAGGATTTCTTTAGGGATGAAGAGCCCTACTAGTTCTCCTGTGATAGCTTTTGATGTTGCTGAGCGCAATGGAACAGCTTCAGGATATCGGGTAGCGTAATCTACCAGGAACATTATATATTTATGTCCCCTGGCCGAGGGCTCTAATCTGATTCTCTCAAATGGGACATCAATTAAGGGTAAAGGAACTAGAGGAGCACGGTCCCTCCTAGGAATCTGCCACAATTAATATTCCAGACAGGATAGGCAAAAGCTGCAGACCTCTTCATTAATTCCGGGTCAAAATAATTAAAGATTAATCTGCTCTGGTGTTTTTTCGAGGCCCAGATGGGTGGCTCCCAGGAGGTGGGTATGTCCTAGTTCACAAACTTGTTGCTGGTAAGTCCGTGGCACTAACAACAGGACCTTACCTCCCCCTCGTGTTCTGCCACCCGATACAAAAGGTCATTATTTAACACAAAGTGAGGATCCTGTGGCATGGGATGTAATGTACATTGGCCATCTACCAGAACTACTGCATTTTTTGCAAACTTAAGGGAGTCATCATTCCATTGCTCGCTTTTAAATGAAGCCGGGGTCTGCCTAAATTGAAACTGCAGACGTGTGAGAGGATCGGATTTGACCTCAAGAGGCATGGTTTCATCCCTTGTCGACACAGTGCCTGATGATGACACATCGTGCGTTGATGGCCTGGGTGTCTCCACGTCATCCATCTGTCCTCCAGCTGTGTAAACGGCTTGGAGGTAGCTGAGGATGCTGTTTCTGTATCCATGACTAGACCTAGGGGTTGTATGGGACTAGAGAGTTTGATACCACTTTTATTATCTGACAAATCTCTACCCAGGGTCATGGAGAACGGAGGATTATCAAGTATCGCCTCCATTAACATTTTTAATACGCGGCCCTAGCTAATATAACAGGCGCTGGACTCATAATAACGTTCTTCCGGAAGCTGGAACCGGAAGTGATATTCTTCTGGGCGCCAAAACCAGAAGTGATGTCATGAAGATTGAATCAGGCAGGTTTTCCCATGTTTGGACAGTAGAGACAACAGAAGAAGATTTAGTGCACCCCACTACCCCATGGCCTGGTGTGGAATTAGCTTCCCTTGGTCCATACAGCTTCTTCCTACTCACATGTGTATGACACAGTATTATATTAAGAGCAAACTAATCCAAGGATGAAAGAAACACAGAAACTTCAACTGCAATGCACCTAGAATCAAACCTGTTTCAAAGCATCGTGATAAATCAACAACACTTACTTTTCCAGCTTTTCTCCCAATATACTATCAAACTGAACCTTATACGAGGTTTTTTAAGCTAACCAACTAAGCAGTGTGTTTTTGTAGCCAGGGGGATGTTGAAGAACTTCATCTCACATGGCATAAAAACAGGTATTTTCTACAAATATTGTGACTAACCTATAAATTTTCTTTGAGATGATGATTATTATTCAAGGTGTTTTATATAATATTTGTCTGTTTATGTATGGCGGTGATGAAGCGAGAATTATAGCTCGTTCTAAATTTTTAGCATCATAAACACAATCAACAGATGACATGAGTCATGTCTTGTTACAGTTTTTAGAAAAAGAGCCTGAGACATGTTTCAGAAATGCATGAGTGAGCATCTCAGAAGGGGTAAAAAGACATGCATTCATTACACTAGGGTGGCTATGTGACGCCTAATTAAAAATGAAAAAAGATGGTAGAGCTACAGAAGGACCTCAAGGTAGAAAAACATTCTTTTGAATGTTTTATCAGCTTCACTTCTGGTCTAAAGAAACTGCAGATGTTATTGATTTAGCCTGTAGTAAGTGTTGGAGATGCAGTGTCTGCTGTCAGCACTGACTTCTGTGTGACAGTTTGAAAAATGTAAGAAGGTTGTCCAACAACCATTAAAAGGGCAAGGAGAGGGCGCATTCCCATCAAAAAATCAGAGATTTAAATAATGTAATTGGACAGAATGCTCTTTATAATGCAATTATTATGAACTTAAAAATGCAGCAGATGGGCTCACAAAGAGAGATGACAAAAAAAGTAAAAAGAACAAGAACTAAACTAAATCTCTGATAGGGTTAACCACCCAATGTTCCTTGTATCTGTTTATCATGCTAGATAGTTTGCCCATGTGCCCTAAATTTACCACCTAAGCACCACCTAATTTTCCAACCTCTCTCAATCACCCATTTTCTATCTCTCAGCTTAATCCACTTGTAATCTGTTGTCTAAAACATATCTTTTATACTTAATAGATCTTTTGCATTAAAACCGATTGCATTAACACTTCTAAACAAGGGTATCACAGATGATATCTCTGATTGTTTAATTTGGTCTCAGAACACTAGCCCAAATCACTCTCAGGTGTTTCCTAGTGTCCTAACACTTGAATCTTCAGTAGCCCCAAAGGAGCCATGAGTTCATGTCAGTTCTCTTGCTTTCTTCCATCTTAGTCAGGCAATATGATATCCTCTAGTACACTTCTAAACAGTGTGCATATTAATATGTGTGAGACCTGATAACATTTACTATGAAATAATAGCAACACTGAAAACAATCTTACTATTACTTCTTTCCTAAAGATTGTTACTGGTGTCCCTGCAGATCAAACTCTTCATTTCAAATTAAAATTATCCACACAAATTTTCATCTTGCTTCCATATAACTTGCTTGTCACCACTATACCCTGATATTCTGGAAATCTACATAGTAACTTTAAAGATGAGTTTCCTCCTATCATTAAATACATTGCAGTAACTTTAGACAGAATTTCTGATCGCTTCAACCATTTTTATTTATAGTTGGCCTTGCCACTTTTTGTGAAGGTGTTGGTTTCCTGTGTAGATGCCCCATGTTTTAAGCCCACAGGACACAGTTTACCCATTAATCTGTAAACTGTGGTGCCTTTATATAAATAAATATAAATAAAATAAACTGCCTTTTAGTTGGAGTTGTGGCTATAAACCCTCCATCGTTAGAGACCCTGTTATTTCACCTATTAAGTTACGATTCAGTTTTGTTTTTAAAGCTTCCCACTTGTCATTGTTATAGCGTTACAGCTACAGTAAGCCCCATCCATCCATTTTCTAACCCGCTGAATCCGAATACAGGGTCATGGAGGTCTGCTGGAGCCAATCCCAGGCAACACAGGGCACAAGGCAGGAACCAATCCTGGGCAGGGTGCCAACCCACCGCAGGACACACACGGGCCAATTTAGAATCGCCAATCCACCTAACCTGCATGTCTTTGGATTGTGGGAGGAAACCCACGCAGACACGGGGAGAACATGCAAACTCCACGCAGGGAGGACCCGGGAAGCGAACCCGGATCTCCTAACTGCAAGGCAGCAGCGCTACCACTGTGCCACCGTGCCGCCCTACAGTAAGCCCCACAAATCACTAAATAGTTGACTTACAGTACATTTTTAATCAGACACCTATGCATTCTTCGTCATCATTTCATTCTTAGTTTCCTGCTGAGGGTCACTGTAGCAACATAATAAACTGGCATGACTAGGCCCTTCTTTTCCCATCATTTTGCTCCAACCCTAACACCCTAATGCTCACACTACAGTCGAGAGATTTAAACTTTATAGCATGTTCTGGGTCTGCCCCTTGGGCTATTTCTAGTGGTCTATACCTTATAAACATTCCAAAAGAGGCATGCTGGAGACATCACAACTAAATGGCAAGCTGCCTTAACTGGGTTCTCTTGGTCTGTAAAAGCAGTGATTATGCTTCTACATTTTCCTATTTAGTGGATCTCTTCACCCTTTCACAGACAGTGAGTCCAGCAACTCTGCACTAGAAGTTTATTTCTGTCTTTTGAACTTGCAACCTCATTGGTTCATCACCACACAGGGCTTTTAATTACAGGTGAAAATGGGGATGTAGGCCGTTGAATTAACAGCTTTGTCTGTGTACTTGGCCCTCACTTCATCGCTAGAGTCCAGTCCAATAGAATGTTCATAAAATTGCTGATAATCATCAAATTCATTGGTCAACTAAATAATGTCCTGTACTCTCACAAGAACCAAAAGCACCTCAAGTCCTTGACATGGGACAGTTTCTTTCCCCTTACATATACATTCCTGCACTAAAGAATTCACCATCAAGTCCAACAAAAGCTATGTTTTCACATGTATTATAAACTGTAGGTTCCATTCCCATTTCTTGATCTGTTCTTGAATTGCTACTCTTTTTTTGAATGGTTTATGTCCTCTATGCTGCATGGATCAAGCCAATTACATTTCACTGCATCACTCCATTCTACAGATAACTGACAGAAAAGTATTTCTCAATTTATAATGCTTTATGAAGGAGCCAAAACTTTTTTTTCAGCTTTCACTAACTGAACACTGTTGTCTCCTTATTCCATAGCCAGGTTTTGCTGGATTTTCTGCACTGGTTGCACCTTTACTTCCTTTTATTTCTTTTTTAATTTTGTAATTATGTCCTTTTTAGTTGTTAATTCTTGTCTCAATTGAGTCAATTGGGTAGAACCTCCACATTCTGATCCATTCTTAGGTTGTGTTCCTTATTTAGCGCAGCTGTCTTAAGTCAAAAATAGAGAAGTCTATAGCCAAGGTTTTGGTCTTTGTCCTATCTGTCTTTTTATTTGTTTTATCTGGTGTATTAGTTTTGAATTATGTAGTTAGTTATTGCTCACCAGATTTAGAGTTTTAGGTTTTTGAAATGTTGTTCTGTTCTGGATTTTTCCCATCTTGTGTTATAGGAAAAGCAATAGAATGTATAGAATTAGTAAAGAGGAACTGTTAAACAAGCCAGAAGCTGAAACTAAGAATCAAGCCAATCTTCTGTCTGATCAAAGTTAAGAATCAAAGTACAAAACAGAAGCAAAAAGTCAGGAACTGGGAAATCAAAATATCACTAGACACACAAATAGTTTATTGTTTAGTTATTGGCAAAACTTGAATATCGAGGCATCTAATGCAGCAATTCTTATAATGCCACTTTGAAGACATTAATTTTGCAACCTCTGGGACTACACTCTGTCGCAACCATTGTCACATCTTGACAACAGTAACACAAAATGCCAGCTTCCCAGGAGAAACAAAATGGTGATGAAACTATGCAAAATAATTCTTAAATTACCCTAATAATTAGATCATGGTATTTTGGCCTCTGTGTTCTTACACTTTGTGAATCTGTTGTAACCATTTCAAGCTTTTTTAAATGTTGAATCATGAAAGTCAGGTGATGTAAAAAAAAAAAAGCCAGAGTGAGGGAGAGGTACTTCACAGCAAAACCAAAAATAGTAGTCTGAGCAGAGCTGAGGTAAAAGCCCGAAGCAGAAAAAGACTGAGAACCAAGTAAAAAGCAGCACAGAAGCTCCAAGTTATTGGTGAAAAGCCTGTGAAAAGAAACTGTCAGAGAAACTAACATTGTTTTCTTTCAAAAATGATTTCATGTTTATTGTAATAAAGTACAAACAATTTAAAAAAAAAGTTTTATTGAATTTATTAAAATCAAATAAGATTCCATACAAACAATTCAAGTTTTACAAAACTAGGTTCAAAACCAATCAACCCTCACCCATGAGAAAGAGAGCTAGGCCAACAGAGTAAAACATTAATAGTAGGAAAAAAGTTCAGACAATTATTAAGCAATCAGTTTACCTGTAAATAAGATGGTTGTCAAATTAGGGTTAGGGTTAGAGTTATTTGACTATAACTCAGTCATATGTATGACAAATGCCTAAGAAAGGCCATATATTGGACTCCCCCTCCCATATTACACTCGGAGTCCTGCCACGTGCAAAAGTTCGCTGATGACACTGCTATTGTGGGCTGCATCAGGAGTGGGCAGGAGGAAGAGTACAGAAAGTTAATCAAAGACTTTGTTAAATGGTGCGACTCAAACCACTTACACCTTAACACCAGCAAGACCAAGGAGCTGGTGGTGGATTTTAGGAGGCCTAGGCCCCTCATGGACCCTGTGATCATCAGAGGTGACTGTGTGCAGAGGGTGCAGACCTTTAAATATCTGGGAGTGCAGCTGGATGACAAATTGGACTGGACTGCCAATACTGATGCTCTGTGTAAGAAAGGTCCGAGCCGACTATACTTTCTTAGAAGGTTGGCGTCCTTCAACATCTGCAATAAGATGCTGCAGATGTTCTACCAGACGGTTGTGGCGAGTGCCCTCTTCTACATGGTGGTGTGCTGGGGAGGCAGCATAAAGATGAAAGACGCCTCATGCCTGGACAAACTTGTTAAGAAGGCAGGCTCTATTGTAGGAGTAAAGTTGGACAGTTTAACATCTGTGGCAGAGCCACGGGCACTAAGCAAACTCCTGTCAATCATGAATAATCCACTGCATCCACTGAACAGTGTCATCTCTAGACAGAGGAGTAGCTTCAGTGACAGACTTTTGTCACTGTCCTGCTCCACTGACAGACTGAGGAGATCGTTCCTCCACCACACTATGCGACTCTTCAATTCCACCCGGGGGAGTAAATGCGAACATTAATTTTATTTGAATTTTTTTCATTTTTATTACTATTTAATTTAATATTGTTTCTTTGTATCAGTATACTGCTGCTGGATTATGTGAATTTCCCCTTGGGATTAATAAAGTATCTATCTATCTATCTATCTATCTATCTATCTATCTATCTATCTATCTATCTATCTATCTATCTATCTATATTACTCAGATAGAGGCAGCCCTTTAATAGCATTTTTTTTTTTTACATTTTTTATTAGACATTGCACCCCCTGTTGGATGTTTGCTCACTCTATCGATTGTGACCATCAGGGGGCCCACCAGACCCAACACAGACAGACACCAGGACACACGTTTCAGCATACCACACGTTTATTTTGTGGGGAAGCGCTTCTCCCTCACTCCCCGCAGCAGCACAGTAGAAAGCACCAATTAAAAGACAAAGAAGCAGTACTTTATTTTCTTCTTCTTTCTCTTTCTCTCTCTTTCTCAATTGGTTTGCCTGTCTCTCTCTCATTTCTCTTCGTCTCGTCTCCTCCTTGGGCAAGCTTTGTCTTCTCCCTCCCGACTCTGGCTCCCCGAGTGAAATAAGGTGGCTACTTTTATGCTGCACCAGATAGCACTGCAGATGGCTCATCAACGTTATCTGGAAGTTTTCCCCGGTTTGGTGGAAACCCATAATAGAGCTCTGCTGCTCCCCCTGGTGGTCCCTATGGATCACAACAGGGCTGTGCCAAGCTACAACTCCCATGGAGCCCTGTGGGAATCTGCGGTGCCGCTGCAACCCACTGGGGCTGCCATCTAGCACTCCGGAGGTCAGGCAGTGTCCTGTGCACATCTGCTCCCCCGGTCCTTCCATTATATTTGCCTCCCATAATGAAGGTCTTTTTGGGTTCGCCTCCAGTTATCTCCTCATTTTTTGCCCTAACCAATGACAGCTAAACGCCCACTCAAGGAATCTACTTTTTGACACTGTCAAAGCCGCTGAATTTCACTCCTGATTATATTCCTGAATTTTGGGTGAATCACTTAAGTTTTCACTAGCAGGTCACACATTACCTGATTACTTTTATACACTGAAATTTCCCTGGGGATAGACAGCAAATGGAGATGTATAGGATAACATTTTCATTTATTATGATCTCTGCATTTTTATATGACAAAAATGTCTTTTAATTTAAGCTTTAATTTTAAGGGTTCCCATGACCTTAACTTTCACTCATATAATCTGTTACCTCATATGTATTTTTTTCCAATTAAATTTATTACTACTCCAATTAATTATCATTTGAAGAAATTCCTGTTCTAAGTTGCAAAAATTTAATTGCCAACTCTTCTTCTTTATGTTAAATCTCAAAAATATAGAACCTTTACTCAATTAGTGAATCCATAGCAAGAACTCCATATCAGAATCTCATGTTTCTATAAATCACTGATTTAATGCAACATACCAGCAAGTCAAAGTTAAATTCTCAGTGGCATAAATAAAAGTACCTTTTGCTTTAATTGACAGCCTGAAGACCTCATCTGTCTTGAAAAACGTAACTCCATATAATTTACTACCTAAATTTATTTCTCTGTGTAATGAACTTTAGTTCACAAATGATACTGAATCTGCAGTGACTTGTCAATGGTTCATTAGCCACTTTTGTTCAGTACTCTGTAAATCCAGTTGACTTCATGACTTATTTTTTAAATTTTACCTTCACAGCTGCCAACAAGAAAATTTTCACCTAATGTATACAATTAAAAAGGGCTTATTAATTATACTGTATATAACATGTGTTGTATTCTCTGCATTCTTCAAAATGTACAAGATTTGATACAATGCTTGCTGCAGAAAGGTAAAAAGGAAGAAAATAACATAACTCCAGTAACAGTTTAGAGGTACAGGGAATGTGGGTCACCAAAGAAGAGGTTTCCAGGAAATAAATGCCATCCAAATTTTCAATATGTTTCTTTGCTATCTTAGATTAGATGTGTTAACAATCAAACTGTCTTTCAATCCCAATCAAACAACAAAGACAGCCTATTTAAATCCAATAATACTCTTTCTGTAACCCTTTACTGCCTCTCTTTTTAAATGGGGAAAGAATAGGTCAAGTTATTAACAGTTTAAATATTTAAATTTTATATGTAATACTCTATGTTAATGCAAATTCACTGTCTGTGTCTTATGCTGCTACTGTGTATATCATTTCTTGTGCTAAAGGTGATGAATTATAGTATGTAAGACACATTCCTTTCACCTTTCTATTTTCTGCACTGATTCAAATCTATAGGATTTGTGGGTGTCTAGAGCTTTTACTGACTAGACTGAGGCAACAAGTAGCGTTGGCATTGCTGTCATTTTATCACAGGACACATTCATTCACCTAGCAATACTCACTTAATTTGCACCATGTTAGAATCACCAATTACTCTACCCAGTACATCTTTGGGTATAAAGAAAAAAACAGAATACCTGAAGAATAAAACACACAGAGACTGGGTGAACAAGAACACTCTTCACAGAGAGTGACTAAGTGAAGATTTATCCGTAATCTCTGTGTACTGTGAGTGTAATGCTAATACAATATTTATTACTACAACAGAAACATAATACATTTTTTAACATCTGTTTTCTGAATTGAAAGTAGATCTTCTGAAGAATTAATGAAGGAAAGACAAAGGAAATTTTGGTAATGATGAGAAAGACAGAAGTAGGCAAATAGGAACAGAGAGACCGACAAACAATTACATTTGAGCGGGATGACAAAATATCCCTTCAGAATTTTGTAGCCTCTGGTGAGTGTTGCTGACTAATTCCAAAGGGTAAAAGACTGTTAACCAGTGCTGTACTCTTTATAAAGATGGCTATGGAGCACAGGCACTTCCTCTGTTATGTAAATCTGGCCAGTGTACCATCATTCGTATTCCCATATACAAGCGAAAGTTATGGTGAGAAGCTTTTTGCACAGAGCGATCAGAGCTCATTCTCTAGGATGTACTAATTGTTGCTGCCTGTGGTATGTTCACATGTAGTTTTGATGACAACATTAAAGTGTTTACAGAAGCTCTGACCTTTTATATTGGATTTTCATAAACAAAACAGCGCAATAGTCAACATTGGGATGTTGCCAAACCATAAATCATAGGTGAACAAAACCTTTGCCATGCACTAAACGCACACACAACTGCATTCAGCTCGGGGCTTGTCTCAGAGAATATGGGTGATTACAATTTAAGGAGAGCTGTGATAGCTACTAAGTGACAAAATTGGGAGAAAGTGAAAAGACAATGTGATCATTCCTATCCTAGTTAAGCATGGCATGGTCTATAGACCATAATGGACTATACATAGCTACTTCTACCATGGTGAGTACTGACACCTCTCTGGCAGATGAACTTAAAATTTCTACACGTGCTCCGATGTGAATGCAGCTAACGTCAGCCTGCAAGGAGAGCTTTTAGGAAAATGAACACCAGAAAGGCAGCAGATCCAGACAGCACTCTGAGATTTGTTTCTATGATCTGTTCTGATCAGCTTCCAACAGTGTTTGTGGTAATATCTAATTTCTCCTTAACCTAGTTTACCGTGCCAACATTCTTTAAGAGATCCACAATTGTCCCTGTATCTAAGAATCACATCCAACCTGCCTGAATGACTATTCTCACACTGCATTAACTCCTGTTGCAATGAAGTGTTTTGAGAGGCTAGTCAAGAATTACATTTGCTGTTCTCTGCCAAAAAACAAATTAAAGTTCATGTATTTCTCAAGTAGATCCACAGAGAATTCACTACCTTGATCCTTCATACAGTACTGTCCCCCCTGGACAGCAAGAGGGAATTATGTGCAAATGCTATTTATTGACTACATTTCTGCATTTAACATAATAATTCCTTCTAAACGTATCACCAACCTCAGGAACCTGCATCTGAGCACTTCATTGTGCAAGTGGATTTTTAACTTCCTGACAGGGCAGCGTTCTGAGTTCAGTGCTATGTCAATGTCAATGTCAATTTATTTATATAGCACATTTAAAACAACATAGTAATGCTGCGGCCAAAGTGCTTTACAATAATAGAATAAAAGAAAAAACAATAAACAATAAAACGTAAATAGTAATAAAATATATGAACATAAAATAAGATAGATAATAAATAGAAATAATATTATATGATCACAAAGAGGAAACCATTAGTATTACTGAAGGTCACTGAATGCAAGTGAAAAGATGTGAGTTTTTAATCTTGTTTTGAACAGTTCAATTGTAGATGACTCCTTAATATGATGAGGTAGAGAGTTCCACAGGCGAGGGGCAGCAGCTGCAAAGGCCCTGTCCCCCTTGGTTTTACATTTGGTGCGAGGGACAACAAGAGACAACTGACTAGAAGATCTAAGCACTCTGGATGGCTGGTGTAAAATACACAATTCAGATAAATATACAGGAGCAAGTCCATGTAACAATTTAAAAACTAGCAGCAAGATTTTAAAATCAATTCGAAAACTGACAGTCAGCCAGTGTAAAGAAGCTAAAATAGGAGAAACAGAGTCATATTTTCTTGCCCCAACCAGAAAGCGAGCGGCAGCATTTTGGACCAGCTGTAACCTGTGTATCAGAGATTTGTTAATCCCAGAATACAGCGAGTTGCAGTAATCGAGGCGAGAAAAAATAAAAGCATGAGTAGCTTTCTCAAGATCTTTAGAAGATAAAAAAGGCTTGATCTTACCTAATAGACGAAGTTGGAAAAAGCAACTCTTGACTACAGAATTTACTTGTTTCTCAAAAGAGAGGTTACTATCAAAGGTAACACCAATATTGCGGACTTGAGGTTTGGAAAAGGCAGAGAAAGAGCCGAGAAGTCCAAGACCGATTTGGGCTTTAGCTGGTGGACCCACTACAAGCACCTCCATTTTATTTTGATTAAGATCAAGAAAATTATTAGCCATCCAGGATCTTAGTTCAGACAGACAGTTGTGGAGTTGATTCATTGCAGAGTTGCAGACGGGAATATAAACCTGAGTATCATCAGCATAGCAGTGAAAAGAAATGTTAAATTTCCTAAAAATCGCTCCAATAGGGTGAAGGTATATAGAGAATAAGATAGGACCTAAAATGGATCCCTGAGGAACACCATATTTAAGAGGAACAGTAGATGAAAAAGAGGAATTTATAGTCACTGAAAAGTGTCTACCAGTTAAATATGACCTGAACCAGTTAAGAGCAGCCCCTTTAAGCCCAACAAGATGTTCAAGCCGCATCAGCAATATTTCATGGTCAATAGTGTCAAAGGCAGCGGACAGGTCAAGGAGGACAAGGACTGCCGCATCACCTGAGTCAGTAATAAGAGAGATGTCGTTGAACACTTTCAGGAGTGCCGTTTCAACACCATGATAATGCCTAAAACCAGATTGGTAGGTCTCAAATAATTTATTGGAGTTTAGGTGATTGACCAATTGATTATAAATAATTTTTTCTAGTATTTTAGCCAGAAATGGGAGCTGGGAAATTGGACGAAAGTTGGTTAAAACTCCAGGATCTAATCCTGCCTTTTTTAGATGGGGACGGACTGCAGCATGTTTAAGAAATGAGGGCACAACCCCCGAACTAATAGAAACATTACTCCATCTACACATATGACTGCATGGCTGCAAATGACTTTAACATGAATGTCATGTTTGCTGATGATACAGCTATGGTAGGTCTTAAATCTAGCAGATTTACCTGGATGAAGTGTAGAGTCTGTCACACTGGTGTCAGGAAAATGGTTTACTCCTGAGTGTCAGCAAGACAAAAAAGCTGATTGTGGACAACAGAGACACTACGACCCCTTCAATATTAACAGCATTCAGGTAGAAAGGATGGACAGTTTCAAATACCTCGGTGTCCACATTAAAGAGCACCTAACCTGATCCAAACACACTGATACCTTTGTAGTGGAAGTACAACAACGTCTTTACCTCCTCTGACACCTCAGGGATTTCAGGCTGCTCTCCCAATTACTAAAGAACTTCTGCATATCCATCATTGAAAGTATCCTGACAGGAAGTATTACTGCCCGGTTTGGGAAGAGTACACAGCAGGACCACTTGGCTCTACAGAGAGTGGTTTGGTCAGCTGAACACATCACTGGGTGTGCACTCTTAAACATCCATGACAGCTACACAAAGCGATGTTGGACCAGGGCAAAGAAAATAATCTGTGACAACAGTCATCCCAACAATGGACACTCTTCTATCCTGGTAAGAGATACAACTTCATAAAGTCCAGTTTAGAGAGAGTGAGGAGGAGCTTTTTCCCAAAGTCAATCCGCATCTTGAATAAGGAAAATGTCTGAAAGTATATGATGCCTTACTGTTAATTGTTTTACATTAGGTTATTTGAATTATTAAGTTATTTATTTAGTAATTATTTAGCACACATATTAATAATTCTTGATATTTATAAAGTCATGTATTATTGTTAATGTCCTTTTACATTCTTCCTAGATGCTAAATCATAAGAGTTGACCATCTATGCATTTCACTACACATTGATTGAACAAAAGATAATGGAAATGAAGCCATTCTAAACCCAGTAGTAAGAAGCAGAGGGACTTGCATATGTTTTTTATGTAACCATAAAAAGATTGTAGTTTCTCAAACTGCAGTTCCAATATATGCATTTGTGGGTTGGCCAGTTTGCCCAGTAAAAGTCAGGAAAGCCTGTTTTACAGGCACACTAATACTTTACTCAAGAACAAAGTGACCTGTGTATCCCGTAAAAGTGGCAACAATTTAGAGATTATTTGAAACACTCATAAAATTGATCTTAAACATGCAGAAGGCAGTTTAACAATGGAGACAGAAAGTAAATGGTAGTGTTGCATGCCAAAACTGGGGACAATAAAAGTACTGATGGCCATCTCGGTTCAGAAGAAAATTATTAAAAATGAACAAATTGGTTTATACTTAATAATAATAATACCAAGGGGTGGTTTCCTA
Organism: Polypterus senegalus; assembly: GCF_016835505.1. NCBI lineage: Eukaryota > Metazoa > Chordata > Cladistia > Polypteriformes > Polypteridae > Polypterus > Polypterus senegalus. The sequence continues at coordinate 75,821,157 of NC_053164.1, forward strand.
TGGAATAACATTTCTGCCAAATTAAATAAAGAAAAAGGCAATTGTGAAATAAATGATCACTTGAATAAGTGCAGTTATGCACAAATGAGTCATTAAACTGAGAAAAAAATGCATAATTAAATAAAAGTTATCTAATTGTTTCATTGTGTTCAATAATACAGTTATGTTAAATTTAATTATCGCTGGTTTAATTTCATATGGTCTTATTTTTGTTTTACAATGGAACTTTTCAGAATGTCACTTTTCAAGATAGTCTCATCATCTGTCAATCAAGACCAATGAGTGGGGACAAACAAGACCATTGGTTGATCACAAATTCTGACCCAAGCAACAAAATGTCAATTTCTAGCAGTAATATTTTTGCTGCTGCCATTACGAGTTGAATTATGGGAAAGCAGCATTTAGCATGACCGAGGGAGAGTCTATTTCTCAACTTCTCAGGGAGGCAATGAACTGTTTGGAAATATTTCTCTATGGAAATAATGTAATCAGAAAGTGGGAGTGAGACCATCTTTTGAGACTTTTAGCAGGAGCCAGTTATTTATTGGCAGATAAGAGTATGGACCTGCACTAAGGAGGCATTGAGGAACATCTGAGGTATCTGAGGAAAGAAGCAGGCCTTTTAGTTTAAGATATTTAAGACACTGGGCAAGGCACTTTTATGTTTGAGTCTAAAGGGTCATGAACTCTGTCCGTTTTGCTCTGATATTTAATGATATTCCCATAAAGAACCCCCTGATGATATTTGACTTGTTTTGTTAATAAACTTTCTTTCTCATTGAAAATTTTCCTATAGTAATGATTACTTAGGGTATGGGTTTGACTTATGCACAGTCCTATAAGGTCACAATGTACTGCTAATCAAATGTACAAGTCTTCCAACAGATATTAATTGGATTCAATTATGGGTTATGATTAAGCCAATCATAAATATTTGCTTTTTAACACATTGTTACAGTGTTTGAAAGGTTTTAGTTTTCATCCTGTTGGAACTTGAATATCTGCTTTATAAAGAAGCATATTAACATTTATTTAATTTCCTGCATCCATAAACTGTCTGAAGAACAAGACATTAAGGCTCCATCTGGATCCACCAGTACTGGTTACATTTGAACCGGACAGGCACTAATATATCGGGGCAATATGTCAGTAGATTAGATGAGGATTCATTTAAACTAGAGACTTTAGGGAGTGCAGGCCATGCCAGGCTTAGAACTTCACATTAAGGGATAAATAGTAGTATAAAATGTGTACACATGGTAACTTAGAAATTCCTAGGCCAACATTTAAAATCCAAAGTAAAATGAGTAGTACAGTAAAAACTTCCTCCTTTAATACTAGAAGTATCAAAAATAAAACAGCCGAGCTGGAGATATGTGTAGCTGAACATAATTATGATATTATAACAGAAACATAGTTAAACAATAAAGATGAGGATGAGTGTAACATATATGGTTATGCATTGTTTAAGAGAGGTGGAGACGTTACCATTTATGTGAAACAGATTTTGAAAGCATTGCTTCTTTCTTGGATGATGAACAACATTTTAACAAGGTTGTGTGGATTTGTTAAGAAGGCATCAGGGATTTAGACCTAATATTTTTAGTGAGTTATAGACCTCCCAATGCAGTGTCACACATGTGCGCATGGGAGGCAGCAAAAGGGCTTGAGTAAGGGCAGTTCCGAGACATATTGGGATGTGGCAGAGTGCACTGACTGTTTTTCTCCCTTGCCTGCAGACCATTCACAGGAAATTCCACCTGGTCCTCTTGACGTCACTTCCGGGACCGAGCCAATGGAAGGAGACCTTGCCGACTCTGGCCCCTGTGATGTCACATCCAGGCTCGCACCAATGGCAGAAGACCTTCATGAGCCTGACCCATTTGACTTCACTTCCTGTCTTCCCCTTTAAAAGCCTCCACCTTTTCCCTATTCCCTCAGTTCTGTTTTGGACTCGGTTTTGTGCACATCAGTGCTGTTTACCATATTGCGACTTTGCAGCCAGGAAACCAATAACACGGGTGGCTGCCCCAAACCTTTCCATGACTCTATGTCGAGTTTGTGACAGCAGATAACATTTTCAATGTTGCGTAGAAGAGCAGGAGTTTTTAGATGTAATCAGTGACTTTTTATTTACATCTTAGGTTGTAGCACCAATAAGATGGGAACACTACCTGAATTTAGGATTTTGTAATAACAGGAACAGAATTCAGGTGGTAAAGGTGATTGAACCTTCAGGGTCTACTGACCATGATATAATACAATCCATTGTATTTTGGGAGCATGCAGATGCAAAGACTAAAGCTGTTAAGTTTAATTTTATTAGGGCAAGTTTTGAGGAGATGCAGCAAAGTCTAAAAGGGATAAACTGGGATAGGTGTTCAATTTTGGAAGAGGTTTAAAAGAATTTTGCATGTAATGGAGGAAACATGAATTCTATAATTTCGAAGCAGTAAGAAATATAGGAAAACTCTGCTGTAGATAAATAAAGAACTAAAAAGAAGCTGCAAAGGAAAAAAACCTGCATAAAGCGTAAAAAACAAATATCTTCTTGCTAACCATCAGGCATGTGAGAAAATGAGAGCAATAATTAAAAAAAGAGCTTAGGCAGTTAAAGAGAAATATTGGAGGAAAAGTGAAAGATGACCCAAAGAGATTCTTTCAGCATTCGAGTAGGAAAATAACAGTCAGGGAGGTGAAGCGCATTAAAAAATACAGGTGAATTAAAATATATACAGTGAAATAGCAAATGCTCTAAATTTGCATTTCTTCTGAAGTTCACATGTGAGATGAAGTCGATAACCTCTAAACAGTGACAGTACCTCCTATCAAGGAGGTACTGAGTGATTTGAAAATTGTAGAGGGAGAAGTACTGCTTAGATTAAGTCTAACAAATTACCAGTACTAGATAGTATTTATTCTTAAGTGCTTAAGGAGTTAGTGAGTGCATATACTGTATAAACCATTGAAGCATATGTTTAGAAAATGACTCTGTACTTGCGAAATTTGTAAGGAATGTAAGTTAACAAATTTTATCTCATTATAAAAAAAAAGTTAAAAGTGCTGACTCAAACAACTATTGGCCATTAATGGAAGCAATTGTTAAAGAAAAGATCAGGAATCACAAAAAGGAGTTTTAGTTAACAGTCAACATGGGTTTAGATGAGGGAAGTCATGCTTTGCTAATATGCTGCAATTCTATCAGAGAGCAACAAAAGAATATGATCAGAATCTCTCACAATTCTTCTGGTAAAGAACAATACAAGAGATTAGGCTTCAACATAAAAAAAGTTGTAATTCAGTGTGTTGTGTGTTAGATGGGGGAAAATTAGCTGAAACACAGAACGCAAAGGGTTATTGTGCAAGGTACCTTACCAGAATTAAAATTGATGCACCTCAGGGATCACTGCAGGGGTCGCTGGTCTTTTTAATATTGTGATGCATTCACTGGAGACAGCCACACTTTCTTGCACATTTAAGTCCGAAAGGTGCAGGATCAGCTGCATGTCAACTGCTTTAAAATGCCAAATATCATATCTTACAAAAACAGAACTCATTTTTAAAAGTGCTCTTTTCTCTGAAGCAAACAAGCTTTTCCCTGGCTGGGCTGCTACTGTCCTTCAGTTCTGTCTCAGTTGCAGCATCCCACCCACTCCAAGGGAGCAACTCTGAAGAAGATGCATTTGGATTTTATTAAATCAAAGAGGACAGAAACGAAATTGAGTGTTATTGAAGATCTATGTTTCCTTTTCTGTTTTATTTAATGCTGAAATACTCTAAGCCTGTTTTCACAACTTCAAGAATAAAGTCTGTTTAGAAAAGAACTGTTTTAACAATTTCATTTGTGTAGAATGTGTAAATATATATACATTTGGATAGGAAAATAAATAACAAGCTGGTTAAGTTTGCAGATGGTACCAAACTAACTGGAAGTACAGGTAATCTAAAATGTTATATCTGAATATACAATGGGATGACTAAAAGAACAACTTATGAGAAGGATCTAGCAGTCTTAATGGAGTTACAACTATCTATAACCAGACAGTATGCAAAAGCGATTAACAAGGCTAAAAGAATGTTAGGTTTTAAAGTAAGATGTGCAGAATACAAGTCAAGGAAGGGTATGTGTAAATGGGGTAAATCACTAGTGAGGCTTCATTTTGAGTACTTAGTGCATTGCTGGTCTCCATTACATAAAAGTCATAGAATTGCTACAGAAAGCATTGAGAAGATTGACTAGACTGATTCTAGAACTGTGAGGTGCAAGGTAAGAGGAAAGACTAAAGTAATTTCATTTTTTTAGTTTAAGAAAACAAAGAAAAAGAGATGACATGATTTAAGTGTTTAAAATGGATTTTGTACAGGTCTTCACAGCTGTTACTTTAAACTGAGTTTTTCAACAAAAACACACAGAAGGAAATTTGTTAAGAGTAAATTTTGAGCAAAGTTTTTCCTCACACATGAGTACCATAGGCCGTGGAATGAATTACGAAGTAGTGTGGTAGTCAGTGAGACATTTGGGTCCGTCAAAACTTGACTCAATGTTATATTGGAGAAATCAGGTTGATTGGTGTTGGTTGAGCTGCTCTGCACTGTGGAGGTGAAGCGGGAGTGGAGTCTAAAGACAAAGCTTTCGGTTTACAGGTTGATCTCACCTCTCCTACAGTCATGAGCTGTGGGTAATGAAAATAGGAATAAAACTGCTACTACAAGGGAAGAAATGAAGTTTCTTCACACGACTGCTGGGCTGACACTGTGATATAGGGTAAGAAGCTCAGAAATTCAGGAGAGCCACAGAGAAGAGTCGCTACTCTAACAAGCTGAGGAGATTTGGGCATGCAGTAAGGACATACAGGCAGTATTGTATCTCTTGGCTGGCTTGGGAATGCTTGGAAGTCCCTAGGAGGAGCAAGAATCTGCAGCTGAGGACAGGGAAGTCTGGTCTGACCTGCTTGATGTGCTGCAGCCACATCCCTTTCCAGGAGAAGTGGTTTTGGGTGATGAAATGAGAGGAGATGAGGATAAGTGAGATTTGTTGGGCTGTGCTTTCATTAAGAATGTTCTAAGTTTTAATAGACTCATATTTTAATCAGTTAACTGCAGGATAGACCCAATCAATGCAGAAATGATCTTTTTCAGTATCCATCATATTAAGAAAACACCTTATCAGGAAAAAGCAAAACTTATACAAGATATTGAATTGAATTGAATATATTATTGTCAAAGATTGCAACTAAGCTGAATGGTGATGCACAATAACTAATATTTAAAGATTTCAAGTTAGACACTAACATTATATTATTACATTTTTCATCATTCATATCAATTTCTGTATTTAATACAGGTTATAATTTGGTTAATTTAATTGACTTCATTGAGGAAACAGACACACAAAACAGTTGGGTTTGATCAGCAGATACAGCTGACTATCATGATCTACTGTATAAGTCATGTTCTGTATAAGCAGATATTATGTTTTTGAACTACAGTATATCTTCCAGAAATAGCATATAAAGCAAAAACAGCATTGTGAGCCCTGAGGGCCAATACAGTATATCTAACTGCAGAATGTAATAAGGGAGTATTAGCAACACATTTCTGTGCATACTGAAATCAATTTGATAAGTATGTACTAAACCACGGAAGTGCATGTTTGATAGTCCAATGTAATTTTAAGCTTGTGTAATGGGATGCTGAATCCATTGAGCCAAATGTGGTGATTACATTTATCAACATAATAAATGTATTGCAGTCGTATAAAAAGTCACTACACTCCATGAAAAATGTATTTCTTTTTGAAAATATAGTATGTGGACTTATCAAGATTTGATCTTTATTTAAACAGCATGTATAGACACATGATATAATACGCATCATACTACCTTTGCATTTTTCACTCTATTGTATAATTTAAGGGGTGGTACGGTGGCGCAGTGGTAGTGCTGCTGCCTTGCTGTAAGGAGACCCGGGTTCGCATGTTCTCCCCATGTCTACGTGGGTTTCCTCCGGGTGCTCTGGTTTGCTCCCACAGTCCAAAGACATGGAAGTTAGGTGCATTTTAGAAGTTAAATTGTCCCTATTGTGTGCTTGGTGTGTGTACGTGTGCCCTGCAGTGGGCTCTACGCCCTGCCCAGGGATTTGTGTTGTCTGTGATTGGCTGCAGCAGACCCCCGTTACCCTGTGTTAGGATATAGTGGATTGGATAATGGATGGATGTATAATTTAAATAAGTATATATGCAAATTTCGCATTTGGAAAAAGGATGTAAGCCCCTACACTTACACTACCTTAAATAAGTACAATTAGAATCAGGTGAAACAAATAAGTTACATTTTAAAACAACATTAGAAGGAATCTGTCTTATTTAAACTTCAGACATTAGCTTGCTTTGCTTTGCTCTTAAAATATGTGTTATGGCCATGCCTAAATTGAAAGCTGTCTGGGGCCTTCAGAAAAAAAAGGTTATAGATGCCTATGAGCATGGGAAGGGATTTACAAATATATACAAACAATTTGAAATCAACCATTCAGCAGTCTGTAAGATTACCTTCAAATGAAGAAGATTTCAAAGAACTGTCAATTGGTCTAGGCCAGGCCACCCCAGCAAGTTCAGCCTAAGCGTAGAGTGCACAAGCCGGAAAACAGTCTCTAACAACCACAGAATTTTACCACGAGGCCTACATGTAGCTGTTGCCACTATTGATATTAAAGTACATGAGTCTACCATCAGAGAGAGGATGCACAAATTCCATCTACACGAGAGGTGTGCCAGGAAGAAAGCTTTGCAGTCCAGAAAGAAAACCAGGGCAAGAGTAAAGTTTTCCCATGAACACCAGGGCAAAGTCTAAGACTACTTGTGGTGTAGCAGGTCCACAGCAAGTCAAAAAGGCCACTTTTTAAATAAATAGTCACCGTACTCACGGCTTACAGAGGGGGCATGGTAGTGTGGCGGGAGTGGTTCCCTGGTGATTCGTGATGTGGGCGGTCCTTACTTAAGTGCACAGATGAGGAGTCATCCGCATCCATAAATGTTGCCGGGAGCTGCTGAATGCCACACCTGATCCACAGCCCCGTGATATATAATAGAAGCGTGGAGTGGCTAGAGGGGAGAGAAAAAAAAAAACATGAAGGGAAGTTAAGGGTGAAGACAACGGCAGGAATCAGGTCGGAGAAAGCCGGTGAAGGAGAACAAATGAACGAGTGAGTATAGGCTCGCGCTGTTAGCAGGCAGCTGGGAGAGGCAAGACCGAGTGGGGTGTTTGGCCAGCACCTGAGGGTTGATGGCAGTGGTCGCTCCTTCTGAGCGCTTGTATGGAGCAGGAGTGACCGGAAGAAGGTTGACTCACAGTGTGAGTGTCCTGGGTATTGGGGGAAGCCAAGTCTCGGTATGGCAGGGGCTGAACAAAGCCAGGGATCAGGAGGCCACCAGACCAGTACGGTGAAGGAGGTCAGCTGCATATAGGGTGACTCCCCTGGTGCATAGCCTGGATGGGAGAAGCAGGAGAGTCACCAGTAAAAGAAGACACCGGGCTTGGTTTTAAAATGGCTGTTTCTAGCCATTGTTTTAACTTCGGGTTTTTAAAGGATTTTTTTCTATTGTGTTTTTTAACCTCCACAATTGATCGTTTTTTATTGGATTATTTATTTATTTGAAGATTTTGAAGCACTGCACTTTGGACACTGTTTGGTTTTTGTTTATTGATTTTAATAAAAGCACTTTGCACTTTTTGCACCATCTCCTTGCTTCATTGTTGTACCTCACTGTCCAGCTCATCGGTGACATTACCGATGGTGTAGGGTTCAAGGGCTCCCAGAAGGAAGATGGGAGCATGGAGTAGAACCCGCATCATCACACTACTTCAACAAGGTGCTCTGGAAAGATGAGACAAATATAGAGTTATTTTGCCGCAGCACCAGAAGATAGGTCTGGTGAAAAGCAAACATAACACTTGAACAGAAGAAACTGATAGGAGTATGTTGGTGGAAATGTTATGGACTGGGATGCTTTGCTTCATCAGGGCCTGGGCATCTCATCATTATAGACTCCACAAAAATGCTTGACAATAGGGCTGTTCGATATAACGATATATATCGGATGACAATATGAAAACGTCTATCGCTGCACATTACGCTATCGTTTGTTTCGTGGTGTCGCAAAATAAACTGTTTACGGCAATATTTTTTCCTTGTTTTGATGGCCACCACGTGGATGCAGACACACTAGCATGGCTGATGAAGACGAGGCAACACCAGGTAGCTCCACACAGAAGGACCTTGTTCCTAAACGAGGGGCTACCTCTGTAGTATGGAGATGGTTTGGATCTGAAGAGTCTGACACGGACCAGAAAACGGTACTGTGCAAATTATGCTGCAAACCGATCGCTACCACAGCCTCCAACACGACAAACCTCTTCTACCACCTCCGCAAAAAGCACGTGAGCGAGCATGCAGAGAGTTTACAACTGAGAGGCAGGCCACGTAGGATATTACAGTTGTAAAGGTACTATTTAAACGAGCATGTTAAAAGCTTGGAAGATTAATTGCTACCAAAACAATTTGCTTAAGGCATAATTTTCCCTGCAGCGTTTGCTGTCAGCGTTGATCTTGTTAAAATTACGTTTACGCCACAACTGCATTAACACGGCAAATCTCCGTTAACGAGTTCCCGCGGATCGCCCCGTGCTTGGGGCTGGACGGCATCAACACGTTAGCGCCGTCCAGTCCCACGCACGGGGCGATCAGCTGTAACTCATTAACGGAGATTTGCCACACTACGATGTGCAAACTAACATTTTACTAGAATGTAGCCTAAAACATATTATATTTAATATTATATATTTAATATATTTTTGTCGTAAGCCTTATTGCTGCTACAGTTTGAAGTACAATGTTTACATTTGGTTTTGACAGTTAATGTTAGACTTGTATTTATTTTGTTTAAAGGGTTTATTGGCCTTATATAGTTTAGTTGTTAGTGCTTTGATCCTTTTATATTTAATATATGTTGTGAGAGTTATTGCTGCTACAGTTCACATTTTGTTTATGTCAGGCATTTTATATAGCAGTATTTTATATTGGGCCTTTAGTAATTTGTTTTTGAAAAGTGTTTTATATTTGATACATTAACATTTTATGTTTACATTCTAAGTCAAACATTTGCTCAAATGTTCTAAATAAAAGAACAGAAATAATTACAAGTTGAGTACTTCTCATTTTTGATTTTTTTAATTTAAATGAAAAAAAGGAGTGGTGATTATATAAACTATTCACTGAATACAAAGAAAATGTACTATATCGTGATATCGGGATATGAAATGAATTATCGGGATATAAGATTTTGGTCATATCGCACAGCCCTACTTGACAATAATGTAAAACCATCAGTCAGAAAATTGGAGCTCAACTAGAAGTGGACTATGCAACATGATGACTGCCCTAAACATACCAGTAAATTCACTGAGGACTGTTTGAAAAGAAATAAATTGAGGATTCCAGAATGGCCAATTCTAAGCCTGGATCTAAATCCCACTGAAATGCTGCGAGGTGGGTTGAAATGGGCTCTGCATCTAAGACATCACATGGAGTTCTGGGAAAAGCTTACTCCCAGTCAATTTCAGAGGTTATTTCTGCCACAGGGGGCAATACCAGGTATCAGAGCCAAGGTTGTACTTACTTTATCCACAGAGAGAAGTGGAATATCTGTTCATTTTCATTGAATAAATTATTACAAAGTAACATTTTATTTTTTTAATTACATTAACTTGTAAAAATGTTAAAATGATGACAAAATCTGGATATGCACACATATGGTAACAAAAAAAAAAAAAAATAAAGGGTGTTCTTCCTGTACTTTTTCACATGACTGTCTATGGATATTTGGATATCATTGACAGCACAAGTTAAATTTGCTCCTGTACTGTGAGCAGTGCAAAAGGTTTTTTGAAAGGAGAGATTGAACTTATAAATCTACTATTTTCAAGTTCTTTGAAATGAAAGGGCATTTGTGAAATTGGAGTGACAGCAAGGGACACTCAGTCACCTAGAACACAATCTCCTTTATTACGGCTTCCGTCCCAAAAATGGAGGAATGTGTTTGATAAAGAAATATATGATAAAAAACATAAAGATGTTAAAATAAATGTCAACGTTTTTCTTATTTATAATTTACAGAGCTGAAGTCTATAACAAAACAACTATTGATTAGCAATCATTCTTCAGGCCTTTTAGTGCAGACTAATCACTAGTCTTCTGCCATAATGCCTTTGGAAGGTATAGCAAAGTTTCTCCTTTTGTAGCTGCCAGAAGTAAACCGCCATTGACTTAATTAGCTCCTTGTTTACTGGTCCAGACTCAGGTGAACAGAAGTGACATCCCACTTTTAACAATTGAAACTACTGGGTTGAATCCACATCTGACACCTGCCAGTTCTCTCAATAAGGCATACCCTTCATTGACTTCTAAAAAAAGACAGAAGAACATGTTCTGAGACATCTGAAGTTCTTGTCTTTTCCTCCATGGCCATGCCTGTGCTTACAACTCAGGCTATACAAGAAGGGGAAGCAAACTGTGACATTAGCACACTCCCAAGCTTTGACCAATATTTCTGAGCAGAATGTGCCGACAAGATGTTCACCTCAAAAAAACGCAAACGTATCCCTCCAGTACTCAACTCAACAAGCTGTTTTGGAGCTGGTTTCCTTATTGAGTCCTATTTACTTCAGCATAGCATGAATCATAACTAATATGAATTCTTTGTCACGTGTCTGAGGATTTTTGTGAGGAAATGAAAAAAAATCGAAAGTGTGCTCCCTTCGACTTTCTCATATACGGAGACAGAGGAAAAGGTCAAAAGAACCCCATCCAGTTGCGCGAAATATCATCTCTCTTTGTTTCTCATAATAACTAATTGATAATATTGTTATGCAATCATTTATCTTTATTTATAATCAAACTTTATATTAAAATTACAGCAGGGAAAATAAGTATTGAACACGTCAACAGTTTTCTCAGTAAATATATTTCTAAGGGGGCTATTGGCATGAAATTTACACCAGATTGTCACACATGTGCAATTAGGAGGCAGTCAAAGAGCCTAAAGGTGAGTGAAACATCGCGAGATAGAGGGTTATCACGTGGTACTTACCTAAATCTCTTTTGGTCAACAGAAAACCTGAAGAAAAATAATTCCTCAACTTCCGGGTTCCAAAATGTGATGACGCCACTTCCGGCCTACCACGATGACGTCACTTCCGGCTCCATCAAATCACCTCACTTCCGTCTCATCATGATGACATTGGTTCCGGTTCCTGTTGCAACATCACTTCCTGCCAACCATTTCCTGTCCCATAATCATTTTTGCTATAAATCCGCCATTTTGGCTGCAGTAAAATGTTCATTGTTTGACTTAAGACTTTGAATCACTTTATTTCTTTATTGTCTGGACGACTATATATGGGGATGGTCCCCAAAACTTTGTTTTGTCTTGTGACGTATTATTTTGGCAAGAATAATCACCACAAGATGTTGGTAACAACCCAAGTAATCGAAACATACAAAGAAATCAAAACAAATAACCCCATATATTATGTGTAATAAAGTGGAATGATACAGGGAACACTTACCTGAAATTTATTTTATACTTAGTAGAAATGTTTTTGTTGGTAATGACAGCTTCAAGACACCTCCTGTATGGAGAAACTAGTCGCATGCATTGCTCAGATCTGAGTTTGGTCAAAACTTCCACACACACTGCCTTCAAATCTTGAAGATTCCGGGGGCCAAGGGGTTATATGTTAATCAGAAGTCAAAATGAAAGTCAAAAGAACTATAAACACACCTAGCACTAGGGTCTGCTTTGAAAATATGTTAACTATGATAAGAATATTGAGATGCAGTTTAATCCATCAAGGTATAACAAGTGTTGTGACTCCTGGCATATTTAAGGTATTACATTCTGTGACGTCAGCAGTGTTACTGATGCGGTTATATGACAATTCAATCAATACCATAACAAAATTAATATTGCCAAAATAAGGGAAAAATAAATTGTGTAAATAGAATCTACATAAAATACACTAAAACATTACTAAAAGATGTCTATATTGCCCCATGCAGGTAATACCCAGCATGCACTTATTTTGCTGATACGGGGCTTCCTCTGTTCTACATTTCTATTTTTTGTGGTTAATATAGAGACCAGTCTCATACAGAGAAGACAGACATTTCTCAAATGCATGTGGCCGAGGGGACACCAATGTCATCTATATCTGGTGCACTGTATTGCATATTGAGCTTAAGCAGTATGACTATCAGATATTGAAAAGTTTGAATTTGAAAAGTGTCCAGTGGGCAATGAAGTGGAAAAAGTACACCCAGTCGCCACTAGGAATACTAAATTTTGTTTCCTCCTTTGTTTCTTTTGTTAAAATGACTTGAAAATATTGAATACCAAAGCACTGGACCAAGAACACCTCTCCTCATTGACATTCAGACTAATATTTTCTGTCATAACTTCTATTGGTATCTCGTACAGTCACTCACTGTCTACAATTGGTGGTTAGGTGCAGATATTGTTTGCAGAAAGGTTAGTTTGACCTGTTTTGATGCTCACAATATTACATAATGTGTTGAATAATGTTAAGCAACAATTGGTGTTCAATGCCACTTACAGCATACCCATAATTATTGAATGGCTATTTAAGAGATTTCCAGTTAATCCAGTGTATAGTAACTACTTCTGCCTCATAATGTCAAGGAATTCAAAGGGATTAGCATGATGAAATGATAAATATATTCTTTTTTAATTTATGAGGCCATAACACTATATAATCTACAATCTTTTCCTCTCTTTAACCTCATATGGACTTTGCCAATATGCTAATAATTTTGACTGGAAGGCAGAACAAAGAACACTAGTCTGTTCCTTGACCCAGATTCACATATTACAGCAGTATGATTATACAACCATTCTTGGTTGTACAGGGCAACTTCCAAGTTTCAAATCTTTTGTGACATGGAGTATGCGGTCAAAAATGGTCCACAGTTTGTTAGGTGCTTCTCCAAGACCACCTGTGCAATAACTTGATTATCTCCTGTGTAGAATTTAAAACTGTAAAAACCCAGTAAAGGCTTGTGACATCTGGTAGGCATCTTAGTCAGTAAGTATAGGCATAACTACTGATGATTACTAGGGGAGTAAATGTAGCATGACTGGGTCTCACATTTGAAGCATTAGGCACAGTATTAATCCCACTTTGGTCATTAATGTTGGACTGCAGTGCCATCCTAACAACTGACCTTTTTTTTTTGTCCATACTAAGATAGCCACTGAAGGAAAGGCCCTTAGAAAGAAAGAAAGAAAGAAATGCAGAAGGTCCTTCTGATGTTGGTGTAAATTAAACAACTATGTCAACTGCTCACATTCCTTCTCAGGAACCCAATACAACATAACATTTTTGAGTAGTGCGGGTACAATGTTTAGGACTTCCCCAGCGAGTACGTCTCTCTCTGAAACATCCTTTAATGAGTTTTTCTGAGAAACAACATTCTAGTCATCTGTTCTTTAGCTATCACCACTGATGATTCCACATGTCTTTGGATGATGTACATCCAGTAGTCAGTTAGTCATAGCGGACACTGAAATCATCTGCAGGCAGAGCAAAATCCTTGACTATAAGTATTATGTGTATTTGAGTCCTGATCTGATTTTTTACAAGGATAGTATAACGGTATATCTCTTACAACATTTTAAATTGATATTGTTCCTCTGCATTAAAAGGGCACTTCAGTGTCCCTGAATTGTTGTAGCAAAATTTTCAAGTCAAACAAAAGCAGACCATAACAGCTCAAACGGCATTTCAGTTCCTGTAAGTTTCTATGAAATTAATGCATGTGAGAAAGCTGATAGCATCGGATAGCAGAAAGTGAGGCTACCCTAAAATTAAGTTTAAATGCACCATAACAACACTAAAACATCTTGACAGTAGAGAGGAAATATCAAAAAGTACAAAGTACCAGGTACTATAAATAAACCATTGCTAAATACATAACCATATAGGATTTATATATATATATATAAAGTATATATATATATATATATATATATATACTGTATATATACACACACTTACAAAAAAGGTAGAATCATGCAATATGATGGTATAACTTGCCTGAGATAACAAAAATCTGCTACTGGTTTTCTTATCCAGGTTTTCAGCATAATTTTCCTGATCCCTCTAAGAAATGGCTCTTGCCCTGTGGTTTACTTGACAAATACAAAACCAGAACATTATTTTCTGATTGTTTTGTGTTTTATTTAAGGTTGCATAATTTATTGCTGTCTGTGGCCAAGGGGGAATAAACATTTTAAAAGGAAACGTGGTGTGGTACACTACTGTAACATAAAATGAAAAATAATGAAATACTACATAAATATTACTCAAGTAAATCTGGATTGATGTCATCTGTAAAAGGTTCAGTCTTATTTAACATCTTTCCTATATGACAAATACATTGTGACATTTTTCAGGTAAGGAAAATGGACGTTTCGATGTGAGGTAGTTATATTCGCTAACCCTGAGAGTGGTAACGTTCTGCATGTTGATCTGCACATGCAAGTAAGAATTTCATCGTACTCTGTACTTGTTACAGTAATGACCCTAAAAACTTAGGGTCAACTACCCAACATATCACCATGTATAAATGCAATGGAAAACACAATTAGAGAAGAATTAGACACAATATAGCAAATCAGTTGTCCTGTCTTTAAGAGGCTTCTGAATTACTGAAAAATATGACTTTTCAAGGGACCCAAAATCTTTACTACAGCACCTAGGTTCATCTGTCAAAACTCATTTGGTTTTATATTCATGAGGGCCATTTGACCTTTGGGTCTGTTCAGGGATCCATGTATACCAACAGAGCTTGAGTCTAAATTTGAATAAAAGCTTTAAAGCATATCAAACTGTTGACTTTGAGGCAGCAAAGTTCCCAGTTTTACAAACCATGTTGTATACATTTCAGAAGCATGTTTATGACAACAAACAAAGCTTAAAAATAATTTATTTGACAATATATTTCCTAACAGAAGGATATTCACTGTCTCAGAAGTATGCTTATGACAACAAAGCAAAGTTAAAAATAATTTATTTGACATTCTATTTCCTAACAGAAGGATGTTGGTTGTCTTCTCTATTACCAACAGCATTTGTGTGTGGAGTTTTCAATATAAATAACATTACACTTGATGGAGACAACAGAGCTGGGTGGAAGTCATGATCAGAAATCTTGAATAGTCCAAAAATAAAAGGGCAATCTCTGGCCACCTCACAAAAAATAGTAATAGAGATAAAACATTAATGAATTTAAATGCATATATCCGGAACATCAAAGCAAAAATGGTGTACCTACATTTCCCGTTTAATTTTATTTCTTGTTTAAATTTGCATTTATTTGTAAATTTTCTGAATTTGTTTTAGGGAATGTCCTGAATTAAATTTTATTCTTATTCTGAACTTTTGGTTTCATTTGGGTTTCAAAAATTAATGTTATTTCTTGTTTGCTTATGTGCTGGATTATTTTTTTTTTATTATAGAGAATTTGTGTTGTCTACTTTTATTATTTGGACATAGTTAAAATTTCACTTTGCTTGTTACCGTATTTTGTTTATGCAACATGCAGTTAGTTACAAATCACATGGCCATGAGCGTCGCTTCAATGACATATATTGTTCAGCTATACATTCGCTGGCCCCACAATGTAGCTTTTTCCTTCAGTGGATAAATTCTTTAATAATAATAATAATAATAATAATAATACATTTTATTTATATAGCGCCTTCCCCATGCTCAAGGCACTTACAGAATATAAGAAAGAATGGCACTTAGACTAGATGCAAAGTGTATCTAGTGTAGTTAGTATGTTTTTTAAGTAAGCCTAGTGTTGGGTTTAATTTTGGTTTCGACTTCCTTCTGTACCTGACTTCTCTTTCGATTTAGCCTCATGTTTTGTTTACTGGTTACAACACTCTTTACAGTTCTGACCTTTGCCTGTTCCTCATTATGAGCCTGTCTGATGTGAAATCTGGTCTCTTTGCATCTAACAATAATTTGTCTCAGCCTTTACTGAAGGATCCTGAGTGACCATGAGATGTTTGATTT
The DNA here is from genome assembly GCF_016835505.1 of Polypterus senegalus. Lineage (NCBI taxonomy): Eukaryota > Metazoa > Chordata > Cladistia > Polypteriformes > Polypteridae > Polypterus > Polypterus senegalus. The sequence continues at coordinate 75,837,314 of NC_053164.1, forward strand.
TTTTTACAAAGTTCAATTCTCTCAGGGAAAAGGTGATTGCTATTAGTGAACAAATGAAGGGTCTTGCTGCCACAGTTCTGCATACTCACAAAGAAGCCATCAAAAATGTTAATATGGCTGAAACACACCATACTCTTCCTGAGTGCTATGCTGGGGAACCAAAGAAGTTTTCAAGGTTAATTAATCAGTGTGACATTGCATTTACAGTAACTTCTAACCTTGGACTTATGCAAATAAAGGACTAAGGTTTCTTAAAATATTTCTTTAAGAATAGATATGCCTGTTGAATGCGTGTCCTCTTTATACATTAAAAAACATCCCCCAGTAGAACTCTGTGACTTGGCAATGCTAAACTCACCCAATGATTAGTGGGTATCCTGTTCAGGTATTCTTGTTGCCTTCAGTTCAATGCCTGTTGGGATAGGTTCAACTTTCCTTGCCACCCTGCTCTAAATAAGTAGCTTTAGAATGTGGATCAAGTGAAAATAAATACAGTAATAACTATCATCAAACTAAATGTATAACCTTAGCTTTAATGAAGTGATCTACCAGTGTCAATACCACTGGGGTTAATGGGAAATGTGCAGTACAATGATGAGGACATCTGAACTTCTTTCCCAAATTGTAGGGTCCCACAAAAATGTAATATTAAGTTTGTTTCTGAGATACTTGGTAAAATTTAATTAATATGTCAGAAAGTCAAAAGTATGAATCAATACACAGCAACATTCTCCATTTGAAAGTGAATCTGTTCACTAAGTTATAAGACTTCACATTTTAATTCAATTACTTAATGCAGCTTAACTTAAAAATGTGAGTGTCTGAGGCAAATGCCAGCATGTCATAATAAAAAAAATACCAAAAGTATCCTTTAGGCATTTAAACATGATTATATTTGGAGGCAGTGAAAAATGAGATGATTAGTGAATTAATGGTTATTCCTGCTTTCTCATGCTCCCATAGATTTGGGTTTGATTTCCAGATTAAACAGTTTCTGTGTCAATACATACACTGTATTTCTCTGGCTGACTCAGTTTTCATCCACATTTTAAATATACAACTGTTAGGCTATCTGATAACTTGCCCCCGATAGCGATATGCTGGAGCCGCTTTAATTTATTATATTTTATACTGTTTTGTTCCAATGAAGAATTTGATTCTGACAGTTCAGTTTTCCTGAATGAATTATTTGAAGACTTTGAAATGCTTTTCCTCATGCCATTTTGTTTTTTCCTTAAATGCCACCATTTTGTGGCTTCGTTGAGGGGATGCAGTGACCCATTGTTAGGAGGTGTGGATTTGTGGGTGTCAAACAGTGATGTATTTGCTGAATCGATATTAAGGTCAGTGCTTAATATTTCCTGGTTATCCAAGTTTATGAAAAAAAAACATCAGTCATTTTTGGCTATTTTTTTTCCCTTTGTTGTCACACACGTGCACTTGGTAGGCAGTCAAAGGGCTTAACCAGGTGTGAAATGGTGAGTCAGGGGTTGACGCTGTTCTCCTTCCTCTGCAGAACACCAGATGACAAGAAGACCTAAGCCTTAACCAGCTTCCTCATCCTCTCTAGACCACATCCTTCTCCTGACCTCACTTCGACCTCTTATTCCTGGACCCACCTCTTGCTCTCCACTGCCTATAAAAACCCAACCTCTTGTCTCAGTCCTGTTTTGGATACAGTCTCTCGTGACTACTGCATTCCTGCAATATATGGGAGTGGAATCCCAAACCTTTTTTTCATTTTGTTTGCTTGTATTTACACTGTTTATTGCTCTTGCTTATAGCAGAATCTAAGTAGACTCCACTCAGTGTGTTTATTTTTTTTTCTTGATTGTTACTTCCCACAGAATAGATAATAATTTTATGTTCGAATACAAGAAAGACCACAACATGATGTCTGTTTAAAAGTTTTTGAAGTTTCTTGCAGTAGGTATACTCAGAGTCTAATAATTTTAAAGAGTGTTTTGATATTTCCTTTCCTGAAAAAAACATTGACAAGTTTGAATTTAACAACGTGTTTTGTAATGTTTCTTTTCAGTAGCATTTTAACAACTGCCTTTTACACCCACTATGACATTCCACCCTTTTTTATCCTTCATATTTATTCATAAGTGTACACTTTTTAACCAAATATTTGATGAAGGCTCAATACCTGGAATAGTGCCCCTCTACAAATTTTATTTCTCAAACTGAAATGAACTTTAATCTGTTTTTTGTTTTTTTTTTATTTTTGAATTGCACACATATTCAGCCCAACGTGAACTCCTTTAAATTGTGCCTGTGTACTGCTTTGGGTCAATGCTGATGATTCAGACAGTCTCTCACACCAAGGAACAGAATGAAAAGATTTTTAAAAAACCTATCAGAAGTTCACTTTTATATAGAACTAGCAGGAGTATTGTCCAGGAATCTATAACCAGTGACTTTCCAAAATGAAGGAAACAGAATATAGAAATAGAACAAACAGTTTTCTGATTCACATTTTATTGTAATAGGTAATATAAGTGCTCATTTGAGAGCCTTTGGATACACTATATGTTTTGTTTTCCTTTGTGGTGAGAAAATGAACAAATTCTGAGGATTGGCCACTCTAGAACATGCTACGTAGAGTTGTCCATGTGAAAAGCATGGATTTTCAAAATTCATGCCTGCAACTTGTAGTGATTGACCTTGAGCCTTATTAACTGACATAGCAAAAGCCAAACGAACAGGAAATTGGAGCAGTTTGAAATCAAAGGGTAAATCATTCGGAATCAGCGGTATTCTTGGTGTGAAAACATCTGTATGTCTTGCGCAACGTGTCAGGATAGTTGCTTTAATAATATTTGGATAGAGAGTCTTGACATAAAGGTTAGTGGTATTAGACATTAAGGAGCGCCTCTGTTGAACTGTGCTGCTATGTAATGGATGTTGGCGATGGTAACTACAGAGAGAAGTGACATACAACCGCTGCTGTGTGTGTGGAAAATGGTGGGGGAAGGATGCTGTCTTTTTAAGGCGAGTCTCTGTTCAAACGTGTTGCCATATAATGGACGTTGGTGAATGAAATACAGCACTATCAGTGCGTGTGGGAGTATGACTCACGGAAATGCGGGTGTGTCAGCCAGTCACGCGCACTGGGTCGTTCACGTTTTACATCGATACGGCAGACGCACAGGGACCAAAGCTGGCGCTAGATGGCGCCGCGGTGAAGTTCTGTTGCAACGTGCAGCCATCTTAAGTATGGGGACGTGTGCGGAATGTTGTGTCCGTGAAAAGGTGTCCTGCAGTTCACCACGAACATTTTTCTGAACTAACCATACCCAATGACCTTCTCCTGGTCACAAAGAAGCCCCATGCCCAGTTTGGTGCTGATCGGACGGCCAGTGCAAATTTGTATGGCGGACAAACAAACATTCATCGACTCTGCTTTATATATTAGATTCTCTAGAATACACCTCATACTAAGATGGCTGAGCATTTCTTATTTTAACAGAACAGGCTGGCAGAAGTTTAAGTATGGTGAGATCACAGAGCATACATTTAAAGAACAGCTTATTTTTTTGTAAGTGAGAAGATCTTAATTGTTGCCTGTTATAGCTCCAACGTTCAGTAAAGCAAAGCCAGTGAAGGAAATTTAGGATTTATTTATTCTTTTTGGTTTTTCTTTTAATACATATCAAATAGGCATTTAACTTTACAATTATGTGTCATTTGTCACTTTAGTTTCACTAATTAGTATTAATTGATTTGCATTGCTGGCACATGTTTAGTGTGTAAATTGGTTGTCTATGTTGTCTAGTTAGCTCATTACGAAAAGTCTGGTATTTGTAGTGGCTTTAGTTCATTCTAAAAGAGAAAATATGACATCTCACAGCAATGGATTGCGGCCACATAGAGCAACGGGAATAATGAAATTAAAGATCAAAGCCAGCTGAGAAAGCATACTTCTTCATGTAAAGAGTCCAGAATTAGCAACTGGGTGATACCTTCTGCCATAGTTTTTTTTTTTTAAATTAATTTAAAAGTTTGAGTTTGTGGCATGAGGTCTTCAGGATTATATTTGTAAGTACTAATATTTTGCACATTTTTCATTATTATTGCAATTATCATCACTGAATTTAAAATGCCAGGAATCTTACATATATGTATGCTTCATCAGCATCTACTTGTTGACCTGGAGAAAGATCATTCTCAGTGATCCCTGGCTTAAACCATATATACTATTGGTAAAAAGTTTAGAACATCTGCTGTTTTCCTTTTTTTTTTTTTTTAATTTAAGCAGTTCAATTCTAGTGGGCAACTTGAAATGGCACAAAGATAAGTGGTAAAAAAGGTTTAATCCTATTATTTTCAGTTTTTGGTAACCTGTGTCATTTTGTATAATAGTATAATGTAACAAATTACATATTTTGAGTTTTTGGAAACCTATGTTTTATTTTAACCTCTGTCAGTTTACCTCTTACCTTTATACCATTTTGGATTGTTACTGGTCATGAACTGGACGTGACGTTTCAATGAAAATTGAAAAAAGGGGGTGTTCTAAAACTTTTCACCAGAAGTGTATGTCTATGCCATTGGTTATTCCAACTTCTCAGAAATTTTAAAATGTGGCTACATTTTGGCCTTTTTGAAATGATCAAAGAATCATGGGAGACTTACAACTGTGCTTTAGATGGCCATTAGTTGTGTATGATTGTTACTGCTACCTGGAACATTTTGTTGGTTATTGTTGTTAAATTCACTTTTCTAAATGTTGTTATATTTTGATATTCTTAATATGATGTCATCACAGCAGCATTTTGGATTTATTCTTGGCCGTTTATCATTTAGTGGATTGGTAGTCACATGAATCGAGGTAATGTTTTAATTGTTGCAACTTTCTGAAATACCTTTGTGATAACAGAATCGTTCATGTGCGTTGATAAATTATAAAATCAAATGCTTGTTAATAAAAATTTTATAACAAAAAAAAATTGAATGCTTCAAAATAGTAAAATAGAGAAATTAGTTTTAGACTGGAGAAATCTTTGACATTGTTATTTCACTTAATGACTTTTACCAAAGTTTTTAGTGACTCTTTTTTCTTCCTGTCATCTGAGTCTTTCCACATATGTCTGTGTAGTGCTTGCATTTCCCTGACTTTTACTGTGCCTTTCTGGATGAGTATCTCAACTCACCCGGACCACCAGCTTTATAATACACAGGGCATGCCAGGTTTGGAAACAGACCCCTGTTTTCTTGTTATATATATTTTTTTCACACTGCTTTAAAAGGCCATTTGGTTATTTAAATTTTTGTATGGTAAATTCCATTCACTGATGCTAATGTAGACATACTAGTTTTACAGCCACTCATTGCAGATATTTGCAGACTCATTAGAAACACACTACTTGTAGCAAATTAATGTAGTTGTGATATCAGTACAGCTCAGCTTTTTTCTAACTCCACAAACAGGACCAAATCACTTTTTCTCATTTGTAAAATGTCTGCTCTAGAGGAAAAGGGCTACTAGAAATGGGCTCTGCTTCTATTGTGTAATAGAGATGTTCTTTTCTCCCCCTTAACTAATTGCAAAATATCTTGGTGGCATCCCAACAACATGCCATCAGTACAGGAAGTGTGCAGTGACACTATGGACATCTGGATGTTTCGTATACTACAAAAATGAATGAAAGGCCACCAGAGGAAAATTTCAAGAGGAACTGTTTATATTGATCAAATGTTGTTAGTTTTTAAGATAACTGTAGATATTTGTCTAGTTATTATTTTAATTGCAAGTTTTACTGAATTTTCCTACCCATTTTCTGTAAAAGCAACTGAGAATTTGATAACGCTCATAAACAATGCAGTCTAGTGTTAGTGTGTTTGAAACTTAAAGATTTAAACAAAAGGCTTGATTTGAGGCAGGTAAAGGGTGTTATAGAAAGCAATGTGAGTACAGGCTGTCCCGCTGATAAGTGTTTTGTAGCTCTACTCTCCCAGGGATTTCCTTTGCCAGATGACACTGACACATGGAGAGCCGACTTATTCTCTACATAAAGTACTGCATGCAAATGACATCTCCTTTTAACAGTGAAGCTTACTAAATGCTCCAGCATATTGCACATCCATCCTTAAAAACCTGTGAACAGCCTGCTGCATTGCAGTAAGAACATAGCAACCAAGTCTCCTGCTGATTTTAAACACGGCAAGCCAAAATTGGAAGTGTTTACAATATTTATTGTATGAGGGTAGCACAGCAATGAACTTTTCAGAAACTGAGAATGAAAAAGAGAGAGAAGGCTTAAAAATGTAATTTGCAATTGGAAATTAAAACACAAAGACACATTAAATCATATGTAAATTTCTAAATACTGTAGCCCAACCCCTCAACATGGACTGCAAATAATGTCTTTCATATTATGGTAAAATAGCTTTTAATCTAAAACAGAGGTTGTTAAGAATATTTGATCCAGTTCATACTACTAGTATAGCACTCAAGGTCAGATGAAACAATAAGCAACAGTTTATAAACTATGTACTGCAAAGGGATATGTAAATACTGTCCTGAATATTTTTTTTGATAATGGGATTGAAGCATGGGAGAACCTTCATACTTTCCTTTTAAAATTCAGCCCGAGACTGTTAAGAGTCCTGTCTTCTTGGCTGCCTGATGGCATGATGACTTAACTTGGGCTGCTTAGTCAGTTCTTCTCTAATCCTGTCTATTTGCTAAAAGCAAATGCTATTGAATCCCCTGTAGCTTGCCAAGGAAAAGAATTATGCATACCAACATGGGAAATGCCACTTTGTTAGGAGACTATTAGACTGAGTCCCAAATGTGTTCTTTTATCATTTTATGCTAAAAGACCTGCAGGGCAGTATTGCATAGACTGCATATTCCAGAAAGAGAAGGCATGCAAGAGAAGCAAGAGGGGATTGTGGGTGGGGGGTTTGGGGTTAGGCTTCGAGTATATAAAGCCCAGTGTGGTAAAAGTAAATCAGAGAAAACCATGAAAAAAAATGGGCAGACAGAAATAAAAAAAAAATTTCATCGTGCCTCAGGACTTTGATTTAAACCACCCAGTCCCTCCCTCTTCATACTACAAATGATTAGGTAGTTTACGTCTATTTTATAATCTTTATGACAGAAAACAACCATGAACAAGACACTCAACTGGAACACCTAGATAAAGCCCATGTGGTTGTTGGGAATACATGTGAAATTTACAATAAGTTTCAAGAATAAAACCCAGATAAGCAGAGCTGTAAGATAGTATGTCTAACCACTGACCCACCAATCTATTGTAACATAAAGTAATCTTCTTTCCACTTTCTTTTGAGGGAGGGAAATTTCAATTCATTCAAATATCAATACAAGATATTAAAGTAATACATTTAAAAGCTTTATATAAAAAATGGAAGTAGGTTGTGTACATCCAGGTCTGTGGGAACAACCAGACCATCCATATTTTTCCAGTCCAATGGGGTAAGAGATTTGGACGTCATTAGGGCCTTTAACATTTAGTCAGCAGTTCCAGAACTCTGGTCCTAGCACCTGGGGACTGGCCTTTTAATAGTTTCAGTTACCTGTTGTAGGCCTGAAGCCTCTAATGTCCTGTAGTTCACAGCCCTAACCCTGTTTAACAATCCAGTGAAACCCCTAGGTTGAGCTCTGCCCCAGCCTAAACCCATGAGAGCAGAAAAATGAAGGAATCTCGGCTAAATTAATATTTTAAAAGTTTTATATGAGCACAAGAAAATCCTAATAACAAAACATTAAATGAGAGTAATTCAAAATATAACAAGCTAACATATTACTTACTAAGCATAAAAACTTTATAATATAGTTCAAATAGAAAAGAAACAGAATGGTCTTATAATAATTTAATAGAACTGAATTAGACTCTACCCTTCTTTTCTGTTTTCATAATGTAATGTCTACCTAAATCAGTTTTACTGTCTAATTTATTTTGAATTTCTTTGGTGCAACTTTCTTCTAGTATGCCTTTTTGCCTTAAAAGCACATTCTGTTCTGGGTCATTCTGTAACTATCTTCAGGACTTCCCTTTTTCTCCTTGATCTTATTATGTACTAGCCCCTCATGGCTCTGTCCACGTAGCAGTGAAACAGGACAAACTTTAAAAATAAAAAAACAAACAAGTGTCACTAACTAAGCAGAGGCAAGGTACACTCCAAAACGTGGACTGAGGTAGGCTGGCGTGTGAGTGAGGAGGACCTCGCCCGGCTCCCCATTTTTGACATCTGTCTTGGATTAACGTGAATAAATTGCTCCTGCAAGCGGACTATGATACCTAGTGCTCTGACAGAAGTTGCAAAATCAACCAGAATGTTCAAGCAAATTATAGAAAAAAAACCAATCTAAATCTTTTAAGTAGTTCTGTCATGAAAAGTAGATAAGCATACAGACAGACAGACATTGGATTTTATATATATATATAGAGATGAATGCCAGACAGGTGCAAGTACCGGATATTCTAAGGGGTCTTTTGAGAATGTTATGGATACTCCTGACTGAGAGAGGGTGCACATGCTGACTCGTTCCCTCTTTTCATCTGTAGACGTGACAAAGAAACACCGAAAGAGCACTGACATCACTTCCTGTTCAAACCCAGAACCCCCATCTCTTCTGCGTCTATCGGTATCTATAGACATGACAACATGAATGTGGATGTTCACTTGAGAACCTATCTCTGTAAGGGATGCTACTTCTCAGTAGAACTGCTTATATTCATTGATGGGTCCTAACATATTATTCTGACCTATTCGATATAACTTGATATTTTTAGAGGCTTCCCAAGCTTTTATCTTATCCTGTTGTCTGGTTTTACAAATAAAAAAATACATAAAAAGCTTGTTAACCTTTATGATTAGAGTTTTTAATTATGTTTCCTTATTTCTTTTCCTAATTTTACTTCAGCCAAAAGCTTTAAGACTATAGTTTAATTGTTTTAAAAAGCATACATATTTATTATCTTAATATATAATTCAGAGCAGAGAGCTTCAGTTGTAATATACTTTAGTTCAAAGGTCACTTAAGCTAGAGCCCACAAATGTGGAACATATTCCTGTGGTTTTGGGTACTTGCTCCAAACATTAATAGATTTCTTTTTCAATTGACAGCCCACCGTTTCTTTCCTAATCTCAATTATGTAAATGAACTGTTAAAAGTCCATATGTTAATCTTTGTTCTTTAAGCCTTGACTATCACTGCTCCATTTCAGAGCCAAGTCAATTCCTAGGCTGAGCTTTTTCTAGGAAGCCAAAGAGGATTGTTTTCTTAAGAAGGTGGTCATCATGATGCTGAATAGTGGTTCTTATTTGGAAGCCTCTGTGAAATAACCAGCACATCTTAAATGTGGTAGTTTCATTAAATTGTGTTCTTCTATTACTATAAGTATGTTTGATTTATTATTTTATTAAAGCGTTCAAAATCAAAAAATGGAACAATCATATCATAGAATCCTTAGATTTGTTTGATATCTAGCAGCAAGATTAATAAATGATGCATAATTAAAAAAATGAAAACATAACAAAGCATAGATCCAGTACACATACTCCCCAAAGTGGATAATCACCAAATATATGTTGCACTTAGGATGCATCCATGGAGAAGTTCAATGCCCATATTGCATACACTTGACTTAATTCCAAGGATGTCAACACATCTGTTGTCCAACAAATACGGGGGCCCAATAAAATGTAACAGAGGCCCAAGAACATAATAACATAGAAGCACTTCCTATAACATTATCATGGTGTAAAAAATAATAAGTGTTATTTTTCCAGACCACAAAACACATGCAGACAGGATTGGAAAACTCCTACAAATTCTTAAATATCTGTGCTGGGACAAACAGTTGGTCTACTGTTAGATTGGAATTGCTCCTGCTGGATCAGGGGACAAAATAGTAGAATGTTTGTACTGGTGCTCCAGCATTGGTTCAAAATGAGTGACTGCAGCACAGTCTGCCAGTCCTGAGGCACTGTCTCTGCATTCAATGCCTCCATACAAAGCCATAACAAAGCTACGGTACATAACCAATGCCATTAGTCAGGTCCCCTTCACCTCTGTCCCTTTTACCTCTACACAAATTTGCAATCATTGTACCTATGGTCATAAGCTCTCAGTAGCAACTGAAACAAGGAAATCATGAGTGCAAGTGGCCAAAATGTGGTTCTTGGGAGGGTTTCTAGACTCAGTCTACAGGATAAGAGGAGGAACTTGGCAATTCAGAAGAAGTTCAGAATACAACTCTTACTTCACTGGGCAAAGAAGAGCCAGATGAAATTGTTAAGCTATGTAGTTTGGTTTCCTTTTGAGTGCCTTCTTTGGGTGACGTACAGTACCAGATATGTTCCACTGGTTGATGACAGAAGGGCAGACCCAGAATGCACTTGAGTGATTATATCTCTCTGAGTGTACCAGAAATGGTGTCAGTGAATGTGTTAAGAGGTGGAAGAAGGTACTGATGAAAGGATGGCCTGGACAGTGAAGCTTGGTATGTTGCAATTGATGATGAGTGAAATTGAATTCGCAGTGAAATTTGGTGTTTTGCTTTGTCAGAAAAATTATGTTTCACTTCCAGCAAAATTTGTGCCACTGACAAAAGAACAAAGGTGCTTAATCCTACCTAGAAATGTTTGAATACACTAGTTTCATATGCGTCTGCCTGTCACTTAGTATTTAAATAAAGATCTATAGAACCCCAGACTCGTTTTTTGTCACATTTAGACTTTTGTTAAACTCCCAGTTGTAGTGGGGGCAGTAGATCCCTACTTTGTTGATTAATATAATAATGTTGATGATCATAATCCTAAAGATGCATCTGAGACAGAAAAGAAAGTTGAAGCTCCATGTTGAATGGAGAGTGCATATCTTCAATCTCTTTTTCAGGAATCAAGAAGCGGAAATGGCAGTTAAGGGGCTGCTTGGTCCCATGTACTGAAATTTTCCTTTGAAAAAAAAAAAGTAACGTGGCCAATGGGTGTTTTGACATGTCTTTATCTGAAGAATATACAGCATGAGAGGCAAAACTAATTTAAGTGGTGCACATGTAACTATCTGCATTACACAATCGTAGAAAAGAGCACAAGTAAATATGGAAGTGTGAACAAGGCTTTACAGAACATAATTCCTTGGTTTCAACCCCAAGCCAACTCCTTTCAGTGAGTTTCAGTTTTCACAATTGCGATGTTGACTGTAATACCAATTTTAGTGTTGAGGAAGCGAAATCGTTGGAGCAGAAGACACACCAAAGGTCTTCACCTGAAAAGAAGGCTCTAGGAGTCAGAGGATAGGCAAACAGAGTAATTAGCTTTATTGCAATAAAACAATAATGCGGACTCAACTCAATTAGGCCAAATCGAGTTGAACCCTGAACAAGTCAAAAATCACAGTTTATATAATCACTTCTTATCATGCTGACCTCACTCAAGACAACTCATTCGCTGCTCTTGCTGACCCCCTTCCGCAGCTGGCTTCCCAAACTTCTATGGGAACCACCAATATATCTCATATTTTATTATTCGCTTTTACCCTTTCACTTCGCTTATTTTTAGGTCGGCCTTGAGCTTGCAGGTGTTCCCCCTCTTCTGTTCTTGGGCTGTCTCCAGCTATCATTCTCCCCCTTCTCTGTCCCTCAAGTTGATAAAATATTGGTGGCTACAGCTAAGCTTTAATTGAAAAAGAAATATGGCATGAGCCTTTAACCATTTGCTTGGTGTGTCTGACTTGTATTGATACTTGCACTAAGGTTAATGGTAATAAGTTTTTGCATCTATTTATGCTAATACATGAATATACTAATTGCTTATTTTCCATAGTGTCAACAACATTTATTTATATTGCAAATTTTCATACAGCCAATGTAGCTCAAAGTGCTTTACAAGATGGCAAAAAGAAAGTTATGCGACATGAAAAACAAGATTAAGCAATAATGTTAAAGAATAAGTAACAAAGGCAAAATGTAAGGTCAGGAGAACAGAAAAAAAGCAGGTTAGGTTGGAACAAAAATAAAAATTGCAGGGGTTCTAAAGCCAAAAAAAAACCCAGCCCACACTGGGCATTTTTTAGAGTGTCATATTTGCAAAGCTGTATGCAAATTAAAACTTGCCTGTTTCATTCATCACTAGTTGCAACCACAACCTCTAACTTGCTTGAAAAAAGCTGGATTGTAGCTATAAGGCCAGCCATGGTACACTGTGGAATTCAAAGACTCTAAATTGGTACAAAGAATCCTAATGTGTGCAAAAAGCCATTCTCCATACCGGAGCAATAGCTCCATAAGCCTGTAACTTTGACGCTAGACCTTCAGGATCATAAATGGAATAATCAAGATTTCACAGACCAGTGAATATTTTCAAAATCTTCCTTCATCTGGCTTTGCTTATGACACGCCCACTGGAGAATTATTTTTCTCTTCTTAGCTGACTGAAGTGGAACCCCCTGCCCTTCTACACATCCGTGTTGGAAAGAGTCATCATTTGAGTACTGTTAGTTCAAACTATTATGGCTATTCTGTGTTCACTCTCATTGAAATGATTCTTTGCCCCAAAGGACTGGTGCACTGTAAGGCCTGGGAACTGCAGACATGAAAATCCCAGAAGGAAAGCTCTTTCATAGATTCTGAAATTACTACATCTAACACCAGCAATCATACATACTGTACCATGGTCAAGATCATATACATCACAACTGAACCTCACAACCAAGTCTGCATGCTACATATGCTGAGACACACTCACATGACTGACTATTTGAAGGTGCAGGCTATTTGTGTTAATTCCTATATACAGTATACCTCCTAAAGTGACCTCTGAGTGTTTATTAATGGAAAGCACTTTATTATTTCAATGTTCTAAATAAACCTTATTCACCTGGGACTTTTCATCACCTTTCCTGCATTAAGCACACCCTGAAAATGGTCTTTTTCAGGTAGAAAGTGACCTACAAACAGTAGCAGATTTCTTGTGGGAGTTCTCTAGACTACATCTGACCGCTCTTTGACTATGCTATTTCTAGCCTCTTATAAACAGAGAGCTTTTCCCCTCAGTGCTGCTGGTAATCGAGCAGTGCAGATGAGCTTTAAAATTCCTCACAAAAAATAAAGTTCAAATAGACAGTCCTGCCCTTGGAAAGCAATCTTCTTGGAGGGATGGGTGATTAGTTTAACTTGGTTCTCCTGGCTATCACTGCTCATTTACAATAGTATGTAATATCGGAGAAAGCTTTTTTTTTTTTTTTAATAGCGTTGCTGCTTGTAATTATTTATTGATTCAGTTTTGCTGTTTGGCGTCTTTTAAATTGAAGTTGCCACTGTTCAGAGTTAATGAAGCAGTTTTTACATTAATTAACATTTCACCTGAAGGGACAAGGGCTTTCATTTTTCTGTTAATTGCTGAGAAACCATGACCAACCCAGACTAAAAGAAAAAATACAGCTGTGGCTACTAATGAAAGTAAGCATGCAGAAAAAAATGTTTAACATAACACAATGGATTTCTTTATTTTAATTTCTATATAAAATCAGTTTTTTTGTTGACATTTAAGTATGCATCTGAAGTTGGGGTTTATCATCAAGAAATACAATACTGCATATGTGTGAAAAGAATCTATTCTTTTAACATTATTGTTAAAGTATAAGTGTTATGGAAAAGTATGAATTCTATGCAGTGAAAAAATGACATTGACAGTGTTTTATTTTTAATTATTCTTCCTGAAAACTGGCATTGAAAGTGTTTTATTTTGAACTATTCTTCCTGAAAATTGTCAATGTGTTTTTCACTCAAATATTTTTAGTTAGAAAATCTTATTACAGATAATAATAATAATAATAATAATAATAATAATAATAATAATAATAATAATAAATTGCATTTATATAGCACTTTTCTCTCTACACAAAGTACTTTACATAGATAGTGAGGAACCACTTCATCCACCACCAATGTGTAGCACCCATCTGGATGATGCACCAGCAGCCATTATTGCACCAGTAAGCTCACCACACATTACCTATTTGGTGGTGAAGGGGTGAGAGACAGACAGCCAATTAGAGACAGAGGATGATTAGAGGGCCAAACAGAAGAAGCCTTGACAGCCAATTTAGCCAGGACATTGGGATAAACCCTACTCTTTTTCGAAAAACGCCCACTGATCTTTAATGACTACAGAACGTTAGGACCTCTGGTTTACATCTCAAAACGAAGGACGGCACCATTTTCACAGCATGCAGTCCCCATCACTGCACTGGGACTTTGGGATCCACTCACAGACCACAGGGTAAGTGCCCCCTGGTGGCCTCACCAGAGCCTCTTCCAACAGCAACCCAAGCTCTTCCTAGATGGTCTCCTATCCAAGTATTGGCCAGACCAAAACATATTCTTAAGTGTACATGTGGATGACCTGTTCTGAAGTGTAGGTGGTATTTCTGCTGAGAAACGGTCTGGCATGATTTGTCTTGATGTAAACCTTTACATTAACAACAAGCTGACTTTTCAATAAGAGTATGCATACTTTTGATAGCCATTGTATATCTGCTTTATCTTCAAACACATGGAAAATGTAAGCTCTGGGCTTACTAAGATTTCCGTCTTAATATTCCATCCAGGAAATGATAAGTCAAAACAAAATTTTAAAAATTGACTCTAACAACATGTAGGCAACATGAATAAAATGTAAACTGTGGCTCAGTAACTGTACCTTTACTTCATATATTGGCAGGCATTGGAATGGGGTACTCCTATATAAAATTAAACTATATCCATTATTCTGCTCTTAATTCAGTGCCCGTGGGCTAATCATTTCCATGTCATGATCCTCCAAATCATTTTGCATTATTTACATTTTTTGTATTATTTTTACTGTTATGCAGCAGCATTTTTGATTCTCATGAATTCCACCATACTGTTCACTATTGCCACGGCAGTTGCCAGGCACTTGACATGTGACTTCCAAAGTCTATTTAGCTGTCGTCCAAATTTTTGGTTTTCCATAACAACATGTTTCTTCTGCTGATTTTGCATTTTGTTTTGATCATCTGGTTTTTAATTTTTTGCAAAAGGTTTTTTATTATGAGAGTTTGGTATTGTAGTTCATTTTTCACTTTCTGGTCACAAATTTCTTGCTAGACCTCAACGTTGCCTGTGCTCAAGTCCTCTGGACTCTACACAAGTACATTTACATAACTGCCCTTTTAAGGACTTAGCTACCTTTCTTTAAAGTCACATTGTTCCTTTGGCTACTTACAAATCTGCTGTCATTTATTATCTTCTTTGTATTTGTTATCTGGTCCTGGACATTTTCAGCTGCCCTTTTTAGGACAATGCCATGGTTCTTGGGCAACACATGTCAGAGTACTTTCTGTTTCTGTAAGCTTATGGCCCCACCACACTCTGACAGTTGTCCCTCCAAAATGCAGGCATGTATAACTCATTTGTGCTAGGAGTTTATAATCTTATGCTTCTTTGAGCCTTGCAAGGTCCTATTCCTGTCATGTACTAACCCTGTTTAGCCTGTATTGCTGTTTCCTACCCAGTGTTTCTTGACAACTTGTGAAGACACCCTCAGCCTGTAGTCAGTGAAGAGTGTTATGTAAGAATAAATTGAAAAAAAACAAATTACATATCTGCTTTTGAGTGATCACTTGAAAAAAGAATATGCATTCAGGACATAGAGAAAAAAAATAGAGAAAATCTAACATGGGTTACTTTTAAAGGCAGATTTGTCCTTTTTCTTTCAGGTAATCAAATTCAAGAATAGAAATGGTAGGAGTCAGACAGAGCTGATGCACAATAAGTTGACTGTTTAATAAGATGAAATGAAGCCAGCTCCCAAAGAGGCCCAGCAGGCTTGAACCCAATAGGGCATCTCATGGTGTTAGCTTTTAATCTTAGTTTTGCATTTGATAAGCAATTACAGAAAATGGATGGATATAACATAACATTCTCAAACTTGCTAAGTCCACTTCAAGACTCGGGGAGGTGTAGCCTATCTGACAATATTGAGCATTAATCCATATCAGCGCCCAGTCATGCACACAGACATCCACAGTCACCCTTGGAATTACTTATTAGCCTAACTTTCCTGTTTCTTGCGATGTGGAAGGAAAACAGGGGTACTCCGAGGAAAGCCCACACAGACACAGGTGGAACATGCAAACTGCACTTTGAAAACAGTGTGAGAACAGAGATGCAAATGGTCAGAATAATGGAAACTACTCTTCAAAATCTAATGTTGTCATACTCAAACCAGGGTTCCACTGTTAAGCAACACAAAAACAATACAGAACATTGCTCAAGCTTGACTTAAAATGACCAACTGTATTTTCTCTGAACAAAGTTAATTAATTACATTTATATAGTGCTCTTCTTATTACTCAAAGTGCTTAGACAGAGGGTACCATTTCAACCACTACTAATGTGTAGCACCTAACTGGATGATGCAGCAGCAGCCATTATTGTTCCAGTATGCTCACCTCCACATTAGCTATTAGGTGGGTTGAAAGGTTGAGAGATAGATACCCAATTAGAGACAGGGGATGGTTAGGGGACCAGAATAAATGGGGAGATGATGGGCAATTCAGCCAGAACATCAGGATAAACCGTACTCTTCTTAAAGGATACCTAGGGATCTTTAATGACCACAGAGAGTCAGGATCTTGGTTTTACATCTTATCTTATCCTTAACCATTTTTACAGAACAGTATCCCCATCACTGCACTGGGACATTGGAATCCACACACAGAACACAGGGTGCTGGCCTCACTAACGCCTCTTCCAGTAGCAACCCAAGCTTTTCCTAGTTGATCTCCCATCCAAGCACTGGCCAGGCCCAAACTTAGCTTCAGGTGGATGACTTGTTCTGAGGCACAGGTGGTATGGGTGCTAATAGGAAATATATAGACCTCTCGCAGCAGGCATTTCTTGGTTTAAGTCATTCTTGGATTTTGTATTCACCACTTGATGTTTATTACTCTAGCCCCACTAATTACACACATGCTTTTCTCCATTTTTGTCAGTCTTGCATTTTGTATCTTGCACTTGACAATCAGCAGATGACACTGTTCTTCTTCCTATTACAGTGTTCTTTGTCATGTCATTGGCCTCTATGATTTGCAGGATGCTCAACAGATGTCACTAGTCACTTCATTTGCCTATCATTTTGGGGTAGGAATCCCAGTTTGCTGAGTTTGGCGCTAACTTGATTTTTTGAATTACCAGAAAGTATTGGGTTTTAAGTTTTCAATCAGGAACAAAGTCAAGGTTCTAGCCCCAGTAGTTCACAAGTAATTGTGTGACAGATGGATAGTATGAGAGTAAATCAAAAAGAAAATGCATTTTGAAAATTACATGGTAAACAACACAAGTACAGTATAAGCTGACACAATACAACATGTTTGCAATGATTTCGTAGTAGTTTGAAAACACATAGTGCAGTGATCTGCCATTTGTCTCGTTGAAGCCAAGGTTAAATGAACACGGATGCTCTGCTTTGATTTGTTGAAGAATGCGGTGTAGTGACATTTCTTTGAACAGAGTGATTGAAACCTGCTGAAATTAACCAAAGGATGTTGGCTTGTGCAGATCAGTATGCTGTTTGGGTACCCATCTTGCACAAGCTTTATGGTACTCCAGGTCATCATGCACTATGGTAACTTTTTGTTAAGTCATGTTGTTTCACTTCCATGCTGAGCCAACAACCTTCAGTAAATTTCAGCAGATTTCACTCCCTGTGCCTAAAGAAAACTTACTATGGTACGTTGCTCAAGAAAGGAGCAATCCTGCAGTGGCATCTGAGATCTAGTTTACAACTATACTAACAGTAGAGCACTGCACAGTGCATGTTCGAACTACCCATAAACCATCGCAAACATCTTGTATTGTGTCAGCTTCTATTCATTGCAGTTACCACATCATTCTGAAATTGCCTTTACCCTGGTGTTGATTTTTATACAGTATTGCAATTTTATTATATTGTAATTACACAGTCAACGGGTTGGAGAATGGATGGATGGATGGATGTAATTACACAGTTTCAGAAAAGATATTGTCACACACGTGCGAGTTGGAGGCAGTCAAAGAGCCCAAAGGTGAGTGAAATCTCGCGAGACAAGGGTTTATCACGTGGTACTTACCTGAATCTCTTTCCAACTACAGAAAACTGGAAGAAAAATAAACCCATCCATTTTCAGTTCCAAAATGGCCGTGATGACATCACTTCCGGTTCCCATTCAATGACATCACTTCCAGTTCCACACTCAACTACTCCTGTCTACTCACGATGACGTTGGTTCCGTGGTCCCGCCTCCAATCATCACTTCCTGCCAACCTTTTCCTCTTCCATCATCCCATCTGTTATTTAAACACCATTTTGTTACTGTGATTCATTCATTCTATACTGAAAAGTCATTCTGAATCAACCATATTTTTCACTTTGTCTGGATGACAATATATGGGGAAGATCCCCAAATCTTTTCTATTTTTGAAAGACTCTTTATTTATTACAATTGGCGTAGTCGGCAGAATACTTGTTCAACATGACCGAAGAACAGGACCTCAACACTGTACTGAATACAATTATGGGAGATCTACAAACTCTGAAGATTCAGATGGGGGAAACCAGGACCCAATTAGCAGAAACCGAGGCACATTCCCGTGCTGGTGTACGGACGGAGGTAGCTCGGTCACAGCCAATTCAGTTAACCCCCTTGACTGACATTGAGTCTTATTTTTTGATTTTTGAGCGTACCGCTAAGCGGAACGCGTGGCCGAGGTCGGAGTGGGCGTACCTACTGGCTCCCTATTTGAAGGGAACGGCGCAGAGGGCTTACTACGACTTAACTGAGGAGCAGGCGGCCAATTATGATGCGCTAAAATTGGAGGTGTTCAAACGCTACGGCGTTTCACCGGAACAACAGGCGAGAGAGTGGAGGGAGTGGCAATTTGATCCAGAAAGGCCGTTAAGATCGCAGGGCTTTGAAGCCTGGGGTAAGGTGTGTCGCTGGCTACGGCCCGACATCAACTCCTCCCACAAAATGGCTGAGCTCCTTGCGTGAGAGACATTCGTACATGCCCTCCCTGACCACATCGCCCAACAAGTCCGTAAGCACAGTTGCGAGGATATGGACACCTTAATCCAAATAGCGGAACGTCATTGGGCAGCCTGTAAATCAGGGCGGTCGGAAAGGACCTCTCGCCGAACCCAACAGATACGTGGGGCAGCTCCTGAGCCCCTCGACAAACTCCCGAACCTGCCGTTGTAGAAGGGACAGACTAGCCGGTCCCCCTCGCTGTTTCAAGTGTGGGGAGATCGGGCATCTGTCCCGAACTGTGCCTACGAGCCTATGGATTGCTCGGTAGTAAGGGGAGAAAGGTACTGTGCCACAGTGATTAATCCTCTGTCTCTTCCATATACAGGTGCAGTTATTATAAATGGCAGAAAGGTAAGGGCAATGTTTGATTCCGGGAGTAACATTTCCATTGTTGCTACCCGATACGTATTACCGCAACAGTGGACTCAAGGGAAAACCAGTCTAAAATGTATACATGGGGATATTAAATATTATAAACCAGCCAGGTGTGTAATATCAGTAGCTCATAAATTAACCAGTATGGCTATGGCTGTATTACCCGATCCCCCTTTTCCAGTCATATTAGGAAGAGATTGGAATAAAATTAACAGCGGTAATAACGTAACTGCATCTAATAAGAATTTGGGCTTAGTGATGGAGAATAATGCTCCGACTGCCTCCACGCCGTGTCCCTCAGTAGCACGGATCCATACGGGTACCCAGTGCGAAAGTTTTGATGTTCCATCGTCCTCTGAGGAGCTGATACAGTCGACGCTGAGGACGTAGAGACAGTAGCCCCTCCCATTGAACTCGAAAGAGATCCTATACAAAACTTAACGTCCCAGTTCCTATTAACTCCATCGTCATTCAAAAGAGAACAATGGAATGACGATTCGTTAAAAAATGCTAGAAATGCAGTAGTATCTACTGACGGTTATACAAACCTAGATCCCATGCCACCGATGCCGTTCTTTGTAATTAAAAATGATTTATTATATAGAGTGGCAGAACACGAGGGTGAAGTGCGGGCTTTGTTGTTAATCCCACGTACTTTTCGGCGAAAGGTATGTGAATTAGCACATGCCCACCTTCTAGGAGCCCATTTAGGCTCCGAAAAAACTTTAGAGAGGATAAAACTCAGATTTTATTGGCCGGGAGTTAATGAGGAGGTCAGGCGATTTTGCACTTCATGCCCGGAGTGTCAACTTCGCCAGATACCCAGAAGGTCTAAAGCTCCTCTTATTCCCTTCCCTGATTGACATCCCGTTTGAGCGAGTTGGTATTGATCTCGTTGGTCCATTAGAACCCTCGTTAAAAGGTTTTAAATCTATTCTAGTTCTAGTAGATTATGCCACTCGCTTTCCAGAAGCTGTTCCGTTGCGCTCAGCTAATTCAAAAAATATCGCACGGGAATTAGTAGGGATATTCGCCGTGTTGGGATCCCCAAGGAGGTCTTAACAGATCAAGGGACTCCTTTCACTTCAGAAACGTTCAGGGAAGTGGCCAAATTACTCAGGATAAAACATCTGAAAACATCGGTTTATCATCCCCAAACTGATGGATTGGTTGAGCGTTTTAATCAGGCGTTAAAACAGATGTTACGCAAGGTAGTTAACGAGGACGGAAGAAACTGGGATCAGTTGCTTCCTCTCGTTTTGTTTGCCTATCGGTAAGTCCCTCAAACCTCAACAGGGTTTTCTCCTTTTGAATTATTATACGGAAGGCAACCCAGGGGGCTTTTGGACATGTTAAAAGAAGGATAGGAGGTACTCCCTACTTCAAATATTCTTGAATATATCGCGCAATTAGGCGATAGACTAGAGAAAATCAGACCTATCCTAAAAGAGAATTTAGAAAAAGTGCAAGCAGCACAGTCACGTTATTATAATAGAAACACCACCATTCGGGAATTTGTCCCGGGTGATTGTGTTATGGTATTAGTCCCAACCTCCCATTATAAATTATTAGCTCATTGGCAAGGACCGTATGAAATTTAAAGAAAGAAAAGGTCTCGTCGACTATTTAGTTAAACAACCTAATCGTCGACCAACCGAAAGAGTATATCATATCAACTTGCTGAAACCGTGGAAGGAAAGGGAGCCCGATCCCTCCTCCGGACAGCCTAGTTCACTTTTTATGTCCTGTGCCAAACTTAATTTTGGTTCCAATTTGACCCCAGAACAGCGACAAGATCTCGAAAAGGCTATCTTGTCTGTACCCGAGGTGGTGGATGAATTACCTGGACGTACTGCGTTGATTGCGCACTATATTATTACGGACCCTGGAGTGATTGTCAGGGAGAGACCTTACAGACTCGGAGGCAAAGCGGAAGTGGAATTGGAAATTAGGCGAATGCTGGATTTAGGGGTTATCGAAGAAAGCTATAGCCCTTGGTCTAGTCCAATTGTTCTAGTTTCTAAGCCCGATGGGTCTTGGAGGTTCTGTAATGACTTCGGACGACTCAATCGGGTCTCCAAGTTTGATGCGTATCCGATGCCGCGAGTGGATGATCTGCTCGATCGGCTAGGAAGCGCTCAATTCTAACTACCCTTGACATGACAAAAGGGTATTGGCAAATTCCTTTAACGGATTCTGCAAAAGAAAAAAATGCATTTAGCACTCCCAGCGGATATTGGCAGTACCGGGTCCTTCCTTTTGGTTTGCACGGGGCGCCAGCTACTTTTCAACGTCTGGTAGACACACTGCTACGGCCCCACAATTCCTATTGTGCCGCCTACCTAGATGACGTTGTCATTTATTCCAGCACGTGGAAGGATCATGGGTGGCAGGTGAAAACGGTACTTTCCACACTGGCAGCTGCAGGACTTCGTATTAACCCAAAGAAATGTTTCTTTGGATTGAGAGAAACCAAATATTTGGGCTACCTAGTGGGGGTGTCGTGAAACCACAATGTCTTAAAATTGATGCCATCATAAATTGGCCCCGTCCGATAAATAAGCGGCAAGTGCAGGCATTTTTGGGATTAGCTGGTTACTATCGTCGCTTTGTGCCACATTTCTCAGAAATTGCTGCCCTTATCTAATTTGACAAAGCGGGCACCTATAAAAGTGGTATGGGATGATACAGTAGATAAAGCATTTTGTGACTTGAAATTGGCCCTTACATCAGCACCTTTATTAAAATCCCCTGACTTTTCTCTTCCTTTTATTCTCCAGACCGATGCATCGGCCACAGGATTGGGTGCCGTGTTGAGCTAATGTGTCGAGGGTGTTGAACACCCCGTTATGTATCCGAGCCGGAAACTGCTGGACCGTGAGATGAAGCATGCTGCGGTGGAGCGAGAGGCCCTGGCGATTATGTGGGCTATTACATCGTTGAGGTACTACCTATTGGGGCGGGAATTCACTCTGGTGACGGACCATGCCGCTTTACAGTGGATGTCCCTTCATCGGGAGTCGAATCCTCGTGTCACTAGGTGGTTTTTGGATCTCCAACCATATCGTTTTAGCGTTACTTATCGTAGGGGTTCCTTGCAGGCCAACGCTGATGCTCTCTCCCGGATTCACGACCTCTCGGTGCAGGTCGCCCGACTGGATGGGTCTGGGCTGAGGGGGTCATGTCACACACGTGCGAGTTGGAGGCAGTCAAAGAGCCCAAAGGTGAGTGAAATCTCACGAGACAAGGGTTTATCACGTGGTACTTACCTGAATCTCTTTCTACCTTCAGAAAACTGGAAGAAAAATAAACCCATCCATTTTCAGTTCCAAAATGGCCACGATGACATCACTTCCAGTTCCCATTCAATGACATCACTTCCGGTTCCACACTCAACTACTCCTGTCTACTCACGATGACGTTGGTTCTGTGGTCCCGCCTCCAATCGTCACTTCCTGCCAACCATTTCCTCTCCCATCATCCCATCTGTTATTTAAATGCCATTTTGTTACTGTGATTCATTCATTCTGTACTGAAAAGTCATTCTGAATCAACCATATTTTTCACTTTGTCTGGACGACAATATATGGGGACGATCCCCAAATCTTTTCTATTTTTGAAAGACTCTTTATTTATTACAATATATATAATATACACCACTTAATATTAACATTTTTACAGGGTAACATGATGCCATAATGTTTTTTTGTTCTTTATTTCACCTTATACAATTTCTTGTATTAGGAATTTGTTAGTTTTCGCATACCCCTTGGGGTCAGAGCGCAGGGTCAGCCATTGTACAGCACCCCTGGAGCAATTGAAGGTTAAGGGCCTTGCTCAAGGGCCCAGCAGAGTAGGATCTCTTTTGGCAGTGACAGGGATTCGAACCGGCAACCTTCAGGATACCAGCGCAGATCCTTAGCCTCAGCCTCAGAGCCACCACTCCACCCAATGGTTACCTATAAGTTCAAAAATGTTGGGTGTAAATACTGGACAAAAAACATAGCTTCAATTTTATAAGTAAATGCACAGCCTAATCCAGTCATTTTGATTAAAAGCAATAAAACACAAAAGAACGCCCTGCTTTTGAATTCTGCCACACTCAGTTGGGGTCAACTAACATGCTTAAACAGTTCTTGCCCATATGAGCTGAATTTTCTTTAGGTTAAAGGCACAGAAGGCACACACAAACATGCCTAACTGTGACTTCAGAGAAGGTCTTTGTCTTCCCCTTGTGAAAAGGATTACCACCTTTCAAAGAATAACCCCAGTTTCAACCAAAAATCTGAAACATTAACGTTAGTTCAACTAAGAGACATGAAATAAAGCTAAATTCTCCCAGTTTAAGCCCAGCATGCTTTGTTTGTAAAAAAAAATGTTCCAGTCTTATAACAGAAAAAAGAGAATTAAGCAATTAATTAATTGTCAGGGCTAGCCTCCAGTCCTCTGTACTGACCGATTGTACTGCTTCATGTGAAAGTTTCACTGGTTGAATGATAATGATGGACCCAGTTTTTTAATGCAACCAAAATGATTGGCCTGGGGCTTGGGAAAAATGTTAGAAAGCCTGTGGTGAAATAGATTAAAAAGACTGATGTGGAAATATGATGAGCTCCTCTTCAGGGTTAGATGAAAGGTTCCAGTTGTTTTAACAATAAAGCCGAAAGTAAAAGCAAATAGATAGGCTTACAAAGGCAAATTGCAAAAATAAGTTTTATCTTGAAAAGAATGGAGCTGAATGGGTTTTAAAACCAGAGACGTGACATTTGCTCTGCTGTGAAAAGAACATGAAGAGTACAAAAAGATGTGAAAGCTTAAAATGTCAAGTCCTGCCTGCAGGAATGAGTAGGACATCAACAGCACACTAGCAAGAAAAAAATCATGTGGCAATTTATGGCTAATTTTTAGACCAAGATTTACACTTCTAAAATGTTTTTAGGGCTGGAGGGGCTTGTCAGTGAATACCATAATGCCACATACAATAATGAATTCCACATTACAGCAGTATCATCAGAAAAATTAAAAGGCATTTTTCTCAAATTAGGTCAATTAATAGAACAAATTTACTATATATGAGAACTACAGTCTTTTCTTCACTTCTATAAAGTAATAATTGGGCCAAAAGGCATATTTTGACAGAAAGTGTTTAAAGTCTTTACATTAGTGGAAAAGAAAAAAAGAGGATTTTTATTTCATATAAATTGCTATTTGGGATAACAAATAATTAACACGGGTCATTTTAGAGCTGAAGTGCGTCAGCAGAGTAGCACAGTGAGTAGTGCTACTACTTCTCCTCCAATGACAGTTTGTACATACAGAACCAGAAAGATGTGTGTTTTGTGTTAATGGGCACCTCTGAATTGGCTCAGTCTGAGAGGATATGTGTGTGTATGTGTGTGTGTGTGTATGTTTGCCTAGACTTACAGGGCCAGATGTAATTCTCAAATGAGAATACACATCTGGGGACAACCCATTAAAAGGTGTGTAGTGAATAGAGATGAAACCCTACGTTACAAAGACTATACCCGCAGGGCTTTCTCCTAAAACACCTGCCCGATTTCTCCATCCCTGCGTTGCATTCTAAGCCGCTGTATCCAGCAGGGGGTGCTTGTTCCCTGGGATTGTGTCCTTTGTTGATGTAGGACGGACTAGAACCAATACCCATCACTTTTGTAACCATGGTGGAAATAATCATACGAGAGAAATGTGGTACAAAAACAGACATACTGAATGTATTTAATTTGCTTCAAAATGTAATTTCGGCCCCAAATAATACAATGCATGATTAATTTATACATACATATCAAGACCAGAGAGAAGCGAATGAGATATACAGTCAGTCTTCAATATGGGGACGAAAAGCATTTGGTAGGCTTTGGTCTTCACAATGGATCCTCTTCATTATAAACACTTACATATTTGACAGATATAGGCAACTTCCAACAGAGCCATTTATGTTATTTTTGGACTATGTTCAAATAACACCTTCCCCTGGTCTCATGGCTTCTGCAGACAGTAGCTGTTAGTCACTCTGGCCATATATTGATTCAGTAAACACCAGCATTTTTAAAATAGCCTACCTGGGTTGTCTTTTACATGTTTCTGTCCATCCTCCTGGCCAGCTTCACCCTGTCAGCTAGTCTGTGTGGCTATTCTTTTATAAAATCATGTGTTTGTAATAAACCTCACAGATCAAAGTGGCACACTTAAAACCTTTGTCTACAACTATGACCAGGGTTTCAGGGACAAAGCAAACCACACTGAACTGAACAAAAGACTGGATGGTTAGAGGAAGTAAAAAGCTAAAATTGCTGTTATCGTTTGAGGAGCTCAGTTGCACACAAGATAACTGAAGCTTAATAAATTAATTTGCATGTTATAATGAGTGCTGAGACAGCGGAGACCACAGACACACACACGTTTGAGAAGTGCCTCTGTCTGCTTTGATATCTTATTTATGTTTTTTTGTCTGTTGCACCACAATATGGCATGACAACAGCAAACAGTGTTTAGAGAATCATTGTGGTCTATGGATATACAAGGTGTTAAACACATTGTGACTATTTTGTCATGGCATGTTTGCATTTACAATTTGACAGTAATTTGAAATTTCTTTAGTTACTCATTTAGACGTGTAGTAAGACGGTGGATGCTATGCAGGCTTCTCCCTGATTTTACTGGTGTTGTTAGGCAGATATGTTGATTAATGTATTTTGAGTAGAAAATCTGCATCTCCTGTAGCTCTTCGTTATCAGCTTTCTTAACAGCCCTTCCTTTTGGTGGAGTGTGACACACCGTTTACTTCAAATGCATGTTTTGCAGTTTATACTTCCACAAGTATATCTGCCAGTTATCTCAAGTATACATCATCTCTTTCGCTACAGTCGTAACTCTGAGCAATAGAGATCATACACAGCACCTATGAAAAGGTACTGTTCCCATCTACCATTCGTCCATTGATGCCGTTGAATGCAAATGTATAACCTGATTTTACAGAAAGGTTTTTCCTTTAAAACAGGTTATGTTTCTCTTTAAAACAGGTTATGTTTATTCTTAACACGTGCAATGTGCTTATATATGATACATCTGGCTTCAGTGAGACTACTGTTTTTGCCTTACAAAGAACTGGCATTTCATCCAGGATTGCCTCCTGTCTTCTGCTCAAGGCATCTGAGAGAATCAGTTGTTCTAATCTGACCCTAACATTGACAACACATATTAAATAAGAGAATACGTGGGTGGAGTTCCAAATTCTTTATGTCAGAGATGCTACAGTGATTTTTTCTCTTTATTCTGAAGAATATTTTAAGTCACAGACATGTTTATTTAACAACAGAAGATTTAAGAAATAAGTATAGAACATAAAGACTCACAGGCTAATTCAACAAATTTACTGGTGGATTACAGATAAAGCCTGCAGGCAAATATATAGTATTAGTCAAAGGTTTTGACACATCAGCTCAGAGATGGGTATTTCTTTATTCTGAAATGCAGAAAATACTAAAAAGACATCACAACTATGAAACAGCACATAAGGAACTTTGCAGTGATCAAAAATTTTTAATGTATTATATTTTAGATTTTTCAAAGTAGCCACCCTTTGCCTTGATGACAGATGTGCATTCTCTTGGAATTCTCTCAACCAACTTCATCAGGTTGCCATCTGGGATGTTTTTCCAGCAGTCTTGAAGAAGCTGCCATTTATCCTGAGCCAATGCAGGCTGTGTTATCCTCACTTTCTGCTCCAGTTCATCTCAAACCTTTATTGGGATTAGGTTGGATGATTGCTGAAGTCAGGTCGTCTGTTTCAGGACTCTTTCACTCTCGGTCTTTGCCAAATACTTGTTACACAGCCTTGAGGCATGTTTTGGGTCACTGACCTATTGAAAAACAAATGGCGGCTCAACTAAGTGCAAACCTGACAGGATAGTGTTTTGCTGCAGAATGCTATGGTAAACATGCTTACTAACACACACCACACCATCATGCTTCCTAATCTCTGATTCATGGATGAGAACCACATATACAGAATCTGCAATAGTTGTCTATCAGTAATCAAGTCAAGTCAAGCCAAGATTAACTGTTGCTTGCTCTATTTAGGATATACTCTTTAAAGAATTTTTGCATATAATATTTGATCATCACACAATTTTTCTATTCAGGAACAATGTTCTGTTTGTCTAAATAATGCTTGCTCACCACCTTTTATTCATATTTGGTGTCAATAGTTCCCAGTTTTTTCAGGATAAAATTATCATCAAGTAAAACACTGACTGAAAACTTTAGTTACTGTTCGACTTTACTGATACAATATTTTTTTGCTGTTTTGAACACCATTGTTAAATGAGGTAATGACTTTGCTGCTAGTCCTGAAGCTTAATATCTCCAAACTAAATTACCCTCCCCTAGCCGAACACCTCTAGGGTTTATACTTTGTCCATTACTTTTTAGTTAATAAAATGGATAGGATTTCAATGTAATTCTGTTTTTTTCCCATTTTTAGTTTAGTCTTTTTACTCTATATCTTTTTTCTGACTAAAACAGCAATGCAACGTTTTTTAAAATAATGCAAGAACAATCCATCCACTAAATGCCTAGATTCATTACTGCAAACTCCCTTGACTGCCTGCCTTACAAAAACACAATTTAGCAGTACACCTAGTTATTTTAATTGCTCAATATCCACTCTGAAAAAAGCTAATTACCTCAGACTAACTTTATTTATCTTAGTTCATATGGCACAAATCAAATCAAAATATGCAATTCAATCAGTCAATTAATCAACATTTGCATCATGCAACACCTTTCAATTTGAGCTCTTCTACAAACTGCTTTACAGCGCTGTTAACAATATTACAAAATGAGGTGAATAAATGGAATGCAAATATAGGCTTATTAGCAGGTATGTTTAGCAAGCAGCATCAAATTTTATAACTTAAGGCATCTTAAATCCTGGAAATCTGGATTACATTTTCCACAACTCTGGTTAACTTGCACAAGTGGGAAATGAGGGAGGACCCACTCTGCAAGCTTTCTTGGGGCAAAGGAACCTGGGTGGACATCTTATCTGGGTGCAAAACTGGATTGACCCAGAGATGGCATTATGACAAGGTGCTGGCAACACTCAAGGATATCTTGGAGCACAAAAGGAGAAAGAAATACCCAGCCAAAAAAAATCATCTCTTGGTTTTGTAAAAGATGGTCAGAAGATGGTCGTCCAGGGAAAAGCCAAACAAAATCTGCTGCAGTCAGTTCAGGTATGGGAAATGAAGGTTGACCTTGGGAGATAACTCCAGTTTCCAGAGAAGGTACTGTATACAACTCCGAGACCAGACATTGCAATGTAGTCTTCTGAGGAAAAGAAAATCACTGTGGAATCACAGAAAGAGGGAAAACCAAGTACCAACAGCTTGTCAAAGATTGAAGGACAAAAGTTGGATATTGAGGGATTCCCAGCTCAATCTCTATGGAATCTGTTGACAAAAGCTGGAATGAGAAAGTATGAGAGGAAAACAGCTTAATGAAGGCTGTGGCTCTGGCATAACAGAGAGGACACCAGCTGCATGCTTGAAAGGAGATGGGCAGTTACTTGCCAACCAGTTTAGACCTGCCAGCTGGAGAGTATTACGGTTAACGGTCGAAACAATTTGAGAACCACCCGATGACGTATCCTCCTAGCCATGGCTACATCTATAAAAATGGGTTTATCCTTGTAATACAAATCTGAACATTTTCTGTGTTTGCCAAATTTTGGAGAAGTAAAGAAACACTTCATATTTTGATGGGGGAACACTTAGCAAATATTCTGACTCTGTATATGAAATATTTCTATTCTTTGCTACCTAAATTTGATTTTTTGAGGAAATAAAGTAGAAAGTGACATAATCCACACATGCTCCTACTCAGTGCTGTTTTGGGGCATAAGCTGTCCAGGCAAGAGCCTATGGCACCCTCTAGTGGTCAGGGTACTTTATTGCAGCCCTCTGTCAAGTCAAATCAAGTTGGGGAGCATACACTAGTACAGTGCTTTTCCGCACCCACTACACGACAAAACAACTCGGGATCCCGGTTTGCAACCCCCCAGGCAGACACGTGGTCCAGTACCACCCTCTGGAAATTACCCTCTCTCTGCAGCAGCTAGGTGTTACATGAGCGATCCCTTGGCCTGGTCTAGCCACTCGGGTCCCCAACAATGAGGATCTTATGTGCCGGATCACCCTCAGGGAAATGCGCCACATGGCTGTAGTGCCGTAACTGATGCTCCCTCACAATGCAGGTAATGTGCCTCATTCTGGACTCCATGAGTAACTACTCATTCGACACAAAGTCAAACCAATGGTACCCAAGGATTTTCCGGAGAGACACAGTACCAAAGGAGTCCAGTCTTCATCTCAGGTCACTGGAGAGCATCCATGTCTCGCAACCATATAGCAAGACAGGGAGCACCAGGACTCTAAAGACTTGGATCTTTGTCCTTTTGCATAGATATCGAGAGTGCCACACACCCCTTTCCAGCGACCTCATGCCCCCCCATGCTCTCCCAATCTGTCTACTGACTTCATAGGAAGAGTCATCAGAGACATGAATGTCACTGCCAAGGTAAGTAAACCTCTCAACAAGGTCGACACTCTCTCCGCAAACAGACACACTGTTGATGGCTGTGCCCAAGAGGTAATTAAAGGCCTGGATCTTGGTTTTTATCCAGTACACTTGCAAGCCCAGATACTCAGACTCCTCGCTCACTTTCGAGCGCCCCGATCAGAGCCAAGATCACAGCATCATCAGCAAAGTCAAGATCCGTGAATCCTTCTTCACCAACAGATGCCCCACAGGCACTGGGCCCCACGACCTTGCCCAACACCCAGTTCATACAAGCATTGAACAGAGTAGGCATAACAACACACCCCTGACAAACCCCAGAATCAACTGTGAAAAATGCAGAGGTCCTGCATGCACTATGCACAGCACTCACAGTACCAGTGTACAGGCCAGCCATGATATCTAGCAACCTTGAGGGGATACCATGAACCCTCAGGATGTCCCACAGGGCAGCTCGATCAACTGAGTAGAATGCTTTGCGAAAATCGAGAAAGGCTGCAAAGAAACTCTGCTGATATTCATGTTTGCACTCCATGAGAACCCTCAGTGCCAGGATGCAGTTGATGGTAGACTTCTTAGACGTAAAACTAGACTGTTCCGTTCGCTGGTAGGTGAGCAAATGATCACAGATCCTATTGAGAACGACCCTAGCAAGAACCTTACCCGGCACCGAGAGCAGTCCAGGCGATCGTCCTTCCCTTTCCAGATAGGGATGACAAATCCCGTTTTCCAGGCATTTGGGATGATGCCAGTCTCCCAAATGGAAGCAAAGATTGCTTGCAATGCCAGGAGGACAGCCTTACCACCAGCCTGGAGAAGTTCACCCTGATACCACAGATCCCTGCAGCCTTTCCTCCCTCAGCTGGTTCACCACCTGTGCAATCTCAGTGAGATTGGGTGATTTACAGCTAATTGAAGGATCAGCCTCAAGAACCGTGAACCAAGAGATATCCAATGTCGTAGCCTGAGGATCAGCTTTGAACAACTGCTCAAAGTAGCCAACCCGGTGGGTCACAACTTCAGTGTCATCTGTAAGGACCGTTCCATCAGCTGCCCTGACTGCGACTCTCCGAAGAACAGATTTAGATGTGCGTAATGCTTCGATTCCTCTGTAAGCAGGACATAGGTCACTAGACCAAAGATGGTGTGTCACTTGCTCACAGATTCCTCTATATGCCCTCAGAGCCCTCGCAGGCATCCTTCTCAGTTCCTGGTTCAGACCAGAGTTGCCATTGAGCCGTGCACTGTGACTCCTCTCAATGATATCCAGGATGCCCTGCTGAGATAAAACACTTCCTTCAGGGAACACCGGTAACACCAACACAACCCTCAGCAACCTGCAGGGTCTTGTCACAGAAGGTCTCCCACATCACATTAGGATCGGCAGTCATACCCAAATCTGAAAGTTCCTCACACAAACTGCGTGCAAACTCATTAGAAACAGCCTGGTCTTGGAGTCTCGCCAACTCCAGGCTCATTTTCCTAGTAGTTGGTAACCTACTGGACCTAAGCTGGATCCTAAGAGTAGCAACAACAAGTCTGTGGTCAGAATTCACAAATTCTGTAGAGATTCCTATCTTTATTTTATTTTGAAAAATTTTATGTTTATGTGCACCTCAGCAGTGCATGTGCTGCCTGCACTATGCACAGTACAATATGTGTGCTGTTGCATACAATAGTGTAGGAAGTGTGCCAGGCATCTTGTGCGATGTACAGCCTCCTCGCCACCTATGTGCTGAACAAATAAGAGTGAGGCAGAGCCACTTCAACTTCGGCAGTTAGTCGCTGCCAAGACAGGGGTCAAGACTCACCTTCTGGTTTTCCCACATGACGTGCAGCTCTCCAGAAGGATACAGCTGGGTCTCAGACCCCTCCTACTCCTCTTCAAGTGCAGCAATGCAGGATAAGTGATGGCCAACCCTGGTGCAGTCCAGATTCCAGTGAGTGACTGAGCTTCCCTCTGTCATCGTCGCCGCCCACTTGGCTTGTTCATCAGGTCAGGAGCTAATAAGGTGAGAGAAGGAGCATGAGGAGGGGGGGTCTTGGAGGCAGGAGCACTGGCACTGCAGCAAGGACACTGTGGCCACTACACCACCAGGGATTTTTAAATAATACACATACTCCAGGGAGACATTATGCAGGGGCACATTTAGCACTACACAAGCACAGTGCCATTGAACCTTGTAAAAAAAGGCCCTTGTGATGTATTGATTAAAATTTTGAGGGTTGCGACAGGCACTGTTCCTGGTATAGTGTTAAATGTGTCATTCCGCTGCATCCCCCTCTTAATGTCATTGTCCCTGATGGTGTATTGGTTAAAATCCTAGGTGGTGCTGTGGCCAATGTCCCTGCTGTAATTGATTTTAACTTTTGCTGTGTATCGTGTTGAGTAGCATCTAGCATTATGTATGCTCACTGTTATAGCACACTCCTTTGTAGGCTGTACATCATCATGAAAAGATCAAAGCCCTCAGTGGGGTGAATTTAGGAAATGGAGGAGAAAGGTGGAGGAAAAAGCAGTGACATACAGAGAGATTTTTTTATTTTTTTGTAAATATAAATATTATATAACTTGATTTTTTTGCTGTCAAGCCAGGAAAACTTCTTTTAACGTGAACCTCACCTTAAGTTTAATAATGCCCCCTAACAACCTTTCCCAACTCTGGAGTCAGCTGGACCATCAGGTGCTAGGAGTGCCCACCCTCCTGCTCCTAAATAATCCTTCATAGACCCTCAAATCTTCAACGCAAATATTAAAACCTAAGGATTAAGAGCTTTACCTAGTCAACCCTATTTCCACAGAAACATTTTTGGGTCCAGCTATTTGTCTCTCAGGCAGTGCACATCATACTGGAAAAGAGGAGCATTCTGCACACAACCAGGAGGTATGGAGATTTAAGGGAACTTGGATCTCAATATAGGAATGTGTAGAATTAAGGGCTCATACACACCTTAGACTTTAGTTGTCTTAAATGATCGTTCATGATATTTCCTTCTGGAAGAGGATCATTGCAATGACAGCTTGGATATTTCCAAAGCTGAGTTTGGGAAGTGTTCCTGTGACCAAGCTGTGAAGGCTAGTGTTAAGAGAGAGGAAATGAGGTCACACAGCCTACTGTAACTGTGCTGCATGATGTTATGTGAACCACAAGAGTTGCATAGATATTTTCAAATCTATTAGCAAGAAAAAGTTCACAAATTTATTTAATCTATTTATTATTCATATTTTCTATGGTTGAAATTTTCTTGTGTGCATTATTGAGGTTCGTTTTATGATTGCCATCTTTAAATAACCCTTGTGTACATTTTTGCACATCTATGCTGCAAGACTGTAGATTAATATCTGTGAAATGCCAATTTACAGATGCCATGAAGAAGTTTTCAGATCACTCAAAGTCAAAACCAGCACTGGATGACGCTGCTGGAGACAGTGGGGAAGGACCATCAAAGCTTACGTTTGACACAATTACACACTGTTCTATCCTGTCTTCTCGATTCCATTTTCATAACTACGTATAGTTGTCAAAGATTTAATTCTACATGAATGTTTAGAGTCTCCTACAGGTGAAACACTGCATAGTGCATCATCTTACAGTGCTAGTACTAGTAGCTCAACAATTTTTGACACTTTAAGAGACCCATTCTGGAGCACAGGAGAATGAAAAGATCCATTCTACGGTAAATCTCAGGAGCTTACAGAGACAGGGACATTCTAAAATGAAATTCAGAAACACATAAGTCTATGTAAGAACATTTTGAAATACAGGTAGCTACTTAGCTACATGGCAAAACACAAGAGAGTGATTACATCAAAGCAGCACCTGTAGACCAGTCCTAACAGGTAAAGTGAGTGAAGAGTTAGTGAGAAGTGGACCACATCAGATTGAATCACTCTTTATATTTCCAAGAAGAGAAGACAGGAGATGTTGCCACCATCACTACTACTACTGAGTAATAATGAAGGGGCAGAAAATTAAGAGAAGCTGACTAGTCTATTCAAAGAAAACAAACAGTCTTTTCTGTTTTTGTTGCAAACTTTACTCCAAGAAAGAGTATAATCTGATAAGCAAAGGAGTAAATGATGGGAAGAATTATGAAGACATATTCAAAAACCAGGAGAATAGTCCAGAACATTGATAAGAACCTGAAGCTCTGGAAAGAATTAGAGACCCGTCTTCAAAAAGACCAAACAGTAGATAAATTAGAAATAGCACTTTATAAAACTGACAAAATAGTGGTGTTCAGGCTTGATAAGTTTGGTTGCTATTATTTAGTCATGAGCAGAAAGAAATATTGCTCCAAGAAGCACCACAGACATACTTTACCAGCCAAACAATGAAAACTTTCTAAAAGAAGTAGAACTTATGACTAAATTTGACCCAATTCTCAAACAGTATGTTGGTGAGGTGCAAATAATAGGCAACCATGCCACATATTTAAGAAATATTATTCAGAATGAGCTGATTGACTGTATTGGTTGAAGGATTACCAATGTTATTCTCAGTGAGCTAAATATTCTAAGTACTATGTAATTATTTTGGATTGCATTCCCAATGTGTCAGACAGAACAGTTATCAATGATTTTTAGAATTGTGTCACTTGAAAATCTTCAAAAGCATTTTATGGGTTTCCTTAAACCTGAAGTATCTACAGGAGAAAGCCTGGCATCTCTCATTCTAAAGAGACTGGAAGCACTCAACATCCCCTTTAAAAACTGCAGGGGACAGCCTTATGACAATGGGTAAAATATGAGAGGAAAACGTAAAAGGTATACAAGCCAGATTTTTGCAACTCAATCCAAGGATGTGCACAAACATTAAATTTGGTGGTGACTGATTCAGCTAAAAGCTCTCCAGATGCCACTGCCTATTTTGGGTACTTTTGTTTTCAGTGTCTACTCAGCAATAGGCTATTTTAAAAAGCAAAATTGGTCTCACTCTGACATTATGGTCAGAGACCAGATGGGAGAGTCGAGTGGACAGTGTAGTGTAGCTGTAAGATGTGGAGGAATATTTCAGACAAATATAAAAAATAAATACATAAGCAAATAAATAAAAGTAATGAGAAATGTCAGCATAAATAAATAAAAGCTGCATGAAATGTGAGCATAAATAAATAAATGTGTTGGAAAATATATTATTTGTTGCTTATTTATTTATTTAATTTTGTTCACAATATTCTCCTATAAACATCGTGAAATACGGCTTGAAATAAAATTGTCACCTTCACTTGTCAACTTTGAGAGCGTGGGCTCTAGCATATACTGTGTTTTGATTGGTGAATCATCTTCTGTACAGTAGATTGGTCATATCTAATTCAATATGTCTGTGCAGATGGAGGTAAATGAGCACATAAATTAATTACAAAAATGCTTACTACTGTCAATGAAAGAGATTCCGCCAAAGTTATTACGTATAGTACAGAGAAAATGAAAGATTTATCAGAAAAAATTACAATGTTGATGCCCTTTAAGACTACGATATTGGTGAAATCATTTTTGAAAACATCAAAGGACTAGGGCAATGGACTTGGCTATATACCAGTTCAGGTGACGAGGTTACCTGCCATGGACACTCACGCTTTGACATTCCAACTAAGTCAGTGGAACACTTTCTTTTATGAGGTTTAAAAGTATGACAGATTGTACATCTATATGGTTTATCAGAGAAGATGATCACAAGACGAATGAGCCAGTCTGAGATACGGTGAGCTGTCTCTGTGGCCTTGTAATGGTGAGCATTAAGAGAGACGTGTGTAGGAATATATCATATGATGATATTATAAATTATTTTGCTGTAGGAAAGCTAACGCATGTCCAATTTTAAAAAGACTTTT
The DNA here is from genome assembly GCF_016835505.1 of Polypterus senegalus. NCBI lineage: Eukaryota > Metazoa > Chordata > Cladistia > Polypteriformes > Polypteridae > Polypterus > Polypterus senegalus. Next base: position 75,873,198 of record NC_053164.1, read on the forward strand.
ATTTCCAATGTTAAGTGCCTCCATTTACCAGCGACATGTTTCTAATATCATTTATTTGTCGTAATTCTCTTTTCTATATAAAGCTTGTAGAGATATTTGAATAAGTTATTTACAAGTAAAGTGGTTTTGTTTTGCTATTTTATTGTTCTATATAAGTTTTGTATGTTTTGGTTCATATACAATTTACACACAAAAGAGTTCTATTGTTATATTATTCTTATTTTATTATAGTATCTACATTTATTTATTTTTAATGAAATAAGTGATAAATCTGTATTAGAAACATATTGTGTGTGTGTGTGTCTGTTTATGGTGGTGTGGCTGGGAGGTGGCAGGGGACTGATCTTCTTGCTTGCGGAACCAAATAGGTCAGAAATGGCCCTGCTGCTGCTGGAATTGTCTCTGACCCCCTTGCCCCTGAGCTGAATTAAGCTGTTATGAAAAAGATGGATAATGAAGAAGAATATCCTTTTATTATTTAACAACTAACATCTTTTTTATCATTACAAGTTATCAATAAATAACTTCACAGTATAATTAACAGCAAGCAGAAGTCCAAAATATTTACCTATGGAGACCGACCCCTAATTAGAAGTCAAAAGAAATTCCATTGAAGACACTTCAAAACATAAAGAAAAATCAGAATCTAAAACACCATTCTGTAAGTGCTGTGTGTGCATGGCAGCATATGTGTGTGTTCATATTTTATTATATTATACTGCTTTTGCTTTTGTTTGATTACATTTAAGCATGTGGTGTATACACAGGGGTGACATGATGTTACACAATTAAGTTTAACAGAAAACAAGCAGTTTAGTTAAATTAAAATGAAACCCTAATATAGATGCTCAATAATGTACATGGAAAGATTTATCATATTGTACAAAAAATGAAACAGATCACGGACAGCATAAAATGCAGAGTGCTATTAAAAAGAAATTATAGTATAGTGGGTAAAGACAAGATCTAATAATAAGAGGATCCTTTTTGGTTTAGTATCTCTCTCTCTCTCTCTTTCGGCCATGTTGACACTAATTTGATCTTACTTTCCATCCTTTATCAGTATCTTGAGATTGTATATAAAAGAGAATGCCACATTAGGTCCTGGATTAGGTCCTGAATGAAGAAAAGGATTAGTTTATCCTGAAGAAGGTAGTATTATTAGCATAGGAGTCAACTGCAGTACCCAATAAACACCTTCAAAACAGATAAATAACAAACAAGTATATACCAAACTAATTAAGTTCTTAAAGTTTTTGTTGATCTGCACTATCGTGAGCTGCTTTCTACATTTCTTAAATGTTAATGCCTAAAAGGTTACATTGTATTTGAAGATTAAGATGCACTGTAATTTCCATTTATATTAAACTCTGTACTTGAGATCTGAATAATGTAAGAAATGCATTATGAAAAAAAACAACGATGATAACTACGTAAGTTTTCACAGGAAACAAGAAAACTTCAACTCAGAAAAAAATTTAAAAAAATGTTCTCTTTGAGTTTTTAGCATCACTTCCATTCACATTTATACAGAAGACTATCTGAAGGAGTAACAAGAAGAAGAATGTGATTGAATTTCTTGTTTTTATTTTAGTGATTTTTCAATACAATGGCCACTTTACAAATCAGTAACATGGGCAGTAGTATCTCTTATTCAAATCAGATAACATAAGCCTACTCCTGCCAATCTACTGTGTAGAGAAGAAAAATAGTTTAATATTGCTTTGTGGTGTAAAACTATTCATGAAAGTCATTTTTAACTCAAAAGGTATTTTTATATTAGTGGACATGTTAATCCTGGAAATGCCTAGCCTTAATTTATATGTACACTCCATATTACTTACCTATTTACCACTCATGCTTTAAGCACACCAGTAGCTAAGGGCCTGTCTTTGCACCTGCCAGGTTACAGATCAAACACAAAGCAATTTCAGAATAACTGTACAGAGGCCATGGGCCTGTTGCTGCCCCTGGGCACTTCACCTGAAAGGGCAACACTTCAGAATACCTTAGCACAGGCCATGAGTGTCTTCACAAACTGGGCTACTACAGGGACTTACCAGAAAAACTACCTTAAGATTGGCTGCACAAATCAAATAGAGTAATATGGTTGAGGCCGGAGACCTCAGCTTCAAGACATTAGTAAGTTTCTGAGTTTGTCCATAAAAGCAAGCTTGGCTATAGTGTAATCAGGAGAGAGATGTCCATGCAATTTAAAATCCTTATTCTTCTTAATCCAGCTGGGGCATTCTTTAAAAGATGTTGCCACCATCACATTGTGCTCTACTTCATTGGGATATATATGGTTATTCTGGCATTTTTCATAGCATGACAGTTCAGTCTGACTTCAAAACTGCTTACACTCTCTCTCATATCAATACTGCATTGTTATCCCTCTATTATTCACTCACATTTGTCCTTCTCAAATGCCATTGTGTCTGCGCCTGTCAATGGTATTGCATCTACTGCACAATAGTTATTTTCTTTTTATGCAGTAGCTTGATGGCTATTTTTAGCAAGTGAGATTGCTAAAGATCAGATAACTGAGATTTTACCTTTGGTGGTCTTACTCTTCTGTCAACCTAGTTATTTTAAGGTAATTATAAGATACACATTAAACAACAAAGTCCCCAAAAGCTCCCAGTTCACAGCTTCTTACAAACATATACACACTGGTTAATTTATCTGAGCTTAAACATAAAACATTCAAAAAGATAACACTTCTTCCTGACGTTTGCTGTACATTTGCAAATTTCTCCAAGAGTGCATCTCAGAAATCAATTCTCTGTTAAAATACATTGTTTAGTCCCTGTAATTTCTTTAGTTGTGCAAAAGAAAAGATCTAACAGACCCTTTTTCTACAGTTATTTCCAGCCTGTCCCACATTGCCTTTTAAAATTTTTACCTTCCTTGCTATAGCACTTCAAACACTTGTCTTCATTCAGCTTCTCCCTTTGTATCTGCTCCCCACTCCCCTTGGCAGTCCCAGGCAGCACAATGTCATTGCCTGCTAAACCCTTTACTAAACAAAAGTAATTTTCTATAGTCTTGGTCACACTGATTATTCAATTAAAACCTACATCTTATCTAAATAAAACACTTAAATTAAATATTACAAGCCTTATGTAATAACATAAAAAACAATTTTAATCCCCTTTATAAATATGAAAAAATTACTCAAATATCGGAAAGGCTAGCAACATGTTAGCATGCTCAGTATATGGATAACAATATTGAAAAATGCTTATAATCAACTTTTAAACTGTTCCTTGTCTAGTGAATTTAATTTATTCAGATTTTAGGTAAAACAGAACATCCTGTCCTCACTGTGAGGATTCTTCCAGATGAGTAATATAAGACAGTTTGCTCCCAGTGTAGTACAAGTTACCACCACAGATTGTTCATTATCAAGTAATGAATCATTGAGTGTTACCTCATAAAAGAGACTTAAAGGTTATTGTGACACCAATGCTGTCTGATAAGTAAGCAGAGATATTATTTCACTAAGCTCTGAGAAGGGAATATTACCAACGCGCATGATCCAGTGATGCAGGCACCTTAAAGACATCTTTCACAAGTACATTTTGAATTATCTGACTTGAGAGAGATGTATGCGATTAAGCATTTTGAGTTGAGTTATATGTGAGAAATTGTCAGAGGAAAAAGGTATTTTATCTAGTGACAACTTGTATTCATTTTCTGGAAAATTTAATTGAAAGATCATATTTCAAACAAAGTCTCTGGAGGTGCACTCTTTTTAAATCACCCATACAGTTTATAGATTTTATTTATATCTTTAGGACTGCTGGAATGTATAATATCTACAGCAGACAGTGAAGGAAGGTTAGGAAATGTTGTTAAATGTAGTCTGTGAATAACATGCAATAAAAGAAATGTTGACAAAAGGTTATATTTGAGACACAATTGCTAAAAGATGAAAATATACTATAAATATATACTGTTAATCACTAAAGTTTTCAGTACTGAATGCATTAAATATAATAAGTAATATGTACTTTAGGATTGGTGGAAATTTTACATTTAATTCTGAGTGATCAATTGACAAGATCAGTTTAGTCTTCACTCTTCATGGGTCTTCTGTGATGGTACTATATATTAAACAAGTGGGTTTCTACTTAGTTGGTGTTAATTCATTTTAAATAGTGCTTAGAGCAAAAAATTTGGGAAGGAATTAGTGCACCGTTATTTCCGAATCACTATTTGAATATACTGGAAAGATATAACAATTTGGTGGATATTAATTTAAAAATATCAATTCATGCAGCCAATGTTGAGAAGATATGGCCAACTGATAAAATTTAATACATTCTATTGGGCTGCTAAATTCATATTTCAATGGGTTGTTTGAGTTCTTATGATTTCTAGTTATGTCAGCTGCTTTGGGACAGATAAAGAAAACTTACAGAATTTAGGTTGAGATAGATAATATTTACGCAAAAACAACATGCTCTTACTCAAATTACTCTTAAATCTTTAGCATATACAGAAGCAATGATATTAATGAGAGCAAACTAATCATGAAAAACTCTACAGTGTTTATACATGTAATACTTCTTTTCAAAATCAAGCAATCAATTGTATTAATTTTACCACTTCTCCTTTTGTTACTCTTCATGTTTTTTGTCCACCCATCTGGATCAGAAAATTCTCACTAGATCCGCCATGCACTATTTCAGTGTTTATTGGTACTATAACTGTAAAGGCTACACAAACTGGAGTCTGAATTATTTTGCTTTCACTAATGGTCCATCAGCTTGGCATCTTTATAACACACCTCTACTGCCCTAACCCAGAAGCCACAAATAGCCTAATACAGCTTTGAATGAATGTAACAATAAAACATTTCTTGGCACACAAAGCATATTTGTTTGCATATATTTTCACTTTGAATGTTAGGAAGAGGAGGAAGTTGGGCATACACTTGGTGGCATTTCATTTTGTTTTACTGTGTGTTTATTCTCCAACTTTGAACTGCTTCATTCTATTGTTAGCGAGAACCACCCAGAATTATGTCTGTGACACAAGTGGCTTTTCAAAGTTGCTCTTGTGCTTGCTGTAAAACCATTTCCGTATTTAATTGTCTGATGATTTCACCCTAAACTGACATCATAACTAACAACAATAAGGCATGACCCCATGAAATCAGAACACAAAATAATGTTGCCCTTAAAGAAAACTACAATCAAAGTAGAGATATAGTGACATGACCACCATAATATTAAACCTGAATAAAAACTGAAATAACCACAATAAAAAAAGTAAAAATAAATAAATAAGTTAGGTTAAATTCTGCACAAAAACAAAGGAGGATTTAAAGTTCTTGAAGTGTGTGTTTTGTCATTTCCGGAAAGTGGTAAGAACTGTGTTTATGAAGTTCTTCAAATAAAACTTATTTTGCCTTCCTGTTGGATTTTAAAGGAGTGCTTTTCAAATCGTAAATACATCTAAACTGACAATCAATTCTTCAGAGCAGATACAAGTAAATGTGCATTACTAGCAGCTATACCCAGAAAATGTCCTAAGACAAGGGGCCTTTGTTACAGTTTTTTAATGGGACTAATATTGTCAGTTTGCCGGAACACCTTACTCTTGAACATGCTAAATACAATTGCTCATCAGTAACATTCCTGCTTTAGATAAATTCTTGATTTTTCTAGTCACTGACATTGGCTTTTGTTGATGGTCATTGCAAAATGCAATTTTATAAGAAACTGTTTTGAACTGAAACAGGTAATTAGTAAGAATAATGGGAATTTTTGGCTATAAATATAATTTCACCTTGTAGCACATACTGAAAAAAAAATCAAACTTGAAAGTAACGCTTTGAATTATCTTCTTGCAGTGTTACAATGTTTTGGAAAGTTTAAATTAAAAGCAATATACATTGAATCGTGATTTAATTTTACTTATTACATACAGCATTGACATTTACAGGCTGCTCGTTTGTGAAGCCAACACAGTGAACTGAACAGTACAAGCGTTGTACAGAAAAGAAAAGGTGAAAAGTAATAATATTGTGAACTATGTACAGTGGGGGGTCTGGGGGCATGAATAATTTCTTAAATGAGTTGAAGCATTTCTTTACATGATCACCTTTCAGTGCTGAGCTAAAAAAGGATGCATTTCCTAATACTACCCATTTGCTACAGCATTATTACTAAGAAATATTGAGAAATAATATAATGTCACCAAATTTCAATAAAGTCAGTCAAACCTTGTTTAAGATTTTAGTGTATTTTCTTTCTTCTATTTTGGGAGGTTGAGTCACTTCTTTATATACAGTATATAGGGGGTCACACGTGTACTTGGGAGACAACTTAATGTCTCATATAAATGTAATTACACTCCCAACCAGGAGTTGGCACTGTCCCCTAATACATTTTCTCCTCCTCCCTCTGCAGATGCAGTGATTGACAGTTGCATTCCCACCCCCCCATGACATCACTTCCAGTTCCTGAACACATGAAAAAAGACATGAGAGCCAGAGATACATCCCTGGCAACACCTCGACAGACATTTTGTTGAATTTAAATACTGAAATTAGTTTCAAACTGTGAATTTGTGTAAATGAAACTTCAAGAGATAGGGCCAATGGTTAAGATGGGCCTGAATGCATTTGCAGCAAATATCCAAGACTCAAAAGATGACCAAAGTGGCTGAGCAGAGGCCACTGTTTATGTCATTTCTAACCCAAACCCACTTGTTCAGGCTGTGGGGATTTGGTGCCTGCAAACTGTTTCTGTAAAATCTCCCAGGGTACTGGGAGCACCAAGTACTCTGACTGGTGCATAGAAGCAGCAATTGATTGAATGGAGTGCTGTATAGTCAGGGCTTCCCTGCTTCCTTCCCTGAGTGTGGCGCAGCAAAAGGGCAAGTGCTGTACTGTGACGGAGAGGAGTAGTGACTATCATGTGATCCGGGATCTGCAAAGTAAATATTATTTTGTCATCTTATATAGGCAGGGTGACTAGATTCTGCCAGAAAGGGTTCAAGATGGAACATCTCTCTATTATATAAAAAAATCCTGGGACGAGGCGAAACTTTTTTCAAGATTTTTTTCAAGTCCCGCCATCCTCTCAACCATATTGAACCACACACACAGTACTGTTATCAACAGAAAAAAGGAGTAAACATGCAATTCTAGCACAGAGAAACAATGAAGTCAAACAAATTATAAAAAAATGATGATCAGTTACATGGCAAATGGCTTGAATGCATATCAATAGACTATGCTGAAACAGTTGGTGTGATCGTGCGGAAGATGAAAACATCAACTGACAATATCCTGAAGAATGACTACAACCATTAACACTGTCCGGTCCTCCACCGCATAAATTATTGTAGAAAGAAGGATGTATCCAAGAAAGGTAATGTAGTACATCTTCTGCGGATAACATTAGACAACAAAGGAGATCTCGATATGCCATTCGTATTAAAACGTTAACAGTTTCCCATTAAAATAGCTTTTGCTAAGACAATTAACAAATCTCAGAGCCAACCATTTGAAAAAGTAATTTTATTTAAAAGAGAGAAAGAAACGAAATTCAATCACAGGCAGTTATATATTGTGTTGTCACGATCCAAACACAGAATCAAAATTCAATGCGATATTGACAAAAATTTTATTTGAAAAATTATTTTACTGAAGTTTTACAGTTAAAGGGTAAGCTTAAAAATTATTTGTGTGTTAATTTCAAAGCCAAACAGGACGAAATCATATTATGTAACAAATAACTCTAACGCAACATGAAATTATTACGTTTTACTATTTTTTAATATGGTTAACTACTCACTGTAATGTAAAATAGCTACTGTAGTTCTATTATGCATATGTAACAATTCTCATGAAAATAACAAATTTAATTTAAATTTTTAATCTGCATCCCCATAAGTGAGCGGCAGAACCACAAAGAGGCTAGCACATAATGCAGACCCGGGGGTTAGCGAGTGCAGTCAGCGGGGGGCAAAGCCCCCTGGTTTTATCATACAAATGAGTCCTGAAATAAAGTCCAGGTGTAGACCTCCACTGCTCTGCTCCATTGCATTTACCTACATTTGCATTACATGTTCGTCATGTTACATGGCATGTCCAGTCTTTTGTATTATAACCATTGTTGGGGGTAAAACTTTCAAAGTAATGTGCATTACGTAGTTAGATTACATTTTAAAGTAGTGAGTAATGTAATACAATACTTATTTTACTGAAGTAAAAACAACCATGTTACAAAAAAAACAGATGCTTTACTACCAAAGCTTATTTCTGACATATTGTTCTATTTCATATTGGTGTTAACTTTATTTATTAACATTGTACATGCATAATCTCCAACCTTTTGGTGACAACCAGAGAGGAAGAGGTTAAGCACATACATAGTGAGCAATTGCTATTTCTCATTTGTGATTTCTGTGCTTGATTTGATCGCTTCATCATTGTATGATGTGGGGTATCCCTTGATGATTTCAGTAAAAAGGTCCCATGCCATCACAGCCCCCAGAACACCCTGATGGTAGATCCAGCTCTGCCATTCATGGACATTTTAAATGAAAGTTCTGACTTAAACATTCCAACCCTGCTGCTGGCTGTACTTTGTAATCCAATATATTAATATTGAAATAATAATATTAAATCTAGCATGATTATTGATGCAATTCTTTTATATTGTTATTAGAACACATGCCTGTATCTTCCACTCACAATAACACAGTTAAAAATAATTTCCCTTCTTTTCACTTTTGGAAATTTGTTTTTCACGATGCATTCTAATTTATTTCTTTCGTTATTTGAGTTGGGATTTAATCATTTTTCATTTTTCCTTTCACATTAGTTTCCTTTAATGACTGGTTCAAATGTTACTCTCTTAGCTGTTTTTTGTGAATATTTAATTTAAAAATGTTCTTATTTTAACCACATGTTTCAGATTAAGTTTCTGCATTTTTGAATGGTGAGCTAAACTTTCTTGTTCTGTCTTGGGTGGCAGAGATCTGTATTATAGTAGAATAGACGGATCAAAAGTGCACATGAACTAAACACTACTAATTTTTTTTTGTTGTTGGACATATCTTGAACTTATTTTAATTTTCAGATATGCATCATTCTCTCAAAAAAGTAACAAATTAAGGATCTTTTGAAAAAGAGTCTTAAATCAAGTATTCACAATATTAAAGTATAAGCACTGTCTACTAAAGTAATTTCTCAGCTCTTTCATTATACATTATATAGTTGCTGATTTCACCAAATGAGCAGAAAATTAGGCTAAATGTGAATTGTTTGGAACCCACTGAGAAAACAGTAGAAAATATAACTTGATCAAGCTCTCTACTAAGTGAAATTTAGACCTTATGTTTCAAGCCAGTACTCACTTGCCGGAGTCCCAAGCCGTATACACCTGCAATGCATTTATTTTACATTCCCATTAAATGAAAACAAAATTAGCAAACTGTTATAGACAAGAGCCTTTAGTGGTAACATCTCAGGAGAAAGAAGTCATGCTCACAGAATGAAGGCAATTTATAACAACTTAATTGTTAGAAGAGAATAAGGTAAAAAAAATTATACCAGGAATTATAAATAGGTGGATACCTAATTTTCAGAGATAGAGCCTCAAATGGATCAGTAAATGAGTTTATCAAATTGTAAATTACCAGCACACACATATATGACAATTTTCATCAGTATTTTATGCATTGATTTTAATTTTAGATTAGATCTATTAGTGAAATAATAAATATTCCGTCTTATTTGGTACAAGAAAACTCAGCCATGCAATAATTCATTTCACAAGCTTTCTTATTACTCTTTGGGATTATACGGAGATGAATCCTAATAACAGACTCTCAGCCAATTTCTGAGCACATGCACACTCACACACAAATGCACATCCATCATCATAAGAGGCAAACATTGTACAACAGCAAAGTGGACACAAGGTTTTGAGAATAAAATATCTACACAGACAATAAAATTTATGTTCAGCAATATAAAATTTGTAAAAATGGCATTCAAATATGTTGCAATAAATATAAGTTCATCATGTGTGAGCCTTTCCAGCATGCAGAACTGTCTTCAGTTTGCAGTTTCTTTTAGTCTTTAGTCTTACTGCCCCTTGCTGTTACCTATTTTAATTTACTGAATTTTATTTTTGCCAATTGAGAAATGCCTGCATAATGCGTGTACTTTCACCGTACTCTGTACAGGTGACAATACTACTACAGCTACAACCTGTAAATTTCAAAGATGAAGACAAGGTTGCACATAATAGCACCATGAGTCAGTATAACTAGCGTCATGTTCTCTTTTTTGTTAGTTAATGTCTTCTCTCAATAATTGAACATAGACTTGATTTGGATGCTACTGCATTGTGGGCCTTTTGTTTTTTCTAGATGCTAATTGCATATACTATGGTCCTTCAGTTTTAGATAAGGTTATCTAATTATTTATATCTTTATGGCTAACATGTGCTATCTGACACTAGAAACACCATGGCTGATGCCAACTGAAATTGTGTTTTTAAATCTTAAATTTGTATTTACTATATGTTTTTGTGAATGAAAAATGGTGCCACCATAGACACATTACTATTAAAGCACAGGTATGCAACCCAAATATTGAGCTGCTTGCAGTGGGATTACAACTTTATGATATGCTGTGAGTATTTTCACATGCCATTGTGCTAGCAGTTTACACATAGGCTGACTCGGCATTTACAACAGACACAGTATATTCTATAATTAAACTTATAACTGATTATCCCAGTGCTTTCATTATAATATCTGGGGACTTTAACCATGTTTCACTTTCCTCCACTCATATTAATTTTTTTGTTTGTGGACTGTAAAAGTAAAGATAAAAGGGCTCGTATGACAATGTTAAAGGTGCATATAACTCAGTTGCTTTGCCACCACTGTATTTTAACCCATTTTCTAGTGGGTCTCAGCCACCACCAGGACTGTGAAGGAATGGACAGCGGAGGCTTATGATGCCTTTGAAAAAACTGAATAGGACAGGGGTGGTGAACTCCAGGCCTTGAGTGTCGCAGTGGCTGCAGGTTTTTATTTTTACCATCTTCTTAATTAGTGACCAGTTTTTGCTGCTGATTACTTATTTTAATTACCTTGACTCAAGCCCCATAGTTGTTTCTTTTTCTTTAATTAGCAGTCAAACAATAATGAAACAAAACAAGCCACCACATGACCAGATCCCCTGTGCCCAATACACAATATCTGAAATTAAAGAGAGGTGATGGTCTTGGTAAGGTTGATCTTTCAGGTCACCAAAACATTTTGACGGTGCTCTTAGAAAGAACAGAAAAACAACAGTTTTCTAAATGTGTGCTGTGGCAGAATGAGAGCAGCAACAAGCCATGGAATTAAATAACGGGTTTAATTAACAGCAAGAATTGCGTTCTCATTAAGAAAGTGATTGGAGTGAAATTGGTTGGAGTTTGAAGCCCCAGTTTAGCTGGTCATCTGTTAGCTCGTTTCACATCTCATTTCTGCTTGGCTGTCATTTAATGAAGAAAGAAATCAATTCAGAGGGGTGAACTCTTCTAACATGGCTATTAAAGTGATTGGGAAAAAGTTAATTACCAGTGAAAACTGGTCACTGATTAAGAAAAGGGTTAAAATGAAAACCTGTAGCCACTGTGGCATTCCAGGCCTGGACTTTGCCACCCCTGGACTAGGACATGCTTTGTGAATCACGTGGCCAGGACATTGAATGACTCAGCCACTGCATCACAGACTATATCAATTTTTGTATGGATACCATAGTCCCCAAAAAGAAAGTGGATCACAAAAGACTCGAAAGCCCTTTTGAATAGGAAGAAGAGAACCTTCAGGTATGGAGCTAAAGATGAAATAAAGCAGGTGCAGTGAGAACTGAAGAAACAGCTCCAAAAGGGGAAAGCCCACTACAGAGATGAACTAGAGCACAAGTTACAACAAAACAATATGAAGGAAGTGTGGAATGGGTTGAGGACTATCACTGGCTACAAGTAGACTGTAAACATGGTGGGGAAGGAAACGAGCAGATCTAATGAACTGAACCAGTTCTTCAACAGGCTTGACTCATTCTTGTCAGTACAGTCCTTCTCTAACACTGCTAGCTTCTGTGAGCGAGATGAGGAAGCTCTAGAATCCCAACTTCCATCTTTACCCAGCACGACCCTCCCCCACAATGACATTACACCTGTGTTCTCCAACTCCTCTCTACTCTGGACTTTGAGTCTCTGCTGCATAAACAAGGCTTCAGGGCTGGATGGAATCAGCCCCAGGATGATGAAAACATGTGCCAACAATCTTTGTGGGGTCTTACAACACATGTTCTCCCTTTCCCTGAATTTGCAGAAGGTTCTCCAGTTGTGCAAAACATCCTGTATGGTCCCAGTGCCAAAGAAAAGTCATTCTAGCGATCCCAAGGACATCAGAACAGTTGCTTTTACTTCATACATCATGAAGCCCTTCGATTGGCTGGTCCTAAAACAGCTATAGCCCCCGGTTTCAGAACACCTGGATGCTCTGCAGTTTGCCTCTCAGACACATATAGTTGTAGAAGATGCTGTCATCTATATGCTCCACAGAGCCTACTCCCACTTAGACAAAACCGGCACCACAGTCAGGATAATACTATTTGACTTTTCCAGGGCTTTTAACAATATTTTGCCCAGTTGACTTGGAGAAAAGTTCAAGGCTTTGCACCTTGACACCATTCTCAATCTCCTGGATCATGGACTACCTGACCAACAGACAGAAGATTGTGAGGTTGAGGGACTGTGTTTCAGAAATGGTGGTGTCTAATACTGGAGCTCCTCAGGGAACTGTCCTGTCTCCCTTACTGTATACCCTCTACACAACAGATTTCCAGCATAATATCAGTGCTTGCTGCTGCCGCCTCGCAGTTAAGAGACCCAGGTTCGCTTTCCGGGTCCTCCCTGCGTGGAGTATGCATAATGTCCCTGTGTCTGCATGGGTTTCCTCCAGGTGCTCCTGTTTCCTCCCACAGTCCATAGACATGCAGGTTAGGTGCACTGGCAATTCTAAATTGTCCCTAGTGTGTGTATGTGTGTGTGTGTATGCGTGTGTGTGTGTGTGTGTGTGTGTGTGTGTGTGCCCTGTGGTGGGCTGGCGCCCTGCCTGGGGTTTGTTTCCTGCCTTGTGCCCTGTGTTAGCTGGGATTGGCTCCTGCAGACCCTCGTGACCCTGTTGTTAGGATATAGTGGGTTGGATAATGGATGGATGGAATATCAGTGCTTGCCATGTACAGAAATTTTCAGATGACTCGTCCATCATAGTCTGCATTAATAAAGAAGACGAGTTAGAGTACAGGAAAGTTGTGGAGGCCAAACAGCCTCTGAGGTCAGTCATCCTCCAGGGACAGGAAGTGGAAGTGGTGCAGAGCTACAAGTACCTAGGGGGCCATTTAAACAAAAAACTGGACTGGTCTGATAGCGCAGTGGCTCTGTATAAGAAAGGTCAGAGCAGACTCCAATTGCTAAGGAGACTCAGAACATTTGATATGTGTAGGAAGCTACTGGAAATGTTCTATCAGCCCAAAGTAGCCAGTGTGGTGTTCTTCACTGTGGTCTCCTGGGGAGGCAACCTGAGCTCAAAAGAAATATAATGACCAAATAAACTTATCAGGAAAGCCTGGACATACTGTCCCAAAGAACTACAGGTCCTTGCATGCCCTTTGGGTGTCCATGTGTGAATCCTAACCCAGGGAGCCTCCTACTTAGCATATTGGAGGAGAAAATATTTATCAGAGCTCATCTCCTCTAGTTCTTCCATTGCACTGACCTCCTGGCCCAGATGAGGATCTTTGTTCAATCTTTTCCAGGATGCCAGTCCATGTGTGTCATCCATTACACTGTTAATCAGTGACATTACACTAAAGGCTGAGGGAAAGCATCAGGATAAAAAAAAGTCCAGAGAATTGGCACATGTTGTATGCATATGCAAGAATAAAAAATGATCTTTAAATGTTGAGTCACATAAATGCACCTTTGCCTGTAATTAATCACTTATACACTTTACATAATGGCTGCGTACACAAGCAAACAAATCTGTTCATTCTTCTATCTGCTACATTGTCGTATCTCCAGTGTCTGTTAAAATGTCACCGAGCTGACTTCCAGTGCTGTGCTGTTCACTGGCATATCTCTCCATCTACAGTGTGCAACCTCACATATTCGCCTTTCCTTGTGTCAAATTGATGCTGGATGTGCACTTTGTATAGAGGCAGCTTTGCTGCTATATCAGGTACTTGCCACACTTTGCGCAGAACTGCATCATGCATTATACAGTAAGTAATCATTGATGAGCACTTATTCTCAATAAATTGGTCATGTCCTTTTACTCAGTCAAGCAAACCTGATAGATCTGTAATCAAATTTTGGATATCTGCTGATTGAAATAACAAAACTATGCAAAATGTCTTCTATTTTTTCACATCCCTTTCCATGTCAAATAAGTGACTTGTCTAAAAGACAAACCTGTTCCATGCTGAGCTGTAAACAAAATGACACAGCAGCTATCACTAAACAGTGAAAGGTAATGCAAAGGATGACCAAGAAGATGGACACAGATAAAGTGCAGAGGCAGGGCCAGATGAGGACATGCAACAAAGCAAAAGTGCCACTGTTTTTAGTGAGGGAACTGCTCACAGACTGCAACAATGAATGTGTACTGATGTAAACAGTATTATAATCAGTCCATCATGCTGCTTGCTTTTTACCAATATATTCCTTAAAATGTCAAAGTAATGCTGTCATTTTTATAAACTATATAGAAAAATATTTCTGCTTACTTCACTTAATATGCTGCATTTTGAGCTGATTGAAAGCCATTGTTGAATTTTACAATTAAATGCTGAAGCGTTTTTAAGCTGAGCAGGTGCGGAACTTTGGAAAGACACTCTTGTTTCAGCATCCCTTCAGGTCTCTCTAGCTCCTAGTAGAATGAAGTAGAGCAAAATTGAAAAATGCACATACAATAAAACAAACCTGTGTTACAGTGAAGATGCCAAGAATCTGTGCTGAGTACTGATAGAGTTATTTTGTAAGATGCCTACATGTCAATTGCCACATAGATCTTAACTCATCCATAGAAATATGTATGGTTGTACAACTGTCAGCGAATTTCTAGTTAAAAAATTTGTTTTTTAATATTCCCATCTGAATGAAATTTGTTGTTTTATATTTCACTATTAAATACTAATAAATACTGCTACAGTTTTCAGTAGCATCAGCAACACAACCCTAGAAAGTTTTTTTTTTTTAATTGAAAACTCAAAGTGAATATATATGCAAACCATATATTCTTTGTGCTAAGAAATGTTTTACTTTTACATTTGCTCCAGATGCATTAGACTATCTATATTTTTTGGGAGAAAGGCTATAGGGATATGTCATGAGAATGCCTAGCTGATTGGCCATTAGTGAGAACAAATGGATCACCCTTGAAGGTTATAGTATGTATGTTGGTTCTAGTCTTAATTATAGTTTTGTAGCTTTGAGGAATATTAGACATGAAAGCCTAATCATTTTCAGATTAAACACTCATGTCCTGGCCCAGATACCCTATCTCTGTATTTTTCTGTTTGCCAGTGGACAATTCCAGATGGTCGACTAGAGCTAAAAAAGCAGATTGGTGTTGTCTACACTGTGGTCCTGCAGACGATCCTGGATAATATGACTGGCATAACACCCTGTACACTTTGTTCTGCACAGCAGTGTATCATCCATCCATCCATTATCCAACCCGCTATATCCTAACTACAGGGTCACGAGGGTCTGGTGGAGCCAATCCCAGTCAACACAGGGCGCAAGGCAGGAAACAAACCCGGGCAGGGCGCCAGCCCACTGCAGGGCACACACACACTCACACACCAAGCACACACTAGAGACAATTTAGGATTGCCAATCGCCATGCACCTAACCTGCTTATCTTTGGACTGTGGGAGGAAACCGGAGTACCTGGAGGAAACCCACACAGACACAGGAAGAACATGCAAACTCCATGTAGGGAGGACCTGGGAAGCAAACCCAGGTCTCCTAATTGTGAGGCAGCAGTGCTACCCACTGCACCACCGTGCCGCCCCCAGTTTATCATGATGAAGAATTTTGTTTTTTACACAAAAATTCTTACAGTTTATACAGGTCATCATGATGGGATCCTGGTTGACAGGGACTAGGCCTACAGACAGTTTTTAATGACCCCATTCACCAACCCCAACCCTGGCCCACAAACCTGATATAATGCAGCTCTGTCTAGGACACAGGCAAAAAACTGAAATGAACTTTGGCCAGCTAAAAGAGAGATTTTAATGTTTAAGAAGGCTGAGAGTTGCACTCAACAGAGCATGTGACATAACTGTTGCACGCTCTTTCTTACACAACAAAGCCACCATCAGAAAAGAAAGCATCCCTGAACTGGTGGTCCAGCCGTCTGGAGTTTTTTTGTTTTTTCTGTCCCCCCTTGCCATTGAACCTTACTTTTATTCAATGTTCATTAATGTTGATTTATTTTGTTTTCTTATTGTCTTTTATTTTTCTATTCTTTATTATGTAAAGCACTTTGAGCTACTGTTTGTATGAAAATGTGCTATATAAATAAATGTTGTTGTTGTTGTTGTTGTTGTTGTTGTTATTGATGATGACCTTGAGCCACTGCACCTTAACCACCCCAGTGGAAAAGCTGCCAGAGACAGAATTATGGCCCAATATTTTCAATAATGATGACACAATTGCTCAACACAAATGTTATGTTTATTACTCAAGACTCTTTACTTCCTTTCAAACTGCAAGGGGGTTTGTTTGTTTGTTTCTGAAGTAGTTGTATCTGTAACTTGATTTTGGTTTTCCTCAGTTCAGATAGCTCCACATCCTACTGCATTTTTCTCATTATTAATTTTGTGTATGTCATTTTCTGTTTTGAAATTTTCTTTGTACAATTCACACACATTTTGCTTTAAATAAAAATTAAATACAAATGCCATCGGATTTTTGTCTGCATGGTGCCTCTTGCCTTTGCAGTAATATGTACTAACCCTTTGGTGGTGTTAGGAAAAGGCTCATAGTATAGCACGTTGAACACTTTAGACACGTCATGTGTTCACAAAATACAGCGCATGGTTCAAGAACCTTCATTACGGCATCGCAACTAACCTCTCCATCTCCCTTTTTCGATGTAAGACTGTATACTGGCAATGGGCTCCTGCAGAACACTTATATCACTATCTGTACAGGAATGCTTACAGTGGAGTTTATACATTATTACATATTAAGTATTTACATACTTACGTCTTCTCCTAATGAGTGGTCAGACACTGTGTCCTCATCCATCACATGGGTCAGCCTGTTATTGCTCAGGCACATGTTATGAAAATTCACTGCAACTGAACCATCAAAAAGGGTATATACTGTATGGAAATTGAATGACAAGGCCCCTGAAAATACACCTATGGCCCACCCAAAGCAGAAATATGTGCAGCGTTGGTCCTTCACCTGCAATGAAGTGACTACTGCTGTATCTTGCCACTGGTTATGAAGAGGAACATCTCCCTTCAGTGCCCACTGAAATAGGGAGATGGGCAATTTGTAGGAGAGCCAACCAGGTGGGCCTACACCATTTTTTTTTTTGGTCAGTGTGGAATATTGCGCCTTCTTCTTATTAGCTTTATAATATACCAAAAAAAAAGTTCTTTAAACTGTTTATGCTATGATATGTAAGATTTATATATTTGTGTACTTCAATTTAACCTTAAACTTAAGTTTCACTTAAAATTAAAAGAAGTAATAATGATAATAATGATACATTTTATTTATATAGTGCCTATCCCATGCTCAAGGCGCTTCACAGAGTTTAGGAAAGAACGGCAGGGTATACAGTATATAGCATTGTACAAACCAAATAAATAAATAAAGAAGAGTAAGATAGTAAATTCAGAGAAAAGCCTAACAGACAACATAATTGATGGTCTAGCACACACACACAGGTTACATGAGCATCTTGACAGAGAGGTAAACTGAGAGAAGGGTAATGAAGTCAAGTAGAGCTAAAAGCCTTCCTGAACAGATGAGTTTTGAGTTGTTTTTTAAAAGAATTTATGGAGTCAGCTGATCTGATTCATTTCGGTAGGTCATTCCAGAGTCTGGGCACTATACAGCTGAATGCCCTGTCACCCATGGAGTGTAAATTAGTGTGGGGCACAACAAGATTACCAGAATCAGAGGACTTTAGTGGACGGACAGGCACATAGTGATGGAGAAGGTCACTGATGTAGTTTGGTGCAAGGTCGTTTAAGGCTTTGTAGGTTATTAGTAGAATTTTATATTCAATTCTCTAAGACACAGGGAGCCTGTGAAGGCGGAGCAGGATGGGTGTGATGTGCTCGCTGCTGCTGGTTCGAGTAAGGACTCTTGCAGCTGAATTTTGAATAAGCTGGAGCTGTGATATAAGATTAGAAGGAGCACCTGCCAACAGCAATTTACAATAATCAATGTAGGATGTGATAAAGGCATGGACAAGTTTCTCAGCATTAGAAAAGGAAAGGAATAAGCGAACACAGGATATGTTACCAAGGTGAAAGTAAGAAAGTTTCTTAATGTGATTTATGTGGGCAGAATAAGAAAGGGAGGAATCATAAATGACACCAAGATTCTTTGCAGTAGAGGCAGGTCTGATGAGATCACCACCAAGATGGACTGGGAAGGAGCTCATTTTATTAAGTTGCACTTTAGTCCCAATTTGCAGGAGTTCAGTTTTGTTGCAGTTTAATTTTAAAGAGTTCTGCTCCATCCAGGTTTTAATTTCACTGAGGCAGGTTGTGAGCTGAGAAAGCTCTGATGAAGTTCCACTTTTAACATTGAAGTAGAGTTGAGTATCATCTGCATAAAAATGATAGCCCAGTCCATAGCTACGGATAATATGGCCAAGGGGAAGCATATAAATACAGAAGAGAAGAGGGCCGAGGACAGAGCCCTGAGGAACTCTTTGTGTGACTGGCGTCGAGCTGGATCTGCTGTTGCCAAGACTAACAAACTCTTGCCTATTAGTCAGATAGGACCACTGGAGGGCAGTGCCAGAGATACCCAGCATGTTCTCCATTCTGGACAGTAGAATGTCATGTCTGACAGTGTCAAATGCTGCACTGAGGTCTAACAGAATTAATATGCTGGTTTGTCCAGAGTCTGCTGCCATAAGCAAATCATTGGTTACCCATAGCAGAGCAGTTTCACAGCTGTGCTGCGCCCTGAAACCAGACTGAAAGGGTTCCGTTAAATTATTAGAAGTTAAGTAGTTGGTGAGTTGGGAAGCTACAACACACTCAAGAACTTTTGACAGAAAAGGGAAATAGGCCGGAAATTAAGATTGTCAGCATCAAGACCAGACTTTTTTAACATTGGGGTTACAGAAGCGATTTTAAAAGTGAGCGGTACAGAGCCAGTGTCAAGGGATGAATTTATTATTGTTGCAGCAGTCGGGATTATGGTATGAAGGCAGGATTTAAGTAGTGTGGTGGGAATGGGGTCCAGTAGTCGGTCTCATCTTACAAAGCAGGTCATTAACAAGAGCAGATGTGACTGGTGAGAACTTAGAGAAGGAGCTGGATAGAGTGGGAAAACAGGGACAGATATAAACAGATGATGTATTTATGTTAGTTGAATTATTTAGATCTTTAATTTTGTTGTGGAAAAAGTGTAGGAATTTCTCACAGACTTTAGCAGAAGAGGTAGTTGGGCCAGATGCGGGTTTGAGTAGTTTATTAACTGCAGAGAACAAAACCCTTGGGTCGTGGCCACTTTCTATTATTCTGCCATAGTGGGTGTTCTTGGCAGCAGTTAGTGCTTCACTGTAAGTTCTTTGGTGGTAAGAGAAAGCTTGGATGTGCACGGTGAGGCCAAACATATGTGACATTCTCTCAAGGCGTCGGCCAGCTGCTTACATAGATTGCAATTCTGAGTTATACTAAGAAGCTGAATGCTTAAAGGAAACCTCCTTATGTTTTACAGGAGCTGTTTTATTTAATGCTGAATGAAGGGCTGAGTTATAGTGGTCAACAAGACTATCTAGAGTTGATGGAATAGGTGAAGACATTAAAAGATCAGAAATGGATCCAGAAAGAACAGAGGGACAGATATTTTTAAGGTTTCTGTAAGAAATTTATTGTTTACAGTTAAGAGGAGGGAGAGGTAATGAGATAGTGAAAAGTACTGCTTTATGGTCAGAGAGTCCCAAATCAGTGCTGTAAATGTTGGCAACAGATAGTCCAGAAGTGCAGATCAGATCCAGTATATGACCACCAGAGTGGGTGGGAAAATCAACATGTTGTGTCAAGTCAAAACAGTCCAGTAAGGATAGGAATTAATTTCTCAGTTTGGATGTGGGGATGTCAATATGAATGTTGAAATCACCAAGAAGAATGACTCTCTAGGAAAAGGAACTTAAATGGGTTAATAGTTCAGTCAGATCAGATAAGAAGGATGCATTGTATTTTGGAGGACGATAAAGAACAATGAGTGAGAAAAGACCTGATTCTGTTATTAGTTTAAGAGCCAGGCACTCAAAAGACAATAGACAATCATTTGGGATTCTTTTGATGTGTAAATCCACTCTGACAATTACTGCAAGTCCACCGCCTTGTCTTGAGTTATGAGGCTCAGTGAGGAAAGTGTAACCAGGAGGTGTCGCCTCTGTGAGAGACGTAAATTCATTCGGATTTTGCCAAGTCTCTGTTAAACTCAGTATATCAAGTTTGGTGTCAATGATGAATTCTGACAGCAGCAATGCTTTGTTATCAAGAGATCTCGAATTAAATAATGCAATATTAGTTGATGAGACTTCTTTTTGCACAGAGCCATGATCGGAGTTTATTTTCACATACTGTAAATTTGGCACACTGACACTTCTATTTCCAGGTCCATGAATAGGACGGCATATTCCTGAGCAAATGCTGTCTGTGATCTTTTCATTCGCAGCCCAGTGGTGCCGGCAACCTGACCCGTGATGTACATATTTCGGGCGCCACAAAATACCGGTATCTTTTAGGATATTCCAGTCAGACCATTTGCTCTGGACAAACTGTTTAATATGAAGGAGTTTGTCATGAGAGTATTTTAGCATGATAGCAGTGGAGAAACAGCACAGCACAGCAGAGCCAGTATGACAGGCGGGTGCGGTAGCGTAGATGAGTGGTGATTGCAAAGCAGCGGAAAGCATAGCAGGGGGAGGTAGCAGGATTTGGAGGCTCCAACATACAGCCACAAACAAGTAACGCTAGGTATTACAGGCGTGATCACCCCAGAGCCACACGCCAGGTGGGTGTGAACATCAGATCAGTTCTTAGTCATAAAGCACAATAAAATGAATCGAGAACAGACCAGCATAGCAAATATAATCAAGGAGACAGATCGTCCCAGGCTCCTATATCGCCAAGGTACAAAGAAATGTTCATAGGTCTCGTCTCGTGATCTACAGATTCAGTTGTGCCCAGTCAAAGTAAAGTCCATAAAATCTGTAGAAATTAAACCAAATCCATACAATTTAAGTCAGCTGCATCCATGAACTATACGTACAATAAAGAGAATAAAACAAGCATAAGAAAGTGCAGGATTAAGGTGAATTTTGCGAAAAGTGTTGTTAACACTTCTGCTGTTATGCACCTAAAATCTGGAATAGCTTACCAATAGACATTTTCCAGGCTAATATGGTGGAGCACTTTAAACAACTTCTTAAAACACATTATTTTAACATGGCTTTCTCATAGCTTCATTTTAGTTTAATCCTGATATTCTGTATATGAATTGAATAATCATTTTCATTCAAGGTGGTTCCAAAATCCGTACTAACCCCTACTTTCTCTGCTGTTATTTTTTCATTTTTTCTCCCAAAATTGATGGATTAAAGGCCAGAAGTCCACATGACCAGCATCATCAAGTTCTTCCATGTGAAGCCTAAAAACCATGAGGACTGATTGAGGTCATTTATGTTAGGTAGAATGCCTAGAGTGGGCTGGGCGGTCTCATGGCCTCGGAAACCCTGCAGATTTTATTTTTTTTTCTTCAGCCGTCTGGAATTTTTTTTTTTTTCTGTCCTCCCTGGCCATCGGACCTTACTTTTATTCAATGTTAATTAGTATTGCCTAGTTTTCTTTTTTATATTTTGTCTTTTTTCTCTTTATTCATCCTGCAAAGCACTTTGAGCTACATCATTTGTATAAAAATGTGCTATATAAATAAATATTGTTGTTTGCCCTGTTCCCAGGTCCTGACTCTGCTTATATTTGATCAGTATTATAATGAATAAATAATAATTAATGATGTAACATGTTTAAATTTAATGTTGTATACAAATGATAAAAGAAATATGATTTTAATTTGTCTGCCACTTTTTGCTAGCCTGCTTTTTGAGTTTTGGTCACTTTTGCGATGTTTCCTTTTGAAAAACATGAATTCACTGAATTCATCATACTTCTCTAGTAAAACTTCTCGCTTAGCCTGGGAAAAAAATGTGCACTCTTTCTTTTGCCATCTGTTTTTTCTTGGTAGAGTAATATATTGCTCTACTTTCCCCTATTGTATTATTAATATGTTGCCTTAGAATGCCTAATCTCACAGACTTACCACTGTTTATAAGGTATTACTGTATATAACTTATCCCCACCTTCCCTTCTATATCTATAACCTCAGGCAATTAGATGTAGTAAAAAGACAAGCAGGAGTTAAGTTACACATAAAATAATGTATTATTGATAATATTCATAATTAATAACAATATGCAAAGTACATTTGAATATTGGCAACCATACAACCTGATTAAATGGCGATGTGTAGTTTCAGGTGGCACACAGACTTGTTAGTTACTTAAAAATGTCTCTAGTTAAGGCATTATTTTGTGGTCAGCTTTCTTCAGAACAGGCTGCATTGCCTGCCTCAATATGGCTGCCGAGCTGTGCTCTTCATTGTGTTGTCTTCTTCATCAGATGTTAGTAAGAGAGTGAGATAAAGCAAGCAAATTTATGGATTTTCTGTCCAACCCCTACAGCCAATAGGACATCATGGTACTTAAAGGCCTCTGAGACAAGCCAATTCCAATCAGCCGTAAACAGTCTTAATTGTTTAAGGAGTCTGTTGAATAACTTGTACTTTGATTTGCAGTATTTGCTCTCCCGGTGTTAAAAGTTGTCCGTGACCATTTGTCCATTACATATCTTCTTTATTTCAAAGACAATCTGAAGAACTTGGATGCGCTTCTGATGACTTGCATCTGCTCCGGCTTGCTTCAACTATTTCTTTAGCTTTCTGCAGTCTTCATACAGTGGTGTGAAAGACTATTTGCCCCCTTCCTGATTTCTTATTCTTTTGCATGTTTGTCACACAAAATGTTTCTGATCATCAAACACATTTAACCATTAGTCAAATATAACACAAATAAACACAAAATGCAGTTTTAAATGATGGTTTTATTATTTAGGAGAAAAAAATCCAAACCTACATGGCCCTGTGTGAAAAAGTAATTGCCCCTTGTTAAAAATAACCTAACTGTGGTGTATCACACCTGAGTTCAATTTCCGTAGCCACCCCCAGGCCTGATTACTGCCACACCTGTTTCAATCAAGAAATCACTTAAATAGGAGCTGCCTGACACAGAGAAGTAGACCAAAAGCACCTCAAAAGCTAGACATCATGCCAAGATCCAAAGAAATTCAGGAACAAATGAGAACAGAAGTAATTGAGATCTATCAGTCTGGTAAAGGTTATAAAGCCATTTGTAAAGCTTTGGGACTCCAGCGAACCACAGTGAGTGCCATTATCCACAAATGGCAAAAACATGGAACAGTGGTGAACCTTCCCAGGAGTGGCCGGCCAACCAAAATTACCCCAAGAGCGCAGAGACGACTCATCCAAGAGGTCACAAAAGACCCCAGAACAACGTCTAAAGAACTGCAGGCCTCACTTGCCTCAATTAAGGTCAGTGTTCACGACTCCACCATAAGAAAGAGACAGGGCAAAAACGGCCTGCATGGCAGATTTCCAAGATGCAAACCACTGTTAAGCAAAAAGAACATTAGGGCTCGTCTCAATTTTGCTAAGAAACATCTCAATGATTGCCAAGACTTTTGGGAAAATACCTTGTGGGCTGATGAGACAAAAGTTGAACTTTTTGGAAGGCAAATGTCCCGTTACATCTGGCATAAAAGGAACACAGCATTTCAGAAAAAGAACATCATACCAACAGTAAAATATGGTGGTGGTAGTGTGATGGTCTGGGGTTGTTTTGCTGCTTCAGGACCTGAAAGGCTTGCTGTGATAGATGGAATAATGAATTCTACTGTCTACCAAAAAATCCTGAAGGAGAATGTCAGGCCATCTGTTCGTCAACTCAAGCTGAAGCAATCTTGGGTGCTGCAACAGGACAATGACCCAAAACACACCAGCAAATCCACCTCTGAATGGCTGAAGAAAAACAAAATGAAGACTTTGGAGTGGCCTAGTCAAAGTCCTGACCTGAATCCAATTGAGATGCTATGGCTTGGCCTTAAAAAGGCGGTTCATGCTAGAAAACCCTCAAATAAAGCTGAATTACAACAATTCTGCAAAGATGAGTGGGCCACAATTCCTCCAGAGCGCTGTAAAAGACTCATTGCAAGTTATCGCAAACGCTTGATTGCAGTTATTGCTGCTAAGGGTGGCCCAGCCAGTTATTAGGTTCAGGGGGCAATTACTTTTTCACACAGGGCCATGTAGGTTTGGATTTTTTCTCCCTAAATAATAAAACCATCATTTAAAAACTGCATTTTGTGTTTACTTGTGTTATATTTGACTAATGGTTAAATGTGTTTGATGATCAGAAACATTTTGTGTGACAAACATGCAAAAGAATAAGAAATCAGGAAGGGGGCAAATAGTCTTTCACACCACTGTATGTCATCAGATCTGGTGGTTCAAAATGAGACAAGTCCACACCTTCCACTAAACTAGCCCACTGAAATTTAAGTCTATTGTGTGAATTCTTAATCTGTACTGGTTTTGTGTCTAACTGCTAATTAGACCCCTGTCCCAAACTATCTGTTTAAGCATATGCAGTTGTACAATTAATATCAAAATTTGAAAGGTAACATACCACAGGTGCCAGTACAACCACTTCTGCCCAAGTGACAGCACATGTGCCACTGCATAAACTGTTCATAAACCAACATCTGTGGCCCCTCTTCACTCATTTAGGGCTGGTTTAGTTGGCTCTTGTGCCTTTCTACCCATGGTTTAACCTTTGACTGCCATCAGCCTTTACCTGTATAGGCTAGCATCACCACCATGAGACATCACAGCTATATAACTCAGTCGTAAAAGGGGGGTAAACACTAATTTACATTGCTTTGCCTAAATTACAAATAAAGACACAAAATATTTATCAAGTTATATTCGAAATCTTACATCACAACACCATCTCTGTCTTCCAATAAGGGACTTGCCAATCATTTTTCCAGCCTTGATATATATGGGCTTTTATTATTATAAAAATATATTATTTTTAAAAAATTATTTAAAATTATTTTAAAAAATTATTTAAAAAAAAAAAATTCTTTTTTTATTATTTTTTTCTCCAGCCGTCTGGAGTTTTTTGTTTTTTCTGTCCCCCTGGCCATTGGACCTTACTCTTATTCGATGTTAATTAATGTTGATTTATTTTGTCTTCTTATTGTGTCTTTTATTTTTCTATTCTTTATTATGTAAAGCACGTTGAGCTACTGTTTGTATGAAAATGTGCTATATAAATAAATGTTGTTGTTGTTTTCAAGCAGCACAGGCGTGCACAGTCATTTTAGATGATAGAATCCAACTATGCTAATCTAATCCTCAGGTGCCTTTGTAGAACTGATGAGTTATACCACCATTAGCTGATCGAAGATGAGGCTTCTGATCTTGGATGATTTAAGTGACTCCCCCAGTTCTGAGGGCAAAAGAGGAAAAGGTGTAAATGACAGTGCTACCCTGCAAAAATTAACAAAGAAGCCCTGAAGATGCTCCCTACTGACATGTGTATGACAGCATATGTTATGTTTCACGTATGTCTTCAGAATTGGTTTCATAAACACTACATTGTACTTGATATTTTAAAGTTTTTTACATAAGTTAAAAATTTGATTTTATATATTCAAAAAACTGATTCCATATATTGCTGTTTGGTATGCCATAGTATGTAGATCTGCTCATCAACAATTGGGTACGGAAAGTAAATGAACAAATTTTATAGAGAATTATGCACCAAGTCAACTAAAGATATAAAAATCTGATGCTAAAGGGCTTATTTATTTAGCAGTTTTGCTTCTTAATGTTTGTTGGCAACGTTGTCTTAATTATTTATTGATTTCTTTTAAAGTGTTGCTCCATGTTATCTTTGGCTTTGGTCTATCCTTTAATTTTCAAATTAACTCAATGTCAAAGATTTACTTTCCAACAGCTTAAAAGCAATGCAAAACTAAGGTGATTTCTTACTGTGCAAGATACTGTAAAGCACATTCAAACATTGGTATTCTCCAAAAATAATTATTCTAACACAATACTTTCAAATGCTGAAAATATTTCTCTATCAAGCCTTTAGTTATTCTGAAACATAACAGGAAAACATCACTAAAAGGCAGTTGTAAGCAGCTTTACAATTGACCATGCACTTAAAAAAATAGGAGTATTTTTTTAATATTTTGTGTGTAGGGTGTAAAATAATTGAATTACATATACAGTAAGATGTTACATATTGCAAGTGAGAAATTATACAGAAAAGGCAACTCTTGGAGAGAAGAAATAAATAATTAACCTTGCAGGCTGATGCTCATATGAAGGCTCAGTTGGCCAAGGAGAATAGAAGGTCTTGTTTTGATCATGAAAACCACAAGAGAAAAACAGGCAGGACGTTATCAGATGAAATGGCTGCAAGACACACTGTGATTAGAAAATGATGCATGGAAACATGACATGTGTGGGCCATTGTTTTACTTTGTGCAGAGCTGAAGCTGTAAGGTACCAATCACATTTTAAGTTAATAGGAAATGATGATGGCATTATGATATTTAGTGTAAGACTGCACACCAAAAAGTAGACAAAGTATTGACCTGCTCACAACTGAAAGCTAAATGCTAAAGCTGAATCATAAAACCAATTATGCCACCAGACGCATAAAAATCCAATGGGAGCACTTTAAAGACATAAATAACGTCGACTAGGAAGAGTAAAGCATTGTGCCTTGCAATTATAAAGGATTGAAATGGATGGTCTATGGTGGAAAAGAAAAAAATAAAATGTGTGCTGGGAATAGGAACAAACAAATTGCCAATCTGATGCTAGAGCAGAGAGATTTTGTAAAAACAGAGAAGATTCCTGTTCACACATTTTACAGCATTCTGAATCTAAAGAAGCTAACAACAGTCTTTAATGAGTAAGTTGTCTAATGATGTTGAACAGAGAAGGGACAAGCAACTTTAACAAATACTGAAGTGGGACCAGGCTCTAAGGACTTGTACCCAGCGTTTTGAAGCAGAAGCAGTAAAGCACTAGACTGAAGACAATGACATTTTGAGCTACAGTCAACTCACTATTTTGCACTTGCATGTTCTTCAGGTTATGTATTGTGTCTGATTCTCTCAGCTTTGTGCTGCAGAGAGGCATTGTTCAGACATATTGCTGTTGGTATAAAGGAGCCCCAGTAGAGTCTCATGTCACACTTCTGCTGAATAATTTGTTGGCTGAAAGTCCTTAGTGTTAGTGTGTCAGAAAGGGGATGTGCAGCATTGCTCATAATGTTAGTCAGTTTTGTTTTAATTCTTCCCTTCACTACTGCAATTAGCTTGTTTATTCGGTAGGCCTCTCTTGAAGTGATGTTATTGGCCCAGCACACCAAAACATAAAAAATCCCACTGGCCATCACAGAGTTATAGAAGAAGTGAAGGATGTCTCTTCCCATATTAAAAGAATGAAGTTACCAAAGGAAAAACAGTCTGCTCTTCCATTTCTTATATAATTCATTTGTTATCAGATTATTCCATTCTGTTATTGATGTGTACCCCCAAGTACTTTTAGCATTGCACCACCACTCCCATAATAGTGACAGGTTGTGGAGCGTCTTTGGTGTCTCAAAAGTCAATGACCAGTCCCTTGGTTTTGCTGATGATAAGATGCAAACAATTCCTTCTGCACAAGAAAGAATTTCTACAAGTGACAAGACCTGATGATATATTTATAGTCTGAGGTGTTACAAGTGAAAAAAAAAGTAGACAGGACTGTTCCTTGGAGTGTTCCAGTATAGCTCACATACATATCAGAAACACCATCCTTGAGAGTCACAAATTGTGGTCTGCCCGACAGATAGTCCATTATCCAGGACACCATAGCCTCATCCACCTGCATATTTCTGAAATTATTTCTTAAGAGGAATGGCTGGATGGTGCCGAAGTCACTGGAGAAAACAAAAAACATAAAAATAAAAAACATAATTAGAAGGCTGGCGTCCTTCAATATCTGTAATAAGATGCTGCACATGTTCTATCAGACGGTTGTGGCGAGCGCCTTCTTCTATGCGGTGGTGTGCTGGGGAGGCAGCATAAAGAAGAGGGACGCCTCATGCCTGGACAAACTGATGAGGAAGGCAGGCTCTACTGTAGGCATGGAGCTGGACAGTTTGACATCCGTGGCATAGCGATGGGAGCTGAGCAGGCTCCTGTCAATCATGGAGAATCTACTGCATCCACTGAACAGTATCATCTCCAGACAGAGGAGCAGCTTCAGCGACAGACTGCTGTCACTGTCCTGCTCCACTGACAGACTGAAGAGATTGTTCCTCCCCCACATTATGCGACTCTTCAATTCCACCCGGGGGGTGAGTAAATGTTAACATTATACAACATTATATAAGATTATACTGTTACACCAGCCCTCACACTCTCCACCTTGCATTTTTTAACTTGCACTGCATTTTTATCACTCTTTAATTAATATTGTTTTTATTGTGGGTGGCACGGTGGTGCAGTGGGTAGCACTGCTACCTCGCAGTTAGGGGACCTGGGTTCGCTTCCCGGGTCCTCCCTGCATGGAGTTTGCATGTTCTCCCCGTGTCTGCATGGGTTTCCTCCCACAGTCCAAAGACATGCAGGTTAGGTGGATTGGCGATCCTAAACTGTCCCTAGTGTGTGTGTGTGTGCCCTGTGATGGGCTGGCGCCCTGCCCGGTGTTAGTTTCCTGCCTTGCACCCTGTGTTAGCTGGGATTGGCTCCGGCAGACCCCAGTGACCCTGTAGTTAGGATATAGTGGGTTGGATAATGGATTGATGGATATTTTTATTGTTTTTATCAGTATGCTGCTGCTGGAGTATGTGAATTTCCCAGAATTAATCTAATCCTCATAGTGGTGCCAGCTTTGAAAATTACATATTCCACTTCAGTCTTAGTCTAACAGGAAAAGTGAAATGCATGCTAAAAATAGATTCACCCAAACAAGGGTCCCAAAAAAAGAAAATGGACTTTAAGCTTGTGCAGGAGCTACATGATTCTACAGTTGTGCTTGAAAGTTTGTGAACCCTTTAGAATTTTCTATATTTCTGCATAAATATGACCTAAATCATCATCAGATTTTCACTCAAGTCCTAAAAGTAGATAAAGAGAAACCAGTTAAACAAATGAGACAAAAATATTATACTTGGTCATTTATTACATTTTTGTGAGTGGGAAAAGTATGTGAACCTTTGCTTTCAGTATCTGGTGCGATTCCCCCTTTACAGCAATAACTGCAACTAAACGTTTCCAGTAACTTTTGATCATTCCTGCACCCCAGCTTGGTGGAATTTTAGCCTATTCCTCCGTACAGAACAGCTTCAACTCTGGAATGATGGTGGGTTTCCTCACATTAACTGCTCGCTTTAGGTCCTTCCACAACATTTCGATTGGATTAAAGTCAGGACTTTGACTTGGCCATTCCAACACATTAACTTTATTCTTCTTTAACCATTCTTTGGTAGAACAACTTGTGTGCTTAGAGTCATTGTCTTGCTGCATGACCCACCTTCTCTTGAGATTCAGTTCAGGGACAGATGTCCTGACATTTTCCTTTAGAATTCTCTGATATAATTCAGAATTCATTTATCCATCAATGAAGGCAAGCCTTCCTGGCCCAGATGCAGCAAAACAGGCCCAAACCATGATACTACCACCACCATGTTTCACAGATAGGGTAAGGTCCTTATGCTGGAATGCAGTGGTGTTTTCCTTTCTCCAAATATAAGGCTTTTCATCTAAACCAAAAAGTTCTATTTTGGTCTCATCCGTCCACAAAACATTCTTCCAATAGCCTTCTGGTTTGTCCATGTGATCTTTAGCAAACTGCAGACGAGCAGTAATGTTTTTTTTGGAGAGCAGTGGTTTTCTCTTTGCAACCCTGCCATGCACACCATTGTTGTTCAGTGTTCTCCTGATGGTGGACTCATGAACATGAACATTAGCCAATGTGAGAGAAGCCTTCAGTTGCTTAGAAGTTACCCTGGGGTCCTTTGTGAATTCGCCGAGTATTACACGCCTTGCTCTTGGAGTGATCTTTGTTGGTTGACCACTCCTGGGGAGGATAACAATGGTCTTGAATTTCCTCCATTTGTCCACAATCTATCTGACTGTGGGTTGGTGGAGTCCAAACTTTTAGAGATGGTTTTGTAACCTTTTCCAGCCTGATGAGCATCAATAACTCTTTTTCTGAGGTCCTTAGAAATCTCCTTTGTTCGTGCAATGATACACTTCCACAAACATGTGTTGTGAAGAGCAGACTTTGATAGATCCCTTTTCTTTAAATAACACAGGGTGCCCACTCACACCATTGATTGAAAACACCTGACTCTAATTTCACCTTCAAACTAACTGCTAATCCTAGAGGCTCACATACTTTTGCCACTCACAAATATGTAATATTTGATCATTTTCCTCAATAAACAAATGACCAAGTACAATATTTTTGTCTCATTTGTTGAACTGGTTTCTCTTTATCGACTTTTAGGACTTGAGTGAAAATCTGATGATGTTTTAGGTCATATTTATGCAGAAATATAGAAAATTCTAAAGGGTTCACAAACTTTCAAGCACAACTGCATGTCCATGCAAAGGTGAAACAATGCATTCTCCGTTCCTGCAATGGATGCATCTACTTCTAATTCAACTAGCAAAGAGTAATCAGCACAATACATAAAAGAAGCTATAATAAAATAATAGTAATAACTTGATTCAAGGCCTCTTGATTTTTTTGCTGACCAAACAAATGGTTCTTTTGAATAATTTTTTTGTCAAAGAAGGTACTGATGAGACTATAATATGTGGAATTTATACTAATAATATAATATATGATATACTAATAATATAATATATATAAGAATATGATATTTGTGGAAATCACACTACCTCAACTTAACAAATAATTGATTTTGAAATCATCATTATAAAACTTTGTTCAGTTGTTAAGAAAAAGTCAAAAATCCAAATCTAAGTCTAAATATACTAGAAGAAAAATTTGCCAGATTTCAAATTAAATATTCTTCACCAAAGGTTGTATTGCATCCAGTTCACTCACTGTCCCTTATGGCATCACCACATATTCATAATACCCAGAGATTGTATTATAAGCTGCTTTCTGTTTGTTTCCTTCTATTACTCTGTTAAAATTTTAAGCAATAAATGCAATAAATCTGGAAAATACTGTCGAGTCACAGGCTTGAACTAAAAGTTAAGAAGTTAAAAGGCAGATCATAACTGTTCTTAATTGAAATTTTATTTAAATCCCCACAACCAATTCTGAACTAAAGAAATAATTTTTCTTAAAACAAAACACACACACACACACACACACACTGAATGAATTTCTTGGTGAGAAAATAATGAAACTTTCAGTAATACATTCTTCCATAGCCTTCAATATAGTGAGTGAATATACTGTAATCTCTTCTGAGGTAAAATGATCCCATGCAGGAAATCAATTGCACACTCATAAGCTCCATGTGGGGAAGTTGAGGAGATTTTCTGAGATTGGCATTGTGGAAGAAATATCAAAGCTGTTACATGTTTATTGAATTGTTGTTTTATACAGAACTGAACCCTTTCATTCTATCCAGTTCCAATGAGTAAGAGAAGATTGTGAAGACCAAGCCAAGGATAGCATTCAATTATCTGGAGATTTTATGTATGAATAATCAGAAATGAAAATATTGTAAATGGAGTAAACAAAATTACATTTTAGAAGTTTATGTTTCATCAATACTTCCAAAATCCATGGGTTTACCTTTTATGGTATGCAGTTTAATTTTAATCTTTACGTCACATCTTCAGATTCAATGTATTTTATAAGAGAAGCTAAACAATTCTTTGACAGCTACACAATCCATAAATGCTTCAGAAGAGATAGTATTTTAAGGTTATTGGTTTATATACACACTTTTCTTGTCTTGGGGTTTAAAGAATTTGTTCACCAGAACTACAACCTCATAAACTGATAAACTGTATAGTAACTTTGGAAATGTATCTTTTAAGTGACCTGAACTACAACAATAAAAGCAATATTGTCTTTTAATTTACCACTTTCTTTCATTTATACTTCCTGCAACATCTCTAATTTCATTAGGGGTTGCTATGTCTTTTTTATCCAACATTGAAACATTAGGAGGTGTTTATGCAAGTTTTCTGTATTTTCTACTTTCAGCAACAAATATACTTAATTTAATTCCTCTATCTAAAATGTTATTATTATTTCATACTTGAATTTTTCTATTAAACTTTTTGGAAAAATAGAATGAATGTAATATCCATTACACCTTGCCATTTCAAAGAAACTTTACTGTCAACTATGGAATTGTTTCTCATCCTCTAATCTGCATTGAAATCTGCTCAATAAACATTGTACATCATTGTAGCATCAGTGTCCAAAGTCTTATAAGATAATGATCCATTTTAAACACTTTCTGTACGGTAGCGAAACAATAAATTTTAATTTCATCTGTGGAATAAGTATTGGTAAAAATCAAAACGTTTTAAAAAATTCCACAATTGTTTACTTCTCCAGCTTAACACCTTTTGCAACTGCAGTAAGTTTTACTGAACACATTTTAATATAATAATTCATTACATTTATATAGCGCTTTTCTCACTACTCAAAGCATTACCAAAGTATCAATAAAGTGTTATTCTCCTTCTCTGCAATGTGACGTACTAGCAGAACATTTCTCTTGATATTACATATTTAGTATAAGACCTGTGAATTCTTCAAATTTACAAGTAATTTTACCATTATGTCATTATGCCACAGTGATGAATATATGATCTAGTGATTTTTTTATTTTATTGATTATATTGTAGTCAATCCATACAGATAGATCCATTTTTACAAAAAAAAATAGAATTGAAAAAAAAAATCAACCACCACCCCTGAGAAAGAGAGCATGGCCAACTGAGTAAAACTTAAAGCTTGTAAAAATACCTAAATTGATGAGTTTAATAGGCAGATATAGATAAATGCCTGCCAGGTTTTGAAAAAGTTCTGCACCGATCCTCTAACTGAGAATTAGATTTTTTCCAATTTCAAATAGTATAAAACATCGGTTGCCCACTGACTTAAAAGAGGAGAGTTAGGATTCTTCCATTTTAGCAAAATAAGTCTGCGTGCCAATAGTGTAGTGAAGGCAATCACAGTTTGTTTGTCTTTCTCCGCTTTAAGCCCATCTAGAAGAACCCCAAACACAGCTGTTAATGGGTTAGGAGGGATTGTGAGACCAAGGCTGTCTGAAAGGCACTTAAATTTTTTTGTCCAGAATGATGTTAATTTGGTACAGGCCCAAAACATGTGACCCACTGAGGCTGGGACTTGATTGCAGTGTTCGCAGGTTGGATTTTGCCCTGGAAACATTTTGGACAGTTTTAAGCAAGACAGATGTGCTTGATGTATTGAGTTGAATAATTGTATGTATCTTTGAAAGGGAGGGGCTGTAAATTAATTTAATATATTGCAAAAATGCTGACAGAGTCCTCGAAAATCAGCAATATTTTTTCCAGCATAGAGGAAGGTGTGAGATGAGGGAAATTGGGCAGGTTCTGTTTAACAAAGTTTCTAATTTGAAGATAGTGAGCAAAATGTGTTGCTGGAAAGTTGAATGTAAATGTTCATAGGATGCAAAGGTGTTGTCTATATAAAGATCTCTAAGCAATTTAATCCCAAATGTTTTCCGATATTAAAAACTACATATGTTTGCGAGGGTTGAAAAAGGTGGTTCTCATGCAGAGGTGCCACAGATAAAAGATTCTCCATCTTAAAATGCTTTCTACATTGGCTCCATATTCTGAGTGAGTGAAGCACAATTGGGTTATTAGTATGTTGGCGATAACTTGCATTTATTGGGGCATAAAGCAGGGAATATAAAGAAGTACTGCTGTTTGTGTCCAAGTTTTTATAGCTTGTATGTTTGCTGCTCAGTAATAAAACTGAAATTAAGGTAGAGCCATGCCACCTTCTGCCTTAGGTCTTTGTAGCGTAGCTCTTAGGATACGTGGATGTTTTGAGTTCCAAATAAATGAGGTTATGGTTGAACCTAATTACTTAAAAAATGATTTATTGATGTATATTGGAATATTCTGAAATAAAAACAGAAGCTTAGGAAGGATATTCATCTTAATAACATTAATTCTTCCAGCTAGAGTGAGAGCTATGATCTATGCAAGTCTTGCTTAATTTTTTCCATACAGATGGCGAAATTTTGTTGATAAAGAGCTTTATATTTACTTGTGATATTGTGATCTAGTGATGTTTTATAAGCATCATGATGACCAAAAGAAGCCGTTGTTAATGTAAAAGTAAACAAATAATGGATGCATTTTACAGTACTTAAACTAAAGTGTTGCCCAGTTACTCCATCACTCCATGCAGTACATATTTAGCCACATTTATACTGCAGATTTAGATTCCACTAAGTAGGCAGTGACAGTCATTTTTTAACAATAAGAAAGTAGTAAACCTGCGGTAGGCTGGCACCCTGTCCGGGGTTTGTTTCCTGCCTTGCACCCTGTGTTGGCTGGGATTGGCTCCAGCAGACCCCCGTGACCCTGTAGTTAGGATATAGTGGGTTGGATAATGGATGGATGGAAAAGAGTAAACACAGAGAGACAAGCTGCAAAAGATGAATGTTGAACACAAGATCTTTTACCAGAGAACCTGCTGGATGTTTCTTGTTATAGGCAGAAACTGGGACAAGAAAGGGTGTTTAGGGTGATTGTATCTTTTATTGGACTCGTATTTGTTAGCAATATTTTAATAAAATGATAAAAAAATAGCATTCTGCCTGACTGTGTATATTTTAACATCAGACTGCTGATAAGAAATTCCATTCAGCCTTTACCATCTTTTCTCCAAACCAAGCTGTATGAACACAATTGAAGAGCCATGAAGTCAGCAATAGAAAAGAAATGTACTCATATTCCTATTTTCATTATTGGAATAGAGATTCTTTTTTTTCCTCAACTTGCTGGTATGAAGTTAAACCAACATTAAAACTCGCACTGTTCTCCCTAATGTTGGAGTGTTTTCCTTTGTTCTGTTTTGAAGAGTGTGTGTTAGCAGGCACATACATGTTGGTTCTAAAAAATCCCTTTTTGAACAAAAAGCATGAGTAACATACAGCCTCCAACTATTCTGAAGCTCCCATCTTCAAAGTGCCCCACAACTCACATAAATAGATTAAACAAATTTACAGGTGGATAGTGATGGTGCAGGTCTGGCTCCATGCTCCCTCTTCCAGTTTTGGGAGCGTCTTGAACCCGGCACCATCGATGAGGTAACGGATGAGCATGGCAAATGGGGACAAAACACTCTAGGCAACAGAATAGTGGAAACGTTTTACATGCTTTTATTAAAACAATCCAAAAACAAGTATTCAAAACAGTGAAGTGAATCATCCATAATAATTAAATAAATAATCCATAAAAACAGTATCCAGTGTAGGTTAAAAATCCCAATAAATACATCTTCTTTAAAACAAGGATAAAATACTGGCAGCAACAATCATTTAAAAAAAACCAAAAAAACCTGTGACTCCTCCTTTTATTTGGCAGCTTCACTACTTATCCCCCACTGGCTTCGCAGCAGAGGGGTCTCTCTGTCAGCAGACTTAGCTGACTTTCATCAGGTCCGGTTGCCTTCCATCCCCTGTCTATGTACAGGCTCCTTTGCCGGACCAAGACTCGGGTCCCCAATGACCAGGGCACTCACGCTGGGGCTCAACCCCCGAAGCCTCCTCGACCCCTGCTACCTTCTGTGGCGAGCTATCCAAACCTCTGGTCACTCCTGCTCCTCAAAACAGCTCAGTGGAAGTAACCCATTCCGACTGCCCCCTAGTGTCAGCCATACACTTCTTACAGGGGCTCTTCTCACAGCTTGTCAGCCTTCTCTCCAATGAACCTGCTCTCTTCTGCTCGCTCACTCCCGCACCAGCTCTTTCACCTACCACCTTCTACCTTCTGCATCCTGCCTTCTGCCTTCACTAACCTCTGTTCTGTCTTTCTTCTTCCTCCTATCTCACACTCAAGCTTCCCCTTTTGAAATGGGGATGTGGCACAGGTGTGGCGATTAGCAGCTCCCAGCATCAATTACAGACACGAGCAAATCTGCACCTGTTCATTTAAGTGCAGGACTGCCCGCATTGCACCTAGGAACACCCCCGCCTTAAAGTGTGGCGATTATTTATTTAAAATGGTGCCAACCTGCCGTGGACCTCACTTTACCACATGGATATCTGCCACTTAAAGGAGTGACCCATTTTTTTTCTATATTGTTACAATTCTAATCTAAAAATGCTGTTTAAAGACTTCTTTAACATGAGTGATACCC
Source organism: Polypterus senegalus (assembly GCF_016835505.1). Classification (NCBI taxonomy): domain Eukaryota; kingdom Metazoa; phylum Chordata; class Cladistia; order Polypteriformes; family Polypteridae; genus Polypterus; species Polypterus senegalus. The sequence goes on from NC_053164.1 coordinate 75,910,100, forward strand.
CTTGTTTTAGTATGTGTATGTGCTGTGCTAATTGTGAAGTACACAGTAGCAGTCCAGAGCTTTTCTTTGGTGTTTTGGGGTCCAGACATTCAAATTACCTCAGATATTCAACTGCCCTGCTGTTGTAGTTGTCTACATCTTTGAAAGAGTAGTATGGTTCTGTTTGTACTGAAGATCCCTTTGTCATCTAAAGATGTGAAAAATGTCTAAAGTGACTGTTATTTATGGATTTGCCCTAAAATGGACTGACACTAGATCAAGTGTAGCACCCAGTCCTGCTATGATAAGCTACAGCTCATTGTGATACTAAACTGGTTTAAGCAGGCTAAGAAAATGGGTAGTTTGAAAAATGGCATCCATTTGCTATATAGAGCCTCAGCTGTAGCAAATGTGACTGATTTTCTAAAAGTTGTTGGTCTGTTTCTATTGTAATTACATTTGTTCTTGTATATGACTACAAAAAAGGTTTGCTTAGTTAATTATTTGAGCTCTTTTAAAAACAGGACTTTTGTTCTTTAATTTTATTCAATGTTCTTTCACTTTATTTGATGTTGATTTCAGGAAGCAGATTCTGGCCTTATTGTCGCAAAATGCAATAACTGCCCCACAAAGCCACTTAATGGAGGATTTTCCCTGATTAAATGGGTTTAATATACGCCCGCTAGACTCTTGGAGAGTTTAAAGCAAGAAACACATTATAAGCACAAGTATAAGAGACTTACATCCTCATGAATTGTATGCTGATAATATTTATATGACAGTGAATACTGACAAATGAAAATTCATACCCCAGTCATCTCTTGGTAGCTGTATTTTTAATAAAAGGCTTTTGCCTAATATTATAACAATTTTTTGACAGCAGAAAGCTAAATGAGTATGAATAATATATAAATGGCCAGTACATTATTTTCTTGATATGATGATGCATGTTCTTCTCCATCCTCCCATTTCTCTTTTGGGAGCCTGTTGAACCCGACACCGTCGGTAATGTAACTGGGTGAGCTGGACAATGAGGACACCAAACAAAGCATGGCGAAAGGTGCAAAGTGCAAACAGTGCTTTTATTAAAAAACAACAAAACAGGGTGAAATTTAGAGGTTAAAATCCAATGATAAAATCCTTTAAAACCGAGGTTAAAATACTGGCTGGAAGCAGTCCCTTTTTTTAAAAAAAACACGGTGCCTTCTTCAGCTGGCAGCTCCCCTGCTTCTCCCATCCTGGCCCTGCACCAGGGGAGTCACCGTACCTGCAGCTGACATTCTCCTTCTTCTGGTCTGGTAGCTTCCCAATCCCTGGCTTTGTTGAGCTAATCCAGACCAGGACTTGGGTTTCACAGCGACCAGGGTACTCACGCTGGGGCTTCAACCTCCCAATCCTCCGACTCCCACTGCCTTCCATGGCCTTATGTGGCGAGCCAAACCACCTTCCGATCACTCCCTGCTCCTCTTAAGCGCTCAGCAGGAGCAACCACTTCTTGTTGCCCCAGCGTGTCGGCCAAAACTCTACCAAGGGGCTCTTGGCTGCCAGTCATTAATACAGTGAGCCTGCTCTTGCTCGTTCACTCACTCCCTCACTCATGCTTCGGCCCCTTCACCTCCTGCCTTCTCCTCCCTTAACCTCCGTTCTATTTTCTTTCCCTTGATCTGCTCCGCATTTGCGCTTCTCCTATTTATAATGGGGACTTGGACAAGGTGCGGCCATTAGCAGTTCTCAGCATCAATCGCAGATATGGGCGATTCCACACCGGTGCATTTCAGTGTGGAAACATCCAAGCCCGGGAACTGCTCCAGCCACACTACCACACCCTCTCTTTAAGCCACGAGTGCAGAGATTATTTATTTAAAAGTGGCCTGTTATTCTGAGCCGCGGACCTGCTATATCACACTTGACTAAAAATGGTTTTTGATAACAAGATCACATGAACTGTTTGCTATCAATTTCAAGAACATTTAATGTTACAACAGTTAACATATTATTACATTTTTTCTAAGCTGAATTTATTTTTTGATAGCTGTTATACTTTTCTACCATGCTTTCACATAGAATTTCATTTTACTGTTATTTTGCTTTGGTGCTTTTTTAAAATGACTGTTATCTTATTTTAGATTTTGCCTTGTTTTGTTTTAGTTTATTGAGACACCATTTTGTTTTTCAGTGTGTTTCACCACTGAGACTTACACCATAAGCTGCACCACTTGACATTATTTGCACACCTATACTTACACTGGCAGCACATGATTCTGGCTTTCCAAGTTTGGGGACAATTTTAAAACTCTTTTTCCAAGTGCAGTTTGGTTTAGTTCTTCTTTTCTTATGTACATTCAATGCTGATTTTGATTTTTGAATTAGTATTAATGCATACTATTAGTTTTTTTCCGGCTTTGACCCTCATAATTCTTTCCCATTCACATTTCATCTCCTCATGATCCTTCTTTTACAGTCTGAATCAGACCTCATTCTGTTTCAGTACAGTAAGAGCAACCTGCTCTGAAAACCATACTGTTATAATAATAATAATAATAATAGCTTTATTTATATAGCACTTTTCAAGCCCAAAGTGCTACACATTGAACATAGATACCAGAAACAAATAAAATAAGGCAACATAAGATCAGAGGTTTTAAACAATGATTCGGTAAAGTAAATAAAATAGAAAACAGAATTACAATTAAGATCTAAGTGTATTTAAAAAGGTGGGGTGGGCGGCCAGATCCCATGCCCAGCCGGGGCGCCCCTTCTACACATGTTCCGGGGTGTAATCATGGACTGCTCAATATCTCCCCCGGGACACTTGGTGGCAGCCTCCCTGGCTGAGGATGGTGCCTCAGTTTCCCGCAGGGCTCCATGGGAGATGGAGTTCTCCACAGCCCTGTTGGGATCTGGGGTGGCCACCAAGGGGTGCTGCATGGGTCCCTGAGCCAGCCTGGACAAATCTGCAACCCTGCCCGGAAGTGCAATCAGAAGCAGGTGATCAAGCACCTGGAGCACTTCTGGGTGGGCTATAAAAAGGGCCGGCAACCACCACTCAGGGCCAGAATCAGGAGGAAGAGAACAAGGTTGCCAGGGAAGAGTGGTGGTGCCAAACGGGAGTATATTTGTGGTTGATAAAGTGCATTTGGGACTGTGTATTGCCTGTGGGGTTCACGGAGAAGACGTGCCCCACAGGCGAAGAAAAATAAAAGTCTTGTTGGATTTTATACGTGCCTCTGTGTCTGTGCCGGGTTGGGCGATATACAGCGTCCATATCAGAAAGGCTAAACAATAAAAGTATGTCTTTAAATATGATTTAAAAGTTGGTGATAAATAAGTTGATCTAATGCCCAGTGGTAAGCTGTTCCAAAGTCAAGGTACTATCACAGAAAATGCTTTATCACCTTTCATCTTTAATCAAGACTCTGAAACAGCCAATAGACCTTGACTAAAGGATCATAGTAGTCTCACTGTTTGATAAGGTATCAGCAATTCAGAAACATATTCAGGATCAAAATTATGCAAAGCTTTAATAGTAATCAATAAGATTTTACAATTTATTCTAAATTGAATTGAAATGCTGAAATTGGAGCAAAGTGACCAAGTAGTTTTGATCTTAAAAGTAATCCAACTGCAGCGTTCTGCACCAACTTAGGCTGGGCAAGTGAAGAGCAGTTCTACATACCAAAAAAAGAATTGTGATAATCAAGATGGGGTGTAATAAAGGCATGTATGACCTTCAAACAATAAAGAAGTTCTTATCTTAGCAATGTTTTCCACTTAATTAAAGCATGACTGTACCAGTTGTAAGTGCCATTTAGAACAGATGGGCAGAACGACTTCTGGATGAGAGAGCGACTTCCAGACTGGTCAGAAAGATATAAGGGATGGATTGGCCAAAAACTGAGGCCAGGTGTAGTTCTTCCCCCATACTATAGGTGGAAGTGGTCACCTCAAGGCATCCCAGTTTGATTGGGACTTGGAGTCTGGAAGTGTAGTTTTGTCTGTGTCGTTGGGAGCCATTAGAGGGCACTGTCAGAGGAGGACCTCCCTAATTCACGTGTGACCCTGAAGTGCTTCCAAGAGGAGGCACCATGGTACTGGAAGCATTCCTGGGTCCTGCATTAAAAGGGCCTGCTATCTCACATCAATGAGTCAGAGTCAGGAGGCAGTGGGCAACACTCTCCAGGAGGGTGGAAGGACAGAAAAGGATGCAATCTATATTGTAATGGGGTGTATGTGTCTGTGTTCATTTTGGGAAAGTATTTGTGATGAATAAAGATCCCTTATTTGAATCTATTGTTGGGCATTACTTGGACTGTGTTGGACATTACTGTGTTTGGGGTTTGAGGGCTCTGTGGCACCACCTACTAGTTACACAGTTTAATAACATGAGCTCCAAAACTCAAACTGTAGTCAAAAATCACCCACACATTTCTGGGCACTAATTTAATACTTGGTACAAAATGTCCAAGGTTCTGCTTTACCTGAAATGTATTTTGTTGTTTGCCAATTACTAAACTCTCAGTTTTATCAGAATTTAGCTAAGGAAAGTTATAAGACATCCAATTTCATATTTGAATGGTTACCATTCCATTGAATAAAGCACAGTTTGTCCCAGCTGAATTATGCTGAGTTTGACACCCTAGGGGCCAAGTAATAACACAATAGTTACAGAGAAAGCTTTTGGGGTCTGTAAACTGAACACTGCAGTTCAGTTGTGCTTAATGAACTGAATAACCACTCTTTAAGAAGGACTTCTTAAAGCTATACTGTAAGAATGTATTTAAGCTGTCAGCCATACATCTCATAGATGCAGTTTAGTTTCTTCTCTTGTTAGTCTGTTTTTTGTTTGTTTTTAAAATAATTTAGTTTCATTATGTGCTGGTAAATGTGTGTTTTCATTTATTATTTTTACTAAAGTACAACATGAAGTAAAGACCTTATTATCTCAGAAAGAATTGGTGTTTTACATTTTCTTTCGTTGTTGTTTCTGGTTCTTTTGACTATTTGGCTTTTAATCAAACAGTCAGCTGCCTGTCTGTCTTTTCCATTTCCACTAATAAGTTCTGTTTATTCATAATATCCATAACAGCAATTACTGAATTAGAATTTTATATATAAGCTATGAAATAAAAATCACTCATTCTGATACCTCACTTAAAACATTTGTTGCTATGCTTTTAACATTTGTACTTACACTTCATACTGTGTTTCTAGATTTCAAAATTTCTGACTGTTTATTGGCTATTTTTTCATTTTTCTTTCTTTGCTTTTATTAAATCATAGTATGCAGTTATATTTCTCTCCATCTGTCCATTAATGTCCCCTGTTTAATGCAGCTCAGGGTCATGGGGGATGCTTATTTGAGCAGGAGTGGCCATAAGGGAGTGTGGTAGATAGGGGGCGCTCTCGCTCCCTTTAACTCCTGTCCACGACTCCAGACACCAGGTAAAAGTCCTCAAGTTGACTTTATTTTTATGCCACAGTGCACAAAGCACACTATCCACCACTATACTCATATAAATCACTCACAATACTACAATAAACAATCCTCCAGCTCCCAGATGCGTTGCCACCCTTCCACCCAGCTCAGCTCGCCATCTGGGAGCTCTCACAGTCCTTTTATATATCCTGACCCGGAAGTGTTACAATCCCCAGTCCATGTGATTCTCAATCACTTCCGGGTCAGGTACAAGTTCTTTTCTTCACCCCGGAAGCACGTCATTCCTTTTGTCCACGTGTGCTTCCGGGGCGTAGGGAAAATAGCTATTGTTCCTCCCTGCAGCATCCCCTAGTGGCCCCCACGGCATCCACCAGGGCTGCGCATGAAAACTACATTGTCCAAGATGTCCTGCTGGTCTTCTGGGGACCTCCATACTGCAAGGAGGGCTCCATCCGGCGGCTTGGGGGTATTGGCCGGGATAAATGGCTGGCCATCCTCCAGAGAAGGAAGCAACATCCAACAGGAATCCAATCCATCATAGGATAAACTCACAGAGACAGCATTTGACCAGTCCCTATTTAGTGATGCCAACTTCCTATCACAGCTCCAGAGTCCTTGTTTCAATGAAGCCCAGGTACTGCCAGTGAGTTGCTGGAACATTCTGTGTCCATATTGTGTTTTTCCCCCCAGATCCCAAAAATTTGCATTTTGGGGTAATTTCCAACTCGAAATTGACCCTGCATTGGCAAGTGCATTAGGAGGAAATGCCTTAGTGCCTGTATGTTCTTGCATTGCCCCTGGATTAAGCAGGATGGATGACAGATGGAAATTTGCTTTTGATAATTGACTTAATTTAGATCTACCAGTTCACCCAACAGCATCACCTTTTAAATATTATTGCACTGTATATCTTATTTTTCTGTAGCTTGTTTGCTCATGCACAGTGTCAGGCCAGTAATGCTTGCTTATTATCGCATTAATATCATGTTTAAAATTTCCCTTGAACATTTCTTCATCTCAAAATGTTTTATTCATGTGTTTTTCCAGATTCCAATTAATTAAATAAAAATTTCCTAGTGTGAGCAAAAGAAATATATTGCTATAAATAACATCAGAATATGAATCATGGTTTAACACACTTTGATGACTTAACATAATGTATCAGAGGGGTGCAGGGTGGAACAGTGTTTAGCACTGCTGCCTCAGAGCTCCACACTACTACATCCGAATCCTCTGTCAGGCAGCTCAACGGTGGAGTTTGCCTGTTCTGTCTGTGCTGTTTTGGATTTCTCTGTATATACCTGTTAATATATATATATATATATATATATATATATATATATATATATATATATATATATATATATATATATATATATATATATACAGTATATATTGTGAACTTGAACCCGGACACAGACAGACGGACATCGTAATTCTCACCCAACACACGTTTATTTACAGAGTTTATATTTACAGCTCAGTGCACGTCCCAGTGCCTCTTGCACCGTTCCCCCAACTGTCCAGGCCACACAAGTCCAATGCCTTTCTCCTGGCCGCCTCCAGTCCTCTCTCCGGCTCTGTCCACTTCCACCCGACATCTGCCGATGACTAAAGGGAGGCGGCCCCTTAAATAGGAACCTAGATGGGCTCCAGCTGCTCCCCGGCATTCCTCAGTAGCCACGCCCCAGTGTGGCGGAAGTGCCGGCTGCGCACCCGGAAGCCGTCCGGGTGTCCCCTGTCGTCTTCCCCCCAGCACTTCCTGGTGTGGCGGAAGTGCTGGGCTCCCGGGATATTCAGGTATTGGGTGCCGCCTGGCGGTGGCCACGGGTCCCTACAGGGCTGGGCTTCCAAGCCCTTTACCCGAGGCCCCCAACATAACCAGGATGGATGCCCCCTCGCGGTCTGAAGGAGGCACAAGCCCGGCCGGGGACCACTATATATATATATATATATATATATATATATATATATATATATACATGTATATATTTATATATGCTAATATACTAATAAAAGGCAAAGCCCTGACTGACTGACTCACTCATTACTAATTATCCAACTTACCGTGTAGCTAGAAGGCTGAAATTTGGCAGGCTCATTCCTTACAGCTTACTTACAAAAGTTAAACAGGTTTCATTTCGAAATTCTACGTGTAACAGTCATAACGGTCAACAACGTCCACCATGTCAAACTTTCTTATTTATGGCCCCATCTTCACGAAATTTGGTAGATTGCTTCCCTGCGCTAACCGAAACCTATGTACGTACTTATTTCGGTGGTATAACGCCACTGTCGGTCGCCATATTGAACTTTCCAACGGTCTTTGTTACTTATGGACCCATCTTCAAGAAATTTGGTACGCAGGTTCCCAACGCTAACAGAATCCTACTTACGTACTGTGATGTATGGCCGGCTGTTTATCCCGGCCAATACCCCCACGCCGCCAGGTGGAGCCCTCCCTGCAGTATGGAGGTGCCCCGAAGACCAACAGGGCATTATGAACATTGGAGTCTTTATTCACAGCCCTGCTGAATACCGTTGGGGCCGCCAGGAGTCGCTGCTGGGAGGCCCAGAGACTATTTACCTTACGCCCAGGAAGTACGTCATAGTCACATGGACAAAGAGAACGATGTGCTTCCTGGGTGAAGAAAAGGATTTTTTATCTGACCCGGAAGTGTTCCAGGTCATATGGACAGAGAGGGCGAAACGGGTCGAGGAGTATAAAGGACTGTGGGAGATCCCAGACAGACAAGCTGAGTTGGGAGGCAGGGTGGCTAAGCGTCAGGGAGAGGAGGATTGTGATTTTGGGGTATTGTTTATTGAGAATTGTGGAGAGGTGTGTGTTTTGTGCACTTATTTATAATAATAAATCAATTATTTGGACTTTAATCTGGTGTCTGACGTGTGGTCTGAGGGTACAAGGGTGTGGAGAAAGCCCTAATCTGTCACAGTACATATATGCAGTACGTCCATAGCCTGCAGCTCGGTCGCCGTGTGAGGCGGCGTTGGGTCCCCCATCCTCACGCCTCCCACGTTGTTGGCTGCCTGCCTATATAAGGTCGTCCGTCGCTCCGGTCTCTTCATTCCCTTCCTTGCTTCGCTACGGGATTCATGTCTCCCTGCTGATAACTGTAGCCTTTTTATTTAATCCACGGCTTCTCCACTGTTTTATTGTTCATTTATTACGATTATAGTTATTGTGTAGGTATTTTAGACTTACTTTACATTGTTCAGGTACCCATTTCCTTTTTCTTTCCAACCGTACCCCCATTAACATGTCTATCGAGGTGATCACCATCGATCAAAGAACTGTCACTTACTGACTGGTTTCCATGCCCTTAGATGGCATCTGCCTTTTCCATTCTCTGTGTTACATATTGCACGGCCACGTAATTGAAACAAACCATGAAACTCAAACCGATTATGGCAGCAGCAATCCAAGCTGTGAGATTTGAGGCAAGATTGCTTTTCACATGGCCAACTATACGTTGCATGCTCAAGAGTAAGTTCAGCGCACAGCTTGGTCATATTACAACCGGAGGGCCGAACTGACAATGTGGTATACAAAGAGATCCTTAACAAATAATTATTGGTATATTTTCCCTCAGTTTAAAAAGGTTTACTTTTCTTCTTAATAAAAATTTTAAGGCAGTAATTCGCCGCTGTGAAGCGCGGGCATTTTGCTAGTGTATATATATATATATATATATATATATATATATATATATATATATATGTATATGTATATATATATATAAAATAAGTACCAGTTTTGATTAGCAGTCATTGTAACGGAATATACATTGTGATTAACTGGCACAACATCCAGAGCTGGTATCTGCCTTACACCTCATTTTACTGGGATAACCTCTGATCCTCAGTAATCCCTAAAAGTAAAAGGCAGCATCAGAAAACGTATTGATAAATGGAGGGCAGGATAATGTAGTACCAGATGTGACAGTGATCTGTGTGAATGTACAATAGCATATGCAGTGAACTCAGATTCACATTTTCATTCTCACTTAAATTTACTTGCTATTCTACCTGATATATCATTTGTGAGACACTGCACAAAGTTATGCACAATTTTTAAAGACAAGGTCATCTGTTCTACAAAATGATGAAATAATCACATTTTTTCCTTATCTCTCTTTGACACATGGAACCTAAATGCATATGAACTGGAAGAATCAACATCTCTTTCAGATGAAATATTTAATTTTGTCTTTGTGCTTAGGAAAACTGTGTGTTTTGAAACGAAAAATTTACTAATGCTTCTCTCTGTTAATTTAATGAGAAGACATCAGTTAAGATAAAGATGATATGCTTAGCTCCACTCCTTGTGATGAGGAGGGGATGGGATGAAACATTTCAGTTTGTTTTGCTGTTATAATACTTCTACATTTCTTGAGGTTCTGTAAAAGCAAAATTACCCCATCTATCTATCTATCTATCTATCTATCTATCTATCTATCTATCTATCTATCTATCTATCTATCTATCTATCTATCTATCTATCTATCTATCTATTTCTTGGTAAAAACTAGTGTAGCAGACTAGTGTTAAAAGAAGCAAATAAGAGAACATTGGGTTCAGAGTATCTGTTTATGTCCTGACATTGCAGCTACAGCACATGAAATGAATGCTTAAACATTAGGACTCAAGCTTTGCTGTTTATCCATTGTCTCTGTGCCAGACTGATCAGACTCTCCTGGTGTTTGTGATAAGGACAGCTTCATCAGGGACTAGCTAGTCTACTAAGTTTGTTTTCATATACTGCAGTTTTTCTATTTTATTTCTTTTCTTTAGAAAATTGTTTTGAGTCTTAATGATAGTCAGTTAATCACTAAAAGCTATGAAAGTGAACTGGCCTTACCAAATTTATTATGATATTTTGCTATTTTTTCCTGTATGTTCATCCATGCTATTCTGTATATTTGATAAAATGATTAAGTTTTCATTTTTATTTTTGCATTATACAGAACACAAGGCTGGATTAAGACCCCTACAGCGCCCTCAGTGATATAACTCCTTAACAGAGAATTGATCATATTTAACAATGCAGCGAGTGCACACAGGGTCTTATAATGCATCATCTTGTAGATACTTGATCCAATCATTTCTTCAAAGGAGAGGGCATCTTCCTTGATCATTTTGGCTTGGTAAATCTCTGTTGTTTAATCGAGAAGGAACTGGAGGGAGTTCAGTGATGAAAAGGCTCCTTGCCATCGCATTTACCCAGAACACCCTGATTTTAGATCTGCCCTGACAGCAGAAAACATTTTGACCTCCACATGGATCCTTAATTTTTGAACAAAATAATACTTTATCTTGAGCAGGGTTTCAAGGAATCTGAAGCCTATCTCAGCAAGGATCAGTAACAATTAGGCACAAGGCTGGAAAAACTCCTGGACAGAGCGGCAGTCTATCACAGCATTTAACAAAATAAATAGATAAAAAATTAACAGAAATCCAAGAGAGTGATTTTCATGTTTCAGACACAGGTATAGTTGCTATATCAAAGATTGTAAGCTCCAACGCCATGGCTTATTTCTAAAGTATTTTTATGTGTATTTCTAACATAAAGTTCTTAAGCCTACAACAAAAAAGTTTAACCTGTCTTGGAAAAGATATGCTTATCACAATCCATTCTTCCCATTCTGCTTGATTATTGTTGCCTGGCAACACAGCCAGACGAGCAGGTCCAGGGGCAAAGAGCATCTGAAAGGAGAATCCATGGGCAGAGATTGGCCTCCATCTAACAGGTCCAGGGGCAAAGAGCATCTAAGAGGAGAATCCATGGGCAGAGATTGGCAAACATCTGACGTGGATGCTGAGTGTTCACAGTTTCACTTCAGGCTAACATATGCCAGCGAGACATGTGTAGCCATGAATCACATGGAAGACATGATACCATACATTTGCTTTTTGATCATGTTGTAATCCGCCTTTGGCAAATATGATTGCATTTGTCACATACTTAATTTGTCACATTTGTTATTTATATTCTTGTTACTTAATTAGAAAGGTAACACAGTCACAACAACAACACATTCACATGACAGGCAGTGTGATGAGTTTAAATGGCGTGTAGAAGGTTTGTTCTAATTGTATTAATTGATTTGATTTGTGCAGCATGCACCACAGAGAGCTGGATCACAGGTTTTGCTTTATTTCACTCCTGAATTATCTTTGCATGAACTTTAAAGAACCTGTTGATGGTTACACTTAATGTTGTTCTTAAAGCTAGAGCAGTGAATATAACTTGATATACATTTCTAAGAGGGCAGCCTGGAGGCCCATATGTTAGCACTGCTGCCTCAGGGACTGAACACCCTAGTTTCAACTATAGAGTTCTTTTATTATCTGCATGGTGGTTGCATATTCTACCCTGTCTGTGGTGGTTTCCTCTAAGTATGCTGGTGTCCTCCCACATCCCAAAACCTATGCATATTAGGTTATTTAATTCCAGATTGGTGCTGAGTGATTGTGGGTGTGGGTGTGAACATGAGCGAGCTGTGAGATAGACAGGTGCCCTGTCCCAGGCTGCTTCATGACGGACATAGCTTCTGGGACTGGCCTCTGGACCCAGCAATCTTGTATTAGATTAAGTGGGTTTTAGAATGTTATGATATATTACTCTATTAAAAAGGCTTCCAGAAGTAGGCCAGCACCCAGAATTTGCTGGTAGTTTTGAAATTTTTTGTGAGCAACTTAGTCAATTTTACTAAGGTTTTGACTCATGTAGAATTTCAATTTATTTTAATTTTCTATTTGTTTTTTGTTTTTTTAAATTCTATTAATTTTATTGTAATCATTCCATACAAATAGATAGATTTTTTTTTACAAAAAATAGGATTGAAAACAAATGGAACCCCACCCATGAGAAAGAGAGCATGGCCAACAGAGTAATACTTAAAACTTGTAAGCTTACCTATATTGATGAGTTTAATAGGGCAATAGAGATGAATGGAGAAGAAAAAGAAATGTGGAGAGATTTACTCCTTCTTATTCTAAAATGTTATTTATTAGATCCTGCCAGGTTTTGAAAAAGTTCTGTGCGGATCTTCTAACTGAATATTTGATTTTTTCCAATTTCAAATAGTATAAAACATTGGTTTCCCACTGACTTAAAAGAGGAGAGTTAGGATTCTTCCAATTTAGCAAAATAAGTCTGCATGCCAAAGGTGTAGTGAATGCAATCACAGTGTGTTTGTCCTTCTCCACTTTAAGCCCATCTGGAAGAACACCAAACACAGCTGTTAATGGGTTAAGAGGGATTGTGACACCAAGGCTCTCTGAAAGGAGAAACATTTTGGTCCAAAATGATGTTAATTTGATGCAGGCCCAAAACATGTGACCCTGTGAGGCTGGAACTTGATTGCAGTGTTCGTGGGTTGGATCTTGCCCTGGAAACATTTTGGAGAGTTTTAAGCGAGACAGATGTGCTTGATATATAATTTTGAGATGAATAATTGTATGCTTTGTGCATATGGAGCTCTACATTGCTACCTTCCACTCCTTTTCTGATATATTGATTAAGAGATCTTTTTCCCATTGTCCTCTTGGATCTTTGAAAGGGAGGGACTGTAAAATTATTTTATATATTACAGAAATGGTGTCTAAGTCCTCGAAATTGAGCAATATTTTTTCTAGCATGGAGGAGGGTGCGAGTTGTGGAAAATTGGCCAGGTTCTGTTTAACAAAGTTCTGATTTGAAGATAGTGAAAAAAATGTGTAGCTGGAAAGTTACATTTTGAATGTAATTGTTCATAGGATGCAAATATGAATATAAAGATCTCTACGCAATTAAATCCCAAATCATTTCCAGATATTAAAAACTGCATATGTTTGCAAGGGTTGAAAGAGGTGGTTCTCTTGCAGAGGTGCAACAGATAAAAGATTCTTCATCTTGAAATGCTTTATACATTTGTTCTGAATGAGTGAAGCACAATTGGATTATTAGTATATTGGCGATAACTTGCATTTATTGGGGCGCAATGCAGGGAATATAAAGAAGTACTGCAGGATTTTACTTCTACAGTGTAGTCCAGATCTAATTTATGCAACATTTAATGCAATGCAGGAAAACAATACAAGACAAAAGAATTGTTTGAAATATCTTGTAATAAATGAAAATGGACTTATATTGAATTAATTCACTGATTTTTCATGTAATGTCCCACTTGTCCTCCAATTTTTTTGTGAATTCTCTATGTAATAAACTTAATAAGTTATAGCATAATGAAACTGCATAATTAGATCTGGACCACCCCATATTACGGACCAAACCTGTGTATGTTCATCTGTTTCTGTCCAGGTTTTAATAGCATGTATGTAGGCTGCCCAATAATAAAACTGAAAGTTAGGTAGAGCCATGCCACCTTCTGCCTTAGGTCTTTGTAGGGTTGCTCTTTGAATACATGGATGTTTTGAGTTCCAAAGAAATGAGGTTAGGTTGAATCTAATTGCTTAAAAATTATGTATTGATGTATATTGGAATGTTTTGAAATAAAAAATAAGCTTAAGAAGGATATTCATCTTAACAACGTTAATTCTTCCAGCTAGAGTGAGATGAAGGGTTGACCATCTATGTAAGTCTTGCTTATTTTTTCCATATAGACGGCAAAATTTTGTTAATATAGAGCAGTGATGGCGAACCATTTAGAAACCAAGTGCCCAAACTGCAATCCAAAACCCACTTATTTATCGCAAAGTGCCAACATGGCAATTTAACCTGAATACCACCTAAAACTGAACACCAGCATAACCAAGGAGCTGGTGGTGGATTTTAGGAGGCCCAGGCCCCTCATGGACCCCGTGATCATCAGAGGTGAGTGTGTGCAGAGGGTACAGACCTATAAATACCTGGGAGTGCAGCTGGATGATAAATTGGACTGAACTGCCAATACTGATGCTCTGTCTGTCTATCTACTGAGCTTTTAGTTTAGAAAAGCCACTCATACATTAACATCTTTTGTCTTAAAAGAAAAACATAATAGCGGAGCTTTCAATGATACAAACAACTTTTTGTTGAAAGGTAAAAGTTTGCATTCGGTATGCTTTTGAACAATTAATGTGCTTTTTGCTGTTGTATGCATGCTGATAATTTGTCTAACCTTGGCTCATACTTTGTAAGCTTGAGAGCAACACATGCAGCACTCAGGTCATCTGTTAGTCTGTTTCTGGTGTCAGATTTGATTTAATTCAAAGCTGAAAACAGCTGCACACAAGCATAAGATGTTCCAAACAAAGTAAGAAAAGCAATCTCAAGTGCCTTCATTGACTTAAGATTATTTGGCAGAGAATTCCACACTTTAAGGATTTCATTTTCATAACTAACTGTGCTGTCCTTTGTCATCCCTTCGATCCTCTCAAGTGTTTTTTACGCAGGTCTTCCCTTTTAAGCTCCTCCCCCAAAGCTTCCATTATATATTACGGGGTCGTGGATCAGGTGTGGCGATTAGCAACTCCCGGCAATAATTACAGATGCGGACGACTCCTCACCTGTGCGCTTAAGCGAGGACTGCCCGCATCACAAAGCTCCCGGAAACCGCTCCGGCCACTCTACCATAACCCCCTTTAAGCCGCGAGTGCATCAATTATCTGTTAAAACTGGCCTTTTCAATTTTGAGCTGTGGACCTGCTATACCACATCACCTCCAACCCCACCACGGGAATCACAGACTCAAAAGGCTGCAGTCCGTGCCGCACCCTCAAGCAGCATGTGTGCCGCCCGCCTTACCCCAGACAGGAGAGGAAGGACGCGCTCCCATTGGGCTGCTGGGCAGAGGGGCGGGTGATGTGAGAAAAGTCCTCCGGTGCGCGTGAAGAGGGGGAGCGGTGAGGGGAGCAGCCCGGCCCCGCATTCTTCTGGCTTTATAGTAACAAACTCTGTGCTCGGGCGACGGCGCGCGTGCCCACTGAGAGGGCTCTGAGTGCCCCCTTTGGCACGCGTGCCATAGGTTCGCCACCACTGATATAGAGCTTTATGTTTACTTGTGATATTTACCCTTAGGCATTTAAACTGATCTGCAATGATAAAAGGTAGGGTGTCCAATCTATTATTATATGCTTGAGTATTCACTGGAAAGAGTACACTTTTATTCAAATTAATTCTGAGACCAGAGATCTTTTGAAAGGCACAGTATTTTCTGGGTCTGATATATACAGTATCACACATCTGCATATAGAGAAATTTTCAGTTCAAGACGGAGGTAAAGAATTAAAGGGTAACTGTTGACTGTGACCTGAATTTTAAAATCGCATATTAATCAGATCACTAGGACAGCATTTTTTCACTTAAGAAATATAGTAAAAGTTAGACCTCTAATATCATGGAATGATGCTGAGAAAGTAGTTCATGCTTTTGTTTTCAGTTGACTATATTACTGTAAAGCACTCCTCTCAGGACTACCCAAAAAAGACATAAATTGATTGCAAGTAGTGCAGAATGTAGCTGCTAGAATCCTAACTAGGAAAAAGAAAAAAAAGCACATTGCTCCAATTTTAATGTCACTACACTGGTTACCTGTGTCTGTTTAGAATTCCAAGAGCTAAACTTAAAAGAAGTGGTGAGGCAGCCTTCTGCTGTTATGCACCTAAAATCTGGAATAGCCTGCCAATAGGAATTGGCCAGGCTAATACAGTGGAGCACTTTAAAAAACTGCTGAAAACACATTCCTTTAACATGGCTTTCTCATAGCTTCATCTTAGTTTAATCCTGATGCTCTGTATATTCAAATAATTATTACTACTATTCATGGTAGCTCCAAAATCTGTACCAACCACTACTCTCTCTTCTGCTCTTTTTCCGGTTTTCTGTGGTGGTGACCTGCGCCACTATCACCTAATCAAAGCATCATGATGTCCCTACATTGATGGATTAAAGGCCAGAAGTCCACGTGACTGTCATTATCAAGTCCTTCCATTAAAACCCTGAATACAATGAGGACTGATCATTTATGTTAGGTAGAATGCCCAGAGGGGGCTGGGCAGTCTCCTGGCCTGGAGCCCCTGCAGATTTTATTTTTTCTTCAGCCGTCTGGAGTTTTTTTTTTTTTTTCTGTTCTCCCTGGTCATTAGACCTTACTTTTAGTCTATGTTAATTAATGTTCTCTTATTTTAATTCTTATTCTGTCTTTTTTTCTTTTTCTTCATCATGTAAAGCACTTTGAGCTATATTATTTGTATGATAATGTGCTATATAAATAAATGTTGTTGCTGTTGTTCCAGTCCTTCTCTGATAATCCCCTTTATCTGATATGCATTTCAACAGTGAAATGCAAGTGGTTTAATGGCGATTGCAAACAGCAATGGTGACAAGGGGCATCCTTGCCTGGTACCATGTTCTAGTTTAAAGTAGTCTGAACAAATGTTGTTAATACAAACTGAAGCTTCTGGATTAGTATACTATAGTTTGATCCATGCACAGATGTTCGGGCCAAATCAAATTTTTTCTAATGTAGTGAAAAGGTAGTTCCATTTAATCATGTCAAATGCCTTTTCTGTATCCAATGATAATAATATCTCTGGGGTGTTTGACTTTGCTGGTGAATATATTACATTAAACAGACATCGAAGATTGGAAGATAAGTGTCAGCCTTTAATTAATCCAGTTTGATCTTGTGATATTACCGAAGGCAGTACTTTCTTCATCCTTCTAGCTATGATTTTTGAGAGTATCTTAACATCATTCTTCAGAAGTGAAATTGGTCTGTATGATGCACATTGTAACAAGTCCTTATTTTGTTTAGGAAATACGGTGATTAATGCTTGATGAAAAGTTTGAGGTAAAATTTGATTGTCTCTAGCTTCTTTAAATGTTGCTAATAAGAGGGGAGCTAGCTGAGTGGAGAATTTCTTATAAAATTCTACAGGGTAGCAATCATGGCCTGCTGATTTCCTGCCTTGAAGTGACTTTATAGCATCTAGTAATTCTGATAGCGTCAGAGGTTCATTCAGTTCCTCAGCACTAAAGGTACCTATTTGTGGTAACTGTAATGTATCCAGAAATGCATTCGATTGTGTATTGTCTTCTTTAAACTCAGTAGAATATAAGGATTTATAGTAGTCTCTAAATGTGTGCATTATATTTTTATGGTCAATGATTTCATCTCCATTCGTGTTGGTGACTACTGGGATTGCACTGCAAACTTCTTGCTTGTGGATCTGTTGAGTTAAAAGCTTATTAGTGTTCTCTCCATGTTCATAGTGTTCATTTTCTATTTGTTTACTTATTTTCTTGTGGTATTTAATTATTACTATACAGTGATCCCTCGTTATATCACGCTTCGACTTTCGCGGCTTCACTCTGTCGCGATTGTTTTTCTCATACACGCTTACGTCACTACGCATGCGCTTTATGAGAACTTTTATCTAAGCCCTACGATGGCTCCTAAACGTGCTGTTTTTTCTAAGCCTTCTGACAATAAAAATAAGCGCCGGAGGAAGATGCTTACTATCCAGGAGAAGGTGAAACTCTTGGATATGACTAAAGCTGGCAATACCCTACAAAAGCCTCCTCACGCATATGAAAAGACTGCCTATCAAGATGTTCTTCAACCGCGCACCCAGACACCCACTGCCTAGTACTTTTTCACTGAAGACAACAACGCACCTGCTGAAGATACTGCACCACCTCTGAAGACTATTCTACTGAGGTCATGCCTTCATAGGTTAGTGGTTGTGTGCAATTAAATGTACAGTACAATAATCTACTATATAAAAGCTTTTGGGATTATCCGTCCCATGAGTGCAAAGCGTAGTGGTATTCTGCTTATTACAGACTTACCACTTGTGGCTTGAGGTATGAAACGACGCGATGTGAGCAGAGTTCTGGTGCTGTCATCGTTCCCTTGCTTTTGTGCGCGATGCGCTGGAAAAATAGACAAAATTATGTCTCTGGAAATAATTAATGTTGATGGAGTACAAATGCCTCACCGCATAGTAAATATCAGGGGAGATGGTGCGTGCTTATTCTCATCTATAGCTTATTTAGTGCCTGAAACTCCGTCTTTAGCGGTACAGATTCGGACTGACATTGTACGACTTTGGACAGGCACTTGAGGGGATAAAAAAAAACTTAGGTTTTCGGGAGATGTTATGAATGGGCACTTTGATGTTCTCATTCTCTACACTTACATGCCTGAAGTACACATGGAGCGCACAAAAATTGAGGATAAAAGTCAGTCACCTTAAAAGGCGAGTGCGCCTAGTAATATGATATTAGTAACGTCTAATATGTCTTATTTTCTCTTATTTTGTCTAATATATTGGGTAATACGAGTGTAATGGTGACTAAAGGGTGTTATTTCATGTCTAGAGGGCTCTGATAATGTTAAAGAACGTATTTACAAGGTGGTAAACAGGTTTTCTACACTCTAACTGTGAAAATATTTGATTTATAAATAAAGAATCCTACTTCGCAAAAATTCATTTATCACAGTAGAGTCTGGAACGGATTACCCGTGATAAACGAGGGTTCACTGTAGTTTGCTTTGTCATTAGGGACTCATTCACCAAAGTTATGCAGCATGATGCCATCGCATCAACAGTATTTAAGCTGGCATTGAATGGCCTTCATTGTACAAAATTCTTCATACTCTTTTTGAAAACATTTTGCAGTTAGTTCTGTTTAGATCCACTAGACAAGAACGTTTTCCTAAGAATCTGATCTCTGGTAATGACCCCTGCTTGTTTCATCTTCCTTCCATCTCTCTCTTTGTGTACTGCCAAGTTTTCATCCTAAATTCTTTTCCTCCTATTAGCAAATCTGTCCTTTCTCACAAATCCATCCTTTCTTACCTGAACAAAGAATAAATAAAGCAGCTCAAACAGCAAACAGAATGTTAATAGACATACTATGAAAAAAAGCAAAAAAGCCAAGACAAGTGCTATCCAAGAGAATGATGTATGTGTAGAGGAAACTGGAAAGGCAAAAAGTAGGACCATCATTACAGAGGTGGTTGTTTGGGGATGGGTCGGTTGGTTGTCCTGTATGAAAATATGCAAATATGCAATGTTCCCCTGGGGCATAAGATTACAGGCAAACTAGTAGGTACCATAAATGCCCGACCCAATAGTAACATGAAGAATGAGACCAAAGAAGATATGTGGGAAGTCAGAACACCCCCTGGCAATCAGAAGGCACCATATAATCCCATTTGTAATTTTAAGACTATCTAAAGATTCAAGAGTGTAGTGATATGAGTGTCTGTGTTACGGGGCAAGTTCAAGAAGGGAGCAGGGTTTTTTTTTTGTTTAATTTATATAAGAATTTTAATGGATTTTAACCTAATATTTTTGCTTGTTCTAGTTCAAATTCTGCATGAGAAAGTGTACTCCAGTTTAATTGAATTGTGCCAAGATAATCAGCAGTCAAACACATGGGGTCAAGCTGTATAAAAAGGAGTTGGTTAGTGCTAGAGGAAAAGGAATGTGTTTTATGAAACAAGAGGAGATT
This sequence comes from Polypterus senegalus, assembly GCF_016835505.1. NCBI lineage: Eukaryota > Metazoa > Chordata > Cladistia > Polypteriformes > Polypteridae > Polypterus > Polypterus senegalus. The sequence goes on from NC_053164.1 coordinate 75,929,983, forward strand.
AGCGATGGAGAGGTGTTGGAGAGAAGTTGAGAAAGGTACCATCAGCCAGGCTGACAATTTGACTGTGACGGTGGGAGGATCAAGATACGTCAGTATCCTTAGAAGAGCAGGGGTCCTGAAGGCTATGGGTAACCAGTGGCGGTGGTAGTTTGAGTTTGTGATGGACTGAGATGTGGCAAGCTGCGTTGTTGCAGACTCCCAATATTCTGACAAAGACAGAGTATTGGAAAGAACATAAAGGGCTTTACCTCTCCTCTTTTGACGAGATGTTAAATGTGTTTATTTATCGAACACTGCAAAGTCACAGGTTTGTTTTATGGCTTGATTTTATTGGATTCATTTATGGAATTATTTTTTGATTTTGAATGTGCACTCTCTTACACAGCTTTTACACTTTTAATTCACTTGTTTTAATATACTGTCAATCTTTTGTTTTTAAATTTATGTGCTTATTTGCCCTGGTCAATCTCAGTTTATGACTATCGATGTCCTAGAACTAAAGAAAGGTGCTCGTGGCTGCATGTCCAGGGTGTCACAGGCTATTAGTGGAACTTTTAGCACATATATAGTAGATGCTTTTAATTACAGAGTTGAGAAGTGCCTTGGGAAAAGGTACACTGGTGGGAAAAATGGGACAGGGCTTTGTACAATAAAGCAAAACATGGAGCTTGAGATATAGAGTTATTTGATTCTACTTTGGGGTAGACAAGTAAGTAAGTCAACCCATCAGGGATACAGGGGATGATGATTCAGGTAACAAGGCCCAGAGTGGAAGCAAATTATTATTTCTGGTGTATTTTTTCAATGAACACCCCATTTTCAATATATTTGGCCTCCTTAAATTTAACTATAACTTTGGGAAGAAGGTTTTTCCCCTAGGTTAAAATGTTAAGTACTCAAGCAAAAAGTTTAAAATTAAATTTAAAGTTTTGTAATAACTTACTGTTTATATTATTAACATAACAACAAGTTAATTTTCACCAGCCATAGGGGATGAAATGCAGTATGTTTTATCTTATTTTATGTCAGAAATATTGCATTGGAGAAACATAGACAAGCCATGCCACTGGGAAGGGATTGGCATTGCCTTCAGTTTGTTCCAGAGGAATAAACTGGAGGGCCAGATGCTCATTAAGTACACTTACTATTGTCCACAGATCAGCAGATGATCTAGGGACAGGCCTCTGTGGACAGAAAGGTCAAATGAGCAGTTCTGGGCAACAGAATCACAGCTGCTGAAGAGAACTGGCTTGACATTACAGCTAAGAGGGTTAGGTTTTATAGTGATTTTTCTTTTGTACTCATTGCTTTTTCTAAAGTGTTGATTGGCTGATATTGTGCTGGTTGCCTGATTCATCTCTGTCTGAAACAAGTAAAGATAAAGTAGGTAATTCTCTGACTTTTAGTGATGGCACTCATCCTTGAATACATGCTGAACTTCTGCCCACAATGATTTATAATGGATAGCGGTGTCTTCAGTTAGTTTTTACTTTTATAGCATCCAGAGTGCCCAACAAACTGATGAATACAGCAAATGTTGACCTTCAACAAATTATATTTTCTGTAGTGGTACCTATTTTTGTATCTTTTACAAGGAGGTTGAGATCAGCCACTGGTAAAGGCTTTATAGGCAGTTTTGTATAGTGCCCCTTTTTGCCCGCAGAGCAGTCCCAGGCCATAGTATAAGTGAAAACAATGTGTCTACTTTTACTTTGATGTGCTCAGATGGCAACTCACAACCCCTAGGATGCAGAGGAAATTATTTATAAAATTACTCCTATTTTTGACATTAAACTTTTGAGATCATGAAATCCACAAAACTAATTTAACAGGAGGCACATCGGGAGGGTCACAAAGATGAGAGTGAGAGCTATGCTGAAGTATGTCTGATAAAGGTGGCCTTTTCTAAATCAAAGTACAAATCAATCAATTACAAAGATCTGCTTTGATTAATTTGTTTTCTTCAGGAGGGAACCTCCTTTGCAGACCTATCCCAACCTTTTAGGTATTATGCTCAAATTCTCAAGATTTTTACTCTTTGAATTAATATAACTCTGCTCGTGGTCAGTGCAAATATTTTCTTCATTAATTTATCATGTTTCTTGGTTTGATCTAAAATAATCAAGCACCTTATTTAATGTTGTTTGGTTTATTTTTTTTGTAAGTGTTGAGTTATTCGGCTTGGTTTCCTATCATTCCAAATATTTCACTGTATTAGGATGATCCCAATATATTTTATTTCGTTTTTTCCAGTGTGCGACATGTACAGTTACAAAATTACCCACATAGGAAAGCGAGCGAGGAACATGTGACTACACCTGTGAATGTAGTGCAAAGTGCAGTGGCTTGTATCACAGCCAAAACTAAACACCATTTGCTCATTTCTAGTATTCAAATCTCAGTTCCAGGATCAGAATGCTGCCTTTGTGGAGCACGTAAAAGTCACCTTTAAATAAGTGACCTGCAAAGTTAATTCAACATGTGAAGCACACAAAAATCATACATTGTAGTATGTAGTTTAGAGGACGATTATTGTCATTAGACTTGTATTTGTCCTGATAGGAGTGTGTCTGTGTTAGCGGCCAGCAATGGATTAACTGCTTCCTGTCTTGTTTCTAATGCTGCTGGAATAGGCTTCTGCTCCTTGTGAGCCTGTAATATTATGGTGTACCCATTTTGGTCTATGAACTAGGACATAAGAAAGTGTAAGATCTGTACTATTGATGGTGACAGATAAAGCATGAAATCATTGTACAACTCATTCAGAATTAGGGAAAATGAAAGCACGAACAGTGCTGGTTGGCTAGGTTAGCCAGACTTTGACCTTATATATTTCATAGGATTGTGTTAATATCTGTGGCTTACTAGCCATATCTTTTTGCATTTCCAGTTAGCTTTATATTCTGTTTACCTCCACCTTTGGGGTCTTAAAACTAACAGGTACATACAAGATTTTAGTTAATGAACTATTCCTGCCGAGCCATCCAACTGAGTGACGTCTCTCTTGACCCTGATCACCTGGTTTTCTCAGATGTAGTGGCAGTTGTCTTGTGTGTGCCCCAGTTGTCCTTAAAGGAAGATATGGATTGCCCTATGTTTTCCTTTTTGGGGGTGTCCCATAGGCAGTAGTGGTCCTATTGCTGTCCTGTCGCTGTTGTGTTGAAAGGTGGCAATTTTCTTTTGTCTTGTCTGCACAAGACAATTGGTCCAAAATGAAGCAATAACTACCTTGTATGTGTCTTGTCTGCATACTTAGCCAACCCACAATCTAGGGGGCAGTTATCTTGCTTCTCCTTTATCTGTCCTCCTGGCCAATCTGCAATACAGCTCTTGATTCTGACCCTAGATTTCTGAAACTCACTTTAGTTTAACAACTATTTTGATATTTGCTTTCCCAGACATTAAAATATCATTTCTCCTAATGTTTTCTGTTAAGGGCCACTTAGTTTTATTGTACTGTAGCACTTAGGTACTGCTATTGAAAATAACATCAGCCATTATGTGATGCAAAAATATAAATACATTATTTTTATTTTTTATTTTGTTATTCCTAGGTAACATAAACAGAACTGTTCAAATTATTCCACTGTATGTATTAATCATGAACTATTTTTGATAAAACATTTTGAAGACAAGATGGAACCAATTAAACCAAAACATATCCTTTTTCATAAAAGAATGGGTTACCACTTGTCATTAAATACATTCTTCATAACAGATATATCAACACTACTATAAATGTCATGTTTCGAATTAGTAACATGGCTAATTAAAATGTTAAGTGAAATAGTACTTTGCATCTTACCATTTACATTTATTCTTTAAGTACATATTGTATCAAACTATGCAAAAACCGGCAACACATCAAAAACAAAAATATAAGTCAAATAATTAATGGATCAGATACTTCCATCTGCCCTTTGAATTTTATCAGTTAGAATGTTGACAGAATGAATTGCAAATTGAAGGGAGATACAGGACTACCTCATTTGAGTTTTATGAAATAAGACATTTCCTTTTTACGGAAGAAACATCTGCACAATCCACACTAAAGTAAAGATAGGTTGGACAGACATTTCACTGTAAATTTCAAATAAACTAAAGGAGCTGGAATATTCCTTTTTTCTGGCAAATAGTACAGTACCATTAACCCTGCACTACTAGACTCAGACACCATTTTTATCCACACAATATTTGTCTACAGAACAGTCATTTGGACTGACAATTGTATGTTTCATCGCTGTTGGTACTGTATTACCATCACTAGTGCGTGACAAAACGTGAGTAAGAATTTCATTGTATTGTGTATACATCACAATAAAGTTGAACTTAAGCATTGATAATTAAAGTTATTCCATTTTTCCTTTCTTATATTTGATGATTGAAACTATTGTGTTATTTTAATCAGTGTGTTACATGAAAATAAACCGATTTGTTTCAACGTAAACTCTCCCAGATAGGACAATAAAAGATCAAATATATAAAGTTTGCCACTGTGGTCTTCATGTTTAGTGAACTTTATACTCATAGAACCTGCTTATGAAATATTATTGTTTAATGTACCATATATATATTATTATTATTTTTGATTTACTTTGCTTGCTTTTCTTTTTCACTATACATTCTTGCTTTTTTGTTTTCATTATTATGATCTATCTGATTGTGAGGAATATATTTCATTGGCTCCGCCAGGAAAAATGTTGGTAAAGGTTTCTTAGAAGTGATTATTAGAAGGCGATGGGTGCTCCCAATTAGACACTGATTTGGTTTATTGTCCCAAAAATGATTATCTTAAAGTTATAAAAAATGTTACGACATAATTGAATTTGACACACAAGACATGTTGAATCACCACAGCTGCTTAACCCTGAGACTTTTAAATTGCTGCTCTCCATCATCTTACACTCCATACTTTTGCACAATCCAACAGCAGCTGAAGGAGACAACAGTTAGAGCACTGAGAACACCTCACCTAACTACTGTGTTGACTTTAATCATGGCTCAGAGAGAGCCTGCCTGTGGATTTATATGCTGAAGGATTCTTTAATACATACGAATTATTAAAGTACTGCATTATTTCTGTTCTGATTGGTGTTTGATTTTGCTTTGGTATTTTTTTTCACTGTGGGGTTACTGTATGCTGAACAACCTTTTCACATTGTTATTCTCAACACTGAACTTGATCCATTCATGGACTTAACAAAACCCTGCTGGACACACTAACTTCATCTATCTTGAAACTAACACTAGAAGCAGTTTAACTGTGCCATAAGTCCTGCTCTAGGCCATTTATCTTTGGCTGCAACATTGCTATCTATTATAAGATTTCAGATTCATACAGGTGTCTACATCCATACTATAGACAATATTTCTGTATTTCCTTTGTGTATCATAGCTGTCCACACATTGAATATTTCTTCCTGTATTCTGTCAAATGTATAACTGTGCCACTTTAATAATCTCTAATCGTGCTTCACTTATACTGTACTTCACTGTTTGTATATTTAGATATACAGTATACACTTTTATTTCTGGTGCTGCTTCACAGCTTACCAGGACTACATTTTCAGCCTGGTCACTATTTGTAAAAAAAAAAAATTCACATTGTCCTTTTAGATTCCTCCCACACACATTTAGCTATAGCCAACGACCATCTATTGGCTCAACTTGAATTGAGTGTGGGTGTACATGCCTGAATGTGCCCTGTTATGGACTGGCATGAAGCCCAGGGCTGATTCATCCTTTGTGACTTATGCTGCCACCCTTTAATGAAAAAATAGGTTATCTGGTTATTTTTGAATTTTGCTTCTGCAACCAAACTTGGCAAAAAATAACACTTTTATCCAAAGGAAGGTTATGCAATATCTTTTGGCCCAAAATTTTCAACTTCATTTGATTTTGAACTTCAATTGTAATGCAGACCCCATTTATGTACAGGAGACACGTCCTTCTTAGGTGCAAAAATAATTCTTTTATAACCAAACTAGCAAATAGTTCAAATACTAAAGATACTGTTTCTTTTTAGGATTTCAACATAACATATTTCTATTAAAATCCAATGCATGAACCTGTAGTTAGAGTGGCTGAGCTGTCTTACACCCCATGGGTGCTCGCAGGGTATATCTCTCTCCAGGGAATTCTTCCTGCTGTTCACCTTCCCCCAGATGCTCTCAGCTGAGATGTCCCTTAGAAACATTGTACAGAAGGACACAACATCCCCCAGACTACCCACACATACACATGGGATGTTTACATGTGTGCCTTAGATTCTTTGCCAGTCTTTTTTCTGGAGCAGATCCCCATGTTTTGATGAGTGACAGATTTTTGCTTACTTAAAAATGGAATGAAAATCATAACAGAACAGAGCAAGCTTTGTATCTTGGAACATAACCAGGCTAAAGGGACAAGTCAATCGCATGAGTGATAAATGGAGTAATATCAGCAGAACAAGACCTGAGCAGCAGGGTGACTCGAGGATGCTGAGAGTACATGGTCAGTGTGTAATGACGGGGAAGGTCGATAAAAAAGCAGCTATTGAAACTGCAGTAAGAGATGTGAAAACAAAAGGATTAATATTAAAATGGGTGACAGAAAAAGAGGAGACGAATGTATCATATGTTGAAATGAAAAATCATAATCATGGAAAATGAAGGAAAATGACAAAATTGTGTTTATTTTCTAGGTGAGGGATCTGCTTAATAGTCTTTTTTTCATTTACAATTAAAAAAAAAAAAGTGGTTGCATAACTGATAGTTATTCTTACAAAAAATGTCACACTGGATCATTGGGTGATTCATACATTCATCTAAAAAATAAGCAGATTAGCTATGAAATTATGTGGTTTTGTTAACTTGGGCTTCTTTTATCTCATACTTTGTTTTGGCCACTGATTTTTTTTTTCTGATTCAATATACTTTGTAAATCCCCAAGGGGAAATTTTCACAAAAATGCAATAATACAAAATGATATTTAAGAAGCAGATATATTCTCAGGGCATTTGTCAACAGATTGACCATAGCACTGCTTGACCTCAAACTAGGAAGCTAACAGGTTTGTCTATATACTACTTAGTGATTTCTTCACCAAACTGCAAAAGGACCCTAGCCAAACAGTTTGACTTTGTCCATCAAAATGAACCTCCAAAGATAAAAGATGACATGATGAACACATGTGAGTGTGTAGGTAAAGGCTCCCTGAGAAGGAGCTGAACTGAGAGAATAAAACAAGCAGCCTGCTACATTTGGATTATTGATCATTGTTTAATGGCTGCCTTTTGTATGCTTTTGCATTTTCCTGCATTACAAACTGCATATACAGACATTCTCCATATTTAAATCCTCACAATAAACTTAAACTTCAATTTGAAAAAAGGTTTTCAGAGAGGCTATAGAGATACAATGTTAGTGCATCTGGGCTCCATATTTAACCTACCGTGCCTCCCCATCACAGAAAGCTGAATGATGATGATTTAATCAGCAACATATCCTGATGGGCAGGGCTGAGAGCAAATTGCATGTTAAAGGAGAGACCAGAGGCCATTGCTGATTGTAATACAGGGAGAAGTAAACTATACATGCTCAGATAACTGGTATAATGGGACAGAGAGAATAAACTGATTTTAAAATGATTGTGGTTCTGTCCCATGTCCAGTCAAGTAATCCATTTTAGCGGATTAGTAGACATCAGAGAAAGTCACCACACTTGTTTAAAGTGTGTGGTTTGTGCAAAAAAAAAAAATACTTATGCATTCAGTTTGAAAACACTAACAGTATTCTTTGTTTACACCTTTCATCCACACTACCTAGGTGCTTTCAACCGCTGAAAACTGAAACGTTTAAAAACACTCTCCAGAGCCATGCAGCAACAGTGTTCTAAAGTGGACGGGCTAAGTCGCACTCTGATTTGCTCATGCTTATTACATAACCCTTCCCTGATTGGTTTTCCTCATTACAACATCTCATTCTGATTGATTACCCTTCTCGGAAGAAGACAATATTCCAACATAGTGAGCATAGAAGAGTTGCTTTCTATGGTGCTTGTTGTGTTGCTTACCTGTATACATCTAAATTGCATTTTGTACTCTCTGAATGCTGCACAAATACACAAAAGGTAAATAATTTACTGGTCATCAACAGTTCTGTGATAAATCAGGCACCTTACCACCCCTTCAAGATGTTTTCTGCTATTGCGACCATAGCCACTGTATGGATAGAGATAAGTTTTATATATGAAAATACAGTAGTGTGGACATAGCCTAAGAATATATGATCCAGCAAAGATCCTGTGCAATAGTCACATAATTACCACAATCAAAATCAGCATTGTGAAGAAGAGAAGAAGTAGCCTGTTCATCCTAACAGAAGAGAGTGTTGGTTGTCAGACCTGGGAAACGGCTTTGTCTAAATGTAAGAGTATCAATAAGGTAACTGCCAAATAACTAAAGCTGACCTAAGCTTACACAGGTCTTCAAAATTAACTCATAATTTTTTTTTTTACATTTGGAATAATTATTTCTATTGTCATTCATGGACACAATGCAAAATATAATTAGAATGTTTCCATCACACCATATTTAAGTGTAAAATTGAAAAGAAACTTAATTAAAATTAAACAAATTATAAATTTGTTCATGTATAAAATTATTATTTAACATGAAAATCTTTAGTCAATCTAATATTTTTAAACATATATGCACATAAAATAACAATACATATGTATTGACTTACATATATATAGTTTTTCACTACTTAGGCTTTTTTTTTTGGATCCAAAACTTCATTGCTGGCCTGTTGTTTATACACTTTTTCTGATACGACCCTATGAAACATGCAGCAGTAAGTCTGCCATCATACGGACATCCCTGGAACATTCTTTCTATATTCTTGATATCCAAAATGGCATCTTTCACCCAACTCTTTAGTGACCGGTCGAAGATTTTCAGGGAAAAATTTCAAAGGACAAAAAGTGAACTTTGAGAATGATGAACCTAATTCTTTAAACTTCACTAATAATTTTTATCACAACATGTTTATAATTTGAAACTTTATTGTTACCTAAGAACTTTGAAATGAGTTATTTGAATGATACTCATGCCTCTTATTCCAGGCCATTCATTGCACTATTCTGCATGACAAATCAGTTTTATATGATCAGTTTTGGCAAAAGTGCCCTCTTTCAATTTATCCTTAGAGAATCTTGTAACTTTTAGCACAAATAAATCAAACAGGCTTCACCTTTTGATATGGCTTTGACAATCTGCTTTATTACATCAAGTGTAATATGAAATGGTGGTAGAGGCACTTTATCTGCATCCACCAAGTCAGGTCTGATGATGTCTTTGGTGCCAGGCTTTAGCTTTTTTCTTGCTAGCCATTCCTTCTGAACCCAATGTCAGTTCTTGGTGCTGCTGTCCCACTCACAGAGAAAATGTAGGAATTTTGTATTCCCTAACTAGACCCACTAAGGTATACAGAACTTTCAGGACCCACATATGAACCAACAGTGCGTATTATATTTAGTAACTGCTAAAAAAATAACTTATGTTTTAGAAATAGATTTTAATTTTACAAAATATTAAATTTAAACAAATTATCTTTAAAATAAGATGTTTAATTAACTATAGTGTGAAAACAATAAAAACCTGTAATGGACAAATAAAAAAAAATGTGTTTTGTGGTGGAGAAAAATGTTTTTCATTTTTCAATTCAGGTGCTCATAAATATATAAAATTCACACGAAATAATCCAAACATTTTTTTCAATACATACAGTACCTATGAATTATCATTTACCTTCCTCATTTAACCAAATGATGCAGACTATTGCTGCTCTACAGTGAAGTCTTTTTGTATTCAAATGCACCTATCTTTGGGATGTATGGTATTCAAATGTAAATGACCCACCCACCAGAACAGCAGGAAATCTGAGATGTAAGTCATTACCTAACAAAACATGCAGTGAAATTCCTGACTTAACTGGGACAAACTAACAAATTACACTCAATTAACTTGGCAAAAACAGATAAGCAAATTTGACAGCTTAAGCAACCAACCTGGAACTGACTTGACTGTAGCCTAATATGTCTTCTGACTGTGATTGATAAGCACAACCCATTGAAAGAATATATGCAAATATAAAAGCAACAAGTAAAACTAAGTAACAAAACAGGCCACAGCCCAAGCACTTTATTGTGATCCCACTACCTGTTGCACCTCTTTGGCATCCTGTTCACCAAAGATGGAGTTTATTTTAATGAGAAAGAAGAAGACCTGTACACATGTAACAAATATACAGTATCTATTATATGAATGTATATTATGTTACAATGAATTAACCAAATGTTAATGTGGGTCTCTCAGTAAAATATTGGTTTATATTGTACTTGAATAATTCTAAGACCTTGTAGAAATAAAATAAAAAAAAAATCCCCATTGCATGTTTCTTAAAGCAAACAGACTTGATTTGTTTTGCATGTATAACTGACACATTCACATATGTGAGGCCTCAGAAGTTCTGCATCACAGCATGATAGCACTGAAGTTGTAGTTCTTAAGATTGTTTCTGCTGACGTACAGTATCTTTATTTGAGTTAAGCACATTCCTGTGATTGCTTTAGGTTGTCCTAAAACCTCAGAAGATTGATGGTAAAAAGGCTGTTTAATTATATAGCTCTCTTTGGAGAACCACGATCCCTCCAGGCAGCCTTGAATGATTCATGTGTGAATCTCTCTCAACACTTTTAATGGGAATTCGCTGGACTGCAGTGAGATTGTATTATGATCTCGTCTTACCTAGAGGGAAGGAGAAAAAATACTGAGGTACATGTCTCCGTTGCTTTTTACTTGCATTACACTACATTATTTATTATTTTCAATTTGCATTTATGTATTACAGCTATTGGGAAACAAGTTACAGTTCTGTCAGATTTATTCATTCACATCATTAACAAGTCAAAAGTGCTAAACTGAAGACATCAGATTCTTTAGAGTTTATACCTGTTCACACAATAGAAAAAAATCTTTTACACAAGGATACTCATTTCTGCTCTTGTATGCTGCTTTCTGACTTGCAGTTCTGTGCTTAGATGCTTAAGCAGCTATGCTGCTGAATCATGCCTTAATATGGCCTGAAACATGTCTGAGTTTTCTGTTTCTGACTGAGAAAGATAAAAGGCAGGCTATAAAGGAAGAATGTCTGAATGTGGAAAAAGTCAAAAGAGAGAATCGTTGTCGATTAACAAGCTGGTGTCCAAGCCAAAAAGCACCAAACATATTGCGATATCAAATCCCAATATGCTAACAAGAAGATTCAGGAAAATATCCTGCACCCCTGAATAAAGATAGGTAAATACACCATAAAGATTTAATTTGATATCCACATCCATCCATTTTCTAACCCGCTGAATCCGAATACAGGGTCACGGGGGTCTGCTGGAGCCAATCCCAGCCAACACAGGGCACAAGGCAGGAACCAATTCAGGGCAGGGTGCCAACCCACCGCAGATATCCACATCACCATCCAAAAAGTGCAGTGCCACAGCGCCATTATAATGTTATGCAACTGTACATTAATGCTATCAGCAAAATGCCCACTGCAACACAAGAAAACCTAAATGGAAGTGTGGTGATGTTACAAAAATAATGTAAGAAAAAAATTAATATATTGAAAAAAAAAAACACGCCAAAAAAAAAAAAAAATCAAGAGGGTTGAAAACTAGGTGTCATAAACTGGTTTAATTTTTTTTCTTGCTTTATTTTTCCTCCTCTGTGATATTTCATTTTCCTCTTAAGGGTTTTGCTCTCTGCTGACTTTATTTCTGCTAATAGTTTTTTGGGAATTCTGTTGTTTTAAATGTCGAAAAAATATTTTCTGTCTTTCCGGCAACGCCATTCATGTGTGCCTCTCCAATGGTGATGCCCATTTGTGCAGTATTGTTGTAACTGTTGCTATGGCTGTGTTCTTCATATTGCACCTGTCATTGAGCTTCAAGGGTACAAAGGTCAGCTCCGTGCACTTCTTTGTATCCGAGGTGGGATAACAAACTTTTTCCTTGTTGTTCTACTTTCATGCTTGATATTCTGGTATAGAGAATCCTTGCTTTGTTCTCTGACTTTGATTTTTATTTTTGACTCCTGGTTTTGGCAAAAGATGTGACAGACTTTTGATAAATGTTTCAATTTCAGGACTTCATAGGATTTGTCAAACTTTGGCATAGTAAAAACACAGGCTAATGATACTGTGAAATTAATGGCATATTTTGAGAATCGATGATAACTTGCTTTTAGAATAGAAAGTTTGGTCACGCTTTAGTATTGCTTTAATTTAGTATAGATTAAGTAAAGTGATTCTTCATCTCTGTAATGTGACCTACTAGCAGAATTTCACTGTGAAATGGTCTGAGGTGGCTTTACGGAGATATGTTTCTCTTGATGTTACATCTTTAGTATACGACCTGTGAATTCTTTATATTAAAAAGTCATTTTACCATCATGTCAATATGCCACACTGCACAGAGATGAATAGCTCACCTACTGATATTTTATAAGTGTTATGAAAACCAAGAGAAGCCTTTGTTGAGGTCTTGTTACATAAAACTAAATAAATAATGGAGGCATTTCTACAGTTCCTAAACTGAAGTGTTACTGAAATTTTTACCTGAACCGTTCTCACACTGTTCCTATATTATGTAGTGTACATATTGTCACAAACATGCGCATGGGAGGCAGCTAAAGGGTCTGGATGAGAGAAATTCCATGCCAGACTAGACTCTTATTCACATTTATCTGCAAATCAGTTGCTGGAAATCCCACCTGGCCATGATGAAATCACTTCTGGTCCCAGGCCTACTGATGACATCACTTCCTGGGCCCAGTGACATCACTTCCGGTTCTGATCCCAGGGATGACACCACTTCCTCCGCTCTTACTTAAAGATGCCCTCTTTGTGCCAGCAAGTCAGTTCAGTTGTGGACTCGAACCTGTACAATCTGTACCAAAAAATATCCATATGACAATATACAGTAGATCTTCTGCTTTTTCTTTCATATTTATTTGTATTCAAAAGCCTTAATAAATAGCTCTCAGATTATACACTTTCTGCATTTGCAAGAGCCAGCATTTTGAGCTCTGCTCTTGACCTTGTATTTAGTGCATGCATTTTAAACTGTTTTTGGATTATGTTTGTGTTTTGTGTTTCTTGGAAATATTTGACTGATTGGCTTGCTTTACTTTTCTATGACCTTCTGCTTATTTTTGAACTATTCTTCGGAAAATGTGTTTGCTAATAATTATTTGCTTTGTGTAGCATCATACTTGGGAAAACAGTAGGGAAACCTTAAATTAAGAGCATAATATTATAATGAAGCACAGTGTTGAAAGAGGCCAGGAGATGCAATGATGCACAGAGAGAAGGTAGAATCATTACCAGAGGAAAAGAAGCCTAAAAACCCAAATTTTAAAGTCACAGCAAAAAAGTCAACACCAAATTAGAAGAATCTTTAGCCCAAAAAAAAAATTAGCAAAAAGTGCTGCAAATTGCTTTGAATGTCCCAAAGCTAGAGTGATTTTTCCTGACTCGATGTCATGGTATGTCAACTATGATGGTAGTTCAGTCAAATATCCCGGCCCCTACCTCGGTATCTGCTCTGTAACACAACACTAATAAGACATCAATATATTCAGTAGATTGCTCTTTCACCCCACTGGTTTTAATTGGTTAATATTGCCTGCATAAGACATTATCAGAGTGTATTTCTGTGGGAGTTCTACTTGGCATGCAGGACATAATTTTAATGCTGTGTACATGACCAAAGGTGGTTCTGCTTGAGGGTGAAATATTGAAGAAGCAAGCAGAAATGTAATTAAAAATCAGACAGGAGCAGCCTTCTGCATCAGAGTATTGGGTGCATTAGAATAGTCAAAATCTTTAACCAATAAGAGAGACATTAAAGGCCTTGTGACCCTTTCCATGTACCACATAGAGTAGTGTGGCATAGCAAGCAATCAACACCTGTTCTGAGGGTTTGGTCTTTTCATTTTATACTCCGACTCTAACTTTTTTCTCAGTTACAAAAGAGGATCTGCTTTGCATGTTGAATCAGCCAGAGGTCATCTGCTATTTAAAGTCACCGTGAGTGAACTGAGGTATGTGTTTTAAATTCACTATTCGTGTCTAGGGCATGTTGTCGATATTATAGTCCAACCTGCTTAATGCAACAATGTATAGTGTCACATAAAAGCTCCACAGAAGTTTTTTGTCCTGGACAGCTTCTATAGAAAATATAAAGGATCAAATTGATCTAATGCTACTATGTGTAATGTCATCAGTTAATGAATGCCCCATGGTAGAAATCTCCCAGCTCACAAAATTTTTGCTTGTGCTGTTAACATTTTCAACACTATTCATTGAAAGACAACATGCAGCAACATTATTCACACTCTTCAGGACACCCTGCCATAAACTGAGCTATCTAGGGTGTGGTGTCAGGATATAATAGGATGTATGCAATGCAACACAATCCAAGGTGTTAAAAATGGATGAGAGAATAAGACATCATAGACAAGACTGCATCAAAACTTGTTCGTAGGATTTTTGTTTATCACTAGCAACAGCAAGCTGCAGTGGCATATGAATGGACCTTTATATGGATATCAAAATGTTATTGACAAACCTGAACCACTTAACTTCCAATTTTTCCAGAGATTTCTGAACACTTGGCTAATGGCTTCCTTGTGGCATATGTCTACAGCATGCATTTATACATTGTTCTTGTAAATCTATAAAGCATGTGTTTGAATTGATATGCTATTTTTACCAATTATACCATCAAGGACATTTTTCCCATATGAACATGTTGTGGGTTGTTGGTGAAGCAGCTTGATTTTATCTACCATATCATACCCATAATAGTGTAAACAAGTGTGACTATATGCTGTTATAAATTGTGGGCTCTACAGCTGTACAAAATTTGTGAGCTATTGTATTCCCAAACATCCTGTAGTTTACAGATTTGTGGCAGTGAACATGTCTGCTAGTGTTTTTTGAGTGACATTGCCTCCATTGTATGCACCAGTGGTTGTGTAATTATTAAGAATATTTAAAGTTATCCATTTTTCTATCACAATAAGTAAGAAGATATAATGCCCTCATCACCAATGCCCTTCAATAATATCTCTATAGTGAGTGAATCATTTCAAAAGTATGACTTCACTATCTCAGCTCATTCAATGTATAAACCATTTATTTAACATACTCAACAAAACCTGTCAAGTATATTTCTGACAACATCGCTGACAGTTGCATTATAATTTACAAAATATAATTTTAAAATGCTTGAAGATGGCTATTCTCTGTTTAAGGGCTGTATTCTTCACTTGATGTGACATCTTGCACGTTGCAGAAGCCAACCGTGTACTAGACATATTGACATAGATGTGAACTTTGCAGTAACACAGTGTCACTGGTGATTTAAAAGCTTCATTTTTAGGATGAAGTTGGCACCTACTTTGGGGTTGAAATGATACATTGAAAAAGAAATCCTCCAAATATTTTGTGCTAACTTAAGCACTGTTCTTTAATATACAAAACTAAACTTCATGACAAATGGTCATACTTCTCTCATCAGTGGATATTAAAATATTGCTGAGAACATGAGTTAAGGATCTTACCGTGCAGTGATCAAGGTGAAAAGCCAGCCTGAGTGTTTCAAATAGGTTCTAGTGTTTAAGGTTCATTAAACTGGTATAAGAGACTACTGCATTTTCAGGGATTTCAGAATGAATTAAACCACCGGGTGTGGAAAATGAAGCTCAGTAATAGCAGCCCCATCTGAAATTACCTCACTGGTTTAAGGTGGTAACTTCAATCAGTTCATACTATCATTATCATCCTCCAGTATTAGAAAAGAGGTACAGGGGGTCTTCGGGTTACAACGTCTCGACATACAACGTTTCGAGTTTATAATGCTCACTCCCATAAAAACTTTTTTAACACTAATTTTTTCTGTTACTACAGTACAGTGTATAGTACAATATATTTATGTCTTTTTCCTTTTTCTGTGGCTTAGTTGTGTTTTTATGTTCTAGATTATGATTTTGAAAATGTGTTAGGATAGGTAAATGACTTAGGCTAGGGTGTGTTTCGACATCAAAATTCAGGTTACATCACTGTTGTAGGAACGGAACTGTGTCATAACCTGAGGACCCCCTGTATTAATCATGAAATAATTAACACTTAACAAAAGAAGTAAAACAAAGCCAAGGACATAACCAAACAAGAAAAACCAAAGGCAACCAAATTACAAGGAAAAGGCAGAATCGAAAGTTGAAGGCAGAAGAGAGTTCAATAAACTGAAATGAAACCTGACATTAGGTCCACTTGGTTTAAAGTTTACTGTCACTAATAACAATTTGAATGATTTAATTCAACTGAAGGGTTGCAGCGACATGACACATCCTGCCACATTGCTTAAACAAAGAATGAGATGTGAAAAAAAATTAAACATTAAAGTAATTCAAAGTAACCAGAAATCCCTTAAAACAAAGTTTATAAAAGAAAAAAGAGAAGCATGCAGAGTTGCTTCCAACAGTGAGTTTAGTCTGTGAAATTTTGGTTTGCAGACAAAATGTATTTAGTGACTACACCTACACTTTATTCCACCCCAGGCAGTACCTAGTACCCCTGCTATTTTAAAGATATAAAATGAAATAGTATTTAGAGAATGGCATGGAAAGAGCTTTCTTATATTTTTAATGTTTTGAGACTTTGCTGTTTGTTAAGTCTGTTATTTACTTTTTCTCTCTCCATATGCCACATTCTGGCATTGCAATTTAAAAGTGCCGTCATTACAGTTCTGTCATTTCACTTGAAAAGCGGAGCACTTAGCAAAAAGAATAATTTTCTAAGAAAAACTAAACCCAAATTATAATAATATCTCCTGGATTACACGCTAGGCAAGAAGTAAATGCCACTTTATCAGAGATACATAGGGATCTCATACAATAAAATTGGTGTCAGAATTATGACTATTCAGATGTATCGGGGTGGGGGGACATCAAATGTACCATGGAACTGGATTACAGAGTAAGCTAAGTAAATGATATGTTCATCAATTTTCTTAACAAGTGAGAAGTCACTCACCCAAGAGGAAAAGCAATGACCACAACTGGCTTCTGCTCGCCTCTTCTGCTTCTGAACAATCACACCAATCCACCACTATAAAATGTAACTTTTCCCACTAGTTACTAAACATCTGACCAATAGCAGCTGCATCACAGCATAATAGGGGTCACTAATGGTGTGCTCAACGTCACTCCTTCTCAGCAATAAATGGGGTTTATCTATTCTAGGATCTTATCACTAGTTAATCTTTGTGTGCTTTCTTTTTACAACGTTTAAATGAGAACAATTATATATAGTACATCCGGAAAGTATTCACAGCACATCACTTTTTCCACATTTTGTTATGTTACAGCCTTATTCCAAAATGGATAAAATTCATTTTTTTCCTCAGAATTCTACACACAACACCCCATAATGACAATGTGAAAAAAGTTTACTTGAGGTTTTTGCAAATTTATTAAAAATAAAAAAACTGAGAAATCACATGTACATAAGTATTCACAGCCTTTGCTCAATGCACCTTTGGCAGCAATTACGGCCTCAAGTCTTTTTGAATATGATGACACAAGCTTGGCACACCTATCCTTGGCCAGTTTCGCCCATTCCTCTTTGCAGCACCTCTCAAGCTCCATCAGGTTGGATGGGAAGCGTCGGTGCACAGCCATTTTAAGATCTCTCCAGAGATGTTCAATCGGATTCAAGTCTGGGCTCTGGCTGGGCCACTCAAGGACATTCACAGAGTTGTCCTGAAGCCACTCCTTTGATATCTTGGCTGTGTGCTTAGGGTCGTTGTCCTGCTGAAAGATGAACCATCGCCCCAATCTGAGGTCAAGAGCACTCTGGAGCAGGTTTTCATCCAGGATGTCTCTGTACATTGCTGCAGTTATCTGTCCCTTTATCCTGACTAGTCTCCCAGTTCCTGGTGCTGGCATGATGCTACCACCACCATGCTTCACTGTAGGGATGGTATTGGCCTGGTGATGAGCGGATGGTGATGGCCTGGTTTCCTCCAAATGTGATGCCTGGCATTCACACCAAAGAGTTCAATCTTTGTCTCATCAGACCAGAGAATTTTGTTTCTCATGGTCTGAGAGTCCTTCAGGTGCCTTTTGTCAAACTCCAGGCGGGCTGCCATGTGCACTTTTACTAAGGAGTGGCTTCCGTCTGGCCAATCTACCATACAGGCCTGATTGGTGGGTTGCTGCAGAGATGGTTGTGCTTCTGGAAGGTTATCCTCTCTCCACAGAGGACCTCTGGAGCTCTGACAGAGTGACCATCGGGTTCTTGGTCACCTACCTGACTAAGGCCCTTTCTCCCCCGATCGCTCAGTTTAGATGGCTGGCCAGCTCTAGGAAGAGTCCTGGTGGTTTCGAACTTCTTCCACTTACGGATGATGGAGGCCACTGTGCTCATTGGGACCTTTAAAGCAGCCGGAATTTTCCTGTAACCTTCCCCAGATTTGTGCCTCGAGACAATTCTGTCTCGGAGGTCTACAGACAACTCCTTTGACTTCATGCTTGGTTTGTGCTCTGACATGAACTGTCAACTGTGGGACCTTATATTGACAGGTGTGTGCCTTTCCAAATCATGTCCAATCACCACAGGTGGGCTCCAATTAAGCTGCAGAAACATCTCAAGGATGATCAGGGGAAACAGGATGCACCTGAGCTTCATGGCAAAGGCTGTGAATACTTATGTTCATGTGATTTCTCAGTTTTTTTTATTTTTAATAAATTTGCAAAAATCTCAAGTAAACTTTTTTCATGTTGTCATTATGGGGTGTTGTGTGTAGAATTCTGAGGAAAAAATGAATTTAATCCATTTTGGAATAAAGCTGTAACATAACAAAATGTGGAAAAAGTACTTTCAGGATGCACTGTACATCAAAAGCAAAACAGAAGCCCAAAAGAGAATTTAAAGGTATAGTGAAAAATACAGGAAAGAAATTCAAGAATCAGAAAAATAAAGTAAATAAAGACAATACTGTATATATGGTGAAAACTGAAGTTCCTAGGGAATGCACTTTTTATACTAAAGGTAATGTCAAGAAAATGATCATGGCCTAAATTCAAAACAAGCATAGAAGCCTCCAAAGGTCATGTGCAAGTATAACATTGGCTGGGCACTAGAGACAGCATGACGAGTAGGTGTGTGTTATTACCATGATAAACTCATTTTTACTGGAAATGCTTTTGCTTTGAGAAAAGCCACATATATAAAATCCGGAGATAAGCTGTAGTTATATTGTACTGATTTATATTGTTCTCAATAATACGATTTGAACTCCTCACAATATCCATGGATTGATGTACTGTATTGCTGTAATCAACAATCAACATTTCTGGTTTAAACCTGAAACAATTAAAAGCAGGTGCACAGAAAATGTAATTAAGTAGTGATCTGAAATTGTTTCAGTTAGAGATGAGATAATTACATTTTGGATATCAATACCACAAAAGTTATAATTAGATCTAAACTATGATTATAAGAGTGTGTCAGACCTTTTACAATTTGACAGTTATAGAAGCTTTTGCTAGGAATTGTTTAATTTACATTTATGTGAATATTAAAATCACTCATCAAGACTAGCTTATCATAGCTTATCGCTAAGATGGATAAAAGGTTGCTAAGTTCACTGATAAGTAAGGAGTGTGTCTCAGGAGGTCTATAAATTAGTGATATGCCTTACCTTGATTCTGTTTTAGTATCAGGCTTTAGGTACGTTTGCACTGGACCACAATACCCTAGTTGTGGAGGACGTCTTATAGGATATCTCTATAAAGCCACTGACTTTTTCCTTTTCTTCTTATTTACTGTACTTCTGAAGTCCCGCAAACATATATTGATTAATAACTTTTTATCAGAATTTCTAGTGATGCCATCAGCCAGAAGGTCCTGTGGTTTCCAGCCTGGCAAAGATAACCCCCCTTATTTACCTAGGTAACCTCAGATGGAGATATCAGTTATATTAATGTTGACATCATCCTTGAAAATACAGTATAAAAAGGTTTGTACTTGAACAGGTTATTAAAAAGAGAAACTTTATACAGATTAGTTTTCCAAAATGACCCTCAACTGCAATATGAATGACATCCAAGTTGGGCAAAAAAATGATCATGAATGAGTGTGAAGTTTTGTTGGACACGGTGAGCCACCATAAAAGTCAGATTTGTGCTATGCCTGCAAAAGTTATTCATGTGTTATGATTACTTAGGTCATACTAGCGGGGCATTGTTTATTGGTTTCCAAATTCCTATATTATATTCTGTTAGATAAGGGGTGGGCAAAGTCAGTCCTGGTGGGCCACAGTGGCTACAGGTTTTTTTTCCAACCCAGTTTCTTAATTAGAAAACAATCCTTGCCAATAATTTAATTTCATGGCTTGTTCGTGCTTTAACTCTGCCATGTCAGGTCTTTCTCATATCCTGGATATTTTTCCTTTCTAAGGATATCATCTAAATGATTTGTATGAGTATTTCTCAGTCCTTCACTTTTTTCTCTTCACCTTCCTTCCAAGTATTTCATTAAATCAAATAGTGTGTTATAAATACACACTTGTGCAAATGGGTACAAGCTAAATGGAGAACAGCTAGTTTCTTTTGTCATTTGCATCTTATTGCTAATAAGGAGTAATTAAAAATAAGTAATAAGGGTAGTGAGACAACTAAAATGAAACAGTAGTGTTACTTGAGCAATAAGCACTTCTTTATTAAGCAATTGGGTTGGAACAAAAATCCTGCAACCACTGCGGCCCTCCAGGAGTGACTTTGTCCACCCCTTTGTTAGATACATTTTCTGTCATCGTCTAACATACCCTTCCCACTGCTTGTTGTCTTTGCAGGTCTTCCTTCAGTTTATATTTTGCTGATTTCTTCCATTTGACAATGTTCTCTGGTAAAAGGAACTGTTTCTATTTCCTCTTCCCTCATTCCCATTTTAAACTTGACTACATTTTTAATCCTCAGTCTTTTGCCTCCTTCACTAGAAATGCCTTACTTACTTCTTCCTTTCTATCACATCACAGATGTTGATTCTCAATGTATTGTTTTCTGTTTTATATTGTTCTTCCCAATGGAGGTTTAATTTTTCTTCAGTTTAACATGTCGAGACTACAGTCCAAAGTAGAAAGTATCACTTTAATTAATTCTGTCTCTGTGGATCATCCTGCTTATTTCTGGCTAGCTATAAAAGGTACTAGAGGCTGACAATCACTAATTTGGCATCATTAGAACATACGGGGTGCTGGATTAGTGAGTTTGCTGGTTAGATTCGTACATATGAGTCAGGTTTCAAAAATTCCCAGAATTGGTCAATAGTGCAAGAATAGGGTATAG
Source organism: Polypterus senegalus (assembly GCF_016835505.1). Taxonomy (NCBI): domain Eukaryota; kingdom Metazoa; phylum Chordata; class Cladistia; order Polypteriformes; family Polypteridae; genus Polypterus; species Polypterus senegalus. The sequence goes on from NC_053164.1 coordinate 75,951,434, forward strand.
TTATTAGGCATTGCATGCCTAGAATTTTGCAAATTGATCTGCCAAATAACTTTAAGCTTAGTTGATTGAGAAATTAATTTCTGACATTTATGTGACAACCATGTGTGTGACTGTCAACTTTTTTTTTTTTCGACAACCCAGGAAAAGTATGTCAGGTCATATCACACATCAACACAGCGATAGCTGCATGTTTCAGCATTAGCAGATTTGATAATTTAATGTTTTCCTCATGAAAAGACGGGTCTGTTACATTACATTACAGTGAACTGCTGAGGCAGCTATGGGAAAGCATCTGGAAAAAAAACAAAAAAAAAAGAGTCCAGACAATTTTACAGCACACTTACATACCCCACTGCCAAGTTTATTCAGAAGTTCAACTTTATTTGTTATGGATAATGTATGGTATTTGCATATTAGACCACAGGAGCACTTTCTTTATTCATTGGAATCACACCTGAGGCTACAAATGAGCAAGTTATAATAATAAATGCAAAAAAAAAAAAAAAAAACAAGTACGAATGTCTGCTTGTACTTTTGCAGTGTTTACGAGTCTGTGTCAGCTGCTGATGTCACACCAAAGCCACCAAAACAGTATTGACAAGTTGGTTTGAATTAGAAGTAAAACTGGATTACCAGTGATGATGGTCAACCTGTATTTGGTAACCATAACCCTAACCATAATTTGATCCAACTTAACTAATGGGTAACCAAATTGCAGTACTGCTATTTCATATGTAGCACTGTGAGGATAGAATGCTCTGGTTGATGTCTTTGTGGTACTTAGCTTGAGGTGCCAAAGTTTGCAAAACTAAACCCAGCCTATGAAGATCAGTAGTAAGCATGCATTTGACTTTAAAAAAAGCTTTTGTCTTTCATAACAAATTAAATGTCATCAGAACAGATACATCAATGACACAGAGTTCTGGGAGGTCATTGGCATACAGGTTAAACAAGGTTGGAGCAAACACAGAGCCTTGTGGTAAATAATTTTTTTTTTGCTGGGCCATAAGCTAATTTCGGCTACCATGTGAAGCTGGAAGTAAATCACAGGTCAAATGAACAAACCGAATTTCTATACATTTGAATAACTTGTAAATTAGACCTTTTAATGTCAAACAAAGAAATGGTAATTGATGTATTGTCAATATACATAGTCAGTGCTGTAACTTGACTTATAGTACATATATATATATATATATATATATATATATATATATATATATATATATATATATATATATATATATATATATATATACTATAAGTCAAGTTACAGCACTGACTATGTGTATATATATTTGGGAACCCCTCTCAGCCTGCATAATAATTGACTCTACTTTCAACAAAAAAAATAACAGTGGTATGTCATTTCCTAGGAACATCTGAGTACTGGGGTGTTTTCCGAACAAAGATTTTTAGTGAAGCAGTATTTAGTTGTATGCAATTAAATCAAATGAGAAAAACTGGCTGTGCAAAAATGTGGGTACCCTTGTAATTTTGCTGATTTGAATGCATGTAACTGCTTAATACTGATTACTTGCAACACCAAATTGGTTGGATTAGCTTGTTAAGCCTTGAACTTCATAGACAGGTTTTGTCCAATCATGAGAAAAGGTATTTAAGGTGGTCAGCTGCAAGTTGTAATTCCCTTTGACTCTCCTCTGAAGAGTGACAGCATGGGATCATCAAAGCAACTTCAAATTATCTGAAAACAAAGATTGTTCATGTCATGGTTTAGGGGAAGGATACAAAATGCTATCTCAGAGGTTTAAACTGTCAATTTCAACTGTAAGGAATGTAATCAGGAAATGGAAGGCCACAGGCACAGTTTCTGTTAAACCTTGGTCTGGCAGGCCAAGAAAAATACAGGAGCGGCATATGCGCAGGATTGTGAGAATGGTTACAGACAACCCGCAGATCACCTCCACGAACCTGCAAGAACATCTTGCTGCAGATGGTGTATCTCTTCATCATTTTACAATTCAGCACAATTTGCACAAAGAACATCTGTATGGCAAGGTGATGAGAAAGAAGCCTATTCTGCACTCACGGCACAAACAGAGTCGCTTGTTGTATGCAAATGCTCATTTCGACAAGCCAGATTCATTTTGGAACAAAGTGATTTGGACTGATGAGGCAAAAATTTAGTTATTTGGTCATAACAAAAAGCGCTTTGTATGGCGGAAGAAGAACATCGCATTTCAAGAAAAACACCTGCTACCTACTGTCAAATTTGGTGGAGGTTCCATCATGCTGTGGTGTTGTGTGTCTAGTTCAGGGACTGGGGCCCTTGTTAAAGTCGAGGGTCGGATGAATTCAACCCAATATCAACAAATTCTTCAGGATAATGTTCAAGCATCAGCCACAAAGTTGAAGTTACGCAGGGGTTGGACATTCCAACAAGACAATGACCCAAAACACAGTTCGAAATCTACAAAGGCATTCATGCAGAGTGAGAAGTACAATGTTCTGGAATGGCCGTCACAGTTCCCTGACTTGAATATCATCGAAAATCTATGGGATGATTTGAAGCAGGCTGTCCATGCCCGGCAGCCATCAAATTTAACTGAACTGGAGAGATTTTGTATGGAAGAATGGTTAAAAATACCTCCATCCAGAATTCAGACACTCATCAAAGGCTATATGAAGCGTCTATAGGCTGTTATATTTGCAAAAGGAGGCTCAACTAACTATTGATGTACAAACCGGATTCCAAAAAAGTTGGGACACTATACAAATCGTAAATAAAAACTGAATGCAATGATGTGGAGGTGCCAACTTCTAATATTTTATTCAGAATAGAACATAAATCACGGAACAAAATGTATCATTTTAAGGGAAAAATATGTTGATTCAGAATTTCATGGTGTCAACAAATCCCAAAAAAGTTGGGACAAGGCCATTTTCACCACTGTGTGGCATCTCCCCTTCTTCTTAAAACACTCAACAGACGTCTGGGGACTGAGGAGACCAGTTTCTCAAGTTTAAAAATAGGAATGCTCTCCCATTCTTGTCTAATACAGGCCTCTAACTGTTCAATTGTCTTGGGCCTTCTTTGTCGCACCTTCCTCTTTATGATGCGCCAAATGTTCTCTATAGGTGAAAGATCTGGACTGCAGACTGGCCATTTCAGTACCCGGATCCTTCTCTTATGCAGCCATGATGTTGTGATTGATGCAGAATGTGGTCTGGCATTATCTTGTTGAAAAATGCAGGGTCTTCCCTGAAAGAGATGATGTCTGGATGGGAGCACATGTTGTTCTAGAACCTGAATATATTTTTCTGCATTGATGGTGCCTTTCCAGACATGCAAGCTGCCCATGCCACACGCACTCATGCAACCCCATACCATCAGAGATGCAGGCTTCTGAACTGAGCGTTGATAACAACTTGGGTTGTCCTTGTCCTCTTTGGTCCGGATGACATGGCGTCCCAGATTTCCAAAAGAACTTCGAATCGTGACTCGTCTGACCACAGAACAGTCTTCCATTTTGCCACACTCCATTTTAAATGATCCCTGGCCCAGTGACAACGCCTGAGCTTGTGGATCTTGCTTAGAAATGACTTCTTCTTTGCACTGTAGAGTTTCAGCTGGCAACGGCGGATGGCACGGTGGATTGTGTTCAATGACAATGGTTTCTGGAAGTATTCCTGAGCCCATTCTGTGATTTCCTTTACAGTAGCATTCCTGTTTGTGGTGCAGCGTCGTTTAAGGGCCCGGAGATCACGGGCATCCAGTATGGTTTTATGGCCTTGACCCTTACGCACAGAGATTGTTCCAGATTCTCTGAGTCTTCGGATGATGTTATGCACAGTTGATGATGATAGATGTCTTTGCAATTTTTCGCTGGGTAACACCTTTCTGATATTGCTCCACTATCTTTCTGCGCAACATTGTGGGAATTGGTGATCCTCTACCCATCTTGGCTTCTGAGAGACACTGCCACTCTGAGAAGCTCTTTTATACCCAATCATGTTGCCAATTGACCTAATTAGTGTTTATTGGTCTTCCAGCTCTTCGTTATGCTCAAATTTACTTTTTCCAGCCTCTTATTGCTACTTGTCCCAACTTTTTTGTGATTTGTTGACACCGTGAAATTTTGAATCAACATATTTTTCCTTTGAAATGATACATTTACTCAGATTAAACGTTTGATCTGTCATCTACGTTCTATTACAAATAAAATATTGACATTTGCCATCTCCACATCATTGCATTCAGTTTTTATTCACAATTAGTTTAGTGTCCCAACTTTTTTGGAATCCGGTTTGTAATATCTCTGTTGGGGTGCCTAAATTTATGCACCTGTCTAATTTTGTTATGATGCATATTGCATATTTTTTTGTTAATCCAATAAACTTAATGTCACTGCTGAAATACTACTGTTTCCATAAGGCATGTCAAATAGTAAAGGGAAGTTGCTACTTAATGATAAACAAAAATCCAAAGAATTAAGAGGGGTTCCCAAACTTTTTCTTATGACTGAATATATAACTATACACTCAGTTTGGCTGCATGCCCTTGTCTCTACAAGTTAATCCCACTATATCAATAGCTAATTGCCAGTTCAGTTCAATTTCTTTTATCCTCTATGGTATATGTTGTGCCCTAAGCTCCAGACGGCTGGAGAAAAAAAAAAATCTGAAGGGGTTCCGAGGCCACAAGGCCGCCCAGCCACAGTGCTTTAATCAGGTGGTGATGGCACAGATCGCCACAACAGAAAACCGGAAAAAAAGCAGAAGAGAGAGTAGGGGTTAGTATGGATTTTGGAGCCACCATGAATAGTAATAATAATTAATTGAATATACAGAGCATCAGGATTAAACTAAGATGAAGCTATGAGAAAGCAATGTTAAATTAATGTGTTTTCAGCAGTTTTTTTAAAGTGCACCACTGTATTAGCCTGGCAAATTTCTGTTGGTAAGCTATTCCAGATTTTAGGTGCATAACAACAGACGGCTGCATCACCACTTCTTTTAAGTTTAGCTCTTGGAATTATAAGCAGACACTCATTTCAAGATCTAAGGTTACGATTCGGAGTGTAAGGTGAAAGGCATTCCACAATATAGGATGAAGCGAGAATATTTAAGGCTTTGTAAACCATTAGCAGTATTTTAAAGTCAATTCTAAACAGCACAGGTAACCAATATAGTGACATCAAAACCAGAAAGATGTGCTCAGATTTTCTTTTCCTAGTTAAGATTCTAGCACCTGCATCCTGCGCGAATTGCAATCAATTGATGTCTTTATTGGGTAGTCCTGAGAGGAGTGTGTTACAGTAATCTAGCCGACTGAAAACAAAAACATGAACTAATTTTTCAGCATCTTGAAAACTTATAAGGGATCTAATTTTACTATACTGTAAGTTAAGGCAAAGTCATGAAAACCTAGCTATTAATTTACTAAAAGAGCTTGATGGTTTGAATGGTTTCCTCAGTTGGGACATTTCTTATGTTCTTATGTATTATCTAAATAGATAAAACATTTTTCCTGCTTCTAACCCAGTTAATTCTTAATCTGCTATAAACCACTTATTTCTTAAAGCCCCCTTTCTATTCTCGTGAGCTGTTGCCTGTTAAGTATATGCTAGCTCAGAATTAGTCATGTCAGTCTGCCTTTTGTTTTCTGGCTCGTCAGCAAACCGAATCTTTGTCTCCGCTAGTCTGTAACATGACAGCATCAAACATGGCGCTTTTGATATAAGGTAGACAAATTAGCTATAAGAATATGTGTTTGCATTATGTATTTAACTATATTATTACTCAATTTTAACTCAATTGTTATTTTTAGGGTACATAGCACATTGTATTATTTGTAACTCACTGTCACTGTAGCCACTGTGTACCTAGCAACCAGCACTTAAGCAGGGTGGCCAAAGGTTGGGAAGAAATGTATATATTTTCATGAGGCTATGGATCATTGGATCGGAATAAAAGAAGAGCTTACCAAGCTGAAGCATATCAGCATGAGCAGAAAGGCTTGCTTCTTTGTTATCTGGCAGAGGGAGTAATGATTGATTGAAATGAGTATACATGTGCACTCCTATTTATCTTACAAGGTGATTGACTGATTTCATTTACATTGAGATGGCTTCTGAAAGACACCTGTGAATGAAAGAAATCCAGGACAAGGTAGTTTGTACTAGTGCAGAAAAGGCAGACAACTTGCAGACAAAAATCCTAACATGAATTACAAGTACTTTGAGCCAGAGATGAGTGTCTCCAAGAACAGATATGACCAAACGTGAACATGTTAAAGCTTTTTTGAACTCTAATCTGCTTTATACCCTAACAAATATCCGGTGTATAAACTGGATTCCGCATTTCTGCACAGACATGATTACAAATAAACAGAATTCTATCTCCCTGCACGTGAGAAGACTTAGAAATTTCCCTAGCTGACAAAATGCATGCCTATATTTGAAGTACACTATGTGATGTGTGTTCAGTACTGTAAAATTGTAATAGTTGTCAGTTTTTTAATTAATTTGTCTTTTTTGTGTATAGGAGGAAGTGTGCAAGCAGGAATTTCATTATACTAGTGAGCTTCTAACAATAGAATTACACTAAAGATGACTTAACGAAGACATGCATTTACTAGAAATTCAGACGGTTAAAAATGTAGTCATCCATAATTGAGTACATTTATTGTCTACCAGTAAATAAATAAATGTGTGTGCATTATATTTTGTGGCACTGTACATTACCCAACATAATCATTTCAGTTTACAGAGAGAGACAGCTTGTTTATACTGCCATAAAAATGAATAAAAAATTTAGAGTAGCATTCTATTCCTGAATAAATGTATGCATTTATTTGCATGAGACAGATTGTTTGATTTTTCAAATGATTTGGTCAAATATTGAGTAAATAAACCTCTCCCTATGGAATTCTGCCTACACTGACAAAGCATACTGAAATTAGTATGAATGCTGGTAAGAAGTGAGGGGGGAACTGGGTCAGTATTGTTTTCCATCCAAAACAACTTGCATTAACAAATTGCTCCCATTCCTCAATGCTTACATATTTTTATGTAGGTCATAAAAAATAAAAACCCATGTTTTCCATTTTAGATGTCATCTGTTGGTCAGAATAGTAGAGGTACGATATAGTAAAAAAAAGTAAACTAAAATAAAATAAAAGATCTCCACCAGCACACATGGGAAGGTTTGCCAGAGAAGCAACATAATATCAAAAGGACCACAATACTGTTTATATTCCTGTAATTGCGATTGTTATAATGTACATTTATTATTCATCTATCTAGTACTTTTAACAATATAATATGTTTCTGGAAAAGTAGAACATGACACTACCAAGCTGCTTAGTATTTATAAAATAATGGCATTGTGAAGATACCCTCCTAAACAGAAAGAATATATGCAAAACACATAAACTGTATTGCTTCTTTAATTGAACATTGTGGACATTTTACCTGGTTATGAGTTTAGGCAGATGTTAAATTTCAGCTCTTTCAGCTTCACCACAGCCACACATCTCATAGCCAACAGCAGAAAAGTAGTATAAACTATTAATCTGACACCAAAGGCTTTGCTTTTATTCTAATAAAGTAATTATGTCTTTAGGAGATTAACTAGTTATACATAGGGCTGTCTTAATGTATGGGCACAATATGCACTGGCACAGGAGTATAGGGACCCACAATGTTTCTGAGGCCTATATACTGTATGTTTCTGTTTTGCTTTCAAAACAGGGTCCCCAGCACACTCCTTTGCCTGGGAACCTATGATGCTGTTAGGATGACCCTTAGCTAGTAAGACTTACTATGTTAATATGCTGAGATAGCACTCTCATTATGGCCAGTAATTGGTTTTTCATAGAATATGTAACTTCAGAGGTTATGCACTATGTAGCATGTACTTTATAATACATTTTCTTGTGAAATTAGCTTTGTTAGTGTGTGTGTAATTTCACATGCAACCTCAGAAGCTAAGTACCATTTCTTAGCATACGTTCTAGAGTAAAACCTCAGAGGTTAGGCAGCTTAACTTAACATGTGTTACACTTAATTCAAGGCTTAAACAATACTCACCAAATATTCAGAATTCCAGTGTGTGTTCATAGCAAAAGGGCTATACATTTTCAGCATTAATTACAATGATAACAGCAAAAATCAGTCAAATCTTAACAGTCATTGACAATTTGTGAATAGCAAATTCAAAATTATAAACAGTAACAAAATGGAATGAAGTTATAAAAACGGCAAAATAAATAATGCTAGAAATGCATAGACATGCATTCCAGAAGACAGAATCTATACTAATAAAAGGCAAAGCACTCACTGACTGACTGACTCGTCACTAATTCTCCAACTTCCCATGTAGGTAGAAAGCTGAAATTTGGCAGGCTTATTCCTTACAGCTTACTTACAAAAGTTAAGCAGGTTTCATTTCGAAATTCTACACGTAACGGTCATAACGGTTGATAACAGTCGACAACGTCTGCCATGTTGAACATTCTTATTTACGGCCCCATCTTCGCGAAATTTGGTAGGCGGCTTCCCTGCACTAACCAAAACCGATGTACTTACTTATTTTCGATGGTATGACGCCACTGTCGGCCGCTATATTGAACTTTCCAACGTCACCAATTTTCAAACTTCCCGTGTAGGTAGAAGGCTGACCCCATCTTCACGAAATTTGGTAGGTGGCTTCCCTGCGCTAACCAAAACCGATGTACGTACTTATTTCGGTGGTATGACCATTGTCAGCCGCCATATTGAATTTTCCAAACGTCACTAATTCTCCAACTTCCCATGTAGGTAGAAGGCTGAAATTTGGCAGGCTCATTCCTTACAGCTTACTTACAACAATTAAGCAGGTTTCATTTCGAAATTCTACGCGTAACGGTCATAACAGTCAACAACGTCCGGCATGTTAAACTTTCTTATTTACGGCCCCATCTTCACGAAATTTGGTAGGTGGCTTCCCTGAGCTAACAGAAAACAATGTATGTACTTATTTCGGTGGTATGACGCCGCTGTCAGCTGCCATATTGAATTTTCCAACATCACTAATTCTCCAACTTCCCGTATAAGTAGAAGGCTGAAATTTGGCAGGCTCATTCCTTACAGCTTCTTTACAAAAGTTAAGCAGGTTTTATTTCGAAATTCTACGCGTAATGGTCATAACGATGAACAATGTCCGCCATGTTGAACTTTCTTATTTATGGCCCCATCTTCTAGAGACCGTGTCCACCATGAAAAACCATGTGAAAGGAACAACAAAGCCCCGCCCAGAAACTCTGCCCCTCCTCCCACGTGCTCAAATGGCACTAGACTGTCTGTTAGCGCCATTCACCGTAATGTACTGGAGTGTAAAACTATCAAATCTGCAACTTCACAAACTGTCCTTATTCCCTTGATATGCCTGACACCGTCAGATTCAAATTTAATTTTTACTTTTACCTGAAGACAATTTCCTGTTCGATTGGCATTTGCGATGACAATTAATAAGGCACAAGGACAAACTTTTAAAAAGATATGCCTGTATCTGCCAAAACCAGTCTTCACTCACAGACAATTATATGTTGCTCTCTCCAGAGTTCCATCTTTTCATTCACTTTCTGTTGTATCCTCAAACCCTCCCTTTTTAGACAGCTGTGATTTTCCAGAAGTGTTCAACCATCAATAAATAATTATAAGGCGTTTGTTATGCCGCGGGTTCACTATTGTGTTGTATTTTGCTCTCTCCAGAGTTCCATCTTTTCATTCACTTACTGTTGCATTCTCACACCAACCCATTTTAGACAACCGTGTCTTTCCAGAAGTGTTTAGCATTCAATAAATAATTATGCATGAGATTCAGCGTGTGTCTACCCGGCACAGAGAGGCGTGGGTAAGCCACTGAACCCCATTCGGGCTGCAAACCGTGGAATTCCCACTAAGTGCGACTCATACGCTCCCAATGATTACATCCCTACCCTTTGTACACACCCCACTCCCACCTCACTACTACCGTGGTCGGGTGTCTTGGTGGATTATATATAGAAAAGCAGCCAAAACCGCACAGAGCAATGAAAAGTCTATGTGAGTCACAGGTGCATCTGGACTGTGCAAAGACGACAACAACTCAAGTGACGAGTTAGAGGTGGGCACATGAGCTGGCAGTGCATACTGAACGAGAAATCAGCAGACTAGCATGAAGTAGGAGGCAGAATGAACGTCCTTCTCCTCTCCTCCCGTTCCACCCTCCGCGCCTGAGCGCCGTCCAACCCCATCCCTCCGTCTGGGAGGAGAAGGCGCGATGGCAGTCCGCCAGTTTTCAGTCACGGACGATTGTGTGTTGGTTTGTTCCGTGCATTGTTACAATGTTGCTTTTCTTGCTGATTTATTACATTACAGATTTTTCAAATGTTAATTTTCTCCCTGTGCTTAAAAATCATTAAAAAAACGGCCTGATTATGCGGCGTATGGTACGCCGCGGTTTGGCTAGTTTCTTATATTCTCTTTATTCATCCAAACATATCCTTTTTATAGACTGAGAACCTAAAACAAGTCAGAGATCAAAGCTAGTCCAATGGGCCATAATCTTCAAAAGCGCTGACAGCAGTTCAATTTGCTGCTGAGGAACACAAGGAGAAACTAAATTGACTGACACTTTGCATGTCATGAAACACAGAGCTTAACCCCCGAGAAAGCATACCTAGGTTGTGCTTCATTCATATGCATATTCATAGAAAAATGTTCAGAGAGATTATGACAGAAATATACATTTCTGAAAATAACCCCAAAAGTCAACATATAGCATTAATTTAAGACCAGACAGTCCTATGAAGATATTACACATGTAACAGAAATTTTTAAATAAATTGCAATGATCTTGTAAGACATAAAACTGACATCCCTTTTGAGTGATCGGATGCTTTTAACACCAGTGGTCTTGTAAGAACAAAAGAGCCTATCTTTCCTGGAGTAAAACAGTTCTCGTTAGATAAACGGTATTCTTTCTTTTCTGGAGTCAAACAGCAGTTAATTGATGATGCAAATGTATGAGTAAGTTCCTTATGCCACATGCTCTAAATTCAGTATACTAAAATGTGAGACACTGATGATCTAGTCTGTATTCATTCATTAATTTTCTGATTTCTCTTACAATAACATTACATCATATGGAGCTCAATCCTCTCTTTACTGTATCAGATGTATAGCAGAAATTAACCTGGATACCAGTTTATTGCAGGATACATTCAATGACACTGTGGTAAGACATGGGCTGTATGAGAGCCCGGGATAGTATGACTCGTGTATTGGTTTACCATTCAGTGAAATGAAAACAAAGTTTTGTAAGGAGGTACGGTGCAGCATAGGAAGCTGGAAAAGCATGCTGTATTGTAAATGAAGAGGCAAATCAGGTAGCACACGCCTCCATGGGATGTGCAGATACCCAACTAGTGTTCCATCAACTTAGGGAGAAGAGAAGCAGGTGAGGTGCTGGTTAGTTAGATGCTGTACAAGGGTCCAGGGAGAGTTCAGGAAAGTTTCACCTGAGCTGAGTTTAGGAAAGGAGACTAGACTGTGGATCTGTCCCATATTAAGGTATGAGCACATGTACAGGTTTAATACCCCACTGAAATAGAAGTTGTAATTAGGAACAGTGCAAACTTGGCAGCGTTCAAGCCCCTATGGGTGGGGTGGACAGTTGGCTGGCTGGGAGATATCCCACATGGACATTTAAAACACTACAAGGGCTACCAAGAGGAATATCTATGGTAAATGTCAGGATTAATTCAGTATTGTTATGTAAATTCATTTGTTTATAAAATGGATCTCTGCTCTTATTTTTTTTGACGATTCTGTAATAGTCTGCTGTGATGAATGCTCCATCTTCAGCATTTACTGAAGAATATATAAAAGACACAATTGACAGTTTTCCTCCTGCCTGTTTCCTGACAACAGAAGTCCTTGTTTGAGGACAAGATTGCTTTCTTTAATACATTTCCTGTTTCATTTCTATCACACCCAGTGGTGAGATCTAGTCAGAATACTGTTGAAGTATTCAGTGAAGTTTCTTTGCCTGTGTAATTTATGGGAGGATTAAGAGTGCAAGAACTTGATTTGGACTTTGTTTTTTTATACTTAATCCTTCACAATTACACTTTCTGATTGTGTCAGTACACAAGGACTGATTTTATTGATAATTTGTTTGGCACAAAACTGTGATATAGCATATGCATAAAATAAACAGATTATGTATTTTAATTAAAATGATTCTATGTCTCACTATCCTCTCTCTCTAAAGACTATAGATGCTCGTAGTCTGAGCTATGTGCAAATATACCATTGCATGGGGCATCACAGGAAGACACAAAACAGAGCCACTTAAATTAAAATGCAAGAACAAACAAGCACAGGTAGAATGTGAACACTTCACAAAGAAAATGACAGGGCAGCCTTTTGGACCTAGGATCCTTCCTTTTTTGATGTAAATACAAAACCAATGCAAAACCATGTTATCCTAAGAGACAATGTAAGAAAGTAAAATGTGGACATACAGTATAAATCTGTAGCATTGAAGAATAAATTAAATAAACTAAATCAATTGGATGAAACAATTGTTAAACCAAAATAAAAACTTTTGCTTCCCCTATGCCAATCCAGGTGAGTCTGTTTGTCCACAGGCACATGGCTAGGGCGCTGTCTTTACAACAACAGCAACATTTATTTATATAGCACATTTTCATACAAACAGTAGCTCAAAGTGCTTTACATAATGAAGAATAGAAAAATAAAAGACACAATTATAAAACAAAATAAATCAACATTAATTAACATAGAATAAGAGTAAGGTCCAATGACCAGGGTGGACAGAAAAACAAAAAACTCCAGACGGCTGGAGAAAAAAAAAATCTGTAGGGATTCCAGACCATGAGACTGCCCAGTCCCCTCTGGGCATTCTACCTAACATAAATGAAACAGTCCTCTTTGGATTTAGGGTTCTCACGGAAGGACTTGAAGATGATGGTTACGTAGACTTCTGCCTTTTAATCCATCCATCATTGTTGGAGCATCATGATGCCTTTGAGTAGGTGGAAACCGGAAAAAGAAACAGAAGAGAGAGTAGGGGTCAGTATGATTTTAGAGCCACCATGAATAGTTATTATGATGAACTGAACATACAGAGTATCAGGATTAAGTTAAATTGAAGTTATACAAAGGCCATGTTAAAGTAATGTGTTTTCAGCAGTGTTTTAAAGTGCTCTACTGTATCAGCCTGGCGAATTCCTATTGGCAGGCTATTCCAGATTTTAGGTGCATAGCAGCAGAAGGCCGCCTCACCACTTCTTTTAAGTTTTGTTCTTGGAATTCTAAGGAGACACTCATTTGAGGATCTGAGGTTACGATTTGGAATATAAGGTGTCAGACATTCCGATATATAAGATGGGGCGAGATTATTTAAGGCTTTATAAACCATAAGCAGAATTTTAAAGTCAATCCTGAATGACACAGGTAACCAGTGTAGTGACATCAAAACTGGAGAAATGTGTTGATTTTCTTTTCTTAGTTAGGATTCTAGCAGCTGCATTCTGCACTGGGTAGTCCTGAGAGGAGTGCGTTACAGTAATCTAGTCGACTGAAAACAAACGTGAACTAATTTCTCAGCATCTTTCAGTGATATAAGAGGTCTAACTTTACTTATGTTTCTTAAGTGAAAAAATGCTGTCCTAGTGATCTGATTAATATGATTTAAAATTCAGATTACAGTCAACAATTACCCCTAAGCTTTTTACCTCCGTCTTGACTTTTAATCCTAATGTATCCAGTTTATTTCTAATAGCCTCATTGTATCCATTATTGCTAATCACTAAGATTTCAGTTTTCTCTTTATTTAACTTGAGAAAATTACTATTCATCCATTCTGAGATACAAGTCAGACATTGTGTTAGTGAATCAATAGAATCGGGTCATCAGGTGCTATTGATAAGTACAGCTGTGTGTCATCAGCATAGCTGTGGTAGCTCACGTTGTGCCCTGAGATAATCTGACCTAACGGAAGCATGTAGATTGAGAATAACAGCGGACCCAGGATAGAGCCTTGTGGAACACCATATTGGATATCATGTGTCTATGAGTTGTAATTACCACAACTAACAAAGAATTTTCTCCCTGTCAGGTAGGATTCAAACCAATTTAAGACACTGCCAGAGAGGCCCACCCATTGACTAAGGCGATTTCTAAGAATATTGTGATCAATGGTGTCAAATGCAGCACTCAGATCTAAGAGGATGAGAACAGATAAATGGCCTCTGTCTGCATTTCACTAAAATCATTTACTACTTTAACGAGTGCAGTTTCTGTGCTGTGATTTGTTCTAAAACCGACTGAAATTTATCAAGAATAGCATGTTTATTTAGGTGGTCATTTAACTGCATAATGACTGCCTTCTCAGAACTTTACTTAAGAAAGGCAGGTTAGAGATGGGTCTAAAATTATTCTGATTAGATTATGTTTCTTAAGTAGGGGTTTAACTACAGCAGTCTTAAGACAGTCTGGGAAGACCCCGATATCTAATGACGAATTTACTATGTGAAGAACATTATCAATTAGCACGCCTGATACTTCTTTGAAAAACCTTGTTGGTATTGGGTCAAGGACGAGGTGGAGGGTTTTAATTGAGATATTATTTTTGTAAATCAGGTAAATCTATCCTAGTGAAAGAGTTTAATTTGTTTATAACAGGATGCTGGGGTTTAGGAGGATCCTTAGTGTTGGAGGGATATACTATGTTATTTCTAATATCATTAATTTTTTGATTGAAAAATACAGCGATAGCCTCACAGGTTTCACTGGAAGTACTTAGGAGGCATTCCTTTGAGTTACCTGGGTTTAGTAGGCGATCAGTTGTAGAAAATAAGACTCTGGGATTACTAGCATTGTTATTTATAATCTTAGAGAAATAGCAGCGCTCTCAAGACGGACAGTGTTATTGTATTCTGTTATTTTGACTTTTAATATTTCATAGTGGATAGTAAGTTTAGTCTTCCTCCATTGACGCTCAGCTCTACGGCATGTTCTCTTTAAATCAGACACTCTTTGGGTCTTCCATGGTATAACAATGCTAGAAGATTTTTTCACTGTCTTTTCAGGTGCAACTATGTCAACAGCAGCTCTCACTTTAGTATTAAATCTTTCCACCTTACTATTTACATTATCCTCGCTATTATAGCTGGCACTATAAACGGACTGATTGCTTAAAATGTTTGTAAGTTTTAAAGCTGCTGCTGAATCAAAGAAGCGTTTTTAACAATATGCTTCTCATGAGTGTTTTTATCATTATTTCTATATTAAAAAGTAGAAGAAAATGTTCTGATAGACCAATATCAATGATCTGTTTTATATCAACTTTCAGTCCTTTAGTAATCACTAAGTCTAATATATGACCTGCTTTATGTGTAGGCTGATTTATGAGTTGTCTCAAATCAAAAGAATCCAGGAGGTTCATAAATTCTTTTACTTTTAGATCACACTGATTATCTATATGAAAATTAAAGTCGCCAACTATTAGGAGTGTGTCATAGTTAGTAATTAAAATTGACATTAAGTCAGAGAATTCCTCAAAAAAAGACGCGTTATTTTTAGGAGGTCTATACACGGATAATACTAGAACTTGAGAATCTCCATGATAACAACGCGAGATACTCAAAGGACTTGAACTTACCAAAACTGACATCTTTACATTTTAATCGCTCGAGTAAATGTTAGCCAATCCGCCCCTTTTCCCTGGCGGTCTGCACGAGTAAAACTGTAATCCGGAGGCAGATTCGATTAAAACAGCGTGCATCTGAATTAAGCCATGTTTCATTTAGTGCAATAAATCTATTTTTATCACTAATAAGATCGTTGATAAAAACGTTTTGTTAGTTAAAGCTCTAACATTTAATAGTGCCATATTTAATGTTTGGAGGTGCAGAGATGAGTACTATATGCGTTATTGATATTTGGAATAGGAACTAAATTATTTTATTAGCGCCGCTCTGTGTGTATTTTTTGTTTAATCTGTGATCTGTTTTATAGTTTTAATACATTGTTCCTCTAAAATAGTAATTTTAATTAGATTATTGGAGTTTATGCCGTATTTCCTAGATTTTCTACGTGCATTGAGATTGCTTATTACAGTATTAATGTTGTGCACTTTAACGGAAGACTCTATTAAACACTTATCATGTCCTAGCACAACTGTATCATTTCGGAAGGGGTTAAGAGCAGAGATAGATAGTCAAGATAAACGAATTACCTTCGATATGTTTTCGGAGAGGACCCGGCGCGAAACTGTTCGGATGCAGGCCATCACGCTTGAAGAGACGGCCTTTCCAAAAGAGATTCCAATTGTTGATGAAACCGACCTTCTTCTTGCAGAAACCCTGTAGCCAGTTGTTCAATCCTAGCAGACGACTGTAGTACTCGTTGGATCGTCTGACGAGAGGTAGTGGACCCGAAATAAAGATCTTTGCCGATGGGGTCCTCTCCTTCGTGTCTTTAATCAAAGCTGCGAAGTCAGCCTTGAGGATTTCTGATTGTCGGTGCCTTATATCGTTTACGCTGGCATGCAAAACGATTGCTCCAACTGCCCTCTCCTTGTGCTTCTCGTAGACTGCTGGCGCACGTCTCATCACATCTCGGACACGAGCACCGGGAAAACAAGAAACAAATGATTTTCCATTAGGGCATGCGATATTAAGGTTTCTAACAATAGAATCACCTACCACTATTACTTCACCAGGGGCTGAAGGCGAACTGGAGACGCGGAGAGGGTCGAACCGGTTTTGAGATAGGATGCTCGCCTGTGTCGATGGAGGGGCTCTGGCCTTGAACCCCCACCTGCATAACTGAAATCCACCGAGGTCATCAGTGGTGTCGCTCCTACGAGACGCGGGGGTGAGGTCGGCACAATGCGGGGTTGATGTTTCGCCGATTACAGATGGCGAGGACGGTTTATCCAGTAGCCGGGCCTTCAGATCTCTAAGGTATCTCCATCGGGACAGGAGTTTCTGAATCTATTTGTTGAGTGCCTGGAGTTCTTCAACTACGATTGCAACGCGATTTACCCCACTGTCGGCCATTGTCTGCTTCTGCTTTGTGCCCTAGGAGGAATGAGAGAGAGAGAGAGGTTAGTCTTTAAACTTTGAACCTCTATCTCATGCACTCTAAAAGCTACAAATCAAGTCAAGTTGGGGAGCATGCTCTGGTACAGTGCGTTGCCGTACCCACTACACGACGAAACAACTCAGGATCCCGATTGGAAACACCCCAAGCAGACACACGGTCCAGTCCCACCCTCCAGAAGGGACCCTCTATTTGCCGCAGCCAGGTGTTACGTGGGTGACCCCTTGGCCTGGTCCAGCCACTCAAGTCCCCAACAATGAGAATCTTATGAGCTGGGTCACCCGTGGGGAAATGCGCCACATGGCCATAACTGACACTCCCTCACAATGCAGGTAATGTGCTTCATTCAGGACTCCATGAGCAACCGCTCATTCGACACAAAGTCAAACCAATGGTACCCAAGGATTTTCCGGAAAGACACGGTACCAAAGGAGTCCATACTTACGTAAAAGCTATGCTGTCTGGAAATGGTTGAGAGTGCTATCAGGTAAGCACTCAAACATTTTACCTTCCACTCATTGTACGTTAATCCTACTATTAAAATTAACAAAACCATTTTTCACAGAGGAACTCGTGCATGGCAGCAAGCGCTGTCCTGTGACTTTTTAAACCAAAGCCAATCAGCCAGTAATCACAATGGTAAGGCGCTGTGAGTCCCTCAAAAGCCAAGACTGTATAAACAAATGTGCACGTCATTCACTTTTTTTGTAAAGAATCTTTACTTTTAGCTGATACTTTTTTTGAAATTCTTGAGTTAAATAAGATGATGTCTAACTTGGGTTAGCTCCATGTCCTCAATTGCTTCCAGAAGCCTCTTCAACCCGTAACAATCGATAGTCATAGTCCGAGATGAGCAAGGCAAATGAGAACACATACATTCAGCAAGGGGTTGGTGCATAACTGTCAGTGCTTTCATTAAATATCCAACAACTGGAAGTGCAAACAGTGCAGTGATTCAAAAAGTTAATCAACAAATACAGTAAATAAATAATCCATTAAGATCCTTGGGCGGACTCCAGCACGATTGCACCTGCTCCTCTAAGATAAAACAGCAGGGACAATCCACCCCTAGAGCACCTATCCTTTGCTCCTACGTGGGATTAACAACCAGGCTGCCTCCCACAGCTCCCTGTTTCTTTCTGTTTCTTCTCTGCTTCTCTTTTCTCTGATCCATTCTCTATCTGTTCTTTCGAATGTGCCAGAGTACACGATCAACTAACCTTCCTTGGAGCAAAGCGTGTTCAGTCACACCCTCACCCGATCAGAATCTACATGCTCCAGGTTCTGATTATTTATTGAAAAACTACACTTTGCCATAGACCTTTCATCACATTAACATATCATCAACTGATTCATGTCCAATGACAATGCAGCAGTAGTGTGAAACAAGTTAATGACATCTGCAACAAACTGCCAGAAAACAATACAAACAATAAATAAAAATAAATTTCAAGAAAGCTGACAGACTATATTCCAAAACACCAAATTTATTCTATAATGACTAGAGACTATGGCAGGCCCTATGCTACATCGTGTAGGTCAGAATCAGTAAATACTCAAGAAAGACAGAGAACACTTTAAATAGAAATCTCACATAAAAATAGATTCTAAAGTAAAAAAAAAAAATGAAGTGTCTTGTCTGAAGAAGCCAAGTAAGCAGAAAAACTGAGTTCTCCACAGCAGGTGCAAAGTGCAAGACTCCATTCCATGCCTAGAAAGTTCTGCCAAAGTGTCTCAGGGGGACTCATCTCTGTTTCTTCAGGGTGATCTGATATTCATGAAAGCAAAATTATCCTCTGGAAAGAAACCAAAAGGACATGATAAAAGGAAACATCCAATAAAATCACGTCAGAGTGGAGGTACATTGATGTAAACATGAATGAAGGCTGCTCTGGAATTAGAGATAATCAAACTAGATGTGAACTGATTTTGATTAACTGCGGGACAGAGGTTTTACAGGTGTGTTGACACCAAACATCAGTATTGGTGTCTTCCACCCTTTCTTATTCTTACTGTCACAGAAGGAGTTACAAAGGCACATTCTTTTTCTGCAGCATAACATAAAATTAGTCTGTAGTGATCTTGTACTCATTTTTCTAAGTCATTATGGCTTGAATAATACAATAAAAGCAGAGAGCAATGAATAATTTTCATTAAGCCAAGTACCCTTGAGCAGAAAACTGCAAGCCTGGTTTATGTATTATTAAACCTGCCATTTTACACTCGGTAAGCAGCATTAGTATTAGTTAATCAAATGTTTATTCCTAATCGTAGGCTTGTTAAAGGTGACAAGAAGGGCAGTAATCTACAAAAAACACCATCTTGTGTATGTTATGCGCCAAGGATATTGATGACTAGCGGCATACGGCTTGAATGCTGTGTTTTCATTTCTAATGCTTTCTTGTTTGTCTTGCCTGATTTAGTGGCATTTCCAATTGGTTCACCTGATGCTTGAAATACAGACTTTTTTCAAGTGACCTTTAATTTAAGTAAAGCTGCATAACTCAAAAGGAAGTTTAATGACTGTGATGAAGAGTTTATTTTGGGACTGGAGTATTTCCATGAAAGCTGTTCTGCAATAACTCACTGCACAGGTAGGGTCATTATCTGCTCCTCCATCACCCTTCTTTCAACAGGGAACTGAAAAGGCAGGGATGTGCTTTGCTGGGATCTAGATAAGGTTAAGCTCATTGGAGCTGAGAGCCTGTCTCTTCTGAAGTTGTATTTTATTTAAGCAGTGTTTCCTTTTTAACCAAAAGCTTCCTTCTTGGCTTTAGCACATTTTTAAGAAAGTATTTTAATTCATCTATATTAGGCATCCTCCCATGATGCCCTGTGCTCTCGGACCCCAGCACAATTCAAGGCCTGGGCATCTGAGACCCCAGCGAGAGAAAGAGACATGAAGATAGTCAGAAAATGCTCATTAAAGTGCAAAACAGGAATGCACTTTATTAACTTTGGTGCTTTAAAATGTGAATGGATTCTCCATTCATGCACTTTTTAATATACCCTGTCCACATTAGTGTAGGTTCACACAAAGAAAATAAAGAAAATTCAAAAATACCTTTAAAAGTCCTGATGGACACATTCTCATAGTTAAAAAGAAAACTATAACTACTAATTTGGAAGTCAAAAATAACTCCGCAGTCCACCTGTGATTAATTACATATCTCCATTCCTTCAGGACATCCAGAGGCCCAATTACAACCAGGCACTGTGCATTATCTCTACTTCCCAAACCTTCCTTCTGTTCTTTGCCCATGACTAGTCCCACACCTATTTTATCCCTGCACACTTGAAAGTCCAGTTGCAAAGCACTTTCCCCATTCATATGATCCATAGGTCACTCGCCCACCACCAGTTGTCCTCTTAATTGTAAATAGGGAATTGGTCCACAAATCTGTCTTCTTACCTCTGACCTCCAGTGTGTTGAGCAGGTCAGATCACAATCTGTAAGATACCAGAACAGACTCCAAAAAGACTAATCTAACAAACTACTCAATAAGACTCACTCAGGCTTCAGCTACTCCTGACTGTGTCGCTCGCAGGCATTAACTGCCTCTCAGAGAATGTGCAACTACTCTTAGCTGTTCTAGTCTGCTTTTTCCAATTTCTCCCACGGTACCATGTGCTCCCAACCGGTTCACTACCAGTGCGCAGTACTACTCATTAGTATCATGAGTATCATTGTTGTTGGTGCGTACACAAATACTAACACTAATCACTAGCAAATCACTTTAACTCTCACTGCCAACAGTGCCACCTTGGGAAGCCTAAATGAGGCCCAGCCTGCACCACCCATCTTCAGGTAAATGCATGTACAAACTACACTAACATTAGTGACATGAACAGTCCTGAACCTGTTTCCATCAGGTCACGCTATGTGGGTCGCCAACACTTATTGTCTTTTGTCATTTACTTTTTTAATACCTTTGTTATTTGAATGTATGGCCCAGCTAGTAGTACTTGGAAAGAAATTCAGAGAACAACCTAATTCATAAATTGCATCGCACTATTAGAACATTTCTTGCCTTAGCATGACTGAAACAAAGTAGAAGACTAGCAAAGAAAAAAATGAATTTAGGGAAAACTTTTTAAATGCAATTTTACAAAATAATCAATAGCTTTATATAGGAGTGTAAGCTTGAACTTTGAAAAGGTTACATCAGGCCTAATGGTTTAGAGATGTGATATCCAGCTAATGCAACTTTTAAAAGGGCGGTGTATGCATGACATTCATAGATTTCTGTTATTGGCGGTTTTCTGGGATCAGTATGCTATATGACAACAGAAAGTGCCATGAGAGAAAAGCCCTTGCAAAGCTAGGTCACAAATGTGACATGGCATCTGGCCAGCACATTGATCTCATATTATCACTACAAAACATTTTT
The DNA here is from genome assembly GCF_016835505.1 of Polypterus senegalus. NCBI lineage: Eukaryota > Metazoa > Chordata > Cladistia > Polypteriformes > Polypteridae > Polypterus > Polypterus senegalus. The sequence continues at coordinate 75,972,948 of NC_053164.1, forward strand.
TCTTATATAATAAAGAATAACAGTTTTTAGGGAACTACCTTGCACTTTGCTCATGAAAGAAATGCATTCTTATTCTTCAAGTGTTTTTTTTTCTCTTTTTCTGAGCTTGATGGCTGTCAAGGGGATATTGCATTATGTTTTGTTTTTTGACAGATTGGATAAGCTGCACAAAGGCTGGATTTCTCACTCACAATTTAGGAAGGGATTTCTTTATTTCTTCTCAATAGCACAATCCCTTCACGTCCATTGGGGAACTGACCAAGTGAATCCTGCTATTTGTGGTTCAGAAGATCGAGATTAAAACCTTTTATTGCCCAGAAAGTTCAAAATTATAAAGATAACATATTGTAGTTTTTCTTTTACTATAAAAATATGTAATTTTCACTTTACTCATATTAGCTAATAGAACACTTGACTAGCTTATTTCTGACTCTGCTGGAGGTAGATGTTTCAGTGGGATGCAAGTTGGAACAACAGGGAGATTCCAAATAAGTAAGCTGACAACAAGAGCCCTACTGAAAATGCAAACCAATATTGGCAGAACTTGCAGATGAAATTAAAACGGCATTCCAGTCTTGTGTTGACCAAATGTGTCCTGCCTCGATGTCTTGATGCTTTGAAAGTGTTATACAAAATAAAAATGCTGCCACCAGAGCCCTGATTAGACTGACCACAACAAAAATACAGCACCATTCTCTCTCTCTCTCTATCTATATATATATATATATATATATATATATATATATATATATTTATATATATATAGATATATATTTATATATATCTATATAAATATATATACTGTTCAAAAGAATTAAAGGAACACTTTTTAATCAGAGTATAGCATAAAGTCAATGAAACTTATGGGATATTAATCTGGTCAGTTAAGTAGCAGAGGGGGTTGCTAATCAGTTTCAGCTGCTGTGGTGTTAATGAAATTAACAACAGATGCACTAGAGGGGCAACAATGAGATGACCCCCAAAACAGGAATGGTTTAACAGGTGGAGGCCACTGACATTTTCCCTCCTCATCTTTTCTGACTGTTTCCTCACTAGTTTTGCATTTGGCTACAGTCAGTGTCACTACTGGTAGCATGAGGCGATACCTGGACCCTACAGAGGTTGCACAGGTAGTCCAACTTCTCCAGGATGGCACATCAATACGTGTCATTGCCAGAAGGTTTGCTGTGTCTCCCTGCACAGTCTCAAGGGCATGGAGGAGATTCTAGGAGACAAGCAGTTACTCTAGGAGAGCTGGAGAGGGCCATAGAAGGTCCATAACCCATCAGCAGGACCAGTATCTACTCCTTTGGGCAAGGAGGAACAGGATGAGCACTGCCAGTCCCCTACAAAATGACCTCCAGCAGGCCACTGGTGTGAATGTCTCTGACCAAACAACCAGAAAGACTTCATGAGGGTGACCCAAGGGCCCCATGTCTTCTAATGGGCCCTGAGCTCACTGCCCAGCAGCATGCAGCTCGAATTGGCATTCGCCATAGAATACCAGAATTGGCAGATGCACCACTGGTGCCCTGTGCTTTTTACAGATGAGAGCAGGTTCACCCTGAGCACGTGACAGAAGTGAAAAGGTCTGGAGAAGCCATGGAGAACATTATGCTGCCTGTAACATCATTCAGCATGAGCAGTTTGGTGGTGGGTTAATGATTGTCTGGGGAGGCATATCCATGGAGGGTCACACAGACCGCTACAGGCTTGACAAAGGCACCTTGGCTGCCATTAGGTATCAGGATGAAATCCTTGGACCCATTGTCAGACCCTATGCTGGTACAGTGGCTCCTGGTGCATGACAATTCCTGGCCTCATGTGGTGAGAGTATGCAGGCAGTTCCTGGAGGATGAAGGAATTGATACCATTGACTGGCCACCACACTTTCCTGACCTAAATCCAATAGAACACCTCTGGGACATTATGTTTTGGTCCATCCAATGCCACCAGGTTGCACCTCAGACTGTCCAGGAGCTCAGTGATGCCCTGGTCCAGATCTGGGAGGAGATCCCCCCACAACACCATCTGTCATCTCATTAGAAGCATGCACCGATGTCGGGCATGTATACAAGAACACAGGGGCCATACAAAGTGCTGCGTACAATTTTGAGTTGCTGCAATTAAATTTTGGCAAAATGGATTAGCCTGCCACATAATTGTTTCACTCTGATTTTTGGGGCGTCTTTGAATTCAGGGCTCTGTAGGTTGATCATTTTCATTTCCATCAAACGATGTGGCATCCTATCGTTCCTAACACATTACCCAGTCTATATCAGTATAGATATCCAGGAGGATTTCTTTTTCCCATTGAGATCTGATGTGTTTTAAAAGTGTTCTTTTAATTTTTTTGAGCAGTTTATATATATAAAACTGCATTAATGTAAATTATATTTATGTACTTAAACTAAATTGACTAGCTTAATATCATCAAAAACTAAATTCTAGTGTAATGGTTATTGCTTACATTTACATTACTTTTTACCCTATCATTTCTAATATATACAAATAATAGTTGCATTATTTTGCAATGAATGCACAATATTCATTTTTCTAGCTATGGGGAACTTTTTTAGCATGCCAGTAGCAGGAGTGAATGTGAAGAGTACGATCATCAAGTCACAGATGATGTTGAAAAACAGAGGACGGGATTTGTGGAGTTTTATTGCAGGTTTTAATGTAAGCCCATTTGAGAGATCTGAGACTTATAGTTTGAATTAAATCCATCTTTTACAGCGCAAGTCTACAGTTGCGGCCCTGTTTAATTTGACTTTGCTATATCTGTATCTCCTATTCTACGTCAGCTTGATGATTATTATTTCGATTATTATTACTGGATCATTATCTACATGTTGTAGCCTATAATTTTTGTCCTCCTCCCTCCAGTGTTTGACAGGTTGGTGGACATGCATAACACATTGTATATATTCTGATTATACCATTTTGTAAAATTTTGTTAATTTCTAAAATCTGTATAGGATGTCAGTCACAAGTGATGTTTGTTAGGAGTCTCATAAAAGCACCAAACCTTTTAGCTTGGAGAAGGAAGTTTGAAACGACAAAGGTGTTTAGACAAGTCTGTGGGAAGCATTTTGCATTAAACATTTGAATTGTTTTAATGTTGGTTTTGCGCTTTATTGCATTAAAACAGCTAATCTTCTTTTATTGTTTTATATTTGTTCTGTTGTTTAGAGAATGCACTGTGTCATGAAGCCTGTATATGCAATATGTACTGTATTATATGTGAATTAAGAGTATCATCTCATGCTTAGTAAGGATAAATTTGGGATGTGGGTGTTGGTGGTGAAAGGCAAAAATGCACTTTGCCTAAAGGGGCATTGTTCCATTGACTAAAACTGTATCCAGCATAATGCAAATTGCAGAATGAAATTCTTCTGCTATATTTGTACTAAGGTCTTGATCCAGACTTACAAAACTTGAGAAGAGCAACATGGCTGCAGTGCCACCAAATGAGTGACTTAGCATATTCACTTCATGGTTCAACATGATTTAGCAGACCAACTGCACATTATACACTTGGGAATAACTGGCTATCTCTCGAGAACAAATCCTATTCACATTAGAAACAAATAATGTATGGTCTTTAAATGAACATTTTTTAAGAAAAAAAAATTCATTGACACTTGGCGCTTGTGCAACAACACCAGGGCAGATTCAAGCTATTCCATGTAGTTTCTTTTAAGTCACAGGAGAAGAAATGGCCTGTGCAATTCACTCTTGCAAACATTTGTCCACAACGTAAGAAGCTGTGGGTGAGAGGGGAGGTTGAAAAATAAAAATCTTTATAATCTATGATCCTTCTGTAATGCAATTTTTGCCTTTAATATATTCTTCAATCAGCCATTTTCTGAGCTTGTTTATTCCAGTTTAGGTTTGCAGGAGACACAGCCTGCTCCCACAGCATTGTGTGTAAGGTAGGGACCTGATCTGTCATTTTTTAAATTTCTTTGTAGTGGTGAAAAATTATGCTTAGAATAATTAATGGTTTAGTTATGTCACATGTCTAACAAGAGTCATTCTGGAAATGGCATGACATTTATATTAGTGTTTCTGCTCATAGAAGTTTATTGTCAGGCATAATAACCTTCCAGTATTCAGAGCAACTCTGAAAACATTTTTAAAGTACACTGTTCTGTTTGAGTTGTAACACTACATGTCTCATGGTATATAATGTTCTCCAAAGAATTTAAACACTTTGATGTTTAGAGATAATGTACTTGACATGTTTATAAATTATTAAAGTATTTAATATTAATATGTATACATTTCAAAATGTACATGAAGTCTAACAATAAGAGTAAATTAAAAAAATCACAGCAAAAGCTGTATTTACTTGTAGACTAAAGGGCACTGTCTCCTTGGACAGCAATATCTTTGGTGAATCAATATATTTTGTTGCTGAAGATACATTTCAGACCTTGATTGAATGCCTATTTAGAGAGATGTAGCATTTTTTATATCTTTAGACCCTCAAAGCATCACAAAAAATATTTGATATGAAAGCTGCAGATAAGCTGTATGTATTTTTACAGGTCTTGAGTGAAGGTGTCATGTGGGGCTTTAGTGTTTATGTGTAATCCTGCATATTGGAATTTTTCAGCATACGCCCTTTATCATGTACTGGGTTCGGTGTAGCAAAATCTGCATGTGCTGGTGTTCTTCCAGATTTCACAAATATTCATTGTCTTTTCTGAATCAGTGGCATTTAAACTGTTTTGTTACTCAGCAGACTTAATAAGTGTGCCACTGAGCATAAGGAAACGGGCAAAGTGAAATACCTTCTCATTGGTATTAATGTTGAAATCATTCTCAGAAACAAAACAGAAGAATGTAGATCCTTTCAAATATCTTTAGACATACTTTGGGAGTCAAGGATACTTTGTTGTAGTTTGATCGAGTAGTAGTTATAGATACTCTATAATATGGTGGAAGGTTCATTTAAAAAATTTTGTTATGTCCAAACATTGAGCGATCAACTTTTACAGGCTCCATGAGGTCTGGGGCACAGTTTTACAAAAGTATACCTTCGATCAAAAAAACATACACAAAAAAAAAAAAACAATTATAAACTGAGTTATAAATTTAAATGTTGAATCAGCTAATGATGGGCATTTCTATTCACTTTACTGATTCTACTGTGTCAAACTACCTGTTTAATTGAAATGATTCTTTTCATTAATTTAATTTGTTTAATTTCATTTACAGTTTGGGGTACATGAGTAGTTGGTGGTGGGGGTGTGGATTACGTCCGATTGCGTCACAAATATAAAATTGAATGTAATAACCTGTACATTATTTTGATATGCTGTATATGTTTGTGTGCATAAACAATATCATTGTTTATTCATTTATATATAATAGATGATACATATAAATATATAAAGTATATACTTAACCTGATAATTCATATGCCATTGTCCTTTTTCTATACACAAAGCATGATAATGCATTTAAGAAGCATAATTAAAATAAAATGTTTTGTTACACAGTCACAAGTGAATGAGAATTGTGTAACACATAATGATCTGTTCGCAACCATTCATTAGACTGGTTTTTGGGTAGTGATTCATTTTATGAATCTAACAAACAAGAATTATTAGACTGATCCTCAGGTAGTGATATGTTCGTGAATCAACTGAATGAGAATTGTTAGAGTGGTCCTCAGGTAGTGGCTCGTTCACAAATCAAACAATTTAGATGATTCATGCGCTTGCTCATTAAAGAACTATCAGCAAGATGAAAACCTCTGACGACATCACACAAGAAGGACACGCATGCGCTTTAGTGCTCCCATTAGGCTCCACTGAATGGATTAGTTCATGCCCACAAATCGGTTCATGTGATTCACTGAAAAGAGTTATTTGAAAAAAGAATGAATTGTTAGTAAATCGCCCAGAATTAGAATCAGCTTTTCAGAAAACTGTAAGGCTTGCTGTTTTCATTAAATCTGTCTTGATATTGTTGTTAGTTTTTTTTTCCTTGTTTAGAGTGCAAATTACTCTGCCTCTATGAGATTCTTTGTTCAAAGCTGTTTACAACTAATGGCAGAACACAACTGGCCAATAGGGATTTGTCCAACACTGCTGTATTAGTGAAGGCAATTTTTTTTTGTGGTTTAAGCGGTTTTGCAACCAGCAGTCTCTGGGGGTGAGTACCACTGGGATGGTGGGTTAAATTGATGCTTTTGCCTGTAGGAGGCGTCTCATGGCCCCAACCCTTGACACAACTTTACAAACACAGTTCCAGTGGAAACAATAGATTTATTTAAAAATACATTACACAGGCCTCTTCCACAGAAGCCCCAGAAAGTAGGGACAACCCTTCCCTGCTGCTCCCCCTGTCAGTAACCACAGAGCCCAGCAGGTCTGCAACTTCCATCACGTCCTGCAAGAACATGAATGGGCATACTGGCCCAGGAAAGCTGCCTCCCAATTTGTTGGGGGAGCATACATTTTTGGGAGGCTGTCATCATATGCCCATTCATTTCACTGGCCTTCCCTGAGATGCCAAGATGTCAGTCCACTCCGCCATCATTACAATGCTTTTGACAGTGCTACTGATGAGTGGATGTTGTATATTTGAAGAAACAAAGCACTTTTAAGAGTAATGAAGCTTATGTGCTGCTATAGAGTTTAACTGCGCCTGACAAACCAGTCACCCACTAAGACTTCCATTGAACTTGTAAAAATCATGTAAGATTATTTATCACTAAAACCAATAAATAATCGCAGAGCGGTTTTGGTTCTATAATTGAAGTATCTTATGCCATCCTAAAAAAGCTGGAAGCAGAGCTGTATAGGTTAGAGAAATTGGGAATTCTGTCCACAGTTACTTGAAGTCCTTGGGCAACATAAGCTGTTTCAGTAATTAAAAGAACTGAGGAAGTAACAGTCTGTGGTGATTTCAAGATCACGGTCAACCCTGTTTTACAACCAGAACAATATCCACTCTCAAGAATTGCGGCAGCAGGCCATGGATCACATTTTACAAGGTATATCAGAGGATACTCAGGGATATCTACATCATATTATTATTATTATTATCATTTCTAAGGGCTTTACTCAAAACATGAAATGCCAAACATGGATGTTTCCTTTTAGTGCTCCTTTATGTACTGTACACAAATTATTTTATTTCATATGTGAATTCTGTCACTGGTGGTTTCATAAAAAACCATGGTAAATCTGCAGAAAGAAATGAGGTAATTGAGGTAATAGTGTTGTATAAATAATCTTGAAACAAAGAATTGGTCATGACCTTCAAGTGAGGTTAAAAATCACTCAACTGTTATACAGCACATCACCACCAATTACAGTACTCTAACATGGGAGATCAACCAACCTGATGGCCAAGAAAGCTTGTTGGAAGTTTCTGAACTGACACAATTCAAAGTGTCACAGGAAGTAATGGCCCCTTTCTATGAGTCTATTACCAAACTATTTTGATCTTCTCCATCACAATCTAGTATGGCAGTTTCTCTACTGAGGACAGGGAGCAGACAAAAAGTGGTGTGCACCACTTCTAAATGTTTAGTGGCCACCTTCTCTCCATTTATTCATTCTACATTTGCAGAACGCAATGTGAATACATTGAGGTCTAAAAAGTTTGTGAGATCTGTTTTTTCAGCAAAAGCTGCATTTACTTCATGACTAAAGGGTTGACCAGTTAGACTGTTGACTATCCATCCACACTCCTTACTTCTGTTAAATGGCTAGGTCAATCAAAACCAGAACTACCATATTTTATAACAGTATATATCTGCAAATCTCCATCTTTAACTTGCTTTTCAAATCATCATCAGTAGATTTTCATGCTTAAAGTTGAGGGTGATTGTCTTGGCAGGTCATTATGATTTACCATTAAAAGAATTGCTCAGAAAATCAGTGAGCCTTGAACTTTACAGAAGACATGATGGAAAAGGAGGAGAATTACAGTAAAAGGAAGAGAACACCCTGCAGAGCAAGATCAATCTTTTGTTTTTGTTTTTTGCTTGCTTTATGCAAGACATTAAATATATTCTTAGGTTTATTTGTAATGGAGAGTTTACATGGTTTAAACATTTACTTGTGGGTTTTGGATCCTGCTGTTTGTAAAACAGTTTGAATAAATATTGTCTGTTTTAGCTCACCTGAGTCTGACCTCTGCTTGTCTTTCCATAACTGATATCACAAGTATCATTTGTAACCTATGTTCTTCACTTCAGATGTTTGTTTCTTTGACACCTCATGCTGGTGTATGTGTCTGATTAGTTGTCCAAATCTTCCCTCTCTGTACATCTCCTGGATTGCATACTGAGGTGCTAGTTCACTTTCTGATCAGCAAAGGCCTGTTTCACAGTGTTCCTTATTAAAGATTGACTATTAGACGTAGCCCAAAGAATGAGTCCCCAGAATACTTCAAAACATTATTCAATGGATACCATATTCAGATAATTAGTTGTTTGGCCATTTTTATAAAGATACTAAGTCTTCCCCATTAAACTTGCTCCAGAGCAATAGGATAGACTTTACTTCATTCATGGTACAGGTAATGCCAGTATAAAATTAATGTTATTTTTGATATCCAGGATTTGCTGGTTACTGTTTTCCTCAAAAAAAAAAAAAACACACTCGCCCCCAAAAACAAACTTTTACTCAAGGTATCATAGTGAAACAGAATAAGTGGCTTTCTTAATGTGTTGTTTGACTTTAGCCCACTCAGTATTTCATGCCTCCTTAGTTATAAAGCTGTATCACCACTGGAATTCTATTTCCTTGGTATGTAAAAAAATGTAAACTTTTAAATATATACACATGTAAACAATATTCTTAAGTGATACACAACTATCTCTAATCACTAAAAACTCTGCTTAATGTTTTTGTGTATACTTCATATAAATACTCCAAATTATTTTCAATCAATCAATGAATGTTTATTTTAAATACTGCAGCACCCTTCAGTTAATACATGATCACAATGAACTTTATAAAGCAAACAAGATCTTTTGACTGGCCAGTCACCTTCATTGTCAATAAAGATGACAATTTAATAATATTGGCAACATTAAGTAATATAGAAAAGTAAACATTTGTTTATACACCTATTTGTCTACAGTCATATTGGTATCTTGTAATTTTGTTAAGATACGGTACAGATGCTAGCTACAAGCGATTTAGTGGTAGCATCAGCTTTCTGGTAGTGGGCTGTACCCATACACTATTATCTTTGAAACATTTTATTTTTTAATATAATTGTCTTCATTTATATACTCACCATGAATAACATGATGCACTCCATCCTATGGATTACTACAGTAGACTATTACCTAAAGGGCAAGCTGCACCTCTAACAACTAGACAACATGATGAATTCTACCAATTTATGTGATTATTGTCAAATCTGCCTAGGGGTTCTAGTTTTATTAACAAGATTTTCATAGAATATTCGGAAAATCCAAATGAATTATGTCTTACACCTTCCTGACATTAATAGTACCATTTACTTGTGCAAAGAAATCAATTAGATTTGCTTGACAGGAGTGACCTTTTTCCAAAACTGTTTTTTAGGGTTGTTCTGTGCAATATTAATCTCTAAAAGTATAGGTCAGTTCTGTGCAAGTGGACAATACATAATGCAAATATTAACATTATTAAAATTTTCTGAATGTTGACACACACTAGAGAAATAACTAGCTCATATACTTTTTTCTATCAAATTTGAGCCTCCATATTTTATAAAGATAGTTATTATCCTGTCTATATTTTGTAATTGCTGTATTCCAAGTAGGATATAAAATGGCCTAAATATTTTTTTATGCAGAAAAATTCTTTCACAGTGTAAATGACTGTTTAATCAGATAGCTTGACTCAGTAAATAGTTGTTTATATCAGTATGGCAATTGGTCTGTGTTTATGTATATCATATCTATTAATTATTCTTCTGAAAGTCCCTTTATGCAGTGACTTGTCAAACCACTGACATTTTTTAAAAATGTTAAAATGCTGCTTGTTTAAAAATTATACAGAAATGTATTGTTATATTATGTGTAAAAATGAAAAAAAAATAAAAACAACAATGTTATTAGTCACCCGACAAACAAAGTCACACACTTTTCAAATCGCTTTGGTCGAGACCTGGGAAGAATCAGGAGCAAAGTAGGAACCAATGCTGGACGGTTTGCCAGTATAGATCAAGGCCCACTCAATCACATACTCTTACTTAAGCTCACATGGAAAACAGTATACTTGTAGAATCTCTGTCTAAGTGAAACATGTCTTTGAGGTTCTAGGAGGAAGATGAAAATGAAAGTCCCCAGAGAAAAACCTGTGTAGACATATAGTGACATGTGCAAAAATTTACAGACTATTTGTAGTGTGAGATTTCAACCCTGGATGGTATATTAATGTACTTAAGGTGTCCGAACAAACATCAGAATCTGAAGTCTGCTTCCTGCATAAGAATTTTCAAACCCCTACAACAATGTTTAGCTGAACCACCTTATGCCAAAAAAAATATAATAATTAATCAAAGACTTAATAGCCCTAAGTATTCTGTGTTATGTATCTATCAGCCTTTTTTTTACTGGTTAGGGCTGATTTCTTGCCCATTTTATTCACGTTTCAAGCACAGTGGTTATGTCCCACATTGTAAATGGTTTTATGTTGAAGGTAAGACTATGAGTCAGCTGTTCAAAGACATTTCACCATTCTAATCTTCAGCCACCCTGGTGATGGTTTAATCTTGTGTTTTAGACTATTGTTTTGTGAAGAAGTAAATCTCTCATGCCTATTTTGTTAATATTTCTTTAAAATATGTACTACATTTTATCATTATTTCTTTGAAATCTAAGAAGTTGCCCAGTTCTGCTTAATTCAGAGCATATTCACAATGTTGTTGCAACCTCCACATTTCATCATCTAGAGAAAATGATGGACAATGTCAGAGTGGAAATGTTAAAAGATCTTCTCATAAATTTTAGGTGATTAAGTCTTGTGCTTACCTTCAAACTCCACATGGGCCTTAAAATAATTCATTTGCCTACCTCTCTCTTTCTATCTTGGTATCCTCCAGTATGGTCCAGTATTATGCACTGCTCTTGATACATTTGGCTTGTCTTCCCTCACAGTTACTCAATTCTTTAGGTATCTTAAAGTGATTTTTGGCCTGTTTCTCTGATTTGCCCTGAAAAATTGTTCACAAAAGGCGCATTAGCCTGTGAGGTAATTTTTGTATTAGTGGACAGGTTAATACAGTAAAAGGCCTAAATTATTAGCCTTGATTTACATGTTCACCCAACAATACTTACCTATTTATCATTCAGTCATCAGTTATTGTCATCGCAGACACTGCTACAGAGCACTCAACCTAACATGCACTGCACTATATGCTCAATAGCACTTTATTCTCACAGAGAGGCCTGAAATACATTTACAGTAGCAAAGGCTGGCTACCACAGTTTAAATACCTTAGGAGGGATGTTGAGCTTCTCTGGCCATAATCCAGGGTGCTTATATTCTTTAGCTCCCAAATTGTTCCCCCTGCAAGGGCTACACTTCAAACCACCTTAGTGCTTTAAAAGCTGCACTCCTGCAGGGATTCATGTAGTTAGTTACCTTTGAAAGGACTGCACGAATACTCCAACAAAGGCAAGGAGAACCTCCTGCCAGGTTACCTATATCCGCTGGCTTCCAGAATGCTGCCACTGAAAGAATCGAACAAACAATGAATCACACAAACAAGCACAGTTTGAGCCTGAAAACATACAAATCACTTACAAGTCATACGGCTCACCTGAACGAGCACAGCTTGGTATATTGCATCTCTAACTTGGAGCAGGTAACATCAATAAACAAGGCAACTTCACAGCATTGATACTGAAACTTTATCTCAATAATTATAATTATTTGTAAAGAAACCAAGCACTCAAATACTACAAATCATAATTCAGATCAATGTCCCTAAAGCCAAGAGAGAGATGTCCATGTAAATTAAAGAGTAAATTCTTAATCCAACAAGTATTTGTCATGATGCAGCCTTACTCCTCCAATTCATTTTGTAGGTGGTACTGTACTTTCGTCTTCTGACAGCATGATGCTTCATGGCTTCTTTAAAACTGCCTTTGCTCTGTCTCTCTCATACCAACACTGCATTTTACATCTCTAATATCAAAAGCCATATGTCATCTGCCTCTCTAAAAAGATGTATGGCTATTTATAGTAAATGATATCAGTCACAACCAGGATGACTTAGAATTTTCCTTGCTCTTGCCACCTGTCAGTGAAGTTATTTCAAGCTAATAATGAAATACAAATTACCAAAGTAATCAGGCCCCTATTGCACATCTTCCTGCAGGCATATACACACTGCTTAGTTTATCTGAACTTAAATATATACATTGTAATAAATAATAACACTTGTTTTTAACATTTGCTTTATATTTGCATATCCTTCAATGAATTTTCATTTATTAGCATACATAAATCCCAGAATTCATTGTTCTGTCAAAACAGTGTTTTTCCCCCATCAGTTTGTATAATTGCTAGGTCAAAAGAAGAATAGATCTAACATCCCACTTTTTTCTGCTTCTAAAGTGCTCTCAACCTTAGCCCACAATGTTTTCTAAAACGTTACCTCTCTTGCTGTCCCTTGTACCTTGTCTTCTACAGCTTCTTCCCTCATCTCCTAACAGCATGATGTTGTTAGTCCTGTTGATCTGTGAGCTAATTGCCCGCCTATGAGGATTACCAGTAATGTGCCTGCACCTGCTTTTCACCAAACCTTTCTTGTTTAAAGTTCTTGTTTAAGTAAACAGTTTATTCACTTAAAAGCTACATATTATCTAAATAGTTCTAAAATAAAAACACACAAATTGAACATTACTTATTTAACCAAATGAAGTAACTTATTTTTTTCTCATTACACCTGCACTCACGTACAAATGCGCTCATGTGTTCCTGCACACTAGACTGCCTGGACATTTTAATCCTATTTCTTTTTTTGTATTGCCCTTTAAATGCTGCATCATATTTTATCATTTTATATTTTATCAATCTTATATTTTATCATTTTATAATTTTCTTTTGTATTCTGTGTTGTCTCTGTATTAGTGTACTTGGCTAATAAAGTGAATTCTGATTCTTTTGTCTTAATGGAGGGTTTTGAAATATTTCTTTCTAGGCATTTTCTGAGCAGTGTGATACAGCTACCATTTCTTGAACAGAATGCACTCATAAGGTTTAGTAGCTCATTGCTAATCAATGCATTTGAGTTATCAAATGCCTTACTTCCTTATGATTTGGTTTAGTATTACCTTTAATTCAAAATCACTACCTCTGTGACCTGGGTTTAGAATAAGGTCATCAGTCTTTCTCATGTGTTGTAAAAGGTGACTACAGGAGATTATTATACTTAGGAAGTGCTCCCAGCTATAAAAAATTCTGCTTTGGTGAGAGATGTGAGAAGCAGCCTGACATGGTTGAGACATGTGGCATAAAGCATTGCAGAAGCAAACATGGATATAGGTGGTGATGGGTAAAATAATGTGTAAGTCCTTGGAAAGTGGAAGAAAAAGATTTGGATGGCAACTGGATAACCTTGGTAATCCTGAAACTGTACAACGCAACCACTGATTCCTAAGTTACCAGAGTTAAATCCAGGAAATGTAACACCCACCTCTGTGGTGCAGAGGCTATCAGAAAAGGAACAATATTTCTGTTAGGGGAATCAGAGCTACCAAACCACAGTGGCCTGAATCCTATTGCAAGGATGAATTTTCAGTTTTTGATTTAAAGATGTCTGCTGACAAATAATTGATTTAAAATTTTTTCTATTTGAGCATTTTAGTTTGAAAAGCTGTATGTGAATACATGGAAGTTCCATCTTTTTTTCAGAGCTATCAACAGGATAAAATGATCAGATCTGTTCTCTGCAACTATTTAATATCAAACATTAACACTTGGGCAATTTATTGAGCTAACAAAAGATAGTACCCACCTCAGTTTGTCATATTCTAAACTAATTATGTTTCATAAGAGATGCACCAAACCAGGTGCAAGTGATTAGCAAATCATTAAAGAGTGTCTTGAAGGCTGCAATATTATAAAGATGAGAAACTTTGTCTGCTTTGAACTCAGCTATACTCACAACAGGATCAGTGAAGAAAGACTTACAATTTGTTTATGTCTGGGAGGGAATGCAGAGGAATTTAAAGGGAATTTAATGCCAGTATGGAAAATTTTCAAGAATGAGATAATTAAGTACAACTGGCAATCTACCAAAATCAGGCCATCCTTCTGTCTGTTTTCGTTCTTCTGATCCAGTTAAAAACACAGATACATGGTACATCTCTCACTAAGGTTAGGTGTAAGGCAGAGATTATCCCTGAACAGATGTTTTCCATCACAGAGTACACATCTACACCCAAGCTCACATGTGGCCAGTTTACGGTCATTAATTAATCAAACATGCATGTCTTTGAAATGTGGGAAGAATGCAGGCACAGGGATAATTTGCAAAGACTGTTGTCCGGCTGAGATTCAAACCCAGGATTTTAGAGCTACTGTATAAAGCAGCAGGACTAGATATTTTACCTCCACAAGGAGGCCAGACCATCAAATTCACACCATATGTTGACCAAATAATGTTCAAACAGTTCTCAAAGAACTCCAAGTTACCATCAAAAAATTCTCAGCCATTGATTCACACTTAGCTAATGGAGGCCTATAAGCAATCCATGGTCTTACAGTTCTTGTTATGATGTACTAGCCATGCCCTGCGGATCCATCCGCATAGCAGTGAAAAAGGACCGTGAAGAGGGCCCTGCCTGGCTCCCCACTCCTAATGTCATGAACCCCACCCAATCAGTCTCCATTCACTGTCTTGGATTAGCACGAATATATAGCTGCTGCAAGCAAACTATGATTCTTAGCATGATGAGAGAAGTCGTAAAATGAACTGGAATGTTCAAGCAAATTATAGAAAAAAACCCTATCTAAATCCGTTAAGTACAAGATGAGTCAAAATTAGGTTAACATTTGAATGGTAGAAACAATTTATTCACAAAACATACTTCATATGTGCAAGATGATTTACAGGAATGTCTCAACCTGCTTGCCATCATGTTCAACACATGTACCATGTGTGGCACATAAATTGTCCACAAAAATTGTACAAAATTATTACATAGCAGTACCAATAGTGTTAACATAATTTTGACTCACCCTGTAGTTCTCTTGATCGCTAGCTAAGCAGAGGTAAGGAACGCCCTGAGGCTGGCACGTGAGTGAGGAGGGCCCTGTCCCTCCCCTCAGCCCACTGCATGTCTCTCAGATTCATACAAATAAATCAGTACCAAAAGCGAAATATGATACATAGCACAATGAGAGAAGTCGCAAAATCAACCAGAATGTTCAAGCAAATTCAAGAAAAAAACGTTAAGAAGTTCTCTCATGAAAAGATGACAGACATATAGACAGATATATATAGAGATGGGAACTGAAAATGTATTTCTTCTTATATAAATTTTTCCTGAATGTCTTAAAGTGTTTTGGGGGATTTTGGAGCATGTAGATTCTGTATCTCTCAATAATGGCATTTTTATATTTGCCTTCAACAAAGTTACTATTTTTTTTTTTCTTTGGGCATTACCATTCTTGTGCCGTCATTAGGATGTGATGGTTGGTGTTAGGGCATGTCCAGGAAATTTGCATAATGTAACTCATGTTGCTTTTTCACTTTATGTTAGAAAAAGTCTACTCAATCAAACCATAAAAATAATAAATATATAATATTTATTAAAAAATAATAATAATAATAACATGACCAAAAAATAATTTACTTCAAAGTCAATCTGGAGAAAGCAAAAGAAAGACAGAAATTCAAACCCAAACCAAAAAGAGAAAGAGAGAAAGACTTGAGTCAATCATGGGCCCAGCATGGTTATTCTAAAAATTATATTAGTGAATTCTTGCCATGTTTTAAAAAACGTTTTGGACATATCCTTTTAGAGGATGATTCTTTAAAATGCTGGCATCTCATTTATTGAGGCATCCAAGTCTGTTGATCTTTCTTATAAACTTTTTGCTAAAAGTTCCAGTAGACGTTTCTTGTCTATCAGACTCCTGACTTCTGTTAAGGTTTGAATTCTATTTATATTTTTTAAGTCCTTATCCTCATCATTCTTAATAAACTGTCACTCGTTTTGGGGGGTTTGTGGGACGCAGAATTTGATTCTGATGGTTATTTTTAAATCCCCTGGTTACGATGGGTTAAAATGTCATCTAAATGTTATCTTCCTCTATACCCTTTTGCTTATCAAATCTTCTGTTTAAAAAACGTCTCTTAGTTCTGACATTTCTCTTGGATTTTTTTTTTTTACTTTGATTTTTGTCTCTCGTTTTGGCCTTGATACTCTTTTTTTTTGGCCTTGATACTTTTTTTGTTTTGATCTCCCGGTCATTTCTCAAACCTTATCAGTTTGCTGACATGACAACTTTGTTTTCTGTCGCTTGTTTTAGTTTTGACATTAGCGTTATTTGTCTTTCCAGTTTTGACCTTTTGCTTGTTTCCTTCCATCTATTCCCCAGGTCTTTTGAAAGATTACCACACATGGCCTGCCTTATTATTTCTAATTATGGCATAGAAGTTATTTTGCCTCTTTCTTGTGCAAAACGATTAATGTAGAAATACAAACATAGCACTGCTACCTCTTCTTCTCCTCCCTGAAATTTCATTGAAAATGGACGAGCTCAAGCAATATTACTTCCAGCCTGTAAAACAGCAGAAAAAATAGAAAATGCAATGCTGTAGGTTACATGTAAATCTGTAAGTGCTTAGAGGTACAAAATGCCAAATTGGGCACTTTTCTTCATATTGTATGTCCCCTTTAGAGCTTCCTCTGGCTTGGACAGCTGAATTGTACTTGTGCATTGTTATGTTTAACTGTAATGCAAAAAATTGATAGTAGAGTTCTTACTCTCCTCTTCATTTTTTGCTTATTAGATCCATCTATGAAATTACAGTGAACAAGGCACCATTCCATTACTAGATTTACTCGGTATATGACAATCCTTAACGTAACAATGTAGCAGAAAGCATTTGTTCACAGATTGCAGGAGATAGCAGCAGTGGTAAGGCTGCATTTAAATGCCTTTAATTATAGACATGTATGAAATACAACCTCAATAACAGAAAACATATATAAATGAGAATTCAGGTGATTGTTTTATGTAACTTCAACAGCTGAGTCAAGAAAAGGGGCACCACTTGTGTGCAAATGTTTCCTGTTTTTATGATTAGGTGGAAAAAAAAGAAGGCATTGAGAAGGTGAATATTTCTCGTCATCTTCTCGTCATGTTTTCTTCTGCTGCAGCTTTTTGGCGACTCCTCCACCTGCCGGGACTCTAACAAGAATGTTGCATCATTAGCCTTGCTCCTGTGCATCTGCTGAAGTGCTGAAATGTAAACAGGCTCTCTCTGTGTGACTCACCAGAGCTGTCAGTCCTGTGCTTTTGTGCTGACAGCAGAAACTGTACATGGTGATATTCACTTTTAAAAACTTCATTTAATTACAGGCATGGCTCACATACAGATGGAGGTGGGGGTGGTGGTGGTGGGGGGTTTGCGTGTGAAGAACGCCGACCTCCACAATGCTAATTAGCTAACAGACATAATCCAGGTGTGCCTAACTGGATATTAAAGTGGCATCTGCTGTCCAACAGCGTGCAAAGTTTATCCTGATAAGCAGCTGAGTGAACAGCAGTCTTTGCTATAAATAATTTGTTTTTCCCAGCTCTCGAGGCAGCACACTGTCCTACAGAGATCCCAGTGGAAATCAGCATTCCTCCAGATGTGCCCAAGGGTGAAGCTTTGTCAAAGGCACCACTGACAGTACTTCAACCCCATGACCAGTATGAGCAGTCTGTGATGAGCAAAGGTGTGGACTTCAGCAGTTCCGCTTTTCCTTAAAGTTAAATGGTTTGGCTTGCTGACATTATTGTCTAATAAAGATGAACCTCCATAGGGAGCTGGGACTAATTAGGCACACTGAACATCCCCAGTTCTTCATGCTTATATTGATATTTTTTTTTTTATTTCTAATAGTAGCCCAGAATATTTTGAAAAAAAATCTTATTAGTGCCTAGGTGTCATGTATCATAGGAAGGACCACAAAGTAAACACAAACAAGACACTGCTGAAAAGGCATAATGAAGCATAAACTGCACAATGGATACTACTTGCTTTCATTTTTTACTGACATGCTGCTGTTGACTTAATTAACTGCATCGACTATACACAACCTTACAAATTAAAGCTTTGCATAAGAGTTTGCACTTGTTCCTTCGCAATTCCACATAGCACCGACTGCACAAAAATGCAGACTCTGAGGGGAGCATAGGATTAGCTTCACGACTTCATCTTCTTCTTTTTTTTTTTTAGCTAAATAATTCATTACAGATATGGCAGTGTTGTTTCAGATCTTTGTCATGCTGAAAAAAATGAAGCCTTGAGCATTTAATCTCTTTCCAGGCGGCACAGCATTATGTTAGAAATATGCTCAAGGACGTACAGTATGGGAAGAGCAGGCAATAGTGAATTGAAAAACAGAACAAATAACACATTTAAAAGAAAGCTTTTTCATATCCTTCACTCACATCTAAAATCAGTGTGCCCTAGCCAGCAATGGTGAGACTGATGTATGTCACTGGCACAGGGCCTGCCTAGGATGCTGAAATAAAAAGTCAGCACAACAGCATACACAAAACGGAGAGCTCTGTTTATAACACAAAGAAGAGAATGGGACCACAACACAAAGCATTCCTGTTTGCCCCACATTAACTGTGTTCACATTTCCTCTTCCTTGATCTGGCTTCAAACAAAATAGTGGGCTGCCTGTTTTGAGGAATCAGTACACATATTTCGAGCAGGTTTCTCCAGGGGAGATCGCAATCAAGCATTGAATGTAGCGACTTTATGGTACATCAAGCATTTACCTAATAAGCCATGGAGCTGAATCCTGTTTCAGTAGGTTATGTGGTTATTTTTAAATGTAAGTGATAATTACTGTTACTATCCTCCTTATGCTTTGTGTTTACAATGCAATATATGAGCTTCACCAAATCAAATTTCATGTACAGTAGCTGACATTTTTATGGCAAAAAAAAACCATTTATATACATTTACATGGTTTCAGAATTGCCTGTAAACATTAGTTTTGAACTTTTCATTTAAACTCTTCATGTTAAAGCCTACTGTCCACTAGTGAATGTATTTCTACTATGTTCATTATTGCCTGCTTATTTTTATATATTTTTTAATTAAATGAATGATATTTAAAAAACATATTTTTATTTTCAGTGGGAGTTACTTTACTACAGTGACACTAAAAAAAGTTAAGAAGATGCCGCCTGCTTGAACAACTGATTCATTTAAATCTGTTCATTGCTCACTCTAGATTAATCATTATATCCCACTCAATGGATGGACATTGCTAGCCCTGTGAGTCTTTCATTTATCATTATATGTTTGAGATGACAGGGAAAGGAAGCATGTTTCATATGAAGCATCGTTTACAGGCACAGCAAGAAAAGGCTGGAAAAGGCTGCTCAGGTTAATTAATATATCTAGAGGGATTCAGCATTTAAAAGTAACCAGACACTGAATAAAGCAGCGTGAAATGTGCTGCTTTCTGAATACTGCACCATACAAAACTCACCTTGTAGTCAACACCTCTTGTGATAAAAGGAAATTAATTTACATTTGCTTTTAAACATACTTTGTAAAGTTACAGCTGGCATTACCAGCAGGCATGGCTGACGAAAATGACCTATGTGATCAGAATCCAAATAATAAATTGTTATAGAATTACAGTGCCAGGCAGTGAATATACTCTAAGAAATACTATATTTGCATTTGTTTATTAATTTAACTAGTTCCAAGGTAAATTGATGTAAAGATCAACTTTATAGTTGCGTCATTTAATCTGAAGCCATATGTTTTGGACAAAAGGTTTTCACTTGATTAGGGGATCAGCTGAACCAATCACAATGTAAGAATGTCTTGGGTGTGTCAGATACACGTTGTCATGCATGTAGGTCAGAGGAACAGCTTCTGGGCTTGCCCATGGTATACTATACCACAAAGGGGTGAGTGGTGGTGCTGTCCCTAACAGTGTCATTTTTTTCTCTCCTACTGCAACAAGAAGATGCTCCTTGAGGGTAATGAGCTGTGCCCCTTCCTTTTAGAGGACTATAAGAATCCTACACTCCTGAACATTGGTGTGTCATTTGGTCCTGGACCTACCAAGGAACGGAGTTGCTAATGATCAACCTGCTCTTAAGAGCCACTGCTTTTAAAGAAACCAAGAAGGCTGTTTATGTTATTTCAATTTATTTAAAGATTTACTTTACATTTTTAAAGGGGTGACGCAGGTGGCACCCCAACATTTCTTGGGACTCACCTTATGTTCCTTCCACTGCGTCCACAATATTTTTGGAAAAAGCTCAATTCTGATCACTAGAGACATTCTTATGCAGGAGACTGAAGTTGTTGAATATAAACTGACCTTGATCAAGACCTGAGTTTTGAGTCTCTCCAAAAGGTAGTCAGGGCCTTTCATGGTAGCAACTTTGAAGTTCGTCAATGGAGAGAAATGGTGAAAGAAACCATCACACAGAGAACTATAAATACATGAAACCAATGTCCAAGAAAAGCAGTTGACAAGATAATTTCCAGTGACCTCACAGTGGTCATGATGTGATTGGTATAATTCATATCATTGTCCTCTTCATAAACTCAGGTGGGTGGATCAAAAAAATTTTGGTATACAATGCTGGGCTCATTCTCCATAATAGGATAAGGAGCGCAGAAGTCTGGGGTGTCTTCATTCATTGTAAACCATAAACAAACTAATCTACTATCAACCCTGCACTTTTATTATTAACCTTAAGCATGTTAATATATTAATGGCCCAATTGTTTCATGTATAAAGAAACACCTGCATCCCATATTTACACTCTCTGTAACATTTATATACAGTTTTTCATCTCTAGATTTTTTGTTGTTAATGCAGTTAAATATTAAACATAATCAGAGCAAGTTGGATATTTAGGCTGGAGGGCTCAGTTGAACATAAAAAAATATTTTTTTCTAGTGTCACAACAGTGCTGTTATATATTTACATAATTTACCAATTCAAGTATCCATTGTTTTGTAATACAAAGTTACAATACAAACTAAATCTCATTTATATTAACATGTTTAAAACTTCAAAATTAGTAAAAAGTACAAAATTGTCATTAACAAAATGTAACTGCCAGAAAACCTTTTTTGATTTTTTTTAGTATGTTTGTCTACTAAAAATAAGTACTTTTAGAATAGTTTAAACAAGGTTGAAAATATACTGATGGGTGCATACTGGGACTGTGCTTTGATTGTTGGTGTTTTTATAAATTTTTGTTTGCCAAACCATAAAGACATTTTTGTTTATTGAACATTTTGTCATGTGCTGTGTGTCATGTGTTGATTGACATTTGCTCAGACCATCACGCTACGCTTTGTGCAGGTGGCACATTTAGGTATATGCTTTTGGCAAGTGGACAGACAGATAAGCATACAGGATGCTCTGGCTGTCATAGCATTTTTCACTGTTGTTTTAAGGACAGGCAACATGTAAGAGAGAATTATTTCAGGTAGGGCGAATTTAATTATCATGTTCATTGATTATTAACATATATCAATTTTGCAGATGCTTTAAAAAAGCTTTGAAGGAAAAAAGTACTCTTTATTGGAGATTTACTTTAGTAACATAGTCCATCCATTAGGAGGGCCAGGCCTACCTTGGCCACCCCTTAAAATCCTTCAATGAATGTAGCTGTATGAGCAATAAGCAATTAATTAAGCAATAGTCAACTATTAACAATATAGATTATTTAAATTAAGTTAAAGTTTTATCTGTATAATATAATAAACATATTTTGCTGCATTTTATCTTAAAAATGATATTGTCATCATATGTAAATACGCGCTTTAAAAAGTGGCTCAGGTTGGGCAATATTATAACTGTATCGCATGTTTACAGTGAGGTAAATGTATTTATAAGTACAAATGGTTCTACAAGGAGCACTTGATGGACTGATTGATTGCGTTTATAGTTTTTGGGATGAAACTGTTTCTGAACCACGAGGTCTGTACAGGAAAGGCTCTGAAGCATTTGTCGCATGAGAGCAGTTAAAAAAGGCAGCATGTGCTTGACGCTGTATACTGATAATTCTCTTTCTGATCAGTGGCTCTAGAGCACTGTTTCCACACTCAGATACAGTGATATAAATACTCCAAGTGGTGCAGTGAGAGTAATATGGAAAAAGATGATCCACTGTGGCAACCCCTAACAGGAGCAGCTGAAAGAAGAAGAAGAAGGTGCAGTGAGAGTAACAATGCTAAAGCAGCTATGGTATTTGACCATAGACCAGTAGACCATTATATTGTTACAGGTTAATTACAATCAAATGCCTTAAACTAATAAACAATATGCAGTTAATTTCAGTGTATAGGATAAAGCCGCATCAGGGATGCGAATCTAAAAAAGAAATTGAAACCACACTGGAAAAAAAGCACTGCTTTGACGCTGGGTGCTGCCAGTTTGCAAAACCCAACGGAGAACTTCCGTACACCAGGGTTTGAGCTACTGTGAAAATGCGCGTGGCTTTACGGCAAGTTTAGGTTTTATTCATTGCGATTTGAGCATGGAAACGGGAATACGCAACATTTTTGTGCATACACACTGTTTATACATGAGGCCCCTGAACACTTGCAAACATGGAGTCAGTAAATGGATAAATTATTAGCAGTTCTGGACAAAACACTTTGAATGCCTATCAGACAGTTTTGGTGTCACAATAACTCCTAAGCCAATAACAGCTGTGTTTGGTGTACTCCCAGAATGGCTTAAAGTGGAGATGGACAAACAAACAATCTGTAACTGGCTTTACTACACTATTAGCACGTAGACTTATCTTGCTTAACTAGAAGAATCTCAGCCTATCTATTTTAAGTCATTGGGTAACTAATGTTCTGCATTATTTGAAATTAGGAAAAAATAAATTTAGAGGATCTGTTCAAAACTTTCCTAAAATATAGCAAAATCTAATTAATCAAAACTTAGAATAAGCCTTTATATCAGGGAAAAGGACAGTCTCCTTGTTTTGTTATTTTTAATGATTTGCTCATGCTGTTGGCTCTCTTCTCTTTCTGTCTGGACAGGGGTTGAATTCTGGTTTCTTAAGTTTGACATGATTGTATGGAATGTTATTTTAAAAAAAAACAAACAATAAAACAGTTGAAAAAAAATTATCAGTGTGGAGCCAGTAGACAAGAGCACTTAATTTCAGGTGGGGCAGCTACCTGCAGTATTTATGTCTCATAAATCCCATTCTCAAACTGTATACTGTCAAAAAGAATGTTGATCATACAGTAACAGTACAGGTAATTTAGATATATACAGACAACTCCCTCCAGTATTAAAAAAAAAACGAAAAAATATATGCTTCAGTTCACGACATATGTTAATTATAGCACTTTCATTCGATTGGGTATTGAAGACTTTTTTTTGCCTCTGTGAATGTAATTACTTATGGGCTCTTAGATCAACAGACTGTAAATCACTAGAATTAAATTTGCTCCATAATACAAATTCTTTCTATATATTGTAAAACTTAAAAGTTGTTGCTGTTCACATTTTTATTTTGTGGCCTCCTTAGAATTACATTTTTTCTTGAAGAACGTGTAAAAAACACGTTTACACAAGGCACACCTATATCATTTCCCGAGCACTGCTCGGCTCTAACACTGCTGGCATTTTTACAGCCCGAGTAAACCTTGGGTCTAACGCTTACGTGAGATGCGTCTATACAGTTGGCAGAGAGATGCTCGGGACTAGTGCTTTTAGCACTGTTTTTACAGCCCGAGTGATGCTCGGGTCTAACATTGAGTTAATAAAGGCAAAATTATCTTCATTATAGATTGTGAAGTAAAAAGAACTATCATCGATGTGATCAGATAACATAAAATTTTCAGTTTGGAAAATTAAATGTGCTCTGTGCCTGTGAAAATAATGAGTATGTGCAGGGGTAACAAATTGTGTCCTCAAACGTTATGACTGCCCTTCAAGACATATATAATGTTCGCAAGATATATATAACTGTTACATATTATTCACTTTTGAAACATGTGTAATGTATGTAACACATTTCTAGTTAATTCAGTAACAGTAATGTGATTACAACAATTGAAACTGTAACATGATTACACTATTTTGTTACTGGGAAATGTGATAAGATTACAATAACATTTTAATATGTAGTGCATTACCTCAACTCAGGCTTACCATGCAGGCAAAGCTGACAACTTTTAGAAAACACAAGAAAACTCCAAAAGCACTTCTTTGGGATATGTGTAATATTTGAAGTTCTATCATTTCACAGTATGGAGGCCTTTGAGGTAAACACAGTATTGTTATTTATCCTGAGAATTTTAAGATCACCTGCATCTTGTAACTGCTTTAAAGAATAGGCATTAGTTTATTCTTTAAGATAAAGGGCAACCAATCCATTTGCATGTTTTAATGACCCTTAATAAATGTGTGCAGCCCTAATATGGCTGTAACAGTAATAATAAATAATAATTCATTACATTTATATGGCGCTTTTCTCAGTACTCAAAGCGCTATCCACACAGGGAGGAACTGGGAAGCAAACCCACAATCTTCCACAGTCTCCTTACTGCAAGGCAGCAGCAGTACTACCACTGCACCACCTGTGAGGACAATGTCACATAATATAAGTAAAAATCAGTTTATGGATATAAGCCAGACAATACATAGAGTTAATGGACTACACAAAGCACTAAGATTTCAAGTCTAGAGCTACTGGATCAAAAAATATTATCCCTCCTAGATCTCACCTGAAAACATTACTTTTGTAATATAACACAACATTGTATGATTGATTTCTAAAATGAAATAATTCACTTATTCTTTTGATCCATTTCCAAATTAGAGTCATTGGCAAGATCACACAATGCTTACTGATTATAATTATAACTGTATATCTGTGTTCAATGACATTCTTTTATTCTAAACCTTTTAAATGAAGCCATTGTTAGATGTTTCATAATTAGGTCAGATTTAGATGAGAATGTTGTTGGGTGAAACTGCAACATCATAATTCTATTGTTTCTGACAATAATACATCTTGTCTAGACATTTTTTTATTAGGCAGTCATTAAAGTTAATGATAATACATTTCTATAACCTCTTTAGAAATTGGCAGTCTTTACCTGTTCAGCAGAATAAACTAATGTCATCTCTGTTCAGAGTAAACCACCACCAGATTGGCATCAGTGCTGAAACACAGGAAACTGTCATCTACTGTACCTAAGGTTAAATACATGCAACTATTAGAACATTATGTAAGATAACAAATTAAAAATATTGTAAATTCATGATTTCATGGTTCATATACAGTACATCCGGAAAGTATTCACAGCGCATCACTTTTTCCACATTTTGTTATGTTACAGCCTTATTCCAAAATGGATTAAATTCATTTTTTTCCTCAGAATTCTACACACAACACCCCATAATGACAACATGAAAAGCATTTTCTTGAGGTTTTTGCAAATTTATTAAAAATAAAAAAACTGAGAAATCACATGTACATAAGTATTCACAGCCTTTGCCATGAAGCTCAAAATTGAGCTCAGGTGCATCCTGTTTCCCCTGATCATCCTTGAGATGGAGCTTGAGATACAGCTTAATTGGAGTCCACCTGTGGTAAATTCAGTGATTGGACATGATTTGGAAAGGCACACACCTGTCTATAGAAGGTCCCACAGTTGACAGTTCATGTCAGAGCACAAACCAAGCAGGAAGTCAAAGGAATTGTCTGTAGACCTCTGAGGCAGGATTGGCTCAAGGCACAAACCTGGGGAAGATTAGAGAAAAATTTCTGCTGCTTTGAAGATCCCAATGAGCACAGTGGCCTCCATCACCCATAAGTGGAAGAAGTTTGAAACCATCAGGACTCTTCCTAGAGCTGGCCGGCCATCTAAACTGAGCGATCGGGGGAGAAGGGCCTTAGTCTGGGAGGTGACCAAGAACCCGATGGTCACTCTGTTAGAGCTCCAGAGGTCCTCTGTGGAGAGAGGATAACCTTCCAAAAGGACAACCACCTCTGCAGCAATCCACCAATCAGGCCTGTATGGTAGAGTGGCCAGACGGAAACCACTCCTTAGTAAAAGGCACATGGCAGCCCGCCTGGAGTTTGTCAAAAGGCACCTGAAGGACTCTCAGACCATGAAAAATAAAATTCTCTGGTCTGATGAGACAAAGATTGAACTCTTTGGTGTGAATGCCAGGAGTGCTCTTGACCTCAGGCTGGGGCGACTGTTCATCTTTCAGCAGGACAACGACCCTAAGCATACAACCAAGATATCAAAGGAGTGGCTTCAGGACAACCTCTGTGAATGTCCTTGAGCGGCCCAGCCAGAGCCCAGACTTGAATTCGAGTGAACATCTCTGGAGAGATCTTAAAATGGCTGTGCACTGACACTTCCCATGCAACCTGATGGAGCTTGAGAGGTGCTGCAAAGAGGAATGGGCGAAACTGTCCAAGGATAGGTGTGCCAAGCTTGTGGCATCATATTCAATGAGACTTGAGGCTGTAATTGCTGCCAAAGGTGCATCGACAAAGTATTGAGCAAAGGCTGTGAATACTTATGTACATGTGATTTCTCAGTTTTTTTATTTTTAATAAATTTGAAAAAACCTCAAGTAAACTTTTTTCACGTTGTCATTATGGAGTGTTGTGTGTAGAATTTTGAGGAAAAAAATGAATTTAATCCATTTTAAAATAAGGCTGTAACATATCAAAATGAGGAAAAAAGTGATGTGAATACTTTCCGGATGCACTGTAGCCAGATTACCCTATGTGTAAAAATATTTTTGGATGCAAATGTTAGGAAGTATTTCTGTACACAGACACCAAAAATGCAAAATATTGTCAAGCAGTGATTTTTAAAAGTAGCATAACAGAGAGCTTCAAAACTCAACCCAGTATTTTGGAAAGATTAGATAAAAAGAGCCTGGCAAACAGTTTTGGGTTGAATATCCTACATTTCATAACATTCTCAAACTTTCATAATCACATGATACAGCCCTGGACTGGGCACCAGCCATTATCCGACACCCTTACACAGTGCCAATATGGAATCACCAACTGACTTTACCTGCATTTTGCACCACATGTGGCTTGGCATATGTCATCACTTGATATTGTCATAGATTTTCTTGGTTATTGCCCACAATTTGCTTATTTTGTGTGTGCATTTTACCACCAGTTCTTGAGCAGTGGCCTTTATGGCATGAAAATTCAGGTAGGGTCATACAAGAAGTTTAATATATGTGTACTTACTTCTCTAATGTTAATATTAACTAAATAAAAAAATATTTTATAATATTATGACCTCACATGGTGACGTGATGTGAATGGTTAAAGACCACTTGATCCAAAAATGGGATTCTGGTGTCTGGACTGTCTCAGTCATTGTAAAGCCCTCTAATATTATCATCTTCTGATAAAATTCTGCCATTTACATTTAAATGCTATACAAAAAGGGACCCTTGTCACCCCCACCCTTTTAAGGAAAATATATATATATATATATATTTGAAAGCCTTTGAGGTGATAAAGGACAATGCTTCAATAACATGCAAATAATATAAAGACTGCAAACACTGCATGACTTGAACCGCATACTACACGTTCAGTAGTAGCTTTTACTACCATTGTGTGTTAGTCAGCCCGATTTTTGACATACATACCTGTTCTTTCCAAATCAATATTCTAGGCTGCTTTGATACAGGAGCATCATGACACTGGCTTCAATTTAACTTGGTGCACAAAGCTCATGTAGGTTTCCTTGGCATCTTTTTGAAATGTAGTGTGGTACTGGATGAAAATTAAGACACTAGAATCCCACATCACTCTTTTAAAGCTAAGTGTGTAACTGATCTTTACAAAACATGTTTAAAACATGGCAATACTTACATTCATATTGGGGAAAAGATTTTTTTTCCTTTGCTCTTTGCTCTCCTCTCTTTCTCTCGGGCAGGGACTAAATTCTTGTTTTGTTTTTTTCTTTTTTTTAATTTCTGGTGTTTTTTCTAGATTGATTTTAAAGTGTTTATTTGTATAAGTCCTGAAAATGTTATCTACTTGATAGTATTCTATGTTACTTTCTTTAAATAATATTAGTAAAATTTAAAAAAATAATCAAGATGCATTTGTGAAATTGATCCTTTTTTTTTTTCAAATTACTGGGAGTACCTTTAAGTGAGAATAGGGCACTATTTTAAGCTTGTTACTAGTTTATGCTTCTCAGCCATGACTGGGAAAAGCATGAACAGGAAGAGGAAACACATTAACAAGAATGGTTCATTTTAACATAGGTGATGACCTTCAAGCCCCACCGCATACTCACACACCCAAAGGTATAGAGAACAATGCAGGGCCAATTGATCTAGCCTCTCAGTTGGAAGCAGGCTTACAGCACCCAGCAAGAAGGCAGTTTTACATAGTAGAAGAAGCAATTTTTTTCTGCATAAGTAATTACATTTAACTTATGATAGAAAATTGAAAAGCAAATTGCTTAGGAAGACTAAGCTTAGCATTCTTATAAGCACTTTACTAACAAGTTAAATTACTGTGGGAAGCTTACAACTTATTTTGCACAGTATCAGGTAGGGCTGTGTCCCACTGGCCCTTAATGTAGAAACACCACTCTTCTTGAGCATGAACTGTATCATCCTTCTGTTTATTTTTGTTCTTAACTGTTTCTACTTTTTTGTACTTTAATTTATTAATATTGAACTTTATTGTGTGTTCTTTTTGTTATCTTTAGAAGCAATTTTGTGTAGCACCACCAGTGCTTGTTATGATGATGCATGGTCAGGTGAGAAAGCACCTCCAACTCTGTGACGTATCTACGGTCTACTTCTTGCTATATTATTCAAGACAACTCTAGAGCATGTTTTATTCCTACTACATTTTTTCTTTACTTTCAGCTGCAGCTGAATCTTGACATTTGTCGCCTCTTTCCAGTATGCAGTTTCATTGCAGTTTCTGATAAGTCCAATCAATGAGACACTATCAGCATATTTGATGTTATGGTGGTTACTTCATTTGGCCAGCAAGTCATGAATGAAAATTGATTGCAGTCTGGAACTGGATACTTTTTGCAACCCACAGGCTTCTTTTTATGTTATTTTATTATCTATTTAGTAGTATCAGAAAATGAATGTCGGTGCCAAGAAAGATTCAATCCTTAACAGTATTTTCTTCTTTGTTGTCACTTGGAGGTGGAAGTCAATTGAATTTCTCTTTTGTCTCATTTATACTGAACAGCAGGCTGGCATGGGTATTTTCTTACACCCTAATCTTAAGTTTGCTCGGTTATTTGCTGCTCTTATTGTTGATATCATCAGCAAATGTAAAATTATTGGATAGTTTTTCTACTCATTTTTTTTCCAGTTTAATTTTCTTCAATTTAGCACACATCTTTATTATATTATTTCATGAACTGCAGCCAGAGGGTTTCTTCTTATTCTTGGAAACTGCTGTAGACTTGAGATGGCAGACAACAGGAGGCAGCTTATAAACCCATCTGAATGGATCTGGCAGAAGAAGAAAAGTAGAAGTATAGAATATTCATTTCGCCTGAAAATATTTCTTGTTTGTAGATTTTTTTTATAACACTGCTTTCACCCTAAAAACAGCTGTATCTTTTCCCTTCTAATCTTTAAATTGCACATTTTATTATCAAGATCACAGCAAAATCACCATTGTTAATTTAACACTTTGAGTGTTTATAGGATACCACAATTTACATATTTACAGCATACTTTTAAAAGAGTTACATTTATATTACAAGAGTTAATTTAACACTGGCAATGCTAATGTGTTATTACTATGACTTGGACAAATTGTTCTGGGTTGCACAAATGGACCAAAGATTTGAAAAAGCAAATAACTTGGTTTCTAGCAGATGAGAAACTGTGAAAACAAGAAAAATGTTAGTGGTGAGGAGCAGTCAGAATACATAAACAGAAAGTGCAGCCATAAGGAAAAAATACAATTCAAACAACTGTATTCTAGAACTAACCTTAAAGAACAACTGTAAAAGTGTCATATAGCTTGCAAACGACTAAAGGCATAAGAAAATTATTTAAAACAATATTCCCAATAACTGCTAAAACAAACAACGTTTTATTCCTATAGTACTGTTTAATTTTGCCACAATGGTCTTATTTGTTATCTGGCCTGCTCTTAAGAGAGCAGATCAGGATCTCTGTGGATATCTTATCATTCCCCAGCAGCACTTCATGACTTTCACCGAGCCTCTTTTCCCATTTTACACTAACAAGAGCCAAATCAGAGCAGCACGCAATAAATGATGCCGTTAATGCAGTATCAATCAAATGCTTCACTGGTGAAGTGCTTTTTACTTGAATCAAATCACAGCAGTGAGATCAGCATTTGTGGCTAAACAAGCATTTACAGCTCCCTTAATACAATTTTTCAATTCATTCACTGACTGAAATAATTTTACAACCCATTAGGACAAGTGCGTGAAAAGTACGGTTTTGTGTTTTGTGTACTAACTTCACAACTACTAACTACAGTGTGATTTGAATTGTCTCTTACCAAACTATCACAGCAATGGGATGCATTTTAGTATAAAATATAATGAAATGTTCACTGCAGGATTTTAGCCCCATTTGTAAAGGATAGAATTATCTGACACTTTAAAGCAAAGGCATAGTCAGAAAATGTAAAGAATTGGGATGTATAGGCAGCCTGTCCAGAGCTGATTCTCACATTGCTACCTCGGTGAGCTCCAGTCCTTAATAATAATAGGTTTTAAATGAATGAAATGAATGGAGTAGTAACATGACATTTTAAAGAAAGGTCATTCAAATTATTTTGCAATAAATCTAATTTTTGTTAAAAATAAAAGAGAGTAACAACTCTAATAATATAAGTATAAGAGGGGACTGGGCGGTCTCATGGTCTGGAATCCCTACAGATTTTATTTTTTCTCCAGCCGTCTGGAGTTTTTTTTTTTCTGTCCCCCCTGGCCATTGAACCTTACTCTTATTCGATGTTAATGTTGATTTATTTTGTTTTATAATTATGTCTTTCATTTTTCTATTCTTTAATATGTAAAGCACTTTGAGCTACTGTTTGTATGAAAATGTGCTATATAAATAAATGTTGTTGTTGTTGTTATTCAAAAATCAGTTGAGCATGAACATCTCCATATGAGCAGCTTAAAATAAGCAATGGAAGATACTTCAAGATGAGACCTTCCTGTTGTATAGCTGTAGAAGCAGTACAAAGTTTGAAGCCTCTAATATCATAACGGCAACTTTAACCTTTTAAATAAAATTAAAATTGTTAGCATTAACAAAATGGTGTAAACAGTGAAAAAGTAGTTTCTCCACCCACCTAGACATCTACCCACCTTTTGTTATGACTATATTTAATTTGGGGTAATTTTAGATGGAACCACCTAGCAGTGGGCTTCAGTCCATAAAGGGGCAGTTTAGAGGAGCCATTTAATGCATGTTTTTGGGGTACTGAATTAAAACTCGTACAAACACAGGGAAAGTGTTCAAAATTCACACAAGTAGTGACAAAGTTAGAATCCGAACATGCAAACCTACAATAATGTTTGCATGTTCAGACTCCAACCTTGTTCTTGTAATGAGACAAATTAATTCTCCATATTTTAACTAGGAGAACTTCATAAATAGTGGACCACGAGAGCAGGATTTTGTAGGTCTTATCAGCAACTGTTTTTTCCTGGGATTGTTAAAACACTAAAATGATTTTGCATTTAGTAAAACCCAGAATAGAACTAACTGAAATATATTAGTGACCATAATACAACACATTTCACAATGTTTTAGCACTTAATCTATTCAAAAATGAATACTTTTGTGCAATAATGGACATGTCTATAACAAAATTTAGAATAGATAATAAAAGAAAGAAAAATTCACAGTATATCAATGCGGAGATAAACAAATGTTGCAAAGGAAAAGAGCTGCTGTATACAGCACATAGTATGAATAATTCCAGTACCAACCTAGGGGTTTATGATAGCAACTGTTGAAAGGCATACTAGGGTTGTTAAAAGGCAGTTGGTCAGAAGTACTGTAGAAAATGTGAAAAAGGACCAAAAACAATTACTTCAGCATTTTTGCAATAAAACAACAGCCAAGGGGATTAAGTGTATTATGAAAAGTAAGAGCAAATTAAAAATATATGCACAATGCAATAGTAAATGTTGTCAGTTTCTATATTAAGTATTTAAACATGAAAAATTTAATAACCTCCACGTAGTTATAAGGAGTAAAAAAATAGGGAAACCATAGAGAGATATGGTGTTCTAAAAAGGCTGTAATATAACAACCACCATGATCAGATAATGTCAGTCTTTGAGTGCTTAAGAAGATTGATAACTAAACATATAAGCACTTGACGCGTACTCTTCAAAAATGACTGCACACATGGTGAAATTTCTATAGGCTGGAAGTTAGCTGATGTTATCCTATATAAAACAAAGTGATAGAGGGGATCAAAATAATTTCAGGCCACTAAGATAAAAATGCATTAATGATAAATTAAAACAATTGTTGAGGAAAAGATTGAGTATCATATGTAAAGAATGTACTAAGGAGCAGTAAACAGATGGGAAATTATGTTTCATTCATATGCTGGGGTTGTACAAGAAAGCTACGAAAGTATGAGATCAGGGAGGTGCATACAATATCCTTTATCCTGATTTTCAGAAGGCTTTGATAAAGTTCTATCTGAGAGGCTACTGGATAAACTAAAAAAGTGGGAAAATGAGGCAGAGTGTGTAGATAGGTGTAAAACTGCTCTAAAGAAAGAAAACAAAATGTTATGGCGTAAAGACTTCTTTCTAAATTAGGTGATGTTAAAAATGGTATCACTCAGACAAGCACTATTCTTTTAAACTATATAGCAGTCAGGATAAGAATATAAAAAAGTATGAATTAGTGTAAACTGCCCTAATCCAGGGTGTTCAAAAGAAATATAATGACTTACTTCATGAGGCAGAAGTAATGGTAAATGGCCTGTATTTGATATAGCGCCTAACTAGAGTTCAAGAACCCCCCTAGGCGCTTTACAACACAACAGTCATTCACACACACATTCATACGCTGGTGATGATAAGCTACAATGTAGCCACAGCTGCCCTGGGGCACACTGACAGAAGTGAGGCTGCCGAAACACTGGCGCCACCAATCCTTCCGACCACCACCAGCAGGCAAGGTAGGTTAAGTGTCTTGCCCAAGGACACAACAGCTGCATTCTCATGCCGGAAGCCAGGATTGAACCCGCAACCCTCCGATTGCTGGCCAACCCGCTCTACCGACTGAGCTACTGCTGCCCATACATAATAATATGTAAATATTAAAATGTGCTCTTCAGTTTAAAGGTTTAAGGTCTACATATTCTTGATTGCAATTGAAATTTGCCATTTTTCACCTTTTGATAGAGGTTCATTACAGGCTGTTACCCTATTAAAAAATAAAAGAAACATAATATTCATAATCACTAACCTTGAAATAGTCTAAAAAGATACCTCACATACTTACTTTTGAAATTTGTCATTTGTAACCTTCTGGGATTGACGCTTAGAGCGTTAGGACCACTGGTAAAGAATCAAATATCAAAAATGTTATATTCGTGATGAGTAACCTCATAATAGCATAAAGCAACAAACCACATATCTTTATTACCGATGCACCTTTTTTTGAAGTTTTGTGAAAAGACATGACTTTTACCCCTCGTATCCCATTAGGGTGTGAAGTTTGATGTGCCATACACAACTTTAAGTCCTTCTGATAATTTTTGCATGCATTGGTTTACTCTTTACCATAAGAGTGTAATTTCCTGCAAAGAATAAGATGTTTCTTTTGGGTCTAGAGCAGTGTTTCCCAACCTCGGTCTTGGGGGCCCACTGTGGCTGCAGGTTTTTGTTCCAACCAGATTCCTAATCAGCAAAAATACCTGATAACATTGATCTCATTTAATTAGCTGGCATTATTTTTCTTTTATTCTACATTCAGAAAAGCATAGCAGCATGATTTTTACATTTATAAGACATTTAGAAATATTTCTGCTTTTGCTATAAATTTAAATGCCTAACTGTCTTTGATTTCATTATATTTTGCCCTGGTTTTTCCCCTTCATTGTACCTTATTAATGACAATTAAAAATGAGCAGAGCACACACTCTGGCAAACAACACTGAATAATCAAAGGCTGCAACTACTTTAGCGTCAGACGCACTAATTAGTAAATAATGGATTAATTAAACAATTACAACACCTAGAAAATTAGAATGAAAATCAAGATGAAAATATTGTTGTTGAAAAAAATACATTATCACCATATAACTGTTTTGTACTGTACATTTTAATATATATTGTGATAATAATACACAAAAGACATCATCAAGAGTTGGGGCATCCACCCGTATATTGTGTTCCCTGGCTGCAAAAGGTTTAAGTTTTTGAAGCACGATGTGCATAAAACAGAGTCCACAACAGAACTGACTATAGTAGCCCAAGATGGAGGCTTTAAAGGCCCGTAGAGGAACTGATGTCATCAAAGGGGCCGGCTTCGGGAGTGATGTCAGCAAAGGGGCCGGCTCCGGAAGTGATGTCTTCTGAGGCACTGGAACCTTGCAGGACTTCCCGGGAAAGGTCTGTAGGGAACTGTGAAAGACAGTCAGTGCACTCCGCTGCCCCTTGGTCAGATGTTTTATTACACTTACTCAGACCCTTTAGCTGCCTCCTACTTGCATGTGTGTGACAATATATATATATATATTTTTTTACCAAACTTATTTTTCTAATTTCTATATTGTTCCCAAAACACAGAACTTGGGAAATAACACATCACTTACTGTATTTAGCCCAGGAGTCCAATTAAAAACAGAAGCTGGTTGGAACAAAAACCTGCAGCCATAGTGTGTCCCCCAGGACCGAGGTTGGGAAACACTGCTCTAGAGGAGCAATAATAGGACGGATCCCCAAAAAGTTTGACATTTTCTATAATTATAAATAAATATGAATCAAACAGTATATCATATGTGGAGGTTTTCTTGTAAGTCAGGAGGTGCTGGACAAAAAAAACTGAAGTAATTACAAAGCATTCATACATTATTCCTTATGAACACAATAACACACTGATTAAATTTGCAGAGGACATTAACTATGAGGGCTGTATATTTTTTCCAAAAAACACAGTTTTCTGAAAAACACAAAAAGCTTAGTTTCACACATAAATCAACATAAAACATTTGTTGCTGAATGGTTTGGCTGCCAGTTCTCAGTGTCTTATTACTTGTCACGGATGGCACAACGGCTGTTAGGAATGTGCAGCAGGCTGGCTGGCTGCCAGGCCATCTTCGTGTGCTGGTGGCATCGCCAGTGGTTGCAATCGCAGTGCATCACAAGCTAGTTTGTAACTCTTGTCATCAAAAGTGGTGAACCTCCTAGGTGAACACTACTGTAGGCACATCAGCTACACAAACGCATTCAGCACCTCAATCAGCTACAGACCCAATAAGCTGATGCCAGTACCTTACTTTCGTTTTTGATCTCCAGCTCCAGATCACACACAAAATCACAGTCCGACAAGTCAGAGTCTCCAATTCAGAGATAATATACTAATCCTCATTCATGGAGCATTTTGTTTTGTGCCTTTGCTTCATTCTCTCACCAAATGTCAATGTCATTTTTCCCATTGTTTGCTCATCACTACTCATGTGAGCACAGGGAATCTCGGTCAAACCAACAAAGCTAGTTAACTTTCCTTCTAGCAAAGAGAGTTGAGCTAAAATTGAATGGTGGGTTTTATCACTGTTTATAGTTGATTACCAACGTCAACCTACCCTGTTGACAAAAGTCGACATCCGCCCTGAAACAAGGACACTGGGAGACAGACGGCAATTTGTTAAGGGTAAAGTTTGCATAAATGTTGAATAGTTCTCAAGCTTGGTAGACAGTTGGACTTTAGGGAACTTCTAAACTCGATTTGATGTTATTTTGGAAAAATTCCATGAATAGGATCGATGTATTTTGTTGGACAATCAAGCTTTTTCTCATCAAAAATTGTTCTAGTGGTTTTTATGCTTTAAGAAATAGCAAAGATATAATTAGGAATACTTAATATATTGTAAGCTAAGTAATGAGCAAAACATATTATTTTTTTATACACCATACTTTGTTAACAGTAAATGCTTAGGGACCTAAATGATTTTTCACACTCTCAAGGATTAATTAATTAAGGACATGATTAATTGAATTAATTGGCATAATTCCATCCTTTATCTGTTGTCAAACCCACTTAATCTAACAAAGCATTGCAAGAGGACAGGGCCTATACTTGCAGCTTTGGGCACAAGGTAGAAACACGTACCTAGATGTAGCTTTGGTCCATCCCAGTCTAACTCACACAAACACACTCACTCACTCACTCTTAAGGGGCCAATTTAGTGTTGCTATTTAACCTATCCTGAGATGTACAAATAAACTAAATTGCCCAAGGAAACCCCAAGCAGAGAAAGAAACAATGTACAAACTCCACTAAGCCATGAGTGTGGCTGGCATCAGCATAAAACACTGCACTACTATGTGATGAAGGCCATACTCCAATAAGCACATTTAACTGACTTAAATGTCTGACTCCTTTACAATGAGCTATCTTTTCTGTGGTTGTAAATTTTGAGGCAGTTCTGTCATGCTATCCAATTAACTGTCACATAAGACTTCATCCTTTCCCAAGCAAAAACCACATAAGGCTCAACGATTTGGCTCTACTGCTCTCAGATCCAGTAATCAAAAAGCACTGGATATGTGAGATCAGTGACATCCCTTGGTGCAATTATGCTAAGCCTGAAGGTTCACAGTTAAAAAGTCTGAATCTGTGAAGATTGTTTTAAGTGGCTTTAAGGAGGTGGCTCAGATACACACAGATAAATTTAGAGCAGAGGCCCTGATTTTCTTAGCCTGTCTGTTCCATTCACATGAAGTGAACATGTTAGACACATCATGATTCACTTCCATCATACAGTATTTAAAGCCCATACAGCTAGGGGGACAACACAAGGATCTCTTTACAGCTTCTGAATAGTTTAACATTAATTATCATTAATTGCTTGTATTTACATTAACAATACAGTTTTGCAGTAATCTATGCTGAAAAAGAAGGCTAGTGAGACAGTGAAGATTGTAATACAGTATAGACTTTACAGAGAATTGCTGCTGTCCATCCGGATTAGATTCATGAACTTGGCATTGTCAGGGTTTGTAATATGGCTTTCAGGGTTATTCAATCCATAATATAGTTGGAAGGTTGACAGCAGTTTTTGCTTAGCCTAAGATAATTTGTGAAACTATTAGCAGAGCATATGCAATATGTTGCAAATAGATGCAAAAATCGAAGTCAGTCGGTTAATAAACAGTTAAAAAGCAAGGCATTAATCTGGTTTGTTTAGTGCAGAAGTGTCAAACTCATCTTCTTACAGGGTCACAGAGATGGCATATTTTTTTAGCCTAAACCATTTCTTAAGAAGTTGTTTACTGATTTTTTTGGAGCTTATGGTATGTTCTTTCCATAACCAGTTAATTCACTTGCAAAAATTCAGAACCCTTAAATGCTTCTTTTAATCTTTAAAGCTGGAGTTGCATTCAAAACGTTTAATTGCTTCTGTCATAGACAACTGACAAATAACAGGTAGATTTCAATAACAAGGAGACCGATAGTTAACCAGCTTTTTACCTGGGTGCCCATCATTAAATATCTTCTTGAATAAAACATTTGGAAAGAAATACACCAAAAGCATTGAGTAACTTTGAGAGAATCTATTTTTTGAAATGACAAAAAGGAGATATGTAAACACAAGTTCTGCGAAGGTTATTAACCATAAATCAAGGCTATCATTCATTTAGCCAAGGGACAAATTAAAAATCAAAGTCAAAATTCAGAAAGGAACAGTGTTAAGTAGAAACACTTTAAAGAAAAGATCACCAATTATTTTTGGGTTTTTATCCAATATTGGGTACTGCAGAAGCACTCATGCTGACCTTTATACGGTCGCATAGTTGACATCACGCTGTATAGCCTGGGGGATTCTGGGAGACATTCCCTTGGCAATGAACCACGTAATTGTTTGCATATGGTGGTGCTCATTAGCAAAATGGTCAAAAGTAAACAACATTTAAATGGAGAAAGATAAAAATAATTCAAAATGAAATCTCTGATATGGAAAACCCCTCAAAGATCATAAATATTGACTCAAATAACCACAGAAAAAAATACAAAAACTGCCAAACATGACAGATGGATGGAGCTGCTTCTTTCTTTAAATCATTTTAATGGCATTCTTAGAAAATGAAGATCTCCATTTTTGGAAATGTGTTTACCTGGAAGCCATAAGACACTTGAGGATTAAGTTAATGGGGAAATTTCGCTACTAATTAAGAAATCAGTTGGAACAAAATCAGCTATTGCTTCACTTGAGGAACTGAATCTGACTTCCCAATGGAGGAATGTGCAACAAGACATTGTAGCAAGTTCCTCTTAAAGTAGAATGAGGAGCCCAGCACACATGAAAATCTCCCACTTTTAGGAAAATTATTATTATCAGGAACAGAACCAGCCAGAACTTTAGCCCCAATTTGATCCCCTCAGCTGGAGATGTCCTTTAAGAATTTATAAAAGGAAATAAACACCCAAACAATTAAATAAAACAAACAAGAATATATA
Source organism: Polypterus senegalus (assembly GCF_016835505.1). Classification (NCBI taxonomy): domain Eukaryota; kingdom Metazoa; phylum Chordata; class Cladistia; order Polypteriformes; family Polypteridae; genus Polypterus; species Polypterus senegalus. Next base: position 76,011,874 of record NC_053164.1, read on the forward strand.
TTATTAATCAATCAAAACTATAAACACCCTTTAAAGTAATCCTCCCCCAAATCCGTAACAACTAAACAAACACTAATTAATATGCCCACCCCCTTGAACCCTTCTATAATACACTCCCCAAAAATGGCGAAACAAAAAAGAAAGGAAATATCACCTATTTACAGACAGCACAAATTTATTCACAGTACATATATATATATATATATAATGGAAAGTCCATGTTGCAAGGTCGGCAATGGAGCAGGCAATACTGCAGGTCTCAGAAGGGACTGCCCAGATGGTGTTGAATGGCTAGATAGACGCCACCTTCCTTGGATACTCTGTCGAACCACTTCCTGCAACTCTGACTGCCACTTTTTATCTCTCCGCTCAAAACAGGCCACAGTTTCCTTAAGAATATCTTCGACCCATGAGTCCATGGACTCTTCAAGATGAGAGAAAGTTGCCTCCATATATTCTCGAAGAGATTCTTCTCGTGCCATCAGGGTGTCAGCCATCTGATCCAACCTTTCTTCAATTCTCTGGACCCGATCAAATAGTCGATGGAAGACATATCCGATCTGTTGGTTCCAAGGGTATCATCCACATACAAACGCTGCAACAACCCAGTAACTTCTCTGACCCTCTCACAGGCTCTGACAGTTACGTGTGGGCCCAAGACCACTGACTCTTTGGCCTGCAGCACTCCATCACCATCAAGCCCCTGCTCTAAAGCCTTGGAAGCCATATCAGGGTAACTAACAAAGTATATCTAATCAACAACAAAGGGAATTCAAATAAATTGAACACAGGTTCGAATGGTCCCTGTACGGGCCACCACTTATGTAGCGACTTCCTCTTAAAGAAGCTTGAGGAGCCCAGCACACATGAAAATTTCCTAGTCTTCGGAAAACTATTATTATCAGGAACAGAACCAGCCAGAACCAATTTGATCCCCTCAGCTGGAGATGTCCTTTAAGAATTTATAAAAGTAAATAAACACCCAAACAATTAAATTAAACAAAGAAGAATATATATTATAAATTTATCAAACAAAACTATAAACACCCTTTAAGCAACCCTCCCCCAAATCCGTAACAACTAAACAAACACCCACCTACTTGAACCCTTCTGTAATACACCCCCCAAAAACGGCGAAACAGAAAAAGAAAGAAAGAAAAGGAAATATCACCAATTTACAGACAGTACAAATATATTAACAGTACAGTCCCTTTTTTTTATTAACTTTGTTTTAAGTTTGTAATCCAACCGGCCTGGGAAGTCCGCCGATAAATCCAGTATACAAGCCAAATATATGCTACTGAATCATGTTAAATCTATATAAAAGAAGCGATCTCACCGGATTGGTGACGACTCTTTTGTAGAATGTTGAAGTCCATCTCACCCGGGTGTATCAGCGTTAACATCCATCTCTCCTTTAAAATGCACGCCACCTTGCCTTTTTTAGTCGGTTCTCCTTACGTCACACAACAGTACGTTTTGGCAAGGACCCACAGGCGTGATTTGGCCCCCTGCTCCACTTAAAGAGATATCACTAAGACAATATTCCCTCAGACATAAACTCTAAAGGGAGCAAGCGGTAGGAACAGATAAAAGCAAATAAAATATGTGACAACCGTTACAACATGACTAATCAAGAATAGAAAATATTCTCCCTAAAGACCAATTTGAAATTTCTTGTTACCCACCAGAAAATATGGTGTTTACTAACTTGTCGTATATGACAAACCAGTATAAATTATGCTATCTACATACTGCTGTTCGTAGTTATGTTTTTTATGCATATATAGCAGTATTTATGTGCATGGCTTCTACAGCTCTGTCATGTCGTACTGGCTATACAATGCATCATGGGCTGCACAGGAAAATATTCAGCAAACAAGGTCACTGGCAGACAGCATATTTGTTGTGAAAAATTCTTTGGCAAATTTTGCCAATAAACAAAATACTTATACAAAAATACAATACTTATGTGTATGCACTTTTCAAAAAAGTACCACAATGAACCACTGAAATATGTACTCTCCTGCCTCCAAATATATAGTCTGAGGGCTGTCCTTCAGTGATGATGTCAAGGTGGCCCCGCCTCTTGGGAGTCCACCCACAAAATACATGAAATACAGAAGAACAGCTGATACATAGATAGTAAATAATAAATACAACAATGATACCAAAAACTACATAAATGTAATACGTTCATAAAAAATGTTAATTTAAACATAGAAAAGAAGACTCGGAAGAGGACAATCAACATAAGCCAGGGAACACATCCTGCATATCTAAAACATGATAATTACATAATTATAATCCTACCTTTTAAAACATCTCTCTAGCTAAGAAGCAGCACAGTCAGAAGACAAGTTTCTTTCCCTTTAAGGTAAAACAAGTCAAGAAGTTTTAAATAAAATAACATTTTAAGAAGTATTGCAGAAATAAATGCCAAAACAGTTTATTATTATTAATCATATATTACAAAAGAATAAAGCCATGCCAATTAAAACAAAAAAAAAACAGTATTGTTTGTAAAAGATAGGCAGGAGTAGCCTGTGGCTTAGCTTCCCAGCAGGCTACTACTTTAACTCTAGAATATGCTTTCATGTATATAACTGTTTATTTCTTATCGCCCCAAGTTTGGGATGGATATGCTGTTTTTCATCTGCAGCACTATGATTCACACCACTTATGCAAATAAAACCATTGTGCCATAGCAGATGTATCGGAATATTATTGCTATATTAACCTTGCACTAACACAAGTCTTAATGCGTAATCAGCAATGACAGGCCACCCCTGAGGAGTGCAAAAAAAATGCAAGTCAAGAGTTGCCCTGCCAAATTATTTTCTTTGCTATCCATGCCTTCTTCAAGAGACTGATGTTTAATTCATGGGACTAGGAAAATGTAAATTTTCCAATCAGAACCATTTATCATTTTCTTGGGGGAGAAGGGATGCTGGATTGTTAATTCAATTTAGTTTTTAAAGATTTAAAATGATAATTTTGAATTTAACAATATAAACATTAGGAGAATGTTAGCTCTTTATATTTGTTTCCATATAATGGGAATAGAACTTCCTTGAATAGACTTAAACACTCTTTCAACCATGGCTTTAAAATTCTGTATGCGTCTTGGTTCCAATATTTTTAAAGAGTTTTATTTAGAGAACATGAGTCAGTTGCTGTGTATTTAAAAAGCACCTTACCAGCAACATATCAAGAATCAAGACAAGACTGCACAGTTTAATCCTAGCAGGGGATGCTCTTCAGGTCTAAGTATTGTTGCAGTCAACAATGGAAGGAGATTAGGACTAAATTTAACTAATCTGCAGGTAGGCCTGTTATGGTCTAGCATTTATCAGCTGCACAGTCTGCTGAGTGTCTGACAGCAGCTCACAGGTAACTGGCAACTTGCCACCCATGTTAAAGGGGCAGAGCCCAGGAAAAAAAGGCAATGTTTTCAATCTCATGAAGCATAGTTGGAAACTACATTAAATGTTCCACCCTCATAATGTAGTCTTGGAAACACTACGTTAAATTATTTCAAAATGACGGTCTCTGTGAGGCAGACTGCAGGGTTATTATAAATATTATTCACTTCGGGGCTTATGAAAAGGTCTTGAAATTCTCATATCAGTACCGTTCAAACAGCTCCTACAAAATATTAAATCACACATTCAATTTTGTATAGTACATTCACCCTTTATGTGGAGCACCATTACTCAGCAAATCTGGATTCTAAATTTTGCATTGATGCTTCTATACAAAAAGGTACCATCCTGTTTTCAGTAAGTGCAGAATTAAACAAAACAAAAAGGAACATGATAGTTACTCATTTATGTGACTTGTTTTTCAGTTTTGCAGGTTATACAGAAAAGTCTGAGAAATAACCAGTTAGCAAGCCCATTATAATTTTGATAATTGTGAACTGTTATGTACACAGCTTACTTTAAGAACATTAATAATCCAATTGACTGCAGACACATACAGTTTTTTCAGATACTGGACTGTAATCACAAATATGCCTAATCACAGAAACAAACTACACACTAGAACAAACGTTCCATTTAATCCACTTTGTGAAAAATGTAATATCAGACAAGAAAGAACTCACACAAAGATATTAACACAGTACTTAAAAGGAGTGCAGCATGGAAGAAACTTGCGTCATCTATCAATACACACTGCCAACTGCATTGGCAACACAATTAAATGTACTGTGTTTATTTGATATTTGGAATTCACACTTCAGTCTTCACACATTATACACTTCAGGTCATTTTGTCATTATTAGTACTGTATAACATGAAAAACGTTTTTGTTTTAGTTATGTGTTCAACATTTCTTGCCTCGCATTTCCTGTCATCACAGGAACTCAGATCATTGTAGACACAGAAAACGCATGAAATGTATGTATTCCAAATAATGAAATATTATTTACCCTATACAATTCCAGACACCTAACTCCCAGATATAGAGACATCAGCTGAGAGAATGTTGTGTCTGACTTCAGCTGATTCAGTGGGGGATGAGTGAGAAGGCCGCTTGCTGCTTGGGCTGATTCACACATTTGCAAAAACAAACACACCAATGATGAGGTGTGTGGGAATTTAAGGTGGCCAGCATTCCGAATATTTTTATAGGCTTTGGAGATTCTAGTGTTAAGGTTATGATTTCAAGTACAATCATTTTGAATAACATTGATTAACAAATAACCAATGTTTAAAGACATTGGAATCTTTAGTTAATACATAAGGATCTTTTAGAATTTCTTACAAGTATATATATATATATATATATATATATATATATATACTGTATATATATATAGAATAACAAATTCTTTTTGTTGGCCTGGACAAACATTCATAGAACATCATGTTACATGGATTTTGTTTTAAAGAAATGTAAATTTGATTTTATTTACCAAAAATGGCTTTCAAAGATAATAATGCAATGCAAAAATACTACACTTTCACCTGGGAAACCTGCAACAGGCTGGCTCTTTCTTGTTAGACCAAAAGAAAGTGAGAGTCTGTTACAAAATTGTCCTGTCTTGCGCACACTCTCAGTGAGGCTCAGCACAAGTGTAGGCAAAACATCACACACATAGCTTAATTCTGAGTCAGTGCTTCACTGATTGTTTTTGTCCTATCAAGTGTCGTGTGAGAATACTGTAGTGTATGAGTTTCATGAACAAAAAAAAGTGAGAAACAGTGTCAGTTTACATTGAAAAAAATATTAACAATCCTGGAAAAGGTTGATTCTGGAATGAAGAAAAACGAAGCATTCAGAATCACGCCTTCATAGCGGTCAACAATTTTGAAGGATGTGGAAGAATAATTTTAGGATAACAAAGCATTTATCTTAAAGAAATAGCATAAAGGGTTAATAAATGTGGGAAACCAAATGAAGGTCAAGTGAACAACAAAATGTACAATGAAATATAAGAATTGGTTTAGGAAAAATATTGAGATGGTCAAGTAAATAAAGAATGTACCAGAAGAAAGGTTGATGTAATATGCAAAATGTACTGAAGGATGACTAAGAGATGACTAAGAAATCAGCAGATGTCCTATAAACGAGAATGGACAATTGTTATATGCACATAAATTTCAAGGATAGTGTCTCATCTCAAAAGGTATAAGAAGAACTAGAATATAATATTATAAACTTTTATTTTATATAAATCATTTGGGTTAAAACCAATGAACCAACCAGAGTAAAATGTATGCATTGATTGACACTGTATGTAAATTCAACAGTTTTCTATAAAAACAAATAAAAGGTACATCTAACGTCTCATTTTCATTCTGTATTTATACCTGTATTTCTATTAAAAAATTACATATAAAGTCTCATTTTCTAATAAAGTATTTTTGGTAGTTTAAGTAGAGTTTTTTTATTCAGATACTGTTAAGCTTATACAGGTATTGTCACAGAAGTAGCTGCATGAGAGACAGAAAGGTGAATCGAGGTTGGATGTTAAATGTTCTAAACATTGTACGACAAGCATGTTACATGGAAAGATGCAGCAGAGCAGCTACAGAGCTGCTGTTAGAGATGGCAAATTGCCGGCGACACCAGTCACAGTAGTATACGTATTTTCCTCACATACGTTATAACAAAATAATAAAATTTCTGTTATAACGAAATATTTTTATGGTCTCATGAATTTCATTACAATGGGATTCCACCTATATATATATATATATATACTGTAGCCACTAGGGGGCGCACCGCCACCCTAACACAGACACAGACAGGCAGGAGACAAGTTTGCCACACACCAAACGTTTATTTACAGTTTCTACCTAAACAAAACAAGGCAAGGCACCACACCAAACCGCACCACACCGCACCAACACCACTCGGTCCCTTCCTACCAGTCCTCCCTCCACTCCTCTTCAGGCTTTGTCCTCTCCTCCTGACTCTGGCCCCTCATGGAGTGAGGCTGCTCCTTTTTATAAGGCACCTGGATGGACTCCAGGGGCCTCTTGTATAACGCCGTGCGTAGAACTCGCACTATAACATGGCGTAAGCACAAAAGTCGAAATGTGTTTACGCACAGAAAAATCCAGATGCAGGAATCTGTGCGTAATCCAACTTCCACGTCCTTCCGTTACATAAATCCCGATCAGCGTGAAAACTAACGCTCGTGCACGCGCATTATGTAACGCCCCAAATCCTCCCAGAATTACGCCTATTTGAATATGCAAATCAATATAAATCGCCCTTAAGCTCAGCCTTCTGTGAAAAGACAATGGGAAAAGCACAGGGAAAATATAAGAATTTCAGCGAATACCAAGTGGAGGCAAAGGAAAAACATACTATTTGTTCAAATAAACCGTGGAATAATCAACAAAAGGAAGTTGATCGAGTGACATAGCGTGTTGGAGAAACTTGAAAGCTCACGTTCACAAAATCGCACAGTGCCGGAAATAAAAAGAAGTCACATATCAAAGTTGCCGTGAAAAGAAGAGTTGTAAGCCCACTGTCTGAGTGTCATATGAAAGTTTATTAGGGTACAGAGAAAAAAGGCACACGGTGGGGAAAAAGCACGAAATGTCAACTTTAATCTCGAATTTTCCACTTTAATCACGTAGTTTATTTTGTCATTAAAGTAGAACATTATAAACTTCATCTTAAAATCGTTTAATTAACCAGTTTCTCAAAATCACATCGTAATTAAAGTAGCACGTTAAATGCTTTGTTTTGTATTTGATCTTCTACTCATATGTGATCTATGTGTGTGAATCACTACTTGCTTCTTAAACTGGCTCTCTTCCTCCAACTGGACACAGAGTCCATTACATTTGTGATATTACAGCTCTCTGAATAACTAAAATACTGAGATGTATACGTGATGTCATTTTCATGATGATAGGAGCTAAAGCACATTATTAAACGTGTTTCATAAGCCTCGTGCTCATGACAAGCATTTATCTTTTGTCGAAATTTGTCGCTGCTTTTAGCTGTGTTTTTATTTTCTCTTTCTGTTTTATATTCAATATATATTGGCGTAGCCGTCACTGCTGTCAGTGCTTTTCTTTCCCCAAGTAACCGATCGCCACACAATCATAATCAATAATAGACGTTAAGCCATCTGTAAGCTTAGCGCCGATTCTTCAAAACGTGTAAAGAACATTGAAATATCTCCGTAGTACATGTTTAATTATTCTATCCTTCACGACACTCCCAGTGAAGAATATAGATTATTTAAATGAAGTTAAAGTTTAATGTTTATAATTTAACAAACATATTTTGCTGCATTTCACCTTAAAAATGATATCGTCATCATATTTAAATACGCGTTTTATAAAGTGGCCCAGGTTGTGAGCTATTATAACTGTAGTGCAAGTTTACAGTGAGGTGATTGTACTTATAAGTACAGACAGTTCTACAAGGAGCAATTGATTGAGTGCATTTAAAGTTCTTGGGATTAAACTGTTTCTGAACCGCGAGGTCCGTACAGGAAAGGCTTTAAAACATTTTGCAGTGGCTGAGACAGCGTGTCCTTAAAGCTGTATACCGATAATTCTCTTTCCGATCAGCTGCTGCTGTGATTCACACTCAGATACAGTGATATAAATACTCCGAGTCGTGCAGTGAGATTAATATGGAAAAAGATGATCCGCTGTGGCAACTCCTAACGGGAGGAGCTGAAAGAAGAAGAAGGAGAAGTGAGAGTAGTAACGCTAAAGCAGTTATGGTATTTGGAATACTATGGCTGTTCCTGGACCATTATATTGTTACGAAGTTAATTACAATCAGATGCATTACACTAATAAACAATATGCGGTTAGTTTCTGTGTATTTATAAAGCCGCGTCATGAAAATAATGAGTAATTACACAAGAACAGTAGCACTGCTTTGACGCTGGATGCCGGCAGTTTGTAAAATCGAAGCGGAGAACTTGCGTACGACAAGATGAGGTACCGTGGAAAAGTGCGTGGCTTTACGCCAAGTGTAGGTTTTATACATCGCGATTTGAACGTGGAAAACTTCTTACGCAAAATTTCTGTGCGTACGCACCGTTTATACATGAGGCCCCAGGAGTCTAACGAGCTTCTTCCGGCCACACTTCTGGGTGTGGCGGAAGCGTGACCAAATAAGGCCTTGGGGCCTCATGTATAAACGGTGCGTACGCACAGAAATGTTGCGCAAGAATGTTTCCACGTTCAAATCGTGATGTATAAAACCTAAACTTTGCATAAAGCCACATACATTTCCACGGTACCTCATACCCTGTTGTACGCAAGTTCTTCGCTCAGTTTTGCAGACTGGCTGCTGTTTCTGTGTGGTTTATCTTTCTTTTTCAGGTCCATGTCCCTGACGCGGCTTTATAAATACGCTGAAATTAACCACATATTGTTTATTAGTTTAATGCATCTGATTGTAATTAACCTGTAACAATATAATGGTCCATAGAATGGTCAAGCTATTCCAAATACCATAACTGCTTTAACTTTGTTACTCTCATTGCACCTTCTTCTTCTTCTTCTTTCAGCTGCTCCCGTTAGGGGTTGCCACAGCAGATCATCTTTTTCCAAATTACTCTCACTGCACCACTCGGAGCAGCTGATTAGAAAGAGAGTTATCGGTATACAGCTTCAAGCACACGCTGCCTCAGCCATGCTTCCTATTTGAACTGCTTCTCACATTGCAAACGCTTCAAACCTTTCCTGTACGGACCTCGCGGTTCAGAAAGAGTTTCATCCCAAGAGCTCTAAACACACTCAATCAGTCCATCAACTGCTCCTTGTAGAACTGTTTTACTTATAAGTACAATCACCTCACTGTAAACTTGCACTACAAGTTATAATATTGCACAACCTGAGCCACTTTATAAAGCGCATATTTACATATGATGATATCATTTTTAAGATGAAATGCAGCAAAATATGTTTATTATATTATACAGATAAAACTTTAATTATTAACAATATAGATTATTTAAATGAAGTTAAAGTTAAAAGTTAATCAAATCTAAATTCATCTAGCCTCACTCAAAAAGTTCTTTGAGTCATGTATGATTTAAACCACGCCAAGGCAGTACCACGAATGCCCACACAGTGCTCCAGACGAGATAATAAAATACTATGATCTATAGTATCAAAGGCAGCTGTTAAATCGAGCAGAACTAACATCACATGAGTCTGTTGCCAAAAGGATGTCATTAAAAACCTTCAGTAATGCGGTTTCAGTACTGTGAAGTGGTTTAAAACCAGATTGAAACACTTCAAGTACATCACTTTCATCTAAAAAGGCTTTCAATTGAATATACACACTTCTCTCCAAAATTCTGGAGAGAAATGGAAGCTTGGAAATCGGTCTAAAATTGGATAGCACAGTGGGATCTAGGCTTGGTTTTTTGATCAATGGTTGCACTATGGCATGTTTAAACAAATTGGGAACCATGCCTGAGGAGAGGCTACTATTGATAATAGCAAGAACAGATGGCCCTAAAACAGAAATAATCTCTTTAAAAAGAGAAGGCGGGACAACATCAAAAGGAGAACCTGAGGGCTTCCACTGACCAACAATCTCATATAGACAGGATAGCTTTCATATGACACTCAGATGGTGGGCTACGACTTTCCTTTTCACAGCGACTTTGATATCTGACAACTTCTTTTTTATTTCGGGCACTGTGCGACTTTGTGAACTTGAGCTTTCAAGTTTCTCCAACACGCTATGTCAATCGATGAACTTCCTTTTGTTGATTATACCATGGTTTAAATCAACAAATAGCATGTTTTTCCTTTGCCTCCACTTGGTATTCGCTGAAATTCTTATATTTTCCCCCGTGCTTTTCCCATTGTCTTTTCACAGAAGGCTGCACTTGAAGGCTATTTATATTGATTTGCATATTCAAAGAGGTGTAATTCTGGAAGGAATTGGGGTGCGACAGCAGGCGCGTGCACGTGCATTACTTTTCACACTGACTGGGATTTATGTGGCGGAACAACGTGGAAGTTGGAGTACGCACAGATTCCTGCATCTGGATTTTTCTGTGCGTAAGCACATTTCGGCTTTTGCGCTTACGTCATGTTATAGTGAAAAATCTACGCACGGCATTATGCATGAGGCCCCTGGAAAGGACCATACGCCCGCTAAAAACCAAGGGGGCTGCCCTCTATCGGCCCGGGCAAGAAACTGTCCCAGCAATCCTTTTAACCCGGACCCTTCCATAGTTTGGGCATTCTGGCCAGGCAAGGGTCCCAGCCATCCGCCATAATATATATATGTATATGTGTGTGTGTGTATGTGTGTATAAATATATATATGTATATATATGAAGCCATAACAGAATGAATTATTAAACACAAGAAAAGGATTGAATGTAACTCAATGGTTAACTAAATGTAACTTAAAGCTGAAAGCACAAGATGTTTCTGCCTCATCTTAGAGAAGCTACCAACATCATTTTTCAAGGTTTTTAATGAGGTAAATTAAGTAAATGAGTAACAAACTCCCCTCCAGAATGCAGGGATATACAGATGGAAAAGGCCAAACTCCTCTCCTATGAAGCAGTGCTAAGAACAATAGGACAATCTGGAAAACACCCCTCTAAACAATGCGGTGTTTAGAGGAATGGGAGAATCATCATGAGCCAGAAATTACTGGTGGATGAATTGTTTGATTGCTCACTCCATGGACTGAGACATTTGTGCATAACTCTGTGCAAATAAATATTAATTCTGCATTCTCATGTGGGCTCCATGACTGCCTTCTTTGAAAATGGAAGAAAGATTTTTCCATGACACAGACTGATCTTAGGTCTACATGGATTAAATCTAGAAAGAACCCCAGAGAAAGAAGATACAAAAATAAACGAGAATTCAGTTAAAGTTATATAATAGGATTTTGGAATGGTAGGAAGATCAGTGGTATAGCCAATCTGATTTAATTCGCTATCTTGTCTAAGTGTAGAATGCTCAGCTCTGAAAACTCTCTACCTGGAAAGCCCCCCCTGCCCCACCCCACTGTTACCTGGCAACCACCCTTTCCTGTTTCTTGTTTCCTGCAGATGATGATGAGAATATCCATGCTACAAGTGCCTTTGAGTATTGTTTCTATTCTTGATGCATCTTTAAGATTTAGATCACCAAAAGCCACAATACACATGGCTTAAATAAAAGTCTACATGTGACAGAAAATAAGTATGGTAGTTAATTTGTTTCACTAGAATACTAATACTAAATACAAAATAAAAGACGGGAAGTAACCATTTTTCTTTCTTTCTCATTGGCATGAATTTCACTGGTCACAAAATACCATTTGTTTCATGATTTTTTTGGTGAAATGAAACACTAAGTTTGGCTGTGAATTCAGCTTCATTTTGCTCGTCACTTAACACAGACCTGACCTAACTGAGTTCTGAAATGTATTAGCCTAGTGAAATTATGTAAAAGATCTCATTCAGATTATAATAAATGAATTGCATAATAGTTTGTTTTACAAACAATCCTGAATGCCTCCTGTCAGTCCCCAAGTTTAAGAGGGCAATATGATTTTGTTATTCTTGACTTGTAATTAAGTGCTATAAACCAGAGAGCATACCAACATCCTGCCAACATTCATTGTGGCTTTACTCTTTCTCTTTCTCTCTCTTCACAGAGGGTTATGAATCACTTACTGGGTCTCCTACACTCTTGTGTCCTGCGGAAACATGGAATTATTCCGCCCAAGTTGCATTTCACCTTCACTTGTCCAGGTGTCCCATCTTGTTGCTTATCTAGGGTACCCATCAAAAATAATAACCATAAAACTTACCAGTTGCACTCTTTCAACAGCATGTGCAGAACCACTCCTGAGGCCTCATGCATCAGTACATAGAATTCATACTAAAACATTGCATACAGACAAAAGCGGAAATGTGCGTACTCACAAAAATATCCAGATGCATTAATCTGTGCATTCGCCAACTTCCACGTTCTTCCGCTAAATAAATCCTAGTCATTGTGAAAAATAATGCATGAGCACACACCTGCTGCAACTCCCTATCTCCTCCCAGCATTACACCTCTTTGAATAATCAAATCAATATAAATAGCCCTTAAGCTCAGCGTTCTTTGAAAAGGCAATGGCAAAAGCACGGGGGAAAATAGAAGAATTTCAGCGCATACCAAGTGGAGACAAGGAAAAACTTACTATTTGTTGGTTTAAACAGTGGTATAAACAACAAAAGGAAGTTCATCGAGTGACATAGAGTGTCGGAGAAACTCGAAAGCTCAAGTTCACAAAGTTGCACAGTGTCCGAAATAAAAAACAAGTTGTCAGATATCAAAGTAACAGTGAAAAGGTGAGTCGTAGCCCACCGTCTGAGTGTCATATGAAAGCTTATTAAGGTACAGATAAAAGAAAAAAAAATAGGAACACAGTGGGGAAAAAAGCTTGAAATGTCAACGATAATCTTGAAATTTCCACTTTAATGACGTCGTTTATTTTGTCATTAAAGTAGAACATCAAAAACTTCATATTAAAATCATTTAATTTACTAGTTTCCCAAATACCATCATAACTAAAGTAGCACGTTAAATGGTTTGTTTTGTATGTGTTTTTCTATGTGCTCTATATGTGTGAATCACCACGTGCTTCTTAAACGGGCTTTCTCTTCCTCCGACAGGACACAGAATCCATTACATTCGTGATATTACAGCTCTAAGACTAATTTAAATACTGAGATGTATATTTGATATCATTTTCATAATGCTAGAAATTAAAGCATGTATTAAACATGGGAACATGGTGGCACAGTGATAGTGATGAGCTGGTTCCCCATCCAGAGATTATCCTTCTTGCCTCCTGCAAGATGCTTGCTGCTCTGTGCACGACCTTCAATTAAATAATTTATTTCAGCAGTTCTGACTCTTTCAAACGTACTAACCCCCAATTCCTGTGCTTTCTTTTCTTTCTCCAAGTACCCAATCGCCATACAATCAGCTCAGTAATGGACGTTAAGCCATCTGTAAGCTTAGAACTCCGATTCTTCAAAATTTTTAAGGAACATTGAAATATCTTCATACTACATGTTTAATCATTTTATCCATCTATCCTTCCAGTGTTGCACCAGCCCCTGCAAGAATACATCATGAGGCAGGAACAATCCCTGAACGGGGCGCCAGCTCCTTGCTAGCGCTGTGACACCACATGTCCTCACATGTTTAATTATTAACAGTATAGATTATTTAAATGATGTTAACATTTTATCTGTATAATGTAATAAACATATTTTGCTGCATTTCATTTTAGAAATAATATTGTCATCATATGTAAATACGTGGCTCAGGTTGTGCAATATTATAACTGTATCGCAAGTTTACAGCGAGGCAATTGTACTTTTAAGTACAAACATTTCTACAAGGAGCACTTGATGGACTGATTGATTGCATTTATAGTTCTTGGGATGAAACTGTTTCTGAACCGCAAGGTCAGTACAGCAAAGGCTCTGAAGTGTTTGCCGTATGGGAGCAATTCAAGTAGGCAGCATGGCTGAGGCAGCGTGTGCTAGATGCTGTATACCGATAATTCTGTTTCCGATCAGCTGCTGTAGAGCTGTGATTCCACACTCAGATACAGTGATATAAATACTCTGAGTGGTGCAGTGAGAGTATTATGGAAAAAGATGATCTGCTGTGGCAACCCCTAACGGGAACAGCTGAAAGAAAAGAAGAAGGTGCAGTGAGAATAACAATGCTAAAGCAGCTATGGCATTTTGAATAGTTTGGCAATTCCGTGGACCATTATATTGTTACGGGTTAATTACAATCAGATGCTTTAAACTAATAAACAATATGCAGTTAATTTCAGTTGATATGATAAAGCCACGTCAGGGATATGGATCTAAAAAAGAAAGGGAAACCACACTGGAACAAAAGCACTGCTTTGACACTAGGTTTCGCTCATTTGCATGTTTTACCACATGCATTTTTATCTTCACAATGTATGCGTAGTAGATTGGGTTACAGCAATGTGAAATAATTATCAACTTCGTAAAAATAGAATTGATAGTAGATTAAAGTAAATCATTGTGTGCTGGAATGCCTTGATCACATTTCTGTGGTTGTTTGGCACCATAATAGAACCACCCTCTTGAGAAACATGCTTGCAGCCAGGCAGGGACAGTTATACAATCTACATCAAACTAGCACTGTAGGTAAGCATGTAATAAAGTTTGTATGTCCATTATACTCATGACCACCATTAGAGGATCATGAATTGGTGTCTCCATAAAAAGTCATAATCATACAGGTATTGCCATGGTGCCCTTGAGACACCACTTAGAGAAATGCAGCAATAACCAGAGTAAGACTTCAAACCACAGACTGACATAATATCAATCACAATTCTTGGATGTGCTATGGAGCTGACATGATTTCGTAACATGGTGAATAGTCCCTTGAATTATTAACCAATGGGAGTTTAAACAATACAAATAACTCTGACATGTTGTCCTTACCTGGACCAATAAATCATTCTTTTGCTCTTGTTATGGGATTACTTCTTACTCGCATTTCACCAATTTTGTAAGCTGGTTGTCATGTAAATTGGATTGCTGCTCCTGGATGCAACTATTTCTTGTCAGAATTTATATCACTGAGGAGTAGAAGACCCTTGTGCTAACAATGATATTGTTTTCTGATGACATTGTCTGCCAGCATACTGCCATGTTTTGACCTTTGGAACACAATACCGTCTCCTAATGCATTTGGAGAAGAAGATGTATTTCCTTATTCTAACTCAAAAAGATAATTACTTTCCCCAGATAGAATTTCACTGTACAGCAGAGACATGCTTAGGAATAAAACATAAAGTACTTGTTTCTACCACAGTACATGTAATAAGTATAAATAAAGTCTAGAAGCACATTAAGCTATTTCTGATCTTCCCAACAAAACAACTTCTGTCCTGTCCCAAGCAATACTGCTATCTGTGAAGTGATGACACATAATCTCTACTAGTCTTTTCTGTCCAGTGATATGCTATGATCATACTTCTTTTATTCCCACATCTTCTAATTGTTAGGCAATACAGCACTTAACCTGGCTAAAAATAACCCATCACATTACTGTTTATTCATAATTCATAACCTACATACCGGTTGCTTGCAGCACCTGGTCAGCTCTTTCTGAAGAACTTGCTATGGAGATGAACAGATGGTCAACAATGCTTTAAAAAATCAGAGACAGTGCTTATGCTCCTTATAAAACATAAGCCAATCCTGTGACCCTGGTGTCCTGCCATATGTCTGAAGGCTTGGTTTTAGTGTTAACCTATGGTTCTTCTAATTCAGCAACATTTAAATAATTTCTTAAATGAATACTCCAACTAAAAATGAGATTCTTTCATGTTACTTCTCCCATGTAGATTGTTAACGGATGGGCAATGAAAACTTTTAATGTCACATTTTCAGGCAGAAGGAGATAAAAGAAAAAAGGTTTCTGGTACAGACCTCCATGGGGACAAATGCTGGAGAACAGCAAACAATATCAAAATGTCCATGAAAAAATCGTGTCATATAATCTATGTGTGAAGTTATCCACTTGTATGCTCACAACATTCCAAGTTTTACTATAATATTGTTACATAAATCACTTCCAGAAAACCCTGCAACCCCTAATTTCTATTAAATATAAATTGACACTGAAAAATCAGTAAAGTATAAATATCTATTAAACAATTTCACGACTTCCTCCATGTTTCTGTGATTCTCTGTTAGAAGAAATGATAATTGGAAGTTCCCTTTGCATTAATTCCTGAGATTATCTAGTGGAAAAGGTTTAAGGCTGATTTTAAAAATCCTTGTTCTAACCTATAAAGCTTTAAGTTGTAAGGAACAGACTGACAATAAGTCTGTGGCCTGAAGGTATTAATATAGTTAGAAGGATCAGGAGATTAAAAATGTTATTTGTTATATCTTCATTTATTTGGGAGAAAACTCAAAATCATATAAGAGGGCATAGTCCTTGTTTAAATAGACGAATATATTAATGCATACGGAGGGGCAGCGACTGGACAGGCAAGGCAGGAAGTTGCCCATGGACCCCAAACTGGATGGGTTCCCCCAAGGACATCTGGTTACATGGGAACTCACAGCAAGAACAAATCTTCAGGAATTCTTCTTGATGCATAGCACTGACACACTACAATGACACAGCCAGAAACCTCCTCTAAAGGGGGCCCTGAACTCCATTGCAGGAGTATCAGTATTTCTGATGAACATAACCTTTTTAGTAGCATTAAATGTATTCAGAGTCCATTTCATAAATCATGAAGAACATTTACATGTCTGTAAGTGAAAATCAGATTGACTTGGTTTGTTTAGACAATTTGGCTATTTCTCATTCGGTTTCTGTTTCCTCTCACCCCACTGCGGTCAGTGCATAGCCAAAATCAGTAGCACCAGTTTAGTCACAGGTTGATTGGATAACAGTGAGACAGGGGTCTAAGAAGTCCTGACTGCTCCTATCACGGCTGAGAGAAATTTCAATCTTTAAAGCTGTTTAAATATTATTGAGATGTTCCATGTGCCAGGAGCAGCTTTAAGCCAGAGCTCCAATAACGTGCAGTGTTGAAAGGTTTTTGGACATGGAGGACATGTAGCCGCTGTATCTGCTGTGGCCAGAGCCTGCAAACAACAATTTTGAAAGCTACAATAAAACCTTTACAAGCTATATTTTTTTGTTTTTTAAATTTCTATTATGTGCAGTGTTTTTTTAGAATGCTGTAATGTGCAATTTGTATTTATTTTTTATTACAATGTACAACGTATATTTATTTGCATGTTATTTACTCTCTAATTTATTTAGATTTTTAAAATGTACTTTATTCTATTGTTGTTTTTCTGTTTACTACACCAATATTTTTACTGTGGTGTTTTACTTAATCTGATTTTAACAAAAAATAAAAGAAAACATGTATGTTTATTAAATCCTCCCTAATGATTTTATTAGTTTACATATTGCACTTAAATTTTACCATGTTGAGATTCTGAGGAATGTGAGTTGGAGGACACAATGGAGTGTTTTGCCTGAAAAGAATCCCTAGAATCACCTCTGAATGCATACTGTATGTACTAGATAACACACTAATACAATCCTTTAAAAGTTTCATGGATAAACAAAGTGTTATAGATGAGTCTTTACCGCAAAATACCAAAACTGTGCAAAAATCACCCTGTCTGTATAAAGGATGCACCATCAGACTCAGTATTTAAACCCAAGCTGAAGACTCGCTGCTTTACTGTAGCATATATATTGTTCCAGTTCATATTTTTAAGATCAAGTTCTATATGTAAAAAATATGCTGACAGTATTCCACCATTATACTCAGAAGTTAAACATGGTGTCCCCCAGGCTTAAATATTCAGAAATGTACTGTTTACACTTTACATGATTCCTTCAGGAATGATCATTTAGAAAACATGACATTAATTTTCACTCATATGCACATGACACTCAGCTATACCTTTCTGTCAAACCAAATGATTTTTCTTCGGTGTCTCCTCTAATTATTATGCCAGTAAAATTAAAGGCAAGGATGGATTAGAATACTAAATACAGAAAAAAGCATACATTTAATGGGGGAATGAGTCAGGCCGCAAAACATTCTGTCACATTTTAGTCAGCCAGTCATTTTATTTTCCAACCTGCTATATCCTAACACAGGGTCACGCTGGAGCCAATGCCAGCCAAACCAGGGCGCAAGGCAGGAACAAATCCCAGGCAGGGCGCCAGCCCACCGCAGGACACACACACACCCAGCACACGCTAGGGACAATTTAGGATCACCAAACTCATATAAATGTTTTTTTTTAATTAGCACACAATTAAGGAGTTATCAGCATGTCTTTTATAATGCATATTAGAAAAATGACTAAAACATGCTTTTTTCTTCTTAAAAAAGTGAGAATCATCAGATGGAAAAATTCTGTCATCAAATTGAACAGCCCACCACAGACTCCAAACTAGAATTCCAACGAGACAATGGTCTCCATTAGCCTTATGTATAAACAGTGCGCACATACAAAAATGTTCTGTACGCCCATTTCCATACTCACTTCGATATTCATAAAAACTAAACTTGGCGTAAAGCCACTCACATTCTCACACCGGACTTACCCTGTGATTACGCAACTTTACACTTGGTTTTGCAAAGTGGCAGCATCCAGCATCAAAGCAGTGCACTATTCCTATGTGGTTTCCCATTCTTTTTTAGATTCACATCCATGACACGACTTTATAAAATACCCTGAAATTAATCGCATATCGTTTATAAATTTAACGTATCTGATTGTAATCAGCCTGTAACAATATAATGGTCCATGGAATGGCCAAACTGTTCTAAATACCATAGCTACTTTAGCGTTGTTACTCTCAGTGCACAACTCAGAGGATTTTAACCCATTGTATCTGTGTGTGGAATCACAGCTCTATAGGAAGATGACTGGAAAGCTCTACAGCGGGTTGTGTTAAGAGCACAGAATATTATCTAGATACAGCTTCTAGCACCAGTTGCCTCTGCCATACTCACAGTCTGTTTGAACTTCCCCCATTCGGCAAATGCTTCAGAGCTTTTCCTGAATGAACCTCGCTATTCAGAAACAGTTTCATCCCAAGAGCTACAAATGCACTCAATCAGTCCATCAAGTACTTCTGGTAGAACTGTTTGTACTTAGAATTACAATTACCTCACTGTAAACTTGCACTACAACTGTAATATTGCACAACCTAAGCCACTTTATGAACTATTTGACTTATCTGCACTATATCTACTTATGCTTTCATATTGTATAGTTGTCATTGTTTTTCATGGTATTATCATTATTTTTTTTATTATTTTATAGGAGTTGTATATTGAATCTCATTATACCATACAATAACAATAAAGGAATTCAATTCAATTCAATAGAAGAGAGTGCGTATTTACAGATGATGATGACTAGCTTCTAAGTTGATTTAGATTTCCAATAGCTGTCTTCTTGGAGCTCTTAATATTTTTTAGAGGAAATGCTTTAAATATGTATATTACATTATACAGATAAATTTTAAACTTTATTTAAATGTATACTGTAAATAATTAAACGTGAGGGTATGGTGGCACCCCGTCCAGGATTGCTTTAACTCATTTTATCATGAAAATTATTTCAAGTATACATCTTGGTATTTAAATTGTTCAGAGAGCTGTAAAATCATGAGTGTAATGTATTCTGCGTAGAGAAAGCCCATTTAAGAAGCACGTAGTGATCCACACACATAGAAGAACACATACAATATGGAGCATTTAATGTACTACTTCAGTTACGATGGGATCGGAGAAACTCTAGTAAATTTAACATTGATTTTAAGATTAAGTGTACAACGTTCTACTTTAATGACACAATAAACTGTGAGATTAAAGTGGACATTACAAATTTTTTTTCACTGTGTCTCTATTTTTTTTCTTTTCTCTGTACCCTAATATACTTCTGTATGACACTCAGATGGTGGGCTACAACTCACCTTTTCCCATTGACTTTGATATCTGACCACTTCTTTTTATTTCAGGCACTGTGCGACTTTCTGAACTTGAACTTCCAAGTTTCTCAGTCACTCTGTATCATTCGATCCCTTTCCTTTTTTGCTCATACCACTGCTTAAGCCAACAAATAATATGTTTTTCCTTGCCTCCTCTTCGCAGTTGCTGAAATTCTTTTTTTCACATGCTTTTGCCATTGTCTTTTGATAAAATGCTGAATTTAAGGAACTATTTATATTGATTTCCATATTCAAAGGGGCATAATTCTGGGAGGAGTCGGGGTGGGGCGGCAGGTGCATGCACGTGTGTTACTTTTTACGCTGACTGGGATTTATGGAGCTGAAGTGCGTGGAAGTTGGCATACGCACAGATTTGTGCATCTGAATTTTTTTGTCCGTATGCACATTTCCACTTTTCTCCGTATGCCAGAGTTCTACGCACAGCGTTATGCATGAGGCCCCAGGACTGCTAATGCTTCTGACTTTGTCTGTTATTGCTAACCATATAACTCAGGGGTGCCCACACTTTTTCAGCTTGCGAGCTACTTTTAAAATGACCAGGTCAAAATGATCTACCTACATTAAAAATGCTATATATAAACTGCTCAAAAAAATTGAAGGAACACTTTGAAAACACATCAGATCTCAATGGGAAAAAGAAATCCTCCTGGATATCTATACTGATATAGACTGGGGGGTAATGTGTTAGGAATGAAAGGATGCCACATCGTTTGATGGAAATGAAAATGATCAACCTACAGAGCCCTGAATTCAAAGACGCCCCAAAAATCAGAGTGAAAAAATTATGTGGCAGGCTAGTCCATTTTGCCAAAATTTAATTGCAGCAACTCAAAATTGTACGCAGCACTTTGTATGGCCTCTGTGTTCTTGTATACATGCCTGACAACATTGGTGCATGCTTCTAATGAGATGACAGATGGTGTTGTGGGGGATCTCCTCCCAGATCTGGACCAGGGCATCACTGAGCTCCTGGACAGTCTGAGGTGCAACCTGGTGGCATTGGATGGACCAAAACATAATGTCCCAGAGGTGTTCTATTGGATTTAGGTCAGGAAAGTGTGGTGGCCTGTCAATGGTATCAATTCCTTCATCCTCCAGGAACTGCCTGCGTACTCTCACCACATGAGGCCAGGAATTGTCGTGCACCAGGGGCCACTGTACCAGCATAGGGTCTGACAATGGGTCCAAGGATTTCATCCTGATACCTAATGGCAGCCAAGGTGCCTTTGTCAAGCCTGTAGCGGTCTGTGTGACCCTCCATGGATATGCCTCCCCAGACAATCATTAACCCACCACCAAACTGCTCATGCTGAATGATGTTACAGGCAGCATAATGTTCTCCATGGCTTCTCCAGACCCTTTCACTTCTGTCACGTGCTCAGGGTGAACCTGCTCTCATCTGTAAAAAGCACAGGGCACCAGTGGTGCATCTGCCAATTCTGGTATTCTATGGCAAATGCCAATCGAGCTGCATGCTGCTGGGCAGTGAGCTCAGGGCCCATTAGAAGACATGGGGCCCTTTGGTCACCCTCATGAAGTCTTTCTGGTTGTTTGGTCAGAGACATTCACACCAGTGGCCTGCTGGAGGTCATTTTGTAGGGCTCTGGCAGTGCTCATCCTATTCCTCCTTGCCCAAAGGAGCAGATACTGGTCCTGCTGATGGGTTATGGACCTTCTATGGCCCTCTCCAGCTCTCCTAGAGTAACTGCTTGTCTCCTAGAATCTCCTCCATGCCCTTGAGACTGTGCAGGGAGACACAGCAAAGCTTCTGGCAATGACACGTATTGATGTGCCATCCTGGAGAAGTTGGACTACCTGTGCAACCTCTGTAGGGTCCAGGTATCGCCTCATGCTACCAGTAGTGACACTGACTGTAGCCAAATGCAAAACTAGTGAAGAAACAGTCAGAAAAGATGAGGAGGGAAAAATGTCAGTGGCCTCCACCTGTTAAACCATTCCTGTTTTGGGGTCATCTCATTGTTGCCCTCTAGTGCATCTGTTGTTAATTTCATTAACACCACAGCAGCTGAAACTGATTAACAACCCCTTCTGCTACTTAACTGACCAGATTAATATCCCATAAGTTTCATTGACTTTATGCTATACTCTGATTAAAAAGTGTTCCTTTAATTCTTTTGAGCAGTACATATATACTAGCAAAATACCCGTGCTTCGCAGCGATGTCGTGTGTTTAAGAAGTTATGAAAAAGAAAAGGAAACATAACATAATTGCCAAAGTAATTGTTTTGTGTATTTGGCGGCAGCGTCACAACGTTGTTTTCGTCTAGCTGCATCAAAAAATGTACCACAATATCTGACACTCCTCCTTTTTACTGTTTTCTCACAGCTTGGATTGCTGCTTTCATAATGTGCTTGAGTCTACATATATATATATAATATATGTATATATATATATACATACATATATACATATATATACACATACATATCTTCATATCTATATAGATATATACATATCTATATACATATCTACATATACACATATACTGTATATATACATACCTATCTACATCATATATACACACACATACATTACATATATGTGTGTGTGTGTATGTATGTATGTATGTATTTGTGTGTGTGTATATATTGTCACACATGTGCGATTAGGAGGCAGTCAAAGAGCCTAAAGGTGAGTGAAACATCGCGAGATAGAGGGTTGTCACGTCATACTTACCTAAATCTCTTTTGCTCAACAGAAAACCTGAAGAAAAATAAATTCCTCAACTTCCGACTTCCAAAATGGCCACAAGGACATCACTTCCGGCCAACCATGATGACGTCACTTCTAGCTCCATCAAACCACCTCACTTCCGTCTCATCATTATGATGTTAATTCCGGTTCCTGTTTTCATGCCAACCATTTCCTGTCCCATAATCCTTTTCCCTATAAATCCGCCATTTTGTTGAAACTAAACTGTTCACTGTTTTGATTAATCATTTATTCTTTATTGTCTGGACGACAATATATGGGGACGGTCCCCAAACCTTTGTTTGTGTGTTGTGAAAAATTATTTGGACCAGAACATTCATTACAATTGGCGTAGCCGGCAGGATTGTTTTTCGCTGTTTTCAAGATGTCAGAGGAACAGGACCTGAACACCGTCCTAAACACCATCATGAGCGATCTTCAAACTTTAAAACTACAGATGGGCGAGACGAGGACCCAAGTAGCAGAAGCCAACACTCGTGCTGCTGCAGGAATACGGATGGAGGTCGCTCGGTCACCACCTATTGCATTGACTACGGCAGATGACATCGAAATGTATTTTTTGATTTTTGAGCGTACCGCTAAGCGGAACGCGTGGCCGAGGTCGGAATGGGCATACCAACTGACTCCCTACCTGAAGGGAACGGCGCAGAGGGCCTATTATGATCTAACTGAGGAGCAGGCCGCTGATTATGACGCTCTAAAAACGGAGGTGTTCAAGCGCTACGGCGTATCCCCGGAACAGCAGGTGAGGGAATGGAGGGAGTGGCAATTCGATCCGGAAAGACCAATAAGAACCCAGTGCTTTGAAGCCTGGGGAAAAGTATGTCGCTGGCTATGGCCCGACATTAATAATTCGCACAAGGTGGCCGAGCTGTTAGCGTGAGACTTTTGTGCATGCCCTCCCTGAGAACATCGCCCAGCAAGTCCGGAAACATAATTTCCAAGATATGGACACCTTAATACAAATTATGGAGCGTCACTGGGCGGCTAGTAAATCAGGGCGATCAGAACGGTTCTCGCGCCGAACCCAACAGGCACGCAGCTCCTGAGCCCACCCGACAAGCTCCCGAGCCTGCCGTCCGTAAATGGGACAGATGTGCTAGTCTTCCCCGCTGTTTCAAGTGTGGGGAGATTGGACATCTGTCCCCCAACTGTCCCATTGAGCCTATGGATTGCTCATTAGTAAGGGGAGAAAGGTATTGTGCCACAGTGACTAATCCTTTATCTCTTCCCTATACAGGTGCAGTTATCATAAATGGCAGGAAGGTAAGAGCAATGTTTGATTCCGGGAGTAACATTTCCATTGTTGCTGCCCGTTTCGTTTTACCGCAACAGTGGACTAAGGTAAAAACTAGTCTAAAATGTATTCATGGGGATATCCGGTATTATAAAACTGCCAGATGTGTGATATCGGTGAATAATAACCTAACGAGCATGGCCATGGCTGTATTACCGGATCCCCCTTTTCCAGTTATACTAGGTAGAGACTGGAATAAAATTACTAGCGGTAATAACGTAACTGTACCTAAGAAACATTTAGGCTTAGTAATGGAGAATACTGCTCCGACTGCCTCCACGCCATGTCCCACAGTAGCACGGACCCATACGGGTACCCAATGTGAAGGAATCGATGTCCCATCGACCTCTGCGGGAACTAGTACAGTTAACGCGGGCGTGGCGACAGAAAACCCACCTTTAAGGTCGCACAGGACCCAATACAAGAATTAACTGCCCAATTCCTATTAACCCCGTCCTCTTTTAAAAAAGAACAATGGAACGATGATTCCTTAAAATTTATTAGGAATGCAGTAGTATCCACTGAGGGTTATACAACCCTGGATCCCATGCCACCGATGCCGTTCTTTGTACTTAAAAACGAATTATTATATAGAGTGGCAGAACACGAGGGAGAAGTGCGATCATTGTTGTTGATTCCACGCACTTTTCGGCTTAAAGGTGTGTGAATTAGCACATGCTCACCTTCTAGGAGCCCACTTAGGCTCCGAAAAAACGTTGGAGAGAATAAAACTCCGATTCTATTGGCCGGGAATTAATGAGGAGGTCCGGCGATTTTGCTTCCTGCCCAGAGTGTCAACTTCGCCAGATTCCAAGAAGGACTCGAGCTCCTCTCGCTCCTATTCCCCTTATTGATATCCCTTTGAACGAGTTGGAGTCGATCTCGTAGGACCACTGGAACCCTCGTTAAAAGGCTTTAAATATATTTTGGTACTAGTAGATTATGCCACTCTTTCCGAAGCTGTTCCGCTGCGCTCAGCTAATACGAAGAACATCGCACGGGAATTAGTAGGGATATTCGCTCGTGTTGGGATCCCCAAAGAGGTTTTAACGGACCAAGGGACTCCTTTCACTTCGGAGACGCTCAGGGAAGTAGCCAAATTACTCCGAATAAAACATCTGAAAACGTCTGTCTATCATCCCCAAACTGACGGGTTGGTGGAACGTTTCAATCAAACTTTAAAACAGATGTTACGTAAGGTAGTTAACGAGGATGGAAGAAACTGGGATCAGTTGCTTCCTCTCGTTTTGTTTGCTTATCGGGAAGTCCCTCAGACCTCTACTGGTTTTTCTCCTTTTGAATTATTATATGGAAGACAACCCAGAGGACTTTTGGACATGCTAAAAGAAGGATGGGAAGAGGAGGTCCTCCCTACTTCAAATATTCTTGAATATATCGCGCAATTACGCGATAGACTAGAGAAAATCAGGCCGATTCTAAAAGAAAATTTGGAAAAAGCACAAGCAGCGCAGTCCCGTTATTATAACCGAAACACCACCATCCAGGAATTTGTCTCGTCCCAACTTCTCATTCAAAATTGTTAGCTCATTGGCAAGGCCCTTATGAAATTAAGGAGAGAAAAGGACTCATTGATTATTTGGTTAAACAACCAAATCGTCGAACGAGTGTATCATATTAATTTGCTGAAACCATGGAAGGACAGGGAGCCTAATCCCTCGTCCAATCAGCCTTGTTCTCTCTTTATGTCATGTGCCCACCTTAATTTTGGCCCTGAATTAACATCTGAACAGCGACAAGATCTGAGGCGGCTATCTTGTCTGTCCCCAAAGTTGTGGACGAGATACCTGGACGTACTGCGCTGATTGTTCACGACATTATTACTAACCCTGGAGTGATTGTCAGAGAAAGACCTTATAGGCTCCCGGAGGCAAAGAAAGCGGAAGTAGAGTTGGAAATTAGACGAATGCTAGAACTGGGGGTTATTGAGGAGAGCTATAGCCCTTGGTCTAGTCCAATTGTCTTAGTTTCTAAACCTGATGGGTCATGGAGGTTCTGTAATGACTTTCGCACTTAATCAGGTCTCTAAATTTGATGCGATCCCATGCCGCGAGTAGATGATTTACTTGATCGGTTAGGGAACGCCAATTCCTAACTACTCTTGACATGACAAAGGGTATTGGCAAATTCCCTTAGCGGACTCCCAAAGAAAAACACTTTTAGTACCCAGTGGACATTGGCAATACAAGGTCCTTCCTTTTGGCTTGCACGGGCCAGCTACCTTCCAACGTCTTGTAGACACACTGCTACAGCCCCACAATTCATATAGTGCTGCCTACCTAGATGATGTTGTCATTTATTCCAGCACGTGGAAGGATCATGTATGGCAGGTTAAAACAATACTCTCCAAGCTAGTGTCAGCAGGTCTTTGTATTAATCCGAAGAAATGTTTCTTTGGGTTGAAGGAAGCCAAATATTTAGGCTACCTAGTGGGAGGGGGTGTTGTTAAACGACAATGTTCTAAAATTGATGCCATTTTGAATTGGCCCGTCCGATAAATAAGCGGCAGGTACAAGCATTTTGGGATTGGCAGGTTACTATCGCTTTGTACCGATTTCTCTGAAATTGCTACTTTATCTAATTTAACAAGGAAACGAGCACCTTTAAAAGTGGTATGGGATGATTCAGTGGATAAAGCATTCCGTGACTTAAAGTTGGCCCTTACGTCAGCACCTGTTTTAAGATCTCCTGATTTTTCTGTTCCTTTCATCCTCCAGACCGACGACGCCACAGGATTGGGTGCCGTGCTGAGCCAGTGCGCTGATGGTGCTGAACACACCCGTTATGTACCTTAGCCGGAAACTGCTGGACCGGAGACCAAGTATGCTGCGTGGAGCGAGAAGCCTTGCGATTAAGTGGGCTGTCACGCCTTTAAGGTACTACCTATTGGGGTGTGAGTTTACTCTGGTGACGGATCATGCTGCTTTACAGTGGATGTCCCTTCATCGAGTCTAACCCTCGCATCACTAGGTGGTTTTTAGATCTTCAGCCTTATCGTTTCAGTGTCATTTATCGTAAGGGTTCCTTACAGGCCAACGCAGATGCTCTCTCGTCCACGACCTCTGGTGCAGGTCGCCCGACCCGATGGGTCTGGGCTGAGGGGGTCATGTCACACATG
This sequence comes from Polypterus senegalus, assembly GCF_016835505.1. Classification (NCBI taxonomy): domain Eukaryota; kingdom Metazoa; phylum Chordata; class Cladistia; order Polypteriformes; family Polypteridae; genus Polypterus; species Polypterus senegalus. Next base: position 76,039,076 of record NC_053164.1, read on the forward strand.
TGCGATTAGGAGGCAGTCAAAGAGCCTAAAGGTGAGTGAAACATCGAGATAGAGGGTTGTCACGTGGTACTTACCTAAATCTCTTTTGCTCAACAGAAAACCTGAAGAAAAATAAGTTCCTCAACTTCCGACTTCCAAAATGGCCGCAATGACATCACTTCCGGCCAACCATGATGACGTCACTTCCGGCTCCATCAAACCACCTCACTTCCATCTCATCATTATGATGTTAATTCCGGTTCCTGTTTTCATGCCAACCATTTCCTGTCCCATAATCCTTTTCCCTATAAATCCACCATTTTGTTGAAACTAAACTGTTCACTGTTTTGATTTAAGACTCTGAATCATTTATTCTTTATTGTCTGGACGACAATATATGGGGACGGTCCCCAAACCTTTGTTTGTGTGTTGTGAAAATTATTTGGACCAGAACATTCATTACAATATATACAATGTAGATAGGTGTGTGTGTGTGTATATATATATATATATATATATATATATATATATATATATATATTGTAACAGAATATGATGCTTCTCGCACCCTTGCACCCTCAGACACCACGTCAGACACTAGGTAAAAGTCCAATACTTATATTTATTTTATAATAAAGTGCACAAAGCACCCTCTACTCCCAAATACTCCAATAGACAATAATCAATAACAAATCCTCCACTCCCAGACGCTTAGCCACCCTGCCTCCCAACTCAGCTCATCGTCTGGGAGCTCCCATAGTCCTTTTATATTCCCTGACCCGGAGGTGTTCCTTCCCAACAGTCCACAAGTCCTTATTCCTTCCGGGTCAGGGTAAATAATGTTTCTCACCCGGAAGCCTCGCTCTTCCTATGACGCAACTTCCGGGTCATAGGGCATGAAGAATTCTTCGGTCCTCCCTGCAGCTCCCTCTCGTGGCCCCCATGGCATCCAGCAGGGCGGTGCACAAAACTACATGGTCCATAATGCCCTGCTGGTCTTCTGGGGACCTCCATGCTGCAAGGAGGGCTCCACCTGGCGGCTTGGGGGTATTGGCCGGGGTACATGGCCGGCCATATCTTACAATATATATATATATATATACACATACATACATACATACACACAGGTATATATATATGTATGTGTCTATATGTGTGTGTATAGCTTTGGTCAAGGGAAAAATAATAAAATGTAGTCTATAAGTTATTAAACAGTAAAACATTAACATTTTAAGAAGTACAGGTACATTGAGCACTACTGGAGTGGTTAGCGCGTAAAAACTACATTTTATAGACGGTGTAACAGAACAGGTAAGTAGTACTAACAGCAGCTAAAACGTATATGGATCATCTGTCGGTAGTTGATCCCTTTGAAATGCACTACGGCGTCTCTAAGGCCGGCACAGCTATGCCGGCTGCTCGACTTTCGTGGGCAGAGACCCCACTTTTGCAGACACGCTCACCTTGATCAAAAGTCTCAGCGCTTTTGAGGTCATTCATATATATATATATATATATATATATATATATATATATATATATATATATATATATATATATATATAGCAAAATATCCGCCTCATAGCGGAGAAGTAGTATGTTAAAGAAGTAATGAAAAAGAAAAGGAAACATTTTAATAATAACGTAGCATGATTGACATTGTCATGAGTGTTGCTGTCATATATATGTCTGCCTGAATAAGTCACCCTAAACGCTCTTACTTTTTTACAGTTGATTTAATCATGGCTAGTGCCAGAAAAATTATAAAAAGGAAGGAGGATTACACTGAGTATGGCTTTACCAAAACAATTATTGATGGTGAATCGATTATTCATAAAGCTTGAATTGGTGATCTGTTTTTCTGTGTTAACCTCATATTTTTTCATACTTCTTCTCAAAACCAGGGGGGCGAGGGTAAAATGAATTGAAAAGCGCTGATCAATGTAATCGGGTGTATCAGGAAATCATGCATTGACAAAAGTTCCCCTTTGCTTGTAATGCAAAGTGTGATTAAATGCATTATTTTTTAACAGCGTTATGGAGCACATGCATTGAAGCTTCTCAGCTGTGCTTGTGCCAAGAAAAGGAAACATTTTAAAAATAATGTAACACGATTGTCAATGTAAACCTTTTGTAAGTAGTGCCTGGAGGATTCAGTGTGTAGAAACTCTAAAGACAGCGCGGTGTATTAACTTGTGGATTTTTCTGTGAGTATTTGGTGGCAGTGTGATCAAGTTGCTTCGAAGGCGACATTAGCCGCAGAGCTCAGCCCGAGTGAAATAAGGTGAATGGGAGGGGAGCGGATGACGCCACTCCTCCACCCGCCTTACCTGTCCACTCGTACAAACAGTCTATTAGAATTTGCATAAACACAGCCTTTGACCAGCAATTTGAACTTAGTTAGAAAGTGATCAAAACACTTCGCTTATACCTTAAGGGCCGCATCAAAAATGTACCACAATATCTGACACTCCTCCTTTTTACTGTTTTCTCACAGCTTGGATTGCTGCTTTCATAATGTGCTTGAGTCTACATATATATATATAATATATGTATATATATATATACATACATATATACATATATATACACATACATATCTTCATATCTATATAGATATATACATATCTATATACATATCTACATATACACATATACTGTATATATACATACCTATCTACATCATATATACACACACATACATTACATATATGTGTGTGTGTGTGTATGTATGTATGTATGTATTTGTGTGTGTGTATATATTGTCACACATGTGCGATTAGGAGGCAGTCAAAGAGCCTAAAGGTGAGTGAAACATCGCGAGATAGAGGGTTGTCACGCCATACTTACCTAAATCTCTTTGCTCAACAGAAAACCTGAAGAAAAATAAATTCCTCAACTTCCGACTTCCAAAATGGCCACAAGGACATCACTTCCGGCCAACCATGATGACGTCACTTCTAGCTCCATCAAACCACCTCACTTCCGCCTCATCATTATGATGTTAATTCCGGTTCCTGTTTTCATGCCAACCATTTCCTGTCCCATAATCCTTTTCCCTATAAATCCGCCATTTTGTTGAAACTAAACTGTTCACTGTTTTGATTAATCATTTATTCTTTATTGTCTGGACGACAATATATGGGGACGGTCCCCAAACCTTTGTTTGTGTGTTGTGAAAAATTATTTGGACCAGAACATTCATTACAATTGGCGAGCGGCAGGATTGTTTTTCGTCTGTTTTTCAAGATGTCAGAGGAACAGGACCTGAACACCGTCCTAAACACCATCATGAGCGATCTTCAAACTTTAAAACTACAGATGGGCGAGACGAGGACCCAAGTAGCAGAAGCCAACACTCGTGCTGCTGCAGGAATACGGATGGAGGTCGCTCGGTCACCACCTATTGCATTGACTACGGCAGATGACATCGAAATGTATTTTTGATTTTGAGCGCACGCTAAGCGGAACGCGGGCGAGGTCGGAATGGGCATACCAACTGACTCCCTACCTGAAGGGAACGCGCAGAGGGCCTATTATGATCTAACTGAGGAGCAGGCCGCTGATTATGACGCTCTAAAAACGGAGGTGTTCAAGCGCTACGGCGTATCCCCGGAACAGCAGGTGAGGGAATGGAGGGAGTGGCAATTCGATCCGGAAAGACCAATAAGAACCCAGTGCTTTGAAGCCTGGGGAAAAGTATGTCGCTGGCTATGGCCCGACATTAATAATTCGCACAAGGTGGCCGAGCTGTTAGCGTGTGAGACTTTTGTGCATGCCCTCCCTGAGAACATCGCCCAGCAAGTCCGGAAACATAATTTCCAAGATATGGACACCTTAATACAAATTATGGAGCGTCACTGGGCGGCTAGTAAATCAGGGCGATCAGAACGGTTCTCGCGCCGAACCCAACAGGCACGTGGGGCAGCTCCTGAGCCCACCCGACAAGCTCCCGAGCCTGCCGTCCGTAAATGGGACAGATGTGCTAGTCTTCCCCGCTGTTTCAAGTGTGGGGAGATTGGACATCTGTCCCCCAACTGTCCCATTGAGCCTATGGATTGCTCATTAGTAAGGGGAGAAAGGTATTGTGCCACAGTGACTAATCCTTTATCTCTTCCCTATACAGGTGCAGTTATCATAAATGGCAGGAAGGTAAGAGCAATGTTTGATTCCGGGAGTAACATTTCCATTGTTGCTGCCCGCTTCGCTTTTACCGCAACAGTGGACTAAGGTAAAACTAGTCTAAAATGTATTCATGGGGATATCCGTATTATAAAACTGCCAGATGTGTGATATCGGTGAATAATAACCTAACGAGCATGGCCATGGCTGTATTACCGGATCCCCCTTTTCCAGTTATACTAGGTAGAGACTGGAATAAAATTATTAGCGGTAATAACGTAACTGTACCTAAAAACATTTAGGCTTAGTAATGGAGAATACTGCTCCGACTGCCTCCACGCCATGTCCCACAGTAGCACGGACCCATACGGGTACCCAATGTGAAGGAATCGATGTCCCATCGACCTCTGCGGGAACTAGTACAGTTAACGGGGAGGGCGTGGCGACAGAAAACCCACCTTTTAAGGTCGCACAGGACCCAATACAAGAATTAATGCCCAATTCCTATTAACCCCGTCCTCTTTTAAAAAAGAACAATGGAACGATGATTCCTTAAAATTTATTAGGAATGCAGTAGTATCCACTGAGGGTTATACAACCCTGGATCCCATGCCACCGATGCCGTTCTTTGTACTTAAAAACGAATTATTATATAGAGTGGCAGAACACGAGGGAGAAGTGCGATCATTGTTGTTGATTCCACGCACTTTTCGGCGAAAGGTGTGTGAATTAGCACATGCTCACCTTCTAGGAGCCCACTTAGGCTCCGAAAAAACGTTGGAGAGAATAAAACTCCGATTCTATTGGCCGGGAATTAATGAGGAGGTCCGGCGATTTTGCGCTTCCTGCCCAGAGTGTCAACTTCGCCAGATTCCAAGAAGGACTCGAGCTCCTCTCGTTCCTATTCCCCTTATTGATATCCCTTTTGAACGAGTTGGAGTCGATCTCGTAGGACCACTGGAACCCTCGTTAAAAGGCTTTAAATATATTTTGGTACTAGTAGATTATGCCACTCTCTTTCCGGAAGCTGTTCCGTTGCGCTCAGCTAATACGAAGAACATCGCACGGGAATTAGTAGGGATATTCGCTCGTGTTGGGATCCCCAAAGAGGTTTTAACGGACCAAGGGACTCCTTTCACTTCGAGACGCTCAGGAAGTAGCCAAATTACTCCGAATAAAACATCTGAAAACGTCTGTCTATCATCCCCAAACTGACGGGTTGGTGGAACGTTTCAATCAAACTTTGAAACAGATGTTACGTAAGGTAGTTAACGAGGATGGAAGAAACTGGGATCAGTTGCTTCCTCTCGTTTTGTTTGCTTATCGGGAAGTCCCTCAGACCTCTACTGGTTTTCTCCTTTTGAATTATTATATGGAAGACAACCCAGAGGACTTTTGGACATGCTAAAAGAAGGATGGGAAGAGGAGGTCCTCCCTACTTCAAATATTCTTGAATATATCGCGCAATTACGCGATAGACTAGAGAAAATCAGGCCGATTCTAAAAGAAAATTTGGAAAAAGCACAAGCAGCGCAGTCCCGTTATTATAACCGAAACACCACCATCCAGGAATTTGTCTCGTCCCAACTTCTCATTCAAAATTGTTAGCTCATTGGCAAGGCCCTTATGAAATTAAGGAGAGAAAAGGACTCATTGATTATTTGGTTAAACAACCAAATCGTCGAACGAGTGTATCATATTAATTTGCTGAAACCATGGAAGGACAGGGAGCCTAATCCCTCGTCCAATCAGCCTCGTTCTCTTTTTATGTCATGTGCCCACCTTAATTTTGGCCCTGAATTGACATCTGAACAGCGACAAGATCTTGAGGCGGCTATCTTGTCTGTCCCCAAAGTTGTGGACGAGATACCTGGACGTACTGCGTTGATTGTTCACGACATTATTACTAACCCTGGAGTGATTGTCAGAGAAAGACCTTATAGGCTCCCGGAGGCAAAGAAAGCGGAAGTAGAGTTGGAAATTAGACGAATGCTAGAACTGGGGGTTATTGAGGAGAGCTATAGCCCTTGGTCTAGTCCAATTGTCTTAATTTCTAAACCTGATGGGTCATGGAGGTTCTGTAATGACTTTCGGCGACTTAATCAGGTCTCTAAATTTGATGTATCCCATGCCGAGTAGATGATTTACTTGATCGGTTAGGGAACGCCAATTCCTAACTACTCTTGACATGACAAAGGGTATTGGCAAATTCCCTTAGCGGACTCCAAAAGAAAAACACTTTTAGTTTACCCAGTGGACATTGGCAATACAAGGTCCTTCCTTTTGGCTTGCACGGGGTGCCAGCTACCTTCCAACGTCTTGTAGACACACTGCTACAGCCCCACAATTCATATAGTGCTGCCTACCTAGATGATGTTGTCATTTATTCCAGCACGTGGAAGGATCATGTATGGCAGGTTAAAACAATACTCTCAAGCTAGTGTCAGCAGGTCTTTGTATTAATCCGAAGAAATGTTTCTTTGGGTTGAAGGAAGCCAAATATTTAGGCTACCTAGTGGGAGGGGGTGTTGTTAAACGACAATGCTCTAAAATTGATGCCATTTTGAATTGGCCCGTCCGATAAATAAGCGGCAGGTACAAGCATTTTTGGGATTGGCAGGTTACTATCGCCGTTTTGTACCGCATTTCTCTGAAATTGCTACGCCCTTATCTAATTTAACAAGGAAACGAGCACCTTTAAAAGTGGTATGGGATGATTCAGTGGATAAAGCATTCAGTGACTTAAAGTTGGCCCTTACGTCAGCACCTGTTTTAAGATCTCCTGATTTTTCTGTTACTTTCATCCTCCAGACCGACGCATCGACCACAGGATTGGGTGCCGTGCTGAGCCAGTGCGTTGATGGTGCTGAACACCCCGTTATGTACCTTAGCCGGAAACTGCTGGACCGGGAAACCAAGTATGCTGCAGTGGAGCGAGAAGCCTTGGCGATTAAGTGGGCTGTCACGTCTTTAAGGTACTACCTATTGGGGTGTGAGTTTACTCTGGTGACGGATCATGCTGCTTTACAGTGGATGTCCCTTCATCGGGAGTCTAACCCTCGCATCACTAGGTGGTTTTTAGATCTTCAGCCTTATCGTTTCAGTGTCATTTATCGTAAGGGATCCTTACAGGCCAACGCAGATGCTCTCTCTCGTGTCCACGACCTCTAGGTGCAGGTCGCCCGACCTGATGGGTCTGGGCTGAGGGGGGTCATGTCACACATGTGCGATTAGGAGGCAGTCAAAGAGCCTAAAGGTGAGTGAAACATCGCAAGATAGAGGGTTGTCACGTGGTACTTACCTAAATCTCTTTTGCTCAACAGAAAACCTGAAGAAAAATAAATTCCTCAACTTCCGACTTCCAAAATGGCCGCAAGGACATCACTTCCGGCCAACCATGATGACGTCACTTCCGGCTCCATCAAACCACCTCACTTCCATCTCATCATTATGATGTTAATTCCGGTTCCTGTTTTCATGCCAACCATTTCCTGTCCAATAATCCTTTTCCCTATAAATCCACCATTTTGTTGAAACTAAACTGTTCACTGTTTTGATTAAGACTCTGAATCATTTACTCTTTATTGTCTGGACGACAATATATGGGGACGGTCCCCAAACCTTTGTTTGTGTGTTGTGAAAAATTATTTGGACCAGAACATTCATTACAATATATACAATGTAGATAGGTGTGTGTGTGTGTATATATATATATATATATATATATATATATATATATATATATATTGTAACAGAATATGATGCTTCTCGCACCCTTGCACCCTCAGACACCACGTCAGACACTAGGTAAAAGTCCAATACTTATATTTATTTTATAATAAAGTGCACAAAGCACCCTCTACTCCCAAATACTCCAATAGACAATAATCAATAACAAATCCTCCACTCCCAGACGCTTAGCCACCCTGCCTCCCAACTCAGCTCATCGTCTGGGAGCTCCCATAGTCCTTTTATATTCCCTGACCCGGAGGTGTTCCTTCCCAACAGTCCACAAGTCCTTATTCCTTCCGGGTCAGGGTAAATAATGTTTCTCACCCCGGAAGCCCGTCGCTCTTCCTATGACGAACTTCCGGGTCATAGGGCATGAAGAATTCTTGGTCCTCCCTGCAGCTCCCTCTCGTGGCCCCCATGGCATCCAGCAGGGCGGTGCACAAAAACTACATGGTCCATAATGCCCTGCTGGTCTTCTGGGGACCTCCATGCTGCAAGGAGGGCTCCACCTGGCGGCTTGGGGGTATTGGCGGGTACATGGCGCCATATCTTACAATATATATATATATATATACACATACATACATACATACACACAGGTATATATATATGTATGTGTCTATATGTGTGTGTATAGCTTTGGTCAAGGGAAAAATAATAAAATGTAGTCTATAAGTTATTAAACAGTAAAACATTAACATTTTAAGAAGTACAGGTACATTGAGCACTACTGGAGTGGTTGCGCGTAAACTACATTTTATAGACGGTGTAACAGAACAGGTAAGTAGTACTAACAGCAGCTAAAACGTATATGGATCATCTGTCGGTAGTTGATCCCTTTTGAAATGCACTACACGACGGCGTCTCTAAGGCCGGCACAGCTATGCGCGCGCGCCGGCTGCTCGACTTTCGGTGGGCAAGAGGCCCCACTTTTTGCAGACACGTTCACTTGATCAAAAGTCTCAGCGCTCTTTGGAGGTCATTCATATATATATATATATATATATATATATATATATATATATATATATATATATATATATATATAGCAAAATATCCGCTACCAGCGAGAAGTAGTATGTTAAAGAAGTAATGAAAAAGAAAAGGAAACATTTTAATAATAACGTAGCATGATTGACATTGTCATGAGTGTTGCTGTCATATATATGTCTGCCTGAATAAGTCACCCTCGCTTCGCTCTTACTTTTTTACAGTTGATTTAATCATGGCTAGTGCCAGAAAAATTATAAAAAGGAAGGAGGATTACACTGAGTATGGCTTTACCAAAACAATTATTGATGGTGAATCGATTATTCATAAAGCTTGAATTGGTGATCTGTTTTTCTGTGTTAACCTCATATTTTTTCATACTTCTTCTCAAACCAAGGGGGTGCGAGGGTAAAATGAATTGAAAAGCGCTGATCAATGTAATCGGTGTATCAGGAAATCATGCATTGACAAAGTTCCCTTTGCTTGTAATGCAAAGTGTGATTAAATGCATTATTTTTTAACGCGTTATGGAGCACATGCATTGAAGCTTCTCAGCTGTGCTTGTGCCAAGAAAAGGAAACATTTTAAAAATAATGTAACACGATTGTCAATGTAACCTTTTGTAAGTAGTGCCTGGAGGATTCAGTGTGGAGAAACTCTAAAGACAGCGTGTGTATTAACTTGTGGATTTTTCTGTGAGTATTTGGTGGCAGTGTGACGAAGTTGCTTCGGAAGACGACATTAGCCGCAGAGCTCAGCTCCGAGTGAAATAAGGTGAATGGGAGGGGAGATGATGACGTCACTCCTCCACCCGCCTTACCTGTCAATCCCCCCACAAACAGTCTATTAGAATTTGCATAAACACAGCCTTTGACCAGCAATTTGAACTTAGTTAGAAAGTGATCAAAACTGTCGTTTATACCTTGCGTCCTCTCATTAAACTTGTATCCCGCATTAGCCGTGGGCATGACAAACGCCAGCGGCAGTCTGTCTATGAACTTAATTTAAACTTTAGGTTTACACCGTGCTTTTTTTCCGAAGTAGCTGCAGGCATGAATATGCTTGTACAGTATGTGTCACTCGCTCGCTTCTTATTGTTTCGCTGCCTTCTCAATTGTATAATGCATGTTTTCTTCAGCGCTTTTTGGAGCTCTTCCTGGTTTTCTACGTAATGCGTTTACCGTCAGTTCACGTGATTACAAGGGAGGCGTGATGATGTCACACGAAACTCCGTCCCCCACGGCCATCGAGCTCAACTCCATTACATTATATGGAGAAAAATAGCTTCCATTTATGATCATTACGCATAGAATTTCTAAATGAAACCTGCCCAACTTTTGTAAGTATGCTGTAAGGAAAGAGCCTGCCAAATTTCAGCCTTCCACCCACACAGGAAGTTGGAGAATTAGTGATGAGTCAGTGAGTGAGTGAGTGAGTCAGTGAGGACTTTGCCTTTTATTAGTATATATATATATATATATATATATATATATATATATATATATATATATATATATATATATATATATATAGCATTCGAAGTCTGAATCACAATCTGATTGTATGGGTGGTTACCTACCAGGTAATGCATGTGGTTGGTCTGCAAGTCGGCAAACATCGGCCACGGGTGCCCTGTCAGTTGCGAGAAGCAGATCATAGAATGTTACATAGTTAACTGTCAAATAATGCAACGAGAACGCGACACATGTTTCGCCCTGTTTTGGGCTCATCAGGCGTACACACTCACTGCACCCCTCAGCGGGGATCGAACCTCAGACGTCAGACAAACGCACTTTGATTGTGACATTGTGAGAAAAAAAATCCTCTTCCAATTCCACATCCAGCCCATACCCTCCCCAAACATTTTTTTTTAAATCCCTTCTTTAGTCGATATGAATTGGAAGGCTAGCTAGATCACAGCCAGAGTTTTGCAGTAGCTCGCGCGTTTGATCATGTGTGCGGAATGACCAGTGTATTAAAAGAAAAGAGATCTCAGACTGGCCTGTATGTCAATCAAGTGCCAAATGTCATAGGGAGGATATATGATAAACTAACGTTTAAAAAACATATTTTTGAATGCAACGCGATCTACTTGCACTACCTTTGCGATCTACCGGTCGATCGCGATCGACTCATTGGGCACCCCTGATATAACTATACTCCTCTGCCAGAGGTTTACTGTCCTCAGGGATGCTGCTGACTTGTTTTCCTCTTCTCTGATGTCAACTACTGATAGTGCAATGATAATAAATGACAGATATTATTGGACTCTGTTTATTTTTAATAAGTTTCAAACCACTTGTATCTTCTATCTGTTTAAAGCAGATTTTTTTTATGTGTCCTCATTATCTAATTAGTATTCTGCAAAATTTATACTCGCGAATGTCTAAATTAGCATAAGCTGCCCTAATTTGGGGTGTTCATAAGAAATGTAATAATTTACATCATGAGGTTGAAGTACATAATAAAAAAGAATAGTTGCGTCAAATACTTGAAATGCTAAAATGTGTGCTTCGATTTCTATTACTTGATTGTAATAGAAATGTGTCATTTTTCACCCTCTGATAGAAGTTCATAGAAGGATAGACCCTTAGTAAAATAAAAAATAAGGTATTTGTAATCAGTGACCTTGAATTACTCTACGATGATACTCTGCATGCTTATGTTTGAAATTTCTCATTTTTAACCTAGTAGGATTGAGTTTTAGAGGGCTAGTAGCACAGATAAAGAATTAAATATCAAAAATATTATCATATTTGAAATCAACAACCTCAAAATAACATAAAATGACACTCCACATGCTTATATTACTGATTCCCATTTTTTCAAAGTTTTATGAATAGAAGTGACCCTTTCACCCCTTGTAAACTATTACAGAGTGAATCCCTTGGCTCATTTGATGTGGCGTGCACAACTTCAAGTTCTGATCAGTTTTGCTGAAGACACCTATTGATTTACTCTTTATCATAAGGGTATAATTTCGTGTACTGAATATGGTCCAAAAATGTCCAAAAAATGTGTTTTGTGGGGTCTAAAGGGCCAAAAATAGGGAAGAACCCCAAAAGACTCAAATCGACATCAAGAAGCATTAGAGCGTGTGTGGTGGCTCTGAGGCTAGGGAATTGCACTGGCAATCAGAAGGTTGCCGGTTCAAATCCCATAAATGCCAATAGGGACTCTGCTCTGTTGGCCCCTTGAGCAAGGCACTTAACCTGCAATTGCTGAGAGCTTTGAGTAGTGAGAAAAGCACTATATAAATGCAAAAAATATTATTAAAAAGAATTATTATCAAATGTGGGTTTTTTTTGCATCAGTAAGTCAGGAGGCCTCAGACAAAAAAAAAGAACTGAAATGATTTCATACTTACAATACACAAAAGAAAATGTACAAAAAACATTACATTATATATTAATCTTTTAACAAAAGATAGAGTTCACTTTGAAAGACACTATAAAAAAGAAGCAATCAACAGGACTGCAATTTAAGGAGAAACCATATCAGAGACATAAGTGGAGCAATTGACGAATCAATGTTAATTTTATCTTGAGGCTTTTTATACTGAGTTCTATCAGGACCTGCTTTATAAAGACGCCAGGTACAGTAATCCTGTAACTCTAAAACATGTGAAGGGGAAAAACATTGATTATGTGATTATTTTGCTTATGTTGGATTCTGAAATCATTCATACAATGGTACCATGCCATGACCTGGAACAAACAGAAGACAACAGAACAGACAATAATAGATTTTAAAGAAAAGAAGGTAGCTGCACAACCCACCTGCAATGAAGGCACCCAAACTTAGAAACATTTTTATATCTTTCCTAAATTGTGCTCAGACAATGATAGCAAAGTTGTATCAATATATTGCATTGTACACATTTTCTAAGAAAATTAAACCCAGACTATTGGTAACTGGCACATTTGCCTTATCGCTTTTGAATTTTAAGGTTTTTGAAAAATAAGTTTAAAAAAAAGAAATTACTAAGTAAATGTGAGGCAGTAGCCCAGTGGGAGGACACCAAACATTAACATTCCTTTCATATTCCTCATTCTCATTTATTACTCTTCAGTTTATGTTATAGTCACGTATCACCGTTCTGCTTTCTCAGAGATTTAGGAGATTGAATTCCAGTTCTTTTCACTGTCCTTATAGAATCTATTATCCATTTGCCATTCTCTGCATTATTTGGTTTTCCAAAACTGTTCATGTTTGGATAATTTACATCTCTTATTGTCACCAGAAAACAAAATGAACTCAGGAATTGGACAGATGGACAACTGGACATATCATGTTAACCATTATATAGAATCAGGCTGAAGAAATGTAGTAAATTATCAAATAAACCAGGGTACCCTAACTCTGATCTGATCCTAGAGGACCACAGGGGCTCTAGGTTTTCATTATAACATTTTTTCTTAATTATTGACATGTTTTGCTGCTAATTAACTTCATTTGTATATCACAAAAGATCAATAGAAAAGTCAAAAAAGGACTCCAAAAAAGCAAAAAATCCTAATCTCTTTTCCAATAATAAATAAGCAGAAACAGAATCTAACAATTCACTGAAATAATAAAGGTAGAGGGCAGTTCTTCAGCAGTGAGGTCATAATGGCCCCGCCTCTAGGGACTCCACCCACAAAACACAAAGAAAAAAATAGAATATATACTCAATACATAACTACTAAATAACAAATAAACATGACAGTGTTGACAAAATTTACTTGATAACAAAACACATATGAAACATAATATATATCAAAAAAGATCCAGACTTAAGCCATGCTGAACCATAATACTGTGATGATAGCACATCACCATCAAACAAAAGTGTCTGCTACAACAAGAACAAGGACAAATTAATTCTCTGAGACTGAAGTCTTTTCTTGTCGTGATCCTTTGGTAAAATAACTTCTCAAATGACAAATTTTAACAAAGGCGGATGAGAAAATGAAGGCACCCGAGGGCAAAACAAAAAATTATCTTTAAATGGGCCAGAGTGGAAACCAAGCGTCAGAAAGGCTAATTGCCAAAATGCAAATCAAAACCCATTGTCATATTCAAAGTCAAAATTGTTTCTGACTTATAATCCACTCCTTTGATAGCTAATATAAAATATTGTTTCTCAAAAATATAGTGATCATTCCCACAGTGCCATCAAAGAGCATCAGTTATTGCAACATCACAGCACTGATTATTATTTCATCTGCATTGTTGCCAACAACAAAACTATTAAAGCTATTTTGTGATTGCAAAATTGCACCTCAATGATATCACCAAGGAAATGATGGAAATACAGTAATCCCTCGCTATATCGCGCTTCGACTTTCGCGGCTTCACTCTATCGCGGATTTTAAATGTAAGCATATCTAAATATATATCATAGATTTTTTGCTGGTTCACGGATTTCTGCAGACAATGGGTCTTTTAATTTATGGTACATGCTTCCTCAGTTTGTTTGCCCAGTTGATTTCATACAAGGGACACTATTGGCGGATGGCTGAGAAGCAACTCAATCAGAGCATGTATTACATATTAACTAAAACTCCTCAATGATATAAGATATGCTTCCCGCACGGTGCTTGATTTTTTGCTTTTTTCTCTCTTTCACCCTCTCTGCCATTCTCTGCGCCTGACTAGGCTGTTTGCCTAGAAGATACGCTCCTCTACAAAATGGCGCTTTATCGCGGTGCTTCGGCATACTTAAAAGCACGTATTGATTTTTTGATTGTTTGCTTTTATCTTGCGCGCTCTCTCTGACATTCTCTGCTCCTGACAGCGCTCCTTTGAAGAGAAGATATGTTTGCATTCTTTTAATTGTGAGAAAGAACTGTCATCTCTGTCTTGTCATGGAGCACAGTTTAAACTTTTGACTAAAGGGTGTTATTTCATGTCTAGAGGGCTCTAATAATGTTAACAGTGTGGGAGAGTTTATAAGGGCTTAAAATATCTAAAAATAACCATACAAACATATGGTTTCTACTTCGCGGATTTTCATCTATCGCAGGGGGTTCTGGAACGCAACCCCCGCGATCGAGGAGGGATTACTGTAATAAATGATCTGCAAAACTCATTCCTCCTAATACAAAAACTAAGATTCGCAGCCCAGCTGTGTCCAGGGGCCTCATGTATAAATGGTGCATACGCACAAAAATGTTGCAATGGCAGAGAAACTCTTAGAGATGTCTAGAGGAGAGAAGATGATAGAAAGAGAGTTGCAATCATCAGGGGCCTCATGTATAAACGGTGCCTATGCACAAAAATGTTGGGTGCGCCCATTTCCATGCTCAGATCATGATGTATAAAAACTAAACTTCGTGTAAAGCCAAGCACATTTTCACACTAGCTCAAACCCTGGAGTACGCAAGTTCTCCACTTGGTTTTGCAAACTGGCGACACCCAGTGTCAAAGCAGTGCTTTTGTTCCAGTGTGCTTTCCATTTCTTTTTTAGATGCACATCCCTGACACTGCTTTTTAAATACACTGAAATTAACCACATAGTGTTTGCAGTAATCCTTCCTAGATCATGGGGGTTGCATTCCAGAACACCCCGCGAAAGGTGAAAACCTGCGAAGTTAAAACCAAATGTTTATATAGTTATTTTTATATATTTTAAGCCCTTATAAACTCTCCCACACTCTTATAAACATTTCCCGCACAGTTATACAGCATAAACCCTTTATATTCTCTTAGATATTAGGTAAGATTCGTTGAAATTATGTTTGTAAACACACTTTATATACTACACACAAACATACGTATTGTATATCATTGAGGAGTTTTATTTAATACGTAATACAGTTTTAAACATATTGTAATTGATTAGGTAATATAAAAATAATGAAAAATCTACAACATGTAAATACGTAAAACCTAAATGTTATTTTAAAGATATCAAGCGTCTCCGATACAGTATCACATGTGTTACAGCCATTATGATAGACAGGCCACCAGCAACAAATACGTACAATGCAAGAAAAATTGTATAAAATGTGTGTACAGTTACACTAAACGTACATACATGTACTAAGTACATAGAAAATGAGTTATGGGCACTCACCAACAATGACACAACGACTTGTCCGATAACGTTGACATTTGCCGCACAACAAAGGAGAGCGTTACAGCTCTTCTAAAGGAGCCTCTTCAGGCGACTGTGTAGCACCTCCATCATCGTCTGGAGTTTCTTCTTCCACTAAAGGCGTACTAGGCGGTGTTTTGCAGGTAAGGAACATCATGATGGGCTGTTGCTGGCGCTGCTTTTTCATTTGTGTAAGGAGGTTTTTATACACTTCCATGGCGCCATCAAGAGCATTTTTAAATTGCAAAGAACGAATCATTTGCGAGTCCCATTCTTCAACTGATGTCTGACGATCTTTTGCCATTCGTAGAATGGTCACTCGAGAGTTAGGCCGGCATCTTCTTCCTGTGCTGGGTCATCTTGTTCTTCCTCACTCCCTTCCTTCAATATATCCAACACTTTTACCTTTTTGGCAATTGTTAGCATCTTCCGTTGGCGCTTGGGCACGGCCCCGGAAGCAGTAGCAGGAGCAGATCGTTTTGTAGACATAATGAAGGGCTTGACTACTGTACGCACAAAGAAACACGTTGATGCTAAATGAGCGAGACGAGATGCCAGCTAACGCAAACCGAAATCGAATTCTGCGCTTACATCGTTGAGCCAATCAGCACCCAGGAATTTAACCGCGTGACCTGATTGGGTAGTTTCTCAGACATCCGCCAATAGCGTCCCTTGTATGAAATCAACTGGGCAAACCAACTAAGGAAGCATATACCAGAAATAAAAAGACCCATTGTCTGCAGAAATCTGCGAAGCAGCGAAAAATGCACGACATATATTTAGATATGCTTACATATAAAATCCGCGATAGAGTGAAGCCGCGAAAGTCGAAGCGCGATATAGCAAGGGATTACTGTATTAGTTTAAGGCATCTGATGGTAATTAACCTGTAACAATATAATGGTCCACTGAATGGCCAAGCTATTCCAAACACCATAGCTTCTTTACCGCTGTTCCTCTCAATGCACCACTCAGACTATTTATCCCACTGTATCTGAGTGTGCAATCTGATTGGAAAGAAAATTATCGGTATACAGCATCAAGCACACGCTGCCTCAGCCATGCTGTCAATTGAACTGCTCTCAAACGAAAAAAAGCATCATAGCCTTTCCTGTAGGGACATTGCAGTTCAGAAACAGTTTCATCCCAAGAACTATAAACGTACTCAGTAAGTCCATGGAGTGCTCCTTGTAGAACTGTTTGTACTTACAAGTACAATTACCTCACTGTAAACTTGCGATACAGTTATAATATTGCACAACCTGAGCCACTTTATAAAGCGCGTATTTACATATGCATAACACTTTTGTTATACTTTTACACCAATATATGTTCCTGTGTTTGAACGACACGGGCAGATGGGGAGTGTCTGATGATTGCATATAGCGCCGAAGTTACTGGTCTTTACCATTCTTTCCTCTGCATGTCCTGTAGTACAAAAGAAAAAGCATACAGCAACATGCGGGGACTGGCAGGAACACTCAATAAAGCGAAAAGCAAGTGACGGTGAGATACTGAAGAAGGCAGCCGCCAGCGTTGTGTGTCAGAACCGGGGACCGTGGGCTGATTGTGCGTTAGTATGCATCGTGGTACACTGCAGAGCTATAGCGCGTCTTTAGTGAAAACAGCCGTGTCAGATGGGGTTGTATGGATTGGTTCTGAACGCGACTGAGAGAGTGAAAAGTGAATAAAAAAAAAAAGTAAGACAAGAGCAGTTTACTTCTCAAAATGGAGGGGCGCAGGATCGAACCCGCGACCCCTTGATTTTCAAGCGGGGGCTGAGTCTATTGAGCCACGGAGTCAGTTACAGTAAACTGGTGTCAATGTCGCATGTTAAGGCGGCTTTTTGTTTCTGCAGTTATATGTTTGAATAAAAGTGCAATTGTGTTATTCTTGTGAAAATGTTTCTTTGCTATTTGGACTTCAGGCTTCATACATTATATAGTTTGTGCCTACATTTTGTCATCTACTACTAGAATATAAAAAAGTTTCTGTTTTAACAATATGTTGACACAGATTACTGTGGAAACGGAACAGACATGAAATGCGTGTGTTCCAAACAACGATCTATTATTTCCACTCTAAAACTCCACTTCACTCCCAGATACTCAATCAAGGCATGAGCTGAGAGAAGTTCGTGCACGTTCTAAATTGGTGGGGGGATGGAATAGCCGGCTGCTCCGAGCTTTTCTTTATCAGCACATTTAGAAGACAAAGGGCGCTGGCGGAGTGGTGTGAAGGGATTTAAGAAGCAGTTTAAGGTGGGACGGAATTACGAGTTTTTTCGTAGGCTCTGGTAATTCTAGTGTTAAACCAACAAATTGTACATTTTTCCTTGCCTCCACTTGGTATTCGCTGAAATTCTTCTATTATCCCCCATGCCTTTGCCATTGTCTTTTCACAGAATGCTGAGCTTAAGAGCTATTTATATTGATTTGCATACTCAAAGAGAAGTAATTCTGGGAGGAGATGGGGCGGGACAGCAGGCACGTGCACGTGCATTACTTTTCACACTGACCAGGATTTATGGAGCGGAAGAACGTGTAAGTTGGTGAATGCACAAATTTATGCATCTGGATATTTTTGTGTGTATGCACATTTCCACTTTTTTAGGCCATTTTTTAGTATTAATTCTATGCACGGCGTTATACATGAGACCCCAGATGTCTTTGCTTGGAGTAAAGGTTCAAAAGCTTGGTCTCTGTTCCATTCAGTTGTATGACATTCTCATTTTTCTTAAAAAAAAATATAACTTAAGATCTTTGTAGAGCCAATAAGGGTCCACAGCTAACAGTTCAAGTTAGTTAGTTGGTTTGTAGTTGAAGTATTGTTTTATTTTCACTCAGAAAACAAAAAGTTTAGATTTGGATGGTTTCACACTGCAGCAGTTGAATATGATAGATTTTAGGTTTATTATTATCACCTATAAAAAGTACAGTGAAATTCTTAGTTACATATCCTAAACAACATGTAACATATCTTATGTTACTGCTGTGAAAAAAAAATATTTTAATATTGCAGTAGCCAGCAGATTACCATGAAGACGGATGGGGCTGGATGTATGATTAACAGTGACCTGCCACATAGGTACAATAAGCTTATGCTACCTCTAAGCTGCACACCTTTTTTCCACGTGCCAAATAGCACTCCTGAAGTGCAGCACAGCTGTTATTTCCCCACTCACTCCACCTCCTGGCAGCAGTTAGAAATTGCTGTGCAGCTGCAAGTCCCAAAACTCCACGTTCATCTTTTGTATAGTGGTGCTTAGGGCAGCTAAATGGTAAGCAGCAGAGCATATGTCATTCACATTCACTCATCAGCACATAAAATTGGAGGAGACATTGACAATTAGTTGTGTCTTCCATAAATCCTGGGATGATTCGCGATTAACCTAACAAGCACAGCAATGTTCATTAAGGAAGGCAGAGACTATTGAAATGTAGCCCCCACAAAAGAAAGTGTTCTTCAGTGGATTGTGGAAGACAATTGCAAATGTTGAACAAGGTGTGCCTAGTTGCTGGATGATGTCCTCTGTTTTATTAATCTTTATCAGTGGCAGTAACAGCAGACAACTACGGTCTTTCATTGTTAAATAAACACACCAGTTTTTGGGCTTATCTTTCATCTGGTGTGTGCCTCATTCTTTACATCTTGGTGTTTATTACAATATTTAGGATTATTTTCATTTTAAAACAAAAGACAATGCTTAAAAAACATATGTTAAAACTGGGATATTTGCATAGTGATTTGAATTTATTTTGCAACGTTTTGATATATGAATTCCTAAGAAATACAAAACATACAGTTTAGTTCTTTTATGAAGATTTCAAATCATGGCAATACTGAATCATGAAGTAACACAATACGAATTGTATCATGGGAAAAGTGTATTGTCTCATCCATCTTTCACAGTCCTGGCTTTATGAAATATTTTATCCCTAGTCTTCGATTCTAAGCTTGTTTTCTGATTCTCTCTGGATGTTTATATTTCAGCTGGCCTTTTCCACAGGTTTATAAGATATAGTATATACTTTTAATTTTTATATGTGTGCAAAATTCAATCTAAATCTATGTGTGAATATGTAAATGTAGCAAAAAAACTCACACGTTCTATAATCTTACAGTTTGGCACTGCATTGAATAGAAGAAGGCTGAAATGAATTCTCTAAAACTCCTCAGTTCAGATCATTTTCTTAAGGAATCATTCTTATTTTTGAGTATGCTTGTATCCATATTGTTTTCTAAGTAGGTGTGATGTTTAATCTACAAATCCTACAATATATAGTTTGCTTTACTATTGAGTGTCAGCATATTAGGCTTCCCTGTAATTGTGAAACCATCATCTATGCTTCTATGAGCTCATATGATAATACTTCCAAAAGTCGATTATTATTTAAATTAAGACATAAGATGCGTCCAGAAATAATAATCTTGCAGGGCTGGGAATCACTGGCATATACATGAAATATGTTGTCATGTTGGCAAATTACAGGACTTAGAGGAGTGATCTAAACATTAATTGGAAGTATGACAAGTGTAGAACTTTGAAGGACACCACCTGATAAGAGAAGGCAGGCAATAACTTCTGAAGAAAATGGAATGCAAGCAGACTTAAAGGAATACCACATTTCACTCAGTCTGGTAAATTTTTGTCTTTAGCCATATGAAAAGGAGCAGAAAGGCCTACTAGAAGCATTTAGGAAGACCCACCATTTAGTAGCATCACATCAATCAATCAATCGATCATTTATTTATATAGCACATATTCATACAAAAAAATGTAGCTCAAAGTGCTTTACAAAATGAATAGAAAAATAGAAGACACAATAAAAGATAAACATAAGTCAACATTAATTAACATAGAATAAGAGTAAGGTCTGATGGCCAGGGTGGACAGAAAAAACAAAAAAAAACTCCAAAGGCTGGAGAAAAAAATAAAATCTGTAGGGGTTCCAGACCAAGAGACCGCCCAGTCCCCTCTGGGCAATCTACCTAACATAAGTCAAACAGTCCTCTTTGTATTTAGGGTTTTCATGGAAGGACCTGATGATGATGGTCACGTAGACTTCTGGCTTTCAGTCCATCAATGTTGGTGCATCATGATGCTTTGAGTAGGTGGTGGTGGCGCGGCCACCACAAAGAAACCGGAAAAAGAAACAGAAGAGAGAGTAGGGGTCAGTATGGATTTTGGAGCCACTGTGAATAATTATTATGAAGAATTGAACATACAGAGTATCAGTATTAAGTTAAAGTGAAGTTATAAAAAGGCCATGTTAAAGTAATGTGTTTTCAGCAGTGTTTTAAAGTGCTCTACTGTATTTGCCTGGCGAATTCCTATTGGCAGGCTATTCCAGATTTTAGGTGCATAACAGCAGAAGGCCGCCTCACCACTTCTTTTAAGTTTAGCTTTTGGAATTATAAGGAGACACTCATTTGAAGATCTAAGGTTACGATTTGGAATATAACGCGTCAGGCATTCCGATATATAAGATGAAATATGTGATGAAATGAAGATAGATAGATAGATAGATAGATAGATAGATAGATAGATAGATAGATAGATAGATAGATAGATAGATAGATAGATAGATAGATAGATAGATACTTTATTAATCCCAAGGGGAAATTCACATAATCCAGCAGCAGTATACAAAAAAACAATATTAAATTAAATAGTAATAAAAATGCATATAAAAGCAGACAATAACTTTGAGTAATGTTAGCATTTACTCGCCCGGATGTAATTGAAGAGTCGCATAATGTTTCCCATCATCTTTACATTACATTTGTACACTTGTAACTACTATTTTTATTTTTATTATTAGTTTTACTGTTATTATTTATTGTTCATTTATTTATTTTAATCTATTTGAAATTAACTCTGTCTTTTCACCAACCTATTATTTATTGACTTATGTATTATAGTATAGTATAGTTGTTTACCTGTTTTGCACTTGTCCTATGTTTATGTATATTTTGCACTGTGGTCCTTGGGAATGTTATTTTGTGCCACTGAATGCTGCAATAGTGTGTATGGATGGTATGACAATAAAGTCACTTGAATTGATTTTCCCTTTAATGTAAATATCCTTTGTCATTTTCCCTCATGAAATATAAGCAAGCTTAAGGAGCTTTTCACACTGAAGCTTCTGCTAAACCTGACTCAACAATTTCTCAAAGCCTCTGAGATCTTCTCTTTGAGTTGATACATAACTTAATGATAGTTATGTGCTGAGCAGTGATAGTAAGTGTAATAAGTTGTAAATTGGCCAAATATCCATGGGGCCACACCTATGTAGACACCTCTGATTTCTGCTTTGACTGAGGGGATGTTTTAAAAAGCCAAAAGCATGGTGACCAACAGGTTTGATAGCCTGTTATGAAATGTCTTGTTTCTATTGATGAAAACACACGGCACACACACCTACACACTATGGTTATTTTAACAAAGCCAGCTCACCTAACCTGCATGTCTTTGGGCTGAGGATGGAAAATGAAGCACTTGTAAGATATTTTTATTTTTTATTCCCAAACTGCAGCAAAGACTGCTCCAAAAATATAATATATGGTTCACAGTTTGATCTTTGGTTGGGAAAGTGGCAATCAAGACTAAATCACAAGACTAAACATAATCTTTTGGTCTTAAAAGGCTAAAAATTTGCAAGATCAAAACAAAAACTAAAAAATAGAAATTGCCAGAAAAAGTAAGTTATTTGCTTAATTTTAGGAAAGAAACAAATAAACTGTAAGCTTGTGTTCTGAATTTATAAAGAGAGCCAGTACAATATCACATGGTGCATATTGCAACTATGCATGTTCCTAGCAACATGAAAGATTTTAGTAAATAATGTACAAAACAACACCTCAAACACAATAAAACAGAAAAATGCTTTAGTGCATGACTGGAAACAAAGAAAAAAAAGGAAACATTATAACTTTTAACATTTCTGACAGCATGTATTTTCTTTTTATGCCAGCAAAGTCATGGCACGATGATTCACAGAAAAAGAAAAAAAAATCAACGTGATAAGTAGATGAGGTAACACATGTGAGGGATAATGTATCAAAGGACAAGGCAAAAAAAGAGTGATAAACTGTGTAAATGATAATGAAGAGAAACAGTAAAATGTAAAGAAAATGATTGATAATGAATGATATGGATAAAATACTGGACAGAGGTATGGGTTAAAAGCAAAAGCTAGGCAGGTATCTGGAAAAACTTAAATAAAGAAGCAGTGGATGGTGAAATCGGTCAGTCAAAGAAACAGTAATCATATGGGATGTTAAAGTGGAGAATTATGTATTAGAGAAAGGTTGAGTTGTTAATTATGAATGAAAACATGAACAAGATCTGCTTGCTGATTAAAAATGATATATTTAGAAAGACTTTCACCAAACGAATTGCACATTCTTTTTCAAACATTTTTAATTTGCAAAATAAAAAGACCTGAACATTAGGCATTTTAGCTTTTTGAAAGTAAGATCTCTGTTTTTATTTTCTGGTAAAAACATAATATGATAAAAGGGAAAATTTTTTCATTAAAAAAAAAAAAAACTGAACTGTCATTTCATAGAAATAGACATGACGGTGTAATGCTCAGCATTTTTGCTCCGCTGGCATAAGACCTCAGGTTCCTTCCCCTACTCACGTGCCTTCTATATAAATTAAGTGTGATATCCCTGTAGGCTCCCTCATCAGAGTCAGAGGACTGACTGTAAGTTTGACAAGCCGCTCAAGATTTGCCTATAAGCAATTTGTCTGCGCTGTGGTTGATTGGTATCTTTTTCAGAGTTTGACCCTTCTTTGTGCAAAATTGTATCAAGAAAGTCACTGGTTCAGTGTGACCTTGATGAGGATGGTTTTTCAAAATGAGCAGAATAATGCAAAAGTACACTTTGTCTCATTTTATCTATTCCCCTCTCCAAAAGATGAATGTATCTGTTATGTTTCTATTCAAACCATGGGCATATTTACTTTATTAAGTAAACTAATAAAACAAAGTGGACCTTACAAGGTACTTTATATTACAGTATACTGAATGTACATACTGTCCAACATGACTATAATATTATTAACAGAACCGTATCCTAAAAATGGAATCAGAAAATAATCAACAATTAGACTTTAGTTTCAGTCCACCTAAAAATAATCTTTATACTTAGTAATCACTTTGTAAGCTGTGGAGTAACTACAGTGTAACAACATATTCTTACGGTGCTTTTGCTGTGTTTGGCTAACATTAGTGTACAATAATTGTCAGCACTTGCTTAGCCGAAATGAGCGGAGGGAGCGGTCCGCCCCAGGTGGCATTTTTTAGGGACGGCACTTTTTAATAAACTTTAATTATAGACTTTTTAGACTTTTTGACAGTTTTGTCTTATAGGACTTTGGCAAGCTAGTGTGTGTTATCTCTGTCAAAATTACACTATTTTAAATGTTGAAAAACTGTTACAAATACATATGCAAAGTTATATTTTACAAATGCAAATTCTAACCAGTTCCCCTTCTTACTCTAACCAAAGACTCTCTCCGTTGACTTATTACAACTGAAAGAGACAAACCCTTCAGTCGTATTATTATTTTATTATTCTCCCAATCTAAAGATGAAACAAACATCAGAGAGTGGTGCTGCTTTTAGAAAAAGAAAAAGGCGAGGAAAGAAGTATTAAAAAAGAATGATGGGGTATTAAGGAGCTTCATGCTCTTGCTGAGAAATATCCATTTCTTACTCCATCCAATCTTTAAAATACTGTTTACGAGTGTCAACTACATCATGATTTTGATGACATTGACAAGGAAGAGTTCCTCCTTGAGAAGAAAAGACTTCAAAGTTTTGTTGCTGCCATGCAAGATATAAGGTGTGGAAGGAAGGCCCCTTGAACTTTTGAAATGTATTCAAAAATTCTCTCATGGGAATATATCATAATACTCCTGCGAATTTTATTAGTGTTGCTATTTGTGAGATAGGTTTCTCCAAACTGAAACTTGTAAAAAATAATTTTAGATCTTCATTGAGTACTTTGCATTTAAGAAACCTTGCTATACTTTCCTTAGAGCAGCAACTGACAAACGAAATCGACTTCAATAATGTCATTGATGCAGAAAAGTGGTCTTGTAGATTTATTGTTTGAATAGTTGTAGATTTTAGATTGTATTTAAATTGTAATTAGTATAAATTATTAAAACTGTCATCATTTTTCTTTTTTTACAATATCTATTATGTTTTATTTAGTAATTCGTCGGGATAGCAAACTCAAACACTGCCCTGTGAAACAAAAACTCTAGCTACGCCACTGCTTGTCAGTGTTACATGTTTATATTGTGTGCGTAATTATATTGCTAATTCTGTTGGAAAATAATTAAAATGGAAAAATTTAGACATATCTTGAATTTGTACAAGAGAAAATGCTAAAAAAATGAAAATATAACTAAGGAAAACTAAATTAAACAAATCTGAGATTTAGAATGCTTTAGGGAAAGTGGACATGTGCTTATCTAAGAGTACCGAAGAGCTCAATGAGCTTTTAAAAACAGTAATAAGACAATATGGTTACAAACATCCTTTGCTAAACTTATTTCACTCAGTTTATTCAGAATTTTACACACAAAGGGTAATTTGACAGCGGCTCTTCTTCAGCCTATGGAGTGAAACATCAGAGTGATTAGGTAACCTTGGATTCAATAGGTACTGACATAACACTTGACTTTCTCCTTTTACTTCGGCCTTTACAGCTGTGAATGTCAGCTTCTGATGTTGCAGAATGGCCAGGTTGGAGGCGGCCAACAGGCATGTTTCATCAGAACTGTGACTGTTATAAAGAACTTTAGAATTACAAAGGTGCATTTTCTGCAGAAATGCTGTCAAATGATGGTTTTCTTTTCTTCTGTTTCCTGCTGGCCATACCAGAGTTTTTATATTTAAGGGTTCTCAATTGGCATCATTTTTTGATTTATAACCACTGGTATTTTTATGAATGCATATTTTACAATGTTTCACACAAGGTACTTTACTGCCATCATAACCTAATACAGTTTTCAAAGTGTGTAATCTCTGTAAGCCTGTATTTGTCAAAGAGCACCAAATACAGAAAAATGTGATTTAAAATTAATTAAAAGTCATAGCCATTTTATGCACATTAAAATGTACTTTTTAGATGTTTTTATGGTAAGAAACAGACTCTAGCAACGTACAGAGGTTCCAACTCTTAAAAACAAAAAATGTAAAATTCTGGATTTCTGGCTAGTTAGTAATTCTGTAGACATCTTCTTTGCCTAAAAACAGTAATTTCATGCATATAAACATTCCACCGTACCCACCAGAGATTTCTTTAAACAAATTCATCCTTTTTTTCTTCAAGTTTTCTTTCAAGTTGTTACCCTTACAACTCTTTGATGTTTGGCTTCAACCTCTTCCCCCCACCATTTCCCTTCCTAATTGCCTTGTGTAAAACATAATAATTAGCAATTCACTAAACTGCAGCGGGGGCTCCTATTAATCTTCTCCTTGCCTCAACAACCAGGTGTAATTTAGCCGAGTGGCTGACAGAAAGAGATTAAAAACTTCATCTTTGTTCCAAAAGATACCACAGATCATATCTGGAAAGCAGAGGAGCAACTGTTTGTCAATTTGAGATTGAATTACTATCAGATCTCTGTTAAAGATTTAATAAAAAATGCATTCCTTCTGGTGATTTGCCTGAAAAGCAGAACTGAATAGAAGGAAAGATTAATGAACACAAACAGCTGTTGTTTAATATAGCTTGTGCAATAGTGAGCAACATCTTTAAAGCGGTGTTAATAGTTCAGACTCAAAGAATAATTGTTTCATTCTAGATTTTACAGTTGGAACCTTGCCAGTTTAAAACACTGCCCTGGTTTATGCAGAAACAGACAACCATATGCATCCAACTCCATTGGCTGAATTTGCCTAATGAACTGCAATACAAAAGGACATCTTGTGACTACTTTACTTTGTCTTTTAACTTTACTTGCTATAGCTATAAAAAGTAAAAAAAATAAAATTAAAAAGTCCACACTGCATATTACAGAAAGAAAATTTGCTGATCTAAATGATCAGAATTTTAGGAAGCAGTCGGTTTTTAAAGCAACTTTGATGTTGTCGCAGAATAAAATCCCAAAGCCAGGAAATCATGAAAAATCCAAAAGCCTTCCGATTAGTTCGAAGTTAAACTTTATTATAAGATAGTAACAGTTGTGCTCTGTCCACAGTGAAAGCTGCTGTTCCTTGGCAAGGAGACATTTTTATATTATATATTTATATTATATTTTATATAGCTTAACATAGATAAGATAATTTAACACTCCCCCTTATGCTAATGGACAACACCTAATGGCATTTTGCCACCTTAGCACTAGAATTATCAGAGCCTACGAAAAAACTCATAAATCCGTCCCACCTTAAATCGCTTCTTAAATCCCTTCACACCTCTCCGCCAGCGTCCTTTGTCTTCTAAATGTGCTGATAAAGAGAAGCTAGAAGCAGCCGGCTATTCCATCCCCCAACATATTTATAACGTGCACGAACTTCTCCCAGCCCATGCCTTGATTGAGTATCTGGGAGTGAAGTGGAGTTTTAGAGTGGAAATAATAGATTGTTATTTGGAACACACGCATTTCATGTCTATTCCGTTTCTACAGTAATCTGTGTCAACACATTGTTAAAACAGAAACGTTTTTTATATTCTAGTAGTAGATGACAAAATGTAGGCATAAACTATATAATGTATGAAGCCTGAAATCCAAATATCAAAGAAATATTTTCACAAAAGGTCAAATATAACACAAAAATTGCGCTTTTATTCAAAAATATAACTGCAGATTAAAAAGCCGCCTTAACATGTTACATTGACACCCACTTATTATGACTGCCACCGTGGTGCAATACAATCAGCTACTGACTGGGAGTCAAAAGGTTGTGAGTTCGATCCTGCACTACTCTGTTTTGATAAGTAAACTGCTCTTATTCTTACTATTTTAGAATAAAAGCATACATTTGATTTCAATCTGTAACAGCCGGTGTAATTTATGATCCTTGTAAAGGTTAGTTTTTTTTTTTTTTTTAATTCACTTTTCATTCTCTCAGTCGCGTTCAGAATCAATCCATACAACCCTATCTGACACGGCTGTTTTCACATAAAGACGCGCTATAGCTCTGCAGTGTACCACGATGCATACTAACCTCCCCCAACCAGGTTCTGACACACAAACGCTGGCGAAGCTGCCTTCTTCGTATCTCACCGTCACTTGATTTTCTTTTTATTCAGTTTTATTGAGTGTTCCTACCAGTCCCCGCATGTTGCTGTATGCTGTTTCTTTTGTACTCCAGGACATGCAGAGGAGAGAATGGTAAAGAGCAGTAACTTCGGCGCTATATGCAATCATCAGACACTCCCCATCTGCCCGTGTCCCTCAAATACAGGAGCATATGTTGGTGTAAAAGTATAACAAAAGTGCACTTTTATTCAAGTGCACTTTTTCCATCACCTTTTCCTGTAAGAAGCAATGTACACACTTCTATTTATGCTGTGGTTTCTATTACACACCTGAAAGAAAAAGACAATATATGTGAAAACATCATCGCACTAATGCAATATTATTTGAAAACGAACAGCGTCAGATCGGGTGTGAATTTATGCAGGAACTGGAAATTCTCTGATGTGGGATCAGTTCTGTATGGTTGTGGGCGTGGGTGTGAGTGGTGGACATAACTGGGAATTACTGTGAATTTTAAGATAATGAATAGAGCTGCAAATTACAGGGAATTCTCAGATGTGGCGGGATAAAAAGCTGACACATAAACGTGGATGAATCACTTCTGTATGGTTGTGGGAGTGGGTGTGAATGGTGCACATAGCTGGGAATTGCTGTGAATGTGCATGGTGTTTTGAGATAATGAATGGAGTTGCAAAGTGCAGGGAATTCTCAGATGTGGAATTCTGTGATGTGGCGAGATAAAACCTGACACACAAACATAGGTGAATCAGTTGTGCTTGATTATTTTGAGCAAACAGACACCGCAATGGCCACAGCTCTGTCACGAAAGAGGAGGTTGTCCCCTTCGGAGGCTTTGGCTCTGCTGCAAGAAATGGACGATTGCGACTCAGACGGTGGTGAAGAACTTATTTTCGATATCGAGGAAGACGACAAGACAGACACAGAGGAAAGCCCAGATGAGGATTCTATGTCAGAGAAAGAGAACAGAAGCCCTCCACGCAAGAAACGTCCAGTCCAACATAAGAACAGCGCAGCTGCACCAGGCAAAAAGGCAAAAGATGGTACCATTTGGATACAGCAAGAAGTTGGGCGTCATCCTGCCAGTCAATCTGTCACACACATGTCCTTCAGCGAAGCAGCCGGCGCTCGCCAAGGTATCGTGCTATGTCCTGATTTCAATAATGTTTTTTGATGGGCTGTATATGAAAAAAACAATTTTATGTTACTTATATAAAAGATGCATCGAATGTTGTTTACCTATTTACCTTTATTTATTTACTTATCTTCCTACAGGGTAAAGTAACCAGTAGACTGCAGAGCTTCTTGTGTTTGATCAACATAGATATGTTGTTGACAATCAGAGACTGCACAGTCCACGAAGGTCGCAAAGCAGACCCCAGCTGGAGCCTCTCCCTCTCTGAACTGATGGCATTTATCTCCATTCTTTTGACAAGAGCAGCGATGGCAACAGTTGCTGCTGTGGCTGATGCCTGGTCAGAACTATTTGTTGTACCGGCCATCAAAGATACAATGCCCTGTCAGCGCTATCAGACTATCATGCGGCATTTGCACTTTGACAACAAAGACACCCGTGCAGAACGTATGAAAAACAACAGATTTGCTACAATTTCGGACATCTGGCAACGTTACAACCCAGGGCAGTTACAACCCAAGGCAGCATATTACAGTTGATGAGCAACTGTTTCCAACCAAGGTCCGTTGTCCATTCTTACAAAACATTGCGACCAAGCCTGACAAATTTGGTATAAAGTTTTGGATTGCGGCAGATTTGGAGACAAAGTACATGTGCAATGCTACTCCTTATTTAGGAAAACAATCCCAGTCGTCCCACGGGAGAAAGACTTTCCGAGTCTGTGGTCATAAAGCTTATGTAGCCGTTTCTGGACAAAAGCAGAACCGTAACAACAGACAACTTCTTCACGTCACTTTCGCTAGCTAATAGACTGCTGCATCGCAACACAACTCTGCTTGGCACCATGAATAAAGTGCGACGGGAATTTCCACCTGCAGCTAAAGTCAGTTCAGTACACGAACAATTCTCCACGCTGGCGTTTAGATCTCCCAGTGCCATGCTGACAGTGTATGTGCCCAAAAAGAAGAAGTCTGTCTGCATTCTGAGCACAATGCACCATGATGTGGAGATTGGGAAAAATCGAAAAAAAAAACCAAATACGGTCACAGACTACAACCACATGAAGGTATGCTAATGAAAAAATTATTAGTGTGGCAATGTTTTCTGGTGCTATTCTGGTGATAAAATGATTTTTTCAAAATGTCACATATATTTGTCTTTCCTTTTTCCCCAGTGTGGCGTTGACATCATGGACCAGAAGGCGCGTGCTTATTCAGTGCAAACAGGAACACGCAGGTGGCCGGTTGCTGTGTTCTACAACATCCTTGACCTAGCAGCGATGAAAGCACACATACTGTACAAGGCATGCACGGGGTCCACTGAGAAAAGAAGTGTTCATGGCTCACCTTGCAGCATCAACAAGCTTCAGTTCTAAGACCTCAGCTTCCCCCAGGGAAGAAAGTACAGTGTCAGGTGCTCATTCAGTGTAATAGGAACCATAGCACAGAGAGGTGTGTACACTGCAACAAGTACACTTGTCGTAAATGTAGGAAGGACGGTCCTTGGGTGTGTGGGAATTGTTAATATTTGAATGTGATCATTTTATATAGCACGGAATGGAAATCAGCACTTCTTAGCATTGCACCATGCAAGCTGTTGTATCAATCACCTACTGTAACTTGCTTTCTTTTTTCTTCGGTTAGACAGGTAGTCTTGAATAAAAGTGCACTTGTTTTGTTATACTTTTACACCAACATATGTTCCTGTGATTGAGCATGCTCAAACGGGCATGCTCAAAAAATACACGTGTAATGCCACGAAAAGTGCACGCAGACACTTCATTTCGCAAACATTGGTATAAAAATGCAGTCACAAGTACACTGCAGAGCTATAGTGCGTCTTTATGTGAAAACAGCCGTGTCAGATGGGGTTGTATGGATTGATTCTGAACGTGACTGAGAGAATGAAAAGTGAATTTAAAAAAAAAACAAAGCTATCCTTTACAAGGATCATAAATTACACCGGCTGTTACAGACTGAAATCAAATGTATGCTTTTATTCTAAAATAGTAAGAATAAGAGCAGTTTACTTCTCAAAACGGAATAGTGCAGAATCAAACTCACGACCTTTTGATTCCCAGTCAGTAGACGATTGTATTGCGCCACAGAGGCGGTCATAATTAGTGGGTGTCAATGTAACATGTTAAGGCGGCAATTGTTGTGTTATATTTATACCTTTTGTGAAAATGTTTCTTTGATATTTGGACTTCAGGCTTCATACATTATATAGTTTATGCCTACATTTTGTCATCTACTACTAGAATATAAAAAACGTTTCTGTTTTAACAATGTGTTTACACAGATTACTGTAGAAACGGAACAGACATGAAATGCGTGTGTTCCAAATAACAATCTATTATTTCCACTCTAAAACTCCACTTCACTCCCAGATACTCAATCAAGGCATGGGCTGGGAGAAGTTTGTGCACTTTCTAAATTGGTGGGGGGATGGAATAGCCGGCTGCTTCTAGCTTCTCTTTATCAGCACATTTAGAAGACAAAGGACGCTGGCGGAGAGGTGTGAAGGGATTTAAGAAGCGATTTAAGGTGGGACGGATTTACGAGTTTTTTCGTAGGCTCTGGTAATTCTAGTGTTAATCTGATCACACTTTAGTCAAGCCCACTTTCCATTACATTACGCCCATCCATGTTCATTATTCATTATGCTAATACCCAACAACTTTTGGCATTTTACCTTCATTGTCTCCTATTCTTTTCAAACACACCCTTGATTGCTAATCCTCTACCCAGACTTTGCTACCAGTTTTCAGGGTGTCATTTTACATTGGTGCAGTAGTTACGTGTAAGACTCAGTGCATATCAGTGCATGCCAATGTCTTCAATATCAATGGCTCAGTGTAATTCATATTTTTATTACACATTCTTGTAGATATATTTCCATAATATTAGAAAGGATAGGTTGTAACGGCCGACCCCTTTTACCCAGCCGGCAGCTACACCTCCAAGACCTGTGGCCTGGATAATTTACTGAGAAACCTTACCTGTCAAGCCGTACTCCTACACAAATACAGTAATCCCTCCTTCGATCGCGGGGGTTGCGTTCCAGACCCCCCCGCGATAGGTGAAAATCCGCGAAGTAGAAACCATGTTTGTGTGGTTATTTTTATATATTTTAAGCCCTTATAAACTCTCCCACCCTGTTAACATTATTAGAGCCCTCTAGACATGAAATAACACCCTTTAGTCAAACGTTTAAACTGTGCTCCATGACAAGACAGAGATGACAGTTCTTTCTCACAATTAAAAGAAAGCAAACATATCTTATCTTCAAAGCAGCGCCGTCATAAAGGAGCGTCAGGAGCAGAGAATGTCAGAGAGAGCCAAAAGAAAAGCAAACAATCAAAAAATCAATACATGCTTTTAAGTATACAGAAGCACCGCGATAAAGCGGCATTTTGTAGAGGAGCGTCCGTGTCCTCTGTGCAAACAGCCCTCTGCTCACACCCTCCGTCAGGCAGAGAGCGAGAAAGATAGAGAGAAGCAAACAAGCACAGCGCGGGAAGCATATCTTATAGCATTGAGGAGTTTTAGTTAATATGTAATACATGCTCTGATTGGGTAGCTTCTAAGCCATCCGCCAATAGCGTCCCTTGTATGAAATCAACTGGGCAATCAAACTGAGGAAGCATGTAACCTAAATTAAAAGACCCATTGTCCGCAGATAGCGGCGAACCAGTGAAAAATCTGTGATATATGTTTAGATGTGCTTACATTTAAAATCCGCGATAGAGTGAAACCGCGAAAGTCAAAGCGCGATATAGCGAGGGATTACTGTAAACTTTTCCCCACAATCGACGGCTTAAATGCAAAGACACAAAGGCAGAATGTAAAATTAAACGGAGTAAATGTATTAAATAAAACAAGACATGCCACAAAACAAATGCACACATAAATATTCCTCCACCCCAGCAATCCCAAGACAACACCGAAAAATATACATACAAAACCCCTCCCTTGTCCTTGTAACATATAACACACACCACGCAAACGACAAAATGACTAGCAAACAGAATGATTGTGAACTTGAGTCCGAAAGTGAAAAATGTCCTGAATACGGATGACTGATTAGCGGCAATTGTGGTGTTTGAATTTCCCGGCGTTTGGAGCAACCTCACCGTGATTCCTCGGCGTATGGTGGATGATGAATCGACCCCGGGGTCTCAGCAGATGCAGGTTGAAAGACAGTCCGGATGAATGAAAAACAAACTGGAACCAAGCGCAATAAAATGAGTCAGCAAGCAAGTTGTAGTAGTCAACGCAAAAACGGGTCTTTTCTCTCTCCTCCTTCCTTCCACTTAAATAGTCGGTGACGGTAATAATTGGTTAATTTGACACAGGTGTTTTCCAGATTTGTGGTTGTGAACTCCTCCCATCATCCGTCCTCCTTTACGGGGACAGCATTAACTGATACACATACACACAGCCAATGGGACAATGAAACGAGACACACTCAGAACTGACATTTAAACACTAACTATGTGGCAACGCTACATTCCCCCCCCCCCAACCTTGGTCAAGGGAGGGCCGAAGTACGGCTTGAGATTGGCCACATGGATGGTGTCTAACTTGGAGGCAGTGCCGATACCCCTTTGAATCTGGAAATTGACAGGACCTGTTTCATGAATGATTTTGCCTGGACCTAACCATTTAGGCGCTAGCTTGGCGGAGAATTTTCTGCTGGCATCTGAGAGATGGTGAGCTCTAATTCAGACCAAATCGCCCGGCTGAAAGTGCGCTTCCCTACGCCGGGC
Source organism: Polypterus senegalus (assembly GCF_016835505.1). Classification (NCBI taxonomy): domain Eukaryota; kingdom Metazoa; phylum Chordata; class Cladistia; order Polypteriformes; family Polypteridae; genus Polypterus; species Polypterus senegalus. Next base: position 76,073,139 of record NC_053164.1, read on the forward strand.
ATTATATAACTTGGCGTGTCTGGATGTCGAACTCACCAACCTCCCTTGGACTCTCCGCCGTAATCCCTCCATTTTAAACAAATTATTGTAGCTGGTGGTTTCTGGACTAGGGGTGCTGAGAAGGAGTCGGTCGAGTGGGCCCTTAAGCTGTCTGCCCAGCACAACCAAAGCAGGCGTCTCACCTGTGGCTTCATGCACAGCAGTGTTCAGGGCAAACCGGAGCTCGGGGAGCCATTTATCCCAGTCCTGATGGCGTTCACCCACATAGGAGGCGATCATGTTCTTCAGGGTCCGGTTCACTCGCTCCGTCATGTTGGCCTGGGGATGGTAAGCGGTGGTGAGGTTTTTCTTCACTCCCCAGGCTGCATAAAGTTCATCTAATATAGAGCTTGTGAACTGCGGACCCCGATCCGAGATGATGTTTCTTGGCACCCCCCAGCGGGTGAAGATTTCGTTCTTCAGGATGGAGCATATCTTGTTAGCCCTTGCATCGGTTAACGCAAACAGCTCCACCCACTTCGAAAAATAGTCTATTACCACCATCAGGACGGTCTTCCTCGAGCTGGTGATAGGAAATGGCCCCATTAGATCGACTCCCAAAGTTTCTCCTGGTCCATCTGCGATTGTCGATTGTAATAATCCCGCCGGTTTACCAGGTGGGTTTTTTAGTTTCTGGCAGGTCACACACGTCTTCACGTGGTGGCACACATCTTTCCGGACAGACGGCCACCACGCAACCCCCAGAATCTTTAATAAAGTTTTTGTCCTTCCAAGGTGACCACCTAAAGGACTGTCATGGTAATGGTTCAGAAAATCGGGGACGAGCTCTTCCGGGACCACTAGCTGGTGTTGCAGACCCCCAAGGGAGGATGGAGTAGTCCTGTACAAGACCCCCTGGAGGTCCACGAAGTGTACCCGGTCAGTACGCTGTTGCTCCAGTCTTTCCCTGATGTTCTGGCAGAATGGACTGGTGGCTTGTGTTTGGGCCAGGTCTTCAAGGCTCCTTGGCAGAGGTAGGATCATCTTTTTTGCCTCTGCCAAACACACCATCCCCGATGGCTCCGATACCCTAGACAGCGCATCTGGCACGATATTACCACAGCCCTTCCGATAGGTCACCTTGAACGTAAAATTCTGGAGGCGGAGGACCCACCTGGTCAGACGGGAGGTGATTAAACACCCAGGTCAGAGCGTGATGGTCGGTGTACACTTCGAATTCAACCCCTTCCAGATAGTGTCTCCATTTTTCCACAGCCCACACGACAGCCAAGCACTCTTTTTCAGCTGTCGAGTAATTCAACTCAGCACCGTGCAAAGCTCGTGAGGCGTAAGCGATGACATGTTCAGCCTGATGAATTCTCTGAGTGAGCACGGCGCCAAGCCCCAGGTTGCTGGCATAAGTTTGTACCTGGAAGGTGAGCTGTGGATCTGGTTGGGCCAGAACGGGCGGCTCTTGAAGGTGGCTCTTTAGTCGCTCGACCGCGTCCTGGCATTCTGTCGTCCACTCCCACAGGACATTTTTTTTCCTAAGTTGGTTCAAGGGAGCCGCTATATCAGCCATCCTGGGAATGAACTTATGATACCACCCCACTAACCCAAGAAAACGTTGTAACGACTTCAAATCTGTGGGCGTGGGGTACTCCCGGATGGCCAAGGTCTTCTCGGGGTCTACAGCGACCCCCTCCGATGAAAGAATGTGCCCGAGGAAGCGTATGTGGGGTTGAATGAAGGTACACTTCTTCGTGTTCAGCGTAAGGTGCGCTTGATGAAATCGCTGGAAGATGGTGTCCAAATCCTGGAGATGTTGATTTATAGAAGGGGAGTAAACAATGACGTCGTCGATGTACACGAAGCAGATCTTGCCTATCAACCCCCTCAGAACCTGCTCAATGAGCCGCTGGAAAGTGGCCCCAGCATTTTTAAGCCCAAAAGGCATGACGTTGAACTGGAACAAGCCTTCAGGGGTGATGACTGCCGTCTTCTTCTTACTCCCCTCGTCCATCGGCACCTGCCAATAGCCACTGCGGAGGTCTAATGTGCTAAAAACTGCAGCTCCATGCAGTGACTCCAGAATTTCATGAACCAGGGGCATGGGATATGCGTCCAGGATCGTCTTCTCGTTAACCCCCCTGTAGTCCACACAGAAACGATAAGTGTCATCCGACTTCTTCACGAGGACCACAGGGGACGCCCAGGAGGAGGAAGATGGTTCTATTATTCCCTCGGCGAGCATCCGATCAAGGTGTTCTTTAATTATGCCCTTCTTCAGTGGAGAAACCCAGTAAGCTCGGTGCCATATTGGAACTTCGTCCAAGGTGTGGACCATGTGGGTCACCCCACAGGCAACTCCTAATTTCTCAGTCCACACCTCGGGCCACTTCTTCAGCACCGGCCTCACCTCTTCAGGTTGTTCCTCCACTGGGGCTGCCGCCGAGGTGCTTGCGTCAGTCCTCACTGCCGCGTAGAATCCAATGAATTCAGAGCCCAGAATTCTTTTGATTTATAAGTGAATTTGCATACCCCTTCCCCCGGCACCGTATACCCCCTGGGATTGAGATGGATGGTCATCCTCATGGTGGTTAAAGAGTCCAGCCCAAGGAGTAACGGGACTGACAGGTGCTGGTCCTCCAGGACATATGTATCCATATCCCAGGTGGTGGAGAGTACACTGTACCTCAAGGGGACTTTGCCCAGGGCCCTGTGTTCACTCCCATCCGCCAATACAAATCGGACGGACGGGGCAGATGTTAAGTTGTCTGTTGGTCGGCTAATCTTCTTCCACATGCTTGAGCGGATTAAGGTGTGATGGCTCCCTGTATCCACCACCGCATCCATCTGCCACCCCCGCAGCTTCACTGGGACGATCAGGAGGGACGTACTTGCTTGCATGATGGCGAGATCGGCTTCCGACCGGCAAGGTTTGGCTCGCTGGGGTTTTAGGGGCTGGGTTTCTCGTGTACTGGCCTGTACCTTGTGCCAGTACGTTTTTGAGTTTCCCCAGTCCCGTTCCACTTGCGAGCCTACCCTCACCAGGTCTTCCACCGACCCCACCACCCCCCTGAGACTCCCAGCTAACCGCGGGTTACAGGCATTAAGGATGCGGCGGACCACCTCTTCTTCAGTCATAGCCGGCCGCCACTTCAAACACAAAGCCCGATATTCATAGGCGAAGTCCCGGATGGTTTGTGATGGCAGTTGCACCATGGATCGCAGCTTGTCCTCCAGTTCGGTTTCATAGTCATCCGGAAGAAAAGCCGCGAGGAAAGATCGACGAAAGGATCCCCAGTCGACAATGTCCTTCTTGGCCGTCAGCCACCAGCTCCGCACCGGTCCCGAGAGGGATGTCCCTATCACCCCCATCAGCTCTTCTGGGGTTAAGGGGTTAACGGCCATGTACGCCTCCCCGTCCTCCACAAAGTTCAGGACATCATCGACGTTATATGGAGCCCCTAACTTGGGAAAGGAAAGGCGCACCCCAGGAACAGAGGGCCGATTGATGTATGCACTCCCCCCCCGAGACACGTACGGCGTTGATTGGTAGGGTGACGGACGTATCTTCTGGAGACTCCTTCGGACCTCCCCCTGAAGAGATTCTTGCCAGCGTTGATCCCGCCTCTGGAGGCACAACACAATTTCCCGCCCCAGGAGTTGAACTTGCTCGTTGAGGTATTCTTTTATCTCCTCCTGGGAGCTGCTGATGCGAGCCCGCAAGGCATCTTCGCCCAGCGCACTTCGCAACCTCGCGGACTTTCTCCTCCAGCCGGGTTATTTGTTGCGCCAGATCTTCCCACAGAGGCGAGACATCCTCCAGGCATTCCTCCTCAGGTCCATGGTGATCTTCGAGGTACAGTGACTGCAAAGAATCCACCACCTCTCACACCGCTGAAAACGCTCTGACCGTGACGTGCCGCGCCCCGGCTACTCCATCATCACACCGTGGCGAAGCAAGGGTGTCGTCCTGCTCGGCACGCCCTAAAGACATGATAATTTGGGGAACGTTTAAAGGCAGACAGTGATTGTATTAATTAAGATTCCTCAGAGAGGGCACCACTTATGTAACGGCCGACCCCTTTTACCCAGCCGGCAGCTACACCTCCAAGACCTGTGGCCTGGATAATTTACTGAGAAACCTTACCTGTCAAGCCGTACTCCTACACAAATAAACTTTTCCCCACAATCGACGGCTTAAATGCAAAGACACAAAGGCAGAATGTAAAATTAAACGGAGTAAATGTATTAAATGAAACAAGACATGCCACAAAACAAATGCACACATAAATATTCCTCCACCCCAGCAATCCCAAGACAACACCGAAAAATATACATACAAAACCCCTCCCTTGTCCTTGTAACATATAACACACACCACGCAAACGACCAAATGACTAGCAAACAGAATGATTGTGAACTTGAGTCCAAAAGTGAAAAATGTCCTGAATACGGATGACTGATTAGCGGCAATTGTGGTGTTTGAATTTCCCGGCGTTTGGAGCAACTTCACCGTGATTCCTCGGCGTATGGTGGATGATGAATCGACCCCGGGGTCTCAGCAGATGCAGGTTGAAAGACAGTCCGGATGAATGAAAAACAAACTGGAACCAAGCGCAATAAAATGAGTCAGCAAGCAAGTTGTAGTAGTCAACACAAAAACGGGTCTTTTCTCTCTCCTCCTTCCTTCCACTTAAATAGTCGGTGACGGTAGTAATTGGTTAATTTGACACAGGTGTTTTCCAGATTTGTGGTTGTGAACTCCTCCCATCATCCGTCCTCCTTTACGGGGACAGCATTAACTGATACACATACACACAGCCAATGGGACAATGAAACGAGACACACTCAGAACTGACATTTAAACACTAACTATGTGGCACCGCTACAAGGTTACATCACAATGTACTCTATGGTCATAAAGAGATATTCCATTGTACTAAGGATCAATTTGCTGGATGCATGAGACATAATCTGTCCGAGGGTCAAGTCTGGATTTAGATAAGGAAACCTTCATTTTTTAGGGCATTTCCTGTATTCTCATGAATTATGTTCAAATCTGTTTCACTTAAAAAGTGTAAGAAAAATTACACATTTACACTGCATAAAAGCCTATCTCAAGAAATGTCAGGATAAGGAGCCTCCTCCACCTTGGGATTAAAGAAAGAGACTCCAGTAATCTAAAAGTCAATGTGTTAATATAGTATATAAAACATTATTTGCAATTAATAAAATTAAAATATTTTTCTACAGTACTTTATCAAATGTATGTCAGTATTATTTGTATAGCAAATTCAGATTATTGTATAATATTGTATCTTTAAAGGTTATTACACTGCATATTGGAATCAACTCAATTTATTCTTAAAACAAGTAACAATAAAATGAAAAGTACTTGTTGCAAGGCCATTCATTATAAAAATATCCAGAGACAAGACAGTACACATTAGAAAAAAATAAAATGAATACAAATTACCACATAGAATAGTGTCAATAAACAACTGAAATATATTAATAAATATACAAGTTTCTAATTATAAATACATATATAAATATCTGATATAATATAATTCACTAAGGCAAGACACCCATGGAAAGCACGCTGGAAGGGGCGTGGATTCACTAAGCGGCCGACAAGTGAGACACCTATGGTGCACACAGGAAGGAGCCACGGCCACCAACTCCAAGACCATTGGATACGATGACACCTCGCAGAGCCACGGCCACCAACTCGGGCGAGATGACACAGAGAAAACGGCGTCATTTATATTCGTCTGTCGTAGAGGCCACATGCACCTCTGACCCACGCTGACTGTTCATAGAGGCATGTTCCTCGTGGAGGTGAATCGCCATATGCAGCGTGTAAAACGGTTTGCAAGGGGTATCCCATGGGATCCTTAAAAGATTCCTTTACAACTGAGGTTAAAACACAATGAAGTAAGCAGTCTTTAAAAACCAAGTTTTCGGTTACAACGCACGACCGTGTGCACCATGGCAAACTGTTTTACACGCTACATACAGCAATTCGCTTCCGCAACAAACATGCATCTTCTTAGATGCTCCTGCACTTTGTACATAGCCCCCTCCCACCTCGCTACTACCGTGGTCGGGTGTCTTGGTGGATTATATATAGAAAGGCAGCCAAAACCATACAGAGCAATGAAAAGTCTACGAGAGTCACAGGTGCATCTGGACTGTGCAAAGACGACAACGACTCGAGTGACGAGTTGGAGGTGGGCACATGAGCACGCAGTGCATACTGAACGAGAAATCAGCACACTAGCATGACAGAGGAAGCGGAATGGACGTCCTTCTCCTCTCCTCCCGTTCCGCGCCATATGCAGCGTGTAAAACGGTTTGCGAGTGGTATCCCATGGGATCCTTAAAACACAATGAAGTGTGCAGTCTTTGAAAAATGAGTTTTCGGTTACGACGCACGACCGCGTGCACCATAGCAAACTGTTTTACACGCTACATACAGCAATTGGCATCCACGACTAACATGCGTCTTCTTAGATGCTCCTGCACTTTGTACACACCCTCCTCCCACCTCGCTACCACTGTGGTCGGGTGTCTTGGTGGATTATATATAGAAAGGCAGCCAAAACCGCACAGAGCAATGAAAAGTTTACGTGAGTCACAGGTGCATCTGGACTGTGCAAAGACGACAACGACTCCAGTGACGAGTTGGAGGTGGTCACATGAGCAGGCAGTGCATAGTGAACGTGAAATCAGCACACTAGCATGACGGAGGAAGCGATATGGACCTCCTTCTCCTCTCCTCCCGTTCCACCCTCCGCGCCTGAGCGCCGCACAGACAATTGTATGTTGGTTCGTTCCATGCATTGTTACAATGTTGCTTTTCTTGCTGATTTATTACATTACCAATTTTTCAAATGTTAATTTTCTCCCTGTGCTTAAAAGTCATTAAAAACCGGCCTGATTATGCGGCGTATGGTACGCCGCGGGTTGGCTAGTCTGATATAATATTCTACAATGATATGACAGAACAGAAGAGAGAATAAGCAGCGGAGCTATGGATGATCAGTAACATTTAATATTCATTTGCTGCACAATGTTTAAAAACCAAGAGTTAGTCACAAGTCATACTGGACTTTGTATTTGCCAAGGTGTAAAAACAGTAAGTCTGCTCTCATGATATTGAATGGTGCAATATTGGTTTGTGGATATTTGTGATAATGGGAGCTTTGGAGGGATTTTGAGACAATGGACATTGTTTTCTTCAGGCACCTCTTGTTGTCACTGCCCAACAGAATTAAAGTATGGCTTCAGTAATGAGGGTTCATTCTTATCACCTATTGCAGTCTTCCACAGTAAAGTCTGTGATTCAACTAGTCACAGTGTTCTCTGACATGTTTCTGCAGAACTTTTTAAGCATGTGGGGAAGAAAGATTGACTTACTTCTGCCTATTCAAAAATGTATTGCACTGTTGAGCTTTTGTAATATCATAGGTGCTGTTGAGGGACTATGAGTGATTCTTAGTATTGAGGACTACAAAACTCTACCCAGTTTTTTTATATAGTAAATCTATTAACATGTTTTTATTATATTTTATAAAGATGGCAAGTTTAATATAAAAATACTTGAAAGCAATGTTCTCATTTAGGACTGTGAGAGCTGATGCCTTTTAAAGCCAAAAGAAAATCTGACAATTAATAGGGGAACAATCAATCATTTCTCTTAATCACAACTGAATTCCGATCAGTGTTTGATGCACCAGAATGTAAAGCAATGTTGCCAGTTGAATCTTAAACACGGATATAAATTGATAGGGGAATACAATATATATTTTAAGATTGGACTCCAGGAAGATTTAGTACATGCATTACATTTGTTAGAAGATTTGTAAGATGAGACAGTCCAAAAATGATATGGAAGTCACATTAGAAAATCTCATCACTCCAAAATGAAAATTAGGGACCAGAATTTTGGAAAAGAAGGAAGAATGACAAACCCCTAAAACATTTCAAAGTAGACCCACTACAAAAGAATTTATAATGTAAGAGATTCTCTTGCATTTTGGAAAGCACACAGGGAGCCATAGTGGATGTCAGAACAGGACAGAACAGTATTTATTAGGTTTTATTAGTGATGGAGCTATGCATATATGTGTTAAGTGTCCAAAGCAACACAGCACCCATCCAATAACCACCCTTCCAAAGATTACCCAAAATACACCATAAATAAACAAATTCTTCCTCCTCTCATCCTCCCTGTGAGTGTTGCCCACTTCCTCCCAACTCTGACTCATTGATGGGAGGCAACAGGCTACCTTTTAAGCTCGACCCAATAATGCTTCCAGTGATATGCTGTGTCTCTCTGGAAGCACTTCTGGGCCAAGAAGAAAGTAGTGAGGTCCTCCCTTGACAGTGCCTTCTCTCGGCTCCCAGCGACCCCAACAGAACTGTACTTCTGGACTCCAACTCCCAAGCACCTCTATGGAAGTCACAACTTGAGGACCACTGCCACCTGGTTTATCGGGGTTGGAACTGCTCCCAATTCGCTGCTTGCGCTTGTCTATCCACTGTATTATACTGGCTTTTCCATCCCGTCAGCCAATTGCATGTTCTTCCCGTGTCTGCGTTGGTTTCCTCCGGGTACCTGGTTTCCTCCCATAGTCCAAAAACATGCAGGTTAGGTTCATTGGCAATTCTAAATTGTCCCTAGTGTGTGGGTGTGTGTACGCCCTGCGGTGGGCTAGTGCCCTGTCCAGGGTTTGTTTCCTGCCTTGCGTCCTGAATTGGCTGGGATTGGCTCTGGCAGACCCCCATGACCCTGTAGTTAGGATATAGCGGGTTGGATAATGGATGGATGGTGTAAAATAAAGCACAACATAGCATAAAGGTTTGGGGTTTCCGGCCCCCTATACTGTACAGTTTGCAAAAATTATAGGTCAGACAATAATCCATATATATCAGACAGTCAAGATGGCAGAGTAAGGACAATTTATGGAGTGTGACCGGAATTGACGGAGAGGCATTCTGGGAGGGAACCGAGGTGGATGCTGGGAGACATGACGTCATCATAGGTAGACAAAAGGAAGGGTAAGAAAACGGAAGTGGCAGTACGTTTTCAGGGAGTTTGCGGAGATTCATGGAGGCGCTGCTTCTTTCTTTCTGTAGGAACAAAGAGAGAGATATTAGTACCCCATCTTTCCCTCTTGGCATGAATTTTCGCACTGCAGTTCGGGTCTTTATGCGGCTCCCTATGCGCGCATGCGTGACAATGGATATGAATTTTCTAATCCATTAGACAATCATCCATTTTCCATCCTATTTATTTAACTCAGAGTGAGGTGGAACACATGCTAAACCCAATTTATATCCATAGTCCAAACACAGTATGCGTAATAACAAATTTAATACTGAGCTAAGTAAAAACTGGTTATATAGATGTAAAAGTGAAAAAACAACCCACTAAAAACACTGAGCTATGGAGCTTTACCCATTCAGTTTGTTTCATTCCAGGTGGTGCAACTGCTGGCATTAGTCTTTTGATAAAATCTATTTACAAAGAAAAAAAACACAACATCCTGTCTTGCACAGCCACAAAGCAGATTAATGTATTAATTTACCTAACTGCATACTCTAGTGTAGCAGTATTAAGGCTTTAACTTTACAGCAACTATTGACAATGCAAGAAGAAGCAACCTACTAAATGAACAATTTCAGAAAATAATACATTAAGGCATTTTACAGTGTTTTAAAAAACATTTTTAATTGTAGATGAACATTAATTTGTATGTCTTCAAGGTAGATGAGGAAAATTAAATAAACTAGATAAAAGTCAACATTAGCTAAAAATATAAAAACTGAATGAAAGAAGACTGTGAGTCAGTCGCCAGAAAAAGTCTAATAATATAAATCTTGTAAATGAAGTAGCAAAAATTAAAATATTTTGCTGTTATTTCTACTTATTAAAGTTTGATTAAAATTTAATTGTCAGAATTATTTATTGGTGGGAATTTCAAGAATATCTGGTGAATAAGTTTAATATTAAATATTAAATACACTTTTGGTATGTTAAGTACAATATGTGATCAAGAACCATTTTTTCTTTGTTGTTTTTATCATTTTTTTATTTCATGTTAAGTAATTTTACATGTTACCTTTGAAACATTTTTCCCCAAAGTTTATTTTTGAAAGATTATTTTTATCAACTGTGTAAAAATAGTAACTCCATCAAGGCCTGTCTTTCTGACCTTCAGATTTACTAATTAATTACTGCAAGCGATAAACTTTTAAAATTGCATAACTGTTTTTGTTTATTATTTTTATTCTCTTTCTATTCTAAGTTCTCGCTTTAGCCTGTGGAATAAATCTTTGGATGTGTTCCTTTTGGCTATTTATATAACTTAAAGTGTTTTTTTTTTTTTGTGGGAAAGTCAGATGCATGGTGTCTCCAGAGAAATGTATTATTTAGAATTATTTTAAAGAAGATATATGAGAACACAGGCTGACATGCTGTCTGTAGGTCAAGAAATAAAACAGTAAAGTGTAGGGAGGTTAGCTCCATGTGGTGATTGGGGGCATTTCAGTGCTGGAAATGTGAAAATGCACACCTTTTTATTTTTATTTACAAATCTACAAGAAAAGTATCTACTAGAGCAGGGGTCCTCAATCACGGTCCTGGAGAGCCGCAGTGGCTGCAGGTTTTTGCTCCAACCCAGTTGCTTAATTAAATGCACTTATTGCTAAAGTAACACTTCTGCTTCACTTTAGTGATTTTGAGCCCTTATTGCTTAATTTTGTCTTAAACAGCTATTTTAATTGCTCCTTATTATCAATAACATGCAAATGACAAGAGAGAGCAGCATTTCTCCATTTAGCTTATTTACATTTACACCTGTGTGTATTTATCTGCACTATTGGGTTTAATTAAATACTTGGAAGAAAAATGAAGAGAAAAAAGTGAAGGACTGAGAATTACTCGTCCATTTTAGCCTTCAAATCATTTGCATGATAGAAAGGGAAAGAACATCTAGGATATGAGAATGACCTGACATAGCAGAGTTAATTTAATTTCATAGCTTGTTAGTGCTTTATTGGCAAGAATTGCTTTCTAATTAAGCAACCAGGTCAGAACAAAAACCTGCAGCCACTGCGGCTCTCCAGGACTGGGATTGAGGCCATGTACTAGAGCCATGGCAACATAGAGACGTACTGAGGCTGACTAGGAGACGTACTAACGTGCTGCCGTCATCTTTGCAAACAAGAGAGAAGCAGCTGAGAGTTGTTGCTTTCTCTGGTGTGAGAGTTAATAAAAATATGTTTTGCTCCTAAAAACTTGTGTTTTGGTTGCTGCTAAGGAGCTGTTTGGGAGATTTTATAGCTTTTTTTCTCTTTACAAGGGTTTTTTTGCATGTTTTTACCTGCACATAAGCGTAAGCAGCGGAGTGTTTGAGAGTGTGTTTGAAAAGGTTACTTGTTACTTATATTTGTTCTTGTTATTTATATTTAAACTAGCTTTGGTAAAGCAGGGCAGTAAGCACCAGTAACTGATACCGGCATCTCTGTAAGTAAATAACCATGTTGTAGCAATGATTAGTTATAAGTAACAGAAACAGCAGTTCCTTAGAGGGGGAAAAAAAGAGAACAATAGTGGGTGACTTCAAAACGGTAAAGAGAAAGGCTCAGATGCACATAGGTAGGCAGCCTGAGTTAAGACTCCATTTAGGCACAAGTGGCTGTAGGAGCAGACAAGACAATAAGAAATTAACTAGCGGCAGGTATTCGCTTAGTGAACTCTTCTACAGTTCTTAGTGGTCAAGGAAGTAGAGCAGTTAAGAGGGTGACAGAGTAAGTGGTTAGGAGAACAGAGAGAGAAAAGTAAAGTTAACCTCATAAGATGAAAAAACAGCAGGCAGTCAAGGAGAATATTGCAGGAGCTTAAGTGTCCAGAAGGTGTGAAATAACTGTTAACTGTCCTTTTGTCTTTGTTTCTTTTTTGACTTATTTTTTTTTTGTTTTACCATTTAGTTAAATCATTTAATCTTAATAAAATAAAAAAACTAAGTTAGGGCAGTTTTAGTTTTAATTTTAAATAAATAATTGCACCCCAAAAAGTGCAGGCTCCATTTGGGTGTGGGTGTGTGTGAGTGCGTTTCACACCATGGTTAATTATAGTGCTGCCTGATCATGCCACATACATGTGCAGAGGCAGGCTTGATCAGTCAGGCACCTCAATTGTGCTTCGGGGGCATCTGCACCCAATTGGACATGGAAGATAAGAGGAGCCTGCACAGGACAAATGGGGGGGTCAAATGAAAGATTAGAAGAAAGAAGAAGATAGAGGTTAAAGAAAGGTGAAAAGCAGGCAGGAAGGGGAGAGAGCCGATGTGAGTGAGAGAGAAGGCAGCCAGCCAGGAAGAGAGCTTCTAGGGGAGTGTGAGGGCTGCTGAGGGTCATCCCAGCTGAGCAATTCAGGAAGCTGGAGTGATGCAGTGCTCGATGTAGCAACTTGTCACATAAGACTAGAGAAAGGCAGCGGGTGGTGCAGGGGTGATGGAAGGCTGTGTGATGTCCAGCGGGAGAGCCATGGTCTGCAGGAACGCGAGCCTGGCAGCGGAAGTCAGAGGCACAGGCTGGGGCTGGCCCATGGGCTGCAGGGACCCGAACTTGGCAAAGAAAGTTGGCTGAACTGTCTGTTAGACATATCTTTGGCTGCAAAGTCCCATTTGGGGGTAAACAGTGGAGACATCCTTTTTAAAGGGATGCACCGAGGACTACATTTTTAAGGCACAATACCTGCCTGTGTTTTTTACCTGGCTTTTAATTGAATATTTATTGGAATGATTTTAATCTCCACCAGTACTTAGTTTTATTGTGTCATTTATTTCTAATGGATGGAGCACTGCATTCAATTTGGACACTTTGCATTTGTTTGTAAAAAAGCACTATTCACTTTTGCACCTTCCCCTTGCTGCCTGTATGTGTCCTCATTTTCCTAGCTCATCTCAGTTATGGTATTGACAATCTTGATGCAAAAGGCTCCCCAAAGGCAAAAGGGAGAATGGAACCAACCTGGGACCATCACAAGGACAGCTTTGAGGAGCCTGTCTTTTATAAGAGCTACATTTGCAGGAGATGCCCACTGATCCAGCACCTTGAGCTTGGGGTCTCTGAACTGGAGGAGGAATTGGCTGACCTGCGTTGTAGTAGAGAATTGGTGGACCTGGCCCAGTTGTCCTTTAGAGAGGGAGTATGTACCCCTGAGGTAGTGCAGGGGGAGACTCCAGAACAGCCAATTAGAGATTGGTGACTCACAGTCACAAGAATCAAGTGCACACTGTCCGGGGGCACCAACCCCAGAATTGGATGTCAAACCATTTCAGGTCCTTGCAGAGCTGGACGGCGTCTCTGAAGATTCTGAGGTGGTAGATAGGAATTAGGAGACCCAATAAGTTACCTCAAAAACTTTTTCTAAAAAGAGAGAGGTAGTGATAGTTGTGGACTCAATGGTTAGGGCGATTGAAACACAGGTTTTCTCCAGAGAGAGACAGCCTCGCACAGTGTGTTGCCTTCCCGGTGCACAGGAGGGAGACCTCCCTGGAAGAGTGGATAGGTTCTTGGCCAGAGCAGGAGTGGCTCCAGTTGTCATTGTCCATGTTGGAATAACTGACATATATAAGGGTAGTCTGTCAGTTGTGTAATACAAATTTAATGAGTTAGGTACCAGGCTGAGAAGAAGAACTCACAAGGTAGTCTTATCCGAAGTTCTGCCTGTGCCAGCCCAGGTAAGATGGAGGAGATTAGAAGGCTTAACGTGTGGCTCAAATCTTCGTGCAGAGTAGAGGGTATTGGTTTATGCAGCATTGGGACTCCTTTTCGAACAAATGGGACCTGTTCCGCCATGACGGGTTACATCTGAATCAGAGGAGCACCAATGTGTTGGGGATGCATATGAGCAGATTACTCAAGTATTGTTTAAACTATAGTATGTGGGTGGCAAGAAGTTTAGGATAGGCCAGGTTTAGAACTGTACATGGAAAAACAAACAGTAGTGAAAAAATAAAAAACCATAGTAATGTAAATTTTAACCCAACTTTTAAAAAAGTAAAACAAGTAACACATTAAAAATAGCTTAATGCTAGAAGTATCAAAAATAAAACAAGTGAGCTAAAGTTGTACGTTCAGGAGCATCATTATGATATAGTAATAACAGAAACCTGGCTGAATTATAAAGATGGGGAAGAGTATAGCATTGAAGGATAAATATTTTTTTAGGGAGGATAAACAAAACAGAAAAGGAAGCAAGGCAGCTGTTTGTCAAACAAACAAACATTTAAATGGCAAGTCTTTCAATTTGGGCAATGAGCTCCATCTAAGTGAGGACATGTGACTTTGTATAGAAAGCATTAGAGGAAGGGGTCTTATTTTAGGAGTGTGTTATAGACCACCCAATGCAGACGGTAATTTCAATGCTCATCTTTTTAGTAATTTAAAAAGGTATGTTACAGGGGGATATTATAGTCATGGGGGATTTTAACTACCCTAATATTAACTGGAATATCCTTGCAAATAGCAGAGCACAAGAACAGGAGTTTTTACAAGTAATTAGTGACTGTTTTTTAACACAGTATGTTAAAGCATCAACATGGATTGAAGCCTGTCTAGATGTAGTCTTTTGTAATAATCAAGATAGAACTGAGGGTGTAGAGGTGATTGAACCACTGGGGTCAAGTGACCTCAGCACAGATGAGCACTGGAACAACAAATTGCATCTTTAGGACATCATGTGTAAACGTTATTTTATTGTAAAAATTTGGCCTCCATATTAACATGTACATTTTTTGCAGCATTTTTATGACAGCATGATTAGGATAAACAAACACACATAACATTCTTAGGTGTTTCGTACATCTGCCTAATTGAAACTATGCAATCAACAAGGGTTTCTGTGCGCACATCTTCCACTGCCTGCCCTGAGTTCATGGCTGCTATAATTTCTGTAAACCACCAGATGTCACTATGTTCAGTGCCTCAAAGATTCAGATCTTTTTTTGGCACAACGAGGAAGAAGCTTCGGAACCTTCACAGTTCACCTATCACTAAGGAAAACCCCTACACCACTCCTTCAAGACAAACTAAACAAAGTTTCTTTATCTTTAAAGATTTATTAAAGATATTGGCTCCAGCAGACCCCCGTGACCCTGTATTCGGATTCAGCGGGTTAGAAAATGGATGGATGGATGGATGGATTTATTAAAGATGATGGAAAAAATGTAAACAAAGGCAGGAGCAAAAACAAGTCTTAGCCAACACTTCTAACCCTAGGATTGACTTATAGCCTAGAATTCTAAATGGGCCTTCCCCCGCAAACAGTAAGACACAAAAAGGAGAAATTCTGACTCAACACAGTCCTTCATAATCTTCAAAGAATATTCTAAAAAGGAGGACGGAAAACTTGCAAAAAATTCCAACATAGAAGTTTGAAGATCTTGAAAATATATTTCCAAAAAAAAAAGATAAAGAAAACTGAGGTGGGCTGGTGCCCTGCCCGGTGTTTGTTTCCTGCCTTGCGCCCTGTGTTGGCTGGGATTGGCTCCAGCAGACCCCCCCGTTCATTTTTAATTATTTTATTTATGTTTTGTACATCATTGTTTAGTTTTGGTTTCTCTATGTATATGAGTTGCTTTTGCTATGTTTTGTGAGTTTTTTGGGTGGTCCCATGAAAGGTGGGGCTACCTGACAATCACCACCAGGAACTGCCTTACACCCTATAAATCTGGAGAGTCTTCCACAAAATCCCTTTTCTTTGATTTATCAAGAGGACAGGAGCCCAGCATCGCACATGTGCTTTACACAGAATTGAAAGCTGAACAGCAAAAAATATGCATAAACTTTTTTGGATAGTAAAACATTCCAGTTTAACACTTAGTGGCACAATTGAAAAAGAGAAGTATGTATTTCCATTTCGTGTTTTTATGTTTTGAATTGAAGTCAGAGGTATAGCATAAAGAAAATTCAGTATCTTTTGTACTCTTGGGAAAAACATTTCTTTGATTCAGTTCAGTTTATTCTTACATGACAGATACCACTGAGTATAGGCTTAGAATGCAAGTCTGAGACAGATAATCAGTTTTTCCATGGCAAATGTAAATTCTGTAGTGATTTTGACATTCAAAGATCTGGATGTTGTCGGTACAGAAAATAAATACTGGGTCATGATAATTCAGTGGAAGCATGAATCTGTTCTCACCATCAAAGACAATTGACTGCGCAGCTGACTAATTAATACAATGTTTAGGCATGGCAATCCAGTATAATTTTGAAATATTTGTAGATATTGTTGTGGTCACTTAACTTAGCTGTAATGTCAAGGAGTAGCAGCACAGAGGAACATCAATCGTCAGCACTGAGGAGGACATTCACAAATCAAAAGTAACTGCTATGATGGATTCAGGTTTCAGATCAGTCACATTCAAAAAAAGTACTAATCTCTTAGATGTCAAATAAACTGAAATGAAACATGCATATAAGAGCATTAAATATGAAAGATAAAGATGAATTGTTTGGTACAGGTACAACTTTGCTCAAGCATGAATGCAGAACAAGCTGTACCAGGCTGAGTATATGATGAAAAGAGCATTGACCAACAAAATTAACAAATTGAAGAAAGTCTTTCAGCAGTAAATAGCTTTCCTAAGATCCTAAGATTGCTTTGCTCCTTCCCTAATCAGTTTATAGTAAACCTTTACTGTGGACATAGCAATTGATTGCTTATACTGTACTGCCAGTAGTGGGAAGACTCAACAGTGTACCTTGTGTATGCTTGATTCTTTGGAAGTAATCACTTTCAGACTGAAATAAAACATAACAGATGAACAGGTAATTTTTTTTTTCTTGTGCAATGACTTAGTTAACCATGTTATTACACTGTCAGTAGTCGTCATTATTGTTTTCTTGCTTAGTGCTCTAGCTTTGTAGTTTTAGTAATAATAATATAGCACCTTTCCCATGTTGAAAGGGTTTTGGATTATCTGTCTCATTTTGTTCCCTCATTTCCTATCAGGTCATAAGACTGCCACTGTGTTTTCAGGCTCCTGTTTAATTGGTAAACCTGTGGGTGAAGCCAATATGGTAATTTAGGGTTAGTGTAGACTTCACACTCAGAATGCTTACATGCATGCATCGACACTGCCACATGTTCCCAGCATTCTTTTGACGTGTACCCTGAGCATGTCCTCAGAAATTAACATGATCCATCCATCCATCCATTATCCAGCCCGCTATATCCTAACTACAGGGTTGCGGGGGTCTGCTGGAGACAATCCCAGCCAACACATGGCACAAGGCAGGAAACAAACCCCGGGCAGGGCGCACACACACACACCCACACCAAGCACACACTAGGGACAATTTAGAATCACCAGTCCACCTAACCTTTGGACTGTGGGAGGAAACCGGAGTACCTGGAGGAAACCCACACAGACACGGGGAGAACATGCAAACTCCACGCAGGGAGGACCTGGGAAACGAACCCGTGTCTCCTAACTGCGAGGCAGCAGCGCTACCCACTGTGCCACCGTGCCGCCCGAAATTAACATGATGTGTGCAAGAATTGCAGGACCAGTAAAAATATTTGTGGAGTATGTGTTCAGGTTTTGGTATGTGATATCAGCATCGCTATTTACTATCAACATGTAATGGCAGGCTTGCAGCTCCAACAGGATCAATCTTGTGGTTCAATTTTGATGACTGGTTCAACGCGGTAAATCATCAAACTTAATTGCTGACATGTGAAAATGTCTTCATGGTGCATTTCTTCATCCATTTCTCACATAGGCAATACACAGTGTTACATATTCCCCATTGTAATGATGCAACACATTTAAAGGTCACACAAGCCATCTGCTGTGTCACTGTTCTTTTTTTTTGTACTCTCGCAAGAGCATTATAATGCAAAGAATTATTATTTTTAACACCTTTCTTCCCTCAACTCACAACACAGTGAAACCTGACGTTTTCTCACCGTGAAGATTTCTTACACTGTCACCTGATGGAATCCTCCAGATTTACTAAAAGTACGCACATAAGTATAGTCAGTACACTGCTTCCATAGCAGCAGTGACTTTAAGCTTACATGTCAAATAGCGTTAAGTATATCCCCAGCCTTAGCTTCCTATGTTATGTTGGGTGGTTTTCTATGCTGGGACAAAATAAGCCTCCTTTTGTGTTCCCTTGAAATTCTTTCAGTAAAATGAGTGCAGTGATTGCCCCTGTGCTCTCATGTAATGCAGGATGTGAAGTGTTGCAGAAACCATTAAGTCACAATAATTCAACAGAAGACTATGGCAATAATTATTCAAATTGTACATTGTGGCGATAGGGGGTGCTGTCGTCCCCTTGAACACTCAGACTAGATGCCAGACACCAGATAAAAGTCCAATAATTTGTTCTATTTGGACACAACAGTGCACAAAGAACCCTCCACTCCACAATACTCATATAAATCAATAAACAATACAATTCTAAATAATCAATAAACCTCCACACTCCCAGACACGTTGCCACCTTGCCACCCAGCTCAGCTCGTCTGTCTTGTATCTCTCCCACTCCTTTATAGTCCATGACCCGTAAGTGCTGCTGATCCCTCAGTCCATGTGACTTCCTAGCACTTCAGATCAAAACTCCTTTTCTTCAACCCGGAAGCACGTCATTTCCTCTGTTCATGGGACTGTGGATGAAAACCCCAATGTCCATAATTCCCTGCTGGCATTCGGGGCACCTCCATGCTGCAGGGAGGGCTCCACCTGGCGGCCTGGGGGTATTGGATGACTGGCCGGCCATAGTCCACAATATCCATTGATCCATCCATTTTCCAACCCACTGAATCTGAACACAGGGGGTCTGCTGGAGGCAATCCCAGCCAACACAGGGTACAAGGCAGGAACCAATCCCAGGCAGGATGCCAACCCACCACAGGACACACACAAACACACCCACACACCAGGCACACACTAGGGCCAATTTAGAATTGCCAATCCACCTAACCTGCATGTCTTTGTACTGTGGGAGGAAACCCACACAGACACGGGGAGAACATGCAAACTCCATGCAGGGAGGACCCGGGAAGCGAACCTGGGCCTCCTAACTGTGAGGCAGCAGCGCTACTACTGCGCCACTGTGCCACCCTAGTCCACAACATTAATACAGAAAAATAAAAAATGTTAATCTTGTGGGTTGTACTAAAATGGTAAACAGTTCTTAATGTTTTGCTAAGCTGCAAAAATCAGTGTCTAAGCTGCTTGCAACTTTCTACCTGAAATAAACTGTCAAATAAATATACACTTTTCTAAAATATCATATTCCATTGGTAAATAAATTTGTCAAAAGCTTTCATTTCACGTGTTTGCTAATGACTTTTTAATTGGAAAATTTCTTTTGCATAGACTGTGGTTTATTTATTCTAATAGTTTGTGAACTATTAAACATGTGATCTTTGGAAAGAGTCTTCATTACAGTATCAGAAGTGAAGTTACAAAAAATTAATGTAGCTACAATATACAGTGTTTCTTGTTTGGAACCCAAAGAGTAATGCCTCAGCAACACTGAAGAGTCATGGCAACTTCAAAAGATTAAAAGCTGTTAAAGTTTATTGCAATAAATTAAATTATTGACAGTGGAAATAGGGAAGTGACCTTGCTGTAGGAAACATTTGCTTATTTTACTAATTGATAGAGTGATCTTCGCTGTAACAGAGAGCAGTACGTGTAGGTCAAGCAAGAAGATAAGAATTTCTTGGAACTTTGTACACATGACAATAAATTTACAATGAACTGACTATAATGAATTAAAACCTTTGATTGTTGAACAAGCCAATACCTTTTTCCAACTGAATTTGTTCAGTACACATCAACTATCATCAATATGTTATTTTTGTAGAGTAGCATTTGAATGCCAAATAAAAAAAGCATGTTATTAGTGAAGTCTAAGCTGTAAGGAAACAGAATGAAGCACCATAAACTAATTACCAGTTTTTATGTTTTTTAGTGCTTGGTGAATTGCTGTTGTTGAGAATATGGTAGCAATACAAGACCGTTTAAGTATGGCATGTCTGAGTGAGTAAAAGTAATTAGTAACTTTTGCTGTTTTTTGTCAGTAGTAGTTTATATAAGTCCATAAAATGACAAGGCAATTCTCTTTTTAGGTTCTGCTGCCAGTACAGAGATTCACACCAATTCTGAATAATTTATAAATGATATGTAATCATCATTACAACATTACTGAATGCTTTTGGTGTGCTGTCTCCTGTCGTACAGACTTCTGTAGCAATGCTGGCTCACAAGGCACAGCAAGTGAGATAAAAGTGACTGGGAGATACACAGTCAAAAAAAAAACAAGCCAAGGACAAAACTGTGAGTCAAGTGTATCTTTCAGCAGAGCCAAAACACTAATCAATATTTAAAGATCAGAAACAGGAGCAAGAATTTGTTAACCGGGAAGTCAAAAGCAAAAAGTCTTTAAGGAAATTGCAAAGATAGTTTTTTTTCCTCAAACTTAGATATCCCTGAAATGTCTGGGCCAACCTTTGTGCCATTGCCTTGATGACGCCACAACCATCATGCATATTGGGGAATTGTGAGTGATATTTCTTTGAAGAAAAAAGACACAAATGTTCTGAAGTCGTGGCACCCATAAAACCTGATGGCGTTTCAAAGAACCTTAGTCACATGCAATAAATTACCAAGTAGTGTGGTAGCAAGTAGAACTTTATGAACAATATAGCTGAATAGAATGGACCAGCTCATTGGACTAAATGGCCTGTTCTCTTCACAACTTTTCTAATATTGTAATTGAACTTTACCAATATAATATAACTGCAAAAACTAGCATATTATTCATAATCCTTGAGTCCCAAAACCCCTAGTTAAACACATAAATTGATGAAATCCATGCAGGAATCCTCACATAAAATTTTTAAAAATTACTGATCATAACAGCTGTAAACTCTTTAAATGCCCAGCCTCTAATCCCACTCCCCACCAACTGATTCAATCTACCCACAATCAACCCCCAAACCACATTACACCCACAACCAATATAGATGACTTTTGTGGACCTTGAATTAAATTATGTTTTTCTTGGCTGCTGCCATGGAATTAGGCAATTCTCCCACTTGCCTGGATCTCACTTTGGCTCTTGCTGCCTGCCTTGTGTGATGGGACATCGCTCTGCCCTCCAGCTTTGTGTCTCTGCTTCCTTGCTGTAGAAGTTGATGTCAGGAGGTTACACTGCATCTGTAGACCCAGTTTGGTGAAAAATGCGTTGCTAACAAGTGAGATACTTCTACATTCTAATTTTCATCTGTGATGAAAACTTTGTAAGTTAATTAAAATGAAATATTGATTGTGGTGTTAAAATGATAAAGAAACTTAAATGCAGTGAAAATTTTAAAATATAAAAATTAAAATCAGGAATGTAAATATACTGAGCTAGTTGTTTACCGGTGCTCTGCAGCCTAGCAACCTGTGAACCTCTAGGTCTTAGCTAGAAATGCTAATAAAAAATGACTAGGTATGTCAAGGCCTGCTGTCATCAAAAAATGTATTATGAAAACTAATTAAAACATGAACTAGGGATTATGACATTCCTTTTCTGTGATGCCTTGTGTATAGAGAAATCACAGATGCTTTCAGAGGTAGAATTTCTCAAAACACCCAGATTACTTCAACTATCTTAAATTGGAGCAAAAATAAATATCAAACATAACAGTACAACAAGTAATCATCCCTGAAAGTCTTTGATTGCTTTTTTGAATGTTCTGAACTAACACCATACAAAAGAAACCTCAGCTATTAGAAGAGAGTGGATTGTACTAGCATACAAAGAAATTCCCGACTGATGTTGGGCTGCAAAAAAAAAGTAAAAAAAAAAAAAAAATCAAAAGTGCCCTTTTCAAACATTACTGTCAGTATAAGAAGCATGAAAGTATCCGAGAGCAATGTGATTGCAAAGGTGGAACTAATTAAAACATTTTGCCTGCATTAAGATGAAAGTTCTAAAGTCAGCATAAAATCCCAAATAAAGTAAATTCCTTTGTGAGACTGTTAGATATGAGTTTTAAATATATGGAGATATTTTTCCATACAGTTAACACTGTAGTTTCAGTATCCTGTGTTTAAATCCCATGCCCTGTCACTGTCTCTGTGGAGTCTGCACATTCTCCCCTGTGTCTATGTAGGACTTTGTCCACATGCAACACTTTTCCTCCCACATCCCAAAGATGTGTATGTCAGCTGTCAGTGGGCCTTCTAAAAGACTGGGGTCCCATTCTATTATGTTGTGTCCATTGCTGCCCTGATGTTCAAGCTGCAAGGCACTAAAATTGAATTAAATGGGTTGAGAATGTCATTTTCTGGATTTGGTCTTGTCTGTTGTGAGAGATAAATGGCTAAGAGGGTACTTATTTTGCTTTTTTCATTTATTTGTGACATCCTTTATTCAGCAGGTCTTAAACTTTTTTGTGTCTGCTCGACCCACAATCACCAAGGAGCATCATTCAAGGGATCAATCTGCCTTGGTGAATCACCGCCAATCATCATCCAGTTCTCCTTGGAGAATTATCATTGATTGTAGTCCTGTGGAGGTTTTCTCCAAGGAGAATCGCTGCCAATCATTGTTTCATTGGGTGGTGTTCTCCCTTGTAGAGTCAGTTTTCCGTTGCCTGCAGCAATGCATCATAAGGCATTTCACTGTTTGCAACCCTTTTCCAATCAGTACCATTGTGATTTGTGACTCAGCGTAGTAAGATAAATAAAGTAAGAACAACATCAAAATTAAGAATTTCCTGAAAACCGTGAAATTCCTAACACAGTTAAAGTCTTTTCTAAAGAAATTGGAGAGGACTTTAAATCTGTCACTGATATCAAAAAATGCTTATCGTATACCTGGGTCAAACGCCTTAAAACCTAGATCTCTGATTATCATACAGTATCTGATAAATTACAGGATAAAGAAAACTTCATATGTCATCTCAGACAGAAAGAGGAGATTATATACAAAAACAACTGCATTTGTATTTTTCCAGATTTTACTCCTATAACCAATGAATGATGCATTCTACAGCATCAAGCAGCGCCTACACAGAGCTGAAATCACATATAGCCTTTTGTTTCTGGCTAAACTGAAAGCAATTGCTGATGGCCAATCATATTTCTTTAACTCTCCCAAAGAAGGACAAAAATATATAAAAGGCTGATTCTGACATCCTTTAAAACATGAACAGGAGTCATATTGTGTCTTTGCAACGCAAAGAAGAATTTGCTTCCATCTTGATCCATCTTTAATATAACATGTTTGCCATAGTTTCACTTTTTCACTGTTTCAGTCACTATATTCTAATTTATTTTAATAAACATATGTTTATATGTCCATCCATCCATTTTCTAACCCGCTGAATCCGAATACAGGGTCACGGGGGTCTGCTGGAGCCAATCCCAGCCAACACAGGGCACAAGGCAGGAACCAATCCTGGGCAGGGTGCCAACCCACCGCAGGACACACACACAAACACACCAAGCACACACTAGGGCCAATTTAGAATCGCCAATCCAACTAACCTGCATGTCTTTGGATTGTGGGAGGAAACCGGAGCACCCGGAGGAAACCCACACAAACACGGGGAGAACATGCAAACTCCACACAGGGAGGACCCGGGAAGCGAACCCGGGTTTCCTAACTGCGAGGCAGCAGCGCTACCACTGCGCCACCGTGCCGCCAAGTTTATATGTGTAACCATTAAATAATTGAATTTGAAAAAAGAATATGGGGAATTGTATGTTTATATGCACATAAAAGTATTTACACATGTACAATGTTATGGATAAGTAAACGACACTTCTTTAATTCCTTTTGCTTTTGGTAACACTATAGAAGGGGAACAATTAGAACATAAAGTAAATAGATTACTATATAAAGTATGTAATACACATCATTAAGCATATCTCTTTTTGAATATCTATTCCATTTCAACAAAACAGCTTGGTTGCCTTTCTTTCAGTAGACTGTTTAACATCTTACCCTAGGTTTATTCTGTCTGGACTGTACCATTATAAGATACTGTATGACAACTTAACCTTCACTAAAAGTGCAGCAAACAAGTATTTGGTGTCCAGGGGTGCATTAACTCCCAATTATGTGGCTGTTTAAGGGTTAAAGACAGGCTCAACTGCAAAGGAACTGGACTGGCCACATTTTTCATTCCATCTATATAAAGAAAACCATTTATAACACTAGACATAGTATTTGACCCTGAAGGATGCTCTGTCATTATGAGAGGTAATTTATTGAATGTTAAAGTAGTTTTGATAAATATATACACACATAATGTGGATGACAGAGTATTTATCCAAAATGTTTAGACTTCTGCTCTCAATATGAACACTCCTAAAATTATTATGGCCAGAGATCTTAATTGTGTTTTAAATTCAGACCTGGATAGATCTTCAATTAAAGTGACGATAACATCTAATACTGTAAAGACAACCACACAATATGTAATTCATCATAATTTACCTGACCCATAGAGATTCTTAAGTCCAAATTCAAGAGAATGGTGTTTCTTCTCTCCAGTACATCATAACCACTTAAGAACTGATTATTTCTTCATAAATAATAATTTATTGTCCACTATTAAATCTTGTAATTATGATGCTATTGCTATGTCCGATCATGTTCTTGTTATCTTGGAGCTTGAATCATTAAGCACACTCATCTCTTAACTGGCACCTTAAACCCCTGTCATTGACAGATGTGACCTTTACAGAATTCATATCCAAACAAATCCTCAGAGGTCTCCACACAAACACTTTGGGAAACTTTGAAGGTATTTTTAAGAAGATACATATTTCATATCACTCTAATAAAACTAAATTGGAGAAGAAGAAGCCATGAGATGTAATCAATGGGATTTCTAGAACAGATCATGAATATGCCATGTCTCCAAGTGAGGCACTTTTTAGGAAAAGACAGACTCTAGAATAAGAGCTTAATCTCTTGAAAACAAAAGAATCTGAACATCTTATCCTTAAATCATGACATCATTATTATGAACATGGGGAGAAAGCTAGTAAGATTTTATGCAAATAAATCCAACACAATAACTGAAATGAAACAACTGGTGATAAAATCATAAACCATAAAAATATAACTTACACATTTAAGGAGTGCTAGAAGTTCTTATATTCGACCAGATCAGATATAATCTAAGGAGTTTTTGACACAGTACAAATACTTCAGCTTGATACTGTTAACTCAAAATAACTCGACAAACCTCTGGCACTCTCAGAACTACTGTATATAATAAATTCAAGTGGGAAAGATCACTTGGTGACACGACTATTATTAACAGCATTCAAAGAACCTAGAGAAAATAAAATTTTACCTCAAAGTTTTACCTAAGTATTGATTATTGTTTTTCCAAAGAAAAATAAGGATTAACTACAATGTGCATCATTCAGACCGATTTCACTTCTGAATAATGATGATAACATTCTCTCCAAGGACATACCTAGAAGAGCTGAGAAAATGCTTCCTTCTATAATATCACAAGACCAAAAACCAGATTAATTAAAAGCAGACACTTAGCCTCAAACCTTCAGCATCTGTTTAATGTAATATACTCACCCACAAAATCTAACACATCACACCTCTTATCATCTTTGGATGCTGAAAAACCCTTTGATAAAATTGAATGTGACTATCTATACAACACATTACACAAATTTGGGTTTGGCTCATATACAGTATATCCACATGTATAAAAGTACTTCAAACAATCACAAAATCCCCAGTTCATATTAATACCAAAAACTCAAACTACTCGACAAGGGTGCCTTCAATCATGTTGTTGTGTTGTTTTTCGCAATAGCCTTGGCACTCCAGCCACCATAAAAAAACCTCACACTGTTCTACTCCATCTGAACTAGTGTGGTGCTGAGGTATCACCCATTGCATGACTGCACTCGGGTCCTAATCTGGATCCTGAGTTGGTTTGTCGTGTGGTGGGTGCGGCAATGCACTCTGTCAGTACATGCTCCTAACCTCTCTCTCTCTCTGTCTCTCTTTGAGCCATTGGCAATTAATTTTCAAAATACATCAAAGATAAAGGGGATCACTAGAGAAGGACTCAAACAGAAAACATCACAATATGCAGATGATATGGTACTTCATACCCACCAATATCTTTACCATTAGTCCCTAACACATTAGCAGAATCTTAAAACACATCTGCTCTCAAATTAATTTGAATAAAAGTGTTTTTTTCCAGTGAACTCTCCAGCATATCATCTATCCATTATATCCACATATGTATCTAGAGATACACATCTCACGCATATAGATTTATCTTGCTTAACTGAAAGAATACCAACACACCTCTTACAACTCAGTGGGTAAATAAAATTCTATATTATTTGAAATTGGAAAAAATTGAATTCTCGTTTAGAGGATCTGCCTAAAACGTTTTCAAAACATGGTAATATTTAATTGAAAAAATTACATTAAGTATTTATTTGGGAGGAAAAAGATATTTTTCTCTGCTCCTGGCTGTCCTCCCTTTCTCTTTCTTGTAGGTTGAATTCTTGTCTTATAATGTTTCCTTTTTTTTAATTTATGACTTTTTTTCTAGATTGATTTTAAAGTAATTTGTTGTATAAGGTTTTTAAATATTTGCTTGATTGTATACTATGTTACTTTCTTGAAACAAAATTAATTTACAAAAAGGGAATGTCATACAACATGCTCTTCAGAACAGGTAATCCACCTGAAACTGAGCATGTTTGGGCCAGACCAGTACTTCGATAGTAGACCAATCAGGAAAAGTTTGGGTTGCTGTTGGAAGAGGGACTGGCAAGGTCAGCACGGGGCATCTACTTTCTGGTCTGAAAGTGGATCCCAATGCTCAAGTGCAGCGAGAGGGATATTGTGTTGTAAAAAAAAAAGGCACAAACCTTCAGATGAGACATGAAATAAAGGTCCTGACTGGTCAAAAAAGATCCCTGGGCATCCTTGGCAATGAGTAGGGTGTATCCTGATGTTCCAGCTAAATTGCCCACCATGGCCTAGCCATTCTACCCCCTACTCATTCACCACTTCATCACCTATCAGCTAATGTATCATGAGCGTACTGGCACAAAATGGCTGCCTTTGCATTATCCAGGTGGATGCTGCACATTAGAGGTGGTTGAAGTTGCTCCCCACTCACAATGTAAAGTGCTATATAAATGTAAAAATGTATTATTATTATTATTATTATTATTATTATTATTATTAATTATTGCGCTAGCAAACTAGCAAAGACGGTTTTTTTAAAGGGATCGAGAGAGATGATTTCATCAAAGCCAGAAACAGGTGTAAAAACTGAGAAGATTTCCACACCAAAGCTGCAATCAAAAATTCAGGCATAAGTCGATACCAAAAATAAGGAATTAAAAGGGGTAATTTTTCAAAAAAAGATCAATTGTCAAAAAGGCTTTTGTAATCTGCAAACTCAGATGACATAGAGTAATCTCTGAAACATTGACCTTTTAATCCGACACATCGTTATCAGCAGCTCACAGCCTCTCAGAAGACCACCCCCGCCCCCCCACCTCGAAAACATGGAGCCATCCTGAAGATAGGATGACCAAAATGGGGGTAAAAATGGTACAAAATAACTCACAGTAACAAAGCTTTCAATCAAAAAGCCAATAAGAACATGTCCATCCTTTTTCATAAGATATTTTCATTGAAACTGATGCAAGAGGCACAGGACATG
This sequence comes from Polypterus senegalus, assembly GCF_016835505.1. Classification (NCBI taxonomy): domain Eukaryota; kingdom Metazoa; phylum Chordata; class Cladistia; order Polypteriformes; family Polypteridae; genus Polypterus; species Polypterus senegalus. The sequence goes on from NC_053164.1 coordinate 76,100,908, forward strand.
AAAAGGGAACAATACTTAGTGCCGTAACCCTTCCAATGCACCAGGTATTTTACATGAGAATTATGGCATCTCAAAACCAAAATAGATTGTACTACTCCTCAGAACCATCTACAGTCAGGAGAATGTTGAAGGAGGCATAGTAAGAACTATAGTGCACCAGTTGCAACCGGGACACGTGAAGAGTTGAGTGAACCATAAAATAAGCGAGCAAAGAAGGACTGTATAACACAAGGCCAACTCATTTTCTAATAACTTAAGGGCCAATATACCAAGGACTCAATTTCTAAGAAGGAACACTTAAATGAATGCTTGTGGTGGCCAATCATATTCTTTGTCCAAACTTAAAGGTCCAATATTAATTGTCAGAAGATTGTCTCAATAACACACCAGAATTTCCACAAATGTTCACATGTAATTTCCCATTTTGCCCAAAGCTGATTTACATACCCTACACAATTTGGCACAGATTCCTTATTTCTCCAGAGAAGATGAAAGACTACGTTTAATTACAAAATGTATTCAGTGCTCCCACCCAAGGCAGCATGGGTTAGCATTCCTACCTAGAGCAGTACTGGGTACCCCTCCTAGTTAAAAAATAAAACCAACTTAACCACTTGAACACTTGCGAGTTTAGCAACCAGCAGACAACAGCATGTATTGATTGGGTGGGGCAGCTACCTGCAGTATTTAATTTTTAACAGAACTAGGTGTTTCTGCCCACTACTCGCTTTGCTCGCCCACCCCCAGGTTTGGTTTACCAGATAAACAATTTAAAGAAATTGTTATTTTTATGGGAATTGTTACATATGAATCATTTTAATTTTTACTTTAAATCTTTTGTAAAAAGAATACTTGTACTTTGTTCCTGGCCCCTGGTGTGCTTAAATCTCTTTCTCGTGGGATGTATAACACAGCTCGCGTTGTGAAGGGGGGGTAGCTGAACACATGCTATGGAGATGCCGTCGGATCAGCTGCTGTCTTTCCTGCTGCTGGTGATCTGCGTGTTTCGCTTGTTGTGCTGTGCATCGATCATTTAAAAGCCTGTACAGCAGCTGTCCTTTTGCCACTTTATGTCTCTGCTGCTCACGTTATAAAGGGGGTGGGGGGGGATGGCGGAACGCACGCTAAGGAGAAGCGGTCAGATCATCTGCTGGCTTGCTGCTGTTGCTGGCGAGCTGTGTGTTCTGCTTGTCGCTTGCTGTTGCTTTAAGAGCTGGGAGCACATGAAGTGTGTCTGCCAAAAGCATTGCAACAACTGCTAGGTTAGATGTCCGTGAACGTGTTTTAAATGTTGTCTCACTGCCTTGTCTCACGTGACGTTAAAAGTGTCTCTCGCAGAAGATCACGTCTTGTTTCCCTAGTCTCCCTCCCAAGATTTTTTTTTATAATAGAGAGATAAATATGCCTGTGGCGCTCCCATTTTGGTGTTCTTTATAAAATGTTTATGCCATTCAAATATAAAGCATTTACATTTTGTCATTTCCTATCTTACATTTACTGATAGATAAGGTGAAGATCTGGTTAACTTATTTTCACACAGACCTCTTAGGTTTTTAGAGAATGTTAAAGAGATGTGATGAAAAAATCAAAATGCATATCTTGATGCGGCACTTCTTTTTATGACATATGCTGCTTCATTTGTTTGGGTATCAAAGATTTCTCTGCCTTGGTAAATCTAATTCTTTAACAGCTCTTTGATCAAGAGGCTAAACTTCACAATGAATGAAAATATTAACATACTGTAGCTATCATGCATTTAATAGCAAAAGTTCCTGGTCACACACTGCAGTCCACTTCATTCACTCTTCCTTTAACCTGAATTAAATTTTGTCACTTAATCATATTCTTTTAATGCTTTGTAAAACTGAAAAGATGTTACGTTTCAAAGTAAAACTCAGAATCTTTATTCTTAATAAGAACAAAGTCCATCTCAGTACAGCTCCAAAGTAAAATGAACTAACATGTAATGTGATAAAATAATACACGTCTCCATTACAGACTTGACAGTGCTGTAAAATTCAAGCTACTCTATACTTACATGAAAACATCATGTAAGATGTCTGTCATGGAGATCAGGTCCAGGAAACAAATTAGGTAGCCACACTTACCTCCTTAAATTTTATGTGAAATGCAATGCCTACCTTTCTAGACATTTACATATTTTTGGCTTAGAAACCTGTGAAATGAAGGTTAGGAAATTCTGTTTAAGCTACTTTTTGTAATGTGATTTCACAAATTAAAACTGTAATGTGTTACATTACTTTATTCCTATACTACATTCAGCCCTCGCTGGTCAGAACAGACAACAAATAAAATATATACATTACCTTTCGGTTTATTCAACTATGCTTTTACCATGGACATTTCCAAATGATGTTTGATTTAGCTCTGCCAACCAACAGAGCTCTGAAAGTGAATTCAATGCAGTATCTGACAAACTAAATAATTTGTTCACAACAGAGAAGCTGTTAAGCTTTGTAGCACTCACTCTATTGAACCCTTTTCTTAATGTACTAAGCCGGAAAGAGTGAGAACCTTGATGTGGAGCTTGGAAGACCTCTCCAGAAGCTTTGTAAGTCTTCACATTTGAAACTAAAAGAAGCTTTTACTTCTTTACAGTTTATGCTGAAGGCGGTCTCATGCACAGCTGGAGCCCATGAAAATGATTTGCTGTGCATTCTTAGAGCTGTTTTCTTTTACAAAATGCTATCTGGCCTATAAATCTGAAATATATTACATGATTGATTTTGCAAAAATGTTTAAATTATTCTCACTGTGCAAGGCAATATGGAAAATGAAGGTAACCGACATTCTTTGGAGGCTAGTCTGTAGCGCAATGGTGAAAACTGCTGCCTCACAGCTCTAGAGCCCTGGGTTTGAGACTTCTGGTGTCTCTGTGGGTTTTTCTCAGGGTACTCCAGATTTTCGCCTACATCTAAAAGACATGCAATTTGGCTTAGTCAGCACCGCTTAAGTGGCCCTGTATGAGTGAGAGTGTATTAGAGACTTACAAACTAACTAAATTCAGTTGTAATATAATTTTTGTTCACCTTCATTGGGGGTTCTTCCATTTCTACATTTTAATTATTTCTATAATTTTGGTTTCTTTCACTGTTTATAAAGTACTTTATAAACAAAGTCACAAACACTAAGGCCCTCCCCAGCTCTCTGACAGCGATAATAATTTACGACACTAACAGCAAACCTTGAACACTAACAACAATGTCCAAAACAGTTCACAATAGCAGTTGATGATGGATGTGTGATTAAAACACCTTGTGAACAGCTTTCTGAAAGCAATGTAAAGTTTTATCCTACCAGGTTCCTGATGCGGTGTGGGGTTTGAAGTGATTGGGAGTGCTCCCTCAGACTGAGACATATTTAATCAGTACAAACTCACACGGAGAAGCAGAAATAAGACAGCACTTACTTCCAGACAGAAACTGTAATCCAAGGAGGTCAAGTCATAATCAAATAGTGTATATGATGTGTATTAGTAAAAAACAGATATTCGCAATTCCCCCTGGCATTTTTAGGTTACTTTTCAAAGGGTCTGCCTGCTCAGTCTTCTTCCCAACAGCCCCTGCTCTTTTCCCCTCTACTCCAAAGTTGTCCAATAGCATTATAACGCTGAGGCCGATGGGAGATATAGGGCATTTTTAAGTAGCACTGCTACATAGTGATATCAGGATAGGCCATGGCGCCCTGATATCCCTAACTGAATATGTGGGTTTTAAAATACATTTTATCCTTTGGGGGATTTATGTAATCTTATCAAAGAGTAGTCTCCAGTGTGACGGTTGCAAGAATGTCTAGAACAACAGAAACTCACTTTGACAGGCAGAAAGGACTCTAGATGTTCAGGATTTGCCATGCAATGAACAGAAATGGCCATGGGGGTATTCCACATAATTTTAAGCATTCTTTCAGAGTTATTTGCTCCCCCAAGAAGAGTTGTATATGTCATCAAGTGCTTTCTAAAATCTATTGTTTTTTGTTTGTGTAGTCATGTGCTATTTTCTGTAAATAGGAGATACAAGTCTGATTTCATTTACTATTATTCTGTTCAAAGGAATATTTTCTACCTGCCCTACTTTCACAACTTTTAGCTGTCACTGGGAATAGGAATGACTGACGCCTGCTGTTGCCTTTTCAGTATTTTCAAAAAGCAGGCAGGGGTTCAAATGGAAGATGGTTAATAGTTAATTTTGGACAAATGTTAGGAAATTGCCCTTCACAAAGAGAAGTGTGGACAACATGGAAAATGGGGTATAGATTTATGTGGAACTTTAAAAGTGAACAATTTTTAAAATAGAAATGGAAAAGCTATATGACAGGTAAGTAGTTACTTTCTTTGGTGGTTCGAGCTATCCCTTTATCTGATGTTATTGAAACACAGACTCAATTGGTACTGAAGTTTCCAACTTCTGTAAAGGCTGGTAAGGCACAGAGCTTTGCAGCTTCTTGGGACAACAGATGTAGTCTGTGGCTAGAATACAGAACATCGAAAAATGCAACTTTGGCATTTTGGTTTTAATCTAATTAAGGATAGATTCAATCATAGATAAAGAGACTGGAAACACTCTCATCAGGCATGTTCAAAACATATGTCAAGTAAAACTTAAGGGGCAGTGCTTCGTAATTATACAAATTACAAGGATTACAAAAATGGCATTTCATCTTTTGGCTGTTCTATAGTGTTACTGGTCAAAATGGATTATAAGGAAAAAACTTACTGCATGAAATTGTAAAGAGCTTTAAACTGTGCCTGCCTTCTTAACTAGGTCATTCTGAATCATTTGTACTAGCACATCAATATAGAGATGAGATCATATGACATTTTAACTTTTTATTTTGTTCTCTGTTAATAATGTTCATATGAGAAGGCCTATTTAATGAACCAGATATTTACCCATGACGTTTAATCTGTTAACTATTTTGTGACTTTAACATAACGTATAGCATAGGGATGTTTAAAGATCATACCATTTCCTTGTTCTCTGAGTGGCGTAACTAGAATGCTGTCTCCAGCTATGTCATTATGCACATGAAGCTAACTTGCAAAAGCCACTGTTCTGGTATGATTATTCAGTCTGCCATACTTCACTAAATAAGAGCAAATGGTGGTTCCACCAAGCTGGTGTAAATAAAAAGTCCATCTTGGACTCATTTACAATGGAGACTTATTCATTTACAGAATATTTTCCCTAATATGGGTATTTGTTGGGGTGCCTGTGCCTTGTGATTAGTTTGTATCTTGTATGCATCATCAGAATGTAGGCAATAGGTTTATTTTCACTATTTGTAAGTAGATTTAAATTAGTGTTAACAAAAATCAAACTAGATGTACAAAAAAATAAAAATTGATTACCTCATTTATGACTGGACTCCTAAAACAAATATACTTAACAATAATAAAAAAAAACCAAGCCCAATAAAATTTAGGCCCACCTTTTTAGAAAATCCTTGTGCCGCTTCTGGGTTAGCAGTCTGGAAGATACTAAGGGAGCCTGAGATTTTCATTATCCTATGATTGGTATTTCAGAATGCTTTAGGTTTCAGAAATCCTGAAATTCACTTCTGTTCTGGACTTTTTACGGATATTTTTTGTTATATATATTGTGACAGAATTTAGGGTTTGCTAGCACCCTTGTACCCTCAGACCACACGTCAGACACCAGGTAAAATTCCAAAAGATGACTATTTATTATAATAATAAGTGCACAAAGCACCCTCCACTCCCAAATACTCCAATAACCAATACACTATAAACAAATCAATAAACCAATCCTCCACTCCCAGACGCTTAGCCACCCTGCCTCCCAACTCAGCTCGTCCATCTGGGATTTCCCACAGTCCTTTATACTGCTTAACCCGGAAGTGTTTCACCCTCTCTGTCCATGTGACCTGGAACACTTCCGGGTCAGATAAAAATTCCTTTTTTCTTCACCCAGGAAGCACATCGTTCTCTTTGTCCACGTGACTATGACGTACTTCCTGGGCGTAAGGTAAATAGTCTCTGGGCCTCCCTGCAGCGACTCCTGGCTGCCCCCATGGTATTGAGCAGGGCTGTGAATAAAGTCTCCAATGTCCATAATGCCCTGCTGGTCTTTGGGGCACCTCCATACTGCAGGGAGGGCTCCACCTGGCGGCGTGGGGGTATTGGCCGGGATGAACAGCTGGCCATACATCACAATATATAGTGACAGATATAGGGCACTCTCGCTCCCTTGAACCCCTGTCCACGATTCCAGACACCAGGTAAAAGTCCAATAATCGACTTTATTTAAATGCCATAGTGTACAAAGCACCCTCTCCTCCACTATACTCATACACAAACCAATAACTACAATAATAAACAATCCTCTGACTCCCAGACGCATTGCCACCCTTCCACCCAGCTCAGTTTGCCGTCTGGGAGCTCCCATAGTCCTTTTATATTCCCTGACCCGGAAGTGTTCCCAATCCCAGTTAATGTGATCCTGTATCACTTCTGGGTCAGGTAAAAGTTCTTTTCTTCACCCCGGGAGCCCGTTGCTCTTCCTTTGACGAACTGCCGGGTCATAGGGCACAAAGGAATCTTTTGGTCCTCCCTGCAGCTCCCTCTTGCAGCCCCTTTGGTATCCAGCAGGGTCTTGTATAAAAACTACATAGTCCATGACTCCCTGCTGGTCTTCGGGGCACCTCCATACTGCAGGGATGACAAGCCGGCCATATATCACAATATATATATAATTGTAAGGTGTGTTTGTCTGTTACATAAATTCTTACTCACCCCTCGCCTTTGAAGCATAATATCATAGACAAGGGAGCACACATGAGTTGACAGTATTTGCACTGCCACATGTCCAGCTGTGCTACTTGCCACAAACCTGACAAGACAAGTATGGTCAACCGATCACATCACTGGTCTGAGGTGAATGCGACACATGAATCCAATGTGTGGTCACCAGAAACCACAATTTAACACTTCAAAATGACATGCATGTCCCCACGCAGCACTTACAGGCAAGTCCACTAGCACGCACCGTGCTACTTCACTGCCACATTAACTGCAGTTGAGCAAACATGCTGCACGTCTGACATGAAATCAACTTCAACAAATGAAGACCCTTATAATAATCTTAGCAGAGTGACTGGGAGTGCTTGCTTTCGTGGAGGTGGGATAAGAAATTCACCGACAGATGCTGATTGTGACCTGAGTTACACAGGAAGGCTGTAATCCAGACATTTCTGAACCCTAAGAAACTCCCTCAGTTCATTTGTCTATTAATGGCAATATCCACGCTCCTAGTGAAAGACATTGTACAGGCTTACCAGACCAATGACCAGAGGAGGACCAGCACCATTTACTGACCGTCAAATACACTATACACGCTTCATCACAAAAGAAAGGTGCAAACAATGCTTTGGCACTAAGAAAAACAAATGCTGTCAAAGAGTGTGCACCATCAAACCAAACACAGGAAATGTTTCACTGCTGACCAACAACAGACCATAAGATAAAGAGACAAAAGAAAATATAGGCCTGAATATATGGCCATTGAGCAATGTGCTGACACTCTGGCCCATAGACATGCCAGCCTCCTTCCCCAATACAGGCTAAAAGTTTCAAGTACAGGCAGACATCATACAGCTTCCACAAGTTAGCAAGTAATCCCTCACCTTTTACACACGACCAATGCCATTATGACACACAGTACTTCAAGTATTTGGTTTGATGTTTCATCACATTCTTCCATTGATTCTTCGTTGTTTTCCATTATCTTCTCTTTTTGCAATAACACATTTCTTTCATTTGCAATTTTCACATTACACCACCTCTAACTGTGTTTTTTTTCAACTAGTGTGGCAAAATGTGAGCAGTACTTTTAAGGATAGCAAGCCACCTCAAAAATCCATGTAAAGAGCACTGCAGAACTCAATATCCCAGCTGTGCCATTTGACAACACAGTGCTCACGTTCCTTGCTGATGTGCCCTCATCACCAGCTACTCGACTGAAGCAAGAGAGAACACCATGCTGCCATTTCAACGAGATAGCGTGCCTTTGCAAGCATTGGAAGTGGTTGCTGAGGACGGTGACTACAGTGGAAGGGCTATGTAACAGCACTGACAAGTTAAATAAGCCAGGGATAAGTCATCTATTTAAGAGCTGGCATTACATCTCCTGTGGCAAGAGTGCCTATTTAAATGGCAATCGATCGATTGTGGTGGCACAGTGAGCCAAAATTATAAGCATTGTATCACTGTCCAAATACTTAAACCTAACTGTACACAGTATCTACAGCTCCTCATTGGATCCTCTATTAATAACCCTCCAGGACATGGTGCCTATGTATTCAAAATTCATATGCAAGTTTTTCATTATATTATATTAACTTATATCAATAAATATAATTAAACTTTATTTTGAACACCAAAGGTCCATGTGTTCCACTAGTTATTTTTATTGTTATTCTGGTAACTTCATTTTGTTTCTTGTTTTTGTTTGACTGCTTCCAATTTTCTATTAAAATTTGTAAGGCTGTGGCCATGTTGTTTACATTTTTTATGGTTATTGCTGATCACATGATGTATTATGTTACTTTGTCCTGCCTGTACATGATGCTTGCACTCCCATGAGTCCCAACCTTTCTGGAATTGTTCTGGCACTGTCTATAATATGGAGGTGCAGAAGTGTGACAGGACATATCATAGGAAATTGGGAGACAGCATAATAACTATAACCATTTATGTTTGTATAGTTTAGTTATGAAAGTGCACTTACCTGCAGGGTAGGTGGGAACACTTTGGAAGCAAACAGTTGTGGTGGTGGTATGGAGGCATACCATGGGTAGACATGTTGTTGGCAGTTAACATGAGCAAGAAGGCCTGTCATTCACTTTAACTCTCGAGCACTGGCACTCTGACATCCTGTGTTAGTTAATGTTATACCGATGAAGGACGTCTTGTTGGCTGCCTGAGTCGTGGCAAAGTAATGCTGAAAATGAATGCACATAAGCCAGGCATGCAGAGGAGCAGTGAGATCATAAGGTCCTGCAGAAAGAGAAAAAAAAAAATGAAAGCAACTTCAAGAAGCTGCTGACACTCTAACCCAGGAGAGCAAGCCTTATTGAGCATCCTGTATATAGAGTTATTTGAGCTTTTCATTGAATTTCTTGGTTTCTTGAAAAGTGGCTTTTTGTCCGCTTGATTTTTGTCCTGGGAGAAGAAGGAAGAAGACTTTGTCTCTTGATTTGTATTTGTTGTTTTTCATCACCTTTATTTTGAACCATTGTAAATACTGTATAGAATCACCATCACTTAATTTTGTTTATAGTTGTGTTTATATAGATTACTTTAGTGTCATTGCAGAGGACTGCATTTAATTGGAAGTGCATAGCAATAGGATTTTGTTTGTCTTCTTGGCACTTTTTTCTTTTGAATATTTTCTTGGTTCTGAGCCTCCATTTCACACCACTGATCTGTTTGGTTTCATTACAGATGCCCAGAATCGGATCATGTGTAGAGGTGCCAGTGTACAGGGCGTAAAAATGGGCACCTGCTGCTGATAGATGGAGCTCTGGACTGGACTGCAGTAGTAGTTGGCACTGAATTGGTCTATAGCCTGTAGTTGAAGGCACCGTCCATCCCCCCAGTACAGGGTTGAGGAAGTTAAAGGCCTGACTGTGGAGAGGAGTCTAGCAAATGGTGACAGTATTGCCCCTATTTGTTATTATGTGTACTGGAATTGTCATCCCATAAAGTAGTTAGTAATCTTGTGGAACAGCCCTAGTCTTAGTCTGCCTGTCATTTTAACTATTAAAACAAAACCATTTCTTTTTAAAAAATGCAGTCAAAGTGACTTTACAGAGTTATTCTGCAACTGTGGAACCTACTTTGGCCTTCCACTCTTGTAATTACGCTTCCTTGCTTATCCTACACTCTTTTCCATGCTCCTCCATATCCACAGCATCTCCCCTAAATTTTCATCTCCAGGGCATAACTGACAAAGGCTTAATAATCATAGTGTTCTATTTTTAATCTTTTTTTATTGTTGAATTAATTTTGACCTGTGGTAACATAATGTATAGCCTATACAAATATGAATGCTTGTCAATCCAGCGAATTAATACAGTACTGAATATTGTGATCAATTTTCCAAGAAACCATTATGTATGTCAGCAAACTAACAGAACTCTAAATACTGTAACTGTGCTTCTGTGTAAGGCGATCAATAGAGGGTTTTGTTACTTTAACTAATATGGCGCAGGAAACTGATATATTTGTATAGAAAATGTAATTGCTTTACCTATAAAGGAATATGTTTCCAAATACAATGCACTCCTGGAGTCCAGTGCATGTGAAATAAATAAAATGAACATTTTCAGCTTTGAATGTTGGTTCCACAGCACTTACTCAGTGGCTTCATAACATACAGATTTATTTTACATTTATGTAAGAATTTGTGCTCTTCTGAGGTTTACAGGATAACATTTTCAATTTATCACATACGACAAGTTATGGCAAACATAGTGTCAAAGGGGCCACCTTGAACACTTATGACCTTTATTTTAATGCTTTTTGGTTCTGTAATTCCTGAAGGTGGGACGTCATCTAATAGGTCACATTCTAAATGTTACATTAATTTCAAAGTATATGTATGCTTGCAACATAAGATAAAAACAAAACATAAAATAATGCTGTGTTTAAAGGATTATAAATATAATATTACTTACTTGGAAGTCAGATTGCAGCTTCCCCTAATAATAAATAAATTAGAGGACAGCAGTAGAAATGCCTTGCTGAATTTCAGCCCTGATCGCTGATGCTCTTTAAATAAATAATAAGTGTCATCAACAATAATAAAATATTTTACTTTTATAAACTGAATGTTCCTAGTTGGCAGCAGTCACATGTTTAAATTTTTTTTTTTTTGGCCATCAAAGTAAAAGACACAGTTTGATTTGTGCCTGTGTACTACAGTGTATGCAGTAGTGGGTAGCTACATATTCTTCTGCACAACATTTGCAACTATAGCTGGTAAATTATAGTCTCTAAACATAATCGATAATAGTTCCATATACCTACATTTATCATTTGAATTGATTTTTGTTTTTGTTAAACATAATGTAAGATTTTGATACAAATACTGTGTCTATCCGGTCAGAGATTTTGTTTCTCTTTCCTTCATGTTGTAGCTATAGGCACTCAAATCATGGCAACTACATGCCTAGTAGGCATTTTCAAGAATATTAGTAAATGCGCAACTGTACCTGAAAATATAAATCCTGGTGATTGATGTTGTTTGCTGACAGAGTGCACAGTATGTCTAGAATGATACCCCAGGCTTTATGCAAAGTGCACCTTTTACTTTCAGAGCTTTTTGTTTGAGCATTGAAATGTTAATGCTAGGCACAGCTCAACAATTTAGTGAAGCAAAACTACACTTGATGGAAAATTTAAGAAATTACAACATTTATTACAGTCTCCTATTTTAGGGGACTTATGTTAATTAGACATCTATGCCTCCTTTATTTATTTAAATTCTATGCATGCTGCATAAATGATCTACTGTACATGAATGAAATTTGACAGCTCTGTGTGATAATTTAAATTAATGTTAAAGTTGTCATTGTTTAAAATTTGATATAGTCATATGAGAAAAAAATGAAGTTTTAGCCAAACTAAAACATTAAACAATTTATTGTATATGGAGTCTGCACAAATGTGCTATGCTAGTATACTGCAAACTAGGAAAATTACGTAAATGGTCATTGTGGGTTGAATAACTGTAGTGATAAGGTACCCTAAATAGACAGAAGAAAAAAGGTAAAATAAAATGGTGCCTGTGATACACAAGGTATTGAAAGAAAGGATGAGCAAACAGAAAACAAATTACAAATAAAAAATGTAAAAGAACAAACCTACAGCCAGTATATCTGGTAGTATGGCTTCTCTACTTGCCTTTCAAAATATTCCCTTAACCTCCCATCAGTCTCTCTTTTTAGTCTCTCTATATTTCTCCTTCTTTCTCTGTCCAGACCATTGCCTCTGCTTTCCCCAGCCAGTTAAACCCATCACCAGCTTTCCTCTTGATTCTACACTCTTACAGAATAGCTTTACATCACATCTCAGGGTCACTTCCAGGATCAGAGAGTGACATTCAATTCAATCCTTCAGGGACTTCTGCCTGCCCTAACATCTAAGCCTTTGGTCACATTTAAAGAGTCAGGTCTTCAAGTCAGTTAAAAGGCTATCTGCTCTTTAAGAACAATAGCAAGGCCCCATAAGTTTCTTTCTGGGGTTGTCTGCCCTATAGTGGTCAGGGGGGGATGCAACAAATTGCATTCCCTCCTTAGTCTTATACTATATATGGCCAAAGGGCCAGACAGTCTCACAAACAGGAGAGATGCTAGCCCTGTAACATCCTGAACTGCAATGCAATCTTCCTGGACTCACACTTATGCTGGAGCCCCTGCTTCATTCCCTTCCAAGGTTCATAGTACACATAAGGGCACATGTTGTTACCTGTAGTGGCCCTTGTGTTCCCAACAATGGTATATGCAAGACCTCTCCAGCAACTGTCAATGTGGTACTCTTTGTCCCGGTTGACTTAGCCCTCTTGCTGCCCTTGCCTCTAGATACTTCTTGCCAGCCAGCTTCTCTCTTTTGTAATTAATAATTTATTCATCACTGTGATCTGTGAGCATGTATATTTTTGCATTTATTTTTCAATTAAATATCCCTAGCTTGTTTATAAAATGAAGCTGTCGTGCCTGGGTGCCCGGAGCCTTGGCATCTCCCATTTCCCAGGCCATCAATAGTCTTTTCCAGAATAGGCTGGCACAATAAGGACACATAACCCATATAGTGCAAAAGTGCACTGTCCAATTTATTAATTTATATTAGTCTAGAAGCTCTCTCAATTGTCTCACATACTATAAAACTACTCAGAAACTAAAAATTAGAAATTGTAGCAGAAATTCACTTTCTGTAACTGGGACATTCTTCCATGTATATTTTGGGTGTCAGACCAGGCAGAATATACTGTAAAAGAAGAATGGAACTGCTGTTATCAAAAGTTAAGATGACTTCTTCCCTGTCCCCTTACAGAGTAAGGGAGCATGAGAAGAATGACTGCTTTTAAGCTGTGTGTCTTTCCACAAGCAGTATACCTCATAACCCACATTCAGCATTCTTTAACATGTACTGAATACACTTATAGAGGCCTGTGGCAGCTTTCCTGCTGTAAAGGCAGGCTGCTAGCTAGCAGCATGGCCTGGCACCCTATAAAGCATGTTTGGCAGTGTGAACCAAGATTACAGTGTAGGGTGCATTTATGGGCATCCTGAAGACTTCAGAGCCATAAGGGGCAGAAAAAAATCATTGATTTTTATTTGCAAGGTAAAATCCAAAAATGGTAATCCAGTAAACAGCAGGTAAAAATACAAAAAGGCAGGCAAATATTTGCTTCTCCTTCCACCATGTAACTGCCATCTATTTAACATTGCATGGCAACATGAAAAGCCAAAGGCAAACTGCAGGGAGAAAGGAATGGGGGGGGCTGCAAAAGTCTCTCAAGCTAGAGTTGTAAAGGTTTCCCAAAAGTATGGCAAGTGTCATTCCTCTACCTTGCAACTGCACTCCTTTTCTACTTCATTGTGGACATTTGACCTAAAGGGGTTTTCCTCTTGCCCCTGTATATCCTTGCTCCTTGCAATAGTGTTACAAAGTCCTTAGCCTCATTTTTACTGAGTTACTGAAGAAGCAAAGCAAACCATAACACTAAAGAGTATGGAAGAATATTGCAGACAAAATTCCATCCATCCATTTCCCAACCCACTGAATCCGAACACAGGGGTCTGCTGGAGCCAATCCCAGGGCACAAGGCAGGAACCAATCCCGGGCAGGGTGCCAACCCACCGCAGGACAAACACAAACACACCAAGCACACACTAGGGCCAATTTAGAATCGCCAATCCACCTAACTTGCATGTCTTTGGACTGTGGGAGGAAACCGGAGCGCCCAGAGGAAATCCACGCAGACACAGGGAGAACATGCAAACCCCACGCATGGGAGGTCCCGGGAAGTGAACCCAGGTCTCCTTACTGCGAGGCAGCAGCACTACCACTGCGCCACCATGCTGCCCGCAGACAAAATTAAATAAGCAAATTTGTCAAATAAATAAGTGTATTGTAAAATGAGACAATATGTAAAAAAAACAAAAATGATATGTGAATATAAATAATTAAATGTATCATTAAATATGTTTCCGGCCCTCACCCCCAGGAGGAGCTCTCCCGACAGAATGGATGTGCCCTGAGTTCCAGCAGGGCCTAATGGACTTGGTAGTTTTTATACACAGCCCTGCTGGATACCTTGGGGACCACAAGGAGTCGCTGTAGGGAGGCCTGTGGACTCAAATATGCCCTATAACCTGGAAGTGCATCATAATCCCGTGACAGGAAGAAACAACGTGCTTTCGGGGTGAAGATACGGACTATTTACTGTGACCCAGAAGGGATAAGGACTTGTGGACTGTGGGGCTGGAACACCTCTGTGTCAAGGGGTATAAAAAGACTCTGGGAAAGCCTAGACACAGAGCTGAGCTGGGAGGAAGGGTAGCTAATTGTCTGGGAGAGGAGGAGGATTGTTTGATTGTGCTTAATTATTGTATGAATAGTGTAGAGGGGAAGGTGCTTGGTGCACTGTGTATTAAGAAAATAAAAGAGTCTCCGACTTTTACTTGGTGTTTGAAGTGGTACTGGAGGGTTCAAGGGGTGGATCAGAATCTCTACTGCTATATGGTATTTACCAGCCATAGTACCTCTCGAACACAGGTGATAGAATAATTAAAAAATAATTTAAAAAAATGTGTTATTTCTTGCCATACATGTACCTTTAGCACCTCTGTATTTTCATGTGTGAACAACTCTTAAACGGCACTGCCTCTCTTGGGAAAGCTCCCACAAAGCCTGCTCCTGACCCTCTGTCATTATTTTTGAGGCACCTTTTTCATATCTAGTTCAGTTTTAGACTTGCTGTTTTTGAAGGTGACTCTCCTCATGTGGCTCATACCCCTTTACCCCCCTCGTGTGTCTCACAGTTGCACTTCCTCTTTCATTGCATCACCAAAGCCAAACTGACCAGTCACACCAGAGCCAAACTGACCAATCAGATTGCTCAGAGGGACTGGACACAACAACCTTAGTGTTTTATTACATAGTAAGATTTAACTGTTTCTTCATTTATTTATTTCAATGAAACTGCCCACAACATGAAATATGCCTTGAGAGGGTGGCTCTAGCAAATACCTTTTTTTTGATTGGTGAATTGACAGTAGACAGGATGTGCACAATTGCAACTTTGCACAAGCCCATGAGTCAAGCACAGTTCTGCTCAAAGTTCGTGGTGGATATTAGTGAAGAAGAAGATGGCCAGAATTGCTGCATAAAGCAGCAACTTTTATACAAAAAGACCTGAAATCATCACCCACTCCAGAGTCTGCATCTGACATGTGGTGTCTGCCTTTAAATGAAGCACTGAAGTATATAAATGAAGAAATAATAAAATATACTCATAAAGGACTAAGTAAAAAAATTATAACACAAAGGATTTCATTGCCTTTTTATTTATACATTGCCACATTTAATAATACATCTATTCATTTGCATATTTATTTATTTATACAGTTTTGTCTGAAATATTCCTCCATAAAATAAAAATAGCCAAAAAAGGCATAAAATATTTAAACCATTTGTTTGTTTTGAAAAACTTGCACATAGCTACAGAACTCATGCAGTTATTAATATCTACTTAGTATTGTTTTCGGTAGAGCACTAAAGTTTTCATTCTTTCGATTTCCTGATGGAATGTTCATAAACAACAAAAAACAGAGCACAGCATCCTTCAGTGAACATGACTTTTTAACAAAACCACACTGCAGTGAAACCTTTTCCACCTTTAATACACCACTGCTAGCAGACACATAACAGAAGAAAAGAAGACACATTTCTAGATTCAACAGTAAGTATTTGTGATACTCCTGCTGCTTGGTTTTTCCAGCACCACGTTGGTGCTCAATGTACTGTACTTTTCAACAGTGTTGAAGATGTTCCCTTCATGAAGGAGTATGGGAGAATGCAGAGAACAAATATGAGAAACAAAAATGCTGAAAAGACTGGGCTTATATGAAAGTTTATTAAGCTAAGAACATTTACACTGCGGATGGATGATAAAATGATATCCTATACTGAAATATTTACAGCTATTTTATAGTAGACCTACCAGTAATGTTCAAAGACGTTACATATTCCAGTAGACATTTTTTTTCTTTTGTATTCTTTAAATTAAAATTGTCATAGCATAGGAAAACTTTATGTGATAGGATTAAATAATTAAATGACTGGTGATTCAGTAAGGCTGCTATCTCACAGCATCTAAATTGTGGATTGGAATCCCAGCTCAGTTACTGTCCCCAAGGAGTTTGCATAGCCTATGTTTTTTTGTGCAAAGTTAGCTGGTTCCACAATGCTAATGGTGCTGTTACGATAGGTTTTGGTTCCCCCAACACTAAAAGCAGACTAACTTAACAGCAAAATCACTACGGTTAAATTAATCCTTATAGTGTTAAAAAAGTCCTTAAAAGGGTGTAGTTATCTATACTAATAAAAGGCAAAGCCCTCACTGACTCACTCACTCAGTGACTCACTCACTGACTCACTGACTCACTGACTCACTCACTCACTCACTCACTTACTCACTCACCCACTCATCACTAATTCTCCAACTTCCCGCGTAGGTAGAAGGCTGAAATTTGGCAGGCTCATTCCTTACAGCTTACTTACAAAAGTTGGGCAGGTTTCATTTCGAAATTCTACACGTAACGGTCATGTTGAACTTTCTTATTTATGGCCCCATCTTCACGAAATTTGGTAGGCGGTTTCCCTGCGCTAACCAAAACCAATGTATGTACTTATTTCGATGGTATGACGCAACTGTCGGCCGCCATATTGAACATTCCAACATCACTAATTCTGCAACTTCCCATGTAAGTAGAAGGCTGAAATTTGGCAGGCTCATTCCTTACAGCTTGCTAACAAAAGTTAAGCAGGTTTCATTTCGAAATTCTATGCATAACGGTCATAACGGTTGACAACGTCTGCCATGTTGAACTTTCTTATTCATGGCCCCATCTTCATGAAATTTAGTAGGCGGCTTCCCTGCGCTAACTGAAACCAATGTACGTACTTATTTCGGTGGTATGACGCCACTGCCGGCCGCCATATTGAACTTTCCAACGTCACTAATTCTCCAACTTCCCGTGTAGGTAGAAGGCGGAAATTTGGCAGGCTCATTCCTTACAGCTTACTTACAAAAGTTAAGCAGATTTCATTTCGAAATTCTATGCATAACGGTCATAACGGTTGACAACGTTCGCCATGTTGAACTTTCTTATTTATGGCCCCATCTTCACAAAATTTGGTAGGCGGCTTCTTGCTCTAATCGAAACCTATGTACGTACTTATTTCATTGGTATGATGCCACTGTCGGCTGCCATATTGAACTTTTCAGCGGTCTTTGTTACTTATGGGCCCATCTTCAAATTTGGTACGCGGGTTCCCAACGTTAACTGAATCCTACTTACGTACATATATACATCCATAGCCTGCAGCTCGGTCACCATGTGAGGCGGCGTTGGGTCCCCCATCCCAACGCCTCCCACGTTGTTGGCTGTCTGCCTATATAAGGCCGTCCATCGCTTCAGTCTCTACATTCCCTTCCTTGCTTCGCCACGGGATTCACGTCTCCCTGCTGATAACTACAGCCTTTTTATTTAATCTACGGCTTCTCTGATGTTTTATTGTTCATTTATTACGATTATAGTTATTGTGTAGATATTTTAGACTTACTTTACATTGTTCAGGTACCTATTTCCTTTATCAATCCAACCGTACCCCCATTAACATGTCTATCAAGGTGATCATCATCGATCAAAGAACTGTCACTTACCGAGTGGTTTCCATGCCCGGAGATGGCACCTACCTTTTCCATTCTCTGTGTTACATATTGCATGGCCATATCAGGTTCACTCTTGATATCCGGAGGAACATTGTATCTAATGTATTGAATGACTGGGACAGGTTCAAGGTGTGGACTGATGACGGTACCGGAGATAATTATACTACACAGGAGCACTAGAAGAGTGAAATGCTTAAGCCCTTCACCTATGCATCTGCATGTGAGTTGATGGCTGCTGCTGAATTGTTCGGTTGTCGCTTTCAAGTGTACCGAAATGGCCAAATATTTTACACCTTTCGACAACCGCCAATGCCTCTTAATCATCTTAGATTGACAGATGACGATTTCAGTAGTGGACACTTAGATGTTTATGAATGTTTAAACTCTCAAAAGCTGGATGTGAAGTTATCGATGAAACCGGTTGTATACTTACAATGCTTGACAGATGCCGAATATCTCTTCAACACAAGTCCTACAAACACTTTCGTAATTGAAACAAACCATGAAACTCAAACCGATTATGACAGCAGCAATCCAACCTGTGAGATTTGAAACAAGATTACTTTTCACATGGCCAACTGTACGTTGCATGCTCAAGAGTAAGCTCAGCGCACAGCTTGGTCATATTACAACCGGAGGGCCGAACTCACAATGTGGTATAATAAACATTTTAAGGCAGTACTTCGCCGCTGCGAAGTGCGGGTATTTTGCTATATTTGTATATAGCCGACACGGTGGCGCAGTAGGTAGCACTGCTGCATGCAGTTAGGAGACCCAGGTTCACTTCCTGGATCCTCTCTGCGAGGAGTTTGCATGTTGTCCCCATGTCTGCAGGGGTTTCCTCCTACAGTCCAAAGACATGCAGGTTAGGTGAGTTGGTGATCCTAAATTGTCCCTAGTGTGTGCTTGGTGTGTGTGTCCTGTGATGGGCTGGTGCCCTGCCCAGGGTTTGTTTCCTGCCTTGAGCCCTGTGTTGGCTGGGATTGGCTCTAGCAGACCCCCGTGACCATGTAGTTAGAATATAGCAGGCTGGATAATGGATGGATATTTTTATATACTCAAGCTTGCTGTTTTAATACTTTCCAAAATTGTATTTTTGCTGTCTACAACAACAACAACATTTATTTATATAGCACATTTTCATACAAAAAGTAGCTCAAAGTGCTTTACATAATGAAGAAAAATAAAAGACAAAATAAGAAATTAAAATAAGACAACATTAATTAACATAGAATGAGAGTAAGGTTCGATGGCCAGGGAGGACAGAAAAAACAAAAAATAAAAAACTCCAGATGGCTGGAGAAAAAAAATAAAATCTGCAGGGGTTCCAGGCCATGAGACCGCCCAGTCCCCTCTGGGCATTGTACCTAACATAAATTAAACAGTCCTCTTTGTATTTAGGGTTCTCACGGACACTCTTGATGATGATGGTCATGCAGACTTCTGGCTCTTAATCCATCACTGTTGGAACATCACGGTGCTTTGAGTAGACACCGGAAAAAGAAACAGAAGAGAGAGTAGGGGTTAGTACAGATTTTAGTGTCACCATGAATAGTTTTTATAATAAATTGGATATACAGAGTATCAGGATTAAATTACAGTGAGGTTATGAGATGGCCATGTTAAAATAATGTGTTTTCAGCAGTTTTTTGAAGTGCTCCACTGTATTAGCCTGGCGAGTTTTGCTCATGGAATTCTAAGGAGACACTAATTTGAGGATCTGAGGTAACGATTTGGAATATAAGATGTCAGACATTCCGATATATAAAATGGGGCGAGATTATTTAAGGCTTTATAAACCATAAGCAGAATTTTGAAGTCAATCCTAAATGACACAGGTACCAGTGTAGTGACATCAAAATTGGAGAAATGTGCTCGGATTTCCTTTTCCTGGTTAGGATTCTAGCAGCTGCATTCTGCACTAGTTGCAAACGATCTGTCTTTTTTGGGTATTCCTGAGAGGATTTTGTTACAATAATCTAGTTGACTGAAAACAAACGCGTGAACTAATTTCTCAGCATCTTTCAGTTTAACTTTTGCTATGTTTCTTAAGTGAAAAAATGCTGTCCTATTGATCTGATTAATATGCAATTTAAAATTCTTTTACCTCCGTCTTGACTTTTAATCATAATGTATCCAGTTTATTTCTAATAGCCTCATTGTATCCGTTATTGCCAATCACTAAGATTTCAGTTTTCTCTTTATTTAGCTTGAGAAAATTACTATTCATCCGTTCAGAAATGCAAGTAAGACATTGTGTTAGTGAATCAAGAGAATCAGGGTCATCAGGTGCTATTGATAAATACAGCTGTGTGTCATCAGCATTGCTGTGGTAGCTCACGTTGTGCCCTGAGATAATCTGACCTAACGGAAGCATGTAGATTGAGAAGAGCAGCGGACCCAGGATAGATCCTTGTGGAACACCATATCGGATATCATGTGTCTTTGAGTTGTAATTCTCACAACTAACAAAGAATTTTCTCCCTGCCAGGTAGGATTCAAACCAATTTAAGACACTGCCAAATAGGCCCACCCATTGACTAAGGCGATTTCTAAGAATATTATGATCAGTGGTGTCAAAGGCGGCACTCAGATCTAAGAGGATGAGAACAGATAAATGGCCTCTGTCTGCATTTAACTGCAAGTCATTTACTACTTTAACAAGTGCAGTTTCTGTGCTGTGATTTGTTCTAAAACCTGACTGAAATTTATCAAGAATAGCATGTTTATTTAGGTGGTCATTTAACTGCATAATGACTGCCTTCTCTAGAATTTTACTTAAGAAGGGCAGGTTAGAAATGGGTCTAAAATTTTCAAAAGCAGAGGGGTCAAGATTATTTTTCTTAAGTAGGGGTTTAACTACAGCAGTCTTAAGACAGTCTGGGAAGACCCCAGTATCTAGTGACGAATTTACTATGTCAAGAATATTATCAACTAGCAAAATACCCGCGCTTCGCAGCGGAGAAGCAGTGTGTTAAAGAAGTTATGAAAAAGAAAAGTAAAACATTTTAAAAAATAATGTAACATGATTGTCAATGTAATTGTTTTGTGACTGTTATGAGTGTTGCTGTCATCAAGGATTTGATCATCATTATTTCTTTCAATCAGGTTCGTATTTGGAGGTCGTGAACCGAAGCAATTTTCCCCCCATAGGATTGTATGTAAATACAATTAATCCGTTCCAGATGAACTGTATGTAAATATATATTTTTATAGTTTTTAAGCACAAATATAATTATACCATAGAATGCACAGCATAATAGTAAACTAAATGTAAAAACATTGAATAAAACTGAGAAAACCTTGAACAACAGAGAAAACTAACACTGCAATAGTTCGCACTATAGCGCTACCAACCTCTTGCTAAAAGCACTTTTTTTAATGAGTTTTAAGCACAGGGGAAAAATAAACATTTGAAAAAATCTGTAATTTAATAAACTACCTAGAAAAATAACATTGCAACAATGCACGCTACAAACAGATCGCTGGAAACAGAAGTGAAAACAAAATCAAGACCAGTGCATTCTTTAACCGCCTTCCTACCTTAATGCATCTAGCTCTCTCTCGTGCTTCCTGTGTGTCTGCGTCCATCTCTCGCGCTGCCTCTATGTGTGTGTGTCGCGCTATCTCTGTCACGCTGCCTGTGTGTGTGTACCGCTATCTCTCTCACGCTGCCTGTGTGTGTGTCGCGCTGCCTTTGTGTGTGTGCTCGCGCTGACTGTGTGTGTGCGTCTGTCTCTCTCTCGCGCTGCCTGTGTGTGTGTGTGTGTGTATGTTGTGCTGTCTTATGCTCTCTCTCTTGCTCGCTGCACAGGAAATGCACAGGGAGAGACTGAACATGTACAAACCGAAAGGGAAACTGGCTTGTTCGTATACTGAGTGTTTTAGCTCAATTACATGGGAGGCATGCTGATTTCCGCAGTATCTGCACTTATGAATATGCTAAGCACAGTCCTTCACCCGCAAATATTTACCTTATATGGGCAGGCACTCAATTACGTGGGAGGCGTGATGACGCGGACGCAACTCCGCCTCACATGGCAACCGAGCTGCAGGCTATAGCTGTATATATGGACGAAATTTTGTTCCAGTTATGACTGTTACGCGTAGAATTTCAAAATGAAACCTGCCTAACTTTTGTAAGTAAGCTGTAAGGAATGAGCCTGCCAAATTTCAGCCTTCTACCTACATGAGAAGTTGGAGAATTAGTGATGAGTGAGTGAGTGAATCAGTCAGTCTCTCAATCAGTCAGTCAGTCAGTGAGGGCTTTGCCTTTTATTAGTATAGATGCCACAAGGAATGGGGCTGTAGTGCAGGGAAGCCGCCTACCAAATTTCGTGAAGTTGGGGCCATGAATAAGAAAGTTCAACAAATTTCAGCCTTCCACCTACACGGGAAGTTGGAGAATTAGTGATGAGTGAGTCAGTGAGTGCGTGAGTGAGTGAGTCAGTCAGTGAGGGCTTTGCCTTTAATTAGTATAGATTAGCACGCCCGATACTTCTTTGAAAAAATTTGTTGGTATTGGGTCAAGGACGCAGGTGGAGGGTTTCAGTTTAGCAATTATTTTATGTAAATCAGGTAAATCTATCCTAGAGAAACAGTTTAATTTGTTTAGAATGGAATACTGGGGTTTAGGAGGATCCTTAGTGTTAGGGAGAAATACTATGTAATTTCTAATATCATTTTTTTGATTGAAAAATACAGCAATAGCCTCACAGTCTTCCTCCATTTACGCTCAGCTCTACAGTATGTTCTCTTTAAATCCGACACTCTTTGGGTCTTCCATGGTATAACAATGCTAGAAGATTTTTTAACTGTCTTTTCAGGTGCAACTATGTCAACAGCAGTTCTCACTTTAGTATTAAATCATTCCACCTTATTATTTACATTATCCTCGCTATTATAGTTGGCACTATAAACAAAGTGATTGTCTACATTCCTTAATTGGCAGCAACTAACCAAAAAAAAAATAAACCTGAATTATTATATTGTTTATTTCATGTGTTTGCTTATGTAAATATAATTAAGGTTTTATATTTTCCTGTTTGTGGTAGGGAGACTTTTTATCCCAAAGGTAAATTTGTTTGATGCAGGACAGCACAAAACATAAGGCACTGTTACACAAATACACAAAAATAAGCTGACACAACAACTGAAAACTAGTGTTATCATAAATACACATGTTCAATATTTGTACAAAGGAAAATAATTTACTTTAACAAAACACAAAATAATAATTTTGACTACAGAAGCATCTCTACAAATTAAAAAATTGAAAATGCTTACGGCTCTGGGAATAAAAGAGTTCTTAAATCAGTTGCTCTTTACCCTTGGGAGTCTAAATCTTTAGCCTGATGGCAACCACTGAAATTTAGGAGGAACCGAATGGCTGCTGTCTGACTGAACTGGAATGGCCTTTATTCTAACCTCCTTATGATACAGCTCAGAGACATTGGTCTGCTGCAAACTTATAATTTTACTACTCATTTTTTAAATGTTGTTAAGACAGTTTATATTCTTAATGTTGAGGTTGCCAAACCAAAACATAAATGCAAATGTACCATGACTTATAAAAATGTGTCATTATGGTTTGTCCACTTTAAAAACAATTTAATTTTCTCAGAAAGGAAAGTCTTGTCTATCCCTTCTTACAAATTTGTTCTGTATTAAGATCAAGGTTTAGTGTGTTATCAATGGTTGTCCCTAGGTATTTGTAGTGTTCCACTATGTCCAAAGTCTCCCATTTATTTTTAAGCTAAAGAGAGGAGGGCAGCACCTAAAATCTACAGCCATATCCTTGAAGATATTTAGCTGTAATAAAAAACGAGTATAAACATTTCCTGTTTGAAAGTCTGTCTAAAGCACTCAGACAAATCCATTATTATAACAAAAATTGAATTAAACATTCCAGACAGCAATCCTCTCCATTCTGGAAGGTGATTTTGCAAGAAAATACTCTTTACACCACATAACTTTATGCTAATGCATTTCATTTGATTGAAATGGCAAACAAGAACATTTAATTTTAAAATGTCTGCCTGGCTACAACATATTGCAACATATTCAGATTTGGTTGCTGTGTCTAATGTATGCATTTTAATCCATCATTTATTTTATGTTACAAAAATTTAAATCATTTAAGTCTTGTTATATTGTTTATGTCTACATAAGTTCTGACCATTGCCCATCTTCTTGCATCAAATACATGATAAATATATGAAACCGTTGTTTTTGTGATACAGACCTAACAAATTCAAAAAAAGCCTTGAATACTTCAAAAGGGCCTAAGGCCTAATCAAATCTCAAAAGGGTGAGGGGGACCACTAAACCTTGTCACAAATGAACAAAGGTTTTGAATGATACGTTTAATTTAAGGTGGAGTGGTGGCTCTGAGGCTAGGGATCTGCACTGGCAACTGGATGGCTGCTGGTTCAAATCCCGTAAATGCCAATAGGAACTCTGCTCTGTTGGGCACTTGAGCAAGGCCCTTAACGTGCACTTCGAGTAGTGCGAAAAGTGCTATATAAATGCAAAGAATTATTATTAAATAAAGTGCAAATTATTAAAAAATATACAAAGAATTTCAAACTTAAAATAATACAGAAGATCTCCATACATAAGCAAAACTAATACAATAAATCACTAAAAATTCAGTAGTGTAAAATTCAAAATTCTTAACACAACAGTAAAAAAAATACACAAAACACAAACCTGAAAAGAAAGAGCTCAAAGACAGGCGAAAATCAACAACAACAAAAAAGAATCTAGCTAGTAACTCAGCAGCTAGTCCCTTGTATACTGTAAGTATTTAGTATGCACATCTGCAGCCTTTAGCACAACATACAGATTAACAAAAAAATAAAAATAAATGAATAAATAAACTGACATAATTGAAAAACAAAAGAAAGATTCAAAGTTGCTTAATCTAATTAGGGTTCACAAAATGTTGGAAACTGTCCTAGTAACACTAGGCAGAAAGTATAAAGCTAATTTAGACAAGCTACCATTTTATCATCAAGCCTACTCACTCCCACACACACACAAACACACCAACATGGGGCCAGTTTACTGTTTTGGAGTTAATCTAATGCACGCACCTTTGAGATGTGCCAGGAAAATCAAAGTACCTGGAGTAAAACTCATTCAGACTGCACACAGACATTGATCAGGTGTCGGACTGGGACGCTGAGCACTTGATCCAGCAGCACTAACTAGTGCGTCATCAAGATATTCTGAGTTTCCTGTACCTTTGCTTCTTTTACAATTGACCACAAGACAAAGGCACTTTGTTAAAAGCTGAAGGGAATTATTATTTACAGTTCAGACTATTAAACTTTAAACCACAATTTACCTAACAGGGTGTACTATTGTATTGTTTGGAAGCATACCCCCACCACTCAAAGAATATGTATTGGTTGCTTGTTGACAGAATTACACACGAGTTTTCTCTTCGATGACAGATATAAAATGTGAATTTCCCCTTGGGATTAATAAAGTATCTATCTATCTATCTATCTATCTATCTATCTATCTATCTATCTATCTATCTATCTATCTATCTATCTATCTATCTATCTATCTATCTATCTATCTAAAATGACTAAGCATGTACATAGTGGATAATCAAGAACTAACAGCACTAAGTGTCAGCCTATGCCAAAGCATTTTATCTCATAATAAGGGAATGCAGAACAGTGGGAAACAACCCGTTTATTGTTGTTTCCCATGAAATGCTGCGGGAATAAGCGCCATCTCTCTGTGTTCCTCAAAATTAATTGTTTCCTGGTCCAATGAAATACCCCAGTTTTTGCTCAAATAACAGTATTCGTTATCAAAACAAATCTTAATAATGCATTTTGCTTCAGTAAATACTGCTTTATAAAGCTATCTACCTAGGTTTTATTGCAACATCAGCTGTGAGAAAGACTGACACTGGGATTGAGTGTCACCAATATCCAACCCTACCCCATTCCATAGACAGCAGTAAGGTGCACTGGCAATGCCTGAGAAGATGTTAGCGCTGGTGGAGCAGATTTGAAAAAAACTCCCAGACTTAATCTTGGTAACTGCAAAATGTCAACTTCATTGTAATTAATAAAATAAAAGGGTCATTACCTGAGTTTTCGTAAAGTAATTTCTAATATGGGGTAAGCTCCTAGATATACAATATATAGTATATATGGGCTTACCCCATACAATAATCATTTTTCTTATTTGCAGATTCTGAAGTTGTCAAAACAGTACTTCTATCCATTCATCCATTTATTTCTAGTAAGAAGGAGTTCCAAACATGACAAAAGGAGGTGTCAGACCTTCAAAATGCTCAACAAAACATGTCATATCCTTCACTGGCCTGTCTAAATGTAGCTTCACTCTTAGGCTACCAGCCAACAGCTACTACCTGCAGACTTCAAACTAATCAAGCCCAAAAAATAAGAAACTAGCTTAAATTGTTCAAAATACTTCTTAATAATCCTAAAATTTACAAAAATGTCTTATAAGGGAGATGATAGCTGTAAGCCTCTGGATTCTTGAGACACCCCAAAGCAAAGTACTGTATTTTTCAAAACTGAGTATTTATAAAAAGCAAAACCATGCACAAATAATAGAAAAACTTTGAAAGGGCAAAATGGGTTTGCCAAAAAACAGCAACAAAGGGCTAATAAGTACTAATAAGAAGTCCACAGTAAAAATTGTTGCAATGTGTACTGTATTTGTACAAGTATCCTTTGTGTCATATGCATCAGAGCAACATCTCACATCTTTAGTAAATAGGCGATATGCAGATTATACTTTAGCAACACCCTAGCCCTGCATTACACAAGTTCTACTGCTAAAACATACTGAAAACTACACTATATTATCTAACTGCTCTTGGAAAGAAATATGTATATTTTCAGAGCTATTTTTTTAATCCAAGCTTAAAAAGTTTTCCTTTTCCGAAAATATTTTGAAAAATATGCAGACCCTATGTAATACATTGGTGCTCAGTGCAGGAATCACGCACATCTATTCATAGCAACAAGAGAGTTGCTACATACCGGTATTTTGGGCTCCATGAAAGGAAATTATATTAGGCCCTCCACCCTGACAAACCCACCCTTTTCAATAGTTGTGTCACCACAACAGCCTCTCAGCCAAAATCCAATCAAAGCTTGCGATAACTTTACCAATGCAGACTGATAAAGCTATAGGGATGTGAAATTAGTCAAAAAATAAAAAATAAGGTCTGACTATTCAAATGAAAAATAAGTACATTTTCTCATATATTCAAACTTAGGTTAATGATTCTAGGTGTTACTTATTTGTGCACTCTTTTTTTAAACTAGTATTATGTTAACAGCGGCAGCAACAATGACAAAAAGCCAGCAGAAAAAATAATAATGTTACTTGTGCAACTGTTACTTAATTATAACAGCCACCAAAATTCCATGCAGATGGGAATTGAGAAAAGAGAAGCATCTGCACAGCCGCCTTCAAAGCATGAAGTGCTTATGTCAATTCATGTTACATGGATAACACTGCCTACAAATATAAGGAGCACTATGTATACTAAGTGGTGTGATCATAAAGAAATAATGTGCACCACTACATTACTACCTGTAATGTACATATAAAGCCCAGAAAAAAAATAACATAGGGCTGCTTAAAAAAATTAAATGCCATCATTATTTTACTTTTTTCCACAGCTAAGTATCTTTTTGCACCAGAAGACAATCTCCTTTTTATAAATTCAGGCACTTAATTGGACAAGATGATGTCTGTGTTTGTGTATCTCCAAATTAAGTAGCTGAATTCACTAAATGTTGCATTGTAATGATCTACATGGTTAGCATTCATTATAAATTTTATTTAGTAGATGTTTCCAAAACAACTCATTTTCTGCAATTTTTGTCATTGTTTATTAAAATAATAAAGACAGACAGAAATCTGAAAATCAGGAATCAAATTCTCCTCAAGCAATTTCCAATCTCCCGAAAATCTGTCCTGAAAACCCCAAGGGAGACCCCCTGAAAAGGAGTGCCCTTAGAACTGGAAACCACAAGCTGGGGAACAACTCCTGCACACAAACCCCTTTACTGCGCATGCGCCCCTAACCCAAGCCTCCCTGAAAATCAGTTCTACAAGAGTGGGATGTGTTTAATATATTGTAACAATACAAATATTACATTAAATATTAAAGTAGAATAAAGTAAACAAAAAAATATTTTTTAAATAAATAAAAAATAATAATACTCTTCCAAGTGTAGAAACCATGCAATAAAGGATTAACTTTAACTAACCTAAGAGCCTTGTGGCTGTTAATTCATCCAAAAGACTTCACATATACCAAACATTCAGTAAGGAAAAGGTTAAATAAGAGACTACTTCTAAATCCATTTACACTTAAGAATGAAATACTTCCCAAATAATATTAACAAAATGATCAGAAATGAAATGTTATAATTAATGGATTTGTTCTCATGAAAGAAAATAATACCCTTCAATTTGAAAGAAATAAAATAACCCAATTCTGGGGAATCCAAGTTGACATTTCTTTCCTTGGAATTCTGGAGATGGGACAACTGAAATAAAAGGTGTTAAATTTCTTCTGGTTGTGAATGACAAAATGTGCAATTAAAATCTATATCTGGAAACATTTTATGTGTAATTAACTGGGTAAATTTTATAAAGAATGTTATACTGGATTTCAGAAATCTTTGGTAATAATAGATGATAATACTTAGCAATTAACTAAGCTTTCTGCCAATTAATTTTATCTTTTATAATGGCTCCCCATAAAATATGCTCTTGAATTAATCTGATTTAATAAAGAGATATGCATCTTGATAAACTTAATATTACATTTTTTGTCTCAAAATACTTAGAGTGACAATAAGTAAATTAGGATGGTTTGGGACAATTATATGATGGTCATATAAATATAATAACTTCACCGGAATAGCATATAAAGCTAAAATAAATTCTGGAAAAGATACAGGGAAACTACATTTTGATTTAAAATTTTGGAAATCTAAAATACTGTCAAATAAGTCCAAAATAAAAATAATAACCTAAGCATCTTAAAATACAAATGTATTTTTATTCAGAATACATCTATTATTCCAAATAGTCAATGTATTATGTTAAAAAACACAGTATTGTTGTCCTTAGTGTTTCAGCTTAAGAATCTAACAAAGGATCTGGGAGTTTCATACTTTCAAAGTCACACTGAATTAGAAAATTAACGTCACCACATCTCTTATTCTTGGAATATGGGAAAAAATTGACTAATTATGCAACAAAATCATTTTGATTCACTTAAATCAAAATGCTTTGACTGAGCTGCTAAAATTTGTAGCTTGTAAAGTGACTTTGAGTATTTATCAGGAAAGTGCTATGTTAACAAAGTTAAACTGTTTTCTGGCATTAAAATCATTAGCAACAGAAATGTGTTGTTTTCTGTTTATTGTGATACAGTCCCATTCCTTGTGGAATCTATACTAATAAAAGGCAAAACCCTCACTGACTGACTGATTCACTCACTCACTGACTCACTCATCACTAATTCTCCAACGTCCCGTGTAGGTGGAAGGCTGAAATTTGGCAGGCTCATTCCTTACAGCTTACTTACAAAAGTTAGACAGGTTTCATTTCGAAATTCTACACGTAATGGTCATAACTGGAACCTACTTTCGTCCATATACTGTAATAGCCTGCAGCTCGGTTACCGTGTGAGCCGGAGTTGCATCTCGCATCATCACGCCTCCCATGTAATTGAGTACCTGCCCATATAAGGTAAACATTCACGGGTGAAGGACTTTGCTTAGCATATTCATAAGTGCAGCTACTGCGGAAACCCTCCCACAGTGAAGGTGCAAGAGAAACTTTTAAGTGCCGGGTCTGAGCTAAAATTAAATAAAGCCGTGGACATCACAAGATGGCACAAGATATTCGCGAGATACAAGTTTAATGAGAAGACGCAGGGTATAAAGCCTCGATGCTAAAGACCTGGCGAAGTCATGCCTTCTCTGCTGGCCTAAAAAAATATCTGAATTGCAAATTGATGTTAATTATATTTGTCCATGAATACTTATTAAATAATTCCAAATAGTCTGTCCGCTTCCTTTCATAGCTTTTCCGATGGTTATGCTGCTTCCAGACATGTATTTTCGTATTAAAGCATTTAACCAATCAAATTTCAGCCATCATTTGTTGCCAGGCAGAGTGGCCTTCACAATCCGTTGTGCAGGCCCTCTAACACAGAATAAATGTCCGTTAAACTGTTGCTTCAACCAATCAGATTTTAAGTTGGTGTCAGTAGGGCCCTCTAGCAGGCGTACGGCAACGCCACCGTATTCAGACCCATTGATTGGATAGAAGCCGATATGAGGAACACTACGAGGCCACTGAACGCACCGCAGGCGCTCTGAGCGCAAGATCCTCGCGTGCACTACCGCCAACTTCATGGCAAGATTCTGGACAATATTATCAGACAAGATTTCAAGACCACGAAAAACTGATGTTTGTCACACTCCTCTACCCCCAAAAGTTTCGGGAATACAAGAAAAATTTCCCACATGCAGCCTTGTCCAGTTTAACACAAGAGCCAGGGAGCAGTTTTTGATCTGTCTCGGCTAAAAACAGAACTGACTGTAACGTATGCCATGGATGATTTTGCAGGAAAATCTCCCACTGATCTCCTTGACTTCATTCATCAGAAAAGTCTGAATGAGAGCATAGGACAGCTGTTCACATCAGTATATTTAGCAATGACCATTCCCGTGAACACTGCTTCTGTCGAGCGGACATTTTCAGCCCTAAAGCGAATTAAAACTTATGACAGAAATACGACAGGGCAGGTTCGACTTTCAGCATTAGCTTCGACGGCGATAGAAAGGGACTTTTTGATGGAACTGAAGTGCACGGATAATCTGTACGACAGAGTAATTGAACTGTTTTTGAGGAAAGAGAGGAGGATAGATTTTGTTTACAAATAATCCGAATTTTTGGTGAGTGAAATGTTGCGATTTTCCTAAATAATATTGCAGGTTTATGAGTTATTATTGATGTTTTTTATGTGTGTCGCGGTTGTAGCTGCAGTAGAAAGGAACTTGTTCACCCCTGGTTTGTCTATGCAATAAAGGCATTTATTGTGGCTACAGGAGTTATCTATCTGTGATGCAGCGGCTCTTTATACTGTATTTCTGCATATTAAAATGGTTTTTATAACCATAAATTATTTTTTGAGGGGCGGGTTGATTCAGATGGAGCACTACTGAAGGCCTAGGTGTGAGATGCACGGTCTGCCACTGGAACAGATGATACGTAAATTGGATGAACATTACAACCCGAAAATAAACTAAACTGTAGAGAGGTTCAGATTAACTTCTCCCAGTGCGTTTCTCTAAATCCTCTGTGCGGGAACATTATCATAAGGCTTAACAATCTTATTGTTACACCTTCTACGTGCACTGAACCGTCCTTGTTACGAAGTCTTCCTTGCTTTACCGCTGGCTGCTTCTTTCCATTCACCTTCCTAGCTCTTTATTTAAACGGTTTTCCTTCTCACTTTTCCACTCCTTCACTGTCTTTTCCCTTTTCGTTCAAAATACGCGTCTCCTTGCCTTTTTACAGTCAGCTCCCCTTATGTCACACCATGGTACGTTTAGCACAAGTTAATACCGGGAATGCCTGTTAAACATCTTACATTCACGAGTGGCGATTTGCGTAGTAAACACTTCGATGAATGAAACTTGTTATCTTTACAATGGTTGACAAACACGGAATGTAACTTCATAACAACACGTCCTCCAAATATGAACCTGATTGAAAGAAATAATGATAATCAAATCCTTGATGACAGCAACACTCATAACAGTGACAACACAATTACATTGACAATAAGGTTATGTTATTTTTAAAATGTTTCCTTTTCTTTTTCATTACTTCTTTAACACACTACTTCTCCACTGCGAAGCGCGGGTATTTTGCTAGTACTTAATAATAAGCATATGGCTGCACTGTTTACTCGAACTGGCTTCTAATTAGATTTATTTTTTATTTTTTTTTGCTGGTCTTTTGGCTGTTGGGTTGGATTGAACAATCCTGTAAATAGGTTTGTTTGCGCTGAGTCTGGAGAATGGATCAACATTAATGACCTGACCTTTCCCTTTAGAAAAATCGAATGAGTAACTCTTGCCCTTTAGGCTTTTCTTGCTCTTCTCTCCTGGAACCTTGAATTTGGATTCAACATTTTAATTCAAGCAAAAGAATATACATATGACATTGGCTAGCAATTGTGTGGATTTTATCTCTCTGCAATTCAAGTGAATGAGGCTTAACCATTCTGGCTAAAAGAAAGGTTAGAATATTATGTAGGGCCTACCACGACTGATTCTTTTCGAGCAAAAAAAAGTTTCTAAATTGTAATTAAATTATTTTTCTAAATGTTATTTCAGTATCTGGCTATCAAAAACTGGTAAAATTATACTACAGTGTTCTTGAGGGCCCCATACAGTCACAGGTCTTTGGAACATCCTAACTCTCATTATGGTGCCTCTACATAGCAAGCAAACCCAACATTCCCACAGACTGTGAGCATTGTAGAAGTAAAGCCATACTGTATTTCAAAATGATATCTGTAATAAAATCTAAGAAAACAAGAAAATAAATAAATAAAATGATACATTATAAATACAGACAAAATTATTTAGTTTGAGTAGACTTAAGATTGTACATGTATTGTAATTTATATATTATTGTTTCTACTATGGCTGTACTTTCCTTGGTAAATCTCTTCCTACTTGTGTACACAACAGAAAAATATACATAACAATTCAAACCACTGTGAAAAGGTGGCACGGAGATGGTGAGAATAAGCTTCCACAGAACAGAGTGGAGAGAAACAACAATGTTGGGAATTTAACCCAGTAAGCCTTGAAAGAGATTCCCGCCCTGAAGAATGTCATCAGATGCCTACTTAATAATGTACTCCAGTACTACAAAGTCTAAAATAGCAATTAAAAAGGTGACTGAGTTATATAGCACCCTCCACAAAATGAACCACCTGGACCGGGACCTGAGTGCAGCAGATGACACCTTAGCACCACACTGGAACAGCAATTGCAGGTCAAGGGTCTTGCTCAAGGACACAACCCGGCATAGAGTAAAAACCAATAGGATTTATTTTTTTAGAGATAAAATACACCAGTCCTCTAAGGCCATATTTGTAATGCAGATTTGGTTTCCATGTTACAAGAATAGCATACAGGAGCAACTCCAGAGGTAGGCCAGAGAAGAGCTGTGAGACTAATTCAAAGGTGGTAAAGACTAATGGACTTGAATATTTTCATCCTTGGCATGTAAAAATGAGAACAAAATCATTTACATGTATTAGAAATTATGAGTAAAACTGACAATACTGCCCTCACCAGGAAAAGGAAATGAGAAGATTGGATGAGATGGAATGAGTAAAATGTTACTTTAAAATAGGTTTGTTACTTTAGCATGATGATTGATGGTTAAGTTTTTTAAGGGCCTGAACCTATTCAGGTAGCATCTGGTTCAAGGCAAATATAAATTTTGGACACCAGTCCATTGCAGGGCACACTTGTGCACAATTGGCAATCTGGTCATCAATAAATATAATACATAGGCATCTTTGGGATGTGGGAGAAAAATCAGCATACCAGGAATAAGGCAGTAAAGCAATCCAGAACCACAAGATGCATGTGCAAACTACACACAGGCAGCATCTTGGGCAGAATTCAAACCCACTATTTTAGAGCTGGGAGACACCAGCACTCAAACTGTATCAGGCAAGGAATAAAGAAATGGCCAGAAACCCTTTTTTTTTTAGCACAGAACATTGGATATACAGAGTAAATTATCTAGCAATGTAGTTGAAAGCAGCCCCTCGGGGACTTTCAAATCCTAACCAGAGAATATTTTTTAATATTTGAAGTGTAAACAGATTATCAAGCTAATCTGCCTTTGGCTGAATGGCCTGTTCTTATACACTTTTTCTTTTGTGTGTATAATTAAATGTTGGTGAATTGTGAATGTTTGTAGCATTGACTGTTTTTCAGTATAGGAACGTATACACATATCTCAGTGTGTATAGTTCTTTAATCAGCACTGGTTTCTCAGTGAAATAAAACCCAGCCTTATTGTAGCTCATTTAAATATTATAAACCAGGCTTTTCAAGTCACCATCAAAACTTACTTTCATCAGTTCCCATCACTCATACATTGCATATGATTTGAAGTTTTTTTTTTTTTAGTTCTTGAACTTTATAGCAGTGTGGCCAGTTTATTATTACCACTTTCTAAGAAATACATGCCTGTTCCTCCAAGATGTGTGGAATATCAACAGCGTCTTTAAAATATCTCTCCATGGCAACAGAAGAATACAAATCAGAAGTAAAGGGCCAGCTGCGAGATTAGTAATTTTCACTGATTGCATATGAGTGTCCTGATCCTAACAATCAACCTGCTATTACAGTCCCATTCTGACTGTCTTAAACTAGAAGAGACAGACTATGCTTAGAAAAGAAAAGCACAGCGACTGGTGAAGCTTTTAACAAAGTATATTGCAGTAACAGGCAGATGGGGTTTCTATACAGTAGCTCACACAAGAATGACTGTTACAACTGCTGCACAAATAGGCAGCATAATTTCATACTTCAAACCTCTCATACCCGTGCCTTTTCCACATAGGGCATAAAAGCAATAAAATAAAAAAAGTTTTCAATAGGCCAATTGGGTTCAAGCAAGAAACTAACAAATAAATGAAATGATTTAAACTTATCCTACTTTTATCAGTCAATTGGTGTAATTCATACATATTTGCAACAGACAACAAAATGCCTAAACATTACCTGATCAGCTTGATGTCTCTGAGCACACATAGATTTATAAATTGATATTTTGAGGCCTCCCTTGTCCTTTGCCTATCCTCTTCTCTACAGATTCTTCTTCTTACTGGACTCACATAAATCTTCCTTCTCTATTCAGCCAATGTATATACAGTAGCAACATAAGAACAAAATGTTTGATACTGTATACACGAGGACTGCTGTTAGGTTTGTCAGCCAGGTGGGTGCATTATTTGCTGTCTAGGTTTCTTTTGTTACTCATTTACTTTATTGCTATATCTTGTATAGTTATGCTAGCAGTTCTACACTGGACATTATTGACAGCTGTCTTATTATGTCTGTTTAAGGCCAGCTTAGCCAGCTTGTTATTTATATTCCTGTCTAAATCATTTATGTATATTAAAAAATGCAGGAGCCCAAGCACTGACCTTTGCAGGACACCACTCTTAACTTCACCCTATTCTGGTAAGGTTCAATGCACCATAACCCTCTGCTTCCTGTGTTTTAGCCAATTCCGCACCCATCCACATACTACACCCTGACTTCCCACCTCTTTTAGTTTGATGCCCAACCTCTCATTTGGCACCTTATTAAATGGTTCCAGAAAGTCAAGATAAATAACATCACATGCACTGCTCTAGTTGTATCCTTTTGTGCTTCCTAATTGAATTCCAACATGTCAGTAAAACACAATCTCACTCATCTGAACCTTGCAGACTGTCATGTGTTGCTCAAACTTTTTCTTATTAAATCCTTCCATTAATTTACCTTTGATGCATGCTAAGCTTTGTGGGTTATACATTACTTGAATCCTGATCACTCTTTCTAAGTAACTGGAAAACATTTGCCATTTTCCAGTCCTTCAGAACTTCCCCAGTGCACAGTACCTTCCTAAAAATATGTGCCTAGGGTTTATACAGTATATGTACTCACTAAACTCCTTTAGCGCTTGAGTATAAATATTATCTAGTCCTGGTGATTTGTTTGATTTCAGCCTATTTGATTTAAACCTGACTTCTCCCTCTACAATTTCTAAATCACTCTGTACCTCCTTAGTAGTTCCTCTTACCAGTGAGAGGTTATCCACTTCATCACTTGAGAAGATTTCAGAAAAATGTGAGTTTAGAGCATCTGCTATTTCACTGTATTTTTAATTCCCCTTTACTATTTATTTTACAATTCACCTCCTTCTTGACTGTTCTTTTACCACTAAAAGACTGGGTCACATTATTTCACATTATCTGCTATATTCCTCTATAACTGCATTTTAGCTTCCCTAATATCCTTACTTAATGGTTGCCCTCATGTTCTCATACACCCTATGATTCACTATGGTGTAAACAAAACACGCAAGAACAAAGTCAAAGTGTTGGGGGCCATCCCTGTTTAGTAAAGTTGAAGGGTTAGTAATTTGGTCTTTACAGACTTGAGTCCAGAATGGAAGTGATCGATATAAGAATGGCATACATATATATAAAATGGAACAACAGAAAGTAATTTAACAAGCAGGTGGAATACTAGGATCAAAGTGGTGTCATCTGAAGGTGGGACTTTGAGGGGTGGAACCAGAAGTGATATCATAAGCCGGAGGCAATTATTATTGGTGTGATTCTTCAGCTGAAAGAGTTAGAGTACAGCGCCAACCCCCAGTCTGGCGAGCCAATTTGAGTCTGTAAACTATCTCTTATTTGCACGTGTGCGACAATGAAGTTATTAGTCTTACACACCTTATACAGCTGTTTTATCATTTACAGCTTCTTTTTCAACTCCTTATTAATCCTATGCAGTTTTTGTTTTTTTATCTCCTACTAATGTGTCATTTTGGGATGTATCTGTTCTGTATTACATGTAAACCATCTTTTAACCTGTTCCCTGCTCCAAGACTCCACATTAAAAACCTTACCCCAGTTTTTCCCTTTGAGTCTTTGCTGCATCTATTAAAAATGTGCCCTTCCAAAGTATAACTTAACAGCTTTATTCTTTGCATCTACGCTCTGGCAAAACACTAAGAATCTCTATATATAATCTTCATTTGGATCTTGATCTTTGTTTGTCCGCAAATAAATTAGAAGAAGAAGCACTAGATGGCAGTAGAGAGACAGCTAAAACATAGGCATTGCATTAAAAATCTCCTCCAGGCTTATACTACTGAAGACTGTAGTACTCCAGTCACACCTCAAAAAACAGACATTCAAACTAAACAAATTGTTGTGCTTTAAATTAACTAAAAACATCTTTATTTAGATCTTGATCTTTGTTTGTTCACGAATTTGACGCATGCGTAGACCACTTTCCAGTTTAGTACGTTGTTGTTACTCACGGATGTCAACAATGTGCCGGAATAACGAAAGGGGTGGTGGACAGTGTTACGCTGATTAGCTCCTGAGGCCTGGTTAGAGAATGAGATTGCCAAAGATAAAAGGTACGTGCCTACATAACATATGAATGAAAGAAAGACAGTGGGTAAATGAATGACAACGTAACAGCACGTTCCGGAAATTATTATTGTTATGTTGTAGCCGGCGAGTGCTGCGTGTCTCACAGTTGTACCATGGCTTCCTCACATGTCAGTGAAGTGATCCCTATTTATGCTTTAAAGAGCCTGGATACCTATGTGTCCCCCTTTTATAACCATTGCTCCGTGTATATTGCCTTACTTTTTGGATTGCCACAAAGCAACCTGCAAGATTGGAGAATGGTTGAGAAGACATCATGAGAGGAAATGATAACATCATGAAAACGAGACAGACTGTGAACGGACAGAAGCAGAAATGCTACCACACCACCACATAATTACTATTCGAACAGTGATTCCGAGTAGGCTGTTCCTATCGAATCAATGTCCAAGGGTTTTCTTTTGTAATTTTGTTTCCCTTATAAAAAATCGTAATGCTGTGCGACGAAAGGCCCAGTTCACGACTGGCAGCTGCGTTTAAACAGGGAGCCCTTCACAGACAACTTTAACACATGCAACGTAGTTGGGTGCGCATGGCTAGTTGTATTATACTATGGTAACTTGACCCTAGCTGTGCATTTACTTCTACATCCTCAGTGCTATCCTGGATATAACAAAATATTAAATCTAGACAGGCTTCCCTTCACATTGGTGCTTTAACATATTGTGTTATAAAAACAGTCACTGATTATGTCTAAAAACTCCTGTTCTTGTATCCTCCTACCTCCCATGAATATACTATCTCTTTGTAAACTTGCCTTGTTAATATAATGAATAAGATGTGCATTGAAATTACTGTCTGCATTGGGGGGACTATAGCAGTGGTTCTCAACCTGTGGGGTGGGCCCCCCTAGGGGGGTGCAAAGTAACAAAAAGGGGGGCGCAAAGATGTGAAGAAAGAAAACAAGAATCAAAAATATGAAAAAAACATCTGTTGAAACCAAAACAAATTAACTTAAACTACATTCTGATATTAGAACAATAAATACAGAGTTAGATAAATGTTGATGAAAGTTAAGTAGGTATAATAAAATATGCATCTCCATTTCAAAAAAATGTTAGGGGGGGTGCGATTAAATCTGTTATGAAAACTCGGGTTGCAAATACTTAAAGGTTAAGAAACGCTGGACTATAGCATACTAAAACAAGGCCTCTTTCCCAAATGCTTTCCAGATAAATCCAGATGTCCTCACTAAGATTGGGCTCATCATCCAATTGAGGAAGACATGCATTCAAACTCTGTTTGACTAAAACAGAAACACCCCCTTTTTCTGTTCTGTCTATCCTTTCTAAAAATTTGCACCCATCTATGTTATACTCATCCTTGTTTTTTTATTTAGCCAGGTTTCTGTTATTGCTATCTTCTTATATAATACTCTACCGTGGCTGTCCGTTTGTCTGTCCAGGACTTTAAATCACCTATAGCTCGCAAACTGTTTGACCTATTGACCTGAAATTTAGTACACATATACTACGTGACCTCTATTGTCCTCTTTCAGGGTGATGATTTTTAGTACTCACTTTATTTTTATTTTATTTTATTGTAGAATCAACTCTTGGCAGCGGGCTCAGGGCGGCAGTGTGGCACATGTGTATGGGCGCCGTTCTCATTCCTACCACCCTTACCGTCACTTCCTCTACTTCTTCATATTTTAAATCAATCTTGAGGCAGATTGAACACTTAAGTGCCAGCTTAAGTGAAAAATCAAGAAAAACATGCTAAGTAATTGTAACACAAAAATGACTTAATCAGGTTTAATGCGAAAAGATGCCGACATAAGAAGAGAAGAAGCGTATCAATCTCTGAGCAAACAAATGCTAAACATACAGAGAAAGAGGATGAAAACTATAAGTCAAGTGTATTCACTGCACATTATTATGCAGTCCGCTGTTACTAGTAATATCATAATTATGATCAGCTACACAACTCCAACTCACTTGTGTTATTTTTAATGTGTCCAGCTTTTAGGCTATTTTTAATGTGTTACTTATTTTAGTTTTGGACTTAAATTTTTGTTAGAATTTATGTTACTATACATATTATTTTTCACACTAGTGTTTGTTTTCTCATGTACAGTTCTAAACTTGGCTTGTCAAAAACTCCCTGCACCCTTCACTACCTAGTTTAAACAATACTCAATACTACTCATACACATCTCCAATAAATTAGTGCTCCTCCAGTTCAAATGGATCCCATCACATCAGAACAGGTCACATTTGCTATGAAAGGAGTCGCAGTGCCCCCTAATCCAATGCTTTTCCATCCTACACCTAGATTTGAGACATGCATTAAACCAGGCTTCTGGATTTTGGTCTCGTCCGATGCGAGAGATGGACGTCTGAAGTGGAGCTCCGCTAGCAGTGGTGCTATTTTTCATATTATTTGCTTATTATTCTGAGATATCCTGTATTTATTCAACCCGAGAGGGACCGCTACAGTATATGTAAACACATATAAACATGGCCAACAAGAAGGGGGGTCCGAAAGAATCGAAGACTAAAGCTACATCCAAGCTGCGATCAGCAAGCCCTAGTTCGAGATACGGCCTCTCAGAGACAGACCTGGATCAGATGGGCGAAAGTACAGACTCCTCGGGACCACGGTCCGCTACATCGCCGCCGCTGAGAGCGAAAAGGGGAGCGAAGGTGCGATCGTGAGTGCAGATGTGGATAGCTCGCCGATTGGAGAGGATTACCTGAAACTGGAAAAGGCGGGAGGTCCGCGGCTTCAGTTACGCAATCACGCGGGACTGGAGCAGCGGGACACCGCTTCAGCAGAGTCTGCTGCTTCATCTACGGTACAAGAAGGCACATTTGAGCTATCTGAACTGAAAGTGTTGCCGCGCTGACCTCAGGCAAGATATAAAGAAAAGCGAGAAGGCTAATGAGAAAGCAACGGCAAAGGCACATGAGAGACTGAAACAGGAGATGAAACAGGCCAATGAATGTCTGCGACAGGAAATCCAACAGGCAAATGAAAGGCTTCGTCAAGAGGTACAGCTTGAACTTCGACAGGTGCTGGGTAAAATTGAAGAGCGCATTGAGAAAAACTCGGCTAAACTGAGCACGCTTGCTGATCGATTGGAGCATCTTAGTGAGACATTCACGAATCGGATCGAAATAGCCGAACATCTAGCTGCCAGTGCCGAGGAAAGAGCAGTAAATGTCAGTTCGGAATGTAAAAAACTCGGAGAAAAACTTGGAGACAGACTGGCTGCTTTAGAAGATGGGAATAGAAGGTATAATGTCAGAATTGAAGGCTTGCCGGAGAATCGAGAAAGTTTAAACCCGGTGAAATTCGCAACTGAACTTTTTTCTAAAATAATCGGGGGCGACTTTAAAGCAGAATCTGAGATAGCAGCGCTTACGCGTCACGCTGATCAAACACCGTCAGACCCCGACCAAGATCTTTTATAGTCCGTTTTGAACGATTATCATTTAAGTTAGAGGTGATGGAACTCCTCAGGAAAAAAAGGAAGATATTATATATGAAGATTGCCAATTCGCGTCTTCCCTGACTTCTCTCCAGCAACAGCTATCAAACGCGCCCTTCTATAATATTAAACAGCGCTACGGCAAGCCAATGTCAAATACGGCCTCCTGTATCCGCAAAACTGAAAGTGGAATGGCAGGGCATTTCTATGTTTTCGCTAGCAAGGAGGAGGCAGAAAATGAGTTAAGAAAGCTGATCCGGGACTATTCTGATACATAATTGTGAGTCATGGCGGTAAATGATAAAGCTAGGATTAATAATCTACTGTCTGATCTATTTGTTTTAAAATACGGGTTTTTATCAGCATATATTCTCATATTCTTATATTATTTTTACTTACTTTTTACTTATCATTACTTAGTATTACTAGGGCGCTAAATGTTTGTGTTTTATTGTGCTTAATTACGTTTTCCTCCTCTTTTTTTTTCTTTCTAATTATTTCATGTGTACCCTAAATGAGACTGTTCAATATCATACCCTTGGTTTGCTGTTATTGCTATTACTGCATTAAGACTTGTTATGCTTGTTTTGGACACATCTTTAACACCATCACCTGGGTTTATTATCTGGGGATATCATCTTAATGCACTAAAATTGATGAAGATTATATGTATGTATGTATGTATGTATATATATATATATATATGTATATGTGTATATGTATATATATATATATATTAAGTGCAAAATTCTTTTCTTTTTTTTCTTTTTCCTCTTTTAAAGACTATATTGGTAACAGATATCTCTATCTTTTAACCTTAAAGCGCCACTGCATGGGGGCTTGATGTGCTTTGGACGTGCTCTGTCTCTGGGTATGTCAGAGGACTGGGACTGCATGAAGTGGGTTTTAGCCTCACCTGGGGAGGCAAAAAGGGAGGGTGGGGGTTAAGGGGAAGAGAAAGAGAGCAGGCTTGATCTATATCTAATCTATCATCTCAATCTTTATAATTATAACTATCAACGTAATAATAAGCTGCATGGCAACAACTCTTGGGGAATAGGAAATTAAGACCTAAACTATTTCACTTCCAGTTAAGACTATAATATGACACCAAAACTCAGAATCAGTGTCTCCATGATGGGACAGTTAACTTCGTAAGCTGGAATGTTAAAGGCCTGAATCACGAATTAAAGAGAAAGAAAGTACTTTCTCACCTAACAGGTCTAAATGCTAAAATAGTATTTTTACAGGAAACCCACTTACTAAGTAAGGATCAGTTCCGCTGCAAAAGACTGGACTGGCCAAATGTTCCATTCTAGTTTTACAAAGAAAACTAGAGGGGTGGGAATTCTCATACATAGAACAGTACCATTTGTAGCATCAGATGTAGTATTGGATCCTGAAGGGAGATATGTGATGGTCATGGGAGACTTATCTAACTGTAAAATGATTTTGATAAATGTTTATGCACCTAATGTTGATGATAAGGAATTTATACAAAATTTATTTGCATCCATTCCCAATCTGAACACTCATAAACTTATAATGGCTGGGGACTTTAATTGTGTTCTAAATCCACTTTTAGATAAGACTTCCTCCACAGGGGAACGCAACTAACACCGCAAAGATAATTACAAAGTTTATAACTGATCACAACTTATCAGATCCCTGGAGGTTTTAAACCCAAATTCAAGAACATATTCTTTCTACTCACCAGTACATCATTGCTACTCAAGGATTGATTACTTCTTTATAGATAATAACTTCTTGCCTAAGATTAAATCTTGTAAATACGATGCTATTGTTATTTCAGACCATGCTCCGATGATCTTGGAGCTGAAATTACTAAGCCCCATACACTCACCCGCAGATGGCGCCTCAATCCGCTTCTATTAGCTGACGAGAATTGTACTGAATTTATATCCAAACAAATTGAATTCTTTCTAGAGACAAATACATCCCCTGAGATCTCTGCAGGAACACTCTGGGAAACTCTTAAGGCCTTCTTAAGAGGACAGATTATCTCATATCTTTCCCACAGAAATAAATCCGCGAAGAAAGTAGCAGAGATAAAAAGCGAAATTACTAAAATAGATGAAGAACATGCCAGACTACCAAGCGAGACTCTACATAAGAGGAGGCAGGCTCTACATTCAGAATTAAACCTCTTGACAACTAAAGAAACCGAACAACTAATTTACAAATCCAGACATCATTATTATGAACATGGAGAGAAAGCTAATAAGCTTTTAGCGCAACAAATTCACAAGCAAGAAGTGCAACGCAATCTCGTAATTACTAACACGAATGGAGATAAAATCATCGAACACAAAAATATAATGTGCACTTTTAGAGACTACTATAAATCCCTATATACTACTGAGTTTAAAGAAGACAATATACAATCTAATGCATTTCTGGATAAATTACAGATACCACAAATTGACGCTATTAGTGTGGAGGAGCTCGATAAACCTCTGTCATTATCAGAATTACTGGATGCTATAAAGTCACTCCAAGGTGGAAAAGCAGCAGGCCCTGATGGCTACCCTGCAGAGTTTTACAAGAAATTCTCCGCTCAGCTAGCTCCCTCCTATTAGCAACATTTACAGAAGCCAGAGATAACCAATCTCTTCCACAAACCTTTCGCCAAGCACTAATCACTGTCTTTCCAAAACAAAATAAGGACTTATTACAATGTGCATCATACAGACCAATTTCACTTCTGAATAACGACGTTAAAATACTCTCTAAAATCATAGCTAGAAGGATGGAGAAAGTGCTCCCTCAATAATATCACAAGACCAAACTGGATTTATTAGGGGCCGACACTTATCTTCAAATCTTCGACGCCTGTTTAATGTAATATACTCACCAACTAAATCAAACACCCCAGAAATATTATTATCATTGGATGCAGAAAAGCATTCGACATGATTGAATGGAAATACCTTTTACTATTTTGGAGAAGTTTGGGTTTGGCCCAACATTTGTGCATGGATTAAATTACTGTATACTAACCCAGAAGCTTCAGTTTGCATCAATAACATTTGCTCAGACTACTTTAAACTAGAACGTGGCACAAGACAAGGATGCCCTTTGTCACCACTGCTGTTTGCAATTGCCATTGAACCACTGGCAATACATTGTCGAAATACTGATCAGATAAAGGGGATTAGCAGAGAAGGACTGGAACAGAAAATCTCATTATATGCAGATGACATGGTACTGTATATATCGGACCAGAAAATTCTGTGCCTGCAGTCTTAGCAGCACTCACAGAATTTCAAAAGCTCTCTGGTCTCAGAATTAATCTGAATAAAAGTGTACTCTTTCCGTGAATTCGCAAGCATATAATATTAGATTAGACA
Source organism: Polypterus senegalus (assembly GCF_016835505.1). NCBI lineage: Eukaryota > Metazoa > Chordata > Cladistia > Polypteriformes > Polypteridae > Polypterus > Polypterus senegalus. The sequence continues at coordinate 76,145,032 of NC_053164.1, forward strand.
CCCTTCCTTTTATCATTGCAGAACAGTTTAAATACCTCGGGTAAACATCACAAGTAAACATAAAGCTCTTTATCAAAAAATTTCGTCGTCTGTATGGAAAAAATTAAACAAGACTTGCATAGATGGTCAACCCTTCATCTCACACTAGCTGGAAGAATTAACACTGTTAAGATGAATATTCTTCCTAAGCTCCTTTTTATTTCAAAACATACCAATATACATTAATAAATCGTTCTTTAAGCAATTAGATTCAACAATAACCTCATTTATTTGGAATTCTAAACATCCACGCATCAAAAGAGCGACCCTACAAAGACAAAAGGCAGAAGGCGGCATGGCTCTACCTAACTTCCAGTTTTATTACTGGGCGCAAATATACAGTCGATAAGAACCTGGACACAAATAGAAGAACATACACAGGCATGGACCGCAATAGAAGTAAAATCCTGCAGTACTTCTTTGTATTCCTTGCTTTGTGCTCCAATAAACACACGCTATCGGCAATACACTAATAACCCAATTGTGCTCCACTCACTTAGAATCTGGAACCAATGTAGAAAGCATTTTAAGACGGAGAAGCTTCTTTCTGTGGCACCCCTGCAAAAGAACCACCTCTTTCAACCCTCACAAACATATGCAGTTTTAATATCTGGAAAAATTTGGAATTAACTTGCTTAGAGACCTTTATATAGACAACGTCTTTGCATCCTATGAACAATTACGTTCCAAATTTAACATTCCAGCTACAAATTTCTTTCACTATCTTCAAATCAGGAACTTTGTTAAACAGAACCTTCCAGATTTTCCTCATCTTGCACCCTCATCCACGCTGGAAAAATTATTGCTCAATTTCAAGGAGTTAGACTCCATCTCTACAATATATAAAATCCTTTTACAATCCCTTCCTTTCAAAGATCCAAGAGGACACTGGGAAAATGACCTCTCAATTAATATATCAGAAAAGGAGTGGAAAGTAGCAATGCAGAGAATTCACTCAAGCTCCATATGCAAAGCATACAATTATACAACTCAAAATTATATATCGAGCACATCTGTCTCGACTAAAACTCTCCAAAATGTTTCCAGGGCATGATCCAACCTGCGAACGTTGCAACCAAGCCCCAGCCTCACTAGGTCACATGTTCTGGGCCTGCTCCAAATTAACATTATTCTGGACAAAAATTTTTAATTACCTCTCAGACAGTCTTGGACTCACAATCCCTCCTAACCCATTAACAGCTGTGTTTGGGGTTCTTCCAGAGGGTCTTAAAGTGGAGAAAGACAAACAAACTGTGATTGCATTCACTACACTGTTGGCACGCAGACTTATTCTGATAAACTGGAAGAACCCAAACTCTCCTCTTTTAAGTCAGTGGGAAACTGATGTGTTATATTATTTAAAATTGGAAAAATCAAATACTCAGTTAGAGGATCTGTGCAGACTTTTTCAAAACATGGCAGGATCTAATCAGTAATATTTTGAAATGATTTTATAAAGCACAGAGAATTTGTTGATTTAGGTATTTTTAAAAGCCTTAAATTTTACACCGTTTGGCTTGCTCTCTCTCTCAAGGGTGGGGATCGATCTGTTCTTAGCATAATTCTTTTTTTTGTAAAACTTGATTGCTATGTATTGATTGTAATAAAATTAATAAATAAATAAAAAAAAAAAAAAAACAGGCTTCTTGTCTCCTCAGTCTTACCTGGAGTGGCACATGGCATGGGTAGAACTTCAAAGAAGAGTACCTTGTCAGTTCTGCTTCTCAGCCTGGTACCTAACTCTTTAAGTTCGGATTGCATAACTGACAGCCTGCCCTTATATATGTCATTTGTTCCAACATGGACAATGACAACTTTATCCACCCCTGTTCTGGCCAAGAGGCTATCCACCCTTCCTGAGAGATATCTGACCTGTGCACCTGGAAGTCCATACACTATGCAAGACTCTCCATCTCTGGAACAAACCTGTGCTTCAATCCCCCTAAAGATTGAGTCTCCCACTATCACAGCCTCATTCATTCTGGGAACCGGTTTTAATCTGGCCTGTTAGGGATCCTCATGCGTGCCTACTAATTTAGAGTTTCCAGAGTCACCATCCAGTTTTGCAAGAACCTGAAAACAGTTTGACACTTCTAATACTGAGGTTGATGCTCCACGACATTGTGCACCCTTTGCCTTACACCTACATCCAACTATGGCCCATCTATCTCTACCTATCTGGTCTGGAGTCTCCTCTCACTCCACTCTACACCATCTCCATAAAGAGCACCTGGGCCAGGTCTGCCAATTCCTTACTACAATGTAGGCCAGACAACTTTACGTCCAGTTCAGCTATGCTGAGCTTGACATCCTGGATCAGCTGGCATATTCTGTAGACAGAGCCTTCAAAGAGGACTGACTCCTCCAATTCACGCTGCAAAAAGTCCATAATCCAACAGGACTTGAATTGCACTGGCTTTTCTTTGGATTACTAAACTGGTCAACCCCTATTAATTAAATTAAAATTATTTAACTATAGTAAAATTATTAAAATGAATAAATTCACATCAGATTAAAGAACTACTACAGTTATTTAACACCATCAGTTACTTTAAGATCCTGTAATACTCTCCCCCTCGACTGCCTGCTGTGCGTCTTTCTTTGAAGTTATAAAACTTTACTTTTCCCAGTCTGTTTAACTTACTTTGCACCACTTGTATTATTTCCTCTCTTTGAAGCTCTCTGCTTACATTATTTGTACTCCTTCTCATTACTGAACCCTTATGCTGGCGCCCTTCTAATTGCACTGACTTTCCTGACTACTAAGAACTGTTCTGTCAAGTAAAATTTTTTACCACGATTTCCTTCTTACTAAGAAAACTCACCTACTGAATGTCCGCCTCAAGTTATTTACTTATTCATTGGTCTATTTCTACCACCTCATGCACCTTCTCTAGATGCCTGTCTTTGTACCACTGAGTCCCTCTCTTCGTCAGCCACCTACCTGTGCTTAAAATAAATGCTTTCTTCCTTTCTGCCCTTTCTTTCTGCTGAAACTAATACTTTACAGTACAAGTGCTATATGGTGTTCTATCCAATTATTCTTTATATGCCTTAACTTATTTCCATTAAGGAATCAGTGTTATTTTTAACTCTTCATCACTACGACACTAGTTATTTATTTATTTACAGACTTGCCAGTTACTGCAAATACTTATTGTGCTTTCTGCCTTGCCAAGCCGTGCCACACCTTGCCTCATAGATGCTACATTTTTTCATTTTTCCAAATGTTTATCCAGCCACTCAGCTACCTTTGCTCCTTCTAAAGGGAAAAAAAACTTTCAATACAACTCCTTAGCGACAACCAAAAAACGTTTTAAGGAGCATAATGTGTATGTTACTTAACTGTCAAACAGCAGTAAAGCAAAACGCTCAGCATTTCATCCACTTCCACTTGCAAGAATGAAGTCAGCACGTCAGTATGGCAGTCATAGTCCTGAAAATAAGGAGAAACGGAAAGTAAATAGAACAAAATAATAAATAAAAAGAAAGCTTAGCAGTGCAGGGAAGTATCAAATGGAAGAAATCATAGAAGTAAAAAGAATAGTAATTTCAAGAAAAAATTATAAAAAGCCCAAAGTAAAAGCCAAAAGGGAAAATCCAAATTAAGGGCAAAAAATGTAATATACAAAATACTAAAGAAGGCATATTCTTTAAGCAAATAATTACCAGGACAGCATTATATCAAAAGAAAAGTTAAATACAAATTCAAAGTCATAACTCATACTTTAGAACAGGCATGTCAAACTCACTACCATTGGTGGGCCGCTTAGACTGCCATACGTGCGTCAGTGGGCCGCACTGTAACCAATAATATTTTACTATTATTCAAAGTTACTGTAGCTTTCTTTCCAATACTGAAAACTTTAAAAAATGGAACACTTAAAGTTTAAAAAAAAAGCAATTTATGTCTTTACAATCTCCGTACAACAGCATACAATTAGTCTTAGCCTCTTAGCTAAGTACTTATATTATTATATTATATTCATTATATTATATTCATTGCTTATATAGGAGTCTTACAGTGTGAGATTTATTTATTTTGTCCCAACACTTGGCATCTCTTGTTAGTAACCAGTTTGTCAATATCAGGCTTGAAATCTTGTGCAGCTACAACTTTTATGAGGGATGAAAGGTGCTCGACAGTAAGCCTTCAGTGATGTTGAGTTTTGGTAGCTTTCATTAACGAAAAAAATTGCTCCCAAAGGTAAGTGCTTCCAAACATAGACAGTACTCTCGATGCCAACTTACGGATCTGCACATATGAGGGTGGCAGGTAATCATACAAGCCTGGCACACCAACTTCATTGTATTTTGCCATCAGAATAGAATCTGACTGCAGTTCAATTAATTCCATTTGGATATTCTCAGGCGCATTTTCAACGTTGTAAGAGTATGGTGACATAAACAGCACAAAGTCCTATTCGTGTGAACTGAAATCGCAAAAACGCTCACTGAATTCATTGCTCAGTAATACAAGTTGGAAAACAAATCCTCCAAAAATCAATTTTTACTTTATTAAGTTTACTTCAAAGTGTATATTGTAAAATAAGCCGATATGCAAAAGCCCCCTGACCTACACTAATTATACATACTCAAAATTACAAAAATTTGTTAATAAACAACTCACCAACTTCTCGGGTCCACTTCAGATCTTTAGCTGTAGTCTGCACTGTTCGTTACAATACTAGCACAAAATTACATAAAACTAGAGCAAAAAAACGTGAAAATATGTGAGCTATTACTACTCGTAATGATCAGTTCTGCCCAGTGGCCACTCTCAGCAGCCCAGCCAGTAGTGTAGCCCAGTGGTCCGCAACCTTTTTGACACCAAGGACCGCTTTACTAGAAGCAATTTTTTCCAGGGACCGGTGGCTTGTTGGAGGTTGGAGTTTGTGGGGTGATTATGGGTGGGTTCGAGGGCAGTTTTATACAAAATTTACATTACATTTCTATTACTGTTAAGTTAGAATTTAGTAATAGAAATTATACAGCTTACCATAATACAGAATCAGTGAGAGCCCTGAGCTTGTTTTCCTGCAACCAGACGATCCCATCTGGGGACGATGGAAGACAGTGACACGCGAAGTGTGTTGCTTATGTTCAGTCTACTCCATAATCTCGTTTTGGTTGATGTCACTGCAGAAAACGTGCATCACAAAGATAGGATGTTGGAAATAGAAGCAGCTTCAATAGCTTCTTTCGCATTATTTTAATCTTCTCCTGTCTACAAGTTATGCTGACAAGAATTTTTATCAGCATTTCCTTACAATAATATACTTTCAGGGTGAGAATGATGCCCAAATCCAATGGCTGAAGCACTGCTGTGCAATTGGGTAGGAGGAATTCAACATGAACATTATCTAAATGCAGAAGCATGTTGTGGGCAGCACAGTTATCAATCAGAAGCCAAATCATCCTTTTCTTCTTCTTTATATTGTGAAGTTTCTGAACTCTTTTGGGACCCCCAACACACCAGCCAATGGGAACGACATGCTGAAGTGCGTCCCGAAGCACTATTGGCGTTTCTGTTTGAAATTGTTTGTCCGGGTCCCAAGAGAGTTTAAAAACCTCATATTTTCTTGAATGAGTGCCGCATTAATAGAAATGTTTCTTGAACGAGCGTCACTGAACCACGTAAAAACGGCTTTTTCGGCGTCTTCAAATGCAGCAGTTCGTATGCGTTTGCAACCCGAGATTTTTCTTCTTTTTTTGCATATAACAAAGACATATGCATTGCATTTGTCATTCCAATAGATTGCACATCACAAACATTAACACTGTTATCATTTTTTCATGTCTGCCATTTCTATAGAAGGGTGACAATGAGTTAAATTCCAATGGATGTTTTTCAAATGTTGGCGAGCTATAAGGAAAAGGTATCACTTAAAACTACACAAAACAAAAACAGCAAAAAAACAGTACAAGGAAAGTTCAAAGAAAGAACATTTTTTACAATGCTTCTGTTTGGGGATCGTTGTGCAAATGTGCACAACTGAGCTGCAACCACAGACAGAACTAACTGCTCTGTGGATGATTCATTCATGCATTTCAAGGTCACTTCGTTGTAATGAAAGCATCTGCTGCTGTATGTAGATAGATAGATAGATAGATAGATAGGTAGATAGATAGATAGATAGATAGATAGATAGATAGATAGATAGATAGATAGATAGATAGATAGATAGATACTTTATTAATCCCAAGGGGAAATTCACATAATCCAGCAGCAGTATACTGATACAAAGAAACAATATTAAATTAAATAGTAATAAAAATGAAAAGAATTTAAATAAAATTAATGTTCGCATTTACTACTTCGTAGTAACGAGATTTCTATGGACTCGTGTCATATGGGTGTAAGCAGGAGTTCATATCAGGAAATTTCAATAAAGTTAATTGATAGATTGTTTAAGGGAGGAGAAATTTGGTGGGTGGAGTAGAAAAAGATAAAGATAGAAAAAAAACACAGAAGTGGTTTTTGTGTAGCTCAGTGCACTATGTCCACAGTTGTGTTCTTAAAGAAATAATTATAACTGGCAAATAGTCCACAAAACTGGGGTGACCATCTCTTTATGCCTTTCCACACATCGAAGACTCAGTCGGCTACGCTACCGAGGTCGCCCGCAAGACAAGAAGAACCGACGCCGAATTCTGGTAAGGAGAGTAGCGGATTCTTAACACCCGCTCTTACACTGGTGGCAGCGGCGGTTGGTTAAGTTTGTGGACATTAATTTGCATTTCTATAGACGGCGTGGATATTACCGCTATTGCTTGAGGACACTTTAGTAACTATTGGTGTCAGTTTTACAAGTTGAGCTACGTTCTGCACGCTACTGCGCGTTTTTTTCTTTCTGAAACATGGCGGATGACGAGCAACAACCCGCTGTTATTCCGCAGCATAGGGATATCGCCGATACTGTGAACGCACAACTGCCGTTTAGAGTCGAATTGCCTCCACCCTTCACCGGCGACGGAGTTGAGCCATTTACTTTGTGGATACAACGATTAGAAGTGGCTCTGGATGTTTCAGTAGCTCCGTTAGAAAAGGCTAAGCTTCTCCCAACAAAACTCAGTGGCGCGGCGTTCTCATACTGGCAGAGCCTCTTCCCCGATGTAAAGGCTGACTACGTGCTGGCTAAAGCTAGTCTGAGCACCGTTTTTGGAAGACAGCAGTTTTTGGCCACATTTCAAACGTACTTGAACGCTCGCCCTCGCAAACCCAAAGAACCACTAGAGGTTTATGCAGCAGACTTGACTAACCTAGTCGCTGAAGCTTTTCCACAATACGCTGCTGACGCTCAAAGTTGTGAAATTTTTAGACGGTTTGTGTCGGGATTAGATCCGTCTCTTCAACTAAAAATCCATGAGCATGGCGCAGTGACACTGGATGCTGCATTGAAAGTAGCAAGGCAGTGTGAACGTGCTCAGTTAGCTCTCAGCATAGCTGGCCCATCAAATGTCATACCAGTGACTGTCACACAACACAATACAGACAGCCGTGCTGCTGATCCTATGACTGACTTAGTCACTGCTATTGCTGATCTCCGATCTGACTTACATGACTTACAACAGTCTAATAAATGCTATACCGATGAGAGATTGGCCAAACTCACACAGCAGTTTTCTGACCTTAAACATGAAGTGAAAGAAATACGGAGCACATCTCATGCCTGTGGAATGTCAGATCTTACCTGTTGCACTGGTCATCACTCAAAACAACAGAACTACCATCGGTGCCACTGTCAGGACTGGTACAATTCTACCAAAAATTCCTACGCAGGAAGAAATCACTCTCTATGATGACGTCTCTACACCATCTTTCCGAGCTTCATCACCTCGTCGTTACACCTATTCTGATGATGACTGCTTTCCTCAAAATGGTGATCCCGGCTCTCGGCAACATCGAAGCCGCTCCCCAACCTCTCAGCATCCAAGGGTCTACCATTCCCGAACAGATAACCATGATAATTTTTCTCCCTCCAAGTACTTTTATGATAATTCACCTGTCCGCTCTCCTTCAGGTGAGCGCAGAGCCCATGCTGCAATACATTCTTCTAACACTGATTATAGTGACAGACCCCATAGAGCTCCTTCCCCATCCACAGGTCCCCTCTACAGACAAAATAGACCCTCCTCACCCACTACTGTATGTCACACCATTGGAGACATACTTCAGATAGCTATCACACACCTCCCACAAGACGGGTGCATTTTTCCACGCCAGACAACACTCTGTCTTCCTCTAAACATAGTCAGGGAAACTATTAGAAGCTGGTATTGAGGACCAAATGTCAGTTTCTGATCACATATCGGTCCACCCGCATAATGTTGATTCAAATGCACACATCAGCCCTACTCCATTTATACAGTACAACTCACAATAGCTGGAGCTGAACTCCATGCTTTAGTGGACACTGGCTCCGGTCTCTCGCTGATCACAGATGACTGCCGCAGATCTATTCCAACATTGTCTTCTCAGCCCATCAGTAAGACATTTGTCCTTGCTACCTCTGTGACTGGGCACTTCTTGGATATGTTGGGATCTATTACTGCCCCTGTACATGTTGGAGACATTACCTTTTGTCATGTTTTCCATGTGGTTCGTTCTTCCAGCCACCCTGTGATTTTAGGATGGGACTTCCTAACCCAGCATCATGTGACCTTGAACCTGCCGCATGCACATTTGTCATTGTACGACACCACAGTGGCTCTCTCCTCCCCTCAACATCTTGTCCCTATACAGTGTGCCGCCACTCTTGTCTCATCAGTGACTGTCCCAGCTTTGTCAGAAATGGCAATTGCAGTCTCTGTTATGGGAAGCTGCATAGCTTCATCCCATGTCAATAACTTTGTTGGCATTATAGAGCCACACCACTCCTCTACACTGTCATTAGCTGTCGCTAGAACATTAACATCAGTAAACAATGGCAGAGGCTTTGTCAGAGTTGTTAATCCATCCACAGACCCTGTTTCCCTCAGTGAAGGATGCCCTTTAGGCCAGCTGTTTTCTATCACAGGCCAGGGACACGAGGAATACACCTTAGTGTCAGCAGTTACTGCTAGTTATGCGTCTAATGAAGCACTGCCACAGGTAGACATGTCTGAAACAAATTTGTCTTCAGCAGAAGTAATACAACTTGAAACATTACTACGGGACTATTCAGATATTTTTAGCTCACACCCTTATGATTATGGCAGAACAAACCTGGTCACTCACAGTATCCTTACGGGGGATGCTAAGCCAATCAAATTACGTCCATATAGAGTTTCTCCAGCAACCCAGGTTCTGTTGCAACAGGAAGTGAAGAAGCTCCTGGAGCATAATATTATTGAGGAATCTCATAGCCCATGGTCGGCTCCAGTTGTATTAGTTAGGAAAAAGGATGGTACCCACAGATTTTGCGTTGATTACCGTCGCCTTAATGCAGTTACTGTTAAAGACTCTCACCCACTTCCCAGGGTTGATGACACACTGGATAGGTTATCTGGTTCCCGAATATTTAGTACTATTGACCTTACTGCAGGATACTGGCAAATTCCACTTGATTCAAGAGACAAGGAGAACACTGCTTTCTCTACAGGTGTTGGACTTTATCAGTTCAGAATGATGCCAATGGGTATTTCTAATGCCCCTCCAAGTTTTCAGCGGTTGATGGAGTTGGTGCTCCGTGGCTTACACTGGAGCATATGTTTAATATATCTTGACGACATTATTGTCTACAGTGAGGATTTCTCCCAACACCTTCAGCATTTACGCGAGGTTTTCCTACGTTTCCGTGAATCTGGGCTCAAGCTCAAACCCACAAAGTGCCATCTGGCACGCTCCACTGTCACATTTTTAGGCCACCACATTTCGAGTGAAGGCATTCAGCCAGATTCTACAAACACAGACAAAGTCGCATCATAGCCTGTCCCACAATCACCTACTCAGGTCAGAGCCTTTCTTGGCCTTTGTTCCTATTACAGACGATTCATTAAACAGTTTGCCCATACCGCTGAGCCTTTGCATCACCTTACGCACAAAGGTGTGCCATTCATCTGACAGCTGAAGCAGATGAAGCCTTTCACACACTAAAACAGGCTTTAATATCCCCACCAATCATGGCATTTCCCAATCTGTCAATTCCTTTTTTTCTATACACAGATGCCTCTCTTCATGCTATTGGTTCTGTTTTAGCACAACACATTGATGGTAAAGAGCATGTAATAGCATATTCTAGTCACTTGCTCTCAGCTTCAGAGAGAAAGTGGTCAACATTTGACCGTGAGCTCTTTGCTATTGTTTGGTCAGTCCGTCACTTCCGCCATTACTTAACTTTCCATCCCTTCACCATCATCACAGACCATAAACCCTTGGTTGGTCTTAAAAAGCTTCCTTTAGATCAAGACCCCACAGGAAGAAGGGCACGGTGGTCTATCGAGTTAGACCTTTATGACTGGCATGTTATACATCGTGATGGAGCTAAACATCTTAATGCTGATGCCCTGTCTCGGCGCCCACCTGACCCTTCCCAGGCTGCTCTGTCATCATTACCTGTCACATCAAGTACTCAAACTGCAACAGCTTCAACCCAGACTGATGTTGCTTCAACACTCACTCAGCTTCAGCTCACTGCTTCTCAAAGTTATACATCACAGCCAGTTTCAACCACTAGTCTTGTGAACATACAAGGGGATTGGAACATTGCTGAACAGCAACAGAAGGATCCTGATCTTACAACTGTTCTCTCTTGGCTGGAGAGGGGACACCGGCCCCCTCTTTGGAGACTTCATGATGCGTCCCCTTATCTAAGGAAACTATGGTCACAGTTTGGTCGTCTTATACTAGATAATGGACTGTTGTATCGACGCTTGTGCCAACCTTCTCACAGAACAGTTAAACAAATTATTATTCCTACCTCACTGATTCCCCAAGTACTCTATAATGTTCATGGACACCCAGCAGCTGGTCATTATGGATTGGCCAAAACAATGGACAGAGCAACACAGTCTTTTAACTGGCCTTATATGTCTTCAGACATTGCTAATTACTGTCAACAATGTGCTGCTTGTCAGTCCAGGCGGTCCCCTGTACCTCGCCCACGGGCTCCTTTGGTTTCCATTTCACCTGAACGGCCTTTTCAGATTGTTGCTGCAGATATAACAGAATTGCCAGTTTCCACGAAAGGCCACCATTATGTGTTAGTGCTAATGGATCTTTATACTAAATTTGTCAACCTCTATCCGTTAAGGGATCAGACTGCTGTCTCAGTTGCACGTTGTATTTTTGAACAATTTATCCCACAACATGGAATTCCTGAAGCTCTGCACTCAGACCAAGGTCGTCAATTTGAGTCAGACCTCATAAAACACCTTTGCAACTTGTTATCAATCGACAAGCGCCGCACTTCTCCCTATCATGCACAATGCGATGGAGCAGTGGAACGCTATAACCGTACCTTAAAGGAGGAACTGGCTAAATATCTATTTGACTTAGGTCAAGAATGGGACAATCATTTACCTCAAGTGGCACTGGCATATAACACAACAACTCATGCCAGCACAGGTTTCACACCTTTCTTTTGGCTCATGGGCGGGAGGCCAGAGTTCCACTTAATATAATGGACAACGAAATTGGCTATTCCACCTCTGCAACAGCTGGCACCCCGGCAGCATATGCAGCCTCATTGAAAGCAAGACTTACAGATGCCTACAGATCTGCAACTGCATTTAGGAATAAGGCGCAACAACAGCAACAGCTGTACTACAATCGCCATGTAAAGTACACACCGTATAGAATTGGAGACCTAGTACTGATAGATAACCCAGCACATCGTCAAAACAAATTAGCTCCACGTTGGATTGGCCCTTATGAGATTCTTTGCCCTCTACAATCATCTGAAAATGACCCTCCTGTCAACTTTAAGCTCCAGGATTTGTCAAAACCCCAGACTAAACCAAAAGTTATTCATTACAATCGACTGAAGCCATATGTTACAAAACCTCATCATGAGGTTTCTCATCATCACCCAAACTTTGTTTCACCTCCACCTTTAAACAACTTATCAGGTCTTATTCCAAGTCATGTATCACCAGCTGTACCTTCAGTTCCTACACAGCTTCAATCACAAGTACAATTGCCTGATCCTACTGTTGCAAGCCAGGGCTGTACTTCCTCTACAACAGACCCAATCCCCACACCACCTAGTTCACCCAGGAATGACATAAGTTTAGGTAGCCCAGGATCATCAGCTTCTTCTCCTTGTGTTAATGACTTGCCTCCATGTCAGAGGAACATGCCTGCAAGATTTAAGGACTTTGTGTTATATTAAGTTGTTTTATTGTTAGTATTGTTTTGATTAGAGCTAAATGCTCACTGGACGTATGCTAAATCTGCACACTGTTTATGTGCAAGCATTACTTACTGATGTTTTGGATTTTGTTAGAACACTCTTCTCATTTTATGGGGAAATCTGCCTTTAATTAATTATCACTGTTTAATTACTGTTTAGGTAAGGTCTGATTGTGGTTCACCTACATTGTTGTTGCTTTTACTATATTTCTGAAAAATGTTACTGAAATGAGGACATTTCTTATGGGGTAAGGGAGTAATGTAAGCAGGAGTTCATATCAGGAAATTTCAATAAAGTTAATTGATAGATTGTTTAAGGGAGGAGAAATTTGGTGGGTGGAGTAGAAAAAGATAAAGATAGAAAAAAAACACAGAAGTGGTTTTTGTGTAGCTCAGTGCGCTATGTCCACAGTTGTGTTCTTAAAGAAATAAATATAACTGGCAAATAGTCCACAAAACAGGGGTGACCATCTCTTTATGCCTTTCCACACATCGAAGACTCAGTCGGCTACGCTACCGAGGTCGCCCAAAGACAAGAAGAACCGACGCCGAATTCTGGTAAGGGGAGTAGCGGATTCTTAACACCCGCTCTTACACGGGGAAACTGTCAGAAACATAAAAATACTTTGTTGTTATATTCTCTTACTGCGGTCTCTCTCCTCTCTCTGTGCCGCTGCAAAGCTACGACTGCCTAGTGTTCTGAAAAGTGTCCTCAGTGAAGGGGGCAGCCTTTTTGCTGTAGCCCTTCTCTGAGTGAGTCTCCGTTGCTGGCAGTTCTCTCCGGGCCGCGGACCACAGCCTAGCACTTCAGTTGTGACGTCGCGGCTGCAACTATACTAGCAGATGACGTTTCCGGTACCGTAATGCTATGGGAAAACGTGCTTTTGTCAGAAGACAGAAGTAAGAAAAGTCAATAAGTAACGCCGAAGATGCAGAATGATTCAATCACAAACGATAGTAATCATTTTGTACAAGTTTAGTGCTAACTAGGATCTGTCATGCGGGCCGCACAGATTTCTGTTGCAGGGGACCGCGTGTTTGACATGCCTGCTTTAGAAAACCATTTAGGTATAAATATGTTTTTGTTATTATTTTAGACATTTTCCAAGAAAAACCTGGCAAAGCCCAGGGAATAGCAACAATAGTTCAATAGGAAGGTGGGTTTATAATTTACAATACAATACAATAGTTTATTTTTGTATAGCCCAAAATCACACAGGAAAAGCCGTAATGGGCTTTAACAGGCCCTGCCTCTTGACATCCCCCCAGCCTTGACTCTCTAAGAAGACAAGGAAAAACTCCCAAAAAACCCTGTAGGGAAAATGGAAGAAACCTTGGGAGAGGCAGTTCAAAGAGAGACCCCTTTCCAGGTAGGCTGGGCGTGCAGTGGGTGTCAAAAGAAGGGGGTCAATACAATAAAATACACAGAACAGAACAAATCCTCAATACAGAATAAAAATAAAATTTTTAGAAGTACGGAGCAGAATTTAACAGTAGATGATATCATATAATAAGATTTGGATATTTTTAGAGTCATGGAGACCTCGTCCATCAAGCTGCCTCCCCCATTTGGCCATTCCACGGCTAAAAACAGTGCTGGGCCAGCCAATCCGATGAAAGGACCCCTCTTTCCCATGATTCCTGCGATCCTCTATCAGGGATGACTTTACCGTAGGCAGGCAAAACAACTTGGCAGGTGGGCCACATTTGAGTACCGATAAGAGAAACAGAATAGGTGAGGGTTAGTATTCAATTATAACTGTCATATTACTTATGTTTTAGTGCTAATGACTAACAACAGAGATGCAGTCTGTACAGTTAATCAGCAGCTCTAATCAGGATATGCTAAACTGAAGTAGTGAGTCTTCAGCCGGGATTTAAAAGCTGAGACCAAAGTGGCATCTCTGATAGAAGCAGGCAGACCATTCCACAATTTAGGGGCCCTGTAAATAAAAGCTCGACCTCCCACTGTTATTTTATAAATCCTTGGACTCATAAGCAGACCGGCATCCTGAGATCTTAATGTGCGCTCTGATTTGTAAGTCATGATAAGTTTAAAAAGTCAAAAGAGACTGTCTTTCATCTGTATTCTGTTCATTCTGTATTTCAGAAAGTTACCCTTTATTTTACACAAATTGAGTGTTCTTACAGGTGTTTTCATGGTTTACTCAGCCAGGATTCTAATTCTTTAATAGGTTTTTTGATATTATGCTTAGTGATTTTGAATTTCATTTTGTCTGTTTCCGCCACCATTTTGTATTTTACGGGTGCCTCTATTTTGTCTGCAGTATCATTAAGAATACTGCTTCTGTTATTAGTGGTGTGTCCTTAGAGATTATGACCTTTGACTGACAATGTGACACTTAGGAAATGTCGTGGAAAGTATGTCTTATCTAAATATTCTGATAACAAAATCTTTTTCAAGACATTTTCACTCATTTCAGAACTCTTTTTTAAATAGTTTTTTTGGCCTTGATTCATGCTTAGTTTTGACTTTGATTTTTGTCTCTCATTTTGGCTTTGGTTGTGGTGTTGATTTCCCATTGTTGACTACCTTTTCAGGTATTTGCTACATCTTTTTAACTGGGTAATGGGTATTATCATAAATGCTCCTTGCTAGCATATCTAGCATAAAAAACACAAGGGAAAACAAACACACAAAAAAATAAAGGAGTGGAAAAAGAAAATCAGATTAAGGGCAAGATATAAAAAGAATATTAAGAAGTAACAGCTGGCATACACACTGGTAAAATCATCAGCCCAACAATACTAAAAAAATGATAAAATAACAAAATACACAAAAACAATTCAAAACATATTTGATTGATATACCGTATGTAAGGATCTTGTTAAAAAATAGTAGAGCCAGAGATCTAAAAAGGAATTGACCAACAAATGAAATACTATTAAAGATTAGGCAAACTTCTGAAAATTCTAACTGAGAACCTTTTCGTAATTAAATTGTTACCTACAAGAGGTGTTTTGAGAGTTTTTACCCCAAACCTAGGGTGCCTCATCTACCACCATCTCAAATACTGTAGCACCCTCGGCATTACTTGTGATGAATTGAGTCACATGCTTAATAATAGGTACTAGTGTTAACACATTGTGATTTGTAAATTGTGTTAATGTAAGAAAATTAATTTTAAATTAGCTCATGCTAGTTTAAAACAGAATATTTCAAAAACCAAAACCCAAAACTAAATAACTCGGATTCCTGATGCCTTATCACTTACTTTCCTAGTTCTCCACCCTACATCAGTAACTTTTCCTGTAACTTCCCATCCCTGGTCCCTGCTTCCGTCCACCATTTACTTCTTTTGGCATTCCTTCATCCTTGCCAGTTTGGGCAGCTAGGGGCTTAGAGCCCAATTTGCCTGTCTGTGCCTGTAGCCCTCCTAGCTGTAGTAGCTAAATCTCAAAGTATTTCCAGAATGGCATAGCACTGGATATCAATGAGTATGGCTGTTATTGGCTACACCTCTTCATTTCTTCAAGAACAGTCCAGAAGGATGTTATTTTTCATCAGAACATTTTATTATTATTTGTTTAAAAAGCTGGTGGGCTTACTCTCCATGACAAAGAGAGCAGCTCAGTAATCCTGGAAATAAATCAAACAGGGCCACAGCAACTTCAGATTTAGACAGCCATCTAATAAAAAGCCAAAAAAAGTATCAAGGACCACCTGTGTTTTTTAGGTAGCATGAACAAGTGGCACTTTTGACAGCTGCTGGGTCAAAAGAAATCCAGCATGGCCCAAAAATAGTATTACTTCTGTGAATATCTTCTGGGCGAGCAGTTTTGGAAAATAATTGAAGGAATATTGTGGTTTAACTGAAATTCAGTTGCTGCATCAAATTCTCTGCACACAACATGTAATGAAAATATTAATGAAATAACCTACCTCTCATTTTTTAGCAAAGGCTTATATACCACACATTTAGGGCTCTTCATCAGGGAAGGTCTTCTCTGTGGAGGAACACATTACATCCAGAGAAAGAAAATAGCATATCAAACGAGGCAATAAAACACACTGCATACTCATATAAAACACGTATCAGTGAAGCTGCAAGCCCAATGTCATTTTTCTAACATGATGGAGCAATAACCATTTTATTCAGGGTAAGAACAGAGCTTTCAGCAAAAAAGCAAGTTAAAATACAGAAAAAACAGCATTAAATTGTAATGTTACTGGTGTGAAAGTCAGCAAAATACAAGCTGCTGATATTTTACAAGCTGAAAACAGACGCAAATTATCATTACTATTTTCAAACCTTTCCTGCCTGTGGCTTAGGCAAGCATCTGTTACACCAAAAAGGTGTGCCATCTTGTTAATTCATTACTTCATCTGCCTGCCTAAAGCTGTAATCAGCTTTCCTTTTCTCCTAATCACAGATGACTAATAAAGGATCTTTTATAGAATGCTGCAGCTTATTTCCTAACACACGTAAAACATCCTTAGGAAACAACACCATGGCCTTCTATGAAACTTAGGGTGACCAGATGGTCCATTCAATTCAAGATACTTATATTCAAGAAAACTTGTGCAACTCACAATTATACCACAAATGAAAAGTTTGTGATTAAAGAATCACAGATGTTTAATATTTGCCTTTAAAATGTCTGTAGTCAGTTTCAGCTTCCCCTGTCCTCAGCCTGGTTGTAAATAGTATATGTACTTAATTTTATCTACGTAAGTTTGGATTGCTAGTGTGATCTTAGACAACAGTCTTTAAATAATATATTATGGTGTTGTTTGTAAGACTCTTTTAGGATTCCGAAAACTAAAATGTTCATAGTGCAATAAACAAAACAATTTTGTCTTTTACTGTCTTTTTCAATGAAATACAAGAAAATCCTGCAATGAGATAATTTAGCTCTGACGTCCCAATTAGAAGTTTAACCTAATGTTTATTTAGAGTGACAGAGAAGAATGGAATCACTCAATTGTCAGGAAATCTGTGGTCAAAATTCAGAATGGAAAAAACGTCAGTTTCTGACAAAAATGACCAATCAGTTTATTGACACCTTTTTTTATTTGTAATATTTTTGTAATACAAATGGCAAAAAATGCAAGAGACAAACCACAAATTACAGCCACTAAACATTTCAGTTCTACATTAAGGTACCTTTTTTCATTGTTTGTTGTTTGCATTCTTCTCAACAGAAATGAAAAATTGTAGCCTTTGTCACAACAAGCACACCAAGGAGCTACAAAAAGGTTTGGGGTTGCCGCCCCGTATATTGTTGGTTGTTGACACACAAAAAGCACTGGTATATTGGAATTCAAAACGGAACTGATTCACAGGTAGAAAATGGTGACTTTTAAGGGTAGGCAGAGGAGGTGACGTTATCGTGGCCAGAGCTGGAAGTGATGACATTGGGCCAAGAATCTGAAGTGACATCATCGGAGCCAAGCAGAATTTTTCCGAGATGGTCTGCAGGAGAAGAAGAGAAAGGGTTAATGTACTCTGCCCCTGTCTGGTTCTGCACAGAATTTCCCTCACTCAAGCCCTTTAGCTGCCTCCCATGCGTATGTGTGTGACACCTTGTATATAAAACAAGGTTCACACAAATAGATGTTCTGTACTTGTGGTTTATGTAAAACTAGCTTTCCCCCATGGCTCTGCCAGTGTAGTAGTGAAACAGGACAAACCTTAAAAATCAACAAACAAACAGGTATTGCTAGCTAAGGGGAGGCAAGATACACTCCAAAACATGGTGACAGGTAGACCGACTCAAATGGAGGTTGGTGCATGGGTGAGGAGAGCCCCGTCCGGCTCCCTACTCCTGATGTCACGCTTTCCCATCCCTTTGGCCTGCAGCCTGTGTCTTGGATTCGCACAAATAAATCGTTCCTGCAAGCTAACTATGATACTTAGTATGATGAGAGAAGTCGCAAAATCAACTGAAATGTTCAAGCAAATTATAAAATCTGATCTAAATCTGTTAAGTACTTTTCTTGTGAAAAGCAGACAGACAGAAAGACAGACAGACATTGGATTTTATATATTGTAAGGGACGGCTGGCAGTTTTTCCTGGCCGGGACGCCCCAGTAATGGAAGGTTGGGGAAGGCAGCTAATCAGGGACACTGCCTCCCCCAGGACGATAGATGGCAGCTTCCCTGTACTGCAGCAGTGCCACGGGGCACTATGGGACTTGGAGTTCGGCAACATAGCCCTGCTGGGTACCATGGGTGCCACCACGAAATGCTGCAGGGAGACTGGGGAGTCCCTAATGTTTACATAGCCCGGAAGTACTCCAAAGTCACGGGCACGCAAGCACAGAAGTACCTGAAGAAAAATACAATCCTCCACAATAAAATACAATTCCGGGTTAAGGACTATATAAAGGATTGGTGGTAGTGGACAGAGCATGCTAGGAGGTGTGGAGGAGAGATTTGGAGATTTAAATATTAATTTGTACATTTGTTTATTGTGGTGGAGTTGCTTTGGGCACTATTGACTTGGAGTAAAGAAATTAAACAGCTTCTTGGTGTTTTAAAAACATGTTGTCAGTGTCTGTGTGTCGGGTTAAGCGCTGGTATAACAACAACAACATTTATTTATATAGCACATTTTCATACAAATGATGTAGCTCAAAGTGCTTAACATGATGAAGAAAAGTAAAATAAAAGATAAAGTAAGAATTAAAATAAGACAACACTAATTAACATAGAATAAGAGTAAGGTCCGATGGCCAGGGAGGACAGAAAAAACAAAAAAAAAAACTCCAGACGGCTGGAAAGAAAAATAAAATCTACATGGGTTCCAGACCATGAGACTGCCCAGCCCCCTCTGGGCATTCTACCTAACATAAATGATCAGTCCTCATCATATTTAGGGTTCTCATGGAAGAACTTGATGATGATGGTCATGTAGACTTCTGGCTTTTAATCCATCAATGTAGGGACATCACGGTGCTTTGATTAGGTGGTGGTGGCGCAGGTTGCTACCATAGAAAACTGGGAAAAGAAACAGAGAAGAAAGTAGGGGTTAGTACAGATTTTAGAGCCATCATGAATAGTTATAATAAATTGAATATACAGAGTATCAGGATTAAATTAAAATGAAGTTATGAGAAGGCCATGTTAAAGTAATGTGTTTTCAGCAGTTTTTTAAAGTGCTCCATTGTATTAGCCTGGCAAATTCCTATTGGCAGGCTATTCCAGATTTTAGGTGCATAACAGCAGAAGGTCGCCTCAAAACTTCTTTTAAGTTTCGCTCTTGAAATTCTAAGCAGACACTCATTTGAGGATCTAAGGCAGGCATGTCAAACATGCAGCCCATGGCCCTTAACAGAAATCTGTGAGGCCTGCATGACAGATCCTAGTTAGCTTTGTTAGTTAGTTAGTTTTGTACTTGTACAAAATTATTACTATCATTTGTGATTGAATCATTCTGCATCTTTGGCGTTACTTATTGACTTTTTTTTCTTCCGCCTTCTGACAAAAGTGCATTTTCCCATGGCATTACGGTACCAGAAATGTCATCTGCTAGTATAGTTGCAGCTGCGGTGTCAGCTCCTCGATATCCTAGGCATGACATTGCCCCCCCCTTGACCAAAGTTAATTTAGCCGCGATGTCACAACTGAAGTGCTAGGCTGCAGCAGCCTGACGGACTACACTACTGGCTTGGCTGCTGAGACTGGCCACTAGGCAGAACTGACCATCACGAGTAGTAATAGCTTGCATATTTTCATGTAATGGAGCGGGAGATCGTCAGGCGGATCAGTGCGGCGTACGCAGTGATGCGGGCTCTGCATCGGTCTTTTGTGGTGAAAACGGAGCTGAGCTATTAGGCAAAGCTCTCAATTTACCGTTTGATCTACATTCCTACCCTCACCTATGGTCATGAGCTGTGGAAAGTGACCGAAAGAACAAGATCGCAAATACAAGCGGCTGAAATGAGTTTCCTCCACAGAGTGTCAGGGCTTTCCCTTTGTAAAGGACACATGATACTTCAGCAGGGTTTGAATCACAGCGTTTGCGTGACTTTTATTTTTACAAGTTATTGGGTGTCTTTAGTTTGCATAATTAATTGCACAGTTTTGCCGGGAATAGGAAAGGAAAATAGCGACATATGGGGTTAACAATCGAGCACCTCGCTGAAAAGTGAACAAGGTATTAATTTCTCTGTGTCATATGTAAAATAAAAGGTTGCGAATGTTTATGTTAAGTTATTTACATGCTTTTTATTTTGTACTTTGCCTTTTATAGCTCTTACGGTGTGTTTATGGAACAAGGTCATGGAAACGATAATAAAATTCATAAACCATCAGTCTGAGAGTTGACCATCACTCAGCCGGGGTCGCTACACTCTTAAAGATAGGGTGAGAAGCTCAGTCATCCGAGAGGAACTGCTCCTCCGCATTGAGAGGATTCAGATGAGGTGGCTCAGGCATCGGATCAGGATGCCTTCCTGGTGAGGGGAAGACCCAGGACACAATGTTACCATTTAAGTTAAGGAGCAGCTGAAAGAAGAAGAAATTTAATTTTAAGTTAAGGCAGCTTAGTAATCCCAAGTCAAATTTTAATAATGAGGCCAGTGTAATGCAAGTCCTGTTGGATGTTGGACTTTTTAGATGATGGTTTGGAAGAGCCAGTTGTCTATGAGGGCTACATCTGCAAGAGATGCCAGCTGATCCAGCACCTCGAGCTCAGGGTCGCTGAACTGGAGGAGGAGTTAGCTGACCTGCGTTGTAATAGAGAATTGGCGGACTTGGCTCAGGTGTCCTTTAGAGAGATAGTGTGCACCCTTAAGGTGGCGCGAGAGGAGATTCCAGACCAGACAGGTAGGAATAGGTGGGTCACAGTCACAAGGCGTAAGGTGAAGGGTGCACACTGTCCGGGGACATCAACCCCAGAATTAGAAGTGTCTAACCGTTATCATGTCCTAGCGGAACTGGACGATGACTCTGATAATTCTGAGGTGGTAGGCAGGGTTGAAGAGCCCCAACGGGCCACCTCAAAACCAGTTCCCAAAAAGAGAGAAGTAGTGATAGTTGGGGACTCAATCATTAGGGGGATTGAAGCGCAGGTGTGCTCCAGAGAGAGAGAGTCTCGCACGGTGTGTTGCCTTCCGGGAGCACAGGTGGGAGACCTCCCTGGAAGGGTGGATAGGCTCTTGGCCAGAGCGGGGGTGGATCCAGTTGTCATTGTCCACATTGGAACAAATGACATACATAAGGGTAGTCTGTCAGTTCTGCGATCCAAATTCAAAGAGTTAGGTACCAAGCTGAGGAGCAGAACTGACAAGGTAGTCTTCTCCGAAGTTCTGCCTGTGCCACGCGCCAGTCAAGGTAAGATTGAGGAGATTAGAAAGCTTAACGCGTGGCTCAAATCTTGGTGCAGGGTAGAAAGGTATAGGTTTATGGGGCATTGGGACTCCTTTTGGAACAGATGGGACCTGTTCCGCCGTGACGGGTTACATCTGAACCGGAGGGGCACCAATGTATTGGGGAGGCGTATGTGTAGGCTAGTCGAGGATTGTTTAAACTAGGGAATGGGGGGGCAGGGAGTTTAGGACAGGCCAGAATTAGATCTATACATGGAAGAACAAACAATGGTGTAGAAATAAAAATGCATAGTAATGTAAATTTTAAGCAAACACGTAAATGTAGAAGGATTAACACATTAAAAATAGCTTGCATTAATGCTAGAAGTATCAAAAATAAGGTAAGTGAGTTGAAGTTGTATGTAGCAGAGCATAATTATGATATTATAGCAATAACGGAAACCTGGCTAAACCTGGAGGGACTATGTCTCTCGGCTGCTCTGGGAACGCCTCTGGATTTCCCCGGGAGAGCTAGTAGAAGTGGCTGGGGAGAGGGAAGTCTGGGCATCTCTACTCAAGCTGATGCCCCCGCAACCCGATCTCGCATAAACGGAAGAGGATGGATGTTTTTTTGCTCTAGTTTTATGTAATTTTGTGCTAGTATTGTAACGAACAGTTAGTACAGACTACAGGTGAAGTGGATGTGAGAAGTTGGTGAGTTGCTTATTAACAATTTTTTGTGATTTTGAATTTGTAAAATTAGTGTAGGTCAGGGGGCTTTTTGCATATCGGCTTATTTTACAATATAAACTTTGAAGTAAACTTAGTAAAGTAAAATGAGATTTTTGGAGGATTTGCTTTCCAACTTGAATTACTGATTAATGAATTCAGTGAGTATTTTCGTGATTTCAGTTCACATGAAAAGGATTTTGCGCTGTTTACGTCACCATACTTTTACAACGTTGAGAATGTGCCTGAGAATATCCAAATGGAATTGATTGAACTGCAGTTAGATTCTATTCTGAAGGCAAAATATAATGAAGTTGGTGAGCCAGGCTTGTATGCTTACCTGCCACCCTCGTATGTGCAGATCCGTAAGTTGGCATCATTTCATCCCTCATAAAAGTTGCAGCTGCACAAGATTTAAAGTCTGATATTGACGAACTGGGTACTAACAAGAGATGCCAAGTGTCGGGACAAAAGAAATAAGTCTCAGACTGTAAGAATCCTATATAAGGATCTAGCTAAGAGGCTAAAACTCTAATTGTACGCTGTTGTACGGAGATTGTATGGAAATAAATTGCTTTTCTTTAAACTTTAAGTGTTAAATTTTTAAAAGTTTTCAGTATTGGAAAGAAAGCTACAGTATCTTTGTATAATAGTATTTGTTACAGTGCGGCCCGCTGACGCACATATAGCAGTCAAAGCGGCCCACCAATAGTAGTGAGTTTGACATGCCTGATCTAAGATTACGATTTGGAATATTATTCTGATATATAAGATGGAGCGAGATTATTTAAGGCTTAGTAAACCATAAAGTCAATTCTGAATGACACAGGTAACCAGTGTAGTGACATCAAAACTGGAGTAATGTGTTCAGATTTTCATTTCCTAGTTAGGATTCTAGCAGCTGCATTCTGCACTAGTTGCAAACGATTTATGTCTTTTTTGGGTAGTCCTGAGAGGAGTGCGTTACAGTAATCTAATCGACTGAAAACAAAAGCGTGAACTAATTTCTCAGCATCTTTCAATGATATAAGAGGTCTAACTTTTGCTATGTTTCTTAAGTGAAAAAATGCTGTCCTAGTGGTTTGATGAATATGCGATTTAAAATTCACGTTACAGTCAACAGTTACCCCTAAGTTCTTTACCTCCATCTTGACTTTTGATCCTAATGCATCAGAGTTTATTGCTAATAACCTCATTATATCCATTATTCTCAATCACTAAAATTTCTGCTTTCTCTTTATTTAGCTTGAGAAAATACAATATAGAATACAATATATAGTGCCATCTAGTGTTACGGTATGTACACATGAAAGTTGTGACATCACACACCAACAAACATGACTAACTATAACAAAACGTGGTGAAGAATGCCATCATATTACTTACTTTAAAAAACATCATTAAAAGCAGAAAAAAAAATAAAAAAAGAAATATTGTAATTAGGAAAAAATGTTAATTTCTAAGTGATTGCTTAATCTAATTTTGTTTCAGTTTCTTTAGATAGGCTTTCAACTTTATATAAATGTGAGGATTAATCCATTAGTCTTAACTAGAGTGCTAAAAACAAAAAACAGATATGCTGTAGGGATTGTGCGCTTAGGGCTGTAATTTGAATTCCAAACTCCGGAGGTGTGAGGTAGTAGTCATACTAACCACTTTTCCACCATCCCTAATATAGATAATATAAATGTCCTTATTCTGTTTTAACGGCAAATATGTTCTGAGATTTTTAAGCTTGGGAAGATCAGATGTTTCTGTAACCCCAGAGAGTGGTGATGTGTTACATGTGACAATAATAACATTATACTCCTGTAAGCAACCAATCACATTATCAGCTCATGACTCTCGGAGCATATGGCATAAAAAGGTTGTTGAATATAGATTTATGGTAAAGCTTCTTGCTAGTGCATTACTGTTAACATACCCAATACATTGTTTCTCTACTATCGATCCAAAGGGACTGCATTTCCTGCTATAAAGCTGTATTACAAATACAAAAGAATAATCCAAAATAAATACCTAAGTACGATACACTGTACCTGTTGATTTCAACAATATCTTAAGACCACAAAAGCCCACGTTACAAGTGTACAAATTGTTTAGAGATACCCAAATGCAAAATATTTCTAGGAGCAATAATATGGCAACAAAGTTTAAAATCAAAAGAAGAAAGAAATAAAGACCCGGAATAGCAAGAAAAACACCTTTCAGTTTTGTATTGTGAAAAGTCAGGGACCGCTAGAGTCATATGGCATATGGCAGATTGCAGGCATCAGGGAGTTTACCAAGGATACCGGATCCTTTGCATAGAGAGAGTGAAATCGAGAAGGGCTATCAAAAATTTACTAGGATTTTACTAGACATTCTGAGGAACAAGTAGAAGCATGGCGGTTTTAGAACACCTGGAGTTAGATTGCCAATTCAGGAGTGAGTTTGGGTTTTATGGTTAAATTTTGTTCAGTAATATTCCACCAAACCACAAAGGGGCAGAATTTTTTTTCCTATAAAAAATACATATGTAGGTAGCCATTCAGTAGCATGTAATGACTCAAGGGACTCTAGGAGCTTCTAATTGAATTATACACTGTTAATGCTGATGTAATAGTAGCATTGCTGCAACAAAGTGATTTCAGGATTTATGTAGAAGTGACCATGAGAGGTGATTTTGAAAAACCTCAATGAAATGGACAACTTGCCTTCTATAGCTAACTTCTCTGTTATTCTATGCTTTATAAATTTTCCTCTTATTCAAACTTTATGCTCTTTCTTTCACTGTTGTCTCTCGGTACAATCATCACTTAAATAGTTCAGCCTCTCACTGGAAATCTAATTCTTTCTTATGCTGGAATTTCTCCTTTTTCATTCTTTTCTTGTCTTCTTGAACCTTCAACTGCTAAGACTGATGGGTTTTCTTTTGGAAACATTGGCAAATGGCATTACAGTATATGGTGTGGCTGGTCAAGTGGCAGATGGCTCGTAGTCAGCATCACATGCTTATTTCTTAACTTTTGAGTCTTATCGTGTAGGGTGCAGATTTCTTGCTGGCTTGCTTGCCAGTGAGAAGTGGGAGGAGAATGGAGGGAGTGTCCATAGGGTGAACCTTTCATAATACAGTATAATCTCTCTTAAACGGCCACCTTGGGACTGGACCCATGGCCGGCTGCTGTTTTGGCTGGTTAATCCGACGCATACCTATTTTCATGTATAAAAATATTTCTAAGGTATGTACTGTACCTCTTCAACGTTCCTGAAGAAACCATATCCACAAGGCTTCATCCACAATTTCGCACACAGGTTTTTTTTCTCGTACAACGACTGGATAGTGTGGTGTCGAGGGTCCACAGCTCAAATCAAAAAGGCCACTTTTTAAATAAATAATCGCTGCACTAGCGGCTTAGCGAGGGGACATGGTATGTGTGGCCGATCGGTTCAGCGATCAAGGAGCTGGAGTGACCGGTATTGAAGACGACTGGCCGTCGAAAAGGCAGTGGCAGTCATGGAGGCTTTGGGCTGGTTTAACCCCAGTATGAGCACCATGGCTGCTGGGGAAAGAACCCAAGTCTCTGTCTGGATGGAGCCCGACGTAGCCAGGGATCGGAGGGCTACCGGACCAGTGTGGAAGGCAGCTGCACCTGCAGGTAGGGCGACTCCCCTGTTGCGTAGCACGATGGAAAAGCAGGGGAGCCGCCAGGTAGAAAGAATTTTAAGAGACTGCTTCCAGCCATTGTTTTAACCTCGTTTGCGTTGTTTTTAAAGGACTTGTTTTTTTACTAATGGATTTTAACCTCCACTAATTCACTCGTTTTAATGGATTATTTATTTAAAGAAGACTTTTGATACACTGCACCTTATTTAATTTGAACACTGTTTTGTTGTTTGCTGGTTTTAAAATACCTCTCACCTTCCAGGAAAGAAGGAAGTGCATACATATAAAGAAGAACTTAAGATTAAAAAACTTTTCTTTTATTGTATTTTATTTTAACAGACTGGTTAATCCGTTGGCTGGCTAATGCGAGGCCAGTTAAGAGGGATTGTACTGTATTTTAGAATATTCTTTTCAAACTGCCGATTGCAATTGATTTATCATAATTAACATTTGATCACAAAAATACGAAGTTGCTCCCTGAATCTAGGGGAGAGAGTTAAGGTTAAGGGTGGCTGGAAGGGGCCAGATAATTGTGAAGATAGAGATAAAAGAAAGCAGTAATGGATGAGAAAGGGAAAGGCGTGTTGGTGTTACTTTTGACATGGTAAGTGGGCAAGGTACATCCGTGAGTAAAGACTATTCAAGATTCATTTATTTGTGTCCAAAATGGCATCTGGGTTTTATTCTGTTCAATTGATTTGTATTTTGTGTTTTCTCTTACAGTATTTATCCCTCACTTGGTATTTTATTTTCAATTCATGCAATACATTCTTTCATTCTCTTTGGTCCTATTTTAGGTGTGGCGGGTGACCACAAAGGCCACCCATAAAGGAACTGCTGCAGTCAAATTATAACAAAATAAGCTGTGAAATGATTAAAGTCAATTTTTAAAACATTACAGGAAAATCAAAATGACAGGAAAAAAATCTAACTTACAGACATACTTTTTGTGATAATTTTTATTCTGTAATCATGTACCACTTAATTCCTGATGCTATAAAGAAAAGAATAGTAGTAATGCTAATAATATGGATTTCTTCAAAGAACAATTGTATTGCCTCAGAAATTGAATAACCTGGAAAGATCATTAAATGTGTAAAATGATAACCTTTAAATTATGTTAAGACAGTAATAACCTTGAGGGGGAAAGAGTAATAGATATGATATCACATCACCATT
Source organism: Polypterus senegalus (assembly GCF_016835505.1). Taxonomy (NCBI): domain Eukaryota; kingdom Metazoa; phylum Chordata; class Cladistia; order Polypteriformes; family Polypteridae; genus Polypterus; species Polypterus senegalus. The sequence continues at coordinate 76,172,236 of NC_053164.1, forward strand.
ATGGCTTTGGCTTATGGCTTATGAATATTGGAACTTAATGCACATCCATTTCTAAATATGATCAATTAAATTCCATTATTTATTTTAACTTCATACAATATTATACATGCATACAATAGTAGAATTATAAGGAATGAAAAGTGACTCAAATCAGTAAACAGGAGAATAAGTCCAGAAATGTAAGACAGCCAATAACACACATGTTGTCTTCTATGTTACAGGTCTTTAATGGTCTTTCAGGTTGGAGTATTTATTAGGGACAGAGCTCTACTTACTTTCTTATAGAATGTTTTGTGAGCACATATACTATAAGTAGTACTGAATATATGTCAGTGATGTTGAATGTACTATATAGTGCTAACAAAGAAAACATCTACATAAATTGTCTTAATAAGACACCAAACTAATTCCAGCCAGCAGAACAGCGCAAATGATGCTGGCATAGGTTATGTAAGTTCTTGGAGTTGTGTTGGGGAAGGGATGCCATCCTTTTATGAGAAATACAATCATTTGCTAATTCTGAGCTTAAAACAAACCTCAGAAATTGATTCAGCACTATTCAAAAGCCCTAAAGAGAACAACAAATGTGTACAGCGCCACATATAAAGGGAAGAAAACATTTTAAATGTCAGCCATTTGTAACATGCATTGCAATGCAGTCTGCAGTACATTCTTAGTTTTGTTGAGATCTAGTGGCTGCAATAGTTATGGTGTATGGATTTCTTCATTAATGTGCATTTTAAACCATTCATTGATCTCTCATGCTCTGTGGAAGAGATATTTCCATCCTGAAAAATACTACTGCCATTCACTATTACTTTTATATAGTTTATATACTATTGCAAGGTATTGCAGGGTGTGTATTCAGGGTGTTGTGTGTAAATGGGTGTAGAATTGACTAAAACACATGAAGCAGGGGGTTATGGCCTGTGGAACCTTATCAGAATTGGGTAATGTTAAGAATGGTTTCCCTTAGGAGTTAGTTGTAGGGCCTCTGCTATTTTTAATATGTATATATAAATGATTTGGAAAGCAATATAGATAACAAGCTGGTTAAGTTTGCAGATGATACCTAGCCAGGTAGATTGGCAGATAGTGTTGAATCTTTTGAGTCATTACAGAGAGACTTAGGCAGCATACAGGCTTAGGTAGATTAATGGTAGATGAAATTTAATATCAGTAAATGTAATGTCTTACACATAGAACGTAAAAAATGTTTAGTTTGAATACACAATGGGAGGTCTAAAAATCAAAAGTACACCTTATGAAAGGGATTTAGGACTCATAGTGGACTCGTTGCTATCAACTGTCAGGCAGTGTTCAAAAGCCATTAAGAAGGCTAACAGAATGTTAGGTTATATAGCAACCTGATGTGTAAATTACAAGTTTAAGGAGGTTATGCTTTCTCTTTATAACACACTAGTTAGACCTCATCTGGAGTACTTTGTACAGTTTTAGTTTCAGGGTTACTAAAAAGACATTGAAGCACTAGAAAAAGTCCAGAGAAGCGCCACTAGACTGATTCCAGGACTACAGGAGATGAATCAGGATTGAAAGAGTGGAGCCTTTTCAGTTTAAGCAAAAGGAGATTAAGAGGTGACATGATTGAAATGTTAAAAAATTATGAAGGGAATTAGTACAGTGGATCGAGACTGTTACATTAAAACTAGTTTAACAAGAATACAGGGACACAGTTGGAAACATGTAAACTGTAAACATTAGAAAGATTTTCTTCATAGACCATAGACAACCATAGACACATGGAATAATGTGCCGAGTAGTGTAATAAACAGTGGTGACTTTAGGGACCTTCAAAACTAGACTGGATGTTATTTTGGAAGAATTGAGTGTATAGGGTGCCACTGGCAAGCTTTGTTGAGCTGAATGGCCTGTTCTCATCCAGACTGTTCTAATATGCATTTGGGTTTACCTCGTCATCTAAGGGAAAACATTGACCATGCTGGTGAACCACATTCCACAGAGTTGATGATAAGTAGACATTCAGACCAGGGGTCTCATGTATAAACTGTGTGTACGCACAAAAATGTTGCATAAGCCTGTTCCAATGCTCATATCGCGATGTATAAAACCTAAATTTGGCATAAAGCCACGCACATTTTCACACTAGCTAAATGCTTGGTGTAAGTTCTCCACTCGGTTTTGCAAACTGCCGGCACCCAGCGTCAAAGCAGTGATTTTGTTCCAGTGTGGTTTCCCTTTCTTGTTTAGATCCACATCCCTGATGCAGCTTTATCATACACTGAAATTAACCGCATATTGTTTATTACTTTAAGGCATCTGATTGTAATTAACCAGTAACAATATAATGGTTAACGGAATAGTCAAACTATTCCAAATACCATTGCTGCTTTTCCTCTCAATGCACCACAGACTATTTATCCCACTGTATCGGAGTATGCAATCTAATCGGAAAGAGAATTATTGGTATACAGCATCAAACACATGCTGCCTCAGCTATGCTGCTTATTGAACTAGTCTCAAATGGAAAAAGCTTCAGAGCCTTTCCTGTAGGGACATCGCGGTTCAGAAACAGTTTCATCCCAAAAACTATAAACGCACTCAATCAGTCCATCAAGTGCTCCTTGTAGAAATGTTTGTATGTATTAGTACAATTACCTCACTGTAAACTTGTGATACAGTTAAAATATTGCACAACCTGTGCCACTTTATAAACCGCGTATTTACATATGATGACAATTTTATTTTTAAGATGAAATGCAGCAAAATATGTTTATTACATTATACAGATAAAATGTTAGCATCATTTAAATAATCTATATTGTTAATAATTAAACATGTGAGGACATGGTGTCGCAGCGCTAGCAAGGAGCTGGCACCCATTCAGGGATTGTTCCTGCCTCGCGCTGTATTCTTGCTGGGACTGGCACAACCCGGGAAGGATAGATGAATAGAATAATTAAACATGTACTAAGAAGACATTTCAATGTTCCTTAAAAGTTTTCAAGAATCGGTGTTATCAACTTACAGATGGCTTAACATCTATTACAAAGCTGATTGTTTGGTGATTGGGTATTTGGAGAAAGAAAAGGAAGGACAGGAATTGGGAGTTAGTACGTTTGAAAGAGACAGTACTGCTGGAATAAATTATTTCATTGAGGTCACGCACGGCACAGCAAGCATCTTGTGTAAGGCAGTCTATGGACATCACTATCACTGCACCACTGTGCTTTAACTCCTATCACCATGAAAATGATATCAAGTATACATCTCAGTATTTTAATTATTTAGAGAGCTGTACTATCACAAATATAATGGATTCTGTGTCCAGTTGGAGGAATAGAAAGCCTGTTTTAAAAGCACATAGTGATTCACACACATAGAAGAACACATACAAAACAAAGCGTTTAACGTGCTACTATAGTTACGATGGTATTTGATAAACTAGTAAATTAAATGATTTTAAGATGAAGTTTATGATGTTCTACTTTAATGACAAAATTCTGTATTCCCCTTTAAAAGCCTCCTCCTTTTCCTTATTCCCTCAGTTCCGTTTTGGACTCGGTTTTGTGCACATCAGTGCTGTTTATACTTTTGCTACTTTGCAGCCAGGATACCAAATATACGGGTGGCTGCCCCAAACCTTGTTATGACTCAGAGTGGACTTTATGACACTGGCATAGCCAGTAGGATGGTTGGATCCCGGAAGAGAAGGGGACAGGACCTGCAACAAACTCAGGTGGGAGAGTACTGGGGCTCCACTCCCGACACACTTGACTGGACAATTCTGGCAGGCCAGGGGGTGTGTGGGAGGCGAAGGGGGCTTATTATGCTCTCCCAGGGGAGAGGGCCCCTCTCCCTGTGAAGGCAGAATCCCAAGTTCCACCTAGGGGTGCCCCAGACTGGCAGGTGAAGAAAACAAGACAGTGGAGACTCGACCCAGAGCAGCTGACCCACAAGCAGACCTGGGGCCTCATGTATAACGCCGTGCGTAAAACTCGCACTATAACATGGCGTAAGCTACAAAACCCGAAATGTGCTTACGCACAGAAAAATCCAGATGCAGGAATCTGTGCGCATCAACTTCCACGCTCTTCCGCTACATAAATCCCAATCAGCGTGAAAAGTAACGCTCGTGCACGCGCTTTATGTAACGCCCCAACTCCTCCCAGAATTACACCTCTTTGAATATGTAAATGAATATAAATCACCCTTAAGCTCAGCCTTCTGTGAAAAGACAATGGGAAAAGCACGGGGAAAATATAAGAATTTCAGCGAATATCAAGTGGAGGCAAAGGAAAAACATACAATTTGTTCAAATAAACCGTGGTATAATCAACAAAAGGAAGTTGATAGAGTGACAGCGTGTTGGAGAATCTTGAAAGCTCACATTCACAAAATCGCACAGTGCCGGAAATAAAAAAGAAGTCATATATCAAAGTCGCCGTGAAAAGGTGAGTTGTAGCCCACTGTCTTAGTGTCATATGAAAGCTTATTAGGGTACAGAGAAAAAAGGCACACAGTGGGGAAAACGCACGAAATGTTAACTTCAATCTCGACATTTTCACTTTAATCACATAGTTTATTTTGTCATTAAAGTAGAACATCATAAACCTCATCTTAAAATTGTTTAATTAAGCAGTTTCTCAAATCACATCGTAATTAAAGTAGCACGTTAAATGCTTTGTTTTGTATTTGATCTTCTATGTGCTCTATGTGTGTGAGTCACTACTTGCTTCTTAAACCGGCTCTCTTCCTCCAACTGGACACAGAATCCATTACGTTCGTGATATTACAGCTCTCTGAATAACTAAAATACTGAGATGTATACATGATATCATTTTCATGATGATAGGAGTTAAAGCATGTTATTAAACATGGGTTTCACGGCGCAGTGATTGTGTGCGACCTTTGATGAAATAATTTATTGCAGCAGTACTCAGGGGCGGCTCTAGGCTTGTGGTGGCACTGGGCAGAGAAAGAATCTGTGGCTTCTTCGCCAATGTCAGTAAGGTAGCTTATGCACGGTGGATGGCCATGTCCATTGCGGACACTGCATAGCTCGTGCTCATGACACAAGCATTTAACTTTTGCCGAAATTTGTCGCTGCGTTTTTAGCTGTGTTGTTATTTTCTCTTTCTGTTTTATATTCAATATATATTGGCGTAGCCGCCACTGCAGTCCTTGCTTTTCTTTCTCCAAGTAACGGATCGCCACACAATCAGCTATGTAATAGACGTTAAGCCATCTGTAAGCTTAGAGCTCTGATTCTTCAAAACGTTTAACACTAGAATTGCCATAGTCTACGAAAAAACTCGTAGATCCGGCCCACCTTAAAACCATCCTCACTTCTCCGCCAGCGTCCTTTGTCTTCTAAATGTGCCGATTAACAGGAGCAGCAAGCAGCCGGCTATTCCACCCCCACCGTCGCAGAACGTTCACTAAGTTTTCCCAGCTCATGTCTTGTTTGATTATCTGGGAGTGACTCAACTGCTGGAGTTTTAGAGTGGAAATAATAGATCGTTATTTGGAACACATGCATTTCATGTGTGTTCCGTTTCTACAGTAATCTGTGTAAACACATTGCTAAAACTGAAACTTTGTCATATTTTAGTAATAAATGTTACAAAATGTAGGCATAAACTATACAATGTGTGAAGCCTGATTTTCAAAGATGAAATAAACACCTTCTCAAAAGGTTCAAAAACAACACGGCAAATTCCGTGGTGTAGTGGTAAGATTTACCTCTCAGAATGCAGCATTCTTACCATGTCTCAGAGACTCGAGTTTGATTCCTCGCTAGGGAGAAAATGTTACTTTTTTTTTTCTTTTTAACTATGGCCGCGCTGCCTGCCTACCTGCAAGCGTCTGCTTTCTGCGTGCTGGGGCGTTTTTCTTTTTTTTTTCCTAAGTAAATTGTTAAGTTTAAAATGTCGATCGCGGTTATTTCTGTTGATTAATTCATGCTTTCATTCACTATAGCTAATACTGTTATCAAGTGGTCGCTATTTTTGCCTGTTATATACAATCTATCTAGTGTCTTTATCTCCACTCTCACTGCCCGCTTGCCTGCGTGCAGCATGTGTCGATTGATAAATGATTTAATGTATTTTCTTTTTAACCTAAAATGGACATAAAATTTATAAACTGGTATGTACTGTCAGTTAATGAGATTGTTATATTTTCATGTGGGATGCTCCTTTTACTGCGGTGGGTTGGCCAGGATTGGTTCCTGCCTTGTGCCCTGTGTTGGCTGGGATTGGCTCCAGCAGACCCCCGTGACCCTGTGTTCGGATTCAGCGGGTTGGAAAATGGATGGACTGCAATTAACATAAACAAGTGTCTCCTTACAACTGTTATTTTTAAGATCCATAACACACAGACAGACAGACAGATAGACAGACAGAGCACTGCGTAATAGAGAGACAGACAGGCAGATAAGTCACTAGATGCTGTATATGAATAAACAGGGAAGGCACATGTACTGAAAGAAAAAAAAGATCAACATGTGCGTTGTTCCAAATGCACTGAATAAGCTCACGTGCTCTAACCCCTCCCCTCCCCCGATCTGACTCTAAGTATCAGTGCAAGTACAGACGCAAACCAAGTGTATGTGTGTACTGTATAATATTAACACAAAGAGCAGCTTACTACTGAAAACGGCAAATATAGGAGTGAGTGGGGATTGAACCGGCGACTCTTGATTAAACTTGGTTTGCGCCTGTACTTGCGCTGTTACTTAGACTCAGATCTTTGGGTGGAGGTGAGGGGAGGGGTTAGAGCGCATGAGCTTATTCAGTGCAAGTAAGGACCAAGGCACATGTTGATCTTTTTTTTTTTCTTTCAGTACATGTGCCTTCCCTGTTTATTTATATACTGTATCTAGTGACTTCTCTGCCTGTCTGTCTCTCTATTACGCAGCGCTCTGTCTGTCTGTGTGTTATGGATCTTAAAAGTAACAGTTATAAGGACACTTGTTCATGTTAATTGCAGTCTCAATTGTTAAACAATATTTTAAAAGGAGCATCCCACATGAAAATATAACAATCTCATTAACTGACAGTGCATACCAGTTTATAAATTTTATGTCCGTTTTGATGTTAAAAAGAAAAAAAAAATAAAAGTCTCTCCCCAGGAGGGGAATTGAACTCGGGTCTCTAAAGCACAGCCAGCCCACTGCACTACAGACGTTGTTTTAATGTCCTTAAGCCTTTTGTGAAAGTGTTTATTTGATGTTTGGACTGATGTTTACACATTCTATAGTTTATGCCTACATTTTGTAATGTTTATTACTAAAATATGAAAAAGTTTCTGTTTTAACAATGTGTTTACACAGATTACTGTAAAAACGGAACACACATGAAATACATGTGTTCCAAATAACGATCTGTTATTTCCACTCTAAAACTCCACTTCACTCCCAGGTAATCAATCAAGGCATGAGCTGGGAGAACTTAGTGAACGTTCTGCGAAGGTAGGGGATGGAATATCTGCTCGTCTTAATTGGCACATTTACAGGACAAAAGAAGCTGGCGGAGAAGTGTGAACGGTTTTAAGGTGGGCTGGATCTACGAGTTTTTTCGTAGACTCTGGTAATTCTAGTGTTAAGGAACATTAAAATATCTTCGTAGTACATGTTTAATTATTCTATCCTTCACGACAGACCCAGTGAAGAATATAGATTATTTAAATGAAGTTAAAGTTTTATCTGTATAATATAATAAACATACTTTGCTGCATTTCATCTTAAAAATGTTATCATCATCATATGTAAATACGCGCTTTATAAAGTGGCTCATGTTGTGCGATATTATAACTGTATACAGTGGGGTGATTGTACTTATAAATACAAACAGTTTTACAAGGAGCAATTGATTAAGTGCGTTTAAAGTTCTTGGGATGAAACTGTTTCTGAACCCCGAGGTCCGTACAGGAAAGGCTTTGAAACGTTTTGCTGTGGCTGAGACAGCATGTGCTTGAAGCTGTATACCGATAATTCTCTTTCCGATCAGCTGCTGCTGTGATTCACACTCAGATACAGTGATATAAATACTCCGAGTGGTGCAGTGAGAGTAATATGGAAAAAGATGATGCGCTGTGGCAACTCCTAACGGGAGGAGCAGAAAGAAGAAGAAGAAGAAGGTGCAGTGAGAGTAACAACAATAAAGCAGTTATGGTATTTGGAATACTATGGCTATTCCCTGGACCATTATATTGTTATGAGTTAATTACAATCAGATGCATTACACTAATAAACAATATGCGGTTAGTTTCAGTGTATTTATAAAGGAAAATAAGGTGTAACCACACAGGAACAGTAGCACTGCTTTGACGCTGGGTTCCGCCAGTCTGCAAAACCGAGCGGAGAACTTGCATACAACAAGGTATGAGGTACCGTGGAAAAGTGCATGGCTTTACACCAAGTGTAGGTTTTATACATCACGATTTGAACATGGAAAAGTTCTTACACAACATTTCTGTGCGTACGCACTGTTTATACATGGGGCCCCAGGTCTTTATGGGCTGCAGTAGGGCGCTGGTTATGGCCAGGGTAAAACACGCCCTACCAAATAGTGGAACAGGTGGCTTGTTACCTGCTCCTAGAGGCACTACCCTGCGGCTACGCCCAGCCTATCTGGGGTAAAGACTTTATCAATATGAAAGATCTAATGAATCTCATTGAGGCACAGAGGACGGCATCGCAACCTGGGGGAGCAGAATGGTTCCGTAGTCAAGCTCAGCCAGGGTATGTTCGAAAACCTAGCCCCCTACCTACAACCCGGAGCTTGTGCCTGCGTCCTTTTTTATTTCAGGTTCTGTGCGACTTTGTGAACTTGAGCTTTCGAGTTTCTCCAACATTCTATGTCACTCAATCAACTTCCTTTTGTTGATTATACCCCTGTTTAAACCAACAAATAGTATGGTTTTCCTTGCCTCCACTTGGTAGTCACTGAAATTCTTTTATTTTCCCCAGTGCTTTTGCCATTGCTTTTTCACAGAACGCTGAGCTTTAGGGCTATTTATATTAATTGGCATATTCTGGGAGGAGTTGGGGTGAGGCAGCAGGCACGTGCACATGCGTTACTTTTCACGCTGACCGGGATTTATGGAGCAAAAGAATGTGGACGTTGCCATTCGGACAGATTTATGCCTTGTTTTAGTGTGAATTCTATGCACGCCGTTTTGCATGAGGCCCCAGGAGACTAGTTTTGGTGGACATTACAATTGTACACTTGTAAAGGACAAGAAGTCAGACCAAATGACTTTTCTCCAAGTTACAAATCACTAGTCCACTGCTATTGTTTTGTGAACCACCTTATCCGCAGAAGTGCTTTTTAGGTTTAATAAAAGGTTTTAAACACTGTATAATATGCCACAAATTAATGTTTGATGGAATGCTTTTGAAAGAACACACTGCTTCCAGCATACAATAGATTAATATTAACAACCAAATATAGAGTTGATTGACTGATTTTGCTTTGCATCTCGATTGAATTTGCACTTTTACCCACCATTGTCTCAGCTGATGATATCTTCCTCTACAACATTCATTTCAACAACATCTTGCCCACTGTAAAACAATGAGTAAGCTGAACAGCATTCACCACTGACATTTCTGCCATGCATGACCTTACTAGTATCCCTGGGCCACAGACTCTGAAGTCGCTTCCTATCTATGCATTATTATAAATGACCTAAAATACCTTGTTTTAATATAATGTGTGTCCCCTATTTAATAAAGTGTCTTCTATATTTTGACACAAGCTCTGTAGCTTGAGAAAATAGCCATCCAGATTGGGCACTCCCTACTTTTGTGTTTTTCTATTTTGTTCTTGTATGATACAAGAAAATCTCAGCCTCTGCACTTTGGTTCAAATACTGCATGTTTAAAGTTATTCAGAGCCCAACCTCATTGTTTCAACAGTCTCATAATGCAAACTGATGATGCTTTAGCCCTTATTGTTATTACTTGCTTGTTGAAAAATTAAATATAACACTCAGTAAAAAAATTATACATTTTACCGCAAATGCAATATGCATCTTTTGTATTGTGATAGAATATATCCTTATATATTAGCATTTTACAAAAGAAGGTTTGCTGGTGCAGAACATTTTCGACTGCATTAGCTGACAGCATGAAACAATGTCCACTGGGTAGTCCAATCATTTCTATGGCAACATTTTGCTAGATGTTGTAGTGTAAAAAGGCGAGCATCCAACCTGTATCACCTTCCATTGTGTTCAGGCAATAGATCTAAAGAATTCCTTTTCTAGTGTTTGCAGCTTTCTCATTTAAGAAAAATCTGCTATTGTTGCATATTACAGCCTGACAAGCAACTGTAGGCACTGTCAGCAGGGAAATTCTAAGTATACAGATAAATACCTGAGTGCTAATATTTAATATATAAAGAAGAAACAAAGTAAAATTTTCAACACTGGTTTTGTTTTTGGCAAATTTTTGGATTGGGACAATAATTTTAACAGTCATCTTTTGTTGATTCATAAAATATACAACTGGTTCTTATGTTTAGTTTAGATTAACAATTTTATTCTTTTTTTAGGAATCTTTAATAAAGGTAGGCAGAAAGCACTTGCAGAGTTATTCAAATAAAATAACAGCACCATAAAAATAATGCAAATAAGTATATGGTTCCACTAATACTTATTTTAACCCCGTCTATATGTCAAGATTCTGAGAGCTCCTTTGTGTTTCTTTAGAAATATCTGCAACCACGCACTCTTACATGACTAGACCATTACTTGTCTGGTTGCCATCCTAAATATGTAGGTGGACAAAATAATAGAGATGCCTAGCAAAATGTTAATATCAAGTAACTAATAAGAAGTGGGGCCTTTTCAACATCTTATACAAATCTTAAAATGGATGTAGGTGGAAACTGCATCATTCTTCAAGAAGAAAAGCCCCCAGTTGTTTGATGGCTGAAGGAGATGGAAATATGCTTCATATTGTGTGCTCCAGTACTTCCTACAAAGGTTCAATGATGTTTAGATTTGGTGACTGGGTAGTCAGTGGAAAGCATCTGAGTTTATTCTGGTGTGTGTGAAACCATCCTTAAATTACCTTTTGTGAAAGAAATAGCCAGACACACAATGAATGTTTGGGGAAGCCACCCATATAGTTCTCCTGGCTGCAAAAGGCTTAAATCCGCTTACAATGTGTACAGGTTAGAGTCCAAAACAGAATTGCCCAAGTATGGAGGATGGAGGGTTTTTAAGGTGGTTCAAGGGAGCTGAGCTGAACCGGAAATGACATCCTCAGGGCCGGAACAGGAAGTGATGTCCTCTGGGCTGGGTTTCAGGAAGTGATGTCCTCGGACTGTAATCAGACACAGGCAGAATTTCTCATATTTGATCTGTGGATAGAAAAGAGAGAGGTTTAGTGCAACCCACCACCCCCTGGCCTGGCGTGGAATTGGTGTCTTCTGGTCCCTTTACTTGACCCCCAAACACACATGTTTGACATTGAAGCCCAGACCCATTGGATTGGGAATACCTGGCTGAGAGGTTGTGACACCTCAAAAGGGCATCGGCATTGGCCTGAAGGTTACCTCAGTGGTAAAGAACTGAAAACTTGTACGGCTGGAGGTCCAAGAACCACCTCATGACCTATGGGTTTGACTCTTTGTGCAAGGCCATCCACTCTAGAGGCGCATAGTCCAACACCAGGGTGAATTCACAAACCCAAGAGGTAGTAACTCAGCTGGGTGATTGCCCATTTAACCGCTAGGGCTTCCCATTCCAGTGCCGCATACCTGGTTTCACAGTCTAACAGTTACCAGCAGAGGTACATGACGGGCTGTTCAACTCCATCAACACCTTTGCTCAGCACGGCACCAAGACCTGTGTCTGAAGTGTCTGTCTGGAGGATAAAAGGTGAAGAGAAGTTAGGAGTTTTCAATACTAGACTTGAGGTAAGGGCCTTCCTAGTATGTGCAAGAGCTAGAGAGTTAGCGAGAGCACAATACCTCGCCATCTCCGTGCCTCCACAGCCCCTTGCTCACCACAGGAAGACAGCTGCTGCAGGCTAGAAGGTCCCGGGGTTTGCTCCGTAGGGTGGCGACTGGGTACTGAGGTAGGAACACAAGATCATCCGAGTTCACAGGGGTTTCTTTCTGGTTCCCCCAGGTAGGTCTCCACTCTTCTTGTTTGTATGATCTCGATTAACAAGACCATGTTCTTAATCGGCTGACCCCAGGCCAGCTGGGCAAGGTCATTTGGAAGGGCTTTAAGGAGTAGCGCACACGCTTGTTATTATATTTTGGTTGTAGCCAGCACCTGACTTTAGTCCACAAATGTATGGCTTGGGGAGCCGCCTGATTGAACTCCCACTTCATAACTCTCCTTGCCTGCCAACCTGGGGTACTCCCACATTTGTTAAGGGTCTTTCCTTTTGTGGGGGCTTGTGGAGCAGACTGTTCACCCGGGAGCACATATTCAGTCCCCCATGTGTTTCTTTCTGAACCGGCACTATTCTGTAGGCCGTTTGTCCACGTGCCCAGGGTTTCTTAACAGACCCTTGGGTTGAAGTGTGCTTCGGGTTCCCTCCACCAACACCAACTGAGTTCACCATCAGAGCACGGGAACGGTAATCTCCAACCTGTTTCCTTGTTAATCAAGTGTTTGGACAGTGTGCCCCAGCTCTTCTTGGGTTCTTCTCCTGATTCTTTAGGGTGGCCATCCTGTCGACTACACCAGTGTGAAATAAATAGCCAGACACACAATGAAGGTTTGGGGCAGCCACCCATATAGTTTCCCTGGCTGCAAAAGGCTTAAATTTGTGTACAATGCGTGCAGGTTAGAGTCCAAAACAGAACTGCCCCAGTATGGAGGATGGAAGGTTTTTAAAGCAGTTCAAGGGAGGTGAGGTCATCGGGGCTGAACCAGAAGTGATGTTCATGGGGCCAGGACAGGTAGTGATGTCCTCGTGGGCGGGACAAGAAGTGATGTCCTCGGACTGTAATAGGACACAGGCAAAATTTCTCGTGTTTGATCTGCAGATAGAAAAGACATAGGTTTAGTGTAACCCGCCACCCCCTGGCCTGGCGTGGAATTTGCATCTTCTGGTCCCTTTGGTTGACTCCCAAACACACGTGTGTGACATTTTGCAGTGTGTGTTTAGGCATTATCATCCTAAAGTAGGGGAACATTATCAGGGAACAATGTTTGCACAGCAGCCCACAATTGGTCCAGTAAAATGACATTGCGTTCCTTGGCTGTTATACAACCTTGCAGAGCAATCCTCAAACTTAAAGTCACCCACAAGATGGCTGGATCCATGTCATATTTGGAAAGACATTCTGGATTAAAGGTATGCTTTTGCTTTATCCAAACATAAATGTAGGAGACAGAATGAAAGGCGATTCTTCAGATCACACTAGTTTACACATGGGTCCAGGTCTTGTGCTCCTTATACCTGATTTCACATGTTTGTGCACTGCCCTTATAAGTGGCTTCCAAATGGTAGTCCATTAATAAATTACACCCTTGAGACATAGAGTTTTAGTTAAGACTGGGTCCCAATGATGCTGTCATTTTTGAAGCTGTAACTTTGCAACATTTAGCAATTTTCCTATGAAAAACTCATCTAATCCTTTAAATGAGCTTTGAAATGCAACCATTGTTTCACTTTGCCAAAGCAGTTTGTCAATGTTGGGCATATGTTGTCATTATTTTCTTCATTGTTTCCCTTGACACGTGGAATAAAATTGCTGCTTTTGAGATCACTGCACCTGCAAATCCAGTACAGACTGTTTGGCCTCTTTGCAACTCTATTACCTACCTCATGGTGCTATGAAACTCGCATATCAAAGTGCTAATTGTCAGATCTCTTTTATAGCTGACACATACTGCTAATTGGGAATCAACTTAATATGACTCACCTTAGCAGCTGCATTTCTAATTGAGATTTAGTTACTTCAAAGTTAAACTTTTTCATGTGATATTTCCATTATTTTGTCAACCCCCTGTATGCCTCTATTTAGTCCACAGAATGAGCATACATTCTATGAACACCCCACACACACTTATATTCATATATAATGACATGGTGGCACAGCACTGCTGCCTCACAGCTCCTAGATTTTTGGCCTATTCATTCACTGTGAAGAGTTTGCATAGAAGAAGTTTTGTCTGGATACATTTTTTTTCCAAATTGGCCCTCAGTGGATGAGAGGGTGAATGCGCATGTGTACAGTAAGTGTTCTCTGTGGTGGACTAGTGCCCTGTTTAGGACTGGTTTCTTCCTTGGGGCTGAAATTGGTGGGATAGGCTTCAGCTCTCAATGAACCTACATTGAATGAAGCAGATTTAAAAATGGAGCATTAAGTCCTGTAATTCAAAATGTAGGATAATATATAAAAGGACATTGCATGTGATTTGTAGAGTTTGAATTTTCTTTCATAAATCAGCCCATTCATTGACTTTTTAACCTCCCTATCCAGTTCGAGACCACATGGAGTCAGCACCAGGTGCAAGCCTATCATAGGGCCACCCTCATGAGCACTTCCACACTCAATCATATTAGGCCAATTTAGAGTTACAAACTAACCTAACACACACATTTCAAGATATGAGAGACAAACCAAACCATCCAGTTGGAAACCCTGCATTTACTGGGAGATAGTGCAGACCAAAGCCAGGATTCAATCCTGGGACACTGGAGCTGTGGAACAGGAATGCTAACCACACAGCCATCATTCTGCCCCCTTTCATAAAGTACAAAATACTATGTCTATTATATACTGCAATTAATTAGTTAAGACTGAATTGGTTTTAGTAAAACATTCGAAAAAAAAATCTCAAATTACACTACATTATCAAATTTTTTCTCGTTAGTGACAACACATATGCCAGATATGAAGATGTGAAAAGATGATTTGCACATACACAGTTCTTCAAAACACTGGAAACTCGGGATTTCACATCAAAAAGTCATCATTTCCTGCTAAGACAAAAATATTTCTTTAGTAGGCTAAAAAGGCAAAGAAGTTATTTTTCATTATATCACTTGGAGATGAAACAAAATGAAAAAAGCAGCTTTAAAATGCTCAAAATAACACTATAAAATATATACTCTGCGCGTTAAAGTTATTCATATAAAACAAGTAATTCATGTAAATTCATATTTTTCATAATATTACATAGAATGAAAAGCCTCTGGCACTCGCCAACCCTAAACAGACAAATGTATTTTCACAATGGTGGGAAAAGCCTCTTAGTGGGTCTCACACACATGATGAACAGTTAAGTAGACAGAGTTCAAAAACATTTGGCAGCTTCCACTAGTTACAAGTTGGCGAAAATGCGTAGCTGGGAGGAGATGTCATGTTGGTGCAGAACTGAAATGAGCCACCACATGATTACCATTTGTACTGCTGGTATTGCATCTAAGCTCATACCATTTAATGCACAGCAAGTATGGGTGTTAGCCGACTTAGATTACATACATACATACAGTGGTGTGAAAAACTATTTGCCCCCTTCCTGATTTCTTATTCTTTTGCATGTTTGTCACACAAAATGTTTCTGATCATCAAACACATTTAACCATTAGTCAAATATAACACAAGTAAACACAAAATGCAGTATTTAAATGATGGTTTTTATTATTTAGGAGAAAAAATCCAAACCTACATGGCCCTGTGTGAAAAGTAATTGCCCCTGAACCTAACTGGTTGGGCCACCCTTAGCAGCAATAACTGCAATCAAGCGCTTATATAACTTGCAATGAGTCTTTACAGCGCTCTGGAGGAATTTTGGCCCACTCATCTTTGCAGAATTGTTGTAATTCAGCTTTATTTGAGGGTTTTCTAGCATGAACTGCCTTTTTAAGGTCATGCCATAGCATCTCAATTGGATTCAGGTCAGGACTTTGACTAGGCCACTCCAAAGTCTTCATTTTGTTTTTCTTCAGCCATTCAGAGGTGGATTTGCTGGTGTGTTTTGGGTCATTGTCCTGTTGCAGCACCCAAGATCGCTTCAGCTTGAGTTGACGAACAGATGGCCGGACATTCTCCTTTAGGATTTTTTGGTAGACAGTAGAATTCGTGGTTCCATCTATCACAGCAAGCCTTCCAGGTCCTGAAGCAGCAAAACAACCCCAGACCATCACACTATTACCACCATATTTTACTGTTGGTATGATGTTCTTTTTCTGAAATGCTGTGTTCCTTTTACGCCAGATGTAACGGGACATTTGCCTTCTAAAAAGTTCAACTTTTGTCTCATCAGTCCACAATGTATTTTCCCAAAAGTCTTGGCAATCATTGAGATGTTTCTTAGCAAAATTGAGACGAGCCCTAATGTTCTTTTTGCTTAACAGTGGTTTGCGTCTTGGAAATCTGCCATGCAGGCTGTTTTTGCCCAGTCTCTTTCTTATGGTGGAGTCGTGAACACTGACCTTAATTGAGGCAAGTGAGGCCTGCAGTTCTTTAGACATTGTCCTGGGGTCTTTTGTGACCTCTCGGATGAGTTGTCTCTGCGCTCTTAGGGTAATATTGGTCGGCCGCCACTCCTGGGAAGGTTCACCACTGTTCCATGTTTTTGCCATTTGTGGATAATGGCTCTCACTGTGGTTCACTGGAGTCCCAAAGCTTTAGAAATGGCTTTATAACCTTTACCAGACTGATAGATCTCAATTACTTCTGTTCTCATTTGTTCCTGAATTTCTTTGGATCTTGGCATGATGTCTAGCTTTTGAGGTGCTTTTGGTCTACTTCTCTGTGTCAGGCAGCTCCTATTTAAGTGATTTCTTGATTGAAACAGGTGTGGCAGTAATCAGGCCTGGGGGTGGCTACAGAAATTGAACTCAGGTGTGATACACCACAGTTAGGTTATTTTTAACAAGGGGCAATTACTTTTTCACACAGGGCCATGTGGGTTTGGATTTTTTTTCTCACTAAATAATAAAAACCATCATTTAAAAACTGCATTTTGTGTTTATTTGTGTTATATTTGACTAATGGTTAAATGTGTTTGATGATCAGAAACATTTTGTATGACAAACATGCAAAAGAATAAGAAATCAGGAAGGGGGCAAATAGCTTTTCACACCACTGTATATGCTAAAGTTAAAAAATAATTTTTTAACCATGATTTGCTGCTACGTAGTGTTCAGCCTGCTGTAATGATAATGGTACTTGGCCAGCTATGTGGAAAGAAATCTGAGTGCCATTAATTAAGGTAAGAAATGTACATTTCATCTTTTTCCCTGTGACGAGACTAAATAAAATTAAATGGCCACATTAAAATTTGGTTTCGGTTAGATATGTAACATGAATATTGTAATAGAAATATAATGGGCACACTTCCTGCTCCTGATTTTCTTTATATGGTAAACCATCAAGCATGAAAGTGCCAGACACTGAGTGACGGGGCAGAATTAATTCTGTGTACTTTTAATCATGCACTTCATATTCGTCAGCTTTGCTTAATTAAATAACGGTTCAGTTTCTCTGACAGTAAAACGTGCAGGGAAGACTCCATCTTTGGAAGAGCAGCATAAGAGAGTGTGCCAAGGGAAGGTTTAGATTAATAAAACTTTAAAAACAAGATAATATACAGTAAATGGTTAGGAGAATTTTGATTATATGTTTTCTGAAACTCGTCATTTGTCTTTATAGTTGCTCATTGCTGTAGATTTCATATCCTTTGCCTTAGTTGTTCAACTTTTAAATGCCATTGAAATATCTCAGAAAAGAGTAGTGCACATAAGCCAGCTGAAATTGAAATAAGATTATATATTCTAAACATAACATAAAAAAAGAGTTGATGACTCCCAGTTTATTGCCATTGACTAAGCTTGCAAAAAATAAAATAGCAGATTAGGGTTTTGGGTAAATACTGGTGAGATTTCCACACTTTTTGGTCACAACTGACACCATGATGTTTGTTGTTGACCATTTTGTGATTTCCTGGAGACCAGAAGAGGTTGAGCTGGAGGCAAGTTCTGCGTTCCTCATCTAGGTCAGCAGCTTCATGGCTGAAGAAGAAAAAGGGGAGCATGTTGGCCATGACGCACGTTCTAAATCCTTCATCTGTGTACCCTGAAAATCAGTCCCCCTTAAGATCTGTAGAATGTCCATCCATATGACAATGTCCATACTTTCTCAAACCTGATTAATGCATTTCCAGGGTAATCGGGGCTGAAGCTTATCCTGTCAACATTGGGTTAAAGACAAGAAACAACATTGGACAGGGTGTTTGTCCATCAAAGAGAACAGGGACACAAACTTAAAAACGTGGTCAGTAATGCATTTAAAACTTGCTGCTACCCACATTTAAACCTCAAGCCGCCCACATTGTGGACTTTCTAATACTGAACTCATGCCATGCACACCAGTGTTAGTCCTTGAAAATAAAGGCCATACTTCTTTTTGTATGACATTTTAATAAAGGAATAGAGCAGTTGGTTGGCTGCAGGCTGGAATCCTTTCTACATCTGTGTAACCTCCTGTTGACATATTTTCAGACTTGGGGACCCCCACTGTCTACAGTTATGTGTCCACACTATCATGCTAATTCACCAGGTAAAATAAAACAATTCTGACAGATTTAAAACTAAACGATCCTGCCTGTTATGGCTACTTCTTGGTATCTTTTAGTTTTATGCCACTTTTCTGAAGAAAGCAACTCTTGGCTTTCAGTTTAATCCACTCTACATTAACTAATTCGATTTTCATTACAGCACTAGTCTTTATTTTGTTAAGCTCCATTGCTTCAAACTGGTTTTTTTTATGTACAAGGGTATATCAAAATGTAAGGCAATTTGAAAATTGCGTGGTAACCTCAATGGATAGAAGCTGACGCAATATTACATTCGTAATGGCTAATGGGTAGTTTGAATGAGCATAGCTCAGCGCTGTGACACTAGTCTAGTTGAAGACAAAGTCAAATTAACATGGACGCTACACTGAAGGATTACACCATTGTTGAACAATGCTCCATAGTGAGATTTCTTTGGGCAGAGGGAGTGAAACCTGCTGAAATTCACCAAAGGATGTTGGCTTGTTCAGGTCAGTAAGCTGTTTGGGAACCCCAAGTCTTCATGTACTATGGCACGTGTAGATCCATAGCAAATATCCAAATGTGCAGAAATAGCAGACAATGTAATTCAAAAGTCTTCTCTGATGAAGGAATTTGCCATGTCAATGTGGGCTTATGTCCGAGATGTTGAGCTTCATTAGTTACTCTTGTCCTTCCCACTTCAAACCTTTCTGCCCATTCATAAACTGTCATTAGTCATTCTATTTTTGCTTCTGTACTGAGCCAATATCCTTCTATGAATTTCATCAGGTTTCCCTCTCTCTGCCCAAAGAAATCTCACTACAGCATATTGTTGAACAGTAGTGCAATCCTGCAGTGAAGCATCCATCTTCATTTGAGCTTCAACTAGACTAACAGTAGAGCATTCTTTGAACTACCCATAAGCCATTGCGATTGCCCTTGTATTTGTTAAGGAGGCAGATGATTTAGTTTTTTTGGGCTATTATATACACTGTATATTCACTGTAATTACACACTAATAACAAAAATTAAAGATGACGCATGACAAATGACTCAAAAAGATGGATTGCCATTTAGTATAGCATTGGACATGGACCCGGTCCTTTTTGCTCCAGAGAATCCTTTTTTCCCCCCTGCCATCCAAAGAGGTACGTAAAGGTTGATTGGTGTCTCTAAAATGTTAATTACTCTGTGTGTGACAGTGTCCTGTCTATGGTTAACACCATCTGTCTCATTTCCCTAAAAATGTCCTTGTGGACATTTATGTTTAATTGCTACCTTTTTTTCCTAAAATTTGGTGCAGTGGTTCATCTTTGAGGTATGGTGGTATGGTGCTTAGTCACCAGTTCCTGTATGGAATTTGCTAATTCTTTCCATTGAATTATTTACTTCTACATCTCTAAATAATAAACGTTTAATTGGCACTGTGAGAGTGGGTACGAGTCTTTACCAAAATGTGCCAGGTCTTGCTTTGTGAGCCTGAAGAAAACAAATGGGTGGATACAGTAGCTCTACTTGCCCAAAATATGTATGATTAAATAGGAAGCAGTTACATTAATGCGGTTGAAGGAGTCAATCCCTCAAGCACAAACAGAGGGTGTGCTACTGAATACTTCTATTTTTACTTTATGCAATATTACTAACAAGAAAATATAAACAGGAGCACAAAATACAGTAATTAGCTACTATCTTGAGTACATAAAGGTAAATAAAGAATAAGAACTGACCATTTGCCTTGAGAACAGAAAACTTTTAAACTGTAGCAAAAAATAGAATTTTAATAAAGTATATAGCGTGATACTATATATAAAAGCAATGGCCCTAAGGCAGTCAGAATAGACAAAATGTGATCAGTAGCTTTGGAAAGGAAAGTGTGAAAAAAAAAAAATCAAAAAAAGACAAAAATCCTAACAAAGCAAGGAAAGGTTAGTGCCCTCCTCACCTTACGCCAGTCTCTCTGGATCTAAATAAATCCCACACTCTCCTGGAGATGAGCCCAACATCCAAAGTAGCAAAACCATCCACTCATCCATTTCCTATAGCCACTTTTCTTGGTCAAGGTCACAGCTAACAAAAATACACATGAATAATAAATCATTTTTTAAAATCCACAATAATTAACATATTATGATTGAGCTAAAATTCATATTTCCCTGCGACCCACAAAGGCTGCCAAGAAAAATAAAGATGTCCTGACCCTTGAAGGTGAAATGATTGCTACAAATGATTGCAGCAGGGAAAAAAAAGCTGATAAAATGCAAGATGAAAAATACTAGATGGAAATTGTAATGCTACACCAGAAGATCAAATCCGCAGTCGCACTACAGTGCATGGTGAGTCCAGAAATATCAGCATTTGGTCTGATTGTTATAATTGCAGCAAATTGCCCAGAC
The DNA here is from genome assembly GCF_016835505.1 of Polypterus senegalus. Lineage (NCBI taxonomy): Eukaryota > Metazoa > Chordata > Cladistia > Polypteriformes > Polypteridae > Polypterus > Polypterus senegalus. The sequence goes on from NC_053164.1 coordinate 76,193,133, forward strand.
TGTGTGTGACTTCATTGATCAATAGCTGGCTTTGACAGTTTAAATGTTGGAATAATGGCTTATTTCTTGATTCTGATTTCTTGAGTCTGATTTGCTGAGGGTTTCATTTTGGTTATCATGCTTTGACCCTGTAACCTTAGAAATGTAACTGTCACCAGGGTGTACAAAGATGAAGACGTGGCTTGAATAATGGAGATTTTATGTTTAGAAATGTGCATTATATGTACCAGCAGAGAGCTATCTAATGTTTATAAAAAATGACTTTTAGCTTAGGGCGGCACAGTGGCGCAGTGGTAGCGCTGCTGCCTCGCAGTAAGGAGACCTAGGTTCACTTCCCAGGTCCTCCCTGTGTGGAGTTTGCATGTTGTCTGCGTGGGTTTCCTCTGGGTTCCTCCCACAGTCCAAAGACATGCAGGTTAGGTGGATTGGCGATTCTAAATTGGCCCTAGTGTGTGCTTGCTGTATGGGTGGGTTTGTGTGTGTCCTGTGGTGGGCTGGCATCCTGCCTGGGATTGGTTCCTGCCTTGTTGGCTGAGATTTGCTCCAGCAGACCCCTGTGTTCAGATTCAGTGGGTTGGAAAATGGATGGATGGACTTTTAGCTTATATTTGAATCTATCCTTTCAACCTTGTTATGCCCACTAAATCTAGGTGAGATGGTAAAACTGGCAAAATTTGGCAAAGGGAAACAATCACATACACACCCATACTTAGTCAAACAAGGAACTGAATTTTCTTAAGAAAAACCCACATAGACACAGGATGAATGTTCTGACTCCACACAGATGGCAACCACCCCAGCATCTGTGAATTTCCCCTTGGGATTAATAAAGTCTATCTATCTATCTATCTATCTATCTATCTATCTATCTATCTATCTATCTATCTATCTATCTATCTATCTATCTATCTATCTATCTATCTATCTATCTATCTATCTATCTATCTATCTATCTATCTATCTATCTATCTATCTATCTATCTATCTATCTATCTATCTATCTATCTATCTATCTATCTATCTATCTAGAGTCCTAAAGAGCAATAAGTGACAAACAGATATGCTGCAGCAATCCATTCAATCTGCTGCTCTGAAGAGTAACCAACAACACTTAAATGCATAGTTCAAGGTCAATATGTGCAATTCACACCATAATCCAGTATAAAAGTGTTCATCCTTCATATTTATTTTGTCTAGAATTGTCTAAAATGTACACTGAGCAAAGTCCAACCTATGAACATTGTCATCAAGCACCTACAATGCTAAGTCACATGTTTCACGAATATTCTGTACTTCTGGGCTTCTCTTTTTTATCTCTTTCTCTCTCAGATAGCCTTGGATTTAAAATCAGTCTCAACGCCTAAACACCTTGTAAGAAAACACCACAGCGTAAATTTGCATAGCATAGATTAGGGTGAAATGAAGATTTGATTGGTGCAGAGGCTTCTCCAGCTTTTTCGTACAGCATAATTCTTTTTTCATTGTGAGTCATCACTTACTACATTCTAAATGGTGATTCAATCCATTTTATTTGAGCTATTTTTATTCTAGATTACATACAGTACATCACACAGATGACCAAAGTTATTAAAGTATACACTCACTGTCCACTTTATTAGGTATACTGTATTTTGCTAGTCCCAGGTTGGACCCCTTTTTGCTTTCAGAACTGCCATAATTCTTTAGGCATAAATTCAACAAGGCGCTGGAGACATTCTTCAGGGATTCTGGTCCATATTGACATGATAGCATCACACAGTTGTTGCAGATTTGTCAGCTGCACATCCATGATGCAAATTTCCTATTTCGCCACATCCCAATGGTGCTCTATTGGATTGAGATCTGGTGACTGTGGAGACCATTTGAGTACAGTGAAGTCATTGTCATGCTCAGTTTGAGATTATATTTGAAGTTTGTAACATGGCACGTTATCTTGCCTGAAATACAGATCAGAAGATGGGTACATTGCGGTCATAAATGGATGGACGTGGTCAGCAACAATACTCAGGCAGACTGTGCCATTTAAATGATGCTCATTTGGCTCTAAGGGGCCCAAAGTGTGCCAAGAAAATATCCCTCACACCATTACACCATAACCACCAACTTGAAACGTTGACACAAAGCAGGATGGATCCATGCCTTCATGTTGTTGATGCCAGATTCTGACCATACCATCTGTGAATGTCAAAGCAGAAATTGAGACTCATCAGACTGGGAAAGTTTTTCCAATCTTCTATTGTCCAATTTTGTTGAGCACGTGTGAATTGTATCCTCAGTTGCCTGTTCCTACCAGACAGGAGTGGCACCCGGTGTGGTCTCCTGCTGCTATAGTCTGTCTAGCACCAACAACCATGCCATGTTCAAAGTTACTTAAATCACCTTCCTTCCCCATACTGATGCTCTGTTTGAACTTCAGCAGGTCATGTTCACAATGTCTACCTGACTAAATGCATTTAGTTACTAGTATGTGATTTACTGATTAAATTTTTGTGTTAACAGGCAGTTAAACAGGTGTACCTAATAAAATGGCCCTTGTCTGGCCGGGACGCGTCTATACTGGAAGGACTGGGGGAGGGAGCATATCCAGAGCATAAAGAGAGCTAGGCGTCAACCTCCTGGGTTGCAGTGCTGCCTCGGACTCAAGCAGGGCTCCATGGGAGCTAAAGTTTGGTGCAGCCCTGTTGGGTTTCATGGGTGCCACTAGGGGATGCTACAGCTGCTGCTGAGCCCTTGATTGCAGCACTTCTGCCACACCTGGAGATCAACAAGCACTTGGAGCACTTCCGGGTGCCTTATAAAAGGAGCCAACAGTCACTACTCTGGGAACCAGAGTCGGGTGGAAGAGGACGAAGCTTGCCATGGGGAGTGGAGGTGAAGAAAGAGAAGGAAAAAACAAAACGGAAGTGTGCTTTTGACTGGTGCTGTGACTGTGTTGTACACTTGGGAAATGGGGAAAGCGTTTCCCACAGGAAAAAGGAAAAAATAAAAACGTTTGCCCTGACCATGTGTCCCATATTTACATTTGTCTGTTAGGTTTGGGTGGCAGTGTGCCCCCTGGTGGTCCACATGTGGTGTAGTCAGCAGGACTCCTGGCTGTCTGCAAGGCAGGTATCTGCAATTTGATTTTTGTGGCGACCTAACACAGCAGTGTGAGGTGCGCACATGTGGCAGCACAGTGGCATGTGCGTACACGCGGGTCTTTGGCAGCACAAGCTGAAACCATGTAGAGGAAAAAAAGGCTCACTGAAGAACCACTCCCAACAGTTGAGGTACAAAGGCAGTGGGGGGCCACATGCATGCCGTCTCCAATAAAGCAGTGATCAGCGTGCTACAGGTAGAGGCCACCTGGAAGAAAGAAACTCCGGAAGATGGGTTCCGCAATGAAGTAGCAGCCAGCTCCAGGGATGATCTGCTCTGGGAGTGTTTTACATCTGTTCCGTGTGCCTACCTCCTAGATGGTGAAATTCCGGATCCGCGTTCGTGTCCAAAGCATTTCAATCCATTGGACAACACCAAGAAAGGAGAGTAATTTTGATCTGGGCCCGCTATTAGCTGAGAGACAACGGCTGGAGGAAGAGCGCCTGGACTCTCACCCCAAACGGGACTGATCCAAGAGAGGATGCGGCGGTGTAGGGGCTGAGATGCCATCCACATAACAGCTAAAAGGGTGGAGGGTGTGTGCCGGGATCCCGCCACTAAAGGGGTAGATACAGGGATGGCGAATCTCCACCCTGATCCCAGAGGACACCCAACAGGACCTGCGCAGGAAACGCACAGCCTCAATGACTCTCAGCCGGCGGACATGGACGAGTATAGCCCAAGTCCACTGCCGGCTAGACTCAATAGCTATGGGTTCTCCATACTGGAAGCTGGGAGAAGTACTCCAGCCCGTATGGCATCTCTTACAGGTACTGGGTCAGCTGAGGCAGGCGGAGAGGGGCTGGAGAGGACAGCAGAGGCAGCCCTAAATGCAGCACATGAGTGGCTGAGGCAGTGCAGCGTTGGACTCTCCAGCCAATTTAATGCAGCAGTACAGATAGGTGGTGCCTGAACCATACAGTAAAAGGGTGCAGAGTGAAGGAGCTCTGGTAGTAAATAATACCAGATGAAAAGTAGCCTCAACTCCTACAGCAGACCCAGATGTGAGGGCCGATTGTGCAGTGGGGATGGAAGAGGGCAAAGTGCAAGGCACTGGTTTGTAGGGGCTGGCAGCCAGAGCGCCCCACCCCAAATGCCTGTGGTGGCCCCACACAAGTCCAAGAGGGCACAGACGGCGCAGGGTCTCTCTTCTTGCCAAAAGGAGACACAGACTGTTGCTGCACTCCAGAGTAAGATGAATACCTGGAAAAGGAAGACCGAGTCTCCAAATACTGTTGAACTTGAGCTCACTCGCTCACATGTGGTGAAGGGCCTCTCTCCAAAGAGGCAGAGAGAAGCACTAACCTTGGCTAGATGTGAGGCAGAGTGAAACTTCGTGTCCTGATTCTAATCCTGCAGGGCACAAACTGGAGGGGAGTGACAATGTTATGAGTGCCACTGTCTGGGCCACGTTGGAGGTGCTGTCCTTTAACGACGATGATAGACGGCAGGAGATGGTGTCAGGGCAGTGCCTCTCCGTCCCTTTCTTAACTTGTCATTTCAGGACTGAGACGTGGACCAGAATACGTCAACTCCCCATCTTAGAGAGACACAGCCCTTGCAGGACGGGCCACTTCGCCCCTCAAGGCTCAGCTGAGGAAGGGGTAGTATGGAGTATCGGCTGGGGCCCTTGCCCAGCCAGGACACCACTATGCTGGAAGGACCAGAGGAGGCAACGTATCTAGAGCATTACCTCTATATATATATATATATATATATATATATATATATGTATTTTGTTTTGTTTTTTTTTATATACTTTGTATGGCCATTGGAGGTTGGTGCATGGGGTCAACCATTGTACAGCACACCTGGAGCAATTTTCAGGTTAATGCTTTGTTCAAGGGCCCAATGATGTAGGATCCCTTCTGGAAGTACTGGGTTTGAAGCGGCAACCTTCCAGATACCAGCATAGATCAACTGAACAGGACATACGTAATAGTATGCACGGTGCCTTCACTCAATTTAGCCTAAACTTAATTTGTAATTCTGAGAATAGTTGAGGTTGCTGGGTGACTACCAGTAAGCTCAGGCACCTGTTATTCAGAATTAGTGTTCTAGAAGTGTGCTGCCTGGATGACCTTATTTTCCAGTTATTTGACATGTCAATTCCTATTACCACATACCCTTCCAATTTTCGTCTTCAGTACATATTGTTAAAGCCTGTTCCTGCTGGAACGAGTAAGTACAAGGCAGTAACTGAGAGGACAGATTCATTTTCAATCCTACTACTCTGTCAACACCTTTTGGTTTTCATGTTTTTTTTTGAAAAACATCACAGATCACAAGGAGATCAGGAGATGAAGCCGCAGCCTGAGCAACACGTGGCTGGCTGCTGCCATACTGTATTCCATTCTCCCACTGTCCAGTGTGTGTGTGTGATACACAAAGGTTTACAGATAGAGACCGCAGTAAGAAGACTTCATTGGAGCATCACCCACTGGGGGAATTGTTGACAATACTGTATTAAACTTGACATGGACTCTTGACATTGTGCTACTGAATATTACAGCACAGTAGAAATTTATGTCAGCGGTTTATATGAGGCTGCTTGTCAAAACTCTTGAGGATAGCCTAATATCTCCTCAGATGTTACTTTATAAGGTGAAACAGTGGCTTATCTCTTTATACAGTATGCCGAAAGCCAGAGTGACCTTCAGATAACAGTGACCTATTGACTGGGCTTGACTTGTTTCATTACAGAAAATTATACATTATATGTATTTATGGTGCATTTGTTAGGCTGTAACCAATACTGAATCTATGAATGATCCATTAAAATAATGGCTGGTCAATGGTAGGAATTTCCAAGAATGGTAAGTGTAAAAATCAGAAGCCTGGTCAGGCTTAGCATTCAGTCACAATAAAGAGAAGAGATGGAATGATTCTTTACATAGTCTCCCCTTTTTAAAATTATACAAATCAATCCATCCTTTTACAATATCTTCTTAACCCAATTTTAATTGATATTCTGGTAACATTGGATGTAAGGCATTAATTTCAATTATTAATTTGTACAAAATGCCAGTCCATTGTATGCCACCAAGGGACTAGGGCTATTCAGAGTTACCAATTACCCTAACATGCCTATGTATAGGAAGTGAGAAGAAGACCCTGAGACAATTCATGCTGATGCGGACAACAACTAGAATTCAAAACCAGTCTCATAAGCAGTGCCATTTGGTCATCTACTGCCACATCTCATATAAATACATTCAGTCACACTATGGTAAATAAGTAATAACTAAAGAAGTAGAAACTAACCATCATATTTCCACACATAAGTCCAAACTCATTAAAATACACTGTACTTTTTGATAGTCATTTCAATATTCTGTGCAAGCCAGAGATATTTGTTCTAGCAGATTTCAGCCGGCAGCACACAGCTGTAAAACACAATAAGTAAAGTTATGCAAATAAAAATTACATGAATTGAGGAGAGGCAATGCAATGTCGCAGTGGTTAGTGTTGCTACATCACTGTACAGTATTAGGAACTTAGATTCAGTCCCCAGACTGATTACTTTATGTGAATTCTGTATGTCCACTTCTTGATCACACCCATTTTCTCAAGGTACTTTCTCATCTGAAAGATAGATTGACTGATGTCTCTGAACTACACCAGATGGACAGCTTGATATATAGTTCAGGATTATATCCTGCTTATTACAATATTACCACCAAAACATTACTTTCAGTAAAGCAATGCACTCCTCTGCTTCACAGTCACATTTTCCTTGCAATAAAACTTCTCATATTGTAATCAAAGCATCATGTCACCCTGTTGTGAACTCCAATAATCATTGCACATCATGATCGCAATGCAATGAAATTATTCTTAGTAGTGATGAGCAAAACAATTTGCAAAAAATTGTATTCGCAGCAAAACTCAGTCTTTCACTTCATGAAAAAATTCTAGAAGCATTTATTCTTTTAGTTCCAGGAAGGTGTTTTTTTCTGTCTGTATTGTTTCACGCAATAATTCAGCATATGTCTGCATGTGTTTTAATATCTAAATAAGGACCTCTAGTGAAAAAAAGTAATGGTTGGGCTCAAGTGTAGACATTATGCTGAGCCATTAGACACATGTTGTGTTTTTGTTCTAGAAAGAGGATGCCTACTTTGCCAATTATGATGACAGTCTTGGCAAATGCAATCTTAAAAAAGCATTGGAGACAGAAATGAAACTCAAAACTCCATAGTGAATGGAGCATGTAAACCCTCATCTGCAGTAATGAAGTTTTACGAAAGATCGATTGCTAGGTAACAGGGGGGTGGGGCTAGTGTGTTTTACTATAGAGATGTGGATTAGACAAAAAATAGAATTGATTTTATTGATAGGCTGCCAATTATAAGCATTACACATCTGCTGAAGTGTAAATAAGTCTTTAGTGAGCAACATTCTTTCTTTTCCACCCCCAAAAAAACTTTAAATCCCCTCTGAAAAACTTGCACTTTTCATTTCAACAGATGCCGCATCACAATCATTAGCGCTGCTTTTACAAATCCACTACCACATGGCCCATACTGTAACACAGACATAAAAAACAGACAAACACACATATACATAGACACACACACAGACTTATGCCTTATCTTAAGATGGATATCCATAACTTAGCACGATAGTGGTCATGGAATCATGTAAAGAAGATGGGAATCCCAAAACACTTTGTCAAAATAAGTCAAAATAAACCAGAAAGCTTGATTACTTCCATGGAAAAACAAAGATTTACACAAAAGCACATGCATAATGTAATGCTACAGTTGGTGGCTCATTTCCATTTGTAATGGCAAAATTGAAAGATTCTTTTCTGAACGCTACTTTGAGTGATTAAAGATATGTTTGAAAGAGAGTGTTAGAGAGTAGCTTATATTTTCTCTAGTGTAAGACAATATTTTTTTATCACTGATGATACAGAAGGATCAGAGAAAACTTTTCCTAAAATTTCTTATTTATAACAGAAGGACAAGGGCACTAGAAGATAAATTTGAGACAGATATTTAAAGTAAGCAAATGCATTGTCATTATAGAAATCTATTACTGGAGTAAGTATTAATTAATGTCTTTCTGTTATAAACTCTTTTGATCTCCAGAATTTTATTTAATTCTGTGCTGCAGAACCTTTTGGAAATACACTAACATGAATTTATTAGGATACCCAGACTCTGTTACTATGAGATCTGATAAAGTTCCCCCTTTCTTGCAACTGGCCTGATCCTGTGCATAAGTTGAATTGTTCCTGGATCTTCATGACTTTGATTTCTTCACCATATAAAACTTTTATTTGTAGTGCTCCATTTGTGCATTGTGGGATGGTAGCATATATTTTGCAATATCAAGCTGTGCACCAATCACTGGCAACTTTAGATGCTATCATGGTCACTTTAGATTAAATTTTAGACTCTGTTGTAGTCAATACTTTTTTTCTTTCTTAATATCTGCTTCTACTTTAATAATCATATTCCACAGATCTGTTTATTTCAAGGCATTCTCCACACTGCCACATTCAAACAGCTCTGGCAATGTGCTGTAACCACTTGCTAGTTGACAAAGTTAAAAACAGTCAGACGAATGGTTCTTGCTTAGCAGAATGAGGATTCAGAGTTCTGACTGCCAACCAGGGTGACTGGACGACTCGCTGTGGATGTAAGGCACAGCAGTCAAACCTGTTCTGCAGGTCAATTGGCAGACCCATTAGAGGTTACATCAGTTTCCCTAGTCTCTGTCTCCACTTACACTAGGTAATAACACATCACTCCTTTTGGCTTTATTGCCCCTTTGATTGATATGGCATGGATTTTTGGGAGACATATGTGTTCTCTACTATAGGAATCCCCACCAGATATATTAAAATGGAGATTGTCCAGGAGAAAATGAGAACAGAATAGGTTTCAACCCTTCAATCCCAAAAAATGGATGAGAGCAACTTAAATGTTTTTGCTGCAATAAAACCTTGGCAGAGGCAGTTATCGCACAATCAGATAATTGTTCAGAAGAAGACTAATCTCCTCTAATAAGCATCTCGAGAGTAGCCTTTCTTGGAGGCAATCCCAGTGTGCACCCACAAAATTGGACTTAATCTGGAACTGTAGTTTGGCATCCTTTCCTTACCTCATTTCTCACATGCACACATCGCGTCACTCCTTCACCTGATTCCCAATGACGCGTTCTTCCTTGAGAACATTGCTCTCAAATAAAACTGTATAAGTAATGGAAGAGAATCTTTTTATAAAATGCTTTTATATCCCTTTATATTCCTGCCTCAAGGAGTTAATATTTAGAAGCAGAGTGTGACCTCCCCCTCCAGAGTCTGAAACATTGCTAGTACTGCAGAAATAAGGGAGAAATGAAAAAAATATAAAGAGTAGCTTCCCTGTAGCCTCTGCATGTCTTTTTGGCAATATACTGAAGTAGCAGTTGAGAATGAACTAAAATAGGAATTGATTCAATCTAAGTGTGAAGCCAGTGACATGTCTAACTTGTTTAGAAATTATTTACCGCATAGCTGTGGTCTAAGGTAGTTTGGCCATTTCATATTATTTCCACTTCTATTTGCTGAGCACAGTTCTGTCAAAGCTAAAAATGAGTTAGTCAACGCAGCCAGTTTCACTTTTATACATGACTCTCTATCCACAAGAGTACTGTGAAATTCATCATTTCTTTGGGGGTATTTGTTCTATTTTAACAAGATATAAATGATCTGTTCTAATAGACAGGACACATTTATTCACAATTTAGTTACAAATCTGGGGAAAATTAACCAGCCACCTGGCACTCCAAATCTATACTACGGTTATAAGTGACACAAAGCATTCACTGATCTTTCTCTCCATTAATTTTATTACTGTCTTTTCCATTTCAGGGAAATGGGGTGTAAGTATCAGACCCAACAGCATTAGACACACAAGGCAGCATTGAGTGTGAGGTTGGCTTCAGCTTTGAGCAGGGCATCAGTCTCATAAAGGGCCCACTCAAGCACACATCCACATTCACGCTCATTCAGATCCTATTTAGAATTGACAATTAACCTAACCTGTACAATTTGGGGACATGAGAGAAAAACACTAGCCTCAGGAGAATAACCCACATAAGTACATGGAGAACATGCCAGTTCCACAAACAAAACACCAAGACTTGTCTGTAAATACATTCTGATACCTTTATACAATTTCAGTGTAGCAGAGGCATACTGATTGTAAATGGCTTAAAGCTTCAAAAGCTACACCAATGAGAGCACACTGGGTTAACTCACCTATATATGAAGATAAATCAAAACTTTTCCACTATTTTGTGATAATTTTGTTTGGGTTTCCTTTACAGTTTTCCCTACAAACATATGAAAGCATTGTGTGTCTGTGTTCACAGAGGTAAAGTGTCGACCTTCATCAGTTTGTCTTGTTGTTTTCTAGGTGTAAACATGCTTGCTTTGCTTTCCATTTTGCTCCAGAAAGGAGCTCTTAGCTTGTTTTTATGGGCTAAATGTGTAACAGGGTCTGAAATCCATAGAAGATTCTCTGAGCATTATGTAGACGGTGTTTTACAACAGTAGAATGTTGACTAATGGATTGAGAAATTCAAAAATATTCAGACAAGTGTTGAGCACAAAAGAGCAGGATGCCTGTCCATGTCCACTCCCAATAACAACACCAAGTCAGCCCGTACCATGATTCCGATGAACTAATGAGGATTTCTGACCCTGGTAGACCTTTAGGCCATAAAAAGTGGATCGCATGTGCTTCTCCACTGGAAGCTGGAATGCTTGGACTCAAAGAAGTGAAGGGCTTCATCTAATTTCCAAGCATCCCCTGGGGAAGCATAACATGATAATGCCCATGTTTTATCACACTCCCTAGCTCCTAGACAGTCTGGTCTTTAGCCCAAAAATGTTAAACTCTGGTTTTCATTTCACCCATTTTCTCAATTGTTAGCCAATTACTGCTGCTAATGAAACATACTTATTTTGCCTTCATTTTAATTGTTTTTAAAGGTTCAGGGCCCTTCATTTCTTCCATTAGCTGCCAAACAATAATGAGATGCAAAGATAATCAACCGGTAAGCTAGACAACTTTATCCCATTTGCACAATTTTGTCTGTCATGTCTGTCTTCATAAATTACTTGAAATGAAAATAGTGAAGAGAGATATTGATCTATTCTGCTCCACCAAACATTTCAGTGGCGTTCTCAGAAAAAAGGAAAACAGCAATTTTAGAAATGTCCAAGGGCACTAGCGAGCCATTAAATTAAATGTGTTTCATTAATTGCAGGAATTCACTACCAATTAAGAAACTGGTTGGAGTGAAAATGGTGGCCCTTTAGGGACTGAGTTGGAGACCTCAGAGTAATCCTATTAAGGAATCGCATTCTGAATCATTTATTGCGACCAGTTTTTCATTTTTTTTTAACATTTTCAAAAATAAGTCAATATTTTACAATGTAAAACAATTAACATGTGAAATAAACCCACACAGTGCTCCTCATAAACCCTCATCCGAAGACCCATGCCATACCACCAAGAACCATAGTTGCACCAACCAATCAAATCAACACACATGACCCAAAGAGTACCTGCATCATAAGTCCTTGCACAAAAGAGATTATACTGTGGAGGCAGCTGATTCCCAGTTATGAATGGACTCACTTCATTAATCTGTGATGCTGTCAACTCCAGAAGGATCAGGGTGTAAATGGAAGACAGCCAGTTCTTCAGAGGAATTAGATCATGGAACTTTCAAATACAGGCAAGGAGAAGTTTAACAGCTACAGTGCCAAGACATAAGAATTTGCCCTGGCGCTCTTATAGAGCAAGACCTGAAAGATCTAAGAGTACAAGGATATGTGGCAAGAGAGGTGTAGGGACTGACTTAGGTACTGCTGCCACGAGTGGCAGCCATTCCAGCAGCTCCGTGCATGACTTTATCTTTCTACCTTTTTTCTCTATTTTCTCTATTTCATTGTTAACTCCTACCACTTTCTTTTATGTGGACTCGTTCCCTGGACACTTTTTACTACTTGGAGATGAATTTTTACACGCCGAGACTCGTCTATTCAAGTAGTCAACTTCAAGCGCTGAGAACAAATGCCCGTGCCGGTGTGGTTCCCTATTTACCTGACGAGGTAAGAAGGCAGTATCATGGCAGCAGAGCCGTCGCTAAGATAAAAGCCAAGCGTCTAACGAGAAAGTGGCGCTACAAACCTTCGGTGCCTTCTGTGATCCTGGGAAATGTGAACTCACTACCAAATAAGATTGACAAACTGGATGCGCTGGTGAAATATGTCAGGACCTACAGAGAATGCAGGTTGTTGTGTTTAGTGAAACGTGGCTAACAGCTAACATCCCAGATGCCAACATGGAGCTACCCGGGTTTAGCACATTTAGAGCGGACAGAGACGTAAGTACCTGCGGGAAGCAGAAAGCAGGAGGACTCGCACTCTATGTCAATACAAGATGGTGCAACTCTGGACATGTAAATGTTAAAATCTCCACTTGCTGCAGAGACATCGAACTGTTGGCCATAAGTCTGCGTCCCTATTACTTGCCCAGAGAGTTTGGACATGTCATCGTTGTTATTGTTTTCATCCCTCCTTGGGTGAACGTGGAGATAGCGGGTGACATCATCCATTCCGATGTGGCTAAATTACAAACACAGCAACCCGAGGCGCTTGTGCTAATCACTGGAGACTTTAACCATGTGACACTGGACAAAACATTACCTGCCTTCTCCTAGTATGTGGATTGTAACACCCAGGGACTAGGAATAGGACTATTGACCTACTGTATGCAAACGTTAAAGACGCATACATCACCACCCCTCTGGCTGCACTTGGAAAAGAAGATCATAACCTGGTTCTGCTTCAGCCTCACTACAAACCAAGAGTGAGGGAGCTACCTACAACCACACGCTCATTCAGGAAGTGGTCCCCTGAGGCACAGCAGGCTCTGAGAGACTGCTTTGGAACTACAGACTGGGATATCCTGCATGGATCTTATAGTGAGAACATTGAGGAGACTGTTGACTGCACTACTGACTACATCAACTTCTGTGTGGACATTGTAGTTCCAGTAAGAACAGTATGCTGCTATGCTAACAACCCATGGATTACAAGTGACATCAAGGGCCATTTGAACCAGAAGAAAAGGGCTTTTAAAGACGGTTATCAGCATGAGCTCAAGCGTGTGCAGAAGGAACTCCAAGTCCAGGACAGGGCGGCGAAGGAGCAGTACAGGAGAAAGCTGGAGCAGAAGTTGCAGAATAACAGCATGAAGGAAGTGTGGGATGGGATGAAGATCATCACTGGCTGCAGCTCGAAGCAGGGTGCCACCATCAAACCAGATGAACAACTTCTTTAACAGGTTTGACCACCCTAACTCACTCTCACCTCGGAGTACTGCACCAACCACCCATCCTTTTGCTGATACCAGCATAGGAGAGAATTTCCCCCAACCCACAATTACAGCAGCCCAGGTAAGCAGAGAGCTGAGGAGACTTTGTGCCAGCAAAGCAGCGGGTCCAAATGGTGTATTGCCATGATTGCTGAAGGCCTGCGCATTGGAGCTGGGGAGTCCTCTACAGCGCATCTTCAACCTGAGCCTAGAACAGGGGAGAGGCCCAAGACTTTGGAAAACATCTTGCATCACCCCAGTCCCAAAGGTATCACATCCTAGTGAGCTGAACGACTTCCGGGCTGTCGCTCTGATGTCACATGTGATGAAGACCATGGAGGGGCTGCTGCTTCAACACTAGAGGCCACAGGTCCGCCATGGCCTCAACCCTCTGCAGTTCGCAAATCAGGAGAAGGTGGGAGCGAAGGATGTCATCATCTATATGCTACACCAATCCATCTCCCACTTGGACAGTGGCAGTGGGCTGTAAGAATTATGTTTCTGAACTTCTCTAGTGTCTTAAACACCATCCAACCTCTGCTCCTATGGGACAAGCTGACAGAGATGGGAGTAGATTCATACCTGGTGGCATGGATCGTGGACTATCTTACAGACAGACCTCAGTATGTGCGTCTCGGGAACTGCAGGTCTGACATTGTGGTCAGCAACACAGGAGTGCCGCAGGGGACTGTACTTTCACCAGTCCTGTTCAGCCTATGTACATCGGACTTCCAATACAACTCAGAGTCCTGTCACATGCAAAAGTTCACTGACGACACTGCTATCGAGGAGGAGCATAGGAACCTAATCAAGGACTTTGTTAAATGGTGTGACTCAAACCACCTACAACTGAACACCAGCAAAACCAAGGTGTTGGTGGTGGATTTCAGGAGGCACAGGCCCCTCATGGACCCTGTGATCATCAGAGGTGACTGTATGCAGAGGGTGCAGACTTATAAATAAATACCTGGGAGTGCAGCTGGATGATAAATTGGACTGGACTGCCAATACTGATGATCTGTGTAAGAAAGGACAGAGCCAACTATACTTCCTTAGAAGGCTGGCCTCCTTCAACATCTGCAATAAGATGCTGCAGATGTTCTATCAGATGGTTGTGGCGAGTGCCCTCTTCTACGCGGTGGTGTGATGGGGAGGCAGCATAAAGAAGGACGCCTCACGCCTGGACAAACTGGTGAGGAAGGCAGGCTCTATTGTAGGCATGGAGCTGGACAGTTTGACATCCGTGGCAAAGTGGAAGTTGCAGAGTAGACTCCTGTTAATCATGGAGAATCCACAGCATCCACTGAACAGTATCATCTCCACACAGAGGAGCAGCTTCAGCGCCAGAATGCTGTCACTGTCCTGCTCCACTGACAGACTGAGGAGATTGTTCCTCCCCCACACTATGCGACTCTTCAATTCCACCCCTGGGGGGGTTGGGTAAACGTTAACATTATACAAAGATATTGTATATATCTGTTATCCCTGCATTGTTATCACTCTTTAATTTAATATTGTTCTTTATCAGTATGCTGCTTCTGGAATATGTGAATTTTCCCTTGGGATTCATAAAGTAACTATCTATCTATCTATGAGATTAACGACCATAACATCAGTATGGAAGGAAAAAAACCAGTACATATGCATCAATGTCCCAGGGACATCACAGGGGCATAAGTGACAGAGGGGATATGAGCTGAGGGCCATTCAATGCAGCTCATGAGTAAAATATAACTTGTATACAAAAGTAAATGCAGTAAACTGATGATTGAGGTTTCTTGATGAAAATGTGTCATTTTTAAAAATTGTATCCCTGCAAATAGGAGAGGATAATGTGAGGTCTTGGGACGGCTGAGAGATGAGAGATAAAGGGTTATAGGAAGATTTACATAGCAGAGAGTAAAGAACTGAGTTTCTGTTTCTGAGAGGAGAAACGGGCTTAGCAAGAGAGAAAAGAGGATGACAGGGTGAAGGAGATGTAAGGGAGACATGATGTGCCCTAAGTGCTGAATGAAGCTGTATGATGTAGAACAAGGTGGAAGAAAGAATGCCAAAGCAAGACTGAAGATTTTTGAATGATTCAAGGCTAGAATCCCAAAACAGATCACCCATCCTGCTGGTGCCACACTGCCTTCCAGGAGCAACGCATGATTATTAAAGATTGATGAGTGCATATGCAATTTGGAGACATTTGTATTGAATAAGTTATAATGGGCTCTAGGTGGGGTTTGGAGGTCCAAAGTTTAACATTGGCACATACAACTTTTCATGGGTGGCCGGGGCCCCTGCCCGGCTGGGATACCTCTGCCTTGGAAGGACCGGGGGAGCAAATGTGGACAGAGCATCATCTCCCCCGGAACGCTAGATGGCAGCAATAACTCGTAATCCTGCAGGACATCATGGGAACTGGAGTTCGTTACAGCCCTGTTGGGATCTGGGGGTGCCGCCAGGATGTGCTGCAACTGTCCCTGAGCCTGTGTGGGTGGTTCTTCCACCACACCCTGAAGTGCTGCCGGAAGTGGGTCAACGAGCACCTTGAGCACTTCCGGGTGACCTAAATAAGGGAGCAGCAGACACTACTCTGAAAGCCAGAGTCGGGTGGAGAGGGATTAAGCTTCCCAGAGAGGAGTGGAGGAGAAAAAAGAACAATAATTGTGGTGATTGTGATATTGTGCTTGTGGGACTGTGTTGTGCCTGTGGGAACAGGGAAGGCATTGCCCACAGGCAGAAGAAAAGAAAAATAAATCACTTTTGTTTTTATTAGTGTGACTCCCGTGTCTGTCTGTGCCGGGTCAAGCACTGGTACAGCGCCTTTGTCACAAACTAAATGTAATTTGTAAGGAAGTACAATTGCCAACTCAAGGAAAAACTAAACTGGGGGGATTGAAGGGGAAATCCAGTGTCAAACTGGACATAACACATAAGCCCAGTGATCCAATTCTAAATCAGGCAATGACACTCCTGCATTATGCCTATCCTGGATTAGAACAGCACGTTCCAGTTTGGGTTTTCTGCCATTCCAGATAATATTGGAGAGCAGGGAATGAACCTCAGACCAAAATGAGGAAGGTGGAGGAGGCAAGGGAATCATGGAGTTGACAAAGTTGAATTTTGGGGACAACATTTATATTTACAGTGACCAGTTGCAACTAAAAAGACGGGAATATTCAACCATTGGTCTGAATGTTAACAAAATAGATTACATAAAATTAAGGCAAAAGAAATCGGTCCCATTTAGCAATAGTAGGCAGAATGTATCTGGAATGTAACCATGCAGCCAGAATTTGGCACCTCTTGTTAACCTCATCTAGAGTATAACATACTTATACAATGCAAATAATGTCCTTCCTTCTTCACTGACATGATGACATACTTGTTCTTGCTGGTTAATGCTTCCCTTTCCTTGCTGTTCACTACCCCTTCCAGCCATTTCTGCCCACAATGGCCCTGTCTCACACCACTCCTTTGGTTTTGGACCACACTGTTTTATAAATTAGGTCAAACACTTTATGGATTTCTGTATTACTGTTGATTTAAACATATTAGTTGGGCTTCAGGGAATAGTGTTGTATAAGATAAACTGAACTGCATATCATTACCAATTCCAAACTGCCCATCCTGCTCTCTAAAGCAGAACTGCATGAGATATACCCATCCATTTACTGAATCTGCCTAATCCAATTTAACATGCAGGAGTATTGATTTCTACCTCTGTCTGTGAAAATTGTGATTAGACAGAGCTTGCGCCTATGGCACATTTTGGGCTGCACGAATGATCTTTGAAAGACATATTGTAATTTGAAAAATCTTTAGGGTTGCAGTAGTGCTGTGAGTTTAAGAAATATTTACAGTATTCCTGAAGGTTATATGCTGAAAGTGTGCACTGATTATAGAATTAGTAGACGCAAAAGGCGTTTGGACATTTGACGCAGAGACAGCAATTAATGCCAAAAATAGCTCATTTTCAGCAGGAGAGAATCTTGATCTTGCACTTCACTGCTGACGGTTATCCCATTTTAGCGTGTTATGGTGTATGCTAGCTGTTTTACAAAGTTATAAAAGGAATAAAATGTATTCATTTGTAAAAGCTGCTAGAGCAGCTCTTCAGTTCTCTGCCTCAGTCACTGTATGCTTCTTGTCTTTTAAGTGCTACCGCAGTTATAAAATGGAAAAAGAATTAAGAATCTAGTGCATTCATCTTCAAGCCACAGTTGCATGATGCACATTTCTATTCCACAGGCAAAGAACACATTGTCAAAAACCTGCAAGGTTACTTCAGATCCGCACCAAGGAGCACTGCACCTTCATTGTGAGGGGGTGTACAGTGCAGTGTACATATTTTCAGAAGGAGGATCTATTCATATTCATGGGGAACAAAAACTTAATGTGCCTTTAAGCACTGTCTCAAAGCTGTAACAATGCCATACCCATGATTCAGAACACAATTTGACAGAAGTAAAAATAATATGGAATTTTACATAATATGAGCAATATAAATTCATTTTAAAATACTGGAAAGTGAAGAAATTCAATAATAAGAGTGCAGTACAAAAGTAGAAATGATATACAGTATATTCTTATTCATTCATTGATTCTTAGCACCTATTCAGAATTGTGGGCAGCACAGTCTTTCAAGTCAGCCCTGAAAAGAAGTCAGAAAACATTCTCGGATGGGGTGCCATGTACAATGGAAAAAAAAAATCACAAGCATGTGCCAGAAGGGAGGACCCATAGACTTTTTGCACTTTCACCATGTCAATTTTCTTTGCCTGTGGTTTGATTCTTAACATGGGCCCAATTTTGCCAGTTTAAGCAATAAGTCCTAGCGACCCTGAACTAGATTAGCATGTTAGCAAATGAATAGATGGATTTTTTTAAGATAAGTTAAAAAAAATCTTTTACACACTTTTTAAATAGGGCAATATTAATGAATCTTAATCTTTTAAATAAAATTATGCACTTGAGCAATTAGCGTCATTATTTTACTAACAGACATTGGATGACTGGTCGCATGCTTTCAAAGTATTGGCAACACGCCAGGCTTGTTAAGTTCTCTCTATAAAACAAAATAAAATGTGACAAAGTAATATTGATTCTCTTTCTCTACATATTTGTTGGGAATGAAAAAAAAGAGAATTCTGAGCAGAATAGGCAATCTTTGCTAAGAAAAAATAATAGCCACACAAACTTCTTTCTGTACCACAAGTGCAGGACACAGTGCATTGTACTCTTACAAAATGATAACATTTTCCACTACCAGAAAGGAATAACTGACTACATTGCTGGAAAACCAGCTTCTGGGAAATTGGTACCTGAAGCAAATACATGGTCCGATACTGTATGAGCCTTTAAGCTTCTCCTGCCCATTCCTTTCATTGCTTGAATGTGTAAGTATACCACAAAATGTCAGGTAAATAAAAACTGGGTCATGTATGCTGACCGCTCTGCACAAAGAGAAATACAACAAATACCATGCTTTGAAAAGGACAGAATTGAAGAGAACAGCAGAAAGGATGCTGACTCTCCCTAATGACTGTATTCAAAAATGTGTTTCTTCACCAATGAAGATTAAACACCAAACATTTCTCTCAATCACTGATTGGCTAAAGTTATTACCATGCATACGGGCTACATGTCATTTTCCAAAGTAAAGATGCCATCAGAAAGGAGACCTGGCAAAGACATGTTATCAAAGATTGGATTAGAAAATAGTAAAAGTGAAAATGCAAGTGGACTTGTCCTGAGTTGTTCAGTCATGTGTGCAATGTTTGGAGATATGTAACCCTAGTTAAACTACTGTATTTTATTAATAACCAGCCAAACTATCTGTTGAAGACAGGTATAAAAATATAAAAAAATATTTGTTATCTCTAACCCTATGTGCAGCATTAGAGCATTTCCTCTGTATCTGAGTATGTCTAAACCTCTTATGACACGCTCTGCCTCTCTTGAGCATGTTTCCGTAAAGCCTACGTTTTAGACATTTTTTTTGAGGTGCCTTTCCCATCTTTGAAGGTAAATCTCTCTAAGCGTTTTCTTCTCCTTGTGTGTCTCAGACCGCACTTTCTCTTTCAATTGCATCAGCAAAGCCAAATTGACCAATCACATCAAAGCAAAACTGACCAATCAGATTGATCTGAGGGACTGGACACACACAGACCTTAGTGATTTATTATACAGTAGATACTTTGGGTAAAAAAACATTTTAGACTATACATTTTTCAAGTTAGTTGTTTGAGCATTGGGCGTCATGGTGGCGCAGTGGTAGCGCTGCTGACTTGCAGAAAGGAGACTTGGGTTCACTTCCAGGGTCCTCTCTGCGTGGAGTTTGCATGTTCTCCCTGTGTCTGCGAGGGTTTCCTCAAGGTGCTCCGGTTTCCTCCCACAGTCCAAAGACATGCAGGTTAGGTGCATTGGCGATCCCAAATTGTCCCTAGTGTGTGCTTGGTATGTGTGTGCGTGTGCCCTGCCGTGGGCTGGTGCCCTATCTGGGGTTTGTTCCTGCCTTGCGCCCTGTGCTGGCTGGGATTGGCTCCAGCAGACCCCCGTGACCCTGTGTTAGGATATAGGGGGTTGAGCAATGACTGACTGTTTGAGTATTACATTGCTTCATTTTGTTAAATTTGTTTCTTTGTAGGTGTGCATTAATACTACTGTTAAACCTGAATTGTTCTTAGATTCAAATAAACACTCACTGAGCAAATTATTAGGTACAATATACTCATACTGGGTAGGGCCTCGTTTTGCTGCAGCCTGAGTTCTTTGTAGCATGGATTTCACTCCACAACATGCTTGAAGCAATCTCTTGAGTTTCTGGTGCATGTCAGTATGACTGCTTCATACAATTCCTGCAGAATTATCAGCTGCAAATTCATGCTGAGAATCTGCTGTTTTGCCCTGTCCTAAAGGTCTTTACATTTATTCAGTACTAATGGCTCTGAAGGCCACTGAAGAACACTGAACTCAATGTCATATTCATGAGACTAAGTTAAAAGATGGATAAATCATGGCCATGAAAGGATGCACATGGTCAACAAAAATACTTAAATTGGCAGTGGCAATCAAGTGATAATTGATTGGTATTAACAGGCCCAAAGTGTGTCAAGAAAACATTCCCCCTACCTTTGCACCACTACCACCAGTGTGGACTGTTTGCACAGAGCAGGTTTAGTACATTGGTTTCTTGCTGATGGTGCAACGTTCTGATACTACCATTTGTGTGCCTCAGCAGAAACCAAGATTCAGCATATGTTATTCCAAGTATTTCAGTTGTCCAGTCTTGATGAGCCTGAGCCCATGACAACCTTACCTTTCTGTTCTTGGCTGACTTGAGTGGAATCCAACGTGGTCTTCTGCTGTTATAGCCCATCTGTCTCAAGGTTTGACATGTTGTTTACTCTGAGATGCTTTTCTGCTCACCACAATTGTTATCTGAGTTACTGTAGCCTTTCTATCAGTTTGGATCAGTCTGGACATTCTCATCTGACCTCTGTCATCAACAAGGTGATGGATGCTTTCTATTTTACACACCATTTAGAGTAACTCTGCACCAACAATCAAAATCATGAAATTCTGGAGTTTGATGTGAACATTAAACAATCAATCAGTCAATTTTATTTAAAGTACAGAATCACCATGCAGCATGGTCCCAATACACTATAAGAATTTGAAAAAAACAAGAGACAAGAGATAAAGTAAGCAAATAAAATCATTTAATTAATGAATTAATAACAAACTCTCCTGACTGGTATCTGCATGATTTCATGCATTGTGCTGCTAACACAAGACTGGCTGATTAAATAATTGTATGGATAAGTGCATCAACATCACCTCAACTCCATGCCAAACAAACATGGCTCTGAATCCTATATCATTTTATGTTTACTTATTTTCAACTGTCTAAAATCTTTACAAAAATACTTCTTAGCAAGTTTTTAATGTGAACATAAGCAACAAAATACTATTTACATTAATTCAATTTGAATATTAAAGACAATACAATATAAAAATACAAGGGGTTAGGCACTTCAGAAGAAATGTGCAAGCTTTGGGTACATAAAAAGAACTGCAGTTGGATAAAAAGATGGAGAATATTTAGTGTACATTAAGATTTAAAATGGGAGCCAGACTAAGCATTATTGTATTTAATATGAGTGACTGGACTGCCATAAGTCAGAGCAGGTGCTCAATGTATCATATTTTCAGACTGTTTAAAATGCAGTCTGCACTTCACTCATGTTGTACAGTAGCCTCATTTTATTTAGTTTTAAAAGACCGTTTAAAGTGGGTTAATGTAAACCATATTAAGTATAACATCATGAGACATTAGTTTAGCCACGTCAATTGCATGATTTTAGACAGATTATAAATAATCCCTCAGTTATCCTTACTGTTATTTTTGACGTTGAGAAAAGCTGTACAGCTGAGTCACATTGCTATTTACATCTGTTAATTCTAAAATTCATTTTATGAAACGGAAGAGAGCACAGTAACAGGCAAAAAAGAAAAAAAATGTTTTTGTATTGAAGTTGCAAATCTGGGTGCATAGTCAACTACACTTTAATTTAAATGTTCACACATTTTTAGGCAAATTATGTGAGGGCTAGAATGCAGTAAACCTCCTTGTTATATACAGTAGAAAGAGATGTAAAATATCTTCACATCACTTTAGGAATGAGGAATAAGAAAAATATCTTCATATCACTTTACTTTTGAACAACTTTTCTTGATGAGAACTCCACCTGTGGAAGTCACCTAGTAGACATCTCCTCATCAAATAAATTAAACACAGAACCCTAATTTCGGCTACTGGCACTCTCAATGTCATTTTTGGTCACCCTTCAGAGCTCAGGACAATAAGAGATGGGGATGTGAAGTTTTCTTCCATCTAGTACTATGCCATTTCTAAGAATCACCTGTACCCTCACTTTTAAACAAGACTAATAAGTATTTAAACTCCCCCTCTTTACCTGCAGGAAGCAAGTAACTATTTCCAAAAAAATAACTGAGACTTTTGTTTTGGAGGTTTTATTCCTCATTTTTGCCACATCACATTCATCTGTACACTGTTCCAGAGGAACACCACCAGTGAGGTCTAGAGGACAGTATCATTCACAAATGCCAAGGATGTAACCCTTAATTTCCCATACTGGATATTCTCCAAGATTCTGCTGTACTGTGATGTTCTGTTCTGAACAGACACACTCTTAGCACCCTTGAGTCCTACATTGATGAATTTACAGTACTTATGAAATGCTGACTGCTTATCTTGTGTACAGAAAATGGTGAAGGATGTGATCATTAGAAAACGTTTAAAATCAACAAATTCACCATTGAAGTGTCCATGACTTGAAAGCCAATGGCAGCTCACTGAAGTGGCTCATACTGTCTAAATGAGGAATAAGAAAAATGTTTACCTTAATTTATGAGAAGAGATATTTTGAATCGCAATTGTTCCTCTGTCTACCAGTAGATTACTGTATCTATACTAATAAAAGGCAAAGCCCTCACTGACTGACTGACTGACTGACTCACTCACTGACTGACTCATTCATCACTAATTCTCCAACTTCCCGTGTAGGTAGAAGGCTGAAATTTGGCAGGCTCATTCCTTACAGCTTACTTACAAAAGTTAGGCAGGTTTCATTTCGAAATTCTACACGTAATGGTCATAACTGGAACCTATTTTCATCCATATACTGTAATAGACTGCAGCTCGATGGCCATGGGAGACGGAGTTGCGTCTCACATCATCACGCCTCCCACGTAATTGAGTGCCTGCCCATATAAGGTAACAATTCGCGGGTCAAGGACTGTGCTTAGCATATTCATAAGTAAAAATATCTGAATCACAAACTGATGTTAATTATATTTTGTCCATGAATACTTTTTAAATAATTCCAAATAGTCTGTCCGCTTCCTTTCATAGCTTTTCCGATGGTTGTGCTGCTTCCAGCCATGTATTTTCATATTAAAGCATTTAACCAATCACATTTCAGCCATCATTTGTTGCCAGGCAGAGAGGCCTTCACAATCCATTGTGCAGGCACTCTAACACAGAATAAATGTCGATTAACCTGTTGCTTCAACCAATCAGATTTTGAGTTGGTGTCAGTAGGGCCCTCTAGCAAGCGTACGGCAACGTCACCGTATTCAGACCCATTGATTGGATAGAAGCCGATATGAGGAACTCTACGAGGCCACTGAACGCACCGCAAGTGCTCCAACCGTCTTCGCGCGCACTACGGCAAACTCCATGGCAGGATTCTTGACAATATTATTTGGCAGACACAGACCAGATTTCAAGACCACGAAAACCTGATGTTTGTCATGCTCCTCGAGCCACAGAAGTTTCGGGAATACAAGAAAAATGTCACGCATGCAGCCTTCTCCAGTTTAACACAAGAGCTACGGAGCAGTTTTTGATATGTCTCGGCTAAAAACAGAACTGATCCTAATGTATGCCATGGATCATTTTGCAGGAAAATCTCCCACTGATCTCCTTGACTTCCTTCATCAGAAAAATCTGAATGAGAGCATGGGGCAGCTGTTCACATTGGTATATTTGGCGGTGACCATTCCCGTGTACAATGATTTTTCAGCGGACATTTTCAGCCCTAAAGCGAATTAAAACTTATGACAGAAATACAACAGGGCAGGTTCAACTTTCAGCATTAGCTTCGATGGCGACAGAAAGGGACTTTTTGATGGAACTGAAGCGCACAGATAATCTGTACGACAGAGTAATTTAACTGTTTTTGAGGAAAGAGAGGAGGATGAATTTTGTTTACAAATCATCCGAATTTTTGGTGAGTAAAATGTTATGATTTTCCTAAATAATATTGCAAGTTTATGAGTTATTATTGATGTTTTTTATGTGTGTCATGGCTGCGGCTGCAGTAGAAAGGAACTTGCTCACCCCTGTTTTTTTCTATTCAATAAAGGCATTTATTGTGGACTAGCAAAATACTCGCTTCGCAGCGGAGAAGTAGTGTGTTAAAGAAGCAATGAAAAGAAAAGGAAACATTTTGAAAATAACGTAACCTGATTGTCAATGTAATTGTTTTGTCACTGTTGTGAGTGATGAGTGTTGTTGTCATATATATATATATATATATATATATATATATATATATATATATATATATATACACACACACACATAAACATATATATATACATATCTATACATATACACATATATACATACATATATATCTACATATATACACACACATATATACACACATATACATACATACACACACATATATACACACAAATACATATATATACATATACATACATATCTACATATATACACACACAGCTATTTCAGATCAGTGCAATACGCTGTTTGTTAAAACGGTTGACTCCGCTCTTACGTGCAATAACAAATCAAATCATTCAGTTGTCTTTGCTCATATGTCATTTTAGAGCTGGACGCCTGGCATCTTTTTTTGGCCACAAGTTCGTTTCTGTTTGGTGTGAGGTTCTGTGTTGTGGAGATTCTCAGGATGGATTGCAGGTGCTCATCAGTGAGGCGACTCCTGTGTGCTGTTTTGTTAGTCTTTATCACTGAGAAGAGCTTCTCACACAGATATGTGCTACCAAACATGCACAAGGTTCGAGCCGCATGTAGACGGACTTTTTGTTCTTCAAAGTCACCAAAGCGCCGTGCAAACTCAGTGCGCAATAACTCTAGCTTCGCAATAACTTGCAGCATCATAAGGTAGACTTTAGCTGAAGCGCTGCATTATGGGATCTGTAGTTTATTGTGTTACCAGCGCTTCATATACCCGGCTTTAATAACAATAATACAGTATATAAAATGATCTCGCGGGCGGATATAATTACACGCCGGGCGGATGTGGCCCATGCCCTTGAGTTTGACACATATGGACTAAATAGAACTTGAAAAGATATATTTTTCAAATGTGATCGCGCAATTCAGATAGAGTTGACGCACTACAGCCTGCATGCCTCAATGAGTCATCCTCCCTCGCTCTTACTTTTTTACCGTTCATCTAATGAATACACTGAGTATGGCTTTACCAAAAACAATCATTGATGGCGAATAAAGTATCCATTATTCGAGTATGTAGAGCGGGATATATATATATACATATATATATATACCCGCGTATCGCAGCGAGAAGTAGTGTGTTAAAAAGGTAGAAAAGAAAAGGGAACATTTTAAAAATAACGTAACATGACTGTCAATATACAGTATTTGTTTTGTGAGTGTTACTGAGTGTTGCTGTCATCAAGGATTTGATTATCATTATTTCTTTCAATCAGGTTCGTATTTGTAGGATGTGTTGTGTTCAAGTTACATTCCGTGTTTGTCAATCATTGTAAAGATGACAGGTTTCATTCATCGATTCGTTTCTTACTGCATCAATAAACAGCTCGTCTTCTTCTTTATCTGAGACCTGACACACTGCATGCACGGGTTTTTTACACTGTCTTCCTTTAGCGGGACATTGACTTTTCCACCGTGTGCTTTGTTTCCACAGTAGCTGCATTTATGAATATGCTTATCAGGCGCTTCATATTTTTGCTGCCTTTTCAATTGTGTAATTGGTTTTGTTCAGCTCTTTGGAACTGTTGCTTTTATCTGTGCACTGCGTCAGTTCACGTGAGTCACTCCGTGTACTTGCATCGAAGGTTCCCAGCTGTGCTGGTGCCATCTCGTGCTATGTCCATAGCATTATTTAATGTTACCTTAGTCCTGGCACTTAAAACTTTCTCTCGCAGTTTCGCTGAGTTTGTGTCAAACACCACCCTGACCATCTCATCTTCCTCTCCATAAGCACAGTCCTTCACCCGTGAATATTTACCCGTGGCAGTTTGCTATTGGATTGCCGCTGACGGACTGACCTTATATGGGCAGGCACTAAATTACAAACGCCAGCGCAGCCTGTCTATGAACTTAATTTAAAGTGTAGGTTTACATCGTTTTTGTTTCAGTAGCAGAACTCATGAATATGGTTGTATATGTCACTTTCCGCTTCTTATTGTTTCGCTGCCTTCTCAATTATATAATGCATGTTTTCTTGAGCGCTTTTTTGAGGTCTTCCTGGTTTTCTATGTACTGCGTGATTACGGGAGGCGTGATGATGTCACACGAAACTCCGCCCACGGCGTTGAAGCTCATCTCCATTACAGTAAATGGAGAAAAACTGCTTCCAGTTATGACCATTACGCGTAGAATTTCGATATAAAACCTGCCCAACTTTTGTAAGGAAGCTGTAAGGAATGAACCTGCCAAATTTCAGCCTTCCACCCACACGGGAAGTTGGAGTATTAGTGATGAGTCAGTGAGTGAGTGAGTCAGTGAGTCAGTGAGTGAGTGAGTGAGTGAGTGAGGGCTTTGCCTTTTATTAGTATAGATACAGGAGTTATCTTATATATATATATATACATATATGCCAGCAACACTCATGACAATGACAAAACAAATTACATTGTCAATTATGTTACGTTATTATTAAAATGTTTCCTTTTCTTTTTACTTCTCCGCTGCCAAGCACAGGTATTTTGCTATATATTTATATATATATAAATATATATAGATATACAGTAGATATATATATAGATATATATATATATAGAGAGAGATATGACAACACTCATATCAATGACAAAACAATTACATTAACAATCATGTTACGTTATTTAAAAAATTTTTCCTTTTCTTTTTCATAACTTCTTTAACACACGACTTCTCCACTGCATAGCGCGGGTATTCTGCTAGTATATATATATATATATATATATATATTGTGACAGTAGGGGGCACTAGTGCTCCCTTGAACCCTCAGGTACGACTCCAGACACTGGATAAAAGTCCAAGACTTCTTTATTATCTGACGAAACGTGCACAAAGCACTCTCCACACTATTCATAAATCACAAATAAATCAACCACAATAATACTCTTCCTCCTCGCCCAGACACTTCGCCCCTCTACCTCCCAGCTCAGCTCACCGTCTGGGTTTTCCCAGAGTCCTTTTATACACCCTGACTCAGAGGTGTTCCTGCCCAATCAGTCCACAGTTCCTTATTCCTTCCGGGTCAGGGTAAACAGTCCTTTTCTTCAACCCAGGAGCACGTCGTTTCTTCCTGTCACGTGACCGTGACGTACTCATGGGTTATAGGGCACAGATGAGCCCACGAGCCCCCCTACAGTGACTCCCAGCGGCCCCCAAGGTATCCAGCAGAGCTGAGTAAAAACACTCCAAGGTCCATGATGCCCTGCTGGAAGTCGGGGCACGATCCTGCTCTCGGGAGAGCTCCTCCTGGTGGCCTGGGGAGGAGGACCGGAGTATGAAGCCGGCAGTCCTCCCCAATATATATATATATATATATATATTCCCTGATCTACATACTGTCAAATAAACGAACCACACGCCGTAGCGCAACACAAGAGGCTTTGCCTCTAGCGCTGACATCAAAGATTCGATTCCCGAGAGTGGGTGCAGTGAGTGTGTACACCTGATGAGCACAGAATTAGGGCGAAACACGTGCCGCATACTCTTTGCATTATTTGACAGTAAAAGTATTTCTATATATATATATATATATATTTATATATATATATATATATATATATATACACACATATATACACACACACACACATACATATATATCAGCGCTTCCCGATTCATTTTACACTCGCACCCCTGTGACGGACGATCCCGATTTCGCACCCCCTTGGTTTGAGAAGAAGTATGATAAAATATGAGATTAACGCAGAAAAATAGATCACCAATTGAAGCTTTACGAATAATGGATACTTTATTCGCCATCAATAATTGTTTTGGTAAAGTCATACTCAGTGTAATCCTCCTTCCATTTTATAATTTTTTCGCGACTAGCCATGATTAAATGAACGGTAAAAAAGTAAGATCGAATCGACGGTGACTTATTGAGGCAGGCAGGTTCGATGTAGTGCATGTCAAGTCGATCTAACATGCGCATTCAGATTCAAAAAAATATATCTTTTCAGGTTCTATTTAGATATAAGTAGGTTCTATTTAGTATACAGAAATATCTTTGGTAGGAATGTAAGTTGAATTTAGTCTTTAAATTTCTATGGTGAAGAAAAAGTTATGCAATGATGACTAAATTTAACTTACATTCCTACCAAACATATTTCTGTCGACTACATAAAAATTACTTATATTTAAAATTTAAATAGAACTTGAACAGATACGATAGTTCATAATACCCACGCAGCACTAAGTGCACGTAAGAGCAGAAGTCATCCGTTTTAACAAGCAGCGTATTGCACTGATACGAAATACCCTGCCCATTTAATTATTTAGGAATGGATAGATAAATTAAGATTTTGTACAAATAATGTGTTTCATTATTCATTACCCCCAGCAACAGCTGCTAGCACCCCAAAGGATATATATATATATACCATAGATCCCGTTATATAAGCCGAGAATTTCATCCTAGATTTTTGGCTTGGAGTTTGGGGGTCGGTTTATATAACGAGTATCGTTTCAGATTCAAGATTTCCAGCGCAATGCCGGTTTTGCCGATGAATACGGAAGTAAATAATGATGAAACCACAGAGCCATCTTTCTAATGAAGAAGTAACTTTGCATGCCGGTACTTTAAATTAAATAAAGAATTTATTCAAAAAAGTGTTTTAGTTGTTGATTTTATTAATAAAATTTATAATAAATTATCGGGAAGTTTAAAATGAAATTTTTTGTTTTGATTTACGACCAACATCTTATGCGTTACTAAACGGATGCGGTCACGTGTATCCGCTTGCGCAATTGTAAACAAATAACCGAGAGCATTAGTAGTGTCAGTCGGAGCCCAGATACATGTGTTTGCGGATGTAATTTCCGTCATTGCAGTGATTTACCTATATATATAATTCATTAAGACCATGCAAGCAAGACACATAATTGCTAAGGAAGGAAGAGAAGGTAAAAGAAAGTGATCGCAATCGAAACAAAGATGGACATTGTGTGGAAATATCTCCTCCCTTCCTGCAGCCCAAAGATCAAATTAAATGGTGAGTACAGTATGAAATTATTTCTAGAATAGAATGCCTTTTTTTGTCACTATACGCATCTACAATGAGTTTAAAAGCAGCTCCTTCAGTGCAGAAAAAAGTTCTGTATAGGGCTTGTATGGTTGTTTTTTAGCTTTAGCATAACGCCGGATCTGCGGCTCCGCTTCTGCTTTCTTTCCCTTCTCTGTCTTTGTCGTTTCCTAGACCCGACAACAATCCACGGAGAGCCCGCTGATCTCGCTATGTTGTCTGGGATGTTGTGCGTGTGATGAAAAACACTCAAAACAGATGTCTGGCTCTGGACACGGATGTCTATAAGGTTCTGAATGGTGTAGCGTATGTTCGCTGAACCGATCGTGCACAAACAAGGACAAAAAAAAAGTACAAAAACAACAAAAAAGTGCACTGAAAAGGAGAGCCCTGAGCCACTGCGACCATGCATGCTGCCATGCTCCTAGCTTAATCAAAGTAGGCTAAGCACTTTTTATAACTTTTTGATTAGTACATTAGAAAAATTATTGGTGTTTTGGTAAATTATGCGCATTATATTATATATCAAAAATGGCGGCAGTCTCAAATTCTCGCCGATAAACATTATAAATATACCCGAAGAGACACTTTTAAGGAAATTTAGAAAATTTTGCTTGGAGAAGGGGTCGGCTTAAATACCGTCATCGCAAATACATGTAATTTAGTAGGTAGAGAAGGGTTCGCTAATATACCGGGTCAGCTTGTATTCCAGGATCTACTTTATATATATATATATATATATATATGTGTGTGTGTGTATATGTATGTGTGTATATATCTATATCTATATATGTATATATATATAGATGTATATATGTGAATGTATGTGTGTGTGTATATATATATAGATATATGTGTGTATATATATATATGTATATGTATGTGTATATATATGTATATGTATATATGTTTATATGTGTGTGTGTGTATATGTATATATAATATAATATATATATATATATATATATATATATATATATATATATGACAGCAACACTCATAACAGTGACAAAACAATTACATTGACAATCATGTTACGTTATTTTTAAAATGTTTCCCTTTCTTTTTCATTGCTTCTTTAACACACTACTTCTCCACTGCAAAGCGCGGGTATTTTGCTAGTCTATTATATATGATGCTGCCTTCAATTGCTAGTGAATTTTCTAACATAAATTGTTTACCAAACTAGCCTTAACCACATTTGATCACTACATTATGCAGTACTGTTGTTATCGGTGTCAATTAAACATACTCAAATTACTTGTATAACAGCCACGAAAAATTGTTTAACACTAGAATCCCTGAAGCCTACGAAAAAACTCATAATCATGTATTTTCATGTATGAATGTGTGCGTGCATGCATGAGAGAGGCAGAGATAAATTTGATCTCATTCAAGTGGTTACTGGAATATAAAATAAACACTCACAAAGGTATAACGAAACAAGAGTACTTTTATTCAAGAATAAAACTGAATAACAAAAATTTAAATGACAACAAGATACCACAAAGACATGATTCATCAGCATTTGTCTGTCTACTTATACCCCTTCAACTATGTCTTTTAGAGGTAGCAAAACGTTACACTGGTTGTTACAGACTGAACTCAAAGGTTTCTTCTTTTTGGCACGTACATCATCAGCATGACACTATCAGATCGAAACACTAGCGTGGCAAACTGCTCACGTACTAAAGTGACTATAGCTGCAGGTGGAAGTCCCATTTTACTTCTGGTGCCAAGCAGAGTTGCGTTGCAGTGAAGCAGTCTATTAGCCAGCAAAAGCACTGTGAAGAAGCTGTCTGTTGTTACGGTCCTGCCTTTGTCCAGTCAGAGAGCAGTCACAGGACATTGTATCTTTGATTGCCGGTACAACAAACAGTTCTGAGCAGGTATCAACCACAGCACCCACTGTGGTCATCGCTGCTCTTATGAAAAGAATGGAGATAAATGCCATCAACTCAGAGAGGAAGAGGCAAGTTCGTTGTACCACGTGAACATCACTGTGAGAATAAAACCGAATAATTAAAAAACAAGCAATCACTTTTACAAGTAGCCAAAATTTACACAAGGTGTTACAGACTCAAATCAAATGTATGTTTTTATTATATTATAGTAATAATAATAATGATAATAATAATACTCAAAACGCGGAGCACCCAGTTTCGAACCGGGGACCTTTGGGCTATAAGGCAGCAGTTTGTACCTCTTCAAGAATACATATAAACACCCTGTCGATTGAAATTTGAGCTTGGGTTTTTAACTCATTGACAGTAACATGTAAATCAAATGTCTTTTTTACCTTTGGTTATATCCTTGAATAAAAGTGCACATGTTTATTTAATATTTGGACTAAAGTCTTTATACATTATACACTTCACGTTATTATTGGTATAACATGGAAAACGTTTCTGCTTTAGGTATGTGTTTTGCATTTCTTGCATTTCCTTTCATCCTAAGCTTACCCAGATCTTTGTAGAAACAGAACGTACATGAAATTAATGAATTCCAAATAACAATGTACTGTATTATTTACCCTATACAACTCCAGACACCCCACACGCAGATAAGGAGCCTTGAGCTGGAAGAACTTTTTGCCCAAGTTTAGCTCTGTCAAGGTGGGTGATGGGACAGCAGGTTGCTTGCTGCTTGTGCTGATCGACACATTTACAAAGCAGAATATGCTGATGGAGCGATGCGAAGGGATTTAAGGTGTGCCGGGATTACAAATTTTTTCGTAGGCTACAGAGATTCCATTGTTATCGTTCCTGATTTCAAAACAAGACATTCTCAAGCGTTTACGGAATATTAAATCATACTTCATCTGTTTTCTTTCAAAGGTAGTAAACAAAAAAGACCAAAAAGTTTGAATTAGTATAAGCTGCCCTAACTGAGGATGTTCATAAGAAATGTAATGCTTTACTTTCTGAGGTAGAAGTACATATGTTTAAAGTCTAAATATTCTGGCTTGTAATATAAATTTATCACTTTCACCCTCTGATAGTGGTCCATAGAGGACTAGATCCCTTGTAAAGTATCAAAAATGAAAAATAACAACATATTCATAATCACTGACCTTGAAACAGTTTAAAACAGATAGATAGATACTTTATTAATCCCAAGGGGAAATTCACATACTCCAGCAGCAGCATACTGATAAAGAACAATATTAAATTAAAGAGTGATAACTATGAAGGTATAACAGAGAGACAATAATTTTGTATAATATTGTTTACCCCCGGGTGGAATTGAAGAGTCGCATAGTGTGGGGGAGAAACGATCTCCTCAGTCTGTCAGTAGAGGAGCACAGTGACAGCAGTCTGTCGCTGAAGCTGCTCCTCTGTCTAGAGATGATCCTGTTCAGTGGATGCAGTGGATTTTCCATTATTGACAGGAGCCTGCTCAGTGCCCATCGCTCTGCCATGGATGTCAAACTGTCCAGCTCCGTGTCTACAATAGAGCCTGCCTTCCTCACCAGTTTGTCCAGGCATGAGGCATCCCTCTTCTTTATGATGCCTCCCCAGCACACCACCGCATAGAAGATGGCGCTCGCCACAACTGTCTGATAGAACATCTGCAGCATCTTATTGCAGATGTTGAAGGACGCCAGCCTTCTAAGGAAGTATAGTCAGCTCTGTCCTTTCTTACACAGAGCATCAGTATTGGCAGTCCAGTCCAATTTATCATCTAGCTGCACTCCCAGGTATTTATAGGTCTGCACCCTCTGCACACAGTCACCTCTGATGATCACAGGGTCCATGAGGGGCCTGGGCCTCTTAAAATCCACCACCAGCTCCTTGGTTTTGCTGGTGTTCAGTTGTAGGTGGTTTGAGTCGCACCATTTAACAAAGTCCTTGACTAGTTTCCTATACTCCTCCTCCTGCCCACTCCTGATGCAGCCCACAATAGCAGTGTCGTCTGCAAACTTTTGCACTTGGCAGGTTCTCCGAGTTGTATTGGAAGTCCGATGTATAGGCTGAACAGGACCGGAGAAAGTACAGTCCCCTGCGGCACTCCTGTGTTGCTGACCACAATGTCAGACCTGCAGTTCCCAAGACGCACATACTAAGGTCTGTCTTTAAGATAGTCCATGATCCATGCTACCAAGTATGAATCTACTCCCATCTCTGTCAGCTTGTCCCTAAGGAGCAGAGGTTGGATGGTGCTGAAGGCGCTAGAGAAGTTCAGAAACATAATTCTTACAGCACCACTGCCTCTGTCCAAGATAGATAACAGATGTAACAGATAGATGATGACATCCTTTGCTCCCACCTTCTCCTGATTTGCGAACTGCAGAGGGTCGAGGCCGTGGCGGATCTGTGGCCTCTAGTGTTGAAGTAGCAGCCCCTCCATGGTCTTTATCACATGTGACATCAGAGCGACAGCCCGGACGTCGTTCAGCTCACTAGGATGTGATACCTTTGGGACTGGGGTGATGCAAGATGTTTTTCAAAGCCTTGGGACTCTCCCCTGTTCCAGGCTCAGGTTGAAGATGCGCGATAGAGGACTCCCCAGCTCCAACGCACAGACCTTCAGCAGTCGTGATGATATTCCATCTGGACCCGCTGCTTTACTGGCACAAGGTCTCCTCAGCTCTCTGCTTACCTGGGCTGCTGTAATTGTGGGTTGGGGGAAACTCTCTTCTATGCTGGTATCAGCAGAAGAATGGGTGGGGGGTGCAGTATTCCAAGGTGAGAGCGGGTTAGGGTGGTCAAACCTGTTTAAGAAGTTGTTCATCTGGTTTGCTCTCTCCACGTCTCTCTCAATGGTGGCACCCCGCTTTGAGCTGCAGCCAGTGATGATCTTCATCCCATCCCACACTTCCTTCATGCTGTTATTCTGCAACTTCTGCTCCAGCTTTCTCCTGTACTGCTCCTTCGCCATCCTGAGCTGGACTCGGAGTTCCTTCTGCATGCGCTTGAGCTCATGCTAATCACTGCCTTTAAAAGACCTTTTCTTCTGGTTTAAAAGGCCCTTGATGTCACTTGTAATCAATGTCCAGCGTCACATGGTTAAAGTCTCCAGTGATTAGCACAAGTGTCTTGGGGTGCTGTGTTTGTAATTTAGCCACATCGGAATGGATGATGTCACCCGCTATCTCCACATCTGCCCAAGGAGGAATGTAAACAATAACAACAATGATGTGTCCAAACTCTCTGGGCAAGTAATAGGGACGCAAACTTACGGCCAACAGTTCGATGTCCCTGCAGCAAGTGGAGATTTTAACGTTTACATGTCCAGTGTTGCACCACCTTGTATTGACATAGAGAGTGACTCCCCCTCCTTTCTGCTTCCCGCAGGTACTTGCGCCTCTGTCCGCCCTAACTGTGCTAAACTCGGGTAGCTCAATGTTAGCATCTGGGATGTTAGTTGTTAGCCACGTTTCACTAAAACACAGTAAACTGCATTCTCTGTAGGTCCTGAAATTTTTCACCAGCGCAGCCAGTTCATCGATTTGGTAGTGAGTTCACATTTCCCAGGATCACAGAAGGCACCGAAGGTTTGTAGCGCCACTTTCTTGCTAGACGCTTGGCTTTCATCATAGCGCTGGCTCTGCTGCCCCGATACCGCCTTCTTACCTTCAGGTAAATAGGGAACCACACCGGCATGGGCATTTGTTCTCAGCGCTTGAAGTTGACTACTTGAATAGACGAGTCTCGGCGTGTTAAAATCCTTGTCCAAGTAGTAAAAGTAGTAAAAAGTGTCCAAGGAACGAGTCCACATAAAAGAAAGTGGTAGGAGTGATCAGTGAAATAGAGAAAAAAGGTAGAAAGGTAAAGTCATACATGGAACTGCTGGAATGGCTGCCATTTGTGGTGGCACCTGTTAAGTTAGTGATACCCCACATGCTTTTTTAACATTCTTGGAGTGGCAATTAGAGGGCATTGACCACAGGTATATTCTTGATCAGCACCCAAATAAAATGACACTCCATGTGCCTATATTACAAATCCATTTTATTAATATTTGTGAAAAGGAGTAACTTTGTCCCCCCATATCCCATTAGGAGGTGAACCCTTAGGTCAGTTGATGTGAAATGCACAACTGTGATGGTCCAGGTTGGCTGCTGCTCCCATATTGTCCTTGAACCCAGGACTGTCAAAAGTCATGACAGGGATAAGATGAGTAACCAGCATAACCAGCAAGCGGTGATGTAAAGTGCTTTGGTGCCTTTATTATAAATTCAAACCGTACAAAACAAAACAGTGCAGTGCTTAATCCATTAAACAGATAAATAACTAAATAAATAATCCATAATAATCCAGGTGATAAACTGTTGGTTAAAAGTAAAAAAAATAACAATAAATGCATCAATAAAATCAGGTTAAAATCACTGAAAGATTTCTTCCATTGAAAACCGCAAGCCTCAGTGCTTCCCT
Organism: Polypterus senegalus; assembly: GCF_016835505.1. Taxonomy (NCBI): domain Eukaryota; kingdom Metazoa; phylum Chordata; class Cladistia; order Polypteriformes; family Polypteridae; genus Polypterus; species Polypterus senegalus. The sequence goes on from NC_053164.1 coordinate 76,229,110, forward strand.
CACCTGAACAGGTCTACTCACAAGCCACAGTCTCCCCCCCAAGCAGGCGTAGTCAACTTTTAAAAGCTGCTTAGTCCCAGACACCAACTCAGGCATTCAGCAGGGCACTGTGCCAAGCCTGACTCTGTCCTCCCTAATCCTTAACTAGGTATCCTTAGGATCCCTAGTAGCTTTCAAGATCATCCCTGCTCCATAGTAAATGCTCAGTAAAGCACGGTCTATACCTTGGAGCGCCAGCCCCACACTCTCGTAAGGCCACTTTTCTGACTATCTCTGACCATCTCTATTCCTCATCAACAATGGCTCTGCCATAATTTTGCCACTTCTATCCTTTCATCACTTTCATTTTAACCTCAGAAAATCTTTCCTCTCAGTTTCTTCATTTCTCTCTTCACTGTCCCTACTTTTTTCTTGTTTATCTTGTTTCCTACTCCCACTCATTTTTTATACTTCCTTTGAACCCCACAGTGGTAATGAGAAAATTGGCTTCCGCGCACATCTGCACATGAATGCCTGGCCAGCCAATTCCCCCACAACACCCTGGAGCTGCTCGTGCACGCTGACATGAGCACCTGCGTCTGTCCTGAGCACACTGTTTTATTTATTTAAAACCACACATCACCTTGGACTGCCATGTATTTGTTTATTATAAGGGTGTAATTTTGTGCACAAAATATGGTTCACAAATGGCCTAAAGATTAGGGGTTTTTATATCTAGAGGGCCAAAAATAGCTTGACATCTTGCATAATTACTCATCAAGATGCATCAAATGGTATATTATATGCGGGGCTTTTTGTTAAAAAATTGAAGTGATTTCAAAGCATTCATAAGTAATTTTTATCTGCAGAAAAAAAGCAATAATGGCAGAAAATGCACTTTTTTTCCACACTACATTAAGAGAAGACTATATAATAGTGAACTGCAAATTGTAACAATTATTGGTATTAGACAAAATGCATACTGTAATGTGACAATGGGTACATTTGATGCAAGAAATGAAAAGTAAATCTATAATATGTCAAAGAAAGTTACCTGTTAATATCAAGAAGTATGAGAACAGTCCTTATCCTATGTTCATGTCTCTTACATGCTGCCTGTGCTAAGTGTTACCTTTAGAAGTGTGGGTGTGTGTGTGTGAATGAGCCTAGTCATGCAATAGAATTTGTTTGAGTGTTTATTCCTCTAAACACTGTAGTTTTACTCAAAAATCTATAATGTATCGACATGTTATACTGTATAAGGTTGCATTCAATGTTACCAGGATAGACACCTCCTGTAGTTCGATTAAACAGATTCACTTTATCTATGGATGTAAAATATGTAATGTAATTTTAATGCTAAAGTTAATATTATATTAGAATCCACATCTTGATGAAAAGTATTTAGGTTCTATTAAAACTCATTTTTAGCCAGAAGCAGACTGATTACCAGTTTCCAAATGTTTTACAATTTCAGGTACAAAATCTAATGGATAGAGTGCCACAATGGTTTACACTACCATCCAGTCATCAACCATTCAATGTATCCAGCATCATGGATTCAGTACTACACTTCACTGTTGGCATGTTCTCCCCATGACTGCTTTGGTTTTCTTCCAGGTACTCTGGATTTTCCCGCACATTCCAAAAGACATATAATTGTTGATTCCATAATTAGCCTGCGTGAGTTTGTGGATGTGGGGGCCCTTTGATGGAGTAAACCATTTTCCCTAGTGCTGTTCAAGGTCGGATCTGTTTGCTGAGTTGGATTAAGCAGATCTGAGAATGTTATATTGTAGTGAGTACCATATGTACTATACGTGTGACTTATGTTCTCTCCTTGAATGTATGTCTGGAAGCTTGGGTTGGTGTGTTTTTGCCTTGTAGAAGGGAAAAGGAGGATCTGCACCTTTAAGGAGGAGATGCTGCATGGACAGGACAGTTTGTTGAAATGTGCATTTAACCCAAAAGGTGAGAAGAAAGAGGGGAGACAGGAGACAAGACATCCAGAGGAGAAGCTTGGAGTAACAACACCCAAGTGTGGGAAACACAAAATTGAAGCCACCTATAGGGAGTTGAATTCTGACCCAAATATACAACTGAGAAGTGTCTCAGTAGATTAATCATTTCCTTTGTATTCTTTCTGAAACACCTAGCCATTTCTCCTGGTAGGACTGAACATTTATTTTTTATCTGTGGCAGCTTGCTGGGGATTTCATCCTGCTACCATTGGCCTCTTCACTGTAAAGACCTTAAATCCAGATGGTTGTTTTCATTTGCAACGGGTTAATAATTGTGATTTCATCATGTAACCTGACTTGTCATTCTTAGTTTTGTTTTGGGGAATGTATTGGTCATTTGGGTGGGTCTGTGTCATAGAATAATTGATTTTGTTTGTCACATGGTTAATACATTTTCACATATTAGTGATCACTAATTCCTATTCTGGGATTTTTGGTGAGTTGGTTAAACAAGGAGCCTCAAACAGTTTTTAATTCATATCACATTTTGCTGCTTGTGAGACAGATACTGCAAATTCTGATTGTGTGGTTGCTCTGGAGATGCCTGGAGAGTGGTACAAAATTATTTTCTTAGATTATTTAATGTTTTGGATTGTTTCATGCTGTGTAGGTTGAATTGTTTTTTCAATTTCTTAAATATTTGCTTCATTTCAAACTGAAGAACTAGGTGTTGGCATTTATTCTGTGGCCCAGCATAAGAAAAGAAAGTCTCACTAGCTGTGAAAAACCTACAAACAATATTGTAATCCCTGAATTAAGGTTGTTTGTTTTTAAAACGAAATACATTTTTAAGAGAAATCAACTTAATTAGGGTTTTATTTGAAAGGAAAGAACTTAATATTTATTAATATTTATATAGCCCATTTCCATTTATATGCCTCAAGCACACTACATGTTTAAAGTACATTTACAGTATAAATAATGTGCTATAAAATAATGCACAATATAACATGCAGATAAACACAAAAATACAAAGCAAAACAGTGTGATGGGTCACATGTTTGTATACCACAAAACTCAGATATGTACAAGTACCATTTTACTAATTAAAAAAGGAAAGGACAATCAATATTAGAGAACAAAGTTTTAAAAACAACAGGACCAAAAGTAACAGTAACTGCCTAACGGGGTCTGTCTACAGAGAATCTAGATTCTAACTATTGGACGTGCTCGACCAATAATTCATCTCAGACATAGTGCCTCAAGCACCAAATTACTCTTCTGCCCACCATCCAATCTCTGTTTCTCTCTCGATATTTCTGGCCAAACTACCTCCTTGTTAGTTGTGCTCCTGCCTCAGCTCACCTTTTCACCATTTGCAAAATGAGCTAATAACAGGAAACAGCCTTTCATCTGCAACCAACGATTACTTTTGAGGCACTTCCCAGAACTCTTATACTATCAGGGTCAAAGTCAGCACTTGAGAGGCCAGGGCCTTCCAGCCAGAGCTTCCTCTAGTGGCTTCAGGTATCCCTGATCTCATCAGCCATGATCAAGATCACGATTCTCATTTAAAATTTCAAAACCACAGCTGGACAACATTTTACAACAGAAATGTCCAAATAGGCACAACAGATCAGACATCAGATTTAGGAATAAAAAAATGTAGTTTCTTAATGCACAAATATCAATAATTCAATAGAAGTTTGTGAATATACAGTACTAGGCTGTCACAAATTGACAACAAGGAAAAGTAATGTCCTGTGCCATTATTTCACCCATCTCCATGGTCCACAGTTCAGGTAAACCTTGATACTTTTCCACAAATATGACTAGGTTTTGAATTGGTGATGACGTGTCTCACTAGCCACTTTAACAAGAGGTATCACATGCATATCAGATTAATTATGAAGCCACAGTGAACAATGTGAATAAGGAGTTCATTTTTGGTCAATTGTTTGGCCGACTCTTTATGTGAAGTTGACAAGTTCTCTTTGTTTTTTTATTGGTTTTCTCTGTAAGCTCTGTTTTGCTCCAAGTCTTAAAGATTTGGAGGTGGATTTGCTTTCGATCTTATTATTGTTAAAATGTATTTATTTTTATGGAATGTTGTGTGATTTCGATAAAATCAGTAAAATCAAAAACAAAAAAAAAAAAGATTGGGATATTAGTTTGATTGCCGATGTTTAAACTAGCCTGGCATTAGAGCATAATGGAGTGCATATCATGTGCAATGGATTGAAGTCCCATCATCGAACAGTTCCTGCTTTTTGCCGTTTCAATGAAAACTCACGTTCAGTATCAAATGGTCTATTATATTTGTATGTTTATAATGGGAGTTGTGGGCATACTTATCATCTTTGTTTTAACTTTATTTCTAATATTACTCATACATTTATCCTTCCATTTATTACATCCACCTTGTCCAATAAAAATTCAAAGCCAGTCTTCTGAAGTTCTGAGTCAGCACCACTAAACATTGTGCCATCATGCTACTCAATACCTTTTATAATGTTTTACTTCTTTACAACTCAAAGAAGTTGAAAGTGAAATGCCTTCCTGGTAAGCCGGTCAGATCAAGTACAATTGACATAATTATAAAATGCTTTCCGAGTTCTTCTCCACATATGAGATCTATCATTTAGAGTATTCGGTTCCAACCTTCATTTGTTATTTTTGATTTGTCCATATCATGAGCCTATAGATTAATTTACCATTAAAGCACTCAATGTAATAATGTAGTGTTCATGAATAAAATATTAGACTGGAAAATAAGAGGTTATGTATATTAGGGCACTCAAAATGTAGGAAACAGACATCATACAAATTGTTTGCCAGCATCTTAATACATTTGGCCATTGCTGTTTCTTAGTGGAGGCTTGTGAAAAATATTTGGGCAGGGGTACAGCTTTTTTTGGGAAAACTGAAGGAGCACTTATCTATTATAAAGTGCCTTTCATATCTATCTATCTATTATATAGTGCCTTTCACCTCTATTTATTACATAATGACTTTCATGTCTATCTATCTGGTCATTCCACATGGTCTCGTGGTCCTCATCAGATTGTCAATTCATATCTTTGCCTGTCCAGTACCAGACCAAATGGACAAATCCAGGCTAAAATGTATTATACTCTTTTCCACCATGCTGCCTAGTCCGATGGCAGCTTTCTACTGTGCTCCAAAACATCAGTTTTATTCTCTTATTCTTCCCATAACTTGCCCTATAGATGTGGAAAGGAACAAGTGCATCTGCCACCCAAATTTTATACTACATCTCTCTCTAAACTGCCCAGTCCTCTGCCAGCTTGCCCAGTTCCCCATTCTGCCAAAACCCACACCATAATGTGCAGAGCCCTACCTCCATAATTGTCCAATAATGTGCACTTCCATCTGTCCAACAACACTTCCATAGCATAAGTCCAATCAAAAATCTTATTCTGCCTCTGCTAAAAGAGTGCCCAGTCCTTGGCCGTTCCCACTGTATTCTATAAATCCACATCATTCAATCACTAGTCCTTTGATATTTCTGAAGTCTTGTATTCTAGTTTATCATTTAGCACACCCACAGAGTCATTCCCACCCTAATTTTATTCTACACTTGTTGCCAGTCTGCCCAATCCTATGCATGTTTGCCAGGCTTACCTCACCTGGGGCCTCATGTATAAACGGTGTGTACGCACAAAAATGTTCCGTACTCCCGTTTCCATGCTCAAATCGCAATGTATAAAACCTAGACTTGGCATAAAGCCACACACATTTTCACGGCATCTAAATGCTTGGCGTACACGGTTTTGCAAACTGGCGGCACCCAGCATCAAAGCAATGCTTTTGTTCCAGTGTGGTTTCCCTTTCTTTTTTAGATCCACATCCCTGACGCGGCTTTATCAAATACACTGAAATTAGTCGCATATTGTTTATTAGTTTAAGGCATCTGATTGTAATTACTGCGGTGGGCTGGCGCCCCGCCCGAGATTTGTTCCTGCCTAGGGCCGTGTGTTGGATGGGATTGGCTCCAGCAGACCACCATGACCCTGTGTTAGGATATAGCGGGTTGGATAATGACTGACTGATTGTAATTAACCTGTAACAATATAATGATCCATGGAATGGCCAAACTATTCCAAATACCATAGCTGCTTTAGCGTTGTTCCTCTCAATGCACCACTCAGACTATTTATCCCACTGTATCCGAGTGTGGAATCACAGCTCTACAGCAGCTGATCGGAAAGAGAATTATCGGTATACAGCATCAAGCACATGCTGCCTCAGCCATGCGTTATTTGAACTGCTCTCATATGACAAACGCTTCAGAGCCTTTTCTGTACGGACCTTGTGGTTCAGAAACAGTTTCATCCCAAAAACTATAAATGCACTCAAACAGTCCATCAAGTGCTCCTTGTAGAACTGTTTGTATTTATTAGTACAATTACATACAGTTATAATATTGCACAACCTGAGCCACTTTGTAAAGCGCATGTTTACATATGATGACGATATCATTTTTATGATGAAATGCAGCAAAATGTGTTTATTATATTATACAGATAAAATGTTAACATCATTTAAATAACAGATATTCTTAACAATTAAACATGTGAGGACTCGGCGTCGCAGTGCTAGCTAGTTCAGGGATTGTTCCTGCCTCGCGCTGTATTCTTGCTGGGGCTGGCGCAACACTGGAAGGATATATGGATAGAATAATTAAACATGTACTACATAGGTATTTCAATGTTCCTCAACAGTTTTTAGAATATGCGTTCTAAGCTTACAGATGGCTTAACAACTATTGCAGAGCTGATTGTGTGGTGATTGGTTACTTGGAGAAAGAAAAGGAAGGACAGGAAATGGAGGTTAGTACGTTTGAAAGAGACAGTACTGTTGGAATAAATAATTTAATTGAAGGTCGTATACGGTGCAGCAAGCATCTTGCGTGAGGCATGAACAATCACTGTGCCACCATGTTCTTATGTTTAATAACATGCTTTAAATTCTATCATCATGAAAATGATATCAAGTATACATCTCAGTATTTTAATTATTCAGAGAGCTGTAATTTCACGAATGTAATGGATACAGTGTCCTGTCGGAGGACGAGAAAGCCCGTTTAAGAAGCACATAGTGATTCACACACATAGTGCACATAGAAGAACACATACAAAACAAAGCATTTAACGTGCTACTTTAGTTACGATGGGATTTGAGAAACTAGTAAATTAAATGATTTAAAGATGCAGCTTATGATGTTCTTCTTTAATGACAAAAAAAACTATGTGATTAAAGTGGAAATTTTGAGATTAAAGTTGAAATTTTGAGCTTTTTTCTCGCTGTGTCCCTATTTTTTTTTTCTCTGTACCCTAATAAGCTTTCATATCACTCAGTGGGCTACGACTCGCCTTTTCACGGCAACTTTGATATCTGACAATTTCGTTTTTATTTTGGGCACTGTGTGACTTTGTGAACTTGAGCTTTCGAGTTTCTCTGACGCTCTATGTCACTCGATCAACTTACTTTTGTTATTTACACCACTGTTTAAACCAAGAAATAGTACGTTTTTCATTGCCTCCACTTGGTATTCACTGAAATTCTTCCATTTTCCCTCTTGCTTTTCCCATTGTCTTTTCACAGAATGCTGAGCTAAAGGACTATTTATATTGATTTGCATATTCAAAGAGGCGTAATTCTGGGAGGAGTTGGGGTGGGGCAGCAGGCACACGCACGTACGTTACTTTTCACGCTGATCGGGATTTATGGAGCAGAAGAGCATGGAAGCTGTCATTTGCACAAATTTATGCATCTGGATTTTTTTGTGCAACATTATACATGAGGCCCCTGGGCGCAAATTCACATTGTAAGATCCACAAACCACCACATCTTAAAATATAACTTACCCCTCAACCAGTTTTGTACTACATCCTGTCTTACTCATTGTTTTTTATCGTCCTCCAAAATACAATGCATCCTTCTTATCTGATCTGACTGGCCGACGCCTTGAGAGAATGTCACGCAAGTCTGGCCTCACCGTGTACATCCAGGCTTTCTCTGACCACCAAAGAGCTTAGAGAGAAGCACTAACTGTTGCCAAGAACACCCATTATGGCAGAATAATAGAAAGTGGCCACGATAACCCAAGGGTTTTGTTCCCTGTAGCTAATAAACTACTCCAACCCGCATCTGGCCCAACTACCTCTTCTACTGAAGTCTGTGAGGAATTCCTCCACTTTTTCCGCAACAAAATTAAAGATCTAAATAATTCAACTAACATAAATACATCATCTGTTTAGATCTTTCCCTGTTTTCCCACTCCATCCAGCTCTTTCTCTTAAGTTCTCACCAGTCACATCTACTTTTGTTAATAACCTGCTTTGTAAGATGAGGCCGACTACTTGTGTACTGGACCCCATCCCTACCACACTACTTAAATCCTGCCTTCATGCCATAATCCGACTATTACAACAATAATAAACTCATCCCTCGACACTGGCTTTGTGCTGTTCACTTTTAAAATCGCTTCTGTAATCCCAATGTTAAAAAAAGTCTGGTCTTGATGCTGGCAATCTTAACAATTTTCGGCCTATTTCCCAATTACCTTTTCTGTCAAAAGTTCTTGAGTGTGTTGTAGCCTCCCAAATCACCAACTACTTAACTTCTAATAATTTGATGGAACCCTTTCAGTCTGATTTCAGGGTGCAGCACAACTGTGAAACTGCTCTGCTACGGGTAACCAATGATTTGCTTATGGCAGCAGACTCTGGACAAACCAGCATATTAATTCTGTTAGACCTCAGTGTAGCATTTGACACTGTCAGACATGACATTCTACTGTCCAGAATGGAGAACATGTTCGGCATCTCTGGCACTGCCCTCCAGTGGTTCTGCATTTTTATGCAGACAATACTCAACTCTGTTTCAGTGTTAAAATTGGAACTTCATCAGCTCACAACTTGCCTCAGTGAAATTAAGACATGGATGGAGCAGAACTCTTTAAATTTAAATAGCAACAAAAATGAACTCCTGAAAACTGGGGCTAAAGTGCAACTTAATAAAATGAGCTCCTTCCCAGTCCATCTTGGCAGTGATCTCATCAGATCTGCCTCTACTGCAAAGAATCTTGGTGTCATTTTTGATTCCTCCCTTTCTTATTCCACCCACATAAATCACATTAAGAAACTTTCTTACTTTCATCTCCGTAACATATTACGTGTTCGCTCCTTCCTCTCCTTTTCTAACGCTGAGAAACTTGTCCATGCTTCGATCCCGCATCGATTATTGTAATTCCCTACTGGCAGGTGCCCCTTCTAATCTTATATCACAGCTCCAGCTTATTCAAAACTCGGCTGCAAGAGTCCTTACTTGAACCAGCAACACTGAGCACATCACACCCATCCTGCTTCGCCTTCACTGGCTCCCTGTGTCTTACAGAATTGTATAATCCTACTAATAACCTACAAAGCCTTAAATAACCTTGCGCCAAACTACATCAGTGACCTTCTCCATCAATATGTGCCTGTCCATCCACTAAGGTCCTCTGATTCTGGCAATCTTGTTGTGCCCCACACTAATCTATACTCCATGGGTGACAGGGCCTTCAGCTGTATAGCGCCCAGACTCTGGAATGACCTACCGGAATTAATCAGGTCAGCTGACTCCATGAATTCTTTTAAAAAACAACTTGAAAACTCATCTGTTCAAGAAGGCTTTTAGCTCTACTTGACTTTATTACCCTTCTTTCAGTTTACCGCTATGCCAAGATGCTCATGTAACCTATGAGTGTGTGCTAGATCATCAATTATGTTGTCTGTTAGGCTTTTTCTCTGAATTTACTCTTATTCTTCTTTATTCATTTATCTGGTTTAGTACAACACTATATACTGTAAACCCTGCCGTTCTTTCTTAAACTCTGTGAAGTGAATGAGCATGGGAAAGGCGCGATATAAACAAAATGTATTATTATTATTATTAAGTCCAACCTAAATCTTATTCTGTCTTAAATGTTCAGTATACTTATATATACTTGAACATAAACTTCTTTCCTTTAGGCCTGAAAATTTCTCTATTACTTTCTGCCTGAAGTAAGTCATCTGAATAAGCCTACCAAAAAATGTAGCCTCGTGTTATTGTCTAGATGAGTGTTTCCCAACCCTTTTTCTGTAGTAACAACCTTTTAGTAACCAAATTATCCCAAGGCACACCATTATTTTACTAATCACAAACATATATACAGTATATCTCATACATGTGCTCAACTGCCCATAGGGGCTAGACTACTGGAGAAGCCGGTTAAAAAAGGAGTTCTAAGATCAGCGTTTGCAGACATGGCATTTAGTGAGCACTTTGGTGGCATCTCCAAGCTGCTTCACCCCTTTGCCCACCCTCTCTATCCACCAGTTCTGTGAGGCTTGCTGGCAACCACATACCCAGGGCAGATGGATTCTCACAACCAAGAGACACATCCAAAGTGCTCTAACATGGCGATCACAGAGCTGCTTTTATACCAGCTTATTCAGACAGGTTTCAACCACATGCAGAGCTTGTCCCTCAGGTTCAGACCCAAGGGCGCTACACTATTATTTCCACGGCACACCTGGGATGCTCTACACTGGATTAGATGACTGTGGTTAGTTTCATGCCGCTTGCATTGTTCAACAAGACATTTAGTTGTCCACAACGCTTTGGTACAGACACTTGGAAACAGCAAACAGGGAAAGCAAAAAAAGTCACTACATACACCACATCCTGAAGAACCTGAAAAAGTTCATTTGTAAGCTCATCCTCTATCACTTGCTTGCTCCTAAATTCTTAAGTCTGATCGATCTGGTCCAGGCTCCTTTATCTTCTTTTTTTCTTCACATGAACGATTCATGGAGGGCTGCTTCATTAAAGAAATAACCAAATTTTCTTTGATTTCTGAATTTCCACTTGAAGTTGTCATCTTCCTAAAACTGTGCTCAGTCATCTGTAGTTACGTTAATGGCAGATGTGATCTGTGAACTATGGATGTGAACATGAAATAGTACGCCAATGATTGTCCAACCACATTAAATTAAAAAAAAAACTTAAACAATACTAACTCACTGGCAATAAATGTGGGAGTATCCCTGGAAAAATGTGAAAACAACCAATTAAAAGAGAGCCTCAGGTCACCTGCATGCCAAATTATCATGGCCTTACATAGACTCTCATTTGGCCGGTGTTCTTCACTCTAAAAATATATTTTTATATTATATTTTTTTTATTAAACAAATTCATTAAAACAAATACAAGTCAGAACCAGTTTTTAATGGATGTTGACATGCGCTGACACCGGGCACATTGTGCAAATAAACAGATATGGTTCATGATTATTTTACATTACCCAATTAATTGGAGTTTTATAAAATATTTGCGGGGGGGCATCACCCTAGCATCTCACATTACAAACCACCACAGCTGTTTCTTCTCTTCAGTTTTTGTTTTTCTCTTGTTACATAGCATGCATTATATACAATAGTGAAGCTTATAACAAAGAAGCATTTAGTAATCAAAGCAAAAACTAATCTCTTATTATATTTAACTTTCTCTTCTTTCTCTACACATGATAAGCTGGAATAGTTATCATCCATCTTTTTCATGTGCGAGATGTAGACTATGGAAGCTTCAGCTGTCTGTGAACCACAACAGATTGATTGACTGATAATATGAACTTTATTCCGAGAGCTGTCCAGAGAATTGTCTTTCACCACTTTTATCTTATATCTTATTGAGTCTCTTTCAAGCTGTGTTTCATGGCATCTACATGCACTGCCTGCAATTCTATTTAAAATGGTGCTCTGAACTTAAGACTCAGTAGCTTTTAGACACACTCTCTACAGAGTGTACTTTACTCAGTTTCATCTTGTAAATATGCCAGTCTTACAGCCAAACTTGCATTTTAGGAGACATAACATACAGTATTAATGTGTTTTTTTTTATTTGGCCAAAAAAAGCAAATGTTATCAATTCTGTGTTTTTAATTTAATGTCTACCCCATATGTTTCTACTCCCTGTTACATGGCCTAGACATCTCATATCTCTCTCTCTCTCTTTGCTCTTGGATTTTAACTTCTCAAATCATTAAAGATCAAGTAGCCCAGTGTGGTTTTAAGAAAATGGATTCAGAACACAGTTAAGATTAGAGTCTCTCAATCATTAAGTAAGGAAAACCCTCAATTAACAGCTAGGGTTGCCTCTTAGGGAATTACGATGCATGAATCTACAGAGCAAAGTTATAAAAAGATAAAGGCATTAGATGTTTAAACAGCCTATATGTTCTATCATCAGTTTCATTTTATCTTGATGACAGAGATGTATCATCGAGAAGTAAAGCGTGGGAAATCATTTCTATGGGACATTCAGTCTCAAAATTATCTTTTTTTTTTTATTATTATTATTTTTATTAATTTTATTACAATCCATACAAAGCAATCAAGTTTTTACAAAAAGAAAAATAGAGTTAAGAACAGATCGATCCCCACCCTTGAGAGAGAGAGCAAGCCAAACGTAAAATTTAAGGCTTTAAACATACCTAAATTAATAAATTCTCTGTGCTTTATGAACTTATTTTAAAATATTACTGATTAGATCCTGCCATGTTTTGAAAAAGTCTGTACGATCCTCTAACTGAGTATTTGATTTTTTCCAATTTCAAATAATATAACACATCAGTTTCCCACTGACTTAAAAGAGGAGAGTTTGGATTCTTCCAGTTTATCAGAATAAGTCTGCGTGCCAAAAGTGTAGTGAATGCAATCACAATTTGTTTGTCTTTCTCCACTTTAAGCCCCTCTGGCAGAACCCCAAACACAGCTGTTAATGGGTTAGGAGGGATTGTGAGTCCAAGGCTATCTGAAAGGTAATTAAAATTTTTTGTCCAGAATAATGTTAATTTGGTGCAGGCCCAGAACATGTGACCTAGTGAGGCTGGTTGGATCATGCCCTGGATACATTTGGAGAGTTTTAGTCGAGACAGATGTGCTCGATAAATAATTTTAGTTGTATAATTGTATGCTTTGCGCATATGGAGCTCGAGTGAATTCTCTGCATTGCTACTTTCCACTCCCTTTCTGATATATTAATTGAGAGATCTTTTCCCAGTGTCCTCTTGGATCTTTGAAAGGAGGGATTGTAAAATGATTTTATATATTGTAGAGATGGAGTCTAAGTCCTTGAGATTGAGCAATATTTTTCCAGCATGGATGAGGGTGCAAGATGAGGAAAATCTGGAAGGTTCTGTTTAACAAAGTTCCTGATTTGAAGATAGTGAAAGAAATGTGTAGCTGGAATGTTAAATTTGGAATGTAATTGTTCATAGGAAGCAAAGACGTTGTCTATATAAAGATCTCTAAGCAAGTTAATTCCAAATTTTTCCAGATATTAAAACTGCATATGTTTGTGAAGGTTGAAAGAGGTGGTTCTCTTGCAGAGGTGCCACAGATAGAAGCTTCTCCGTCTTAAAATGCTTTCTACATTGGTTCCAGATTCTAAGTGAGTGGAGCACAATTGGGTTATTAGTGTATTGCCGATAGCGTGTGTTTATTGGAGCACAGCAAGGAATACAAAGAAGTACTGCAGGATTTTACTTCTATTGTGGTCCAAGCCTGTGTATGTTCTTCTATTTGTGTCCAGGTTCTTATCGCCTGTATATTTGCTGCCCAGTAATAAAACTGGAAGTTAGGTAGAGCCATGCCACCTTCTGCCTTTTGTCTTTGTAGGGTCGCTCTTTTGATGCGTGGATGTTTTGAATTCCAAATAAATGAGGTTATTGTTGAATCTAATTGCTTAAAGAATGATTTATTAATGTATATTGGGATTTTTTGAAATAAAAAGGAGCTTAGGAAGAATATTCATCTTAACAGTGTTAATTCTTCCAGCTAGTGTGAGATGAAGGGTTGACCATCTATGCAAGTCTTGTTTAATTTTTTCCATGCAGACGCCGAAATTTTGTTGATAAAGAGCTTTATGTTTACTTGTGATGTTTACCCCGAGGTATTTAAACTGTTCTGCAATGATAAAAGGTAGGGTGTCTAATCTAATATTATATGCTTGAGAATTCACTGGAAAGAGTACACTTTTATTCAGATTAATTCTGAGACCAGAGATCTTTTGAAATTCTGTGAGTGCTGCTAAGACTGCAGGCACAGAATTTTCTGGGTCCGATATATACAGTACCATGTCATCTGCATATAATGAGATTTTCTGTTCCAGTCCTTCTCTGCTAATCCCCTTTATCTGATCAGTATTTCGACAATGTATTGCCAGTGGTTCAATGGCAATGCAAACAGCAGCGGTGACAAGGGCATCCTTGTCTAGTGCCACGTTCTAGTTTAAAGTAGTCTGAGCAAATGTTATTGATGCAAACTGAAGCTTCTGGGTTAGTATACAGTAATTTAATCCATGCACAAATGTTGGGCCAAACCCAAACTTCTCCAATGTAGTAAAAGGTATTTCCATTCAATCATGTCGAATGCTTTTCTGCATCCAATGATAATAATATTTCTGGGGTGTTTGATTTAGTTGGTGAGTATATTACATTAAACAGGCGTCGAAGATTTGAAGATAAGTGCGGCCCCTAATAAATCCAGTTTGGTCTTGTGATATTACGAGGGAGCACTTTCTCCATCCTTCTAGCTATGATTTTAGAGAGTATTTTAACGTCGTTATTCAGAAGTGAAATTGGTCTGTATGATGCACATTGTAATAAGTCCTTATTTTGTTTTGGAAAACAGTGATTAGTGCTTGGCGAAAGGTTTGTGGAAGAGATTGGTTATCTCTGGCTTCTGTAAATGTTGCTAATAGGAGGGAGCTAGCTGAGCGGAGAATTTCTTGTAAAATCTGCAGGGTAGCCATCAGGGCCTGCTGCTTTCCACCTTGGAGTGACTTTATAGCATCTAGTAATTCTGATAATGCAGAGGTTTATCAAGTTCCTCCACACTAAAAGCGTCTATTTGTGGTATCTGTAATGTATCCAGAAATGCATTAGATGTGTATTGTCTTCTTTAAACTCAGTAGTATATAGGGATTTATAGTAGTCTCTGAAAGTGTGCATTATATTTTTGTGTTCATGATTTTATCTCCGTTCGTGTTAGTGATTACGAGATTGCGTTGCACTTCTTGCTTGTGAATTTGTTGAGCTAAAAGCTTATTAGCTTTCTCTCCATGTTCATAATAATGATGTCTGGATTTGTAAATTAGTTGTTCAGTTTCTTTAGTTGTCAAGAGGTTTAATTCTGAATGTAGAGCCTGCCTCCTCTATGTAGAGTCTCGCTTGGTAGTCTGGCATGTTCTTCATCTATTTTAGTAATTTCGCTTTTTATCTCTGCTACTTTCTTGGCTTCGGATTTATTTCTGTGGGAAAGATATGAGATAATCTGTCCTCTTAAGAAGGCCTTAAGAGTTTCCCAGAGTATTCCTGCAGAGATCTCAGTGGATGTATTTGTCTCTAGAAAGAATTTGATTTGTTTGGATATAAATTCAGTACAATTCTCGTCAGCTAATAGAAGCGGTTGAGGCCATCTGCGGGTGAGTGTATGGGGCTTAGTAATTTTAGCTCCAAGATCATAGGTGCATGGTCAGAAATAACAATAGCATCGTATTTACAAGATTTAATCTTAGGCAAGAAGTTATTGTCTATAAAGAAGTAATCAATCCTTGAGTAGCAATGATGTACTGGTGAGTAGAAAGAATATGTTCTTGAATTTGGGTTTAAAAACCTCCAGGGATCTGATAAGTTGTGATCAGTTATAAACTTTGTAATTATCTTTGCGGTGTTAGATGCCGTTCCCCCTGTGGAGGAAGTCCTATCTAAAAGTGGATTTAGAACACAATTAAAGTCCCCAGCCATTATAACTTTATGAGTGTTCAGATTGGGAATGGATGCAAATAAATTTTGTATAAATTCCTTATCATCAACATTAGGTGCATAACATTTATCAAAATCATTTTACAGTTAGATAAGTCTCCCATGACCATTACATATCTCCCTTCAGGATCCAATACTACATCTGATGCTACAAATGGTACTGTTCTATGTATGAGAATTCCCACCCTCTAGTTTTCTTTGTAAAACTAGAATGGAACATTTGGCCAGTCCAGTCTTTTGCAGCGGAACTGATCCTTGCTTAGTAAGTGGGTTTCCTGTAAAAATACTATTTTAGCATTTAGACCTGTTAGGTGAGAAGTACTTTCTTTCTCTTTAATTCGTGATTTAGGCCTTTAACATTCCAGCTTACGAAGTTAACTGTCCCATCATGGAGACACTGATTCTGAGTTTTTGATGTCATTTTATAGTCTTAACTGGAAGTGAGACAGTTTAGGTCTTAATTTCCTATTTCCCCTAGAGTTGTTGCCATGCAGCTTATTATTACGTTGGTAGTTATAATTATAAAGATTAATAGGATAGATTAGGTATAGATCAAGCCTGCTCTCTTTCTCTCCCCCCCTTAACCCCCACCCTCCCTTTTTGCCTCCCCAAGTGAGGCTAAAACCCACTTCACATAGTCCCAGTCCTCTGACATACCCAGAGACAGAGCACGTCCAAAGCAAAACAAGCCCCAATGCAGCGGCGCTTTAGGGTTAAAAGATAGAGATATCTGTTACCAATATAGTCTTTAAAAAAAGAAAAAAAAAAGGGAAAAAAAAAAGAATTTTGCACTTAAAAAATATATATATAGTCTTCAGCAATTTTAGTGCATTAAGATGATACACCCAGATAATAAACCCGGGTGATGGTGTTAAAGATGTGTCCAAAATAAGCATAACAAGTCTTAATGCAGTAATAGCAATAACAATAAACCAAGGGTATGATATTGAACAGTCTTGTTTAGGGTAGAGATGAAGTAATTAGAAAAAGAAAAAAAAAAGGAAAGAAAAAGTAATTAAGCACAATAAAACATAAACAGATAGCGCCCCAGTAATACTAAGTAATAATGAGAACAAATGAGAATATGTGCTGATAAAAACCCCTATTTTAAAACAAATAGATCAGACAGTAGATTATTAACCGCCATGACTCACTATTATGTATCAGAATTGTCCCGGGATCAGCTTTCTTAATCCCTTTTCTGCTTCTTCCTTGCTAGCGAAGACATAGAAATGACCTTGCCATTCTACTTTCAGTTTTGCCTAAGGCTAATAGGTCACCACTTTCCACTGTCAATTACGTGAGCATCAGGCGTGTTTCATGGGTTATGGTGAAGGCAAACCTAGAGGGAAGTCTTTAGGTGTTACTTACTTTACTTTACTAACTACATGACTGTTTCAATACCTAAAATAGTGGAGAAGCTACAACTAAATGGCTAACATCATTTCTGCCTCTACATCACAAGACCCATAGTCCCACAGGTACAGTGGTGTGAAAAACTATTTGTTCCTGATTTCTTATTCTTTTGCATGTTTGTCACACAAAATGTTTCTGATCATCAAACACATTTAACCATTAGTCAAATATAACACAAGTAAACACAAAATGCAGTGTTTAAATGATGGTTTTTATTATTTAGGGAGAAAAAAAAATCCAAACCTACATGGCCCTGTGTGAAAAAGTAATTGCCCCCTGAACCTAATAACTGGTTAGCCACCCTTAGCAGCAATAGCTGCAATCAAGCGTTTGTGATAACTTGCAATGAGTCTTTTACAGCGCTCTGGAGGAATTTTGGCCCACTCATCTTTGCAGAATTGTTGTAATTCAGCTTTATTTGAGGGTTTTCTAGCATGAACCAACTTTTTAAGGTCATGCCATAGCATCTCAATTGGATTCAGGTCAGGACTTTGACTAGGCCACTCCAAAGTCTTCATTTAGTTTTTCTTCAGCCATTCAGAGGTGGATCACACTACCACCACCATATTTTACTGTTGGTATGATGTTCTTTTTCTGAAATGCTGTGTTCCTTTTACGCCAGATGTAACGGGACATTTGCCTTCCAAAAACTTCAACTTTTGTCTCATCAGTCCACAAGGTATTTTCCCAAACGTCTTGGCAATCATTAAGATGTTTCTTAGCAAAATTGAGACGGGCCCTAATGTTCTTTTTGCTTAACAGTGGTTTGCCTCTTGGAAATCTGCCATGCAGGCCGTTTTTGCCCAGTCTCTTTCTTATGGTGGAGTCGTGAACACTGACCTTAATTGAGGCAAGTGATGCCTGCAGTTCTTTAGACGTTGTCCTGGGGTCTTTTGTGACCTCTCGGATGAGTCGCCTCTGCCTTGGGGTAATTTTGGTCAGCCGGCCACTCCTGGGAAGGTTCACCACTGTTCCATGTTTTTGCCATTTGTGGATAATGGCTCTCACTGTGGTTCGCTGGAGTCCCAAAGCTTTAGAAATGGCTTTATATCCTTTACCAGACTGATAGATCTCAATAACTTCTGTTCTCATTTGTTCCTGAATTTCTTTGGATCTTGGCATGATGTCTAGCTTTTGAGGTGCTTTTGGTCTACTTCTCTGTGTCAGGCAGCTCCTATTTAAGTGATTTCTTGATTGAAACAGGTGTGGCAGTAATCAGGCCTGGGGGTGGCTACGGAAATTGAGCTCAGGTGTGATACACCACAGTTAGGTTATTTTTTAATAAGGGGGGCAATTACTTTTTCACACAGGGCCATGTAGGTTTGGATTTTTTTTCTCCCTAAATAATAAAAACCATCATTTAAAACTGCATTTTGTGTTTACTTGTGTTATATTTGACTAATGGTTAAATGTGTTTGATGATCAGAAACATTTTGTGTGACAAACATGCAAAAGAATAAGAAATCAGGAAGGGGGCAAATAGTTTTTAACACCACTGTATGCTAACAATTAGCTCACTGGAAGCTACATTAATAACTAGATCATCATCTTCTCAGGTGGTGGAGCTTACAGACAGAGAAGCTAAAACTGTAACTGGAGACAGCAAATAAAGTCCATTTTGCTACTATGTTTTTGATAGTCTAAGAACAACTTGGATATTAAACAGGCGTTAACTTCGGTACACCAAATACTTTTCTGATAACATTCTTTTTTTTAAATCACATTAGAGTAATCAATGACTAAAACTTCAATGTAAATTGAGCTCTTTTCCAAAGGTCCCCTTCATGATGTCATTCAAGTAACATCCAAGGTTACTGACACAACCCATTACAATGACAGACCCTAGCTTTTGGACTTGTTGCTGATAACAGTCTGGACAGTCCTTTTCATCTCTGGTCTGGAGCACACGGCATTCCAATGTTTGATGATCCATCCCAGATGTCTCCAAGCCTAGAGAAGTCAATGCTGCTTCTGGACATGGTTGAGATAAGGCTTTTTTTTTTGCACAGTAAACTTTTAAGTGGCATTTGTAAATGTAATCCGTATTGTAAGGCTTGAGATCGGTTTTCCTCCTTTATCGCAGGGGTTGCGTTCCAAAACCTCCTGTGAAAGGTGAAAATCCGCGAAGTAAAAACCATATGTTCATATGTTTATTTTTATATATTTTAAGCCCTTATAAACTCTCTCACACTCTTATAAACATTTCCCGCACAGTTATACAGCATAAACCCTTTATATTCTCTTAGATATTGGGTAAGATTGGTAGAAATGATCTATGTAAACACACTTTATATACAGTAAAACCTAAATATTATTTTAAAGATATCGAACGTCTCCGATATTACATATGTTACAGCCATTATGATAGACAGATCAGTTTGGAGTCATAACCAAGGGCTTGACTATGCGCAAAGATAAACACAAAAGAGCACAAAAGTTAACTCTTTACACAGCGAAACACATCGTTGCTGAATGAGGGAGAGGAGACTTCCTGGCTAACGCAGCGTAATCGAATTCGTCACTCCATCACTGAGCCAATCAGCACACAGGAACTTAACTACGTGCCCTGATTTACCCAATCAGAGCTCGCAGTTAAGTTCCTGTGCTTCTCAGCCATACGCCAATAGCGTCCCTTGTATGAAATCAACTGGGCAAACCAACTGAGGAAGCATGTGCCAGAAGTAAAAAGACCCACTGTCCACAGAAACCGCGTTATATATTTAGATATGCTTACATATAAAATCCGTGATACAGTGAAGCCGCGAAAGTCGAAGCATGATATAGCGAGGGATTACTGTACTTAATTGAAATTAATTCATTATTCTGATAATTCTATTTTAATGGAAAATTGCTACTATTTTATGATCATTTCTGTATAGTTGTGGACATTTTGTTTAATGTAGCTATACCTGTTGTTTTTCATGTGACACTATGGTCAAAGGTAAAAGACAAAAAAAAACTTTAGGCATAAGCAATAAACAATAATCATCAGTACTCTATTTGTCATCACCGTTTTGATCTTTGGAAAGAAGTTAATTACAATGAATAGAAACAAACATAAGTATCTGTTAAATCAATACTGCAAAAATTCAAATGTCAAGTCACAAGGGCAGAATTAACAGGAATGGACCAGAAGATGAAAGAGACTGTATTTAAAAACAAGCAGGGTCTAAGCCAGAGATAGCAAAAGAGAGATAACAAAACCCAAAGAGATAACAAAACCCAAAGCATTAACTTAAAACTCATAGTCAAGATTAAGTTTTGGTTTAAATTCAGAAACTTGGACACCACCAAATCAGGAAACGGTCTGTGACATCACACACATGACAACTTCCTGTCATGGTCGTGGGGATGAAAAAAACACACAAAATGGTGAATCTATGAAATATTAAAAATGATAAGAAGTTAACAAACTTGTTCAAAAATGAAAATGAAAAGAAAATAATAAAGTGTATTCTAACAAAAATTCTACACATACAAAAACGTGCCAGAATCATAGCGGTCATTTTAACAGGCAGAGGATCAAAACCTAAAGTTCTCTTTATATAAAATACTAAACTAAATAAGATTTATTTTTTATGTTTCAAAAATTTCCTGATGTCAGGGTTGTCCTCAGATAATATGACTGCTGTTACATTATATGCCACAGTATGCTCACACACATATCTAGTAATGATGCAGCATCATAGAGCTTTAGATATTTTGAATGAAGAAACTGATGTTGTAGTCAGTAAACAATGCCTGTCATGAAAATCTAAATTATACAATGAATGAATTTGTATGTTACAATTTGATATAAAGAAGGAAAGCTAAACAAAAATAGCATTAGAAATAGAAGACTGACTCAATGATTTAACAAACCCTGGAGGTATTTTTTGTACGTGGATTACTCATTTAGCCAGATGTAATTGTTGACGATTTGGCATGATCCTGGATCTGTCGGTTTTTCGCAACTCTTGCTGGATGTGTTGTCATAGCAGCAGATGCAAACCCTCAAACCTGCTCGGAGCAGATATGTTCAATGTAAACAAGGATTAGCTCACACACTTAATCAGTTTCCGTGCATGGAATTCATTCAGTCATGGCTTTGCCGTTCATAAATGAGCTACTAATTGATATCGGTGCGCAAATTATAAGAAGAGAATTTCATATAGAAAGGGTTTTGCACGATCGGCAAGATCCTTTATTGCTCCTGGAGGAAATTCTTTTCGAAAGATACCGCTTTAGCCAATGTGGAACATTATACCTCAAAGATTTATTAGCACCTTATGTTCGAAGTCAAACTAGGCGAAGTTGGGCTCTCACAAGCACACAGACAGTATGCATTGAGTTTTTTTGCAAGCTGCACTTTTTTATATACTGTAGGTGATGCGGAAAATCTATCTAAAAGTGCAGTTTGCCAGCAATTCGTAACGTCTGTTTGGCTCTGAAATATTTCCTTCAGGTTTTCATAGTGTTTCCTGGACACCTGTGTGTGCTACAATAAAAGAAGCGTTTCATGCCATTGCAGGTACACAGGCAAAAACACCCACAGTTCCATAAAGAATCTCACAATCAGCCTAACATTCTCTTTCCCCAGGATTTCCAAATGTGATTGGGGCACATGGGACTGATCAGAGTGGAGTTTAATCAAACATTATTTGGAAAATGTACGTGTCCTCCTGCTGACTAATCAGACAGTGTCTTCAGCAAATATTTGACCTTCGTCAATATCTCATTGGTCAGACACAAGTTTCTACGGATATGACATTCCCTGCAACTGACCCAACAAAAAAAAATGCCCTCAGAAACAGGGCGATGGGCATTTTGCTGGAGAGCCAACTCTTCTGTAGGGGTTAGGTCTGGACCGCGTGGACCTCCACCTGCTTTTTGCTTGTCTGCCTTCTTATTAGCTGTAAAATTAATGTTTTTTATATTACAGTAGTCTCGCTTATCCGACATAAACGGGCCGGCCGAACGTCGGATAAGCGAAAATGTTGGATAATGGCAGGTGTTAAGAAAAAACCTATTAAACGTCAAACTATGTTATAATTTTACACATTATGAACGTAATAATCATGTTTTACAACAAAACAACAGAATAAATTAACTGAAAAAATGAACTTACAGTTACAGAATTGTCTGACGTTAAATACAGTATGTACTGTACTTAAAAAGTTCAGTCCTGTGATGATTTAAAGACATTTTTGATCGTAGTCTGCTTTCCTGACGAGTGCCGTTTTCTTCGCTGTGAAGTCTCGCCATCTTTGCAGCATCATTATGTCAATTCCTGTAGCTTCTTATTGTTGCTCAATGTAATTAATTGCAGTTTCTAGCCTTAACTCCGTCACTAATATAGTCAACATCCGTACGAGTATATACTGTTTACTACAGTATTGTGACTGCGTGTGTGTGTTTGTGCTGTGACGTGCGAATCCCCGTCTTGCACCCGAAAACTTGAAGCTGAGTCTCAGTACTTTTAACAACACCAGCTTTATTAAGCTTGAAACAGCAACAGCGAGGTTATTTAATGTAGCGGGATCTTTCATTCTCCTATACACAGACACAGCAGTCAGGCAGGGTCGGCGGGAAAGTAATACTGAGCCCAGAACATTTATAATGTCCCTTGTATCACCCATCAACGGCAGGTGCTATAAGCATGTCCGTGATCTTTTTCGGGTTGGCTTTTACATTGAACTGCTACAGCGCTGGGAGGCTGCGATTGCTTTAGGACGCTCTTCCGCGTGTTGTCCTGTTGGGTGGAATCCCACAAGAGTTTAGAAACTCACTCACACCAGCCATGATTCTTTTCAAAGGTAAAGTGCAGGTTAATTTGCTTTATGTATTTTTACTTTATATTTTGTATTAATCATTTTTATATGAATAGTTTTGGGTTGTGGAACGAATCATCTGAGTTTCCATTATTTCTTATGTAGAAATTCGCATTGATTTTCTGTACGAGTGCCTTGGACTGCAAGCACATTTCCAGAATGAATTATGCTCGCAAACCCGGGGTTCCACTGTAATTAGCTGCGACAGAGTCGGGTGCAACAAAAAATAGACTATGCTCACGCTCGCAACTTGCAGTTCTTGTTGCCGATTGATGTATATTTTTTTTTTTGCGGTGGGACGTCGGATAATACGGTATGTTGGATAAACGAAGGTAGGATAAGCAAGACTCTAGTGTATATATGATTCTTTATGTCAACTGTTCTTTAAATAGTCATATACCAATATTTACCAGTTGAAGTATATTCTTGTACTTCACTTTAACCTGTTCCCATGTTCTCCTTGTGCTCACGTTTGATCTGAAATTATGACATATTAAATAATAACTAATCTGACACATAGGAAATGAAACGCTGCTTTCAGTAAGTACAATGCACACTACTTAGCGTTTAATTTGTTGGCCACTTTTTGCCAGTCGTCTTTTCTGGTTTGGGCTGCTTTAGCAGTGTTACCCCTTGTGCATATTAAATCTTGACATTCTTCATATCCATCGAATAAAATGTCCTGCTCCACTTGTGTGAAAAAATGCGCCCGTTCTTTCGTCATTTTGTTTATAGCCTATCAAAGACTTGCTGATCATGTTTTCTAGACTCAATATATATGGGCTTTTCAATCAGCATATCAGCACATTCATCTCAGATGATTAGATTTAGCTAGACTAATCTACTACATGACTGCGTTTGAAAAACCGACTTTTTCCGGATGAGCTTCACCGGCATTAACTCATCCAAGATGAGGTATCTGATCTCGGATGATTTAAGCAACGTACGGAAAATACCCCCGAAGTTCAAAGTGTTGGTATCAGTTAGATTGCGATAGGCAAACAAAGTAAGTGCTGTTGCCATATAGTGGCAAGCAGAAAGTGTGATTAAAGTCATAGTTAGATATTTAGATGTTTAGTTTACAACCCCAAATCAGAAAAAGTCAGGGCGGTATGGTAAATGCAAAAATAATACACAGTGATTCTTAAATTTATTTTCACTCAAATTTGCATGGGGAACTTGGGGGGGTTGTTGGTAGAATCCTGAGGTGGTTTTTCGTTTGATGGGTGCGGCAACATGCAAGCAGTCCGCACTCCCAACTCCTCTCCCCTCATCTTTTACTTCAATTCAGACAGTTTGAACCCAAGATATTTCATGTTTTGTTTGGTCATCTTTATTTCATTTGTTAATATACCTCCATTCCTGCATTTCAGACCTGCAACACATTCCAAAAAAAGTTGGGAGTGGTGCAAATTAGGGCTAGTAGTAAGGTAAAATAATGAAATAATTATGTGATTTCAAGTAGATGATGTCAACAGGTGACAGTAATCATAATTTGCTACAAAAGCAATATCCACGAAAGGCTGAGTATTTGAGGAGCAAAGATGGGCAGAGAATCTCCAGCTTGTCAACAAATGTGTGTTCCTCAAAGAAAGATTGGAAGTAATTTGCATATTTCTTTCTATTACAAAAATGAAGCACAAGTTGTCATACACATGCGCCTTGGGGATAGCTTAAAGGCTCTGGTAGTGATAAGTCATCACCAATCCTAATACTGACACCTTTTCTCTTTCTCCCTGTACAAACTGGATGATTGACAGCCCTGCCACCTCTGACATCACTTCTCGTGTCCCTCCCACTGAACCCACCTCTTCCTGCTTGGCCTGTACTTAATTGAAAGTGTTGGCATCTTGGAGCAGTCACTAACTGTGAAGACATCTTTTTTCTCCCCCTTTTCTTCAACACATTTATACACTGCATTTATTTTCAATTGTACAGGGTTTGCCTGTGGGTGTATCAAACTCTTTATGCTTGTTTGTGTTTTCATTGCAAAGTGTATGACAGCTTGAAAATTAAAAAAAGAGGTCTCAAAACCGTGATTACAATACTATCATTCTAGCATTTTACAGATGTTCTTTTGTGTGTGAGATCAGAATCAAAGTTATCACAGGTGTCAGGAATCAGTTTTATTTATTTCTGCATTGTCCATACAGTTTATTCAATCTTAATATTTGTATTTCAATGACATTACATTGTTGCTATTTTGTGGAGGCATTGTGTAGATTCATGGAGACCACAATGTAGTTTGTGTAGGAGAAACCACTCATAGCCATCTGATGCATGGCCCTTGATGGCATTGCTGTCCCTTTATAAAAAATGACAACTTGTACCACCTGCTATACTAGTTTTGGGATTTTTCTCTTAAAACAAATTTTTTTTCTTCAATATTTATTTTTATATTTTCTGTCTTATGTTCCAAAAATGGGCTGCACAGTGGATCAGTGGTAAGGAGATCAATACAATACATTAGAAAGTGTAACATATTGGCAACAGACCAAGTTTGTCAGTTCATGTTGCTTTAATCCTAACCATGTCACAGTCTCTACTTCAGTCTGGAGAAAGAGAGGCTCACCTACTAGTATAGTATCAAATGCATCAAGATTTTCATTACTCCATGTTCCTGGAAACCACTTTATTAATCACTGGTGCACTAAATCTCTTCAAGGTGAGCTTTATCTCTATTCACCTCAAACTTCAAATTCAATTAGCAATTGGAAAAGGATGACCATTTGAACACCATTTCAGAATCATATCTGCACTCAATTGTAGAAACATTTCTATAATTAGAAATACTATGGTTACCAGACTAATGTAGTCTTTTTCATCTTCTGGAACCACTGCATACATGAACCCATATCTTTTAACACTGGAATTACCAAAGCCTACGAAAAAACTTGTAATCCCGGCCCACCTTAAACTCCTTCGCACCTCTATGACAGCGTCTTTTGTGTTGTAAATGTGTCGATAAGCGCAAGCAGCCTACTAACCAGTACAAAAAGGGCAGAAACTCCTCTCAGCTCAAGTCCATTTACCTGTGTGTGAGTTTCATAGAGTTGTATAGGTTAAATAATGTTACTTGGAATACATGTATTTAACATGTGCTCCATGTCTACAACAATCTATGTAAATACATTGTTTAAACAGAAACGTTTTTCATGTATCTGTACTAATAAAAGGCAAAGCCCTCACTGACTGACTGACTCACTCACTGACTCGCTCATCACTAATTCTCCAACTTCCTGTGTAGGTAGAAGGCTGAAATTTGGCAGGCTCATTCCTTACAGCTTACTTACAAAAGTTAGGCAGTTTTCATTTCGAAATTCTACACGTAACGGTCATAACTGGAACCTACTTATGTACATATATGCCGGCCATAGCCTGCAGCTCAGTCGTGTGTGGGGCGGAGTTGCGTCCCTCATCGTCATGCCTCCAACGTAATTGAATGCCTGCCCACATAAGGCCGTCTGTCAGCGGCAATCCAATAGAAACACTCTGCCGCTAAATATTCGCGGGTGAAGGACTGTGCTTATGGAAACGAAGATGAGATGGTCAGGATGATGTTTGGCACAAACTCAGCAAAACTGCGAGAGAAACTTTTAAGTGCCGGGGTCTCAGCTAACATTAAATAAATCCGTGAACATCGCACGAGATAGCGCAAGCACAGCTGAGAACCTACGATGCATGTACTCCGAGCGGCTCACGTGAATTGACTGTGAACGCAGTACGCAGAAAAAAAGCAAGAGTGGCAAAGAGCGCTGAACAAAAAAGCATTACACAATTGAGAAGGCAGCAAAAGAATATTAAGCGAGTGACGCATACAAGCATAGTCATAAGTGCAGCTACTGCGGAAACAAAGCACACGGTGGAAAAAGTCAATGTCCAGCTAAAGGAAGACAGTGTAAAAAAAAAAACCTGTGCATGCAGTGTGATCTCAAATAAAAAGGAAGACGAGCTGTTTATTGATGCAGTAAGAAAGGAATCGATGAATGAAACCTGATATCTTTACAACGGTTGACAAACACGAAATGTAACTTCAACACAACACATCTTCCAAATACGAACCTAATGATAATCAAATCCTTGATGACAGCAACACTCATAACAGTCACAAAACAATTACATTGACAATCATGTTATGTTATTTTTAAAATGTTCCCTTTTCTTTTTCATTACTTCTTTAACACACTACTTCTCCGCTGCAAAACGCAGGTATTTTGCTAGTTAGTAATAATTAACAAAATGTAGACATGAAGTGTATAATGTGTGAAGCCTGAAGTCCAAAAATCAAATAAACACTTTCACAAAGGGTACAAGTATAACAAAACAAATGCGCTTTTTCAAGAATATAACTACAGAAAAAGAATCTGCATTAGGGTGCAACATTGACATGCCCTTAATATGACTGCTTTGGTGGCGTAACAGTAAAAACTGCTGACTTGTAATCTAAAGGTTGCTGATTTGACCCAGGACGCCTTCTTACTATTATACTGTAGAATAAAAACATGCATTTGATTTGAGTTTGTAAGAGCCAGTGTAAATTTATGGTACTTGTAAACGTTAGCTTTTTTTTTTTTTAATTCAGCATAAATTCACAAATAGACTGCAGAGCTTTCTGTGTTTGATCGACACAGGCATGCTCACAAAGTACATGTGTAATACCATGAAAAGTGCATGCTGACACTTCAGTACACGAGCAATGGTACGAGAATGTAGTCAGATTTCTTTTTGTCCTCCACATTATGAAAAAGCATTTAATAATAGTACAAAAAGTCCACAGAAGAGCAACTAGGCCTGGACAATATACAAGATCACACATGCATAGCTGGAAGGTGGGTCACTAAGTGTTTTCACAGACGTTGCTGATCCGGGAATATTTGGAAATGGAAACATAAATAAGTCTTTGTGAAAATGGAAGGACCGGTGCAACGTGGTGCTTGACCATGAATGGGCGATGTTTTAGGAAAAAAATATGGTTTTAGTACAGCTATACTGAAAAGCTGAAGCATGAATTGAATCTCTTACATACATAATCTCATGTATTGAATCACATACATGGTTTAATGGCGAATGCATATTCAAACAAGAAAACTGCACTGTTTTTTTAATTTTTACATACAAAAAAAGTGCATAAAGAGCCTGCAAAGATGCCAAGAATTTGTGATGACTACTGATGCACATTGTTTTCTAATAAACATATATGTTGTTTCCCATTTAGAACTGTTTGCATATCCACAGAAATATGTGAGTATAGTTGTAAGTTTTTACACAATTTCTACAAAAATACTATCTAACTAATTTGTTGTTTTATGATTCCAGACGATTTAAAAGTGTTGCTCTGCTTTTTATGATTTATTACTAAAGTAGTTTTATGGCAAGCAGCATAATTTTATAAAGGAGCTCGTATCACAGAATCCTTTTGGTGCCCCCCTTTCACCCAGTAAAACACCAATTACCAGGTGGGAAGATGTCTTATTGCACATACAATATTGCAATAAAACAAAAGAAAAATGTAAAGTACCAAGAATATGTGCTGACTACTGATGCACACTGTGTTGTAATAAGCACTCATACCACTTTCCATTTACAAAAGTTTTCATATCTACAGAAATACATGAGTATGGTTATAACTATACAACTATTTCTACAGCAAAAAATTAAATTTTGCTTATGTCCTCAACTGATTGAAATGTGTTGTTTTGCTTTTTACTAATAAATACTGAAGCATTTTTCTGCCCAGTGGCTGACTGAACATGCAAGCTAACACTTAAACTGAACAAAATATGAAAAAATACACACTGGGTGCCAATAAATAATTATTTCACATTCACAAATCTGTGTTAGGCTATGTATGTGTTTTGGAGGTGGGGCCGTAGGGATGTGTTATCAGGATGCCAAGCTGGTACGCCGTTATAGAGAATAAAAGAATTGAGATGCTACTTGGCATAGGGTTAGCAGTTTTACTACTGAGCCGATATTATGAGGTGATCTATTAAAATTGTTTGTTAATCAAAGCATGGCTGTTATGTGAAAATGAGTTCTTCAGCTAGAACAAGAGGAAACTGACATAAGTTATTGAAGGAATTTTGTTGCACAGTTCTTAGTACTAATCTAGAATTCTAGAAAAATAACATGACTTGCTTCAATGGATAGGACTCAAAAACATATATATGAGTCATTGAATAATATATGAACAGATTTTGTAGTAAAATTCAATCAATATAATGTCTTTAGACTCATTATTGGATTCAAACATCATACTAAAGCAAAACAATAGCATTGCCTTTTTTGGCTTGAAAAATTCAATTTTTATTAAATCTCATCTTTCTACTGCTGCAAAACACTAAAAGTACAAAGTCAGATGTGTAGAATGAATAACAATGATATAAATAATAATCCGAACAGCAGACAGCACATGTACAAATGAGACAAGTGTTACTTTTGGATTTACCAGAATCACTTTTGGTTTCACTGTCCATTTCAATTTCACTGTCTGAAGAGAGAATCACCTTCTCATCACTGCTGATAAGAGGTGTTTCTTACTATACGCCATTATGATGCTAGAAGAAGACAAGTCTACACAGTTGCCCTGGTTATGTTCGTCCTAATGCTTATGTAAAACACACATTGTTGCCTTAGTAATGCTTAGTACTAATATTCTTGCAATTTTACAGCCTGAATAATCCTCAGGTCTTAGACAAGATGTGTATGTACTGTTGCCCAAGTGACACTCTGGACTAACACTTTTAGCACTGTTTTTACAGCCCGAGTGATGCTCAGATCTAATGATAAGAAGGTTTAAAGTGAAGTTTCGAGGTTAATAAAGCCTACATAAACTCCCCTACTCCTTCACCGCAATTAACACACAAGAATAAAAGGTAAAGTAACAAAAAAACAAAACTGAGATAGTCCTGCACACTTGTGGGATCAGACATAATAAAATGAATCAATTCAAATGTTCATATTTAATTGTACAGTGTAATGAAGATAATCAGCTTTCCAAAATTAAATAAAGACTGAGATACCACAACACTTGGCAAAGTCAGGTTTCCCATTCCAGAGGTGTACAAATTCCATTTAGCTTTGTGATGTGGCAGTGTCAGATTAATCTTTTTGCAATAATGTCAAGTCAAGCTTATTGTCATGTGTACAAAGTACTGTATACTGAAATTCATGCCTGCATGACTCCTCAGAACACCTGGAAAGAATACAATGCATAAATAAACACATAAATGAATCAATAGTATACATAGCATGCAACATATGTATATTTATTCTTCCGATTAACTGATCAGCAACCTTTCCTTCCTGGGTAGAAAATGTCCTTGAATCTAAGATTCCTTCATTGACAGCAACATGAACGAGTTGTTGATTAAATTAAATCCCCAATGATAGAAACTCTTCTCTTCAGAGAGCATTTGGTAAATGAACATCTGTATATCTAGTAGCCATTTAAAGGTGCAGACTCCTATTTGTCAATACCAGAAGCTAGCTGCACAGATACCTAACAACAATGATATACTGTATCAGTCCTAATATCCACACTTCTGTTTGCATAATTTCTTAAAGGACCACAAAAGTGCTGTTTCCCTTGCTTTCTATGAGGTTTTACCTCATTGACACAATACAAATATCTGTGCCATGTACTATTCATAGAATATAGCTCATCACTGAATAATATAATCCCCTAAAAACTGATTATGAAGATCATGACTCTGGATAATCCCAGACTGCGAAAGCTGGAAGTAGCACAGCCTCTATTTAATCTCAATTTACCCAAAATCCTGAGAGTAGTCTCAGGTCGATTTGTATCTTCAACTTTAAAGATAACTTTATAGATTTAATCATACACAGCAGTGAGCTTACAGGTATAAGATTAAAGGAATAGGCAATTAAATATATTATCAACATCAAAATTAAAGGAATTATTTATTTTGTGAAGCAGGAATGGTGCCACACTTTCAGTTTCATACAGAGACAAGGACAAGAGGTTGAGTTTCTGGACATTTTCATTGCTAGGGACCTAACTTGGTTGGCTGCAGTAACTGAACAGGAGTGCTTCTAATTCTTCTGGTAACTAACAGTTTCATGAGTACTTACACATTTATATTTATGTGTAACTGACTGGTGCATCAATTGTTCATTTCCTGATTGTAATTTAAATCAGACAATGGAAAAACAACCAAGACCATGTTAGAAATAGTCTATAGCAATAGGCTACCTTAAGATAACAGATAATATAATCAAAGGCCACAATCATCACGGTACAAGAGTGCACATGCTCTGAGACTCCAGACATTATAAACATTTGCTTTCTGCATCAATAATGTTATAGTTTTGTCATATTATGTCATAATCTGTTCACAAAAAATATTGGTATGGTCTTTATTGTGTTTTTAATGTTCTTAAAAAAGATTCATGTTCTCCAACTCTGCCATCTTTTTTTCCTAATGGACACTGCCATGTTGCTAGGACATGAGCCAGAATTCTTTGGAATTGGTTCACAAAGTTTGTGCATCTTGATATCACTACTGCAGTGTTTTAAAAATCTGGCACATTACGTACCTAATTTATCCAAGATTGGATTTTTAAATGGGAAGAAAACGTTTCATCCTTTTGTATTGTTAGTTTTTAATTTTCTGGTTATGATACTTTTTTTTCTGCCCAGTTATGTCAGTTTATGTCTTGTATTTTTGGAGTCTGGTTATGTGTACGCTTTCTGGCTTATGATTTACTGCTTTGTTTTCTGACCATAGTTCTAGCTACACGTTCCAAGCTTTTATTTACTTGATATCTTCCTGTTTATGACCCATTCATGCATGCATTCTGAATTCTCTGTGCCATCTTCTGATTCCATTTTAATAATGCATTTTATTTATTCGTAGGCGCCTTTCTAAACACTCAAGGGTACCAAACAATAGATAAAACACACGTTATAAACAAAAATAAAAATACAAAAATTAAAATCAGACAGAGCAATTGTAATCAAGGAGAAAAAGCAGCCTTAAACAGAAGAGTTTTTTGTTTAGACTAGCAAAATACTCGCAGCGGCGCAGTACTGCCTTAAAATTTTTATTAAAATGAAAATTAAATCTTTTTAAACTGAGGGAAAATATACCAATAATTATTTGTTAAGGATCTCTTTGTATACTACGTTGTCAGTTCGGCCCTCCAGTTGTAATATGACCAAGCTGTGCACTGAGCTTACTCTTGAGTATGCAATGTACAGTTGGCCATGTGAACAGTAATCTTGTTTCAAATCTCACAGCTTGGATTGCTGCTGTCATAATCGGTTTGAGTTTCATGGTTGGTTTCAATTCCGACAGTATTTGTAGGACTTGTGTTGAAGAGACATTTGGCATCTGTCAAACGTTGTAAGTATACAACCGGTTTCATCGATAACTTCACATCCAGCTTTTGAGAATTTTAAACATTCATGAACATCAAAGTGTCCACTACTGAAATCGTCACCTGTCAATCTAAGATGTTTAAGAAGCATTGGCGGTTGTCGAAAGGTGTAAAATATTTGGCCATTTCGGTACACTTGAAAGCGACAACCGAACAATTCAGCGGAGGCCATCAACTCACATGCAGATGCATAGGTGAAGGGCTTAAGCATTTCACTCTTATAGTGCTCCTGTGTAGTATAATTATCTCCTGTACCGTCATCAGTCCACACCTTGAACCTGTCCCAGTCATTCAATACATAAGAGACAATGTTCCTCCGGATATCAAGAGTGAGCCTAATATGGCCGTGCAATATGTAACAAAGAGAATGGAAAAGGTAGGTGCCATCTCCGGGCATGAAAACCACTCGGTAAGTGACAGTTCTTTGATGGATGGTGATCACCTCGATAGACATGTTAATGGAGGTACGGTTGGAATAATAAAGGAAATGGGTACCTGAACAATGTAAAGTAAGTCTAAAATACCCACACAATAACTATAATCGTAATAAATGAACAATAAAACAGCAGAGAAGCCGTGGATTAAATAAAAAGGCTGTAGTTATCAGCAGGGGGGCGTGAATCCCATGGTGAAGCAAGGAAGGGAATGTAGAGACAGGAGCGATGGACGGCCTTAAATAGGCAGGCAGCCAACAACGTGGGAGGCGTTGGGATGGGGGACCCAACGGCGCCTCACACGGTGACCGAGCTGCAGGCTATGGACATATATATGTACATAAGTAGGATTCAGTTAGCATTGGGAACCCGCGTACCAAATTTCTTGAAGATGGGCCCATAAGTAACAAAGACCGTTGAAAAGTTCAATATGGCAGCCACAGTGGCATCATACCACCGAAATAAGTACGTAAATTGGTTTCGGTTAGCACAGGGAAGCCGCCTACCAAATTTCGTGAAGATGGGGCCATAAATAAGAAAGTTCAACATGGCAGACGTTGTCGACCGTTATGACCGTTACGCGTAGAATTTTGAAATGTAACCTGCTTAACTTTTCTAAGTAATCTGTAAGGAATGAGCCTGCCAAATTTCAGCCTTCTACCTACACGGGAAGTTGGAGAATTAGTGACATTGGAAACTTTAATATGGCGGCCGACAGTGGCATCATACCACTGAAATAAGTACGTACATCGGTTTTGGTTAGCGCAGGGAAGCCACCTACCAAATTTCGTGAAGATGGGGCCATAAATAAGAAAGATCAACATGGTAAATGATGTCAACCGTTATGACCGTTACGCGTAGAATTTCGAAATGAAACCTGCTTAACTTTTGTAAGTAAGCTGTAAGGAATGAGCCTGCCAAATTTCAGCCTTCTACCTACACAGGAAAATGGAGAATTAGTGACGTTGGAAAGTTCAATATGGCGGCCGACAGTGGAGTCATACCATCGAAATAAGTACGTACATCGGTTTAAGTTAGCGCAGGGAAGCCGCCTACCAAATTTCATGAAGATGGGGCCATAAGCTGTAAGGAATAAGCCTGCCAAATTTCAGCCTTCTACCTACACGGGAAGTTGGAGAATTAGTAATGAGTAAATGAGTGAGTGAGTCAGTGAGTCAGTGAGGGCTTTGCCTTTTATTAGTATAGAATTGAAAAGTGAGAATGAATCAATATTTCTAAGTTACTGAAGCAACTAGCTTCTAGAGCTACTGAATTCTCTGCTCCCCATGGTGGTTAGATGGATGATTGGGACAATCAAATGGATGGAAAAAGAGGATCTGAGGGTGCGGGATGGAATGGCAACATGGAGGAGTTCGGACAGATATGGAGGTGCAAAGTTGTGGATAACCTTAAATGTTAACAAAAGAATTTTGAAGTCAATGTGGAACTTAACCTGACGTTAGTGAAGCTGTTGCAAGATGGGAGTGATATGGTAAATAGAGGGTGTTCTAGTAATGATGTGGGCAGCTGAATTATGGACCAGTTGAAGCTTATAAAGAGATTTGCGAGAAACCCCAAAAGAAAAGGGAATTGCAGTAATCCAGATGAGAAGTGACAAGGCTATAAACAAGGATAGTAGTTGTATGAGGAGTGAGGAAGGGGTGAATACAATTAATATTACACAAGGGGAAATTTGCAGACCAGGAGATGTTATTGATGTGGGACTGGAAAGATAAAGTATTATCAAGGATGATATCGAGACTCTTAACACTATTTTTTCAAGAATTTTGGAAATAAAGGGTAGATTAGATTAGAAATAGAATGAAAATTACTGAAATTAGTAGGATCGTATTAGGTTTTTTCAGTATTGGGGTTGTTGCAGCAGTTTTAAAAGATGAAGGAACAGTGTCAAGTGATGAGAGAAGAGTGACTTATAGCAGAAATAAGAGGAACCAAAGATGTGAAGCAGGCTTTAACCAGAACTGTAGGAAGGGGGTCCAGTTGACAGGTGGATGGCTTAGACTTAAAGATGAGATCTGAGATTTTTGAGAAAGTAGGAAGCTGAAAAGAGGAAAATGAGTGTTTAGGTGGATGAAATTCAAATGAAGTACTGGAGGAATCCATACCGAGAGACTGGTGTATCCTCTGGATTTTTTTTCTTTAAAAAAGGACATAAGGTAATTGCAAAAATCAGCTGAATAAAGGTGAGAAGGTAGAGAATCTGGGGGTTATGTGATATTATTAAGCAGGGAAAATAATGACATGGTGTTACCTTTATTGGAAGAAATATTGTGACTATAATAGTCATATTTGGCTTGAGCAATACAGTCCCTGTAATATAGTATATTAGTTTTTAATCATCTCTTTGTGAACAAAGAGTCCAGTTTTTTTTTACAACTATTCAAGTTGCCTTTGAAAAGCCGAAGTGCAGGCATGAACCAGGGAGCAGAAAAATAGAAAGAAACAGATCTAGTTTTTAACGGAGCGAGAGAGTTAAGAATACCATAGAGTCCAGTGTTATAGTGTGAGACCAGTTCTTAGGAAGTGGATAAATTATGAATGACCATAAGGGAATCAATACTAGAGGAAAGAAAATCCAAGTTAATATTCTTTATATTACAGAAAGACATGAGATGGGGAAGCTTAGTAATGGAAAGAGCAAGTTTAACATTGAATTAAAGAAGAAAATCATCAGTTGTACCTCCAGAGCACCAGATCAAATCAAAGATATGTCCTTCAGTGTGAGTGGGAACATCAGTAATTTGCTGGAATCCAAAACTCTCAAGGCAGGATGTAAAGTCTCTAGTAAGAGGAACACTGGTATTATCCATATGTATATTAAAATCCCTTAGAAGTATTATGTTTGATGAAACAGTACATAGGTGTGTAAGAAAAACAGCAAAGTCATTTAGGAGGCCAGTAAACAGTTGCAATGATTGTAGGAATAGGTTCAGTCAATTGATACACAATGGATTCAAAAGAGCTGAAGGCAGCAACAGACAATGGCAGAACTTTCCACTGTGGTCAGCAACCCTGCCTATGTTACATGGAGGAAGTCGAGAGCTGGACCAGATGGAGTTTATCATTTTCGATGTGTCAGCCAGTGGGACCCACGGTGGATGTATCTCCGACGGGGGAGGAATACAATGTCTGGGTAGAGATACATTGCAGTCAGCTTAGGCTCAGCCAGGTGGAAGCGCAGTCGGACAAGCTCAGCAGCTGAGTACTGAAGCAGGCCCGTCACACGTTGGATAGCGAGCAACAGGAGGGACCAAACAAACATAAACCAAATAAATATCTTACCAGTCCACATTGTAGGCAAGAATGAAGACAACTCAGACATCCGGAAAACAGAACAGAAAGTCCCAAAACAGGGTTAGGCTGAAACTGGTCCATACACACTGAAGTGTCAATAAAATCACCAGTCGAGCTAGAAATCATCAGTCTAGCTATAAATAGCTGAAGAATAATTCTCAAAGAATAAGTCTGCAAAGTGAAAACAGTTACTCAGTCCAATAGATCGTAAACTAATTGTAAAAAAAAGTTACCAGCGAGCAGCAGTGACCAGTCCCGCCAGCATTCGCTCAACCGGAAGCTCACTTTCTCTCTAAACTGCTGTCACCCTGCACAGGAAGTACACAATAGACTTCTCAATGCCACTTCTTGATACCTTTCCCTGAGTTACGTCACACTTGGCACTGCTTTTATTCATAGTGTCATTATTATACTTTTAGGCCTGCTGAAGGTCATAACTCTTATTAAATGCATTTGTTTGGTTCTGCATATGTGGAATGTTATTGTACAACTGTGCAGACAAGATAAATGAAACTAAATAATACTTTTAATTATTTATTGTATAATGAGTTTAATAATGCAGAAAGTGAGTATTGAGTGTTATCTTTATAGCATACAGCTTGTAAAACAGAATACAATAATGCATACCTAAGCATTGGTGCTTTACAGCGGACTCTCCATTTATGCCATCTGAGAAGAATTAAAATCAACAGGATTAAGTATGTTCCTTAATCTTGTCACACTGGTGTGTCATCTTCAGAACCTTTCTAATTTTCTGCCATTTTCTTGGTATTATGGGCTTTGTTTCTAATCTCCCAGAAATCCTTCCCAAA
Source organism: Polypterus senegalus (assembly GCF_016835505.1). Classification (NCBI taxonomy): domain Eukaryota; kingdom Metazoa; phylum Chordata; class Cladistia; order Polypteriformes; family Polypteridae; genus Polypterus; species Polypterus senegalus. The sequence goes on from NC_053164.1 coordinate 76,266,118, forward strand.
AACCCCACGGGGGACAACGACGCTGATACCAGTCAATGATCCTGTGCAAAGGCCCCCTAGTTTACTGCACACATGCTCTTCAACCTTTCTCTGAAATCAGTTCTATAAAAGTGGGATGTCTGCCATGCTCCCTTTTTCATTTTTCAGAAGTTATTATGGTCATTTCAGCATGACAAGGAAGGGAGCAGATACCAATAACCGGCAAATTAATTGTTTTATGAAAAAACAGTGGGTGGTGTCCCAGGCCATGTTCAGTAACATCACACGACTGTTAAGAATCCATTTTATATTATTTTTATGGTTACCCTACTAGGCTCACCCTAGCACACTCTAAGGATGACCCACCACTCATTTAGACGAGATAAAGTGGCTAAATGTGAAAAAAGTTTCCACTTGAATCTGACTAAATAATGCAACTGCATACAAAGCTGCTTTGTGTGCAGCTTTATGACAAAAAATCATTTAACTCGTTTTTAAACAAGCCCAGTTCCTAATACTTTGACTCATTTCTTTTAATGACCTCTTGTGATATCCTAAGTTGCTAATTGATAGTTTTTGATGACAGTCCTCTGAAATATCTAGCAGTGCCCATGACATCAATCTCAAGACAGAGAGACTGAGAAATCTTTTTCGTTTTGAGTGGTCTCAGAAACTAACACAAATCCCAAATTCAGCTCTCTAGCATTTCCTTTAATCCTGTCATTTACAGTGCTGGATCATTTCCTACCATAATCCGCATTTCTGAGGATCACCTAACCTACTAAATTGACTTTTATGCATATTTCACATTTATGTCCCAGTTTCCCAATACTAAATTGTCATTTGGATGATAATACATCTGAACAAGTAAGCCTTATTCTTATGTTCCCCTGAATAACTTATTCACTTTTAACCATTTCAGTACATTTGTATACTGTAGTTTGTGTTTAGTTGTCTCAGGGTTTCCTCACACACCTCAAATGTGTGTGTTTAGGTAATGGTTACTCTAAATTGACCCTGTATGAGAAACTGTCACCATGTTCATGAATGAGCCCTCCAATGGACTGGTGTCCTGTCCAGAGTTGTTTCCAGTCTTGTACCCTTATTACCTTCATCTGGATTAAGTGAGTTTGAAACTGGATGATTGGATGAACTATAATTCAAACGTTTGGCTATGATATGCATCCTGTGTAATATATTGTTACCTGCACCTGCCAAAATGAGTATTTTTGGCTTTAACTCTCCTTTTATAATTCATTAACTAAGAACAAAACAGAAGTTGAGAAAGAAGATTTAAAGTTAAAAGAGAAGATTGGCATCTCTCAATCACCTAGACGTTTCACTGTATACGTCTGCCAACTTAGAATCCCAGTATTTAATGAAATTACAAGTGTTGATAAATTAGGGAGATGCCTTAGCCAATTATTGCCTAAAGTGTTTTATAAGAGTGTGCTCTTATGGAAGGTAACGTCACTCTGTCTCTATTATTTATGACATAATTGGGAATATTAGGTCTAACAACTCCCAAAAATTGTTTCTGTCAGTCATTTTCCAAACCGCTACATCCTAACACAGGGTCATGGGGATCTGCTGGAGCCAATCCCAGCCAGCACAGGGCGCAAGGCAGGAACAAATCCCAGGCAGGGCACCCTGTGTGTTCTAAAATAAGGATAAAGTTCCAATTGCAATGTGATATACCAGGAATAAGGAGGTGCCATGTCAGAGTGGTACAGTCTACTTCTTCACAGCTCTGGGCTGAAGAGTTCAATAGCTAAACTAATCCCTATTTGTTTAAAGGTTCTACAATCGTTCGGTGGTCATAAGGGTTTTCTTTCACATCTAAAAAGTGTGCATGTTAGAAGAATGGGTAGAAATGTGCCATGCGATAAACTGGCACCCCTTTCAGGGTTGTTTCTTGCCTTACACTAATATTATCAGGATTAATGGACTTTAATGGAACAAGTGGATTCAGTAAATGGATGGGGTAAATAGGAATTTAATTTCTTCATAATTAGCCTTACAGATTATAATTTACTAGTTCCAGGCCTGCCAAAAATGTAAAATGAGAGAACTCCAAAGTAAGTGAAATAAATGCACCTAATTGTCCCAAAATTGTTAAATTCAGCAGGCTATAATTGTTTTAGCCTTTGAGAATAGATGTTAATCTATTGTGATCTATTTCTTTTAGACAGAACAGAATATGCTGGGTTTCAAAAGGATGGGAGTGGGTGAGGATTGGGAACTGCTGCTAAGGCCTGCAGGTCATGTCAAATTTCGCCTCTTTGTCGCATTCGACTCCGCATTACGTTCTGGAACTTTCCAATACAATCCCCTTGAAGCATCTGAGGCCTCGTGCTGAGCAGCTATGCATGCAGGAGGCTGTTATGTAATCGGAAGCCCCACTTTGCTTTCCAGGAACGGGGACTCCAGAAGATCTATGAAATGGAATGTGGCAGTTCAGACAGATGTCACAGATAGAACCCGTGTCATATACAGGGTTGGCCAGAAGAGTTTAATTTAACATTGAGTGGGAAAAAAAAATCTATTCTGAATTATTGAAATCACTCATGAGAGTCAAATTATTCATGGGGCAAAAATAAATATATACATAGGAATAGATCATGTGTAGGAGTCCACTCAGTGCAGCTGTCACTTTTGTCAGTGGCTCAATGCCCTTTAGCAGTAGAGCATGCAGCTTATATTATCTGTTTGCAAAATAAATCAAAAGTACTTTTTTCTCTCCATTTTCACAAAGAGCATTAAGATAGCCAGTCAGAAAAATACCCTAAGCCTTTTATTGTGTAAAATGTCACAATGCAAACATGCTAGGTGCTCACTATATTGAAATGTTCACCTGTGCTCAAAATACCAGTGGGTGAAAGGCGTGAAATGTATGGCACAGAGTGCTGTGACAGCCATCATTTCATGTTAAGGGAGATGCCTTGCTTTATCCACCTGGTTGCTTTCTTTTTATTGTTTCTGTGATTATGATGTACAATCTACAGTTCACTGACAGATTCATGGAGAAGCACCCAAGGAAAAGTGGCATATGCGGCAAGAGCACCACTCTAATTAGCAAGAACCACTAAGAGTAAAAGGTGCGGCACTGTGGCCAACATTTACAGCTTTTCTGACAGGACAGAATTTCTGTCTGCTTTTCATACTGCATGATGTCTCTGGATTTTCGGAAACAATGATGAATATCAAGAAACACTGCAATTTTCAAGCACTGAAGATGAAAGCCTTTTTCATTTCAAAATAAAACAACTTTTAGAGACAATCATTACTTCGATAAAATATTCTTGACAGAAAATATACATTCACTGATAAACATTACAGGGGAGTACCAAATGAAGAAAGCTAAAGGATTTATAACTGTTGCCAGTTTTAGGTTCTGTGTAGGTGACCACATGTTCTATATTTCTCAAGAATTCCCATATTTAGAATCATCCTTAAGATGTGTGAGTAGTGAGTGTGGATCTGCAGAGTGTCAGAAAATTATTGTGAGCAAAAAATGACTGAAAGATGACAAAGACATGAGAAATTGTGGTCAAAAGGCTAGCAAAGGTCAATATACCAGTAATGAAATGAGACCGAGAAACATAGGAACCAAAACGCATAACAGAATTGTAAATCAACAACTGAAGAAAGGTCAAAAAGAGAACATCAAAAGTATATAACTAGAACCTACTTGATATTAGAGCTACCTAACATTGATAAGAGCAAGAGTTTTTGCATCCACTGAGAGATAACATAGATACCATCACCATATATATAATGTGACTTCCCATGAAGCTCATATTTGGAAATTTAAGTTATGTGTAATTTAGGTTTTATTATTAATATTGTTATGAGTTATTTTTTTCATGGCTTGATGTTATTTTTATTGATTTCATTTGTATTTATGGACTGGTGCACTGTCCCTTCTGATTCCAGGACTACTAGGTATGACCTATGAGAACAGACTAAACAGAGGAGAAATGATAGCTGTTATGGTCTTCAAGAGAAACACAAGGACACAGATAAATAGAAATCGTTTAAATCGATTAAATTCATTTTTTCCTCAGAATTGTACATACAACACCCCATAATGACAACATGAAAAAAGTAAAAGTGGTAATGATGGAAAACCCTGTATGACTCCATGTTCTAAAATGAGACAGTCAGAATTTATACTGTTTATATAAACTAAAGATTGATGGCTGAAGTAGAACAGTCAAATTCATGCATACAGTGCATCCGGAAAGTATTCACAGCGCATCACTTTTTCCACATTTTGTTCTGTTACAACCTTATTCCAAAATGGATTAAATTCATTTTTTTCCTCAGAATTCTACACACAACACCCCATAATGACAACGTGAAAAAAGTTTACTCGAGGTTTTTTGCAAATTTATTAAAAATAAAAAAACTGAGAAATCACATGTACATAAGTACAGTGGTGTGAAAAACTATTTGCCCCCTTCCTGATTTCTTATTCTTTTGCATGTTTGTCACACAAAATGTTTCTGATCATCAAACACATTTAACCATTAGTCAAATATAACACAAGTAAACACAAAATGCAGTTTTTAAATGATGGTTTTTATTATTTAGGGAGAAAAAATCCAAACCTACATGGCCCTGTGTGAAAAAGTAATTGCCCCTTGTTAAAAAATAACCTAACTGTGGTGTATCACACCTGAGTTCAATTTCCGTAGCCACCCCCAGGCCTGATTACTGCCACACCTGTTTCAATCAAGAAATCACTTAAATAGGAGCTGCCTGACACAGAGAAGTAGACCAAATGCACCTCAAAAGCTAGACATCATGCCAAGATCCAAAGAAATTCAGGAACAAATGAGAACAGAAGTAATTGAGATCTATCAGTCTGGTAAAGGTTATAAAGCCATTTCTAAAGCTTTGGGACTCCAGCGAACCACAGTGAGAGCCATTATCCACAAATGGCAAAAACATGGAACAGTGGTGAACCTTCCCAGGAGTGGCCGGCCGACCAAAATTACCCCAAGAGCGCAGAGGCGACTCATCTGAGAGGTCACAAAAGACCCCAGGACAACGTCTAAAGAACTGCAGGCCTCACTTGCCTCAATTAAGGTCAGTGTTCACGACTCCACCATAAGAAAGAGACTGGGCAAAACGGCCTGCATGGCAGATTTCCAAGATGCAAACCACTGTTAAGCAAAAAGAACATTAGGGCTTGTCTCAATTTTGCTAAGAAACATCTCAATGATTGCCAAGACTTTTGGGAAAATACCTTGTGGACTGATGAGACAAAAGTTGAACTTTTGGAAGGCAAATGTCCCGTTACATCTGGCGTAAAAGGAACACAGCATTTCAGAAAAAGAACATCATACCAACAGTAAAATATGGTGGTGGTAGTGTGATGGTCTGGGGTTGTTTTGCTGCTTCAGGACCTGGAAGGCTTGCTGTGATAGATGGAACCATGAATTCTACTGTCTACCAAAAAATCCTGAAGGAGAATGTCCGGCCATCTGTTCGTCAACTCAAGCTGAAGCGATCTTGGGTGCTGCAACAGGACAATGACCCAAAATACACCAGCAAATCCACCTCTGAATGGCTGAAGAAAAACAAAATGAAGATTTTGGAGTGACCTAGTCAAAGTCCTGACCTGAATCCAATTGAGATGCTATGGCATGACCTTAAAAAGGCGGTTCATGCTAGAAAACCCTCAAATAAAGCTGAATTACAACAATTCTGCAAAGATGAGTGGGCCAAAATTCCTCCAGAGCGCTGTAAAAGACTCATTGCAAGTTATCGCAAATGCTTGATTGCAGCTATTGCTGCTAAGGGTGACCCAACCAGTTATTAGGTTCAGGGGGCAATTACTTTTTCACACAGGGCCATGTAGGTTTGGATTTTGTTTTCTCCCTAAATAATAAAAACCATCATTTAAAAACTGCATTTTGTATTTACTTGTGTTATATTTGACTAATGGTTAAATGTGTTTGATGATCAGAAATATTTTGTGTGACAAACATGCAAAAGAATAAGAAATCAGGAAGGTGGCAAATAGTTTTTCACACCACTGTATTCACAGCCTTTGCTCAGTACTTTGTCAATGCGCCTTTGGCAGCAATTACAGCCCCAAGTCTTTTTGAATATGATGCCACAAGCTTGGCACACCTATCCTTGGCCAGTTTCGCCCATTCCTCTTTGCAGCACCTCTCAAGCTCCATCAGGATGGATGGGAAGCATCGGTGCACAGCCATTTTAAGATCTCTCCAGAGATGTTCAATCGGGTTAAAGTCTGGGCTCTGGGTGGGCCACTGAAGGACATTCACAGAGTTGTTCTGAAGCCACTCCTTCGATATCTTTGCTGTGTGCTTAGGGTCGTTGTCCTGAACCGTCACCCCAGTCTGAGGTCAAGAGCGCTCTGGAGCAGGTTTTCATCCAGGATGCAGTCATCCTTCCCTTTATCCTGACTAGACTCCCAGTTCCTGCCGCTGAAAAACATCCCCACAGCATGATGCTGCCACCACCATGCTTCACTGTAGGGATGGTATTGGCCTGGTGATGAGCTGTGCCTGGTTTCCTCCAAACGTGACGCCTGGCATTCACACCAAAGAGTTCAATCTTTGTCTCATCAGACCAGAGAATTTTGTTTCTCATGGTCTGAGAGTCCTTCAGGTGCCTTTTGGCAAACTCCAGGTGGGCTGCCATGTGCCTTTTATTAAGGAGTGGCTTCCGTCTGGCCACTCTACCATACAGGCCTGATTGGTGGATTGCTGCAGAGATGGTTGTCCTTCTGGAAGGTTCTCCTCTCTCCATAGAGGACCTCTGGAGCTCTGACAGAGTGACCATCAGGTTCTTGGTCACCTCCCTGACTAAGGCCCTTCTCCCCCAATCGTTCAGTTTAGATGGCTGGCCAGCTCTAGGAAGAGTCCTGGTGGTTTCGAACTTACGGATGATGGAGGCCACTGTGCTCATTGGGACCTTCAAAGCAGCAGAAATTTTTCTGTAACCTTCCCCAGATTTGTGCCTCAAGACAATCCTGTCTCGGAGGTCTACAGACAATTCCTTTGACTTCATGCTTGGTTTGTGCTCTGACATGAACTGTCAACTGTGGGACCTTATATAGACAGGTGTGTGCCTTTCCAAAACATGTCCAATCAACTGAATTTACCACAGGTGGACTCCAATTAAGCTGCAGAAACATCTCAAGGATGATCAGGGGAAACAGGATGCACCTGAGCTCAATTTTGAGCTTCATGGCAAAGGCTGTGAATACTTATGTACATGTGCTTTCTCAATTTTTTTATTTTTAATAAATTTACAAAAATCTCAAGTAAACTTTTTTCATGTCGTCATTATGGGGTGTTGTGTGTAGAATTCTGAGGAAAAAATTTATTTAATCCATTTTGCTGTAACATAACAAAATATGGAAAAAGTGATGGACTCTGAATACTTTCCGGATGCACTGTATCTATCTATCTATCTATCTATCTATCTATCTATCTATCTATCTATCTATCTATCTATCTATCTATTTGTCCCCAGGTGGAAATCTGTCTTTTTACAGAAGCTTTTTAAATAAATAAATACATACATAGATTAATAAATAAATATACATAAACAGATACTATTGTCTGGACACACACCAGAATGACTACAAAGAAAGAGAAATTAAAGAATGAAAACTTCTGACTTGGCAGTCCCAGTCAATGTGAGGCATTATGCAGATGTATTGCTGTTGGTTTAAAGGAGTCCCCATAGCATTTCTTGACTCCTTCTGTTGAATAATTTGTTGGCTGAAAGTCCTCAGTGTTAGTGTGTCAGAGAGAGGATGTGCAGCATTGTTCTTAACCGCACTCAGTTTTGTTTTAATTCTCTCCTCCACTACTACTTCCAGGGGGTCCAGAGTGTGTCCTACAACCAAGCCTGCCCTTCTAATTAGCCTGTTGATTAAGTGGGCCTCTCTTGAGTGATGGAAGAGGCCCAGCACACCACAGCACAGAAAAGTGCACAGAATTTGATAAAATCTTTTTTCTTCATGCCAAGAATCATAGATATGCACAAAAAAAGACCAAATGGTGTGATGGATAGTAGTACTCGGGAACCTTTAAAACTCAGCTGAATTTTCAAAAGTTAGGTAAGTACAGAGTGACAAGTCAAATTGGGTATGGATTCCTGTTATGAAAATATTTCTTATGTTAAACTGAAAATTACAGACATACTGCAGAACAACAGGTTTCAATAAGAATAAACAGTTTAAAATTCTGATTTTGTAAGTATACTGCAGCTGTGATTCTGTCACTAACATTGTTTCCTGTTTTTTGTTAGGTTTTCAGTTGGTTCACTACGTTTGTCTTTGATATATTTTTTTCAGCTTCCTTTCCATGGTTTAATGCATGCTTTGTTTGGTTTTTGGATTTTTCCTGATTCCTTACCCTTGTCTATCATGTCTGCTGTAGCAGTGCCTCTAATTAAATTTATGCCATCAGGTACTGCTGTTGTTTTTTCAGCCACCATTACCTGAGAAATATTTAAAGACATCTGTTGCCACAGCTTCTTTTCCACAGCATTGGTTGCTTTTGTGCTTTTTCCTTTGTGCTCCATTTTTGTAAGATTTATGGCCTTTCAGCCTGTAATTATTTTAGATCCTTTTTGGTTTCCAACTATTAGTTTGCTGTTTTTGAATTATGGACTTACACTTTATTATTATTCATTTTCTATTTCATTCTTCTTTTTATTGTTATTTCTTTTATTTTTGAATTGCTTTCTCATGTTTTTGCTATTATGTAATATTGTTTTATTTAAATATTATTTATTAAGTATTATGTAAATGGTATTTGTCTGCTGGCTATGTTCCATTTTTTTCTGTGAGTGAAACCATAAGATGCGAGTTTATCTGGACATTACTGCTGTGAGACTACTTCATCCATCCATCCATTATCCAACCCGCTATATCCTAACTACATGCTCATCGGGGTCTGCTGGAGCCAATCCCAGCCAACACAAGGTGCAAGGCAGGAAACAAACCCTGGGCAGGGCCCCAGCCCACCACAACATACACACACACCAAGCGACAATTTAGAATCTCCAATGCACCTAACCTGCATGTCTTTGGACTGTGGGAGTAAACCAGAGCGCCCGGAGGAAACCCACGCAGACACGGGGAGAACATGCAAACTCCACGCAACAAGGACCTGGGAAGTGAACCCTGGTCTCCTAACTGCGAGGCAGCAGCGCTACCCCTGTGCCACCCTGTGAGACTACTTTCCACCTTTATATTTAGGTGCAGGAAATGGTTCTAGCAGAGCGTCATTTTCTGTTGTGGAGTGCATTTCATTGAGAATACTATTTAGATTTAAACTGCTTTATGGACTTTTGCTTCTGTTTTTGGATCTTGTTAATTGGCTTACGGACTGGCCTTGTTTATTTTTGGGTTGCATTTTAAGACAAACCCCTTCTGTGCATGTTCTCTGTTTTTGTTGATATTTCAGTATTATGCCCAGCAGGTGTGAGACTTCAGAGGGCAAATGAAAGACTTGGTCAAGGACGTAGTCAAAAAAAAAACACAGTAGTGGTCAATAACTTAAACCCAAGAATCACAAGACAAAATCAAAATCAGAAGTAATGCGGAGGGCTCAAAAACCAAAGAAACAAAACAAGGAAACAGCTTTCAAAGAGGTCTGAAGGGTTTTGGAATCCATGTAGTGGGATGGGGAAGCATACCCCTCGATGACTCTTTATCCCATCATTTTGTGATTGACATGCCACAACCTCTGAGAGCACGGCCACAGGAATCAACAATAGCAGCATCAAAATAACTACGAAATAAATGGGCCAAATCACCGTCATATGTGACCATGTGACCATATTTCAAAAATAAATGAACCCAATGGATACCTTATGGTACAAACTTATCCCACAACAGCAAACAATGACGATACATTTTAATTATAAGGAACTTTGATTTGTGTTGTCCTAAAAGCCAAAGGTTTACAGTAGTTCTTTTCCTGTGGAAGGCATTTTTGCTTATTTGGGACACTTAAAAGTATTTTTTTCTCTTTTAAAGCCAGTGCCCTATTTTGTGCTTGTGTAGGCCTGAAAGCCGGTTTCTTGAGTTTGGTGTCTGCCTGACTAGGATAATCAGTGAAATGCTGATTGGGTTTTGTTTATCTTCAGGCCTATTCACCCTGTGTTCTCATTTTGTGCTGTAACTTCATTGTTTCTGTTAATTTGTTTTGAATTTAGATTTTTTTTTTTTTTTACTTTTTGCATTTTGTTTTCTATATTCTGAATTAATAACTAATTTAACTATGAAACTTTTTTGGGCAAGCTGTTTTTGTCGTTTTTTTTTTTTTGCTTTTCCTGTTTGGCTCTGATCATAACAGTTTTAAAGTGAAACTGTAGAGTTAGTAGTTTGCATTCTATAAGATGGTCTGCTACTTTAATTTTCTCATTGTTAGTTTGGCACATCTCTACAGAGTGCTAAATACCATAGCCTATATAAACTTAGTTATTAAGTAGGACCTGCTGCTAGTTCTGAGCAGTTGTTGTACTGTATATGCATGCAGACTTAGCATGGATTAGAAGATAACAGTATGAGAAAAAAATGTAATTATATGTTTGAATGATTACATGGTTGCCAACTGACTATTAACCTTCAACTGCCCAAGCATGAAAATACCTACTTGCTCATATTGGTTCAGGGAGAATCTACTCACTCTCGTTCAGGGTAACAATCTGAAAGAATAAAGAGATTTGAACTTAACAATATTAGGAAGCTGAACTGATGAAGTAGAACTACCAGACCAGTTAAACCCTGATGAATCTTCCACCTATTATTAAACCAGACAGTCAGGACTGGAAAATCTGTATTCAGAAATGTGAGGAAGACTAAGAAACAGCTTTGTGCTGCTGACTCACTTATCTATATGATTTAGTCTATAGTGTCATGTAGGTGAAAACTCTGCTTGTCAAAAATGTCTATACTTTTATCTTTATTATTTATTAATTTATCGTTATGATGGTGAAGTCACTATCTGCACCATTTTGTAAGATTATTTTTTCATGCGTGTCACTCTTCTTGCTAAAGTAAAAGATCTAGTAATAGGAGTAGCTCTTCAGCAAGGTATTTCCTGAAGAATTCTTGTTACAAAATGAGTTTTGTTTTGCAGCTACATTTAGAGAACCTTTTTGATTCTTGACTATCTACCACAACCACCTAAGCAATGTCTGATAGTAATTTTGGTAAACCCCAAGGTATTTCCATAGTTCAATTATAAAAGCAGTCCATTTGAACCCTTTGTGTAAATGTTTTGACAGACACAGCACTACTCATTAGTTATTAGTCATTGGTTGTATTCATTCTTTTTTGGGCTATCATTGGTTGTATTCATTCTTTTTTGTGCTATGAACTCTGTTCTTCCCCGGCATGTGTCAGCCCACATAGAAAGCAATAAAGAAGTGTCATTTGGAAAAGTGTTACCTAGGTGTTATGTATGCTGTGTTCTGAGTCTGCTGATGGAACGAAAGAGCATGACAGCAGGTTAACACAAAGTAAACAACTGACCAGAATAAAAGAACTATGTCAAAGGTCAGTTCTCAGACTGTCTGCCTGACTGTTCAGATAGCAGGTTCTTCACACTGACAGCTTGAACAGACAAACTGACCTAGATCTCCATTAAATTTTTTAGTAAATGTATAGTTCTTTCCTCAAATATTTTACTTGTGTATTTCAAGAAGTTAAAATATGTGTTATTATTTAGGGTTGCACAAAGGCACAGGGGTTATTATAGCTACTTCTTAGCTACTTCATGTCAATAGATTCCATTTTTGTACTGTAAGTGTCAATATGAAGTTTGTACATTTTTCATGTGTCTGTGTGGATTTTTTCTCAGGGTACTCTGATGTGTGTGAATGTTAAAATTGTGACAGAAACTAGGGATAGTTTGACGGATGGATGGTGCTACCCTACCTGATCAGGAGGCTAACATAAAGGATGAACATCTATTGACTTCCTCCTGGGGTAACGTGTTCCCCGGGTACACTGTATAGCAGTATACCTTTGGTGGAGCTCTCATTTGGACATCTGCAAGGCTATATGGGTGTTATTGCAAAACAGGCATCCTTGTGGACTGTCTGAATGACTACAGACTGGCAACACTTGTTCCAGTCATGATTAAGTGCTTTAAGAGACTGGTATTGGGACACATTAGACAGAGTACTCCAGACAGTCATGATCACCTCTGGTTTGCATATCATTACAAGCGATCAACAGAGCATGCTATATCATTTGCATTTCACACCATTATGGCACATCTGGATTATAAAAAAAAACCTGCTATACCAGAATTCTGTTTATAGACTGCCACTCAGCATGTAACACTTGTGTTCTAACAAAGCTCAGCACCAAACTACTCAGTTTAGGACTTAGTGCCTCTGCAATTGTACTAACCAAGAGCTATCAGCATGGTTGAACAGTGTGTTCAGACACAGGTACAGCCCAATCGTTAAATATACTGATGACTCCACCGTCATAGGCCTGATCACCAACAATGATGAGATGGCTTAAAAACATTAGGTCTACTTGCTTACTCAGAGGTGCCAGGACAAAAATCTTATAATCAATGTTAGCACAACCGAGGACCTTGTCATAGACTTCAGCTAGAAGTAGGCAGTTGACAGTGCTATTTATATTGAAAGGGATGCTGTTGAAAGAGTGGAGAGCTTCAGATTTTGTGGAGTGACTGTCACTGACAAACTGAAGTGGACACCGCACATTTTGGCTATTGTCAAAAAGGCTCCCCGACGCCTCTGTTTTTTCAGATATTTGAGAATAGCTTTTGTTTCTCCATCTGTTCTCTAAAACTTCTATGGGTGTGTGGTAAAGTCTATCATCACTGGCTGCATCATATCCTGGTATGGCACCTGTCTGGCTCTAGACAGTAAAGCCCTGATGAGGGTGATGAAGGTTGGGTAGAATATTACTGGCACCAAACTGCTATCTTACAGCTTACTTACAAAACTTGGGCAGGTTTCATTTCGAAATTCTACGCGTAACGGTCATAACTGGAACCTATTTTTTCGTCCATATACTGTAATAGACTGCAGCTCAATGGCCGTGGGAGGCGGAGTTGCGTGTTGCGTCATCACGCCTCCCACGTAATTGAGTTCCTGCCCATATAAGGTAAATATACGTGGGTGAAGGACTGTGCTTAGCATATGTAAAAATATCTGAATCAAAAACTGATGTCAATTATATTTTCATGAATACTTATTAAATAATTCCAAATAGTCTGTCCGCTTCCTTTCATAGCTTTTCAGATGGTTGTGCTGCTTCCAGGCATGTATTTTTGTATTAAAGCATTTAACCAATCACATTTCAGCCATCATTTGTTGCCAGGCAGAGAGGACTTTACAATCCGTTCTGCAGGCACACTAACACAGAATAAATGTCGATTAACCTGTTGCTTCAACCAATCAGATTTTGAGTTGCTGTAGCAGGCGTACAGCGACGTCACCGTAATCAGACCCATTGATTGGATAGAAGCCGCAGGTTTGATTTTCAGCATTAGCTTCAATGGGGATAGAAAGGGACTTTTTGATGGAACTGAGGGGCACGGATAATCCGTATGACAGAGTGATTGAACTGTTTTTGTGGAAAGAGAGGAGGATGGATTTTGTTTAGAAATATTCCAAATTTTTGGTGAGTGAAATGTTGCAATTCTATCTGCAATGCAGCAGCTCTTTATACTGTATTTCTGCATATTAAGATGGTTTTTATAACCATAAATTAGTTTTTGAGGGGCGGGTTGATTCAGACGGGGCAGTACTAAAGGCCTACGTGTGAGATGCACGGTTCGCCAATGGACCAGATGATACATAAATTTAATGAACATTACAACCCAAAAATAAACAAAACTGTAGAGAGGCCCATGATTAAATGAACAGTAAAAAGTAAGAGCGAAGCGATGGTGACTTATTGAGGCAGGCAGGCCAGAGCTCGATAGCACGGGGCTCGATGTGGTGCGCGTTAAGTCGACCTAAAATACGCACTCAGATTAAAAAAATATATCTTTTCAAGTTCTATTTGGATATAAGTAGGTTCTATTTAGTCAACAGAAATATCTTTGGTAGGAATGTAAGTGGAATTTAGTCTTTACATTTCTATGGTGAAGAAAAATTTATGCAATGATGACTAAATTTAACTTACATTCCTACCAACGATATTTCTGTCGACTAAATAAAAATTACTTATATTTAAAATGTAAATAGAACTTCAACAGATATGATAGTTCATAATGCCCACGCAACACTACGTGCACATAAGTGCGGAAGTCATTAGGAATGGATAGATAAAGAATTTGTACAAATAATGTCTTTCTGTTTTCATCCTCGATGGATTCTGCCACGCTCAGCAACAGTTGCTCGCACCCAAAAGGGTGTAAAATATATATATATATATATATATATATAAAATATCATATTTGTATGTGTGTGTATATATGTATGTATGAATATATGTAGATATGTGTATTTATATATATGTATGTGTGTATATAAATATGTAACAACAACAACAACATTTATTTATATAGCACATTTTCATACAAACAGTAGCTCAAAGTGCTTTACATATTAAAGAATAGAAAAATGAAAGACACAATTATAAAACAAAATAAATTAACATTAACATCGAATATATATATATGTATATATGTATATATATATATGTTTATGTGTATGTATATATATATATGTATGTGTGTGTATATGTATGTAGATATGTATATATATATATATGTTTATATATGTATGTATACATATATGTATATATATATATGGATGTATGTGTGTGTGCGTGTGTGTGTGTATATATATATATATATATATATATATGTGCATATGTATATATGTACATATGTATTGTCGCATGCAGCTGGGGGTGTAGCCCAGCCGGGACGCCCAGGAGGACCGGAGGAGGGCTTGTGCACCTCCACACCACGAGGGGGCGACTGTCCTGGTTGTGTTGGGGGCCATGGGTAGTGGGCTTGAAAGCCCCACCCTGTAGGGGCCCGTGGCCACCACCAGGTGGCACCCCAGTGCCTGAAGAACCCTGGATCTCAGCACTTCCGCCACACCAGGAAGTGCTGGAGGGAAGAAGACTGGGGACACCCAGAGGGCTTCTGGGTGCGCAGTCGGCACTTCCGCCACACGGGGGTGTGTTCGCGGGGGATTACCGGGAAGCAGCTGAAGCCCATCCGGGTTGGGATAAAAGGGGCCGCCTCCCTCCGTTCATTGGCAAGAGTCGGGTGGAAGAGGACGGAGCTCGAGAGAGGAGTGGAGGTGGCCAGAAAGGAAGGCACAGAAGACTGTGAGGCCTGGACTTTGGGGGATCGGTGCTGGAGGCACTGGGTGTGCACTGAAATATTTGTAAATAGTGTATATAATAAATGAGTGTGTTGGGTGCAAAACCGTTGTCCGCCTGTCTGTGTCCAGGTCCAGTTCCACAGTATGTATATACTGTATGTATACTGTATGTGTATATGTATATATACAGTATATATGTTTATATATGTGTGTGTATATATATATATATATATATATATATGTGACAGCAACACTCATAACAGTGACAAAACAATTACACTGACAATCATGTTATGTTATTTTCAAAATGTTTCCTTTTCTTTTTCATTACTTCTTTAACACACTACTTCTCCGCTGAGAAGCGCGGGTATTTTGCTAGTATATATATATATATATATAAATATATGTGTGTGTGTTTGTAAATACTGTGTATATATATATTTATTTAGTTTAATACTGTATATATATAGTTGGAAATGTTTATTAAGTGAGAAGAACTGATTGATTATTGTTAAAATAGTAAGATGCCCATTTAGGGATGCCAAATTAATGTAGGATATGTGATGAATCTCTGTTTCACGATCCAGTTGGGACAACAGAAATATAAAGAGATTGTAACAATTCATAATTCAGCAAAAGTGTATATTAGATAACTTGCATTTCCTCTGTTGTGGTCCAAACTTTTTAATAAACTATTTCTTAAGATATAATCTATGTGGAAGGGTAATAACAACACAAAACATAAAATTAGGATAGCTTAATTGAACTTTTTCTCTCCTGTAAAAAGGGGCACATAACATATGTGATAAAGATGGCTATGGGTCCAATAAAACCACTCACAGTTATCTTTTAGCCGGCCATCACATTCAATGTAAATCTGCATTAGCACTTTCCTTGTAATCATATATTGACAAATTATTCTGAATTGCCTGTCTACCTCTTTTACATTTGAGCCATTGTTCCAGTTCTCTGCCCAGCACATAATGAGGCTCTGGCAGGTAAAATTTTGCCAAATCAATATGCTGATAACAATACGGATTTCCATACCAGATCGGTCGAGCCCCGGGTTAACAACAACCACCACCAGTACTGTTAGCCACGCAAAATGATGGCAGGGGAAAGTGTAGTTAAGCAGCATAGGATGGTGGTCTGTAGGATGACGTTGGAGGTAAAGAAGAGGAAGAGAGTGAGGGCAGAGCCAAGGATCAAATGGTGGAAGTCAAAAAAGTAAGACTGCAAGGTTGAGTTTAGGGAGGAGGTGAGATGGGCACTGGGTGGCAGTGAAGAGTTACCAGACATTTGGGCAACTATAGCAGATGTAGTAAGGGCGACAGCAAGAGGGGTGCTTGGTGTGACATCTGGACAGAGGAAGGAGGACAAGGAAAGCTGGTGGTGGAATGGGGACGTACAGGAGAGTATACAGAGGAAGAGGATGGCGAAGAAAAAGTGGGATAGTCAGAGAGATGCAGAAAGTAGACAAGAGTACAAGAAGATAAGGCGCAAGTTGAAGAGAGAGGTGACAAAGGCTAAAGAAAAGGCGTATGATGAGTTGTATGAGAGGTTGGACACTAAGGAGGGAGAAAAGGACCTGGCTAAACAGAGGGACCGAGCTGGGAAAGATGTGCAGCAGGTTAGGGTGATAAAGGATAATGATGGAAACATAGTCACAAGCGAGGAGAGTGTGTTGAGCAGATGGAAAAAGTACTTTGAAAGGCTGATGAATGAAGAGAACGAGAGAGAGAGAAGGATGGATGATGTGGAGATAGTGAATCAGGAAGTGCAACAGATTAGCAAGGAGGAAGTAAGGACAGCTATGAAGAGGATGAAAAATGGAAAGGCCGTTGGTCCAGATGACATACCTGTGGAAGCATGGAGGTGTTTAGGAGAGATGACAGTGGAGTTCTTAACCTGATTGTTTAATGGAATCTTGGAAAGTGAGAGGATGCCTGAAGAGTGGAGAAAAAGTGTACTGGTGCCGATATTTAAGAATAAGGGGGATGTGCAGGACTGTAGTAACTACAGGAGGATAACATTGATGAGCCACAGCATGAAGTTATGGGAAAGAGTAGTGGAAACTAGGTTAAGAAGTGAGGTGATGATTAGTGAGCAGCTATGGTTTCATGCCAAGAAAGAGCACTACAGATGCGATGTTTGCTCTAAGGATGTTGATGGAGAAGTATAGAGAAGGCCAGAAGGAGTTGCATTGCATTTTTGTGGACGGAGAGAAAGCATATGACAGGGTGCCTCAAGAGAAGCTGTGGTATTGTATGAGGAAGTCGGGAGTGGCAGAGAAGTATATAAGAGTTGTACAGGATAATGTATGAGGGAAGTCTGACTGTGGTGAGGTCTGCGGTAGGAGTGAGTGATGCATTCATGGTGGAGGTGGGATTACATCAGGGATCCGCTCTGAGCCCTTTCTTATCTGCAATTTTGAAGAACAGGTTGACAGACAAGATTAGACAGGAGTTCCCATGGGCTATGATGTTTGCTGATGACATGTGATCTGTAGCGATAGTAGGGAGCAGGTTGAGGAGATCCTGGAGGGATGGAGAAATGCTCTGGAGAGGAGAGGAATGGTCAGTAGGAACAAGACAGAATACATGTATGTAAATGAGAGTGAGGTCAGTGGAATGGTGAGGATGCAAGGAGTAGAGTTGGCAAAGGTGGATGAGTTTAAATACTTGGGATCAACAGTACAGAGTAATAGGGATTGTGGAAGAGAGGTGAAAAAGAGAGTGCAGGCAGGGTGGAATGGGTGGAGAAGAGTGTCAGGAGTAATTTGTGACAGAGGGGTATCAGCAAGAGTGAAAGGGAAGGTCTTCAGGGCCGTAGTGAGTCTAGCTAGTGAAACAGAGCAGGAGGTAGCAGAGTTAAAGATGCTAACATTTGCACTTGGTATGGTGATGATGGATGGGATTAGAAATGAGTACATTAGAGGGTCAGCATAAATTAGACGTTTGGGAGACAAAGTCAGAGAGGTGAGATTGTGTTGGTTTGAACATGTGCAGAGGAGAGACGCTGGGTATATTAGGAAAAGGATGTTAAGGATAGAGCTGCCAGACAAGTGGAAAAGAGGAAGGCTTATGGATGTGGTGAGAGAGGACATTCAGGTGATGGGTGTGACAAAGCAAGATGCAGAGGACAGATAGATATAGAAAAAGATGATCTGCTGTGGCAACCCCTAATGGGAACATAGTAATGTTATTGTTATAACTTTATTGTTATACCATTGTTAACGTTATCATTGTCAAATTATTTAACTTTTGTGGACCTGAAAAGAGAACAGCAAGGAAGTCATACTTTTTTTTCAGTAACGGTCAGGATTGTGCATCCATTTGTGCTTGCTTCCTTATTGGTCAAAGAGCAGCCGTTAGTCCAAAATCAGTAATTAGTTAAAAAAAAAAATATTTAGCTCAAATTAAACAGATCACATTTGGAGTTGATCAGAAATGGAGTGATCACATTTAACTCATGTGCAAATATAAATGCCTATTTCATCCAAAAAGGTATAAGAATCGTGACAGCAATTAGGTAAGTTGCAAAAGGATGTCCACCCCCAACACTAGTGCAGCTTTAAAAAGTGAGTAGAGTGGCAGCAGTAGGCGACTCTGCGCTCCATGACTGCTGCACAGATGGAAGTCTGAGGATTTAACAGTGTGATAGAAAAGAACACAGACACCAAAAACAGAAAAATACAAAAACTATTCACCTTAAACAGTGCAAAATAATTTTCATAAATCACAAAAAGAATAAATAAAAGAAAGAAAAAAATTTTAAAACTGCAAATCATTTTTCTCCTTACTTTCTAAAGCTACTAGAAAAAATGATCATCTGAAATTAAGCTTAACTCAAAAGAAAAATCAACAGTCTTACAGCTCACCGCTTAGTGCACTTGTTCCAAATGTTCCACCTCTACTCTTTGGGTAATCTAAGGGTCTCATGTCTCACCATACAACACAACCTTCTTTCCAATGGATTAATGAGAAGGCTATTTCAGCTCTAAAGCTCACTCTGCCCTTTCAACATCACAGCTCCCCTTTCACAGGCAAATCAGAGGTCTCCTCGGCTCACAGCACTGCACAACCTTCTCATATCAGGTAAATCAGTAGGTTCTTTCTTATGAGCTATGACACCCCACAGCGTTTCCGCAAAATCGCTTTCACTGTCGCTATTCACAGGGCTACTGCTACACAGATATCAAAGAAAATATACCCTAGAGTTTGTTACAACTTTTTAAACTGGCATGGAATTTCTGCCACCAATCCCTTTGGACTTCCCATCAATCCTTGCCAATGAGAGTTGCATGCCTTCATGCTCACGATGCTGCATACCACAAGCAGGCACACACTCCTATTTTAGGAGATTCACCTATGCATGCACAAAGCATGCCTACACACTCACATAGTCCTCCTGTCCAATAATGTTCCTCAACCTCATGCAGGCATCTTTTTCCTGCACACTCTCTGTGCCCACAGTTCACTCAGAGGTTCTGTCTTTCTCTCACTGCTGGCAACTTTCATTGTCTTTCTCCCTGCAGCTACATGGCAACTCTGCAGTGATGGCCTCTACCCCACACTTGTGTAAATGAGAAGCCCAGCAGTCCATGCAGTTGCCCCAGCATCTCTTGTAGTTTCCCTACAATGCACTGTTTCAAACAACTATGAAAGTTAAAAGGATCTATTTAAACCAAGCACGTACATCTACAGTATAAGCAGCTCCTAATTGCCTTAAACAAAAGCTTTGTGACATGGCCTTGTCACACAGCAGCAAATGTGAAGTTAAGCAACTGTCTCATTCATGAGACTATCAAATCTTTGGCATCATGCTAAACACTTACGTTCTTTTGAGCATGTGGCATGTCACCTTCTTTTCAATATATCTTACTTGGTCATTAAGAGCAGCTACAGGTTAATAGCTGCAGAGCGAAGAAAGTGAGAGGGCACTGGAGACACATTTTAATGCCAAGCGTAAATGTAATCCAAATTAAAGGGGGTCTTTGAGAAAACTAAGGGTCATCAAAGGCAGTGTGTAAACATGTGTTGAATATTGATGAAGTGGGCCTGTTTCAAAATGTCCAAGAGTCAAATCTGGCTTGTGTGCCCTGCGTTTTAAACCCCTGACTAATTGCTGTCATTTGGAGGATCCAACCTCTCCTAGTGGGGGCTCCTCACTTTCTCATTTAGCCATTTCCCTTTTCAGTACGCCTTTTATGCTCATTTATTCCTTACAATCCATTAAAATGGTAGCTATAGGGATAACCAGTCTTATCTGAGTCCATTTGTTTCTTTTAGTAAAACACATAAGTGGTGAATAAAATACAATCCTTGCTAGGGTCAAGGCAATTTGGTCTTGTAAATGGCAATTACCTACAGAAATTATGTGAAATGAAATGTGGTGTCACACAATAGCCATTGCTTGCTCACTCTCTGATTCTTTATCTACATTGCCATAGAGATAATGAACCGTTCTCTTTTCATTTGAACAGCCTGTATTGCTGAAAGTCATAAAATTGCACTCCCTTGTTCTAAAATCGCTGAAAAATAGAGTCTTGTCAAATCATGGGGCGTGAAGTAAAACTGTAAAGTATAATGTCCCTGACCATTTCTCCCCCATATGCTAGTGGTAGCATTCTAACAGTAGCTGGTCATTTAAATACTCATATACTATATTTATTATATATTTATAAATATATTTTATGCACCTACAGTTTGCAGAATTACAATCCTCTGTGTGACATGTTCATACAGGCTTAAATTATTAACAGAAAGTTAAACTTCTCCTTATACCCAGTGGCATATATTTGCCCTAGGACAATTGACCCCAGGAGGTGAGATGGTCAACTGACTTCTGTGGCCTCTTTGCATGTAAAACATTTTCAGCTGTCAGTGTATGTTCATTGCTTTCAGTTATTTTCAATAATTATGTACTCTTTTTTATTATTTTGTTTATATTTTGGTAAATATAATATGAGATGCAGATACCTACAGTTAGTCATGGTTACCATTGTGTATCCAAAAGCAGGGAATACGTAATCTTATACCACACAAATGTTATTCTACAAGGCAGGCTAATGGTATCTTAATAAGTTGAAAGTGTCCTCCTGTCTCGGTCTTCTATTCTTTAATCTCAGACTCTGTTTCCTCAATCTTTTATATTAATATCACCCTCTCCCTTTCATCAAATATTTCCCCTTCATTATGAATTAATGTTTCACTATTTAAAATGCTAATCGGTGGGCATTCTGACCATCATCTGGTCATTTGGTCCATGTCTAGTGCTCTGGATGTAGGGATCTCCTTAACTTTTGACCTTTTTGTGCATTCAGTTGATAAGCTATAAAATAAATTATTCAAAAGTTCTATTCAGAGGTTTATTCACTAAAACCTCTGTCTACTAGTGGCAATTGTATGTTAAAAAAGAAATAAGAAAAATGTAGTGTATAGAAGGAAAAAAAGAGAGAAACCCATTGCTGGAAGAAGGGGCAAAGAAAGATATATTGATTACAAAGAAATAAAAGATACATCATGTATTGACTAAAAGAAAACTAAAGAACCCCTTAATACTGAGTCCTAAATAATAAAAATGAAAACAGTAGAGTTTCATATGGTTGTGACATTGATGATCCTAGATTTTAAGTGTTTCCATTCTATCTTTGGTTCAGATACTTTATTTTGAAAGTGCAATGAAAATTCATCTGGAGTTCAGTTAATGTGTAGAATTCAATGATGGAAAATTGAGTTCAGGTAAAGGATTGCTCAATGGAAGTATTGGCTGTTCCATCTTATATGTAAAAGTCATGAATTACAAATGTGGCCACTTTAGATCTTGTGATGAATCCAGAGTTGTTTCCTGCCTTGCTCATGATGCTTCTCTGGATTCCACAATGCTGAATTGGTCTAAGCAGATTTGACAAAATTATGTTTATTTTGAAAGGTACAGTATTATTATGTTAACTGTCTACGCACTGATATAGATATAGCTACATATACTGTACCTGTAATGTATTTATTTATACAGGTATATTGTGAAAGTAACTTTGGTTGACACACATGTTATGATCAACAGTAAATGCTACCAGAAAGAAGCAGCATAAAATAGAGACCCTGAACTGCGGAGAATAATAGGAAGTGCCTATTAGCAAGCCACTAGAAGGAATTGTTGGGCCACATGTAGATTTATATTGGCTTCTCAAATATAGTATACGATCTGTCTGGGGCTCTCCAGTTTATTTCTACTGTAGTGACATGAAAATGCAGGAGCACCTGGGGCTACCAGAAGGAGTCTAAAGTGCATGGCCCAGGGTTTCTACATAGCAGTCAGGACTTCAGAAGTAGACATGCTTTCCTTCCATATGACCATTTTGCTAGGAGTTAGAATGTGAGACCATGGCTAGGACTCAAATGAAGGGAGAAGGAGAGGCCAAGGTGTCAGGGAAAGAAAGGTAACAGGGACTCATTTTGTATGGCGGCACATTGACACAGTCGTAGTGCTGCTTCCTCGCAGTAAGGAGATCAGGGTTTGTGTCCAGGTTTCTCCCTTCATGGAGTTTGCATGTTTTCCCCATGTCTGAGTGGGTTTCTTGCACATGCTCTGGTTTCCTCCCACAGTCCAAAGACATGCAGGTTAGGTGGACTGGTAATACTAAAGTGGCTCTACTGTGGGTTTGGGGTGTGTGTGAGTGTCCAGGGTTTGTTCGTGCTGTGCACCTATGCTGCCTGGGATAAGTTCCAGCACCCCTGCCACCCTGGTCAGGACTAAGCAGGTTATAAAATGATTTTGTATTTGTGAGGAAGTGGACTAGCCAGCCTCATATGGTAGTTATCACCATGTACTATAGGTAGGTAACCCCATTGGAGCATCAAGTTTTTAGCATTTAACATGCCTTTTGTATTTTGTGTTTTCTCTGTAATATTACCCCTTCCATATAATAAAACACCTTCTTGCTTTAAATTTTTTATTTCTTCAATTTATTCACTTTTGGGTATGGCCCAAGTGTGCTTCTCCAATGTTCAGAATACATAATATACATAATACATGTGCTAAACAAATTTCTAAACGAATACAATTTAAAAAGCTGTCTTTTGGTGTTTAATAAATCATAGTAAGAACCATGATTAGGTTGCAGTTTGGAGGGATGTATTCTTGTCATGACCTACTGAGTAAAATGCTCTACTATCTAATTCTCACTCTTAATAGTAGTGTCAAAAATTCTTAAATTATTAAACAAAAAGAAACATCTATCACATTACAGCATCCGTGATTCCACCATTTCTCGATGTTACTCCTTTAATACTAAGTACATGACAGAGTGATTTGCCCAGCAACACAGGGTGTACTCCACATTAGATTTGTGCACCAGTACCTTTGACTTAAAGAAACCTGTTGTTCTGTGAAAGAAGTAAGTCGACAGGTATGAAAGTTATTTACTGTACCATATTATGTACTATATTATTATATTCAAAAATCTGAGAGCATTCTGCCATTTTACAACAGTCCTGCTTTATTCAACCAATCAACCCAATTATCATTCTTCTTTTGCACTCCGGCACTCCTTATATCAGTCAGTCTAGCTTTAATTTCACTGAAAAAGTCAGAGACACAATATTTATGTTTAAAAGTGGTTATTTTTGAGTCTACCTTAAGATGAAATATACAAGCAAAGCTCAAAGAAAGCACTAATTAGGCGACTTCTTTGAGGTAAAACCAGACAGCTTCTCACCCTAGCGCCAGGCATCTTCAAAGTCCACATATGGGCCCCTTGCTGTTGCCAATAGGGAATCATTAAGCCTCTGGAAAGGCAGTTTTGTTTACCCCACCTCAAAGACAAATGCCCACACATGCTGCCTGGACCAATTCATTTTGTTGAAAAGCATACTGCTGAAAGGAGGCATCGGTCCACATGGCTGAATGTGAGATTTAATTGAGCTGCTTGATGTAACTGTGATCACTGTGCCAGGGGAGAAAAGGAAGACGAGAGCAGTGCTTATGATTACAGTAGCTGACAGGATATGGAAAATTCTCTGGTCCATGACAGATAACAAAATCTCCTTTTTATAGCATTGTAAAAATTGTTGATTTCTAAATAAATATATATAATGAACCATGGCTGCATTAAGAGTGCAATGCTACCATATGTTTCATATTTTACATGTAGTTTTTGTTGGCAAAATGCAGAAAAAAGGCACTCAAGCTTTGCAGCTAAACCAGCACAGGTTAGCAGGACATGAGCAGAGTGTTATTTGTGGGAAATTGTTTTATTCTAGTGCCCCCCGTTCATCCACTTACAGAGCTATATGCCAGGGCACAGATCAAGAAAATAAAATCCCAATATATGCTAGAAATATTGCAGATGCGAAGGGGAGGGGATTCACTATTAACTTCCAGTAAACTACATCTAAACAAAGCATCCGTTCCCCAGGCTGCTAGCTACAGACAATGTTTTCCAGGCAGGGGAGACATGGTTTTAATCACATTTGTACTTTATGGCAACATAAATCTGTAGAGATCCAGTGAGGCACCAAGCTGTCGGAGTGCTGTCCAGATAGTCAGGAAGAGCTACATCACACACCCAGACACAGCCAAGCCTGCAAGGCAGAATGACAGCAATCGCAGATCATGGCTATTGAACAGCTTGGAGACCACTGCTGCGTGAGCTCCTTTGTACACATATAAGCAATTCAGATCAAGGCTGTCAGTGGCAAAATGTTAAATCAGCAAATGGTACCAAATGATGTTGCTTTTCAGAACACTTGAGAAGATGCAGAGCAAATAAGCTGCTTACGCAGGCAGATAGGTGGGACTGAAATTTTTGCATTTCCGAGCTCTTCCCAGCACAAGACAGATTATTGTGAGCTTCAGAAAGGAAGACAGAGGAGGCGTGCTATTACATGAGGCTTAAGATATACAGCCCTGAGAATCCCAGCGATTGCGTTACAAACTCGAAATGGAACGATCATTTCTAAAGACATAACATTAAAAACAGAAAATTGCACAGTTGCATAAAGGCTACGAATGCTTTTAAGACGTCAAGATCCTCAAACCCCTGTCAGATTTTTATTCAGGTTTTCTCTTGATATAAATTGTAATTGGGGTGACAGCTAGAGTAGACCTTATGCTTAGTGCGTGCCATTTGTAAGCCCACACTTTATCACACCCTGTTAGCTCAGTATACCCAAGATATTCTTTGCATTTTAATGATTTTGTTGTGTCTCTCATGCCCCTCATGTTTTTCAACTTGTTTCTCCTTTCCTTTCTTTGTTTTATCCCTTCCTACGTAGCATAACATTATGTCCCTAAATCCTCTCAATCCCATTTAAGGTCATGGAGAGCCAGAGTATTTCCTGGCAGGATGAAGTACAAGACATGAAACAAACCCAGAATATGGTGTAAGTCCAACACAAGTATGCCTTCCCGTTGCTATTTTACCTTTTGACAAATGCAAACCTTAACATATTTAACAACATCTAGGATCACTTCAGTCGCTCATTTCCAGTATGGATTCAACCCTAAAATCACATTGCATTTAACTGTCACTCACTATCGCTTTTACTAAAACTGCAAATACTCACACTGAAATTTAATTGACAATGTCAGTGTCACACCCCAAGGTCTTCCACCAAAGGTATTTCAAGACCTAAGAATATATGGTAGGGACTGAGAACCAACAGGACAACAAAAGAAACAGACAAAAGAGGCACTAATGCAAAGATGTGTGCTTTTACAGTAAACAGCTTGAAATAGTTTTATATAGGGCAGCACAATGGCGCAGTGGTAGCGCTGCTGCCTCACAGTAAGGTCGACACTGGTTCATGTCCCAGGTCCTCGCTGTGTGGAGTCTGACTGTACTCCCTGTGTCTGCGTGGGTTTCTTTCTGGTGCTGCAGTTACCTCCCACTGTCCAAAGACATGCAGGTTATGTGAATTAACAATGCTAAACTGGCTTTAGTGTGTGTTTGGTGTGTGTGCTGGCCCTGCGATGGATTACAACCCTGTCCAGGTTTTGTTCTTGCCTTGTGTTCTATGCTGGCAGAGACTGGCTCCAACCCCATGACAACAGGTCTGGATTAAGCTGATCAGAAAATGACATGACAGCTTTAAGTGTAGTCACGCACGTGCGAGTAGGGGGCCGTGGAAGGACCTAAACGGTAGTGTGAAAGCACATGCCAGAGGAGATTGGCGGAGTACTAACCTCACTCTCTTTTATTCTGCAGAAAGAAAGACGCACCACCGCCATGATCCCGCTATGATTTCCTAAACACGCATCACCACTTCCGCCCTCCCTCTGTCGAGTCCTGTTGACTTCATCAATCTCAGAATCCATCTCGGTTCCTTCCCAACATGCATCACTCTTCATTTCCAGTCCCTCATCATAAATTTTCCCTCATTCCGTCATTCGGGCAGTCTCTGGTAGAACTACATCTTATGTATCAACCTACTTTGACTCATCTTGTTGCAGTATACGGGGCCGGAAAACCCCAAACCTTTATAAGTGTTGTGTCTCTTTATTACAGTGTATACATTCAATAAATAGGTGTTATTAAAATGGTAACATAGTGTCCTTTAAAAACTTCCACAATAAATGATTAAATAACAATACATTACCCAAAATCAATATTGCCCACACCCATAATCAAAAGTGTTAAAAGAATTTTCCAAAAAATATGAATCCCTTAAGAGCTCTAACTCAATCGAGATAGCCCTGCACACTACTTTATGCACTGTTGAGACCTCATCTGGTGTTCTGTGTACAGTTTTGGTCTCCAGGCTAAAACATGGACATAGTAGTGCTGACAAAAGTTCAGAGAATAGCAACTAGGCTTATTCCAGGAAAGACTGAAAGAGCTGAGCCTTTACAGTTTAAGCAAATGAACATTAAGGGGAGGCATGATGGAAGTGTTTGATTTTATGAAGGTAATTAGTACAGTAGATTGAGGCTGTTACTCTAAAAGGCAGACAGTTGGAAACTTGTTAAGGGTAAATTTCACACAAACATTAGGAATTCTTTTTGTTTTTTTTCACAGAGAACAATAGACACATGGAATAAGCTACCAGGTAGTGTAGTAGACAATAGGAATTTAGGGACTTCCAAAACTATGTTATTTTAGAAGTATAAAGTGGATAGGACTGGTGAGCTTTGTTGGGCTGAATGAATGGCCTGTTCTCTCCTCAATTGGGCTAATGTTCTCTCTCCTTTTTATACAGTAAATATTCAGAGTGCAAATGAACTTTTTTCTGTCTGACAGCACACTGGCTCCTAGCTGCTCCATTCAGTCACTGACCTCCCCTAAAGCATGTGGCTGCCTTTTAAAAAGTGTCAACTGACTGGAATGATCTTTAGGGCCCCATCAGATACAAGCACATACCATATATTACACCATTTCCTTGCATGCACATCCTTATTCCAATAAGCACTTGGTTCCCACCCGCACCACAAAAATCAACCAGAGAAATCACAACTAAATTACCAGTCCACCCACTGCCACATTTGGAGTCCACAACCTGGCAAAGAATGCAGTACACAGTTGTGCAACAGCCAACAACTGTAAAATATTTTTTCTCTAGTAATAGTACCTCAGTGCAGAAATTTTGTGTCATGGCTAAGACTCTCTGCTACACATGACCTACTAAATGATGGCGGCCTGAGTGTACTTCTGTTTGGAAGCTTCTCCGTGTAACTCAGTACAGTGGAACCTCAGGTCGCGAATGTCTCAGAACACGTACAAATCGGGATACGACCAAAATGTTCGCCAAACTTTTGCATCTGTTCACGACCACACACTCGGGTGGCAAACAAGCCAGTTTCCCTTCCAGTTTGTACTCGCCGATGATTTCCACACGTGTTCAGTCTCTCCCTTTGCATTCGCTGTGAACTCTTTGTGCTCTATTTTGTTTCTTTTCCGGTTCATACACATCAGTGATTTACACACGAGTTCAGTCTCTGCCTGTACAGTACATTGTTCTCGGTCAGACGTGCATCGCCCAGAGGGACTTTACCTCAAAACTGTAATCTCCTCTCCACCCAGCTTCCTGCTCACTTCCTTCATGCCAGAACTCGACTCATGCAAGGTTAGTTTTCTTTGTTGTTTATGGTTAGTTTTTGTACAAATTAAGGATTTTTCAAATGTTCATTTTTTTCCCTGTGCTTAAAACTTGTTAAAAAAAGTATTTACAGTGAGCGGTTCATAAGGCTGAAGCGTGAACTCTTGCGATGTTTGTTTTCTTGATTGTTTATGGTTAGTTTTTATATAAATTAAGGATTTTTCAAATGTTCATTTTTTTCCCTGTGCTAAAAACTCATTAAAGAAAAGTGTTTACAGCGAGCGGTTTGTAAGGCTGTAGCGTGAACTCTTGCAATGTTAGTTTTCTCTGTTCAAGGTTTTCTCAGTGTTATTCAATGTTTTTACATTTAGTTTAGTATTACAGTACACTGTGCTTTTTATGGTATAATTAACTATTTTTGTGCTTAAAAATCTTTAAAAAAATATATTTACATACAGTTTGTACGGTCTGGAACAGATTAATTGTATTTACATACAGTCCTATGGGGGAAATTACTTCGGGTTCCACTGTATTGGTAGTTAATGTTTTATGCCATTGTCTAAGTGTTCCAGTATCACATACTCTTGCATGTATGACTGTAAAACTCTTCTACAATACCAAAAACAGGACAAACAACACTGGACACGATGGGCCTGGAGACCCTGCGGGAGCTCCACTTACTATGCAGAGCGGGCTACAGGATCTCGGAGGAATGTGGGGCTGTTAATCGGCAGAAATTGAAAAAACAATACCAAAAATGGTATGACCAAAACTCGGAAATGCAGCAAGTGGAAATACCTTTGTGCTAAATTAAGAGCAATTCAGACAATACCTCCTCTCCCGTTCCTTCTACTAGCAAATACATGCTCTCTGGCTAACAAAATACATTACATAAAGCTCTGACATACTACACGGAGGGATGTAAAGGACTTTTGTGCTTTGATTTTTACTGAAACTTGGTTGCATGATGGCATTCCATTTTGGAAGTGCAGCTGGCCAGCTGCTCAGTGTTCTACATGGACAGAGACAACGAGAGGTGTGGTAAGAACAGCAGCGGCAGCATGTGCATTTATACCAGCAATAAGTGAGACACAAATGTCACAGTAGTCTCTAGACACTGTTCTGCTAAGGTGGAGTTTAAAGCAGTAAAATGTCGGCATTTCTACCTGCCACGGGAGTTTAGTTCGGTTGTTTCATTTGATGTGTACCTGCCACCTAGCGGTACTGTTAACCAGGTGCTAACGGAGTTGTATTTAGCTGTAAGCAATCCATAAACTGCCCACCTCAATGGGGCTTTTATCATCGCTGGTGACAACCACGCAAATCTTAAGTTAGTTTTGCCTAGATTCTACCAACACGTGAACTTTGCATGTTTAGGCCATGTTTACACCAGCATTAAAGACGCTTACCAAGCTGTGCCATCAACCCCCCACTTCAGCACCTCTGACCACATCTCCGTGAAAATGATTCCAGCCTACAGTTCTCCTCTCAAACACACTAAACCAGTCCAGAAAGAACTCAGGGTGTGGCCTGAGGGGGCAGTCTCAACACTTCAGAACTGTTTCAAAAACACAGACTGGTCTGTTTTTAGGGCTCATGGTGGATGCGTTAACATGGAGGAGTACACATCAGTTGTGACTGGCTATATCAGCAAATGCACTGAGAATGACTACAAGACTACATGACTACAAGAGCCAACCAGAAACACTGAATGTCTGCAGAGGTCCAGAGGATGCTGAAAGCACAGGATGCTGCCTTCAGATCAGAAGACAAGGTTAAACCCACGCAAAGCTTCTGGTCCTGACAGCATACCTAGAAGGGTAATCAAGGAGTGTGAAGACCAGATAGCCAACATCCTTACTGATGTGTTTAACATCTCCCTGAGTCAGGCACTTTTTCCAGTATGTTTTAAGACCACCACAATCATCCCGGTTTCCAAAGAAATAATGTGTGACCATGCTGAATGACTATAGCCCACTGTCACTTAAATCAGTCATCATGAATTGTTTCTAGAGAATAGTCATGAGCCACATCAAAGCTGCCCATCCCAGCTCACTAGAACCCCTTCTGTTTGCCTGCCTTCTCAATCGATCCACTGACAATGCCATATCCACTGCACTTCATCTGTCACTGACTCTCCTGGACAAGAGAAAGTAGGGTGAAATTACACCTTTTATTGGCTAATTAAATAGACTGTTAGTAAATACATGCTCTCTGGCTAACAAAATACATTATATAAAACTCTGACATACTACACAAAGGGATGTAAAGGACTTTTGTGCTTTGATTGATCCTGGACAAGACAGACTCTCATGTATGGATGCTGTTCATTAACTTCAGCTTGGCATTCAACACTATCATTCCACTGAGACTGTGCACTAAGCCGAGCAGGCTGTGCCTCAGCACCCCCACATGTAAACTGGATTTTAGACTTCCTGATGGAAAGACCTCAGTCAGTCTAGATCAGCACCAACACCTCCAGAACTATCACACTGAGCATAGGAGCACCACAGGGCTGCATCCGGTAGCCCTTTGCTCTTTACACTGCTGACACACGACTGCTCAGCAGAGTTCAGTTCAAACCAGATCATCAAGTATGATGATGTCTCAGGAGGTGGCAAGAGTGACTGCCTGGTGTAAGCGCAACAATCCCTTACTTAATGATGAAAAGACAAAACAAATGATAATAGACTTCAGGAAATCCAACACTGCTCACCCCCCTTTCATGATCGACAGTGCTGTTGTTGAGAGGGTAAAAAACTCCCTCAACTCGGTCTCCATAGACATTAGGGCTCAGCAACGTTTGTACTTTTTGTGGAGACTGAAGAGTGCAAGCCTGTCCCCACAATCCTTATCATATTCTATAGAAGTACCATTGAAAATCTGCCCTCTAGTTGCATCACTGTCTGCTAAGGGAACTGCAGTGACAGCAGCTGAGAAGGTTATTGTTGTGCTTCTACCTAACCCTGAAAGACATTTACCAAACCCACTTTCATAGCTGAGCCAGTAACACTGCAAAAGACCATTCCCACATAGTCTCTTCTCTCTTCTACCATCTGGAAAACGGTATAGTTTCCACTCTGGTTCTGCAAGAGTAACAGTTTCATACCACAGGCCAGCAGAATTCTGAATGCATAAAAATGTCTAGTTCCTATCTAACCAAGTGTCTTTCTAGAGTATTCCTTTTCTCTCTTATATATAAACGTCTATGTGTGGAAGTTTGTGTGTCTGTCTGTCCAGCCTAGAAGTGCGAAGCCACAGCAAGGTGGCCCCAAGTTCATGAGTTGGAAGAAGAAAGAAGTACGAGGCTACAGCATGAAGTTGAAAGAAAGCAAGTTGACAAAGTGAAACTGCCGTGGAAAGACAAACGAGAGAGAAATTTGCTTAGCCGCTGACAGACAAGGGGGCAAGCACATCCGCAAAATGAAACCGCGACTCTGCATTTCAATTTTTTTCGGACAATTTAAATAGTTTCTAGGAGCCTGGACTTTTTTCAGCACGGGCTTACACCTCTAGTACTATTACATTGTTAAATTGCTCTATTTGTATATATATATATTGTATTTATTATCTAATGTCTATTTATTGTATTGCTTCTGTGACACAACTTACACTTTGTTGTATGTTGCTATATGTTATGCCATGGCTCTGGGAGATGCATTGTCTCATCTCACTATGTATGTGTACACCATTGCTGATGACAACAAAGAAACCTTGACATTGACTTTGACCATTGAGTTACAAAGAAGCTGTCTGATAGAGTTGAGTAATAGAAGGAGGCTCCCAAATATACTGATAACCTGAAAGAAAGACCCAGAGGACAGGCATAAGGTCAGTGAAAACCCTCCTGACCAACAGGTTGCAGCAGATGTTTCCTTGCTGCCTTAGGATGTCGTTTTCTTGGAGGTTGTCTGAGAGAGCTGACCCTTTAAGGGCTACTAAGGGCTCAGGATTGCACTGACAGTCTATTAGATGTAGCTCATCTTGTGTGTCCTTGTAAGTTTAAAGCTGCCTTAAGCCAGAGAGAGCATAAACTTGATGCTTAAGGCAGAAGCAAGAGTTCACTGGTGGGAGTAAAGCAGTCAAACATTCAGAGCCAAAGGGGAGGAAGGGAGGAAATGGAAAACTGCCCAAGTGAATAATTTTACATTTTGTATTATTTTTATTGACAGAAATGTGGCTTCAAATAGTAATATTTCACTTATGGCACGGGTTGACTACTGTAAAATCAATTTAAATGTCACCCTTCTGCATCATTATGCAGACAGGATGAGCTCCAGGATAAATAAAAAACTGTGGCCTTGTTTTGTGCAGTAGAGTGCCTTGACAAAATTAAATTATTCATTTTTTTTAGAATCCACTTTGTCCAAAGCAGTTTTTAGAGTTGAATTCATGATCTGACTGTAGATGGGCACTTACACTCACAACCAAACTCACAATAGGAAACTTTACAGGCACTACTTTACCTAAACTTCTCATTTTTAGAATATGAGAGGAAGACCAGAGTACCCTCATAAATAACTGCTGACACACGTAGACAAGATTAAAATTCCACACAGGTAGAGCCCAAATCAGAATTCAAGCACAGGTTCTATAACTGCAGTACAGCAATATTGCTTTCACCATATTCCAAATCCAAATTCTCACACAAATTTTGTAAAATGTACAGTACATCAAAAGATTTTTTGGATTGACCAAATCTCAATCTCTCTTCTTTTTTTCAACCATGTTGAGGTTCTTTGACTCTCGTCAACGTTTATTACAACTATGAGCTATGGAATGTTCCAATTACTAAAATCCAGGTTTTCACACCATTCCTCTACTTTCTAACTCCAGCTCAGATCACTTTTTGAGGTGAATGGGGTCCCACTGTTTATTCTACTTTGTTTCATCCTTTTGATGTTTTTTTCTTTGATTTCTTCAAATTTAAAGCCAGTGGATGCTTTTTGTGTAATTCTATATACTGTAAGGAGTACTTCAAACCATTATTGATATTTTCAGCCTTCACTCTTTATCTTGTAAAAAATTAACATTTCTTCATATTCTAAAACTCAAACTATTAGCATCGTTAGTTTAATACATACACATTGTAACAAAGGCGCTATATAGGCGCCCACCCGACACAGACTGACACATATAAAAGTAAACAAACTTTTATTTTTCTTCACCTGTGGGGCATGTCTTCCCCATGTCCCACAGGCAGTACACAGTCCCAAAAGCACCACAAGCACTACGTAAAACACACTGGTCTCCACCACCACTCCTCCTGGCAAGCGTTGTCCTCCTCTTCCCGACTCCTGGAGTGATGGCTGCTGGCCCCTTTTATAGTTCACCCGGAAGTGTTTCATGTGCTTGACCACCTGCCTCTGATTGCACCTCTGGGTGTTGCTGAACTACGGCCCAGATGTGCCCAGGAACCCCTGCAGCACCTCCTGGTGGCCAACCCAGATTCCAACAGGGCTGTGGAGAACTCCATCTCCCATGAAGCCCTGCGGGTATCTGAGGCACCACAGTCACCTGGGGGGCTGCCACCAAGTGGTCTGGGGGAGGTACTGTGCAGCCCATGGTTGTTCCCCTGGAGCATACACAGAAGGGGCGTCCCAACCAGGCATGACCTGGCCGTCCGTCACAACATACACTAAGCTATACCTTATTCCTCACAAACTTTTTGCTATGGACCTTGGCTACTTATCTGACCTGTTACTTCTGGTCCTTAAATTGCACAGGCACATTTATTCACAAATTCTATGACTACCCCAAGTTTATACTTTCTGATTTGCTGTCTCTGATGTTGTCTTCTATCCTCTCTATTAATTATTGTTTGTATTTAGCAGAGGCTGTTTTTTATGGTTACAACTGCAGTTCATACAGCACTGGCCTCACAATGGAAGTCTCTAACTCTCATTTTTTAATTTCTGGATTTTTTTTTTAATCTAGTTGTGCTTGAATTCTCTGTAGTACAGATCAACAGGTCATCTGCTTCCAATATTGAAAAGTAGCAGTCTTTTGTGTGACTAGTTGGAGGTCAGCTGGCTGGTGGTCTCCATCCCAATAGTGATCATTTGTGTTGATCTGTGCTTTTAGTTACTTGCTCTTTTTCTTTCTTTCTTTCTTTCTTTCTTTCTTTCTTTCTTTCTTTCTTTCTTTCTTTCTTTCTTTCTTTCCATACTGGTCCCACTTCTCTTAGCATCTCTTTGAACATCAGATCCTCACAGGACATCTTTTTTAGGGTCAGGGTGACCCTGACATTTATCACACATTTTTACTGTTACTTTTGTCACAATTTTCATTAATTTCATTCATGCTTTGTTGTTGTTTTCCATAAAAATACACTACATTTGCAGAATATGTGAAAATCCACTCAAGGCATACAACATATCATTCTATTTTCATAGTTTCTGTCTTTAGGTCAGGGCCACAGATGGCTAGAACACAAGCTGCGAATACAATTTCTTTCTTTTTATAGAGTAAAGAAGAACATATTTTAATAAAATAGCCACCACGTCAATGAAAAAATGTAAATACAAAAAAGCTACAAACATGTGTAATTTAAACTAAGTTAATACTTCTTATTAGATAGTATAATATAAAACCAGAAGGCATAAGTGGAGGTTAATTGTATTGTGTATGTGCAGACAACTTCACAACATACTTTAAGGGACCATGGCTCATGCATATAAGAGACTACAATTTGAGGAATGAGATGTTCTCCTTTTTTAATTTATGTTGTCCACCTTTTCTTGAAGATTTTGTCTTCTTTCCCACTGCTCATGGCTAAAGTGTTCTGTACTGCAACTTTAAAATCTGAAAAACTTGCCTCAATTGCATGTTTCAGAAATATGGATAACAATAAGCAATCCCTCATGGAAATAGTCACTCTGGCTATGTGACTGCTCCTTTCTGGTTATTTGCATTGTCATGTGTCAGCCATGGACAAACACAACTTTTAAATGAAAAAAAAAATGATAAGCTGCCTTCAAAAATAAAAAGAAACATGGAACATGAGAAAGTAAAAATTGCCAGCTGTGTGTGGAAACTAGAGGACACATCAATTTGCTACATCAGGATGGTACCATAAACTTACAAAGAAACCAACAAATTTTGCCAGAGACTAAAGTAGTCCATTGTTGCTTAATATCTGCTTCCATTATAGCATCACCCGTAACATTGTGAAACAGCTTATGAAGTTAGATTTCAAGCAAGCACAGATGTTCAGGATAACACAATCATGTATGTAATTACAAAACTAATCAAGTATATAATTGTATTTTTTCACACAAAAAAATGTCATTTTATAATTGAATAATGTTATTTAACACTTAATGTAGTTTGAAGTTTATATCACCACTACTTCAAAAATCACTAACAGCATTTGTTAACATAATCACTTTTTATACACTGCATTTCAAATTATTAACATGTTAAATAATTCAGTATTGTAGCATACAACAAATGTAATGAATAATCAATATTGTACTCTGCATTATGATTTAATTGGTTATGCGAACATATCTGTGAGGTTTTACCATATATAAAAGTAGTTATAGCTTGCATATATATGTATACACATACTGTATAGGTGGGTTCTTGCATTTTATTTAAAATATGAAACATTATATGAGTTGTGAAACTTGGTCATTTTTAAAACATGAACATCCAAAGCGAAACCTGGAAAACAAAATTAGAGTTGAACCTCACGCACAAAAGCTTTTATTAGACAAGACCATACTGGAATATTTCTAGCTACAGAGACAGAGAGAGAGGAGATGTATATATAAAATTGTATTGTTTACTGGACTAAGTAACATTTGAAAAACATGATAAAACAGCTTGCTGGCTTCTGGACTGTCTGTTTGTCACAATGGTACCTGAGTGCTCCAGACAACTATCTAGTTAGAAGTCATCAAGCTGTCTAGCTCTTCGGTCTTTTCTCTGAACCAAGATATTTATACACAGCTGAATGCACAAAACACCTGAAACATTTTATTGAAATGTGATCCTGTTCCTGTTGTCACTAAGATACTATTTCAATGATGATATACTGCTTTCATTTCTGTTTGTTTCAAGAAGTTACAGTATATCAGTATTAAAAGCCAAGTAAGTGTTATCTCTCCGTCAACACCCCTTTCAAGGTGTTGGGTGTATTTCAGGAGTACCATGAGGGTATGAGGGTAAATAATTTATTTTTGGAAAATAAAAACATGATATACATTGTCAAACACGTGCGAGAAGGAGGAAGCTGAGTGGACCAAGTGAAGGTAATTACCCGCCAGGCCAGGAGTTGGCAGGGTGCGCTAAACCTACTTTATCTGTTATCTCTGCAGGCCAGATGCAAGAAAACCTACCTGATTTATCATCAACAACGTCACTTCCAGTTCTGGTGCCACAAATCACGTCACTTCCTGTTCTGGTGCCACGAAAGACACCACTTCCAGCCACAGATGATGTCACTTCCGGTTTTGGCCTTTAAAGCTCCCATCATATCACTGCTTCATCAGTTCAGTCTTGCAACTCAAAGAGAACACATCTCTTATATTTTCTATACCCTTTTGCGGCCAGGGACAATATACGGGTGGCTGCCCCAAACATTTCTCATGTGTTGAGACTGATTCCTTTACAGCATATATAGTACACGAATGGGTGTCCAACTTAAGTCCTGGAGGGCCGCAGTGGCTGCAGGTTTTCATTCTAATCATCCTCTTACTTAATGACCAGTTTTTTCTGCTAATTAACTCCTTTTGCCTTAGCTTTAATTAACTTGACTTTTGTTAATTAAGCACTTTTATGGCTTAATAGTTTCCTGTTCTTCTTGTTTATTACACCCAGGTTGTAAAGTAACTGAACTGGGAAGGGGGTTGTGCTTGAGCTATTTCAGTGGTGAATGGCCTAAGGAAGTGTTCAATGCTCCATTGCAGACAACTATTGTTTCAGGATCTGTAACTGAAATGGTATATGTTGGTCACTCTGCATTTCTCTTTCTCTCTCTCGTTTGCCATTTTTCTATGAAGATAAGACTACCTCTCTCTCTTGTTATTTTTCCATGATTAACATGACTCTATCTAGGTACGAGGTCTGTTTCAATGCTCTATTCAAAGGCCATGTCGTGCCAAAAACCAAGCCAGACATAAGATTAAGAGCTGCCTATGAACACAAGATGTAGTGCTACTTAGGCTGTAAAGTGATTTTTGTCACAGTGCTTATTATTTTGGGCATATTATCTATAATGCATAATTAATTAAAAGTATAACTTTCTCTCATGTTTGTTCTACCTTGTTGCCTGAAGGTATATGTATAAAAGATATGAGATTTGAAACATTTTGGTAAAGCCTACATAAAAAAGTATAATGGAGGAAACAAACAAAACTCTCTAAAATCAAAATATTTCACCTTCCTTGTTCATTACTTTCAAAATGTTTTTATTGGTCCAAGTATTATATGAAGAGGAAGCAAAAATATTTTTGTTAGGTCAACATGTGGTTTATATGCCACACTTTTCTATACTTATAATATTAGAAACCAGGAAATTGCAATAAAACAGCATGGAGTCATAATAGTAATTCTTTACATGGGGTAAAAAATTTTAAAGGTTATTTTTGTGATCAACAGGCCAAAATCCATAAGATACTTCTAAAAGTGTTGAAGAGGGAAAATTTTCATATTTGAAATAATCTTTCTTAAGTAACAGAGCATCACCAATATTGTCAATTGATGCATATGTGTCCCACTAACAGGAATGCATCTGTAATCAAACACAACACCATCATGACTAAGGTGACAAAACACAACAAAAGTTAAACTTCGAAAACCCATACAATGTAAGAAATAGTTAAGAAACTAGTAGAAAATTACTCTAGATCATATACAGTACACATATGCAGGCAAATTCTAATCATTTTTTTTCTTCACTATTTTTCACAATAAATAACAAATAATTTATAATAAATAAATAAAATCACAAGTTTTTACTCTTGAAAGAATTCCAGAAATTGCACTGGAAATTGCATTATGCACTGAATCCTAGCTATCCATGACTGGGTCCTACCTTTTACCTATGTATTTTGGATCTAATGTTAATAAGTTATTCTGTTTTCCCATTTGGACCAGTGTCCCAATAGACCCCATTTTAAATTGTAAAAACAGGCACAGTATTTTTTAATAATAAGAAAAAATGATTTAATCTAAGAGGACAACTACTAATGGCAAACTTATTTATACTATGATTGTGAAAACACAACTCGACTTAGCCTTTAATAGAAGCAAATGTACTGTATGCACTTCTGAAAGGTGTAAATACTGTAGGTGGTCTGATGCTCAGTCACAAGTATCTAAGGGCAGTGTTAAGTTCAAAGGGCAAATCATGAATAGCCCAGGAGAGCAGGCAGATCCTTGCAAGGTGAGGGGATTTATAAACATGAATAATCCGACCAAGAGAACGGGGCTAAAAGTAATTATGGCCATGATTAACAATATCTGGAAATTTGTGACGCATAGCAGAGCCGATTTCATACCCAGGTGTTGTCTTCTTGGAGTTTGCTCATTGACCCCGTGTCTGTATGAGCTTCCCACCTACCATTCCAGTTTACCTCCCATATCCTCAAATGTATTGCCTGAATGTGTGCTGAATTAGTTTAAGTCGGTTTGATGATGGGAAG
This sequence comes from Polypterus senegalus, assembly GCF_016835505.1. Lineage (NCBI taxonomy): Eukaryota > Metazoa > Chordata > Cladistia > Polypteriformes > Polypteridae > Polypterus > Polypterus senegalus. The sequence continues at coordinate 76,305,125 of NC_053164.1, forward strand.
AGATGAACATTTCTGACATTCCTAATAATATTTCCACAAAAGCAACTTAGGGGGCTCCAGGAAATCAAAGGAAAGGATAATTTTGCCTGTAGGTTTACTCATAACTAATATACATAAATAAAAAAAAAGGTTTCACTAAATTGACCAAGATACAAATACACCTTGTTAAACAAATGTAACAATACTGTGTAGAACTTCAGATGAACTACTTCAGTATGGACAGGCACTACTAATGGTACTTGGGTTCAGAGGTTTTCACAGAAGAAAACAATTTTTTTCTATGGAAATGTGATTGACTCCTGATTCCATTGTCACAGCTAGAATATATCCCGTGAAAGCTACAAGTTAAGCTCCAAAGCCTGTCAAAATGGGAAAGGAAGACAATATGTTACCTGGGTCCTTGGTATATTTCTTATGAAAGAAGTAGGGATCTGCACCATATGCGCACATAAGCCTATTGTTACCTGTCATGAAGCTTGAAGTCAACAACATAAACATCTTTTCAATGTAAGCTGATCTTACTGCTATAAATAACTCTCTGCATTTTTGGAAATAGACTTAGGCAGGCAGAATTTCTTTATCAAACTCATTAAATGCAAATCCAGGTTGTTGATGCTGAAACTTATCCAAGGAACATCACACAAAAGACAGGAACTAACAATTAACAGAACACACTTAAGAATCTATCCACATGAACTCCTAACGGTACAGTATAATTTAGAATTACCAGTAAACCTAACACGTATGGGATGTAGAAGGAAAACCAGAGTTTTACCCCTAAACAAATGTGACCAGTGTGAGATCTGAACCTAGGGCTCTGGCACTATAAAGTACCAATGCTAATTACTGCTTCACTGTGCTGTGAGGGTTCTTACCTGGGAAGGCAAATAGGAACTCAGAGAGAATCTAAATAATTATATATATATATATACTAGCAAAATACCCGCGCTTCGCAGCGGAGAAGTAGTGTGTTAAAGAAGCAATGAAAAAGAAAAGGAAACATTTTGAAAATAACGTAACCTGATTGTCAATGTAATTGTTTTGTCACTGTTGTGAGTGATGAGTGTTGTTGTCATATATATACAGTATATATATATATATATATATATATATATATATATATATATATTTACACACACACACACATAAACATATATATATATATACATATCTATACATATACACATATATACATACATATATATATCTACATACATACACACACATATATAAACATATATATACATATACATACATATCTACATATATATACACACACAGCTATTCATATCAGTTGAATACGCTGTTTGTTAAAACGGTTGACTCCCGCTCTTACGTGCAATAACAAATCAAATCATTAAGTTGTCTTTGCTCATATGTCATTTTAGAGCTGGACGCCTGGCATCTTTTTGGCCACAAGTTCGTTTCTGTTTGGTGTGAGGTTCTGTGTTGTGGAGATTCTCAGGATGGATTGCAGGTGCTCATCAGTGAGGCGACTCCTGTGTGCTGTTTTGTTAGTCTTTATCACTGAGAAGAGCTTCTCACACAGATATGTGCTACCAAACATGCACAAGGTTCGAGCCGCATGTAGACGGACTTTTTTTGTTCTTCAAAGTCACCAAAGCGCGTGCAAACTCAGTGCGCAGTGCGCTCAGTTTATCAGCAAAGTGCGTGTTTGGGAACACCGTAGTGACGACTTGGTTTAACATTACTTGGCAACAGGGTTGCACTGGTGCATTTGTGTCTCCCATAAAAGCAGCTTCACTTGAAATCACTTTGTGATTGTGCACGGGTAAAACGTCCTCTGAAGTGTCAGATTCTTATTTAATTCTTCTGCTTTCTGTATCTTCTGCATTGCATTCAGGTTACCCTGATGTTTTGTCTCATAGTGCCGTCTTAGATTAAATTCTGTAATTACAGCCACATTAGCTCCACAAATGAGACACACGGGTTCAGTAAACATATACTCAGCCTCCCATCGGTTTTTAAAGGCTCTATTTTCAGAATCAACTTTTCTCTTCAGCATCGTGTGAACTTGCAGCATCATAAGCTAGACTTGATTAACGTGGTAAGTGTTCGCAAGGCAGCTGAAGCGCTGCATTATGGGATCTGTAGTTTATTGTGTTACCAGCGCTTCATATACCGGGCCATTAATAACAATAATACAGTATATAAAATGATCTCGGGCGGATATAATTACGCCGGGCGGATGTGGCCCGCCCCTTGAGTTTGACACATATGGACTAAATAGAACTTGAAAAGATATATTTTTCAAATGTGATCGCGCAATTCAGATAGAGTTGACGCGACTACAGCCTGCATGCCTCAATAAGTCATCCTCCCCTCGCTCTTACTTTTTTACCGTTCATCTAATGAATACACTGAGTATGGCTTTACCAAAACAATCATTGATGGCGAATAAAGTATCCATTATTCGAGTATGTAGATCGGGATATATATATACATATATATATACCAGCGCAGCGAGAAGTAGTGTGTTAAAAAGCTAGAAAAGAAAAGGGAACATTTTAAAAATAACGTAACATGACTGTCAATATACAGTATTTGTTTTGTGAGTGTTACTGAGTGTTGCTGTCATCAAGGATTTGATTATCATTATTTCTTTCAATCAGGTTCGTATTTGTAGGATGTGTTGTGTTCAAGTTACATTCCGTGTTTGTCAATCGCTGTAAAGATTTCAGGTTTCATTCATCGATTCGTTTCTTACTGCATCAATAAACAGCTCGTCTTCTTCTTTATCTGAGACCTGACACACTGCATGCACGGGTTTTTTACACTGTCTTCCTTTAGCGGACATTGACTTTTTCCAACGTGTGCTTTGTTTCCGCAGTAGTTGGATTTATGAATATGCTTGTATGTATCAGACGCTTCATATTTTTGCTGCCTTTTCAATTGTGTAATTCGGTTTTGTTCAGCGCTTTTGGAACTGTTGCTTTTATCTGTGCACTGCGTCAGTTCACGTGAGCCACTCGGTGTACATGCATCGAAGGTTCCCAGCTGTGCTGGTGCCATCTCCTGCTATGTCCATGGCTGTATTTAATGTTACCTTAGTCCTGGCACTTAAAACTTTCTCTCGCAGTTTCGCTGAGTTTGTGTCAAACACCACCCTGACCATCTCATCTTCCTCTCCATAAGCACAGTCCTTCACCCGTGAATATTTACCCGTGGCAGTTTGCTATTGGATTGCCGCTGACGGACGGCCTTATATGGGCAGGCACTAAATTACAAGCGCCAGCGCAGCCTGTCTATGAACTTAATTTAAAGTGTAGGTTTACATCGTGCTTTGTTTCAGTAGCAGAACTCATGAATATGGTTGTATATGTCACTTTCGCTGCTTCTTATTGTTTAGCTGCCTTCTCAATTATATAATGCATGTTTTCTTCAGCGCTTTTTGAGGTCTTCCTGGTTTTCTATGTACTGCGTGATTACGTGGGAGGCGTGATGATGTCACACGAAACTCCGCCCCGGCGTTGAAGCTCATCTCCATTACAGTAAATGGAGAAAACTGCTTCCAGTTATGACCATTACGCGTAGAATTTCGATATAAAACCTGCCCAACTTTTGTAAGGAAGCTGTAAGGAATGAACCTGCCAAATTTCAGCCTTCCACCCACACGGGAAGTTGGAGAATTAGTGATGAGTCAGTGAGTGAGTCAGTGAGTGAGTGAGTGAGGGCTTTGCCTTTTATTAGTATAGATATATATATATATATATACACTAATAAAAGGCAAAGCCCTCACTAACTCACTCACTTACTCACTCACTCACTCACTCACTCACTCACTCACTGACTCATCACTAATTCTCCAAGTTCCCGTGTAGGTAAAAGGCTGAAATTTGGCAGGCTCATTCCTTACAGCTTACTTACAAAAGTTGGTCAGGTTTCATTTCGAAATTCTACACATAATGGTCATAACTGGAAGCTATTTTTCTCCATTTACTGTAATGGAGTTGAGCTCGAAAGCTGTGGGGGGGCGGAGTTTCGTGTGACATCATCACGCCTCCCACATAATCACGTGAACTGACTGTCAACGCAGTGCATAGAAAACCAGGAAGAGCTCCAAAAAGCGCTGAAGAAAACATGCATAATACAATTGAGAAGGCAGCGAAACAATAAGAAGCTAGCGAATGACAAATACAACCATATTCATGAGTGCTGCTACTTCAGAAACAAAGCAAGGTGTAAATCTAAAGTTTAAATTAAGTTCATAGACAGGCTGCTGCTGGCGTTTGTCATGCCCACAAGTAATGCGGGATACAAGTTTAATGAGAGCACGCAGGATATAAACGAGAGTTTTGATCACTTTGTAACTAAGTTAAAATTGCACATGAAGGGCTGTGCTTATGCAAATTCCGAGAGACTATGTTTGTGGGGGATTGACAGTTAAGGCGGTGGGGGAGTCACGTCATCATCTCCCTCCCATTCACCTCATTTCGCTCTGAGCTGAGCTCCGCAGCTAACGCACGCAGTGTTACGGAAGCGACTTTGTGACGCTGCCACCAAATACTCACAAAAAAATCCACAAGTTAATACACACGCTGTCTCTACAGTTTCTCCACACTGAATCCTTCAGGCACTACTTACAAAAGGTTACATTGACAATCGTGTTACGTTATTTTTAAAATGTTTCCTTTTCTTAGCACAAGCACAGCTGAGAAGCTTCAATGCATGTGCTTCATAACGTGTTAAAAAATCACGCATTTAATCACACTTTGCAATACAAGCAAAGGGGAACTTATGTCAATGCATGATTTCATGGTACACCGATTACATTGATCAGCGCATCCCGATTCATTTTACCCTCGCACACCCTTGGTTTGAGAAGAAGTATGAAAAAATATGAGGTTAACACAGAAAAACAGATCACCAATTGAAGCTTTATGAATACTCGATTCGCCATTAATAATTGTTTTGGTAAAGCCATACTCAGTGTAATCCTCCTTCCATTTTATAATTTTTCCGCCACTAGCCATGATTAAATAAACGGTAAAAAAGTAAGAGCGAAGCGAGGGAGACTTATTCAGGCAGGCAGGCGACAGCTCAATAGCTCAAATTTGGATATAAGTAGGTTCTATTTAGTCGCCAGAAATATCTTTGTTAGGAATGGAAGTTGAATTTAGTCTTTAAATTTCTATGGTAAAGAAAATGTTATGCAATGATGACTACATTTAACTATAAAAAGTCAAAACTTGAATATATAAAGTCAGCGTCGATATATATAAAGTCAAAACTTGAATATATAAAGTCAGCACTGGAATACATAAAGTCAAAACTTGAATACATAAAGTCATTCCCAAATATATAAAGTCAAAACCTGAGTATATAAAGACAGCATGGGAATATTTCGGAATATATAAAGTAAGCGTTAGAATATATAAAGTCAAAACTTCAATATATAAAGTCAGCGCTGGAATATCCATCCATTTCCCAACCCGTTGAATCCAACCACAGGGTCACGGGGGTCTGCTGGAGCCAATCCCAGCCAACACTGGGCGCAAGGCAGGAACCAATCCTGGGCAGGGCACATGCATCATTTTCAAAACATTAACCGAACAGTGTTTTTTTAATTTATTTTTCTGAATACGTTTTTGTTAACTTAGTTCCAGTTCAGAGTCGTTTCAATCAATAGATTTTGACTTTGACTTTATATATTTAGGAATGAGTTTATATACTCCGATGTTGACTTTATATAATCAGGAATGACTTTATAAATTCCAATGCTGACTTTATATATTCAGAAACAAGTTTGACTTTATATATACAGACGCTGACTTTCTATATTCAAGTTTTGACTTTATATATTCCAGCACTGACTTTATGTATACCGACGCTGACTTTATATATTCAAGTTTTGACTTTATATATTCGGGAATGACTTTATATATTAAAATTTTGACTTTATATATTCTGACGCCGACTTTATATATTCACAAAATCAATTTATTTGCCTGTTTGGCACCCCATAGTATATGTGTGTGTGTATATATGTACACACATATATATATATATACATATATATATATATATATATATATATATATATATATATATATATATATATGCCAGCAACACTCATGACAATGACAAAACAATTGCATTGTCAATCATGTTACGTTGATATTAAAATGTTTCCTTTTCTTTTTACTTCTCCGCTGCCAAGCTATCTATCTATATATATATATATATATATATATATATATATATATATATATATAAACTGCTCAAAAAATTAAAGGAACACTTTGAAAACACATCAGATCTCAATGGGAAAAAGAAATCCTCCTGGATATCTATACTGATATAGACTGGGTAATGTGTTAGGAATGAAAGGATGCCACATCGTTTGATGGAAATGAAAATGATCAACCTACAGAGCCCTGAATTCAAAGACGCCCCAAAAATCAGAGTGAAAAAATTATGTGGCAGGCTAGTCCATTTTGCCAAAATTTAATTGCAGCAACTCAAAATTGTACGCAGCACTTTGTATGGCCCCTGTGTTCTTGTATACAGTGGAACCTCCGTTCACGAACGTCCCGGTTCACGTACAACTCGGTTCACGACCAAAAAGATCGCCAAACTTTTGCCTCGGTTCACAACCACACACTCGGTATACGAACAAGCCAGGTTCCCTTGCCTGCCTGCAAGCTGAGCTGAAAGAGAGAGAGAAAGAGCGAACGAGCACGTGCCTGCTAGGGAGGGGGAGGAGGAGATTGCTTCACTTGTTTGCCTGCCTATCTGTAGGCTGTAGTGCAAGCGAAACCATCCCCTCCCCACAGGCAGCCTGAGAGAGAAAGAGAGCTGCCATGCTTTTTCATTTAAGCAAAGCCGCTCCTTGTTCATTGTTTTCAATAAGATGTGCACTCTCTTTGTGCTCTACAGTATTTCGTGTGCTTTTGCAGTTAACTATGGCTTCTAAGCAAGTGGAGAGTTGTCAGAAGAAAGTTTTGAAGAAAATTGAAATCGAAGTAAAGAAAGAAATTACAAAAGGTGGAAAAAATGTTTACCAGTTTACTCATTTACCAATCTGAGAACCCTTGTGCTTTCAAGCAGCACAATGTAAACAAAGCCAGACTGCCAGTAATGTGGGGCGCAAACACGAAGGATTGGGTCACAAGGAGTTTGTTTTTGGAATGGCTGCATGAGGCTTTCACTCCTACCAGTTAAAAGCACCAGAAACCCAAGAAATCACAAGAGAGAAAACACCTGAAGGAAAACACTTCATGCCAGAACTCGACTCATGCAAGGTTAGTTTTCTTGGTGGTTTTTGTATTACGGATTTTTCAAAAGTTAATTTTTCAGTCCATAACGCAATTTGTTGCAATGTTACTTTTATCTTTTTTCAAATGTTCCTTTTTTCCGCTGTGCTTAAAACTCATTTTAAAAACAGTGTTTACAGCGATCAGGCTTTAAGTTTAATAGCATGATCTCCTGCAATCTTTCTTTTTTGGTTGCTTGCGAGTTGGTGTTTGCATGCACTGCACTTCGGATTTGTTTTAATGTTCGTTTTTTTCTGCTGTGCTTAAAAATCATTTAAAAAAAAATGCTGCGCGAGCACGTGCTACAGAGAGATTAGAGAGCGTGAGCGAGCAAGCGCAGAGAGAGAGGGGGCAGCTGACAGGGAAGGGATGGGGGGGAGGATAGGGTGTGTGTGTGTGTGTGCGCGCTACAGAGAGAGAGCGTCAGCCAGCCTGTTCCTGTAGCTGAGGGAGGGAGGGAGCGCGAGAGAGCCAGCTCCTATAGCTGAGCAGGGAGCCTGGGTGTTTTGTGTCAGTGTTATTCAATGTTTTACATTAGTTTACTATTACACTGTGCATTCTATGGTGTAATTAACTATATTTGTGCTTAATCTTTACATATATTTACATATTTACATACAGTTTGTACTGTCTGGAACGGATTAATTGTATTTACATACAATCCTATGGGGGAAACTGCTTCGGTTCACGACCAACTCGGTTTACGACCAAAGTTCTGGAACGAATTATGGTCGCGAACCGAGGTTCCACTGTACATGCCTGACAACATCGGTGCATGCTTCTAATGAGATGACAGATGGTGTTGTGGGGGATCTCCTCCCAGATCTGGACCAGGGCATCACGGAGCTCCTGAACAGTCTGAGGTGCAACCTGGTGGCATTGGATGGACCAAAACATAATGTCCCAGAGGTGTTCTATTGGATTTAGGTCAGGAAAGTGTGGTGGCCAGTCAATGGTATCAATTCCTTCATCCTCCAGGAACTGCCTGCATACTCTCACCACATGAGGCCAGGAATTGTCGTGCACCAGGAGCCACTGTACCAGCATAGGGTCTGACAATGAATCCAAGGATTTCATCCTGATACCTAATGGCAGCCAAGGTGCCTTTGTCAAGCCTGTAGCGGTCTGTGTGACCCTCCATGGATATGCCTCCCCAGACAATCATTAACCCACCACCAAACTGCTCATGCTGAATGATGTTACAGGCAGCATAATGTTCTCCATGGCTTCTCCAGACCCTTTCACTTCTGTCACGTGCTCAGGGTGAACCTGCTCTCATCTGTAAAAAGCACAGGGCATCAGTGGTGCATCTGCCAATTCTGGTATTCTATGGCGAATGCCAATCGAGCTGCATGCTGCTGGGCAGTGAGCTCAGGGCCCATTAGAGGACATGGGGCCCTTGGGTCACCCTCATGAAGTCTTTCTGGTTGTTTGGTCAGAGACATTCACACCAGTGGCCTGCTGGAGGTCATTTTGTAGGGCTCTGGCAGTGCTCATCCTGTTCCTCCTTGCCCAAAGGAGCAGATACTGGTCCTGCTGATGGGTTATGGACCTTCTATGGCCCTCTCTAGCTCTCCTAGAGTAACTGCTTGTCTCCTAGAATCTCCTCCATGCCCTTGAGACTGTGCAGGGAGACACAGCAAACCTTCTGGCAATGACACATATTGATGTGCCATCCTGGAGAAGTTGGACTACCTGTGCAACCTCTGTATGGTCCAGGTATCGCCTCATGCTACCAGTAGTGACACTGACTGTAGCCAAATGCAAAACTAGTGAAGAAACAGTCAGAAAAGATGAGGAGGGAAAAATGTCAGTGGCCTCCACCTGTTAAACCATTCCTGTTTTGGGGGTCATCTCATTGTTGCCCCTCTAGTGCATCTGTTGTTAATTTCATTAACACCACAGCAGCTGAAACTGATTAACATCCCCCTCTGCTACTTAACTGACCAGATTAATATCCCATAAGTTCCATTGACTTTATGCTATACTCTGATTAAAAAGTGTTCCTTTAATTCTTTTGAGCAGTATATATAGATATGAGAACAACACTCATATCAATGACAAAACAATTACATTAACAATCATGTTACGTTATTTTTAAAATTTTTCCTTTTCTTTTTCAAAACTTCTTTAACACACTACTTCTCCGCTGCGAAGCGCGGGTATTCTGCTAGTATATGTATATATGTGTCTGTGTGTATATATATATATATGTGTGTGTTTATAGATATGTATATTTATCTGTATGTATGTATGTATATATGTTGATATGTGTATATATATGTATATATATGTTGATGTGTGTATATATATATATATATATATATATATATATATATATATATATATATATATATATATGACAGCAACACTCATAACAGTAACAAAACAATTACATTGACAATCATGTTACGTTATTTTTAAAATGTTTCCTTTTCTTTTCATAACTTCTTTAACACACTACTTCTCCGCATGACACGCTGGTATTTTGCTAGTATATATATATATATATATATATATATATGTATATATATACAGTGGTGTGAAAAACTATTTGCCCCCTTCCTGATTTCTTATTCTTTTGCATGTTTGTCACACAAAATGTTTCTGATCATCAAACACATTTAACCATTAGTCAAATATAACACAAGTAAACACAAAATGCAGTTTTAAATGATGGTTTTATTATTTAAAAAAAATCCAAACCTACATGGCCCTGTGTGAAAAGTAATTGCCCCTGAACCTAATAACTGGTTGGGCCACCCTTAGCAGCAATAACTGCAATCAAGCGTTTGCGATAACTTGCAATTAGTCTTTACAGCGCTCTGGAGGAATTTTGGCCCACTCATCTTTGCAGAATTGTTGTAATTCAGCTTTATTTGAGGGTTTTCTAATATGAACCGCCTTTTTAAGGTCATGCCATAGCATCTCAATTGGATTCAGGTCAGGACTTTGACTAGGCCACTCCAAAGTCTTCATTTAGTTTTTCTTCAGCCATTCAGAGGTGGATTTGCTGGTGTGTTTTGGGTCATTGTCCTGTTGCAGCACCCAAGATCGCTTCAGCTTGAGTTGACGCACAGATGGTCGGACATTCTCCTTCAGGATTTTTTGATAGACAGTAGAATTCATGGTTCCATCTATCACAGCAAGCCTTCCAGGTCCTGAAGCAGCAAAACAACCCCAGACCATCACACTACCACCACCATATTTTACTGTTGGTATGATGTTCTTTTCAGAAATGCTGTGTTCCTTTTACGCCAGATGTAACGGGACATTTGCCTTCCAAAAAGTTCAACTTTTGTCTCATCAGTCCACAAGGTATTTTCCCAAAAGTCTTGGCAATCATTGAGATGTTTCTTAGCAAAATTGAGACGAGCCCTAATGTTCTTTTTGCTTAACAGTGGTTTGCGTCTTGGAAATCTGCTATGCAGGCCGTTTTTGCCCAGTCTCTTTCTTATGGTGGAGTCGTGAACACTGACCTTATTTGAGGCAAGTGAGGCCTGCAGTTCTTTAGACGTTGTCCTGGGGTCTTTTGTGACCTCTCGGATGAGTCGCCTCTGCGCTCTTGGGGTAATTTTGGTCGGCCGCCACTCCTGGGAAGGTTCACCACTGTTCCATGTTTTTGCCATTTGTGGATAATGGCTCTCACTGTGGTTCGCTGGAGTCCCAAACCTTTAGAAATGGCTTTATAACCTTTACCAGACTGATAGATCTCAATTACTTCTGTTCTCATTTGTTCCTGAATTTCTTTGGATCTTGGCATGATGTCTAGGTTTTGGGGTGCTTTTGGTCTACTTCTCTGTGTCAGGCAGCTCTTATTTAAGTGATTTCTTGATTGAAACAGGTGTGGCAGTAATCAGGCCTGGGGGTGGCTATTGAAATTGAACTCAGGTGTGATACACCACAGTTAGGTTATTTTTTAACAAGGGGGCAATTACTTTTTCACACAGGGCCATGTAGGTTTGGATTTTTTTTCTCCCTAAATAATAAAAACCATCATTTAAAAACTGCATTTTGTGTTTACTTGTGTTATATTTGACTAATGGTTAAATGTGTTTGATGATCAGAAACATTTTGTGTGACAAACATGCAAAAGAATAAGAAATCAGGAAGGGGGCAAATAGTTTTTCACACCACTGTATATATATATATAGTTTTTAATCCAGAAAATCAAATAAATGAACCGATATACAGAAATGAAAATCACAGAGGATAGGAAATGAAAAGTGCAGCAAAATGAGGTGTTGTGGAAGACACAAAACGACTACCAGATGACTTTTCAAACAAATATTGGCAAAGGACATTACTAATGTATCATAATGGCGTGTCCTACTATATCTTCATGGAGTTACTACTCTTGCTTACATAATTTACACTGTGATTGAACAGAAGTTCATAATAGGTTGTGGACCACTATCCACAGCTAAAAGCATTTAGACGTTTTAAGAGAAATTTGCATATCAGATCTACCTTAATGTATCCCTAATGTCACTGTGGCATGTTTATGCAAAAATGAATGAAAACATTTTAAAAATATGATGTATTTTATTCAAATCAAGCCACCATTTTGTGTTAAGGTTATGGCCTATCATAGGATTATGATCATAGCGTTTTCTACCCTGTGATCAATATGTGATTCTTTTTTGTCAAAAAGAACTCTGCCCCGGCAAGAGATGTTGAAGAACTATTAATGTCGCTTAAAGGTTTCCTAAAAAAAAATTCTATTTTTGTAAAGTAAAATAATTGAAGGACATATAAATGCCCCTTTACACAATGGTGTTCATGGAACTTAAATATAAATTCCTTTTTAACATTGCAATTATTTTACTTTTACTTTGTATTAGTTTTGAGCTTTCTAATTTTGCTATTGTTTAAAATAAACGTGTTGCTGCGACAGAACATCTTTCCTGACTTCTGGTGTTACTGATAAGGCTGGATCCACTTCCATTGTTTAAGGAAATTGAAAACAGGATATGTTGATTCTGAATTTAGGTGAGTTATGGGCTGTATATATACCAGGGGTTTTTAAACTTTGTAATCAGAGAACCCAAATGAGAAAATCAGAACCAAACTGGGACCCAAGAAGAGGATTGTTAACATAATGACAGCAGATCCGTACATAAACAAATAATGATGGCCAAATATAAAAAATCACTAAATGTTTTGCTTAAGAAACACAACTGTATAATAAGATGTATTGAACAGTCTACATAAAGGATATGTAACTTGCAAGAAGACACCTTCTTTTATTAATTAATATTGTAGCTTTCTTTTCTTCCATATGCCCTACAAAAAATCTGTTTTGGTCAAAGGAGATGCATTATAAAGCTTACAATGCATGTCAAGAAAATATGAATACCCAGGTGGAAGTATTGATTGTGTCATCTAAAAGAAATTTTACTAAATGCTTTTATGGATCATACAGGTGCCATGACCATAGCCATTTCATTTTTTATACCCAAAATTGCTGCAATAGGATCCACACCTCATGGCTCTGAACTGGATTAAGAAGGTTTGAAGATGAAAGTATGACTGGACCCTTTGAGCCATTTTCAGTCTAGGTACTGATCTCCAGGTTTTCCAAAGAGTATGTGACTTGTACTTTTGCAGCAACAGACTTATCTTTATCAGGTTGTTTCAGAGAATGAATATTTACAATTACCATGTGTTTGGAGAAGCAATTAAAAATATCATTCCCTTGTGCAGTCCTCCAGTCTACATTTCATTATATCACAATACAGTACATCAGTTTTGAATTGTTTTCACAAATGAGACCTCTGAGAAATGTGTAGGTCTCCAGAGTCAATGTGAGCAATTTAATTTGCTTCATTATTATCTTTCTGTGGTGGGATCAGAAGTGCAAAGCAGCTGATTTTTATTAAATGGAAGAACATTTTCTCCACTTGTTAAATGGCCTCCTAATTCCTTTGATGAACACTTCCTTTTCTCTTTGGCATTGTTTTGGTTGCAGTTCAAGCAATGACCTTTGAAAAATACACATGTGCAGAAAGTGGTGGTTTCTCTTTCCTCACACCATTATATTATTCTGTTGCCGAACTGAGCCCTGCAGATAGTTTCTCAGTGACAGAAAAGTCAGCTCATCTTTAATGTCATCAGACAATCCATTTCTAAGCTTATTATTCCACTCACTATCAGTGAAGAGTATGCAATATTCAAAGACATTGCAACAGCTCTGTTTTATATGTAATAACTTTTGAAAGGTCACATTTTTTCTCAGAGGAGCATCAAGAACCATTCTGAATTCTTGTAAGATGTGCACAATACAGCTAACCACGGGTAATGCGTTGGGAACACACGAGAGCACCCACCCAGAAAATAGTTTATGTAAGCTGTTTGTGGTCTGTTGGTAGAAAAGAAGACGGCTATATTTATTACATAACAGCATTAGATATTCATTTAAAACGACGGTATTTTTTGAATCACTAAAAATTTTAAGTTCATTCACAGCAGCGGCTTGGTTTACAGGTGCAGGAGTAGCCTGCTGCCAAGGACTGATTTCTTCATGCTGTGCTTCCGGCCAAGCAAAGTAAGCCACCCCAACTACCATCCCAAGCCAAGAGGGGGCACTGCCACTAACTGACTTGTCTTTTTTTCCTACATAGCACAGAGAAACTGCCCAGCGAGGTCATCTGACTCTGCCCCTTCCAGTCCTCTGGTTCAAACAACCTGAGCAAAGGAACTCCACATCCTGCTCAGAAATTCTTATAATACTACTTAAACTAGCCCACTGTTATAGGGAAGCCTTTTTTGTTATTCCCTTTTGAAAGCCATCATATGTTACTTTTGTTTTCCTTAAAAATAAATGGGGACAACTGGGTTAGCACCCCAAAATTCACTGTTGTATCAGCCTGTTATTCACTCAGATCATCTCTAGTGTATTCTTAAGCACAGTCACCAAAGCCTCTGTTATTGCAATTACCCACTGGACTTATTTTCACACAACCTAATTTGCAATTCAGAGCTCTATTGAAAAACACAAAAAAATGAAAGTGCACAAGAGAGTATGAAAGAAACAAAACACTATTTGGTTGGGTGAGAAAATCAACAGAGCCTTTATGATAACCCACAGGTACACTGTTAACAAAGTACTGTATATGTATAAGAATAACAAGATGCTGGTACAAACAGCCTAAGCAGTATATATTACATTATATAAGTCTACAGTGCAAAAAACTTGTGTTAGTTAAATAAGGATAATCTGAGAGTGGAACTCAACCACAAGGATCCTTCATTAATGTGAGCTATGCAGCTGATTACTTCTCATTTTAGTAAAATCTTCAAAATTCAATGGCAGCTGTGTTGTGGCAGTCCATAATCTGTCACTCAAGTAGTGGTCACTCAGATGTGATTTTTGAAGTGACTTATTGATGTCCGTCATACTGAATATTTATGCACATATGAAAGTATATCTGAATACCACCATTGTCCTGCGGAATATGGCAAAATGTATTATTCAGTGAAAACCAGAACATCACACCAGTTTTGATGTCACTACACTGGTTTCCTGTGTCATTTAGAATTGACTTTAAAATAATGCTTATGGTTTACAAAGCCTTAAATAATCTCGCTCCATCTAATATTTCAGAATGTCTTACACCTTACACTCCAAATCATAACCTTAGATCTTCAATTGAATTCTATTTAGAATTCCAAGAGCTAAACTTAAAAGTGGTGAGGCGGCCTTCTGCTGTTATGCACCTAAAATCTGGAATAGCTTGCCAATAGGAATTTGTCAGGCTAATACAGTGGAGCAATTTAAACACTGTTGAAAACACATTACTTTAACATGGCTTTCTCGTAGCTTCATCTTAGTTAAATCCTGATGCTCCGTATATTCAATTAATTGGTTCTTATTTATCAAATTGATTCCAATATGTACAGAAGTGTGCTGACAGTACTCCATCATTATGCACAGAAGTGAGATATGGTGTCCCACAGGGCTCAGTACTGGGACCTTTACTATTCTCAATTTACATTTATACAGCCTCCAGTTAATCCAAAATGCTGCTGCAAGAATTATTACAAGAACACATAACTCCAGTTCTTAAATCCTTACACTGGCCCCTGGTTAAATTTGGGGCAGATTTCAAAATCCTGCTTTTAACATATAAAGCATTAAATGGCTAAGGTCCAGCTTACTTGTCTGAACTTATCATGACTTGCAAACCAGAGTGCACATTAAGATCTCAAGATGCCGGTCTGCTTATGATTCCAAGGATTAATAAAATAACAGTGAGAGGTCGAGCTTTTAGTTACAGGGCCCCTAAACTGTGGAATGGTCGGTCTCAGCTTTTAAATCCCAGCTGAAGACTCACTACTTCAGTTTAGCATATTCTGACTAGAGCTGCTGATTAACTGTACAGACTGCATCTCTGTTTTTAGTCATTAGCACAAAAACATAAGTAACATGATAGTTATAATTTGATACTAACCCTTACCTATTCTGTTTCTCTTCTCTGTACTCAAATGTGGCACTTGGTGCCACAGCCCACCTGCCAAGTTGTTTTGCCTGCCTAAGCTAAAGTCATCCCTGATGGAGGATCGCAGGAATCGTGGGAAAGAGGGGTCCTTTCATCAGATTAGCGCTATTTCAGCTGTGGAATGGCCAAATGGGGGAGGCAGCTTGATGAATTAGGTCTCCAGGACTCAAATCCAAATCATATTATGTGATATCACCTACTGTTAAATTCTACTCCGTAATTCTAACATTTTTATTTTTATACTATATTGAGGATTTGTTCTGTTCTATGTATTGTACTGTATAGTATTGACTCCCTTCTTTTTGACACCCACTGCACGCCCAACCTACCTGGAAAGGAGTCTCTCTTTGAATTGCCTTTCCCAAGGTTTCTTCCATTTTCTCCCTATAAGGGTTTTTTTGGGAGTTTTTTCTTGTCTTCTTAAAGAGTCAAGGCTGGGGGGCTGTCAAGAGGCAGCCCATTGCTGCACTTCTTGTGTGATTTTGGGCTATACAAAAAAAAATTGTATTGTATTGTATGGTGGCTCCAAAATCCGTACTAACCCCTACTTTCTCTTCTGTTCTTTTTCCAGTTTTCTGTGGTGGCGATCTGCACCACCACCACATAATCAAAGCACCATGATGTCCTTTCATTGATGGATTAAAGGCCAAAAGACCACATGACCATCATCATCAAATTCTTCCATGAGAACCATGAATATAATTAGGACCGATTGAGGTCATTTATATTAGGTAGAATGACTAGAGGGGGCTGGTCGGTCTCGTGGCCTGGAACCCCTGCAAATTTTATTTTTCCTCCAGCAGTCTGGAGTTTTTTTTTTTGTTTTGTTTTTTCTGTCTTTCCTGGCCTTCGGACCTTACTTTTATTCTATGTTAATTAGTGTTCCCTAATTTTAATTATTTATTCTGTCTTTTTTCTCTTTCGTTCATCATGTAAAGCACTTTGAGCTACATTGTTTGTATGAAAATGTGCTATATAAATAAATGTTGTTGTTGTTGTTCTACAATGAAAGTTTTCCTGTTCTGGAAAAATTTTACACCGGATGCCCTTCCTGACGTAACATTTCCTATTTGGGCTTGGGCCCGGCATGAAGAAACATATTAGTTTGTGCATCCTCTTTTGGCTGAGTTTGAGAGTGGAGAGCTGGGTTTGAGAGGATGCTGGAGGTGGAGAAGTGTAATGGTACCAAATTTTAAGAATAAGGAAATGTGCAGAGCTGTAGTAACTCAAGGGGTAAAATTGATGTGCCACAGCATGAAGTAATGGGAAAGAGTAGTGGAAGCAAGGTTAACAAGGGAGGTGATAATTAGCGAGCAGCAGTATGGCTTCATGCCAGGAAAGAGCACCACTGATACGATGTTTACTCTGATGGTGTTGTTGTAGAAGTATAGAGAAGGCCAGAAGGAGTTGCATTGTTTCTTTGTCGACTTGGAGAAAGCATATGACAGAGTGCCTAGAGAAGAGTTGTGGTATAGTATGACTAGGTTGGGAGTGGCTGAGTAGTATGTAAGAGTGGTACTGAATATGTACAAGGGAAGTGAGACAGTAGTGAGGTCTGCAGTAGGAGTGACAGATGCATTCAATGTGGAGGTGGGTTTACATCAAGGATCGTCTCTTCTCTCCTTTCTTAGTTGCAATGGTGACGGACAGGTTGACAGATGAGATTAGACAGGAGTCCCCATGGACTATGAAGTTTACAGATGACATTATAATCTGTGGAGAGAGTAGGGAGTAGATTGAGGAGAGCCTGGAGAGGTGGAGATATCCTCTAGAGAGTAGAGGAATGATGGTCAGTAGGAACAAGACAGAATACGTGTGTAAATGAGGGAGGTCAGTGAAATGGTGAGGATGCAGGGAGTAGAGCTGGTGAAGGTGGATGAATTTAAATACTTGGGATCAATAGTACAGATTAACAGGGACTGTGGAAGAGAGGTGAGACAGGTGAAAAATAGAGTTCAGGAAGGATGGAGTGGGTGGAAGAGTGACAGGAGTGATTTGTAACAGACCGGTATCAGCAAGAGTGAAAGGGAAGGATTAATGGACGGTAGTAAGGCAAGCTGTGTTATATGGGTTCGAGACTGATTTTGGCACTGACCAAAAAACAGGAGACAAAGCTGGAGGTGACAGAGTTAAAGATGTTAAGATTTGCATTAGGTGTGACGAGGATGGACAGGATTAGAAATGTGTACATTAGAGGGTCTGCTCAGTTTGGACAGATTGGAGTCAAAAAGAGTGGAAGTATGAGTGAAAGTGCAAGTGAGTCAGGCCAGGAGAACGCGTTGATTCCAGAAGGTTCATTGAAACTGAAAATGGCCTTACTATCCACACTGTCAACTACTCCCTTAGAGCCAGCACCACCGACTCCAATTGGGCTTGCACAGAGAAGACCAAAACAAACAGTCCGAGCAGAAGGTAACAATCACAAATAAGGGGTGGCATTGCAAATGTACTTTCCCAGCATACATGTCAATCAAACACAAGAAGCTCTACTTGTGCAGTCTACTTGTGACTTTATGCTGTAGGAAAATTAGTAAATAAATATAAGTAAACAACAATTGATGTATCTTTTATATAAGTAACACATAGATGTTTTTCATATAAAGACCATCAAAAACATAATCACAAACAGAACTTTGTACGATACCTTAGCGAGCTCTGTAGGCACTACTGTTTCATTCAAGAAAATGTGTGTGGCAGATTCACTGGCAGGATGACACCCAACCTCTTGCTGCATACAAATGGTGCCATCTTTCGTCTTCTGCCTGGTCCAGCTGTGTTGTTCTTATATGTGACTGGACGTTTCTTGCGGGGAGGGCTTCTGTTCTCTTTCTCTGATATAGAACCCTCATCCTCTGTTATACCACATCTTTATTTGAAAGTTTCAGATCGGGGGAGTTTGTGAACATGACTAAGAGAACAAAACAGAATAATAAAAAAAAATGTTAAACTTTACAAGTACCAAAAATTTACAATGGCTGTTACAGACCCAAATCAAATGTATGTTTTTATTCTATAGTAGTAACAATAACAGCAGCCCACTACTCAAAACGGTAAATGCAGGAAGGACCTGGAATCAAACCAGCAGCCTCTTGATTATAAGACAGCAGTTCTTACCTCTGTACAAGCCAAGTGGGCGTGTCAGCATTGTCCCCAAACTCAATTTATTTTTCTTAAGTTATATTCTTGAATAAAAGTGTACGTGTTTTGTTATACTTGTACCTTTTGTTAAATGGTTTATTTGATATTTGGATTTCTGTTTTCGCACATTATGCACTTCATGTCAACATTTTGTCATTAGTATATAACATGCAAAAACTTTCTGTTTTAGTTATGTGTTCACAATCTCTTGCCTCGCATTTCCTGTCATCCAACATTTACCCAGATTGTTATAGACACAGAACACACATGGAATGCATGTATTCCAAATACTGATATATTGTTTATCCTATACAACTCCAGGCACCTCACACCCAGATAAACAGCCTTTAGCTGGGAGAACTATAGCTGTGTCTGTGGGGGATGGGATTGCAGGCTGCTTGCTGCCAGTGCTGATCAACACATTTGCAAAACAAAGACTCTGATGAGTAGGTCGAAGGAATTTAAGGTGGCCCAGGATTATTTTTTATAGGTTTCAAGCATTCTAGTATTAAAGGTATGCTAGGAAAAAAATGAGGAAAACTACAGGAAAAAGCATCAAAGTTTGATAATAAATTTAGAGCACTTGGTGCTCAATTTGAAGATGTTAAGCAAATGTTCACGACTTGTATTGAAATAATTGAACAACTAATATCTACCACTAATGGAAAAGCAATGACTGCCATACATTAAAAGACAACTATACAGAGATCTAAAGGTGAAGTCGGCATAGCACTACCAAACTTAGAGTTCTAATAGTTGCTGGAAATATTTCTACAATAAAAGTACACCTGCATAGTTAGCCATTGGATAGGAAAGCTTCTCTGCATGCTTTGCTCTGGACTCAACTCAACATCTATAGTCATGCATTATTATCATTTAAAACACAGAAGCTGTTTCAGCCTTCTTTAACATATACAACATTCATCCTGATTTTGATTCTTAGAAATCTCCATGTTGAAAGTGTAGTTGCATCTATGAATAATACTTTCAGCAATGTTACCTTTTCTTCTATACCCATATTAGTAACTTCATGAAGAGCAATATGTCTCTCATATCTTTCCTACAATATAGCTTTCCATGAGGTGTGTGGACCACCATTGGGCGCATCGTCACCCAAACCCAACATAGACAGACGTGGGACACAAGTTCAAGGCACATACATTTTTATTTTTTCCTTTTCCTTGTGAGAAACACCTTCCCCCATTTCCCACAAGTACAGCATAATTCAGCACAGCAAAACACACAACACTCTTTTTCTCTTTGCCTTTACTCTGTTCCACTCCTCCTGGCAAGCTTTGTCTTCTCCCACCTGACTAGGAGTAGTGGCTGCTGGCCCCAGGTGCTTATTGACCCACTTCCGGCAGCACTTCTGGGTGTAGTGAAAGAGCTGCCCATATGGGCTCAGCAGCAGCTGTAGCACCCCCTGGTAGTGCCCACAGATCCCAACAGGGCTGTATCAAACTCCAGCTCCCATGGAGCCCTGCGGGAGTCTGAGGCACTGAGGTAATGCTCTGGATATGCTCCCTGCCCCGGTCCTTCAGATATGCAAGCCCCTGGCTGTACGCCTCAGGTGATACTAGTTAGTTTGGATGAAGATTCAGGCCGCATCTCCTGAATATTTCCAAAACATTTCAAGGGACTTACCCCATGAAGATCTTTGGGAATAATTTGTACATGATCTTTCAATTAAAATTTGGAAAACTGATTAATTTCAGTTATTCACAAAATACTTTGTATATCAGACCATAATTCAGCTAAAAAAAGTTAATTGTTTACATCTCTTCTAAAATTATCTTAAAAGTGCCTGTGTCGCTAGACACATGTTTTGAGAAAGTTCTTTATTTAAACCATTTGGTTAAAATGTTTGTCTATTTCTCGTATAGCCTTAGATTTAAAATCCAAGTAGTATTATAGTATTACATTTAGAATAATGCCAGATGGGATAAAAGTGTGCAATGAAAAAACAGTTGTAATATCTTATGCCATGCTACATGTGCAAAGACTTATTGTGCTCAGCTGGAGGAATCCCAATCCCCTTTTTCAGCTTAGTGAGAAATTATATTATATGTTATCTCAAATTAGAAAAAAAAATTCTCTTTACAAAGATCTGTTCAGAAATCTTTTAAGAATTTGACAAAAAGTCATTCATTAATTCTATAGTAAGCATGCCAAGCCTGTGCTTTGCTGAGCCTTTATTAAACCTTTTTATTTTATCTGCTGTTTCATCTTGTCGTATAGCTACCATAGTTGGGAGAGTTTCATGCATTGTCTTTGGTACATATTATGGTACATGATATGTTCTTTTCATTTGTCTGGACTGTGTTTTGTTATTATGTAATATTTCTTAATCAAATAAAGTAATAAAAAAGAAGGTTAGCTGGCTAGATAGATACAGTAGATATGAATGAGGCTATATCATAAAAAGACAGATGGGTAAATTGCTATACAATTGATTAAAAGATGGAGGTAAAAATGTGTATGTGAATCTTGAAATACAGACTTTATTCTGAATAAAATAATAGTGTGGCTTAACATCTGTTTCACAAAAGAGTATTTCACTTTTTTCGCATTCTGTTACCTCATTCAACATATAATACCATAACAAGTATTTCCTTTTTTTAAATTCAGATACAAATACAATGTAAGTGAAACATTTGATGAAAACCTTCACTTCCATCCATTACACTGTTTTTAAATGCATAGTGAGGTGAAAATAGTGAAAGTTCACAATGAGCACAGAATATTCTTGTCGAATGTCATGGCATAGTGATTTTTTTTATTTTTACAGGATCTGCAAGGTTAGCATTGTTACTTGAAACCAAACAAGAATATGTTTCTGACATTCTAGCTAATTTCAAAAATAAGAACCTGTGATGCATTATGTAGTATTACTATGGATGACAACAATAAAAAATATCATGAATATTATTGCATATAGTAGCAGCAGATTTTATTTGTAGCCCTTTGGGATCAAGTGATGAATGCCATCAGGACCGGGTACATCTATCTGCCAAACCCAAAATCCTCTTTGGGACCTTTCATCTCTCTCTTTCTCGCCTCATCTTCTTTATTGACCAGCTGGTCATCCTGCAGGCCATGAACAATCCCTGATGCACAGCAGCATGGCTCTAAACACGCCAACATTTATCTGAAAGGTACAGAATATTACTCTGCAGACATGTTTCTTTTATGTTTATTGAAGGTCACTGAAAATTATATTACTACAGGTCCGCTTTTATTGTTATAATATTTTTTCTGTTTATTCTGTCAAGTTTATTCGAACGTCTAGAATTTGTTCATGGCAATATACAAGTGTAAACTGAAATTCTTCTGTGATATTTATTGTGATAGGTTTTAATTCAATGGTAATTAGATCTGCTCACAACATGGTGGGTTAGCACTGCTGCTTACCAACTCCAGACCCAGATTTTAAATTGACCTGAGCAAGAAAAATGAGTGATGCAAATTGGCCCATTTATCTGTGTGTGTGAATTAATATGCCAGTATTATGTAGTAAAAAAATAGCAACCCCCTATAAAAATGTGAATGGCTATGGGAGAAAAAGAAAAAGAAGAAGAGGTCAATGCTGGTGAGATAAGATATAGATGACCTACAGATACATACCTGCATATACACATATACGAACAGTATATTTTTACATAATCACATATAAATCTCTCTCTGTATATATATATATCTATTATATAAAAAAATCTTGGGTCGAGACGTGATCATCTCAGAGAGACACTCTGAAGTCCCACGAGACTACTTGCACATCACACCCTACTTACAAACAATTTCTCTGAGACACTTTAACGTCCCGCGAGACAAGGAAGTGAGAAAAAATGACAGCTGCTGTACAGGCTTTTAAATGATTGCTGCGCAGCGTAACATACAGATCACGCAGCACGGCAGCAGCAGCTGCTGTACAGGCTTTTAAATGATCGACGAGCAGTGCGACATGCAGAACACTCAGCTTGGTAGCAGCAGTTGCAAGCCAGGAGCTGATCTGTCTGCATCTCCTTAGTGTGCATTCAGCCCCCCCTTCACAACGTGAGAGGCAGAGACGCTGGGGGGGTTCTTGTTTGAGCGAAGCAAGTAGGGAGCAAATATATATATATATATTGTCACACACAAGCACTTAGGAAGACATCAAGAAGGTGAGCGATATTAAAAGGGATAGGGGGTCAATTGTGGTCACTAATGCCTCTCTTTCTCTATCAACAGAACCAAAGAAGACAAACAATACAAACTGTATTTCCAGTCATTTGCAATAACTATGCCTGCATCACTCCCGACCTGTACAAAACAACACAAAATGCACTCTTCTTCCAGATGCCAGCAAAAAATTCTTTTTGGGCCTTGAAGACCTCAGGACAAAGTATTGTCCACATTGTCTGAGATGACAGACTAAGTATCATTCCTGTTTGTGCAATAATACAATATGCATGAATCTCTTAATGTATCTCTGTAGCTAAAGTAAAGCCATTCAGTGTATTAGCATACTGTATATATTTCTCAGTGGCACTTTTTCTTACACTGAAGTAATAACCTGCGTATCAGATAAACCTTCAGCTGTTAGCAGCATCTCCCTTCAAATTTAATAGAACAGCTAAATTCATGAAAGTATAAGCTCTTTTCATTAGACTTACAGCTTCTGTGGTCAAACCACAAAGCAGCTTCAGACTGTGTGACTCTCTCTCCCACACACACACACAAACACACACACTCAGACAACTCTTTGTCATTACGGGTTATCAAGTGTATATTGATGGGCCATGATGGCACATTTATCCATTTAAAATTAATTCTACAGAACAAGAAAGTGTTCAGGAAGTGAAGGAGTCTGAATACTTTCTGAATCAACTGTACATCCAGATATGCAGACACCAAAATACTTCTAAATGATACAAAGAATTACCTTACTGGCTAATTGAGAAATCTCACTAAAACATTTATAATCTGGTACCAAATGAATAATGTTTGTTTGAGCAAAACTTTGAACAAGAATTCAGTTTGGGAAATATAATTCAGAACTGTTTGCCCTCTTTATGGGAGAAACGCAGAAAGAAAACCAAGTCATGACAAAGACTAACTTTTTAATCTTTTCCTTCATTTTCATTAAGGACCAGGTGCAGGACTTTGGCCACACAACCAAAACCTTGTGTCTTTTATCTCCTTTTTTTCTGTGTAGAAGTAACATTTAACCTTTTGTCCTTTGCAGATGTACTCTGCCAATCCAGGTATGCCTTGATGCTCTTAAAGTATTCTTTGATCAAAATCTAAATGGGTAGGAAGCCCATTAAAGGGTCCCTGAGTATTTAAATGATCAATCACAAAGATTTTCATTTGCCCTGCTTGACAAAATGTACATAATAATACTTAATATTTTAATTGAGGTATGGCCAGTTTACCTGGAGGTATGGAAAACAAAACTCCAGGCAAAGGCTTTTGTAGGGATAGGTATAACAAACAAAGTCACAGTTCTGGTGACCTAGGCCAACTGGTCATGCATCCACCAGTTTGTGCTGTCAGTTTTAATAAGAAATAAGATTTCCTTCATTTTTTGATTCCAATGCTTCCAGCATCAGTGCTGTCTTTTTTATGAGCAAGAGCAATAACTTTGCAGTTTAGCAGTGGTACTATGTGCCACAGCAAGATACTAAAGAAGAGCAATAGAATAGGGAAGGATCAATAATATTACAATATGATTGTCTATTTTGTCTAGAATCTAACAAAGATGCATAAAATTAATAATGCTAATCAGGGTATGATAGACTAAACTAGTGAGTCTTCAGCTTCAATTTAAAAGCTGATATCAAAGGGGCATCTCTTGCACAAGCAGGCAGATCATTCCACAACTTTAGGGCCCTCTGCCTACAAGCTTGACCTCCTACTGTTGTTTTATTAATCCATGGAATAATTAATAGATCTGCATCTTTGGATCATAATGTGTACTCTGGTATGTATCTAATGATATTTTTAGATAGGTAAGTAGGGCTTGGGTAATTTAAAGTATTGTATGCAAGAAAAAAAGAATTTTAGAAAAAACTTTAAAATTATAATTGAAAGACCCACATAATTAAGCAAATCTATTTGGAAACAAGAGAATTACCAGGGGCCATATGAACAAAGTTATTATTTCTTGTAATGATTCTTACTTCTGCAGTTGAAACAATTGTAAAGTTTAGTAACCAACAACTTAAGTATTAAGAAAGTTTAAAATAGCATGCACATTTCTGACAAAATTATTAATAATAATAAAATAAATGCTATCTCTTCTTAGTCTTGATAGATCTGCCTTACTGTAGGCAGAATTTGTCACCCTAGAATATGATGAGTAAACCTGAGAGCCACAAATATTATAATGTAATGATAAGTCATCGAAATGACACCTTTTATTGGCCAATTAAAAAGATTACAATATGCAAGCATTCAAGGCAACTCAGGCCTCTTCTTCAGGCAAGATGTAGGGCAGAAACTGTAATTCCCTGTGTTTATATAGACACTAGGACAGATACAGCATTGGAAAACCTTGAAGTGAGACATCTTAGATGTAAAAAATTTAATAAACCTCTCCGGGGGCCTCATGCATAACACTGTGCATAGAATTCACAAAAGCGGAAATGTGCGTACGCACAAAAAAAATTCAGATGCATAAATCTGTGCGAACGCCAACTTCCACGTTCTTCTGCTCCATAAATCCCAGTCAGCATGAAAAGTAACGCACATGCACACATCTGCTGCCACTCCCCAAACTCCTCCCAGAATTACACCTCTTTGAAAATGTAAATCAATATAAATAGCCCTTAAGCTCAGCATTCTGAGAAAAGGCAATGGCAAAAGCACGGGGGGAAATATAGTAGAAGAATTTTAGCGAATACCAAGTGGAGGCAAGGGAAAACGTACTATTTGTTGGTCTAAACAGTGGTATAAACAACAAAAGGAAGTTGATCAAATGACATAGAGTGTCGGAGAAACTCGAAAGCTCAAGTTCACAAAGTCGCACAGTGCCCGAAATAAAAAATAAGTTGTCAGATATCAAAGAGTTGTAGCCCACCGTCTGAGTGTCATATGAAAGCTTATTAGGGTACAGAGAAAAAAAAATAGGCACAGAGTGGGAAAAAAACACCAAATGTCAACTTTAATCTCAAAATTTCCACTTTAATCACATAGTTTATTTTGAAATTAAAGTAGAACATCATAAACTTCATCTTCAATCATTTAATTTACTAGTTTCTCAGATTCTATCATAACTAAAGTAGGACGTTAAATGCTTTGTTTTGTATTTTATCTTCTATGTGCTCTATGTGTGTGAATCACTGCGTGCTTCTTAAATGGGTTTTCTCTTCCTCCGACAGGACACAGAATCCATTACATTCGTAATATTACAGCTGTCTGAATAATTAAAATACTGAGATGTATACATGACATCATTTTCATGATGATAGGAGTTAAAGCATGTTATTAAACATGGGAACACGGTGGCACAGTAATAATAATAATTCTTTGCATTTATATAGCGCTTTTCCCACTACTCAAAGCACTCAGCAATTGCAGGTTAAGGGCCTTTCTCAAGGGCCCAACAGAGCAGAGTCCCGGCAACCTTCCGATTGCCAGTTCAGATCCCTAGCCTGAGAGCTACCACTCCGCCTCCAATTGTTGATGATTGTGATTGTTCATGTACAAGATGCTTGCTGCGCCGTGCGTGACCTTCGATGAAATACTTTATTGCAGCAGTACTGTCTCTTTCAAACATACTAGCCCCTAATTCCAGTCCTTACTTTTCTTTCTCCAAATACCAAATCACCACACAATCAGCTCTGTAATAGATGTTAAGCCATCTGTAAGCTTAACATGCCGATTCTTCAAAACTTTTAAGGAGCATTGAAATATCTTCATAGTACATGTTTAATTATTCTATCCTTCCAGTGTCACGCCAGTCCCAGCAAGCATACAGCGCAAGGCAGGAGCAATCCGTGAACGGGGCGCCAGCTCCTTGCTAGTGCAGAGAAACCATGTGCTCACATGTTTAATTATTAATAATATAGATTATTTAAATGAAGTTAAAGTTTTATCTATATAATATAATAAATATATTTTGCTGCGTTACATCTTAAAAATGATATTGTCATCTTATGTAAATATGCACTTTATAAAGTGGCTCAGGTTGTGCAATATAACTATCGCAAGTTTACAGTGAGGTAATTGTACTTTTAAGTACAAACAGTTCAAAAAGGAGCACTTGATGGACTGATTGATTGTGTTTAAAGTTCTTGGGATGAAACTGTTTCTAAACCGAAAGGTCCGTACAGGAAAGGCTCTGAAGCATTTGCCATGTGAGTGCAGTTCAAATAGGCAGCATGGATGAGGCAGTGCGTGCTTGATGCTGTATACTGATAATTCTGTTTCCGATCAGCTGCTGTAGATCTATGATTCCCCACTCAGATACAGTGATATAAATATTTCGAGTGGTAGTGCAGTGACAGTAATATGGAAAAAGATGATCCGCTGTGGCAGCCCCTAACGGGAGCAGCTGAAAGTAGAAGCAGGTGCAGTGAGAGTAACAACGCTAAAGCAGCTATGGTATTTAGAATAGTGTGGTCATTCCATGGACCATTATATTACAGGTTAATTACAATCAGATGGATTAAACTAATAAACAATATGCGGTTAATTTCAGTGTATTTATAAAGCCGCGTCAGGGATGTGGATCTAAAAAAGAAAGGGAAACCACCCGGGAACAGCAGCACTGCTTTGACGCTGGGTGCCGCCAGTTTGCAAAACCAAACAGACAACTTCCGTACGGAAGGGTTGGAGCTACCGTGAAAATGTGTGTAGCTTTACACCAAGTTTAGGTTTTATAAGTCGCGATTTGAGCGTGGAAACAGGCTTACACAACATTTTTGTGCGTACGTACCGTTTATACATGAGGCCCCTGGTTAAGATTCATTTACCAAGAGAGGTGGGAGAACATTGTATAGTGAAGAGTTTTTGGTAAGAAAAATATATGATTTCATATTGGATGACCTGCCACATTCCCAAAGATGTGAAAGTTAATTGGAAGGGCAATCTGAGGACACAGTTTTTCAGGGTTATTTCTGCGTTCATAGTCAAACAAACCCAATGTTTTGGGCAGTATGTGAAAGGAAATTTGAGAGAAATGCCACACAGATATAGATAACATGCTAGTTTTACACAGATAATGAACAGAGTGGGTATCTACCTCAGGTTACTGAAGGTTTGCAGCTATGCTTTCTTGTGTGTATTGAAGGAACACTTTTAAAACACATCAGATCTCAATGGGAAAAAAAATCATGTTGGATATCTATACTGATATGGACTAGGTAATGTGTTACGAAATGAAAGGATGCCACATCATTTGATGGAAATGAAAAGTTTTCACCTACAGAGGGCTAAATTCAAAGACACCCGAACATCAAAGTGAAAAAATAATGCAGCAGGCCAGTTCATTTTGCTGAAATGTCATTGCAGCAACTCAAAATCGTACTCAGTAGTTTGTATGGCCCCCACGTGCTGGTATGCATGCCTGACAACGTCGGGGCATGCTGCTAATGAGATGACGGATGGTATCCTGGGGGACTCCTCCCAGATCTGGACCAGGGCACTGGACAGTCTGGGGAGCAACCTGGTGGCATCAGATGGACCAAAACATAATGTCTCAGAGGTGTTCTATTGGATTTAGGTCAGGCAAGTGTGGGGGCCAGTCAATGGTATCAATTCCTTCATCCTCCAGGAACTGCCTGCATATTCTCGCCACATGAGGCCGGGCATTGTCATGCACCAGGAGGAACCCAGGACCCACTGCACCAGTATAGGGTCTGACAATGGGTCCAAAGATTTAATCATGATATCTAATGGCAGTCAAGGTGCCGTTGTCTAGCCTGTAGAGGTCTGTGCGTTCCTCCATGGATATGCCTCCCCAGACCATCACTGACCCACCACCAAGCTGGTCATGCTGAACGAAGTTCAACTGGAGAAGTTGGACTACCTGTGCAACCTCTGTAGGGTCCAGGTATCGCCTCATGCTAAAAGCAAAATGCAAAAGTCGTGAAAAAACAGGCAGAAAAGATGAGGAGGGAAAAATGTCAGTGGCCTCCACCTGTTAAACCATTCCTGTTTTGGGGGTTGTCTCATTGTTGCCCTTCTAGTGCACCTGATATTAATTTCATTAACACCAAAGCAGCTGAAAAAAAAATCGAAAAGATACGTTGTCTGAACAGGGAATGGCAGGATTAGAAAGTGGAGCTGCAGCAAAGCATACAAGGAGAACAAATGTAATCGATGAAGAAGTGCACTGTAGACATGAAAGTGAAACATCAGCATGCAAACTACAACTTGCAAATGATGATTATGTCTTCATACTGATGTAGATTTATTTACCTTTCAAATTAAGACTTAGTTTCCTGTGAAACCAGCATTTTCTATGACTATTAAGTCTGAAGGACAAACATTATGTCAGCAGTTTTTAATTTTTTTTACCATCTTCTATGTTTGGACAAGACCAGCTACAGTAGAGTCTCGCTTATCTGACATAAACAGGCCGGCCAAACGTCGGATAAGCGAAAATGTTGGATAATGGCAGGTGTTAAGAAAAAGCCTATTAAACGTAAAACTATGTTATAATTTTACACATTATGAACGTAATAATCATGTTTTACAACAAAACAACAGAATAAATTAACTGAAAAAATGAACTTACAGTTACAGAATTGTCTGACGTTAAATACAGTATGTACTGTACTTAAAAAGTTCAGTCCTGTGATGATTTAAAGACATCTTTTATCGTAGTCTGTTTTCCTGAAGAGTGCCGTTCCTTCGCTGTGAAGTCTCGCCATCTTTGCAGCATCATTATGTCGATTCCTGTAGCTGCTTCTTGTTGCTCAATGTAATTAATTGCAGTTTCTAGTCTTAACTCCGTCACTAATATAGTCAACATCCGTACGAGCGTATACTGTTTACTACAGCATTGTGACTGCGTGTGTGTGTTTGTGCTGTGACGTGCGAGTCCCCATCTTGCACCCGAAAACTCAAAGCTGAGTCTCAGTACTTTAGCAACACCAGCTTTATTAAGTGTGAAACAGCAACAGTGTGGTTATTTATCGTAGCGGGATAAGCCATTCTCCTATACACAGACACAGCAGTCAGGCAGGGTCGGGTGGAAACAGTGGCGACTGCTCTAAGACTACAAGGGAAGCTCCGCTTCCTCTACTATGTCAGAAAATAAATGCTCATATATGCACTGTCGTATTTATATTGGTTTTAATAAAAGTGCGCTAGAACGCGTTCATGGCTAGCTCGTTCAGAATCAGGTATTTATTGTAGATTGTTTGACGCGATTATCTTCTCAAACATTTGTGTGGAGCACAGCGTGTTAAACCCTCCTGAAGCCCAGCTTCACTGGAGCTCTATGGATAAGCAAATAGGAGCTTTTTTCACTGCAGAAAAGCTGGACGGTAATTGGATAAATGCACCAAAATCGTCACTTCCAGGGAAGCTCAGCTTCTCTGGGAGTGAATGGAGCAGTGGGCGGGCCAGGATGCTGGGCTGCTGCATGATGATTGGAGGAGCTTTTAAAGGGCGGAACCCCTTTTTTGATTGACATTATGTCTTAAGTATACATCAGCACTACAGAGATTCGAGTTCAGTCCCATGCGGATTTGCAGGTGAAGTCGTACGACAAACTGCTGCACTCTGTATTGTTTGCTGGTGATATACAGTAATCCCTCCTCGATCACGGGGGTTGCGTTCCAGAACCCCCACGATAGGTGAAAATCCGCGAAGTAGAAACCATATGTTTGTATGGTTATTTTTATATATTTTAAGCCCTTATAAACCCTCCCACATTGTTAACATTATTAGAGCCCTCTAGACATGAAACAACACCCTTTAGTCAAAAGTTTAAACTGTGCTCCATGACAAGACAGAGATGACAGTTCTTTCTCATAATTAAAAGAATGCAAACATATCTTCTCTTCAAACGAGCGCCGTCAGGAGCAGAGAATGTCAGAGAGATAGAGAGAGCGTGACAGAAAAACAAATAATCAAAAAATCAATACGTGCTGTTGGGCTTTTAAGTATGAGCACTGCGATAAAGCAGCCGCAAAGAAGGGAGCAATGTGAAGGTAGTCTTTCAGCATTTTTTAGAGTAGCCTCCGTATCTTCTAAACAAACAGCCTCTGTGCAAACAGCCCCTCTGCTCACACCCCCTCCGTCAGGGGCAGAGAACTCAGAGAGAGAGAGCGCGAGATTAAAGCAAACAATCAAAAAATCAATACGTGCTTTTGGGCCACCGCGATAAAGCAGCATTTCTTAGAGGAGCGTCCATATCCTCTAGGCAAACAGCCTCTGTGCAAACAGCCCCTCTGCTCACACCCCCTCCGTCAGGCGCAGAGAATGTCAGAGAAAAACTGAGAAAAGCAAACAATCCGCTCGGGAAGCACATCGTATATCATTGAGGAGTTTTAGTTAATATGTAATACATGCTCTGATTGGGTAGCTTCTAAGCCATCCGCCAATAGCGTCCCTGTGACAAAGAAAATGTACTGTTGGCCATGCCTCTTGACGAAACCTTCTCAGGGAATGGGATGTGTTTGGTCAAACATGGGTTTTGGGGATCTGGGTAACTTTGACAGGGCATACAAAAGGCATGAAAAGTGCAAAGAACATGTGAGTTCATGTGCAAGGTTATGTTGTCTGGGCAGGGTCAGGGTTAAACATGCAAACAATGAAGGTCTTTGCATTCAGGTGGCAAAACATAATGAAACAGAAAAAAAAAAAGCAGGGCCTTTTTATTTTTGCAGATATTGTGTAGCAAAGCGTAATATGTTATTTATAATTTCAATTTGTTTTAGTTATGAACTTCCCCAAAATTAGTTGATCCCTGTAAATAGCATACTGACAATATAATCTATTGTTGTATGGGTGTTAATTAGTGTTACACCTTACAACCTGCATGAACCATGTTTTTTGGAGCTCTAGCACCAGAAGCACGATGGACGCTGTGGGGGTAGGTTGTGGTTTCAGTTCTCCCTACGTTTTTCCTGATTTACAATTCATTTATTTTGTATTGATAATATGTAATTGATTTAATTTTTTATTTAATAGGGATAGGAGAGAACCCACTAATGTGACGCCCTGTCCCTTTTTTTTCTTTTTGTTTCGGAAAGGTATGCTATATATTTTTTATTTTTTGTTAAGAATACATAATTATAAAATTAGGATTGTTTTTATATGAAGCTATGTGTATTGTAAATAGTTATCTCTGGAAAATTTGAGTAATTTTTTTGTAAATAGTTTTATTTTGACCCTACGTGCCTCTGATTTGATGATCATTTATTCAATGCAGGGAAAGGCGGATTGTTGTTGGTTACAATTGCAACCTCCCTAGAAAATCTATCTACACTGAAAACTATGCTGATGAAAGTACAACTGCACAACATTCCATCTAAAATAAGAATTGTTAGTGTATCAAAAACAAACTTACATAAATTATTTTTTGTTTCTTTTTATACAAGTCATACAATCGGTTAAATTAAATGCATGTTTTTACTTAATTTTTACTGGATTCAGATCTTTAAGGTCACTAGGCAGGCAGTGTAGCTTGTGTATACTGGAAAGCCCTTCTGGCGTGATTTCAAAAGCAGCAGTGCTACAGAATAATTCATTTGTATGTACCATTCATTGTATGTTTGTGCCTGACTATAATTTACTAAAGGAAAAAACAACAATGTCATTCTCAAACTGAGTGATACAGAAAGCATAGTTCTTATCAGACAGCTTTTCCCAATGGAGTATAAACTTCACTGTAGGGAATGATGATATCGAAAAGCATTGCTGCAGCTTGAAGGCAATCCAAGAACAGAGCAGCAGATATATGCGTACAGTGTTCTGCAACGCCTGAAGAAGTGCTTTTTTCCTCTTCCTGACTCTACAACGAACAAAGTTACACAGGATACTCCAATATGGCTGCCTTAAAGGCAAGACTATATACAGGTATGCTCACTCTCTTAGTTTGCAGTCTAAAATGAAAAGTCAATTAGATAAAAACATGAAACATACAAATAAAGAGAGCACAGTTTTATGTGTTGTGAATACTTGATTAAGCTTTGCACTCCATGATGACTTTCATAAATAATTATGTTAATTAAATCAATTCAGTGAAGGACAGCTTGGCTGAGATAAAAGAAGCCCAACACCCTACAACCCTGAGATTGCAGCTGCTGATGAATTATGACCAGCAAACATTTTTGCTTTGGCACTTTTTAGGGATAAAAGACACTATATAAAAAAAGACATGAATATTAATTAGACATCAATTAAAACTCTCTGAAAGACCTTTCAGAAAAGATTTCAAACAGTGAAGTGCAAAAAAGAAAAATAAGCACTTTAGCACTGATGTCATCTGCAGATTTTTCAGGTAAAATTAATTATATTTATGTATATGATAAACAAACGCTGATTTTATTTGTGCTGAAATATCATTGGATCAAGAACAGCATTCATGATAACCTACCAACCAATTGAGGTCCAGGCATCATAGAATTGTTTCTTCTTTAAAGGTTGCATACATTGTGATAATAGCAAGTTACTATAGAATATGCAGGTTAATGTTGGGCCTAATCTCACCCTGAGCTGCTAAAATTGTCCCAAGTTGCCACCCAATACATAGTTCTCTGGAGTCTTTATTTGGGCTGTGTAGTCAGTCAATTGGCTCCCCGTGAGAGAGAGACAGAAGGATGAAAGGTATACAGAAGACTAAAACCTGCAATAAACATTCACAACTCTCATTCTCTGGTATATTGTAGGTACTCCATTGCATAGATTACCCATCATGATATTTTCTTTTAGCTCTTTAATGCTCATTCTTGGTTTACAAATGCAATATATAGCTGCCCCTATGACTGCTCCTAAAATGAATAGCTTTTGTGACATCAAAGAGGATAGTAAATGCATTCCTAATATTCATTATACATATTGTGAGAGCCTGGCAACAGATTGATAGGGGCAAGGGAATCTGCGACCAGCCATCAAGAGAAAGATAGCCACTCTAGCCACAGGTGAGGCCCTACATACAGTATCCTAATGCAGATGAACAGAGAAATCTTCATTTTGTTTACTACCACAGAATAAGGCTTAGACACTGGTATGTGTAAGACAGAGAGAGAATGTAAAGCTCCCTCAGAAAACTGGGGAGCTGGCTACCCTGTTACTGAAAGCTATGCCAGACCCTTTCCCCTGGAAAAGAATGAGGCTAAGATGGCAATGCTAGTCTGCTTAGAAGGCTGGGTTACTATATTATTATTATTATTATTATTATTATTATTATTATTATTTTTATTATTATTATTATTATGTTACTGTATTATGATTATTATTATTATTATTAAACTAGTTACAGCTACCTCTGTGTATCAGGTATAAAACACAGAGTCCAGTGTGTGGGGGCTGTGAATGGGTTTGTACTTGTGTCATGGAGGGATATCTCACCTGAAACAGTTTGGTGCAGGTGCTACCCATGTCCAAGCAGGTAAAGAGCAGATGACACCATAGACAGGAATTGCTCAGTTAACACAAGAATTACCAGAGTCTACGAAAAATACTCGTAGATCCGGCCCACCTTAAAACCATTCTCACCTCTCCGACTGCCTCCTTTGTCCTGTAAATGTGCCGATAAAAGACAAGCTACCAACAGCCGGCTATTTCATCCCCCACCGACTTAGAACATGCATGAACTTCTCCCAGCTCATGCCTTGATTGATTATCTGGAAGTGAAGTGGAGTTTAAGAGTGGAAATAATAGATTGTTATTTGGAACACACGCATTTCATGTGTGTTCCATTTCTACGGTAATCTGTGTGTTTTAAAACACATTGTTAAAACAGAAACTTTTTCATATTTAATAATAAATGTTATAAAATCTAGGCATACACTGCAGATCTATATCGCGTCTTTATAACGGAAATAATAGATTGTTATTTGGAACACACACATTTAATGTTGGTTCCGTTTCTACAGTAATCTGTGTAAACACCTTGTTAAAACAGAAACTTTGTCATATTTTAGTAATAAATGTTACAAAATGTAAGCATAAACTATAGAATGTGTGAAGCCTGATTTCCAAAGATTAAATAAACACTTTCAGAAAAGGTTCAAGAACAACACAACAGCTTCCATGGTGTAGCGTTAAGATTTTCTTTTCAGAGCGCAGCATGATTACCATGTCTCAAAGACATGAATTTGATCCCCCGCCAGAGAGAAAGTGTTACTTTTTTTTCTTTTTAACCATGGCTGCACTGCCTGCCTCCCAGCCTGCCTGGTAAGTGTCTGCTTTCTATGTGCTGGGGCGTTTTTTTTTTTGTTTCTTAAGTAAATCGTTAAGTTTAAAATATCGATCGCGGTTATCGTAGTGGCTATTTTTGCCTGTTGTATACAATCTTTCTAGCGTCTTTATTTCCACTCTCACTGCCCACTTGCCTGCGTGCAGCATGTGTCGATTGATATATGATTTCATGTATTTTCTTTTTAACCTCAAACGGACTTAAAATTTATAAACTGGTATGCACTGTCAGTTAATGAGATCGTTATATTTTCATGTGGGATGCTCCTTTTAAAATATTTTTTAACAACTGAGACTGTTATTTTTAAGATCCATAACACACAGACAGACAGAGAACTGCGTAATAGAGAGACAGACAGGCAGAGAAGTTAGATAGGTAGTTAGGTAGATGCTGTATATAAATAAACAGGGAAGGCACATGTACTGAAAGAAAAAAAAGATCAACATGTGCGTTGTTTCTGCAGCACTGAATAAGCTCACGTGCTCTAACCCCTCCCCTCCACCCCATCTGACTCTAAGTATCAGCGCAAGTACAGACTTTCAGTACATGTGCCTTCCCTATTTATTTATATATCTAGTGACTTCTCTGCCTGTCTGTCTCTCTATTACGCAGTGCTCTGTCTGTATGTGTGTTATGGATCTTAAAAATAACAGTTATATGGACACTTGTTCATGTTAATTGCAGTCTCAATTGTTAAAAAATATTTTAAAAGGAGCATCCCACATGAAAATATAATTATCTCATTAACTGACAGTGCATACCAGTTTATAAATTTTATGTCCGCTTCTGGTTATAAAGAAAAAAAATAACACTTTTTCCTCAGGGGGGAATCAAACTCAGGTCTCTGTGGCACAGCAAGCCCGCTGTGTTTGAGGTCAGCTACTCTTACCACTACACTACGAAAGCTGTTCTAGCATCCTTGAGCCTTTTGTGAAAGTGTTTATTTGATGTTACGACTTCATGCTTTACACATTCTATAGTTTATGCCTACATTTTGTAACATTGATTACTAAAATATGAAAAAGTTTCTGTTTTAACAATGTGTTTACACAGATTACTGTAGAAACGGAACCAACATTAAATGCGTGTGTTCCAAATAACGATCTATTATTTCCACTCTAAAACTCCAGCAGTTGAGTCACTCCCAGATAATCAAACAAGGCATGAGCTGGGAAAACTTAGTCAACGTTCTGTGATGGTGGGGGATAGAATAGCCAGCTGCTTGCTGCTCGTCTTAATCGGCACATTTAGAAGACAAAGGACGCTGGCAGAGAGGTGAGAATGGTTTTAAGGTGGGCCGGATATACGAGTTTTTTCGTAGACTCTGGTAATTCTAGTGTTAAAATACCTCACTCATAGGTCGCTCAAAGCAGACCTGGTATGTTCTTGTTTAATTACAGTCGTGGCCAAAAGTTTTGAGAATGACACAAGTATTGATATTTTCACAAAGTTTGCTGCTTCAGTATTTTTAAATTTTTTTGTCAGATGTTTCTTTGGCATACTGAAGTATAATTACAAGCATTCGTACATTTCAAAGGCTTTTATTGACAATTAAATCAAGTTTATGCAGAGTCAATATTTGCAGTGTTGACCATTCTTTTTCAAGACCTCTACAATTCGCCCTGGCATGTTGTCAATGAACTTCTGGGCCAAATCCTGACTGATGGCAGCCGATTCTGGCATAATCAATGTTTAGAGTTTGTCAGAATTTGTGGGGTTTTTTTCTCCACCTGCCTCTTGAGGATTGACCACAAGTTCTCAATGGGATTAAGCTCTAGGGAGTTTCCTTGCCAAGGACCCAAAATTTCAAAGTTTTTTTTCCCAGAGCCACTTATTTATCACTTTGCCCTATGGCACAATGCTTCATCATGCTGGAAAAGGCATTGTTCGTCACCAAACTATTCTTGGATGGTTGGGAGAAGTTACTCTTAGAGGATGTTTTGGTACCAATCTTTATTCATAGCTATGTTCTAAGGCAAATTGTGACTCCACTCCCCTGGCTAAGAAGCAACCCCACAAATGAATGGTCTCAGGATGCTTAGCTTTTGGCATAACACAAGACTGATGGTAGCGCTAAAATTTTCTTCTCCAGACAATCTTTTGTCTGGATGCCCCAGACAATCAAAAAGAGGATCCATCCGAGAAAATTACTTTACCCCAGTCCTCAGCAGTCCAATCCCTTTACCTTTTGCCGAATATCGCTCTGCCCCTGAAGTTTTTCTTGGAGAGAAGTGGCTTTTTTTGCTGCTTTTCTTGACACCAGGCCATCCTACAAAAGTCTTCGTCTCACTTTGCATGCAGATGCACTCACATCTGCCTACTGCCATTCCTGAGCAAGCTCTGCACTGATGGTCCCCCGATCTCACAGCTGAATCAACTTTAGGAGACGGTCCTGGTGC
Source organism: Polypterus senegalus (assembly GCF_016835505.1). Taxonomy (NCBI): domain Eukaryota; kingdom Metazoa; phylum Chordata; class Cladistia; order Polypteriformes; family Polypteridae; genus Polypterus; species Polypterus senegalus. The sequence continues at coordinate 76,342,800 of NC_053164.1, forward strand.
TTGCTGGACTTTCCTGAGTGCCCTGAAGCCTTCTCCACAACAGCAGTAGAAATTTTTTTGGGGATTAAGTTAATTTTCAGGGCAAAGAGGGACTTTGCAATTAACTGTAATTCTGATCACTCCTCATAACATTCTGGAGTATATGCAAATTATCATCATAAAAACTGAGACAGCAAACTTTGTGTTTTCTCAAAAGTTTTGGCCACAACTGTAATTGTAAGTTAATTACCATAGCCTGCATTATAGTCTACATTAGCCTATATTACACTGTAACCAATAAAACCAAGAGTTAGTCAGTGAAAATTGACCATGCTATATTTCCAAACATTTGGGCTAAAGGTTAAGATAGATTTATTTTATAATTTGTATATTATATCAGATATACCAGATTATCTCGGGGCATAACATGAGCTGCCACAGCTATGCTAATGACACACAACTGTATTTATCAATAGCACCTGATGACCCCGACTCTCTTGATTCACTGATACATTGTCTTACTTGTGTTTCTGAATGGATGAGTAGTAATTTTCTCAAACTAAATAAAGAGAAAACAGAAATTTTAGTGATTGGCAATAATGGATATAATGAGGTTATTAGAAATAAACTTGATGCATTAGGATTAAAAGTCAAGACAGAGGTAAAGAATTTAGGGGTAACTATTGACTCTGACCTGAATTTTAAATCACATATTAATCAGATTACTAGGACAGCATTTTTTCACTTAAGAAATATAGCAAAAGTTAGACCTCTTATAACACTGCAAGATGCTGAGAAATTAGTTCACGCTTTTGTTTTCAGTCGACTAGATTACTGTAATGCATTCCTCTCAGGACTACCCAAAAAAGATATCAATTGATTGCAACTAGTGCAGAATGCAGCTGCTAGAATCCTAACTAGTTTTGATGTCACTACATTGGTTACCTGTGTCATTTAGAATTGACTTTAACATAATGCTTATGGTTTACAAAGCCTTAAATAATCTCGCTCCATCCTATATTGTGGAATGTCTTACACCTTACACTCCAGATCATAACCTTAGATCTTCAAATGAGTGTCTACTTAGAATTCCAAGAGCTAAACTTAAAAGAAGTGGTGAGACGGCCTTCTGCTGTTATGCACCTAAAATCTGGAATAGCCTGCCAATAGGAATTTGCCAGGCTGATACAGTAGAGCACTTTAAAACACTGTAAAAAAATCATTCATTTAACCTGGCTTTCTCATAGCTTCATCTTAGTTTAATCCTGATGCTCTGTATATTCAATTAATTATCATTATTATTCATGGTGGCTCCAAAATCCGTACAAACCCCTACTTTCTCTACTGTTCTTTTTCCGGTTTTCTGTGGTGGCGATCTGTGCCACCACCACCTAATCAAGCACTGTGATGTCCCTACATTGATGGATTAAAGGCCAAAAGTCCACATGACCATCATCATCAAATTATTCCATGAGAATCCTGAATACAATGTGGGCTGATTGAGGTCATTTATTTTAGGTAGAATGCCTAGAGGAGGCTGGGTGGTCTCATGGCCTGGAACCCCTGCAGATTTTATTTTTTTCTCCAGCCGTCTGGAGTTTTTTTCTGTCCTCCCTGGCCATTGGGCCTTACTTTTATTCTATGTTAATTAGTGTTCCCTAATTTTAATTCTTATTTATTTTGTGTTTCTTGTCTTTCTTCGTCATGTAAAGCACTTTGAGCTATATTATTTGTATAGAAATGTACTATATAAATAAATGGTGTATAAAATGATACATTATATGACATTGGTTGATTGTGATACACCCAAATCATCACTATTGCAAAGCTGCATTTTTCCCCGTTGACAAAAAAGTAACATTATCAACACCTGCATTTCAGCTGGCAGCATATGGCTTCTCTGCAGAGATGGATAAATCATGTGACTTCAAATCAATAACTTTTTATGGGTTCATTGATGTCCAACATTTCCAAATTATTCTGCCTTTTATAGCAATGCATGTGCTGATCTCTACCTGAACATCACCTTCTGGCGGTTGCTAGTGGATTAATACAGCTCATGAACTCTCCTAAATCCTGATGAAGTTAGTAGTTTTCTAAATTGCAAAAACTGATAAAATGCATTTACTCCAACTTCCAAGAGCAGGACAAAATCTGCGTTACTCTTGAGATTTTTGAAGCAGTCAGGAACATTTTCTGAATCTGAGATACTTGACAAATACGGGCACTGGTCTGTACTGGCACATGTTCTGGGCACAGAGTTCATTCCAAAGCATCCCCATTTGGTCACACAACATTATGATAAGCTCACAAGTGGGAGACAGTGGTCTATGTCAAAAGGTAGAGAAGCTGATTAATGGATTGCTCAAAGTGGGCAGATAGAGATTCAAAACCTGCATAGGCAAATCCAGAAGAGAATCATGAACTTTCCAACTTCTTTGCACACCTAATTTATTTGTCAGTACACACTTTTGACCTGCTTGACACTGTCCTGGGTGTGGTTGTTCACCATGAACTCCTTCTCCTGTTACGCTAGCCTCTCAGCTCACTTACTGTATGTAGATGACACAAAATGCTTTCTGATGAACTTTTTTACCCTTCATTTTAATTTCTGTTCAGCACTGAAGAGGGCTACATTGTTTTAAGTAGCAGGGCTTTAATCTTCAGCAAAATTGCAGTAAATATGATAAATTGTTGATATTGCAAATTTTTTGACCAGGGATAAAGAAGTTTTTGTTGCAGCACAATATGCCAACTGTAATTGGTAAATTTCAATGGTAAAGCAATTTATGAACTACTGTAGAGGTATTAAGACATCATTAAGGATATCATAAAAAGGTTCTTAGTGAAGAATCATCTTTTTGTTTCACCGTGTATGGTGCAGAGTATTAGTAAGACTTGGCCAGATGAGTGGGTGTCACAGAGCTCAGACTATTCCAAGAAGACCTTCACTACTTCTGGCATTCAGAATTCAACAGTGTTTGATTGTCAGGTTTTTTGTGGGGGAGTGGAGAAATAAATCTGTTATGAATGGTGGATTGGTAACAGAGGAACATACAGCTCTGAGAAAGATCAGAGACTGCACTGAACAGAATGAGAGCTGATACACAGATGAGAAGAAATTATTTAGAAGAGGACAGGTATAGAGAGAGTCACAATGATTGATAGCAAAAGTCCAAGAAATAATAATAAGCACAGGGCAATAAACAGTAATCTCAAAATTACTGAATGATATGTGGTCATGAAAGACTGGCTTAACTGCTTGAACGTGACATAACTTTTTAATATTGCTCATGCTCAATCAGAATACTTTGACAGTAGGATACACTGACAGTAGTGGGCAGAACTCTAGCTCTCTCCACTTGTCTCACATGATACCTTCTGCAGACTCCTCCATGTTACTGGAAAAGACATCTCTGATACTGCCCATATTTTGAGTTACTTTGTAATGTTAATTAGCTAGTAAGTTTCTTTGGAGAGTTATATACATTTACTTCAGTGTTTGGCTCTATTAAAGTGATAATACATTCTTTGAGAAAGCCATTTTTATTCTGTTCAGTCATCTTGGAGACTGTTTGGCTTATTTTAATTATTTTGACATCATTCCTATTTTTAAATTATACCTCAGCTGTGTGTTTTGGTGCTTCGAAATTTGCTTGCCAGTAATTTTGATTTAACCAGTCATTGACTAAATGGGCATTAATGGTATTACTTTATTTTTGCCATCTCCTGGTGTAAGACCTAATTTTTTAATGTGGACTTTATTATTACAAATGCCCAGGACAAATTCTAAAATCCACTTATTATGTAACATCATACACTTCCAATGTACCTTTTAACAACATCACTATGCTCTCCGACTTCATAGATGGCTTCTTGTAAGTCATAAAGCATCTCTGAGTAAATCCAGTGTGGGCTTAAACTGTGGCTGGTCAGCACAGACATCACAGATAAAAAGTAACAATGACTTGCTCTAAGTATCCATTTCCAACAATTAATGTGTATATTATATTATATGTAGTAATATATGTAATTGAATGTAGGGGTAAATATGCACTATCTTAGCTCACTTTACCTTCATGTGACATCTGAATAGGGCACATGAAGAACACTTGGGGCTAATAAAAGGAACAAATGTTTTTATCAGAGACCTTCCAGAAGACTGTGGCCACACCCAAGAAGGTTTTGACAAGGTAAGGTTAGAGGAAATGCCCCTCTGCCACCAAGATTCACAAAAAGCCAATATAGGTCCACCTCTTACAGCCACAGTTATGGTCATGCAAGCTATTATAAGAACGTTCATCAAATCTTATTAAGGTTTTCATGTTGATGAGTTCATGATTTGCTTACAGTGGGATTGAGTTCATAAAAAAAGGGAATTGAAAGATAAACATCCCTTTAAAAAAGGAACCTTAAATACCTCTACAGGATCCCAAATAAACTCTAAGAGGGCCTTATAGGCCATTAATACTTGCTGGAACTAGATAAACCCCTTGAATGTATCTTTTAAATGTCATGGTTATGGCATAATGTCTATTCCTGGTGGTACTTTTGGTCTTCCAGCTGTCATAAAACATAGAAAAGTACTCCTGTCACTAATTTTACAAAGAAAAAATGTAATTATTGAAAAGACAGCATTGTTAAAAGTATTCTTAATAAATTAAGTAAATACTAAACTAATTGACTCAGCACAAGCTGCTTAAGACCTGATGTCTTGCAATAATGAGGACAGCAAGCCATTCAGAGAATAAGCTTGTCTATTTTTTTCATGTTCATTAGCCCTCTTTGTTATTACCCATTAATTTATTCACTTTGTCCTTCCGGATAAGATTTCACCAAATAGCCTTGCAGGTCCGTGTTTAACACAAAATATTGAAGGTCTGTGTCAATTTTTAAAGTAGGGTACACAGAATCTTTAAAAATGAAAAAATGTTTTCTCACTGATTAAAATCCATTAAAATGTGAAATTAGTGGTTAGATGGACTGTTTTTTTTTCAGACAATTACTTCCTGCACAAAACATAAATAGCAACTGCCACCATCCAAAATTGCATGTTTTTCATAAGGACTCATAGTAGAGCATGTAAACCATAAATAACCATGATGCTAGGAAGATACAGAGATAAAATGTATTGAAGGCCAGTACTCAACTAATCAAAATATGTCCAGTTACTGGTACCATATTGGATGACCACCTGGACTGACTTCATTTTCCTATTGGACAAGGATTGGAGTATCCAATCTGCTCCACAAAGGTTATTCTCACCTGAACAAAGCTGGCAGAACTGTGAGGATTATGTATTTTTATTTCTCCAGCGCCTTCAATACCATCCAACCACCCCTGTTAAGGGGTCAACTCAGAGATATGCAGGTGGATGAGCCTGTGCAGTCCTTGATTTTGGACTCTGTTGGGCAGACTGCACTTTGAGAGACTCAAGGGCTGTGCTTCTGATATGGATGTGAGTAACACTGAAGCAACCACAAGGAACAGTCCTGATTATCTACATCTTAGCATCAGCAAAACCAAGGAACTGGTTATTGACTTTCAAGGAGTGGATGCACTAGTGGTCAACTCCTACAAGTGCTTGGGGGTCCACTTTAATGACAGTTTGGACTGGTCTCAGAACACAAAGAAACTACATACAAAATAATAGAGCAGGCTCCTTTTTCTCAGGAGACTGTGTTCCTTTAATGTGGGTAGTGTTATCCTTCACGTCTTCTACCACTTTCTATGATGGCCAGTGTGATTTTCCATAATATGGTGTGCTGGGCTGGTAACATCACTTCAAGAGTGGCCTACCAAATCAACAAGCTAATTAAAAGGGCAATGTCTATTATAGGACGTACTCTGGACCCCTGGAGGTCATAGCAATGGAGCGAATTAAAACAAAATTGAGTACCATTATGAATAATGCTGCTACACATCCTCTTTCTGACACACTAACACTGAGGACTTCCAGCCAATGAATCATTCAGCAGAAGTGTGAAGAAGCGCTTCTGTGGCTCCTTTACACCAACAGCAGTGGGGCTGCATAATGCCTCACTGTGACTGTTATAGCCAAGTCAGATGTTTTCTTTCTCCTTAAATCTTCTTCCTTTTAAGTCACTCTGGTGTGTGTTCAGACCAGTGTGTGTGAGTATGTGTGTATCTGTCTACAGGTATCTCCTGTGATGGTCAGATTTTTCATAAATGCATGTGAGTTTAGCCTGCTGGCCACAACAAAATGCTGCCTTTAATATTGCCTTTTCTGTATATCGTCATGATATCAATGAATGCATCAAATTGCTTTAAATGTAACGTGCAAAGTTGGATATAGAGGAGCTCCAGATGGATGGGGATTGGAACTCGCAATTAACCTTTTGAACCCCTGAAAACTTGAAAATCAAAATTGTGGTTGACCCAGAAAATTAATTTTGAAAATATGTTATGGTGTTCAGTTAATCAGTGCCTATTAATGGATTTAAAAAACAGCATTGTAGGGGCCGAAAGACAGCCCTTCGCAAGCTAAAAGGGATGTCAGCAGTCTACAAGCATCTCACAGGGAGGGAGAACTAGAATCTTAAATAACAGCAGTGAGTCCCTCAAAGATGGGTAGTGAATCCTTTGACATGAGTCAAGACATTTTAAGAAAAAGAGCAGAGACTTTTATAGAAGAAATATAAATAGATGCTCAACACAAGTGCACTTTTAGTGGTTATAAAGTACACCTGGTTAAGGAGTGCACCTGCTGTTATGATCTCAGGGAGATCAAAGAAGTAAATATGATTGGAAAACGGCACCAAATGGGACTGACAATAATCAAAGCCTAAGAAGCAGGCAGGAGACCGGAAAAAATGAACTGACAGTCCAGAAAGAAAAAAGTTGTAGTGAAGATAATGGGTAGGGTTGCTAGCAATAAAGTCTTAGAAAAACATTTAAATCCCTTCTAATGCTTAGGAAGTTTCTGAAAAGCATGACAGAGCATAAACAAGGCCAGAGTCATGCAAAAAGGACAGAATTTTCAGAAAGAAATCAAATGTATGGATCTTTAGAAGCCTAATACACCTCAATGAAAATTGAAGTCAAAAGAGAGGACAAAAAAAGGCCCTTAAACTCTAGATTTGTTTTTCTTCTAACCTACAAAAAACATTGTATGATTTGTAAGTGAATCGACTAAACAGATAAACTCCTTGTTGTCCCACCATCTTAAATAGGGAGTGCATTATGAAGTCATGCATAAAGAAAACATAGGATCACAAGCCTAGAAGCAAATGTGATAGATATAAACAATATGGCCATGTTCATGCAAAATCTGCATAAAACAAATGCGCCCACAAACAAAGATAAAAAAGAAGATGGCGATGTACTCTAAACTGTCACAATAATAAAATTTATTGAATGGTACATAAGCAATTTAAAAATATAGATACAGTTCAGAAATGAAAAACTGAATGCAACAGTCAGATTACAACCCCTGTAAACCTCATCCTACTTCTCCAGAAGACCATTGAGTAGAAACATCTCTTCTAGGGAGCACTCACTGGTTACATAGGTTACTAGGCCAACATATCAACAAGAGAGAGAAAGATTAGGTATTGGGGAAGAGAAGAAAACACATTGATGCATTTGCCAGCTTGCATGTGCCTGATAAGCTGATGAGCAGGAGGTGAAAGAGAAGAAGCAAGACTTGAATTTAAATATGATGCCTTACAATTCTGACTTCAAATTAGCATCCAGATAAGCATATTTTATATTCTAGAGAAATGCACACACATTAAAAAAATATTTGAAACAATCGTTAAATAAGTGAAGATAAATAAAATTGGGTTCCTTTCCTTATACAATTGTTCACTTATCATGGCATAGTATTCTTTTCTGGAAGCAGCTGCATGTAGGATATTGGCACAGATCATTGCCATATCATAAGGAAATGCCCAGGGATATAATAAATCTTAGCACCCACCTGCAGCCCCAGACAGGCATCCGGAGAAAGACGGCCTAATCACTCACCCTGCTGTCTGCTTGTGCACCCTTGTTTCCCTGGGAAAACAAAAATACTAAAAATAACTTTAGAAAAAAAATGTTAAGCTTGAGTTACAACTGAAGCAGTCATGCATTCAAATTCTCATGACAATATATTTTAAATCAAGAGTCAGAACTGTTTTTTCTCACTCTCTCTTTGCTTAAAGAACTTTTTTAATCCATTTCAGTATCTAAGAATCTCTTATTGTGTTCTAAATATATTATTAAAATGTAAAGGGCAATTGATTTATTTATTTCTTTTTCTAACTAACTTACTTTTCAGTTCTTCGGACATTAGAATAAACAGTATAATTCATAATACATCCTATACATATTGGTGAACAGAGAAATAAACTGTTTTATTTTAATTGTAACCCAGTAGTTAAAACAGTTTAAAATTAACTGCCAGGTTTGCTACACATTATGACCAACTTTAGGCTTATAATTTGCGCTTGGGTTTACCCACATTTGGATACTCTATTCATGATGACAACCAATCATTAATAAGATTGAAAGCAAAATATTGAACAATATAAACTGCTCAAAAAATTAAAGGAACACTTTGAAAACACATCAGATCTCAATGGGAAAAAGAAATCCTCCTGGATATCTATACTGATATAGACTGGGTAATGTGTTAGGAACGAAAAGATGCCACATCGTTTGATGGAAATGAAAATGATCAACCTACAGAGCCCTGAATTCAAAGACGCCCCAAAAATCAGAGTGAAAAAATTATGTGGCAGGCTAGTCCATTTTGCCAAAATTTAATTGCAGCAACTCAAAATTGTACGCAGCACTTTGTATGGCCCCTGTGTTCTTGTATACATGCCTGACAACATCGGTGCATGCTTCTAATGAGATGACAGATGATGTTATGGGGGATCTCCTCCCAGATCTGGACCAGGGCATCACTGAGCTCCTGGACAGTCTGAGGTGCAACCTGGTGGCATTGGATGGACCAAAACATAATGTCCCAGAGGTGTTCTATTGGATTTAGGTCAGGAAAGTGTGGTGGCCAGTCAATGGTATCAATTCCTTCATCCTCCAGGAACTGCCTGCATACTCTCACCACATGAGGCCAGGAATTGTCATGCACCAGGAGCCACTGTACCAGCATAGGGTCTGACAATGGGTCCAAAGATTTCATCCTGATACCTAATGGCAGCCAAGGTGCCTTTGTCAAGCCTGTAGCGGTCTGTGTGACCCTCCATGGATATGCCTCCCCAGACAATCATTAACCCACCACCAAACTGCTCATGCTGAATGATGTTACAGGCAGCATAATGTTCTCCATGGCTTCTCCAGACCCTTTCACTTCTGTCACGTGCTCAGGGTGAACCTGCTCTCATCTTTAAAAAGCACAGGGCACCAGTGGTGCATCTGCCAATTCTGGTATTCTATGGCGAATGCCAAATGAGCTGCATGCTGCTGGGCAGTGAGCTCAGGGCCCATTAGAGGACATGGGGCCCTTGTTCACCCTCATGAAGTCTTTCTGGTTGTTTGGTCAGAGACATTCACACCAGTGGCCTGCTGGAGGTCATTTTGTAGGGCTCTGGCAGTGCTCATCCTGTTCCTCCTTGCCCAAAGGAGCAGATACTGGTCCTGCTGATGGGTTATGGACCTTATATGGCCCTCTCCAGCTCTCCTAGAGTAACTGCTTGTCTCCTAGAATCTCCTCCATGCCCTTGAGACTGTGCAGGGAGACACAGCAAACCTTCTGGCAATGACACGTATTGATGTGCCATCCTGGAGAAGTTGGACTACCTGTGCAACCTCTGTATGGTCCAGGTATCGCCTCATGCTACCAGTAGTGACACTGACTGTAGCCAAATGCAAAACTAGTGAAGAAACAGTCAGAAAAGATGAGGAGGGAAAAATGTCAGTGGCCTCCACCTGTTAAACCATTCCTGTTTTGGGGTCATCTCATTGTTGCCCCTCTAGTGCATCTGTTGTTAATTTCATTAACACCACAGCAGCTGAAACTGATTAACAACCCCCTCTGCTACTTAACTGACCAGATTAATATCCCATAAGTTTCATTGACTTTATGCTATACTCTGATTAAAAAGTGTTCCTTTAATTCTTTTGAGCAGTATATTATTGATCAGCAAAATTTGCCAAAGTGAATATTTTCACTGGAAATTTACTATGCGTCTGGCATAGACAAACATTTTTTTCCAAGTGTCCCATGATACTTTTGTGTGGCCAGTGTGACAACACAGAGCTGTAGCAGCCATGAGCAAAAGTTTCACGAATGCTTACTGCAAGATAAATGCCACTGTGGCTGAGAACAAAAATACCATATTGTGTTGACAGTGCTTCATATTTTCCTGCATCCAATCACACTTATTTCACAAAAAGGAAATCATGTTCTTCAACTTGTGGTTGTTTCAACACCCTGGATTTCAATCTCCATCCATCCATCTATTTTCCAACCCGCTGAATCTGAACACAGGGTCACGGGGGTCTGCTGGAGTTAATCCCAGCCAACCCACCGCAGGGATTTCAATCTCACATGTGTTTAAAAAGTAATTTTAAAATCTTACATTTTTATTGGAGAGGTACATTAGCAGACCAAAATGAGACTTTTACTAGCTATATAACACTGATTCCTGTGCACTGGCAGTGCAGCACCTCACGGCTAATTTGCATGCAGTGATCTCAAAACAAGCCTTAAAAGAGCTCTCCCCTTTCCCTCAATCATCACAAAACACAGCACACACTTTGAAATAATAAAATCAAAACATTTATTGCTATTTACAAGACTTTTCTTTCTTCTTGATGAAAGTATCTGCACAGATAAATCGGAAACCAAACAATCATTCTAGCTGCACTCAGAGCCTTGTCACACAATGAAATAAGCCTTCATAATTGGTCCAACATAGTTGTCAGACTTTTCCCTAGCCCTCAGGGACACTTAAAAAACCATTGCTCCATTATAATCCATTCATAACTAGTTCACTTTCTCTTTCCCCATTGACCTCAATATATTTTGCAGAGTTTGTTGAACATTTCCATAATTTTGACAAAGTTATAGTGAAGCAAACTCTGTGGGGATTGTTTATCACTAATAGTGAAGTCCACAGAATAAACTTAGAGAATAGGAAGCTGTTGATTCCTGATGGTCTTCAAAGTGCCTCAATATTGTATAATATACAATAAATGGTACCAATTTACAATATATGTTTAAAGAGCATGCTGTAGTGCATCTATTTGCCATGTTTATTATGTAACACAAAAAAGCCATTATTAAAATCCTATTAATTAACAGTATATGATTACTATATGTAGTTGCTCTATAGATAGTCCCTGTTCCATAGTGTTGTCATTGGTGAAATAATTTGGGTGTGGGGTGGGGAATAACATTGATTTTGTTAAACGGTATCTGGATTGAAGGAGTATCTATATCGTTATACACTTTCCTAAGCATTTTTAATTAAACGTTTTATGCTTCTATCAGTTAGTTATAGATATTTACAGTTGACAGTGAACTTTGCCAACTTATAGAGATGGTTATTATCACCCATTGCAACAGTCAAGCCAAACCACTGATCATTGACTCTAACTGAAACTGGCAGTCATTACCCTTTTTAATTACATGTTGGCATTCAGGAAGGATATAAAAAGTACAGCTCTCTCAGTGTTGGCTTAGGCCAGCTTAGCAACACCATGCAGAATTGACAGGAGACCATTAATGCCATGAGGATTATTTAAGAAGGTTGGCACAATCCTTCATCCAGATATTTTTTTAAAAAAGAATCATGGTCTGTCGTTTAACTATTTGACTTGATAGCTTGTTTCAGATTCTCTCACGTGATTTAATTAGGTGTCTCCTACGTTGCATCTCTAATGCTCATTTCCTTGTGAATGTTTCTGTTCCAGACTATAGAGGTCTAGTTTACATTGAGTTTACTTTTACATTTCCTTAACCTATCAGGTTGGGACATTTTGTTTTGCCTTAGGAAACGTCTGACTACTCTGCTGTACATAACGTCAAGCCCTGCTTTGTCTTTTTGTACAGTGTGGTATGTGGAACTACACACAGTGCTCCAAATGCAGCCTCTCTAGTGCATTGTATGTTTTGGGCATAACATCCATCGATATACAAGGATAAAATCACTTATATCATTTTATGTATTTTAGAATTGCTTCTGGGCATTGCCAAAAAGATAAAAATATTATGTTGATGTACTCCCCTTAATCTTTTTTCAGGGTTTGCTTCCTTAAAGTTTACATTTCCACTTTTTATTTATAATTAACATTGAATATGGGTAGCACTTACTACTTCTCTTCATTGAAACTGAATTTTTAAAGAGTTTCCCTTGTATTGAAGGTTGTTGAGGTCTTCTTGATTTATTTTGCCTCCTTCGGTTTTATTTCATTTACAAATTTCATAAGTTTATAATTAATGTTTGGGTCTAAGTCACTAGGTTAAATTAGAAAGAGTAACATTTCCAGCACAGATCCCTCAGCAACTCTACTGATGACTCCCCACCCAAATGTAATCCATGTAATCTTTCATCTTTGAAATCCAGAAGACCTGATATTACAAATCCATAAAAGTATTTTTGTCACAATAGTTCCCATAATGTTACGTGAGATAGTGAGAAGGCTTATTGGCATTTGATTACTGGGTACCATTTTGTCTCAGTTTTTGAAACATCCCATCACTTCCCAGCATATTTTCCAGCAATTGCTGGAAAATATTCAATAAGACTCTATAAATAATGCATTTCATGGAATTCTTGTTAGCTTGTTGGGTACTTTATGATTTGTTGAGTGGATCATATAAAAAAATCAAAACAGCCATATGGAAATGATTTAATTTTGCCAGTTCTGTTAGCTAACAACCTCCTACGTGTAATGGACTTACTTCAGCCTAGATCCCATTTGTCACTTTTGCCCGCATGACATCCCTAGGACATTTATCCGCATGTATTGGTTTTGTTTTTGTCCTGTTGTTCTTGCTTTCTGGTCTGCATTTTCCCGAGGCCTCATTTATAATGCTTGTGAAAGGTATGACATGTGCATACTAAACTTACCAAGCAAACATGAGAATTTATAAAAGAAAAATTAAAAGGGGAACATGTGTATATTTACAACAACTCTGACCCATGTGTATGCAACATTTCAGATGAACTGGGGAATAACAACACCCTTGATCAAGCAGGGAAATGCAGATAAATCAGCCATATGTATAAGGTTGTTTAGCATGCTCCATATATGGATGTTTCAGGGCAGCACTGGAGGTGTGTTCATGTACACATATTTACAAGGTGATTGTGATTTATAAAGGGTAGATTGCGTATAATGGTGTGTACACCAGGTTTTATAAATGTTTTTTTTTTGGTGCACACATTTTCCAGTTTTTTAATGTCTGTGTATTTTCACACTCAGATCCATGAAAAGCTCTCTTTATTCAGTGCTATCAGTTCCTATTCCTCATTGGCCACATATTCTTCTACTCTTAGACTTTTCTTGCCTCACTTTCTCTGCATACCAATTGTACTTTCTGATATTTGGGCACAGTAGCTGCTAAACATCTCCTTGTTCTACATTGAAAGCAACAGACCTGATTACAATGCAGAGCTGGCTGCAGCTGTCTACTTTTATAATTTAATTCTTTAAGAGATGTCTCCATCATAAGTTAATGGAGCAGTCATGACTGGGACTCTGCTGCTTTCAAATTTAACTCTATTATGAGCAGAGGCTATTTATGCAGTTACTCCCTTAGTTGGGTATAGTGGTGTAGTCGGTTGGAATGGCTGCAGTCCCTGCTGGTATGGCACAGAGCATGATGTAGGACATAGTGGGATAGGAAGACCTTTTAGGTTTATTTCTCTTGTTGATTGCTGTTTTCTTCCTGTTAATTTCTTTTTGGCTTTATTAATAAAAAATGACAAAAAAGTTAATAATTTCCTGTTCTTCCCACAGTATTTACTTCCTGCTTTTTATGTTGTTAAGCTTTTTTCACTTAACAGCCCCCTTGCTTCTTTGAGAGCAAGCTTAAAATGAGTGTTTCATCAGAATTTATAAGACTTGTTTGGTTGGAGTTTTTTAAAAATCCTTCTATTGAGGTGAAGTAATAGAAACATATTTTTTGGAACTGCTAATATCACAAAAATCAGGCATACTGTATCAGTAAATGCTTTCGGCACCAACCAAAAAGCTTGGTGAGTGCAGTTAAGAGATGTGCTTTAAGGTCACAGAATAAGGCAGTGGTGGGGAGTGAACTGGCATCCTTGTTCTTCACAGTCCAAAGCCCTAACCCAAGATAGAGACAGACTTCAGAAGGTCACTGCAGAGAAGGAAACCAATTTACTCATGACAGGTCTGCGTTTTACTAAGTTTTAACCCTATAATGCCTCCTGTCATTTAAAAGTTTCTCAGATGAATAAAATATATATTAAAGAAAACAAAGCATGTGTTCTCAAGTAGTAATTCAGATCAATGATCAGAAAGAAATTTTAGATAGGTAAGAACTAGATCCTCAAGGTGGCAATTCCAAATTACAGAAATTATAGACTGCAAAACAAATACCATTTTCAGTTATGAATATAAAAAAGGCATCATCATAACCAGCACACACTCATCCATTATCCTCACTCAGTTATAATTTACTGACCAATAAGAGATAAATCTGCTTAAGGTGTACAATAGAAAAAACTATAATTCTAAAAACAGCAAGAAGCCTTTGCTTAACCTAAACTCACAAGCTCAGTGACTACTTTAGATTTTCTAAAGCTGCAGCAGAAACTGCTGAAACAGTTTTAATTCTTCTGCATAAAGACATGCTTTCCTGAGCTGGACCATCCACTGCTTCATCTCAGTCTTTGTCAATCCCAGGACAGTGCAAGCTGGAGCAAGAGGTTACGCTAATCATGTGGAGAATACCATACTTTCTTTTTATCTGAATTAAGGAGTACAAACATCTAAGGCCATGTCAGTTACAGAGAGTCACACTTGTCTTCTCAATTTTGTTCCACTCAGATGTTCAATTATATCTTAAATATTTATTTAATTGGATTATTTTGCAAGGGATTTAGCGTGGTACAACAGCATTTATAGGATAATCAGTGGTTAAATTGGGAAAATAAACATGAAATGTATCCATCTGAGCAACAAATTTCATTTTAGATAAGGTGCAGTGAGTTACAACCTGAGATGGAAGGAAAAAACAATGTTACCCTAGCTCATATCTTCCAGCTGTAAGTGCCCTAAGGGATGGAGTGGCACCCAAAACTAGAATTAAGGATGATTTCTGGCGTAGTCGGGTGGCCATAATGGATGGACACTATAGATAGAGGCACAACGTGGCCAGGATGGTGCTTGATTATTATCCCAGTTGGGGTGGAAGATTAATGAATGGACATGAGGAGGTTGTCTGTTAAGATTATTTGTGTTTATGTCACTTTTGTAAGATACTTTATCACAATAAATCATTTATTAAACCCGGACTTGTATAGGTGAGGCTGTGTCTGAGGTTTGGGGTACTGTAACACCCTCTACTGGTCACACA
The DNA here is from genome assembly GCF_016835505.1 of Polypterus senegalus. Classification (NCBI taxonomy): domain Eukaryota; kingdom Metazoa; phylum Chordata; class Cladistia; order Polypteriformes; family Polypteridae; genus Polypterus; species Polypterus senegalus. The sequence goes on from NC_053164.1 coordinate 76,358,302, forward strand.
CACAAACTTTATAAATATCTTTTATTAGATATTGAAGAAAAACAAGAAGAAAAAAAAAGAAAAAACTTTAATGGTATTAACTAGATGCTGACACAATTTGCATTCAAGGAAGCCAAAAGTAGATATTCTAAGAAATGCATTACACAATAATCTATATTAGATGGGCGGCACGGTGGCGCAGTGGGTAGCGCTGCTGCCTCACTGTTAGGAGACCCAGGTTTGCTTCCTGGGTCCTCCCTGCATGGAGTTTGTATTTTCTCCCCGTGTCTGCGTGGGTTTCCTCCGGGTGCTCTGGTTTCATCCCACAGTCCAAAGACATGCTGGTTAGGTGCATTGGCGATTCTAAATTGTCCCTAGTGTGTGTGTGTTCGGGCCCTGTGGTGGGCTGGCACCCTGCCCGGGATTTGTTTCCTGCCTTGTGCCCTGTTTTGACTGGGATTGGCTCCAGCAGACCCCCGTGACCCTGTAGTTAGGATATAGCGGGTTGGATAATGGATGGATGGATGGATTATATTAGATTGTGTGGATTTTATGGCGTTAATATATAAAATTGTGATTTTTTAACAAAAGTAAACAAAACTGGACTTGGATTACTTTATTTGGTCCAAAGCAATCTAAAACATGTGCAGCTTCAATAACGGAGAGTGTATGTTAGTATTGATAATAATGATATGTGTCAGTAATAAGCTGTGAAGCTGGGCCAGCATCAGAGATGCATCAGAAGAAGAGATTCAAGATGAATGCCTCACGTAGGATATTAACATGCAAACTGTGTTAATAGTGACAGCTGTAGTCTTTGTCTGGATTTCCACTGTCAGTAACAAATTATTTTCGTTCCAAGCAACAGCTTTGAATTTTTTTTATAATTACACCTTATGACCTTTGTATCTGAACAACAAAACACCTAAAGACATACTGGAATGGAACAATCTGAGTGCCACCTGTCTTTGTGCCCCCCTCCATCCCCCTTCTTTAATTATTTTGGTTCAAAAATGACTGTACAGTATTGATTCAGAAGATTCCCTATTCCACTGCAACTCACACTTTAGGAAGAAACTGCAAGAACTAGTAAATATCTTAATGTAACAAATTGCAAATATTTAATATGATTAGTTTAGCACTCCTGGGAAAATAAATGGTAGCATAAAGACTAAGGCTCAAGTGATTGAATACCATATCTGTACAATACGGTGCTATTAATACACATTTACATTACTCTTATGGAACCATCCAAATGCTTATTCAAGAGTACTAATAAAGAATCATTACATGGAATTTCTAAAATGAAAACAGATACATCTTCGCTCTAAATACTCCCATTTTTCTCACTTATTCTAAAGCCAAGAAATGTATGTTAATAGGTGACTCCAAAAACAGCCCAGAATAAGTAAGTGTGCATGGGAGCACTCTTAAATGATCTGAGATCCCTTTTAGATTTGTTTCATGCCTAATATCTACCACCGTACCAACCGAGATAGGCTTTCCTGTGACAAAAAGATTGGGAAAAAATATATGAGGTCAGAAATGACTCTTCATGGTAATATTATGCAAAATGTTACTGCAAGCCACATTGAGTTTTTCCTTAGGACCTCCTTCAGCTCATCATTGTCTATACACTGAGGTCAGGTCTTTCTGTTCACAGCATTACTATGAAAGAAGGAGATTGTTGTAGTCTGGTTGGGTATGTTTAATGTTATCTGTAGGGGCAGTGAGCTCTGTGCACCTTAATAGTAATATCAAAGAGTAAGTGCCACCTTGCTCTAAGTACTACAGAATCATTGTGTCCTTTAAATCATAGCCATGGAATCATCTAAGTCACTCATCTCTAGAGTTTTTCCAATGCTATTATGTCCTTTTGTAGCTTGAAGATAAAACTGTGCACAGTACTGCAGAACATATACATGTAACATTTACAGAAATACATGGACTGCCAGGGAGACAGAACAAGGTGTAGAGCCCCAAGGTTTCCAGATGACATTTCTAATCCTTAAAAGGTTTAATGAAGGTTGCCATGAAAATGATACTAGGCTAGAGATTAATATCCCATTCTGGACAGACCAACAGCAAAGTTGAAGTTGAGAGATGGCTGGACAAGGTCCAAATTGGTAGCAAGAAGAAAAATCAGCACATGGAAACTATGTTGCAAGAGAATGCTTAATTATGGTACTTTAGTGGGAAAATGAACCAGCCAACATATCATACAGGTGTGTACCAAGTGCTTCAGTTATATACTTTTTGGCATTTCTGAGAGTAGACTTATGAGACATTGCTTTTGCAGTTAGTAGAACTAATGTGAAATCTTCTAATAAGTGCTAAAGACAGTATCATGAAAGAAAGGTACAAGAACCAGAGCAGACCAGCATCTTATCATACTTTGGTGCAGTGAATCTAAACTAATTGTGTTACAGCTCTTGCTGCTGCCACATCTCCACCCTTGCTTTCAATTTCTAGCTTATTTAATTTTACTCTTGCAACTGAAGAATAAGCCAGAAGATATGGATGATCCAGCAGTGTAGTTTGAGGCACTTCTTCCTTGATATCTTTTCCTTCTCTATCACCTTCTCATTCAATGCTGCAATCACCAACCAGCCCATAGGAATGATGCTGCCACAACCCCTACCTCTTCTCTTTATTCTCACATTGTTTGATAAGTTTGATATTGGAGAAAGGATATATGAAAACAAAACAAGAAGTGAATTCAAAAGGAGAAAGGAATATGCTAAATGAAAAGGCAACCCAACGTCTACAATCCAAAAGCTTGCTCAAAAGCAAGAGTAAGAGTCCATAAATAAAAATGAGAACCCTCAAAATCCAATCCAATAATTACAATATAATACAATATAAAAATTGTGTTTATATTTACATTTACACTAGAAAAAAGAGTGAAGAACAGGGCTCTGGTCAACACAGTCAAACCAGGACAGTCATAATACTAATAAATTTTATTTATATAGCACCTTTCCCATGCCTAAAGCAATTCACAAAAATTCAAAATGAACAACAGGGCATATACCACATTGGATATAAATAATATACCCATAAAACACTAAATAAAAATACATCCAGGAAACAGATTTTTTTTTAATTAAAATAACAGACACAGTAAAAAACCAAAATATACAAAATACTACAAGAAAAAGCTGAACAAATAGCATACAGTGCATTTAGACAGTTATTTAGAATCCTTTACTTTTTTGCATTTTGTTATTCTGCAGCCTTATGCTAAAATCATTTCAATTTATTTTTCTTTCATCAAGCAACACTAAGTAACTCAAAATGGCAATGTGAAAACAAGATTTTAGGAATGTTTATAAATCTACTAAAAAAGCCTGAAATATCTCATTGACACAAGCCTTCAGACCCTCTTCTATGACACATGAAATGCGGCTCAGGTGCATCCCATTCTACTCATCATCATTGAGATGTTTCAACACCTTGTTTGCAGACCACCTGTGCTTATTTGATTGCTTATGATTAGGAAAGGCACGCACCTGTCTATAGAAGGTCCCACAGTTGACAATTTGTAGAGCAAAAACAGGCCATGAGGTTGAAAGAATTGCCTGCAGACATTAGAGACAGGATTGTGCTGAGGCAGAGATCTGGGGAAGGCTACAGAGATTTCCTGTAGCTTTAAAGATTGACAAGAGCACAGTGGCTTCCATAATTATTGAACTGAATAAGTTTGGAACAACCACAACTCTTTCTAGAGCTGGCTATCTGACCAAACTGAGCAATTGTCTAAGAATGACATGGGTAACACTCAATGGGCACTCAGGCTGAGCTCTAGAGAACCTGTGTGGAAATGGAAAAAACTTCCAAAAGGACAACATCCGCAGTAACATTCCACTAATCTGAGGGTTTTTGGCAGAATGGCCAGACAACATAAAAAAGAAAAAGGGCACCTAATGGACTCTCATATTTTTAGAATTAAGAATCTCTAGTCTGATAAAACCAAGTTGAACTGTTTGGCCTCAGTTCTTAGCATCAGGAGAAACCAGTCACTGCTTTTCACCTGCACAATACCATTCTAACAGTGAAGCATGCTGGTGGCAGGATCCTGCAATGGGGCTAATTTTTAGCCGCAGGGGCTTGGATACAAGACAGGGTTGATATAAAGCTGAACACAGCAAAGTACAGTACAGAGATATCCTTAGTGAAAACCTGCTCCAGAGAATTGTATACCTCAGACTGGGCCAAAAGGTACAAAACAAAGACAACACAGGAGTGGCCTGGAATAGCCAATAGCCAATGTGCATACCAATAGCCCAGACTTGAATCCAATTGAATATCTCTGTGGAGACATAAAAATAGTTGTCCACTGATGGTCTCCATCCTACCTGACTGATTTTGACAGAGAAGAATTGCAGAAAATCCCCAAATCCGTATGAGCAAAGTTTGCCTTGTCACACCAAAGAAGACTCCAGGGTGTAATCGCTGCCAAAGGCGCTTCTAAATACTTCTAAATTACTTGTATCAATGGGATATTTCAGTTTTTCATATTTACTACATTTGCTAAAATTCCTAAAATCCTGTTCTTGCTTTGTCATTCCTGGAGTATTGAGTGCTCCCTGATGTGGAAAAAGATGAATTTAAATGATATTCTCATAAAGCTGTAAAAGAGCAAAATTGTACAAAGGGATACAGTCTGAATACATTCTGAAGGCACTGTGGATTTGCTCTCTTTGTAAATGTTAGCATGTGAACAACAATACAGTGGCTATGAGCGTGTTTAATGGGAGCAGGTAAAAAAACATTATTATACTGAGTTAGCTTACTGCCAAAAGACTGTGTGCAAAAACCATGCATGTGGGAAGTGTGTGATATGTTTTGCAGGCATGTGTAACTTGCCTCTTTATAGTGTGTTTTGATAAATACTATTAATTACTCAAGTAATTGTGTTTAATGTCATGGAATTTGATGTTATTTTAGGAAAAACGGCAGTCAATTTTCAGACTCATGAACAAATACCTTTTCCAATTGAAATTAATGGTCATTACATTTTCTTTAAATGCAGGAGTTCACTTTGTGAGGATATTTCAGGAACTCGTTATGCTGTACTGGTAGGCCAGGAGACACATTGTCTGTCTTGAATCTTTGTTGTGGCTATACTGATTTTCATTTTGTTTCATTTTTGGAGTTTATATATGTTGACTTCTTATTCTGTACTTATCTTAAAATTTCCTTAGTGACCTCATTCTGCATAGAACAATTTTGAATAAGCTCTTTGCCATTTCCCTAAAATGTTACAATATTCTTAAATAGTGGTGGCAGTTGCATTAGTGTGTGTCATCTTGCCCCACCTATAAAATATGGCAGCACACAGCTTCTGATATCTTTAATGTTGAATCCTTTTGGAGTAAAAACAGTCTTTATGTTAGCACTTATTATAGATGCTAATGCAATGTTTGTATTTCTGGCTTCCTTTCTTTTGTTTGATTTTTGACTATGGTACCAGTTTTACATTTCTTTTATTGTTACTTAGTTTTGTTAACTTTTCTGGCATTTGTTTTTTTTACTACAGTTTGTATCTGTTAATGTTGATTTACATCTCCTGGTATTCAAATAATTATCTTTATATTTTATTAGAATACCTCATCCTTTCAGTTGTTCACATCTATAGCATTTACTGTTTTCCTTTCATTAGTGTGCTTTCATTACGTCTTGTGTTATTACTGCAGGCAGTGTGGTGCAGTGGTTTAGACTTTGGACTTCAACTCCAAAGGTTGTGGTTTCAGATCTTGCTACTGGCACTGTATGACCTGCTTGTGCTCCAAATGGAAATACAATAAAAGAAATGCAATCAATTGTATCTCTCAGAATGTTGTAAATCACCTTGGATAAAGGCATTACCCAAGTAATACTATACATTATGCTCTTTATTTACAATAAATTGCCACTTTTTACATACTTTGTCCTTTGTGACATTCATTCTGAGTTCAGAGATAGCTTCAGAGCAGTTCTCTACTCCACATTCTTTAATTAGTATTATTGTTGATTTCAAAACGTCTGTTGATAGATCTCTACTCAAGAAATCAAATCTACAGGTTAATGTTTTCACTTTTTTATCTGAAATCTGCTATAGTTTTAGCACTGCAATTTCAAACTTACCTATACTGCCTGATTTTGTTGCATTACAGAAACTGTTTATAAAAGAGGAGTATGATGATTTAATGCTATCCTCTGAAAAAGTGAATGTTTCATTTATATAGTTTAGACTATAATAATATCTTAAGTACAACAGACCAAATATTTCACTATTTCTGCCATAATTATGTTCAGTTATATTTCATATTACTTGATAAATCATTAGATATGTAATTTAATAGGTCCAGCGTTATAGTCCTATTTATTTAACAAATCAGGGATATCATTGTAGACCAATGCCTCCCAATGTTTGTGGTGCTGTGACACAGTTTTTCACATGCCAGTGTGTTCTCGTCTATGACTTTAGTAAGACCTACTGGGAAGATGGTGAGTGTCCACCTCCTTGAATTTAGTGTGATTGTCTCAGCGGGAGGGTCCCACTTGATCACCAGACCATTAGATAAATCAAGAGCGATCATCAATAACTTCCCTCCTTGGTGAATCAAGCACAATCATCACAGTATGAGTTGGGGAGGTCATCCAGGATCACTTACTGTCCGTTTGTGATACTGTGAATGAAGCACAATAGTTGTGGTGTGGAATGCCACCATAGTCCATAGGTTGGAATATGTTGTTGTGGATATAATATTATTTTTCACTCTCACTGGAATCTACATAAAGAATGCTTACCTCTAGTTATCAATGCAACATACCGATAACCTTAGGTTACTGTTAACAATCAGAAAAAACACTGAATTAGTGAAACAAAATTAGCAACAAAAGTAGGCGGAATTTATACAAATTGTACATTAATGTCAATTTAAAATTAGAGACTTAAAATTTCAACTTCTGTGGTGGGCTGGCGCCCTGCCCGAGGTTTGTTTCCTGCTTTGCGCCCTGTGTTGGCTGGGATTGGCTCCAGCAGATCCCCGTGACCCTGTAGTTAGGATATAGCGGGTTGCATAATGGATGGATGGATGGATGGAAATTTCAACTTTGCTAAACATGTTGCAAATTTAGTAGTTTATTTTCATTTCAATGTGTCCTTCACTACTGTACTCATGTTAATTCACAATCACAAATTGTCATTTTGGCAGCTGTATTGGCATAGAAATATACCATATGAAGAGTAAATGTTCAGAACTCGATATACTAAACTACGAATTAAACAATATATAAAATAGGAATTTAGATTGTAAGGAAGTCGAAACTGGAACTGTGTGAGCTAATACTGATTAACCTGCCAGCAATTAGGACACTTAAGTAAAGAGCTTCCTTAAACATTTAAACTCTGAACTGTGAATCCCAGTTTAAACAAAACCCTTGTGTATCTTTTTCTAAATGGCAGCTATAGATTGATTTTAAACTGTGCATTCTAACTTGAACCTTGTATCTTTTAGATCATTCTTTTAAAATCCTAAAAAAAATAAAACAAATTGTTACAAATACTTTTGTAATGTATTAGCCCAGAGTAATTAGGATCAGAATTGACAATCAGCCTGAGAAAGACAAACACTTATTGATTATTCTGGTAATCATTGTTAATTCGACATGAAGTAAGGCCTTTAAGTTTGGGATGCATGCTGAGCAGTCAAAAGGAACAACAAAAGAAAGAAGAAACAAAGAAACTGGCAAGACCTCTGCTGACTGAAGAAACCCCAAAGGAACTCTGCACCCAGACTTGAAAAGACTCAGCTTCTAGCACCTTTATTTTCAATATAAGTACTTCTTAATAAGACTCTCTTTCAAATACATTTCCTAGCCTATAAAAACTCATTTCAAATATGTTTACTACTAATGCTGCCATTGGTTTTACTTTGTTTTTCTTAAAATTTTGCTTTATAATAATATTGATTTTATACTGTTTGATTAGGTCAAGATATATAAGAGCACCTGATGTGGGTGATTGCCGTATTCCCACAGGGGCTAGCAGCTAAAGAGAGATGTCTTCAATATAAAGCAGCATGGTGACTGGGAACCTGCTTTAGTAATGGGCACAGGTGTAGCTTAACTGTTTAGTCTACTTGTGCAGAGCTTAGTAAGTCTCTTTGCTTTAGGCAGTTGTCCCATGTGTAGGTAAGGCTGTACACGTGCGGCTCTATAAAGTAGATATACCTAGTATTCATATAACCATATTGGGGGGCCCCCAGTTGCGGCCAGAATAATAGTAAAATCCAAAATGTACAAAAGAAATTATTATTATGCATAGGGTGTTTGCCCCCCACTCACTTCGCTTGCCAAACAACCCGACCTGCGCTACATGCCAGCCACTTTGCGTCACTGCTGCTCGCATTGTGAAGGGTGGGGCTGAACGGACCCCAAGGAGACACGGTCGCTCCTCCGAAACCCCCTCTTAAATGGTGATACAATAGGGAAAAAAAATATATTTTTTATTTTACTCCTTCTTTGCTCAATCAGCTGCTGGATTGCTGCTGCTGCTGTGCCACGTGATCTGCATCTTGCACAGCACTTCGAACATTTTAAAACCTGTACAGTAGCTATCCTACTCTTCATCTTTTATTTCCGGCCCTGGGCATGGTTAAATCTCTTGGCACAAAGTCTCATCTCAAAGGACATGAGTTCTTGATATTTTTTAGTTTATAATTTAAAAACTGAATAAGAATCTGAAAATCTAACAACATCACATTAAAGTTCGATAAATCTGAAAAGAATGATACCAAACATATATATGTAGGTTTTAAAATAAGCGTGATTTAAAGCTTAACAAAAAAGTGACATAAAATCATCACACAAAATCGTTGCACTTTTAGGCTTAGGATTTTATATATATATAGAGTATATAGTAACTATGGTACAGGCGAACCAAAATAATGAACATAAGAATTTCCATGATAACATATTCAGTGTATAGTGATAAGAGCACCTGGTGTGGGTGAGTGCCATATACCCACAAGGGTTGGCAGCTGAGAAGGGACACATCCAATAAAATGCAGAGAGGTAAGCAGTCACATGCTTTGGTGATTGGCACAAGTGTAGCTTAGCCATTTGGTCTGTTTGTACTGAGCCAGTAAGTCTTGTAGCTGCTGGTGAATAAGGCAGGATCAAGCACAGGTCAAATGCGTGCCGGAAGAAATCTCTCAGTCCAAAAGTTCATTTTAAAAGATTTAGTGGAAATTTAAAGAAAACAATTCACACAAGAATAAAGAAGAAAGGTTGCTACACACATACAATGAAAGGAAAAAAATATGAGAAAAAATGTTTCTTCTCGAAACTTAGGTTTTCTTGTCAAACGTCAATTGTTTCTATACTTAAAGATTCTTTACTTTGCCTTCAGTACGCTCTAATTGTACGCCACTGCACGTTCAATAGAGCATGTTAACTTTCATGCTATTGGGCACATAAGGCAATGTTTAAAACCATGTGCCCTTCATGCCTTACACACGAGAAGGCAGGTCACTAACTGAGGCTAATCTATAGTCAGAGAGGCAAGAAATAGTAAGAATATACCAATTCAATTCAACTTGAGGGGTTTTTCAAAACCACCCATAGACAATGCACCAATATATAGGCAAACATTCTATAAAACTTAAATAAGTAGCAAATGGCTCTTATCTTTGCCTAGAGCAGCTGTCCACATGCAGATTAGGCTGTTCAATTAGGCTGCAGCTAAATTCCACATCAATACATCAGCTCAGAAATATTGCAAAACTAGGATAATCAGTTTTCATTCAGCAGGACTTGGTAAAGCTAACTGATACATTTGTATAATAGAAATAGAGAATTATAATTCTTCCTCTGTGGGTTTCAGTATGAGTGTGCCCTGCAATGGACTGGCATCATGTGCAAAGGCAGATCCTGTTTTGTATCCAATGCATCCTGGATTGATTGCAGCTCCTTGCAACCATCTACTGAAAAAGGCAAGTGCATAAAATGAATAAATGGTTTAATAAAATAAATACAACAAAACATACTTTGATTGCAAGGGAGATGAATGCAGGATTTCACCAGAGAGCCCATCTACTTTGAATTTATTAACCAGCAAATGTCTGGAATGTTCCCATTTGTCTCCTAGACTGACGGCACTGCTATTTGTTGTCTCTTTGTCTCGGTTGCCTTATTTCCTGGCCAATTTACTTTGAGTCTCATCATATGATGTATTGGCTCTATTGGCAGCCTATTAACCTTTCATTATCCTCTCTGTCTCCCGGGTGCTGTACTTTCAGTCAATCCACTGATTCTTGCTTTGTAGCTTAGCCAGGCTTAGAATGAAGAGAGAGAAACAACACCACCACCACCACAGGTGAATTCAAAGTCTAACCATCATATAGCACTGGTCACACTAGGACACCTCAGAATTAGGCATTGAACAATAGGCTTTGTCAAACTAGCTTGCAGGAATTTTATATTCTATGATTATCTGAAATCCCTAAATATTTATTTTCTCCATTATTTTATCTTTGCTTTGTCACCCAGAATTTACCAAATCCTGCTGTTTAATCTATTAAATTTAAATTTTCTATAAATGATTATTAATTTTACTGAAATATTTATCATTTTTGAGTAATTTCCTATTGTAATAATCTTTGCAGCTTTTTAAGGTAACCTGTTCTGAAAAACCATTGTAAAAGTAGATTAAATAAAAAACATGAAGGTAGGAAACTTGGCTTCAAGACAGAAGCAGGCTAAAAGAAAAAGAGATTGATTTTGGGAGTGATTTTTGCACCTTTACTTTGTATTTCAACATTATCTACTTAGTTTATTTAATGGTGTTTTTGTAACATACATTCTAAATAGAGCAGCATGGTGACTCTGTGTCTAGGGCCTTGGCAGGAATCTTAATGTCACCAATGAAGGCTCCAGATCTACTAGACCCCTCAACTTGGTTTGGGCAGGTATCAGAATATTATGCTAGTTTGTACAGAATTTGTCTTCATCACTCAGATAAAAAAAAAAACTTTTTCCTAATATTTCAATTCATTGAAAGTTTTATAAAGTTTGGCATGACAAAAATGGAGGGTACATAAGGTTTATTTTTTAAGAAAACCAAGGATCAAAGCAGAAAGGTAAAACCTTATTTAGTCAGCCTGCCAAACCTCACCTCATCATTTTGCATTTGCTTTTCCTCTTTTTGTTGTATCTATAGTGACTCCTTTGATAAGGGGTCTGATGGCATCACTCCAAGATCAGACTGTCTCTTTCTGTCAAACCATGCATCATTCCACTAAAATAGCTGCAAGGAGAATCACTGAAAACTTCATGTGAAAGCTCTTTGGAAATATTCTGTTAAGAAAGCTGAACACATCAGCAGTGCTAGCTGGCTCACCCACTATACAGCTGGACTCGACAATGATTTTGGGCAACATGCTGTGAGTACATTCACAGGCAGCTCCTTCTTTTTTCTGAGACTTCAGATCACAGTTTGAACCCATTTGCTTATTATAACCCTGCACTAGAGAGTTCAAATTAAGTTCATTGCAGTATCTTTCCATTAATATGGTAAAAAAACCCAAGCTGAATTGTGAAAGATAGCATAGCATGTTTCACCTTAAACTAATAGAAACCAGAAATCACACGGAACAAGCTTGTGCTAAAATCAAATGTTTGTTTACTTTTCAATTTTATTTTTCAATATGGTCAACCTTCAACCTATGTACCGCAGAAAGCATCTGCAGTGGGGTTATGGCTGATACACTGAGATTACTGCAGGATTCTCTACTGCTGGAGACCACACCAGAAGCAGTAGTCAACAATTTTATAAATATCAAACACAATTCAAAACTGAATTAAAATGATAGGAAATCATAAATCTATAATAGCATTAAAGCCTATATCCAGACCCCAGTTTAATGGTGTGAAATGCATTGTGCAGAGGTAGTTTTAGTGCAGCATCAAAGCTGCAATTGCAGCAAAATAACCAATTAAAAGACAAATAGTAATTTTAATTTCAGCTTTGCATTAAAGAATCATTCAGCATTAAATCCACAATGAGTCTTTGCCAGGAGACCCCCTGTAAAAGTTAACTAAGATGAATGCAGCTAAGGTGCTGACATTTCTCTGACTGTTATCTTCTCCAGTTTCAAGGGTGGATGTTTATGGAGGGCTGCAATTTAAAAGTTATTAGGTAAAACAGGCATCAGGTGCTTGTGGTGTCTTAAATGACAGCATATATCCCTGGAAATAAAGAACTTTCAAAATGTTTCTCCAGGCAGTGCCCAGGCACAACTTTCTCACAGACGGATACAGCATTATAATTATAACAAAAAGCAAAAATGCTTAATAAAAAGGAAAATCAAGCAATGTAACATAATAGAAATAAAATATATATTGCATATGGAAGAGTAAGCAGGTTATATGAGGGCAAAGCTTACTGAATATGTAGACCACAGAGACACATTGAATACTTATTGAACTTCATGATTGCCTACAGGCATAAAAGCTGAATTGCCTCATCATGTTATGGAGTTGAATAAATGTCTACCGGCAGGAAGCTTTAAAAACTGCGAGTTACAGTTATTCACTTAGTCACTTTCTGTTTTCCACATTCTAAGCATGCATTAAAAAAATGTAAAAAAGCTAATTATTCTCTCATGGCTTAGATATATAGTATAATCTATGTTTTTTTTAATTTCCTTTGTGTCTTTTTTGTAGAGCATGCACACACCACACCACAGAAAATGCATATTTTGCATGAGCTTTGGTTGGCATTGCAAATGAGAGCCAAATGGCTTTGGTGCTTTCAAAACTGTAAGGGTTTCATTTGAAAAAATGCAATGCAGTGTAATCAGTACAGTTCAGATCAATGGCTGCATATAATGGGCACAATTATTATTTTTTTTTATCTTTTATTGAATTTATTAAAAGTATGTAAGCCTCTATACAATCAAGTCAAACTTAACAAAACTAAATTGAATTCAAACTGCACCCATGTGAAAGAGAGCCAGAGTAAAACTCTGACAGTAGTAAAGAGGGAAAGAAGTCCTTCTTCCCAATATAAATGCTTATTCTAAGATCCTGTCACATTTTTAAAATGTTTTGTTCTAAGTGAGAATTTTCCATTTTCATGTAGTATATAAAATCAATTACCCACCGACTTAGAAGAGGTGGGCTAGAATTCTTCCAGTTGAGCAAGATAAGCCTGTGTGTTAACAGTGAAGTAAAGGCAATTATAGCTTGTCCTTCTCCATTTTAAGCCCATCTGGAAGTACACCAAACACAGCTATTAATGGATTAGGAGGGATTGTGACACCATGGCTGTCTGACAGGCATTTAAAAATTTTGGTCCAGAACTTAGTGAGGCTGGAGCTTGATTGCAATGTTCACAGGTTGGATCTTGTCCTGAAAACATTTTAGACAATTTCAAATGGGATAGATGTGCTCAACAAAAGATTTTAAGTTCAATAATTGAATGCTTTGCTCAAATGGAGCTCAAGTGAATTCTTTGTGTGGCTGCCTTGAACTGCTTTTCTGAAATGTTGTGTGAGAGATCCTTTTCCCACTGTGCTCTGGGATCTTTAAAAGGAAGGGACTTTAAAATGGTTTTATGTGTTATAGAAATGCTGTCCGAATCTTCAAGACTGATCAATATTTCTTCTGGAATAGAAATAGGTCGGAGGTGAGGAAAATTGGGCAGATTTTCTTTAGCAAAGTTTCTAATTTGGATATAGTTGAAAAATTGTGCTGGTGGAAAGTTAAATTTGGAGTGTAATTGTTCTTAGGATGCAAAGACATTATTTATATAGAAATCTCTAAATGATTTAGTCTGATATGTTTTCCAAACATTAAAAACTATGTGAGTTTGAGAGGGTGCTATTGTATATGGGGATGTTTTGAAATAGAAACAGAATTTTAGGAAGGATAGTCATCTTGACAGTATTAATTCTCCCTGCTGAAGTAAGATGGAGGATAGACTATCTATGCCTGTCTTGTTTAAGTTTTTCCAAGAAGACAGCACAATATTCTTGAAAAAGAACTTTATATTTAAACTGATCTGCAGTGATAAAAGGGAAGGTGTCCAGTCTAAAGTTGTTTGCTAGAAGCCTCTGGACTACGTATATACTAAGTTATACTAAGTATAACTGGCTTGAATACCGTATGATCAGAAATGCAGTATTTTGTAAAATGTGCAGTTATTTTTCTGAGTAACACAACAGTGAGTACACTACATTAATGAAAGATGAATTCATCAATTGGAAGCATCTCAGCCAAGCCTGTTTAAAGCACCTGATTAGTAAGCAGCACATAAATGCACAGGCAACATTTAATGCACATAGGCAGATGTATGTTAATTAAAGAAAATACAAAATTTTAAATCAACTGAACAGAGATAATGTAAATATATCTTTTGTAGAAAGAAGCCGTGAGCATATTAAAGTGGTTCTTGACATTTTAATTTTCTGTGCCAAACAAGATATGCCATTGTGTAGGCACAGACAAATTGATGAGGCACTAAACCAGGGTAATTTTTTTGGAATTGTTTAAATTGCTGGCTAAGTATAATCCAGAAATTAAGAATTGCCTTGACAGATTGCCAAACAATGAAAAAATGATGAGCTCTGATATGCAAAATGATTTGCAGCATTTCTACACCTATGAAAAACAAAAAACAAATAATCTGCATGCATGTCCTAATACCTATTATGTTTTTGTTTTTCAAAAAGAAGATCTGTGGTCATATGTATTTGCTGTACTCAACGAGACATTTTTAAAGAAAGAGCTTGGGGATATACATGATGTGACAGCTAATCATTTACTTTTATTATTTTGCTGACGCATTTATTCAAGCAATGTACAACATTTATGATACAATTGGTGACATGTTTCTTTTGTCTTCCCAATTGGAACACAGGCAGGTGAGTGGACTTTCTCCTGGTGACACAGTGTCAGTAGCAGGATTTGAACCCACATTTTCAGCGTTTGAGGTCCAAACCATTAACCACTATGGTACATTGCCCACATTACATTACAGTGGAAATCCCTGAAGTGTTATGGCCACTTTTGCCAGTTGATTGTTAATTTTGATGAGGTTTCAGAAATGTTAGGTGCAGATTACAGCTCCTGCTGTTTAAATTTAGTTCTTTATTTCCTGACAAAACTGTGTGTTCATGGTAACACTTTTTTCAAAAATGCAGAACTCCTTACACATGTACTGTATGTGATAGGAAGTAATCAACAAGCATATTTAATGGACATATAGAACGGGTTATATCTGGACTGCAGTTGCTTGGAATTAGAACAAATCTTCATGCATGGATGCAACTGTGAGTCCCAACTCAGTCCTTGTCACATGCAATGCAATGCAACACTCTTCAGAAGCGCTGAAATCCATGCTGCTTTATTTCTGATCTAACTTCTTGCTCATTCTGGCTCTCAATTGCAACCGGCATTCTCTTATCCCATTCTGCACATGCATCACTTAAGGCAAGTTGCACAAGACTTGTAGGGAACTTTCTTGTGTGGACAGTTGGCACAAACATCTGTTAATGGTAGGTTGATGAACACCGTTCATTACATTGTGCTTTGGGGCTAGCTCTTTGTTCTCTAAAATGGATTCTTCTCTGTACCTTTCCTGGATTTTGTGTGTGTATTTGTGTTGTGTCATTTTTTCCTCTTTCTCTTGATGGGATGCTGGTAAAGTTTGTTGACTTCTAGGATTACATTATACCAATGATAGGCTCCATTCTATAACAAGTGAGTCTGTTTTTGTTGCTGTAGTGGATTATGAATGATGTACTGTATGTTGCAGCTGTGAAGTCTTTGTAAACTTCTGTTAGATACTTCATGGAAGTTGTAGTTGAAGTTGTAGTCTGGTAGATTGTGGCAGACAACCAAGGACCTTGCCCCACCGGGATGCCTGGAGCAGAAAGGAGCGGGAGAGGGGCAATATATTCACCTGGATGCAAGAGGGCAGCCCTCCTGTATTCCATTAGTGCTATGGATACAGAGCTGGGAAGCTCATTCCTGTGAGGGTCCATGGCCACCATCAGGGGGCGCCTGGATGGTTCCCGAGCCATGGACTGCACCGCTTTCACCATACCAGGATGTGCTGCCAGAACAGGAACCAGATACTCCCGGAGTGCTTCCTTACTTATTCTATGTTAATTAATGTTGACTTATTTTTATTTTTTATTGCGTCTTCTATTTTTCTATTCTTCATTTTATAAAGCACTTTGAGCTACATTTTTTTTGTATGAAAATGTGCTATATAAATAAATGTTGTTGTTGTTGTTGTTGCAAGGGCAGTACTTCCACCACACCAGGAATGGCTGCTGGAAGATCATCTGGGAGCACCTGGAGCAAATCCGGGTGTGCCATAAAAGGGGTTGCCTCACTCCAATCGAAGGCCGGAGTCGGGTGTAAGAGGACGGAGCTTGTGAGTGAGGAGTTGGAGATGGCAGAAGAGAGAGCGAAAAGAGAGCATTATTTCTATTTTGTGCACTGTGGTGTTGGCCTGTAAATAAACACGTGTGTTTTGGGACATTCTGCGTCTGCCTGTTTGTGTCCGGGTCCGAATATTCCACAAGATATACCTTGATTGTCTGTCAATATTTGCATATTAATATATGAATCTTTTACTTTTAATTTCCCTAGTATAAAATTATTTCAAAAATACCTAAAACTATTTATAAACTATTTTTAATCAGCTTCTACATCATAACTGATAAGAAATGGTTCATTGTATTTCTATTTTGCTTTTAGTGACAGTTAGACAAGAGTGATTAACTTTTCTATGCTCTAGAGTTATGGCTGGTTGAGAGACATGGACACTATCCAGTGACCTGAGATGAAGACTGGACTCCTTCAGTACTGTGTCTCTTCAGAGGATCCTTGGGTACCACTGCTTTGACTTTGTGTTGAATGAGTGGTTGTTCATGGAGTCCGGAATGACGCACATTACCTACATTGTGAGGGAGCGTCATTTACAGCACTACAGCCACAAGGGTGCTACAAGGGAGTTCCGGCCACAGTATCCTCATTGTTGAGGATCTAAGATAGATGGTCATTTCCAGGGGTCTGCCTGGGGGGTTTCCAACAGGGATGCCAAGTTGTTTCATTGTGTGGTGTGTGCATGCACCCTGACCTGATCTAACCTGTAGTTCTTTAGGCAGAATTCAACACATATCAGTCTATCACTGTTCATTTAAATGCTTTTGCTTATATGTTGTCAATTTAAAGTCACCATTTCACCCAAATGCCCAAGTTTAAGGAATGTGGGAAGAAAAACCTGGAGAAATAAAATGCAAACTGATGTGGCTGAGATGTGCACCAAGGGCTCTGGAGCTGTTAGGCAGCAGCACTAACTACTGTGCCTTTGCACTTCACACTGCTTTTGAACAGTTATTCAGTCTTAAATTGTATATGGAAACTGTCTACCTTGCTGTATTAGCTGTTATTTCCCTGTTGCCATTGATTTTTAATCATCATTCTGCCAAGAGAAAAAAAGGATAATATTGAGGACATATTATAAACATGATGGGGTTGGTGAATGATAACTGCATTTCGAAGTGCTTCTCATCACCCAATTTTTATCAATAGGCTGTAGCTCTTCTTTAGTTTTAGTCTACCTGGCACAGTGGCAAACTTCACTTGTTAAATTGTTATCTGCCATCATTTCATTTTTTATTAAATTTATTTTACATGCCTTCTTTCCATTTTCTGTAAAGGTCACACTTCATTTTAAACACCTACAGTATTAACATTTCTTGCAAATACAGAACTGTTACTTAAATTTTGCCTACAGGATATTAATTAGGTTACTAAGCACTATAAGTGTTGGACATGTATTTTTTCTTTCTTTAACTTGCCTTTTATAAAACGTCAAACTGTATTTGAAATATAATGAGACTGTGAAGATTTCTAAGCCTGAATGCTCTCCCAAAAATGTGACAATTGGAGGCAACCTATTAGGTTTTATAATGTACTGGCAAATGTTGCCAGTTTGGTCAAAGTTTAACCCCATAAAATGCCAGCCATCATGGTAAAAGGAAAAACCTGTTAGGTCACATAAAAGAAGCAACTAATAAATGTCTGCCTTGCTGTGGGGACTGGGTTGTACAGCCTGTGAGCCTTATGTCTTATAAGTAGGATCAAAAATTGGTTGGATAGACTTCTTCAGCTTTAAAAAAAGAATCTCCCTCTGGTTTAGCTTATCTTTCCCTAGTGCCCTGAGGCACTAGCAGGTTATGTCTTTGCCAAATAATGTCATCATATTAGTGAAGTAACGCAATAATTTCAGATTTTTTTTCGAAAGAAGTAGTTGTTTGATAATGCAATAAACCGCTGATATTGTGCATGACACTCATTTATCTACTGAATATCCCATCCTATCATATTTCACCATTACACTCACTAGTTGACTGTGATTGGTTTAATTAAAAAAACCCTGAAAATAAAAAAAAATGTAAGAAATGATGAATGATGCATGATGGGTGACAAGTGAGTAGAGTAAAAAATGTAATAAATGATACGTAGTGATCAACAATTGAGCGGTGACAAGTGATGCATGATTAGTAAAAAGAGAAGAATGAATATTGGCTATCTATCTATCTATCTATCTATCTATCTATCTATCTATCTATCTATCTATCTATCTATCTATCTATCTATCTATCTATCTATCCATATTAAACAAGAAGTGATTAGTTATTATGCTAAGCTCACTAGTAAGAAGTATTTTAATTATGATGGTGACCATTAAAAAAGATGTAGTCAAAAGCTGAAATAAAAGTCTAAACTGGAAGGTCAATCAACACTGTAGCCAAAGCCAAAACAAGAGGCAAAAATTGTAGCGAAAAGCTAAGCATAAGTTAAAGCCTGAAACAACGAATGAAAAAGAGTTTTGAAATCGTCAAAAGCACATTTGAAAAAGAGTTTTGTTATCGACAAATTTGGATGACAAAGTGCTCAGAAAGATGACTTTGTAACCCATCACATCTTGTCTGAAAGGTCACAACTTCTGAGGACATGCCCCCGACAATGTAGTTCACTATCCTAATGTCAGAAGACAAAAAATGATGGCGCCTGTAAAAAAAAAAAAATGTCATGAACTTGGGATATTATACTGTAGTATTAATGTCCCAAAAGCTGTTGCCATAAGCCCAACAAATGTAAGGGTCCATCAGTTTTTTGCTTGTCAAGATAAAAAGGCAGATACATTCTTCTTAAATAAAAATGTATTTTACATCTTCTTAACAAAAGCCTCAAGAAGCACAAACAGTACAGCAGGAGTTGCCTGAAAGAGGCAATCCCAAAGCAAACAAGTCCCAAAACCACAAATCACAAAGAGAGGTCAATAACAGACCAAATTCTGGTTAATCTACAACAAAAGTCTCAATAACAATAATCACTAGAACTCACCAGAATCAACCAGTTTATTCAAATGAACAACATGACAAGTTTTTTTTTAGCATTTATAGGCCTGAGGGCCACAGGGGATGCACAAACCAGTGTGTCTTCGTGCCGGTCCCAAGCCCGGATAAATGGGGAGGGTTATGTCAGGAAGGGCATCCAGTGTAAAATTTTGCCAAATCAATATGCGGACAACAATACAAATTTCCATACCGGATCGGTCGAGCCCCGGGTTAACAACAACTGCCACCAGTACTGTTAACCAAGAGGGTGCTGGTGGAAATTGAGCTGCTGTTGGCCGAAGGAGAAGAAGAGGGGGAAGATGTTTCCGGAGGCAGGAGGAGAGGAGGAAGGTAAAGAGAGTGGAACTGAGGGTAGGAACTTTGAATATTGGCAGTATGACTGGTAAGGGGAGAGAGTTAAAAGATATGATGGAGAGAAGGAAGGTTGATATACAATAGACCCTTTACATACGACCGGCCTGACATGCAAACAAATTGATTTACGACCAAAATTTTTGTTTTGATTTACGACCAACAACTTACATTACGATCCGGATGAGGTCACATGTATCCGCTCATGCGATTGTAAACAAACAGCCAAGAGCGTTTGCAAGCAGTAGTCGGAGTCGTGATACGTGTATTTCTGGACGTATTTTTTCACAGTGCAGTGATTTATATCATTTATTTGGATAATTACTATCAAAATGGCCCCAAAGAAGCTAAGTAAGAAAGAGAAGACAACGAAGGTAAAGAAAGCGATCTCGATCGAAACAAAGAAGGAAATTGTGCGTAAATATGAGAGTGCCGTTCGTGTGACCGATCTCACTAGCATGTACAGCATGTCGAAATCCACCATCTCCCCAATTTTACAATGAAAAGATTTGTATAAGGAAAGCTACTGTTGCTAAAGGTGTTACTCATATTAGTAAGTCGCGATCAACAGTGTTTTGGGCTAGGTAGAAAAGCTATTAGTGTGGATAAACGAAAGGCAGATGGCAGGCGATAGCCTATCTGAGTCAATCATTTGTGAAAAAGCTAGGGCTATAAATGCAGATCTGTTAAAGGATAAGCCATCAACAAGTGATAGTGGTGAAACATTTCGTGCCAGTAAGGGGTGGTTTCACAATTTTAAAGCGAGAACTGGGATTCATAGTGTAGTTAGGCATGGTGAAGCAAAAAGAAATGGCTTTTGCTCTCATTAAGTTTTTAACTGTGATGAAACTGGGCTTTTCTGGAAGAAAATGCCCAGGAGAACATACATTACCCAGGAAGAGCAGAAAATGCCTGGCCACAAGCCTATGAAGGATAGGCTAACCTTATTGTTATGTGCCAATGCGAGTGGTGACCTAAAGATAAAGCCTCTCTTGGTTTATCACTCTGAGACCCCTAGAGTGTTCAGAAAACATACAGTCATGAAGAATAGGCTAGGGGCCATGTGGAGATTTAATGCAAAAGCCTGGGTAACAAGAGTTATTTTTCTTGAGTGGATCAGGGAGGTTTTCTGTCCTACTGTTAAGAAATATCTAGAGGACAAAGGCTTACCACTCATGGCTCTCCTAATCATGGACAATGCTCCTGCTCACCCAAGAGACTTGAAAGAAGATTTGGCTGAAGAATTCCCATGGCTTACAGTAGATTTCCTCCCACCTAATACAACTCCTCTACTGCAGCCTATGGACCAGCAGGTTATAGCTAACTTTAAGAAGCAATACACCAAGGAACTGTTCCAGAAGTGCTTCCAGATGGTCTCAGATACAGATTTGACTCTTACAAAGTTCTGGAAGAAACATTACAACATCCATTCCTGTGTGGGGTTAATAGAGAAATCCTGGGCCAATGTCTCTCTAAGGACAGTAAGATCTGCCTGGAAGAAAGTGTGGCCTAACATTATAGAGGAGAGAGACGTTGAAGGCTTTGTAGAGGAGCCTGAACCTGCAACTGACCCTGTGGTTGATGACATTATCACTATAGCTGAGTCCATATGCTTGCAGGTTGACAGTGGTGATGTTGAGGAACTGGTGGAGGAACACTCAGAGGAATTGTCTACAGAGGAACTTCAGCAACTTCTGGCTGAGCAACAGAGAATGGCAGCTGAGAAGATTTCTAAAGAGGAGGGGGAGGATCAACAATCAGTGCAGCAAATGTCCTCTTCTGAAATAAAGGACATCCTGAAAAAATGGACAGAGCTACAAATATTTGTAGAGAAAACCGACCCAGACAGAGAAAAAGCTAATTGTTGCATTAACTTGCAATGACAATGACAATGTCATGTCATACTACAGAACTGTATTGAAGAAAAGACAGAAACAGACAACCTTAGACCAGTTTTTATTTCCGAAAAGGTTGAGACCTAGTGAGCCAGAAGCAGGTCCTAGTGGGCTACAGCCTCTCCCAAGGAGAGAAAGGACACCAGGGAGCCAGAGTCCTGATGTTCTTATGGAAGGGGACTCTCCTTCCAGACAATAACCACCTTTCATTTCATTCTCCTCCTCCTCCGTTCCTGCAAGCCAAAGATGTCAACTTAAATGGTGAGTGCAGTATGAAATTGTTGTTTCTGGTAGTCTAGGCACTTTTTATAACTGTTTGATTAGTACATTAGAAAAATTATTGGTGTTTTTGGTAAATTATGCACATTATACAACCCTTTTTTATTATGAAAAGTTTAAATAAGTGTTGCTGTGGGAGGTTCGGAATGCATTATGGGTATTTACATTATTTCTTATGGGAAAAATAGTCTTGACTTACAACCAACTTGAGTTACAATCAACCCTCGTGAACCAATTGTGTTGGTAAGTCAAGGGTCCACTGTATTGTCCGTGCAAGAGACTACATGAAAGGGGAGTAAGGCCAGGTGGATTGGAGGTGGATTCAAATTGTTCTATCATGGTGTGGATGGGAGGAGAAATGGAGTAGGAGTTATTCTGAAGGAATAGTATGTCAAGAGTGCTTTGGAGGTGAAAAGAGTGTCAGACAGAGTAATGATTATGAAGCTGGAAATTAGAGGTGTGATGATGAATGTTGTTACTGCATATGCACCGCAAGTTGGGTGTGAAATGGGTGAGAGAGATTTTTGGAGTGAATTGGATGAAGTGAGGAACAGTGTACCCAAGGGACAGAAATTGGTGATTGGAGTGGATTTCAATGGGCATATTGGTGAAGGGAACAGTGGAGACGAGGAGGTGATGGGTTGGTATGGTGTCAAGGAGAGGAATGAAAAAGGTCAGAGGATAGTGGATTTTGCCAAAAGGATGGACATAGCTGTGGTGAATACGTATTTTAAGAAGAGGGAAGAACATAGGGTTACGTACAAGAGTGGAGGAAGATGCACACAGGTACCGTAGATTATATCCAGTGCAGAAGAGTTGATCTGAAGGAGACTGAAGAATGCAAAGTGGTGGCAGGGGTAAGTGTAGTTAAGCAGCATAGGGTGGTGGTGTAGGATGTAGGATGACATTGGAGATCAAGAAGAGGAAGAGAGTGAAGGCAGAGCCAAGGATCAAATGGTGGAAGTTGAAAAAGGAAGACTGCAAGGTTGAGTTTAGGGAGATGGTGAAACAGGCACTGGGTGGCAGTGAAGAGTTACCAGACAGCTGGGAAACTATAGCAGATGTAATAAGGGTGACAACAAGAAGGGTGCTATGTGTGACATCTGGAAAGAGGAAGGAGGAAAAGGAAACCTGGTGGTGGAATGAGGAAATACAGAGGAAGAGGATGGCAGAGAAGAATTGGGATAGTCAGAGAGATGCAGAAAGTAGACAAGAGTAAATGGAGATAAGGCACAAGATGAAGAGAGAGGTGGCGAAGGCTAAAGAAAAGGCGTATGATGAGCTGTATGAGAGGTTGGACACTAAGGAGGGAGAAAAGGACCTGTACTGATTGGCAAGACAGAGGCACCAAGCTGGGAAAAATGTGCATCAGGTTAGGGTGATAAAGGATAAAGATTTAAACATACTCACAAGCGATAAAAGTGTGTTGAGCAGATGGAAAGAGCACTTTGAGAGACCGATGAATGAAGAGAACGAGAGAGAGAAGAGGTTGGATGATGTGGAGATAGTGAATCAGGAAGTGCAAAAAATTAACAAGGAGGAAGTAAGGACAGCTTTGAAGAGGATGAAAAATGGAAAGGCCTTGGTCCAGATGACATACTTATGGAAGCATGGAAGTGTTTAGGAGAGATGGCAGTGGAGTTTTTAACCAGATTGTTTAATGGAATCTTGGAAAGTAAGAGGATGCCTGAGGAGTGGAGAAGAAGTGTACTGGTGCCGATATTTAAGAATAAGGGGGATGTGCAGGACTGTAGTAACTACAGGGGAATAAAATTGATGAGCCACAGCATGATGGTATGGGAAAGAGTAGTGAAAGCTAGGTTAAGAAGTGAGGTGATGATGAGTGAGGAGCGGTATGGTTTCATGCCAAGAAAGAGCACAGATGCAATGTTTGCTCTGAGAATGTTGATGGAGAAGTTTAGAGAAGGCCAGAAGGAGTTGCATTGCATTTGTGTGGACCTGGAGAAAGCATATGCCAGGGTGCCTCGAGAGGAGCTGTGGTATTGTATGAGGAAGTCGGGAGTGGCAGAGAACTACATAAGAGTTGTACAGGATATGTACGAGGGAAGTGTGACAGTGGTGAGGTCTGTGGTAGGAATGATGGATGCATTCAAGTTGGAGATGGGATTACATCAGGGATCGGCTCTGAGCCCTTTTTAATTTGCAATGGTGATGTACAGGTTGACAGACGAGATTAGACAGGAGTCCCCTTGGACTTTGATGTTTGCTGATGACATTGTGATCTGTAGCGATAGTAGGGAGCATGTTGAGGAGACCCTGAAGAGGTGGAGATATGCTCTAGAGAGGAGAAGAAAGAAGGTCAGTAGGAACAAGACAGAATACATGTGTGTAAATGACAGGAAGGTCAGTGGAATGAGTTAAATACTTGGGATCAACAATACAGAGTATTGGGGATTGTGGAAGAGAGGTAAAAAAGAGAGTGCAGGCAGGGTGGAATGGGTGGAGACGAGTGTCAGGAGTAATTTGTGACAGACGGGTATCAGCAAGAGTGGTCTACGGGATGGTAGTGAGACCAGCTATGTTATATGGGCTGGAGACAGTGGCATTGACAAGTAAGCAGGAGACAGAGCTGGAGGTGGCAGAGTTAAAGATGCTAAGATATGCATTGGGTGTGACAAGGATGGACAGGATTAGAAATGAGTACATTAGAGGGTCAGCTCAAGTTGGATGGTTGGGATACAAAGCCAGAGAGGTGAGGTTGCATTGGTTTGGATATGTGCAGGGGAGAGATGCTGAGTATATTGGGAGAAGGATGCTAAGGATAGAGCTGCCAGGCAAGAGAAAAAGAGGAAGGCCTAAGAGAAGGTTAATGGATGTGGTGAGAGAGGACATGCATGGTGACGGGTGTAACAGAACAAAATGCAGAGGACAGAAAGATATTGTAGAAGATGATTCCCTGTGGCAACCCCTAACTGGAGCAGCCAAAAGAAGAAGAAGATTTATAGGCCTGAGGGCAGTCACTTGACAGTGATGGGTTGGTGGCTTTTAGGGAACTACCCACAAAACACATTGAACACAGTAGAACATACATGGACAGGTAGAAACTAAATGATCAATAATATTAACATAAAGAAAATAATATAAGATTAACAAAAAAGACACAAGAATAACTGGAATGAAAACAAAATGACAGCAAAAGTGGACAAAACCTATTGCATCAATTGCTTAATCTAAGATAACTAACTGCAGAATCAGATTCCTGGCATATAAATAAACCTAAAATAACCGTAAAAAAAAAAACCACCTGATTTGTACAAATTAAAGACACAGAAATTCTCTGAAATACAGATTCTTAACATGTGGTGAGTGACAACTGGTATGAGTGACTAGTCAGAAGTGACTAATGATATGTGACATTGAGTAAGCCTGATGTTTGAGAACTGGAGCATTATGAATTGTTAGAAGGAGTTCTGAGTTTGCCTAATTTTGTTTTCTGTCAAGCAATATTTTTTTAGCTGTTTATATAATTTTTTTTCTGTTACCCTTTTTTGTGTGAAGTACTTAACTAAATATTTTGTTGTTTTTTTATGCATTATGAGTATAATTTAACGGACTATTGCTTACCTTTTCTTCTATGACGTTTTTATTTTTGTTTGGTTTTCAACAATTTTGTGGGGGTGGTTACTACAATACAACAATGGGATGTCAATTAGGTGGATTTTGTGTTGTACAGATAGTACTGTAAATGTCCAAGATATAGGATTTTGTGAAACACACTGAACATTTAGTAATTATCTTTTTGGACACTTTCTAGCATTAACATTTAAATCACATTTATTTTGATTTACATCTGTTCGTTTAAATTTTGTTTATTTAGAGAGCTGAGGAGACTTCGTGCCAGCAAAGCAGTGGGTCCAGATGGAGTATCTCCACAACTGCTAAAGGCCTGTGCGTTGGAGCTGGGGAGTCCTCTTCAACCTGAGCCTGGAACAAGGGAGAGTCCCGAGGCTTTGGAAAACATCTTACATCACCCCAGTCCCAAAGGTATCACGTCCTAGTAAGCTGAACGACTTTTGGCCTGTTGCTCTGACGTCACATGGGATGAAGACCATGGAGCAGCTGCTGGTTCACCACCTGAGGCCACAGGTCCGCCACACCGTCGACCCTCTGCAGTTCGCATACCAGGAGAAGTTGGGAGCGGAGGATGCCATCATCTATATGCTACACCGATCCCTCTCCCACTTGGGAAGAGGCAGTGTAGCTGTAAGAATTACAGTATGTTTCTGGATTTTTCTAGTATCTTCAACATCATCCAACCTTTGCTCATAAGAGACAAGCTGACAGAGATGGGAGTAGATTCATACCTGGTGGCATGGATCGTGAACTATCTTACAGACAGACCACAGTATGTGCATCTCGTAAACTGCAGGTCTGACATTATAGTCAGCAACACAGGAGCATCACGGGGACTGTACTTTCTCCGGTCCTGTTCAGCCTATATACATCGGACTTCCAGTACAACTCGGAGTCCTGCCGCGTGCAAAAGTTCACTGATGACACTGCTATAGTAGGCTGCATCAGGAGTGGGCAGGAGGAGGAGTATAGGAACCTAATCAAGGACTTTGTTAAATGGTGCGATTCAAACCACCTACAACTGAACACCAGCAAAACCAAGGAGCTGGTGGTGGATTTTAGGAGGACCAGGCCCCTCATGGACCCTGTGATAATCAGAGGTGACTGTGTGCAGAGGGTGCAGACCTATAAATATCTGGAAGTGCAGCTGGATGATAAATTGGACTGGACTGCCAATATTGATGTTCTGTGCAAGAGAGGACAGAGCCGACTATACTTCCTTAGAAGGCTGGCGTCTTTCAACATCTGCAATAAGTTGCTGCAGATGTCCTATCAGATTGTTGTGGCAAGCGCCCTCGTCTACGCGGTGGTGTGCTAGGGAGGCAGCATAAAGAAGAGGGACGCCTCATGCCTGGACAAATTGGTGAGGATGGCGGGCTCTATTGTAGACACAGAACTGGAAAGTTTCACATCCGTGGCTGAGCGACGGGCGCTGAGCAGGCTCCTGTCAATCACGGAGAATCTACTGCATCCACTGAACAGTGTTATCTCCAGACAGAGGAGCAGCTTCAGCGACAGACTGCTGTCACTGTCCTGCTCCACTAAAAGACTGAGGAGATCGTTCCTCCCACCCACTATGCGACTCTTCAATTCCACCCTGGGGGGTTAATGTTAACATTATACAAAGTTATTGTCTGTTATACCTGCATTTTTATCACTCTTTAACCTATCTGTCTTTACTTGGATTCCTGAACATAGTTTGAGGGGTAGAGCCAGGGAATGCCACTATAATGAAGCAATTGAGTAAATACTCAGCCCATATACATTTTTTTTAAAAAGGTGATAAAAAACAAAATGGATCATTCTTAAAGCTGCTTAATCTATTTCAGGTTTGTGGCGTGCAGGAGCCTTTTTCTGCAGCACTGGGTGCAATTCAGTTGCTCATGGGTTTGAAAAGCTCACACAGCTGTTGTTTGTGCAGAGTCTGCATGTCCTCCACATGTCTGTGTGGGGTTTCTCCCCAAATACCAAAAAGACATGCTGGGTAGTTTTACTAGCGGTTCCAAATTTTCCTAATGTGGCTGAGTCTAAAGGAGTAGCACCCTGCCCAGGGTTTTTCCTGCACAGTAAATGTTAAAGTACAATAATAGCTAAAACATTGAAAGCAGCTTTGACTGAGGGCTAATCACATTGTGGCAATGGAATCTTATTACAATATTGGTACAGCACAATTCACAAGAGACAAAGGAAAAGTAAAGCCCCCACCTTTATAAAATGTCAGTGGTTGGCAGAACAGCTGAGTGATTGGTCTTGTCATTTACTATAGCTTCTCTTTTGGCATCTCAATTGAAGGCAAGTCACTGTGTAAAAAGATATCTTGCATGTTATAGGTGAAATGGAAATTTGCTTTACACTTGTAATTAAGATTTAAGCAATGTGGCGTGATTGAAATTTTGACTGTTGAAGAAGTGTCATCAGTGGTAACTAACATATGCAAGCTATAAGCTGATGAAGAGCTGCATGGACACCAGTATGCTTTGAATGAAAAACTGGAAAAGACTGTTGAAATCTGATTACTGAAACAAAGTGTGGGTTTCTTTCATGACAACTTAATGAAGCTTATTTATGGTTGGCTGCATGTGTCGAGCTGGGTGGAACAAGATACAGAGAATACAAATATTTATTACAAGTAATCTTTTTGTTTCATTTATTAAAGTACCCTTATTCAGTTAGAAGTAACATAGCTAGAGACATTATTCAAGGTACACAGTGTAAATAATTTGGTAAAGAATTTGCTCTTATCAAATGTGCGTATATGGAAACATAAGCTATCCTCTTTTCTTTCTGTATAATTTCAACAATTTGATCAGAGTGACTAAGAACTACACTGTTGCAGCTATAGAATCACATTTACAGTACATTGAAACACTAGAAAGATGCAGGAAATTGCAGTGATGTTGAAGCAATAACAGAGAAACAATATAGCCATCACAGATGAGTCTGATTGGGTACTTCATACAAAAAACAGTGTCAGGCATTTTAATTAAGCCAAAACTTACTTACATATGATGTGGATCATTGGGCCCCACTAATATGACCTTTGAAAATGTATGGAAATTACAAGTCAGCTTGAAATGAGAATTCTAAAAGCCTAAATATTAATGCAATAGCAGCTGAGTATTCAACGGTAAAAGTCAGAGGAGGAGAGTATATGTTTCTCCTAGCAAGCGCCACAGGGTTTCAGTTAAAGATTTGTTTCTCCCACTCTGTCTTCTCATGCCAAGCTCTGAGCCAACCACCAACATTAATGTAGTACATGACACTATAATGGAGGTATGTGCTGTTTCAGTGCAGTGATGGCACCAACTCATAAATAATATTAAGCTATAGAGGTTAAATAAGTTCTTCTTTAGCAACACTAGCCTACTTTGGTGCGGTTGCCATTTTGTTCAGTAGATGAGAATACAACGACCAGCATTCAGTTTTACATGGACTGTGTGAATTGCACCAGACATCAAGCATGCCTGGTATACCTAGTGTAGCAAACACTAAATGTGGAGGTCCCTATTGCAGGTAACACTTAAAACACTCACTGTAAAGACACTTGGAACAAGCAGTAGTCCTCATCAAACAGATAGAATAAGGCTGTAGAAAAGTTCTTAGACAGCAAACATTAAGATTATTTCAAATTTTCTATATATGAAGTGTGACAATTTAGTTCCAACAGCTGTATAGTGTCACCGATGCTACAAATTTCTACTGAAACAGTGGAGCTGTTGAAAATGGCATATGGCAAGGATGCTATGAAAAAGGCAAGTGTCTTTTAGTGGCAGAAGAGGTTCAAAATGGGGCAAGAAGATGTGAAAGACAATGCCAGGAGTTGGTCATCCATCATGATAATGCCCCAGTCTATAATGCGTTCAGTGTTCGCAACTTCCTGATTAAGAAATTAATTACCAAATCGGATCATTCACCCAATTCACTGACTTAGCGTCTTGTGATTTCTGGCTATTCCCAAAAATAAAAAGTGATTTTCAGCATAATATGACAAAGGAACGCCAGCAACAGTAAAGTCCTCTACCTAAATGCATAGCTGTGGAATGAGATTACTTTGAAAGTGACAGAAGCTGCTAGCACACAAATAAGACACATTTTTTCTACAGTTAAATTGTCACAACTCATATAATACTACAAAGCATTACATTTTTAAATGCCTTTAGTCATGAAGTAAATTGGTTACCAGAAAAGTATTTAATCAGGGGGGCAAACATGGAGTACAAACACACAAAGAACACAGTGACATAAATCTAATGTTCAGAAGCCAAGGAAAAGAGCCCCACTTGTACTGTTTTGAACAGCTCACTTTTTAAGTGGAATGCTTATCCAAGAGCCACACAATCTGGCTTTTTGCCTTTTATGCAGATTAATTAAGCATTCAAGTGATATCCATTTTATTTCAATTAAAAGTATGACAGAGATTTGTCCAATGAGTTATCTTTATGGTAGCAAAACTGTTGTAATGCAACCCTCATGCCAGGAAGGGGTTGAAGGGTTGCCTTGGCGAAGGGAACTTGAGGTTCCTCCTGACAAAATTCTGTCAAAAGTGGATGTGCTTATTCACAACTCATTCCAAACATACTGTAAATGTGAAAAAATGTAGAGCAATAGCATTACAGGCACACTCTCAGCTAATGCAAAACAGCTTTGCTCTCCCTGACTACTGCTGAGGTCACAGTGTCAACAAGAAGAGAAGTAGACAGAAACCAACCTTACTTGACCTTTTTAATAGAGAAATGAATCTACAACTGATATAAAGCCAAATAATATTGCAAACGAAATACTGTTTCCCTGTCCCAAAATATTTGAGGACATCCAGCCTTCATGATCTCAGCTACTTCATAGCTCTTAAAGACAAATCAGCTGCTGCATCACTAGAGCATCACTAGAGCTGATTTGCTGAATACAGGTTTAAGTACAGTGGAATTTTTGCTATGAAAAAAGTAAAATACAAACATGAACAGCAAAACCACCCAGAGAAACCAGCCATTAAAGGAGGGTGTGTGTTTGTCAAAGAAGAGGAGATATAACCAATTACTTAAAGAGACGCATATGCAAGACCCACTTCTTTGCTTAAATCCACTGGCCCCGGCACATGGATGCTGACAAGGAAGGATCATGACTTGGATTGGCACATGGAGTTGGATGCAGATGAAGTGGACTCTGAACCCCAAGAGAGCAATGTGAGGTGGAGCCAGTAGCATGAATTGTGCAGACATTAGATCATAGAAGTTGTATGGAAGATACCATAGAAGATTGGAGGGTGTCAGAGGAAGTGGATGGCCTTGAGTAAACCTGACATGAGGGACAGATGGGGAGACACTGTTTTTCACAATGCACTAAGCTACCAATTCCTGTGATGATAAGTTGTTATCCAAATAATATCACAAAATCCATAGAAAATAAGGATCTATCAGAATAGCATTTTGTCATGTAATATAACCACCAAGGTACAGTACTGAAGTTCAAAGTTTATTGTCATGTGCATAGTAAGGAAACACGTTTCCCTGTACAATTAAATTCTTTATTTGCTGTCCACACCAAATGCCAAAGCCAGTGTATAAAGATAAACATAAATAATAAGTAGTAGATAGATAGTAAGTAACAGAGGCAGCATAAAGTATAAAAACAGAATAGAAGTATAAAGTGTAATTGTGCCTGAAATCAAATATATTCAACACCAAAAACAGAAAATCATAGGAATATTAACCAATTTCTAATTTTTGTTCAACGAGGAAAGTGGTAGGTTTTGAATTTAAGTAATCAACATGATTCATGATAATGATGATGACTAGTACAATGTGCAAATTCACGCATCATTTAAATTGTATCACAAAAAAAATCAATCAATGGGACTCAATGGGACACTTAAAGGGCTCTAGCTTTCAGGCCCCAAGGCAAAACTGAATAGTGCAGAAAGAACATGAGCATATCTGTGCAAAGGTATACCGAGAACACTTTGGGGTTCAAGGGCCTAATTGAGCAAATCAAAATATGGCTATCAGGATTTATAAATATATTGCGCTGACTTTCTTAAATGTTTCTGTCACTTAAATGTTGAGGCTTCTGTGAATGCATCCATGAGGATGCACACTACAGGTATACCACTAAAAAAACTGAGCACATATTGTTAAGGTCAAATCAGATTAGCATTTGAATGAGTTTTGTGACTGGTGAGACTGTCTTCAGTCGGAGACTAGCCTTATAGTTTGGAGTGTACAAAGTGAGCACTATGCACCTTGCATTTTTGAGTCCTGACTGGTGATTGCACTTTGATGCTTTAAATTTATTGCTTAAATCACAAAGCAGATGCACATTCTCAGGTGTATGTTGAAGCAGACATTGTCAGAACAGCAATTTTGAGTCCTCTCACAGTGGGATGTCGACTCTCTTGATCAAAATTCTGCAGTGCTAACTTCATTCAGGTTAGCCTTCAAGATTTCATTACCTTCTAAGTCAGCAGTTTCAAGTTGTAGTGATAATAAAATTTTGGAAGGATGCATCTGTCAGATCTGTCTACAAGCAACAAGGGGCCAGTAGGGCTGGATTTTCATTTGCCTGAAATATTGGAACAGCTCCTGAAATTCCTTCTTGTGTTTTTGGAGAAATTTTATTACAATTTAGATGTATGCAAAAGCCATTGTCACGTTTGAAAAATGTATGAGTTTACCGCATTGCATGTTCTTAATGAGAAGAGGTTTGCTTTGAAAGAGTTTTCTTGTAATTCACTGGCTGTTGTTTCTTTGTCCTGCGGAGTATCCTATAAATCATGCAGAAAATGTATGGTATCAACAAACAAAAGCAACCTTTTCATTATGAGGAATAAACATGAAAAAATAAAATCTGAACTTTATGTATGTTAATTGTTTAATGAAGGGCTCAGAACCCCTGATTAAGGTTCCAAGTATATTTCAAAAATTAGAGAACTTCTGTGCTCTGCAAAGCCACTTTTTTTGCAGTAAAGACACACGTTATTTTAACAAACTCCTGTACACTCAGACAGAGTCACAATATCCAATAGCCATATTTTTATACATTTTTATACATGCTGTATAGTTTTAATCAGTATTCAGTGCAAGCTAGGCAGTTGCAGCAGGGCCTGTGGGGCTGGGTGGGGGGGTCTCATGGTAACTGTATGGTTGTTGTTTTGCATAGCTTTATTATTAACTTCCTTGTCTACTTGACATCAGAATGAATAGGTTAATGGTGTTATCATTCCCACAACTCTGTAAATCTTTGTTATGACCATTGACCTTCTCTGTATGCATATTCTTGACATATTTCATTGATGGTGGTATTTTTTAATTGAATTTAATTAAATTGGAGGGAGGCTAATTGATTTTTTTTTAACTAGGGCCAATCACATTGTAGTTACACCACTGTATGTAATTATAAATGAGACACTTTTCACTTGGCAAAGTTTTGCACATGTGTAGTTAAATGTGAATGACTACATAAAAACACATAAAAGTGAACTTGCTTATTGGGTGGGTCTGGCTTACTAATGGCTGCGATCACTAGACTTACCTCATACCGATTCATTGAGCTAAGCTATAAGTGAGTGATCATAAATGCTTCCGCAAGTGAATCTACACAACAGTTAGCAGTACTGTCTAAGATAAGAACCTGCTTAACCAGATGGGCAGACTTCTTGTTACTGAATCAGGCAACATGAAGAATGAATGACTGACGGGAGAAAACTATATTGTCAAGCTGCATAACTACTAGGTATTTGTCTTGGGCATAACAATATTAAGGTATGTGTGTCCAGTCCCTCAGAGCAATCTTGATTGGTCAGTTTGGTTTTGGTGACATGATGAAAGGGGAAGTGCAAGTATGAGATTCATGAGGATGAGTGAAGGGGCTCACTGAAAGAATCACCTTCAGTGACAGAAAGTATAAAAGTGGACAGAAGTTGAAAATGGCACCTTGAAAATAATGACATAGTCTGAGAAGCAGAAACACACATAAGATAGGGAGAGCCAGTGAACAGATGTTCTGACATACATGAATACAGGGGAAAGGTGCTAAAGGTATACATAGGGAAAGAGATAGCAAATATCTTTAAATTATTCTATTATCTGTCTTTGACAGGCACTTTGGCTTGTATACAATGCAGAACATCATCTCAATATTACAAATAATACCTGTAAATGACTAAATATCACACATTTCCACAATAATGCATTATAAAAAAAATGCAGCAATATAGTACAATAATTTCTTATTTCTTAAAATCTACATGTCATAATAAGAAAAGTTAAATACTGTATGTACCATAGGATAGAGAAGTAAGTCAGAGCTCTGGCAGAGGCAACAGTAAATCAAACCTTACAATTGACCAGAGTGACTGCAATTAGAAATAAAAATACCAATGTAACAGGTAGCTCCTGTTTTAATTAACCAATGTTTCTTTCCTAATAACTGAAATACATGGTAACCTGAATGAGGCTAGTCTTTGATTATTTTTTTTTCACTTTCATTAAAGATGTTATTTAATGTAAGCCTTGAATGGAATGTAGGTTCATGTCTACATTTACTGTCTCAATGAATTGTTCTGTCTACAAAAATATAGAGGACAAAAAGTGACAATGTCCAGAAGATACAATAGTTAAGAAATGTGCTGATATCCCAACTGGGAATCAAAGAGATCATTCATCATAACCCAAAACACAAATCCAAAATTTAAAGTCATAACAGGAGAGCTACCAGGAATGCAACCAGGAATCCAAAAGGTAGAGATTGTCACAAAAAATAGGTTTGTCATCTGTCAAGTTGGATACCCTGAAATTAAAGGGAATATCATCACTTGTTTGATGTCTCTAATGAGCACATCCCAGGCAATTCTGAGATGACTTTTTAATAGAAACAGTCAACACAATATTCTTAGAGTGGTGGTGCCAATGACAAAAACAAAATGATGTTAAGGTAGACTATAAGCAAATATTCCACTTTTCCAGGAGGCGAAAAACATAAAAACAAACCTCAGATTCAGATTCTCTTTACTTCAAAACCTAATAATGAGCAATTGCTAGAATAAGCACCAACAAAATTACAAATACTAGAGATAGTATTATATGTATACTGTCAAAGCAGTCACTTATAAACAGACAGCCCAGTTTCAATGACAAGCCTAGAAAACACTACCAATACCGTTTGTCCAAAGTTGATTGCATGTCCTTCAAGGAGGCTGTTATTGACTTAATGTCCTCAGTGGTAGCAATGGTGAGCAGTTCACTGTTAATTCATACTACCTGCTTACAAGCATATTGAAATATTTCACACATTATTCATTCACATATCTATCAGCATGTTTCGTTTTCATTCACTATCTCTGTGACTCTGTTAAAACTCTTTGAGGGGCACATATATTGCTTAAATAATTACCTGAGTGGGGCAGGAACAAATATTCACTCAAAATAATTTCAGGAGGCATTCAATGCAATTATATTGTTATTTTAACATTACACTTGCAGTCATATTTTACAATTTCACATAAACAACAATGGGGAGGGTATAAAATGTAGTCTTTTAACTAACCACCGCCACACCACTAAAACATCAATGTATTTTTTGTAGAAAAGAAAGACTTAAAAAAAAAGCCTAGTATTAATACATCAGCCAAAAAATTAAAATATTGAAAAGGCAGTATTATTTCAAAAAGAAAATGTAATTGTAGCAATTAAATGAGAATAAAAACGATCCCTAATAGAAAACCTAATGTTGTCTATCCACTCAAAAAATAGTACAGTTTCCTAATTTTGTCTCTATTGGCTATTCACTTCAAAAACAGTAAAGAAAAAAAAATCCTGTTCCCAGGAGGAAGCCTAACAGTGGCTATTTAGTCAGTTTTTAAAACATTCCTTTGCTGCTTTCAAGCACAGTGGCACTTTACATACAGTGCACATCCACACTGTGCACACTGTTTTTTTTTTCTTGTGCTGCAATAGGCACATCTTCAAGATGTTGAATGTATAGGCTGGTGCTTGCTGCTTTCATTGTGGATACGTTTGTCTACAAAAGATTTATGTGAGCTGATTGCCACCGGAGAGTGGCTGCCGCCCATGAAGTCAACATTGAAAAAAAAGTGGCGAGCAGAACTAACCACCGCCCATAAAAGCACTTGCAATAGGTGGTTAGTTACACTGACCATCTCCCTTTCAAGAGTTAAGGCTTTCATAAGTTTCATTTATTTTTCTTCTGGATGTCATTTTGGTCTGAAATTCCATAAATATACACCATCTTACTTCGTTGCTGAATTTTTTCATTGGTAGTATATGTAGAATACTGAATGATAAGAATGCACTTATTCCTGGTGTGGACATGTTGGACACGGACACCGACAGGCTGACGCAAGATGTCTTCAAACTCACACATTTATTAACAACCCATAACCCAAAACAACACACAATGTACAAATCACCCAAAGCTCAGTTTTTCTTGATTCCTCTTCTGCTTCTTCGGCCACCTCCAACTCCTCTCTGGCAAGCTTGGTCCTTCTCCCACCCGACTCTGGCTTCCTGATTGGAGTGAGGCAGCCCCTTTTATTCAATCCCCGGATGTGTCGCAGGTGGCCCCTGATTAACATCCAGCAGCACTTCCAGGTGTGTCAGAAGCACTGCAAGGGAATTCAGTCCTCCTTCCAGCAGCACTCCCAAGTGTGGCGGAAGTGCTGCATATTCAAGTCCAGGGCCTATCCAGGTTCACCCTGGGGGTGGCCACAGTGTAGCATAGGGTTGAATCCCCCATCTTAGTGGCCCCTGTACAACCCAGGGGTGCTGCCCCCTTGTGGCCCAGGGAAAACACTGCCTTTCTTCCGGTACTTCCGTAGTTCCGGCATCCCAGCGGGGTAAGGTCCCTAGACATCTGTCACACTGGGCAACCTCTAGAATACTTGGACTTGGCAGTCACCTGGGCTATGACTTTTTCCAGGCAGAGCACAATGCACAGTCCTCCAAAAAGTGAGTTGCCTTTTGGCAATCTGACATATCTGACAGTCACCACTGTTGTTTGTTCAGCTGAAATTTGAAATCAAACATTACAAGAGGCCTCTCCATGTTCTTCTCCACTTGTAAGCATAAAAACCTTGTCTCTGGACATTATCAGGCAGATGAACTGCAAAGTTATTACAGCAATGGAAAAAAGATATGCCTCAACCATCAATAACAAAGAGAGTCGAGGTACTTTGAATTCGCAACTTTCCAGTACCAACCTGAACTTTTGGACATGGCAAGATCTTTCAATTTGCTAATGGTTTTGCACTAGTGAGCACTGATAAAGTGAATGGTGACTTTTTTGAGGCTCTTTGGAGATTTCTGGCAAAGCAGTCTCACAACAAGACCACCATTTCTGAAGGATTGATGATTAATGGATAGTATGTATTATTACTGCTGCTCTTTGCCATATATTTAACTGAATATCTGACATATTTTGTGTTTACAGTGCCCTATTTTATTTTTCACTCTTAATATGGTGCTGCTTGCTTTATTTTTTGTGCATTGACCATTGCTTTTTCATTAAGCATCTGGGATATACATATTTTTATATATTTATATGCTATTTTATAGAGGATTCAGTGTTTGAGTCCTGCACTGGAGGACACAGAGATATGGTCAGAACATGCTGAAGGTCAATAAGCTCATGGACTTCAACAATAACAAAAAGCACATGAGGACATAGCTAACAGTCAGCAATACACCTGAGGCTAAAAGAGGCAAACATACTTGACCCGGTGGATCAGAGAGAATCTCTGTTGGAATATGAAAACAAATAAAACTAGACAGCAAACAAGAGCTTAAAATCAACAAAAGTTAACTCATAAAGGGTTATTGATTGGTGCCACCAGCTTCTTCACTAATAAGGCCATAAGGCTCATGTAGCAAGCAAATGGTTGGACAGCTGACATGGCCAAGGATGAGGCATAAAAAAAAAAAGAAAATGTCAAGGAAAACCTAATATTTTAGTTCTGAATGTGAAAAAGAGGCATTATCCTTAGTGTGGTTAAAATGTCTCTAGTGTTACTGAATATTTTATTATTATTGTAAAACAGTCTGATATTGTTTATAGCAAATCCTGATGTCTGCCGTTAGTACCACTGACAGAGTAAACTAATACAATGAACTAGCTGGCCAAGTCCATTTGGTCTAGTGCTTAAATCTAAGTGCAGAAGCATCATGTAATTGAAATGAATTGTACAGAATGTAACTGCAGTCCACAATATACAATTAGAATACATTTTATTACCGCATGTATTAAAAAATATGTTCCAATAATCACAAACATGAGTTCTGAATACGCCCAGCAGGGTGTAATGCCAGATAGACAGAAATCCTCTCATATTATATATATTTCATTACAATGAATACACATTTCATTCAGGATGGATCCCTGCTTTACACTTGATTTGGCCCAAGACACTATAATGGGCTAAGGTTGTCCATAAAATGAAAGGAAGGATTTTTTCCCAAGCTATTTTGCCTGACCTGCATCTCAACAAAAAAAATAAAAAATGTTGTTCTCCAAAACTTCTAAGCATGTGGATGAAATACAGGTTGTGGCCACTAGGGGACAACACTACTT
The DNA here is from genome assembly GCF_016835505.1 of Polypterus senegalus. NCBI lineage: Eukaryota > Metazoa > Chordata > Cladistia > Polypteriformes > Polypteridae > Polypterus > Polypterus senegalus. The sequence goes on from NC_053164.1 coordinate 76,396,409, forward strand.
GGTGGGCAAATCCACCTACTTCAGTCTTCTGAGTTGCCATATGTTGTACAGTACATGCAAATTTAATGAGCTTCTGGAAGATGCATTGAGCAGTTGGGTAGGTAGGCATTGTTTTAATCCCCTATGACCTTTCTATTATGCCCAAAACAAATGATGCCAGGCATAGTTTGATTTAATCGGCTACATGATTTTCTGCCCCACACTTGTATTTTGTTTGCTATCAGAGCGTGTTGCCAAACTGTCATGCAGAAAGGATTGTGAAGCTATTGGTCTAATTGCAAGCCTTCACACAATTATAACTGTCAATATGTTTTAATATACACATAACTACAAGGTCATCTATCTTACTTGGAGATAAACATATCAAAGTGTACTATACCTGCATTTGCATCTTTATATTTATGATGGATATTTAATTACTGTATGGTATAATTACCATACTTGGCTCAGTCTGACTGCGGTAAGAGGTGAAATGCAGATTTTATTATTATGTCTACAGTAAATGCTAAAATTGTTGCGAGTCTTTAGCCTGCCAGTGATTAATATGTCTTTCCAGTTTCAGAGAATTTATTTTGCATATTCACATTGCTCTGAGCAAAATGTAGAAAATTTGTCCATCATTCTATACTATGAATTGCATTATTCTGTGAAAGTCAATGGAGAGAAAGAAGCATAATAAGAAAATTTGTAACATGGATATGCAGACTGAGGGTAAATATTACGGTTTGGCAGATGAGCATTGTACTTGGATTTCGATTGCAAACAGCATCAACATATAAATCTTATCAGCTTGACTCCCGAAAAAGCTGCATATCACATCAGCCATGAAAAATGCCCTGTCTGTAATGATCAACATTTATTGCTTGTCTTTATTTCTGTATTTTGTTTGTTCTCTTAGAGAGTTACTATTTCCTTAGATTAGGTACAGTAATTGAACATCAAGCCCAAAATAAAACATCATTTTCTGCAAGAAAATGTATAAGCCGGATTAAACACATCAGCACTGCTGAGGAAATGTGGAAGAGTATTTGTGAAAGAATGATAAATGTTAATATTTTGGTAATGGCTTTTAATGTGCTCTAGTGGCTAAAGACTTAGACTAAATACTTCAAGGTTCAGTTGGATTTCTAGTTCAAGGACAAGACAGTTAAGCTTCCCATACCCCTCTTGTAAAGATACATTTGAAAGTTGTTCTTTATCACTTATGTATTAGAAAACTTATGGAGATGCTCTCCTCCACAACAACCACTATAGAATACATGTTTAACATAGAAAATTGAAGTATCTGTTGGTCAGTTGTGCACAGAGGCACAGATGTTGGTAAAGAGTCTATTAGTTTGCTCCTTCAGATAAAAGGGTCTTCCTCCATTGCTGGCACAGGAAGTAATGTGCACATATACAGAGAAGATTGCAGTGTGTGTCATAGGTGAATTAACATTGAAGGGTTCAATAAAGTATATAATGCCTCAGCTTTCGATTTTTTTCCAGATAAACTATAACTTCTTCACTAAACTCATGTTACAATACAAAGCTTACTGGAGTATAAGTAGTGTTGAGTAAAACAATTCACACAAAATTGAATTTACAGCAAAACTCAGTGTTTTGTTTTGCAAAAGAGTATGCACCACAAATTATTTTTTCCTTCCTGCAGAATTTGTCATTGAGTGTCTTTTCATACATACTAAACCAGGATAAGATGAGTAACTCAGTTAAGAACGAAACCTGGTCTATTAAAACCTCCATTTTCATGTGCAAGCCCATCCATGGAGTTCTCCCTTGGCAAAACACTCCAACATCATCATCAACTGCACAAAAATGATTTAAACATCATCATCATCCTCAGCTGTCATGAGTCCAAAAACAAGCATGGGGCCTGTTTTTCCCAAGATTGTGCTGCTGAGCTTAATGCTATACTGTACATACATATAGTCATACATACATTTAGCACTTTCAGAAATATTTAGACAGGATACTTTGATCAGAAGAAGGAATAATATGACCAGAAGTATTTGTCTCAAGAAGTTTATCGTTGTGGACACTTCCACCATTTTCTTATAAACATCTCTACTGAATTGTTTTTGTCCATCTAAACAAGTCAAAATATTATTATACTTCCATTAGGATTAGCATTAGGGTAATTTTGGCATCGCTTCCAAAATACTTGGACCTGCTGGTATCCATTCCTTTCTTACTGTTGCGCTCGCTACATTCATATATTTAGGTTGACATAGCTGGCCATGGATATGTGCAGGCTAACAGAGTGCAACGGACATGCGTAGCATACTACAAAATCCTTAGCTGCAATGTGGTTAAGGGTTTACATTCGCACATAAGAAATTTACGTGTTTTAACACAGATTCTCAGAGACTAATGTTAAGAGTATACGTGGCATTTTTGAAACTGGGTTTCTGTGAATAACCAAATTATTAAAGTGCATGTAAACACACTTGTTGACACAAGAAGAAAACTGTTTATTTCCTATTTATTTTCATGAGTTTAGTATGAAAATGAAGATTTCTAGTGATTGAAGAAAAAAATCCCGAGATTCATTTCCTGTCCCGTGTAGACATATTCTTGTGCCATCAGACATGTGTTGTGTCTCTACTGGTAAGAGGTCTCACTCACTTTTCCAATTAGTGTAACAGTCTTGGTGATCGCAATGCCAAAGATACATCGGAAATAGAAATGAAACTTGAAGTTCCATGGTGGATTCAAACGTTCATCTGTAGGAATCAAGAAATAAGAATGGGTAGTTGATAGGTAACAGCAAAGGCCGGGGGGGAGGAATGTTTTCCATATAGAGAGTTCTGCTGTGGAGAAAACCAAGGAATGTGCACAATGGTGCATCTTGGTGCGTCTTCTTCTAAAAAATATATAGTATGTTACATTTAAAAAGAATACAGTGCACCGCTGTGGTAATGCAAAGAGAGGCATACATAGAATTGATTTAGCTGGTGTGTAGGCGAGTCCTTACATTATGCAGCTGTGGAAAAACTGCAGGAAAGCACAGGTTTGTGAACAAGTCTTTATAGAACAATAGTTCTTGTTTTCTGCAACAAAAAAAAAATTAAACCACCTCCCCAAAATCTCTTTATAGTGAGTTTAGCATTTTACAACTGCAAAATGAATTTTAGTATCACTTCTGCAACTGCATGTTTTAATCGAAACCTGCCTGTTTCGCTTATCACTAGAAAAAAGATTAGACACAGAAGCCCTTTGGATGGTAACTGGAGCAAACCCTCAATCGAAGGGGCAGGCATCTATCCATTTTGTAGCCCACTGTAGTTCTGTCAGACTCACAGTAACCCAGTGGGTGCCAGCCTAACACAAGATATTCTCAATCCCATTTAAGAGTTGACAATTAACCTAGCAGACACTGAACAATCTATTATTTTGGACTTCTTTGAGTACTTTATTTGCCCAGTGATGGATTCTCACTTCCATAAACAAAAGACTTTTTCATGTTTGTTTCATGTCTGTTACCTTTTTTTTCCTCTGATGCCACTAAATTAGTAGCAAACATTCTTGTGGGCACTTATTCAATATAGACAGACACATTTTTTCACCCAAGTGTTGAGGTAAATTGAAAATTTGCATCCTTACTCTAATTTGCATTATTCCAGCAAATTTGGTTCTATAGAGATGCTCAAATTAAACCACTCAAGCGGTTACGACCAGAAATTAAAAATCGAGACACAGTATTGCCAAAAGCAGATTCTTTTAATAACAGCCTCAATTACAGATTAAAACAAAAAGATTACTAATCCACTAACTATAATGTCATTAGTGCTGTACTTAGCACTGTGCTGGCCATTTAGTTTCTGCAGGGATTAACATTATGTTAATATTTAGCCAAACCTGTACTTTAATTACATCTATTATTTCATTGAACGGATTAAAAATGCTTCAGTTAATTTAATTAGCATTGAAGTCCAATTTGTACATTGTGGCAATAACTCAAAAATCAATTTCACATTGGCTATTATGATAATTTACATTATGTTGATTTCAAATTACCTTACTAAAAGCAGTTGGATCAGCAGTATCTGATGCATTACAATCTTGTTTCTTAATTCTGCTCATTTCCCATGTCTGTACGGTAAAGTTCTTTAGAACAAGGGTAGTTTATAAAACAGTAAATACTGTAAATACTACAGAAAATGCAGTCACAGTTCATTCTAACTTGGGAGCTTGTGGGATAACACAGGGACCTCCAGATGTCTCAAAGGATGCTCTTCTGTCTATCTAGGAAGGATTCAGAAAAATCTATAGAGAGAAATGACTCAGGAAGTAAAAAAAGACACAAAACAAAAACTAGTGGGAGGCAACCATGGCCCATAAGGTTGGATGCAATGAGCAACATGTCACTTCTAGGCACTTGCACTGGAAACACTCAAGAATGAAGGAGCAGTTCACTTCCACAGCATGATAGAGAAGAACCTCAAAAGAGGGCAGGCCAAAGGCGTTCATTGATAGATTATGAAAGAGATCTGATTCTGCTGACAAGTGCAAAGGCTGGTTCCAGACACTGCTGGTACACAAATGAACCAAGCTGTGTGGTGAATTTTATATAGACCCATGCTAGTGACTGGAGGAAGCCAAGGAAACTGGGCAAAAACACCACTCTTCTTGTTTGTTATTATTGTGTGCCCTTTAAGAATTATATAAATAAACTCACTGCGATTGCTGGAATAGAAATGCTGCTTAAAGCCATTGCGTTCTAGTTGCCTGAGCACATCCCAAAAGTCAAAATAACTAAATACTAAAGCCAAACATACTGCATGCTTCAATGCATATGTTAATACGTCTTTTTCCACCGTGGCAAGGGTGAAGCAAGAAAAGAAAAAAACACTACTCAGGTCATGCAAATATTGTGTCTCCGTGAGGAGCAGCTGTGTCACATTTTACAAATCTCATTGGCTGTGTACCCTTATCATTTGGCAATCTGGTTTGAGAAAGCAGTTTACCTTCAACATAAAAACAGGAAAAAAAAACAAAAAAAAAAAGAATGTCCTGTTCTTCATAATTGAGAGAACATTAGCTTTGCTTACAAGGAAAGCATGTTTGTAGCCAAGCTGATATTGTGAGCTGAGGAAATGTCACACATTGAGGACTTTTATGGTTCTGGAATGAGCTCAGAAATTTAACAAAATTGATTTAAATCAAGCTTAACAGATGCAGGTAGATGAAAATTGTTAAGAAGTGCTGCTCACTCTGTAGTATCACGAATGTGTTCTTATGATTTTAATCAGGTATAATTAAAATTTATTAGAACCTTCCCTGAAATGTTTATCCACCTCAAAGCCCCTCTACACTTCTCTTCAGCCTGATGTGAAGCACTGTATGTGCACTTTTGTGTTCATGCCTGGTGACACTCACTACTGCATACACCCTATGTGCATCAAGACAGGCAACAATTAACTCTTAAACCATATACTCTGATATGCACACACTCATGCTGAATAGATCCAGTTATGTAGTATTTGAAATGCACTGCAGTTGATTATTGTTGTTACTGTTAGCATTTAATAGCACAAACAAGGCCTGATTAAGACCCGCACAGGCTCCTGGGTGTCAAAGCCCAAAATGGCCCCCTCACATATCCTCACTACCTCACTAGGCACATGCAGATACTCAAACATTATGAACATCATAAAGTATATGTCAATAATAAATTAAGTACAGAGACCGAAGTAAAAAGAGTCTCAAACTTTATATATAATTTCCTTTTTTGTTCTTTGTTGATTTAAGAAACTTATTTATGATCATCTGTATTCTGATAGCAGAGTTAAAGTACATCTAACATTTTAAAAAGACCTATGCCACAAGGAGACATGTAAACAGCATTTTGGGATTGCTTATTGCATCACATAAAATAAAAAACGGTTTGTTCAGGTTTGGCGGTGTTTGGTGAGTTATTTCCTGCAGTGGACACGTTGTCCTCCACATTTCTGCTCACGTCTTTGCCAGTGTTATGGGATGCCACAGAATCAGACTGCACATTACTGCTAGAAGCAACAACAGAATAATGGGGCATTCAGGATTGTCCAGTTTGTGAATTTTGGGGAAAAGGAAAATGAGGCATTTGGTGCTCAGAGGCAATTCCTTTCTTTTGAAGAGAGGAGAAATGGTAGAGCTAAGCTCCAGCTTATTAATTCTCTGTCAGATTCTATGTGAGGAGACGATAGGTGGCTGTATTAAAAAGTATTTTTGAAGCTTCTGCAATATAATGGTCCTTCTGCCAGAATGCCACCACATCCCATTGTTTGCAGACTTGATGACAATATCATCTCAGTGGAGTAGGGTGTAGTGCCTGAAGTTCAACTTTGGTAAGGATGGACCTATGATTATTAGGACAAGTTTACTACGAATATGGGTTGAGCAGTGAATGATGAAGTAATGAACAGATGCCAAATGTCTGGCTGGCGAAGTTCAGAAACTCTGCTTGAGATTAATGCAATTGATGTCTTCAGAGATAGGATCATTGTCTCTCACAGTGCTAGTTTCTTCTGCCAAAATGAATCCTGCAATAAAAGTGACTAAGGTCGATGTGTACTTGGGGATTGTCCAACTTTTTTGATGCTGAAAACAAAAACAGACCCTTGCTGAGTAATTGCTTATAATTGGTTAGAATCTTCTCTGAATTAGTACATTGATTGCCAGAGTTCATTATCTTTACCTTGATTTGGTTTGACTTACACCAGGGACAGTATAGCTGACTCTCTCTTTATTGCACTTCACAAAGAGTTGTGGAACTCTGGAACAAACTACTGAGACAAGTAGTGGAAGCAGAAACACTGATAACCTTTAAGAAAATTCTGGATGAGATATCGCAGTATATTAGCTAAACAAACGCGCTTGATGAACTGAATGGTCTCATTATGTTTGTCAAATTTCTTATGTTTGTGACTCCAGACACCAGGTAAAAGTCCAAGATTCGACTTTACTAAATCACCACAGTGCACAAAGCACCCTCTCCTCCACTATATTCATAAACCAATACACTAATCACAATAATACATTCCTCCACTCCCAGACGCATTGCCACCCTTCCACCCAGCTCAGCTCGCCGTCTGGGAGCTCCCACAATCCTTTTAAATACCCTGACCCGGAAGTGTTCTAATCCCCAGTCCATGTGACTCTCAATCACTTCCAGGTCAGGTAAAAAGTCCTTTTCTTACCCTGGAAGTACGTCATTCCCCTTGTCCATGTGTGCTTCCGGGGCGTAGGGAAAATGTTCCTCCCTGCAGTGTCCCCTAGTGGTCCGCATGGCATCCAGCAGAGCTGCGTATAAAAACTACAATGTCCATGATGCCCTGCTGGTCTTCTGGGGACCTCTAATCTGCAAGGAGGGCTCCACCTGGCAGCTTGTGGGTATTGGCCGGGATAAACGGCCGGCCATCCATCACATGTTCTTATATGTTTATATGTTCATCAGATGAACAAGTGTGTCCTTAAGTTACCACTTGGGGCCTGCAGACTTTTTTGCCTCATTTGCCACTTTATGCCAGTTCAAGCTTTATGCAAAGCAACATGACCACACAACTTTGCATTGTATCCAATGCACTACAAACCCCGTCACACAAAATCACACAGCAACTGCTATTTCCACTGGGAGCTGTTTGGTGCTGCTTGCCAGTCTAGAGAACTTCAGCTGGGTTCTTAATAGCTCCTCAATGCCTCTTTTATTCCAGGACCCTCAAAATATCGAGCCATTCCAGATGTTACCTCCCCTAGCATCTCCTGCTTATCCACACTGGCACTTTGAAGGGCTCTGCAGCTGGCATTGTGCATTCTGCTTATTACACTGGTCAACAAGCATTTTGCTACTTGGATTCTTTCATCTGTACTTTAACAAATTTCACTTGCTGACTCCAAATCTGAAAACCGTTTTCGTCCAGCACGTCCCGTTTTCTAGTTATGATGTTCCAGGTTCCAACTAGGGTGACTGAACAGTAAAGACGATGCATTTCAGCATTTAAGAAATAAGTCTGGTCTCAAGAAAAGAGAAGTCAAAATTAAGGAAGGTGTTTTTGTTGTCCCTGAAATCTGTGAACTGATACTTGGCTTTAGTTTCTTTTTGAACTCATTGTCAACTGAATCAGCACCCTCATTCATGCAGGTTGTCCAGCATTTTCTTGACAGTCACAAAGCACAGAATTATGCTGAGCTTGTGGAGAATATAATGAAAGTATATTAGCTTACGGAAGCCAGAATGTCACTGAAGATGCATTTTTTACATTCTCATCTTGACTTTTTTCCACCAAATCTAAGCGATGTCAGTGATGAGTATAGGGAAAGATTTCATCAAGATATAAAGGTGATGGAAAACTGATATTGGGGAAAATTTACTCTGAGCATGATGGGTGACTACTGTTGATTCTTGCAAAGAGAGACAGATGTGCAGTACAAGCGGAAAAGCGAGTGCCTCCAACATTTTTGGGCACGGTGACCTCATTTTTATATTGAGGTAAATTGACATAAATATACTTTTAACATATCTTTGGTATCTTCTTCTGGGTTGTTTTCAGAATAAACACATCAAAACAATTTTTCGTGGGACAGAGTCCAAACTCCAGATATCGTGTTGATATATTATATTGATATTCAAAAGTGTCAAAACGTCAATGATGTGTATTTGAAAAACCTGACATGCTAGCTTAATTCCAATTTCATATATGAAATGAGTGTAAAAAACTTAAGAAAGAGCTGCTCTGAAGTTCCCAGAAGTAAACAAAATATATTTTTTGTAGACCAGTGTTATGTATTGTGCTATCCCTTATTTCCATGCCATGTAAATGCCCCCTTCGCCCAGCAACCACTTAACAATTGACTGACTAACAAAAATATATCTTGTAGCAGGATTGCTGCAGGTTGCTCCCCTTCTAAACCCAAACCTACAACCTTGAAAAAGTCATCCCACCTGCTTAGCAGCTTATCTCACACACCGAGAGGATCAGACTTTTATACTGAGAAGCCACAATCTCTTTTCTCAGTATGGGAGAGTAAGTTCACTGCACTGCTCTAGCTCTACTCTACTCTATTAGTATATTCTTTACAATATTACATACTAGCAAAATACCCGCGCTTCGCAGCAGAGGAGTAGTGTGTTAAAGAAGTTAGTTATGAAACAGAAAAGGAAACATTTTAAAAATAACGTAACTTGATAGTCAATGTAATTGTTTTGTGACTGTTATGAGTGTTGCTGTCATCAAGGATTTGATTATCATTATTTGTTTCAATCAGGTTCGTATTTGGAGGATGTGTTGTGTTCAAGTTACATTCCGTGTTTGTCTAGTCTATCCCTGACCATCTCATCTTCGTTGTCAACCATTGTAAAGATAACAGGTTTCATTCATCGAAGTGATCACTACCCAAATCGGTACTCGTGAATCTAAGATGTTCAACAGGCATTCCCGGTATTAAGTTGTGGATTTGCATATTAATATTATATTTGAATATTAAGCGGCAGCATGTCTATGAACGTAAAAAAGTTTCTCTCACACTTTTGCTGAGTTTGTGCCAAACACTATTCTATCCCTGACCATCTCATCTTCGTTTGCATAAGCACAGTCCTTCACCCGCAATTTTAACTCAGTTACAAAGTGATCAAAAGTCTTGTTTATACCCTGCATCCTCTCAGTAAACTTCTATCTCGCGAATATCATATTTGTCTTAGGCATGACAAATGCCAGCGGCAGTGTGTCTATGAACTTAATTTAAAGTTAAGCTTTACACCTTGCTTTCTTATTCATTTGCATAAGCACAGTCCTTCACCAGCAATTATTTAATGCTAGCTCAGACCCGGCACTTAAAAGTTTCTCTCGCACTTTTGCTGAGTTTGTGCCAAACACTATTCTATCCCTGACCATCTTCATTTGCATAAGCACAGTCCTTCACCAGCAATTTTAACTCTGTTCCAAAGTGATCAAAAGTCTTGTTTATATCCTGCGTCTTCTAATTAAAAAAGTATCTCGTAAATATCGTATTCGTCTTAGACATGACAAACGCCAGCAGCAGCGTGTCTATGAACTTAATTTAAAGTTAAGCTTTACACCTTGCTTTCCTATTCGTTTGCATAAGCACAGTCCTTCACCAGCAATTTTAACTCCGTTACAGCAATTTTAGCTCCGTTACAAAGTGATCAAAAGTCTTGTTTATACCCTGCGTCTTCTCATTCAACTTGTATCTCGCGAATATCGTATTCGTCGTAGGCATGACAAACGCCAGCAGCAGCATGTCTATAAACTTAATTTAAACTTAAGGTTTGTTTGCTTTGTTTCTGCAGTAGCTGCACTTATGAATATACTTGTATGCGTCACTCGCTTCATATTCTTTTGCTGCCTTCTCAATTGTGTAATGCGTTTTTTGTTCAGCGCTCTTTGGACCTCTTGCTTGTTCCCTGCGTACTGCGTTCACAGTGAGTCACTCGGAGTACATGCATCGAAGGTTTTCAGCTGTGCTTGTGCTATCTCGTGCGATCTTGCGATGTCCATGGCTTTATTTAATATTAGCTAAGACCCGGCACTTAAAAGTTTCTCTTGCACTTTCGCTGAGTTTGTGCCAAACACTAGTCTGTCCCTGACCATCTCATCTTCGTTTGCATAAGCACAGTCCTTCACCCGCGAATATTTAGTGGCAGTGTGTCTATTGGATTGCTGCTGACGGACGGCCTTATATGGGCAGGCAATCAATTACGAGCTGCAGGCTATGGCCGTATATATGTATGTAAGTAGGTTCCAGTTATGACTGTTACACGTAGAATTTCGAAATGAAACCCGCCTAACTTTTATAAGTAAGCTGTAAGGAATGAGCCTGCCAAATTTCAGCCTTCTACCTACACGGGAAGTTGGAGAATTAGTGATGAGTCAGTGAGTGAGTGAGTCAGTCAGTCAGTCAGTCAGTGAGGGCTTTGCCTTTTATTAGTTAAAAAAATTATCATATTTATTTATTTAAAATTTACATTGTTCATTTCTTCATTATGTAATTTTGCTTGTTGAATCTGTAGCTAAAATAATTTCTTCTAATGAATTTCATTAAACCTGCTTTATCCAGTTCAGAATCACGGGGGAATTATTATAGTATGTTCAAACATAAGACAGCAGCTCCTCGGGATGCAGTGCCAGTCCACTGCAGGGCACAGAGTAGTCACAGAATAACCCACAGAAACATGGAAAGGATATGCATAGTCTACACCACTAGAGTCCAAACCAGGGTTCAAATCCAATACTTTCTTAACTTTGCCAACCACTGTGGCATTATGCCAACAAAACTATAATAAGTAATAAAACATTAACTGCATATCAGCTTTTTGTTTTCCACTATATATTAATGATAATAACCTAACCTAATAAATTTCATTGACCCTTTCCAGAACTGCTTCCTTGCGGGCCCATATCAGGTTTAGAAAAAATAACAGGGTTGTTCCTGTAAAATGTTGAGAAATGTATTTATCCATTTTCTGTACCTTTTGAAACACCTCAGGACATAGGGTGCAGGACTATTTTACGTTAAGCTCATTTGGTTAGAAGCTTTTTTTAAATGCACAAATACGGCGATGAAGAAACACTTAATTACATCTATTCCCTGATTTCTGAATAGCTCTTGAAGTTTTTCCAAACCACCAGACTGCCCTAAACCTTAACACATTGCTTAGGAGAAGAATGCGCACGCCTCCCCCTCTGCTTGATTTACATTACAAGCTGGACTTGTCGTTGTCATGTCTGCAGGGCCAGTCTGAGTGACTGAGGTCATCCGTTTTTCTTTTCAGCATGTCTGCTTCGTAACATCTTTCTCCTCACTTCCAGAGGCAAGGAAGTCTAAATGGCTGTTAAGACACCCCCATGGCGATTTCCTATATTACTAACCTTGACTTGTGTGACTGGCTTACAGACTAAAGAGCAGTCGAAACATCTACACTTGTAATTACCTGCTCTCCTTTGGGAGTTAATAAGTTATAGCGGCATGTATCCTCAGAAAACTCAGCAGCAGACTCATTAAGAAAATGGACAATTAACTATTGGGGTCCCAGCACAAATCACCACCTTCAATAAAGAAGTAAACTTGGCACGCAATTAAAAATGATTTCTTTTACCCTTTTGGAATGTTAGAACAGCAATATTGATATTAGCTCAGATTGGTGCAGGCCCTGGTTGCTCCAAGCACAGATTAGCTCTGTTTGAGGATCACACAAATAACAGTTTACATAATTGCATGGAAGTCTGGAACAGTGTAATTTACAGTCTACTGACTCTAATTCTCTATTATTTGACAAAGAAAGAAGTGTAATACTGTAATTGTGTGGTACGCCTGCATTGCTGATTGCTTATGTTGCTTCCATGTGGTGAGCCATATTCAGCACATCGTAGGCAGCCACTCCGCCCATTGTTGTCCACTGCTGCTTTAAGATTTTCTGGATTTATATTGGGGATTTAACATTGCCGCGTTTATACTCAAACATATAGTTAGAACAACATGAAATCTGGTTGTGAACTTTCATTGAGGTGATGTGGCATAAATAGCACATCTTAGCAAAACAACGCACACCAAAGCAATGTTACATTTACACTGACTATAGGATATTTAAGGGCCAATTTTAGCAAATATGCTTAGACATTTATTTTATTTTACATAATTTATTACTTACTTGAGTAATAAAATGAACCTTACTTTTTAATATTTTTGTATAAGGCTTTATATTTTTCTTGATTGTCACATGCCATCTAAGCAGTATTCCTGTAGGCGACACTACAGGTTTCTTGTAGCTGGCACTCATTTGATTACCAGCATTATCATAATAATTAAACCAATTGGGGACTCAGTTCAAGTTATGTTTATTGAAGCAATTAATTTGTTGTTGAATTTGGTGTTTAGTGATACCAGACAATTAGTTTACAATGAGTGATAAAAACAAGACCCATTCAAAAATAACAAGGCACATTCCACTCTACACACACACTAAAACATTGTGCCAAAGTTAGAATGTACGCAGAATACTGATGGATTTAATTTATTCTGCTCAACATGCAATTTATCTTTGACTACACAGTGTAGATAAAAGGCGACAGTATCAGAAACCTTAATGGGAAAGCATGCAGAGAATGGTAAGATGATTTAAGTTATGATTTATTTGAGTTATTGATTAGTGCTAATATTCTTCTTGAAAAAGGAGGTCATCCAAAATTAAGTTTTTTTCCAATAAGCTTATGATAAATGGAGGAGTAATTTGAACATCAACTTCACAAGAAGCATTTATGTCTAACTGCTGAGTCCTGCAAAACCATACTTAGGGAACTGATCAAAATAACTTACATCACCTCTGCTGTTAGCAAAAAGTTAAAAAAGCAAACGATAATTATATTCTACAATTTTGCTTGGTGCAAAGTCAAAGAATTCTGCCTACAGCAACTCTGGCAAGAAATACTGTACATAGCGAATCCTCCTCGTAACAAGGGCAAGTTTAGTTTTGCCCTCTCTTAAAGATAAGTGGTCTAAGAGGGGCTTTTACACTGGAAGGCTACCTTCTGCACTTAACACAACACGTGAAGCCTGCACCATGGGTTGTCAGACTTTGCAGTGAATCATTCATGATTTATTAACTTTACTTTAAAGTCTGTAATTAAGGAACTCACACCATACAGCAATACATAACAGGAAAGTGTGAGTTTGAACCTCTGTTACCTGAAAGGCAAGACTAGCATGATTGTGTCTAATGTGTTAATTCTATTCCTAATTTTTGGGCATGTTGTTGTTGTTATATATTGTCATTTGTGTGGTTCTGGGAGACCTTAGGGCTCATTTAATAACTGTTACACTCTTAACCAGAGGGTGGCGCTTTTGTCTAATGCTTTTTCTCTTTTCCCCTCTACAGAAAGGATGATTGAAAAACTCCCCCTTCACTGATGTCACTGCTGGTTTCCACCCTACTGAACCTGCCCCTTGCAGCTTGCAAACATCATAACCAACTCTAACACCACCGTGGGGCAGTCTAAAGAAGGCTTGTGCCCGAAGAAGACAACTTTTAATCAATACAGACATTTTTCTGTTTTTTGTTTTCTATTTCACCATTACAATATACAGGGATCACCATGGTGTCTCAACACTTTTTGACATATTCTCTGTGTTATTACAATATGCTCATGTTTGCTTTAGTGCTATACCATTTTCAAGTCACCATTATGAAACGCACAATGTTTTGCTTACTTTTCCATGGGCATAGTGAAAATGTGTATAAGAATGGATCCCACTTCTAGTCTTGTGGGGCAGAAGTCATGTGATATGATCAAATTACCACTATAAAACATGATGACACTAATAAAGAAGTGTCAACTCTGACTTTCAAGGTAAAAGAAAGATCAAGTGAAGTGGAGGCCAAAAGGCCCATGCAATACAAAGATATTTAATGTGGGATTTAGCTTACAATTTTTGTAAAGGATCCCTGACTCTGCATAAGAACCATTTTCTGCTAGTTGATTTCTCTTCTAGACCTCTGTCACCAGCAAGTAAATCACTTAAAGTTTGTCATGAAGTAGGAAATTCCTTAGCACAAAGCCCCAAAAACTGTAGCAAAAAGCCCCACAAGTGGAAGGGTCTGTTAGCCCTTGGCTTGTAAACTAAAACAGAGACAATTAAGGATCTGTAATAAAAGTTTACTGATTAAAAATGCTCTGTACTACAAAATGACACAGACAAGCACAAAAGGCCACAAAAAGATGCCTTAACACAACAGGCAAGTCACCGTTGAACAAACAGAAGTCAAGTAGCAGAGCAAAAAACCAAAAATATTAAACAAAGCAATAATTATAAGACAACTCAATAACACCACCAAGCGTATTCAATGAACCCCAAGGGACTGCTTGTTCCTTAACCTTTATAGGGTTGAGAGCAGTCTCTTGATGGTGATAGATGGTTGACCTTAGCTGATGGGGAATCACTCACAAAATACATGGAACATAACAGAATAAACACAAAAATATTGAAATTAAATAATATACAAAACTAATAGAAAACGCAAACTATAATTAACATAAGTAACAATATTAACATAAATAAAACAATCAATTATTAACAAAAAGGACATAACAAAGCAATTGAAATCCAAGCCAGGGAAGAGGTTCTGGATGAAACTTAATATCGTTGGGACCACATGGCTGGGTATGCAAACAGCTTTAGCTCCCATTTCACTAAAGGAGAAACACCGTTTAGACAAAGCTAACAAGGCTGCTGACTGCAGAACAGCTGCCTTGCTCTCAGCCACGTAATACACAGCCTTTAAACAAATTAGTTTCTCTTGATGCTAAAAAAAAAATCATTTCAAATTCCTTTGTAATTTTTCTCTTAATGATTGTTATAGAGACAAAAATTATTTACTTTAAGAGAAACACAAAATTTTAAAAAAGTGACAAGCTTATAGGTGAATAACCTGCACATTTTTAATTTTTTACACTACACTGTTTTTGTTATTTTGTATCTGATTAGATGCATATTATATTTTTAATCATGCACCAATAATTAATATTTGCTATTGCCATACAATGCAAGTTTAGGATGCCTACTGAAATTAGTTTTTTGTTTGTGCCTGTCTTCTTCCATTCAGTATTGCCAGTTAAAGTATGGCATGTGAAAGATTATGTGTCACATACAAGTTCTGTCCATTGATCATGTAGCACAGCTGGAGTCTTCATGTTTATGTAATAGTGTCAAAACTGAAATCTTTACACGTGGTTGAGTGTACCATCACAAATCCTTTGATGAAAAGAGATACCTAGAGGGAGCTGTCAAAATATCTATAAAGATTATTGCTCACTGAAAGAACTGGCCCAGTATGCACTGATGCTTATGTTTACTAAAATTAAAGATATTCCATTGGAGGAGTGACTAGACTAATCCCAGGATTGAAGATGTTGAATCGTTTCAATGTAAGCAAACAGAGATTAAGAAGTGATACGTTCAAAAATTTAAAGGGAATTAGTGGGGCTGATGCCATCTGTTACTTCAAAATGACACCTTTGACTAGAACACGGCAAACTGATGGAAGCTGGATGAGGGTACATTTTGCATGTACAGTTCCACAAAACAATCACTGTTACATGGAGTAAGTTCACAAGTAGTATGTTACTAATATGTTGTGGACATTCAGGTCTCAACATGAAGATATTTTGCTAAAGTTAAGTTAATAGGGATTGACAAACTATGTAAAGCTGAATGGCTGACTCTTCTAATAACAATTCTTATTAGAACATTATGGAAACTTTTAATGGAATGTTCTAATCTTCTGTTTTTACTTGTTTGTTTGGAAAGATTAGCACTTGCTCGATTCAACAGGCAGGTTGTGTGGAAATTTAACTCGGTGTTATTGATTGATGTTCAAATTGCCAAGATACTTAACCAAGTTCCTTCTGAGAGTTTAACTTGGGCAGATTTTCTCTGTGATTCCCAGGAGACTCATTAAACCATTTTGCTTTGAGACTGTACAGATTAGCACTGCTGTTAGGCAATGACTGAATCCAATATACCGTTTGGTTTCCTTCTTTGTCTTACTAGAAAATGAGTTATATGGGCAAAAACAAGAACTGTACAGGTTATGTTAACTGGTGGCTTTAAAATGGCTTGGCATGAATAAAAAAACTTGTTTAGCCACGAATCACTTCTTCACACAACATATCAAGTTAGGAAAAAAACATTTTAAACATATCTAGATGAGATACTTGGACAGCACAGCAACTTTATCTAATTGTTTAAGCTTGGTTGATCGAATGGTCTCTCATTTGTCAAACGTCTTAAATTTCTATGAGTGTACTGTGTGATAACTGTCACCCTTTTAGGGTTGGATCCTGATTTGCACTCACTGCTGTAATGATAGCTTCTGGTTTCCTGTAATTTTGAAATCCTTGAAAAATGAAAAACAAAATTATTCAGACTCGTTTAACTAAATTTTTGCTTCCTTATACAAAATCATACATGTTGTTGGAGTAACAGGAGCATGGAAGTGTCCCACATGAATCTTAGATGCTGTCCAATCTGTATCACACAGGGTCTTCTTCCAAGGTGAAAAAGCCAGTTTCTAAACTAAAGGCCTCCAGTTTGCAAGTGCAAGGGTGGGCTTAGCCAAGACATGACAAAATACATTATTAGACTGAGACAGTTGTCGGGTCTTCAAAACGTTTGTGCATATGTGTACATTAATATTGTTAGTTTTAATTCATTTATATATCCAGATACAGTATAGTTTATTTTAAATGTATCTAATATATGTATATATTCTTAAAAAGCCTAATATGTCTGCTAATGGTAGCTGGAATAACCCTGTAAAAAATTCAGACCTGGAAGGTGATTTCATTATAGGTATATCATATTAAAATGCAAGTCATTTTCTAATTTTTCAACTGATTTCAACTAACTCATATTCTCATTTTTCAACTGCAGATGGCATTGTGTTTTTCATATTATTTATGCAACTACATGGAATAAAAAGGTAAGGTAATGAAGGCAATAGCACATATTAGTGCACAACATCCATGCACTGTGGATCAGCTCACAAAGCCTAAACACTTAAAGTCTCACTCAGCATCAACATACCATCGTGGTCTTCAGACATGTAAATCCACACGACATGTGGGAAAGCGACACTGAAGAAGTGCTCAAGGATTTCCCTTCCCTACATTAATGGTTTATACTTTATGTTAATATAATCCTTTAATGCTTAATTAGCTTTAAAAAAATAATTGAAAACAACAAATTAGTTGAAAAGAAGTGTTTTCTCTAAAGTTAAGTAATATTTACTTCACTTCTTCAGGAAAACTGAAAAAGCACTGCTTAAGGGCTCGGTAACAAGAACACTGCCTATAAAACAAATTTGTAGCAGAGTACTGAACAATGCAGTTACTTAATAGGTGTTCATTGTTCTCTTTTGATCTCCAGTTAAATAAATAAAAGAACATAAATAAAATGAATTGTGTAAGGTTGTGTCTAAAATGTAAATGAAAAAAGAATTTTTGTTTTGACTAAAATGTTACTCTAAATAATAAAATACCATATTTTAGATTCAGGAATGGCAAATGACATTGTGGTGAAACACAGCCTAATTCCCATTGTGTCTGTCCCCACACAGCATTGATTATGTCACCCTCTTCACCACAGTCTACAAAAATCTATCAACAGTAAACTGATCTGCCATTATTAGATATGTCAAAGGCTGTCCTAGTATGCCAGTTATATGCCATGTGTTTCACTTACTTTCTATAAATGGGCACTGTGATCTTTGACTTTGCTGAATAGGTACCATTTAGTTATTTATAATCTTGTGCCCAGATTGAGTTCCCCTCGTGATATTAAGTCCACCATCATACAACATTTCTGGAGTAAACTGTGAGAAATCTCTAAAAAAACTGCCAAGTATAACAATGTCTCTAATGACCATTTTACATTTCTACCACTGATCAAGGAATATAGTTTGTTAGTGTATTGAAATTCTTATTTTACAAAAATTGACCAAAGCAAGACATCATCTATCTACTAGTTACTGTATATTCCAATCTAAAGATTTTACATACCTTAATTTTATATGTGATGTTTATAATAGGATTTGCTTAACTTTATACTATTTAAAAAGACCATGCTGCTTATGTTCCGGGGGAGCCACCATGGGCAGTCCAATATCTCCCGCTTGGCGGCAGTCTCCCTAGCCGACGGTGATTCCCCAACCACCCACAGGGCTCCATGGGAGATGGAGTCTTCCACAGCTTGGTTGGGGCCCGGGGTGGATGCTAGGGGGGGCTGTCTGCTTCCAACAGCCCGGCTGGTTGAGTCTTCAGCCCCACCCAGAAGTGCAATTAGGACCAGGTGGTCAATCACCTGGAACGCTTCCGGGTGGGCTTTAAAAGGGCCCAGCCACCACCACTCGAGGGGTCAGAGTTGGGAGGAAGAAGACGAAGCTTGAGGAGGAGTGGTGGTAAAGGAAGAAAGGTGGTGTTGCTGTGTGTTGGACTGGTGTTTTGTGGGACTGTGTATTGCCTGTGGGTCACAGGGAAGACGTGCGCCCACGGGTGAAGAAAAATAAAAGTTTGTTTATTTTTATACATGCCTCCGTGTCCATCTGTGTCGGGTCTGGCGCCTATCTAGCGTCTTTGTTACTATATATATATATATATATATATATATATATATATATATATTATATATATATTGCCATTAACCACATGGATCACCAAAAGATGCTTTATAAAACAACAAAATGCAAGTTTGAGGCTCCAGCTCATGAAAGAGCATGTCTTTCACCTTCACACAATCTTATTTAAATAAGTGCCAAAATATGTCAAACTTCATTAGAGGTGATATCATGAAACCTTTCCCTATCTAATGTATGCAATGAAAAAGTAAATTGCTGTCTGGCTTGAACATGTTGCTGTGTAAATTTCAGGACGATACTCCAGGTCATTATGGTATCAGAGTCTGCCCTCATACAGCCATTAATCTCTGGGTCCTGCTACACAAACTTTAACATAAGATACTCCAAATACACAACAATAAGACTCCCCACACCAGCATCAGAATACCTAACTGACTCTAATCACAGAAAATAAAAATAATAAAAAGAAAAACACACACACAATTGAATCAATCTTGCCATTCCTTCCAAGTGGCTCAGTGCCTAAAGCAATGCAAATAGCCTCTATGCATTTTAATCACAGAAGCACACAAGACATTTCAGACACAAGTTACCAGCATGGTTGTTAAATTAATGTTGATTGAGAATAACATTTCTGACTGAGTAGCTATACTAATAAAGCAGGAATATTCTGGCCTTTCTAAATTATAGTATCTTGTTCAAGAGAGTCTCTTCTTTTCCTGAACCTCCTGTGCCAGGCAAGCATAACACTATGGCTGTTTTTTTACCATACTGTTGTTATAACATCTACAGTGTTTCATTGGACATTTTACAGATTAGTAGTTGAAAGTTGCTCAAGAGTGGACATTTTTCACTTTGTCAACAATTCTAAGCATTTGTCTTGTGACTGGTGCTTGACACTATAGACAGAGCTGTTTTAACAATAAATGTGACAAACATGCACTGATAGCGTGCAACCACAGCAGTATCACACAGAAGCCAGTCTTTGAATTTATTGACTGTGCCTTATATTAATATTTGGATTGGAGAGAATGGGGTTTTATTTTAACTGATGATTCAATTTTCTTAAAACGGTAAAGCAAGTACATGTTTAGATCCTAATCTTCATGAGCAAGGACATTAAGGAGCTATCTAGTATGTCCACAATGAGCTATGTTGGCTGTGAATTGGGACACTGCCCTGCAGCGGCAAAACTAACACTGTCAAACATTTTATTCAGCAAGAGACTGCCTTTTATGATAGATTTTCAAAAATCATAGCATTTCAAATAAACTTCTGCAAGGATTTTGTTTAAAACCCATTTCTGTTGAAATAACCTTCATTTTCAGTCTGTATCTTCTCTTGATCTATCACACTACTTCTGCATTATTGTTCTTTCACTTGTCTCCTCCTTCACTGGTTCTTCAGTATCCATCAGAGTAGACTTTATTTGCTCATTTGTCTTCTTTGCTCTTCTGTTCCTCTTCTCATTTCATCACTCTGCCTCTGATTTTCACGGCTGTCATCAAATACTCCTGTTCTACATACAATTCAATCATGAATCCATTCTTGCCTGCCACTGCTTTATGTGTATTAGACCACTTCACTTCTCACACACAAGGTTTTTCCTCAGTTCCTTGCTACATTTCCTGCTTTTGCATTACTTTGTTCAGGTTGCCATTGATACTGTACTCTCTCCTTTCTTAATGTCAACTATCCTGTAGTCTTGTCTCAACTATAAAAGCCCTCAAAAATCAGTTTTCAGGAAGTGTTAAATGTATGCCACTGAGTCGCCTGGATTTGAACTGTGACATTAAACATAAGCACATTCACAATGAGCAATTTGTGAAGACATGATGCCATACTGGCACAACCATCTTGGAATTGCAGAATTTGAAAAAAATAGAAAGAAAATAAAAAATGATGTAAACAAAATATACAACATTATAAAACAATGCAAAATGTGCTCAACAGTCTGCTGAATTAGATAAGCTAGATTAGGAACAGATTTTTCTGACATATAGTATATGCCTTGTATATTCGCTGCCATACTTGTGATACATTTCATGAGTGGTACTCCAGAAATGCTCTCTATTACCCATAGTTTTTTGCATCAACATAATAAAATACAATTGAAATAACTTATAACACGTTTTTATTATACTGAAAATGTTGTGATTTCTTTATATTGCAAGTCCAATATACAGTTTTCTGTACCAAATTGCCACAATGGACAATTCAGCAGTGGAGGTCCAGTTCCTTCATCTGATGCCCATGATGGATTTACACTACTGCCTCTGTTGTTACTGATCTCTGTTCTTCCACAAGGCTGACTGTAATGGGAGGACCAGGAGAGTGGCATGAATAAAGTAGCGAGAGATCAAAACCAAGATGACCATTATTGAGGCAACCAAAGCCAAAATGTTAGGCAAGTATGAAACTGAAAAACATAGGCAAACAATTAAAAACCAAGAAATCAACAGCAAAATGCAGAGACAATTTTTTTAGAGGAATCGCACAATCTAGGATGTCACTCTCAATTTCATGTCATCTTTTATATTGTCACACTAGTAATGATCCTTACCAAGCCATGTCGCTAGCGATCACCATGACAATGGTAGCACAACATAGTAGCACTAGTGCTGAAACTAGGTTCCATGGCAGTAAACAATAAATAATTTTAAACTACCTTAAATATTCTTCAAGGAGTGATTTCTGACATTAGAACTGTTTCCTCCATGGCTAAAAACACCTTGGACCATCTAAAAAGTCTAAAATTAGGTGAATCATAACATTGTGTTGTGATCGTCTGCTTACTGCTGTCAATGCTACCAAAATAAGAAAACAGCAAGATATTCATGTCCTGTCCTTACATTACTTCAACTTTTGTGGATCTAATGTCGTTGGGTTTGGTTGTTCTTTTAACACTGTCTGAGTTGTTTCTCAAGGATAGTCATTGATCTTCTACCAAAAAAGGTTTAAACTCACCCTCTGACAATGCAAACCAGGACGTGCACAAAAAAGCCTGCAAACCCCCTACTGGAATTTTTAAAAAAATGCGTCCTTTCTCCTTCACAAAAGCACATGCAAAATCCTCCAAGCATGCATATAAAAAACTGTCATTGCTTGGATTTGTAAAGTGACCATTTTTTTAAATTCATTATTTAAAAATTTAAAATAAAGACCTTGCTTTATGATGTTGAATTTTCTGAAGGTTAATGACTGTCCTGATACAATAACTCTAATGGATGTTCTTGAGGCAAAAGAATCCACCATATTGTCCAGATTCAGCAACTGTTCATAGAGGAGCAGAATAACATGCAAGTGAAGAGAATTCAAGGAGATTTCAGAGAGGGGAGTAACATCCATCCATCCATCCATCCATTATCCAACCCGATATATCCTAATACAGGGTCACGGGGGTCTGCTGGAGCCAATCCCAGCCAACACAGGACGCAAGGCAGGAAACAAACCCTGGGCAGGGTGCCAGCCCACCGCAGGAGGGGAATAACATGGGACAAGTTAAAACACACTAAAGCACTAGGCAATGACATAAGATGTCATAATCTTAATAAGCATATGGTCAGAAACCAGAAAAAAAATTAAAAATATATATAAACTGCTCAAAAAATTAAAAGAACACTTTCAAAACACATCAGATCTCAATGGGAAAAAAAAATCCTGCTGGATATCTATACTGATATGGACTGGGTAGTTTGTTAGGATTGAAAGGATGCTACATTGTTTGATGTAAATTAAAATTATCAACCTACAGAGGGCTGAATTCAAAAACACTGCAAAAATCAAAGTGAAAAAATGATGCAGCAAGCTAGTCCATTTTGACGAAATTTCATTGCAGCAACTCAAACTCGTACTCAGTAGTTTGTATGGCCCCCGCATGCTTGTATGCATGCCTGACAACGTCGGGGCATGATCCTAATGAGGCGACTGATGGTATCCTAGGGGATTTCCTCCCTGATCTGAACCAGGGCATCGCTGAGCTCCTGGAAAGTCTGAGGTGCAACCTGGCAGCGCCGGATGGACCAAAACATAATGTCCCAGAGGTGTTCTATTGGATTTAGGTCAGGCAAGCATGGGGGCCAGTCAATGGTATCAATTCCTTCATCCTCCAGGAACTGCCTCCATATTCTCACCATATGAGGTCAGGCATTGTCATGCACCAGGATGAACCCAGGACCCACTGTACCAGCATAGGGTCTGACAATGGGTCCAAGGATTTCATACCGATACTTAATGGCAGTCAAGGTGCAATTGTCTAGCCTGTAGAGGTCTGTGCGTCCCTTCATGAATATGCTTCTCCAGACCATCACTGATCCATCACTGTGCCATCCTGGACAAGTTGGACTACCTGTGCAACCTCTGTAGGGTTCAGGTATCACCTTGTGCTACCAGTAGTGACAATGACCATAGCCAAATGCAAAACTAGTGAAAAAACAGTCAGAAAAGATGAAAATGGAAAAATGTCAGTGGCCTCCACCTGTTAAACCATTCCTGTTTTAGAGGTCATCTCATTGTTGCCCCTTTAGTGCAGCTGTTGTTAGCAGCTGAAACTGATTAACAACTCCCTCTGCTACTTAACTAACCAGATCAATATATACAGTATTTAAAAGAAATTGTATTGGAAGCTAGTTTTTCACCCAATAAGCATTTTCCCAGTAAAACAAAGTATAGGCACTGATGAAGTATAAAAAAATATAAGAATATAAAATGGCCATCATGCTGTCACTTTTGCCCATCCAGTGGTAATTTCACTGATGGAATCCTTAAAAAACGCACAAAATAAAAACAAAACAGCCCAGGCACTTAGCTCTTGATATACTTCTTGTCCCTCTGCTCTCTGTTCTCTTTCTCCTGTCAGCTCTATTTTGCCTTTTCCATCAACTCTCAAAGATATATCACCCTCCTTGCACACAATTTACTAGACAAGGTCTTCACGCTATAACCGACCCTCACAAATCCTAGATTGTGACTTTTATTTTGAGCTTTGTGCCTGTCAATGTGGAGGCTACACATTCTCCCAGTGCCATTGTGAATTCTCAACAAAATACAATGATGCTTCATTCAGGTTTGGTGCTCATGTGCCTCATATTGCTAGGACAAACTCTGATCCCCTGCAAGGCTGTAAACTATTGAGCAACTTCAAACAAAAAATGGCCACATCTTTGGATTACTCATCTCTGTGAACAGTTTTTTTCCTGTCTCAGTGTATTTTGTAAGGTGCACACACTTTTTGAAAAATATCATGCATCCTAATTCTAGACCAATTCATCCATACACATCTCAAATAACTTTAAATGCTGATTTAACTTCTTGAAACAAGAATCCATGAAAGCACCACATTAATAATAATAAGCACAAGGTCCTTCTCGAATGCCCCGGGCTTGTCTCTTCAGTTGTGTCATGGTGTCTTGGGTCAGAGAAAAATTCCAAAGGCCTGATGACTTACTGACTTCCAACAAGAAGTTAGCATTCAGATGTTGGGTCATGAAGTCATACGACGAGAGCAGGAGGAGGGTGTTGTAGCGGCCCCTTTTTGTCATCCTAAGATAGGTATACACTGAAGAAATTGTTTTGATTATTTAATGCAATTTTTATATAGTTTTGGGTGCTGAATTCAAAAATGAAAACTATTTTCTGCATCATGTAACATTTTTTTTACTGAGTCAGCAGGCAGGATATAAAACTTGCCACATTTTCTCTGGGAGTGGGACATCAGCACCAAGAATTAACATTTTGTTCAGAAGGATTAGCCATCTAGAGGAAAACCATGGCTTAGTACCAAAAACATCATCAGACCTACATTCGTGGATCCAGATGAAGTGCTGCTGCCACCATTTGATATTACGCTTGGTGTAATGAAGAAGTTTGCCAAAGCTCTATTAAAATGTGGAGCCTGTTTAAGGCGTTTATGGTGAACATTTTAGGGTTTGCCTGAAGCTAAATTGAAAGAGGCTCTTTTTGAGGGACCCAAAATTAGAAAAATCATTTCTGATGCAGAATCTGATATTGTGTTGATCAGAGTGAGAGGCTTGATATCATTCAAAGAAGTCTTTTCAAATGAAATGGTAAAAAAATGTATTTGCCAAGTTTAAGGATTGGTTTACAACCTCAAAATTTACGTTTTGGATTTGCCTTTGGAATTTTTCTGAGAAAATCTTGAGTGGTGAGTGAAGATCATCAGGATATTAGTACATAGAAAGAAGGTACCAGGGACACTGGGATGTCAGTCTGTTGGTGGACTATAACTGGACAATTCATAGGGACACACCAGAAAAAGTTGTGGACAAAGAATACTAAGAAGTGACAATAACTCGAGAAGCTAAATGTATGGTAATGAAAATGTATTGTTGTTTACTTTGCAGAAATGTTTAAAAATATTACATTGAGTAAATATTTTCATGTTAAATTGATTAAGAACAATACTGAATGCATGAATAAATTGCGTAATTTGTTACATTTTAATTACATTTCTTTTCAGTTTTGTACTTAAATGTGACATGATGGAAACATTTTAACTATATTTTATTGTATTCATGAATGTAAATAAAAAATAAAAATAACTATTCACCATTAAAACAATTTTTGCATATTTCATTTGGCTGACCTTTGTTATTTTTACCACATTTGCCCATTAATTGGTAAAATTCCATTGTAACAAAAAATTCTAATTATTTTTCAGTCTTCAGTTAAATTCTTGTGTTCTTCTTTCCCTCTGGGTCTTTACATTTCAAAAGGGCCTTGTTCTGAAATTGTACATCAGCCACAGTTAACTTATGTGTAAAATACAGAAATACAGCACAACATCATGCAGTATATACACTGAATAAATCACCATAATGTAGTAATTATTAATGATATTTGCTGCTGTTTACACTTTTATTTGGATAAAATTCATGCATACCTGATGCCGAGAATGCAAGGTTTTAAGGAGAGCAGCTGGAAATAAGCATGATTCACGAATACATGCACATAGACCTTTTTCACTGACAAAAACTTGTTACTTTGTCCTTGGGCTAAAACAAAACAAGTCGGGTAGTTTTAAATTGAATATACTCTAAATATGTTAAAAACAAAAACATTAAAATTCAATAAACCCATGAGTCTTTTGAATCCAATTGACAAGCATTCTATAGCTTTAGAGGAGCCGAGGTAACCAGAACAGTAAAAAGATAAATGGAGAGTGTGGTTCTGCAGCAAGGTGAAAACACAACTAGTGTTGTGTTCGGATTGAGAAGGTCTGTACTCAACAAACAGAATACCCCATTGTTCAGGTATCTGAAAGATGGCACCTTTCAGCAAGGAGAACAGCCTTGACTAGTTGTAGTAGTGATTCTGTCATGTGTACAGAGTAAATGAAATTCTCACTTGCTTGTCTGAACAACATGCAACACACACTATGATTAATAAGAATATATTAAAAGAGGCTCTAATCACAGCATTCTTAAAATAAAGAACACATAGTTACATTGTGTATTCTATAGAGCAAACCTGCCAGCTATTAAAATATCTAATTTATTGAAAATCCTGAATACAGATCCCAAAGGCAGATATCAGGATATTATATCAAATGTTCCATTCTTTTTAGTGCCTACCTGAAATAGTAGCACACACTTAAGTAGGTGATTGCCATTCAGTCACTGCTCGCTACTTAGGATTCTATCAGGGACAAGTATTTCAGTTATTATTAGGCCAATAGTTCATAGGCATATGGCTTCAGATTGCAAAGACCAATGGCAAAGATTCCAAATCAGGATAGCAAGAGGAAAGACAAGCCTGTCAAGCCTGTTGTCTCATCCTACAGCTAACAAGATAGAAGAGGAGAGATTGTATATTGACAGGCCCAGATAAAGGCCGGAAATAAATTCCAAGGAATAATAGTGTAATGTCAAACACTAACTCACCAAACGCTGTAAAGATGGACATCAAAAAGTAAATAACACCTGCTTATCTATGTACATATTGATAAGTGGATATTTTCTGAAATGGAGAACACAACAATAAATGAGAAAAAAAAGTATTAATGGTGTGAAGGTGCTCATATACTGATTATGATGAGCCTAAAATGTCAGCAAACATCTGCTACACCGATACCAGTGCCTGAGGCTTAACCCATAATAATTACGTGCACAGGACAAGGGACAGACGTGACCAGAGTTTGACTCCCAAGGTTACACCCGGCAAACAATAATGAACAATTCGTCAAGCTGCACAGGAATCTCACATAAAGAGGATTAGAAGGCTTCAGGTTTTACAGGATTCTTCATTAATATTAAACTAATGGTTTCAAGTGATCAATCACTGCAGAAAACAGGTCTGGAGCCAGGTTTCTGTCAAACAGTTGTTGCACCATTACAGTAAACTGTGCGGACCACAGGGAATCAGGCAGCGCATTTCGCCTCAGAAGCACATCACTCTTTGTGCAGCAGTATTTCATGCTGCTCTTTACAAGTGTAATATATGGGATTTTAGGCGATTCCATTAAAGTGTCAGCTAATAGCAAAAACACTTAAGGCTCACCTGGTAGACAGGAACACTGTAGCCTTAGGAAGCTAGTGTAAGAGGGTTTTTTTTATTATTACTTTTTTCATTTTAAATGTACACATTTTTACTCTGGCAGCACAGTGGCACACTGGTAGTGCTTCTGCCTCACAGTAAGGTAACTAGGGTTCACATCTCAGGTCCTCCCTATGTACAGATTGCATGCTCTTCCCATGTCTGTATGGGCTTCCTCCAGGTGCTCTACTTTCCTCCCAGTGACATGCAGGTTAGGTGAATTGTCATTGTTAACTTAGTCCCAGTGTGTGTGTGTGTGTGTGTGTGTGTGTGCATGTCTGTGTGTGTGAGTGCCCTGTACAGGGTTTGTTCCTGCCTTGCACCCTATTGTAGCTTTGATGGGCTCCAGCTCCCCCATAATGCTATTCTGGATTAAGCAGGTTAGGCAATGACAAGACCTTTTTACTCAGCATCTCTATACATACATTTGAATAAACACAATTCATTTTTTCCAGTTGATTCTGTTTTGTTTTTTCTTGACCAGTGTTACTTATGTTGCATTCAGAATTCAGCCTCATAAATGCACTATTTTAATATAGAAATACAATAATCATCAACAACATTAAAACCACCTGACTGATATTGTGTAGGTCCCCCTCATGACACCAAAACAGCTCTGACCTGTCAAGGCATGGACTCCGCAAGAGTCCTTAGGATGTCCCGTGGTGTCTGGCACCAAGACATTAGCAAAAAATCGTTTAAGTCTTGTAAGTTTCAAGGTGGGGCCTCCATGGATCGAACTTATTTCCAGATTCTCACATTCCACAGTTCTTTGATCAGATTGAGATCTGTGGAATTTAAAAACCAAGTCAACACCATGAACTCTTTGCCATATTCCTCAAATAATTCTGAGCAATTCTGAGCATGACAGGGTGTACCTGGTCTGCAACAATATGAGGTAGGTGGTACATGTCAAAGTAACATCCAAATGTTCAGGTGGAGTGGTAGCTCTGAGGCTAGGGATTTGCATTGGCAATCAGAAGTTTGCCGGTTCAAATCCTGTAAATGCTAATAGGGATTCTGCTCTGTTGGGACCTTGAGAAAGCCCTTAATCTGCAATTGCTGAGTGCTTTGAGTAGTGAGAAAAGTGCTATATACAGTAAATGTAAAGAATTATTAATGTTACCAAGTTTCCCAGGAGAACATATCCCAGAGCATCACATTAACCTCAATCTGCTTGCTTTCTTCCTGGTGCCATCTCTTGCTCAGGCTGTAATGCACTGTGTATTTCCAAGGTCAGGAATTCTTTCTGGAAACTGTGGGGCTGTCCTCCAAGTGCTTCCTCTTGTGAGAGATCTGAACCAAAGCTTACCTTTAAAGGATTAGGCAACCCCCAGTAGCCTGTCCAATATAACCAAAATAGGGAGCCAAACAAAGTATAGAGGATCCCCTTTCTACTACCTGACAGCCTGGGGACTACCGTTGACAGATACCGACAGCTATTCAATAGTGCTAACTCCTGCTGGGGCACCAATGGGCATATACAGTTTGTTTTACCCCTCTTGGCAGCCTTTCTTCTGACCATTTAAATCGATGATGTGCATTGTTCTTACCAAACTTTATTTTCATATTGTCTATACTCCTGGTTCTTACCCAGACATCTTCTACAAATGAAAAATATGTCAATAACTGCATTATAGATCTGTACTAAGCAGCCAAGTATTTAATATATTAGTACGAAAACCCAGAGTGACCAGTCCAATTCCAGCTTCTCTTTCACTGTATCCATCCACAACCTGCAAGTCCCTACCTGTATATATTAACTATATGAAACAATTATAATAGGGCTCTACTTGCAAAGCATCACTTTAGAAAAATGACTACATAATAAAAAGGTTGGTCACTTGTTTGTGAATCAGAGATATTGTATGTTTAAGGTACAGCGTAAATAAACCTTGGGTAGCTCCCTTTGGAAACTTTAGTGAGTCAGGCCCATGCGAAAAATAAAGTGACTACAGTGAGAGCTCCATCCTATGGTAATGCACGTGGTGAAATTTACTTATATAGGACTTAAAAAGTTCTCATTTGCAGAAATTTATGGACTTCTTCCTGTATCTCTGACTATATTATTCCATTCCATTGATTCATTCTATATCCTAATTTCTCAAATGTATGGTCATTGAACCTCTGCTGGAGGCATTGTGGGAGGCCAGTAAACATCATAATGTCACAGGAGAGCATTAAAAAAAGACAAACCATGGATTTACAGAATTTAAAACAAAACAATGCATGCAGAAACAAACTGAGCTTAAAAACATTGGCCATCTGTAGCTGTGTAAATTTCACGAATATATTGAAATGGCTCTGACAAATTGTTTTAACAGGTGATGACTTCATTGTTGACTGTGCAGATTTATGAGCTGGTGTTTCATTATTCAAATGAGCTGCTTCAGAGCTAGCAGAGGTGGAGCCTACAAATCGACAATCCTGCCACAGTCACACAATCCCTGGCCTAGTGTGGCTAAAGTAAGCAGCCCTTTTAAGGAGAGCAAGTTACTTAAAAGAGTGATGAGAAGAGCAAAAATGCATGGATGTAGGCAGCAAATGAACTTGACTGTCACTATGATATCACAAAATAATGTTAGAACAATCTGGATAAGAGCACTCCATTCAGCTTAATGAAGTCTGCTAATCTTATTCACCTAACTGTAGCAAAATATCATCAAGTCAAGATCCGAATTTTCACAGTGTATTTCTATGTACCATTCAACTCAGGAAGTCATTTCATGTGGTGGCTGCATGAGCAAAATTTACCCATTAACTAATATCCATCTGTTTTCCCAAATCCAAGTTAAAGATCTCAGTTGTAAGTAACTGATGTCATCAGCCCTACTAATTCTTTCTATAATTTTGACATTTCTTCCATATCACCTGTGAAACTAATGTGTTAAGAGCAGTAAGTAGAGCCATCTCAGTGGAGTGGCCGTACCTTATGTCTGACTGAATACGGTCAAGCAGTCTGTTCTGTAGAAGAAAGAAAGAGACTTGGTTAGAGACAGCACGTCCCAGTGTTTTGGGTGGAAAGGAGAGGAGAGAGACTTTTTAAAAAATACACTTAACATTTATTTTTTTTAATTTATTTTTCTCTCTGTCTCTGAAGAAATCCTTGCCTTTCTGAGACTGTTTCACATATCTGATCCCTTTTCACCTGTTATATTGATGGGGTATTTACTATTTCAATCACCACTACAAATTATTTCAAGACAAAATTAGAATACTTTATATATGGGATATCAAACAAGCTATTATCCTGTTCAAATCTGTCCACATGATTTTAGTTCATTCTTTTAACAAGGTAAATTTAAAATGACCTTTACTGAACTAATCTACTGATCTTTAAAATGTAACATTAATTATATCAACTGCAATGAAAACAGGTTTCATGCTCAAACACATTCTATTATTTATGTGACCCTGTTTAATTTGTATGGGCTAAAAGGGAACAAATTAGCACAGCACTGTGAATTTTCCTACATCCTTCAATGATCAGAGTACAATGAGATTCATGGGAAGAATTTAAAGGATCAACCTTTATGAATTGTGTTTAGCACAAATTATCTATTAAAAAGGAAAAGAATTCATTTCTCTTCTGTCAAAACAAGTTCAAGTTCAAGTCTATTGTCATGTGTACATGGTGCATTGAAACTCTACTCAGAGCAGTTGAAAATAATACAGTACAGTACCAACAAAAAGACTTTATATATATGCAGAAACAATATTTCTTACTATGACTGTCTATTCAGGTAGCTTACAACCTTGGGACAGAACCTGTTTCTGGCTCTACTGGTGCGATTTTCACTGGCTCTGTACTACTATAAGGAGAAGTAAGAGAGATGACTGTGCAGAATGTCTGAGGTCTTCAATACTGTTGGCCTTTCTAATCCAGCATGCTTACATTAAATTTGAATTAGATACATTTTATTAATCCCAAAAGGAAATTCAGATGTATATAGCAGCAAACATATAATCAATCAAACAATTGATAAATAAATAAATGTGTATTGTACAGATATTTGAAAATGAACTTAAAGATCATGTTGGGAGGAAGCAATAAAATGCCTGATAGCAGTTTTCAGAAAAGACCCCAGGAGTACTTCTTAAAATACCATGGCAGAATAAGGCTAAATCTTCTGGAGGGGATGGAAGGAATTTTTCATGATGGCAACCAATTTTGCCACCATCCACTTTTCCACAACAGCTCCCAATGTGTACAGGGTTACCCCTGTGGTGGAGGAGGCATTCCTGATACGATTGTTCAGGCATGGAATGTACTACAGTCTCAAGGATGGACCGTGCTGTGCAGATGGAGAAATTCACATTTTTCTGAGACATCTTCATAATTAATGTCATTGGTGAATGTTCTAGACAACAGCTAAACAGTGGCCACTTCAGTTCACCAGTAACAGCCACACCTAAAAATTTAAAGCTGCTCGCCTTCTCATTCCCCTCATACTGTGGAAGGATTTGGCACTCTAGTAGGTTTACATCAGAAAAAATGTGGTTGATAAGAAATGTTAAGAAGAAAAGATATAACATAGAGCTGAGTTTAAAAAAGCAGCGAAGGTGATCTTCTTAGCCTCTTCCACCATCTTTATGAGGTATGAGATTTTCCGCAAGTGTTTTGTGTTTTATTCTGTTTCATTCTTATTTCTTTCATTCCTCTGCACACTGTACTGGCAATTTTCATTCAGAGTTTTGGTGATATGGCCTTTATACATTGCAATGAAAGTAGCTATAAAAGTAGTGAAATCCAAATGATGTCATGTGTTTTGCCACTATAATTTAAATATGGGCATAATTTTATATATTTTATTTAATCTTTTTACAACATACTTAGTGTCACACATGTGCACACGGGGACCACCTTCTGGACTCTGATATGGTAAACGATACCTTTCTGGGAAGGGTCACTGGCACTAACCGTACCTTCTCTTTCCCTCGCAGTTTCAAGAAAACAGACAAGAAGGACACCTAGCCACCCCTTCCCCCCATACGCCATAAAAACAGCTGTTCCCCAGAAAACAGTGTTGCATTTTGTCTATGTCTTCATCGAGGACAGAGCTCCCACTGTTGGAACACTATTTTGAGAGTTTTGAAAAAGCAATCTTTTTTTTGTTGTTGTTTTACTTGTGCCTTCCCTTTGTCTGTGACACCAGTGTAACAATATTGAGCACGCTGGTGGCGCCACTGAGGATGGCTCTTCTACCACATGAGCATATTGTGTGTACATTTGTATGTGTCATTTTATCTTTAGAATCTCTTATTCTGAGGAAAATTAGTAAAGTTTTTCTGAAAACTGCAAAATGTTTTAGGAGAAAAACCCGTAAATTATTCAATACACATACAGTACCTGTCTCTCAAAGTATTTGAGCATGCTTTATGATCTATTCATACGTGTTAAGGAAAATACAATCATTTTGGAGTCTGGTACTTTCAGGGCATAAGTTGTTTGGTTGATCAAATATTCATGTATTTTTTCATATTTCATATTTCTTTTAGCCAATTGAAATTTTTTGCTTTATATACTAAACATATATACAATATACTGTCACACACGCACGCTTATAAAGCCACCACCAAGCCCTAAGGAGAGTGTTATTTTACAAGATGAGAGGTTGGGATTCGAGCACTGATGTCTCTCTCTCTCTGTCTACAGAAATCAAGAAGAAAAACCAGAATACACCTGCCTTACTTCTGGTATCTCAAAATGGCCACCATAACATACAACGAAACATCTGTTACGTCACTTCTGGCTCCTGTACAGCGATGTCACTTCTGGCCACTTCCAATGATATCACTTCTGGCTCTGTCATGATGACCCCACTTCTGGCTATTCACGATGACGTCACTTCCGGCCATTCTCAATGACGTCACCTCCGGCCATTCCCAATGACGTCTCTTCCATTTTTGTCACTTCCTACCTCCATGTTTTTCATTTGTCCATATGAAAGCCATTTACCTGAATATCTGTGTCGAATGTGATCAATTTTTTTATTTATTTTGAACGTTATTTCATCTTTGTCCATCGGACAATATACAGGGTCATTCCTCAATTCATTTTGAGTGTTATTTTGTGGTTAATTCTTCCACAGTATAGAAATATTGTGAGTTCCAGTCAAGATTATCTAGCATCCCACCCAGGAAAAAAGGGGTGCCATTTCTGAGAGGGAGGATGGAATGGAAGGACAGCAATGGACTGGCATCCCATCTGGGATGGGTACGGGACCCTTACCAAGACATAAAGACAAAACAAAGGAATATGTTTATCTCCAATCTGCTAGTTGGAAGCATCCCAGGACATTGGAAACCATTTGGAAACTTGCAGGGCATGATGGGAGTTGTAATGCTGTAAGTCAGCCCTGCTGGGTCCCATGAATACTGCCAAGGGTATTCATGATCCCTGTTATTTGGAGCATGCACTTCAGCTGGAAGTGCCTCCATCGGGCTATGCCCTGGCACCAGAAGTATACTCCCAGGTCCAACATAAAAGAAAGCTGCTCAGTCTCCTCCAGTTGAGTCAGAGTTGGAAGGAAGGAAGGAAACACTCACTGGAGGGAGGTGGATGAAGAATTTGCTCATTATTGTGCCTATGCTACCTTGGAAGAAACTGTTCTGTGGTATTTTGACAATTGAAACCTTTGTTTTGAACCTGTGACTGTATTTGTGTTGGTTGTGTCTTGGGTTTGGGGCTCAGTGGCACCCCTATCTGTCACTATGTATATTAACCCATTCTTCCTGCTTCTCCATTTTTAGATGCATTTAATATCAGAGATACTTAAACATCTATTTTCCTGGGTTATTAAACAAAGTTATTTGAAATTCCATTTATTTCTGAGATAGTAGTCAAAATGAACGTCACTTTAAAGTGTATTTCTGGTTAAATACACAATGAATCTCTTCTGTAAATATCTGATAGAAATTTCAACTTGAATGGTCAATTTAAATCTCCAGTTATTCTCTGCAAAGAAATTACAGGTTTCCTTTCCACAAAGCAAATTCCAACAAAGAATGTATAAGGATAATCTTATGTCAATTATTAATTTTATATTGCAACTTAAATTGCTTCGGAGCAATTATAATAGCCTAAACTATTCAACGGTATTAGCCAAACAGTATTTGGTTTTAAAATGAGCCTAAGCCAGTTATTTGTGAGATGGACATAATTATGAAAATGTATTGTTCTAAATGAAAGATATCAGTAAAACACTGGATTGACAAATGTAATGTTTTACACCCCAATACGTTGACTATGGCACAAATATTTGAATTTACAATAAGTTGTTTTTAAATGTAATTTAGCGTCCATTTTTAATTTTTGTTCAGTGACTACATTTATTATCACATAGCTTTGTGTGAACTGATTTTATTTAATAGTACAGTATTGTTTTTAAATTGTGCCGGCTACATTTTAAATGATCTGCATCTCTTCTACTTGCTCTGTGAAATTGTTCGGCTGCAAGTGTTTCAGTGAAATCATAACATTGCATGGTTTTAGTTGCTAGGGTTACATTGTTGAATTGCACAAAAGCAAACTATTGTGTAATTAAGCGTACTTTTAAACAAGTTCACATTTCCATAGCTGTGCACTCAGCAGAATTTGAAATAAATATTACAAAGAGTATTGTGTAATGTATCCATAACAGTTCTTGGGTATGTGGGACTAATTGTACTATGAAATACAGTTGTAGGACTGTGAGGATGCTGCTGTTTATCTCTTAGACTGCACGTTTGGAATTTGTGCCACCTGTTCTTCATAATGATACCCATAACAGAATCTCAAGTGTCAGGGATGCCAGTGGCGACGACCGGGCCGGGACACCTTGAAGGACCGGAAGAGGGCGTGCGCCCACCTTGGACCACGTGGGGGCCACCACCCTGGTTGCTTTCGGGGCCACGGGTAGAGGGCTTGGAAGCCCAACCCTGTAGGGGCCCGTGGTCACTGCCAGGGGGCACCCCGATGCCTTGGGAACCCTGGACCTCAGCACTTTTTGGCTAAATGCATATGGTTAACTGTGTTAAGGTTATTGGCCTCTTCATTTTCCTTTTATTGGATCTCCTCACTACATTATTATATCCTATTTGTCCCAGTATTGCATACACTCCTATACAGTTGCGTTCAGACAGGGAGTTGAGGATGAGGAAAACAGACTCCTTCAAGTCATGCCAATTCTTGGACAATTAAGTGCACACAGTATTAAGATATGTGGCATTCTGTGTTATTACAACTATAGCATTGCAACAAAACAGAATTTATTTCCCAAATGAACAATCCTGGCTTTCTAAGTAACTCAAAGGTACCCTTAACAAAAGAATAATACTGGAGGGGGAATGGAGTTCAACAGTGATGTTAATCTAACTGTTAAACAAGATAAATCTGACTAGATGATTTAGTAAAGGGAATTACAGGGCAAAATGGCAAGCAACTTATACTGTGGTAGCTGTGAACACAGTCTATAAAAATGAGAGTGTGGAGGAGGTTATTAATTTCACTGAATCCAATAAACTAAACAAGTTCTGTGCCTGCTTCAAGTGAAGTGATCTGGCATTCAACATGTCAGAGTTCAAACAAACTGTAGCACATTTCATCAGACTCTTCCTCCAAATACAGAACACATTCAAACTCTGTAAATCAACTGCAGTGAACAAGATGGTACAGATGGCATCTGTACCAAGACACAAGTTTAACATGCTGCTCAGTGAGATCCTAACAGAGCTGATCCAGTTCACATTTGACCAGAACCAAGTCCCAGTACAACTGGAACTTGGACAATTATCCTAACCACCGCATTTAATCTTTAATAATAACGGACCTGAATCTCTCTTGTAATGATGACCTGATGATGAGAGAAGTTAGATAGACATCTTATTTCAGACAAGCAGCAGTTTGGAGGCTCTGCAGTTTTTACACTATTCCAGTATTCCTCTGTTTGGTTGACACAATAATTTCTCAATTTACAGATCTCTCTTTAGCAAACCATTCCATATCATCTGCCATCCACGTCAGAATAAAGGAAACTGGGTTCAGTTAAGATAACAAGGACTTTTTAACTGACAATCCACACAAAGTCATTTTATATGTTCCTATTATACACTCATATACTTTCAAAGTCTGTCTCAGGTCCATAGAATGTACTGCAAACCACCCCCCTTTTTTTCTCTTTTATCTCTTCCCAGATTGTCATGTAAGACAGTCATTATGGTGTCAAGCATTTCAATGACACTACCCTTCTCTCTGCTCTATTAATATCATTGAGCAGTAGTTTGAGACTGAAGTTATGACATGCTGAGTGGCCAAAAACATCTGTAGAACAAGGAAGATTATAATTATTTTCAGAAATAATCCTACAAGATGAGCCCAGTTTAATCAGGTAGACTTCAGGGGACATTTCAATAATTATTGTTTCTTTTTCATCTGATAGTTCTTGTTTTTAAAGACTATTAACAAAACTCACACTTCAAGTAATAATCAACTTCTAGAATAACTGAGAAGTCTACTCTTCCTTATTCTGTGAAAAGCATTTTAGAATCGGGGTCTTTCACATAAACTTTTATAAATTTCCAGTTTGAATTGTTCACCCCCACACATTACATAAACTTCACAAGATGTAAGAGCAGTTTTGAAACTACTTGAGTCCTGGTTCATAAAACTGTAAATGATGACCCTGGGCTCCTACTAGAACAGTTTACTCTTTCTGGCTGTGACTTGACTATTTAAACTGTGGTTTCGGAGCCTACAAAACACGACCAGGCCCTTCAAAGTTTCCATATTGCATTGTTATACAACATTGAATCACAGTGGATTTAAATTGGCTTTTGGGACACTGATCGACAGAAAAAGGCTCTTTAATGTCAAAGTAAAACAGATCTCT
The DNA here is from genome assembly GCF_016835505.1 of Polypterus senegalus. Lineage (NCBI taxonomy): Eukaryota > Metazoa > Chordata > Cladistia > Polypteriformes > Polypteridae > Polypterus > Polypterus senegalus. The sequence goes on from NC_053164.1 coordinate 76,433,957, forward strand.
CTAAAGTGGTCTAAATTAATCTATATTAAAAAAAGGCAAAGCCCTCACTGACTGACTGACTGACTGATTCATCACTAATTCTGCAACTTCCCGTGTAGGTAGAAGGCTGAAATTTGGCAGGCTCGTTCCTTACAGCTTACTTACAAAGGTTAGGCAGGTTTCGTTTCGAAATTCTATGCGTAACATCATAACTGGAACCTACTTTCGACCATATATACGGCCATAGCCTGAAGCTCGGTCGCTGTGTGAGGCAGAGTTGCATCCTGCATCATCACGCCTCCCACGTAATTGAGTGCCTGCCCATATAAGGTAAATATTCGCGGATGAAGGACTGTGCTTATGCAAACGAAGATGAGATGGTCTAGTGTCTGGGACAAACTCAGCGAAAGTGCGAGAGAAACTTTTAAGTGCCAGGTCTTAGCTGACATTAAATAAAGCCGTGGACATCGCAAGATCACACAAGAGAGCGGCTCACGTGAACTGACTGTGAACGCAGTACGCAGAGAACAAGGAAGAGCTCCAAAGAACGCTGAACAAAAAATGCATTACACAATTGAGAAGGCAGCAACAGAATATGAAGCGAGTGATGCATACAAGCATATTCATAAGTGCAGCTACAGCAGAAACAAAGCACGGTGTAAACCATAAGTTTAAATTAAGTTTATAGACACGCTGCCGCTGGCGTTTGTCATGCCTACGATGAATACGATATTCGCAAGATACAAGTTTAAGGAGAAGACACGAGGTATAAGCGAGACTTTGGATCACTTTCTAACAGAGTTAAAATTGCTGGAACAGAGTTAAACTTGCGGATGAAGGAGTGTTCTTATGCAAACGAATAGGAAAGCAAGGTGTAAAGCTTAACTTTAAATTAAGTTCATAGACAAGCTGCCGCTTGCGTTTGTCATGCCTAAGACGAATACGATATTCGCGAGATACAAGTTTACTGAGAGGACCCAGGGTATAAACGAGACTTTTGATCACTTTGTAACTGAGTTAAAATTGCTGGTGAAGGACTGTGCTTATGCAAACGAAGATTAGAAGGTCAGGGATAGAATAGTGTTTAGCACAATCTCAGTAAAAGTGCGAGAGTAACTTTTAAGTGTCAGGTCTGAGCTAACATTAAATAATTGCTGGTGAAGGACTGTGCTTATGCAAATGAATAGAAAGCAAATGTTACGTTATTTTTAAAATGTTTCCTTTTCTTTTTCATAAATTCTTTAACACACTTCTCTGCTGCCAAGCGTGGGTATTTTGCTAGTTACAAATATAAATCACAAAATAATTGATCTCATAAGAATTCACCCCTTTAATATGATGCCTATAAATTATTGGTGAAATCAATTGGTTTAAAAGTCCCATCATTATCTGTATTATCATAGAATAATAAAACGTACCAAACCTAAACTAACCCATCTGGAGTTGGAGGTTTCAATTAATTGTAATGTAAATGCTCCTTATTTAGAAGATTCAGTTTATGATGAGTCAGTATGATGGGGTAGCCTACACAATGAAGACAAAGAACACACAAAGCAGCTTTTCGAAAAAATGATTAAAAACCACAAGTCGGGGTGGAGACAAGAAAATATACAGTAAGTCACTGAATATCCAGTTAAACCAATAATTAAGAAATGGAAAGTGTAAGGCACAGCTGTAAATCTGCATAGAGCAGCTCAACCACAAAAGAGAGTTTGCCAGATGGTTTTATCGTCTGAAGAGACTAAAACTGAACCCTTTGACCTCACAAAAAGTCCTGATCAGGCTTTATTTTTTTGATTGATTTTTAATAAATTCTCCTTGGCATCAAAAAATTATTTTGACTTTGTTTCAGGGGTTTGATATATCAATGAATCATGTTGTCATGTTTATTTTTGTGCCTGATATTTTTTAGTGATGTTCAAAGTAAGTAACTATAGCTACTATACTGCTAGTGATGTTTTCTTATGGCCACTGCCATTTTTTGTTGTGCAATTCCTATCTGTCCTTGATTGGATTCAATTTACAGTAATCCCTCCTCGATCGCGGGGGTTGCGTTCCAGAACCCCCCACGATAGGTGAAAATCTGCGAAGTAGAAACCATATGTTTGTATGGTTATTTTTATATATTTTAAGCCCTTATAAACTCTCTCACACTGTTAACATTATTAGAGCCCTCTAGACATGAAATAACACCCTTTAGTCAAAAGTTTAAACTGTGCTCCATGACAAGACAGAGATGACAGTTCTTTCTCACAATTAAAAGAATGCAAACATATCTTCTCCTCAAAGGAATGCGCGTCAGGAGCAGAGAATGTCAGAGAGAGAGAGCGCGCGAGAGAAAAGCAAACAATCAAAAAATCAATACGTGCTTTTAAGTATGCTGAAGCACCGCGATAAAGCGCCATTTTTTAGAGGAGCGTCTGTATCTTCTAAGCAAACAGCCTCTGTGCAAACAGCCCCTCTGCTCACACCCCCAACGTCAGACAGAGAATGTCAGAGAGGGTGAGAGAGAGAGAAAAGCAAACAATCAAGCACCGCACGGGAAGCATATCTTATATCATTAAGGAGTTTTAGTTAATATGTAATGCATGCTCTGATTGGGTAGCTTCTAAGTCATCCACCAATAGCGTCCCTTGTATGAAATCAACTGGGCAAACAAACCAAAGAAGCATGTACCATAAATTAAAAGACCTATTGTCCGCAGAAATCCACGAACCAGCGAAAAATCCGTGATATATATTTAGATATGCTTACATTTAAAATCCGCGATAGAGGTCAGCCGCGATAGTCGAAGCGCGATATAACGAGGGATTACCGTAAACCTAAAATTTATGGATTCTGACTCTTGCTTTTTTATTTTGACTTTTAATTAATTTTTTAGATCTTCATTAATTTTTGCATTCTTCAATTTTTGTTTTACATTATTGAGCCTTACTTATTCGTTTTTTGGCTTCCTCATTCCAGCTCTCTGCTTGTTTCTTTATGATTCATCTCCCAATTCCTTTTCAAACTAAATTCTGCTGCCATCCCATGCACAGTATTAGACTAAAAATCAGGTCTGGAGAAAGCCAAACATTGCACATCATCAAAAACACACCATTCCCATGGTGAAGCATGGTGGTGGCAGCATCATGCTGTGGAGATGCTTCTCTGCAGCAGGTCCTGAAAGGCTTGTGAGAGTGGAGAGGAAAATGTACGCAGCAAAATACTGCAACATCCTTGAGGAAAACCAGATACATTCTGCTAGGAACCTGCACTTTTGCAGAAGATTTGTTTTCCAGCAAGACAACAACCTCAAGTGTAAAGTCAAAGCTATGCAGTTTAAAAACCACAAAATTAATGTCCTGGAGTGATGGAGTCCAGATCTTAATCCAACTGAGAATTTGTGGCTGAACTTGAAAAAAGCTGTTTATTCAAAATCACCATGCAACCTGACAAAGCCTGATCAGTTTTACAAAGAAGAATTGGGAAAAACTTCAGTGTCCAAGGGCCTCATGTGTAAACGGTGTGTACGCCCAGAAATATTGCGTGAGATTGTTTCCACGTTCAAATCATGATGTATAAAACATAAACTTGGCGTAAAGCCACGCACATTTCCACAGTATCTCATACCCTGTCGTACGCAAGTTCTCCGCTCGGTTTTGCAGACTGGCGGCAACCAGCATCAAAGCAGTCCTACTGTTCCTGTGTGGTTACCCTTTATTTCTTAGATGCACATTTCTGACGCGGCTTTATAAATACACTGAAACTAACTGCATATTGTTTATTAGTGTAATGCATCTAATTGTAATTAACCTGTAACAATATAATGGTCCAAGGAATAGCCATAGTATTCCAAATGCCATAACTGCTTTAGTGTTGTTACTCTCACTGCACCTTCTTTTTCTGCTTTCAGTTGCTCCCGCTCCATGCTCTTTTTCCATATTATTCTCATTGCACCACTCGGAGTATTTATATCACTGTATCTGAGTGGTGCATCACAGTAGCATCTGATTGGAAAGAGAATTATCAGGATACAGCGTCAAGCACACGCTGCCACGGCAAAACGCTTTAGAGTCTTTCCTGTACGGACCTCGCGGTTCAGAAACAATTTCATCCCAAGAACTTTAAACACAGTCAATCAGTCCATCAAGTGCTCCTTGTAGAATTGTTTGTACTTATAAGTACAATTACCTCACTGTAAACTTGCACTTATATAACTTGCAGTTATAATATTGCACAACCTGCGCCACTTTATAAAGCGCGTATTTACATATGATGATGATATAATTTTTAAGATGAAATGCAACAAAATATGTTGATTTTATTATACAGATAAAACTTTAACTTCATTTAAATAACCTGTATTGTTAATAATTAAACATATGAGGACACGGTGCTGCAGTGCTAGCTAGTTCACAGATTGGTCCTGATTGATTGCTGTACGCTGGAAGGATAGATGGCTAGAATAATTAAACACGTACTATGGAGATATTTCAATGTTCCTTAAAAGTTTTGAAGAATTGTCGGTGCAAGCTTACAGATGGCTTAATGTCTATTACAGAGCTGATTGTGTGGCGATTGGGTATTTGGAAAAAGAAAAGTAAGAACAGGGCTTGGGGGTTAGTATGATTGAAAGAGACAGTACCACCACCGTGTTCCCATGCTTAATAACATGCTTTCATTGCTATCATCATGAAAAAAATATCACGTATACATCTCAGTATTTTAATTATTCAGACAGCTGTAATATCACAAATGTAATGGATTCTGTGTTCTGTCAGAGGAAGAGAAAGCCGGTTTAAGAACCACGTAGTGATTCACACACAGAGCACAAAGAAGATCATATACAAAACAAAGCATTTAACGTGTTACTTTAGTTACGATGGGATTTGAGAAACTAGTAAATTAATCGATTTTAAGATGAAGTTTATGATGTTCTACTTTAATGACAAAATAAACTACGTGATTAAAGTGGAAATTTTGAGATTAAAGTTGACATTTCCTGGTTGTTTCCCCACTGTGTGCCTATTTTTTTTTCTCTGTACCCTAATAAGCTTTCATACGACACTCAGATGTTGGGCTATGACTTTTCACGGTAACTTGGATATGTGACAACTTTTTTATTTCGGGTACTGTGCGACTTTGTGCACTTGAGTTTTCGAGTTTCTCTGACACTCTGTCATTCGATCAACTTCCTTTTGTTGTTTATACCACCGTTTAAGCCAACAAATAGTAAGTTTTTCCTTGCCTCCACTTCGTATTCGCTGAAATTCTTATATCCCCCCACTTTTCCCATTGTCTTTTCACAGAAGGCTGAGCTTAAGGGGTATTTATATTGATTTGCATATTCATAGCGGTGTAATTCTGGGAGGAGTTGGAGCGGGACAGCAGGCGCGTGCACGTGTGTTACTTTTCAAACTGACCGGGATTTATGTAGTGAAAGAACGTGGAAGATGGAGTACGCACAGATTCCTGCATCTAGATTTTTTTGTGCCTAAGCACATTTTGGCTTTTGTGCTTACGTCATGCTTACGTTGTGCTTACGTATAGTTCGAATTCTATGCACGCCATTATGCATGAGGCCCCTGGTGTGTAAAGCTGACAGAGAGAGACCTGTGCACACAGACTCAAGGCTGTCATGGCTACCAAAGGTGCATCTACTAAATACTGACTTGAAGGGGGTAAAAACATATGCATTCAATTATTTTATGCTTTATATTTATAATTTGTAAAAAGGCAAATGAAATCCATTGTGATTCATGTTATATAACAATAGAATATGGAAACCTGTTTAGTTGTTCGGTTTTACATTACCTAATGAAGATTAATAAAGCTGCATTTATTTGTATTGTATTGCAATACATGTGCTTTGTAAGAAAAACTCCACTAATGTTTTAAGCTGCTTATCCCAGTTTAGTGTCATGGAGTGCCTCGACCAATACTGGTATCACTGAACACAAGGCAAGAATCCAGTATTCATCTCTGAGAAGAAACAAATGAAAATACAAACACACCATGCAGACTTTCTGTATAAATCACCCATGTCTAAAACTGAGTATTGTGCCCAAGCACAGTGCGAGGACAAGACTTTAGCTGCTAAATCATGAAGCCTTCCCGCTATTCTTGCACTTGTCGCAAGGCAGACAGAACGGGGTCACTTTTGTTTTTGCTTATTTCAAATGTCACTGTCTTAACATTGTAATCTGATTCATAACTGTGCTGTAAATGTGTACAATTAGAGACTGCGTACTGAGTAAATGAAGCTATAGCATAGTTAAATATGCAAACAGGTATACACTGAGAATAATTGAGAAGAATGTGCCTCCTTTCTCCATTACTTAGATTACACAGCAAGTACAACACTGTTAGAAATGTGTAGTGCAAGTAATTAGTCTAGCAATTAGGAAGACATAATTTAATGCAGGTTATAGATTCAATCAGGTGTGAACATTTTCCCAGGTTATTATGATTAAATTTATTTGAAGGAAAAATGAAAGAAAAGCTGCACATGGTGGCAGAAGCAGATCGCAGGGAATTGTGAAGTGATTGAAGGAGAGGTGAACAGCAGAAGTATGAGATGTGATCAACGACTGAAGAAATACCATAAACACAGGTGAGCGAAAGGGGAAAGCATAGAGGACCTCAAGACAGATTTAGTATCATATTTAACTTTGTTGATTGCTGTGTGAACAAATCACTTTAATATTCAAACAGAATAATATTGCATGGTCTCTGTTAGAAGCATGTACAAATTGTCTGATTGAACGACATACAGCAAGTGCAGAAAAACTGCAGAACGCATAGTAAAGAGAAGGATAAGACAGTTAAAAGAAATGAGTAAAAGAGAGAAGATGGAGGGGCAAGTGAGGACCAGATGGTCGATTCGATTAGACAAGACATTGAGTATTCATTATTACTGACCACTTCATTTAAGTACCCTCTTCGGCAATAATAAAAGTTTCCTTTAGTTACATTAAATATTTTGACAAAAAAATGCTTCATATAAAATCAGAATATGCATAATGAGCAACCAATGTCAAAAAAAATTATCAAGAAGTTTGAACAAAACAAAAAAAGGGTAGTGCTTCAGAAGGATTAATCGTCTTTTGTTAGCCAAGGAGATCCATATGAGAGAGACAATAACAGCAGAAGGTCTTTGTGAGGTGAATACACAAGTATGAGATCACCCATTAGTATGCCAGTCAGTGCACAGAGAACCAGAAAGTATATTTTGAGCAGAGGTTGAGGACAAATCAATATGCTTTATTTTTATACTAAAAAAAAAAAAACACAATGCAGTTGAAAACTTTAACCTCATATTGTGTCAAAAGAAGCTGCAGAAGTAATAAAAGATTGAACAGCTCTGTATGAAGTGGTAAACGTCCTTCTACAAATGTTTTGGACAATATTGTGATTTGAAACAGCATTTGTGATAAGACAGAGGAAGTTTTTGGGAACTGAGTTAACTATATAAAGATAGTTTTAGACAGAGGAAAATGGATTATATGTTGTGTCTCAGTGGAAGCATTATTTGGACCCAGTTAGGTCATCTTTAGCCCATGCTATCCCATGAATGATATTATTGTCATTTGTGTCATTGAACACTTTCATGCCAACAAGGAAGATGTTTCCCTACATCATTTTAACATTTTAATGTACATATTTAATTAATATTCTGATCAAATTACAACTGAGGTCACTCATTTCATCACAGAGTAAAACCTTTGTGCATAGAATCATCTTTTTGGGTTCCCATATTACTTTGACTATTAATATTACAGACTTTTAGGGTTTGATTTTGGATTTTTAACTCCTCATCATACTTACATAGTGTGTCCACTTTTTAAACATTTCGTTACTGAGCCTGTATTTCCCCACAGCAGCAGTCTTACTCGACTCCTTTCATCAAAGGTTTTTGCTTACACAACAATATACAGTGCTCACTGAACTATTTGCATGTGTAACATGTTTTTCTGTTTGAGCTTAGGATTCCCAATTGTGCTTTCTGCATTTCCCACAGAAAAGTAGAAGATTACAACATGATGGTAGCTTTTTTCATCAATAAAGAAAGCAATGATCATTTGAACATTTGTTATTAAGATTACATTAATTCTATGTCTTGCCATTGTCTTCGTCATGAAAACAGGCCAAAAAAGAATAGGTCTCCTTCTCCTATAATGTAAGCTTAAATGTATCTCAATTACAAGCAAACTTCACATTTTGATTAATGTGTTACATTTTTTAATTGGTAATAACTTACTAGTACATTTTTTCAGTTCATTGGACCACACATGAGCAGTTTGCTACCATGGTGGATTCGGTTCAGAACTTGCTAACTATATAATCAGCATTCTGTTTTCTACAAGTAAAATGATAGAAAATACTAGAACTAGTTATTGCCTTAATCTTTCTTCATTTCAATTCATTTTATAGGAATTATTTATCATTCTGTCATCATGATGCCATTTTGCTTGAAGGGGTTTGGCAGGCATCACTTGTACTGACTGCACAAGGTAACAGCAGTTTTAAGTGGGCTGAAAATCAGAAGATGGAATGTGATTGTAATAATGAGCCAAGTTTAAAGCCCAGATGATGTGATGCAAATAAACAATGGCCACAAGTGAGACAAAATGATAAGAAAACAGACACAGCAAAAAACTCAACAACTAGAAATTTCACATACCCTAAGCCAAAAAACAAGACGTAAATCAAAGTTGAAGAACTGAAAACAGTTTGTAGCCAGAGATATGTTTAAAACGATGATGCTAGAGTTTCAAGTAATGAATTAGCTACAAACTTGAACAGTAAAGGAGTGTATAATGCTGACCTTTTTACCGTTATGTTAATTACGTCATGCATCATTCACTCCCGGATGTCTTGCCTGGCAACCCTGCATTGCAAACAAGAAACATACTGGGCACAGCACAATGTCACCCAGAGAAAGATGTATTTCCAAATAATGTTTTCAAAAACAGCCTTTATCTAAAAACAGACAAGTCCAGTATATTCCTTGAAATTCCCCAAAACTGTAGCTCCACTATTTTTAGAGGCCAAGTAAAAGGCTGGAAAAAATATATAACTAAAAATAAAAACAAAGTCCAGATCCTGTCATTTTGGGTTCATTTAAATTACCATAGCTACATTTGTTTATGACTGCTACGCTCATTAATGCATTATAAAGGTTATGTGACAAGTTTTGTCATCATGTGCTACTTCTGGCATTCAAGTTTTGTGTCCCCTGCCATATTTTTGCTTTCTTTCTTATTGCAGAAATAGCTAAGAAATGTTCAAGAATGTTTCAACTGTCTTTTTGCTTTGTTTTTTGATTTTCTGTTTCTGTGGAAAAGGCAGAGGGACATGAAATATAAATCACAAAAGTAGGTAAGGTCAAGTGAGTCAGTCATATCTTTCATTGTAGCCAAACCACTTGTCACACACGTGCGATTAGGAGGCACCTAAAGGGCTTAAGTAACTGTAATACTACATCAGACCAGGGGGTGGCGGAGTGTGCTGACTGTCTTTCTCATTCTCTTGCAGACCATTCCTGGGAAATCCCGTCAGGTTCCAGCACCACTGGACGTCACTTCAGGTTCCAGCATGGATGACATCATTTCCTCTTCTATCCCTTAAAACCGCCATCTTACCTCCACTTAATCAGTTCTGTTTTGGACTCTATCTTGTAAAAAAACTTGCTTTTACAAACCTTTTGCAGCCAGGATCATATTATATGTGTGGCTACCCCAAACCTTTGTGACTGTCTGGAGTCAATTTGGTACAGTGGTGTGGCTGGCAGGATGATGTGTACCCTGAAGAAAACGGGACAGGACCTAAAAACTACCCATATGGGAAAGTACCGGGGCTGAGTTTCTGGGTGGGGAGTTAGTTTGCAGGTCAGGTGTAATTCAGAACAGGATTCGTTCCATATATATAAACCCGGGCTAATATATAACAACATGGGGAGTATGGAGGAGACTTGTTATGTTCTCTCGGAGGAGAGAGCTGAGCCGCCCATTGAGGTTAAGACCCCAGAGAAATATGGGCTTTCCCCAGACCAGCAGATGAGAAACCTAATAACTTGGAAATTTAACACCAAAAAGACACCCGAAGAACAGGCGGAGGCTCTATGGGAGCAGGTGGCACAATGGCTTAGCCCATTTGAATTCAGCACGTTTCAAATCATGCAGGAGGTGGCCTGCTTCTAACTGCTAAAAAGCCTCCCCACTAATCCCAGCCAGCTGGTCTGGGGAGACTTCCACAACATTCACAAGCTCATTGGGCTCCCCGAAAAAACAAAGCCAGCCTCACAATCTGGGAGAGCAGAATGGTTCCCTAGTGGACTCCGTGGGCATTATGTCCCACAAAACCAGTCCCTTTCATGTGCTCTTAAGCCTGTTTTGAAGTTCCTGGGCCGCCAGACACGCAACCTACCCGGGGATGAGGTGGAATGCAGGTGGAGGGGGAGGGACGGTTTATGTGCACTTACCAACCCCCTGACGCTATCTTATGTGGGAATTGTAGTCATTAACACTAGAATTACCAGAGCCTACGAAAAAACTCGTAATTCCGTCCCACCTTAAACTGCTTCTTAAATCCCTTCACACCTCTCCGCCAGCGTCCTTTGTCTTCTAAATGTGCTGATAAAGAGAAGCCGGCTATTCCATCCCCCCACCAATTTAGAACGTGCACGAACTTCTCTCAGCTCAGGCCTTGATTGAGTATCTGGGAGTGAAGTGGAGTTTTAGAGTGGAAATAATAGATCGTTGTTTGGAACACACGCATTTCATGTCTGTTCCGTTTCTACAGTAATCTGTGTCAACACATTGTTAAAACAGAAACTTTTTTATATTCTAGTAGTAGATGACAAAATGTAGGCATAAACTATATAATGTATGAAGCCTGAAGTCCAAATAGCAAAGAAACATTTTCACAAGAATAACACAATTGCACTTTTATTCAAACATATAACTGCAGAAACAAAAAGCCGCCTTAACATGCGACATTGACACCAGTTTACTGTAACTGACTCCGTGGCTCAATAGACTCAGCCCCGCTTGGGAATCAAGGGGTTGCGGGTTCGATCCTGCGCCCCTCCGTTTTGAGAAGTAAACTGCTCTTGTCTTACTGTTTTAGAATAAAAGCATACATTTGATTTCAGTCTGTAACAGCCGGTGCAGTTTATGATCCTTGTAAAGGTTAGCTTTTTTTTTTATTCACTTTTCACTCTCTCAGTCGCGTTCAGAATCAATCCATACAACCCCATCTGACACGGCTGTTTTCACTAAAGACGCGCTATAGCTCTGCAGTGTACCACGATGCATACTAACGCACAATCACCCCCGGTTCTGACACACAAACGCTGGCGAAGCTGCCTTCTTCGTATCTCACCGTCACTTGCTTTTCGCTTTATTGAGTGTTCCTGCCAGTCCCCGCATGTTGCTGTATGCTTTTTCTTTGTACTACAGGACATGCAGAGGAAAGAATGGTAAAGACCAGTAACTTCGCGCTATATGCAATCATCAGACACTCCCCATCTGCCCGTCGCTCAAGCACAGGAACATATATTGGTGTAAAAGTATAACAAAAGTGCACTTTTTCCATCGCCTTTTCCTGTAAGAAGCAGTGTACACACTTCTCTCTATCCAGCATACAGCAACATGCTGGGACTGGCAGGAACACTCAATAAAACTGAATAAAAAGAAAATCAAGTGACGGTGAGATACGAAGGCAGCTTCGCCAGCCTGTGTGTCAGAACCGGTGGGGGCGTTAGTATGCATCGTGGTACAACGCAGAGCTATAGCGCGCCTGTATTCTGTTTCTTTTGTACTCCGGGCACGCAGAGGAGAGAATAGTATAGAGCAGTAAGTTCGGCGCTATATGCAATCATCAGACACTCCCCATCTGCCCGTTGTTTTGTTATACTTTTCAATACTTTTATACTGCTCAAACTGGCATGCTCAAAAAATACACGTGTAATGCCACGAAAAGTGCACGCAGACACTTCATTTCGCAAACAAAACAAGTGCACTTTTATTCAAAACTACCTGTATAACCAAGAAAAAGAAAGCAAGTTACAGTAGGCGATTGATACGACACTTGCATGGTGCAATGCTAAGAAGTGCAGATTTTCATTCCGTGCTATATGAAATCATCACATTCAAATATTAACAGTTCCCACACACCCAAGGACCGTCCTTCCTACATTTACGACACGTGTACTTGTTGCCGTGTACACACCTCTCTGTGCTATGGTTTCTATTACACTGAATGAGCACCTGACACTGTACTTTCTTCCCTGGGGGAAGGTCCCGATCAGAGAATTTCCAGTTCCTGCATAAATTCACACCCGATCTGACGCTGTTCGCTTTCAAATAATATTGCATTAGTGCGATTATATTTTCACATATATTGTCTCTTTCTTTCAGGTGTGTAATAGAAACCACAGCATAGAGAGAAGTGTGTACACTGCTTCTTACAGGAAAAGGCGATGGAAAAAGTGCACTTGAATAAAAGTGCACTTTTGTTATACTTTTACACCAATATATGTTCCTGTGTTTGAACGACACGGGCAGATGGGGAGTGTCTGATGATTGCATATAGCCCGGTTACTGGTCTTTACCATTCTTTCCTCTGCATGTCCTGTAGTACAAAAGAAAAGCATACAGCAACATGCGGGACTGGCAGGAACACTCAATAAAACGAAAAGCAAGTGACGGTGAGATACGAAGAAGGCAGCTTCGCCAGCGCTTGTGTGTCAGAACCGGGGTGATTGTGCGTTAGTATGCATCGTGGTACACTGCAGAGCTATAGCGCCTTTAGTGAAAACAGCCGTGTCAGATGGGGTTGTATGGATTGATTCTGAACGCGACTGAGAGAGTGAAAAGTGAATAAAAAAAAAAGCTAACCTTTACAAGGATCATAAACTGCACCGGCTGTTACAGACTGAAATCAAATGTATGCTTTTATTCTAAAACAGTAAGACAAGAGCAGTTTACTTCTCAAAACGGAGGGGCGCAGGATCGAACCCGACCCTTGATTCCAAGCGGGGCTGAGTCTATTGAGCCACAGAGTCAGTTACAGTAAACTGGTGTCAATGTCACATGTTAAGGCGGCTTTTGTTTCTGCAGTTATATGTTTGAATAAAAGTGCAATTGTGTTATTCTTGTGAAAATGTTTCTTTGCTATTTGGACTTCAGGCTTCATACATTATATAGTTTATGCCTACATTTTGTCATCTACTACTAGAATATAAAAAAGTTTCTGTTTTAACAATGTGTTGACACAGATTACTGTAGAAACGGAACAGACATGAAATGCGTGTGTTCCAAACAACGATCTATTATTTCCGCTCTAAAACTCCACTTCACTCCCAGATACTCAATCAAGGGATGAGCTGAGAGAAGTTCGTGCACGTTCTAAATTGGTGGGGGGATGGAATAGCCGGCTTCTCTTTATCAGCACATTTAGAAGACAAAGGCTGGCGGAGAGGTGTGAAGGGATTTAAGAAGCAGTTTAAGGTGGGATGGAATTACGAGTTTTTTCGTAGGCTCTGGTAATTCTAGTGTTAATGGATTTAAAGATGAGACATTCTTTGATTCAGGCAGCAACATCTCCATTGTTGATTGCAAATATGTATTAGTGCGACAGTCGATAAAGGTAAAGATCAGTATTAACTGCATACACAGAGAAGTCCAAAAATACAAAACTGCCCTATGTTTCATCAGTCAGGGAGGATCGCTGAGAAAAATCCCTGTGGCGGTTCTTCCTTCACCACCTTTCCCGGTGATTTTGGGGTGGGACAGGTCTGAAAATAAAGGCAGTATACTTTTAACTACTCCCGGACAAAGCTTAGGCCTAGTTAGAGATGGCGATGACCCGACTCAAGCTATCTCCACGCTGTGTAATCAGCTGGCAGAGGGAAATATGGAAACCCAAGAAGGGGGTGGGGAGATTCCTGGGCCATCGCAGGCGGATACATCATCAACCCGTGCCTCGACGAGCCAGGATGATTCTCCACCCTTGAGGTCAGACCGGACCCTCTCTCCGAAATACAGTTTCAATTTAGAGAAACACTGGCTTCTTTCAAACGGGAGCAGTGGAATGATGACTCCCTAAAGTTGTCAATAGCCAACACTCTCATCAACCCATGCCACAGGGTCCTCACTTTGTGAATGAATACAATCTATTATATCGAGTAGCGGAACATGAGGGGGGGGATGAGAAAAGGCAGGTCTGTGAGTTAGCGCACATTCATCTACTGGGAGGCCATTTGGGCACCGAAAAAACTCTAGAGCAAATTAAGCTCAGATTTTACTGGCGGGGAATTAATGAGGAGGTTCACCGTTTTGTGTCTCTTGTCCAGAGTGTCAAATAGGGCAAATTCCTAGGTGGGGACGCGCTTCTCTCATTCCCCTTCCCTTGGATGTCTGTTTTGAACGAATTTGGGTCGATATCGTAGGACCCCTGGAGCCCTCAGCCTGAGGACATAAGTACATATTAGTCCTTGTGGATTATGCTACTCGGTATCCTGAGGCTGTTCCTTTACGTTCAGCTACATCTAAGGCAATTGCTTGGGAATTGGTGGGGGTCTTTGCGCATGTTGGCACCCCTTAAGAAGTCCTTACAGATCAAGGGATGCCCTTGACCTCAGAAACGTTCAGGGAGACTGCCAAATTACTTAAAATAAAGCACTTAAAGACTGCGGTGTATCATCCTCAAACCAACGGTGTCATCGAGAGGTTTAATCAGACTCTCAAACAAATACTTCGCAAAGTGGTCAGCGGGGACGGGAGAAACTGGGATCAGCTCCTCCCCCTCATTCTCTTTGCATATTAGGAAGTCCCACAAGCCACTGCGGGGTTCTCACCATTTTAATTAATATATGGATGACAACCCAGGGGAATATTGGATATTTTAAAAGAAGGATGGGAAGGAGAGGCTCTTCCCTCTGCCAATATATTACAATATATCGCACAATTATGCAATAGATTTGGAAAATTTCGACCGATCTTAAAAAGTCACATGGAGGAAGCACAAGCAGCACAGGCCCACTATTATGATTGTGGCACCACCCTCCGAGAATTCCAACCAGGGGATTGGGTCATGGTCTTGGTTCCAGGAATGACAGGAATTGGGGGTTAGTCCATTTGAAAGAGACAGTACTGCTGCAATAAAGTATTTCATCGAAGGTCGTGCAGCAAGCAGCTTGCGTGAGACATGAACAATCACTGCGCCACCGTGTTCCCATGTTTAATACATGCTTTAATTTGTATCATCATGAAAATGATATCAAGTATACATCTCAGTATTTTAATTATTCAGAGAGCTGTAATATCATGAATGTAAAGGAGTCTGTGTCCTGTCAGAGGTAGAGAAAACCTGTTTAAGAAGCACGTAGTGATTCACACACATAGAAAAACATAAACAAAACAAAGCATTTAACGTGCTACTTTAGGTACGATGTGATTTGATAAACTAGTAAATTAAACAATTTTAAGATGAAGTTTATGATGTTCTACTTTAATGGCAAAAAAAAGTATGTGTTAAAATGGAATTTAAAGTTGACAATTAAAATTAAAGTTGACTTTTCATGGCAACATTGATATCTGACAACTTCTTTTTTATTCGGGCACTATGCGACCTTTGTGAACTTGAGCTTTCAGTGATTCTCCAACACTCTGTGTCACTTGATCAACTTCCTTTTGTTGTTTATACCACTGTTTAAACCAACAAATAGTACTTTTTTCCTTGCTTCCTCTTGATATTCGCTGAAATTCTTCTATTTTCCCCCATGCTTTTGTCATTGTCTTTTCACAGAAGGCTGAGCTTAAGGGCTATTTATATTGATTTGCATATTGAAAGAGGCGTAATTCTGGGAGGAGTTGGGGCGGGACAGCAGGCATGTGCACTTATGTTACTTTTCACGCTGACTTGGATTTATGGAGCGGAAGAACGTGGAAGTTAGCGAATGCACCGATTTATGCATTTGGATTTTTTTGTGCATACTCACATTTCCAAAGTTCTACGCACCCCATTATGCATGAGGCCCCTGGTCTCTCCTTTCCAGGACACTGTCTTCTCAAAAGTGTCCTTAACCTAAATACAATGATGGTTAGACCTTTAGGACCACATTATAATTATTTGCATTCCTGCATTAATTTTACTGCAAATATAACTTCATCTACAGCATGTATTAATAACTCATACAAGGGTTCTCATTGAACAAATAGCACAAAAATGTAATTTTCATGAACGATGAATATGTTCACTACATTAGCGTTCTCTGTTATAAAAAGTAGGTGATCCTTGGGGATAATCAGCTGTATCAAGGGGGTAATTTGAATCATGATGCTTCAATTAACAAGATGAAAAATCAGGTGTGAAATGAAGGGTTGCCTCCAAAATGACAACTTTCCTCATCAGCGGTTGAGTGTGCTCTTTTAAATGCAAGAGTGTCAAGTATGAGATCTCAGATGAAAGAGATTTGAGAAAATCAGGAAAAGAAGTGTTGATATTGACAAGAAAAGAAGGTTTACAAAAACATGTCTAAGGACTGAGGCCTCTATCAGTCCACAGTTAAGCATAAGTTATTCAACTTGAATCTCTGCAGTACCACTCATAATCTTCCCAGTTTACAATTGTAGGAGGAGAATGGGCATCTCTGCCAAAATGGACAATGCTAGATTACAGGGACAGGATGCCAATACAATGATGCAAGCAAATTGGCCAGCAAGATGAAGGAATAACTTTGTGCCTGGCCAGTATGACATAACAGATGGACCAGTGGATATCAAGAGTCAGGAGCTGTTCTATCCACCGTATGCCAGTGGTAGTTGTCCTCATATGGCAATCCAGTCAGGACAACCGCAGAGTTGCTTAGGAGATGGAGTCCAGAAATACAGTCCTGCCAGGGGTGGACTTTCCTGCTTTCTTTATGACCCGGAAGTACTTCCTGGAAGACAAGACACGACACCAAAAGCATTCCCGGGTCCGACTTAAAAGGAATCTGCTGCCTTACTTTATTCAAGTCAGTGAGACAGTGGGCAACACTCAGCAGAGTTGGCAGAACCTCCGTTGTAAAAATACAATGGCAAACAAAAAGCCATAAAGGCAGTTTTAGAATAAACTGAAACCAAACCTTTGCTCGAGTTGAGTGATATTGATGATGATGTGAATTAGACATTATACATTGACATCATATAAAATTAATACATGATACAACACTATACAATCGAACTAATGTGATATGCCTGGTGAATTTGATCAAGTGAAGCTTCACTATGGTGTGATAGTAGCTGCATAACAAAAAGGCAAAATAATTGTGATCAACAGCAAGAACAAGCAAGACTTTAGCCCACTAAGTACTGTTCATGATGCAGAAACTGTCAAAGTTTGTGTCAGGGGAAATGTGTTGTCATAGCCTGCTATAACACAAAGGGCATGTGTATTGTTCAGGTCAGGCACTGATATTCTAACCTCTCATGTGCAAGCAATAGAAACAAAGTAAACTGCCCAATGAAACACACATTTACTGTCCTGATTGGATTGCAATATTAAGCTGTGCATTGATGACTATCTGAAAACATGTCATATGAAGGACTGCACAACATTGGACACTAGACATATAATTTCTACTGTTTTTTTATGTTGACATTTTGATATTATATGTAATAGAAACATGTAAAAACATTTTTACATTGAAAAAAATTCAGCATTTTTGGTTCAATTTTCCTGCCTCGAAAGCTTGCATATTGTAATCCATTTAGTTAGCCAATAAAAGGTGTCATTTTGCTTGGCTTTTCCCTGGAGTAAACATAATGCTAAGGAGGTTACATGCCCACCAAATCAGGGCCTCCACAAGTGGTCATTCAAGAAAAGTCAATCTGTTCAAATCTCCTCAATAAAACATAGGTGACCAGCTAAAAACATGCAGACTCCTCCTGAACTGGCAACATTTAAAGAAGTTCATCAATAGAGATTTTTGATGGGTTGCAGACATGGTATTAGGTGAATTGGCACTTGCCTCATTTGTTTAGATGAAGGGAATGAGAGGTTACCGGTTGGCAGCTGGCACTTCAGCCACAAGGGTGTGCACACCCTCGGCATAAGTGGAGTAGATTTCATGTAATGCTGCATGGTTCATATACACTTCCCTTCACAAGGAAGACAACAGTTGAAGATGATTTATTACAGAGCTGGCAAGGTTTACTGTAGAAGCTTACCAGGCGGGAGTGTTGGGGGAGAAGACAATGCGAGAGGAGAAGCACCTTAAAGACAGTAAAGTGTGGAGATGTGCTTTGGGGGTAATAAAAAGAGGGGTAACTTAGACCCTTGTTGTAAACATATTTAATTGAATAATCTCTTTTTCTTTCTTGTACTTCTTTTGCTGGGGAAGAAAGGACTTGTGTTTTCTTTTTTTTGTCATTAAGAACTTCATCATGTATAAGACTCACTGCTTTTTTTCGCTTTTTAGAGTTGTGTCAGTGCCTTAGTCTCTCTATCACAGGTCAGTCTTGGTCAATGAATTACAAGATACCCAAGAGTCAGGATTATGCCAGGGTGTAAGTGGACATGGGGTGTTGTTAATGTAAAGGAACTGGTTTACCTCAGACCATGTGAAACATATTGGGATAAATGAGAAACATATTATTTGAAGAAAATGAAATACTGCAGCATAATAAAAGAAGCTCTTCCTTCATTAAGTGTGACCATGTGGGTATCATGATTTCAGTCTTGGGACCCAGACAGCCAGAAGTTATTGAGAGAATGATTTATATTGTGTAACACCAGCACACTGCAGTTTGACCCATCTCACAAAATCTGCAAGAGGACATCAGGGTGTCTGTTGGTGAACTGAAACTTCACAGAAAGCAAGTCATGCAGCACTGCAAGAATATTAAACACCCAAGTAAATCAACAACATAATAGATGTGCGAAAGGATATTCCATGTTCTGGAATGGCCAAATAAACATTTTTACCATGAGGTGAGCTGAGATTAGGAGGTTGCCCTTATACAGCACGTTGCCTCACCCACCACCTCAGGATCCCAAATATGGACCTAAGTGCAACCATAATCCATCAAACATATACTGGCATGTCATTCAGCAGCCAATTAGTTAATACAAGGCAATCAAAATATCAATGGGTTATACAATTCTACAAAAAGGAAATGGTCAATGTGTGGGCCTAGTCAAGAGCAGGAATTGTTCAGCAAAGTCATTTGATGCGATTAGTTATTAACACTAGAGTTACCAAAGCCAAGGAAAAAACTCATAAACTCGGCCTACCTTAAATCCCTTTGCACCTCTCCATCAGCGTCTTTTGTCTTGTAATGTGTCGATAAGCCCAAGCAGCAAGCAGCCTGCTATACAATCCCCGCCCCAAACCCCCAAAACCCCATCCCACCCCAACCCCCCCACTGCCACAGAACGGGCAAACAGTTCTCCCAGTTCAAGCCTTGAGCCTTGATTATCTGGGTGTGAACTACCTAGAGTTGTATAGAGTAAATAATTTCATCTGTCTTCTGTGTCTGCAATAATCTATGCAACACTTTGTTAAAACAGAAACGTTTTTCATGTTTTAGTAATACATTTATTTAGTAATAAATGACAAAATGTAGACATGAACTGTATAATGTATGAATTTATGCTGGCGCTGTTAGTTAGGGTCAAACACTTGGGGAGGGAGAGCTTGAACATTACTGAGAGAATAAAACTGAAAAAAAACTTTTACAAGTACCATAAATTCACTCCCGATCTGACGCTGTTTGCTTTCAAATAATATTGCATTGATGCGATGATGTTTTCTGATTGGTACTATTCAGGTCATAAAATGATTTCTTCAAAATGTCACATATATTTGTCTCTTTCTTTTTTCCCAGTGCTGTATTGACATCATGCACCAGAAGGCGTGAGCTTATTCAGTGCAAGCAGGAGCACGCGGGTGGCTGGTTGCTTGATTTGTGTGGAATGGAAGTTAAAATCTATTGCTAGCTTCTGTATGAAAATCTGCATGTTCTCTGTATGCCTTGGTATTATTATAACAGATAAAATAAGTGTGCTTATTAGGGTAGAGCTGCCGGTGTGGGATGCAGTTTTTGACTCTTCCCAGCTACTTCAGTAGTGTCTAGATTATCGTCCAAGTAAGATGCCAAACGTATGACAAGTTTTCTGATAAGCTTCATTCCAAATATAAGACTAGAATTTATGCTTTTCGTTGTAATCAACAAATTTTGTAAAGAATGTTCTGTGGCCTTGGATGGAACTGATCTATTTTTTTCTAACCATTGTCTTTGAAGATTTTGTTATAAAATGCAGCTGAACCCCCCTTGTCGGGGGCCTTTCCTTGCATTTTCTCTCTGTAAGAAAAAGCCGCTCTGCTCACTGAGAAGTCAGAAATAAAAGATTCTGCTTATTAGAATTGGTGTCTGCCTGCTATTTGTTTGAACCTTCGTCCACACTTGGCAGTGATAAATGCACATGTACTGTACAAGGCATGCACGGGGTCCACTGAGAAAAGAAGAGTGTTCTTTGGTCACCTTGCAGAGGAATTTTGTTGTCGCTTCTTACAAGAAAAAGCGATGGAAAAAAAAGAGGATGCAACATCAACAAGCTTCTGTTCCAAGACTGCCGCTTCCCCAAGGAATGCAAACTCAGTCAGTGTCAGGTGCCCCTTTAGTGTAATAGGAACCACAGCATAGAAAGAAGTGTGCGTATTGCAACAGGTACATATATCATAAATGTAGAAAGGATGGTCCTTGGATGTGTAGAATTTGATGATTATATATAGCGCGGAACTGACCTCTCTGTACTATTCTTTCCTCTGCATGTCCTGGAGTACAAAAGAAACACCACCATGCACCAAAATATGAAGATTGGGCAAGATCGAAAAAAAAAACCGCGGTCACTGATTACAACCACAAGAAGGCATGCAAATGAATATGTATAATATGAATAATGTTGCATCTGTGTCATCATGTTTTCCAAAATGTACTATACAGGTCATAAAATGGAGTTATTCCAAATATCATATATACCAATGCCTCTGTTTTTTTGTCAGTGTGGCTTTGACATCATGGACCATAAGGTGCATACTAATTCAGCGTAAGCGTAAAACTGAATAAAACAAAAATTCAAGTGACAGTGAGATACGAAGTGGACAGATTCGCCAGTGTTTGTGTGTCAGCTTTTATCCCTCCAGATCAGACAATTTCCAGTTCCATTGTCTCGAAACACCACTCACATCTAGTTATTATTCCCAGTTTCAGATAAAAAGTAACAGCGTCAGATCTAAGGTGGAGGGTAGGTGTTGTATCGTGATTGTGATTGAGAGAATAAAAGTAAAAACAAAACGCTAACTTTTATAATTACTATAAATTTACATTGGCTGTTACAGATGCAAATCAGATGTATGTTTTTATTGTATAATATTAACAATAAGAGCAGCTCACTACTCAAAACGGTAAATTTGTGGGGGAGCTGGTTTCAAACTCACGATCGCTGGATTATAACTCAGCAGTTCTTACCGCTGCACCATGGAAACTATCATTTTGCATTTGTAACTATTGTGAAAGTGTTTATTTGATATTCAGCCATCAACATTCATTCATTATACAGTTCATGTCTACATTTTGTCATTTATTACTAAAACATGAAAAACGTTTGTTTTAATGATGTGTTTACATACTCTATACAATTCTAGGTAGCTCACTCCCAGATAATCAAGGCTTGAACTTCTTGCCCATTCTGCAGCGGTGGGGTGATGATATAGCAGGCTGCGTGCTGCTTGGGTTTATCGACACATTTAGTAGACAAAAGACGCTGACGGAGAGGTGCCAAGGGATTTAAGGTAGGCCGGGTTTATGAGTTTTTTCGTAGGCTCTGGTAATTCTAGTATTAAACATTCCAACTTACTCCAACCAACACAACAATTGTTGATTCAGGTGTTCAATAAAGAGAGAATGAAGTACATTTTTTGTGTATTTTTTTATTTATTATTTGGATTGACATCCCATGCTAGGTTTATTCCTGGGTGTCCAATGTGCTGCTGGGTTTGGCCCCAGCTCCCTGATTTCCTACATCTGGACAAAGTAAGTTCAGGAAATTAATTAGTGGATATTATTAGAAGCTTTATGAAGGTCAATCAAAGTTCCAAAAATCCAAATACCTCTAAAATTCGACCATTACTGCGCATGAATCCTCATTTACATTAATAAAATGAACAAACAAGTAAACAGAAAACAATATAAGAAATAAATAAATAATTGATAAAAGAAATGAAACAGTAATTGCTACAGCTAGTAAATTAGTGAAAAACAGAGAGGTTCTCACGAAGCGGCTTCTCTCAGGTCCTCAGACGCAGAGACATTACAGAAGAAATGTTAATAAACATCATTATTGCAAAGAAAATTAGCCCTGTGTCTCTGGAGTAATTAAGTACAATGCTTAGTGTAGCCTGCCCAGCTGATTTGTTTAACGAGCAGAAATGAGAAATTACTAGAAAAAAAATGTTGACTTTGGATCATGTTACATAGTGAGGCGCTCTTTAATAAGAAAGGGTAAATAATATTAAGGGAAATTATGAACAATGCCAATTGTCAGAGGGCTATTCTGCATGTAAGAAACAAGGCTAGGTCTGGTATGATTTCCATTTGATCTAAAATACGTCTTTTCATTATAAAGTAATTAGAAATGGGAAGACAGCTAATACCTCAGTGACGTTATGAATTCAGTCAGAGGCATAGCTAATGGCTAGAAATTCAGCATTAGATTTTCTGAAATAGTCTCCAGGTTTAAAATAGCGGTTGGTCTCTCCAAAGCCCTGAGCTCCTGGGGTTATGAATATGAATATACTGAAAGACAGAGCAAATGCATAAAACAGTGAACATTTCTGAGTGACAGTGATAACGGGGATTCCCAGGACAGATTCTGCATTCAGAAAACTAAATTAGGGGCATCATAAATGTGGGAAAGTAATCTGGTGCTCCTTTGTTCTGTCTTTGCTCAGTTTTAAAAATAAGTAAACGACTAATGGGTTTGAGTCAATTATACATTTAAATATCAAAACAGACATTAAAAGCAGCTGGGAACAAAGCAGCGGATAAATGTGTCGCAGGAAAATCACTTACAAAAACAATCTGTATACAGTACAAAATATTTCATTCATGACTGGAAGAAGCATATTTTTAAGTTCACTTTCTAAAAACAGTTTTGCTTTTAGCAAATTTCTGAATCGATAATTTATTTCAAATTTTCATGTTTTTGTAAAGTAGCTACTTTATTTGGAAACAAAACTCCTAGGTGCTGTATGGGTACGTCCTGGATAGCCATTTTCATATGTCTACAGCAGGAGCATAAGGATGTCCAAGTCACACAGCGAGTCAGTACAAGGACGGAGCAGACAACTGCATGCGTCACTGTCCAGAGCCATGGCTACTAAGCCACTCTGCAAAGGACATAACACATGCTGGCCATTTCTTTGTTTATTAAGGTGTCCCAACTACACCAGTGATTTGACCAAAGTAAGCTGTGACATCTTACAAACAACATGGTCAGAAAACCAATGGGTTCAGCACATTGTGTGGTAAGGAGGCCATGACACATGGAGTTACACAGATTTGTGGGGTGGTCTGGAGCTAACATTATCGACTTTAAACAAATCTGGCAGTTCTATACACACCACTGTTAGACTATGTAAGGGAAATGACCTAAGCTCAGCCCCCTGGCCTCGCCAATCTCAATCTGATGCTGGGCAACACTGATCAAACTGTAATCAGGTGATAGTAGTCCTTTGGTGGCTTTTTGTTTAACTTCCTGCTTAGTTTTTGAATTGAACTTTAACCTCCCCATCATGACGCCTGTTCGTATGCCTGATTGTCCAGGTCTGCATCTCTTCTTTGGCTGAAACTGTCAGCCGAGCATGAGAGAGCGTAATTTCACTCTAAACCCTCTTGGCTCACTGATTCACTGACATTGCTCATTTACAGTGAGTAGCAGGGCCAGCGCAAAGGTAAAATCCATTGTCGGGGTGTCTGGCATTGTGCAGCAGTAATATTTTAATAAAAGTAAATATTTAATTTAATAGAACTTTCACTTCTAGCCCCAATAAACAGTGAAGTTATGGTGCCTTTTATTTACTTTGGAAGTTGGAGCTGGGAATGATTCCACACCCAAGCTGATCACATTCCAGTAAAACATTTGGAAACCAATACAGGACCATTCAGGAAAACCTTTGTTGTGAGTGCTGAATTCAAATAAACAGATGTTGATAATAATACATTGCACAGGATTTTGAGTATCTAAACACTGTAGCAACATGTCCACAGATAGAAGTTGGATAGTACTGTGTGTATGGCTTATTTAATGAAATGCAAATAGACAGATGTGCTAATAAACAGTATACACAATATAATATTACATTATTATATAAACAGTATAAAATTACAGCTTTCAAGAAAGTTTGCAGAAATTTTTCTAGATTTTTTTGCCAATATTTGTTTATATATTATAACAGTGCTGACAAGTTGCATCAGCCTGGGAATTTTTCACCATCAAAGCCAGAACCAACTGCAGGGGAGCCTCTAAAAATGGCAAGCCTGCAATAGTCACTTATGAATTCCAACTAGTTTGGCAACAGTGAATGGTCCTTCTAAGAAAAATAAGCTAAGTACACGGTGATGTAAAGTGAAAAGAATCCATAGGTGCTGCTGCTACATTGGAGGAGAAAATCTACAGTCTGAATTAAGAAAACCATCAAATGCTATTGAAAACCAAAATGGACCTGCTGAGCTCTTCTGAGGAGTAGCTGGAGAGCTTTGAGGCTGAGAGGTAGGATCTGAAATGCCAATTTCAGCATCAATACAGAAATAAAACAGTTGAAAGAGTGCTACCTCTGCAGCTCCATTGCTATACTCCATCTGCTAAAGTCCACTAACCTGAGTGTCTGACTACTGGTAGAGCTTCAGGTTCATTGACCTGGGAAAAGTGCGGAAAACTGAGTTACCACTGATTTTAGATGGGTAGCGTGAGCCAGGGTTGGAAATGACACTGCAGGCTTTACAGAACAGCCATGGAATGCGCAGTTATTCCATTTTGCAAATGAGACTCTAGAAAATCTGCAAGCCTGCCAAAGTCACAAATGAGTTCCAACTAGTGTGGCATCAGTTGTTCATCTTTTTATGGACAGTGAGCTACCAAAAAGAACGATGTAAAGAGGGAGAACACATTAAAGCCAACACCAGCGAGCACCGCAACACTACAATATACAGTACATGCATACACAGACACATCATTTGCTGTGTTACAATAGTTGTTTTTATGATTGGCTGCTCAGTAACCTTCTGACTTCTGACACTGTCCCTGAATCTACTCTTGCAAATGTAGGAGTGAGGAGTGAGAAAAGCGTCTGTGCTGGATGACTAAGGACTTTAATGATAGTCTTTCCATTCATAAAACAGTGAATGTTGTATATGTTTTAACAAGAAGGTAGAGGTGGCTGCTGATGATATTCCATGCCGTCTCAAGACAACACATTTAGAAATGTTAATACAAGATGCAACATATTATACATGGGATATGAACTATTGTATTTAAAAAACTCAAATCATTTAATAAATAAAAAATACAGATTCAAAGCAAAAAGAAATTCACCAACTGTGCACTTTAGTTCATAGTGGATATACAAATATGGAGAAATTAGAACAAAAGTTTTTTCAAAAACTTTGAAAGCTGCTGTTTTTGTTCCCACTTGTGGTGTTTAAATATTTAATGGAGTTAGGGTGAATTAGATAGATGAGTGCTTAAGTACAGAGGAATATTTAAGACAAAATGAAATTAAGAAATGTGATAATGAATAAATAATAGCAAAGTTGTGTGTACATAAATAATTAAATGATATATATATATATCACACAATATATACTTTTTTTGCTTATTTCTTTATATATTCATTTATTTCCTCATTTATTTATTTCAGTGACAATGCAGTGCAGCATCTTAAAATGAAAATTGTCATTATCACCCATTAAAGCTGAAAAATTGGACTCTTGTGGATACTGTGTTTTGATTGGTGAATTGTCGGTGGAGAGAGCCTAAATCTTTGACCATCACATCTCCAGCAGACACTACAGGCATGGACTCCTGAGAGGAGGGCGAATGCAAAGCTTCTTGCATTAAAGTACCCACTTCACTCAATAATTCCGGACAACTTTTTGTTGCGCTCATATCCACCACAGACATGATTTTAAGCAATTTTAAGCTTGCACTTCAGAATCCTGTGGCTAATAAGCATCTCTTTGGCCCTCTACCCATAATTCACCAATCAAAACACTGTACTCACTAGAGCCCACTCTCTCGGGTCTGATGAGTGAAAATTACAGTTTTCATTTCAAGGTGTATTTCATGTTTCATATGTTGTTTTTGAAATTAAGAAATAAAGAAATTAAGAAATAAAAAATATAGTAAGAGGTGCCTTGGCAGGCAGACTACAAGGAGAACCAAAGAAAGGTTGGGCTAGCACCCTGCTAACACCATATAATATGAACTCAAAAGAAGATAATGGCTCAGAATAAAATATTTTCTTTTATCAGAAAATGTCGCTATTGCTAGTCAGAGCTCTGAGCTCTGCTGTAGTCAGTACAGCTTCTGGCGCCACCTTCCAGGGAATCAGCCAGCTTTATATGCTGGAGACCAGAAGGGGTGGAGTTTTTCTCGGGAAGTGGGGCGGGGTCATTAGTCCCTATTGTATGCATTTTCTTGGCTGCAGAGGAGGAAGGAGAAGATAATGTTAGTGTCAGTGCCCTCACTTGTCCCAGGGTGGTACTGCTTACCTCTTTAGAGCCAGGAAGGTGGTCCCCAGATGCACATTCATGATAATAAAGAAAGAAATAAAGCAACAAAAACATTTCATGACAAACTTACTTATGCTCACATATCATTGTATTTTATTAATTGTCACATTTTCTAATACATCTGTTTATTTGTGTTTATCACAAATATTCCTCCATACTTAACCTGAGTGGACATGTCACTTTTGGTGCGATTTATTGGTCACTGTATTTAGTTAAGTTAGCAAAATTGTTCAAAAACCCTTTTGCCCATGATTGAGGGGGCAGTTCAGGAGACAATGCCCTTATACCCCATTCTCTCCCAATTCTCCCTCCACTATATAATAAGTGAAATACACAGGTTTCAAACTGTAAGGTAGCACATGCTAACTACCATGCCACCCAAAAATAGTATTGTGTGGGAATTCTCCACTTGACATTTACAAATACATTATATTTGTAAGAGTGACCCAGTAGTTGGTGGTCTCATGCCTTATACTTGCCCAGATCTGCCTTATAAATGTTTATGATTTACTATTGTGCTTCAGTTTACAGTGCAGTACTAGCTCCACTTGTTTCTTTTTGTATCATATGATTCTTTTCAGGTTTGTAAAGTGTTTGCTGATCATCAGCACTCCAGACAATAAAGAATAACTGATTAACAGTAAAGAAAAAAAGTACTTATTAAATCCCAGCATAGACAATCTAAAAAAAATCCCTTTTACATGGAGATCAGAGTGTCATAACAACATTTACGTTTTATTTATGAAATTACCAGCAGTCATCTCATGTGAATCATTTTAATCATGAATGCCAGAGCTTGGTGTTAAGCAAACAGAGGCTTGTATTGATGGGGAATTTGCTTTCACGGTGACATTCCCAGAAAAAAGGTCATTATTCTAATTAACCCCAGCACAGCTAATCACCCACACAGCAACACTTAACAATGTGAGCAGAACAATCCTTGTTCTTTATTAGAATGCAGATTGCTTTCTGTGACACAGACCTGCTCAAGAGGTTGAGTGTGCAGCCAGGACACAGGGGATGTACATTGCATTTATTTCAACGGGACAGAATGATGGTTGAATTGTGTTACCAACTTCAGCCAGGTCATGCCTAGAGTGACAAATAGGCCTAGAGTTGACTTCATGTCTCTGTCTCATACTGTCTGTTTAGGGTTAAAAATAAATGAATGCTCCTCCAGAGCAGGACCTATAGCACCGACTTTACACTGCTGTTATAAACTATCAAATGAGATTACTGTTCACTTTATTAAAATATTGATAAAGTTAGGTACCCTGCTATTCTACAGAGACCATACGGAATTTATTTATTGTAGACCGAAAAACTAGCAAGAGTCTGGGTCATGCATGATTGAAGTGAGCAAGCAAGCAGCTTGAACGTGTTCGTTTTTTCAAGTGGAGGAAAGTCAGGTCACCAGTTTGTGGCATTAAAACAAACCAGACCAGAAGTACTGCACTGTTGATGTATGAGGTACTTCACTGACTGTCATTGCCACTTCAGAGTCTGTTGTGGTGTTTGGTAGTTGGCACTTTGGACATTATGCTGTGGTATCGACCTCAGTTTGTAATCTGATAGACAAACAGATACTCAAAGAAAAACACCAGTAGGCAATCATAAGCTGTATTCTCCCAGTGCCCGAAGCATTGACATCAACTGTTTCCCAAGACATCAGCAGTCATATACTGAGGTGGACTAGTGCAATAAGGACACAAACAACAAGTCATGTTGCAAAAAGTGTGTGGTGCATATTATTTTCAAACAATCAAAAGTTCACCAGTAGATATAATTGAACTGTCTAAAATTACGAAAGGAATTAGCACAATGGATCCCAGCTATTACTTTAAAATAAATTCTGAATTTGGGACAAGACCGCTCATTCTCTGTGAATATGAGGAAGACTTCACAAGCCAAAGGGCCAGAGGTCTCATTTATAAAACTTTGCAGGAATTTGAACATGAAAGTATCTGTACACCAAAATACATGAAAATGTGCATGGCAAAAAAAATTCTGACTTATAAAACCATTTGTACGCAATTTACCCCTTTAAAAATTACAATCATTTTGAAAATATGCAAACATTAACATACCTTGAACCTCGCCCACTCTGAAACAGACCATGCTAATCAACCTCATGATATGCAATCACAGTGCTTCATTGGCTGATAGAGCAGCCATTGACCTCACGCATCCACTCATCATGTAAAGCACCATCAATCAGCAAGTCGTCTGTCAATATTACTTTGCCTCAAAATAAATAAATCATGGGTTGACCCAGGCCACTGAGCCACAACGTTTGTCAGTCTCATCTTGCCATCACAGGTGACCTCTGCATTAATGGAAGGTAACTGCTTATAGGTAACAAAAATGGTGTCATTCCATCTAGGTGCCCTTATTGCAATATTATTTTGGTTTTGGTTTCTGTTTTAATTTCTTATATGGGTTTCTGAAATGAACCATTTGTTTTAGGAGATTTTGAGGATCCTCATTATGATGTTTATTTTTGGAAATTCCAAAAACATACCTAATATTTCAGACTATTTTGTCTGCCATTTTGTTATAATTTTGATTGCCGCTATGTTCTGTTGCAATCATCAGGATCACTTCATACAATGCTAGGGCATGTCCTCAAAGGTTGTTACCATTGGAAAATAATGCAATGGGATAACAAGGTCTAAGAATTTATTTCCTTATCTGAGTTGTGGAAACACATTTTCATTTTGCTCTTTCTAGACATTTTCAGTATTATTTCTTTTTCTGACGTTTTTGTCTCTCGTTTTGGCTTTGACACTCATATCTTGAATCTCCCTGTTTTGATACTTTTTTCTGCTACTCATCTATTTTCCCAATCATTTCTCAAATTAAGAATACCAGACACTGCAACAAATTATCTTTTTATGTTGGCCTGTGCACCCAAACCATACAGAAACTGAATGTAGGATCTCGCCCACCAGTGTACAGCTTTCAGCATAGCAGACATGATAGAGCTGAAGCCTGGCTGAGATATTCCTTATCTGTCAGCCTTTTCCCACTTTTACATGTCTGTTGCCAGAAGTCCAACCATTGTTAAAACCTGGATATGAATGGGTGTAGCCTGATTTTTATTAGACTGTGTTTTTAATCCTGGGCCAACTCAGTTCCAGTTCCAAGAAAATAGGTCTTAGGAGCACAAATTATGTCATAAGGCAGTCATCATCAGGGGCAGCATGATTCTGTTGGTCCCTAAAAGCTTGTCTTCAAGCAGCACTAAATAAGTTATGTCGTGTCAACCCATTAGGTTATGAGCAGGCTGTAGGGCATGGGATTTGGTGTTTTGTGGATGCAGTAAGTGAATTAAATCTATGTTTTTGCTGCTGTTTGGTTTCTAATCCTTAGAAATGACAAGTAGCTGCTATAAACTGATTAAAAACTAAAACATTCTTCAGTATAAATATGCAGCATTGGCCCTCTTAAAAGGGAACCAAAATGAACTATACACACACACACATTTATCACTTTTGAGGTTTAATGTTTTCATGTCAAAGTACAGTATAATAACATCTTACTGATATGAAACCTTATATGCCTGAGATGTCATTTAACTGGTTTGGCTGCATTTTCCTACTTGATTGTCATTTCCCACTTTGTCAAAAATGTTACATACACATGGTTCACAACACGGTTTCCTTTATACATCCCGACTTTTGTATACATCCCAAATTTATATCATCCCGACTTTAGTTGCTGATAATAGGAAATGTTGACTGTTCTCAGTAAAGAGTCATCTATTTAGGGTCCTTTGGTGTTAAAGCCTTTCTGGCTCGGGGAGATGGGTTAGGGTACTGAGAAAAGGGAGCAATACAACTGTACATAATACTATCAAATTGCACATTCAAAGACCTGAAAACTAATTTAATTTAGAAATCAGTGCGAGGAGTCATTGTGGGAGCCAGTGCAGTCGTATCATCAGAAGTAATTGTGACGCCACAACTGTTAAAACTCAGAACTTTTAAAATTACATCATCCTTAAGATTAGATGAGCTCAATATTGAAAGGAATTTTTTGCCTCCTACATAGACTGCACAGTTCTCTTAACTTTAATTAATCATTTAATTGACCAGTTCCAAAAAGTTTTAAAAAACATAAACATGTGAAATGGAAAGTAATACAGATTGCAATGATCACAGAAAAATGAATAACTTTAAAGCAAAAGCACATTCTTATGAAATCCAGAAATAAAGGACTACAATGTTTCTGATTACCACACAGAAGAACATCTAAATGGATGAGTGAGGAAATAAAACTTTTCAGTTTAAACAAAGAGAAACAGGAGAGCCACAATAGATGGCGGATAAGACTTTAAGGCTGACAAAAGAGAGGAGTCCACTAGTCCTTCAGACTCTTTTGCTTAGCTAATTGTATGTTGTTTCCTTGTCTCATCCAGATAGGTTTTTTTTAAACCACTCAAGGATTCTGCTTTAACTACATTATTTGCTAATTTGGTTCAGATTTACCTGACACTTTGTGTGAAGTGTTTCCAGGATTCTTTCTTGAATTCAACCTCCCCTTAATTTCCACTGGTGTTCTCTATTCATTGCTTAACTAAAGATAAGTCAAAGTGTTAGCATAAGAAATATGGATGCCTGCTGTTCCCTTTAAAAACATTCAGGAAGAACATGATGAAAGCTGGTGTACAGTACACTTCACCTTTGGATGCATTTCTTCATTTAACATGAGATCTTTGCCTAGACATCTTTCTTACCTGGGAAAATGGCAAAAACAAACTGTAAAACAACAAAACTATGGTTTTGTAAACAGATCAAAATAAAAATAAAGCTGGCAGGAATTAGCCCACTAGCTTTTCCAAAGCGAATGTCACATTACGCAACTTCTAGTTGTAAGGTATGTCACATCTGCAGACCGTACTTGCTAATATTGTTGCTCAACCTTGTCAGTTTACATGACCGAAAATCACAGCCCATGTCACACTTACCATTCATGTGCTGACCTTCCAACATAGTCGTATTCACCCCTTTTAGTGGCAACCAATAACATGCTGCCTAACAAAGCTGCCGTTGTACAGATAGAGTCTTAACCCTTTTTTTCTCCATTTTGTAGTTGTGTGTAATACATGAGTCATCAGTGAGACAAAACTCTATTCTGTTTGTGTGGCCCAAAGCCCCCATGTTCTTTATTCCTCATGGCTGTATTATATACTCTCTACTTCTGGTTGAGCATTCACTGGTTGACAGCCCGGACCTACAACTAAACACAAAAATTAAACCTGTATGAGTTTATCAGAGAGGGTTGTGGACTATTTGGAGTGAGATGCTGTATATCACATTAGGTGAACTTGACCTGCACAGGAGTGCACCACTGACTGACTCTGACTTGCTAAGATTATGTAAATTAAGGCGATGATTGAATATCGCTGGAAATGTCATGTTTTGTGACACAGCCTTAACACTGAGGTTCGGGGTCCTCTAATTTCTAGAGCACAAGCACACTATCCCGTCAGCCCCAAATAAGTATTAGCTCTTGACTAAGAGAATCAAGGCTGGTGGATTGTTAAAAACAGGGCCTGTTAAAGCCCAGTGAGGCATTCCTTGTGTGATTTTGGGCTATAGAATAAATACATTGTTGTTGTTGTTTTTGTAGTAATCTGGCTCTCCCAGTTACCTGCTCTCAGTGTTGGGAAGCAGCTTCCATTGTGGAAAAGGATTCTGCCTACTGCCCAGTCGAAAGGATAGCACTGGTCAGCAGGCCTTGGATCACTAACACTAAGTCTGGAACACCCTTTCCTTACATGGTGACATGCAGAGGAACTTTGGGTTTATTATCCATTTATTTATACATATGTGGTTATTGCCCTTGTTTGTACATTTCTCTTCCAATGTTGTCTATGACATACTAAAATATTTAATTATTATATATTTATTTTACTTACTGCTTTTAACTTATGATAAATTTACCCCACAGAGACCTTTATATTAATAACAATCAATAAACTAGTATTATTGTTATTATTAATTGTAACTAAATGGAAAAAATGGAATTTAAAGTAGTACCATGGAATACATTTTAAACTTATTTTTTTAACTTTCGGAGAGCAGGAGATGATAAGTCATGCGGCAAGCTTTTTTTTTTAAACAATTTTTAATTGATTTTAAAGGAGAAAAGGGAAGAATACGCAGTTGACAAGGTGAAGACCCATAGCTACGTGACAAGATGAACAGCCTGTAATCCTCTAAGCTTTTGTTTTGTGCTTATGTTTCTAAATTTTTACTTTGCATTATCACCTCAAAGGACCCATTGCAGAAATCCTTGCCACGCCTAATAAATACTAAATGTGTAAAAATAACTGTGTGCCGGAGAGGAAGCACCAAGAAGGTGATTGTCAGGGTTTTTAAATAAAAGTTAATGAAATATGTCTGCATAGCACTGCATTAATGTTAGTTATTAAAACTTCTGTCAGCAGTGGGATATCAGGGCTCAGGCCATCTCTACTTCACTTCTCAGACACCAGGCTGCTGGTCAGAAATCAGGTGCTGCCCAGGCTGAACTAAAGTGTCCTAGCAGATTTTTGACTTCGTAGCAGCAATGGAGAAAGTCTTTATACAAAGCCGGCATTCGTTCTGTCTCTCTTTTCAGCCTTGCTGCACCCCTGTTACATTATCTTTGGTTCTGATTTAATACTGAAGTTTAAAATAAAATAAATGTTTAAATTAGTAATGTGAACTCATAGTCATAGTTGACATTTTTGTCTTCATCAAACTTCTATACATGAAATAAAAATTCTGCAACCACAGCTAAACAAATTTATTGATTTCATTACAAGCAGAATGCAAATCAGTACCATAGGAAAAATAATGCTCAACTGATCTTCATGATACAAAGTTTGTGCCACCTACGTTAGTTACAGCTGAATGGCACCCTAACAGAATATTTCTTGTTTTTCAGTTAAGATTTTCATTTTGGAAGATTGCACCATCTGAGATTGTGTCCATGGACTGTCTGAAATCTCAAATTGCTAATGGTAAGTTTTTGGCCAATAATAAAAGATAGTCACTACAGTGCAGTAGCTGCAATAATTAAATGCAGCAACTAAGAAAAGTGCCCCAGTCCTACTGGGCATCAATAAAATCAGTTACCATCTCCCAGAGGGAGTGTGCAGTTTCCAAATTAGAGAAAATTTACTGATAGTAACTGTGGTTGCAGTTTTAAAGTGGAAGAAGAAATGGTGTGTCACACTTTGCTAATGATGTATGATTTGCCTTTATGCAAGGAGCTTTGTCATAAATTGAAATAAATCCCAACTTTAAACAATCCTATGTAGATATTTTTGCTTGTATTTTCAGCACACAAATATTCATCCAACCAATATCTTAATCAAAATCAGGGGCATGGAGGACTGGTGCCAATCCCAGCAGCACTGGGTACAAAGCAGGAACTTGAGGTTCAAAGGTTTACATATAGTTGCATAATTTGCCTTCCCAGTTACATTCAAATAACATTAAAGAGTAAAAACACAAACAAACAAGTTCACCAGTGGAAAAAAAACAGTACTTTGCAAACTATTTCTGGCAAATCGATAGCAAGTGTTGCCTAAAACAAATCCATAATGAATATGAAAAACTCAAAAATTGTAGAATTTTTATTATTCCTTATTAAAAAGCCATATTCCACTTAAAATAAGAAATTTCTTTTGCAGTTTGTGTTGGACTATAAAAAGAACATCCTTCCTGGTTTACTGAAAGTCAGTTCTACATGTAATGAGTGTCTGCCATCAGCTTAGATGATTTAAAGATTCAACAACATTGCTCTCCGACACACACTTATCAAATCATCCACATCACCTCTAAAGATTTTGGCTGCATGTTTGTTAATCTGCTGGAGCCATTTCAAATGTTGGTTTCTCAAACCATTAAATCCGGCAATGGAGCTGAAAGTGATGACAGACTGGGTCACACTGCAATAAAAGGACAACATGAAGTCTGTCCACTTTAAAAAATCTAAGCTGGAGGAGAAGTAAGCGCTGATTGTGTTTAGTGTGGTGATCTCTCAGATTTCTGCCTGTTAAAGTCAAATATCATTTCTATTTTCTTTTTGACATTCATTTAAGACAGTTCCTATTGTACCAATTCACTAAGCAGTCCACCTGGTTGAAGTCATGGCTTTCATTCTCCCCAGAGACATGTCCTATCAGCATAGTGTCATCAGAATACTTGATAATTCAGCAATGGCCATTGTTGTGTCTCAGGTCACTAGTAAAGAGCATAAATAATAAAGGAGACAGAACACAGCCATGAGGAGCTTCTGTATTTTAAAGAATGACCTTTGAAAAAGTGTTATGGACTTTAACTGTCAGTGAAAGATTTTAAAGAAAGTTCTAAAAAAATCCAGAAACAGTGCTCTCAAGAAAAGAGCAGTTATTGAAAGAAGATAATCAGCAAAGCATTTTCTGCAATTCTGTTTGCCAGAGTGCAGGGCTAGTAAAGACATGCGTGTTTAGTGAATTTGAAACTCTAAATAAGCCACCTGTGTGCCATTTTGTACACAAATGTAGCAAACTGATTTCCACAGGTGGTTCCTGTATTGCATTGATCTTGAGAGGCACTGGTCACACAACAAATGCAGAAAGTGCTTGTTATCTTCACACATTTAATGCACAGAAGTCTCTTTTTTCCGTTTAGGTCTTTTTCTTGTGCTTTAGAGCTATAATTTCTTTCTTCATTATACACCAATTTAAAAATAAATTAAAGCGCCTTAGCACCTGTGAGTGTTTGTAATGAAGAACTTGCTTCGGCGAAAAGTTTAGAACAAAATCAAGGGAAAGGTTAAGAACAGCCATTGACTCTTGCAGTCTGCTCCAAAGAACATTTTGTAAATATTGTTAGTAAAGTAAAATACACATTTATACGAACTTCCTCAGTTGCAGGACTAAAGCAGGAGTGAGTCATCTCAGTAGCCTCCTTAAAATTAGACCTGATTGTTACTCGGCCTATGAAAACCTTTCTAAATGCGTTAGAACCGGGAATCACTCGGGCAGTAAAAGTGCTGCTATTCTTTGGAGAAATTATAACTGAGTATAGGTTTTCATCCATCTATCCATCCTGCTATATCCTAACTACAGGGGTACGGGGGTCTGCTAGAGCCAATCCCAGCCAACACAAGGCAGCAAACAAACCCCGGGGAGGGCACACACACGCCAAGTACACACTAGGGACAATTTAGGATCACCAATGCACCTAACTTGCATGTCTTTGGTCTGTGGGAGGAAACCCACGCAGACACTGGGAAAACATGCAAACTCCACGCAGGGAGGACTCAGGAAGAGAACCCAAGTCTCCTAACTGTGAGACAGCAGCACTACCACTGCACCAACGTGCCACCCTATAGGTTTTCACTAATTATGAAATATCTTCACTCTAACAACAATGAAGATGTTGATGAGAATACCCATTCAACCCCCAAAATGAAGAAAATTTGGGAGATACACCTGGCGATTGTAATAAAATTTCTGAGTGTTTATATTCCAGACCACAACGTCAGCATTGATGAAAGTCTTCCTGGTTTATCAGGAAGCAGTACATTGCATCATAAAAAGAACAAGATTTGGTATAAAGTTTTATGAGCTTTGTGAATCTAAAACGGGATATATTTGGAATTCAGTTCTGTACACAGGGAAAGGGACGATGTCTGATCCAAAATACAATCAGTACGGCGTTGCTAAGTCATTGTTGCCAACTTTTATAGATGCTCTGCTGGATCAAAGGTACTGCATAACCATGGACAATTTTTATTAATCGCCAGAGCTATTTAACATCTTGCTGCAAAGAAAGACTGACATGGCATGCCTGAAGACTTTGGCACAGCTAAATTACTGCAAAGTGAGCTAGTAGCTTGACAAAAAGGTAAAGTGCTGGTGAAATGGAAGGCACTCGTTGCCTCTGCTCCACTATCAAGCTGTCTTCACATGGAAAGACATCTGAGATCCCGGGAGATTCGGAATCAATATAGGGAAGATTCTGGTGCCAGATTAGATGACCCAGGACTGACTCTACTGTAGAATGCTTAGGAGGGTGGGCAGCTAGTTGGCCAAGGATTGCAGGACTGTCACTGCATCTAACTTTGTCTTTTGTGTAAAGACTGATTGTGGACCACCCAGAGATTTGCTTTGCCCAAAGATTCTGCTGACTGGAGTTTTTGTTCTTCTCTCCTTCATCACCAACTGGCTAAAGTTCAATGATAATGATAATTAAGTAATATTTTTAGGTTCCATTTATGAAAATTATGAATTTTGTGTTCAAACCAATTTGTAACTTTATGTACATGCATTATGGAATTAGTAATTTGTAAAATCTGTGTTTGCATTTTACCTGTGAATGTGTTACTATGCTTTGAGCATGCACTCAGTGAAGAGTGCAATATAAAAATAAAGTTAACGTTAAAGTTAATGAATACAATGAGGCTATTAGAAATAAACTGGATACATTAGAATTAAAAGTCAAGACGGAGGTAAAAAGCTTAGGGGTAATTGTTGACTGCAATCTGAATTTTAAATTGCATATTCATCAGACCACTAGGACAGCATTTTTTCACTTAAGAAACATAGCTAAAGTTAGACCTCTTATATCGCTGAAAGATGCTGAGAAATTAATTCACGCTTTTGTTTTCAGTAGACTAGATTACTGTAACACACTCCTCACAGGACTACCCAAAAAAGAAAAATCGTTTGTAACTAGTGCAGAATGCAGCTGCTAGAATCCTAACCAGGAAAAGAAAATCTGAGCACATTTCTCCAGTTTTGATGTCACTACACTGGTTGCCTGTGTCATTCAGAATTGACTTTAAAATTCTGCTTATGGTTTATAAAGCCTTAAATAATCTCGCCCCATCTTATATATCGGAATGTCTGACACCTTATATTCCAAATCGTAACCTTAGATCTTCAAATGAAGGTCTCCTTAGAATTCCAAGAGCTAAACTTAAAAGAAGTGGTGAGGCGGCCTTCTGCTGCTATGCACCTAAAATCTGGAATAGCCTGCCAATAGGAATTCGCCAGGCAAATACAGTAGAGCACTTTAAAACACTGCTGAAAACACATTACTTTAACATGGCCTTTTTATAACTTCACTTTAACTTAATCCTGATACTCTGTATGTTCAATTTCCTCATAATAATTACTCATAGTGGCTCTAAAATCTGTACTGACCCCTACTCTCTTTTTCTGTTTCTTTTTCCAGTTTATTTGTGGTGGTGGCATGCGCCTCCTCCAACTACTCAAAGCTTCATGATGCTCCAACAATGATGGATGGATTAAAAGCCAGAAGTCTATGTGACCATCATCATCAAGTTCTTCCATGAGAACCCTAAAATCCAAAGAGGACTGTTTCATTTATGTTGGGTAGATTGCCGAGAGGGGACTGGGCGGTCTAATGGTCTGGAATCCCTACAGATTTTATTTTTTTTCTCCAGCCGTCTGGAGTTTTTTTGTCCACCCTGGCCATTGGACCTTACTTATTCTATGTTAATTAATGTTGACTTATTTTATTTTTTTGTAAATGAAAAGTTAATTAACAAGATGGGTATCATTTAATGAAAGTGCTGACTGTAAACTTTGAATTGAGGTGAAATCAGTTGAATTCTTATTACTGATACTGGAGAAATTATTGAAAAATCAAATACCATTTTAAAGCAGAAGAGTTATTTTTCTAAAGGATCCTTAACTCTTCAATATGAAGCAAAAATAAAATTGCATCCTGCTTTTATAGAGTTTAATTTTCAGGGCATGGCTGATTCTGTCAGGTAAGTTAATAGCTTTGGCATTAAGAGACAACATTTAAGGGAAATTACCTCATACTTAAGGAGAACTGACCTTTAAAAGAGAAGCAGGCGTCACATAAGCCCGGCCTGAACACAAATGCAGACTGATAACTGCAGATCAGCGGTGGCTGCGGGCATCTCTGAAAACAGGGAAGCCATGATACAACTGTGGTCACAGGTGGAGCAAACTCAATTTCCAGCTCTTATTTACAGAGAGCAGAAAGAAACCACTAAACCATAAAGCCATAAATTACAAAAAAAAAAAAAAATGAAGACTGGTAGGATTGAATTTTTCCTGCTTTTCTTGCAGGGACTAACTGAATAGAGGGAAAAAAAAGTCTTACCTAACTGAGCCAAAATGATTTGTTTTACCTCCAACATTCATGCCTGCTTATGCTTTGCCCATTGAGGGATGTGCAAGGGCATTACTTGAATTGGAAGTGGGCTTCAGTTTTTGTGCCCACCAGTTCTACATTCTTTGCACCTGATGCTGTTGTTGAATTGGATTCACGCTAATGGTGCTGTCATACGGTTTCCTCCTTAGACCACTACCACTACAAGATTATATGAAAATGTAAAAATCAGTAAGAACAACGGGAGTAACCATAGCACAAGGTTTTGAGTTGGAAGATTATTAAAACAGTTGCAAAACTTGTAAACGTTTGGTAGGTTTTTTTTAATTCTTCTAGGGCTGATTATTTTTTTCCATTTATCCAAGGTCTGAATATTCTTCCAAAAAAACTCACCTTTCTAAAAAGCACACAAAGCAATAGTTTCATATATCAATCAACAAAATGACACATGTCACTATGTTGTATAAGCCACTATATTATGTGAGGTCACATACATATTACATAGCTTTTACATGGCATAGCCCTGCAAAGCATGGTAACATTTAAAGCAAAGAATTGTATGCATTGCCACATTACACTGCTTGCAATATGTGTTGAACTGGTGTCTCTTTTTCAGTTGTCTGTTTGCTGTACAGAACACAATCAGGTTTGTAACTTTTGTCTTCTTGTATTGTATGAAAGTGGAACTTGGACAGTCTGTTTGGAACCGGCCTTCCTCCCTTTGCAGTAAGCATTGCGACATACTCTGACAGCAAGGAGTTGACCACCATCTTTTGGAAATCTGCTTCAGTCATTGTGCTGCCACTGTTGGCCTGCTTGAACAGTATACTGTATATCCATTGGTCAGTGCAACCTTACACACACAATGAAACACAGTGTGGTATCGTTTGGTGTATTTGTGGCCATAGCCGATCAGCTTCTGCCATATTGCAATTGTACTTCTCTGTTGCAACTGGATTGTCCAGCTTCCTGCCTTCTGGGTTTCCCCTTTCACAAATGACTTTCTCCCAGTTGTAGTTCATGTAGTGAGAAAAGTCACTCGTTTTCATCTCGAATAGAAACTGGATTGTTATCTTGTTTCATCTTCAGGCTGTCTGGCTTCAGTTTTGAAGGCATATACTCTATTTCATGTTCACTCACACTGTGTCACACACTCCAATTCCCTTCCTCTGTAATTCTATAAACAATTCTGGAGACAAGTAGAAATGTACACTACATGACCCATGTGTTCATACCTATCCAGTAGCTCCTGTAAAACTTGACTTGTCAAGGGACAGTCTGTTCTAGGAAAGGAGTATTTTTTTGAAGATGTCATGATTTTCAGGTAGAAACCAGATGCCCCTTGAATTTTATCATTGATTCATCCACAGACAAATCACGGCCTGGCTTGATAAAATTATTTGTATGTTGGCTCAACAAGGTCTAGCAGAGGCTAAACCTTATATTTGGCGTTATACCTTAGCTCAACCCTCAGGATTTTTTCTGGTTATCACAAAAATGAATAAAACTTTGCAGAAGCACATACCTGTCACGGACATAACCTGTCCAAAGCCACCAGGTGACAAAGCATGTTTGCACCGGTGCTTCCTAAAGTTATAGTGTCATTCCAGTCCCATCTGTATTTGCAATTCTATGTTGCCCTTCATCTCATCTTCTTTTTTGGGGTTCCACTTTGAAAAACAAAAATGCACTGCAAGTTCAGCATGGGAATCAAAAAAATTGCTTGGTATACCTGTTTGTCTCATCACACACGCCTCGGGAAAGAACAGGCTGAAGTAATCCAACAGCTCGTAATCCATTGATTGCACCAGCAAACCATGCCATATTGTGAAGTCTGGAAGTCACCTTGCCTTCCATGGATCGATGTCTGGGTATTTCTCGCAGACGAACCTTGCTGTAGGTGCATTAGCATGAATGTGGGCAGCTGGGCACCGATCAGCTGAATAGCGATTAGCAGGGGTCTGATCAGCTGATGCCGGTTCCTCAATCTCCTGTTTGATCTCCAGATCACTCACAAAAATCAGATTCTGAAAACTCAGAGTCCGACTCAGAGTTAATACACAAAATGTCGTCCACTGAGTATCTTGCTTTGAGCATTCAATTTGCTCTCTCGCCAGATGTCATTGTCAATTTTGCTGTTGTTTGCTCTTCGCTTCTCATGCACATGCAGGGAATACATTTCCTCCTATATAAGAAAGTCTACCTATAACATAATGGCAAGTTTTGTTAATTTTACAGATGATTATCTCAATCTATCCCTGGATGTCAACTTTTGTTGACAACTGCCATCAGGAATACATGTAAAAAGCTTATAAATGTTCCACATACATAACAATGCTCTTTGAGGGAGTGAAAAGTTAAAACCTCTGGCTTAAAGGACAAGGCCAACAAGAATTTATAAAGAATTTATTTTAATAAACAAAAGCCAAAATAATAGCAATAAATTTGGATGTGAGCAAAAGGAAGCTTTGTGCCCTAAGAACCAAGTTACCTGAATTATTGTATAACATCCATCCATCCATCCATTATCCAACCTGCTATATCCTAACAAAGGGTCACGGGGGTCTGCTGGAGCCAATCTTGGCCAACACCGGGCACAATGCAGGAACAAACCCCGGACAGGGCGCCAGCCCACCACAGGGCACATACCCACACACCAAGCATACACTAAGGACAGTGTAGAATCACCAATGCACCTAACCTGCATGTGTTTGGACTGTGGGAGGAAACCCATGCAGACACAGGGAGAACATACAAACTCCACGCAGGGAGGACCCAGGAAGCAAACCCGGCTCTCTTAACTGCAAGGCAGCAGTGCTACCCACTGCGCCACCATGCCACCCTTATTTTATAACATTTCAGTAATTATTTACCACTCTGATGCTGATCTTTCTGATCATAAAATAGGTCATTAAAATAGCATTTGACAAGTAGAATTCATAATTAAATTCAGAATCACTGTATTTGAGGGTTCCTCTAGAGTACCTCTTTTCTTGCATGATTTGGCTCAAAAACTAATCGGCACATTGTAATCTCATAATAGTCTTAAGTTTTAAGTTTGGTATTTTTCTGTCCAGCTGTTTTACATCTAGACTATCCTCAAGAAACTGTGACATAACGATACACACACACAGACTGACAGACTGACAAACACCCATCATTAAGATATCGAGGTTTTTTACGAATCTAAAGCCTTTACTTCTCCCCTGTAGATGATAGGTTATGGTGGGGGAACGCACAAAGCAAGAAGTCTAAAAAGGCAATTAATGGCAAATAAGTTCAAACCAAAATCTAAAGGAAGTATCAGAGAACGGAGTAAAAAAGCAGAAATCCCATAGAATACTCACCATTATGATCTTCACTCCACCAACCTTAATAACGCTTTAGTAGAATCATCTCTTCTATCTCGGTATTAAGGTTGGAGCCATCCCATAAAGCGATGTTACAGTGAGCCCGCCTCATTGCATTAGCTTCCTATTAAGTGTAAGATTCATTTTAAGGTTCTTACAATTACCTTTAAAATTTTAGAAGTTCTGAACCCTGGCTATTTATGTGATCTGATTGGCCCATATATTCTTGCTAAGTCGATGAGATCTGCCAACCAAAACTTGATGGCAACACAAAGGACCAGACTAAAACTGAGAGACAACCAGGCATTTCCTGTCCTGGCTCCGAAATTTTGGAACGAGTTGCCTTTAAATATTAGAAGTCTCCTCTCAAAACTCATCTTTACTGTTTGACTTTTAATTCATCTTGAGAATTGATTGTCCTCCCTTGTGCTGTTGTAATTTTGTATTTGTTTCTGTCATTATTTTTTATATTTATTGGTTATTGTCCTTGTACAGACAGCACTTTGGCTCAACTCTGTTGTTTTAAAGTGCTTTATAAATAAATGACTGATTGATTTATTGATTGATTGAAACTTAAATACACAATACATAAATACTAAATAATAAACAGTATGAGCTATAAAAAACATGAAAAATAAAGACTATAAACAGCAATAAAAAGGAAAATGCACTTAAGCTAGGGAACAAGCCCCATTGAAAACATAACAACACAGCAGAGCTTTCTAACTTTGACTAATGAAATGATAAACCTCACAAAAGAGTACCATTCCCATGTAATGCCTCTGATAAATACCTCAGACTTTTTCCATATCAGCTCCTTGAAATTTTGGAAGTCAAATACATTAAGTGGGATAAAAGAAGGCCACAATAGTTCAAGACAGACAATACTTTTTTATTACTGAATTTATTAAAAGAATATAGCATTCCACACAATCAAGTCAAACTTAACAAAACTAAAATCAAATCCACCCCCACCCATGAGAAAGAGGGGACGGCCAACAACCAGAGCAAAACTGTTAAGAGTATTAAAGAGAGAAAGGTGTATTTTCTTCCAATATAAATGCTTATTCTAAAATGTTATAGATTAGGTCCTGCCACGTTTTTAAAAAGTTTTGAACAGATCCTCTAAGTGAGAATTAGATTTTTTCCAATTTTAAATAGTATATAACATTATAACATCAGTTACCCACTGACTTAAAAGAGGTTGGCTAGGATTCTTCCAGTTGAGCAAGACAAGTCTACAGTTTGTTTGTCCTTCTCCACTTTAAGCCCACCTTGGAGTACAGCAAACACAGCTGTTAATGGATTAGGAGGGATTGTGACACCAAGGTTGTCTCAAAGGTATTTGAAAATGTATGTCCAGAATGAGGGAGGCACGGTGGCACAGTGGTAGCGCTGCTGCCTCGCAGTTAGGAGATCCGGGTTCGCTTCCCGGGTCCTCCCTGCGTGGAGTTTGCATGTTCTCCCCATGTCTGCGTGGGTTTCCTCCCACAATCCAAAGACATGCAGGTTAGGTGGATTGGCGATTCTAAATTGGCCCTAGTGTGTGATTGTGTGTGTCCTGTGGTGGGTTGGTACCCTGCCCAGGATTGGTTCCTGCCTTGTGCCCTGGGATTGGCTCCAGCAGACCCCCGTGACCCTGTATTCAGATTCAGCGGGTTAGAAAATGGATGGATGGATGTTAATTTGGTGCATGCCCAAAATATGTGGCCTAATGAGGATAGAGCTCAACTGCAGCGTTCATAGGTTTGATCTTGCCCTGGAAATTACTTTGAACAATTTCAAACTAGAGAGATGTGCTCGATAAAGGATTTTAAGTTAATAACTGAATGTTTTGCACATATGGAGCTAAAGTAAATTATGTGCATGGCTGCCTTCTGCTCCATTTCTGAAATGTTGAGTAAGAGATACATTTCCAGCTGTACTCTGGGATCTTTAAAAGGAAGGGATTTTAAAATGCTTTTGTATATTATAGAAATGCTGTCTGAGTCCCCAAGACTGATCAATATCTCTTCTGGAATAGAAATAGGTGGGAGGTGACGAAAGCTGGGCAAATTTCGTTTGGCAAAGTTTCTTATTTGGAAAGAGTGGAAAAATAGTGTTGATGGGAGATTAAGTTTGGAGAATTATTGTTTAAAGAATGCAAAGACATTAGTTATAAGCAGATCCCTAAATGATTTAATCCCATAAGTGTTCTAAACATTAAAAACTATTTATGTTCAAGAGGGCGGAAAAAGGTTCTTATCATGTAGAGGTGCCACAGATAAAATATTCTCTAACTTGAAGTACTTCCTACATTGGTTCCATATTCTCAGTGAATGAAGAACAAATAGGTTGTTAGTATATCGGCGATATCTTGTATTTGCTGGTGTACAAAGCAAGAGAATATAAAGAAGTGCTGCAGGATTTCTTTTCGATTACAGACCAAGCCTGTGTGTGTTCATCTATTTGTATTAATGTCCAGGTTTTTATAGCTTGTATGTTTGGTTCCCAGCAATAAAACTGGAAATGAACTATAGCCATGCCACCTTCTGATTTAGGTTGTAGGGTTGCCTTTTGAATAGGTGGATTTTTTGAATTCCAAATAAATGAGGTTATGATTGAATCT
Source organism: Polypterus senegalus (assembly GCF_016835505.1). Classification (NCBI taxonomy): domain Eukaryota; kingdom Metazoa; phylum Chordata; class Cladistia; order Polypteriformes; family Polypteridae; genus Polypterus; species Polypterus senegalus. Next base: position 76,478,874 of record NC_053164.1, read on the forward strand.
AATTTCTTAAAAAATTATTTGTTAATGTGTATGGGGATGTTTTGAAATAGAAACACAAACCTTGGGAGGATATTTATCTTCGCAATGTTAATTCTTCCTGCTAAAGTAAGATGGAGGGTAGAACATCTATGCACATCTTACTTAATTTTATCCATGCAAAGAGCAAACTTTTATTGAAAAAGAGCTTTATATTTACTTGTGATTCTGACCCCTAGGTATTTAAACTGATCTGCAATGATAAAAAGGAGGGTGGCCTATCTAATGTTTTTTGTGAGAGAATTTAATGGAAAGAGCACACTTTTGTTTAAAATAATTTTAAAACCAGATTTTGTTTGAAATTCTGCTAGTGCTGTTAGGGCTACAGGCACAGAGTTTTGTGGGTCTTATATATACAGTACCATATCATCTGCATATAGTGATATTTTCTGTTCAAATTGTTCTCTGAAAATCCCCTTTATCAGATGCCTTTTGAAAGTAAACAGCCAAAGGCGATTGCAAATAGCAGTGGTGACAAGGGGCATCCTTATCTAGTATCACGTTCTAGTTTGAAGTAGTCTGAAATAATGTTTTTAATAAAAAATGAAGCTTCTGGAATGGTATACAGTAGTTTGGTCCATGCACATATGTTTGGGCGAAACCCAAATTTATGCAAAATGGTGAGCAGGTAATCCCATTCAACCATATCAAATGTTTTTTCTGCATCCAAAGGTAATATAATCTCCAGAGTGTTAGACTTCATGGGTGAATACAGTGGTGTGAAAAACTATTTGCCCCCTTCCTGATTTCTTATTCTTTTGCATGTTTGTCACACAAAATGTTTCTGATCATCAAACACATTTAACCATTAGTCAAATATAACACAAGTAAACACAAAATGCAGTTTATAAATGATGGTTTTTATTATTTAGGTAGAAAAAAAATCCAAACCTACATGGCCCTGTGTGAAAAGTAATTGCCCCCTGGACCTAATAACTGGTTGGGCCACCCTTAGCAGCAATAACTGCAATCAAGCGTTTGCGATAACTTGCAATGAGTCTTTTACAGCGCTCTGGAGGAATTTTGGCCAACTCATCTTTGCAGAATTGTTGTAATTCAGCTTTATTTCAGGGTTTTCTAGCATAAACTGCCTTTTTAAGGTCATGCCATAGCATCTCAATTGGATTCAGGTCAGGACTTTGACTAGGCCACTCCAAAGTCTTCATTTTGTTTTTCTTCAGCCATTCAGAGGTGGATTTGCTGGTGTGTTTTGGGTCATTGTCCTGTTGCAGCACCCAAGATCGCTTCAGCTTGAGTTGATGAACAGATGGTCGGACATTCTCCTTCAGGATTTTTTGGTAGACTGTAGAATTCATGGTTCCATCTATCACAGCAAGCCTTCCAGGTCCTGAAGCAGCAAAACAACCCCAGACCATCACACTACCACCACCATATTTTACTGTTGGTATGATGTTCTTTTTCTGAAATGCTGTGTTCCTTTCACGCCAGATGTAACGGGACATTTGCCTTCCAAAAAGTTCAACTTTTGTCTCATCAGTCCACAAGCTATTTTCCCAAAAGTCTTGGAAATCATTGAGATGTTTCTTAGCAAAATTGAGACGAGCCCTAATGTTTTTTTTGCTTAACAGTGGTTTGTGTCTTGGAAATCTGCCATGCAGGCCGTTTTGCCCAGTCTCTTTCTTATGGTGGAGTCGTGAACACTGACCTTAATTGAGGCAAGTGAGGCCTGCAGTTCTTTAGACGTTGTCCTGGGGTCTTTGTGACCTTTCGGATGAGTCGTCTCTGCGCTCTTGGGGTAATTTTGGTCGGCCGGCCACTCCTGGGAAGGTTCACCACTGTTCCATGTTTTTGCCATTTGTGGATAATGGCTCTCACTGTGGTTCGCTGGAGTCCCAAAGCTTTAGAAATGGCTTTATAACCTTTACCAGACTGATAGATCTCAGTTACTTCTGTTCTCATTTGTTCCTGAATTTCTTTGGATCTTGGCATGATGTCTAGCTTTTGAGGTGCTTTTGGTCTACTTCTCTGTGTCAGGCAGCTCTTATTTAAGTGATTTCTTGATTAAAACAGGTGTGGCAGTAATCAGGCCTGGGGGTGGCTACGGAAATTGAACTCAGGTGTGATACACCACAGTTAGGTTATTTTTAACAAGGGGCAATTACTTTTTCACACAGGGCCATGTAGGTTTGGATTTTTTTTCTCCCTAAATAATAAAAACCATCATTTAAAAACTGCATTTTGTGTTTACTTGTGTTATATTTGACTAATTGTTAAATGTGTTTGATGATCAGAAAAATTTTGTGTGACAAACATGCAAAAGAATAAGAAATCAGGAAGGGGGCAAATGGTTTTTCACACCACTGTATATTACATTAAATAGGCATTGAAGATTGGAAGTCAAATGTCTGCCTTTAATAAATCCAGTTTGGTCTTGTGATATTACTGAAGGGAGCACTTTCTCAATCCTTCTAGTTAGAGCTTTGGAAAGTATCGTAACATCATTATTCAAAAGTGAGATTGGTCTGTATGATGCACATTGTAATAAGTCATTATTTTTCTTAGGAAAAATGCTAATTAATGCTTGGTGAAATGTTTGAGGTAGAATTTTTTGTCTCTGGCTTCTATAAATATTGCTAATAACAGGGGAGCTAACCTAACTGAAAATATTTATATAAAATTCAGCAGGGTAGCCCACAGGACCTGCTGCTTTCCCACTCTGAAGTGAGTTTATAGCGTCTAGTAATTCTAATAATGTCAGAGGTTTATCCAATTCCTCTGCACTCAGACTATCTAGCTGTGGTATTGGTAATGTATCCAAAAAGCTCATTAGATTGTGTTTTGTGTTGTTTAAACTGAGTAGAATATAAGGACTTCTAGTAGTCTCTAAATGTGTGCATAATATTTTCATGGCCAATGATTTTATCTTCGTCTGTGTTGGTGATTACTGATATTGTATTGTGAACTTCCTGCTTATGGATTTGTTGCGCTAAGAGCTTGTTAGCATTCATAGTAATGATGTCACAATTTAAAAATGAGTTGCTCTGTTTCTTTTGTTGTCAAGAGGTTGAGCTCTGATTGCAAAGTCTGTCTTTTCTTAAAAAGTGTCTCATTTCACTGATTAACTCTGATGCCTTCTTGGTTTCCGATTTATTTTTGTGGGAAAGATAGATAATCTGTCCTCTTAAAAAAGCCTTCAGAGTTTCCCAGAGTAGTCCTGCAGAAACCTCAGACGATGCATTTGTCTCTAAAAAAAATAAATTTGTTTGGATATAAATTGTGTACAGTTCTCGTCACCTAATGACAGGGGGTTAAGACACCAGTTGCAAGATGAGTATGTGGGGCTTTAGTAATGTGAGCTCCATGATCAGAGGGGCATGGTCAGAGATAACAACAGCACGGTATTTGCAAGATTTGATCGTGGGCAAGAAATTGATATCTATAAAGAAATAATCAATTCTTGAGTAACAATGATGTACTAGTGAGAAGAAATAATATGGTTTTAAATATGAGTCTGATAAGTTATGATCAATTAAAAACTGTGTAATTATTTTTGCAGTGTTAGATGCTGTCACCCCTGTAGCTGAAGACTTATCCAGGTCTGGATTTAAAACACAATTAAAAACAGAGAATACTGAGGTAAGTGTGGGTACGTTTACCAGCCACCCCAAAGTGTAAAGGGCACTGCAGGAAGAATTTAGAAGTGTTGCAACCTTTGTTGGATGTTAAATCATTCCATCTGCATATACCTTGCTTTGTGTATTTTTTTAGTTAACAAATATTCCTCTTTCATTTTAAAAAGACTTACTTGGTGTTATTTTGGATTTGGGTTTAGTTTATAATAGTGTCATAATCTAATTTGTTTTAGACATTTAACATTTCTTTATTTAGTCATGTTTATATAATATTAAAATTGTCTTCTTGTTTGCATCTAATAGCATACAAAAAAGCACATAATTAATCAGGTTAAAAGTTACCTAAAAATTTTAAAGTGTCATGTACTTTAGCTATCTGTGAACGATTTAAAAGAAAGACCTGAATATATAATGTAAAGAAATCCAAAACCAGTATGTGAAGCTAATTAGTATTGAACTCTGATGAAGATGATGATAATCAGTAGAGCATCTTTCACACTTTTATTTGTACAGTGTCTTGAAAGGACAATGTCTGTCATAAAAATGTTTTTTTGTTAAAAGTTCAAAGCTTTTCTTTGAAATGCACAGGAAGGCCACTAGCCTTGAGTCATTTAGATGTCTTGGCCTGTAAACCCAGCTAATGATTGACTGTTTCTGACGCTCAGTGTCCAGTTACAAAGCAAATGAAAAACTAAAGAGAGCTGCTCGCTCCTGATGTGCAATCTGACCACACTGCCCTATTCTGCTGTTCTTCATCTCAGTAATGTTTATGATATTTTTACAAAACATGTCCCTTCCTTGTGCATCATGGGCACTGAAAGCACTGGTTTCAAATCTTGTATAAAAAAAGAAATGGTTTAATTCATCCATTTAAAGCTTGTGGTCTTTGTCTTTTGGAAAGGTCACATTTTTTTGATTGTGTTCAGACCTTTCCAAACCTGCTTAGGATTGTTGTCATTAAAACACCTCTGGAATTTTACCCTGTGCTGGACATCATTTTACTTTAACTGACCTGTTGATCTTTTGCTGTAAAAATCTCTTTTCTTCTACCTTACTTTCCTAAGGACTATGTTGTTTTTCTAGCAGTTTTTTAGTATCTTTGGTGGTCCGTGACTGACTATTTGGGTACGCTTTGCCAGTTCCTTCCTTAATGATCATAGATTCACAAAATTTGATATATTTACTGACGTATAAGTGGCCTCATTCAGAGTCTGTGAGGATAGGACATGCAGGTCTGCTACACTATCATTGCACCACTTCTGTGTTTTCTGTATGGCTGGCTTTTCCTGTTTAAGTTTCTGCTTCTATTAACACATATCCAGTTTGTTTTTCCCTCTAGAATTAATATTCTTTAAAAGTTGGTAGCATGGTGGTACTGATTTCAGGTTATGTAACGTGAAATCACCCGTCACAAGTGTCAATAAGCCAGGTGATCTGGTTCCCAATTTCCGAATAGTCAGTAGCAGCTCCCACATCAGCATGCAGTGGTACACAAACTATTGTAACAAAGATCTGATTAAAGTCACGCAGCACATAGTGTGGAAGATGTCCTACAGTTCAATATTCAGAGTACAGACGTAACCTCTAACAGTGATATTATTACACTATTTGCTTACGAGTGCTGCTTATCAGAAGCAGAATTTCCCTCTAGCCATTCATGTACAACTTCATCAATTCAATATCTGTGTACGAGTTAGACTTCTTAAACCAGGTCTCACCTTTCAACATACTTGTGGAAGTTTCACACAGACACCCTCAGCTCATCCACTTTATTCCATTAGAATTGTGTGTTTCACATACTGATAGTTAGCAATGGTTGGTTTCACGTTTCTCCGTCTCAGTTGTACTCACTCCATCCTTTTCCTTGTTTTTGGGGTTTTATGGACTTTAGCTCATCCAAGATGGTAGCAGAACATGGGCCACAGATTTGCTGCACAGGTTGTGAACACCATAGGCAATAGCGATCAAAGTTAGGAAAGTTTTGCAAATATTATTGAATATTTTATAAAAAGAAACTATGAATAAACTGATTGACTGGTAATAGAAATGATTTAAAAAATACAAACATGCAGCGACAAATGGAACATTTGATTTTTTAAAAAGACTTTTTCTCCCTTTCCTCCATGAATTAGCCGTAGCTGAAGAATCCATACATTTACAGTGGTGTGAAAAACTATTTGCCCCCTTCCTGATTTCTTATTCTTTTGCATGTTTGTCACACAAAATGTTTCTGATCATCAAACACATTTAACCATTAGTCAAATATAACACAAGTAAACACAAAATGCAGTTTTTAAATGATGGTTTTATTATTTAGGGAGAAAAAATCCAAACCTACATGGCCCTGTGTGAAAAAGTAATTGCCCCTTGTTAAAAATAACCTAACTGTGGTGTATCACACCTGAGTTCAATTTCCGTAGCCACCCCCAGGCCTGATTACTGCCACACCTGTTTCAATCAAGAAATCACTTAAATAGGAGCTGCCTGACACAGAGAAGTAGACCAAAAGCACCTCAAAAGCTAGACATCATGCCAAGATCCAAAGAAATTCAGGAACAAATGAGAACAGAAGTTATTGAGATCTATCAGTCTGGTAAAGGTTATAAAGCCATTTCTAAAGCTTTGGGACTCCAGCGAACCACAGTGAGAGCCATTATCCACAAATGGCAAAAACATGGAACAGTGGTGAACCTTCCCAGGAGTGGCCGGCCGACCAAAATTACCCCAAGAGTGCAGAGACGACTCATCTGAGAGGTCACAAAAGACCCCAGGACAACGTCTAAAGAACTGCAGGCCTCACTTGCCTCAATTAAGGTCAGTGTTCACGACTCCACCATAAGAAAGAGACTGGGCAAAAACGGCCTGCATGGCAGATTTCCAAGACACAAACCACTGTTAAGCAAAAAGAACATTAGGGCTCGTCTCAATTTTGCTAAGAAACATCTCAATGATTGCCAAGACTTTTGGGAAAATAGCTTGTGGACTGATGAGACAAAAGTTGAACTTTTTGGAAGGCAAATGTCCCGTTACATCTGGCGTAAAAGGAACACAGCATTTCAGAAAAAGAACATCATACCAACAGTAAAATATGGTGGTGGTAGTGTGATGGTCTGGGGTTGTTTTGCTGCTTCAGGACCTGGAAGGCTTGCTGTGATAGATGGAACCATGAATTCTACTGTCTACCAAAAAATCCTGAAGGAGAATGTCCGGCCATCTGTTCGTCAACTCAAGCTGAAGCAATCTTGGGTGCTGCAACAGGACAATGACCCAAAACACACCAGCAAATTCACCTCTGAATGGCTGAAGAAAAACAAAATGAAGACTTTGGAGTGGCCTAATCAAAGTCCTGACCTGAATCCAATTGAGATGCTATGGCATGACCTTAAAAAGGCGGTTCATGCTAGAAAACCCTCACATAAAGCTGAATTACAACAATTCTGCAAAGATGAGTGGGCCAAAATTCTTCCAGAGCGCTGTAAAAGACTCATTGCAAGTTATCGCAAATGCATGATTGCAGTTATTGCTGCTAAGGGTGGCCCAACCAGTTATTAGGTTCAGGGGGCAATTACTTTTTCACACAGGGCCATGTAGGGTTGGATTTTTTTTTCTCCCTAAATAATAACCATCATTTAAAAACTGCATTTTGTGTTTACTTGTGTTATATTTGACTAATGGTTAAATGTGTTTGATGATCAGAAACATTTTGTGTGACAAACATGCAAAAGAATAAGAAATCAGGAAGGGGGCAAATAGTTTTTCACACCACTGTATTTAATGAGCCCATTTCTTCCTATATTAAGGTCATAAAAACTGTGTTTTTATGTGTAAATTCATTCATTTCAGAGGCAGTGACCTGACAGAAATTCATACCATGGGAATATCAAGGGAATACAATAAGATATTTTAGTAATAGTAAGCTGTGACATGAACTTAGCAAAACCTTCTGCACTGAAGTTGTAGGACCTTCTAGAACTCCTACTGATTCTCCACCAACTGTACCAAATTTTCAAGGACAAAGAGGCAATGAAGCAATAAAATGAATAAATCTATAACACAAAAATCACTGTACTAAAAATAATGAATAACACGCAAAGCAATGAGGATCCCACTTAGCTAATCAAGGGTGTACAGAAAGCAATTTGATCTTCACATCCCAGTCCAATTTTATTATCTTCAGAGCAGTAACTGTGTGCACTCCTCAGGCTCCAACAATTCAAGAGCTGCTGCTGGCTCCTCTCCCCTATAGCCTAATGGGATCATTTCACCACTGGAAGAAAACTGACCTCATCTCTTGGTTGTGCAGGCCCAGTTCTTCATGTTAACTGACATCTTGATATATTTTACATGCTTTCGTGATAGAATATACTAACTTGATCACCTCTGCAATGGAAAACGGGGCTCAGAAAATGGATGGATGGATCGATAGTTCTAACACTTCCAGCTGCTTCAGGGACTGTCTTGTGCACATTTTCTATGAAATGATCTCTGCAAGCTAATAGTTCTTATTGCAAATTTAAACCAAGCCAACTTTCAAGATCAGGATCCAGTTTTAAACCTTTTTTTTCTTAATGAAGTATTATTTATTTTCCAAATTCACACATACAGTAACATTTTACATGCTCTGCTTGCCATCAGAGTATTTGTAGCCTCTCTTAATTTTCTTTTAAGGATTGCCATCCAGGCCACCAGTAACCTGTAGAAAAACATTAGCCTTCTGCAGTAAGGTTAAACAGCGTAAATGTCAGTAGACATTCAGGGCAGTGCTTACAGCCTTCTTTCTGAATAGCTGGCTTATAATAATAAGAGGACTAATTGAAAATAACATAATGGAAGTGAAAGGTTAGTGTAGCTACTGAGGACTTCTTTAAATCTTAAAATAATATTCCCACTGTATACATCAGTTATTAAGCCCATTAAACAGTCTCGACAAATTCAATTAGATTAAAGTAAGCAAGGAATTATGCATGGCAAACAGGTATATGGACGACATCTTAGTGAAAAGCAAATACCAAAAGAAACAATTTATATGATTATAACATCCATCCAACCATCCAATATTCAGAAACTTTGATGTCATGTTGAGCAGTCAGTATTTCTCTGTGAATTATGCACCAAATAAATACACAGTTATATGTGATTTTTCAGCTATATTTTAATACCTACAGTGCCTAGGAAAATTATACTCACCCTTTTGGACATTTTTACATGTTATTGTTATATAACAAAGCATTTAATGTGGCTCTTTTGGCATTGATAAACATAAAAAAGACAGATCTCTGTAAACTGGCCTAAATTAATTACACATATAAAATGCAAAATAAATGATTGCATAAGAACTCACCCCCTTTGAGTCAGTATTTAGGAGAAGCACCTTTGGCAGGTTTGAGGCTGCGTGCACAGGATTCTGCAAGCTTTGCACTTCTGCATACTGCAGTTCTTCCTCATTTTTCTATATAAAATGGCTCAAGCATGGGGATTGTGAGTGAACAGCCATTGTCAAGTGCAGCCATAAATTCTCAATTGGAATGAGATCTGGACTCTGACTCGGACACTCCAGGACATTAACGTTGTTGTTTTTAAGCCATTCTTGTGTAGCTTTGGCTTTATACTTGGGGTTGTTGTCTTACTGGAAAGCAAATCTTCTCCCAAAGCACATGTTTCTTAAAGATGGCATCCGGTCTTTGGCCAGGATGCCTATGTATTTTTCTTCATTCTTTTTGCCCTCTATTCTCATAAACGTTCCAGGTCCTGCTGTCATGCTTCATGGTGGGGTGGTGTGTTTTTGATAATGTGCAGAGTTTGGCTTGCACCAAAGATGGCATTTAGTCTAAATTTTGGTCATGTCAAACCATAGAACCTTCTTCAAGCTGACTTCCATATCTTCCATGTGCCTTGTGCTAAGACATCATGTCTGTTTTTTCCTCTGTGCCAGTCTCCCATAAACCTGCAGCTGGTGACAGTTGATGTCTACACAGTCTCTCCAGTCTTAGCCACTGTAGCTTGTACAATGGGGGTCCACTAGAGCTTCAGAGTTCTCAGAGGTCTCTTGGTGATATCCCTTACTAGTCTTCTCCTTGCACCATGACTCAGTTTTTGTAGACAGCCTTACTCCTTCCATTTACATATAGTGACCAATTTAGCTGGAATCCAATGGACATTCATTGACTTAGAGAGAGAGATAGATAGATAGATAGATAGATAGATAGATAGATAGATAGATAGATAGATAGATAGATAGATAGATAGATAGATAGATAGATGACTTGGATATTTACTTGTATCATTTCCCTTACTTGTGCTGTTCAATTATTTTTTTACTTGGAGTGTTGTTTTCTCTTCATTGTAAAAGTTAGGCCACCACATTGTCCATTTATACTGCAATCCGTGGAAACACCTTGGCTACAGGCTACAAGGTGATCTCCACTGATGTGATTATGGCAGTGGTTCTCAACATGTGAGGCGGGCCCCCCTAGGGGGGCGCAAAGTAACAAAAAGGGGGGCGCGAAGATGTGAAAAAAAGAAAACAAGAATCGAAAATATGAAAAATGCATCTATTGAAACCAAAAGAACTTAAACTACATTCTGATACTAGAAAAATAAATATAGAGTTAGATAAATGTCGATAAAAGTTAAGTAGGTATAATAAAATATGCATCTATGATATATCATTCATTTAAAAAGAACAATTTGGTATTAGTGGGCTCATTTAAAAAAAAAACATTAGGGGGGCCCGATTAAAACTGTTATGAAAACTCGGGTCGCAAATACTTAAAGGTTGTGAAACGCTGGATTATGGGACTTCTTTAACCAGTGAGCTGCACTAGTGATGATTTGGGTTTGTCACATTAAGGGGGGCTGCGGTGGGCTGGTGCCCTGCCCGGGGTTTGTTTCCTGCCTTGCACCCTGTGTTGGCTGGGATTGGCTCCAGCAGACCCCCATGACCCTGTAGTTAGGATATAGCAGGTTGGATAATGGATTGATGGATGGACATTAAAGGGGGTGAACACTCAGACGATCAGTTATTCAGTGTTTTGAACTTGTCATTAATTTAGACCACTTTGCAGAGATCTACTGTTTGCAATCTACTAAGGATCAGTGTGAAAAAAGCCAAATTAAATCCATAATGATTCAAAGTTGTATAGAAATTGTAAGAGCCAAAGTTAGAAAGTCAATGCTTTAAGTTAAACTCATATTAGCTTAATTTGAATAGAATACAATTTTCTCTCATAGCTCTAGATTATGATATAGCCTTTTAATAGCCCCTGTAAGTTAACATGAGGTAGAACCTTCTTAGTTATACCTGTAATACAGTGTGTTATTTAAGTCAGTGTGTTTAGGATTTGTTTCATTGCTAGCATGGACTGAAAGACCCACTGGCAGTTTGCAAGTGGGATAAACACACAGTTTTCTGACTGTTTTAGAAATGGTTTAACTGTATTAGAAAACTAAAAGAAAGAAACAAGATATATAAGCCTTAAACAGAACTTTTCTTAAAACCGGAACATTTCTTTTTTTTTTTTCAATACTAATTCTCCTCTATTTTTGTGTGAACCGTTTTACTTTGAAAGCTTACTAAAGCTTTTAAAAATGAAGACATTTTATGTGTGGAATCACTTCAACGCATCAGCTATTGCCAGAATCCCACGAAGCAAACTAAAGCTGTAGAACATTGGTAATTTTGGGTAAATGCAGCTACAGCAATAAAATGAGAAAATGTCCAACAGGTTGAATACCTTTTAGAAGCACTGCACATATACAGTATATTTAGCTTACATTTACATGCCCATTGAATACCATAAAAGTTAGCTTGTTTTGAGAGTAAGAGACCCTATGAGCTTCAAAACATGGCCTTTTGGAAATGCAAACATCTAGAGAGAAATTAAAACGCAAGATTTGTGGTGAATACCTGGAACTTGCCAGAATTTCTGGTTAGAGATGGAATGAGCTGAAAGAAGGCATTCAGATGGAATTTCTGGGTTTATTGAACAATTGATTCTAATAGTATTAATTAAAAGTGGTCAACTGCCAGTCTGCTGCTGGTTCTGTGTTTTATTATCTAAGTGAAATTCATGAAATTAATCCAGCCATTCAGCTTTTCTCTAAAGCAAGACACCTGAATACAGCTGGAGACACGAATCCAAGTCTCAGACAAGATACATGCATGTGGTCCTCTTGTAACAGAGACTCTTTATAATATCAGTGTAGTGATTTCACAGCCATTATCTTCAAGAAGTTACCTACTCCTAATTGTAATTCCTGTGTTTTGTGTTGAGGTGGCTGGGTGGGTTTTTTCGGAACATCATTAGCCTGTGACATGAAGGAAAAGATTTTTTATGGAACTTGTACCTCCTAGGCAGCATACATGCTTGAATGCAATATTCTGAAATAACACCAGTCATTTTCAAATCGTCCGAGGTTTCTTCTGTCATTATGTGAACTCTCATTTGCTCTCAGGTAAGTAACACACTAGACTGTATGCTGGATGCACACGCAGGTATCGGCTGGATGCACACACCCACACTCATTCATACTCGTTTTCTCTTTATCTATGTAAGGATCATCATATGCTGCACAATACAAAGACTATACAACTTCAACAGTGTTTAAATGGTTAATTCAGCTCAACATTCTGAAATAACGCTGGAGAACTCACACGTGGTCTAACTGGCTCTCAAATCCTAATTAATGCTTGAGACTAGGCGAGACAGTGAAAAATTTCATAATGGCACACATTTTATTGACTCATTCCCGCTCTAAGAGAGAAATTAGAGGAGAAAGATCCTTGAGGGATCATTAAATGCTTGTCACGTTTAAACAGAGTCAGTTTTAATAGGAAAATATAGGCCAGTAGGATCAGAATTGAGAAATAGTGGAAGTCTGGTTGATCAAAACTTAAAGTATCATGTCGAGTGAAATGTTACTTACCATTTTAGAAAGAGTAGGAATTTACAAGGTGATAACCCTTAATTAAGCATTCGTTTGGATTTAACAAATGTGGAAAAAATGGAGCCAAAATAATGGCATGTAATAATTTAAATAAACTTCTGTCAATTTAATCTGTATATTTTATTATTGTAAAATCATGATTTGCAGGCAGCTCTGGAGTGAACTCTTCTGAGAGAGACTCAGTGTAGTATGGACATACAAAATTATTGAATTCTAACAAAATTAGTCAAAACTTTGGAAAAGTTTACACTCACTTGCTTTGGAGTCATAAAGTACTTTGTTAGTTAAGCAATGGTAAAAAAAAATGTATTTAATGTCAACCAACATTAAGTTACCTTCCATTGCCAGTGGAGCCGCCATAGGCCGATTTTAAAGAGAAGTCACAAATTGTAATGACAAAAGTAGTTAAAGCAGAAACCTTGACAACCTTGAAGAAGAATCTGGACGAAATGTTGGAGTAGCTTAGCTGTGAGCTAAATAAATGGGCTTGATGGACTGAGTGGTCTCCTCTTATTTGTCAAAAGTCTTATGTTCTGACTTCACATCTTGCTTATCTCTTCCTTACTACAGCAAATTAAAAAGGTGAAGTGCTAAATTAGAAATATAGGCTTTCCCTGGATGCAACTATAATTTGTTTCTTCTATGGTGCTACCCTTAGAGTTTTCAGAAGCAAATGGGGCAAGACCCTGCTACTGAATCTATGGATCCAGTCATTAAAGGTAACCTCTTGGAGATTATAGATGCAAAAAGCGAAAGGCATGACTTACATACCAAAAATGATGGGCCATTTTGGATCGGTTGACAAGATTATCCAACAGCTACAGCAATATTTACACAATCAATATTAATTTGGGGTCTTCTGGCAGAGACTCTTGTAGAACTATGCTGAATAATTATTGGATATAAGCTAGCTATAAAATTATTATGTGTTTCTTGATTATTTTTTGTTGCTATTTTGGCTTTGAGCCAAAGTGCATGTCCCAGAATTCATGGAGATGACTCCCTCTGCTTCGACATGTAATATTTGCCAATGTCATTGTCCATTTTGTACTGTAAATTCTGGCTGTAGTCTCTACTCCTGGTACTTGTGAATTGGTAGACCTCTGGGCCCCTTGACGTAATTAAGGTCAGAGTTTTCCCAATACAGTATGTATACGACTGTCATGTTTTGGTGCATTTGTGTAAGCACAAATTTTAGTGAACTCCAGGAAGCCTTCTGTGTTGCTTGTTCCATTATAAAGGCACTGGTGTTTGTTGCTACAAAGCGTATATCAGGAAACATTGTAATTGACGTAATCTACGTGATGATATTAAAAGCAGCTCATATTTCGAGTTTATGGATATCCTCAAAAACAATATTATGTGTGTGTGTTTAGTTCTTGTGGTTTAGATTTCAGGATTTCTGACTCTTTGCCTTGAATCCATATTAAAATTCTTTTTTTTTTTTTTTTTAAACTGAACCTCATTCAATGCACAATCTGGTCAACTAAACCCTAAGAATATTTACAGTACAAAAGTGTTAGTTTTTTCTGCTGCAGCACCACTTGCTGAGCAACAAGAGTTTAGTCCTAGTCTATGTTAAAGCCTCTGTGACCTCACCGCTGGAGCCAGAACTCACTCCTCCATGATCTGATCTCTCTAATCCACTCCAATCTCTGGCAGTGTCCTACACTTCCCAGAGTAACCTGCTGTACAAATGATGGGCTTTGCTGAGCAGTCAAACTGATTCCTGGTCTTTAAGTTCCTCCCAGGTGTTACTTTACCTTACAGGAACTTGCACCACTTGTTTGATTTTGCCCGAGTCACATCTGTGCTGTACAACTGGAACTAACACTAAAGTAATTAGCGCACCCATTCAGATGAGGAAACAGAAGGCTGCATGCTGGCAGACGCTCAATCCTACATTTTATAATTAGTGTAAGAAGACATAAGGCAAAGAAAAAGGGTCTGGGGCACCGTAGGCGAACCGTGTATAATATAAGGGATGCAGAAGACATAATATTTAATGCATTGTACTGCGCAAAGTTGAGACATCTCCAATAATCAGTCAGTCTAGCCAAGATGGCAGTGTTTCCTCTTTTTGAGGTTTCTTGGAGAAGGAGTTGGGTCCAGGTGGTCTGATCATGGTTGGAGGCATGTCAGTCTTCCTTTCTGCAAAGGGGAGAGGAGAAGAAACATCATTATTTCACAGCGCCACCTCTTGCCTCAGTGGAGAATTACACTCACGTAAACCCTTAAGCTGTTCTCCAACCTCATGTAATCAAAACGTTGTTGTGAAATATCAGTTTGTAAACAAATCAGGTTGTAAAATATATTTCACACCTCCCTTGGGGTAAATATTCATTTTGTTTGTTTTTTTCCTTAAGTATCTTTCTGGTTGGGTTATGACATTTTTATTTGTCTATTGGCAAAAGTTTATTATTTTCACTATTATTGTTACAACATTTGTTTACCGCTGCCATTTTGTGTTTCCATCGCTTATGCCTCTCCCAGTAATGGGGACTTGTTAACCATTGTACCACACAAGGATGTCATTAGCGCAACACTATAAATATGAGTGCGAAAATACTCCCAGTATCTATGTTTAGATTCAGCTCTTTAAAAAAAACAAGTCTTTGCTAAATTTCCATTTCTTCTGGTATTCTGAATCTTTGCGTTTCCTTTTTGACTACAAGTTTGTTTCACATTTTGGCTAAAGTGGTTTGTTTCTTCTCTTCTTGTCATGGTTTATGGTCCCCCTTCTATCCGTGACTTTGATTCATTTCCCAGTCTGATTTCAGTGTCTCCTTCTCATTGTGAGCCTCAATGAAATACAGAAGTCATAACAAGGGATGGCTGTTAATTTAGCTGGTGGGAACTGGTGGGTCTCATTTGATTGACTTTTGGTGATAACAAAGGTGCACTAGAAGATTACTTGGAGTCTTCTGATTCACTTCAGTAAGAGTTGTCACTTATTTTGTTATTTGTATTTGATATTCGGGGCATCACAGTGGCATGGTGATTAGTGATGGTGCTTAGCAGCTGCTGAGTTCGGGGTTTGACACTGGGTGAGACAAATGTATAAAATGACAGCGATGTTTGGAGCTTCACAAAATCTTTATGTATGTGTTATATTGAATGCTTCCATGCTTTGGCCTTCCTCAGTCTTTTCCCCTGGTTATGTGACATCACCATTGTGAGCCCCTTCCAGCATTCCATTAGTGTAACTGAGAGGTGATGAGCACGCTGCAGTCTCTGTGTAAAATATAAAATATTTTACTCTGTTTGAGTTACGTTTTTTACATGACAGTAATTATAACATGATTTTTTGGTAGAATGTGAATTTGCTGTGTTGAAGTGTTAAATCATTTTTATTAACTTTGGTCATTTATTAATGTGAGTGTTCAAAGAATTTTCTGTTTTTATGAATAGGAAATATACAACCGGGACATGGCAGTCCGTTTACTTGTGCTTTGGTTTGTTAACATCTCTGATATGTTTGCTTTCTTATATAAGTACACACTGACTTTTTCATGCTGTTTTGTAATGCTGAGTAGTGGATGATATGATGTGTGAAAACTGATATTCAGCTGTATATCAATGAGCGTAAATGAGAGGAGGAGGAAATGTACAAAAATGACATAGCAGTTCATTTGCTTCTGCTTTTGTCTGTTAATATTGTAGCCTAATAGTTAATACACGCTAACAGACAGCAGAGTTGAGTATCGGTGCCTTAGAACTTCCTCATGATGGTTGTAGAACACAGCCTAGCATGGATCACGACACGCACTCTAAAGACGTTAACCAGAGTTAAAGCTGGAGTGCTTTGGAACGGCTAGTGTGCTGAGTGCCGCTTACGTCTGCATGAATGATGACATGCTTCAGGTAACTGGAGACTCGAACCTAGCTGTGTGTGCAGGTATGAGTGTGTCCTGTGCAGACTTGGTCAACACAGTGTGTTCAGTCTGGCCCTTGAGACCCTGAGCTGCATTGAGCGAGCTGAGAAATGTGCCCTGCCATTAAATGGCCGCCATTCAGTGTTGCTCCCTGCCATTCATTTGGATCCTAGTCTCTCCAATCCCAAATGGCTTTAAATAGGTTAGGTAATGCTGAAATGGATTTTATATTTACTGTGCATGCTAATCTGACATTTTATCTATTTACTCCTCAATTATATATCACTTCCTTTTATACTCTATCAACAACATATTTATTTTCATCTTTTATTCCATGCAAAAAATATGTGATGTATTCTTATTACATCCTCAATCATCTAACAAAGATCAACAAGAGACTAGATGCTAGCAAGTAACTTGGACAGGGGCCATAAATTTTAAAACAACATAAATCATTTATATACATCAAATCAATGTGCTCCATGAAAAGACTTTGCAAAAACAGAGATTTAAAGAAAAGGATTTGATCATAGGTTTATAACTCACAAGCACAAGGAAAAATTACAATTAAACGCTTCTGTATTTAACATGTACTGCCAACAATTCAAAAAAACATTCTTCTAATTCTTTTCATTGTAATGAATTCAGGAAAGAATTTTCAATTTAATAACCAGAGGTTGCAAGCAGGCACAGAAGCTGCCAAGTTAGCATAACAATACTCATCAAGCCCAGCCATCTAACAAATAATGCCAATAATTCACAAGAAATTACTGGACTCTGCCTGTTGTATTTTCCTCCATATTATAGATGTACTTTCAGCTTTTCTGTTGCAAATTATCAAATTAAATTAGAAAGCGATCCTTATCTACAATAGCAATTGAAAGCTACAATCAGCTGAAAGATATGGGGTGAGCAAAATTTCAAGTGGAATCAAAAATATTACTCACAGACAGAGATTTGTTTTACTGTGGACATAAGTGTCGGCACTCACTGATCTACACAGCTTACAAATAAATCCATCTAACTGACTTCTAACCTCTCTTAGGCATATCCCGACAGCATCAGGCCTAAAGCAGAAACCAGCTGTGTCCTGGGCACCAGTCCTTCAAAGGACACAACCCCTTTCTTCTGACCTTAAAGGAGGGACATCGCGTGCCGCTGTAAACTCCTCCAGCCTGTTTGCATGTAGCTGATAAGGTTGAGAGGCGCGCTGCCCATGAAAGCCCGAGTGAGGCCTACTGAAACAACAGCACTGCTGGCCCCAGCTTTTACCACACCGTCTAGATAAAGAAGTGCTTCAGGCTGTGTCAGCTCAAGCCTAAGACAGGGGTGTTCAACTCCAGTCCTGGAGGGCCGCAGTGCTGCAGGTTTTCAGTCTAATCATCTTCTTACTTGGTGACCAGTTTTTGCTGTTGATTAACTTGTTTTGCTTTAGTTTTAATTAACTTGACTCAGACCCCTTAGTTGTTTCTTTTTCCTTAATTAGCAGCTAAACAATAATGAGACACAAAACGAGCCAACACATGACCAGCTCACCTGCGCCCACCACACAATATCTGAAAATAAAGAAAGATCTCAGTAAGGTTAATCTACTCAGGTCACCAAAACATTTTGATGATGTCCTTAGAAAAAACAGAAAATCAACAGTTTTGGAAATGTCTGCTCTGGCAGAATGGAAGCAGCAACAAGCCAGGGAATTAAATAACGGGTTTATTCAGCAACAAGAATTGGCTTCTAATTAAGAAAATGGTTGGAATAAAATTGGTTGGAGTTTGAAGCCCCATCTGTTGGCTTGCTTCACATCTGATTTCTGTTTGGCTGCCATTTAATCAAGAAAATAATCGATTTAGAAGGCTGAACCCTTAGAAACAGGGATATTAAAATGAAAGGAAAAGAAGTTAAGTAGCAGTGAAAACTGGTCACTAATAAGAAAAAGGGTTAAAATGAAAACCTGCAGCCACTGCAGCCATCCAGGATTAGAGATTGACACCCCTGCCCTAGGAAAAAGTAGAAATGACCTCCTCTTTGTACAGTGAAAGAAGCAGGATGGCTTTTTCAAGAGGGTGACTTCTGGTTTATATAATAATTTCTCTTGGCCTCATGGGTAAACAGCTTTTTCCATTAACTGGAATTCACACACAGAAACAAGTCTTGCATTGCAGACCTGTCCACGTAGCGAGCCACCATTTCATCCTGTTGAAAAGCCCTACTGTGAAATTTATGATGACAGAAACTATGATTTCAGCTCCACCAATGCTTCAGTATATATGCAGCCTGCATTTGTAGATGTGCAATAAAGTCAGCTTTAATCCTACAGTGGCAGGATGTGTTCTCTTATATTCCTGGTCAAGAACCTCCTTTAACTAGCAAAACATTTTCAAAAAGCATCATGTATGCAGGGGCAGCACAGTGGCGCAGTGGTAGTGCTGCTGCCTCACAGTTAGGAGACCTGGGTTTGCTTCCCGGGTCCTCCCTGCATGGAGTTTGCATGTTCTCCCCGTTTCCTCCCACACTCCAAAGACATGCTGGCTAGGTGGATTGGAGATTCTAAACTGTTTGTGTGTGTCCTGTGGTGGGTTGGCACCCTGCCTGGGATTGGTTCCTGCCCTGTGTTGGCTGGGATTGGCTCCAGCAGACCCCTGTGACCCTGTGTTCGGATTCAGCAGGTTGGAAGATGGATGGATGGATCATGTATGCAGCATGGAACAAGAATCTGGAAAAAGAAGTCGTCACAGGCATTTGTAGTACCTGTTCAATATAAAAGCACCAATTTGTCATTTTTAATAGCTTCTTAATGTAATCATTCTTACCAGGCTTCTCATTCAACACCACAGCAGTCACTCATTCTTCTTCATGAATGTCCTGGAGGTATAAAATTAACATTTTGGGACCACAGGCACCATATAATAAAGCAATCTATCTCAGTTACAAATTCATTCAGTCTTACAGCCTGAAATGACCCGTAAATAGTCTCTTTTACACAGAATAATACTGTTGTACTGTCTGTTTTTTTTAATCTACGCATACTTCCTTTCATTTTTATCTAATTGTATAACTTTTAATACTTTAAAATTACCTAACCCAACAGAAAAGGGAACTGGAGACAGAGAGAGATTGCACTGAGGATCAAAGCTTTTAGGCAGAGCTGTCCATCACCAGAAAATTGCCCATGTGTAACATCACAAGATCTCAAATCCCAAGGGGCTTTTGGAGTAAAGAACAGCCAAACTGAAGGACAAGAGAGAGAAGATGACGGACATTAGAAAAAGTGACGTCAGAAAGATCCATCCATCCATTCAATCTGGATGTCAAACAATACAATTCAAACATTAGCCAACTGCTAAATTTTAACAAATCACCCAGAACGACACTCTCTTCTGACCCTGATGTTTCATTTACTGCTAATTTTTAGTTTGTGTATCTTTACGGAAAGTATTTGTTCCGTTTCTTCTTATTTGTAAGCAAAGGTGTATTTTTATGTATTTTTAATAAAGTAACTACAGGGCACCTGGTGTAGGGAGATTGCCAGCATCTTAACAGCTAATGGAAGATAAATTTACAGCAAGCCCTTTCTCAGGACATTGACGGGATTGAAACCACTCTTCTTGAGAATTGGTATGGGTTGAAATGGAACGGTTTGGGAATAAATAAAAAAGTAAACTGATATGCAGTGTAAAAAAATAACAAATGTTCTTGTAGTATCTTATTCAATCAACTTTTAAAAGGCATTGGGGTCTCAACTTCAGTGTTTTGAGTCGGTATTTCAGATTTCTCTTTTAGATTTGCTACTTTTCAACTCCTACCTGAGTCCTCAATGGCAGCTTTCAGAATTTAGCTATTACAGTTCTGTTGATGAACTTTATCAATGTGTGAGAATTTTGAAGATGTGATCACGCGCCATTCTTAGTTTCTCTTCTCTGCAGTTTCTGGTGTTGCTGCTCTTCTTTCTTGTAGCGTGTTAACCAGAAGAGCACCTGACGTGGCAACCTCATGAGTGTATTGAAGAGTTTGAAAGATCTTGGCCTGGAATCACAGGGGTATGAGGTGGCAGTAGTGCCACTTTGTAACCATTTTGCCCAGGACACATTTTAATGTTAATGAACTGCAACAAATAATACTTCATTACAATAAGGCGTGACTCACTCATGAGTATAAATACGTTTAACATTTTGCAGGATTCTAACTTGTACTGCCCCACTATATCTAACCGATAGGACCTCAAGTGTTTGTTAAGGTCAAATTAACTATTTACAGCTAGTCATGTCACCTTTACAGTTAGCCCATCACTAAAAAGTTGATGCATGGAAGCTCTCAGACTTTTTCAGCACTCAGTAAATTGATTAATACGCTAGACCAGAATTCATCTCAACTCTTAACTCATGTTCTCAAATGCCTCTCTTGGTTTGGGAATGTCAAACTCGCGTGGTGGTCCCCATATTTAAAGAAGGTGACCAGAGGGTGTGTTACAGCTACAGAGGGATCCCACTCCTAAGCCTCCCAGGTAAGGTATATACAAGGATGCAGGAGGGAAGACTCTGTCTGATGGTCAAGCCAGGAGGACCAATGTCGATTCCATCCTAACTATGGAACAGTAGACCAGCTCTTCTCCCTGGCGCACTTGCTGGAGGGTACATGGAAGTATGATAACCTAGTCTACATGTGTTTCATCGATTTGGAAGAAACAAACGACTTTGTCCTTTGGCAGGCGTTTACCAGAAATCACCACTGCAGAATATTTCAAAATGTGACCACTGTGGCTGAATAAACAGTTTTACTGTGTAACAAAGGCGCTATATAGGCGCCTGACCCGACACAGATAGACAAGGAGGCACGTATAAAAACACAAAGACTTTTATTGTTTCTTCAGCTATGGGACACGTCTTCCCTGTGCCACACAGTCCAAACACAGTCCCAAAGCACAATAAACACTACCAACAATCCTTCTTCTCTTCCACCACTCCTCCTCAAGCTTAGTCCTCCTCCTCCTCCTGACTCTGGCTCCTCGAGTGGTGGTGGCTGGCCCTTTTTATAACCCATCCGGAAGTGTTCCAGGTGCTTGACCACCTGGTCCTAATTGCACCTCCGGGTGGGGCTGAAGATTCGTCCAGCCAGGCTGCTGAGTCCATGCAGTTCCCCCTAGCGGCCATCCAAGCCCCCAACCAGGCTGTGGAGGACTCCATCTCCCATGGAGCCCTGCGGGTGGTTGGGGAATCACCGTCAGCCATGGAGGCTGCCACCAAGCGTCCCGGGGGAGGTACTGGAGTGCCCATGGTGGGTCCCCCGGAACATAAGCAGCAGGGGCATCCCTGCTGGGCATGGGACCCGGCTGTCCTTCACAACTGGTAAAATGCTAAGTGTCCGATTCCATCCTGGGAGTGTTCTGCACCCTTTATAGCACCCTAACCCATCTGGCAGCTCCCATAAGGTGCCCTTAACTTGAGTTCTCAACTCTTGAATTTAAATAGTTTTAGAGAAAACGCTGCCACCTTCTTTAGCTCATGCAATTCATAGTTTTCAATTATTTTGAAACCTGGGAGGGTGTTTGTGAAGACACAGTTTGATTTTCTATACAGTCTCAGCATCACAGAGGAGCATGCAGGAGGGAGAAGGAGTGCAATAAATATAAGAGACCCCGTACTGGGCTCCGTTCAGCCAATTCTTATTGCTCATTTAGGTTTAACATATTAGGAGGGAAGCGATCCTAATAATTCAACCAGGCAGTGTTGTTATCTTTTGCCATTTAGCGGTGTCTTTATAAAAAAATAAATAAATAAATAAATATATTCCCTGTAAGGCGGCTTTGAGCTGAATTAGTGTGGCTCTGCAGAATTTGCCCTAAGGCAGCTGAAAATCTCCATTGATCATGTTCCAGGCCCAGGCAAATGATCTGCCACTGGGCTTCCCAGCGGGGTTTGCGTGTGTTAGGGCTGCAGCGTAACTCCCTTTCAGCTGCTAATATAATCACTCTCCCTGGGATCTGGCGATTGTGCTCAGCATCTGAAGTCTAATGTGCACTGTCGCTTTACAGAAAATGGGGTCAAGAAATGCGTATCCTCCTCAGCATCTCAGTTGCTTCAAAGCTTTGCAGCCACTTTTTATGTCACCCAGCACTTACACTATTCTACACACGCTGACTCCGTCCAGGCCAGAAACTTTGTTCTTGGCAGGTAAGGACAGCCATCACCATGGCAGCCCCCCACAGCCATACAGATTTTAGCCTTCGACACCAAGGTGAAAGAATCCTGTTTCTCTGTCATGTCGGCTGCTTCGGGGAGAACAGGTGATGTGGTTGAAATCTGACATTGGGAAAAAGACACAGCGTGCCAAGTGGGACAGATCTGCTGCTATGTGTCTGATTAACATGACAGGAGCAATATGCAGCAGGAGCTAGCAGGGAATTGGTATTTATTAACCATCACATGGTCCTGAGCTGTGGGATCATCACATCCTCAAAGCTTAAAGACCACCCCACCTTATCAATAAAAATTAACTCAATAAATAAAAAAGTAGAATTCAGTTAAGCCCTTAAGGAGACCTTCTGCTGTTTTGCAATTGTCATTTTTAACAATAAATGAAAAAAAAATGATGATTTTACTTAATTTTAAGTATGTATTTTAATGAATTCACCATTTTTATGGCAGTTTCACAGTGCATGTAGAGTTCCTTCAGGTGGGTGCAGTTGAAGCTCTTTAGATGTCACTTTCTCATATGCGATTACAGGCAGCTGAAGACACAGAAGACTAGAAGATACACAAGGAGGTGCAAAAATCAGAGCAGAGGTGTCTGGGCAGAGTGTGCAACATGGAGTTAAGGGGACAAATCTGCACAGGCTACTGGCCATGTCACCTCAAAGTCTTAGCTTGGCTGGTAACGGTAAGCAGACTTTCTCAATGGCTTCAATTTTACTAAAAACACTTTTTTTATTTTATTTTATTTATGGCCAGGGAAGTGCACAGGCACACCTCAGTGTTAGATTACTGCCAGACATTATCCCCTGGCTTGTATTTATTTTCTGTTGTGTTTGTTAACTTTTAATGAGCATTTTACATATTTGTGTGTTGTTCTTCTTGGTTCTGTTTATTGTTTACTAATTATGTACTGTCCATTTAAAACTGTTTATTATAATTTTTTCTCAGGCTCTTTACCACAGTGGTAGTGACAGTAACCAGATTTTCTCCACAGTCAACAAAACCTGCGAAACATTAACGTGTTTTGCAAAGCGCTTTATTTTCATTGCAAAGCTCACCCCTCTAAATAAAATTGGTGGATATTCTCAAGCAAAACACTAACCACACATCTCATTGAGGCAGAGAAAAAAAAACATAATAAGGTTTATAGCACAATTCCTGTTCCATACATTTAAAGTAATCCATCATAAGCAGCACTGACTAAACACACAGATGGTCCAACAAGATGCATATTCACTGAAACGAAATATTGGGCCATATACAGGTATACAAACCTGATTACGAGCAAGAAATCGAACATGTCTGACTGTATATATGTTGCAGGTAGGCTGCAATTTGGAAAAAAACAGGTTGGCCCTTTGCTTGAGAATCAGAGTTAAAATCATCTACTCTACCTGATCACCCCTGTATTAGATATTGTGCCACCTGTTTTCATCTACGTTGCACAAAATATTTTCCTTGGTAATGCAGCATGGGAAATACCTCTGGCACTGCCTGATCCAGCTCTGGCAATTGGATGTTATGATTGCCAGAGTCTGTTGTAGGGATGGTGGTCATAAGGCAGAAAGAAAAAAACTCATCAATAGAATTGAGGAACAGTGACTATGGAGGAATGATTTCGGTAATTCAATGGGCATGCAGGGATGAGCTCTAAACCACTTCATTACTGTAGACAAGTGATGGAATGGGACATTGTTTTTGGTGTCTACATTAGATAGATAGATAGATAGATAGATAGATAGATAGATAGATAGATAGATAGATAGATAGATAGATAGATAGATAGATAGATAGATAGATAGATAGATACTTTATTAATCTCAAGGGGAAATTCACATAATGCAGGCCATTGACCCTGGCATCCTGTCTCCCTTTGAACACCCAGCAGAAGTCTGTAAAGCTCATCAAGGAAAGAACAGAGCTGTACGGACCAACTGTGGGGACATATGCTTCAAGATCATTGTCTGAAATGCCTAAATAAAGAATAGTAGGGGAACCTCTTTTTCTTCGTATCTATATTGTTGCTCTGTGGCCTATTGTATTCCTCCCATGATTCCTGGTCTTGGCCACACTGAAACCAGCGTATTCCACAAAGACATCTGTATGGTACAGCACTTGCCTGCAGTTCCATGATCCTCTGTAATCGCAACAGACAGGACAAAATGGAACACATGACAAGGCCTGCACATGCTGATGTCTCAGCTTGTTCACCTGCTCCTGCTCACTGTTCCTATCAAAGGGCACATTGTAGATTTGTTTCATCGTGATGTTGTGGCCTTTTACGACCCAATCAATAGTGGATATACTGACAGTATCAATGTTGTCATATGGTTTCCAATTATAGCTGTCTGTATTTCCCTTACATGTATATCATTGTTCCTCAGCACCATCTGAACAATCTCTGTCTCTGTGCAACAGCAAAGATTTTGCCTAATCCAGCAGCAGCAGGACTCTTTCAGTTGTGTGAAGGCAGTCCACTTCCACAGATATCTATTTATAGTATACTGTATGTATACAGTACATACACACACATCAAGATCAAATGCCCTATGCATTGTAGAAATAGTGTAACATATATGTGCAAACACAGTATAGGGTGGTCCAGATCTAATTATGCAATTTTCATTACGCTAAGTTTATTACATAGAAAATCACCTGAAAAATCCCGGACCATCAAGAAGTGTGCGAACTGACGGTATGAAGAATCATCTTTGCGACGAACTGGAATTGTCCCTGCATAAATCAAAGTCATCCAGACAATCTGGATCTGCATAACTAGATCTGGACCACCCTGTACATGTTTGGGGGTCTTACGAACTTCCTCTCCGGAATGTCCAAATAACTGATGCCACACATGAGCGTGGAACATTTGGCTGCACCCTTAGACCAGCTCCACACTAAGAGAGGCCAGGATTTATCACATTGTCTACAACAGTTTCGCTGATTCCAACAGAGACCATTGTTCTGTCTTCGCCACCCCGCCATCCAACAGAGACTCCCGTTCCACTTTGTTGTCCCCATTCTCTCCGTCATAGGGATTGCGGTGGTCTGTCTTGTTCCATAGAGAAATGGATGTGTTTTCAGTTTGCTGTTACTTGGCAACAAATTTAGTGATCACCCAGGGCTTGTTTTACCTCAAAACCCTGCACTCTCAGTTGTCTAGATCACCTCATTTTTTTTTTCATCTTTTAGCCTTTTGACTGACCATTTTGTTGCCCACTCTTTCTTTCGGGGGCTCTGATTGTCTGTGGTTTTCATGCTCTCTGACTCTCATGCTTGATTGCAATGCACACTGTCTTCTGTCATATCATCCACAATGGCTGCTCATGCCATTAGCACTCAATTTTGTACATGAAGGTGAGCAATCTTTGTTTTAGAAGCTGGTGTTTCTTCACTTTATGATGTTACACTCCCTGGAAGTGAAACAGCAGCCTTTGGTTTTCATCAAAGTTCTTCCATCTCTTTGAGAAATAAAGGAAGACTCCCACCGCCCTGTGGATGAGACATCTTCAAACATTGTGTGATGTCAGACTGGCTACGTTCTACCAATAAACCCCCAAACCCCTGAAGGCCTTTGGGTTACTACACACATAATTAACAATCCCAGAGTAGTTTTTGTTACAGTCACACACAGTTCCAGAACATTCCAGTCCCTAAAAGCATATCTTAGTTGTTGGGATTAGGCAGCAGGCTCAGTAAACATGTCAGCATTAAGTAAATGAGGCATTAGTTTTTTTTCAATAACTAAAATAAAGTATTAGTAAATACACTGTACCAAAATGGGATCAATTTGGGGTTCTGCAAGTTCTGGCAAATTGTTAGACTTAAGTATCTCATTATTTAGAAAAAAAAAATCAAAATTACTGGTACAAAAACTGCTGAAAAAGGTAGATTGGCAGCAGACATATAACTGGAATACATTCTCAGATGGTCAGGCATGAGTGCCTCAGAAAATCAAGTTCAGTTCCCTCTGGAGCAAATTAGTCTTTTGGAATAACTGCTATCTGGAAATAAACCCCTTTGTGTGAAACTGGGACTGAAAAGCCTTCATTAGATTTGCTCCTTTCAATAACAGTCCACAGTAACTTGTGTATTGCTCTGGCTGCTTACTCAGTTCATGGAAGCTCTTTGCATGAGTACAGACCTAAATATCAAGCTTCTCAAGGACCAACATGTCACTAGATCTGATGAGTTCTTCTAAACAAAATCCCAAAAACCTTTGCAAAAAGCATCACAAGTGCAATGCTTCAACAACATTCAGCTAATGTAGAAAAGAGGAAACAATCTTTATAAACTTTATAAACAAAAATAATGCTCTAAAGCAAAAGAAGCTCTGAGGAGCACAAAATGCCCAGAAATAGAAATTCAATGGCAAACAAGTCCTAAGAAACACAAAGCTAAAGAATGAGGTCAAAAACAGAGTATAGAGGTCAAAAATCCAGTCTTATTTAGACAGTTCCTCCTGCACCAGACAGCACAATGGGCGCCAAGTGATTGCCATCGAGCTCGAGCAGCAGCAGCGACCTCATCCCATGCTAAGTTGACTGCACGAAGGTCACCCTCGCTTCCATTTCCCATGCACAGGCGTCCACAGCAAGGACAATTTTGGTAGGCATTCAGGGGGCATGAGGAGAATGTAGCCTGCAAACCAGAACCGGTGTTCAGTTACAGTATCCACTAAAGCAGGGGTGTCGAACTCCAGGCCTGGAGGGCCGCAGTGGCTGCAGGTTTTTATTTTAACCCTTTTCCTAATCAGTGACCACTTTTCACTGCTAATTAACTTATTTTTCGCTTCATTTTATTAGCTCTGTTTTTAAGGATTCAGTTCTCTCAATTGATTCTTTTCTTTATTAAATGACAGTCAAACAGACATGAGACATGAAACAAGCCAACAGATGACGAGCTAAATTGGGGCTGCAAACTCCAACCAATTTCACTCCAATCACTTTCTTAATGAGCAGCCCATTCTTGCTGTTAATTACACTCATTATTTAATTCCATGGCTTGTTGCTGCTCTCATTCTGCCACAGCACCGTCAAAATGTTTTGGTAACCTGAGAGGTTAGCCTTACTGAGACCTTCACCTTTCTTTATTTTCAGATATTCTGTGATGGGCACAGGTGAGCTGGTCATGTGGCGGCTTGTTTTGTTTCTTATTATTATTTGGCTGCTAATTAAGGAAAAAAGAAACAACAAAGGAGTCAAGTTAATTAAAATTAAGGCAAAAGAATTTAAGTAGCAGCAAAAACTAGTCACTAATGAAGATGATGGTTAGAATGAAATCCTGCAGCCACTGAGGCCCTCTAGGACTGGAGTTTGACACCCATGAACTAAAGGGTGAATGGCGAGCAAGGGCAAGAGGGCTTAAAATCCAGTAATACAACCAAAAACATTTTCAAATAATTTGTTTTCAAATAATATTGCATTAGTGCCATGATGTTTTCTGATTGGTACTGTTCAGGTCATCAAATGATTTCTTCAAAGTGTCCCATATATTTGTCTGTTTCTTTTTTGCCCGGTGCTGCGTTGACATCGTGCACCAGAAGATGTGAGCTTATTCAGTGCAGCAGGAGCATGCAGGAGGCCGGTTGATGTGTGCTAAAACGCACTTGACTTGGCGGCGATCAACGCACATGTACTATACAAGGCATGCACGGGGGCCACTGAGAAAAGAAGAGTGTTCTTTGCTCACCTTGCAGAGGAACTTTGTTGTCGCTTCTTATAAGAAAAGGGGATGGAAAACGAAAAAGAGGATGCAACATCAACAAGCCTCTGTTCTGAGACAGCCGTTTCCCCCAACTCCTTCAACGTAATAGTAACCACAGCACAGAGAGAAGTGTGTGCATTGCAACAGGTACACATGTCTTAACTTAGGAAGGACGGTCCTTGGGTGTGTGGGAACTGTTAACATTTGAATCTGATGATTACGTATAGCGCAGAACTGACTTCTCTGTACTATTCTTTCCTCTGCATGTCCTGGAGTACAAAAAAATTCCCCAAAATGTAGAGGCTGCATGGGCAAAATCGAAAAAAAAAAACGCAGTCACTGATTACAAGTGCAATAAGGCATGCGAATGAATACAAATAATATGAATATTGTTGCATCAGTGCCACGATGTTTTCCAAAATGTACTATACAGCTCATAAAATGAGTTATTCCAAAAATCATATATACCTATGTCTCTGTTTTTTTTTCAATAAAATTGAATAAAAAAAAATTAGATGGTGAAATACGAAGAAGGCAGTTTCACCCGTGTTTGTGTGTCAGCTTTTATCCCTCCAGATCAGAGAATTTCCAGTTCCATTGTCTCAAAACCACTCACATCTACAATTATTCCCAGTTTCAGATAAAAAGTAACAGTGTCAGATCTGGGGCAGGGGGTGGCTATTGTAATGTGATCGTGACTGAGAGAATAAAAGCGGAAATTAAAAAGCTGTTACAGACACGAATCAAACGTATGTTTTTATTGTATAATAATAACAATAAGAGCAGCTCACTACTCAAAATGGTAAATTTGCCAGGGAGCTGCTTTCAAACTCACGACCTCTGGATTATAAGTCGGCAGTTCTAACCGCTGCACCACAGAAGCTGTCGTATTGTCTGTGTACCTTTTGTGAAAGTGTTTATTTGATATTTGGCCATCAGCCTTCACACATTATACAGCTCACGTCTACATTTTGTCATTCATTACTAAAACGTGAAAAACGTTTCTGTTTTAACAAAGTGTTTACATAGATTGCTGTAGACACAAAACACACATCAAATTATTTCCCCTTACAATTCTGGGTAGCTCACTCCCAGATAATCAATCAAGGCAGATGCTGGGAGAACTTCTTGCCCGTTCTGAGGCGGTGAGGGTATAGTATAGCAGGCTGCTTGGGCTTATCGACGCATTTAGAAGACAAAAGATGCTGACGGAGAGGTGCGAAGGGATTTAAGGTGGGTCGGATTTATGAGTTTTTTCGTTGGCTCTGGTAATTCTAGTGTTAAGAATCTTGTTGGTTTCCCAACGCAGCATTTCCTGGCTGAAACATAAAACAAAAGGCTGGTGTTTCCAACAATACAATTTTTCCTATTAGCTTAATATATAAAGTAAAACTACATGCCAAACAATACATAAAAAATCATTAATCATATACTTTAAGGACTAAGAGTAATAAAATTAGCCAGGAGCTGAGAAGGAAGTCTAATTAGGGTTACTTCCACTTATGATTTAATGACTTGATCATGAAGTAGAAAAAGCAATAAATAAATCAGTCACCTTTAAAAAGATTCCAGGGTTAGTCTAATATGGGATCTGTGGAGTCACAGTAGCTGATGGTTTCTCTCCTAGCCCCAGTTAGAAGTCAGTAGTTGTTGATAGCAGAACATGATAGTGGAGTTCCTTTCTCCATGTCAAGACATTTTTAAAATGCAGATTTTTTTTTCTTTTTAAGGATACCATCCAAATGATTGTTGGTTAGGAGCATATAAGTATTTATTTTTCTTACACTTTTTGATTTTCATTTCTTCCCAAATATTAAAAAATAAATAGATGAACTTTAGGAACATAAACAAGTGTAAGTGGAACCAAGTTATAGCTGTGCTTGAAAGTTTGTGAACCCTTTAGAATTTTCTATATTTCTTCATAAATATGACCTAAAACATTATCAGATTTTCACTCAAGTCCTAAAAGTAAAGACAAACCAGTTAAACAAATGAGACAAAAATATTATACTTGGTCATTTATTTATTAAGGAAAATGATCGAATATTACATATTTGTGAGTGGCAAATGTTTGTGAACCTTTGCTTTCAGTATCTGGTGCGATTCCCCCTTTGCAGCAATAACTGCAACTAAACGTTTCAGGTAACTTTTACTCATTCCGACACACCGGCTTGGAGGAATTTTAGCCCATTCCTCCATACAGAACAGCTTCAACTCTGGGATGTTGGTGGGTTTCCTAACATTAACTGCTCGCTTCAGTCCACAACATTCGATTGGATTAAGGTCAGGACTTTAACTTGGCCATTCAAAAACATTAAATTTAGTCTTATTTAACCATTCTTTGGTAGAACGACTTGTGTGCTTAGGGTCGTTGTGACCCACCTTCTCTTGAGATTCAGTTCATGGACAGATGTCCTGACATTTTCCTTTAGAATTCTCTGATATAATTCAGAATTAATTGTTGCTCCAAACATAAAGCTTTTTATTTAAACCAAAAAGTGCTATTTTGGTCTTGTCCGTCCACAAAACATTCTTCCAATAGTCTTCTGGTTTGTCCACGTGATCTTTAGCAAACTGTAGATGAGCAGCAATTTTTTTTTTGGAGAGCAGTGGCTTTCTCCTTGCAACCCAGCCATGCACACCATTGTTGTTCAGTGTTCTCCTGATGGTGGATTCATGAACATGAACATTAGCCAATGTGAGAGAGGCCTTCAGTTGCTTAGAAGTTACCCTGGGATCCTTTGTGACCTCGCTGACTATTACACACCTTGCTCTTGGAGTGATCTTTGTTGGTTGACCACTCCTGGGGAGGGTAACAATGGTCTTGAATTTCCTCCATTTGTACACAATCTGTCTGACTGTGGATTGGTGGAGTCCAAACTCTTTAGAGATGGTTTTGTAACCTTTTCCAGCCTGAAGAACATCAACAACTCTTTTTCTGAGGTCCTCAGAAATCTCTTTTGTTCGTGCCATGATACACTTCCACAAACGTGTTGTGAAGAGCAGACTTTGATAGATCCCTGTTCTTTAAATAAAACAGGGTGCCCACTCACACCTGATTGTCATCCCATTGATTGAAAACACCCGACTCGAATTTCACCTTCAAACTAACTGCTAATCCTAGAGGTTCACATACTTTTGCCACTCACAAATATGTAATATTTGATCATTTTCCTTAATAAATAAATGACCAAGTATAATATTATTGTCTCATTTGTTTAACTGATTTCTCTTTATCTACTATTAGGACTTAGGGTTCGTTTCCTGGGTCCTCCCTGCGTGGAGTTTGCATGTTCTCCCCGTGTCTGCGCTCCGGTTTCCTCCCACAGTCCAAAGACATGCAGGTTAGGTGGATTGGCAATTCTAAATTGGCCCTAGTGTATGCTGCGGTGGGTCGGCACCCTGCCCAGGATTGGCTGGGATTGGCTCCAGCAGACCCCTGTGACCCTGTGTTGGAAAATGGATGGATGGATGGAGTAACAATGGAGCTTTCTGTCCACAAACTCAGAGACCAGGAGGTGTACGGATATTCCTGTTATCACCTTGACCCCGAATGACAGGATAACCACAGATCTGCCTCAGCAATGCCACAACAGTAGTGCACAAAATGATGGCATCCATGACAAAAACAAAATGGTGTTGCATTAAAGATGTTGAGATATTTAGTGACATTAAATAAACATATTTTCATTACAAGGAAATTCGGCAACCTTCAAAACCCTTAAATGAACCAAAACGTCAAGGAAAAAAATTAAAACAAATCTGCAAAAATGTACTGTATAATGACAAACAAGCAAGTTAATGAAAAAGGAGCACAAAACTGTTCCTGCAATAACTGGCTTCTAATTAAGAAAACTTGCAGACACTGCGGCCCCCCCAGGACTGAGCACTAATCCACGGCTAGCATTTTTATCCACCTGAATGACTCCTTTGAGTCCCCCCTTAACAATTTCAGTGTGCACATGGCCCCCCCAGCTGCTGTGGATGTTTCATAAAGCACAAGTCTGTCAAATATCCATTCAGACCACCCAGATCTTCCTCCAATAGAGGCAACAAGCAGCACCCTCTTTAATTCAGTAGATCCGAGGTGCACTATGGTGCTTTTTTTCTACCTCTGGTTTTCACTGCACAGTTTGAGTAATTTACTTTTATTGAGGCCAT
Source organism: Polypterus senegalus (assembly GCF_016835505.1). NCBI lineage: Eukaryota > Metazoa > Chordata > Cladistia > Polypteriformes > Polypteridae > Polypterus > Polypterus senegalus. Next base: position 76,511,379 of record NC_053164.1, read on the forward strand.
TTTTCAATTTCTTTCAGCACTAACAAGCTGGCCAGATGCAAGAAGGACTCCGAGGGTGTGATGTCCTCCCTCTTGCCCTTTTGCTCCCCTCATGTCTTCATCCTTCTTCCTCCCCCTTTCCTCTTAATTCTTGAGATTTGCTGAGTTTTCACAGCTTTCATTTGGTACTAAAAGAAAGTCTGTTTAATGATAATGATGTGCTCAAGTTGCTGCTCATTATGGGATAGTGTACCAAGTTCTTCGTCACTTTGAAAACAATCAAAAGAAAAACAAGAATCCTATTTAATAATTAATAGTTAAAAAAAAAACTGTCAGGTCTAATGTGCAGAAAATAATTAGCGCCTCTGCTCTTTTCCCATATCAGTCCACTAATGGTGCCATACAGTAAGTAGCTTGTGATGAAGCTTACAGGCAAAGGTGCTATAGAAAAGTTCCCCATTATAGTTATTAAAGTGAAAACTGCACTTAGTGCCTTCAGCATTTTCTTTAATTATTTTTCTTTCCTAACAGTGGCAGGTGCAGCTGGGCTGCCTCCCAACATGCCCTTCTTGTGTCTATGTGGGTTTTCTTGCCTCATCCCAAAGATGTGACTCAGTGACTCTTATTTTGAGGAGGTGTGCCTTTCTGGAACACTTTTTCCCATTTTCTTAACTTATTTGAATTAATTTTTGGACATTTTATTTTTAAAAGCTGGCAGAGTCGGAGAAGCAGATTCGATGGCAACTGGGAGTTGGGCTTTACTTTAAAAGGATGAGAAAAAATAGGGTCCAGAAACAGACAAACAGTCAAAAACCTTGAAGTCGAGAATCAAGGCAAAAGAAAAAAAAATGAAAAGTGAAATCCAAATGATCAGAGGAACAGAAGCAAAACCAAAAAATCCAAACCCCGAAATCTTCTGACAACAGAAGGAAATGTGACAAAGACTGGAGAAGTTTGAGTTTTTCAATCCAAACATAGAGGCAGAGGGAACTGGGCCACCATCTTAAGTAGGGATGACTCAATGAAATCATAAGAGCAAACATCTCTGGATCACACGGACAATAACACGGAGGCAGCCATGATCCTGAACACAACACAGTGCCAGCAGTGTGGCAAACACCTTCAAAGATGGCACTGAAATGATGTTACCATTAAAGTGGGATAATATTTGTAAACTCCTCACAAATAAACAGTACAAATTAAGAAAGCACCCAAAAGACTTCCACAATAACAAAACCCAAAGTCACAACATCAACATGCTTGATAGTGGCCATTTTGTGATCTGATTATTATAAAAGATAGCAGCACCCTCAGAAGGTTGTTCAAACACACTACCACTAGCTGGGGAAACATTAGAAAGATGAACTTTGGTTTTCTTGATGGCTGCTTTTGATTTGGATAGTACCTGCTGTGAAGGAAGCAAATGAAACAGTATAAACTTTTGGGGTTTCCGCCCGGTTTACTGCAACAAAAAACGAGTAATGTCTCCACAGTACAACAAATGGTCACAACGGACAAAGTAACAATCAACTGGGGAACATTTATACAGGGGGACAGGAAATTGAACAGAAATGATGAAATGGATGACGGAAGATAGACGTCATCATCTCGTAACCAGAGTGCAGACGGGGACCCGGAAGTATGGCGTCTTTTATTTACATCGTGCTTTATTACGGCGGGAAGTCCTTGTTCTGGCTGATGAGATAAAAAGAGAAAGGTTAGTGCGCCACCGCTGTCCCTCGGCATGGGTTGTTGCGATGAGTTCTGAGTCTTTAAACTGCTCTCCATGCGCTTGTGCGCGACACTGCTTAGACCCTTTTCTGAGAAATGACTTTTCTTTTGGATTGCCCTCAGAAAGTTCAACATTTTCTCGGTCAAAAAATAGAAAAAACTTAAAGGGTCCTTGGAATCGCCTCATTCCAAATGACCTTCACAACCGTGCCCTGCAATCAAATGAGGCCACATTCAGGGTTGGTTCCTACCGTTTGTCCAGTTAATCGATTAGAAAACTCTGCAAAATTGTGCAGAATTGTACTAAAGGAACCTAAGAATTATCAGAAGTTTTAAACTCAAATGCATCTTCTTTGAGACTGAGGGAGGATTGAAAATTATTTCTAAATAAAGTGTAAATGGTGTATTCCTGTCCCACAAAGCCCTCTGACCTGTCACTAACTCATGTTTCTCACCCTGCTTAGATTGCAATACAACCTTGGAAACAACAGCCAACATGTCTGGAGACTGATGTCCTCAACAAAGTCACACTGAGGTAAGGTTGTTAGGTCTATTCACTTATAATGGAGCTGCACTGTAGCGATATTTTACACGTCGATTAGCATACGCGAGTAAGAATATCACTTCACTCTGTACATGTGACGATCTTCACATGAATCTGTTTACTGTACATGAAATACTGTATGTAAACAGAACATACTATAAACGTCTGTAAAACTATTTAAACCACAAATCACAGTGGCGTCGTAACAACTCACTGGATTCTAATCAACTTCTCCATTCATTTCACTTTCCTTAATTAAATTCATCTTGCATGTATGAAGTTTCTGCAAAGTAACATTTAAACACTTAATGGACGGCACCTGCATATTCACTGGTTGGCTCAGCTGTTTGTCGGTTATCATCCACTTCACTCTTAGGTGGAAACTAAGAGTTAAAAAAAAGTTATTGTACAAAGCTTCATGGACAGACATCTGGGTCACCCAGTAAACATGTAAGTGCTGTCCAATCAGGGCTCAAGTATTCTGGTAAATTGAAAAACCCCACTAGGCCATCTTAATTGATGAGTGAAATTGCAGGCAGATGGCCAAAATACACAACAAAACATAGAAGGGACACAAAAACAGACACCTGAGGAACTCAAAGAACTGAATCATCAGTTGTGTTCAGACGCCAGCCTGCCCCAAACGTTGTGTGATTGGCCAGTAAATGACAACTCCAGGAGGCTTGAAGAGAAAAAGGCCAGAGGTTAGGCTAAAAACAGAGTGGTTTGGTTGGTCAATGTCACCTCGTGATGCTTCTCATTCAGTTTTGGCCATTCTGACATGAAGCTGGCACAGTGTGAATGTGCTCCATGGGCCACTAACACTGCGGCAACAGAAGATTCTTTAATAGATGTGACTTAATAGTCGGGCGGCGCGGTGGTAAAGTGGGTAGCACTGCTGCCACGCAGTTAGGAGACCCGTGGAATTTGCATGATCTCCCCGTGTCTGCATGGGTTTCCTCCGGATTCCTCCCACAATCCAAAGACATGCAGGTTAGGTGCATTGGCGTTTCTAAATTGTCCCTAGTGTGTGCTTAGTGTGTGGGTGTGTGCGTGTGCGTGCCCTACAGCCTGCCTGGGGTTTGTTTCCTGCCTTGTGCCCTGTGTTGGCTGGGATTGGCTCCAGTAGACCCCCGTGACCCTGTAGTTAGGATATAGTGGGTTGGATAATGGCTGGATGGATGGACTTAATAGTCATACTTTCATTGACACAAGAAGACTGAAGGTCACAATAAATGTGTCATTGTTGGACACTAGTTGGGAAAGCACAAAAAGGGCAGTGTTGGCATTTCGATTTCTGCTTTCTTTTTGATGAGGAGTTTAGATGTTCTTGATGGTTGCTTTTGATTTATACAGTATGCGCTTGGACCATTGTTCCTGTGGTTTTCCCTTCTGAAAGCTCAAAAGTTTGCAGTCGGAAAATACAGTAGAGCAACCTTAAAGGGTCTGTTGGGACTCTGCTTGATCCAAATGAACTTCACAATCGCGCCCTGCTATTGATCAGAAGACACTGTTACATAGTGCTCTTGTTGGATGCCACCATGCATACTTCTTGTCGTTGTTGGTAAACGTCTACATGTGCACCACAGAAGAACCCTTTTAGATTCAGCTGTTTAAGTCCCAGTCTAAGTCATTGTCTCAGATCACCCCTTCCTGCTTCCATATTCTTTACTTTTCAGGGTCTGTAATGTGTGAGGCTTTAGAATGTTTTTGTACCTGCATAGGTGGGGCAGAAATCTGGAGCCATTGTGGCCCCCAGAATTGCATTTGAAGAACCCTGCTTTGGATGAATACCCTCAAAGAGATATATGTAAATATTCATAAGACCCTTCTCATTGTTTGCTGTGAGTGCCTTAGGCTGTCGATTTTATTTTTTGTTTGGAAAGGGGTCATCTTTACTTCATGCAACCCCTAACACTGCTGCTGCTTTTTAATGTTACAAAAGATGGCCACAGTGTGCTTTTAAGTGCAAGTGTCTTTAAACATGTCCACTACCCCATCCCTGACAAATGCTGCACCTTCATATTCTGCACTCTGAAGTGTTAACACTGGGGGGGCTCCTCCTCCATGATTTTTAGCTAACTGTGTCCAGGCCGCTTTTGAAAGGCTTTCTGTGAGTTCACACCCGAGTGTCTTGAGAACGCACGGCTTCTTTACACTAAATGTGTGCTACTGTACATTGCTGACCTCAGCACCAGCAAATCACATTTGGTGGTCTTTTGTTTTCATATAGCACTTTACATGAAGACGTGCAGCAGTTCTCGATGAGCCTGAACCGCTTTAGCTGATATTGTGACCGAGCACGTGCCGTATATCTGAGTTTTGACAGACACAGACGGGCGATGGCGGTGAGAGCAGAGGCCTCGATTCCACCTGATTATCCTTCATTCAGTGGGGCTCCGCACCTGCAAAGCAAAGCAAACATTTTGTGACTCAACAGAAGGGATTATTTATATCAGACTGAAAATGAAGAATGGCTTTTCGGGCCATCTGGAGTTTGAAGGGAGGAGGGGGTGCTATGAGGGGAGGTTGTTCCTACAAAAAAGCTATGAAATATAAAGCAGTTAAAAAATATAAATATATCAGATGCTGGGAAATGCTGCAAATAGATGGGACATGAAGTACACCAATAAAATATTTTTCAAAACACAGTGTATTTTTCAATTTTGCGAGGCATAGTGAAGATCTCAGCAGTATATTTTTCAAATAATAAAACTACAACTAGGCTGGGCTGGCACAGTGCTTCATATTGCTGCCTCCCTGCTCCACAAGACTGGGTTTCAAATTCCTGCCTGCTCATCGCCTATGGTGGAGTCTTTTATTGGTGTCCATGCAACTGGTAGACCCAGCAGTGAAGCTACAAGGTGTCTTTTCACAAACCCGGCAATTTATTTGGTTTTTTTTTGCACACTCAATTCGATGTTAAGGGGATAAATGGACACAGGGCAGGAGCTGGGGCTCCATCAGACGACACATCCTGCACTTTATTGGAGTAGAAAAGGAAATTAGAGACCTTGGGATAAACCCCAAGAACCCAAGGAGAACACCTAAACATCATACAGCCAGTAATTAAACTGCAGCTTCTCCATTGATAACTGGCTGTGTATGGAGTGAGAAATCTGGCTTGGACTAGAAAGACAAAGTGCACAAAGGGTTTGATTTAATTTATGCATTCAATTATGTTGCAACAATTATTATAGCAGTTTGTTGTTATATTGAAATATTACATATTTGTAGACCTGAGCAAACAGTCCAAGCTGTGAAGAGAAATATATAACAAGAAATTGAAAGTGAATATCGTGGAGCTAAAGGCGTACGACACATACTGCGCGGTTGAGTGTTTATAAGTGATGTCTCACCAGTCCTGTTGGCAACAGCTTCATACAGATTGGCAGGGTCACAAATTCAGCCGCGTGTGTCTCCAAGTCTACAAAGGGCTCAGGGTGGCCGCTTTTAGCCACGACGCTTCCATCTCACAGAGCAGTCATAGCTCAGGACTCCTTCTCTGGCAGTTACACTTTGTTGGTCGCTTTCCGCATTAACGTTTGCAATGTGCCATCTTTTGGAATGTAACGGTATTTTGTAAAGCAGGTTTTGACAAAGGGCACTGCATTTTTCATTCAAACAGCTGGGGCAATGCAAACATTAGCACTGACGTTGAGCATCTTGTGCCAAGTGCTGTGTAATTTGAGGCAACAGGCCAACTGAAACTATGATTTAATAAAGGGAAGTGCATTAAAAATATGTAGAGAATAAATATGAATAATAGAAGGAGACCTAATCTCACTTGAGTCCTTCAAATAATCTGGTGGTCTGCCCTCATTAATGAGCAGGAATAAACTGTGTAAATAAATGACAAATTTCCATAACAGCGAGGAACACGGCTTGGAGGAAACAGTTTACGGCACCTTGATAACTGGAAAGAGCAGATGGGTGATTGGGGGCTCTAAGCGGACTGTGGATGTGGTGACCGTGATTAGAGTGGGCTTAGATGACTTTCCAGCAGTCGCTGGTGGAGACAACAGGGGGTTGAGTGGGCTCTGAGGCAATCTTAGAGGGTGGCTGGGAGAGAGCCAGGAAGACTGGGATTCTTGCTGTCTTATGTCTGCTGATTTACTGATGAAGAGGACCAGAAAGGATGGGAAGTTCTCTGGCAAAAGAAGAAAATAAGGATAACTGGAAATTTACAGTGGTGTGAAAAACTATTTGCCCCCTTCCTGATTTCTTATTCTTTTGCATGTTTGTCACACAAAATGTTTCTGATCATCAAACACATTTAACCATTAGTCAAATATAACACAAGTAAACACAAAATGCAGTTTTTAAAGGATGGTTTTATTATTTAGGGAGAAAAAATCCAAACCTACATGGCCCTGTGTGAAAAAGTGATTGCCCCCTGAACCTAATAACTGGTTGGGCCACCCTTAGCAGCAATAACTGCAATCATGCATTTGCGATAACTTGCAATGAGTCTTTTACAGCGCTCTGGAGGAATTTTGTCCCACTCATCTTTGCAGAATTGTTGTAATTCAGCTTTATTTGAGGGTTTTCTAGCATGAACCGCCTTTTTAAGGTCATGCCATAGCATCTCAATTGGATTCAGGTCAGGACTTTGACTAGGCCACTCCAAAGTCTTCATTTTGTTTTTCTTCAGCCATTCAGAGGTGGATTTGCTGGTGTGTTTTGGGTCATTGTCCTGTTGCAGCACCCAAGATCGCTTCAGCTTGAGTTGACGAACAGATGGCGGACATTCTCCTTCAGGATTTTTTGGTAGACAGTAGAATTCATGGTTCCATCTATCACAGCAAGCCTTCCAGGTCCTGAAGCAGCAAAACAATCCCAGACCATCACACTACCACCACCATATTTTACTGTTGGTATGATGTTCTTTTTCTGAAATGCTGTGTTCCTTTTACGCCAGATGTAACGGACATTTGCCTTCCAAAAGTTCAACTTTTGTCTCATCAGTCCACAAGGTATTTTCCCAAAAGTCTTGGCAATCATTGAGATGTTTCTTAGCAAAATTGAGACGAGCCCTAATGTTCTTTTGCTTAACAGTGGTTTGCGTCTTGGAAATCTGCCATGCAGGCCGTTTTGCCCAGTCTCTTTCTTATGGTGGAGTCGTGAACACTGACCTTAATTGAGGCAAGTGAGGCCTGCAGTTCTTTAGACGTTGTCCTGGGGTCTTTGTGACCTCTCGGATGAGTCGTCTCTGCGCTCTTGGGGTAATTTTGGTCGGCCGGTCACTCCTGGGAAGGTTCACCACTGTTCCATGTTTTTACCATTTGTGGATAATGGCTCTCACTGTGGTTCGCTGGAGTCCCAAAGCTTTAGAAATGGCTTTATAACCTTTACCAGACTGATAGATCTCAATTACTTCTGTTCTCATTTGTTCCTGAATTTCTTTGGATCTTGGCATGATGTCTAGCTTTTGAGGTGCTTTTGGTCTACTTCCCTGTGTCAGGCAGCTCCTATTTAAGTGATTTCTTGATTGAAACAGGTGTGGCAGTAATCAGGCCTGGGGGTGGCTACGGAAATTGAACTCAGGTGTGATACACCGCAGTTAGGTTATTTTTAACAAGGGGCAATTACTTTTTCACACAGGGCCATGTAGGTTTGGATTTTTTCTCCCTAAATAATAAAAACCATCATTTAAAAACTGCATTTTGTGTTTACTTGTGTTATATTTGACTAATGGTTAAATGTGTTTGATGATCAGAAACATTTTGTGTGACAAACATGCAAAAAAATAAGAAATCAGGAAGGGGGCAAATAGTTTTTCACACCACTGTATGTATTTATATATTTTATTCTCAAACTCATTCGCTGTTTTTAAGGATCTATTTATTAAAGAATATTTATTTGAACTTCGCAATGGCACTTTGGATTATTTCCTTTTAAACTCCTTGCACTGTAACTGTTGTTGGGTCCTCCGTTTCCTTTGTCCATCATTGGTTACAAGCTGCCGATGGGTCTGGTATTAGATGGTGACCATGGCTGTGAGCACAGAACACCACAACCATCACTTCATTTAATGAGGAAATTTTAAAAGAAAGTTCAGCTGTGTGCACTGCCTCAGCGCTTGTCCACTTCTGTGACAACCTTTCACCCACAGTTGGAAATACAGAAGGTGTTTTTTGTAAATTCTAAACTTTTGCTGCTTCATCAGTAAGTTTTGTTGCTTTAATTTTCCAGTGGTACCTTGTGTCCCATAGGTTCCATTATAAAATGCAAGGACTGGCTTTTTTTAAATTTAAAGAAAACTCTAAACTTTAGAAAACAGTTTTGCATGGCAAATTCATATAAACCATGTTTGTGAATAAATAACTTCAATCTGAAGAATTCCAAACTTATCCTTTAATAAATTACACAGATGTTCACTCTTTACAGTAAAACTGTACTGGGTACAGCTGGAAGGCCAGGCACACTGAAGATGTCACATGTTTTCACTCCTTTTTCGTGTTTAGATCAGTACCCTGTAGACTCCATTTTAAAAAATACTTCACTTAACATCATTTTCTGTGGTGAAATAATGCATAACATGACTGTCAAAAGAATAACTAACTTGAAAAACACCGCACTTATGTTTAAAGCTTTTCAAGAAGAATAGTGCTCCTGTACATACAACATGAAACCAGAGGTCTGTCCGTCTGTCTGTCTGCTGATGACATTGAAATAAAGGTGTCTCTTACTACCTTAATCATCTAAACAGGGCCTTTGGAAGCAGTGAGCCTTCAGAACAGCTTCAGTGAGCCTCAGCGTAGATTCTGAGAGTGTCTGGGAATGTATTGGAGAGCGGAGGCGACCATTATTCAAAGATAATTGACATCATTCTTGTTTTCATAGTACTGAAAAGCCATCTCTCCATAAGATCCCATACTTTTTATGCAGGCCACTACCATTAGGAATATGAGCACAATCCCTCAGAACAGACTTAAATGTATCGGCGCATACTTCAGCTGCTACAAGTGGACCCGAACCTCACCCAGAAAGTGAACCCCACAACACACCAGAATAGCCACAACTGCTCTCTGTTTGAAACCTTTGGTGAGAACTTCATATGTCGAAGTGCATGAAGCACACAAACCCCTTAGGAACACTCCCAGTGGCTGGCTGCATCTATCCCTCAAACAATTCAGAAGGTCAAAGCTGGTCCTACCCCACACTAGATACATTAGGTGTGCCAAATAAAGTAGCCACTATACACTCACTAAGCAAATCATTATAAATGCTGTACTAACACTGGGTATGGATTCATTTTGTTTTCAAAACAGCTTCAAATCTTCATGGCACGAATTCTCAAGATGTTGGAAACACTCTTTTGAGACTGTGGTGTGTGTCGGTTGCACATTCATCTCCTGTTCTACCAAGTCCCAAAGGTTTTTTATTGGACTCAGGTCTGGTGACTGGGAAGAAAACTGAACTCATTTCCAGGTTCACAAAACCAGTTTGAGAGGACTTTTGCTTTATGACATAGTACTGTGACGATGTGGGTTCTGGCTCCACACTCCCATTTGATATTTGGAAGCCCTTGAACCCTACACTGTCGATAATGTTAGCGAGTGAGCTAGTCAGTGAAGGCAACAAATTAAGCAAGGGGATGGTAAAAAGTGCAACAGTGCTTTTATTAAAACAGTCAACAAAAACAGTGTTCAAATAAAGTGCAGTGCTTTTCAAAGTCTTGTAAATAAATAATCCATAAAAGAAAATGTGAAGGTTAAAACCACTACAAAAAACAATCTTTTAAAAACGAGGTTAAAACGTTCTTATGGAAGCAGTCTTTAAAAACCAACAACAAACCCGGAGCCTTCTTTTAAAACTAGCGTCTCTCTTGCTTCACCCATCTGGGCCCCGCAACAAGGGAGACGTGCTCTCTCTTTGCAGCTGACCTTTACAATATCTGCTTCTCCTGCTACTTGTCAGTTGCCTTACCAATCCTTGGCTCTGGTCGGCTCCCCCTGACAGTGACTTGGGAATTCCACTGCGACCACCACGTCTCAAGACCCGACTCCCGCTACCTTCCGCGGAGAGTACTGCACCTTCCCGGTCACTCCCGCCCTTCAAAACAAACACTGCGGGAGCGACCACAACTTCTCCCAGGTGTTGGCCAAACACCCAGGCTGCCTTCAACTGCCTGCAAGCTTTCACTCACTTGCTCGCTTCCTGCTGCACTGATTTGCTCTCTCTCTCCTTACTGCTTCCTGCTGCCAACCTCCGTTTCCTTCTCTTTACTTTCCTTCACTTCCCTCTCCAACCAACTCGCGCTTCTTTTATAATGCGAGTGGCCATATCAGCTGCAGCATATTAGCCACAGGAACAATCACGGATGTGGGCAGTTCCTCACCTGTGCACTCGGTGAGAAATGCCCACACCACTGATCGCCCCGTGGCTTGCTATGGCCCAACACCCCCTCGCTAAGCTGCCGCGAGGGCGGTGATTATTTATTTAAAATGGCCTTTGCTAAACGAGCTGTGGACCCACAACACCAAACGTACATTATCATTAGAAGATGACTACATTGTAGCCATGAAGAGATACACACAGTCAGCAGCAATCCTCAAATAGACTGTGGCATTCAAGAGGCAACTGATTAATATTAACAGGCCCATCTGTGCCAGTAAAATATTCCCCCCACCATTACACCACCACCACAAACCTGTACTGAAGACACGGAAGGTTGGGTGCACAAAGTCATACTGTTGTGTTTTGTCTTGGTAGAATAATACAGTATATTACTCTACTTTCCCCTTTTTGTATTATTAACATGTAGCCTTTGTCAGAATGCCTCAAATCTCCCAGACTTACCACTGCTTCTTAAGGTACTGTACCATATAACTTCTCCCACCCTTCCCTTCTACATGTATAACCTCAGGCAATTAGGTGTAGTAAAAGACAAGCAGGAGTTAAGTTATAACTTACATAATGTATTATTGACAATATTCAAAAATAATAACAATATGCAAAGAACATTTGAATATTGGCAACCATACAACCTGATAAATGGTGATGTGTAGTTTCAGGCGGCACACAGACTTGTTAGTTTATCAAAATGTCTCTAGTTAAGGCATCATTTTTGGTCAGCTTTTTTCAGAACAGGCCACATGCATGTCTCAATATGGCTGCCGAGCTGTGCTCTTCATTGTGTTGTCCTTTTCAGTTCATGGTTTGAGATGATCTTTCATCAGTTTAGTGAGAGAGAGAGGGGGTGAGGTAAAGCAAGCAAATTTATACTTTTTCTGTCCAACCCCTAGAGCCAATATGGCATTGTGGTACTTAAAGGCTTCTGATACAAGCCAATTCCAAAAAGCCATACTTCAGACCAATGGGGGAATAGAACACCTTCACACCTGCCCTCCAAACCATATGTTATTTAAAGCTTGGCAGTTAGGCAGCCTGGCTTTCCTGTGGGGGTTGACTGAGAGACTTTAGCAGAGAAATATTAGCCAAACTTGTTTGAGACACTTTCTACCAACCCTGTCGTAAAATTACAAACAGACTCAGTCCTAAAAGGGGGAAGGGGTTCTTAAACCATCAAACCATTGCTGTTATTATCTATAATGTAACACTAATATTACATTACTTTGCCTAAGTTACAAATAAAGACATACAAAATATTTATCAACTTGTATGCAAAATTTCACATCACATGTTGGCACCCATTTCTGACTCAACCATGTGTGTGACTCAGTAGAAATCGAGATTCATCAGACCAGGATCCATTATTTCAGTTTTCAACCATCCGGTGTACTGCTGCATGTTCTTTCTGAACAATTCAACCTTCGTTTTGTAAATGTACAAAATATTTTCCCCGTAGTGTTGCGGAATTTTAAGGAACTTTAAGCATGCAGGACCATTTTTTATTTTTTTGTGGAGAGTAGTGCCTTCCTACTTGATGCCCTGCCATGGACATTGTGTGCCTGTTCAGTGTTTTGCATATGGTAAACTGATAGATAGAGATGTTAACCTGTTCCATCAGTTCCTTCAAGTCTTTAGCTTTTACTCTAGGGTTCTTTTTTACTTCATTATTGTGTGTTTCGAGTCACTTGGTTGTGTACCCACTTCTATGGAAAATATACCCGCATCACTCAGTATTCACCATTTATACACAGTTTGTCTCTCTTTGGACTTAGAAATGTTTACATTCACACTATATATATTATGCCAAGAGGGCAACAGAGATTGAAGAGAACTGAGAGAAGAAGATGTAGTCAAAAGACGAAGCAAAGGTCAGAATAATAAGATCAAAATAACAAATACCAATGCCACGAACACAAGGCAAAATCAAGTCAAAAAAGAAAAAGCCAAAAAAAAATCAAGAATTTAAATGACAAAGAAGTGTCTTGGAAACCTTTTAAGTTTGATGAGGAAGTGATTTGTGATTATCAGGGTCAAGACCTCTGAGGCCACGCCCCTACCAGGAACAACAGAAATCAACATGACGCCATTGGAAGAAAACAAAACTGGTGACAGAAAGAAATGAAACTCTAAATGAAGTGTATATAAAAATGAATAAAGCTTGAGATCCAAGCAAGCCAAAAAGCAATAATAAATTTAGAAAATCTCCAGCAACCTGACATGTAACCCTTTGCAGCAAATCAAGAATTCTTGATTGTTGATCTTTCAAGATCTCTTTTTTGCAAGGCATACTTCAGTATATACTTCTTATGAATAACAAATTCTAAATGTTTGAATCATTTTTTAGGTAAAAGTATCTCTACAGCACACCTCCAGTCTCATTCCATTGATTGGACTCCACTTAGCTTTTGTTGCTGTCACCAGCCTAGGGCTTCACATGGTTTTTCTGGCCTACACTCTGAATGGTTGAATGATGTATTTAATACATACAAGAATAATGCAAAAATGTGTGTGTTATTAATTAAACAAGACTGTGGGTTCATTATTATAGCTTAGATGAAGTTCAGACTATATTTTAAGACAAATTTATATATAAATATGTTTCTTTCCAAAGGGTTCACATACTTTTTTGACACTGTATTTGCAACAGGCAGGATTACATCTTTAATGGCTTTGGTGTTAGGAGATCCATAAAGCTGCACAAAAAGCAACTCAAGTGGTAATGAAACCATGGATGAGGAGCTAATATTACAATCAAACTTCATTACCCCGCTAGATGCCACACAGTTTTATATTGATGACCCTGCAACTGGATGCGAGCTTAACTGTGGTCCAGGTAAATAAAAGGGGGGATTTTCAAAGAAAGCTGGGCATCATCTGCTCATGAGGCTTTGTTTTTCAATAATATAGACATTCCAAAAAAGCAGGCAAAGAATCAGAATTGTGAGGAGCTGCATTACAGAAGGTAAAGAAAACCAAAATCTGACAAGGGGACATTAGAGGACAGCCAGAAGAAGTGTGCTTGTGGTGGACATTCCCAGCTAGAATAGAACAGATATACATCATCAAAATCCATCTTACTACAGCATTTACTGAAGCCACTCACCGGCTGGGGTCCAGGGGGAGTGGGCACCAATCTCAGCAACATCTGCTTGAGCTCAGGAAAAGCTGTAACAAAAAAAAGTAACAAAATTCAGAAATATGAGGGAGAAACAAGAAGAATTTTGAATTAAAGGACAATGTTGTCATGCGCTCCTATAGAAGATGCACTCTTAGTATTGCACAGGTTTTATCAACAATTACAGAAGGGAGAAAAAAAAATGCTTAGGACATAAAAAATAGAATTTGTTACAAAAGTTTTTTGACAGCATTGGTATCTGAGGTCTACAGCAATGGAAGATGCACAGTAAATATGACAGAAGTGGCAGGTGGACGAGATGCCATTTTCAAATATTACTGCACAGGACAGAGCCAATTGAGAAAGTGAAATGTAATAATATTGGAGATTTAGAAATTGTATTTCTTGCTACCAATTTTGAAGTGAAAGACTGAATTCTATTGAAAAAATAAATAAATAAATAAATAAAATGCTTTCAATTACAGTTTGATCAGGCAGGGCCCTGTGCACATCAGGGGTCTCATGGGCTTCGATTGTAGCTAACAGTTCTATGGCCTTCACACTGGAGACTGCTATTAGTCGTGATTAATTAAATCACAATGTCTAAATTGGAAACTATAGTGCCACATTTTGAGTTGGCATTGTATGAATGATTGAAAAAGGCTTACAATTACAAAGGCCTCGTGAAATGGGCTTGAGTGATTCACACATCTAGAGAGGTGGGCCGAGGGGGCTTCAGCATGGGAGATGCAAGGGCTGCACTGCTATGTGAAGAGAACAAATAAAAAACTGTCGTGTAGGTCAAAAACCCGAGGCTTTAGATTTAAATGACTGCTCCAAAATAATTAATTAATTGCCTTCATTACTAACACGTGGCTAATCCTGTTTTTATTTTTTTGCAGTCAACAATAACAACAACATATAGACGTACACATAAACAGGATGTCATCTAAAGTCATCTCTTGCACAGTATGTAACGCAAACACACACAAAAACAGGCAAAGATATGAGAATACGATAAAGAGGCCAAGCGCATTATTTCAGCACATTCTGGTATGCAGCTGCCATCTCTCTGAGCTTCAATGGAGGATATTTAAACGCAGCTCACCACGGAAAATTCCTGTACAGCTAGTCAGCCGATTTCAATCCAATTAAGCAGGCCTTCCATATCCTCAAGAGAAAACATAAGGGGACAAGCCCCCCAAACAGTCAGGAGCTGAAGACGGCTGCATAAGATGCCTTACGGAGGACAACCAGAGAAGATCCTCAGCACCTGGTGAGGTCTATGAATCGCAGACTTCAAGCAGTCATTGAATGCTGGGGATATGCAGCAAATTACTAAACACGACTGCTTTAATACACAAACATAATGGGGCACTGAAATGAGAGGACTGTGTATGAAAAGTGCTGTCATTTCTACATGGTGTGACCAAAATGTATGCAAATACCCTTAAAAGAAAGTTTGCTATGTGCACATTAATCACATCTGAATTGATTGATTTGTAATTTGAAACTGTGCAGCAGATCAAGAAGAAATGGAGCTTCGTTCCAAACATTATGGAGGGCACTGTAGGCGGCCCTCTATTAGTCAAAATGAAAGCAAAAAAACAAAAGTTCTCCATGGCCATTTTCTCTGCTGGCTCTACAGATATAACCCAGTGCAGATATCCACAGGAAACAGCAATCATCATTAAAAACACACACAATATCAACAATGAAGGCCTTTTGAATTCAATTCACTGATTATTGTTCCATCTTTGGCTGGCTACTTACTGAGCATTGAAGTTCAATCTCAAAATTTCCAGCTTTAACAATATCCCAAGGAATACAGTGCAGTTTTTGTTATTTCTTCGCAACTCCAGGTAGAAGAAATTTTTAAATTAACATCCACGGAAGTTTGCTTGTTAGCGGCGCCTTCCACCCCGTCATATGGGACTTCTTCTGCAGTCCACTGAAAAACGTCATGGTGGCCATGCGCCTCACAGATTACGTTTGTTCAGTTTGCTGAAGTTCTTAGGTGGGACACTTAACTGGTGTGGTGTTAACTCCTTTCATTGTCAACCAGCCATGTTTGGAACACTTGATTTCTGACAAAGCTAAACTTAACTTGTTGCAGTGGTCTGTAATAACATGAAGATCAAATATTTTAGTTATACAGTGACATGTGCCATTAAACCTGATGAATAACATGAAACGTAAAATTCCACATTTTAATTCTTAGACTTTTACTTGGGACAATGGGTGTCATATATTCCTCTCACAAACTGGATGGCAACATTCCCCTGGTGGAGCTCCTGTTTGTACAACTGCAGGCTGCCTGCTAAGGTGCAAGATTTCGAAGGACGCCAGTTTTGATGGAGAAGCTATCTCGCTGTACATTTAGATATTACAGCTTCTGCAAACCATTTTCCATCTTTTTCTTGGATTACAGCTTCATCAGTCTACTAAGGCTTACAGTTCTTTTGGGGATTTATGTTCTTTGTTACATCCTGGGAACTGTTAGTGTGGATTGTCCATTTGGTGTTGTTGTCACACCAAGTGCTTTCCTGTCACCACCATTCTACACTGGACATTTATGGTTTATGGTAGGACAGATTTATTACTTTTGCAAAGGGCTGTTCACTTGGACTGTTTTTCATAATTTGCAGTTTGCAGTATGTAGGCTGCCATGAGTTATGTGGATGGCTTCTTGTAAACGGCTGCATATCTACTACAACATTCAGTTGTATGCACGGGACGTCACTCAAAGTGCCTAACAGGATTAGTTACAAGAAAAGAAAAACAAATTAAAATTAGATGAGAATAGCAATAAATAAATTACATACAAAAATGCATAATTAAATGAGACAGATATAAAATTAATAGAGAAGTTGAGTACTTATGTACAGAATTGTTTATTTAAGTCTCTAAAGATGACCCTGATGATAGAAAAAAAATTCAAAATAAACTGGAAGAAAAAAAAATTTGCAGGGTTCCTAAGACCACCCAGAACCCCAAACACGGGCATACCACCTAATATGATGTATTTAAGTCATTCCTTGTTGTTTCTTAAGTTTCATCCTTGGGGTTTCAATGCAATGGGTCTCGTCGACAGTTGGGGTATCCGCTTTCATTCAGACATCACTGGTGGCTGAACAGGACTTTGATCAGGCGGTGGTGCAGAGAACAAGCAGAGAAGAAAACAGAGAGAAGTAGAGAACAGTACTGATTGCAAATCCATGAAGAATATGATAATTCTATGCATATCTAGTCTAGTAAAATGTAGCCATGAAAAAGTGAAATTTAAAAAGGTGTTTTCAGTTTTTTTTTTTTAAAATGATTCACGGTGTTAGCCTGGCGTAACTCTTTTGGCACAGTATTCCAGACCTTTGGTGTGTACGAGCAAATGGCAGCCTCATCACTTCATTTGAGTTTGGCTCTTGGAATGACAAGCAGACCACCATTAGAAGATCTAAGGTTATGACTTGGAGTGTAGGGGTGACAGGCATTGCACAATATAGCAAAGGCTTTAAACACCATTAGTAGTATTTTAAAGTCAGCGCTAAATGACACAGGTAACCAATGTAACAATGCTAGTACTGGTGTTGTGTTCAAATTTACTTTTTCTGTTTAAGATTTTTCCTGCTGCATTCTGAATTAGCTGCAATTGATTGATGTCTTTCTTAGGTAGTCCAGTTAAGAGAGCATTACAGTAACCTATTCAACAAAAAACAAGTGTTAAGTGTTTTCAGCATCTGGCAGTGTAATAAGAGGTCTAATTTTCACAATGACTTTTTAATGAAAAAATGCATTCCTAGTAATCTGTTAAATATGAACGTTTCAAAGTTTAGCATAGCATAAAACCCAAATAAAACACTATTAATTCAGTGTAATTCTGCACATCCCAGGACAGCTAAAATGTGAATACACATCCATGTACTTTTGATCAATTTGTCACTTCTTATAGTGAAGCCCTGCAACAAAGGATCTGAAAGACGGCTGCCCACGGAAATACTAACAAAACAAAAAAAAAAAACAAACATAGCAAAAGCAAAACTGGGACAAGAGAAAAAAAAAAAAAACAACTTGTAACACTCGTCACAAAATGCAAGAGACAAAGATGGAAATGAAGGCTGCAGGTGAACTTTGGGCAGATGAGCTTCATAGTCAGACAGAGCTGCATGAGCTTTTGATGGCAGAGCAGCCAACCTGCAAAGTGTTACATTATCTGTGCTTCAAACAATTTTGAGTATCAAACTGCCACAACAGGGGGGCTAAGCAGTTGTAACAAAGCCCCTGGTTACTTTTGTATGGCTCTCCATTCCTGTGGTTCATTTGTGAAAGCCTCTCCAGAAATCATCTGCCTGTATAATTGGGTTTTACATTTCAGGAGCATTCAGCATCAGGCCTGACCAGGAGGAGGCAGTTAGTACTAAATTAATTTTGTTTTCATTAACTTCATCTGTCGGGTTGGCTTTAATTTCGGAGCACTTGGAAGGTATACTTACAGTTCTTGAAGTGAAATGAAGCAAGTCTACAACACTTTCATTATTAAGAGAGAGACTGACATGATGTTAACAAAATAAACAGTTCCTTATTAAAAACAAGGGAATGTGAAGAAATCAGTTCTTCTCAGAAGATGAAATAAAGGGAGTTCTGTGAATAAATACACTGGAAAGCTCATCAACAATTTACAGTTAGCTTATGAGAATTTTTTTATGAGGAAATAAAAAGAGAAGAGTTCTATCCACCCTTGTCCAGGCTGCTAGAAGAGTCAAGATCAAAAACGCACCAACAATCCACAGTCCTACTCCTTTTTCCAGTCACCATCTTTGCAGACATCTTCCAAAACTCAAAATATCTAAAGTTCATCATATTTATCCTCACTACGGTATGCACTAAGGGATAAATCAGAAAAATACATCCCCTCCAATCCTTGTTCTGGCAGCTCATGAATTCCTCGGTGCAATTTCCACCACAACATACTCTGCTGTCCTTCTTATGCACCATTGGGATTCCTGCAATTCCAACAATCTTAAAGGACAACTTGTCCAACTTCCTCCAAGTACCAAGCGCACCTCACGTAGTCAGCTCTGCATGTAGCAACCTCAGAAGGAAGCTTTCAAATCCGATTGTGGTGCTTAGCTGATTGCTCACTCGTGTGCAAATGTGAGCGGTTCAGGCAGGTTCCTCATTCACACCTCGGAGTGGGCGGTGAGTCACATCTGCACCCATTCAGGCAGAATAAAGGAACCTGCATGGCAGAGAAGGAGAAGAATGGAGGTTAAAGAGAATGAAGAAAGAAAGAAAGAAGGTGATGGGCTTTTAAGCTGTCTCCAACAACAGGCAGCTTCACACTAATCGAAGTACAGTCGACCCTTGACATATGAACAACTTGATTTACGACCAAAATTTTTGTTGTGATTTACAACCAACATCTTGCGTTACGACCCGAATGTGGTCACATGTATCCACTTGTGCGATTGTAAACAAACACCTGAGAGCGTTCATAAGCGTCAGTCGGAGCCCAGATACATGCGTTGGTGGACGTAATTTTGGTCAGTGCAGTGATTTATATATATATATATATATATATATATATATATATATATATAATTCACTAAGACCATGGCAAGCAAGACGCATAATTGCTAAGGAAGGAAGAGAAGGTAACGAAGGTAAAGGAAGCGATTGTTAAGGGATGTTAGCCAGCAGGCTGGCGCGGCACATGATGATGTCATCAGGCGGAGTCAGCACCGGCTTGCTTTGGAGTGCATTACAGCAGTTCACAACACAGCCAGCTTTGAACTGAGTGCTCAACTACTGTCATTATTAACTTGAGAAACAGCGATCAAAATCGAAACGAAGAAGGAAATTGTGCTGAAATATGAGAGTGGCGTTCGTGACCGATCTCGCTAATATGTACAGCATGTCGAAATCCACCATCACGACAATTTTACAAAGAAAAGATTTGCATAAGGAGGCTCCTTCTAAACAATAACTACCTTCCGTTTCATTCTCCTCCTCCTCTCGTCCTGCAGCCCAAAGATGTCAAATTAAATGGTGAGTACAGTATGAAATTGTTGTTTCTGGTAGGCTAGGCACTTTTTATAAATTTTTGGTTAGTACATTAGAAAAATTATTGGTGTTTTGGTAAATTATGCACATTACACAACCCTTTTTAAATATGAAAAGGTTAAGTAAGTGTTGCTGTGGGAGGTTCGGAGCGCATTATGGGTATTTCCATTATTTCTTATGGGAAAAATAGTCTTGACTTACAACCAACTTGAGTTACAACCAGCCCTCGCGAACGAATTGAGTTCGTAAGTCAAGGGTCCACTGTACAGCATCCTTCATGACAGTTGTCTGACTCAAACACTACACAAAACAGCAATGCAAGGGAACATCTCCAAACCGCGTAAACCCCTCAGGGTCAGCACTGGCAACACTGAACAGAGGAAAAATGTGATGTGCACATCAAAACAATCAATCAGGCAAAAAGAAAAAAAACTTTTTAGCTATGCAACTTATTTCACAACCACCTGCTATCACTTTCCCAAACTAAAATCGCTTTCTGAGGTACAAAAAATGTACTTAAAATCAGGTCCTGCAGAGCCTAGCAGCAGAATGCAGGGCTCAGCGTTAATCTGCCGTGAGACTACAGTTGAAAGCTGAGGTAGGATACTCCAAAGTATCCCAGCAGCACAACCAATGATCTTCATATTTCTCACTTTTGACCTGATGTCCTTTTTTAAACCTAAACTTTATAAGATGAACAATGGCATTCACAGGATGGGAGCCAGGACAAATATGGGGTTTTACTTTTTTCATTTTCTCGTATACAAAGTATAGCAAAAGTATTGGAATCATCCAAAAATTTGACTTTGATGAATCTCAACGTTTTAGACCTTCCTACAATTTTTGGTATTATGTCTGTGTGCGTGCGTGCGTATAAACACGATAACATAAGAATGCTTTCACTTACATCAACCAAATTTTGCATACAATTATTAGGTACAAAACATGGATTTCTATAAACTTTTGGATTATTTCCGCTAACCAGAAGTGGTACTTTACCTGAAACGTTTCCCCAAAAATAATACAAATTTGATAATATAATATTATAGTAAAGCACCACATTCTAAGTATTTTTTGTTGCTTTGCATTATTTCAAAAAACAACCGAACTTAATAGCAATTTTCAATTTGACGTTAAAATGCTAATACAATTATATTTGAGAATGTTTTTGCATTACGTAAATGATTTTTGTACAAGTATTACATTACACTCATTACTAAAGTCTCTTGCAACTTTTGATCAACTTCCGCTTACTGAAAGTGATAATTTACCTGAATTGTTTGCCAAATTAAAATGATCATGCCAAATGTTTTATTAATGCAGCTGCAGAGTCCGATTTATTCAACTTTACTTTTATAATAATTGTTCAATATATTATTCATTTGATTTATTGTTGATTGTTCTTTAATGTACATATTATAAAAATATAATCATTGTCTTGCAGTTTACTCCTCAAAAATCTATTCCCATATCTGAGCATACGAGAAAATCTATGGGAGACCACTCCCGATTTTTTTTAAACATTGCTGCTCCTATTAATTTTGCAAATGACCACCCAGATAATTGTTTGGCACCTAAAACTGATCCTTTCAGTGAGACAATGCATCCTAATTTATTCCCACCCCACATCAAGCAGGACGTTTCAAAACAATCCAACTTCTCACTAATGCAATTAAAATGAATATTTGTCTCAATCGGGCAGCATGGTGGCACAGCAGTAGCGCTACTGACCACCAGGGTTCACATCCAGAGTCCTCCCTCCATGGAGTTTGCTTGTTCTCTCCCTGTGTCTGTGTGGGTTTCCTCCCACAGTCCAAACACATACTGCTTAGGTGGATCGTTGATCCTAAATGGATGTGTTGTTGGGTGTGGGCATTCACCCCGAGATGGCCTTCCACCCTATGCTAGTGAGGATAGGTTCCAACAAACCCCCATGACCCTGTTCAGGATTAAGCAGGTTTGCAAATATCTGACTGATTTGTCTGTGGTGGGTTGGCACCTTGCCCAGGATTGGTTCCTGCCTTGTGCCCTGTGTTGGCTGGGATTGGCTCCAGCAGACCCCCGTGACCCTGTGTTCGGATTCAGTGGGTTGGAAAATGGATGGATGACTGATTTGTGTTAATTCTGCATACCATTTGCAGTGGAGTCCAGATTATACAAGCAGTTCCTTTTTGAATGTAGATGGAACTGTATTTTCATTTATTTAGGACAAGAAGATGTCAGCTATGGAAATCACTACCCCAGAGATCTAGAGTCAGGGGTGGTTTGGTGGTTTTGGACTTGTCGTCATGAGCTGTGAACATAATACATTTCTGCAGAAACCACATCCCTAATTTCCATAGGTTATCATGGAAAAAAATCAGTTCTCTTTCACTCTTTGCAGGCTTTAACATTTCATCAATTATTTAAATCTCTTGCAGGTGCAGCAAAATTTCGACAAGTCAAAACTCATAGTGAATATGAAACCAAGATGCAGCATGTGGCATTACTGCATTATTAATAAAAATCACATCCTTACATACAAATCAAGGTTTTTTGTCGTGTAAGGTCCAATGCTGACCCTGTTTTCCCCTTTTATACTCTATTGTGTAGTCCTTAATAAAATGTCTAAGATCAGGTACTTCAGCACTTACAAGACCCCTCCTAAAAACATCTGTAACCTCAGGCAATTAAATAGGCAGGAGTTAAGTTATACGTTTAATTATGTATTATTGATAAAATGTCAAAAAAGGAAGCAGAATTCAATATGGATATTAGCAAACCATACCCTTACAGCCTAAGTAGCCGTGCACCTGATCACCATCGGTGGCTCTCAGCTTATCGTCAGTCTAACTTGTTTGGAGTATTGAAACAGACCTCATGTCTGTCTCCATATGGCTGCCGAGACGGAGTGGTGTTCATCTTGTCTTCATGGCTAGACGGTGAGAGAAAGGTAAAGGTAGAGTAACCAGCTTTATACCACTCTTACAACAAAACACCGACCAATGGGGTGTCACAGTACAGAATGGCGTCCAATTCAAAACCAATCATAAACAGCCACACTTTTGACCATCATCCCCCAGTTGCTTTGTTTAGTTAGTTTATGGCCTTTCTGTGGTAGACCTTACAAAGCTGGTGTGATGCTTCATCCCCCTCACCATAAATCCCTCATCGTGAGTCAAACCTAAAGACTGGAGATTGGTTGGGTGAACATCAAAGCACTGCTGTTCTCATCAATGAAATGAAACATTACATGGGCTTTGTGGGACATTAGTGGGATATTGTGGGATATTAGTCCACCACACAAGTGTTTTCTCCTTCATTGAAACATGCAGAACAGCAGCTGGGAGAAAGTCATATATTCACAATCCAAGGTAATGAACAAAAAGCCACCAACCTGAGAGTATAAGCTTCCTGGAAGTTGGACATAACCGTATGACGTCACTGCACTCTGTACGTGTGACAAAATCCTGCTGCTACATCGATTATCACGATGGCGCTGTGGGGCCTTTACAGCGCTTCAGTTGACCCTCACCTACGTACTGAACTCTGAATGCATCTCAAATAGAAAAAAAAAAAAAAACAAATAGCTTAATCGCGTTGAGGACTGTGGGGGTCAGAGCCCATCCTGGCGTATCTAGGTCCGATTTTATTTGATTATTTTTTAATTTATTTATTTATTTTTTTATAAATATTTTTATTTTTTATTAATTTTATTACAATCCATACAAAGCAATCAAGTTTTTACAAAAAGAAGAATTGAGTTAAGAACAGATCGATCCCCACCCCTTTATTTGATTATTTTTTGAATTCTTGTATGCATGTCTCTCATTTATCTTACGGCTATGACAATGACGTCATTTCACTGCCATTTTGTGGTGTTTGTGATGACGCCTGCCACACGAGTAGATTGTGGAATGTCACAAAAAAAGTTGTGTGCTACATTACTTAATCCATACATTAGATTGATGATAAAAGAAAGTAGGCAAGGTTTCCTGTTGGTTAGGGTAAATAAAATCCAACTCTTTAAGACCTTTACATTATTTTGACTATGGCTTGTGATTACGTGCTTTGGATGTGACATTTGGTTTGATTAGTAGTTGGGGTACTTCTGACCCCCGACTTTAAAAAGACAGACAATGCTGTTCCTCTGCTCCTTTTTCTTCCTGCCACATGCAGGTTTAAATTGTACCTCTTTTCTTAGAAACATAAATCCTGTTATATCTCCTGCCCCTTGTGAGATGTCACAAGACCCAGCAGCACCAGGCACAAGGCAGGGAAGAACTTTGGGAAGGTCATCTGCTTGGGAGTGTTGGTAGAAGACTCAGACAAGAGGGGGCTGTTGCAGGATTCAAATGCAGGAAGATGGATAGATGATAGATAACCCACCATGTGGTCCCGAAAAGAACACTATTTCTTATTGAGACTTTTAACCTTTGTTACATTACTTACTTTAAAGACTCTTGTATATTGTAGATAAAAATAACAAAAATAAAGTTAAAATTAAATCAATGGCTTCCTGTCCAACTAGTCTACAAAACGTGTGCCCTTCCCTTGGGTAACAGGTCACATCAAGGTGGTGGTTTGTTTGAGGGTGAGGGGATAAAATACAGTACATTTCATCTGCAACTTGGACTTGGGTGGTCTTAACAGAAGTGACACATGAATATAAAACTGATCTGCAGAAAAATGGAAGAGAGCGAACTGAGCATTAATAACCTTGATAAAAAGCAGGTACACCAAGCCCTATGTCTTAACATTTCAATCTTTCACCAAATGGCACCTTTGAAAAAGAACCCTGAAGGCACTTAACTACATTTATCCTTAAGTCTGCCTTCTCAAGACTATTAAGAAGTAACTCATGGATAATCACGTCAAAAGCCTTAGTGCAATCAATAAATAGTGCCACACACAGAGTTGCCATCTCCAGTCGCTCAAATACCATCAATAAATTTTATGGCAGCAGTCGACATGCAGTGTCTAGACTGAAAAATCAGAATGAAAGTCATACAGAAATTCAATTTTGTCCAAATATTTTTTGGGGTAATAAGGAAATGAGAGATTTAAATAATTTTAATAATGTACATATATTCAAAATAAAGCCTATAGAGCAAATTCAAAGAATCTGCATCCTTTTGATAGTTGAGTATTATAGACCAGCTTTGAGACAGGAGGGGCAGTATTAGACTATGAGGAGATTAGGAGCGGGCGCTGATGCAGGGTGTTGCCACACCCACCACATTACAAACCACCTCAGGATCCCAAATTAGGACCCGAGTGCAGCCATGACACCTCAACACCACACTAGTTCACATGGAATGGGACAGTGAGAGTTTGTTTGCCTTTTTTTATGGTGGCCAGAGTGCCAATTGTGCCACCAACCCCTAAGTTCTTCCTACAGGTTGGAGGGCCTACTTGCAGGGCTGGATGCAGGTTAACATCATACCCAGGACGGAGCAATTGCAGGTTAAGGGCCTTACCCAAGGGACCAATGGAGTCACTTCTAGCAGATCCCTATCCTCGGAGCCACCACTCAGCCCATTAGCTTATGGAGCAGAATAAAATAAGTTATTAGATAAATAAGTGAACTGCTTGGTCCAAATGGCGTGTGGAAGGTTACCTCAATGCAGTGTAGGACAGACTGACACTACCCAATCTGTTACGACTGCAACACAAGCTTAGCAAGTGGCTGCCAGACACTCTTACTGTCAGCTAACATGTCTCCTTTTCCATGCCAGGGCCCCTCTTCAGGAAAAAGCTTCTGTGACATACCTGACAAGACCATCGTTTACAAGACAAAATAACATCACAGAGACTTCTCTTGGAGGCACCATATGGACACCCAAGTTTGAACAAAGAGCCATAATAAAATAAGTGGCAACCTTGATGGACACAGCTTCATTCCAATTGTTGAGCAAAAGGAACAGCTGACATTCTGTAAAATGCACATCGATGTAATGGAGCGGGAATCCTTGCTACTTCAGATTCAGATGAATGACCCACTACAACTGAAGGAGCTATGAAACCTGTGGTGTATCAGAACATTTTTAAGGAGAATATCCGTCATCTGTCTGTGAACTTAAGATGAGTTGTAGTTGGGTGATGTAGCAAGAAGATCCAAAGTGCAAAAGCATATTGTTTCTTTGTATCAGTATACTGCTGCTGGATTATGTGAATTTCCCCTTGGGATTAATAAAGCATCTATCTATCTATTTGTATCAGAATGTCTGAAAAGAAGCAAAATTAAAAGGTTTGGATTGATTTAGTCCAAGTCCAAGTCCAAACGCAAAGCCAGCAGAGATGCTGTGGTGGAAATAAGCAGGTTTATGTTGCACTTACATCTTTATTAAGAGACATATTAAAGAAACAAATACCACCCATACAGACAGTAAGAGAAAGAGGAAAGAAGACCCAAATAAATACATTTATTACAAATAAATAAGCACTTTCACAAGTGCTGATTAAATGCATTCCTTGAAAACCCCATCCCTTTCCCTTCAGACATCATTCTTTACTTTAGAGTCAATCCTTTCCCTTGCTAAATATGTTGCACACCAATAGACTCAATAAGGATTTTAGAAAAGCAACAGTGAACTTAGCTCTCAGTTGAATGAAGGCTGGTAAGATCCTTGTCCCAGATGGGTTGTCTCCAGAAGTTCTATCCTCTTTCTCTTTGTTGTATTTTTCTGCATCTACACTTTTCTTCACTCCTCTTTTCCTTTCAGCAGTAGAGGCTTATTTACATTAAGGACAATGACTTTGAAACTTGCTTAAATTAGTTACATAAAAAGCTTGTTTAAAGTCCCCAACCCAAATCTAATAATAAAGGACACTTAAGTTGATAAATAAATTAGTTAAAAAAATACATCAATAACATCAATGTCATCACCTGCCCTTATTGTTGCATTTTTGGTTTGGCCGTCTGCCTTTCCAAAGGTCAGATGGGAAATGTACCTTTCAGGGAGGAAAGTAGAGAAGTAGTGCAGACTAGGCAATGAGCAATAGCAGGACGTCGCTTAAAAGGAAATAAGAAATCTGGAGCAAGAGAGGAATTTTCAATACCAGACAGGCACTGTGACCACACAAAAACCAGGGGCCTCATGCATAGCACCATGCGTAGAACTCGCACTATAACATGGCGTAAGCACAAAAGCGGGAATGTGCATACGCACAGAAAAATCCAGATGCAGGAATCTGTGCATACGCAAACTTCCACGTTCTTCTGCTACATAAATCCCGATCAGCGTGAAAAGTAACGCTCGTGCACGCACCTCCTGTCCCGCCCCAACTCCTCCCAGAATTATGCCTCTTTGAATATGCAAACCAATATAAATCACCCTTAAGCTTAGCCTTCTGTGAAAAGACAATGGGAAAAGCAGAGTGGAAAATGTAGGAATTTCAGCGAATACCAAGTGGAGGCAAGGAAAAACATACTATTTGTTAGTTTAAATAGTGGTATAACCAACAAAAGGAAGTTGATCGGGTGACAGAGTGTCGGAGTTCACAAAATCGCACAGTGCCTGAAATAAAAAAAAAGTTGTCAGATATCAAAGTCACCGTCAAAAGGCGAGTCGTAGCCCATTGTCTGAGTGTCATATGAAAGCTTATTAGTGTACAGAAGAAAAGAAAAAAATAGGACACAGTGGGGGAAAAAAGCATGAAATGTCAACTTTAATCTCAAAGTTTCCACTTTAATCACGTAGTTTATTTTGTCATTAAAGTAGAACATTATAAACTTTATCTTAAAATCGTTAAATTTACAAGTTTCTCAAATCCCATCGTAACTAAAGTAGCACGTTAAATGCTTTGTTTTGTATTTGATCGTCTATGTGCTCTGTGTGTGTGAATCAATACGTGCTTCCGCGGTTTCACTTTCTCCGACATGACACAGAATCCATTACATTCGTAATATTACAGCTCTCTGAATAATTAAAATACTGAGATGTATACGTGATATCTTTTTCATGATGATAGGAATGAAAGCATGTTATTAAACATGGGAACACAGTGGCGCAGTGATTGTGCACGACCTTCGATGAAATTATTGCAGCAGTACTGTCTCTTTCAATCATACTAACCTCCAATTCCTGTCCTTACTTTTCTTTCTCCAAATACCCAATTGCCACACAATCAACTCTGTAACAGACGTTAAGCCATCAATAAGCTTACGACGACAATTTTTCAAAGCTTTTAAGGAACATTGAAATATCTTTGTACTGTAGTACGTGTTTAATTATTCTATCCATCTATCCTTCCAGTGTCGCGCCAGCCCAGCAAGAATATAGCACGAGGTAGGATCAATCCATGATCTAGCTAGCGCTGCGGCACCGTGTCCTCACATGTTTAATTTTTAACAATACAGATCATTTAAATGAAGTTAAAGTTTTATCTGTATAATATAATCAACATATTTTGCTGCATTTCATCTTAAAAATGATATTGTCATCATATGTAAATACGCGCTTTATAAAGTGGCTCAGGTTGTGCAATATTATAACTTTAGTGCAAGTTTACAGTGGGGTGATTGTACTTATAAGTACAGACAGTTCTACAAGGAGCAATTGATTGAGTGCGTTTATAGTTCTTGCGATGAAACTGTTTCTGAACCGTGAGGTCCGTACAGGAAAGACTTTGAAACGTTTTGCCATGGCTGAGGCTGCATGTGCTTGATGCTGTATCCCGAGAATTCTCTTTCCGATCAGCTGCTGTACAGCTGTGATTCCCCACTCAGATACAGTTATATAAATACTCTGAGTGGTGCAGTGAGAGTGATATGGAAAAAGATGATCCGCTGTGGCAACCCTTAACGGGAGCAGCTGAAAGAAGAAGAGGAGGAAGGTGCAGTGAGAGTAACAACGCTAAAGCAGTTATGGTATTTGGAATACTATGGCTATTCCCTGGGCCATTATATTGTTACAGGTTAATTACAATCAGATGCATTAAACTAATAAACAATTTGCGGTTAGTTTTAGTGTATTTATAAAGCCGCGTCTGGAATGTGGTTCTAAGAAAGAAAGGGTAACCACACAGGAACAGTAGCACTGCTTTGACGCTGGGTACCGCCAGTCTGCAAAACTGAGCGCAGAACTTGTGTACGACAGGGTATGAGGTACCGTGGAAATGTGCGTGGCTTTATGCCATGTTTAGGTTTTATACATTGCGATTTGAACGTGGAAACGTTCGTACGCAACATTTCTGTGCGTATGCACCGTTTATACATGAGGCCCCAGGACTGTGCACACTTCCCAGGGGTGTTGGGGCAGATTAACCTGCTATTGAAGATGAGCTCAAAAGGAATATCCTGGAGGAGTGGGCGGCAGACAGGCTTTGGAAGATGCGGTAGGTGATAACCGGTGTTTTCCTTCTAAAAAGCAACTCCATCTCCTAAATTGCTCTTCTACGTCCTTTACCAGGTCATAGGTTGAGCTTTCATCAAAAAAGAAGCAATATTTTGAAACTGATATTTGCAATTTGTGTTGTTACTTTGTATTTCATTTTATTTTCAGTATAATTTGCACATTCAACTGACAATTATAATTGTGGTGTCCTGTAATTACTGAGGAAGGAAACGGAGCAGCAGGCAGTGGCTGCAGACCTGATCTAACTATTTTCACAGTGTAGTTTTGGCTTTTGGATGGCTTAATGGACAAAGTTATCCAGAACCAACTTGTACAGTGTGAAAAAGTAATCAACCCCTGTCACAAGAATAGACAAGAACCATAAAAAAGTTTGGAACAAATTTGCCTTCAAAATTGTTTTCAGTGGTGTACAGGTTTGAGTCCAAAACAGAACTGATTTCATGGCACAAAGATGGCAGCTTTAAACTGGAAGTGATACTATTGGGTTCGGAACCGGAAGTGATGTCATCGGGGCAAGGCGGAAATTCCGTAACTGGTTTGCAGAGAAGTGAGAGGAAGAGATAGTGCACTCCTCCACTCCCTGGTCTGGCATGGAATTACTTTCATTCAGGCCCTTTAGCTGCCTCCCATGCACATGTGTGTAACACCCCCCTTACACTTAACTAATGGCTCTACTTTTAGATTCTGGTTGAAAAAAAAACATTCAGTATTAAAAATACACAATACACAAAATATAGTGGTATCTATTTTTAAGGCACTCTATACATTCAGGGTTTAATGTTCTAATGTTTTAGACCTTCAGCCTGACTTTGGATTTTGTGTTTCTTCTATTTTTGTCTCTCAAACTCTTGCCAGCTGCATATTTTTGGACCCTGAGCTTTACTAAAGTATATTTCGTTTTGCTAATCTTTGTCAAGATTAATATCATCACCCATATTGTTTCTTCACATGTGAACCATGGCTTCTGTCACACTGGCTATTGTATAAGTAAAAACTCCACCAACGTAGGTCACAGTGAACAGAAGGTTGCAGTAGTGTGCACACACTTTAATAATCAAGGAATGTGGTTGCGGTCAGAACCAACCAATCACATCTTATCAATGAAAGGTATCAACTAGGACAGGGGTACAAAAAGTACCCAAAGCATTAAACACCCCATGGAGCACAGTGAAGACAATCAACAACAAGTGGAAAAAATATGGATCAACAGTCACTCTAACAAGATCAGGACAACCCTCCAAGATTGATGAGAGGACAATGAGGAAACTGGTCAGGAAGGCCACCAATGGCGCTTTTCCACTGCATAGTACGGCACAGCACGGTTCAGTACAGCTCACCTTGGTTCGGCTCAGTTCGGCTTGCATTTCGACTGCAGTTTAGTACCGCTTTAGAGTGGGCGGGATTATTCACGTGTCGTTATAGTTGCGCCACCTCTACTGCTGTGACACCGTGGAACTTTTACAACAACACGCAGACAACGACAACACTTTAGCTCGACGACGCGCAAGGGTAAGCATCTAAAAAAAGCACATCACTAGCTAACTTTTATCACTGTTGCAAAGCATAAAATGAACTTAACTGTCAGTGTAACATTAAAATGCTGATTCTGTATATTACAGATCTTCCACATTTTGCAAAAAGTCGCAACAGACCATCTGTTTGGACATTTAACCGTGCTTCAGAGTGGTGGGATGTGATTGTTCCCGGTTTTACAAACACTCTGTTTCTTCAGACATTCGAAAGTTCTCCAGCCACTTTCATCCACTTATGCAACAAACTGCGTCCAGCGATGGAGAGACGGGACACAAACTTCCGCGTGTGTGTACCTTTAAAGAAAAGAATAGCCAGTGACGCAGTAATGACGATTTTCTCCGGCCAATCAGTGACCAGCAGAGTTTACACGTCACGTTTTGGTAACGGTTCGGTGCGCTTGGAACCTCGGCTGAGGTGGTACTAAAAAAAGGACCAGGTACCAGGTACTGTTCCCAGTGGAACACCGCCCAAAAGTGAGCTGAAGTGAACCGTGTCGTGCCGTACTATGCAGTGGAAAAGCACCACAAGAGGCCTACAGAAACATTAAAGGAGCTGCAGGATTTCCTGGCAAGTACTGAGGGGTATTTTTCACACGTGGATTACTCATTTAGTCGGATGTAATTGCTGACGATTTGGCATGATCCTGGATCTGTCGGTTTTTCAAAACTCTTGCTGTATGTGTTGTCATAGCAGCACATCCAAATCCTCAAACCTTCTCGGAGCAGGTTTGTTCTTTGTAAACAAGGATTAGCTCACACACTTAATCAGTTTCCGTGTGTGGATTCATTCAGTCATGGATTTGTTGTTGATGAATGAGTGACCAATTGATATCGGTGCGCAAATTATAAGAAGAGAATTTCATATAGAGAGGGTTTTGCGCGATCAGCAAGATCTTTTATTGCTCCCGGAGGAAATTCTTTTCGAAAGATACCGCTTTAGCCGAGGGGGAATATTGTACCTCAAAGATTTATTAGCCCTTTATATTCAAAGTCAAACTAGGCAAAGTAGGGCTCTCACAACCACACAGACAGTATGCCTTGCTTTGAGGTTTTTTGCAAGCGGCACTTTTTTTTTTAAATAGTGTATGTTTAATGCAGAAAATCTATCTAAAAGTGCAGTTTGCTAGGCAATTCGTAAAGTCAGTTTGTCTCTGAATTACGGGCAAAAACACCCACAGTTTCATAAAGAATCTCACAATCAGCCTAACATTCTCATTACCCAGGATTACCAAATGTGATTGGGGCCCATGGGACTGATCAGAGTGGAGTTTGATCAAACATTATTTGGAAAATGTACCTCTCCTCCTAATGAATAATTAGACACAGTGTTGTCATCAAATATTTGATCTCCGTCAATATCTTGTTGGTCAGACACAAGTGCTAGGGATATGGCATTCACTGCCACTGACACAACAAAAAAGAGGGCTATATGGAACCTACCTATAGCACACACTGAGGACAAATATGCTGTATGTAATGACCATCCTTTACCTGAAATGAAGTGATCACTGCATCCTGCCACTGGTTCTGAGGAGGAGCTTCTACCTGGAATGCCCTCAGAAACAGGGCGATGGGCATTTTGCTGGAGAGCCAACTCTTCCGCAGGGGTTAGGTTTGGACCGTGTGGACCTCCACCTGTTTTTTGCTTGCCTGCCTTCTTATTAGCTTTAAAATGTATGTGTTTTATATTATATATGATTCTTTATGTCAACAGTTCTTTAAATAGTTATATACCAACAATTACCAGTTTGAAGTATTTTCTTGTACTTCACTTTAACCTGTTCCCATGTTCTCCTTGTGCTCATGTTTGATCTGGAATTATGACATATTAAATAATAATTAATCTGACACCTAGAAAATGAAACGCTGCATTCAGTAAGTATAATGCACACTACTTAACGTTTAATTTGTTGGCCACTTTTTGCCAGTCGTCTTTTCTGGTTTGGGCTGCTTTTGCAGTGATACCCTTTGTGCATATTAAATCTTGAAATTCTTCATATCCTTCGAGTAAAAGGTCCTGCTCTGCTTATGTAAAAAAAAAAAATGCACCCGTTCTTTCGTCA
The DNA here is from genome assembly GCF_016835505.1 of Polypterus senegalus. NCBI lineage: Eukaryota > Metazoa > Chordata > Cladistia > Polypteriformes > Polypteridae > Polypterus > Polypterus senegalus. Next base: position 76,544,096 of record NC_053164.1, read on the forward strand.
TTTTGTTGCAACCTATCAAAGACTTGCTGATCCTGTTTTCTAGACTCGATATACTGTATATGGGCTTTTCAATCAGCACGGGCGCGCACATTCATCTTGGATGATTAGATCCAGCTAGACTAATCTACTACATGGCTGTGTTTGAAAAACCGACTTATCCCGGACGAACTTCACCAGCATCAGCTCATCCAAGATGAGGCATCTGATCTCGGATGATTTAAGTGACATACGGAAAATACCCCCCTGGTTTTTCCCTACTTGTGACAACAATCAGTTGTGTTCTTCATATTTCTGCCTTGTGGGGTAACTGTTTATAACTTTTATGGATAGAATTTCTAGGCGCAGCCAGGGTGTTGAAGGGGTCCGGTTTGGTGGACTCAGGATTGGGTCACTGCTTTTTGCAGATGATGTTGTCCTGTTTGCTTCATCAGGCCGTGATCTTCAGCTCTCTCTGGATCGGTTCGCAGCCGAGTGTGAAGCGGCTGGGATGAGAATCAGCACCTCCAAATCCGAGAGCATGGTCCTCAGTCGGAAAAGGGTGGAGTGCCCTATCAGGGTTGGTGGAGAGATCCTGCCCCAAGTGGAGGAGTTCAAGTATCTCAGGGTCTTGTTCATGAGTGAGGGAAGAATGGAGCGTGAGATCGACATGCGGATTGGTGTGGCATCCGCAGTGATGCGGGCTCTGCATCGGTCTGTCGTGGTGAAAAAGGCTGAGCCGTAAGGCAAAGCTCTCAATTTACCAGTCGATCTACGCTCCTACCCTCACCTATGGTCATGAGCTGTGGGTAGTGACCGAAAGAACGAGATCGCGAATACAAGCGGCTGAAATGAGTTTCCTCCGCAGGGTGTCTGGGCTTTCCCTTAAAGATAGGGTGAGAAGTTCAGTCATCCGGGAGGGGCTCAGAGTAGAGCCACTGCTCCTCCGCATCGAGAGGAGTCAGATGAGGTGGCTCGGGCATCTGATCAGGATGCCTCCTGGACGCCTCCCTGGTGAGGTGTTCCGGGCACGTCCAACCGGGAGGAGGCCCCGGGGAAAACCCAGGACACGCTGGAGGGACTATGTCTCCCGGCTGGCCTGGGAACGCCTTGGGATTCTCCCGGAAGAGCTGGAAGAAGTGGCCGGGAGAGGGAAGTCTGGGCCTCTCTGCTTAAGTTGCTGCCCCCGCGACCCGACCTCGGATAAGCGGAAGAGGATGGATGGATGGAATAAAAAAGGTGCGGCAAGTATTAGTTTGGGAGGTGTGCACACTACTGCAACCAGGTATTTTTTTTCTTGTTTCATTAAACAGTTTGATTTGTTTTCACCTTTTTTTTTTATATAGATTGCAATTTTGCAATAAAGGTGGAATACGTTCTGACAGGATTTCTCTTGGTTTTAATTTTTGTAATCACACAAAACCAGCCATTTTGGCAAGGGTGTGTAAACTTTTTATATCCACTGTACACCCGTAAATCCTGTATTACACCTTTTCTGAAGAGACCTGAACTGCCTTTAAAACCTCCATATTGTTATCTACTCAGTAAGCCAATAAAATGTGTTGCTTTGCTTCACCTCTTGTTGTATCCACAGATGCATCACTCTACTACTACAGTCTTATCCCTTAATATCCAAATACTGCATGTCTTAATTCAGGGCCTGCTCATTCACTAATGGTAAGTACATTCCACCATACTGTATTAAGGTTCTGATTGTGTTAGCTGTCACTGGTGTTACTGAAAAAGCTGGACCACCACCACCATCATCATCCCAAATCTCTAGCTTCCAGTGGTTATTCCTGATATATTGGTCTCCCTCCACTTGTAATTCAATCTCTCTCAGCACTATAGATACGATTGCACCATAAATCACGCCCCAGTTAAAATCGTATCATCTCCTCCATCTTCAATCACCACAAGTTCAGAGTTGACCACCTTACCAGCTCTGTCCCTGCACTTGTCATCTAGCTTTTCAAATGTATGTTACAGGAGAATCAGTGTACCTTGAAATTGTCCTTTATTTTTTTTTTTTTTACAACATCTCATTGTACAGTTGTGCTTGAAAGTTTGTGAACCCTTTAGAATTTTCTATATTTCTGCATAAATATGACCTAAAACATCATCAGATTTTCACTCAAGTCCTAAAAGTAGATAAAGTAAACAAATGAGACAAAATGATTATACTTGGTCATTTATTTATTGAGGAAAATGATCGAATATTACATATTTGTGAGTGGCAAAAGTATGTGAACCTCTAGGATTAGCAGTTAGTTTGAAGGTGAAATTCGAGTCGGGTGTTTTCAATCAATGGGATGACAATTAGGTGTGAGTGGGCACCCTGTGTTATTTAAAGAACAGGGATCTATCAAAGTCTGCTCTTCACAACACGTTTGTGGAAGTGTATCATGGCACAAACAAAAGAGATTTCTGGAGGACCTCAGAAAAAGAGTTGTTGATGCTCATCAGGCTGGAAAAGGTTACAAAACCATCTCTAAAGAGTTTGGACTCCACCAATCCACAGTCAGACAGATTGTGTACAAATGGAGGAAATTCAAGACCATTGCTACCCTCCCCAGAAGTGGTCGACCAACAAAGATCACTCCAAGAGCAAGGCGTGTAACAGTCAGCAAGGTCACAAAGGACCCCAGGGTAACTTCTAAGCAACTGAAGGCCTCTCTCACATTGGCTACTGTTTATTTTCATGAGTCCACCATCAGAAAAACACTGAACAACAATGGTGTGCATGGCAGGGTTGCAAGGAGAAAGCCACTGGTCTCCAAAAAAAACATTGCTGCTCGCCTGCAGTTTGCTAAAGATCACGTGGACAAACCAGAAGGCTATTGGAAGAATGTTTTGTGGACAGATGAGACCAAAATAGAACTTTTTGGTTTACATAAAAAACTATGTTTGGAGAAAGGAGAACAATGCATTCCAGCATAAGAACCTTATCCCATCTGTGAAACATGGTGGTGGCAGTATCATGGTTTGGGCCTGTTTTGCTGCATCTGGACCAGGACGGCTTGCCTTCATTGATGGAACAATGAATTCTGAATTATATCAGAGAATTCTAAAGGAAAATGTCAGGACATCTGTCCCTGAACTGAATCTCAAGAGAAGGTGGGTCATGCAGCAAGACAATGACTCTAAGCACACAAGTTGTTCTACCAAAGAATGGTTAAAGAAGAATAAAGTTAATGTTTTGGAATTGCCAAGTCAAAGTCCTGACCTTAATCCCCTTAATTTCCTTAATGTGAGGAAACCCACCAACATCCCAGAGTTGAAGCTGTTCTGTACGGAGGAATGGGCTAAAATTCCTCCAAGCCAGTGTGCAGAAATAATCAAAAGTTACCGGAAATGTTTAGTTGCAGTTATTGCTGTAAAGGGGGGTCACACCAGATACTGAAAGCAAAGGTTCACATACTTTTGCCACTCACAAATATGTAATATTAGATCATTTTCCTTAATTAATAAATGACCAAGTATAATATTTTTGTCTCATTTGTTTAACTCGTTTCTCTTTATATACTTTTAGGACTTCAGGGAAAATCTGATGATGTTTTAGGTCATATTTATGTAGAAATATAGAAAATTCTAAAGTTTCAAGCACAACTGTATATATGTGCTTTTCTGTTCTCTACCACATCGGCAAACCACCACAAGACTCATTGTTGCTGGGGTAAAGTTATGTATCCCCCAAAACAGTCAACATTTCGGTCCAATTCTGTGAGGTGCTCAAAATGTTTGGATGCTTCTAACAATGTGCATCTCTTACCCTGTGATCTCCCTACCTCCGTGGAGCGGAGACACCTTTGCAGTACTTTATCTCCAAATATATTTTTCTTATTGCTTTTTGCATTTTTTTTTATTTTGCCATATGTAAATAGACAGATTCATGTACTGATTCTATGGCCCTAGCCGAAAGCGTCCACCAAAAAAAGAATTCTCAGGGGCCTTGAACATCCTCAGGCACTTTAAATGCTTTCTGGCCAGTTTAGCCAAACACATTTAAACAAATGAAGAGCGTGCATCGGAAATGACATTCAAGTCTCTGTTCAAGATCTATGCTACAGCACAGTCCACCCACATGAGTAACCCATGACCTTCACACGGAGAAGGAACTTTAGAGAACTCGAGAAGAGCAGCCATCCAGCTCGTTTGGAAGTAGCACAGGAGGGGGCTTATGGGCCCTGAGACTGGCCGTCTGCAGCTGAATGTTTCTTAACACTACATGGAAAAGCTTTTCAGCAGCTACAAACACTTACAGAGCATTTTTTAATAAACATATTCAAGATGATCTAAGGAAAAAAGGCAAAAAAAAAAAACACCCTAAAGGGAAAAAGCAGTGAACATGGCTGCATGGCATCTTAATGGTACTGAAATAGTAATGAAAAAACAAGTTTTAAAAGCAGTGCTGCAGATGAAAATAAACTTCCACACCAATGTCATGAACACCCTTCAGCAAGAGTGGCAATAGATTGATTGACATCAACATGCAGCCCACGCAGCAAAGCCAGCACATTCTCACTGCAAACCATTTTTTATTATGCAAGAAATAAAACAATCCTGACATGTGTCTGTTGTTCTTGGCACCTTCATTAAATACTGCAGTTTAGGCAAGAGCAGCCTGTTGCACTCACTGTGACCTACTAGCAGGGTAGTTAGCAGTGAGGCCTCACGGCTCCAAGGTTCAAATGCCATTCTAGTCACTGCCCATGGGTAGCTTGCTGGAAATACTCTGCCATACCTTCAAAGGTCTTCCTTATTTCAGGTCTCGTCCCACAACCCAAAGACCAACAGGTTTAGCTACCTGGCCATTTCATGAATGAGTGTGTTTGCCCATTCTCCTGCGAGTGGAAAATGGGTGAATATATACACTTTACCTGCCTGCGTATTTTCACAAAAGGTCAGTAAAGATTAAATGTTAGGTTTATATTTTTGCAATAGAAACATTTTTCAAAGACAGTTTATATACGTTTATGTTGTACTGTTTGTGTGTATATATATATATATATATATATATATATATATATATATATATATACATACACTGTATATACACACACACACACACACACACAAAGAGTAAATATTTTATATATAATGTATGTAAACAACAGGAGGTTGCTATAAAAACCCTGGGTTTCCTTTATCATCGTTCTGCTCGGCACAGTTAGCATCAGTGATGGCTTCTCCTCTTGGCCTTCCACACAATTTGAAGGGCAGGACAAGCAAACCGTTGCACCAGCACTTGTATGTCAAAGCCCCTCCTGCTAAATCCCCCCCCCCAGCCAGGCACGAGGTCCCTACATACCCCATTAGCACACACCTTGTTACCTGCCTCAAAACAGCACTTATTCGCAAGGCGCTCCTCTTCAGTTACATAAAAAGCTCTTGCACTTTCATCAAAACGTTAAAAACCACTTCAGTTACAAGGACTTTGTTCTAATTCCTGTCACAACAACTTTATTGACAGAATAAGACATGGATTTGGTATGGCTGCTGTACATGGAGCGAAGAATTTTATTCCTTTAATTAATTGTGGTAGCACCGACAGGACTATAAATCTAATGACAAGGCTTTTGCCATGCTGGATCTACTCAGGGCTGTGGCACACAATAACAATACGTTTTATTTAATACAGCACCTTTCCCAGTTCAGGGTGCTTCACAGAGGCTCAGAAAGGATAGCAGATACATGTAACATCGGGTACAAATAACAGCCACAGAGAACACCAAAAACTAAGGCTGCAAGAAATGATTATTTCGATAATCGTTTAATCTGGTGATTATTTTGTCGATTAAATCGATTACAGTAATCCCTCGCTATATCGCGCTTCGATTTTCGCGGCTTCACTCTATTGCAGATTTTAAATGTAAGCACATCTAAATATATATCATGGATTTTTCGCTGATTTCTGCGGACAATGGGTCTTTTAATTTAGGTTACATGCTTCCTCAGTTTGATTGCCCAGTTGATTTCATACAAGGGACGCTATTGGCGGATGGCTTAGAAGCTACCCAATCAGAGCATGTATTACATATTAACTAAAACTCCTCAATGCTATAAGATATGCCTCCTGCGCGGTGCTCGATTGTTTGCTTGTCTCTGCCTCTCTCTCACCCTCTCTGACATTCTCTGCGCCTGACGGAGGGGGTGTGAGCAGAGGTGCTGTTTGCACAGAAGCTGTTTGCCTAGTGGATATGAACACACCTCTAAGAAATGCCGCTTTATCATGGTGCTTCCTAAAGCACACTTATTGATTTTTTGATTGTTGCTTTAATCTCTCTCTCTGTCTCTCTGACGTTCTCTGCGCCTGACGGAGGAGATGTGAGCAGAGAGGCTGTTTGCTTAGAAGATACTGACGCTCCTCTAAAAAATGCCTCGGCAAACTTAAAAGCACAAGTATTGATTTTTTGATTGTTTGCTTTTCTTTGCGAGCGCTCTGTCTCTCTCTCTCTCTCTGAAATTCTCTGCTCCTGAAGAGAAGAAGATCTATTTGCATTCTTTTAATTGTGAGAAAGAACTGTCATCTCTGTCTTGTCATGGAGCACAGTTTAAACTTTTGACTAAAGGGTGTTATTTCATGTCTAGAGGGCTCTAATAATGTTAACAGTGTGGGAGAGTTTATAAGGGCTTAAAATATATAAAAATAACTACACAAACATATGGTTTCTACTTCGCGGATTTTCATCTATCGCTGGGGGTTCTGGAATGATCGAGGAGGGATTACTGTAGTTAGATTGTAAAAAAATAATTAGAAATTACATACAAAGTGACAGAAATTGAACTTTTCATCAAAAAGAGAGATTTGTATAAAATTTTCAGAAATCTTTTTAAATGAACTACTTGTAGATATTTAAAAAATAGATTTTTATACCACATAATACTATGAAAATAAATAGTAATAAATAAACATAAAACACTTAGTAGCTCTTCTGGCTCTGGTTGTGTAATGAAAACACACACATGATTTCCTTAAAAAAGCAACACTTATTAATAAATTTACTACACTCTCAATTTGCCTTGTGTATTCAGAATCACCCTAAAAACACACACTTCAAAATTAAACATGTCACTTAAGCCCCTGTCCCCCCGTTTGTGGCAAAGCATCACGTATGTCTCTGACCATCGTGACTAAATCCATTTTTTTGTTTTTAAGTCTGCAGTAATGTTTGAAATTAGTTGTTATATATTATGGGGAAATGTCCAGACTATTTTCTTTTTACAACAAAGCGAGTGGCTTCATTTGTGTTGCCAAGTAATATGCCAAGTTCATTTTAACTGAAAGTTAATTTCTTTTTGCATTCTTTTGTGCCTGGGAGCCTTTTACTACCGCAGATTCTTTGACACATTTGCTTTCAGCCAACACACCGTTACATCCTGTAGCATACCAACTTTATATATAATCTTCATTTGGTCTTGATCTTTGTTTGTCCGCGAATGAATTAGAAGAAGCACTACTAGATGGCAGTAGAGAGACAGCTAAAACATAGGCATTGCATTAAGAATCTCCGCCAGGCTTATACTACTGAAGACTGTAGTACTCCAATCACACCTCAAAACACAGACATTCAAACTAAACAAATTGTTGTGCTTTAAATTAACTAAAGTCATTTAGATCTTGATCTTTGTCCGCGAATTCCACGCATGCATAGACCACCTTCCAGTTTAGTACGTCGTTGTTACTCACGAATGTCAACAATGTGCCGGAATAACGAAAGGGGGTGGTGGACAGTGTTACGCTGGTTAGCTTCTGAGGCCTGGTTAGAGAATAAAATTGCCGAAGATAAAAGGTACATGCCGACGTAACATATGAATGAAAGACAGACAGTGGGTAAAATGAATGACAACGTAACAGCACGTTCCGGAAATTATTATTGTTACGTTGTATCCGGCGAGTGCTGCACGTCTCACAGTTGTACCATGGCTTGCTCACATGTCAGTGAAGTGATCCCTATTTATGATTTAAAGAGCCTGGATACCTATGTGTCCCCCTTTTATAACCATTTCTCCGTGTATATTGCCTTACTCTTTGGATCGCCACAAAGGAACTTGCGACATTGGAGAAAGGTTGAGAAGACATCGTGAGAGGAAACGACAGCGTCGTGAAAATGAGACGGACTGTGAACGGACAGAAACAGAAATGCTCCAACACCACCACATAATTACGATTCGGACATTGATTCCGAGTGGGCCGTTCCTATCGAATCAATATCCAAGGGTTTTCTTTTTTAATTTTGTTTCATAGTCATAATGCTGTGCGACGAAGGGCCCAGTTCACGACTGGAAGCCGCATTTAAACAGGGAGCCCTTCACAGACAACTTTAACACGCGCAATGCAGTTGGGCACACATGGCTAGTTTGCTATATTGAGTGTGCTGTTAGATTTTCACTTTTGAAACTATGTGATCCTGCCACAAAATCTGTTTTACCGGCTAAGATAGGCACTTACACGTTATCGCATCTTCCTTCAGACTGTATAAAAGCCAGTTGAACTCCGATAGCCAACTAGTCTGGGAATTTTACTTTCCCACACCGCTCCTGCCTTGTGACTTGGAATGCGTGATACGACTTTCAGTTGCGGTTGATGTGCTGTGAAATTCATTGTGGTGCTCTCGCTGAAAGTTTGATTTCTTTTGCATATCAGACTGAAAAAAGAGTTTTCTGCTCAGACAGGGCCTTGTGTTTCTTTGCAACCATTTTTTTCTGTGAAGGGGCACATGCTAACGTTACACGTGAATGCAAGCTTGTAATGCAGCACTATAGTTTAGCAGAGTGACAGCATCAAAAAAATGAAAAGTGGCTAATGACATTTTTTTAGTCACCTATCATAAAACTGTGTCATATTTGCTGGTAATTTATTTTTGATTAAATTTCACGTGCTCAGAGGACGCGTCAATTAAATGCTGGGAACACGTGGCAGCCTTGATCCATGCGCGTATGCATTCTGGGCGTGAATTATAAGCTGGCCCTTAGAAATTAATGTGTCACATTTGTGAATTGCAGTACCAGCAAAAAAAAAAAAAATCAACATGTGACAGCAAGCTGCTTTGCAGATCCTACAGGATTGATATGTGTGCGCTTCGATTTTTAATGAATAGTTGGATGTGGTGAAGCAAAATGCTGACATACAAATGCATTTGTGGTGCTTTTATATTCAAGTGTCGCATATTCCCCAATGTAATGACACGATACATTTTAAAAATCTAACATACCATCTTCAGTGTCGACTTTTTTTTTTTTTTTTGCACCTTCACAACAGTATCAGAAAGTACGGCAGTGTATTTGAGTCACAGACCAAAAAAAAAAAAAAGTTATGGGCACAGTGAGGAGGTCTATTTTGTTTATTAAAGTGGAAATTTCGGCTCAAATCTCAAAATGTCTACTTTAACCTCGTAGTTTATTTTTTCATTAAAATAGACCGTTGTAAACGGCATCTTAAAACTGACCCAGTTCTTAATCACCGTCTACTTCTGGCGCTTCTTCACTGCACTTGTACAATCCTTAGATTTATACTTGATATCACTTTCATGATGAAATGCATTAAAGTATGTAGGTTACATTTTATGGATAAATCATTAATTTCCTTTAAATAATGGATACAGTTAATAATTACACACATGGGGGTGACACGGTGGCGATGCGGTAGCGCTGCTGTCTCGCAGGAAGTCACGTCACTGGTGTTTCCTGCCTGGAGTTTGTATGTTTTCCTGGTGGGTTTCCACAGTGTGCTCCTTCCAAAGATGTTGAGGTTTGGGGATATGGTGATGCTAAAATGACGTTCGTGCATGCGAGTGCTTGTATTCACCTTGTGATGTGCTGATGCCCATCCAGGAATTGTTTCTGCCTCATGTCCGATGCTTGCTGGAATGGGCACATCTCTGGAATGATGGATTTAATCATTAAACATCTATCCTTTTTGGAAGATACTGTGGCAAGGTGTCCTCGAAATTTAATGAATGTTTTAGGCAATTCACAACATAGGGAAGCCGAACGTTTTCTTACCATGATATCTTACACTGCCATCTGGTAGAATCTTCCAGATTTCTGTAAAATACGCTTGCAAGTATAAACAGTACAACGCTTGCGTAGCAAAAGCGTCCACAGGAGCACGCATCGTGTCGTATGAAATATAATCCCGGCCTTACTCCTGTTTAAATGTCTGTGTATCTCTTTTGTGCACCTGTGCCATAGGAGGGCAGGCCTCCACATTATGAAACTCACAACCTTTTCTATTCTGCATTCAGAATAAAGTGGAAATCTTAGGTTGCACTATTTTTTCTGGCACTTGCTTACCATCTGCTACCCACCCAATTTATTCACAACTGAATGAAGTAGTGACGCAATTGCATGGCACAACATGCTCAGCCTAATGACGTAATCAACTAATTGAAGAAAGTGTTGACAATGTCTTTAATAATCAATTATGATGATTACTTGTTTTAGCCCTACTAAAAACAGACAAACACAGGATATACAAAGCATTAAATGGAGTAAAAGACAATAACCAGAGTAAAATACTAAATTCAACACTAAAAGCCTAAACGAATAACATAATTTATGATATACCACACACACACATACATTATCTTGAGAAGCTGAACAGAGATGTAAACTGAAAGAAGGGGCAGAATGTCAGGTTAAGTTAAAAGCCTGTCTGAGCAGATAAGTTTTAAGTTCTTTTTTAAAAGAATGAATGGAGGCAGCTGATCTAATTAATTTCTGGAGGTCATTCCAAAGATGGGTGCTACACAGCTGAAGGCCCTGTCACCCAGAGAGTGCAAGTTAGTGTGGGGCACAACAAGATTACCAGAATCCCCAGTGGTCCAGTGCAAGGCCGTTTAAAGCTTTGTAGGTTAATGGAATTCTAAATTCAATTCGGTAAGACACAGGGAGCCAATGAAGTTGAAGCAGGATGGGTGTTATGTGCTCGCTGTTGCTGGTTAATGAAAGGACTCTTGCAGAAGAGTTTTGAATCCAATGAAACTGTGCAACATTAGATTAGAAGCGGCACTTATCAATAGAGAGTTACCATAATTGATGTAGGATGTGATAAAAGCTTGGGCAAGTTTCTCAGCATTAGAAAAGAAGAGAAAGAAGCGAACAGAGGATATGTTACAGAGGTGAAAGAAACAAAGTTTCTTAATGTGGTTTGTGTGGGTGGAATAAGAAAGGAAGGAATCAAAAATGACACCAAGATTCCTTGCATTAGAAGATGATGTGATGAGACTATTGTCAAGTGCATTTGAAAAGGAGCTCATTTTCTTAAGGTGTGCTTTACAGCCAATTTGCAAAAGTTCAGTTCTGTTGAAATTTAATGTTCTGCTCCATCCAGGTTTTAAACTCATAGAGGCATGTTGTGAGCTGAGAAAGCTCTGATAAAGTTTCATTTTTTACATTGAAACAGAGTTGAGTATCATCTGCATAAAAATGATAATCCAATTCAAAGCTATGAATGATATGGCTAAGGAGAAGCACATAGATACAGAAGAGCAGAGGGCCGAGGACAGAGCCCTGAGGACTCCTTTGTGTAACTGGCGCTGAGCTGGATCTGCTGTTGCCAAGACTAACAAACTCTTGCCTGTCAGTCAGATAGGACTTAAACTGGAGGGCAGTGCAAACTTAGAATGTTCTCCATTCTGGACAGTAAAATGACATGTCTAATGGTGTCAAAAGCTGCACTGAGGCCTAACAGGATTAATATCCCAGTTTGTTCAGTTTGCTGCCATAAGCTACATCATTAGTTACTCGTAGCAGAGCAGTTTCACAGCTGTGCTGCGCCCTGAAACCAGACTGAAAGGGTTCATCAAATTATTAGAAGTTAAGTAGTTGGTGAGTTGGGAGGCTTCAACATGCTGAAGAACTTTTGCCAGAAAAGGTAACTGAGAAATAGGCTGAAAATTGTTAAGACTGTCAGCATCAACACCAGACTTTAACACAGGGGTTACAGAAGTAATTTTTAAAATGGCTGGCACAAACCCGATGTCAAGGAATGTATTTATTATTGTCGTAACAGTCTGGATTACGGCATGAAGGCAAACAATGAACCAGGCTGGTATTGTTCGATGCTTGGTAGAGCCAGCTCGGTCTCAACTTCAGACTACAATCAATATCCAAAAATGAATTCTGAATGAACACATCAGGTCAAGTTAGTTGTCTGGCACAATTTCTCACTCCCACAGATTCAGCACCTACAGCCATAAAAAATGACAAAGAAAATCACTTGTACTAACTGACAGCCTGATTAACAGATAAGACAGGCCGCCCTCAAGTCCCCACAGCTCTATGGAGAGAAAAAAAAGGCAACACACACTTATGTTTCAGCATAGAATTTAAATGTTTATTTCAATTCTGCATTTTGATTCAACCTAAAATCTACAAAGCCACATAGCAGAAATACAGATATAAAAGACTTGTTACCCTGTAAGACTCTAGCTTATAAACTTTGCTGTTATGATAGCGCTTGGCAGTGCATGAGAATACCTTAAAGGTTATAAAAGAACAAGATACTTGCACCTTTCATCATTGCAAGCAGACAGAATCAAAAGTCCAAAAAAAAAAAATCAAACAAAAGCTTGACTAGGATTAAATGTGTACAATGTACAATGCTGAAGGGAATAAGCAGCTGTGATTGTTAGCACTGAAAGAGAGAAGCATGGTGGAATAGGACTGCTTACTATAAACAGAAGAGGAACACAACTACATCATTCAATATGCAAACACAAATGTAAACCACTCCATAAAAACCGTCTCCATATAAAAAAAATGGCTGTAAATGTAGTTTTAAAAACTTAATTTTATAAAGATCATATACGTAATCATTTTAGTGTAACATTGTATAGGGTTGTTAAGACTTTATATTCATCTCCAAAGCGGTAAACAGTTATGTCCATTGTATTATCCATTAAGCCTACACCAAGTATATATTTAGAATTCCAGTGGTAAAGGCAGCCTTTGTGTTTAATAGGGATTTTCAATGGAAAACCTAAAATATGGTAGACAGCACTGTGCCTCTAACATGTGCTACTGTACATACAAAAGACATAAATCTATTATCACCCATGTGCCAAATTCAAAAAGACTGAAATGGACTGTAGATATTGTAATAACCCAGGCACCTCAGCACTTGTGCATGAATTCAGCATACTGGACACAGCGTTAAAAGAACATTTGCATTCCCTATTTCTGGAATATTGGACAAGCAACAACACAACAAAGACTACACACTTACTGTTTGCTGTGCTGATGGCTATATCATCCCATCACTGGTACATGCTCAAAAAGATTCTGATTAGCAGCAAAACACAGGCCATGGAGAAACTTAAACTAGTTAAGACAATTAGTAATTTCACAAGCTTCTTTCACCATATAAAAGAATTAGTGTGTTCTATAGGGTCTCAATTTCCTATAAATCATCATGTAAAACAATTATGTTCAATACATAGCCAAAATTGAGCAGAATGTACGCAAGGTCTTTCATTTAGTTATCATAATGCATTTAAATCTGCTGGATGTTTGTTACATATACCTGTATAACGAGGAAGAAAAGTCAGCCAACACCAAAAATGGTCATTAGCAGGACTAAACTAACATTTTGTGCCCACAGGTGAAATTTATAAAAATGTAAACAAAATTTAAGAGAAAACTACAAATACCTGTAAAATAGTTCTCAACAGTGAGATTGAGGCATTTTTTTTTTTTTTTTACTGAGGGGAGTGTGTGAAAATCCGCTTGTTATTTAGCAGCAGCAACAGATACCAGGCAAAAACTGTAGTCTGTTCATAATGTGGTTTTAACCTGTCTGCCTATGGAAAACAAAATATAAAACAGGAGATGTACATGAAAATAAAATATTCTGTCTCACTCAGGAATGCATTAGCAATTAAGATGGCTCCAGGTTATAAAATTATACATTTCATTTACATTTAGAACAAATAATTACTTTCTATAGTTTGTAGTATAATCAATTAATCCAAAAATATCGCTCTATGTTTATAGCAAAGCCTTTGTTAAACATTTGTGCTTTTTATATAGCAGTGCTCTGCAAAAGTAACTATACTGATATACTGGTAAGCAACTTCTCTTTCAAGTATTCCATGTGACCAAGATATCTGATCTTAGTTAAGGACTAATACAAATGAAACTCCTTAATGAGAAAACACTGTTGGACGCCATCCCTCCACCTCCTGTCACTGATGTGAGTGCACTGAATTGTACATTCCCCATACTCTCAACCCCTGTGACTGTGATTCCTACGTAAGTGACGCAGGGTCATCCAATACACATACGGCTTACTAAACTAAACATACATATGGATTGGCCCTCAACTGAATGGTGTTAAGACTATACACAAATCTGAAGCACTTGCAAGTAAATGCCTTCCCACAGGATTTCAGACATGCATGCATGGAAATTTGCAAACAGATGAATAAATGGGAGATGTTTTACTTCTTAAGACAATACACTTGTTCGATAGTTAGGTGTAATTTGACCAAAAGAAGCTATTTGTGCGGCCCAGCTAGTACTCATGATATGCTAAAGCCCAAGTTTTTAAAAAAACACCTTGCCAAACCCTGGGATTGACCTCCTGCCTTTGATCATATTAGATATTTAATACAGGATTTAATTTGCATCTAAAACTTAATTTGCTCCCAAGTTTCACATTTTAGTTTTGTGCATGTGTAACTGCTATGGAATGTGAGTAAGACTTCCCAACTTTAAACTCTGATTCTCCAATTTGTCTCCATACTTGTGCATTATATCAAGTTCATATGTCATATGCTGCAACACACCTTCGACTTCACAAATTCGTGAACACATGCCAATACAGTGATCAACTAAAGACCTTCTTTTTGCTCCTTGTTAAAGTGTTTTAAGTTTATTAACAGAAGCAAAAAAGGTTCAATGTGTATTCCACAAAGCACTTAGGATCAACCAACCTAGACTTTAGTGATGTGTGACCAGAGAGAAGTGTGCATTTAACCTCCACTTCAGCACATTACAGCAAATAACTGGACTCAAACAATGCAGCAGCACTGGGCAGAAAATTGTATGGCAGGGAGCACCAAAACATATGATTAGAGAAGTGCTGTTCATTTTCATCAAGTGCCACAATGGAGCAGACACAACCAAAACAACTGTCCTCACTAACATTTTACCTATAATTAGCTCACACAACGTCAGCACATTAACTTCAGCTAACTTGAACACTTGCATCCTAAATGTGCATTTTATACAGTGAAGAGAACCTCAACGAGATGATGTTATCCGAAACATTAGAATTTTGCTCTAACACTATGCGTAGGACCTAATTACAAACTAAAGCACAGCTATAGCCAGGGTTTTACTTTTACTGCTGTATAACAGCCATCTTCAGAGAGGACAGCGAGATTTTAGGATAGCAGTTAGAATATAGTGACTTGAAGACACAGAACTGAAATTAAGGACATGGTTCTTAAAGCAATTCTGGTAATAAGGAGCAGTCCTTTCAGCTCTACTCGATTTCAAGAATGAGATCATCTCCTTCAAGACTCATGTCTGTTTTGACGTAGATTTTCTTGATGGTGCCTGACATGGGAGAGTTGACCACTGTCTCCATCTTCATTGCACTGAGGACACAAAGTGGCTGGCCTTTTTCAATGCTGGCTCCTTCTTTAACCTTGATGGCTATCACTTTGCCTGGCATGGGGGCTCCAATCTGACCCTTGACATCCTTCAGGGCTTTGGGGTGAAAGTGCATCTCCTGTTGAACCAAGAATAAGACATGTATTTTTTTCTTTTTTCCAAAAGAACATTGCTACATAATTTTCTCAGTGGATGTTAACTAAAACCCAGTATTAAAGAGAGACTCTGTAATAATCATTGACTCAAGTGAAAAAAGAATTACTCACTTGTGTTGAATTACTGCCTATGCAATCTTTACAAGAAATGGCTGCACTTGGGCATTTCCTGTAGCTATAGGTGAGTTTCAAATAGCAATCTGAAAACATTTTGGCCTGTACTACTTTCGGGGATACTTGTAGGTTTTTGAAAGTGAAAACCTCCCCATGCCACAAATAACATTCACAAAGCAACCACTCTATCGATATCTCAGACAGGGAACTGAATTTGAACGTGCATAATATTTATTCATTCTTTACCAATCTGTGCAAAAAAGGCTGTAATTCATTCTTAAAACTGTACATCAGATTCACCATTCCAGATTAAAAATGATCTAACATCCATCAGACACTGCATCCAAACTGAACAATATCATGTAGCTCTGGTCTTGCTACGAACATATAATTTGAGAAGGTCCAAAATAAAAAAAATAAAATAAAAAAGAGAACACATTTGCTTATCTACCAAACAGAATTAGATTTACAATCATTCCCAAATCATCAGATACCAGTTTCTGGAGTCATATTGGAAAAATATTGCCATGAGTTTCTCAGAATGTTGACTGGGGAACTTCTGGATTCAACCATCTTAAACTCAGCGCGACATTGGTATTATCTACAATTGTAAAATCATTTTTGTGTGGAACTATGCATACCTTTTTAGAATCCAACAAGTTTCATTATGACACTCTAAATCAATCCTACTGGGCTCCTACTTGCAACATTTCTGCTTAACTCTAGTGCTTAAAAATTAGTTTGAGGATGTGTAACAAAGCTTTTCATTACTAATTAGCTCTCTGTGTTGGGTAATGGTGGAGTGTTAGTATTGCTTAGTATAAAAAAAAAAAAACTCTGTGACTTAGTGTATTCATTTTTTGTTTACCAAAATGTGTGATTACTATATTATCATGCTTCTACTGTAATATAATATATCTGGAAATGAATAAATCATTATTTAAAAAGTAATTATTGAATCGGCATTACTTGTGACAGGTTTTTAGTTTGTAATGTAGTGATAAACTTTTACATCTGATGAAAAGCGAAGCCATTCAAAAAGTTTCACTCTGGAGTTTTCTTTTTTACTGCATACTGAACAAACCTTGCATCACATTTTGGCCAATTTAGGGCAAGCTCTCTCCATGAAGAGAAGGCCACGTGTCTTGGTATGCTGAACAGTGGTTTCTACTTTTATTTTCCCCACACAGATGCCAGTTTTCTTAGGTTCCTTCTGATCTGTGAACAGCCTGCAAACCGTCAGACGTAAGACGCTGTGAAGATGGCTAGATTCCCATTCTATAAAATACTGACCACTGTCCCACAATTTTATTTTCTATTGTAATGCTCTGTAGTCCAGTGAAGACCCCAAGGTCCTGTAGTCTTTTTAAGGTTGAATCCATAAGAATTGTTTTTCAAGATGTTTTAGAGAATTTGTTTTGATCATGACATGTCGTGCAACTACAACCCATCTTCCTACTGTTTGATATTAGGCACTCCTGCTTTTAATCAGGCATGAGTGCTAACCAAAGTATTCAAGCAGGTAACAATAATTCTCTCATAATTCTCTAACAGGTACATGAAGGAAGCACTCTGCGTAGGGGTCCCTCCCCCACAATGAGCTTCTTCTCTACAAAATATTACAACACATTAAAAGGATTTAAATTTATTCACAATGAAAATTATGCAGAATATTAGACCAAGGCATAGCACATCATATTTCTGATGCTTCTGACAAAAAAAAAAAAAAAAAAAATTTACAAAATAATTTTACCATCTCAAGGTTGTTGCATGGTTGCTATAGTAACATTCTAGTTCATTCTTCAGCAAAACATTAGCTCATACAGTAAAGCAGTCCAGCATTTTAGTGCTGTTTGCTTCAAATCACTAGTAGGTTTTTATTTTAATATTAAAACTCATCCAAAAAAAGACAGGACATGAACAGGAATAAAATATACAATTTTTAAACATTTTACAAGAGGTGGACTGAGAATTTAAGATAATGTATATTAATTCACTATTAAAAATGTTAGTAATCAATGCAAGTTATTAAATGTGCATCTTTCAGTTATTCAGTAACTCCAACATATCTAGCATAACAGCAGCATTCACTTGGGTATCAATCTTTTCAGATGTGAATGTCATTGCCAATAGCCAAAGTATCAAAAGGTTTTCACAGGTAACAAGATGACTTTTTCTGAATTTTACTTCACTTATTCCATAGCAGATGCAAAAGTGGAGTGGCCATCAAAGGTAGAAATAAAACATAGCTGCATGAAGACAGCAACATTATTCAATCTGGTATGTTCAATAAAGTTCTGTATTCCTGGGTTGGTAGATCAACGGGGGGGAGAGTGTGGAGTGGGTAAGAATGCAGTATATATACTGTACACATCTATTATAAAGTACTTAATTGATTAAGAAAGGTAACTATTCTCATGCTGCACCTGCATAAATAGAGATTTTTAAATACACTGCACAAAAATCACATCTGGCTTAAGCTTACTCAATTTTGTATAGTTCAGTAGCTAGATTATGGAACAGACAAATTCTTATCGGCTTTAAAACTGTAGCTAGTGAATGATGGTGCTCATATACTGAATATCAGCTGCAATGCAATTTTTCAGTACTTTTCGTATTTTACATTCTTCAAAGAGTGACACGGTCGAACTGCATACCGATTAATGAGATTTTTCTATAAACCAAGGGGAGTACCTTTTGATATTGTTTTGTTCTTTATTTTTATAACAGTGAAAATTATAATTAACATGTATAAATTGCCTGTTGTATTTCGCTTCCATTTTTGATTGAATGGTAGAACTCCAGATTTCAAATGCTTCATTGTCGGGCAAACACAGAAGTGATGTCACCAGTTAAAACTAAGAGGAATTAATTTAAAAAGTGGTTATCCCTTGGCATCTAACATTCATATTGGTTACAGAGGCGAAGCCAGTGGTGCATGCTAAACATGCAACTTTCTGGAAGAAACTGAGTCAGGGAGAAAATTGCAAGGAGGAGTAGTGGAAGGAGTAGAAATTCTCTCACATATAAATGAAGAATTCCTATCTTAGATGCATAAGTTCACATGCAAACCACAAGTATCCCAAAATAGCAGGACACAGAAAACGCAAACTGGCAAACAAAATTAAGCAACAATTGCACAGATGCAGCTTGTTGATAGCAACCCTTCGATTCTAATTTGGTTTGGATCAGTTAAGGTGTCTGCAGGAGCACATAAATGAATCAAGAAGCATACCAGAAGAAAACAATGCAAACATAGAACACATAAGTAGGTACAATACCAACAGTATAGTACTGTACAAACATGTTTCATCCCTCTATGAAAAGTTTTAAAGCTAGATTTTGCACAGCACCGTAAACGTAACCTGTAACATCAGACAGAAGTTTTGCATAGGAAAGACAATATCTGAATGTACTGTATATTTCTTCCAGTGAATTGTCATTTTCTGTTAAAGGGAACTGGAGGCACAACACTATCATGAATAATGGTAACTATTTTCAATTTTAAATGGGTTGCCTTGACCAATAAGACCAACAATGGTAGAAGTTCTTAATCATGGCACGAGCAATAAAGCAAAACATTTGAGAAAAAAAAAGAAAAAAAGCAAAGTGAGAAAGAAAAAAGCAGGACCAAGATAGATGGAAAGGATTAAAGACCTCCTTCTGTTTGTTGGCTTGGCAGCATCTCCTGTGTCCCATGCAGCAGGATGGAGAAGACAATTCCATGTCTTAGACCAAAGTAATTTTAACCATTTTTATGGAGGAACACAGCACTATTTGTTGACCACCTGCAGTGTGCTGTCCAACAGTAAAACATGTTTCCAGGAGTGGGGATCGACCTGTTCTTAACTCCATTTTTCTTTTTGTAAAAACTTGATTGCTTTGTATGTATTGCAATAAAATTAATAAAATAAAAAAAAAATAAAAAAAATAAAAAGTAAAACATGTTTCCTTGAAACAAACAATAAATGTTATACTTAACCATAAAACAGAATGTATAGTACATATTTGCTCAGAAAATAAAACATACAAAGGAGAAATTAACTGATTTAGAGATGACACAAAGTGCATTTGTTTTAATGTACTTTTGCTGTGGTGTATTTTTGATATCTAACATTATTATATTTGAATGGATTATATCTTAAGAACAGGTTTAAGGTTATATTAAATAGTATTTCAGGAGGCGTGCTTTACTTTACTGAAATGAACAGCAGTGATATTAATCTAACCAACCCTAAGTCTTTAGGAGACAGTGCAAAGGACTGACTCAGGATCTGAAATCTGTGGTAGGGTGAGGGGGTGTGGAGCTGCTACTGCACCGCATGACTTGGACCGAGAACTGCAGTTTAGACACAAGAACCCATCCCCTGAGAAAGGAAGACATGAGAGCAGGTTTGAAAAGGCAGTTTGTGTATCACTAGTCTGAAGTGCAGCTGTTTAGGATTAATCTTCAATTGTGGGCTCATTCTGTATCACAACATCCCACTGTTCTAGGATTTGTCACGGGACTGTATAAGTTGGTCACTCCACCTTTCTAGGTCTTTCTTACCATCTCTCCATTAAGAGAAGGCCACATGTCTTGGCATGCTGCCTGCTTCTGACACTCCAAAGGTCATGTGGTAGCAAAAACCAAGTAAGGCTGAAAATAGGACAGAAAGCCACCTATGGATGCAAGATGAACTGGTACTTACAGTAGGTTGTAATGATATTGTTTGTCACACTCACTTTAATTTGTCTATTATTAAGGGCATACTACATAAAACATATAATAAATAAATGTGAAGCTCCTTCTCCTGCCTGTTGTTCTACTCTAATTGCTTGAGGTAAATTACAGTACTGACACAATGGTAAGCGTATAAGACTTAAGATATTTTATTAAGATCTGCATAATTAAGACAATAAATGTGAACAAGACAAAACACCAACCTTGTTTGATATATTGTATGGATGTAGCAGATGATAGGCATGTGTTTATTATCCTTGGTAATTGTTTGGTAGTACTATAAAGATCGGTGTAGGCTGATAAGGAAAGTTTTTTCCACAACACCACTTATATTTAATATACAGGATGTTGCTATAAAATTGCTAGATATAAAATTGCATTTAGCTACACTTAATTATGATAAATGAAAGAAATAATAAAAATCATAAAATTAAATGTATTACCAGGAATGACAGGGACGTATCAACTTATTATTCCCATTACATGTTCATATTTATGTGGTATGTTAAATATTTGCAGTTGTTAAACTGAGAAAGAATATGGGTTATACTGAATACAGTTTTTAATAAAGTAGTTTAAATAAAATACTACTTCCAGTTGAGTATTTTTTCTCAAGTTTCATATCTGTTTGCTTTTTATCATTATAAATATTTATACAAAATTTGAATCATCTATCTGTAATTATAACCATAGTTTACTTGAAAATTCGTAAAAGTATTCAGTTAAAGTACCACACCTGGTTGCCAAAAGTGTCCCAAAAGTGTATAGGATTCCTTACTTTTGATATAAAGCAGGTGTACAAAATCTCATTGACCTAGGTCAAAGTGTTTTAGAGTTATCTTGTTTACACACAGACAGACAATTTCAAAAATGGTATTTTCGGATTTAGGAAGGTCTAAAAATGATTCAAGATTCATCAGAATCTGAAGGTTGAATTTTTTTCCATGTTTCCTATACTCTCTTTACTATATACAAGAGAAAGTAAAAATACATTTAAAAAGCAGCTGCTTATCTGGTTTCATGGCATGGCAAGAGGTTGTGTGCATTGCCACGTGAGCTGGAGATGTCCTTGGTACTGTCAGTCAGACGGTCTTCTCATATCTGGAATAAGGGGATTTGGCAATTAGCTTATTATAGTGAAGTTGCAGGATTTGACGGAAGAGTGTGCCATGAACCACAACCTGTGGGATGACAGGACCACATGCACACAGGTAATGAGGTAAATTCAAAGTCCGTTACCTAGTAGTGTGGTGATGCAGTAGGGCTTAAGGGACCTCCAAAACTCAACTTGATGTTATTTTGGAGGAATTAAGTGGAAAGGACTGGTGAGCTTTATTGGGATGAATCACATCATCATTCTCATCTACATTGTTCTAATGTGGTAAGGTCCTATCTAATCTCATTTCCACTGTCATGGAATACGTTGCTGCGCAAGCTGGGACCACAGAGGGATTAAAGAAGATTTTACAATTCCATTGGATTGGAGGGGTTCTGAACGAACGATCAGACTTTGGCGAGAAGACAGCAAAGGGTTGACTGTAAATCCAAAAAAATCTGGCCTCTGTAATAAGATCTACAAGAGCCTGGTAAACCTCAGAGAAAGTAGAAGGAAACTAGTATCTTCCCTAAATCACAGCAAGTGGAAAAGAACTTAAATGGACAAGATAAAATTTTTTTAAATAATGTAAATGGAAGTGCTTATATAGAAATCTTTTGTTTCATTTATTTAGTGAATACCTAGGAAAATGTTGCCAAAAAAGACTGGACAGTATAATTTATACTTTCTTTAATTCGGGTAGTGATGCATTAAAGTTCCTGCAAGATTATTCACTATTTATTGGATTAATACTATTTAAGAGCTGAATTTTTTGAGATGTACCCTATAAAAGACATTAAACTTAAATTGGCCTTTTTTTAAGTTACAGTGAAAAAAATATTTTATTACAGCATGCCCAAAGGGAAATAGAAGTTATATTCTTCATAGCAATAAGGAGAGCAGTGCATTTGAAGGAATCAAATTTCTAACCGTATTCTTAAGTAAATAGTGCAATCCCTCCAGCTTTTAATGTGTGCAGCATCTCAGAACATCTTTTATCAGTAAACAGCTTTAATTAATCCATTACAAATATTGAGCCCATGCGGCACATTTGAAAGAATGAAGTCTGTAATCACCATGCAGACCATGCACTGTCCAGCTCTGTAGCTAACAAAACCTGAACGGCCTTTTCAATATCACTTTAATTAAAGCATTATTTAACAATGCTCTGACTATGAGACATTCAGGGATTTTACACGTTAAAATCACAAAGTGTTAATGAAAACAACTGTAGTGAGAAAAACAATGTGTAGACACAAAAAGAGGGCTGGAGGGCACACATACTGTGGAACAATTCAAACTATTTTGGAATTTAAAAAGTATGTTCTATCTGACATCAGATGTAATGAAATTTAAACCAAACTAAACCAAAGTTAAACTGGCTAACCTAAAATGAAGCAAAGTTTAATTGTGCTTTGGCAAAAAGCAGTGCACCTGTTTAACCCTTTAGGATAACTTGAACCATCCTGTAATGCCCAGTGCAGTCTGTCGACACTTTGAAAATATATATCAGAATGTGCAGTTACCAAACGTACAAACAGTTTTATTAAGGCCCTGTACAAATCAACCACTATTAGAAGTGTCTTTCTTTAAAATATAAGAATATATAAATTGCATGCACTGTACAGCTTTTGCCACATAGAGCTTCTACATATCTTTGCATGTTTAAAAACTACCCATTAAATTTTGAAAGTGCTTTTTATCAGTTGAAATTGTTTTACAATGCAACAACACCTCCTAATTTTGTTAATAAAAAAAGTTCAGTCACAATGGAGATTGAAATACTTCCATTTCCAGTCATTCAGATTATATTCTTAGACTAGTAAACTAAGTGAACAATCAGACCACTGATTTTTAAGTGGTTAAACTGAGATAGATAGATAGATAGTTTATTAATCCCAAGAAATTCACACTTGGAACTAGTAGAATAAATGAGAAGAGTGAATTACAGTCCATTAAAGTATAATAATTAGACCACTAAAATAGCTTGCTGGGACACAATATTGAAGTGGAAATAAAATCTATATGCTTTTAAGGAAATGAAATAATGAATACATCCACTTCTGTCTTCACCATTATAAGCCATATAAAACTGCAAAAACATACATCAGGCTCCAATGGTTTCAGTTGAATACTGCAATGAATGACCATTAGAATGAACAATGCTTCTTTAAAGAACTACCTGCCATTTGCCTAAAAGAAAAAGGCATGTGGTACTGATCTGGCTTCAATATGGCTGGTTCCTGTATACCAACACTGCTGTCTGGGCTACAAAGATTTAGTAAGTCACTACAAATGGAACATTTTGTGCCACATGGGATGCTCTCCATCTTAAATAAACAAATAATTTTTTCTTCACGTCACATCATTAATATGGTAATTTGCAATAGGTTTCTTCAAAAAAAAAAAAAAAAAAATATCGGTGCATTGAAAACCAAAAAAATCAGATGCATTTTCAGTTACATTGTAGCTTTGCTGTGAAATGAGTTTACAGGTAGCGCTATGTCTCCAAAGAGTTAGATAACTAAGATACATTGGCTAACAGATAGAGAGATATACAGATAGAATGATTATTAAGGTGTGCTCCTCATACACTTAAAATTTGGTGCACTTCTGCAATCATGTGAATCTTGTCATGAGAGAATGAGGTCCTGTTACACACGTCACAGAGCAGACATCACTTAACTAAAAGTGATTTCACAGGACATTAGTTCATGTCACACGAGGGCTATGTCGAGTGATGTGCTGGTGAATTTGTCAATTTCAGAAGTTGATTACTACCCTGCATCAACAGATGCCAGCTGTCCGCAGCTTTTTGTCTAACTGTATAAATAATTGAGTAAAAAGATGTCAAGGGACACATTTTCTGCATCAATTCCATCACATTCTGCTCTAAACAATGTGCCAGGTTGAATTTGTCTCCATTAATATTGACAATTAACCTCCACATACAAACAATGTGGGGACAGAAGTTCAATTTCACAAAGTTATGTTGAATACAGGAGAAAATGAGAAGGTGGTCATTCAGTTAAATTTTCTTAGGAATAACTGTAAAATGAATATTAAAAGGTTCTGTGTCTGTGCGCCACAATTTGCTGTCATCTTTATTTATTTGATATTCAATAATGAAGTTAGCTTCAGGGTCTAAAAATGCATGTGAAAGTAGCAAATGACAGCAAATTACACTCCTTTTCTAAAATGCATTGCAAAATACTAAATATATGAAAGCTTGTTTGCATGTAAACACCACATCTAAAATGTGAAAACATTTTAATTCCAAAATCTATTTTAAACAGGTTGCCAGAAGCTATGTTGTTGATTAGTGCACATTTAACCATTTACAAAAACAGGCAACATTATTTATCAAGTTAGAGAATTTGTGTGAGACTTTGGTTCTATCCCTTAATCAGGCTAGAGGGCCAACTGGGCAGAGCTCAATCCATTTGAAATTGTTTTCTGAAAACAATTTTGCATGCACACACTTCACATTTTGTACATTACAACAGGAAAAAATAGACACTTTAGGAAGCACATATGTAAGACATTGAAAAAAAATTCACCATTTAAAATGTCAAATTTATTTAATTTTCTATATCCTTCACCTTCAATTTATTGTGAAGACATTTCAGGGCTGTTAAGCTCAATTTTGGATTCTGTGAGATGATGCTGCTAACTCATGTACTTGCGCATAAAAATTTTTGGTTGGGAAAAATGACACAAAATATGATTAAACATCATATTCTCAGTGGCTGAAAACTGTGATAACTTAGTAAATTAGGTCCGATATTTAGAATTTTTACTGTATGTTCTTTAACCCTAATGGACAGTTTAATATTTGCATCAGGCTGAGCTTCCACAGAACTCTTTTGTTGATGTGGCTATAATAATGATCAGTCCTTTCAGGTTTCACACTAGGGATGAGTTGCATGATTACTAAATACATAACCGTAAACTACCTACATTTTTGGATTTGCATTCTTTAATTTATTTATTCACAAGTTAAATTCAATGTAGTTTTTTAGTTTAGTTGTGTCATCAATATAACTTTTGCTGCTGGCATGGAAAATTTGTACAGCTGCTATGAGTCATTGTTAACAATCTCTGATAATGTCAAAATACTTAAAAACACCAAACGATTTTGGAAATTAATTTTAACATCAAAATTACAGAGGAACGTTTGTTTATGAAAGAGAAAAATAGGCATTTATGTTCTCCTATCAGGAGGACCTAAAAGGGATGTAAATCGGCTACAGCCTGTCCAGAATGTAGCAGGAAAGGAAAAAATATCAACATACATCTTTCCTGCCAGTGTCCTTTATAATTAATTTTAAAATACTTCTACTTGTATATAAGGCTTCAAACAATCTTGCCCCTACCTTTTTTTCCTAATGTCCCAAATGGCAATGTTAGGTCTACAAAATCCAGGTTTGCTTGTTACTCCTAGATCTAAGCATAATAGAACCGGTAAGGCGGCATTCTGTTCTTATGCACCTAAAACTTGGAATAATTTACC
This sequence comes from Polypterus senegalus, assembly GCF_016835505.1. Lineage (NCBI taxonomy): Eukaryota > Metazoa > Chordata > Cladistia > Polypteriformes > Polypteridae > Polypterus > Polypterus senegalus. Next base: position 76,570,297 of record NC_053164.1, read on the forward strand.
AACAGAAACACACCAGGCTAAATCTGTGGAACATTTCAAAATCATTTTAATTTTAAATCTGGCTTCCGAATAATTATATCATAATGTGGTGATCTGATTATAAGTTTAGCTCTTTAGCTCTAGAGGTTTATTTTTCTCCCGTGGCCCATTGTAGGTTTTTTATTCTCCTCTCCTCCATGTCAACTGGTCAACTAATCACATTCAGGAATCAAAAAAAAAATCACACAATTAATTAATGATAATAATCCATGTATATGTGGTATCGTTTTTTTGGTTGATTAATCTGTGGAAAGCACCTTGAGTTTCATGTAAATGTATGACAATATGCTATATACTATAAAGGTATTATTATTATTATATACTCTATAAATCTAGATTTGGGTAACATACAAAGCACTCCTTCAAAATTGATATAATCAAACCAAAATTGCCAAAGTCACTTTGTATTTCTGTTCACAAATTGTATGTTGAAATGCTTTAGACTAACAACATTTTTGTACTCTGTCCTTTCCAACTGAACAAAAAAAGTGAGACATATCCATGGTACTAATTCAGAAACTATATTCTTTAGATTCCAACAATACCAGATGCAAACATTCCTGAATCTTATCAGCTTTGCTGATTGCTCTGAAGATATCCACCAAAAAAAATCTTATTTTTTAAAAAGGGCCTGGTCTACCAGATTATGGTAAGAGGTATCTGGCAAAGTCAGATGGCTACTACTGTAGATCGAAGTCTGTATATTAAGACCCATTAAACAAATTCTCTACTGCAAAGAGTTCTGTATTATATGATAAAATCTATGGGTTTTGAAGGAAGACATATTTGTAGCAGACACATACACATTGACAAAGTGCACAAGTTAGCATTTTATACAGCAAATCATCATGAAAAGAGAACGGTCAAAAACAGGCACTAAATGGTAAGAGAAACACTTTGCACAAGACCTATAGAAACAAGCCGATATAAACAGCAAAACATCATGAATCCGTTTATCATTGCCCATATTTACCGTATAAACTTGCGTTTAAGTTCAGACTCTATTTTATAGTATAATTTTAGGTATTTTATAATATAAACTCACGCTATTGGTCCAAGAGATTATGGTATGCTAACGCCCACCTGAGTACAGAAGCGTATTAGTGCCATGGAGAAGAAAAAAAAATAAAACTGTATGTCAACATGTCGACTTTATTCTCGTAGTTAGTCATTAAAGTAGAACGTCGTAAATGTTATTTTAAAATCAGTGTTTAATTTCTAGATTTTCTCAAACCCTGTCATAAGTAATGCAGCACATTAAATGCTTTGTGTTGTGTTCCCTGACCCATTTTACTTGGTACATGCTTCTTAAAATGACTTCCTCTCTTCGACTTTATTCTTAAACTTTTTTTTTTTCTTTTCACTGCATCCATACTTTTTTTTTCTTCTCCGTGGCCCTAATACGCTTATGTACCTGAGAGAGTAACCATGGAGCACACTGCCTTTTCTCCCCTATGTGTTGTACCTACATGGCCACACGGTAATACTCAAACAATTCAGAAGCAACATTTGCACTGTTTTGTGTTTTTTATAGCTCACACCCTCATACATCTTTATCATACGAGCATCCTTTATCTACTATGGAGCATTCGATCAGAAGAAAATATCAAGCTGGTTTACATTTAAAAGTTGTTGAAGTCGATGAACACAGAGCGCCTGGTCTCGAACCTGGTACCTTTGAGTTAGAAGGCAGCAGTTCTTACCTCTACACCATTCAAAAATAGATATTAACTTCCTGTCAATTAACATTTGAGCTTAGGTTTTTAACTTATTGACAGCAACATTTAAATCAAATGCTTTTTTCCCTTTGGTTATATTCTTGAAAAAAAGTGCATGTTTATTTGATATTTGGACTAAAGTCTTCACACATTATACACTTTGTGTCATTATTAGTATAACATGGAGAAAATTTCTGCTTTATGTATGTGTTCAACATTTCTTGCCTTGAATTTCCTTTCATCCTACACTTACACAGATCTTTGTAGACACGTAACACACATGAAATGCATGTATTCCTAATAATGATATACTGTATTATTTACCCTATACAACTCCAAGCACTGCACACACATCTAAGGAGCCTTGGCTTGAGCTGGGAGAAACATTTTGCCAGAGTTGAGCTCCATTAACAGGGGGGATGGGATAGCAGGCTGCTTGCTACTTGTGCTGATCGACACATTTACAAAACAAAAGACACTGATGGAGAGGTGTGAAGGAATTTAAGGTGGGCTGGGATTACGAGTTTTTCCCTAGGCTTCAGGGATTCAAGTGTTAAGCTACTTTACATTGGTTTTGATGGTTGAAAAAGTCACTCAAAAAGGTATGAACATATGAACAAAATGCCTTTTAATTTTTTTTACTCAGTTAAATTAACTATACTTTGTCCCAGCTGGGCACACTTTCCTACTCAATGCAATGCTTTCACAAAATAGTATGTTGTATGCAGATCTATAAATCAAATCACTTGTGAATGAAAGCAGTTTATCCAGAGGATCTTCTATATTTAGGCTTCATTGTATTTCCTTCTTTAAGATTAAATTCTTAAGTGAATGTTTTTCTTAACCAGCAGTCAATTTACAATGAGGTGCAAATCATAAAAATGGTTGAAGAAGTGGTGTAGCTAATTACTGCGGGTACTATTTGCACCTCTGTGTGTTTTTCATAAAATAGTTTTTATTGCAGTAATTTGATGAAACAGGATCAAACATTCAGAGGTACTAATCCATTCTGGGCCTGGTTCTTATTTACTTTGGAAAAATAAAGATGATTATAAAATACTACAATGCAAAGTAAGTAGCAAAAAAAAGACATTTAAATAAACTTCATTCTATTAATTGTTATGATTAGTCTCTAATTAAATTTTGTTGGAAAAACGAATGCAACAGGACATTGCACATGGAACAGAATGAACTGGCCACGGAGTAATAGTAACAAAGTAAAGTAGCAGCCATATTTTTGTATTTTCTTAGTATATTCATGTACCTCACAATAAGCCAATAAAAAATGTAATTAGTAAAGCTAATGCTTGTGTACTTGGACCAGTAGTCATCTGGCATGACCAGCTGATAGTTTTTGCCAGGAAAGTGAAAGTGCTGTTTAAGGATTAAGGAAAAAAAGAAAATATGTGGATTGATATTGTCACAAACGGATCAAAAGTATTATCACGTATCAAGAATAACTGGAATGTTCACATTCAATAACAAAATGCCTTCAATAAAAAGCACACAAACACACACACACAAGGAACAAAAGGTCATACCTTTATGGCAACAGTGTCTTTGACCAAAACTGATCGCAATTGTCCATTTAGCTCAAAGAATACTTCTCTTTGCCCTGCCTTGTTCAGATCTCCTAACGCCAAAGCCTTAATGTGCAGAGTTTTTCCTCGCTCCAGTTCCACCTGAAAAAGAAAGTGTAATGCTCCAGTAAGCATTTCTAGTTTACAGTTATTGAAACCACAAATACAGAAAAGACCATCTATTTACAAATTTAAATCGGGGAAGGGGGTGGGGGAATCTACAAACCTAGGTAGATAACCATAGAAATCAGTACAATGAAGAGTCATTGATGATACAGTGAATATATACAAAAAAGGTTTTTTTAATATACTATATTTTATATACATATACATGCATTTTCTTAAACTATGTAGAGAGCTTTACCATGAGAACAAATCTGCCCGACATTTAAAAATAGTCAGCCTAGTATATACACATATATGTGTAGATATATATAGATATATATATATATATAGATATATATATATATAGATATAGATATATATATATAGATATAGATATATATATATAGATATATATAGATATATATAGATATAGATATATATATATATATATATATATATAGAGCAAAATACCAAGGCTTGCAGGAGAAGTAGTGTGTTAAAGAAGCAATGAAAAAAAGGAAACATTTTGAAAATAACGTAACATGATTGTCAATGTTATTGTTTTGTCACTGTTGTGAGTGATGAGTGTTGTTGTCATATATATATATATATATATATATATATATATATATATATATATATATTTACACACACACACAAACATATATATATACATATCTATACATATACACATACATATACACACATATATACACACAAATACATATATATATATATACATACACACATACATACACACACACATATATATAAACATATATATACATATACATACATATCTACATATATACACACACAGCTATTTCGTATCAGTGCAATACGCTGCTTGTTAAAACGGATGACTCCCGCTCTTACGTGCAAGTCTGCGTGGATATTATGAACTATATTATGATCCTATTTGTTCAAGTTCTATTTAAATTTTAAATAGAAGGAATTTTTATTTAGTCGACAGAAATATCTTTGGTAGGAATGGTAAAAACAGACAGGAATATTATTCCTGAATAAATCAACTCAAACCTTAAACAAGTTATAATATTTTGCTCTCCATAAAAATATATCCTGTCTAAATTATACAAGTTAGAAATAAAGTAAACATTAAAAGAACAAACATTCAAATTTCTTTACTCTTATGTAATTTTATAAAAAATAAACTTAAAATTATATAAATTCAAATATGAACATGCTGCATAACAAAACCTAGAAATATAAATAAAATGTGTTCCTTTCAGCAATAACAAATCAAATCATTCAGTTGTCTTTGCTCATATGTCATTTTAGAGCTGGACGCCTGGCATCTTTTTTGGCCACAAGTTCGTTTCTGTTTGGTGTGAGGTTCTGTGTTGTGGAGATTCTCAGGATGGATTGCAGGTGCTCATCAGTGAGGCGACTCCTGTGTGCTGTTTTGTTAGTCTTTATCACTGAGAAGAGCTTCTCACACAGATATGTGCTACCAAACATGCACAAGGTTCGAGCCGCATGTAGACGGACTTTTTTTGTTCTTCAAAGTCACCAAAGCGCCATGCAAACTCAGTGCGCTCAGTTTATCAGCAAAGTGCGTATTTGGGAACACCGTAGTGACGACTTGGTTTAACATTACTTGGTAATAGGGAAAGTGGGGCAAGTGGTTGTGTCTCCCATAAAAGCAGCCTCAATTGAAATCACTTTGTGATTGTGCACGGGTAAAAACGTCCGCTGAAGTGTCAGATTCTTATTTAATTCTTCTGCTTTCTGTATCTTCTGCATTGCATTCAGGTTACCCTGATGTTTTGTCTCATAGTGCCGTCTTAGATTAAATTCTGTAATTACAGCCACATTAGCTCCACAAATGAGACACACAGGTTCAGTAAACATATACTCAGCCTCCCATCGGTTTTAAAAGCTCTATTTTCAGAATCAACTTTTCTCTTCAGCATCGTGTGAGCTAGCTTCGCAATAACTTGCAGCATCTTAAGGTAGACTTGATTAACGGGTAACTGTTAGGCAAGGCAGCTGAAGCGCTGCATTATGGGATCTGTAGTTTATTGTGTTACCAGCGCTTCATATACCCGGCTTTAATAACAATAATACAGTATATAAAATGATCTCGGGGGCGGATATAATTACACGGGGCGGATGTGGCCCTGCCCTTGAGTTTGACACATATGGACTAAATAGAACTTGAAAAGATATATTTTTCAAATGTGATCGCAATTCAGATAGAGTTGACGCGCACTACAGCCTGCATGCCTCAATAAGTCATCCTCCCTTGCCCTTACTTTTTACCGCTCATCTAATGAATACACTGAGTATGGCTTTACCAAAACAATCACTGATGGCGAATAAAGTATCCATTATTCGAGTATGTAGATCGGGTTATATATATATATACATATATACCGCGTATCGCAGCGAGAAGTAGTGTGTTAAAAAGCTAGAAAAGAAAAGGGAACATTTTAAAAATAACGTAACATGACTGTCAATATACAGTATTTGTTTTGTGAGTGTTACTGAGTGTTGCTGTCATCAAGGATTTGATTATCATTATTTCTTTCAATCAGGTTCGTATTTGTAGGATGTGTTGTGTTCAAGTTACATTCCGTGTTTGTCAATCGCTGTAAAGATGACAGGTTTCATTCATCGATTCGTTTCTTACTGCATCAATAAACAGCTTGTCTTCTTCTTTATCTGAGACCTGACACACTGCATGCACGGGTTTTTTACACTGTCTTCCTTTAGCGGGACATTGACTTTTTCCACGTGTGCTTTGTTTCCGCAGTAGCTGGATTTATGAATATGCTTATCAGACGCTTCATATTTTTGCTGCCTTTTCAATTGTGTAATTCGGTTTTGTTCAGCGCTCTTTGGAACTGTTGCTTTTATCTGTGCACTCGCCAGTTCACGTGAGCCACTCGGTGTACATGCATCGAAGGTTCCCAGCTGTGCTGGTGCCATCTCGTGCTATGTCCATGGCTGTATTTAATGTTACCTTAGTCCTGGCACTTAAAACTTTCTCTCTCAGTTTCGCTGAGTTTGTGTCAAACACCACCCTGACCATCTCATCTTCCTCTCCATAAGCACAGTCCTTCACCCGTGAATATTTACCCGTGGCAGTTTGCTATTGGATTGCCGCTGACGGACGGCCTTATATGGGCAGGCACTAAATTACAAACGCCAGCGCAGCCTGTCTATGAACTTAATTTAAAGTGTAGGTTTACATCGTGCTTTGTTTCCGAAGTAGCAGAACTGATGAATATGGTTGTATATGTCACTTGCTCGCTTCTTATTGTTTCGCTGCCTTCTCAATTATATAATGCATGTTTTCTTCAGCGCTTTTTGAGGTCTTCCTGGTTTTCTATGTACTGCGTGATTACGTGGGAGGCGTGATGATGTCACATGAAACTCCGCCCCCACGGCGTTGAAGCTCATCTCAATTACAGTAAATGGAGAAAAACTGCTTCCAGTTATGACCATTACGCGTAGAATTTCGATATAAAACCTGCCCAACTTTTGTAAGGAAGCTGTAAGGAATGAACCTGCCAAATTTCAGCCTTCCACCCACACGGGAAGTTGGAGAATTAGTGATGAGTCAGTGAGTGAGTGAGTGAGGGCTTTGCCTTTTATTAGTATAGATATACACACATATACATATACATATACATATACATATATACACACAAACCGGATTCCAAAAAAGTTGGGACACTATCGTGAATCGTGAATAAAAACTGAATGCAATGATGTGGAGGTGCCAACTTCTAATATTTTATTCAGAATAAAACAAAATCACGGAACAAAAGTTTAAACTGAGAAAATGTATCATTTTAAGGGAAAAATATGTTGATTCAGAATTTCATGGTGTCAACAAATCCCAAAAAAGTTGGGACAAGGCCATTTTCACCACTGTGATGCATCTCCCCTTCTTACAACACTCAAAAGACGTCTGGGGACCGAGGAGACTAGCTTCTCAAGTTTAGAAATAGGAATGCTCTCCCATTTTTGTCTAATACAGGCCTCCAACTGTTCAATCGTCTTGGGCCTTCTTTGTCGCACCTTCCTCTTTATGATGCGCCAAATGTTCTCTATAGGTGAAAGATCTGGACTGCAGACTGGCCATTTCAGTACCCGGATCCTTCTCCTACGCAGCCATGATGTTGTGATTGATGCAGAATGTGGTCTGGCATTATCTTGTTGAAAAATGCAGGGTTTTCCCTGAAAGAGATGACGTCTGGATGGGAGCATATGTTGTTCTAGAACCTGAATATATTTTTCTGCATTGATGGTGCCTTTCCAGACACACAAGCTGCCCATGCCACACACACTCATGCAACCCCATACCATCAGAGATGCAGGCTTCTGAACTGAGCGTTGATAACAACTTGGGTTGTCCTTGTCCTTTTTGGTCCGGATGACATGGCGTCCCAGATTTCCAAAAAGAACTTTGAATCGTGACTCGTCTGACCACAGAACAGTCTTCCATTTTGCCACACTCCATTTTAAATGATCCCTGGCCCAGTGACAACGCCTGAGCTTGTGGATCTTGCTTAGAAATGGCTTCTTCTTTGCACTGTAGAGTTTCAGCTGGCAACGGTGGATGGCATGGTGGATTGTGTTCACTGACAATGGTTTCTAGAAGTATTCCTGAGGCCATTCTGTGATTTCCTTTACAGTAGCATTCCTGTTTGTGGTGCAGTGTCGTTTAAGGGCCCGGAGATCACGGGCATCCAGTATGGTTTTACGGCCTTGACCCTTACGCACAGAGATTGTTCCAGATTCTCTGAATCTTCGGATGATGTTATGCACAGTTGATGATGATAGATGTAAAGTCTTTGCAATTTTTCGCTGGGTAACACCTTTCTGATATTGCTCCACTATTTTTCTGCGCAACATTGTGGGAATTGGTGATCCTCTACCTATCTTGGCTTCTGAGAGACACTGCCACTCTGAGAAGCTCTTTTTATACCCAATCATGTTGCCAATTGACCTAATTAGTGTTTATTGGTCTTCCAGCTCTTCGTTATGCTCAAATTTACTTTTTCCAGCCTCTTATTGCTACTTGTCCCAACTTTTTTGGGATTTGTTGACACCGGGAAATTTTGAATCAACATATTTTTCCTTTAAAATGATACATTTACTCGGATTAAACGTTTGATCTGTCATCTACGTTCTATTACAAATAAAATATTGACATTTGCCATCTCCACATCATTGCATTCAGTTTTTCTTCACAATTTGTTTAGTGTCTCAACTTTTTTGGAATTCGGTTTGTGTGTGTGTGTGTGTGTGTGTGTATATATATATATATATATATGTTCTCCTGACTGAGAAGCTAACCAATCAGAGCACGCAGTTAAGTTCCTGCGTGCTGAATGCAGTGTTAACCAGGAAGTCTCATTTCGCTCATTCAGCATCAACGTGTTTCGCTGCGTAAAGAGTTGTGCTCTTTTATGTTTATCTTTGTGCATAGTCAAGCCCTTCATTATGGCTCCAAAACGATCTGCTACTGCTTCAGGGGCCATGCCCAAGCGCAAACGGAAGATGTTAACGATTGCCGAAAAGGTAAACGTTTTGGATTTGTTGAAGGCTACGATTCTTTTATTTAAAAGTAGGAAAGGAATATAAGATCTACGGCCGCAGTGTCCTTTTAACCAGGGTGCAAAACGAGTTGTAAGTGGATGTAATAAGGCAGTAGTCTGGATGGAATCTGCTTTAGGGATTTGGATTGAAGATTGCCAGAAGAAGAACAACGGCAGTGCTACACAATCGCCTGAAGCGGCTCCTTTGGAAGAGCTATAATGCTCTCCTTTGTTGTGCAGTAAAATTAAACTCATTGCTATCGGACAAGTCATTGTGTCATTGTTGGTGAGTATCCATAATTAATTTTCTACTTATAGTACTTTGTACATGTACGTATGTTTAGTGTCACTGTACACACATTTACTGTATATTATTTTTCTTGCATTGTACGTATTTATTGCTGGTGGCCTGTCTATCGTAATGGCTGTAACATGTGTGATATCGGAGACACTCAATATCTTTAAAATAATATTTAGGTTTTACTGTATATAAACAGTGTGTTTATATACATAATTTTAAATGAATCTTACCTAATATCTAAGAGAATACAAAGGGATTATGCTGTATAACTCTGCGGGGAAAATATTTATAAACAGTGTGGGAGAGTTTATAAGGGCTTAAAATATATAAAAATAACCATACAAACATATGGTTTCTACTTCGCGGATTTTCACCTATCGCGGGGGGGTCTGGAACGCAACCCCCACGATCGAGGAGGAATTACTGTGTATGTATATATATATATATATATATATATATATATATATACACATACATACATACATACACATACATACATACATACATACATAGATAGATATCTATACTAATAAAAGGCAAAGCCCTCACTGACTGACTGACTCATCACTAATTCTCCAAGTACCTGTGTGGGTAGAAGGCTGAAATTTGGCAGGCTCATTCCTTACAGCTTACTTACAAAAGTTGGGCAGGTTTCATTTCGAAATTCTACGTGTAATGGTCATAACTGGAAGGTATTTTTCTATATTTACTGTAATGGAGTTGAGCTCGAAAGCCGTCGGGGGCGGAGTTTCGTGTGACATCATCACGCCTCCCACGTAATCACGTGAACTGACTGTCAACGCAGTGCGTAGAAAACCAGGAAGACCTCCAAAAAGCACTGAAGAAAACATGCATTATATAATTGAGAAGGCAGCGAAACAATAAGAAGCGAGCGAGTGACATATACTACCATATTCATGAGTGCTGCTTATTTTGGAAAGAAAGCAAGGTGTAAACCTAAACTTTAAATTAAGTTCATAGACAGGCTGCTGCTGGCGTTTCTCATGCCCACGGGTAATGCGGGATACAAGTTTAATGAGAGGACGCAGGATATAAACGAGAGTTTTGATCACTTTATAACTAAGTTAAAATTGCAGGTGAAGGGGTGTGCTTATGCAAATTCCAAGAGACTGTGTTTGTGGGGGATTGACAGTTAAGGCGGGTGGGGGAGTCACGTCATCATCTCCCCTCCCATTTACCTAATTTCGCTCTGAGCTGAGATTCGCAGCTAACGCCGTCTTTCGAAGCAACTTTGTCACACTGCCACCAAATACTCACAGAAAAATCCACAAAGTTAATACACACGCCGTCTCTAGAGTTTCTCCACACTGAATCCTCCAGGCACTACTTACAAAAGGTTACATTGCCAATCGTGTTACGTTATTTTTAAAATCTTTCCTTTTCTTAGCACAAGCACAGCTGAGAAGCTTCGATGCATGTGCTCCATAACGCAAAAATAATGCATTTAATCACACTTTGCATTACAAGCAAAGGGGAACTTTTGTCAATGCATGATTTCCTGGTACACCGATTACTTTGATCAGCGCATCCCTATTCATTTTACCCTCGCACCACCTTGGTTTAAGAAGAAGTATGAAAAAATATAAGGTTAACACAGAAAAACAGATCACCAATTCAAGCTTTATAAATAATCGATTCGCCATCAATAATTGTTTTGGTAAAGCCATACTCAGTGTAATCCTCCTTCCATTTTATAATTTTTCCCGCCACTAGCCATGATGAACGGTAAAAAAGTAAGAGCGAAGCGAGGGTGACTTATTTAGGCAGGCATATATATGACAGCAACACTCATGACAATGTCAATCATGTTACGTTATTATTAAAATATTTCCTTTTCTTTTTCATTACTTCTTTAACACACTACTTCTCCGTATTTTGCTCTATATATATATATATATATATATATATATATATATATATATATATATATATATATATATATATATATATATATATATATATGAATGACCTCCAAAGAGCACTGAGACTTTTGATATCATGAACGTGTCTGCAAAAACTGGGGTCTCCTGCCCAGTGAAAGTCGAGCAGCCGGCGTGCGCGCATAGCTGTGCCAGCCTTTGAGACGCTGACTGCGCTTCTGCCTTAAGTCAAAGTGAGCACTTTTCATTTTTTTCACCCTCCCCCTGAGCTATAGACCAGACAAGTGCAAACACGGGACCCCTTTTCTACACCACACCAAACTAATATTAAGGCGATTCGCACTTTCTTTTCAACGTATACAATTATGAGGTCGTCAGCTCGGATTATGAAGACACACACACACACGAGTGGAGGACTGACAGCGCCATCACAGCCGATTAATGGCAGGGACGTCTCGCCAGTCTACACAAGACCCACCACGACTGTCCCCAAAAGGCGATCATAACGTCAGCAAACACATCTCTCTATACTATATAAAAGAAAAAGGCAACTTTCCTTTCTTTACACCTTGTATCCCAAACCAAAACCTTTCTTTCTTAACACTGCAGAGGACACAAAACTAAATTTTCTTTAATTGCTGGTAATGCCGGTAAGGCACATTACCAGAGGCAGAAATTTGAACGTTCACATAGAAAATGTAATTTCTATACCACAGCCGTCGTGTAGCACCTTTCAAAAGGGATCTACTACCGAGAGATGATCCATATACATTTTAGCTGCTGTTAGTACTACTTACCTGTTGTGTTACACAGTCTTTAAAATGTAGTTTACCCGCAACCACTCCAGTAGTGCTCAATGTACCTGTACTTCTTAAAATGTTAATGTTTTACTGTTTAATAACTTAGACTATATTTTATTATTTTTCCCTTGCACTCAGTGACCAAAGCTATACACACACATAGACACATACATATATATACACATATATACACCTGTGTGTATTCTGCTAGTATATATACATATGTATATGCTGGGGGTGCCAAAATCCATCAAGGAAGAAAGATGAAAAACATTATTTGTACAAATTCTTAATTTATCTATCCATTCCTAAATAATTAAATGGGCAGGGTATTTCGTATCAGTGCAATACGCTGCTTGTTAAAACGGATGACTTCCGCTCTTACGTGCAAGTCTGCGTGGGTATTATGAACTATCGTATCTGTTCAAGTTCTATTTAAATTTTAAATATAATTAATTTTTATTTAGTCGACAGAAATATCTTTGGTAGGAATGTAAGTCGAATTTAGTCATCATTGCATAAATTTTTCTTCACCATAAAAAATTTAGAAAACTAAATTCGACTTACATTCTGTCGACTAAATAGAACTTAGTTACATCCAAATAGAACTTGAAAAGATATATTTTTTAGAATCTGATTGCGCATTTTAGATCGACTTGACGCGTACTACATCGAGCCTGCGTGGTATTGTGCTTTCGCTTGCCTGTTTCAATAAGTCACCGTCGCTTCTCTCTTACTTTTTTACCGTTCATTTAATCATGGCTAGTCGCGAAAAAAATAGAAGATGGAAGGAGGATTACACTGAGTATGGCTTTACCAAAACAATCATTGATGGCGAAAAAAGTATCCATTATTCATAAAGCTTCAATTGGTGATCTGTCTTTCTGCGTTAACCTCATATTTTTTCATACTTCTCAAACCAAGGGGGTGCAAAATCGGCCTTGTCCGTCACAGGGGGTGCGAGGGTAAAATTAATCGGGAAGCGCTGATATATATGTATGTGTGTTTGTATACATCTATATTAATAAAAGGCAAAGCCCTGACTGACTGACTCACTCACTACTAATTCTTCAACTTCCCGTGTAGGTAGATGGCTGAAATTTGGCAGGCTCATTCTTGCCTTCTCAATTGTGTAATGCGTTTTTTGTTCAGCGCTCTTTGGAGCTCTTGCTTGTTGTCTGCGTACTGTGTTCATAGTCAGTTCACGTGAGCTGCTCGGAGTACATGCATCGAAGGTTCTCAGCTTGTGGTTGTGCTATCTCGTGCAATCTTGTGATGTCCATGGCTTTATTTAATGTTGGCTAAGACCCGGCACTTAAAAGTTTCTCTTGCACTTTCGCTGAGTTTGTGCCAAACACTAGTCTATCCCTGATCATCTCATCTTCGTTTGCATAAGCACAGTCCTTCACCCACGAATATTTAGATGCAGCGTGTCTATTGGATTGCTGCTGACGGATGGCCTTATATGGGCAGGCACTCAATTACGTGGGAGGCATGATGATGGGGGACGCAACTCCGCCTCTCATGGTGACCGAGCTGCAGGCTATGGCCGTATATGTGTACGTAAGTAGGTTCCAGTTATGACTGTTACATGTAGAATTTCGAAATGAAACCTGCTTAACATTTGTAAGTAAGCTGTAAGGAATAAGCCTGCCAAATTTCAGCCTTCTACCTACACGGGAAGTTGAAGTATTAGTGAGTGAGTGAGTCAGTCAGTCAGGGCTTTGCCTTTTATTAGTATAGATACATACATACATACATACATACATACATATATATATATTAGTGTGTTTCATAGTTAATTAAAAAAATTAGATACAGAATATTTCAGAATACATGCATACTGAACAAACATAAATATGAAAAAGGGTTATTTTTAGGTAGTATAAGAAAGTAGCCAATTCTTGATATACTAAGGAAGTACAGTATAGAATGATATAAACATTCATAAGTATCAAAACTTCCATGCATTTAAAAAATAGCAGTGAATACAACCAAAAATCATTTCCCCAAGAACCAATTAATTTTGGCAAAGAAACACTAATTTACATGTCTATAAATAACTGGTACACACATTTCCATCAATAATTAGATGTTAAAATCACCTCAAAGCTAGAAATAGTAATTTATAAGCTAAAAAGGAGGAACTTCTGAAAATGCATTAATAAATACAGCATAAGTTCCACATATTTACTTGGATATTGGCACAATTTCACTACATCCATTTCATACAAGTATGTTCCAACCTCTTCCTCCTATACATGTAACCAGTTTGTTCTTTTTTTTTTTCAGTCTCACACTTTCAGTGTGTCTCTTTCTACATACACTGCGTGTATTCTATATATCTTTGATTTAGAGTTAACAATATAATAATTTCTTTATTTCAAACATAGTATATTTGGGGAAAAAAAAGTTTACATCACATTACCCACATAATCAGGGAGTGGTACTCACACTGGCAGACTACCACTTTATGCAAGTCCACACCATTAAAGGAGGTCTGCTTACTTTCTACCTAAAATGCAATCCAAGCCAAATTAGCAGCCATCTGGGCCCAGATGGGTAATATGTTTCCACAAAGAGACAAACAGAGCCCTGTAGAATAATGAAACAATTAACCTTTGGAGATTGGAAATGGTGTTATCAATGATTAGTGATTAGAGAAAGGCACCTGTGTTAAAATGGATTGCTTTCATTACCATTATTGACTTGTGATCCTGCCTTTTGTGTTCATGGCCAAGTCAGTGTTTTGTTTTGATGAAACTTTTAGCAGACACTCTAGATTTCTTATAATGGATTCACCATGGTATACATTTTTGGCAATCACAAATATAAAGTGAAGCACAAAACATATATTAACAGATGGTACCCATGAGAAAACATACCCACTTGTTGACATAAAAGAACCTAAACCTCAGAAATCAAGTGTTATATAATATTAATATGAGCTCAATAAAGGTCACCAGTTTCATAGGGACATATCAAGTAAATTACAAAGCTGGAACTTTTAAAAGCTGAGCTGTATTAAACAATCAGTTTTTTTTCATTCACTCCATTCAACTGTAAATACCAATTGATAGCTTGATCCATCTGACACCTAAATGTATTGATTTGTGCAAGCCTATATTGGTCATGAATGTGTACCAAGATGGAGGTGGAGGGCGTGAGGTCCAGAAAAAAGCTGAGGAATATATTTTTGGATATGGTGTCAGATAATATGAAAAGAAAGGGTTTCAACCTTATGGAGACTGACTATCATGAATAATGGAATAAAAGGTTTTTTGGGGGAACAACTATCCAGGGGAAATGGTAAATAAACCTGTAATGATTAGTGATGAGGATGATAAATTAAAAAGGTGCAGCTTTTCGTTAAGTATGTAGTTTGGGAGCTTCAGAGCTACATCTCTGGTGTGTACTGTATATTGTTTACTTCTACGTCTTACATAAGTCATTTGTCATGCACAACATTGCTTTGCAGCCTGGTGTGGCACTACTGTGATTGAAATCAGCACTTCAAATTCTTACTTCACAATTCTGTACTGCTTTCATATAAACGTGTACCAAATGTCCTAAATTAATTTAGAATGACCTGGAGAATCCGTGCTATAAAATATGCAATGTACTGTAAATTGTTTTTATTCTAAGCTGTGTTTTCAATTGCAATTTGAAGCTGCCAGATATTTTTTTGGTGGGGGTATACAATTAATTTTGTGTAAACATGCTCCTCAAGCATGGATATCTTTAATTTTGCCTATCTCTCCAGATTATTTGTTTTAGCCCTGAAACCATAAAAGGATTATTCTGTGGCAACACAGATTTTACACTGAGAAAGGTAGTAAGACCATTTAAAAGGACTTCTGCTCTGAAGCATCATGGTACATTGTTTTTCGATATTTCAGAACATTAATAAGTTAATCACTTACTCACCTCAAACTCTTCTGCTATTTTGGGTCCTTCAAGGAAAAGACGTGTGTTGAGGCACTCTACAGGACCAAACTGTGAATTAAACTCCTTAAACTCATCAAACACTTTGGGGTACATAGCAGCTGACATGACATCCTCAGGAGTGATGTCTTCATGATGTTTTTTCTTCAGTTGTTGTTCAAGTGTTTTAAAATCCATAGCTGGGAGAGAAGCCCCTGGGCGTCCTTCTATGCGAGGAAGGTCTTTCAGAACCTTAATTAAGCAAAAATACCAATTATTAATTTTGTTCACATTATGTAGATACATAACTGAGCCATTAGATGGAAACAAGAAAATAAAAAGGCCAAGAAATAAAACATCACACAGCCATTTCCAAGTAAACACCTTTATCCATTTTTATAACTTGGTTAATCCTATAAAAAGTCACAGGTACTTGTAGCATAAGGGGCAAAGCAAAGAAAACCAGAAAAAAAAAAACCTGGAGAAGACACTAATCCATCACACAATCTAATTGAAAGGTGGATTTGCTAGGAAACAAACCTAGGCCCCTGTGCCCGTATTTATCAATCATGATGTTCTAATGTTCTAATGACAGAAGAGGAAAACTGTCCTAACTGGCTCAAAAACCTCAGAGTGAAGCAAATTTGGTCCCACTCCTAATTGTAGCAATAAAATAAATTTTATCAAATTTTCTAATTTATGAAACTACTTCTAACTTTAAAAGGATTTAGGAGAGTTTGTGAGCAGTCCTAATTCACAAGGAGCTGCTAAAAAATGGCGCTCAGGCAGAGATTGGCATACACATTCCAAAAAAGGCAGGATGTTTTGTAAATGCAGGACAACAACAAACTCATAAAAATATATTGATTGATAGAGATGAAATTAAATTCATAATAAATCATGTACTTTACATGATCGCTTTATTTCTGCAGACAAGCCATGCAGTTTTTGCCCAATTAAAAAAAGTGTTGGTAACATAACGTGTAAAACGTGGCTTTGCAATATCAATAATTTGGGTATATCACCACCAACCTATTCTCGAACTTCGTGCCAGACATTGAATGCCCTTATGACACGAGGTAACATACAGATTCATAAATTTCCCCAACACTCCTAATGTAAAGATCATTGCCGCCAGTGTGGATAAGCACGAAATACACAAATCATAATTGATATCACAATATAAATATACATAAATTGTACAGTTGCAGCCAGCATATTACCCTGAAGTGGTACAGGATGGGTGATTGTCGCACAAGTACAGAAAGCTCTTCATTCCATGAAACCCAGGTACATTCGTGCTATATTTCACTTGCAGGGTGTTGGGTAAACAGAGCCTTGCAGAAAAAAGGGGGATCACGGAGAAAGACATTGGCACATGACTTTGGTAAACGACCAGGAACACTGGTAAATTGAACATGACTTATGGCCATGGCTACTTTCAATACAACTGGTACTTTATGATGCATTTCCTGTGGCCATAACATTGGGAAGGTGATTCTTCTGAAAGTACAGTTGTGGATCATTCATTGTTAAATAACATGTCCATTATTATTATATTTATTTCTTACTCTCAAACACAAACTCTCAACTTCTTGCTAGGGGCAGGTGTAGGATGCTTCATACAGTAAATACTTTTTATGTACTACTCTGAGGTATAGCAAATAGGTATGACAAATTCTTACTCTAGTCAGAATTTTAGTGCAATCTGTATGCTGAAGTCTGAGACACATAATAAATATGGGCCCTGGACTGGTTAGGCCAGGGGCCGGCAACCTAAGGCTTGTGAGCCACCTGCGGCTCTTTAACTACGTAACTATGGCTTTTCCCAGAACGACAGACATTCACAGTTTCATTTCTTAACATATTATTTGATAATACTTTTGTAAAGATAAATAATTTATTTACAGGTTAATATTTTTCACTTTGATATTTCTTTAGCTATATGTGAATCAGGCAGTCCCTCGCGTCTCTGTTGCATTTAACCTCTAAACTGCATAATCTACATCTTCCTCAAAGTCAATTTGTTCGAAGAGATTACGTCTTCAGTCAAAACGTGTTTCTCCAGAGTTTTCTTCAGTACCCGAGACTGGACGTACGCTTCAGCGTTTATTGTGATTCCTAATTCCCTCATATACATTTTGTGGTTAATCGTCACCATGCCATCCCAGATCTTGATAAACATTATAAAATTTTCTCCTATTTATAAATTATAGCCAAGTCAGTTTGGACTGGTGAGTACATCTTGCACTGTTTGTTCAGCACAGTTATATTAGTGAAGTGGAGAGTGAAAAGCAGACAACTGCAGAGCTGAATAAACTTTACTCAAGAAGGATAGGTGAGGGTGAAGGCTACTGAACTATCCATCCATCCATCCATTTTCTAACCC
Source organism: Polypterus senegalus (assembly GCF_016835505.1). NCBI lineage: Eukaryota > Metazoa > Chordata > Cladistia > Polypteriformes > Polypteridae > Polypterus > Polypterus senegalus. Next base: position 76,588,627 of record NC_053164.1, read on the forward strand.
GCTGAATCCAAACACAGGGTCACGGGGGTCTGCTGGAGCCAATCCCAGCCAACACAGGGCACAAGGCAGGAACCAATCCTAGGCAGGGTGCCAAACCACCGCAGGACACACACAAACTCACCCACACACCAAGCACACACTAGGGCCAATTTAGAATCGCCAATCCACCTAACCTGCATGTCTTTGGATTGTGGGAGGAAACCGGAGCACCCAGAGGAAACCCACGCAGACACGGGGAGAACATGCAAACTCCACACAGGGAGCTACTGAACTATGTTGTAATTTTAGTCACCTTTGTGCAGCTATGCGTTCAAGTGATTTAAACGGAGACAGAAAACTTTATGGGTCTTAACATGTCTAATTTGCAATTATTCAAAAAAAAAAAAATCAAATCTCAAATGTCACTTTTAGGGTGCTTTCACACCTACAGCATTTGGTGTGCACCAAACGTGTTTGGTCCCTTGGTTCGGTTCGTTTGCGTTGATGTGACTGCAATCTCAGTACTTTGGTGCGCACCAAATCAATCGATCCGAGACCTGCCTGAAGGGGTGGTCTCGGACCGCTTTATCCGCTCTACTTTGGTATGGTTCGTCTGGTGTGAAAGCAACCAAAACCAAATCTGACGAAATGGTGTAATACTACATTTTTTCTTTATGTCACTGTATCTGGACAATACTGTTATGAGTTTTATTCACATGTGCATGTTAACTGTGGCACACAGAGGCTCAGCAGTTAGAATTGCTGACCAAGCATTGGATTAGATAGCCAAAGACAACTGGAGGCTTGTATAGTCAGCTTAAACACAGGTTAGGGTATTTCTGTCCTCTATAAGCACAAACCTTCTTTCCTTCTTGGGAGAATGAGAATCGACATGTAAGCACTATGATATTTCTGTATTTTGTGGGAGAGGAATTCAGCCCTTGTTCGGAGACGGAGAAGACCAGCAGATGAAGCAAGAACCATATAAAAGGTCTGGACAGTGGCCAGACCCTTCGAGGCTGTGCCAACACAGGTGTTGGAAACCTCCCAGCGTAGGGACGGAAAAATGGCTGACTGTGTTGATCCAGATTCCCACCTGGATAAAGTCTGTCCATATGCCTCCTCGTCTGTAACTGCGTAAAACGTCAGTAAATGTAAGCTAAAAGATATTTTGTCTCATGTGATTCTTGTACCGCGTAATCACTATGGGAGGGATATCGCCTTTTCTGGTATATTATGATATTGTTTAATTATTTAATAAGCCACAATATTAAAAGAACACATTTCCAAGAGAGCTAATGCCTCTGCAGGAAACATAATGGCGTAGTCGGCAGGATTGTGGCTACATTAATAATTATATTATTATATATTAATTATAATATTTTATATATATATTAAACATATGCTTACACTGATGAATGGGAGGCTCGGTAATAATATTTGATATATATATTTCGATTGGTTGCGCGCACGGTCATGGACTCCGGCCGAGAATTAAAAACTGCCTTAACATGCCTGGCCTGATTAATTTATCCCATCAAAAGACAAGAGGCGGACTTGTCAAACTCGGCACAGTGCATGAGGCTGGAAAGAAAGCCCGACATCTGTCGGCGAATCGTGGTAGCGTCTGCTACCTACGGTATGAGAGTGAACTTTAAGGTTGGACTTTTAAGTTTAACGCATAAGTGGGACTAAAATTGGACAAAATAAATGGAATACAACAAGATTGAAACTGATGGCACGAGACTGGCTGTCCAGTAAAATGAAACGGCACTCACAGGGGCAGCACAGATTAATTAATGGCCGTACGAAGCCCAAAATCTACCTAGAAAAGTAAATGCCGTGTTGGGAAACACGTATTTACAATAAATTACATCGCTAGCCTTTAGAAAACAATATTGAAGGCTATAAAGAACGGCGCGTTATTGTATATTAGTTGCGGCAGGCAGACAAGACATGCAGGCATTGCACTCACCTTGCCGTTTGCGTGGTAATCAGCGGAGCTGAAAAACTTAAAGATGAAATCAAAGCAACAGCGATAGAATCCATAACGTCTCAATCACGATCGCTAAAATAATTTGTAGAAATCTTTAATGGCATCCAAGCAGCTCGATGCAAAAATACAAGCTTCGTCCACGTGTTACAAGCAGTCTAAAAGACGCCAGCTGTTTCTATCAGTCTACCTACAAGGGTAAAGGTTAAAGGTTTTGGCAAAACCCCCACCTATTTTGGTACTTTTAAGAAATTGCCGTGTGTTTAAACACACAGAAATAATTAAATTACCTTTTAAATATAGCTTAAATAACGAACATACTTTATAAGCTAATGTTTAAAAAGAATTTGTAAAACGGTGTACACATATAGCTAAAATGCAAAAGAGCTCGAACAACAAAGTGGAAAAAGAATAAATACATTTGGGGTTAAAACTTACAATAAGAACAATTGGTTTAAAGCAAATCAAAAAAGAATGTCTCCACTTTTGTTTAAAACTTATAAACGTGCAAAACATTTTTTCTTTTAAACCCTGATCAAGTTTAAAGGAAAAATACTCTTTAATAATACTAAATAATAAGGGAGACAAGTTCTCACGGATATGTAGCATGTGCCCGATTGTGCATGAATGGAGGTTATGTATTTTGGGAACTCTTAAGGGAATGTATGGTGGCGCAGTGGTTAGCACACTTGCCCGGTGATATGAGATAAAGGTTCAAGCATGTATGTTTTCCTTGTTAAGTCAGAATATTCTTTGTGACCGCATAACTTTTCTGGGAACACTTTCTTGTTGTGGAATTGTGCTGCGTGATTTCCTCGCGTGGATTTTCTTGTTGTCGCAGAATTTACGGATCGCCACGGGTAATACGTTACCCTCGTTTGACGCTGAGTCGTATGTTCGCCACGAAAATTCCATGATCTGGAAAATAGCGCGTATGAAACTGAGGTAAGAAGCATTCCTAATATTTTCAGTAATATCAGCTTGCGGCCTGAGATGTTGTTTGATTAATAATAAGCATGAAGGAAAAGACGTGCTTAAGTATGTTGCATGGTGAAACCCTATAGATAAACAAAAAAGCACAACCTCGAGTGAGTTTATAGCACGTGTGCTAGAAATCGAGAACTTTATTCTGTGAATGAAGTATTGTTGTAAAGAGAACGTGAGTATGTGAATACATGTGAAAGAATGAAGCAATTGCCAAATACTGTGTGTAGAAATGACTGAAACGAGTGAAGGTTGATTGTCTGTTCTCTAGTGAACGAATTTCTGCTTTAGCTAAGTAATTCTACTTGGACATGAAGCAGAGTTTAGAATCTAGAAAAGAAAATAAAAGACGAATAAATTATTTTTATTCAGAGTCTGGGGTGGCAGATGCGTGTTTATGTCATTTGTAAGTCTGTCTTTCTATGTTCGTCAGCTGACTAAGAATGTTAAACTGTAGAAATGGGAGACGTCCCATATAAGAATATTCAAAGTTAAATGTAATACATGTGAATATCAATAGTGATCATGACTGGTGATTGATAACACAATCTGTGCCTGGTCTGTGTTTTGAAGCCTGCAAACAGATGCAGAGTTTAAATAACGCCATGACTTATTGACCTCGACGAATCTCAGAATAGCTTGTAACATGGTCAGTTAAAGAGAAGAATTTTCAAATCTGAATTTCATGAAAAGTGTTATAAGCATAAAAGTTGCATTTAAAATCTATAGATGTTCTTGTTCTCCAGATTCAGCAAATCCAGTGACCAACGGATGGAAAACAAACTATGTTTTATACAAGTTGCAAAAAATAGCTTAATAGCAAGTTTGGGCATAGCAATTAGAAATAATCTAATCGTAGGATAGTGAATATTTATCAATCATAAATTAATGAATAGCAGCTATTAGAATAATTTTCTTGCATGCTGATTTAGTGCAAGTGTTAAATGTTTTAATGAAAAATGCAAACAAATGAACACTAGACTGATTTCATTCTTTGAAAAACAGTATAGAGGGTTTACATATTTTGATGTATGACAAATGATTATTATTATTGTCACTTCAGTAATTACAGACTGTATTAGAATTGAAATACATTTATTGATTTGTCTCTGTAAGTGATTAATTTTAGGAAGAGTTGTTATTGCATCAATGTATTAGGTTAATGCTCAGTGATAATGCACATAGCAAAATGGATTATTCAGTTATACATTAGAACCATTGTATATAACATCCTGTTATAAGTTAAGACACTTGGATAACTGAGGCAATGTGTTAATTTTGTGTAATGTATGATCCTACTGAAGAAACATTGTCACTAGCATAGTTTAAATGTATTACTCTATTTCTTACTGTTATTTTATGAGACTGAACTGCGGGTCTAGAATTGTCATTTATAATGCTGCATTTGTATGATACATATGATTGGGAAATAATTGCTTTATGTTATGTATTTGCTCTACCTTCCACCCTTCGCTAGTTTAGCATCGCAAGTAGCTTAATTAAGTTTAGCCATTAAATTTAGTGGTTAAAGCCTCTCCATTCAGTGGTAAAGTTTTATGAATGAAGTAACAGGTGGTGTATACACAACGAAGATTTACAGAGACTGTACTGCGCTAATGACTTTTAATCTGTTGCACATACCTGAGAATAGCTGGTGAAGAAACACTTGCTTTCCAGAGGGAACGGAGTAAAGAACTAAAGAAAGATTGCAAGTCCAGCTACTCAGATTTGATGCCATGAACTAAGACAAGTTTTATGGACTGTGGCAGGGACAGGCTGTGGCCACTGAGGTGATGTGACAGCTGTTGAAGGCTCCCATGAATGACCACTGAATACAGTGCAAGCTTAGAGGGAAGTGCACCTCTGCTAAAAGGGACAGTCACCATGTGTTCATCTTATGAGCTCCCTAATGATAAAAGGACTGTTTACTTTCTGTTCCAGTAACAACAAACTTTAGTGCCTTGAAGCAGTCACACTTTGTTCAGACGGATCTGCAAAGTTACCAATCTGCAAAGCCACCAAGAAAGAGACTTTGTTAACAAACCACTGAGTTGGACAAGGCATATATATAGCAAGTCTAGGAATATACTTGAAACTATTATAAGAAGGGCTCAAAGGTATGAGGATATGCATGATTTATCAATGATGTGAACTTGTAAATTGGTAACTTGGAATAGAACATCTGATAGTGAAGTTGGGGAGGATAACAGATAGTGAATGAACAATTATGCAATAATACTAGTTAAGAACAATTAATAATCATAGCAATGAAGCTAGAATAGCATCTGAGTTATGTTACAACTATTGTAACTCATAAAGGGATCAGACATCAAAGGGTGGGCACATCTAGCAACATATTGAAGCTAGAAATGATAGAAGTGCCAAAGAATAGTGTAATCCATCAAGATGCTATATAGGATTGTAATATAATCTGATGCTATGACACCCACTGCATGAATTCAGTAATATGTAGACACAACACAGACTATGTAAGAAATAACAGGGCAAAAATCTCCACTAACACCATTGATGAGATATCACTACTTGATAACAGCATGTTAAATGTAACTGTTTGTCCATGTTTACGCTGGTTTTAGATGAATGGTACAGAAGCTATAGTGATACTACATCTCACATGTCCAAAATGACTTGAAATATTGACACTGTGATGGGGATCAAGTACCTTTTGTTTTGTGGATATGACTTTCAAATATTGTTTTTTGTCACAGATCCAGTGACAAAGGGTGGCTTGTAATACTACATTTTTCTTTATGTCACTGTATCTGGACAATACTGTTATGAGTTTTATTCACATGTGCATGTTAACTGTGGCACACAGAGGCTCAGCAGTTAGAATTGCTGACCAAGCATTGGATTAGATAGCCAAAGACAACTGGAGGCTTGTATAGTCAGCTTAAACACAGGTTAGGGTATTTCTGTCCTCTATAAGCACAAACCTTCTTTCCTTCTTGGGAGAATGAGAATCGACATGTAAGCACTATGATATTTCTGTATTTTGTGGGAGAGGAATTCAGCCCTTGTTCGGAGACGGAGAAGACCAGCAAATGAAGCAAGAACCATATAAAAGGTCTGGACAGTGGCCAGACCCTTCGAGGCTGTGCCACAGGTGTTGAAACCTCCCAGCGTAGGGACGGAAAAATGGCTGACTGTGTTGATCCAGATTCCCACCTGGATAAAGTCTGTCCATATGCCTCCTCGTCTGTAACTGCGTAAAACGTCAGTAAATGTAAGCTAAAAGATATTTTGTCTCATGTGATTCTTGTACCGCCGTAATCACTATGGGAGGGATATCGCCTTTTCTGGTATATTATGATATCGTCTAATTATTTAATAAGCCACAATATTAAAAGAACACATTTCCAAGAGAGCTAATGCCTCTGCAGGAAACAAATGGTATAGTTTAATGCACTTTGGGTATAAGAGATACGGGGTTGAGGGTAAATTTCTTTTCACTTCCTGTTGACTCCATTAAATTTTTCAAGCTATCGACACGCAATGAAATCAAACTGCGGAGAAACGTGGAGTGCCGAAGAAATTAAGTGCCTCATGGATATATGGTCGGATGAGCATATCCAAAAGCAACTGTCCACGACACATAAAAACAGCTGCATTTACGCGCTGTTCAGTAAGCAGCTTAGGGAGAAAGGCTATCCTCGGACACTTGAACAATGCCGTATTAAGAGAAAAAAACTTTGGGCGAAGTATATAGAAGTGCGTGATGCACTTAGCAAAACGGGAAGTTCTGGAAAAGAGAAAGACAAGTTTCCCTGGTGCCGATGGGCTTCGCGGTCTATTTTGGTTCGTTTAGAACAAGGCATATGTGAAAGCAAACCGTACCCACGTCCGTTTACTACATTGTAACATTTTTCTGACTGGTGCGGACTAAAGCAATCGAACTATAGGTGTGAAAGCACCCTTTAACAAAGCGCATTTGGAGAAGAAAGAAAAAAAAACTGACAGAATTAAAGTAAAATATGCAACAATCAGTTTTACTGTTTTTCGTTAGATTGCAAAGGATAGAAATCCTTTCACAGATGGAGAATATGTACAAAAAGAAAATGACGGGTAAAAATAAAGGCTTTGTTACCCTCTTTAAACAAAACTACTTTTGGTTACAGAAGACTTGAAAAGTAGAAAACTGTTAATTTATTGATCGCTTCAAAAAATTTCAGAGATGAAAAGTTCACTGTTTCATTCTAGACAAAACCACTCGTGGCAAATGTCAGTCAAAAGAATTTTTTCATTGTTTCCTAGAACCGGCAGAGCTCACTTTGAACTACAACTAACAAATTTGATAAGCAAAGATTTGCAGTCTTCAAAATTTACATCTTTACAAGTGGAGCTAGAAAACCTGGAAAAAGAAGAGGCGACTTTAACCATGAATTACAAATGGACGAAACTTTCCAATTGTTGAAACGAGAACCAACTGATTTTCAAAACGTGGAAAAGCCTTTCAGACTATTATTGTCAACTCAAAATAGTCGTCTTTGGAATTTTGATGATTTTTGGGTCCACTTATTCTTGTGAACTTACGTTCTCCAACAAGAACAAAATCAAATGCAAGCTAAGAAATCAGCTTAATGATGTAATCTTGGAATCATGTTTAAAATTGAAGACTTCAAACTACTCAACAAACATTTTCCTTTATTTCCTATAAGTACTTGAAGTTTTTTTTGTGTTAAAAGCATATATACTCATATCGCGTTAAAAAGTTGTATCTCAAACCCCCTTCTCTACCTATTGCTGCTCTTTGTAAATCTTGGGTCAAACAATTTAAATAAAATGGCTCTTTGCCTTAAAATGTTGCCGACCCCTGAGTTAGGCATAAGGACCAGCCATTTTGTCATGGCTGTGCACTTTATTTTTTTTTTAAATAAATAAATTTGCAAAACACACTTGGGAAATAGATAACTTCGCATTTTAGGACTGTGGCATCTTAAAGCAGTAAACAACAATATTCTGAAAATTCTAACCTAACAATTGGAAAACCAGCTTCAGACAGCTGAGTTAATCACACTTTCGATGATTATGCAATTGATAATATAAGCATACGTATTGCAATGGCAAGAACTCTTACATCAGCTGACCATTATTACGGAGTGAGTAATGGTATGAGCTGACATTCCACATTTAAATGCATCATTGCCAAAGTCACAAGATCATCATTCAAATGTGGCTATAGCAAGAGGTCCTCCTAAAGACAGCAAACTATCTGAAAGTGCAATGAAATAGGCAGAAATCATCTAGAAAACACTGTGCAATGTGACAGCATTATTAAAATTGGTCTTGGAGAATCTTGTCCCTAAATTTAAAAATAATGAAATTTAAATAGGTTACATTTGCAAAGGAAATTTTAACTACAATATACAGAAGATGGATTTAGCTCTAATTAACTACTCATTCCAGATCTCCATTAACCATAAAGGACATAAAGGCACAGTTGAGCCTTGAACAACATTCAGGTTGGTTATCTGAAGGTTGCTGAATTCATCGTAGACTGTCCAAAACAGCCAAAATTAAACACAACACTTGAACTCAACCTTCAAGTTTCTTATGCTCCCTGTGATATTTTCCTTGTGTGTTTAACATTTGTTTGCATATAATTGACTTTTTATTTTAAATCTTTTTCTTGTTGTTTGTTTTGGAAAACTAAATCTCTGCCATTTATTGGCATCACACTGTCACAAGACCTCTGTGACTTTTTTTTTTATTTTTTTTTTTTAATTAAAGATAGGACACAAGACAAAAGAGGTAGTAAAACCCCAGTGTACAATATTTGTGTCTGTTTACTATGATACAACACAAATTAAAAGGATTCTTGCAAACTGCAACCACCTTCATCAGCCATAAGGTGGTGTCACATTAGGTGAGATTTCCAGGGACTTTCAGTCATAGCTTTCATTTACATAATTTTGGCAAGTTGGAGGTGGTCGGTGGCACATTCCCATGAAGTTGATCGCCTAATGTGACACACCCAACGACTGACTCCAACTAGCCCATGTCTCGCTTTGATAAATCAAACCGATTTGATTTTGTCTTTAGTCATAGGGGCAGGCTCTGTGTGCATGATGGCTGAGAGCAAATGAATGCTCATCCAAAAGTATAGTGCATTGAATGTAGCGAAGAGAAATAAGAAACGTGTATTTTGAACTTCACAAACAGAGGAGAGGTCAGTCTTTCTGATATCTCATGTTTTACATACAATGATATAATAGGGAGTGTATGGGATGGAAGCTGAACTAGTAAATTTAAATTTTTAAACCCATTAACCCTTCATACAGCTCCTGCTCCATCAGGTAGCATGTTAGCTGTTGCAATTAGAGTCAAGTACGACTGTGCTGGAAGACTGGAATGCAGTCATTAAATGTGACATGATCAGCGATTTTCATTCATTTAAAAGTGACTTGATTCTCTCAATGACTGCAGTCAGCAAATCGGAGATACCTTATGACTGGAAGTTGCATAATGCAACATTACCTTTAGAAGAACAAAGCCATGGAGTGTATCAAGATGCATATAATTTTATCAATCTAACTGAACCATTTCTGTGTTGCACCTGCTCTCTTTCTAGTCTACAGTTTCACCATTCCTCCATTTCACTTTTTGTTCAGAGAACTTATCGATGACTATAATTCAGTTTCTAATTCTGATGACTGGTAACCTGCAATTGTTAAGAGGGACGCCAAACTCCCTCCAAATTATTATCTTCTACGGATAGCCTCCCAACCAAATTCATTTTAAGTGTGAGCAGTACTAAATTATTGTTCACATAAAGTCTGAGAACTTTTAGTGAGTTAACCCTACCAAAAGAAAACAAGCATTTTTGAATAAGCAAATTTTTAGGCTTTATAAAGAGTACAAGGCCTCTTTCTATGTGGGACTAACAGGATTTATTTTAAAAATATATTATGACAGTATTGTGTCAATTTCCAGTCAACTTGTACATGCATTTCTTGTGATTCATTCACTGTAGTTACTTATCAAATGGGTTAGATATGTCTTAAAATTAAACCTTAGGTGGATACTCTAAAGCTCTATACTAGATCAGGATCATGATCTAAATACTCCATACAAATGCTCATTTCTTAGAATATATCATAGGGCTTTTCTCTTTTTAATATTGTTTTAATCATACTTGATTTGTAATTATTGTAGTATGCACTAATATTTTAAGTAGAAGTGAGGAAAATAAGAATTAGTTGAACAGATCTTGCACTTTGCTTTTAAAATAGCTTTTGCAGCTTCTCAAGGCCCATGCTGCCCTGGCTACTTACTCATGATTCTGGAACAGCAGCATTAAAAGGTTTTCGCCTGGTTCATTTTGTGGATGTTTTTTCTACAAATTCAGGCTACACATTTGCTCCTATCTTATTGCTTCTTTGTCTTTTCTTTTTGCTTTTGTTAATACCCTTATGATTAATGATCTTCTACAGGCTGACATCCAGCGGGTAAGAGTGAGCACACAAAGACAGAATGAAGACCTGACCTAAACTGGTGATGCCCTCTTTGAGAGAAACATCACTGTACAACAAACTCTCTTCCCTTTTCTTTTTCAACTGTTATTTTTGAATCCCATTGTACTGTGGATGTCAGTAATTCCAATGTGATGTTAATGAAGTAAGTGTATCAGCTGGTTTTGAGTGCGAAGAACGTTGTATGACTTTTAAACAAGAACATATTAAACAAGTACATATTTTCAAATTAACATTTAGACTCTGCAGATAGTCTTTGCAGTGGATGGATGTTGATGTAGGACACGTAATGTGTCTAGGATGGTTTACTTGAATGCAGTCTGAGGTCAGGTAGATTTTGAAAATTTTCCAATAATAAAAAAATTTGAAAACTCTCGGCATTTGGTAAACTCTCATACAGTTGCACACATTTGGGAATTGAAAATTCCAGTTGTAACTAATACCAACACTAGACTGCATAATACAATAGTAAGAATGCAACAAGTAGTAGAACATCAAAACAGCCATTCTCAGGACCAAATGATGTTAGAATGTAGGCAACAAACAAAGGTTGGGAGAGCCCCAGGGTGTGTCTCAAGGTTCTCAAAGTACTAGTATCCATCACATTACGTCACTTTTTAACCAGTGTAATCAAGTAATACACTGTATTCAGTAAATCCTAAAACATTTACCTTATGGCTGCCATAGATTTAATTTGTTTTGGTACTGTATATAGTGCCTATCACTGGAGCCATCACAAGTGTTTTAAAATGCAGAACACAACACGTTAATAAAAAGAATGTTAAAATAAACATAGAAATTGAAACATTAAAAGGAAAGGCACCATCTTTACCCACCCATATTAATTATAAAGCCACCAATCATTTGCTTTACATTTGCCGGTCAGTGAAGTGCAGGAATGAGAGACTTCTTAGTCTAAGTGAATGAGTAGGTTGAAGAAACATATTTTCAAAGGACAGAAGCACTGCATATGTTTACAAAGTATACTACAGCCTACTTTCACTAGTAATTGACATGTGGAAACTCTAATTTAATTTCCATATAATTTGCACTTCCAAGCCCTGTTTCATTTATACACCTTTATTTTGTTTTACATATCAGTCATCTCCATCACACCACTTACAGATCTCATTCCAGCATATAATTTATACTGTCACCCAATGTTTCACCTTTACTTCATATGTTTGCTCCATATCAGCTTCACCTTCTTAAACTTGCTTACAAACCATTTTTGCTTGCTAAAGAATTTTTTTAAATTTGTTTGAGATTATTCCTTTTCATCTGTAAACTTAAAGCTCAGAGTTAATTATAACAAAGGAAATATATTGGAAATATTGTAAAGTGTGGCCAAGTTGCATGCTATTTTATTAAATATTGATTTGCGGGTATGAAAAAAAAAAAACTGTCAAAACATAAAATCAGGAAAGGTTTATGTAACTTCAGATCTAACATAAAAACAAAAGGAGGAAAAAAAAAAGAACAATCTAAATATGCTTTATTAATTTTAATGATTAAGACTTATCTGCTTTTCTGTTTGCATGACCAGTCACTGCATTAGCAGTTATTTGATCTGCAATTTTAATACGATAAGGAATTTGCTTACTAGAAGGTTCTTTAGCTTTGCAGACATAAAAGACAAAAGCATAATCGGATATTCAAGAAACCAACTTTGTTATTGTCTTATTTGCCTTAGAAAAAGTCAGCATGCAACATTAAGATACAGTGGTGTGAAAAACTATTTGCCCCCTTCCTGATTGCTTATTCTTTTGCATGTTTGTCACACAAAATGTTTCTGATCATCAAACACATTTAACCATTAGTCAAATATAACACAAGTAAACACAAAATGCAGTTTTTAAATGATGGTTTTTATTATTTAAGGAGAAAAAAAATCCAAACCTACATGGCCCTGTGTGAAAAAGTAATTGCCCCCTGCACCTAATAACTGGTTGGGCCACCCTTAGCAGCAATATCTGCAATCAAGCATTTGCGATAACTTGCAATGAGTCTTTACAGCTCTGGAGGAATTTTGGCCCACTCATCTTTGCAGAATTGTTGTAATTCAGCTTTATTTGAGGGTTTTCTAGCATGAACCGCCTTTTTAAGGTCATGCCATAGCATCTCAATTGGATTCAGGTCAGGACTTTGACTAGGCCACTCCAAAGTCTTCATTTTGTTTTTCTTCAGCCATTCAGAGGTGGATTTGCTGGTGTGTTTTGGGTCATTGTCCTGTTGCAGCACCCAAGATCGCTTCAGCTTGAGTTGACAAACAGATGGCGGACATTCTCCTTCAGGATTTTTGGTAGACAGTAGAATTCATGGTTCCATCTATCACAGCAAGCCTTCCAGGTCCTGAAGCAGCAAAACAACCCCAGACCATCACCCTACCACCACCATATTTTACTGTTGGTATGATGTTCTTTTTCTGAAATGCTGTGTTCCTTTTACGCCAGATGTAACTTCCAAAAAGTTCAACTTTTGTCTCATCAGTCCACAAGGTATTTTCCCAAAAGTCTTGGCAATCATTGAGATGTTTCTTAGCAAAATTGAGATGAGCCCTAATGTTCTTTTTGCTTAACAGTGGTTTGCGGCTTGGAAATCTGCCATGCAGGCCGTTTTTGCCCAGTCTCTTTCTTATGGTGGAGTCGTGAATACTGACCTAAATTGAGGCAAGTGAGGCCTGCAGTTCTTTAAACGTTGTCCTGGGGTCTTTTGTGACCTCTCGGATGAGTCGTCTCTGCGCTCTTGGGGTAATTTTGGTCGGCCGGCCACTCCTGGGAAGGTTCACCACTGTTCCATGTTTTTGCCATTTGTGGATAATGGCTCTCACTGTGGTTCGCTGGAGTCCCAAAGCTTTAGAAATGGCTTTATAACCTTTACCAGACTGATAGATGTCAGTTACTTCTGTTCTCATTTGTTCCTGAATTTCTTTGGATCTTGGCATGATGTCTAGCTTTTGGGGTGCTTTTGGTCTACTTCCCTGTGTCAGGCAGCTCCTATTTAAGTGATTTCTTGATTGAAACAGGTGTGGCAGTAATCAGGCCTGGGGGTGGCTACGGAAATTGAACTCAGGTGTGATACACCACAGTTAGGTTATTTTTTAACAAGGGGCAATTACTTTTTCACACAGGGCCATGTAGGTTTGGATTTTTTCTCCCTAAATAATAAAAACCATCATTTAAAAACTGCATTTTGTGTTTACTTGTGTTATATTTATTTGACTAATGGTTAAATGTGTTTGATGATCAGAAACATTTTGTGTGACAAACATGCAAAAGAATAAGAAATCAGGAAGAGGGCAAATAGTTTTTCACACCACTGTATATAAATAGTCTTACAATGCACATCTGGAAAAATGTATTGTGGGTTTTAAAAGGAAATGCAAAAGCTACTTTGGAAACAGTCTATGAAAGGTTCCCAGAAAAGAAAAATATCAGGTGCAAGGCCAACTCTGACTATTCCATCACAGGACACAGTCACATGCATACCAGTATAAACTATTCCATTATATACCACAAACACTATTCTGTATTTTGAGGGGACTGCATTCAGTATCATGCAAGGCTACGGTAAACGAGTACAGTATCTCCCAATGTCGCATCCATAAGTTTCTATTAATATTTTTCATAACAAGGTCTACTGTTAATTTAAGTTCATAGTTACACCTTCAACAAACTGAGCTCTCAGAATGTGGACTTACAATTTTTGTGTGCTGCAAATGCGAGCATCAAACAAAAAGCAAATTTTCTGCAGCTATTCACATTTGCTATTAACTAAAGTTTACCAAGTATTATCTACTGCTACCCAAAGGGTAAGTGAATGCATAAAACAAAGCGAGTTTTTAAAGGCAATTTAGAATAGTACACCCTAATCTTTTACTTGCAAGCACTCTAATTACATACTAGACATCATAAGACCTTTAGCAAAATGGACTAAAATAAGATGAATTACGAGGCAAAAAAGCAAAAGAACTTGACAGCAAACATTGCAAAACAAAGCCAAGAGGAAGGGATGCCAGCAAGAATAATAATATATTAAATACACTGGGTATAACCTGTGCTGACAAGAAAAACATCCAAATAAATAATAGATCTGAGATTGAATCTTTCCGTGCTAGAGAATGTCAGACTTGAAGAGTTACTCTGTATATCATAGAAAAGATATGAAACAAGAAGGGAAAGATACATGAGGTTTGGACAGGTCAGCTTGCAAGAAAAACAGTTTATTTTCTCTTAGACCTTCAACACTTTTTTCACTATAATATATATCTTTTTGTGGTGCAGCACATCAAGAGGAAGACTTGGCGAGGAGGGAGAAGTACTTCTATAGTGTTTTTACAGAGACAACTGACCTGCAGTGAAGCATAAAGTTATTCAGCCGCTTTTCTTTACCTCAAAAATGTGCTTTGCTTGGTCTTTAACCTTGTGTATGATATAATTGAAGTAGTAGATGCCATAAGTTTGTCAATAGTACTTACGGCAATCTATAGTCAAACAAGTGTTTGAATAAGTTCTTGGGCAGTAGTTTTAGCTTGTTTTTGAAATTAACATATTTCTATGACAAATATAGATTACATTTTATTTCTGATTTTATAAAGACTAAGAATGTAAAGGAGACTTATGTTTGTATTCCACAGCAGTGTCTTTGGCAAATCTGTACACACTCCACTGTTTAATTAAAATAGTTTTTCCAATACACTAAAGTACAGTGCTGAAAATAAAATTGCACTGTATGACACGGAAAAAATTCTGTAACAATCATCACATGGTAAAGTTTAACATACACTAACTACATATATTAAGAGCACAGTCATTAGGTTAGATCTACTCACCTTGGAGCGTAATGGCTCAGGGAAGCCTCCATGAGGTATCCCAATATAACCCTGAAGATATTCCACTACAGACAATGGGAAAGATAATTCATCAGCCTTTTCTTCCACTTCATGTCTTGTCAGGCTGTTCTGAACCATGAACTGGGCCAGGTCTCCTACAATTTTTGATGATGGAGTCACCTGTAAAGCACAAAAAATAAATGTAATTTTAGTGGATAATTACAACTAGAAAATGTTTACTCAATTGAAACACTACAGGCAATACCTAACAGCAATGGGTGGAAAAAAAAAATGTAACATACGGATTATTCTAGATGCCTTTTCTTTCACGTGTGGTTATATTAATTGGATTTCTTTTTTTTTGCGAATTAATTTTAGCCCATGAAAAAAAGCAAATTTATATTGGAGGATAATGTGCACTCCATTTGTTGGAGGAGTAACTCACAAAATGGTTCAATATTTATTTCATTGAATACTTTTAGGAGGAATTCACTTTTACTTTTTGTTTCAGATTACTCAATAGACACTGCAAGTGGTATGGTGCTTTGGCAGAAATAAAGAAAGAAGTCCAAATCACCAAGATACATTCTGGGTTTTCATTTACACCATGTGCTGTTCAAAGGTTTTATGTACACAACTGGTTGGCATGTGCCTCACAACTACGTGGACAATTTGGTTGAGTTGCAGAAACTGAATTTTAGAGTGCAAACTACCTGCAACATTGACAATGATTGTGTAAATTCTAGGTGAAGTGGATCTACAGTGAATTAATGAAATATCATATCAATTGTCAAAAACTCAGTTACACCAGATCATGGCTATGTGGATTTTCACTGCACAGCAATTTTTTGTACAAGTACAGTACATATTTACAAATTAATATTTAGACTCTGCAGATAGTCTTTTGCAGTGGATGGATGTTGATGTAGACATTTAATGTTCTGTCAGATCACCTATTTGGACATGCATATATGTGCTGCATTGTCTGCCTCTCAGCTCCACAGTCTCACAATGGCGTTTCCGAAATGCCCCACTGATGCATCAGATAAGCGCACCATCCTTGGTCCATATTAATTATATTCAGTAGTACCCATTCGCATGATCTTAGCTCAAACCCAGGCACTTGGGTAGTGTGATTCTTGATGAGGTGGGCATCAGCGGGGTTTGCAGCAATGCAAATTTGTTTCCACTTCTTCTCCTAACAGAACTCATTGCTGGTCAAAGCTGGGTCTACTATCCAGGATGGTTTGTGTGAATGCAATCTGAGGTCAGATAGATTTTAAAACTTTTCCAATAATAAAAAATTTGCAAACTCTCGACATTTGGTAAACTCTCATACAGTGGCATACATTTGGAAATTGAAAATTCCAGCTTAAACTAATACTAACACTAGACTCCATAACATGATAGTAAGAATGCAACAAGTAGAAAAACATCAAAACGGCCCTTCTCAGGACGACAGGATTTAAAATGTAGGCAATAAACAAAGGTTGGGAGTTTGACCCAGGGAGTCTGAATATATGTTTGAATCTTGAATTCCATTGTTTTTATTTTTAGCATTGCTGTTACATGTCTTACTTTTTCTTAGAAGATATTATATACTTAGCTTTATGAAAGATCAAACGAATCAACTTGCCATACACAATGTATCAAAAATAGTCTTTTTGGGGTGGGGTGGGGGACCAAAAACTTAATTCAAAATGTGACGGAGATAGCCTATTTAAATTACTTTTATTAAGCAATTGTGCATTAAAGTAGTGATAACATACTAATATACAACAATTGAATAAATGTTACTTATATGTTTAAAATATAGTTATACAATATATCATTAACTGAATGTATTCTCCATTATGTTTTGATATTTAAACATAACATTAGGACATTAGAACTATTTCGATAAAAACGGGCCATTCAGCCCAGCAAAGCTTGCCAAGCCTATTGCCCTAAGATCTCCAAAATAACATCAAGTCAGTTTCTGAAGGTTCTCAAAGTACTAGTATCTATCACATTACATGTCACTTTTTAACCAGTGTAATCAGGTAATACACTGTATTCAGTAAATCCTAAAACATTTACCTTATGGCCGCCATATATTTAATTTGTTTTGGTACTGTATATAGTGCCTATCACTGCAGCCATCACAAGTGTTTTAAAATGTAGGACAGAACAAGTTAATAAAAAGAATGTTAAAATAAACAGAAATTGAAACGTTAAAAGGAAAGACACCATCTTTACCCACCCATATTAATTATAAAGCCACAAATCATTTGCATTACATTTACTGGTCAGTGATGTGCAGGGATGAGAGACTTTTAGTCTGAGTGAATGAGTAGGTTGGAGAAACATATTTTCCAAGGACAAAAACACTGAATATGTTTACAAAGTATACTACAATCTACGTTCTACTCTTATTAGTAATTTACATGTGGAAACTAATTATTTCCATATAATTCGCACAGCATTTTTTTTTTTAACTGTTGATACTAGTCCCAAAAATTGTAAAGAATCTTTAGGGGAACCACTTTATAAGTTTTGGGTCTTCAGAGAGCATTATTAAAGTTGTGTTTTGTTATATCAAATTGTAGTTCACCACAAAACAAATCTTACTTAAATGTTTCATCTTTTGCAATTGTAATATTTTGATTTTACTAATGTCAGATATGCAAAAAAACTGTGCAATGTAGCTTTGAGTTTAAAATGAGCAGCACATTACATATCTGTGTTTATTACTAACATTACTAAAATATACTTAACTACACATTTACTCCCCTTTGCTGACAGAGCTTATTAGAAGAATGAATTCTGCTTGCTGAGGGCAGCAATAGCTAAACGCATTTGCTTTTTAATTAACTGGGTGAAAGATTATTATACCTCACATTTAAATGCAACTAACACCAGAACATATTCATTGTATCCAAATTACAACCTAGAGCAAAATGAATTTTTCCTCTTAGTTTAATTGCACAAAGATAATGATTGATACTGACAATCACATTGTTAACTTTTACTCGTTACAAAGTAAAATAAGATTTTACTTTTTCTAAACAACCAAAATATTGGCTATTACAAGACTTAAGATTCAAATTTATATTCATCAGTTTTTGTAATGTACTGTACCATAAATAGAAATAGAAGACATTCTAAATAACTTTTTGGAGATTGGTAGTCCAGTTCTCTTTCCAAGTTCCTAAGAGTTGTTATCACAGTTTAAATAGTGATTCCAAATTGCTGGGTGTGTGAATGAGGGGGCACTGTGATAGACTGCCATGCTATCCAGAATTGGTTTCTTCTTTTGCAACGGACACTGCCAAGGCTCTGTACCCCTGTGACACCAAATGAGATTAAGAGAGGTTGAGAACGTGGATACTTACATAGATATTAAGTAAGTAGTAGTAAAAAATGTGTGTGTGTGTGCGTGTGTGACCATACTTAATTACATAAAATACATAAAGGGAAGACTTGCTTTACTGATAAAGTTTATACAGTATATTTGCAGTGCAAGTACATTTTATGTTCAGGTCTGTTACTGACAACATACGTGAGACTTAAAAGTATACTGAGAACTTGTATACCTGCAATGTTTCATAAGAATGAACAGCAATCCAAAGAACACAACTTAAGACTGTTAGGAACTAAACAAAGGATAGCAGAACTGTGCTCAAGCAGACATAAGAAATTCAACTAATGAGAGGAGACTATTCAATCCATCAGGCTTGTTCGTTTAGCTAATAATTCATCTGTCCCAAACTCTCATCCAGATACTTCTTAAAGGTAGTCAAAGTTTCTGTTTCAACTACAGGTCTTGGCAGTTAGCTCCAGATTACCACAACTTTTTGTAAAGTGCTTACTGGCTTCATGTCTTAAATGCACCTCCCCTTAATTTCCACTGGTGTTCAAGTATATGAGTCACCATTAAGCTAAAAGAATTCTGCTGGATCTGATTTACCAATACTTTTGAGACAACAGAAAGATCTGAAATGATGTGAAAAAACTCTTCCTTAAACGATAGCTAGATCAAGTTAATAAAGCACTTTATAACTAGAACTGGTTTAAAAAATAGACTAAAATAATTGCACTATGTAACCAAACAGCAGGGAGTGTGTGTGTCTGTGCGTATGTACAGGTATATATGCTGGCTGACCAGCCACAAGTGTTACCTGGTAGGTGACTTCCCAAATATCAGATTGCAATTAGACTTATGCATGTAATAATGCAATTTACACCCTGTTAAGTGAACCTGCCATGGTGCAATGTCTGAGGCTTTGCCTTGGCTGCTGACATCCAAGGTTTGATTCCTGCAAGGGGAAGCAAAAGTGAATACACCTGATGAGAAACAATTAGGGCGAAACACGTGTTGTGTACTCTTTGTATTTGGCAGATATTATATATTTACTGCTTTCAAACTTCATATACATTCCTAGTCTCTTCAACAAAATGTCAGCAATTTTGCACTAATAAAATGCCTATTCTATTCCTCATTTCAAAATGTAGTGTTCACTCTTAAGCAAACGCATCCTGAAAATAACCAGAATGTTTTGTCCTTTTTTTTATACCTCCTGTTACCATAAATGGCAAAATGTAAATTTGTTTAAAAAAATTATTTCTATATCAGATGACCACATTATCAACAAAATATTACTGTGACATAAATAAAAAAGATACTGGCAGGACTGAATCATAAGCAAAGTGTCCAAGCAGACAATAGAACATCGGCAGTACCAGCTTCAGAAAGCCACTTTAAAGCTTCAAGGGGAATTTTCAATTCACACATCAATTTAATATAAATATAATTGACATCAATTACATTTAAATTAAATGCACAGTTTGATGGTTTTAAATAAACCTACATATTTTTAAGTGCTACTACTAATTTTAGGGATTATATATATATATATATATATATATATATATATATATATATATATATATATATATATATATATATATATATATATATATATAGGTCAATTAACCTACTTAATCATGCTATTTTGAATTTTTTGGAATGAAAGACAGGAGAAGACCACATCATTGGCTATTCTCATTTTCTCTCCATTGGCCTCTTCACACAACTGACATGATTATTATTCAACAGTGACTGGTATATAACAGCTCACTAAATTGCCTCATCATTTTTCTGAACTTGGACTTGCTCACTTCATTAAGAACATGCTTTAGGATGCTACACTCTCCATGAGGATGACTCCACGAGACATAGGTGGGTTCACTGCAAGTCTCAATTATTTCAGAGGTCATATTTTCAAAAATGTTACAAGACATGAAAATTACTTTTTTATTCAATTAAGGTTCCTGCATATCTACTTTCAGTCTGTTTAACAGTGACACAGAGCCCCCTGAAGAGGGAAAAAAAAAAATACTAGGCCTGATGATAATCTCTGCACATGAAAACAGGGTGTGTAAACACAGACAGACATGGAGGAAGACTGCACTGTCCATCATTATAAACAGCAAGGAAGAGTAATTATTTTACTAGTGTCAGCACAATCTATAATATTAAACAGTAAGGATGTTTACTACAATACAAACAAAGCAATCAAATGCACATATTTAAAATTAGCTTAGCCTAAAATTCAAACATCTATTTTTCCATTTTTAGACGACATTTATTCTAACTCTGGGTCATTGGGGAGGGTTCACACTTTCTTGGCAGCATCAAAAACAAGAAAGGAACTAACCCAGGAAGGTACAAATACACTTATGTAAGGACTGCCAATTTAAAGTTGCCATTAACCGATCTTGCATTTCTTTGGGATGACAAATGCAAATGGACATCCAGGGAAAACTCAATGTGGACATAGAAAGAATACACATACTCCACATACACCAGTGACTGGGCTACCATTCTGAACCAGGTCACTGGGACTGTGAAGCAACAGTGTTACCCCAGTGCCACCATGATGCTCAAATTACCTAAAACATTAGAATTCAAATCTGTGAGTAATGAAGCTTTCTGAGGGAAAAAAAATTCAATACACATTAAATACAAAAAAGCTAAAACAGCCATTTTTCCACATAAAGCCAAAGACCAAAATTAAAACATCTTTGCAGATGGTTCACTGTAGAAGATTCTTTTTAAACCTGCTATTTCAGTTGAAGTTATAAAGGGTGAAGTGGAAAAAATTACATTTAAGGTAGTTTTGAGTTCACAAATATCTTTTAACATTCCTGTGAACATTAGAGCATTGGTCCTATTGTAAAATTAAGCAATAGTCAATTTGGATGTGGGCATGATGTCATGAAACCCTAGTAGACTCAGTGAAGGTTAAAATACAATGTGTTAATAAAGGCACAAAGTTTGAGTGGGATCTAATCAGGTAAATTGAAAACACGTCATCCGGAATCTTAAAATCTCAGACATACTGTGACATCTAGCTTCATATTTTGAAGTAGAAGGTTTTTTCCAATGCCTTCACTTTACAAATTCAGAAACTTTCCCTGCTACTGTTGTGTGGAAAAGCCACTAATAGATTCCACCTTGTTTAATATGGTGCTTGGGAATCCTGACAGGTAACAAATTTTATGATGACACTGCCCCTTCAAGCTGACCTAACAGCATTGACTTCCTGTCCTTTTCAAGCTCATGTTCATTATTCGGCTACTCACCAATAACCCACTTACATGAAATATTCCAAAATACCCTTGCCTTCTCTAATCTGTCACATTTTTATAGCTTTTTTCAATCCTTGCCTTTCTAGATGATCTGTTCTGCTGATTTCATGGCCTATGTATGCCATCATGAACAAAATTAAATTCTTTGTTCAAACATATTTTAATTGCCTTGTAAATCGCTTTATGATAGTGATCACAATGAAAGAGGCTATAAAGAGCAATTACTTACTGTACACTGAAGCCTTTCTAACTTACTATCTGCCAGTCTTCCTTGTTCTTGTTAGTGAAATCACTGACATTTTCTTCAAAATCAAGATTTAATAAATCTGTCAGTCTTTGACTGTATTGACAGGTGGATGCACAGGGTCAATAATTTCCCTAGAAATTTAGATGCTGCAATCTCTTAATTTGGCAAAAAAAAAAATCATGTTAATAGCTAATCTATCCACAACAATATGAATAATGCGATTTGTGTAAAGGTGGCTGCAATTGAAAAATTAGCACATTGGAAATGTAGGACACAGATTTTTCAGAATACGTTGAGATACATATATTGTGACTGGGAAAGAGGACTCTTTCTAGAATTATAGGATGTCAGGTCACTATTGAAAAAGGGCAATCCTTTATTAGGTCTGCATACTTTTCTGCAAATGTGCTCATTAGAAAGGTATTTCATGCAAGACAGAGAAAGGCCTGGAATAATTTCTTGCTGCCAACAAAAGCTTAGTCAGTTGTCCCCTTAAGTATCATATTTTCAACTAATGGAGTACCCCTGGAATCCAACTGGGCAAGTTATTCAGAGATTAACTGTACGAACATCAAATTAACATTCTGTGGAATTATCTGAAATGGATCAACATTTATATTTTAAACTTTGCATACCAAGCTGACCCACATACACAGACAAATGGCATAGATTTGTCCTACATCCTTTGACTAATCTGTGACAAAATTTGCATAGTTGCTCTCTAGGATCATACAGACAAGACAGACTACTTTGGAATTCCCTATTTTGCCCACGGGATCCCAGATTAACATTACTTATTGGGCATTGCTGCATGCTACTTCTACCTAATGTAATATATTGGGGGTATCATGAGGTATTGCAGGAAGATGTTGGATGAGGCTTAATTGAGAGTGGAAGTGCAGCTCAATAGAGAATCAAATGTTGTTTAACTTCTGATTTGTTGTTTTTCCTTCATAATTTGAGCACTATGAAGTTCCCACCTTGAACTAAAAGGATGAGTCAGACATGACAACATTCATGGTTACAATCCAGCAAAGAGATACCACAATTCTGGAATCAAATTGAACTCAAAAAGAACAAATTCTCAACTCACAAGCGCAGATATGTTGATAGAGAAGCAATGTGGGTGATAGTTGAGGCAGCTTTTTTTTTTTATAAAAACATTCATCCATTTTTTTTAAAAAACCACTAAATCCAAATTAAGGGCTGTGGATAGTTGATGCTTTCCGATATATTATATTTATAAAGGTGTACAGCCCACTGGAAATGTATACAGAAGTGCAACCATCAACTGATCCATAGATTGATAAATTCTCTTTGAATTTCAAAGTTTTCAACAATCCCTTCCAAGAGAAGCATGCTACAAGCAAAAGAGTCCACTCCAATTTTGTCTATTATGATCTGAACTTGAAACAACTATAAAATTGACCAAATAATACATTTGAAGTTTTCTGACAAACTGATACAACTGCCAACCTGCTCATTGTGAATTATTATCTTGGAAAATAGTGAAATAAGTTTATTAAACACTATGGAGGTGTAGGTGTACACTTCCAAGTTAGTAATTAATCTTAGGTCATTAGGTACAATGTAAATTTGCTATTTTCATATGTACTTTTGATGCCATTGATTATCCAGCGTAAGTAATACACATTGCATTTGTTTTAATGCTTAAGCAGTCCACAGCCTATCACATTTTTGATGGAATCAAGTATCACCAAGTAAGGCTTAGAAATTAAAAGTGAATTTCATTACATGTAAAAAACAATGTTGCCACAATATTTCCTACTATAAACATGCAATGTTGAAATATTTGGTTAAATAATTCAAAAGCTTAAAGAAGAAAAAAAAAACACATTCTGGTAGATAGTTACACTTGTTAAATAAGAAACTTTGCTCTGTAATTCTACTCAAACTTAAAAGAACATTTAAATAGAAAGAAGTTGCATCTTGGAAGAATATTATGCTGGAGCTTTGTTTAAACAAAGTTAGATTCACAAAGAAGCAGTTTCAACAAAAGCAGGCCAACTTTTAAATTATTTTTCCTAAGTGGTAATGTCGGTAATTAATATTAGGTAGAGTGCATTAAAGTTTAAGAACCACGTTTTATGTGGTGCCCTTCGGCAATAAGTAATTAGCAAAAAAGGTGGGCAAAATAACAGGACACATCTGTCCTTGGTACACTAAGGAAATGACGACCCTGGTGAACTAACAAATGAAAGACTTGTCTCTTTATTCATTCAGGTACATCCTCCTGGGCAAAGAAAGCAGATGGATGACAAAAACAGCACTTTAATATGAAGATAAGCATAATTGGAAAAGTAAGGAGGTTACAGAGAGTTTAAAACATAGAAGTGTAATCTGTATATAAAGTGTACCAAATACAAAAAAAAATTTTTTTTTAATTAGTCCGTATGAGTAGCTGCGAAAGAATATCAAGAAATATATATTTTTTGAAATGTAAATAGCACATTAAAAATACTATTACACAGATATGTTGACCATTTCTAAAATTTCAGGAATATATGGTATTTGCTCATTCTGTTATAAACACTACACATCCTAAGTGATTTCTCACCCACTATAAAAAGGAAAAGTAGGCTAGATCGCTAATTTTTTCATTTAGATGAAAAAAGCATTGATTGTTTTTATAAATGAGCAAAAAATAAACAAACAGCAACATTATATTAATTAATGAAGATACATGCTACAAATTAAACATTTAAGGGAAAAAAAAAAAAACACGAACACTGCCTATTTAATATTGCACTGGACAGACTATGAAGCAAAAAAATCTAAAATACACAGCACACAGTATATAACTTTGCTATACCTGTAAATACAAGTTGCTCTAGCAGGAGAGAGCTAAAATAAAAGGCTGACAGCCCAACCTTAAATTGTTTGGCACAATAGACAATATATTTTTTCAGCCCTTCAAAATAAAGCTATTAACACTAACAGTAATTTTGTTAGTTTTCAGTACTAACAAGTCACATCTTGAAAACAAGACGTTTATGGTGGTATGAGCATTAATGATTCAGTACGAGGGATGTCATCCATCATTGGGTTTGGGATAACTTTAAAATTGGTTCTAAAGCAAAAGTTGATAAAAAAAACTTAAACACTAAAATATCTTTGAAATTTTTAGACTAATATAATGTGCTTTTTGTGTCAAAATAACGCAAGACAACAGAACAATCTGGAATTATATAAATTATACAGTCCATTATGTATTCAGTAAATTACATATGTTATATACAAACACAGAATTCATATTATACACATATACATGATAGATTAAATTTCTATTTTTAAACAACCTACGGGAACTATTCTATACATACTACATTCATTTAGTACATTATACACTGTTCAAAGATCACCGCTTTTGCTTTA
The DNA here is from genome assembly GCF_016835505.1 of Polypterus senegalus. NCBI lineage: Eukaryota > Metazoa > Chordata > Cladistia > Polypteriformes > Polypteridae > Polypterus > Polypterus senegalus. The sequence goes on from NC_053164.1 coordinate 76,614,183, forward strand.
ACTTTTTTGTAATCTGAAAATCCACACATTGGCCTAGTTCTACCTTTTACATGACGCAAAAGACTGATATATCTGTAGCATTTTGTGATGACCTACATTCAGATACATCTGTATCTAAAAAAGTAAGAAAATTCAGTGTTATTATGTTGCACCAGAAAGATGAAACCATTCAGTGTCTAGTTTGTCAAACCTCATTCTAATAGGAATACAGATTTAGAATTATCTGACTGCATCCCAGACAAAGTGTGCCTTTGATTACCGGTTACACTTTCTTTCACATGGTCATCACAAACTAGCACTCAACTAGACATGAATATTCTAAGAAGTTCATTATGTTCCCAGTTATTTCTACTGTTACACACAGAACCAAAAGATTATGCATTTATTGGTTTTTGTAGGGAAACTAGCAAAACTGCTGAGGAGTAGAATAAATAATCACAGCCCTTTAAATCCCAGATGTTACCTCTGGGGCTGGGCAAAAAATCGATTTCATCGATTTATCGATTTTGTAGTTTAAAGCGATTTTTATTTTGCCAGCCCCCGCCCCGCCTAACACAGTCAAAACAACATGGCAGCGTGTAGCAGAGAACTACTTCCAAAGAAAGGCACAGGTAATTCCGTAATTTGGAACTGGTTTGGTTTTGATGCAGCAGACGAAACACAGAAGAAGCTTTGCTGCAAAATATGTTTCAAGGCTGTTGCTACTGGAAGCAGCAGTACAACAAATCTTTTCCAGCACCTGAGGAATAAACATCCCGAAGAATGGGAGAAGTGCAGCCGACTCCGTAGCGAAACGGCTCCTCTAGCACACCTGCTAAAAAGCAAACTACACTTCCAGAGAGTTTTACAAACTGTGTACCTTATGATAAGAACGGAGCGCGATGGAAAGCGATTACAGAGGCGATCACGTTTTATATTGCCACAGACATGCTGCCAAGTTATTCTGTCGAAAAGCAAGGCTTTAATCACATGCTGAAAGTATTAGATGCGAGGTACGTTGTCCCCAGTCGCAAGTATTTCGCCGATGTAACGCTGCCTCACCTGTACAATACAACTCAGGAAAAGATCCGCAGTGAGCTGGAGGAGATGCAGTTTTACTCAACCACAACGAACCTGTGGTCCAGCCGGACGATGCAGCCATATCTGAGTCTGACGGTTCACTACATCAACACTAGTTGGACTCTGCGCAGCATCTGCCTTCAGACAGCGTATTTCCCCGACAACCACACTGGTGACATAATTGCCCATGGCTTAAAAGACGCTCTCAGCTCCTGGGGACTTTCGGAGGAATGACTCGTCTGCATGACAACTGATAGTGGCACCAACATCATAAAAGCCCTTAAGGACAACAACTGGCCCAGCTTGCAGTGTTTTGGCCACAGACACCACAACGCTATAGGTAAGAGTTGGTGTAAGAATAAATAGGTGCACATACTTGCACATTGTAAAGTACTGTTTGCTTATAATTTAATAGCCAGAACATGGTATATATTTCAACTGGTTTACACACATAGACTGGGTTACATAAATAAACCTGACTTTTCCTTAATCTGCATTCATTATACATTATGTATTAAACTGTGTCACAGCTATTAAAATTGTGATAAAAGTACAAAACAATTTTGAAAACTCACATAATCAAATATATAGTTTAAGCTTGGAGTGACAAAAAATATACGAAATCTCTTTTCACATTTATTACAGAGAATGGTGTGAAGGATCCAAGGATCGATCGGGCCATAGGGGTCTGCAAAAAAGCTGTATCAGCCTTCTCCTACAGCTGGAAAAAAAGGCGAGACATGACAGAGGTGCAGGCTGAGCTTGGACTTCCCCAGCATCTTTTGATCTCAGAATCCCCAACACATTGGGGGGCTCGTCAAAAGATGATTGAGCGCTTTCTTGAGCAAGAGAAGGCAATAAGTCGTGTACTGGGTGCGGACAAGAAAACGCGTTCTTGTTCCCACGTGGCAAGATTTGGAAGTATTAGAAGCCACCAACAAAGCAGTAAAACCTCTCCAGGACTTCACTGATGCACTGTCAGGGGAATCATATGTCAGTGTGTCATGCATCAAACCAGTGCTGCATTTGTTTAAAACAAGTCTCCTCCTGCCAGAGGAGGAAGATTTGGAGCTAACAAAAACAATCAAAGCTAACATCATGCGTTACCTCGAAAGTAAATACTGTGATTTGGAGAAAGAGGAACTTTTGGACATGGCCACACTTTTAGACCCGAGGTTCCGTACAACCTACACTGATGCAAGCAAACTGGAAGTTGTCAAAAAAAGAGCGGCGTCTGAGATCTCTGCTCTCTGCAACTCTATCACAGAGGAAGCTGGTCCCTCAGTTGTTCAAGAGAACACCCCACCAAAAAAGAAAATGACTCTGGGTGCCTTCTTTAAAAACAGTGCACCATCCACCACGCCACACCCACAATCTGAGAAAACAAAAATTGAGACTGAGCTTGCAACGTATTTCCTTATTCCAGACATAGAGCCAGACACAGATCCTCTTGAATGGTGGAAGCTGCATCAGCCCAACTTTCCAAGGCTAAGCTTACTGGCTAAAAAATATCTTTCTATTCCAGCCATTAGTGCCCCCTCAGAGAGGGTACTTAGTGTGGGTGGGGGAATAGTAACCTGCAACCGGGCCTGCCTTAAGCCAGAGGTTGTGGACAGGCTCATCTTTCTTGCAAAAAATGTTTAGAATGAGCATGCACAATGTTTCAGAGATCTAACAAGCACGTGTTTTGTTGTTATAGATAAAAGTTTACATTTGTTCATTCTTTGAGCAGGCTATATGTCTGCCACAGGCATGTTTCATTTTTTATATTCACACTATACTGAGAAGAGTTTATTTTTTTTAATTGTAATGTTATATGTTACAACATTTGTAATTATCTGATTTCTTGAACAGAAAATGTAAACTACTGTGAAGCTGTTGCACTTTTGCTTAAACCTGGGTTAAAGCTTGAAATTGTTGAATGACAGAGCCTCATTTACTTTTTGTTTTGAGATTCTACGCATTTTAACTCTTGAGGACAATCATAGCAATAAAGTTGCACTTTTGACACTATATCTGATGTCTGCAGCCATTTTTTAAGTGCATTGGAAAAAAAAAATCAAAAATCGAATCAAAACTTGAATTTTTCTTTAAAAATCGAAGATTTTTTTTTTAGGCAAAATCGCCCAGCCCTAGTTACCTCATGATGCAACTCTCACCATCCACTAGGCCACCGAGCCTCTTGCAGCTCTCCTCTTTCCCTGAAAGCTATAGCAGTTAGTCTGGCACCTCCTGTTTCTTGCAACCATTTCATAAAAGGTATCTTAATTTGGGGCGGGATGTTGTAATTCCGTTTATAAAATGTGGTATTACTTTCTAGACCAAATTTATTGCCATAAACAAATGATCACAAAATTTACAAATACGCTTGCACGAATACTGAAATCTCCGTTCGTTAAGTAAATCTGCACAAGATGAGACAGAGTGACACAAACATTTAAGAATCTATTTATCTCAAAGTTACTTGCATTATTACAATAACTAACACAAAACCAGAAAAAAACAGGCAGAGAAAGAATAGTCAGCTCTCAGTCTAATTAAAGTTTTTTTTCTCTTTTTTTAATTGAATTTATTAAAAGCAAGTAACATTCCATACAAACAAGTCAAATTTAACAAAACTAATTTCAATTCAATCCCCACCCTTGAGAGAGGAAGGCCAAAAGTTAAACAGTTGTTAAACAGTCCCCGTTGGTGAGAAAAAAATAATTGTAATTAAAATGTAAAAATAGCCGAGAAGGAAATAGCATCGGAAATAGTGTCGGGATCAAGTTTCTTGGCTCTTTTTCTACTTCATCGGGAGAACTAAAAATGTAGTACTTGCCTTCAAAATCCACTTTCAATTTAGCATGATACAAGAGGCCACATCTGATTTTAGCTTTCCATAAATGCTGTAAAATGTGGCACGTTTAGCAGTTGTTGATGTTGAGAAATCAGGGAAAATATGAATATGGTTATTTTCATATATATATATATATATATATATATATATATATATATATATATATATATATATATATATATATATATATATATATATATATATATATATATATACACACACACACATACATTTAATTTCAATTGTAATTTGTTGAACTATACGAAGAGGCTTCATGGTTTTGAGGCATTTGATCCACGTACGAGGTAAGATAACTCGGCAGCTTTGAAGTCCTCTCCAATTATTTTAGAGAATAGTTCAGCTATGAATTTCACTGGACTATGATTTCAATGGGTTTGGAGCTTCACAGTTTTCAGGGAGAGCTTCAATTCTGATATTACTCCATCTGTATCCATCTTCCAGTACAGCTAGTACGTCTCCAAGCACTTTGCATTCGGCAGTGGTAGATGCCAATTGTTCAACTCTTTCAAAATGAGTCGTGAATGTTTGCTAACTTCTTCAAGCTGAGCACCAAGTGTTCAAACTTCTTCTCGCATTTTCCCTATATTTTTTCCTCAATTTTTTCTAGCATGCCTTTAAAAGTTGCATCAAAGCGATTACTTACACATTTCTCCTGGTCTTTAATATCCTGAAGCAGTTTATATTATTTACATCTTTCCTTATATCATTTGTAACTTTCTTTATACTACTCTTTAGAACCTTATGTCCCACACAAGAGTGGTAGTTATTGCGGTGATGGTTGCCTCAGCTCAGCCTGTTCGATTTGGTCTTCTCCGTGCTCCGCAGGAGGAGTAGAAAGCCCAGATGAAATTGGAGCTGCTGACTCACAGAAGGTAGTTGACAGCAGGGAGAGTAAAGGCCATGCACAGTTCCAATGAAGCTTCTGAAATTGAATAATCCTCCTGGTCCAACTCTCTTCCAGTTTCATTTCCACTTTTGCTCTCAGCTTGAGCTGATGTTCCAGAGTCAAGTACCCGGAGATCCATTCTTTCACCTGTCTGCTCCAGGACAGTCCCTAGCAGACCGTACCTTGAACTTCAACTTGAAGCCTGTTTAGATGTAAATGAAGCCTTAGCTGTCTTTTCCATTTCTTTCTGAGCCCATTTTCTTCTATACTTGTATTTACTTTACTTAAAACCCCTCTAGTTCAGTAAATACCAGATATCTCAGGATAATGGAGAAAAAAAAGTAAAATACAGTTGGTAACGGAGTTCCATCACCAGACATCCATCTTCCGAAATGGACAAGACTAATCACATTAAATTTAATATGTTATTATGGCAGGGGAAAGAAACTGTCTAGCTAGGTGCTATGTTAATTTAAATTGTTGTTAGCTTACAGGTTGACCAGGGTTTCATATGCACAGAGTGTAAAAACACTGTTCCATCATACGCACAGCTCAGTGTATGCATTTATTGCCTAGAACATTAGCAGATGTGCAGTTTGTGTCATGCAGCATATGCGACACTATTACATTGTGGAAGAAGGACAATAGAACTTGTAGAGTAAGTGACTGAGTGCAAGACACAGATTACATGTATATTAACATTTTAAGAAGACTTCATTAGCCATATTGCAACTTACTAATTATTTTGCAAACATTCTCATGAGAAAAGTTATTTCCCTTAGCAGTCTAATATTCAGTGTCAATTAAGTTACTGATCATTGGGCAAGCTCACATATTCAGTATAAATTTATTTAAAGGGAGCACCACAATTGGTCATATAAAAAAATAAGCAGCACAGTTTACATTACATGAATGACCTTGTATATGCAAGTTTAAAATCTTGCATATTTACTTCCACCTAGTATAAGCATCACTGCAAAATATAAACACAGCAGGCTCTTCTTGTGGTGAAGGAAATGCAAATGTTATCGCATAATTATCAGTTTGCATACAGCAGGTAAGTTATTACACTCTTTTTAGTAAACAATTCTTAACAAGTTTCACATTAATTCATGCAAGAAAGCTGCAAGGAAGTTTCTGAAAAATTATAATTCATTAATATTGTTCCTTTAATGGATATTTTAAAGGTTCTGTACAGTACAGTGTTCTGAAGTATATTCAGATGAATATATCTTACTCTTACTGTATTGCCGCTGAACAGCACTACAGTATACCTACTATAATACTTTGATGTGTAGATGCTTTTTATTCCCATTTTGACTGTGGTATTACTTTACTGCATGGGTTTTTTCAACTGTTATTTTTAAAAGGTTGGATGGAAATCTATCTAGCTTCTGGGCATAATAAACACATTTATAGCTATTCCTCAGTTTATTTATGTATGCTGGCATTTTATTCAGTTCTCAGGCTATTCTATAACAGAGGACTGACAAGCCTCTTGGTGAATGGAGAGCAATGTTAAATTATATATTTACATAAGAAAGTACCTTGAAGGTAGAAGAAGCCATAGTCCTCTGGAAGAAATAAGGCAGCCAAAAGGACTAAGAAACAGCAGGAGACAGGAATGTTACAGGTACAGAGATGTTAACTTAGCTGCTGAGTTACAGAATTTAACTACGCTTAAGATACCTATCTGACTAACGACATTCATATATGTATGTTTTGGAATTTGTTACCTTTATTAAAATTTCTATATGTTAAATAAAGGCATTTTCAATGTTTTGGTGCAGTTGCATACCTCTATAACAATGACAGAAGATACAGTAAACTACTAACCACCACCAATAGTAAAATATTCTGAATATCAAAGGAAATGTAAAATGTGCCTTTCTTGGTAGTTTAAAAATGCCACATTTGTTCGGTTGAACAGACTGACTTGTTTATTATTATTTTCAATGTAAACAGAGTAATAGAATCCATAACAAGTACACTTACATGCTTCTAAGGCAATCCATGGTAATCAGCATTCAACCCTGACATCAACAAGAAAACTAAACTAGAAAACCCTGCCTAATACAGTTCTTGGTATAGGATAAAGCAAAGAAGCAAAATAGACAGGATGAACACAAGCATAGCATGGTTACTTTAGGACTACATTCATGAAGATAACCAGTATATTCTAATAACATAGAACATTCATTTTCCACTGAGATACAGGCGGTGGATTGGGATGTCTCTATTTAAGCAGAACAGGTCTTCAAGTAAGTGTGGTATAGGATATCACAACTGATCTTTCATAGCACATTTTTATTCCTGCATGTTTTACTCTAAATACTAACTTCAAGGAGGTAGGACTGATTTTACATCAAAGGAATTTACAAACATATTTGCCCAGAATGCTTTAAAGGCAGAACACTCCCATAGATAGATAGATAGAGTGGAACCTCGAGATACGAACAGCTCTGTATACAAGAAATTCAAGATACGAGGAAAGTATAAGCGAAAAATTTGGATCTAAATCCAAGCATTGGCTCACGTAACGAGCCACAAGCCAGGCTTTGGTTAAGTGTGACGCGTTTCCCGATCCGCCGCGACTCGGTGATTCACCCAAGCTGACGCTGCCAGCCCGTCAGCTCACTCAGTTTTCCTTGTTCTCCCATAGCGTGAGGATCTACGCGTTTGTGTGCTTGTGATTTCATTGTTTCGCTGTAGCAGTTTGCCGTCTAAGCGTATCCAAAAATATTGCAGACATGCAGACGGAGAATAGGAGACGATTGCCCTGAAGAGGAGTACTAGGGTGTTGTACCGTGTTAGCCATTATGAATGTAGAGAAAAGCCAAGCAAAATGACACCTTTTATTGGCTAACTAAAAAGATAACAATATGCAAGCTTTGATTACATCTTGCCTGAAGAAGGGGTCTGAGTTGCCTCGAAAGCTTGCATATTGTAATCTTTTTAGTTAGCCAATAAAAGGTGAGGAGAGAGATAAGGACAGAGGTGCGCGCAAGCGAGAGAGATAGAGAGAGACGCGTGCGTGAGTGAGAGAGATAAGGAAAGAGAGATGCGCACTAGAGAGAAGAACCATCAGCTCAGTTATGATCACATGATGCTCAGCAGACAAAGTGTATCCATACTACTGATATTTTTGGGGGTGCGGAACGGATTAACTGGGTTTCCATTATTTTCAATGGGGAACTTTGTTCCAGATACGAGAAATTCGCTATACAAGCTCAGTGCTGGAACGAATTAAACTTGTATCTCGAGGTTCAACTGTGTGTGTGTGTGTGTGTGTGTGTGTGTGTGTGTATATATATACTGCTCAAAAGAATTAAAGGAACACTTTTTAATCAGAGTATAGCATAAAGTCAATGAAACTTATGGAATATTAATCTGGTCAGTTAAGTAGCAGAGGGGGTTGTTAATCAGTTTCAGCTGCTGTGGTGTTAATGAAATTAACAACAGATGCACTAGAGGGGCAACAATGAGATGACCCCCAAAACAGGAATGGTTTAACAGGTGGAGGCCACTGACATTTTTCCCTCCTCATCTTTTCTGACTGTTTCTTCACTAGTTTTGCATTTGGCTACAGTCAGTGTCACTACTGGTAGCGTGAGGCGATACCTGGACCCTACAGAGGTTGCACAGGTAGTCCAACTTCTCCAGGATGGCACATCAATACGTGTCATTGCCAGAAGGTTTGCTGTGTCTCCCTGCACAGTCTCAAGGGCATGGAGGAGATTCTAGGAGACAAGCAGTTACTCTAGGAGAGATGGAGAGGGCCATAGAAGGTCCATAACCCATCAGCAGGACCAGTATCTGCTCTTTTGGGCAAGGAGGAACAGGATGAGCACTGCCAGAGCCCTACAAAATGACCTCCAGCAGGCCACTGGTGTGAATGTCTCTGACCAAACAACCAGAAAGACTTCATGAGGGTGACCCAAGGGCCCCATGTCCTCTAATGGGCCCTGAGCTCACTGCCCAGCAGCAAGCAGCTCGATTGGCATTCGCCATAGAATACCAGAATTGGCAGATGCACCACTGGTGCCCTGTGCTTTACAGATGAGAGCAGGTTCACCCTGAGCACGTGACAGAAGTGAAAGGGTCTGGAGAAGCCATGGAGAACATTATGCTGCCTGTAACATCATTCAGCATGAGCAGTTTGGTGGTGGGTTAATGATTGTCTGGGAAGGCATATCCATGGAGGGTCACACAGTATATATATATATATATATATATATATATATATATATATATATATATATATATATATATATATATATATATATATATATATATATATATATATACATATATATATATATATATACACACACATATACATATACACATATACATATACATATACATATACACATATACACATATACACACATACATACATATATATATATACACACACACACACACACACACACACTCAGACAGACACTTAATTTTGTATATGAACTACCACATATAACTATTTTTTGAATCATCCAGCTATTGGAGGACGAGTGTGGTGAACAACAATAAGTCTAGTAAATAAACACTGCATATTAAATATAGAAAGCAGTGAAGGTGCAAAGCACAGTCCTGTACTACATTTGCAGAATGTAGTTTTATACAATTGCAAAATGAAAAGCTATTTTCTTGAAGGGCAAAGGAAGGGTTAAAAATGTGGAAAACTAGAACCTGAATATTTTTGTTTGCAATCATTTCTTCTCTTCTTAAAATGGACCAAGTGGTTATAAATTCTAGTTCAAATTTCTGGAAAATTTTGTTTCATTATATTTATAAAAATAAATGTATATTTAAACATTCATTTAAATAAATATTTTGGGACTAGATTTGTTAATAATTGCTTTCATATTGCTTAAAAAACATTTGAAGCAATATTTATTGAAAATTAAAGATCAACTCACTAATATCAAACTTTATATTGGATAGTGACCTCATCAACAGATCCTGACCACTATATTGGAAGTGAAAGACACTTATTTGGATAACATGATGTGCATGTAGCTACTTCTCAGAATCCATCAGGAAGACAGACAGGTTGGTGAATTGCTGGTAATATTCCATTTCCAGGTTTTATAGAAAAACTACACTAAATAAAAAATAGGAGTAAAAAAAAAAACAGGATACCACTCAGAAAAGAATAAATGAAACCAGAAAATGAAATGTGAAGTATTTATTTATTTTGGGGGTAGGGTGAGTTTTTTAGTAACTGTTACTAACAGTGTGGTAACAGGTTATCAATATGAATTTGATTTTAGTACTATTATAAAGTAAATCACAATACCTAATAAAAAAGTGATGCAGCTGCATTTATTTATATTCGGTTCATTTAGTAAGCATTCAATAGCAATCAGGCACTCAATCAATCATATCCATTATTTATGTAGATAAGTCAATGAAGAACAAGAATGGATGACTGAACCATAACCTCACACAGACAAAATTAAACATACAAACATAAAACTAAGAAGCAATTTAACGGGCCCAGATGTTAGTCAGCAATGAGCTGACCCCAAGGGCTCAAAGCTAATTTTAACTTATAACCATCCGTCAAAAAAAAAAAAAAAAACTGAAACATTTCAACATACAAACAAATAGGGAAGATTCTAATATTATACCAAGGCCTGACGAAAACCAAGATGTAGGATTTTAAAATCCTGAGCTTTTTCCCCCTTATTTACTACTTCATTTAGTAATTTGGAACATAACTTTCAGTTATTCATTCTTCAGTGCGCTTTATCATGTCCATCTGTTTATTGACACATCTTTACCCTTTAACTTAAATACAAAGCTTGATTAGAAAAAAATCCTTTAATCAAATACTGGATTCTTAATTTTACTTCAGTTTTTGTACAAGTGTTAGTTTTTCACTTTTGACCATCTAAACTCGAAAAATATTACACACTGCACACTAAACTTTTCATTTGTTCTGGTTGAAGCAGTTTGACTCATTACTCGTGTCTTCATGCTGTGTGGTGCGATGTATGCTTGTCTTATAATGCTGGATTGTCATTTTATGTATTAAAGTAATTAATGCTAGACTCCGGGTATAAAATGCTGGTTCACTTCAAGCCTAGTCCCTGAAAACAACCTTATCAAAATTATTTGCTCACTACATTCAACTCTGGAGAGGGCTTGGGCAGAGAATGGTATCCTTATATTACATGCATACAAAAAAAATCTTGAAATCAAGTAGTTTTGTGAATCCTGGACTTACTCAAAATCTCATGTACCTCAAATTCTATCTACAAGAAAAAGAATCAATATTAAGCAGCATTTCTCAAAACAAAGATAGCTAAAAATGAGATGGACTCAACCACATGAGAAAAAATAAGGCAAGGAAATTTGTCTGCTTGGGCAAAGAGCTTTAAATAGACATGGTGTACTCTGAATGCTACTGCAAATGATAAAATACATACACCAACCTAATGATTTATATGGATCAAATATAAAATATATATATTAAATCTGTCTTTATCGTAGCCCATCAATGTTATACAGTTTTATTCTTAATATAATTGCATTTGACATTGATAATCACTGATGTCTCCTCAGCAGTCTGAAAATTATACTTTCTTTTCTGGCTATCTTACATGGTACAGAATACCCCTCAAGAAAATTAATGATTGCCTTTAGAAATGTAATTAATTTCAGCAAAATAGAGATGTTCAGCTTACAACAAATTCTAAATTGCAATTCCAAAGACAAATGTCCATCATTCAAATCAGACAGTATCTTCCTTCCTCTGCATCTAAATTAAAAGACAACAGGGCCATACCAGTCCTCTCTAGCTTAACAGGGGGAAATAATAACTGAGTTCTAGGCTCCAGCAGTCAGCGATGTAAATCTACATTATGTTTTCCCATATTTCATGGTCCTGCTAGGAACAATTAATCAGTATATACACACTCTGGTGATTATCTTCTATACTGAATTACCCTGCTAAAACATTGTGATCAATTCCTCCAAAATATTATGGTAAAATAGCTTGTGCTCATCCATTTCCCTTCGATTACTGCTAAATATCAGGCCAATTCTATATTATTTAAATATAGAAAGTTAAAACAAGACATCTAATTAAGTGATAAAATAGTCGGAACTGATTGGCTTCAAACTAAGGCATTTGTTAAAATGTAAAAAAAAAAAAAAAAATCAGAACCCTCAGAGATGTCCAGGACCAGAGTTCAAACACTGCAATAGCTTATATCAGCAGGTACTATAGTATACTATAAAACCTTTGAGTTAAATGGCTTATTCTGTAAGAATCTCAGGTTACTTTTTTGCCTATGTAAATGTATATTTATTATACGTATATCAACACAAAAAAAAATGTAATGCATTTTAAATTCACATGCAAAGTGCTTAGGCAAGGATTCACTTTCTTCAAAATTTCTTTTTTCTTTAGTTAATTGAAGCTGCTGCTACAAAAAGCATTACTTGAATGACCACATAAGAGTTATGGTAAATGTTTAGACTAAATAGCAGCTAAGTTTAGGGCCAAATTCACAAATCTATCTCTATCTATCTATCTCTATCTCTATGATGTGCTTGCTTGTTAGAGATATCCGACTGGGATCAACATTTCGATCAAGAAAAAAGACTACTGATGAGTTGCTTTTATTGTAAATTAGCCATGAAACTGCTATGTTGTTAAGCTGGTACTCCTGCCAATGGCCAATGACACCAGAGATATCCAGAGTTTAGGAATACAACAGCGATAGGGCATAATTAACTTATATAGTTATTATATTGCAGAATGTCCAGGAGGGTGTTTATAGTCTCTCGCCATTATTCACTACAGTTGTGATTTTATCTGTTAAAACTGACCTGACTGTAAATCCTAAATGGCTCGCTTTTCCTAGGAATGCCATTGACTGCAGTGATTTTCTTCTTATCCAGTGCCAACTAACTATATCCCACTTACAAAGTTACTGGACTTATCATGATTTTGTTATTTGAATGGAAATTGTCCTTTTACTGTGTGTTCAAACTCATTTTCCTAATATTTTATGTACATTATGTATAGTGGAACTACAGTTATTGTATTTTAGCTTTAAATTTGTACAAGTGCTCTGAACATTTACTCAGTAAAATGTGCTGTGTGAAAATAACCATATACATATACAGTATTTATTTCCTTTCTTACATGTTTTACTCTGAAGATGATGCACACATGCACTTTCACTAAGTTTAAAAAAAAAAAAAAAGGATCAGTGACTTTAAAAGTGGGTGGGTGCCAAACACAGGGGTGGTGTTGAACTTCTCAAACTCTAAGTAAACAGAGATGACACATCCTGGAATGAATATGATCTGAAATTTTCCTGGGGGAAGTGTCTTGACCATGGAATACACTAATCTTAATAACTACATACATTTTCAGTGATGCGAACAACCAAAAAGATTTCAGACATGACCCGTATACAAGTCTAATAGCTCTATATGTACAATTTAAAATTTGATATTTCATTTGATAAATTAAATTATGGTGCTCTTCATAATAAATATGGAAAGCTATGTTCAACACATTAAAAAAATATTGTAAAAAGTTTAAAACACCGTATATTTTAGAATCTCAAAGCTGAAGTTAGCATTTGTATTAGGCATCCTTCTTAGTACTTACAATCAAAAAAGTATATACAAAAAGTGAGCTCTCACCTTGATGAGGTCTCCCAATAGTTTGTTGGCCTCTGCATATGCTTTCTTGACCTCCTTAAACTTGTTACCCAGGCCCATACTGTGTGCCTGAAAGTGAAGATTGGTGTACTGTCCTCCAGGTATCTCATTCTCATATACATCAGCATTCCCAGACTTCATAGTGGCCGTACAGTCAAAAGCAGCATATAGACCCCGTGTTACCTCCCAGTACTCACTGTAATCAAACACCTGCTCCAGAGCAATGCCTAAAAAAAAAAAAAAAAATGTAAAGTATGGCAGCACCACAGAAAAATGTAGGCTCAAGACACCATTGGTCCTTTCTGGCCTACTGTTACAGTTACACTCCAGGCCATCACAGCACAACTAATAGAAATGATATATACAAGATGGCCCTACCTTGTCACAGGTTTCCCAGCCCTACTCAGGATTCTAGAGCTGGGTTAATCAGATTCCAAAAGTGAACGGATGATAACATGCTATTCTCATGTGCCAAAGCTATATCACAAGTGTCACAAAAAAGAACAACAGTGTGGAAGGCAGGTAATGTAACTGGTAATGGGGGTTATGTCTCTGTTCATTCAAGTGTGAAAGACAATCCAAGGACTACTACTTTAAAATAGATAACATATCAAACTGTAGAAGAGTCAATAAAATAATAGCTTATTTGACAGTAGTGAACTAAGGAATACAAGGCCACTTTGCAAAAACTAAGTGCACACTGTGGTGCAAACGCTGCTCCCTTATCATGTTACTCTATTCAAGGATGATAACACCCACTAAATACAATGCTAAACTTTAAGAGTGGTTTAATTAATAGTCGAATGAGCTCAAGTGCCTCCCATGGCCTACCCAATAATCTGAATTAAACATCATTGAACCATTACGGGAAGTTTTGATGCATGAAGAGTTAGTTAGATTTCTTCCTTGTCTGGCAAAAAATTCAAGGCTTTACTTCTTGAAGAATGGTGCAGTACCTTACAGCACACAAGAAAGAGCTTGTATGACAGCCCTTCTTCCTCATGAGAACCTTGATATTATTATTATTATTTGGTGATCCAATATTTTGTCCAGCGCCTATTGTTGAAATTGGCTGCAGTTTCTCCAAACAGTGTCCCATTTTTTAAAATTTAACTTTGTAGTACAGCTCACTCTATAAACACAGCATTCTCCAACCTGCCTACTCCAGTTCATGGTTCGGATAGAGTCTATCCTGGTAGTAATGGCTGCAACACAGGAAAGAGTTGTGGAGAAGGAACTACAGTAAGTCCTTTGCCTTTCCTCCCTTGTGACCACAACCTGTACAAAATGGAACATTCATCCAGCCATTCCCTAAACCAATAAATCAGTGTCATTATAATACTGGGCATGTGGCAGGAAACATTCCTGGATAGAGCGCCAAGCTATCACATGCATACATGCATACAGTCATTTATAAATAGAGTGGTTCTCTGCATTTAAACGCAACCACTGCACTGATTGGAAACTAAACACACCACTTCTCATTTAAAGACCACCAAGCCAGGTTAACACATACATTTGTTTTTCTTAAAATGCACATTATTTGCATTTCAGGATGAACTGCAGCACTTATTTAATGTTTTTAATAATGGCAAAATAAATGTTTACAATGCAAAAATAATTGCATTGTTCCATAATGTAAGGAAACAAAATGGAGGTTCTGAAATGCTCATGATGTAACACTACAAAAAAAACTTCTGCTCTGCCCTCTTTCACTCATACTTCTTTTGAATTCTGAGTACATTCCGACCAGTTGTTTTTATCTGAGCAGTTTTACCACTTTTTTCCTAGGACATATTTTATAATTTGCAAATTGGAGTGAAATTGTTCTTGATTATAGCTGTGCATCCTCAATGCATTATGTTGTTTGGCAGGTTAAGCTTAGAATGTCTGCAAAGCAGCTGCCAATGAGAGGTTTAAATTATACTGTAGGTTTTAAATTTTTTTTTATTATATTTAAAGAAACACAAGACTGTAAACAATAAAGTAAGGTTTTCACATATTTTTATGACATCTTGCCCACTTACCAGTGAACCCTTGTAAGCACATGGCATTTGCAGTAACTTGCTCTGATCATGCTACAATCAAAAATCTTTAAAAGCTACAAAGATGTGCAGTTATTTTTCAAAATACTTTATAAGCTAATAAGAAAAATGTAGATTTAGAAAATGCATGTGATATTATCAGTCCCCAGCTGTATGCCAATTCAGAAATTGGTAATGCTTGGCAAAGTTTTTGTCTTGGAGTCTTCCCACCACTCTGAGTTTAGTATCTTTATTTGCTTGTGTTTTTTTTTTCTTAGCAAGTTTGCTCCTAATCAATGAGAAATACACTTCACAGAAATATGAGACAGTGATTTTGGCAGGACTGTGTTGATTCATGCCACCACCCACACAAAATCATACGGAAGAATAACTACAGCAGAAGCTGCTGAGTGCAGAACTACAGGGGGGTTTCAAAAGAACTCTAGAAGAATATTCAATTACATATAGAAGAGAAATAACCTGAATTAATGTCACCAAAATAAGCAGTAATTTAATTTAAAAATTTTTTATCTTTTCTAATTCCAAATTAAAAGGGAAAAAAGTTGACATGCCCTACAGCTCACTCAGGTATCAAGGAAGAAAAGGTTCTGCAAGAAAAAGAGTTCTGTAAACATTCTTTCTTGTAAAAAACACTTTTAACATTTAAATTTCAAACTATTGCATTTTTTGCAATAGGTCTGTAAATATGTACTGATATTTTCGATTAAAAAAAAAAAAACCAACACTCTTCAAAGTTCTCTCTTTAAGTACACATTAAGTTGAAGACCTATCACATTTTAAACATAACTGAATGTAATGAATGGCTGATGCAACAATATTAAGAAATGAACAGATTACCACGGCAACTAAACCCAACAGTATTTCTTTTAATTCTGAACAGAAAATAAGTTTGAGAAAAATCAATGGGAACAAAAAAGGGACTGGGCTAACAATATGCAAATATGAATTTGTGATACTGAAGTATTTACATACACAAATCACATAATTTTACATTTATCTTAAGTGACAACACATAATCCTCACTTAGCTAAAGTCATTGAGACTGAGGTAGATCTGGCAGGTGTGTGTCAGAGGACAATGCTAAAGAAACTAGAAATAATCTCAACTGACGACAGACATCCTTTTCAGTATATCAGGAAGTATAGTCACTTTGAGAACCCACACAAATCACTCTAGAAATTCCTTTCTTCCTTCCTATTGCCATATGACTTTTTAATAGAGTTGAATATCGGAGAAAATGATTAAGGTTTGATATGTATCCTGTAACAAGTTTTGTGTATTTATGCCTTATCAAACTGCCTTACCTTAACCTGTCTTGTATCTATTTGTTTTGCTTCATTTCTTTGTCTTGTTATTAGATGCAACTGAGAAAGCAAATTTTGTGTTTTCTTGTGTAAACATGAAAAAAAGAAACCTTGAACCTTAGCCAGACAATGTCACTGCCAAAGTAAGACTTTGGTGGGATACACTGAAATAAAGACTGTCCAAAGCTTTGGGAACCTAAAGCAATATCTAGTCCTAGAAGCAGTTATAAAAAAGAAATCTAAAAGGAGAAACTCAAAACGGGTTTGGATAGACCAGACTACAATTTGTCACCTATGAGACAGGTGTTAAGAGTTACTTAAGACAAGATACATGATCAATAAAATGGCTGACATGGCTGCCACACTTCTATTGTATATTTAAATGCATGGCTCCAATAAAAAATTGGCACAAACACTAACATATTTGAAATCAATTCATGAAAGAACAAAATCAAAGATCCAAGTATAATATGCAACAAAGACATGTACAATGCATGAAATCAGTTTATGCGGCTAGAGAACTGCGTCAGCCATTTTATTGATCATGTATCTTGTCTTAAGTATCACCAAACACCTGTCTCATAGGTGACAAATTGTAGTCTGGCCTATCCTTTCACTGCAATGCATTAAAATCCAGTGGTGTTACGTAGTACTAATTGTTGCAAAAATTATAATAAAGATTGAGTATTCCTAATATGAAATATCAAATTCCAAATGTTTGAGCGTCTATATAATGCCACCTATGTTCCCTCTAATTTATTTATTTATTTTTTTTTAAACTGCCGAGCAGAGATGAACAACATTACTTGCAGATTACAAACACATTTCTCCGTTCTGAGCTAGGGGTAAGTGCCATAAAGCACCATTACTTAATCTACTATGAGGGCGTGGGTTACTTGGGAAGTGGCACAGCATGGACACAGCCTGGGGTGTTATCTGAGGGGCATGTGCCCCATAGGCAGACGGGGTGGTTGCAATCCCCCACTGTTCAATGTCTCATAGTATTGACTCTATGCTATGAACTCTGAGGGACGTGCGCTCTGGACATAAAGGGGGAGAAAAGCCTAGGCCAGGGGTCCTCAATCCCAGTCCTGGAGAGCCGCAGTGGCTGCAGGTTTTTGTTCTGACCTGGTTGCTTAATTAGAAAGCAATTCTTGCCAATAAAGCACTAACAAGCTATGAAATTAAATTAACTCTGCTATGTCAGGTCATTCTAATATCCTAGATTTTCTTTCCCTTTCTATCATGCAAATGATTTGAAGGCTAAAATGGACGAGTAATTCTCAGTCCTTCACTTTTTTCTCTTCATTTTTCTTCCAAGTATTTAATTAAACCCAGTAGTGCAGATAAATACACACAGGTGTAAATGTAAATAAGCTAAATGGAGAAATGCTGCTCTCTCTTGTCATTTGCATGTTATTGATAATAAGGAGCAATTAAAATAGCTGTTTAAGACAAAATTAAGCAATAAGGGCTCAAAATCACTAAAGTGAAGCAGAAGTGTTACTTTAGCAATAAGTACTTTTTATTAAGCAACTGGGTTGGAGCAAAAACCTGCAGCCACTGCGGCTCTCCAGGACCGTGATTGAGGACCCCTGGCCTAGGCCTGCAAATCAGTCACTGAATGTAGGAGAGATTCTGTGCAGGGAAGCAAGAAAGGAAAAAAGCTGCAAAGGTGCCAATTTTATATATTAAAAAAAAATTTAAAACTTTCATGGAAAGAAGCGTATGAACATTTTAATTCTAAAATAGTCTATACATCATATTCACCACTTTTGAGGTTTAATATTTTTCACATAAATACACATTATAATAATGGCTCTGTGAAATATATGAGTGAGCTATATTCAAAGCTAGTTTGCCTGCAAATTCCTAGAAGATTAAGATATCACATTAAGTACATACTGTACAAATATTATAAAATCCAAAAATATCCAAAATGCTTCTGTATCCCAGCCATTTCGGATTAGGGATACTCAATCTGTAGTACAAATTCTTTGGTCAATTTTCTTTCTTTAAAGGACCCTATTAAATGAATAAAACTTGCCCTTTTTGCATTTCTGAGACAAATAAATAAAATGGCTAATCTATTAAGACTCCTCTGATACAACCTGGAGTTTTATGCTTGCTGAAAATATCCAAGCTCAGTACTTATAAGTAATTCACAAAAACAGAAATTAGTCTATGATAAGAAAGTCAAAAGATGAGGCTTGAGTCTGTTATTTGATATTATGAGACTACCTCAGTTCTCAGCACTGTGACAAAACACATTCATAAAAAATCAGAGTTGTACATTTTCACTTAACACAAAAAAAGATACCCCAGCCCTACACTTTCAACTAACAATTTGCTTTTCATTCACTATCAAAAAATAAATTGTCATTTTGCATACTATGTACATCTTATAATTTGCTAAGAGGGAGTTTCATAAAGAGAATGTACTTGCTGAAGTGGCAGGATAACCTTTAGAGTCATGAAATAATGAAGAGGTATTAATCTTTTCAATAAGTGGCACAAACTAATAAGAGAGTATTATTACTTAATTTGAAAAGGAGAGGCACATCTTGAGCAACACAACTAAAATATTTTTTTTTATTAATTAGTTGCCTTTTGTTAATTATTTTATAGAACCACTTTGTCTGCCTTCATGCAAAAATACCAGAGTAAATGCCATTGCTAGAATGTCAATGTTTATTATATTTACTTTGGGTTTTGAGGATTAGGAACAGAACATCTATCTCATATAAAGGCAATGGTAAAGTAGTAGTAATAATAGTAACATGGTTGAGTACTCAGAGAAATTTCTTGCTTGACAAACCAATATGCAACACTACATTCCAAGCTCCTCCACATAATGATAGTGTAACTAACACACTTATACAAATAAATGTTTCAGTATTTTAAAATACAAACTATCAGCTACATTTTGAAATGGTGTTTTCATCCCTTACTGACTGTATCTGGGCTTCATCAGACTTATAAAAAAGCCAGGCTCATGCCCAAGCAGTCTGTGGCTCAAGCAGCGTTGGACTAGGACTTAAAATGACAAGCCTCTCACTTCTTCTTGACGGACATGACATCTTTTATCCATACATCCGTTTTTGGTCATCTCCATTATGCTAGGATATTCGAGACTCTTAGACATTTTTGAAACTATGTGCCTCTAATTTATAAAGACTACTAATTTCTGAAGTAATGTTACCTTTGCATCAATGATGCCACCAACCACTTTGTACAGTATATCATATGCCATAAGCATATTTATAACCGTACATGTCATTTTGCATCCATACATTTATAGTTGTCTACTTTTCCTTTTGGAACAACATTCCTAGCCAGGTGCTATCACAGAAGTGCCTGAATAATGAGATTTATTTAGCAAAATAACTAAGACAAAGAAGGAACACAATTGTATGACAGCAGAATATATTCTTCCAATACCTCTCTGTTCAATATACCAGTCCAACTTAAGCAGTATCCCAGACACCTGCATTAATGTGGCCATGCCAATATGTATATTCTTGTTTTGTGCTAATGGTTTTATCATATTCAGTTGAAAATGGCAAATGAAAGTTTATAGTAATAATAGCAATAGTGATAATATTTTTGTTTACAGCAGGCAATGAGAAATAAAATTACTGTATTGTAACTAATTGACTGGGCATGTACATTGTACATAAGACTAAGACTTTTCCAGTGGCTTACTGCAAAAATATGCAATCACCAAACACTTTAAACATTGCAAGTTGTATTATCTCAGCAGAAGAGAATAGCTTACTGAAGGAGTAATGATTTACTCTAAAATAAATTTTAATATCTTCTTGTAAAGCTGTGTGCAACCCAGCCACAGGGGATGCACAAACCAGTGTGTTTCTTCATGCTGGTCCCAAGCCCAGATAAATGGGGAGGGTTACGTCAGGAAGGGCAGAAATTGGGCTACTGTAGGCCAAAGAAAAAGGAGAAGAGGGTGGAGACGTGTCCGGAGGAGAGGAGGAAGGTGAAAAGAGTTAAACTGAGGGTAGGAACTTTGAATGTTGTCAGTATGACTGGTAAGGGGAGAGAGTAAGCAGATATGAGCAAGAGAAGGAAGGGTGATATATTATAAGGTCAGGTGGATTGGAGGTGGATTCAAATTGTTCTATCATGGTGTGGATAGGGAAAGAAATGGAGTAGGAATTATTCTGAAAGAACAGTATGTCACAAGTGTTTTGGAAGTGAAAGTGTCAGACAGAGTAATGATTATGAAGCTAGAAATTGGAGGTGTGATGATGAATGTTGTTAGTGCATATGCCCCACAAGTTGGGTATGCAATGGGTGAGAAAGATGATTTTTGGAGTGAGTTGGATGAAGTGATGAACAGTGTTCCTATGGGACAGAAAGTGGAGATTGGAGCGGATTTCAATGGACATGTTGGTGAAGGAAACAGAGCAGATTTGATAGGTAGGTATGGTGTCAAGGAGAAGAATGAAGGTCACAAGATAGTGGATTTTGCAAAAAGGATGGCCATGGCTGTGGTGAATACGTTTTTTAAGAAGAGGGTTGAACATAGGGTTATGTACAAGAGTGGAGTAAGATGCACACAGGTAGATAACATCCTATACAGAAGAGTCCATCTAAAGGAGTCTGAAGACTGCAAAGTGGTGGCAGAGGAAAGTGGACGACGTTGGAGATCAGGAAGAGGAAGAGAGTGAGGGCAGTGCCAAGGATCAAATGGTGGAATTTTAAAAAGGAAGACTGTAAGGTTGAGTTTAAGGAGAAGGTAAGACAGGCACTGGGTGGTAGTGAAGAATTACCTGATAGTTGGGAAACTACAGCAGATGTAGTAAGGATGACAGTAAGATGGATGCTTGGCGTGACATCTGGACAGAGGAAGGAGAAAAAGGAAACCTGGTGATGGAATGGGGAAATACAGGAGAGTATACAGAGGAAGAGGATGGCAAAGAAGAAGTGGGATAGTCAGAGAGATGCAGAAAGTAGACAAGAGTACAAGGAGATATGGCACAAGCTAAAGAGAGAGGTGGTGAAGGCTAAAGAAAAGGTGTATGATGAGTTGTATGAGAGTTTGGACACTAAGGAGGGAGAAAAGGACCTGTACTGACTGGCTAGACAGAGGGACCAAACTGGGAAAGATGTGCAGCAGGATAGAGTAATAAAGATGGAAACGTACTCACAAGCGAGGAGAGTCTGTTGAACAGATGGAAAGAGAACTTTGAGAGGCTGATGAATGGAGAGAGAGAGAGAAGAGGTTGGATGATGTGGAGATAGTGAATCAGGAAGTGCAATGGATTAGCAAGGAGGAAGTAAGGACAGCTATGAAGAGGATCAAAAATGGAAAAGCCGCTGGTCCAGATGACATACCCCTGGAAGTATGGAGGTGTTTAGGAGAGATGGCAGTGGAGTTTTTAACCAGATTGTTTAATGGAATCTTGGAAAGTGAGAGGATGCCTGAGGAGTGGAGAAGTGTACTGGTGCCGATATTTAAGAATAAGGGGGATGTGCAGAGCTGTAGTAACTAGAGGGGGATAAAATTGATGAACCACAGCATGAAGTTATGGGAAAGAGTAGTGGAAGCTAGGTTAAGAAGTGAGGTGATGATTAGTGAACAGCAGTATGGTTTCATGCCAAGAAAGAGCACCACAGTTTGTTTTGTGGACCTGGAGAAAGCATATGACAGGGTGTCACGAGAGGAGTTGTGGTATTGTATGAGGAAGTCGGGAGTGGCAGAGAAGTATGTAAGAGTTGTACAGGACATGTACGAGGGAAGTGTGACGATGGTGAGGCCTGCGGTAGGAGTGACGGATGCATTCAAGGTGGAGGTGGGATTACATCAGTGATTTGCTCTTAGCCGTTTCTTATTTGGAATGGTGATGTACAGGTTGACAGACAAGATTAGATAGATAGATAGATAGATAGATAGATAGATAGATAGATAGATAGATAGATAGATAGATAGATAGATAGATACTTGGAGTCCCAGTGGACTATGATGTTTGCCGATGACATTGTGATCTGTAGTGATAGTACGGAGCAGGTTGAGGAGACCCTGGAGAGGTGGAGATATACTCTAGAGAGGAGAGGAATGAAGGTCAGTAGGAACAAGACAGAATACATGTGTGTAAATGACAGGGAGGTCAGTGGAATGGTAAGGATGCAAGGAGTATTTTCACCTTTCTGTGACAGTGGCGTAGTCGGCAGGATGGAGAAGTCCCAGAAGAGAAGGGGACAGGACCTGCAAAACACCCAGGTGGGAGCGTACCGGGGCCGAGTATTCAGGCGGGGAGGGTGCCCCGTGGTTCGGCGAGACCCGGTGCGGGCTCCGCTCCCAGCACGCAGAACTAGGCCATCTAGAGAGGCCAGGGAGTGTGTGGGTGGGGCTCACCGAATTGGGCTGCCCTGGAGGGGGGAGACAAGAGGGACTCAGTATGCTCTCTTGGGGGAGAGTGCCTGCCCCCCAGTGAAACCACAGCCCCATTTACCACCTAGGGGTGCCCCAGACTGGCAGGTGAGTGAAATAACAAAGTGGAGGTTGGACCCTGAGAGGCCGACCAGTAAACAAGCCTGGTCCTTATGGGCAAAGGTATGGCAGTGGCTACGGCCCTTAGAAAACAAGCCCTACCAGGTAATTGAGCAGGTAGCTTGCTATCTGCTCCTGAAAGCACTTCCCAGGGCTTTCACCCAGCCGGTCTGGGGCGCAGTTTACGAACATGTCAGGGCTCATAGAGCTTCTGGAAACACAGAGGGCGGCCTCACACTCTGGGAGAGCAGAACCGTCCTTCTGTCAAACTCAGCCGGGGTATGTCCCAAGACCTAGCCCCTCCCTGTACAACCCGGAGCTTGTATCGGCGTCAGCGGCGCGCTGGCACGCAAAACCGCTTGGAGCAGGAGGAATGCAGGTGGAGGGAGGAGGGCTTGGTGTGCTCTGACAAACCCGCTGACGGTCCCGCATACAGACGTGGTGATCGTTAACGGGTTTAAAACTTCGCTCTGCTCGATTCCGGCAGCAACATTTCCATTGTTGCCCGCCGTTTTGTGCTACCGCGACAATGGCTAAAATTCAAGACCAGTATAACCTGTGTCCACGGGGAAACCCGCTGGTACAGGACCGCCGCTTGTGTCATTAGCTACGGAGGGTCAGTCCAGAAAGTAACCGTGGCAATCCTTCCTGATCCTCCACACCCGGTGATACTGGGGCGGGACTGGTCTGAAATTAAAAGCGGTGAGACACATACCACTCCCGGGGTTAAGTTGGGCCTCGTTATGGACGGAGATGAACCGTCTCAAGCTGCCTCCACGCCGTAATCAGCCGGCAGAGAGAGTGAAGCAGCCGTCCTGGCTGACGTGGCAACTCCCGGCCGTCGCAGGCTGACACGTCATCCACCAACGCCGGGGCGGAGCGGGAGGAAACCACGCCCATTGAGGTCGGCGCTGACCCTCTCTCCGTGTTGCGGTTTCAATTTAAAAAGACGCCGGCTTCTTTCAAAAGGGAGCAATGGAATGACGACTCCCTGAAGTTTGTAAAAAATGCAGTGGTCCTTGTCAATGGCCAGCGCACTAGTCAGTCGATGCCACAGGGCCCCTACTTTGTGCTAGATAATGACCTCCTTTACCGTGTAGCAATGCATGACGGGCAGGAGACGAGGCTGCTGCTAGTGCAGCGTACCTTCCGGCGGCAGGTCTGCGAGCTAGCACACGCCCACCTCCTAGGTGGCCACCTGGGCACCGAAAAACTCTGGAGCGGATCAAGCTCGGTTTTACTGGGCAGGAATTAATGAGGAGGTTCGTCGCTTTGGCGCTTCCTGCCCGGAGTGTCAACTGCGACAGATTCCTAGGAGGGACCGTGCTCCTCTTGTTCCTATTCCATTGATTGGCGTTCCCTTCCACAGAATCGGGTCGACCTGGTGGGACCTCTAGAGCCCTCAGCCCGAGGACACAAGTACATTTTAGTCCTCGTGGATTATGCTACGATACCCGAAGCTGTTCCGTTGCGCTCAGCTACCTCTAAAGCCATCGCACGGGAATTACTAGGGTATTCGCGCTGGGGATCCCCAAAGAAGTCTTGACAGACCAGGGGACCCCTTCACCTCGGAGACGTTCAAGGAGACTGCCAGATTACTGAAAATAAAGCATTTAAAACCTCGTGTATCATCCTCAAACCGACGGATTAGTAGAGAGGTTTAATCAAACTCTCAAGCAAATGCTGCGTAAGGTGGTCAGCGAGGATGGAAGGAACTGGGATCAGCTCCTCCCCTCGTCCTTTTGCCTATCGGAAGTCCCACAAGCCTCCACGGGTTCTCCCCTTTGAACTACTGTATGGGCGACAACCTCGGGGCATATTGATATTTTGAAAGAAGGCTGGGAAGAAGAGGCTCTTCCCTCCACAAACATACTGGAGTATATGCGCAGTTCGCGATAGATTTGGAAAGATTCGCCTGTCCTTAAAAGTCACATGGAGGAGGCTCAAGCAGCACAGGTTCGCTACTACAACCGCGCACGCCTCTTGGGAGTTCCACCCGGAGATCGGGTCATGGTCCTAGTGCCTACCTCCCACTCTAAGTTGCTTGCCCACTGGCAGGGCCCCTCTGAAGTTAAGGAGAGGAAGGGACTGGTCGACTATTTGGTGAGTCAACCCAATCGCCGGCCAAAGGAGCGGTTTATCATGTGAACCTGCTGAAACCGTGGAAGGACAGGGACCCGATCCCTCCTCCGGCCAGCCCGCTCACTCTTCGCTCACACACACGACCTTAACTTTGGCACAGACTTGAGACCCAGGCAACGGCAGGAGCTGGAAACAGTTATCCGGACCGTTCGAGGTAGTCAGTGAACACGCCGGAAGGACCTCTCTGATTGAGCACAACATTGTGACAGAGCCCGGGGTTGTTGTCCGAGAACGCCCGTACCGTCCTTCCCGAGGCAAAAAAGGCTGAAGTGGAGCTTGAGATCAAGCGCATGCTGGAACTAGGTGTAATTGAGGAAAGTTATAGTCCCTGGTCCAGCCCCATTGTGCTCGTCGGTAAGCCTGACGGGAGTTGGAGGTTCTGCAATGACTTCCGTCGGCTTAACCAGTCTCCAATTTGATGCCTATCCAATGCCACGCGTGGGCGACCTCCTCGAGAGGCTTGGACAGGCTCAATACCTGACCACACTTGACATGACAAAGGGTACTGGCAGGTTCCTTTAACGGACTCGGAAGGAAAAACGCGTTTAGTACCCCTAGCGGACACTGGCAGTATCGTGTCCTTCCATTTGGGTTACACGGGCTCCAGCAACCTTTCAGCGTCTGGTGGACAAAGTGCTTCGGCCTCATAACTCATACAGTGCTGCCTACCTAGATGACGTGGTCATCTATTCCAGCACATGGAAGGAACACCTACAGCATGTCCAAGCGGTATTACGGACACTTGGTGAGGCCGGGCTCCGGATTAATCCCAAGAAATGTTTCTTTGGATTAAGCGAGGCCAAATATTTAGGCTACCTGGTGGGTCGGGTACCGTAAGGCCACAGTGCTCCAAAATTGATGCCATTCTGAAATGGCCCGTCCATGAACCAAGCGGCAGGTCCAAGCCTTTCGGGTTAGCGGGTACTACCGCCGGTTTGTACCCGGTTTTGGAGAAAGCGCGCCTTGACTGATTTAACAAAGAAGAGGGCCCGAACATTGTGGTATGGACTGCAAAACAGACACTGCATTTGGTGACTTGAAGAAGGCCCTTACGTCCGCACCTATTTTGATGGCACCTAACTTTTCTTTGCCTTTCATCCTCCAGACGGACGCCGGACACAGGCCTGGGAGCCGTGCTGAGCCAAAGTGTCGATGGTGTCAACACCCGTCATGTTCCTGAGCGGAAACTGTTGGACGGGAGACCAGGTATGCAGCGGTGGAGAGGGAGGCTCTGGCGATTAAATGGGCGATCACTCAGCTGAGGTACTACCTGTTGGGCCGTGAGTTCACCCTTGTCACGGACCATGCACCTCTACAGTGGATGGCCCTGCACAAGGAGTCGAATCCGCGGGTCACCCGGTGGTTTCTTGACCTGCAGCCGTACAAGTTTTCGCCGTTCATCGTCGGGTGCTCTCCATGCCAACGCGCTGATGCTCTCTCG
Organism: Polypterus senegalus; assembly: GCF_016835505.1. Classification (NCBI taxonomy): domain Eukaryota; kingdom Metazoa; phylum Chordata; class Cladistia; order Polypteriformes; family Polypteridae; genus Polypterus; species Polypterus senegalus. The sequence goes on from NC_053164.1 coordinate 76,641,125, forward strand.
GGTTCACGACCTCTCGGTTAGGTCGCCCGACCCGACGGGTCTGGGCTGAGGGGGCCTTGTCACACTGCGCATGGGAGGCAGCTAAAGGGCTCGAGTGAAGGCAGTTCTGAGCCATGCCGGGATGTGGCAGAGTGCACTAACTCTCTTTCTCACTTCCCTGTAGACCTAACCCGGGAGGTTCCACCTGTCTCTCTGGACGTCACTTCTGGGACCGAGCCAATGGAGACAGACCTTGCCAGCTCCGGCCCCCCTGATGTCACATCCGGGACTAATCCAATGAATGATGAACACGTGCCCAATCCTTAGGACCTCACTTCCTGCCTCCCCCTTTAAAAGCCTTCCCTTTTCCCTTCTCTGACAGTCTTGTTTTGGACTCTGTTGTAAGCACTTCAGTGCTGGTATTTGGAAAAGAAAACGACTTTTGCAGCCAGGATACCAAATTACATGGGTGGCTGCCCCAAACCTTTTTCTGTCTTTGTCTCGTTCTGTGACAGTGTTTAATCTGTTTAAAAAATAAAGAACATTTGTTACTATCATCTTATACATACCTGATAAAAGAGAGGCATTTTTGCTTCTGTTCCTCCAGAACAGAGATTTCAAGTTGTTCAAGAATACTAACTGCACTCTTCACTTTTTAATGATTCTGTATGTACCGTAGTAGCCATACCACCATAAGTTCAGAACAGGTAATCCAATTGAAGCTAAGCATGTTTGAGCCCAGCCAATACTTGGATGGACGACCAACCAGGATGCTTGAGTTGCTGCTGGAAGAATTGTTGATGAAGCCAAAAGGACACACTACCCCTGTGGTTTATGTGTAAAACCGGATGCCCTAGGGCAGTGACTGGGACACTGCTGAAAAAATAGTGTAATCCTTCAGATGAGATGTAAAACCAAGGACCTTATTTGGTGAGGTCAAAAAAGATCCCTATGCATGTTTCTAAAAGAGTAGGGCGTACCAAGATGCCTTGGTTAAATTGCCCATCATGAGCTCATCCATTCTGGACCCTAATTATCCTCTATCTCCAATTGGCAATCTCTTACCCTTTCATCATCTAATGATTAATGTGTAGTAAATGTACTTTCAAAATAATGGCAACTGTCACATCATACAGGTGGATGTTGCACAGGTTTACCTCTATCTATGTGAAAGTGCTTTAAGTAGCTAGAAAAATGCTAAATAAATGTAATCATTATTATATTTGAATTTCTAGTTGAAAAGATTAACCCAGCTTTTAATATTTTACAACAAAAGTATGTACCTTATGACAAAATGTCACAAAAGACATAAAACAGAAAAAAATAAACATTCAAACTCGTAACTGAACTGTAAACATTCCCAGTTTAGGTATGTTTTAAGGGCCCAATAGACTCCAACAAGGGAAGTTTCCTTAACATTAGAACAGAATTTTCTGTGCATTTCTAAAACCTAATAAATGTATTCCACGATTGCGAGAAAACAACTTAAACACCAAATGTATCATGTTTTCACCAACATATTTAACATATTTAAAAATTGTTAATTTAAGGAATTTGTCAATACTCCACTGAACTCTGACAATTTCTTGTGTCTTCTGGTCAAACCTGCAAACAAATCCACACAATTTAAGCTTTTAACACTTTACATCAAAATTAATTTTAAGCATGTACTTTATGACAAAATGTCACAGAAGACATAAAACAGAACAGATATGCATTAAACTCTAACTGTAAATATGAATTCATTTTCGTGTTCCACTTTGCTCGAAGCTGCATAGATTCAGAACCTACTGTCATTTGTACTATATTAAGTGTGTATCATGCAAAATAAAACCAGTCAGTCATCAGAACAAACACCACTTTCTGTTCAGATTCAATGCATTATCCTAGGTTTTATATGGATTTAATTCATGGCATCATATCCCTGTTGCAATTTGCTATATTACACATTTTTCCACATGGTTAAAATGAAATGCAGGACAGTTGCATAGCACTTACCCACAAATAATCATAATACAATACATTTGATAGTGTTTTTGGCACAGAAATTTTTTATGTAAGGAAAAAAATCAACTATAACTTTTACTCAGATCTGACATCACCAAATGTGGCTCCTTGCTATGCAACTCTAATAATCTTAAACAGGAGAGTGCAAATAACTCCTCATATTTTACTTTTTAAAAGTATAGTAGAATATCTAGCATCATTTTATTGTGCTTTAGTCATTTCTGAGCTACAAAACAAAATGCAGATGACCTTTATGCTTTATTACAAAACTTGTTGGTGTCTAGTATAATGAAAATATATTTTTAAACACAGCTTTTTCATACTTCTGACTTTTCTGTACAATAAATTTGAACAGCTGGAAAAAGACATGTATTGGAAGCAGAATTAATTTTTTTTTTTTTTAATGTATGATCAAGTGTTCTTGACATTGAAAATGATTACTTATTGCTAAAATTTAAAAAAAGTGCTTTTTACTAAAAAAAAAGAATCTATATATATAATTCACTAAGGCAAGACAACCATGAAAAGCACGCCGGAAGGGGCGTGGATTCACTAAGTCGCCGACAAGTGAGACACCTATGGCGCACACAGGAAGGAGTCACGCCCACCAACTCCAAGACCATTGGATACGACGACAACTCGCAGGGCCACGCCCACCAACTCAGACGCGACGACACAGAAAAAATGGCGTCATTTATGTTGGTCTGTCGTAGAGGCCACATGCAGTGCAGGTCAGGTTAATGTCATGTGCATTGACTGTTCATAGAGGCATGTTTCTCGCGGAGGTGAATCGCCATATGCTGCGTGTGAAACGGTTTGCGAGGGGTATCCCATGGGATCCTTAAAACAATCCTTTACAACTGAGATTGAAGCACAATGAAGTAAGCAGTCTTTAAAAAACAACTTTTCGGTTATGATGCATGACCGCGTGCTCCATAGCAAACTGTTTTACACGCTACATGCAGCTATTCGCTTCCGCGACAAACATGCGTCTTCTTAGATGCTCCTGCAGGAACACGGAAGATGTTTTCCTGCCCACCAATGCTCCTTTTTCACTGGCCGGTGTCTACCCTCGCTCTCTAGGCATTCACACTGCCTGCCCATTTGCCCGGACGCAAAAACTCACCGACCACCCAGTTAGTACCTTTCGTCTGCGGTAAGAGTCCACATGCACATCTGAGCCACGCAGCATTTGTTATGCCACGGGTTCACTATTGTGTTGTATTTTGCTCTCATCAGAGTTCCATCTTTTCATTCACTTACTGTTGTATTCTCACACCAACCCGTTTTAGACATCTGTGTCTTTCCAGAAGTGTTTAGCATTCAATAAATAATTATGCATGACATTGAGCGTGTGTCTACCCAGCGCAGACAGGCATGGGTAAGCCGTTGAACCCCATTCCGGCTGCAAGCTGTGGAATTCCCACTAAATGTGACTCATACGCTCCCACTCATTACGTCCCTACCCTTTGTGCACACCCCCCACCTACCGTGGTCGGGTATCTTGGTGGATTATATATAGAAAAGCAGCCAAAACCGAGGGGTATCCCATGGGGTCCTTAAATCATTCCTTTACAACTGAGGTTAAAACACAATGAAGTAGGCAGTCTTTAAAAAAAGAGGTTTCTGTTACGACGAACGCCTGCGTGCACCATAGAAAACTGTTTTACACGCTAGATGCAGCAATTCGCTTCAGCGACAAACATGCGTCGTCTTAGATGCTCCTGCACTTTGGTCACACCCCCCTCCCACCTCGTTACTACCGTGATCTGGTGTCTTGGTGGATTATACATAGAAATATATAGAAAGGCAGCCAAAACTGCACAGAGCAATGAAAAGTTCCATCTTTTCATTCTCATTCTTTTGTATCCTCAAACCCTCCCTTTTTAGACAACTGTATCTTTCTAGAAGTGTTCAACCATCATTAAATAGTTATGCGGTGTTTGTTATACCGCGGGTTGACTATTGTGTTGTATTTTGCTCTCTCCAGAGTTCCATCTTTTCATTCGCTTACTGTTGTATTCTCACACCAACCCGTTTTAGATAACCATGTCTTTCCAGAAGTGTTTAGCATTCAATAAATAGTTATGCATGACATTGAGCGTGTGTCGACCTGGCGTGGGTAAGCCGTTGAACCCCATTCAGGCTGCAAACTAAGTCCCACTAAGTGCGACTCCTACGCTCCTACTGGTTGCATCCCAACCCTTTGTACACACCCCCCTCCCACCTTGCTAATACCGTGGTCGGGTGTCTTGGTGGATAATATATAGAAAAGCAGCCAGATCCGCACAGAGCAATGAAAAGTCTACGTCACTCACAGGTACATCTGGACTATGTAAAGACGGCAACTTGACGAGTTGGAGGTGAAATCAGCAGACTAGCATGACGGACGGAGCTGAATGGACATCATTCTCCTTTCCTCCCGTTCCACACTCCGCGCCGTGCACCCCCATCCCTCCGTCTGGCAGGAGAATGCGTGAGGACGGTGCGCCAGTTTTCAGTCACTTCAGGCGATTGTGTGTTGGTTCGTTCCGTGCATTGTTACAATGTTGCTTTTCTTGCTGATTTATTATATTACCGATTTTTCAAATGTTAATTTTCTCCCTGTGCTTAAAAATCATTAAAAAAATGGCCTGATTATGCGGCGTATGGTACGCCGCGGGTTGGCTAGTACCTTATAAAGCTCTAAATCATAAAGGAACAATGGCATTCAATACACTGTATTCAGAAGCTGTGGATGGAAATTTCAGAGATGTACCTATAGGTTCAGTCTTACCATTTATTGTGCCCTGTTAATGTTGTTAACAAATTATCACCTGCTTTAAGTGTTGCATGTGTACAAATTTTTGTTTGTTTTAAAGCAGTCTATTTTTCAGAGGCATTCTAGTAGTTATGTTATTAAATGTATAAGATAAACTGTGAAAGGAGTGGAAGACAGCCATACACAGGATTCTAGCTCCATATATCCAAAGATTTCAATTATTCAATTTAAAATTTTTAATCGAGCACATCAATCTCATTTAAAATTCTCCAAAATGTTTTCAAGGCAAAATCCAACCTGAGAACATTGCAATCAAGCTGCATCTTCACTAGGCCACATATTTTGGGCATATACTAAATTAACATCATTCTGGAGAAAAATTTGTAAATGCCTATCAGACTGCCTTGATGTCAGAATCCCTCCTAATCCATTAACTGTTGTTTTTGGTGTACTCCCTGATGGTCTTAAAGTGGAGAAGGACAAACAAAGTGTAATTGCCTTTACTTCACTATTAGCACATAGACTTGTCTTGCTCGATTGGAAGAATCCTAGCCCACCTCTGTTAAGTCAGTGAGGTAAGTGATATTACATATTTTTTGAAATTGGAAAAAATCTAATTCTCTCAGAGGATCTGTTCAAAATGTTTTAAAAAACTGGCAGTATCTAATCAGTAACATTTTTGAGTAAGCATTTATATTGGGGAGAAAGACTCCTTTCTTTCTTTACTACTCTCAAAAGTTTTACTCTGGCTATTGGCGCCTCTCTCTTTCTCATGGGTAGGAGTTGAATTGAATTTAGTTTTGTTAAGTTTGACTGAATTGTTTGGAATGTTGCATGCTTTAAATAAATTCAATAAAAGTTATACAAAAAGATAACATGCTGTTGAAATGTACTGCTGAAATGTCCCAATTTTATTGACCCATTAAGGAAAGAAAGAAACAAACAAACAAAACAGCATTGGCACTAATATTTAATGCAAATGTATTATATGGTACTTTAACCTCTGTAGCAAAAGGCAGTTTCTCATCTGCCAATGTGTGCTTCGCGGGAGCATGTCACTGCTGTGCCACACATTTTGCAAGCAAACCATTGAGTCATCAGTTGTGTCACAAGTCAATTACTACTTGCCGGTAACAGTCACATGTGTTCACATGAACTTTCTCATTATTAATTTGCCCCTTAAGAGTATTCCTCTGCTAACAGTCTCAACAGTTTAACATTTCAACTAAAAAATAATATATGCATAAATGTAAATAGATAAGCACACTATGAGAATGTATTCTCCTTTTTATACATCACCAGTGTGATTTTGTAATATTGGCTATATGGGGAAATACCACTGAAGACGATCCATCCATCTTCCAACCCCCTATATCCTAACTACAGGGTCACAGGGGTCTGCTGAGTCAATCCCAGCCAACACAGGGCGCAAGGCAGGAAACAAACCCCGGGCAGGGCACCAGCCTACTGCAGGGTACACACACACACACACACACACACACACACACATCCACACACCAAGCACACACACTAGGGACAATTTAAGACCAGATGTAAAATATTTTCAATACATAAAAGGACAATATTGGGTTAACAGATTTGAAAGGTACTGTAAATCTAAGCACCACACCTGATCTTATATTTATTAATCTCAAATGTTCAAAGCCATTCATTCATTTTCTGAAAAAACAATCACTGAGACCTTTAGACACCTTATTCTGAATTACCTTAATAATGTTAAAAAAAGGTTTCCTAGTGCCATTTCAGTTTGCATACAGAGCCAACAGAGTCTGTGGATGATGCAGTGAATTTCGGTCTAAGCTTTATTGATGAACACCTTGAAAGCCAGGGGCAAAGGCAAGGATCTTGTTCATGGACTTTAGCTCTGCTTTCAATACCATCATCCTGTGGTAAAATGAGGACCACAGCTGGACATTTTAATCCTACGGTCTCTTTGTTGTCTTGTATTGCCCTTATATGCTGAATCATAATTTTATATATTCTTATATTTATCTTTTGGATTCTGTTCTGTTTGTACATATTGCACCAATACTATCAAAACTAAATCCTAGTACACATTACTGTACCTGGCCAATAAAGTGAATTCTGATTCATACTGAATTGTATGCTTAGAGTTTTTATTTGAGCAGCCAGCATAACAGAACAGCTGGAGTAGACTATCAAGGATGTCTGCAGTTGTTTAACAGTACACTGCCTTTGAGTTAAAGCCACACACAAACAATGATGAACTTGGAGGTCTGATGTATTGGCTAATGCAACAAACAAAACAAACTAATGAAAGCTGTCCATATGGTCTTTCTGTTTTTGATCAATTCTTCCAGTCTAAAAAGAAAAATGGGTCCATAACTGATGAAGCCTGGAAAGTTATCCACATCAGTAACACAACAAGCAGCACAATTTGAAAAACTTAATCTTCAGAAACATAGAGCTGCCAAGTCCCACTTTCCATGGTAAAGACGTGCACATTCCATAAAGCATTATTTTACAATTTTCACATGTCAACCATCAGTTGCCAGATGTTCTGAGCCTTCCCATAGCTTCAGCATGTAAATTTTCCACTCTCCGCATCTCTAGGTCTGTGTAATTTTGAATCTCATTTTCATTTTCGTACAGTTACACATTACTATTTAATGTATATTCATGGTTCAGTTTCAGAAACAAGGATAAACATGTGATCACTTTCATTGTCAACTATCAATATGATAAAATTAAAACTGATTTGCCTGAATTCTTAGAAATATTAAAACCTCACTGAAAAAAGGTATAGCATATCATAGTAAGACTGCAAATGAACCATTCAGAAATCCAGCTACAAGAAACTACACTTTTGTGAATTAACGGTTCACACAAATAAAGGAAAAAAAAAAAAAAAGAAAATCAGAAAAATTATACAGATATGCACTCTCAATGTCAGAGTAATTTTCAGATGTACATCTAAAACCTAATGAATGCATATCATGCTGGCAAAAAAATACCAAAATAATTCTGTTTTCACTAATGTCTTTCACACCTGAAGGATATACCAGTAATATATTAGAAAATTGATAATTAAGGAATTTATCAATGCCTCATTAAACTGTCAACTTCTCAGGAATGTGTCTTCTGGTCAATTTTTGAGCAAAACCATTCAAGTTCAATGCATCTAGCATGCCCGCCTCTATGACCTTAATGTGAAGCAAGCACCTAATATGAGTACAAACATACAAATAAGCATATCTGTCAAATGTCTCTTATTTTATACTTGGGGGCTTCACTCGCCAACCCCTGGGTTTGGTCCTGTGGCAATACAATTTTAAGGGTGTTTTTTTTTTCTCCATAGCATTATGTTCGCTTTTTACTTTAAAACTTCAGTAAAACAATATTTAGAACGAACTTTTCTTCAAAATCACACTGAATTTTGATTCTTCGTTTGGTCTTACAACGCGATAATGCAACGTATAACTGGCCGTGAGTGAATATCGTTTGTCTCTTATAAATAAACCGACTTTTTCAAATGTTTGTCCTTGTGATTTGTTAATTGTCATTGAAAAAGCTATTCTTAAGGGAAACTGTAAACGTTTTAATACAAATGGCATATCAAGATCTCCTTTTTGCCCGAACTCCATGTCAAGTTCATTCAATAAAAATAAGACTTTCTGATAAAAATCTACTTGGGAATATCCAGAGCCGATGTAGCCAGTGGCATTGCTCTCAAGAAGCTGCAGATTTCTGGCAATTGTGGATTGCACGTCATTGCAATAAATAAATCTGGCCAACTGATAGTTCTGGATATTGCCATTGCATCATGATATAAGTGTTGAAATGCTCTTGGACTACCTTGATATGATGATGGTAAGATTACTGCTTTACCCATTTTAAATTTGTCTGAACTATTGATATTCGAATATTGAACGTGATCAATGGAAATTTGCATATGTTCTGTTTTTCAAGTTTAGCTTGATTCGATTTAATAAAGAGACGACGATTGGCTTCGACTTTTACATATGCATTGATAATGTAATGTTGCGATAGACATTGAGATGATAGAAGTGGGTTAAATACATGGGAACGAATCGCTAACTTGGAACCGAAATATTGCGTGGGTGTTATTCGTTTTTCTGAATGCGTTTGTTTCATATTGTACGACCATCCTGTTTCGCCATCTGGGAAAAGCAAAGGAAAGAGTAAAGGATCAGCATGAGGTGATGTATTTGACATAAATGATGAATCATGCTTTGCTTTTGGATATACACGAATATATACTCTGTCTTTGATATCTCAGTCTTTCAAAATTATTATCGCTGACAATTCATCACATGTAGGTTTATTATAAATGCGACTGTGATCTTTCGGAGTCATATAGAAATCCAATAAAATTTTTGTCTGTGTTTTGCTGATAAATGTTGTGTAAAGTGAGATACTTTTGGACGTATGTATTTGTGTCCATGATTGGCTGTATAATTTCTATTACATCGGATCGTTTAACTCTTGATTCTATGTTGCATTGCTTTTCTGTGATCATAAATATACACCTGACCAAATTGTGTTTTTTTCTAAATTAAACTTGTCATGGGTTTAATTGTTGTGGGAACACAGATTTTCATAGCAAATGGTCCACTATTGTGTAAATCAATGTTTTTTGCATTGAATGATGCTAACGCGAAAAGATTATTGCAGACGCGCATAGTTTGCCTGTAGTGTTTGTGCATTTCACTTTTACCAAACAAATCTTTTCATTCTTGCGGAAACGCCTCTACATTGGGAAACAGCACTACTTTTCCCTGATGGCAACATGAATTAAACAATCTACAAGTCTCAGACTTAAACTTTAAAGCCTTACAATATCTACATACTTCCGACAGATAACCTATGTCCATATATTCAATCTCTTTTTGCTGTTCCATTATTTCACCTAGAAATAATTTCCGGTTGCGCGAATGCGATCTGTAGTCTCTTTTTTTGGACACTTTCGATTTTTAGTACTATCATATTGTTGAACTTGATCTGAGAGTGTATTACGCCAAAGTTTAGGTTTTTTTTTTTTTTGGAGTCTTTCGAATTCCACTGCTTTCATAATCTGTAACCTGCTCTGCATGTGTATGGCGCCAACGTTTTTGAATGTCTATGAAGTTCTACTGTGTCTTTTACTCTGTCTTTTATTTCTGACTCCGTTTGGACCTGCAAGGTTTTCAATTCCACTTGTTCCGGGCTGATTATTACTTTCCTTGCCTAGGTCACTGACTCACGGGAACATGTTTCCAGTTCCATACTTCATGTTGTTTAAGTAACACATTTTCTAGCTACTCACACCTATACATTTTCCATATACTGTCTTATCTGTTTTCTGGGCCAATATTTATTTAACAATTAGCAACCTGCCAGACGCTTATCACACACCATTCTTCATACTATTCTAAAACCTCAAAAAGAAAGTTTCTGTAAATTCTCCCTTAGTAGTGTGGTTCATACTCTTCCTAGGTTTGTCTGCAAGGTTTCATCAGAGTTGATTTTCAGTTTTCACCTGAAAACCCACTCTGAGACTTACTGGGGGCACCTACTGAATTGTTGCCAACGGAGCTATGCAACTTATCACCTATTTGTCAACTTACTGCCAAGTATGATCAGTTGATCTTTACTTCTGTTGACTTCCCACTACTGTTCATATATCACTGAACCAACTTAATCAAATTAATCCAAACTAATAGGGCATCAATGCTTAATGATAATTTTGCACCAGATTGTGTTGTGTATTTGAAATTTATTATTTGGGAGTGCTTTATGAAAAAGCAATATATAAAACATGACATTCTTTAAATACAGGACCTTTTGTCTAAATAACTGTTTATCCTTGTTACTGGTTGCTTTATCTATGTACATGTTTAACACGGAAATTATAAAGCACATTTTCTGTGTTACTTGTGGGCTTTCAAGGTCTGCTCAGAATGGACCAATTTTAAAAAAGTCTTTGTTAAACTGTACATTCAAAAGCTATAAATTATGAAAATTTAAAAACAATTATTCACACTTCTTTTTAACACTCATTTGTGTACTGTTTGTTTTATGACAAGGCAAAATATCATGGTATTTAGTATTTACTCTATACAACTCTAAGAAAACTGACACACAGGTAAACAGACTTGAGCTGAGAAAACTTTGTGCAGCGGTGGGGAAATGTGATAGCAGGCTGCTTACTGCTTATCGACATATTTACAAGACAAAAGGCGCTGATGGAAAGGTGTGAATGGATTTAAGGTGGCAATTCTAGTGTTAAAGGACTAGGCCTTTTTTGAAAGCTCCTTATACTTTGACAGGACTAACTCACCTGTTTAACATCACCTTGTTATTTCAACTTGTCACATCATTATTAATCCTAAATTACTGGTGTCCCAACTTTTTTAGAATGCACATTTCAGAATAAATGTTTTCAACTTCAGAAAACAATGTAATTGATTAGGTAAAACAAACTTTTGCTGCTTTTGTCTGAATAAAATTTAAAGTAAATTTACAAATCACTCCTTTATTATTAATGATTTTTTAGTGTCTTAACTTTTTTGGAGTTGGCTATTGCATAATTTTTGTGTGATCACTATACCTTGGTGTGTGCTCTAATTTCAGATACTGTACGGTACCGATTTATAATTAGTTTTGCTGTAAGTAATCAATCGAATTCCCTCAACAAACACTTTAAAAACCATAAATTTAATACATTGGCAGACTCAACAGAAAATTTTCTAGGACAGGAGCATTTCACCAGAAATTGACAAATACGTCTTTCTTTTGTACATATAACACACACCAATCTATCTGGTATGTACTGAAACTAGAAATATGATTTAAAAATGAATCTCTTTTTAATTATTCTTACAAGTTAAAATTGTTATGCTTTATTAATTACACTGTAAAGGTGACTCTCTGTTGAAGTAATACTGTAAGGTTAATAAGGAGTTTAAAAAGCTAATGATTCCCTTGAATAGCAGTGTTCTGTTTTCTGCGGAGCTGTTTGATCAGCTCCTAACCCAAAAAAAAAAGGAAGATATAGTATATTTAGAGTACTTGACCTTTAAAGAACCTTCTGTACAGTGATTTTATTGTAATTATGCTTTTCAAACAGTTCCTGTGAAAATTATTATAGTGATTAAGAGAATTCAGCAAAGGGAAAAAAAAATCATCCACACAAATTCTTGCATTTTTGTTTCTCACCAAAACTAAATTAACTAGGAAAGCCTGGAAAACATCGTTAGTAATAGCAATGCTCTTTTTTAAATAAGAGATATACATTTGGGCAAAAGAACAAAGAAAACTGACCAGACTATCATTCTTCTACAGAAGCCTTGCCACTCCAATTAAGGTTTTACTGCACAATGAGATTTCACTGCAAACAAATGATTTGTCTTATAAAGGACCTGTCTGTACTCAAATTATGGCTGTCATTGCTTAAGCAAACAACTAGCTTTTTGGCAACCCTTGCAAATTCGTAAATGCGTCCCTGCAGCTGGAGATTAGACCTGCTCTTATTGTTCTGCTCTCAGTAGTGATAACCGATAAATAATTCCTCCTCAATTTATGCCAGCTAATCAAGCTGTCTCACATTATTACATTTATTTTCATTTTCAGCTACCGAAAAAGGTTCCAAGTTGACAGGTGCAATTTATAAAACAGCAGATCAGGTAGTAAATATACACTTCACAAGTACTGTACACACTACTGAGCTTTGAAAGATGCATCACTGAGCAATAAAATTTCTTCCTAAAATAAAATTAGGGGTGCACACTAATTGAGTAGAGAATGAGTCTGCTAGAGCAGGCTCAAAAGTTGATTTGACAGTGCTGAAGGCATCTTTAAAATATGGCAACATTTGTCCTTAAGGGACATTTCAAGTACTCATGACAGAAAAAAGCATTTACCTTCTGAATCAGCATTAAGGTGTATTCTTTAAAATAGACTCACAAAAACCATAAGATAACTCATCTCTCAATCTGTCAAAAGGTCAAACAAGATCTTAAGAATGAGTAAAATATTGATTTCTGACAAGATACACTCCTCTCGTATGAACTCCACGCTTGCTTGTATTGTATAATTCAAGTTTAAAATAAAGTCTCCTTAAACTTCTCTTTAGGATTTAATTTTGAAACAACTTTTGCTGAGCTTATGTTTTTCCTCATAATTTGAACAACTAATTGAATTGGCGTTTGCTCCTGTTGTCTGACACCGCTGGAGCTGACAAAGCCTTTCATCTGCAATAGCTCTACTTACATTTTTATTTTCTACCCAGCAGTGGCACAAGAAAACAGTTTTGTCCTACCTTCCAAGCAGAAGGTCAAACTAGGTGAGCACTGAAAATCTTAAATCTTGCAAACTTCTATAGTACTGAATAGTCTCATTCACTCAACTATATTTTATTGAACCTTTCAAGGTAAATACTAAAATGCTTCCATTTTAAAAATTTTGTAGAGATTTAAATATTTGAGCATAGTGTCACTTACAGGGTTAGGTTTATGGTTAGTGGAGGTTGGAAAGGTGTAATCTTGTACATTCAAGTTGAGTGCTCAGCTAACTTTGCCACAAATCCAAACCACCTGCCATGATTTCATTGCCTCAATAATGCAATACCAGAAGAAATTAGTAAATACACAATAAGACCACTATATCCCAGTGCTCCAAAAACATCAAAATGAACATAACCTTTTAAAATCTCTAACACTAAACAACATCCGGAAAAACGCATCCACTATAACCATTGAAAAAGGAATCAATTTATCCAAGAAGATATTTGCCTTACTTTTGAGCCCAGAGTAGAACCTGTAGAACAGTACTATCAGTTATTTCAGACATCACTACTGCAGTCTTCAGATCATAGTCTGGAGAATTGGTTGATGTATTGTTTGCTTTTCTTACAAATTAAACTAAACAAAACCTGCCATTCAAGTCTCTACTACTTAGTATGTTCCTTCTGCAATTTTAAAATTGTCTTGAAAATTTGTTTCAGTTTTTTCAAGTTCTAGATGTACGGGCAAAGGACAACAATACCTAGTTATAGTACCTTTTTGTTTTTCTTGAACTTCCCAGGTCTTTATGCAAGCAGGACCTGTTTTGCATCCTCTGTTGTGAGATGTGTTATTTAATGTAAGTGCTGTAGCACCACCATTTCATTCTAAATTTTATATTATCTAGGACAAACCAAAAAAATTGCATACTAATTTTTTCTCTAAAAGTTATCTATTTTAATTTAACCCTTATGCACTATGGGGTTTTTGACATCATTGCGTCTAAATTACAAACCTAAAAATAAATAGCTATTTTACTTATGCAATAAAGGATCTGCAAATGGCTGTACAGTAGTGAGTACTACTCGGCAATGTTTTAAAAGAAAGCATTTTTGATTTAAAATCTTTGTTTTCATCAATATCAGCTAAATAAAATAAATATTTTGTGGTTTAGGGATCTCTTTTCAAAAATTGGATTTGACAATACATAACCAAGGCATTTTATAATTCATAACCCTGGAATCTATTTTCTTTTGTGCTCCAATCTGTCAACCATCATTGTGCCAAGTTTACATGGCATATACCATAGCACTACAAACTTATTGTATATGGTTAATAAACCCTGTATCCCGTTTTGAAAACATTTAGCCTCATGCACCTAAACAATCACTCAGAACAAGTATGACAGTTACAGTAATATATAATTTATACACACACTCTATATAAACAAATATATATATTACATACACACATACACACAACACACACTATATATCACTCTGAAGCAACAAAATTCACACAACCCATATTTTAAGGCAATCAGAAAATAATAAAATATTACAGCATAGGAGTACCATCCACCTTCAACAGAAAGACTGACTTGACTGTTCAGCCCAGACTCTACAGGTTGTCAGAAAAACTATTCAAATGGAAACCAGTAGCTACTGTATACAAGGTAATTTATACATTTTAGTGTTAGGCACAAAAAGAAGAGTTTGGATGTGAGCCTATACACTTCATACTCATTAAGTCCCCACTATCCAAAGCGCTATGTAGATTGTATTGAAATACAAAAAGCCAGCAACATGCATACACATCACTAAGTTGTCAGCCACTGCCAGAGTAGCCTGTGCTGCAAGAGGAAAGAGCAACATTAGAATAATTTGTTAGAAACCAACAAATAATAACGGCAATAAAAATAGATAAATGTTTGTGAATGTATTTTCAGTTTCCAGAAGGGTTCTGTGTTGGTTAGCAATCACAATACATGACAGGATCAGCATAGTGTGAACTATAGTATATGCGCTCCATCGGATGTTTAATGCTTTTTTCTGTACCCTTGTCCTGATTTATACCTTTCAATGATGAAATCCCGTTCATATTTTAAAAGCTCTTTGTGGACCATGGCTTTTGGAGTATGTTACAACCAAAAGGATATCAGAATAATCCCACAGGAACAGCCAAACCAAACTTCATCCGAGTTCAATCAGAGGCACTTTAATTGATGTCAGGTATATACTAACTACTATATGAAATTAAACTTATTGTGATTGCTTGATTCTGAATTCAGTCACATCCTTGATTATTAAAGTAGGTGCACATTGATGCAACCAGGTTTTGCATGAGATTTGTTTTTCCTTCTTTCACTAAACAGTTTGATTTGTTTTCACCTTCTTTGGATATATTGCAATTTTGCAATAAAGGTGGAATAACTTCTGACATGATATATCTTGGTTTCTTTTTTTATTACACAATCTGTGATTTTAGCAGGGGTGTGCACATTTTTTATATCCATTGTACATCAGACATCATTCACAAGAATTTCACAGATAAGCCAGCAAACTCAGAAAAATGAAAATTTTAATCCGCTGCAGTATCATGTACAGTATATGTACAGTACTATAAGCTACCAATTTCTTACCAAATACAGATTATGCCATCACCAGCCCTCTGTCAATCAACTGAGGCCTTTTTCAATTAATAATATTGCAAACTACAACAAAAGACATGCAAATGCTTTTAGAGTTCTTAAACTATCTTTGCAAACTCCCAATAATCTATATTTACTTTATGCAAGGATAACAATATTTCACCAGACAACAAATAAGTTAAAGCAAGAAAAAAATTAAAGTTGAAATCTGTCAAGACTGTGCTACTTCGGATGTCAGCAAACGTTGAACAGCCATTCATGCACTATTCACAAAGCATCAGTATATCATTTATTAGAGGAGCATGCAGGGTGAATTATATTATATGGAGACACATTCTAGTAAGTAGCAAAACTCCAAAATGCCTTATTGCTTTATAAGTAACTGTAATCACACCCCAACCCAAAAAAGATTGTAAGACATCTATAGTACAAATCCTATTTTTTTGGGGACTCAATATGGTAAAAGTAAGTGCAAATGGCAAGGATACTAAATTATACAGCTTTATGAAATTCACAACATCTCCTACAAATAAATATCTGCAGAAGGGAATTAAAATGACAAATGGCACTGTGCCATGACAGGCAGCAATTAATCTTGACAGTGCTACATATATGACAGATGACGAGCATGTTGACAATACGGAAAGTGTGTTTAAAGTTCAACAGTTTCCAAGGTGTTCAGGGCTGGTGGCAGGATGTGACCATACAAAAATCATGTACACTGCTCCAGTAAGCCTGGCCATTATTTTATTTCATCACATTTTTCTTTTAAATATCTGAGAACAGCATTTGTATTTAGGCCAAAAAACAAACTTTGAACCACAGGTAATCTAGTTTTTCTTGATATGTTAAGGCACATGTTTTGAGAATGACTGACACCGTATACAAGGTGACTTGGTCAAGGTGGTCACCAAACCATACTGAGAACTAAAGTTGGCAGAAGTTTGTAGTCCTCGTGTTTCCCACACTGTTGAACATAAGTAAACAAATATATTATAAAACTCTTTGGTAAATGCATGAAACAGAATAAGTTCACTTAATCTTGCTTTGCTGTTAAATGTAAAACAATTAAAGGTTTTTACAAATAAATGCACATGGACAGTACACTCAAACTTTAACATGATACTTCATTGAAAGTTCAAAAGCATTAGCCAAAAACAAATATCAGAAGCAGCAAACTGAATTTGGGTTGGTTAAAATTAACAAGAAATTTTAAATTTAGTTCTTAAAGTTTAATCCAAAATTAAAAAAAAAAAAAGTATTAATAATGAACAAAAAATAAAATTGATCAAATATAAAAAGGTGACTATGGCAATAGGAATCATAATTATAAACCGCACCAATCAATTATGAATGGTTACAAGAAAAAGAAGAAAACGCATCTAAATCAGAAGGTGTATTCTAATGTGTAAATGCTGTAATATGTAATATTACAATGTTATATGCATGCATACTGCCAAATAAAATTAAAATTCAGTAGTTTAATCATAATGGCATTTGTGTGAAGTCTTGTTAGTTCATTTCAAGTTTGAACTCAAACCTTAAAGTCGTTTTTGCTTAGAATGACTGTGTTATTAAAGATCTCTAAAAAGATCAAAAGACGCTTGATTGGAAAGACTAGTCAGTTAAAATATTATAGCTTAAATTCTGTATCTGGATCTCTGCTATTTCATTGAGTATAAGTTGTATTTAGTCAGCTGAATTTGTGCTTAAAAAGGCAACAAATAAAATAAACCATTTAGAGAATTTGCAGTTTACCTCAGCAGCTGTATATGGATTACCGAATGTACAGTATATTAAAGGAATAAGAAATGCAATGTGCATTTTCCCTAGTCATGTTTGCAAAAGACACGCTACAATGTAATGTTTAATAATAATACAAAAAAAGTGCCCTTAGGTTTCAAAATTAAGTAGTCACTATTGACGTAACACTATCAAAACTCAAGAAACCGCTGGACAAAGACAACATGATGTGATTAAACCACACCATTTTCTCATTTAGAAGACAATAAAAATTTGACCCACACATATATTAATTATTAATTGCAACGGAAATTAAAATTTAAAACTGTGCAGAAGAGCAATGCTGTTTTTTCTTGGATTAAGTTAGCACTCTGTGAAACACTCATAAGTCATATTATGAATGGGACTGATTATTGGAGGGTAGCATAAAGATGAAATTAGGAATGGCTGACAGTTGACAGTTTTTATCTGAAGTTGCTTTCTACAGATGGTTTACTAAAAGTAACAAATTAGTTTAGCATGTCTGAATGCTACAGTGCAGCTTCTGCCAAAATATTTAGGTGTATTTTTTGGTATCTGATATTCAATATTGCACATAATTATGTGAAAAGTAATGCTACTTTTTAAATATGTTTTTGAGACATGTTGGAAAATACCATAAGCTTGTTAAGAGCTATCTTTGTACCCTTCCTTTGGAGCAGAATTATCTATTCCTCTGCTTTTTTTTTTTTTTTTTAAACTATAATTTTAAAACAATATTTTCATATTATTTCCTTTATATTCAGGCTCCCAAACATGTTTAGGATAGATCTGTCCTCTGTCCTACTTTAAACTGATCCCTTATTTTCTTTTACTGATTGATCAAGAATTTTTCTTTCTTTGAAATAATTAGAACTGCAGAAACTGCGTTCATGCAGTAAATCGCCTACTGAGGTCACAGGAGGACATGCATAATTTCTCATAAAGCATGTATTTTTCACTTTTTGGATTGCCTCAGACTAAAGAAATATTTTCATATTAGTGTAACAATCCTAAAAGCCTGCCTTCATTTTACAGTCTTGGGGAAGGCATACATAAATGAGAAACTGAGCAGATTCCAAAATTCACAACAGCAAGTCTTCCAACATCCCTTAGTGGATGCTTACCATATTTTAGAAACCAGTACTATAGACTTTGTTTGTAGTAGACTAGAGTTTGTTAAGCAGCCTCAGAGTAAAATTTTGTTTAATTTGGAAAGACCTGAGCAAATACATATATTGGTTCAATAACAGTATTCCATCTAAATCAGGAAGAGATAGAAAGAAATAAAAATAATAAAATAACGTATTTTTTTTACATAGGGCAGGAATAGACCTTTAATAACTGTTGCGAATGATTACTGTCTTGATATGAGGAAGCAAGGAGAATCAGTCAGAAGAAAGAAAGCTTTAGATTTAGTTTACATACATTGAGAACTACAGCTCTGCTACAGTAAGCAGCTTGTCATTCGGTGATGAATATTTATAATTTATTTGGGTCAAAGTGCCGCTTAATCCTCATGCAAATACTTTGTTGCAACTGCATCACATCCTCACGGTTTTGTTTACATGCTTTTTCAGCAGCTGAGTGGACAAAATCCAACTCAGGCTGATCGGTCAGTGAGATGCGTCGGGCATGGCTCCAAATCATACCACTTTGCCAACTGTCTTGTCAGCTTACTGAGTAACCATCCAGATCAGAGCAGAAAGAAATTGGAACTGGAATAAAGTAGAAGACAATTAAATTTCTTTTTGCGCTAAAGAAAGGGATCTTTTGTTATAAATGTTTAATAGGTAATGCTCTGGTGTGAATAGGTGATTTACAACAAAATGGATAAAATAGCTGTCTAAACAGGTTTAAACTTTAAGAAACGCTGCTTTGCTCAACCTTTATGATAGAAAATTAGAAAGTTAAGCAATTTGTTATTTTGTCCATTTTTTAGTTGTTTAAATACTTTATCAATGCATAATTGTGGAACATCTTTAAATCCATATCACATACTATGAAATGCAATACATTCTTTATATTTCAATCCAAGGTAAAGACTTCAAATTTTAAATCAAAATTTAAATGGTATTTCTGTTTTCTTCCATAATTCCACTGATGCTCTGTAGATCTAATTTTAAATATCTAGAACTGGCATGTTCTTTAATTAAAAATTTATTTTAAAAAAAATGTGTAAGAGCACAATTTCCTGCATCCAATTAATTTATACCAAGACTGCGAAATAATAACTTTTACCTTTTAATCTTTGGCGCCTTTCTAATTGATTCTGTGAAGTATACATACGGGGTGGCAATATACATCTCTCTGTGGCATATTTTTTAAACAGATTCTGTTAGAAATAAGGCCTTTAATTAGTGGTAGAGAACCAGACTAAATTACTGTATTAAAAGTATACATATATTCTGTCTAATATATGATACAAGAATTTTAAATCAACCCAAACAAAAACTCTTTTTTCTCTCTAAAGTAACCATGATTAATGCTATGTTTTTTCATTAATACATGAAATATTATCTTGAGCTTTTCTAGTGTGAATAAATAAAATTTTATCAAAAATAATGAATTGGGATAAATAGTCTTTTGGCTACATGTGAAATATCTTTTATAATCAAAATATGAAAATAGAATACTTATATGTATGGTACTTTTTTTTTTTTCTTTTCTTAAAGAAAAGTCAATCATGGACCTAGTCAGACTGTAAAATCTAACCATTAATTTGCGTAGCCTAGTCAATCCTGGTATAGGTTCTGAGACACAATTCAATTTACAGAAGAGCAGTTTATGTTTATCAACACTGTAATGTTCATGCCCAGTAGTTCAGTTATGATTAGTATTTTACTCCCTTTGGATTCATCTCTTTTTATATAATATGCTACCGTGGTTGTTCGTTTGTCTGTCCAGGATTTTAAATCACCTGTAGCTCGCAAACCGTTTCACCTATTGACCTGAAATTTGGTACACATATACCACGTGACGTCTACTATCTGCTTTTTGGGGTGATGATTTTTGTTGCTCTTTATTTTTATTTTATTGTAGAATCAACTCTCAGCAGTGCGCAGCAGGGCGGCTGTGCGGCGCGTACGTGCGTCGTTCTCATTCCCTACCACCTTTGCAGTCACTTCCCCTACCTCTTCATATCTTAAATCATTCTTGAGGCAGATTTTGGCACTTAAGTGAAAACTTAAGAAAAACGTACTAAGTAATTGCAACACAAAAACTAACTATCAGTATTAATGCGAAAAGATGCCAACGAAAGAAGAGAAGCAGTGGGCCACTAGGGTGGAGAAAAGAAAAGCTGTTCAGGAAGCAGCAAGCACATCAACCTCTGAGCAAACGAATGCTAAATATACAGAGAAAGTATGAAAACTGTGAATGCTCAAGTCAAGTGGATTCACTGCACATTATCGTGCAGTTTGCCGTTAAGGGGTCTGTTTATATTAAGGGTAAGCAGCTGTTTTAACAGTAGACTCCCTGAAGCTTGCGATTTTCTTCATTGTCCCTGACCTTCTTAAATTTTCCTGATATATGCCAAGAAGCTTGTAGCTCCTTATCACTGCGCTATAAGCCCATTATTATATTGCAAATGTGTGGATTAGAAGAGTTCAGCATTCTACCACCCACCACCCCACATTCAGCCAGATGAAGGCATCACCCTGCTGCAATCCTCATACTTCAAATCTGCATTGAAGTGTTTATCTGGAGATGCATTTATAAGGAATCATATAGATAAGGGAATATCATGAAATATATGAAATACATACATTTCATTATCTACCAAAATCTGTGTAAATAAAAAATGATAGTGGAAATGTGAAGCAAGAACACAGTGCTAAAACAGAAAAGCTTTTCATGTTATAGTAATAATGAGACACTTTTGATATGAGGTGAAGGATACGTGAAGCCCAAATATCCAAGAAACACTTTCACAAAAGCCCAATTAATTAGTTCGTACAAAATAAAAAAAAGTTTGCATACATGTGTGTTTGTGTGCTTCATTTTCAACCATTTGTCACAGTGGTAAAGATGTTCCGTGACAGATCTGCACAGGTGGAGCAGTGAATTAGCTAGGAATTAGAATTAGGAATAGTAACATCCACCATAGACACTGCATGTTTGTTTGCTCAACAAGACACCAAGAAGAAATGATTGAGCTTCTTTTGTGTGTCTGCTTTTATCCCTTCAGTGCTAACTTTTACTAGTACCTTAAATTTACATCGCTGTTACAGACTCAAATCAAATGTTTGTTTTTATTATACAACAACAAAAATAGCATCACTACTCAAAACGGTATATGTGAGCACAATTCGGGATCGAACCCACAACCATTTGATTATGAGGCAGCAGTCTTTACTTCTGCACCAGCCAGACGTGTCTGCTTTGTATCGTCCGATAGCTGCGCTTTATTTTTTACACATTTCCAGTAACATGTAAATTGAACAATTTCTTCGGTTATATACTTGAATAAAAGCACATGTTTTGTTATACCTTTTGTAAAAGTGTTCATTTGATATTTGGACTTCAGCTTTCACACATTATAAACCTCACGTCAACATTTTTTCAATTACTACTATAACATGAAAATAAGTTTGTTTTAATTATGTGTTCAACATTTCATGCCTCATATTTCCTGTCATCCTACATTTACACAGATTGTTGTAGACACAGAACATACATGAAATGCACGTATTCCAAATACTGTAACAATATATTATTTACCCTATACAATTCCAGACACCTTACTTCCAAATAAAGAGATTTTTTAGTCTGACTTGATTGCAGCTGCCTCGGTGGGGGATGGTGTAGCAGGCTGCTTGTGCTGATTGACACATTTGCAAAACAAAGACACTGATAAAGAGGTGCCAGGGAATTTAAGGTGGCTCAGCATTACAAATACTTTTGTAGGCTTCAGAGATTCTAGTGTAAGAATGCTCTCATTATAATAGTTTTGTTGGTCTTTTGTGTAAATCCTGTAGGCCACTTATAAATAATTTGCTCATACTTGTTCTGTTTGATTTCAGTAACACTGACTGGTGAATTTAATGTTTTTGTATTAAACTTCGGTTTTAAGTAAATTACAACTAATATCCTATTAACAAGACCAAGCTAAATCAATAAGACTTTTACAAGCACATTTTTAGAGGATGCAAAATATTGTCTATTGTTATCGTCAACATCCCATAAAATTTTTTGCCACTATCTCACACCCCTACAATCATGTCACTGTTTAATCTCTGCTTGCTTAAACTGAAAAACTTCAACTCCTTCAGTCTTTCCTGAGGCTCATACCTCACAATCAACCTTGGTACTTTTCTGTGGACATTCACAAGCGTTGGTATGTATTTTTTTGCAATAAGGTCATCAAACATGTATATGATACTGCAGAGGAGGCCTCACATGCACATTGTATAGCTTAATCACAGCCTGTCTTTACTGGTACTACACATGCCAGGCTATATAACCTAATATCTTATATGCCTTCATAATTGCTTTTACTTTTTGTACACTGTCTGGATATGGACAGTGACAAGTCCATTATAACTCCAAGGTCATACCCATAAGGTGTACTTTCAAGATTTCAATTCCCCATTATATATTTATTTTTTACTTTCTATAGGTCACACCTTACATTTACTTAGTCAATATAAATTTGTTCAAATTAATCTGTAATAATTGGCTGATTCTAGATTACTTACCATGCCATGTAGTTTCACATCATCTGCAGTGTCACCATATTCAATTTTTATATTCTTGCCAAAAACATTTAGATCATATATATTAAAAAGAGCAGTGGTCCCGACATTAATCCCCGAGGGACATTACTTTATCACCACCCAATTCTAAATACATTTTTCACATCATAACCCTTTGCTTCTCCTATTTACCTTTTAATGGTCTGTCTTACTTAAAGTATTAAAATGTTTTAACAAACTTAAAATGATACTTCCAGAATTCTAATGGGAGCCAAATACAATTAACAAACAACCCATCAACTGGCTTCGCTACAATGGGTTCCCGTTTTATTTCAGTTCTCTGCCAATAACAAACCACTTATTTCCAAGCTCTTTGATTTTCTTGCCTCAGATGAAATATCCAAGATCCTCTGGTATCAATATTTTCAACTCCTGTTCTTTGGAACTGTCCAGGTTTGTCTGCGAATTTGTGTCAGTATTGATGTTTACATAATGCACAAATCCTTTTTAATTATATTAAACATGCACAAATACCTACAATGGATAATTGCTTCCTTTCTGTTTTCAGAGAAACTGATGCAAACACCGGAATCCTTCAAGATGAAACGTACTATTCAATTCTCTGAATAAAGATTTTTATTTTAGTCTAAAATAGACACTGAACTGTTTTAAATGGTAGAAAACAACCCTATTTACTGACCAACACTTTATCTTGTCAACTCCTCCTCCAACTTGACTGTGGGACATTTTTCCTGATCTCTGTTATTAAATACCTTTTTTCTTTTACTATGCAGGAACACTAGCTTCTTAGGCAGTAAACACTCCTCAGTGTTGCGGAGTCTAGATGACCAGAGGGGATTTTTAGTACACACACAGCTACTAATATATTATATACACATACATACATACATACAGCATTGCATGCCCAGCGGTATATGTGGGACATATCTGTATACACTCACACATATATATGCATACATATACATATTATATATACAAACACACACTCACACATATGTTCCATTATTAAACTTATAATAATGGAGAATGTTTTATTGAACATTTTTTAAAGAATTTCCTTAAAATACACAATAAGCTTTCAATATTTGCTTTTCTAATTGAGATTTCTACCTATGCCTTACAAAGTAAACACCACTGTTCATGAGCATATAGCATTTGCAGCAGTCTATTAATTTTATGAATTAATTTAACTAATTATGAATTAATTTAACTGATTAATTTAATGAATTGATTTAATTTAAGGCAACAACACTGTCAGTAACTTGTAAAGAAAAACCATGTTAAATTTTTTTTTAAAAATTGAAGTTTACTATTTAATATTTGAGATAGGGCTTAAATGAGGCACATCTGTCAGGCTGTTGTGTGTTTATCTATGTCATATTCAAATTACCTGTTCAAAACATTACTTAGGGTAAAAAAGACATCATGTAATTGTTAGAAATATAAATTGAAGTTAATTCAAGTATCATGTTATCTGTATAATCTCTTTACAATTGTCTTTTATATTTATTTATATTGCATTTATTATTTTTCTGTAATAATACAGTCAATCCTCATTTATTGCGGTTAATCGGTTCCAGACTCTGCCGCGATAAATGAATTTCCGTGAAGTAGGATTCTTTATTTATAAATCGAATATTTTCGCAGTTAGAGCATAGAAACCCTGTTTACGACCTCTAACATTATTAGAGCCCTCTAGAAATGAAATAACACCCTTTAGTCAAATGTTTAAACTGTGCTCCATGACAAGACAGAGATGACAGTTCCATCTCACAATTAAAAGAATGCAAATATATCTCCCTCTTCAAAAGAGTGTGCGTCAGGAGCAGAGAATGTCAGAGAGAGAGCAAGAAAAGCAAACAATCAAAAATCAATAGGGCTGTTTTTGGGCTTTTAAGTATGCGAGGCACCACCGGACAAAGCAGCTAAAAGGAAGGCAGCAATGTGAAGGTAGTCTTAGCATTTTTTAAGAAGAGCGTCTGTATCCTCTAGGCAAACAGCCTCTGTGTAAACAGCCCCTCTGCTCACACCCCCTCCGTCAGAAGCAGAGAATGTCAGAGAGAGAGAGAGAGACAGAGACAAGCAAACAATCAAAAATCAATACGTGCTGTTTGGGCTTTCAAGTATGCAAAGCACCGCACGGGAAGCATATCGTATATCATTGAGGAGTTTTATTTAATACTAGCAAAATACCCGCGCTTCAGCAGCTGCGAAGTACTGCCTTAAAATTTTTATTAAGAAGAAAATTAAATCTTTTTAAACTGAGGGAAAATATACCAATACGTATTTGTTAAGGATCTCTTTGTATACCACATTGCGAGTTCGGCCCTCCGGTTGTAATATGACCAAGCTGTGCACGGAGCTTACTCTTGAGCATGCAATGAACAGTTGGCCATGTGAACAGTAATCTTGTTTCAAATCTCACAGCTTGGATTGCTGCTGTCATAATCGGTTTGAGTTTCATGGTTTGTTTCAATTATGACAGTATTTGCAGGAGTTGTGTTGAAGTGACATTCGGCATCTGTCAAGTGTTGTAAGCATATAACTGGTTTCATCGATAACTTCACATCCAGCTTTTGAGAGTTTAAACATTCATAAAAATCAAAGTGTCCACTACTGAAATCGTCACCTGTGAGTCTAAGATGTTTAAGAGGCACTGGAAGTTGTCGAAAGGTGTAAAATATTTGGCCATTTCGGTACACTTGAAAGCGACAACCGAACAATTCAGCGGCAGCCATCAACTTACATGCAGAACCATAGGTGAAGGGCTTAAGCATTTCATTCTTATAGTGCTCCTGTGTAGTATAATTATCTCCTGTACCGTCATCAGTCCACACCTTGAACCTGCCCCAGTCATTCAATACATAAGACGCAATGTTCCTCCGCATATTAAGAGTGAGCCTGATATGGCCGTGCAATATGTAACACAGAGAATGAAAAAGGTAGGTGCCATCTCCGGGCATGGAAACCACTCAGTAAGTGACAGTTCTTTGATCGATGGTAATCACCTCGATAGACATGTTAATGGGGGTACGGTTGGAATGATAAAGGAAATGGGCACCTGAACAATGTAAAGTAAATCTAAAATACCTAAACAATAACTATAATCGTAATAAACGAACAATAAAACAGCGGAGAACCCATGGATTAAATAAAAAGGCTGTAGTTATCAGTAGGGAGACGTGAATCCCGTGGCGAAGCAAGGAAGGGAATGTAGAGACTGGAGCGACAGGCGGCCTTATATAGGCAGGCAGCCAACAACGTGGGAGGCGTTGGGATTGGGGACCCAACGCCGCCTCACACGGTGACCGAGCTGCAGGCTATGGACGTATATATGTACATAAGTAGGATACAGTTAGCATGGAGAACCCACTTACCAAATTTCTTGAGGATGGGCCCATAAGTACATACATTGGTTTCGGTTAGCACAGGGAAGCCGCCTACCAAATTTCATGAAGATGGGGCCATAAATAAGAAAGTTCAACATGGCGAACGTTGTCAACCGTTACGCGTAGAATTTCGTAATGAAACCTGCATAACTGTTGTAAGTAAGCTGTAAGGAATGAGCCTGCCAAATTTCAGCCTTCTACCTACATGGGAAGTTGGAGAATTAGTGACGTTGGAAAGTTCAATATGGCAGCTGACAGTGGCGTCATACCACCAAAATAAGTATGTACATTGGTTTCGGTTAGCGACGGGAAGCCGCCTACCAAATTTCAGTCATGGGCCGCAAATAAAGTTCAACATGGCGGATGTTGTCGACCGTTATTGACCGTTATGAATGTTACATGTAGAATTTCGAAATGAAACCTGCTTAACTTTTGTAAGTAAGCTGTAAGGAATAAGCCTGCCAAATTTCAGCCTTCTATCTAAATGGGAAGTTGGAGAATTAGTGATGAGTGAGTGAGTGAGGGCTTTGCCTTTTATTAGTATAGATGTAATACGTGCTCTGATTGGGTAGCTTCTCATCCGTCCGCCAATAGCGTCCCTTGTATGAAATCAACTGGGCAAACCAACTGAGGAAGCATGTACCATAAATTAAAAGACCCATTGTCCGCAGAAATCCGCAAACCGGCAAAAAATCCGTGATATATATTTAGCTATGCTTACATTTAAAATCCACGACAGAGTGAAGCCGCGAAAGTCGAAGTGCTATATAGTGAGGGATCACTGTATATGAAGATGGAAGTAGTAGTTTCTTTCTACAAGTTACATGCCCCTAAATATACCTTGTTCAAGTCTTGAACCAATGATTTTGCCTTTACCTTTAATATTGATTTCATATTTGGAATATTTAAGATCCATTTCTCTGCTCCTCAATTTCTTGATATTAGCCATGTTTAACCAGCAATATCCTTACAGCAGTCTTACCCTGAGAAAGGAGATATTGTTTGCCCTTTGCTGTCTCTATTGTCCAGAGAATAGGTTTCATCAGCTTCTGTTCTTTTCCTCAACACAGTTTGCAATTTTGAGTGCACTGCCATCTACATCCATTAGGGGCATTGCCTTTCTCATTGATAGATGGAGAAATTTGTCCCTTCCAACCATTGGAGGAGTAACCTGATCCTCTTGTGGAATGCTACTCATAGCCTTTGGCTAGAGGGAAAGCCACTTTAAGGTCTACCAACTGTGATAGATTGCCCCGCTATTCAGCTAAGTCATACTGATCTGTTTTTCTGCCAAGTAGTGCAACACTCTATTAGTTGTGGTGCACTGCAATGTTTACACTGAACCTCTGACAGTAGTAGAACTTTACTTTGTTTGAGGCAAACTGTACTCTTCCTCCACAAGACATGCGACTTATTGCTATCCCAATTACAGATTGTAATTGTGCAGCTTCTATTGATGCATAGCTGCATTTATTTCCAAAAGGAAACTAGCTTGCTCTGTAATATTTCTCATGGTAAAACTTTCACACAGATATTATCTGTTCAGTCCCTGTTGTCCTCTAAAATGTCACACAGATTTTCAAATTTTCTGCTCTACACCTGTGTTGACCAGATGTCTTTGTAGAGTACACTCCCTTTCACTACTGACTATACACTCAGGTCTTTGAATTCACTTAAGAAAAAAGAGTGACCAAGTTGCATGTGAGAGCATTTCTACTTGCATCCAGTGATGTTCTCATGTGATGCCTCATCTAAATTCTCGGCCAGCCCATATTTTTCTTGCTAAAAATAAGTGGTGTTAACATCTCCTGTAGTCAGAACATGTCATACTGAAGAAGCCCCTGCCTTTCCCTCTTATGATAAAAGGACACTCTGCCACTAAAGTGGATTTTAAGTGAGGAGTGAAGTTTGTAATCATAGTAATAATGAATGTATTTGAATTGTTCCACACTTTAGAGAGATACGATAACACTGCTGCTTGCTGATTTGATTCTTGTTGCTATATTCCATTCTAATGTAGAGAGAATTCTATATTTGTGCACAGTATTTCTTAAATAAATCTAGAGTGAGGAATATTTTGATGTGTGGATGTTTATTTACATTATACATGTATACTACTGGTGAAATGTTTTAGAATGCCTCAGTTTTTCAAGTTTTTCTTCAAACCGAAGTAGATGAAATGCAATCAATGACTTAAAATGGTGAAACAGTAAGCAGTAAACTGCCAGAGCTTTACATTTAAAGTTTAGGTTAGCAAAAACTGAAAAGGAAATTTCACAATGTTACAAATGGGCCTTCTTTAGGGAACAACTAATAGGTTTCAACCTACAGATGCTCTGCAACAATTACAGTAAATTAAACCTTGCAAGTTGAAGCAAACAAATTAAAAACCCCTTTGTCTGTCTTAAAGCAGAACTAGAACAGACGGTGTTACTACATCCTCCCAAGTACTACTTGGACAATATTACACTGTAGAAAGTTCCAGTGATAATTGCAAGATAATGGCGATTAAATGAAATGAGACAGAGCATTGTTATCCTTAAGTGTCGACCTTTCATTTAGAGAAATTGCCCCCCAAAAAAAGTAAAATAAAATAAAGCATCAGTGGGTACAGTGTCATATACAATTCAAAGGCAATTGGAAACTGGAAGAAACTCTGAAAGGAAATCACAACTGATTCAGGAAACCGGTCTCTGAGGGTCACCAGCTTGCGTGATAGGGGCCTCACAGCACAACAACTTCAAGTACAGCCTAGAAGTGGTCAAAAAAGCAAGTCTCAGTGTCTACCGTGAAGAGGAGACTTTGTGCTGCAGGTTTGACAGGGAAAATGACAGTGAGAAAGCCCTTCCTTTAAGGACAAAATATACGGCCTTGAAATACTGGCTATGGACTACTGAAGATTGGATGAAAGTCCTATGGACTGATGAATCAAAATTTGAAATCTTCAGTTCATCATTCAAGGTGTTTGTATGCCATCAAGTTGGTGTAAGCATGGTTCCTTCGTGTGTGTGACACCACCTGTCAAACATGGAGGAGGAAGTGTCATGGTCTGGGATTCTTTTGCTGGAGGAAGAATTGGTGACTTACAGAATGACTAGCATTCTGAATCAAAAGGGTTAGCACAGTTTGGCTGTTATATCAGCAACAAATGGCTACTTTGATTAATCAAAAATAAAAAGTTGTACAATTAAGGATTCATTGACTTTATTTGCAATTATTGGTTCTATGCCTTGATTTCATGAAACATTAAAACATTAACACTAGAATCCCTGGAGCCTATGAAAAAAGTTGTAATCCTGGGCAACCTTAAATTCCTTTGCACCTGTCTATTAGCATCTTTCTTTTGTAAATGCGTCAATCAAATAACGATATATTATTTACCCTATACAGCTCCAGGCACCTCACAACCAGATACAGACTTGAGCTAGGATAGCAGGCTGCTTGCGTTGATGGATATATTTCTAAAACAAAAGACACTGATGTAGAGGTGCAAATGAATTTAAGGTGGCCCAGGATTGTGACTTTTTTGTAGGCTTCAGGAATTCTAATGTTAAACTGTGTGCATTTTCAAAAAAACTGAAAAAACTGAGGTGTTCTAAAAGTTTTGACCAGTAGTGTACATATACTCAACCACAGATACACAATATATATATATATATATATATATATATATATACATACTGTACTGTACTGTACTGTGCATAGGCATAGATTTTAAGATCATTATAGACTTTGTTTAATTTGTACAAGACTTTAAACGAATGGACAAAAATGCATGATAAAGAGGTATTAAGAGCGGGCTTAGTATGCACAGCAGGAGACAGACTGTTAAAATTGGATCTAAGGGACAAGTTGTAGGTTATATTTTTGAGATTAAAGTTGATATTTCCTCCCCAGTAATTAACTTAATAAACTGTTTTCAAAGGAGGCAATGTGTCGATTTATATTGCTGTCAGTTCACTTACTAGATTAGAAACCTTCCATTACTCACTCAGTTGATAAAATTATTAACAATGAGGAATTGAGCCTGGCAAATGTCACTTCTAATTGATTGGGTTAGCCATTGTCTTGAATAATCATCAAGAATTAATTTTACTTGTGGTTTAGAATTATAGACTGTAGAAGACAGAAAGCACACCACCATTCAATGAAGTCATTACTTAGAAACAAACAGTGTATCTAGCTATATGACTATATGTTACTTGAAGTTGTACTTCTGACTTTTACTTTAAATGGGCCTCAACAAGCTTCATGTGCTACTTTCACCAGTGCTTATATTGGCCACACTGTAAACAGCAGCTGTGTAGTTAATAATAATAAAAAAGTGTCATCAATAATGTGTTTTCTTTTGCGTTAATGGATCTATTATTTAATTTTAATCTGTATTATTTCTAAAAAAAATGAAAGTTTTTTTGGCTCAATGTTCCATGATAAATTGAGTTGTTGGTGAGGTCTGTACAATAGTGTATTATGTGCAGATGTTCAACAAACAAACAAAAAGCAAGATTTTGCCTAAGTGGCAACATGGAATCTATACTAATAAAAGGCAAAGCCCTCACTGACTCACTCACTCATCACTAATTCTCCAACTTCCCGTGTAGGTAGAAAGCTGAAATTTGGCAGGCTCATTCCTTACAGCTTACTTACAAAAGTTGGGCAGGTTTCATTTCAAAATTCTACGTGTAATGGTCATAACTGGAACGTATTTTTCTCCATATACTGTAATGGACGTTAGCCCGATGGCCGTGGGGGGTGGAGCTGCGTGTGACATCATCACGCCTCCCACGTAATCACGTGAACTGACTATGACCATAGTACGTAGAAAAGAAGAGCGAGCCCCCAAAGAGCGCTGAAGAAAAACGCTGAATACTTTATTCGCGAGATACAAGTTTAATGAGAAGACACGAGGTATAAAC
Organism: Polypterus senegalus; assembly: GCF_016835505.1. Classification (NCBI taxonomy): domain Eukaryota; kingdom Metazoa; phylum Chordata; class Cladistia; order Polypteriformes; family Polypteridae; genus Polypterus; species Polypterus senegalus. The sequence continues at coordinate 76,672,569 of NC_053164.1, forward strand.
GAGACTTTGGATCACTTTGTAATGGAGTTAAAATTGCTGTAGCGAGAAACTTAAGTGCCGGGTCTTGGCTAACATTAAACAACACCGTGGACATCGCGAGATTGCACAAGATAACACAGGCACAGCTCAGAAGTTTCGATGCATGTACTCCAAGCGGCTCGCATGAACCTACTATGAATGCAGTACGCAGAGAAAGCAAGACCACTAAAGAGCACGGAGAGTTTTGCTCACGTGAACGTGTCTGCAAAAAGTGGCGTTTCCTGCACTGCAAAAATACTACAAACGTCGGGCAGCCGGCGCGCATGCGTAGCTGTGCCGGCCTTTGAGACGCTGACTGCGCTTCTGCCTTAAGTGAAAGTAAACACCTTTAATTTTTTTCCCCCTTCCCGTGAGCTATAGCCCAGACAACTGTAAACACGGGATCCCATTTCTAGACTGCGGCAAACTAATATTAAGGCGCACTTTCTTTTACACGTATACAATTATGAGGTCGTCAGGTCGGATTACGAAGACACGCACAGGAGTGGAGGACTGACAATGCCATCCCGGACAGTTAATGGCAGGGCCGTCTCTCCAGTCTACACGAGACCCACCGCGACGCTCATATCATCAGCGAAGACCTCTCTCTACACTATACATATATATATATATATTATATATACACATATATATATATATATATACACACATATATATATATATATATACACACATATATATATACACACACATATATATATATATATACATATATATATACATATATATATATATATATATATATATATATACTAAAAAATACCAGCGCAGCGAGAAGTAGTGTGTTAAAGAAGCAATGAAAAGAAAAGGAAACATTTTGAAAATAACGTAACATGATTGTCAATGTAATTGTTTTGTCACTGTTGTGAGCGATGAGTGTTGTTGTCATATATATATATATGTATATATAATTTACACACACACACAAACATATATATATACATATCTATACATATACACATATATACATACATATATATATCTACATATATACACTTACATATACACACACATAAATACATACACACATATACACACAAATACATATATATATATATATATATACATACATACACACACACATATATATAAACGTATATATACATATACATACATATCTACATATATACACACACAGCTATTTCGTAACAGTGCAATACGCTGCTTGTTAAAACGGATGACTCCCGCTCTTACGTGCAAGTCTGCGTGGATATTATGAACTATCGTATTTGTTCAAGTTCTATTTAAATTTTAAATAGAAGGAATTTTTATTTAGTCGACAGAAATATCTTTGGTAGAAATGGTAAAAACAGACAGGAATATTATTCGTGAATAAATCAACTCAAACCTTAAAGAACTTATAATATTTTGCTCTCCATAAAAATATATCCTGTCAAAATTATACAAATTCAAATATGAACATGCTGCATAACAAAACCTGGAAATATAAATAAAATGTGTTCCTTTCAGCAATAACAAATCAAATCATTCAGTTGTCTTTGCTCATATGTCATTTTAGAGCTGGACGCCTGGCATCTTTTTTTGGCCACAGGTTCGTTTCTGTTTGCTGTGAGGTTCTGTGTTGTGGAGATTCTCAGGATGGATTGAAGGTGCTCATCAGGGAGGCGACTCCTGTGTGCTGTTTTGTTAGTCTTTATCAATGAGACGAGCTTCTCACACAGATATGTGCTACCAAACATGCACAAGGTTCGAGCCACATGTAGACGGACTTTTTTTGTTCTTCAAAGTCACCAAAGTGCCGTGCAAACTCAGTGCGCTCAGTTTATCAGCAAAGTGCGTATTTGGGAACACCGTAGTGACGACTTGGTTTAACATTACTTGGCAACAGGGAAAGTGGGGCAAGGTGAACTGGTGCATTTGTGTCTCCCATAAAAGCAGCTTCACTTGAAATCACTTTGTGATTGTGCACGGTTAAAACGTCCGCTGAAGTGTCAGATTCTTATTTAATTATGCTGTTTTCTGTATCTTCTGAATTGCATTCAGGTTACCCTGATGTTTTGTCTCATAGTGCCGTCTTAGATTAAATTCTGTAATTACAGCCACATTAGCTCCACAAATGAGACACACGGGTTCAGTAAACATATACTCAGCCTCCCATCGGTTTTAAAGGCTCTATTTTCAGAATCAACTTTTCTCTTCAGCATCGTGTGAGCTAGCTTCGCAATAACTTGCAGCATCATAAGGTAGACTTGATTAACGCGGTAAGTGTTCGGCAAGGCAGCTGAAGCGCTGCATTATGGGATCTGTAGTTTATTGCGTTACCAGCGCTTCATATACCCGGGCTTTAATAACAATAATACAGTATATAAAATGATCTCGGGCGGATATAATTACACCGGGCGGATGTGGCCCGCTGCCCTTGAGTTTGACACATATGGACTAAATAGAACTTGAAAAGATATATTTTTTCAAATGTGATCGCGCAATTCAGATAGAGTTGACGCACTACAGCCTGCATGCCTCAATAAGTCATCCTCCCCTCGCTCTTACTTTTTTACCGTTCATCTAATGAATACACTGAGTATGGCTTTACCAAAACAATCATTGATGGCGAATAAAGTATCCATTATTCGAGTATGTAGATCGGGATATATATATATACATCTATACTAATAAAAGGCAAAGCCCTCACTCACTCACTCATCACTAATTCTCCAACTTCCCATGTAGGTAGAAAGCTGAAATTTGGCAGGCTTATTCCTTACAGCTTACTTACAAAAGTTAAGCAGGTTTCATTTCGAAATTCGACGCGTAACGGTCATAACGGTCAACAACGTCCACCATATTGAATTTTCTTATTCATGGCCCCATCTTCACGAAATTTGGTAGGTGGCTTCCCTCCACTAACCGAAACCAATGTACATACTTATTTCGGTGGTATGATGCCACTGTCAGCCGCCATATTGAACTTTCCAACGTCACTAATTTTCCAACTTCCCGTGTAGGTAGAAGGCTGAAATTTGGTACTTATTTCGGTGGTATGATGCCACTGTCGGCCGCCATATTGAACTTTTCAACAGTCTTTGTTACTTATGGGCCCATCTTCAAGAAATTTGGTACACGGGTTCCCAACGCTAACTGAATCCTACTTACATACATATATACGTCCATAGCCTGCACCTCGGTCACAGTGTGAGGTGGCGTTGGGTCCCCCATCCCAGCGCCTACCACTTTGTTGGCTGCCTGCCTATATAAGGCCGTCCGTCGCGCCGGTCTCGACATTCCCTTTCTTGCTTCGCCACGGGATTCACGTCTCCCTACTGATAACTACAGCCTTTTTGTTTAATCCACGGCTTCTCCCCTGTTTTATTGTTTGTTTATTACAATTATAGTTATTGTAGAGGTATTTTACACTTACTTTACATTGCTCAGGTACCCATTTCCTTTATCATTCCAACCTCCATTACCATGTCTATCGAAGATGATCACCATCGATCAAAGAACTGTCACTTACTGAGTGGTTTCCATGCCCGGAGATGGCACCTGCCTTTTCCATTCTCTTTGTTACATATTGCACGGCCATATCAGGCTCACTCTTGATATCCGGAGGAACATTCTGTCTTATGTATTGAATGACTGGGACAGGTTCAAGGTGTGGACTGATGACGGTACAGGAGATAATTATATTACACAGGAGCACTATAAGAGTGAAATGCTTAAGCCCTTCACCTATGGTTCTGCATGTCAGTTGATGGCTGCTGCTGAATTGTTCGGTTGTCGCTTCAAGTGTACCGAAATGGCCAAATATTTTACACCTTTCGACAACCGCCAATGCCTCTTAAACATCTTAGATTCACAGGTGATGATTTCAGTAGTGGACACTTTGATGTTTATGAATGTTTAAACTCTCAAAAGCTGGATGTGATTTTATCGATGAAACTGTTGTGTGCTTACAACGCTTGACAGATGCCAAATGTCACTTCAACACAACAAATCCTGCAAATACTGACGTAATTGAAACAAACCATGAAACTCAAACCGATTATGACAGCAGCAATCCAAGCTGTGAGATTTGAGACAAGATTACTGTTCACATGGCCAACTGTAAGTTACATGATCAAGAGTAAGCTCAGCGCAGCTTGGTCATATTACAACCGGAGGGCGAACTGACAACATGGTATACAAAGAGATCCTTAACAAATAATTATTGGCATTTTTCCCTCAGTTTAAAAAGGTTTAATTTTCTTCTTAATAAAATTTGAATGCAGTACTTAGCGCTCTGAAGCTGGTATTTTGCTAGTATATATATATATATATATATATATATATATATATATATATATATATATATATATATATATATATATATATATATATATATATATATATATATATATATATATATATACCGCGTACGCAGCGAGAAGTAGTATGTTAAAAAGCTAGAAAAGAAAAGGGAACATTTTAAAAATAACGTAACATGACTGTCAATATACAGTATTTGTTTTGTGAGTGTTACTGAGTGTTGCTGTCATCAAGGATTTGATTATCATTATTTCTTTCAATCAGGTTCGTATTTGTAGGATGTGTTGTGTTCAAGTTACATTCCGTGTTTGTCAATCGTTGTAAAGATAAGAGGTTTCTTTCATCGATTCGTTTCTTACTGCATCAATAAACAGCTCGTCTTCTTCTTTATCTGAGACCTGACACACTGCATGCACGGGTTTTTTTTACACTGTCTTCCTTTAGCGGGACATTGACTTTTTCCAACGTGTGCTTTGTTTCCGCAGTAGTTGGATTTATGAATATGCTTATATGTATCAGACGCTTCATATTTTTTGCTGCCTTTTCAATTGTGTAATTCGGTTTTTGTTCAGCGCTCTTTGGAACTGTTGCTTTTTATCTGTGCACTGCGTCAGTTCACGTGAGCCACTCGGTGTACATGCATCGAAGGTTCCCAGCTGTGCTGGTGCCATCTCGTGCTATGTCCATGGCTGTATTTAATGTTACCTTAGTCCTGGCACTTAAAACTTTCTCGCAGTTTCGCTGAGTTTGTGTCAAACACCACCCTGACCATCTCATCTTCCTCTCCATAAGCACAGTCCTTCACCCGTGAATATTTACCCGTGGCAGTTTGCTATTGGATTGCCGCTGACGGACGGCCTTATATGAGCAGGCACTAAATTACAAACGCCAGCGCAGCCTGTCTATGAACTTAATTTAAAGTGTAGGTTTACATCGTGCTTTGTTTCCGAAGTAGCAGAACTCATGAATATGGTTGTGTATGTCACTCGCTCGCTTCTTATTGTTTTTCGCTGCCTTCTCAATTATATAATGCATGTTTTCTTCAGCGCTTTTTTGAGGTCTTCCTGGTTTTCTATGTACTGCGTGATTACGTGGGAGGCGTGATGATGTCACACGAAACTCCGCCCCCACAGCGTTGAAGCTCATCTCCATTACAGTAAATGGAGAAAACTGCTTCCAGTTATGACCATTACGTGTAGAATTTCGATATAAAACCTGCCCAACTTTTGTAAGGAAGCTGTAAGGAATGAACCTGCCAAATTTCAGCCTTCAACCCACACGGGAAGTTGGAGAATTAGTGATGAGTCAGTGAGTGAGTGAGTGAGTCAGTGAGTGAGTGAGGGCTTTGCCTTTTATTAGTATAGATAGAGAGATGTGTTCGCTGACGTTATGATCGCGTTTTGGGGACAGTCGCGGTGGGTCTTGTGTAGACTGGTGAGACGTCCCTGCCATTAATCGGCTGTGATGGCACTGTCAGTCCTCCACTCGTGTGCGTGTCTTCATAATCCGAGGAGATGACCTCATAATCGTATACGTGCAAAAGAAAGTGTGAATCGCCTTAATATTATTTTTCCGTGGTGTAGAAAAGGGGTCCCGTGTTTGCACTTGTCTGGGCTATAGCGCAGGGGAGGATGAAAAAAATTAAAAGTGCTCACTTTGACTTAAGGCAGAAGCGCAGTCAGCGTCTCAAAGGCCGGCACAGCTATGCGTGCGCGCTGGCAGCTCGACTTTTGCTGGGCAGGAGACCACAGTTTTTGCAGACACGTTCATGATATCAAAAGTCTTTGGAGGTCATTCATATATTATATATATAGCAAAATCCCCGCGCCTCGCAGCGGAGAAGTAGTGTGTTAAAGAAGTAATGAAAAAGAAAAGGAAACATTTTAATAATAACGTAACATGATTGACATTGTCATGAGTGTTGCTGTCATATATATGCCTGCCTAAATAAGTCACCCTCGCTTTGCTCTTACTTTATTTACCGTTCATTTAATCATGGCTATTGGCGGAAAAATTATAAAATGGAAGGAGGATGGCTTTACCAAAACAATTATTGATGGCGAATTGATTATTCATAAAGCTTGAATTGGTGATGTTTTTCTGTGTTAACCTCATATTTTTTCATACTTCTTCTCAAACTAAGGTGGTGCGAGGGTAAAATGAATCGGGATGCGCTGATCAATGTAATCGGTGTACAGTACCAGGAAATCATGCATTGACAAAAGCTCCCCTTTGCTTGTAATGCAAAGTGTGATTAAATGCATTATTTTTTAACGTTATGGAGCATATGCATCGAAGCTTCTCAGCTGTGCTTGTGCTAAGAAAAGGAAAGATTTTAAAAATAACGTAACACGATTGTCAATGTAACCTTTTGTAAGTAGTGCCTGGAGGATTCAGTGTGGAGAAACTCTAGAGACAACTTGTGGATTTTTCTGTGAGTATTTGGTGGCAGTCTGACGAAGTTGCTTCGGAAGACGGCGTTAGCCGCGGAGCTCAGCTCAGACCGAAATTAGATGAATGGGAGGAGATGATGACGTGACTCCCCACCCTTTAACTGTCAATCCCCACAAACACAGTCTCTCGGAATTTGCATAAGCACACCCCTTCACCTATAATTTTAACTTAGTTACAAAGTGATCAAAACTCTCGTTTATATCCTGCGTCCTCTCATTAAACTTGTATCCCGCATTACCTGTGGGCATGTGAACACATATACACATATACATACACACACACACACACACATACATACACATATATATATATATATATATATATATATATATATATATATATATATATATATATATATATATATACATATACATATACATATATACATACATACATGTACATATATATACATACATGTACATATATATATATATACATGTACATATATATATATATACATGTACATATATATACAGTAATCCCTCCTCGATCGTGGGGGTTGCGTTCCAGAACTCCCCGCGATAGACGAAAATCCGCGAAGTAGAAACCATATGTTTTTGTAGTTATTTTTATATATTTTCAGCCCTTATAAACTCTCCCACACTGTTAACATTATTAGAGCCCTCTAGACATGAAATAACAACCTTTAGTCAAAAGTTTAAACTGTCCTCCATGACAAGACAGAGATGACAGTTCTTTCTCACAATTAAAAGAATGCAAATGGATCTTCTTCTCTTCAGGAGCAGAGAATTTCAGAGGGAGAGAGAGAGCGCAAAGAAAAGCAAACAATCAAAAAATCTGTGCTTTTAAGTTTGCCGCGGCATTTTTTAGAGGAGCGTTAGTATCTTCTAAGCAAACAGCCTCTGTGCAAACAGCCCCTCTGCTCACATCTCCTCCGTCAGGCGCAGAGAACGTCAGAGAGAGAGCGAGATTAAAGCAACAATCAAAAAATCAATACGTGTGCTTTTGGGCTTTTAAATATGCCGAGCACCGCAATAAAGCGGCATTTTTTTAGAGGAGCGTCAGTATCTTTTAAGCAAACAGCCTCTGTGCAAACAGCCCCTCCATCAGGCGCAGAGAATGTCAGAGAGGGTGAGAGAGAGGCAGAGACAAGCAAACAATCAAGCTCCGCGCGGGATGCATATCTTATAGCATTGAGGAGTTTTAGTTAATATGTAATACATGCTCTGATTGGGTAGCTTCTAAGCCATCCGCCAATAGCGTCCCTTGTACGAAATCAACAGGACAAACAAACTGAGGAAGCGTGTAGCATAAGTTAAAAGACCCATTGTCCGCAGAAATCTGCGAACCAGCGAAAAATCTGTGATATATATTTAGATATGCTTACATTTAAAATCCGCGATAGAGTGAAACCGCGAAAGTTGAAGCGCGATATAGTGAGGGATTACTGTATATATACATACATACACATACATACTGTATATACATACACATACATATATACATACATATATACATATACATACATATATACATATACATACATATATACATATACATACATATTTGGTGTGAAAAACTATTTGCCCCTTCCTGATTTCTTATTCTTTTGCATGTTTGTCAGACAAAATGTTTCTGATCATCCAACACATTTATCCATTAGTCAAATATAACAAAAGTAAACACAAAATGCAGTTTTTAAAATGATGGTTTTTATTATTTAGGGAGAAAAAAAATCCAAACCTACATGGCCCTGTGTGAAAAAGTAATTGCCCCTTGTTAAAAATAACCTAACTGCGGTGTATCACACCTGAGTTCAATTTCCGTAGCCACCCCCAGGCCTGATTACTGCCACACCTGTTTCAATCAAGAAATCACTTAAATAGGAGCTGCCTGACACAGGGAAGTAGACCACAAGCACCTCAAAAGCTAGACATCATGCCAAGATCCAAAGAAATTCAGGAACAAATGAGAACAGAAGTAATTGAGATCTATCAGTCCGGTAAAGGTTATAAAGCCATTTCTAAAGCTTTGGGACTCCAGCGAACCACAGTGAGAGCCATTATCCACAAATGGCAAAAACATGGAACAGTGGTGAACCTTCCCCGGAGTGGCCAGCTGACCAAAATTACCCCAAGAGTGCAGAGACGACTCATCCGAGAGGTCACAAAAGACCCCAGGACAATGTCTAAAGAACTGCAGGCCTCACTTGCCTCAATTAAGGTCAGTGTTCACGACTCCACCATAAGAAAGAGACTGGGCTAAAATGGACTGCATGGCAGATTTCCAAGACGCAAACCACTGTTAAGCAAAAAGAACATTAGGGCTTGTCTCAATTTTGCTAAGAAACATCTCAATGATTACCAAGACTTTTGGGAAAATACCTTGTGGACTGATGAGACAAAAGTTGAACTTTTTGGAAGGCAAATGTCCCGTTACATCTGGCGTAAAAGGAACACAGCATTTCAGAAAAAGAACATCATACCAACAATAAAATATGGTGGTGGTAGTGTGATGGTCTGGGGTTGTTTTGCTGCTTCAGGACCTGGAAGGCTTGCTGTGATAGATGGAACCATGAATTCTACTGTCTACCAAAAAATCCTGAAGGAGAATGTCCGGCCATCTGTTCGTCAACTCAAGCTGAAGCGATCTTGGGTGCTGCAACAGGACAATGACCCAAAACACACCAGCAAATCCACCTCTGAATGGCTGAAGAAAAACAAAATGAAGACTTTGGAGTGGCCTAGTCAAAGTCCTGACCTGAATCCAATTGAGATGCTATGGCATGACCTTAAAAAGGCGGTTCATGCTAGAAAACCCTCAAATAAAGCTGAATTACAACAATTCTGAAAAGATGAGTGGGCCAAAATTCCTCCAGAGCGCTGTAAAAGACTCATTGCAAGTTATCGCAAACACTTGATTGCAGTTATTGCTGCTAAGGGTGGCCCAACCAGTTATTAGGTTCAGGGGGCAATTACTTTTTCACACAGGGCCATGTAGGCTTGGATTTTTTTTTCTCCCTAAATAATAAAAACCATCATTTAAAAACTGCATTTTGTGTTTACTTGTGTTATATTTGACTAATGGTTAAATGTGTTTGATGATCAGAAACATTTTGTGTGACAAACATGCAAAGAAATTAGGAAGGGGGCAAATAGTTTTTCACACCACTGTACATGTATCTTTTGTCAAAGTGCTTATTGGATATTTGGACTTCAGTCTTCACACATTATACACTTCATGTCTACATTTTGTCGTTAGTACTAAAACATGGAAAAAGTTTGTCTTTTAGGTATGTGTTCAACATTTCTGTCATTCTACACTTACACAGATCTTTGTAGACATGGAGCACATTTGAAATGCATGTGTTCCAAATAATATATTTTTCTTAGCCAAGGTACCTGACTCACTGATAAATAACGCTTCATTTGGGAGAGGTTTTTGCAGTTTCTCCAGCGGTGGCGGGGGGAATGGCATAGCAGGCTGCTTGCTGCTTGGAATTATCAACACATTTAAAAGACAAAAGATACTGAATGGAAATGTGCGAGTGGATTTAAGGTGGGGCGGATTTACGAGTTTTCTCGTAAGCTTTGGTAATTCTAGTGTTAAAGGCCCAAATTGGGGGAATTAAGGAGTTGATCGGTAAGGAGTGGCAATTTCCAATAGCAGCTTTTTGTTAACATTTACATGAGCTGTCACCAGTAACACAACCATTTAACTCTTTGTTCTAATCAGAGACACAAAATCTGCATGTTCAAACAGCATGATGTTTGGAAGATTATTCATGCCAAAATTAAAGCAAATCAAATTTGTTTACTACATCGCATGCATTTAATTTTAGCAAGGTGTAACTGTGTCATAATTAAAACCATAAACCCAACGATCGATTGCTTTTTTACTAAGGCTTGCAATGTTATGTCAATTTAAATTGCAATATAAAGCATGTTGCATTTTAATTAATGTCCATAGGTCATGTGTCAAATAAAAGCAAACATATTGTATATAATTTAGTGGCTGCTCTGAGGGTATTGCTTTTTGATTCAAGACCATGCGTTAATCATGCCAAAACTGAATATAATCAAATGACCAATCAGCATCAAAAGGTAAGAAAAGGGGTTGTCAACAGTTGGCATAAGAGGCACTCCTGTCATAAATGTGTTCACCCAGCACTAAAGATGGTGAATAGGGAGCTGATAAGGCGGAGGATCTGCCATCTCATTGAACAGGTGGAAGCTGCCAATATAAAGGACATTTAATTTTCTTTCATGTCAGCTCATTGCTGCAAAGGGCCAGTGTAACAGGTGCAGAAACACAAGAAGAATTTGCAACTGCTACATCAACATTATTACAAAAGATTTAAGGGTGACTGTCCCAAAGAGCTGAAGCATACGATTATATAAATCATGAACTCGAATGTCCATAAATCAATATTCTCCTAAATATAAACATGGTTTGTAAATACCTACAGATGGGGATGCCAGTGTCAGCTCTTCTTAAAGCTATTCACGTATTAGTCAGGGCCATCAGAAGAATGGAAAAATATAAAGCAAGCGTAACACATTTAGACAACTTAACATAAGGGTAAACATTCTCAGCAAGGCTAAAAATATACTTTCCACCATTTTGGCTAATCATTTCACATTAATGCAACCTCTGTTTTCCCCCAGGAAACAAATGTTAAGATGTGGAATGCCTCTTACCCCCATTGTTGATGCTCACAACCTTTTTGATACTGATAGGCAATTTAATTACATTCAGGTTTGGTACAATTAATGCATGGTCTCAGTGCATGCTCTCAACCTTCGCCTCGACTCAAAATGTATGTATGCCCAGAGTCAGCTAAATCAAATGCAATGAGTATTCTTTTTTTTCTTCTATGGACATGAATCAAAATGTAAGAAGCTTGGGTCACTGGAATTATAAAATGCAAGTTCCACTGCAAAGAAATGGCTGCTTGTAATTCCAGTAAACCTTATTGAATCCCCAACATCCCATCTAATGAAGGATAGCAGCTGGGATGGGTAGTGAGACGCTGAACAAATTCCAAAACAGATATAATACCAAAGGTTTATTTCCTCTTGTAGAAGTTTAGGCTTTGGTGGTGGGGGGCTAGGTATATGCAATATTCAATTCTAAGTGCAATCAAATTATATAGTAAAGTGAAAATTAATAATTATAAAATTATCCATCACTCAGAATACTATTATTACACAGCTATAAGTCATTAAAACGTCTTCTTCATGTGCACACAGATACAGGAGTTTAAGGACTGATGGTAAGACATGCCCCATAAAAAGTCTCACTTATGCACTAGTATCCCATTAATCATTATAAAATTCTCTACTTAAATGAATGTGAACCTCAAAAACAATGGTATCTGCAAGCAGCAGCATAGGCAATATTTTCTTTCCTTAATTCTAAGATGCACGTCCATTTTTTTTTCCTTATAAAAAGCTAGACATTTTCTTGTTGCCACACTAATTAGTGATACATTAATATAGTGTTAAGATTTGTTAATAGAAAGGAACAAGCACACTCACATTTAAATGTAGGTTTTCTACTAAAGAGGCACAAAAGACAAATGTCTTATGTTTTGTCCCAGCAAAACCACACATCCCAGCACATATTTTGGACAGATGGATAATCAGCAGGAATTCTCCCATCTACCAGAGGTCTCTCCTCAAGCCATATTAGCTCCAGCTGTGCACAAGCTTTAGTCTAGCCCTCCAACAAACAAAACTGCATGAGAATCTAGTACATGAATTGAACATTTAATAGCCTGGTATTAGGGTATGAATTATTTAAATTCTTAAACTGATTCAGTTCAGGTCTGTTTTGTATCTATTCCACAAGCATGTAAAATACATAACCTATCACCATTTACTGTGGTACCAAATAGTAGGGAAGTGAATAATGTCCCCATTTTCACATAAATTCTCTTCTAAACACTGATGTAAAAATATAGCTACCATTGTACTTATCTACTTGACGCTCCTCTATTGTTTAATTACAGCTTATGATCACAGCTGAGGATTTAAAGATAAGCAAGACTCCAGTGTCATCTGATGCAAAGGCTTCGTAGTCCATACTAACACGGATTAATAGGTCAACAGTTTTTTATTTTAAAAGCTATCCACCCACACTGTTTTAAGATTTTGTTCTGAAAGTTTATCATTCACACTAAAACACACAAAACATGTAAATCTTGTGAACTGGGCATGGACGATTTACCAGCTAAGTTTGGCATTTATTAACTAGTTCTCCTGCCAAAATTAAATTTTCCCTGAAAACCTACTATTCTTTAAATATGCGAGAAATTTCCAGTGTCCTTATCACCGCACCATTTGCCCACCAATAACTGCCTTTGTTTTGCAAATTTATTAAATCAGTGGCACTCAACCATCTTCCAGCTGTACGTCAATGCTGACACTGACCCTTATCATCCGCCAGCCAGAAAGTCTGCGTTGAAGATTTTATCCAGCAATGAGTTGTAAGGAATTATAAGGGTAATGATATATCATAATTTGAAATACTGTATATATTTCATGTGTGTTCCATGTCTACAAGAATCTATGTAAATGCACAATAAAATAAATGTAAGTCTTGTAGACACAAATCAAATGAATGTGTTTATAATATCAAATATAACCACTTGAAAGTAAATTAATTTTGTGACAACACTTGACACATCAAGGTAATTACAATGGCGCACAGACATTTGTTGTTTAGCATTAACTTTTACAACTAATTTACACAGACTGTTACTCAAATGAAATGCATGTATGATACATAACTGCTTGAATATAAAACACATACACACATGAAAACATCTTTATTTGAAAATATTTGGACTTGCAGTCTTTACACATTCATAGCCACATGACATCTGAACATTATTCCTTTTGTGAAAGTATTTTAAATTCCAGTAACCACTTGAATGATATTGATAGTCTTTTTCTCTCTTGCATGCACACACACACACACACATACATGCATGAAAATGTCTTTGTTTTAAAACTATATGTGGACTGTACAGTCTTGACACATTCACCCAAGGACTCTGCTTCCTACATTTACAGTACAAGTATACCTGTTGCACTGTAAACACCATACTGTACTATGGGGTCCTATTACAGCGAAGTTGCACCTGGTATGGAGTTCTTTCCCGGGGTAGGCGGAGGTCTTAGAACAGGAGCTTGTCGAAGTTGTGTCCATTTATTATTTTCTATCACCTTTTCTTGCAAGGAGCGATGACGAAATTCCTCTGCAAGGCGAGCCAAGAATAGTTTTCTTTTCTCAGTGGACCCTGAGCATGCCTTGTACAGTACTTGTGGTCACTATCACAAATGTCAAGCATGGTGTAGAATACGGTAACCAGCGCCCGTGTTTTCCTGCTCACACCCACGTCCCCAGTTATTCCCCATATTCTATATTTTTCTAACCTTACTTGAAAATTCAATTTAGTTTTAATTTTCCTTCATCATTTATTTTTAGTTTAAATTTAGCTTTTATTTCACTAAGAGATTTACATTTCATTTGTATATCTATTAGTTTCAGTTTTAGTAATTATGATTTGGTTAAAGAGCTACTATTGAGTTTAGTTTTGTGTCACAAACCAATAGAACAGTACACTTGGTTATAACATGAGTTTAATGTTAGTGGAAGCTTACTATACTACATGGTTTACTATCTAGTTTTGTTTTCCCTTTATTGCCCAGAATGGTTAAATTTTAATGAAATTTAGGTGAATTTTAAGGTTTGAGGGTTTTTATACTCTAAATGTCTACAGCACACAACATCCTGCTCCAAGACAATGTGCTTATAATGAATGCCTTCAATACTGTATTCAAAAATCTCCCATACTGGGCTTTATGATGTTCTACCAGCCATATTTAGCTCTGATTGCATCTCAGGAACATAAAATTTGTAGACAGAATTTTGCCACATGAAGGCCTAAAAAGATATTAAAAAAAAAAAAATCAGAAAATAGACTAGTGTGATCATGAAAATCATGGGGTCCTGGGAAGAACGGGACTCTTAGGCTTGAATCAGTGTGCAGACTCCACCTAGCTCTATTGAGGGAAACAAAGAAAAACAAGCTTGTAGCATCAAGGTTAGGGGCAGTGAGCCTTGAATAGCCCATGCGTAAGAACAGTAAACCCTTAACACTAGAATTACCAGAGCCTACAAAAAAACTCTTAGATCCATCTCACCTTAAATTGCTTCTCACCTCTGTCAGCATTTTTTTCCTGTAAATGTGTGGATAAACAGCAAGCAGCCTGCTATCGCACCCCCCACCCCATACAGTTTTCTCAGCTCAATTCAGTTTACCTGCGTGTCAGTTGCTTAGAGTTGTATAGAGTGAGAAGTCGAGCAAAATGACACCTTTTATAAATACTACATTGTATCTGGAACAATTGCATTTCATGTGTGTTCCGTGTCTACAACGATCTATGTAAACACATTGTTAAAACAGAAACGTTTTTCATATTATAGTAATAATTGACAAAATGTAGACATGAAGTATATAATGTGTGAAACCAAATATTCAAAGAAACACTTTCACAAAAGGTACAAATATAACAGAACAAGTGCGCTTCTATTCAAGAATATTCTGTTTCAACGATGTGTTTACATAGATCGTTGTAGACACAGAACACACATGAAATGTATGTGTTCCAAATACGATATAGTATTTATAAAATGTGTCATTTTGCTTGACTTCTCTAACTATACAACTCTAAGCAACTGACACGCAGGTAAACAGACTTGAGCTGAGAAAACTGTGTGGGGTGGGGGGATATGATTGCAGGCTGCTTGCTGTTTGCTGCTTATCCACACATTTAAAGGACAAAAGATGATGACAGAGAGGTGAGAAGCGATTTAAGGTGGGACGGATCTACGAGTTTTTTCGTAGGCTCTGGTAATTCTAGGGTTAATGAGCAGAATAAGAGCAGGTAATAGGAGTATGGACAGCCACAAAACAACAGAAACAGAGATCAGGAACAAAACATACATTTTCTAAACCCACTTATCCAGAGCAGGTGCGCAGGAAACCTGGAGCGTGGAAATATCTCTGACATGCAATATATATGATAAGAACAAAAAGAATGATATTTCAATTATGTATTTTGAGAAAAAAATTGAAGGGGGACAAATATTTTAAAACATAATCCTGCTACTGGATTATTTTCACAATATCAGGTATTTTGAGCTGTGAATATAAACTAAAGAAAGTTAAATTAATAAATACAGAATAAATAAAAAAACACATTAGTATGTTTAGTTTTTCACCAGATGGTTGAATATTTACTACCAATTAGCAAAAAATGAATTCTTTGTATAAACATGTTAACTATTATTACTTCCAAGAACGATTCATACTAAAATCACCTTTCAGGAAAACAACCATTTTAGGCTAGACAAAGTACTAAAGCATGTGGTTAGGGCATTAAGAAAGTGGAGGGGCAAAGTGGAGAGATAACGTATAATAAAAGTAAGTTAACACTGGAACTGCCATACATTTAAGTACTGTAACCACCGAACGTCTAAATATTTTTTGTTCTCACTAAAGGCCTTTCAGCTCAACATCCTAATAATGTATCCGTTCTGCCCTACCCCCAAAAGGCTTGAACGTAAAAATCTATAATTTCATGCCACACGACATACATATATTTTTTACAAATATTTTCACTTTAAATGTTGCCGTACATTTTCAGTCAGAGACAAAAGAATGGACAAAATGCATTTCAATCAGCTGGGGACATAAAATAACACGAAGTGAAACTGGAAGTGGTTTTGCACTACTTTGGCCATGACAGAAAAAAACACAATGGGATGCTGTGGCCAGATACCTTTTACAAAGTTGCTTACTGTCTAAGCATAAAACCACTTCAGTATTTAAACGTAAAAAGCAAAAAGACTTTTCAATTGGCTGGGAACATAGAATATTATGCAAAAATTTTCTGTATATAATAAATAGTTCATAAAAGTATGGCATTACTTAGATATTTCACAGATAATTATGTAGATAAACAGCTTGCAACATTATAGACTCATTTTCACAAGAAAACCTCACCTCTTATTCTCGCATTTACATTCATTGTTGATTCTACTGTATCAACTTTGTGAGCAGCCATTCACCGCAGCACTCACAACTCCTGGCTTATTCGATACTTTCCACAATGTGCTACATCACGTTCTCCTTTTCCTTCACCAAATTCTTTGTGATACCACATCAGGCAAGTTTATATAATTCTATAATTATATAGTTCATATTCCCTAATATGAGCACTTGAAGTGCAGCAATTTAGCAAGAGTTAAGGAAGGACAGAAATGTCACATGGACACTACTAAAATATTTAAAGATTAAACACACAATGCCAATTAGTATCAGCTGTGTTAACTTACATGAAAATCATGTTTTATTTTTCTTAAATATGAGGTCCTTAAATAAAAGTAGAAATGCCACCTGCCATAGTATTATTATAATAAAAAAATATATAATAAAGTTGCTGACCAAGAAGCACAAATAATTTCAGCACTGGTAAAAGATGCTTTCCTACCTGTGTCCTTGTCTGTGCCTTTAGTACATGCTACAATGGCACCCATACTGGGCTGTGAAGTCATGCCCGACATTGAGTCCACTGCTACATCCACAATATCAGCACCAGCCTGTGCACATGCCAACATTGAGGCCACTCCTGCCCCTGCAGTATCATGGGTATGCACATGAATTGGAATTTCAGGAAAGCGGTCCCTCAGAGCACCAATAAGCAGAGTAGAAGCATTTGGTTTCAATAAGCCAGCCATGTCCTAAAATATAACAGGAGGAACAGTCAGAATTGGCAAGTCTAATAAATATGAATGCAATTTTTAAACACATATCCCAAAGCACAAATGAACAGTATATTCTATAACCACCTGCTTCTACATCTCAAACTAAGAAAACCAGCTCCTACTTTCTGTTTAGCAATGGAACTGTGGAAATCATCACTATGTGCATTGTTCACTAAGAACAGAAAGTAACAATTATAGAATTCAAAGACTTGCAAAGAAAAACAGAATGCATATGGTTAAAGGAAGTTTAAAATCACACACTACACCTCAAAAAACTGTAAGCTTTGTTATATTAAATATACACAGCATAGGTTACTGCCTTATTAACACACAGTTACACATTTTTGTTGTATTTATAGAATACCTATTGAAGCCAGGAGTGGTCCACTTATTTATTGCAGGTCTGAATATGTAGTGCAGTTGGTTTCTCTTCTTTTTGTATTTCTAAAACTGACTTTCTGCTTTTCTACTTAACAGCCCTTATACAAACAGTATGTATATTAAGCTAAAGTACTCAATTTATGTTATTTATCACGAATGAGAGTGGTTGGACCTTGTGACTTTTGGGCAAGCATAATTTTATTAACCTTCCAAAACATAACATCTACTAATAATCAGTAAAGGTGGTAGTAAAGATATGCATAAGTGATCTCTAAAGTTGCTACTCATTTAAAATAAGAAAACAAAAAAGGAGTAGCATAGATTTTAAAACTATACAGAAAATTCTACTGAAAAGGAGCATCATAAAATCTCATTTTGCTTGAGTTGTGTATCATAGTGATAAAGGATTTGCATCCATTAAATAAGATTAAATTAGAAGTGAAGGATGCAAGTAGGCAGGCAGATAGCATTACTTCTAGACAGTGAGCCAAATACTGTAAAAAGACAATATGGAAAAAAAGACACACAAGCAATGCAAAGTGAAAAGATGCAAAGAAGCTAGATGTAATGCATGAGGCTGACTAATATGTGAAAAAAGCACAGAGTCAAACAAAAAGTGACTATTTTTAAAAATGAGTTAATTAGATGCATGGCATAGTATGACTATCAAGCAGCACTGCTTATAATCCCTACTTTCTTACATCTTAAATTGAAAGCTTTTTATTAACTTTTGCCCTAATGTGTAAATCAAGTGTTAAAAGCAAGCATGTTATTATTTGCCGCTTCTGAAATGATCACCATCATACTGTGGCTAGTGGCAATGGACACTATATACATAGCTACGTGGTATCACTATGAGGGTCTATTTTCAGCTTGGAACCAAAGCAGAATAATGTTCATCTCCTAGAAAAAACAATTAATTGGAAGACCGCCTGCGGTGGGCTGGTGCCCTGCCCAGGATTTGTTCCTGCCTTGCAACCTGTGTGTGTTGGCCAGGATTGGCTCCAGCAGACCTCCATGACCATGTGTTAGGATATAGCGGGTTGGAAAATAAATGGATGGATGGATGGATGGAAGACCGCTGGTGCTGAAGGCAGTAAACCTCTCAATATGTACATACAGTTGTGTAAATAGCCACTGAAATGGGACAAAACTTAACAAAATGTTGGTTATTTTTTTCAAATTAGCTCTTCCTTCCTGGAGTAGAAAATGAATTATAGTCACACAGTCATTGTTTGTGCTCTATCTAGATAACTATCAGCTAATTAAGCAAAATTGGAGTGTATGGGCTTCTGTTATTTGTCAAACCTCTTGTGTTCTATAAGTGTGTCAGTATGAAGGATCAATTATAGTAGGTCTTCCTCATTAATACCTTCAAATGTTAACTGTTTACATATAATGTAGTTCTTATTGCTTTCCATAGCAACATGAAAAGTGAAATGTTTGGTTATGTTTCTCACTGACATCTTAAAGAGATTAATAAAATTACAATTAGCTAAACTGCCTTTCTTGAAAAAGTCAATATTTAAAAAATGGATAGCCATTAGAATGCAGGAACTTACGCAAAGAGCTAAATGAGATGTATTTAATAAAAATTAGTACTGATGCAGTGTTTTGAATTGTCCTGTTACAGTTTGACTATTACTTTCATTGTGATGAAACATTAAAATAATGGTTCTTCTCACCTGATACTTTGATGAACTGAACATCACATTATACACATGCAGGTCACTGATGTAACAGCAAGCTACGACTCATGAATTACTCATGAGCACCACATTAATACTTTAAATAGATTAGAAAATGAATAGAGGGTAATTTCAAGTTCAAGGGTGCAAACGGCCCTATCGGGAATAGATGTGAGGCAAAGCCCAGCTAACTCCCTTCTGCAGTTAAAATTAGTGCAAACAGAAGGGGGATGGAGCTGGCAGTTGTTGCCCAGAATAAGTACTTGATTGTTGTTTTTACAAAAGGTACTAGTAAAGTCAGTTATTCAGTTAAACTGTCTGCCTTAGAGGGTCTCATTTAAAGTAAATGTTGCGATTTCTTTTGCTATATAAAAGTAAGTTTAATAGTTCCCTAAATCCATTAAAAACTACTAAACAAAAAGTAATTGTCCGCACAAAGAAAGGTTTGACAACTAATACAGGGTAATGAGGTAAAAGCTTGCAGGGAATCCTGCTGAAAACTACCCATTTTCTCAACTTTGTCCTTCTGAACAAAGGGAATCTTAAATTTGTTTAAAAGTATTAACTGCACAAAACTCCTACTTTCTGGATTCCTATGACTCAACTAACCTAGGGTTAATTTACACAAAAAAGTATTTCAATCAAAAATCACTGTATCTAGTAATTTAGACATACTGCTTAAACCTTATAAAGAATGCAACCGGTCAAAAATGCTACAGCCTATCCTTAACCAGCTCAAGACAGAATCATGCACTCTTCTCCTACTTCCACTGGTGCCACATTTCTCAATGTGTCTATAATAAAATAGTAGTTTTATCCTTTTAAGTTCAGTATCACAAGGGGTCAGAGCCTATACAACAGCACTACACACAAGGATGGGAACAGCTTTGGACAGGACCGCAAACTCTCATTGTACAGTATTTTATTTCTTGCCAGTATAGATCCAATATTTCCAGTAAAGCTATTTAAACTAATTTCTTTTTCTCTGAAGAAATGCACAAAATTGGCAGAAAGGCACTTAATGACCTTATGATGATTACCCATTCAGGTAACACAAGGAATATAGATTCACTTTAATTAGGCATGTGTTAAGGAATCAAACAATCCTTCACTGAGTATGATTTGTTTTGCTTTTTGTTCTTAATTCTAATTTCTTCTTTATCTTGTTAATGTTGCTTTATTTTATCACTACCTGTACCCAAGACACCTGTTTTATTAAGGTTACTATAATTAAAGTAAAGAACATCAAACAGAATATATTATAATGCATAACAAAACAGAGTAAAGGTGACAGGTTAGCCTGACCTTAATGCAGAGAATATGAGTGCCAGCCTTAACCAGCTCTTCTGCTAACTTAACGTAGTAATCAAGAGAGTATTTTGTTCGGGTTGAATCTGATACATCCCCTGTGTAAGAGATGGCAGCTTCGACTACACCACCAGCCTGTCCAGCAGCTTCCATACCCAAGATCATATTTGGGAGATAGTTGAGTGAGTCAAAAACACGGAAAATATCCATGCCATTCTCTTTTGCCACCTCACAAAACCTAAGGGACACAAACATAAGCTAGTTAAGCTCATTAGCACCAAAGTTACATCACAGACTTTAAGGTTGTGTATATATTACAACCTCTTTTTTATTTTTTAATTAGGTCAGAAAAATGTAAAAAAAAAAAAAATTGTGATGAGTTTTCACCTGCAAAAGCATGCAAAATAGCTATGATGAAACATTCTTTTTCTGTAGGCAAAACAAAGACACAGCAGAATACTAAACAAACCACTTTATATACTTGGTAACACTTTAGTGTAGGTACTACATAAATGCATCTATGACTCATTTATTATTAAATAATGATCTCAACACACTTCTTTGGGTCTTCATAACACTTACAAAACATCAGTAAAGTGTTTGCTCATCTCTGCAATGTGAACTACTAACAAAACTTCACTTTGGAGTGCTCTGAGGTGGCTTAAATGACACACAATTAATTCTCTTGATAATACATATTTAATATAAGACATGTGAATTCTTCATATTAAGAAATTTTACCATCATGTCAATAGGCCACATTGCAATGAATAACCTATCTACTGATGTTTTACAAGAGTAATGAGGACCAATGTATTACGATGTACTTTATTGCTTAAGAAGGTTAAATATTTCATAGCATAAAATAGAACTGGGAGAGGCCCAAATGATAAAAGCCTAAAATCTGTTACTTGTAAAAGAAAAAAATGATAAACAAGCAATTTTACAGCATTACATTTCTTCAGAATTCTGTTAATAAAACAGAAGTGTACAATTAGCACATTTAGAAAGACTCAAAGGTACAAGCAGTGCAAGGTCCAAGTCAAACTGTGTACTTGGAAAGTTCTTACTTGAAGACAGCGTTATCAGGGTAGTTAGTGTAGCCAACTGCATTGGCTCCTCTCAGCAACATCTGGAAGGGCACATTGGGAATGAGGGCACGCATTTCCTGCAGTCTTCGCCAAGGGCATTCATAAAGGAAGCGCATGGCTACATCAAAGGTTGCGCCTGTCAAGAATATGATATAAAAAGGAACCTTAGATGGAATATCTTCCAATACGTGAAGATGTGATCAAACAGTGGCAAAAATGTTATGTTCACCGAGATCCAAACACAGATGTCCTTTTTGTGTAAGACCATTTGACTATAATAAAACATGGCCATACAAAGTGTGTGAATTCATTAATAAATGAATATTGTAAACATTTATAACGTCAGTTACAACACATACCTGTATAGTGTGATTTTAAACTAATAATGGGAAATATACAGCATTTAGAAAGAAAAAAATACAAAAAGTTTTTTGAATTGCAACTTTCAAATCCTAATGCAGTATTCATCTTCTGTATTGTTTCTGGGATTGGCTCCAGCAGACCCCAGTGACCCTGTAGTTAGGATATAGCGGCTTGGATAATGGATGGACATTCATGCTGCAGATCTCCCGTTCTACCACACTGCAAAGGTGTTCAATTTCAATCCAGTGACTGGGAAGGCCAATAAACACTAAACTAACAGTCATATTCATTAAAAACCAGTCTGAGACCAAATTTGCTTTGTGACATGGTGCATTACTATGCTAGAAGTAGCAATTAGAAATTGGGTAAATTTTGTCCATGAAAGGATGCACATGGTCAGCAACAATACTCAAACAGGCTGCAACAATTGAGTTGTATTAATGAGCCCAAATTGTGTGAAGCAATCATTCCCCACCCCATTACACCACTACCACTAACACTAACACCAGCCTAGACTGTTAACACATAGGCAGGTTGGATTTATGCTGTTGGTGTCAAATTCTGACCCTAAAACCCGTGTACCTCAGCAGAAATCAAGATTTATCAGACCAGCTCAAATTTCTCCAGTTTTCAACTGTCCAGTTTTGTTGAGCCAGTGCCCACTGCAGCCTCAGCTTTCCGTTCTTGGCTGACAAAAGTAGAATCCCACGTAATCTGCTGATACTAAGGTCTATCTACATGAACGTTCAATGTGCTGTACATTCAGAGATTGTTTTCTGCTCATCACAATTGTACAGAGTGGTTATCTGAGCTATTATAGCCACTCTATCATCTTTAACAGTCTAGCCATTCTCGTCTGACCTTTCCCAGCAACAAGGCATTTCCATCCAGAGAACTGCCACTCTCTGGATGATTTTTATTTTTCGCACCTTTCTGAAGAAATTATCGATTGATGTGCATAAAAATCCCAAAGATCAGCAGTTACAGAAATACTCAAACTGGCCTATCTGGCACCAAATATCATGCCAAGGTCGAAACCACGGAGATCTCATGTTTATGACATTCTAGTGTTTGAAATTAATATAAACTGAAGCTCCTGACCGGTATCTGCCTGAATTTATACATTGCTCTGCTGCAAAATGGATGGCTGATTAGATTATTGCAAGGATAAGTGGGTGTATAAGTGCTCCTAATAATTTGCTCAGTGACTGTATGTATACTATATGTGGTTTCACTGTATAGACTGTTTCTGAGGATGGAGTCAATGAATGGATTCTAAAGTATTTCAAACAGCTGTCCAGATGCAGAATTATACTAGAATTAAGCACTTAACTGTAAAAATCATCATGCATGTAATGTACCATTTAAGATACAAACACTCATACAGACAGAATAAAAGTAGTATTATGCATCACAAAGATATTTGAAAACCTTGTTTTCAAAGTCACATGTGCAATACCAAAAAATGTAATCCACACACAGCCAATGACATGTGCTCCCAAAATAAAAAAAGACATGTTGAAACCACAAAGCTGAAAATTGTACTCACCTGAAGCTGATAGCGTTATTCAATATTAAAATGTTTAGACTTCTAGTAAGAAAATGTTTCACTGATAGCCTTTGAATTTAAACTTTGAGATACTTGATTCTCTAATTAAACCTTTCGTAATGCAAAACACATTAAATACAGTAGATACAGTAATTTATCATAGTAATACATAGCAATCAGCATGTTAAAAGCCAACAAAATTCTATTAATTTCTCTTTTTCTTACCTCCCCAGTTCTCAAGGCTGAAAAGATTGTTAAAATTATGAGCAACAAAAGGTGCAATCTGTTTGAGATCATGAGTTCGAACACGAGTGGCCAGGAGGGACTGGTGAGCATCTCGGAAAGTGGTGTCCATTAGTAGTAAACCTTTATGCCTCCTGATAGCACGAGAAAACCCTTCTGGACCCTCACGGAGGAGAACCTCACGGAATCCAATTGGTGGTTCACCTGATGGAAGAAAAGTAAAGACAGGGCACAGTGGTGGATTTATATTGTGTAATAAGGTTAAATATCAAGTTTCAACACCAATGTCATCTAAGTAAAGCAAGTGGTTTGTATTCCAAACATTTCAGAGTACAACCTATTAGGACAATGCAAGGGTATATAATCTTGGTAGGTCTAAATATAAATAGTGCAAGATTGCAATGCTTGAAGCATAATGCAGAATTAAATGATTTAAAAAACTTAAAGGATTACACTACTATTTTTATTTAAAAAGGACAATGGGCAGTGAAAAAAACTGGGAATTTGGGTGAATAACTACAAGACATTCCATGTAGTAATTGTACTAGAATTCCTAACATTTACCCAAAACAATGTGAAGTGAACAAACACTGTTGAACTAACAGTCAACCCCATCACTGTCACCACAGACAAAGATGATAATGTGGTATGAACTCTAAAACAGTCTCCAGAAAAACACTGATGCATAAAGTACTGCACAGCAGAGACCTCTTTAATTTCCAAAAACCTTCATTCTTTTATTTTACAAGAATTTCTTAACACTTTACTTTGCCCAATGGAAAAAAGAGTAATGAGACATGGATAAAGTCAGTTCTGAGAAAAATTTTTGCACAAGCAGGGAGAGAAAACCATGGCAATCACATAACCAAATATATATTTTCAAAAATAAGTGTTATATACTGTATATATAAATTAGAAATACCTGCCCAAACTTTTTAGATTCCATTTATGTTAATTTAAGTTCCATTTGTTAATTAGTTTCAAACTAGTTTGTTTCCCTGTCTATTTAAACAATTCTGTGTCTTTATGTGTATTCATTATGTAATCAGTAATTTGTGAAGATAATTGCAATTATGTGTGAACTTGCTACAGTTCTCTGAGCCTGCACTCAGTTTAATGTGCAGTACAAAAAAAGAACTGAAGTACAAGTGGGAAACCATTTATTACTCATCTAGGACCTGTTTTAAGTTCTACTTTTAAATCACAGCATGAATAATGTAAGCAATGCAATGTTCACACAAAATGAAAAAAACTGTCCCATTGTTGATAAAAACTATAGATGTCATAAAAAATGTTTAAAAATGTAAATTCTCCAAACCAAGTTTCATATCTGAATATTAAAACATCAATAGTTGACAAGTACTCAGTTGCCAAATATGCAGAATGTCATTCCCATTTAGGTAATGGTCATTGTCACTACATTTTTAATTCAACTACACATGAGCATTTACAAATTTGTAGAAGGAAAAAAGTAGGTCAACACTCAGCATTTAGTTAACCTTGTAAAAGAGAAACATTTGTAGTATTAATTTGTGAAAATGGGTAAGAGATTCAGAATACTGAAATACTCCAGAGCTTGCCCCCACGCCCCAAAGTGAGGTCTCATTATGGATGAGTGTGTTTAGTTTCTAATGAAACTGTATGTGAGATATAGTGCTGGAGGTTGTGCAACAATAAGGAAATGATCTAAACAATTAATTTCCATAAGGAAAGTACAATTTATATGATGCAGCAGTGTTTTCACCTCAATATTTTAACATGGTATTCAATTAACTGGAATGTAACACAATGCGTTATAAGGCCAGAGAACACTAAAGGTGAAAAGGAGTGCCACAGCTTGCACATCAATTAGAAAATGATTAACACAGTAAATGTCTATTAGGAAACTGCTATTCATATGCGTCAGCAGTGTTTTCTTCTTAAGGCAACTAGGGAACTGATTTATACAGTTCTTGAATGTAGCACAATGTGTTTCAATGGTGAAAGTTGGTGTGTGGCCTTTGGAATGCTGCTAAGTTCTTTTTGGAAAAGTAGAGATTATTTAAAATGGTACAAAAACAGCAAAGGTATTGATTTTGCCATATTTCTTACATAACTGATAAAATTTACAAATAGAAATAATAAAATGAGGTCAAACTAAATACAGCTTTGAAGAGTAGGTTAAATAACTCTGAATTTCCCTGGTTAAGCATTCGACTGATCCACAAATAAAACTAAAGCAAGGGATAACGCAGATCTCTCTCTCTCTTAACATGCTGGATTGATTTTAATTAGACTATTAAGTAATTTACTTTTGAATCCTTTCATTTTTGTCTCACATTTAAGTTCACAAAAAGGGATCAGGAATGGAAAATGCCATGTTAGCAGATTATATGCAGTACCATCACAATTTTTCCATCCAGTTAGTAAAAGAAACATTGATATCAGCTACAACTGACCTTTTGCGTGAAATCTGACTTCGTGATTTGCAGCTTAGATTTATTTAAATATAAAAAAAAAAATTGTATGTCAAAATATAAATATACTTTTCTGTACAAGTTCCTACTTATGCTTTACACTGTGTAGTGTTACCATTTTATTTTAATCTTCATTATGTTGATTTGCTTAGTCCAACACAGAGTACAGGAAGCTAAAGCCACACTCGCACACAAAAAGGGCCAATTAATCTAACACTTCAGCTCTTGGAACAAATGAAGGTCTCCCGCATTCACCAAAAAACAAACATGGGCATGGTGAAAACAAATCCACTCAGCTTGACAGGGCTAGAAATTGAATCATGGTCTCAGAAGCTGTGAGGCAGCAGAGCTAACTACTGGACTGCCATGTTGCCCAATTAAATTTTATCTATATTTGTTAATTTGCTTGGCAATCTCCATAGTAAATGTAAGGTACACTATAACAAACTAAATTAATCCTTAAGTTTGATTAGCATTTTAATATGTGATTCACAATGTAACTGGTAGAATTAAAGGATTTGCTATCAATGAACTAAAAATGTACACCACTAGCAAAAACAGAGTAAAACCACTTTTCAAAATAATGTTTTGAACATAGATCTTTTAAAGTCCAATTAGTATATGATTTAAATGGATCAAATGTCAATATTGCAAAAGGGTATACTGTCCCAAAACTAATCAAGTAACCAAATGAGTTCCTTCCCTGTGGCCAAGACCCAAATCCTTACCAAGTGGAACCTGTGGAATTACTGGATCGATGGAGGAAGCTTTTGCTTTGACTGGAATAGGAGTAGTTGGCCCGTTAACCATTACATGGCCTGCAAACAAAGGGAAGAGTAAAATTAAAATAAGGAAACAAAAGAATTCAAAACATGTTGCAAAAAACAATTTTCTGTAATGACTACTGTATAACTATAGTTGTACTGTAGCTTGAATAGCTTCACAAAAAGTTATAAAATTATTTAGCTCTCTGACCAGCAATGCAGCTTTAATAGTGTGGCACTGCGATTGACCGATGCCTTTTTACCCAGTGATGGCCAGGTGGAACAATGACAGCTTAAGTGACAGCAAGACAAAGGACACACTTGGTCAGCATTTCTGTGCATTTCAGAATACTTTACAACAGTAACCACTGTGAAGTGCGCACCCAAATGCAGGTACAGTTTCAGCTGACAGGCAGGACAGGCAACCTTCTTAGATTTGATTACCATTGTGAGATAGTTTCAGAAATGCCACGTGACCTTTTTCAAAACTGACAAGTAGACACAATGGTTCAATCAATGACAGAACAGTAAGGGTCAGTTTCCATGCTGCTAGACTTGCAGCAAGGTAACCTGTCAGAGGCTCTCTACTCCTAGAAATTTGACGTACACACAAGGAGTGGTGGCTACACTAGGGGCCTCATGTATAATGCCGTGCGTACAACTCTCACTATAACATGGCATAAGCACAAAAGCCGAAATATGCTTACACACAGAAAAATCCAGATGCAGGAATCTGTGCGTACTCCAACTTCCACATTCTTCCACTACATAAATCCCGATCAGCGTGAAAAATAACGCTCGTGCACACGCTTTATGTAATGCCCCAACCCCTCCCAGAATTATGCCTCTTTCAATATGCAAATCAATATAAATCGCCCTTAAGCTCAGCCTTCTGTGAAAAGACAATGGGAAAATATAAGAATTTCAGCGAATACTAAGTGGAGGCAAAGGAAAAACATACTATTTGTTCAAATAAACCGTGGTATAATCAACAAAAGGAAGTTGATCGAGGGACATAGTGTGTTGGAGAAACTTGAAAGCTCACGTTCACAAAAATCGCAGTGTGCCGGTAATAAAAAAGACGTCACATATCAAAGTCGCCGTGAAAAGGCGAGTTGTAGCCCACTGTCTGAGTGTCATATGAAAGATTATTAGGGTACAGAGAAAAAAAGGCACACAGTGGGGAGAAAGCACGAAATGTCAACTTCAATCTCGACATTTCCACTTTAATCACGTAGTTTATTTTGTCATTAAAGTAGAACATCATAAACTTCATCTTAAAATCGTTTAATTAATTACAACGTGATTTGAGAAATTGGTTAAAGTAGCACGTTAAATGCTTTGTTTTGTATTTGATATTCTATGTGCTCTGTGTGTGAATCACTACTTGCTTCTTAAACCGGCTCTCTTCCTCCAACTGGACACAGAATCCATTACATTCGTGATATTACAGCTGAATAACTAAAATACTGAGATGTATACGTGATATCATTTTTATGGGCAGAGGAAGAATTGGTGGCTCCTTCGCCCGCCAATGTCAGTAAGGTAGCTTATGCATGGTGGATGGCCATGTCCGTTGCAGACACTGCATAGCCGCCTCGTGCTCATGACACAAGCATTTAACTTTTGCCGAAATTTGTCGCTGCGTTTTTAGCTGTGTTATTTTCTCTTTCTGTTTTAAATTCAACATATATTGGCTTAGCCGCCACTGCAGTCCTTGCTTTTCTTTCCCCAAATACCAAATCAAATCGCCACACAATCAGCTCTGTAATAGAAGTTAAGCCATCTGTAAGCTTAGCGCAGATTCTTCAAAACGTTTAAGGAACATTGAAATATCTTCATAGTACATGTTTAATTATTCTATCCTTCGCCACACTCCCAGTGAAGAATATAGATTATTTAAATGAAGTTACAGTTTTATCTGTATAATTTAATAAACATATTTTGCTGCATTTCACCTAAAAAAATTATATTGTCATCATATGTAAATACGCGCTTTATAAAGTGGCTCAGGTTGTGCGATATTATAACTATAGTGCAAGTTTAACAGTGGGGTGATTGTACTTAAAAGTACAAACAGTTCTACAAGGTGCAATTGATTGAGTGCGTTTAAAGTTCTTGGGATGAAACTGTTTCTGAACTGCGAGGTCCGTACAGGAAAGGCTTTAAAACGTTTTGCAGTGGCTGAGACAGCGTGTCCTTGAAGCTGTATACCGATAATTCTCTTTCCGATCAGCTGCTGCTGTGATTCACACTCCGATACAATGATATATAATATATGATATATACTCCGAGTGGTGCAGTGACAGTAATATGGAAAAAGATGATCCGCTGTGGCAACTCCTAACGGGAGGAGCTGAAAGAAGAAGGAGAAGTGAGAGTAACAACGCTAAAGCAGTTATGGTATTTGGAATGCTATGGCTATTCCCTGTACCATTATATTGTTACAAGTTAATTACAATCAGATGCATTACACTAAAACAATATGCGGTTAGTTTCAGTGTATTTATAAAGCCGCGTCAGGAAAATAAAGAGTAACCACACAGGAACAGTAGCACTGCTTTGACGCTGGGTGCCGCCAGTCTGCAAAACCGAGCGGAGAACTTGCGTACGACAAGGTATGAGGTACCGTGGAAAAGTGTGTGGCTTTACGCCAAGTGTAAGTTTTATACATCGCGATTTGAACGTGGAAAAGTTCTTACGCAACATTTCTGTGCGTACGCACCGTTTATACATGAGGCCCTAGGTGATCACACAAGATACTCATAACATTTGCTTTGCAGTGCTCTGTGCAAAGCACAGCAGTTTTTGTTGCTGTACTTTTTTTTTTTTTTTTATATAAACAGTATTTACTGTATTTCCAGATCCCTTGCCAAATTGTGTGGTTTTAAAATGTTATTTGAGCAGCTTTAAATAGATCCTAACTGATTTTTAGCAGTCAGAAAATGGATGATATGTATACAAATATAACTAACTTCAGGTCATTTTGTAACATCATGTGTGTATACCAACTCATGTATACTGTATCAAACACACAACTGAGAATTCACACAAACAACAAGATGACAGGAGTGGTACTAGTTTAGGGGTGATAAACAAAAATGACTATACAGTCACAGAAAATAATTTTCTCACTAAGCTCCTGCTTGATTTCTGAACAGAGTGCCTTGGGGTTCTCCCACAGTCTAAACACACTTTGCAAAGTCAGATGGCTTCTGGGCCTCTGATGAGTTTACTGTATGTAAGTCCTCATTTTACCCACAATGCCCTTCTGTTTTACTCTCTCCAGAATTTTCCAGTTTCAGCTAGAATCCAAATGAAAATGATTGTCTTAACTTGCATGGCTCTTCTCCACAACATCTCCAGTCTCTGATTTATGCTTACATCTCAACAAGGCAGCCGAGTTATGCTTTGGCTTGTCACAGGACACTGAAACTGAATAGTGATTCCCACTTCTCACTCCCAACCTATGCAATAATTTTCCAATGACAATCTGAGCAGCTCCTAACCTACAGGCACTTTCTGAAAACTACCTGTTTCATGTACTGCTGATCACGAGAATTTTTTTTTCCAGTTCTATGAACATTTTATCTTTAAACTTTATTATTACTTAAATTTTATGTATAAAGATCTCTTTTTGCACTTTATCTTGGACAAAGGCAACTGCCAGTTAAGCAACATCAACAATAATATTTGACTCTAAACTGGCCCATGAAAAGTAACCTACGATGAACTGACTTTTTTTCCCCAAAGTTGTTGCCATTCTTGCAAGTTCAGAAAATGCATGATAGGCAGGAGGAAAAAAAATATTTATGTCCAGAGTTACCGTACAGGGTAATGAATAAAAAAACAGACCAATGCAAAGTAAGCAGTCACACCTTGGTTTTAGAAACAGCAAATGTTGAAATTAGCAGGAAGTCCAAGCATTTCTTTTTTGTTTGTTTTTTTTATTTTTGAAATTCAAGAAAATAAATGAATTCCAGAAAAGAAACTTTAAAAGAAAGTAGTAGCAACCCTTCATATCCCATCCAAAAGCACCCCTATAATTGAAAACCCCTAAAAATTCCAAGTTAAAGATAGACTTAAGAGTTAAGCTCAACAGACACAGGGATCCAATGCAGAGAAAAAAAGGAAAAAGAATTAAGATTAGGAACACAACACACATCACTGGTCAAATAGTTCCACACTAAACTCACAGCATCCTGCTAAGAGATTTTTAGCAGAAGGGCTGATGTTAATTTTACAAAGATTGTACCCAGAAAAAAATAACCTCTGCTGGATAAGAATAAGAGATAGAGAGGTCCAGTAGATGAAATGTATGAGGGAAAGGGGTGGTTATGGGGGGCGGGGGGAGACGTATACAGAAAGAATAGAAGACAGGCAGTTACAGACATTGGATCAAAAAAGCAGCGACTGGAGGGCAATTCCAAAACATCAAGAAAAGTTGCCAAATGCATGAAGTTGATGAGGGATAAGATATTGATAATGGACAAATTTACACAGAATATGCTGATGGCCTGGGATGTTAGAGAATGCATAGGTATTATTAAGTACATTTTCCCATGACAAGAAAGAAGATAATGCTGCAAGACTAAAAAAAAAAAAAAAATAGAGGTCTAGCAGACATCTTTCTGACTTGCATAAAAAGGATGTCAAAAGTGAAAACTTTGGAGATAACAAGCAGAAAAGTTATAAATAAGAAAAAATGCAGGACTGATTTCAGCAGGAGAAAGACATTGATGGAGAGAGGAGGAAGAGAAAACCTCGACCTCTGTAACTGGAATGCTCCATGTTCAGAGTTGTCATAAATATCACCAAATGTCTTAATATACAGAGCAGCTCATGCCAGAAAATAACACGGCTTGCCACTATCACAAAAAGCAGGGTTTTGAAAGATGGAGGTGTAGTTGTGCCAAACTTGAAATGTGTTAACACTAGAATTACCAGAGCCTACAAAAAACATGTTTGGTGGGCCACATTTACGAGTTTTCTCGCAGGCTCTGGTAATTCTAGTGTTAAGGAGATATGACACCCATCCAATCAGGAATAATAAGTGAGTGCTTAATGGAAGGTCTCTTACCATTACAGAAAATGACAGAAAGAAGAGGTCTTACTTTAGACCAATTATTTATAGGAAAAAGCACAGCAAACTGACTAATTGCCAGTCTAGAATAGAATGAAATAATCATGAGGAAAGGGATTACACTGACAAATATACAATTTTAATTAGATAGAAAAGAAGAAATGTTGATGACCAAATATTTCACAAGACAGAGTATTTAAAAGAAAGAACACAGACCTTGACCACTTAATTTTACAGCCAGACAGGGTACCAAACAAACTAAAGAATAGCCTTGAACACACTAAGTTAGAGAAACCAAAATATGAAGAAAAAGAATGAAATGTGTAAAAAGAAAGGAAGTGCTAGGGCATCTGTGTCTGTGCAACCCCACAAGCATACAAAAATAGCTTGTATAACCATCCATTCCAGACCTATCAACCAACCCAATAATAATTAAAATCACAAAACCAACTTTAATCCCATCATACATGTGTGCAGATAACCACTGAAACAGAATGGAAATGCATAAATATAAACCACACACTACAAAACCCAGTTGTGCATCACTGCACCAGGCTGCAGATCCATCAGTCAATGTACTGCCAAAATGGACCACTTATGAATACTCCAAAGAGACTAAAAAAGACATTCTCCTCCAGATCAAATCCAACAGGTAATGTCAAATAAACAACTTAAAAAAATAAATAAAATATGAAAAGGGGAATATACCTATAGCTTGAAAGCTGTCAACAGCCTTCAAAAGTTTCTTTGGGTCATAAAGGATTGGGTCCCGAGGCATATCCAAGAAATGCCAGATTCAACAGAAAGGGATGCAAACAAGTCCTTATGCCTGCATCATCAATGTATCCATAATCCTCCTGGCTTCAGCCGTTGTCAAACTTAACCCCTTATGCCTTTGATGGACTTGTGGGTTTATTGCATTGTGCACAAACAGCTTTGAAATATGGCAGCGTCATTCATAAATGGTCGAGTCAGAAAAAAAAGAAAATTCACTGGCCTTTGCAGAACAGGTTGTGTTTATTCTTTGCTTACTTCCTGGCAGCCGAGAAATTTGAAGAACTAATAATAATAATAATGGCCCCTAATGGGACAAACTATGATTAGGTGCATAGATCCTATAACCTTTCTCCACAAAAGGCAAATAATTATGGAGGACAGGAGACCGAGTTCGTCAGTGCTTACTCAGAAATTCAATGGCATTTTCATTTTCAGTTTCTGTGATCTCTATCTTGCAATTCTGTGAGCTTAGGTGTTAAATGATACCACCCAATTTTCCAGCTAATTTCCAATTTAAATCTCTAAAATAATCTATTTTCTTAAAAGTGATACTTCAGCAAATAATGAGATGCTTTCTTAGTAAGTAATTATGGATAAGGGGAGAATGAACTAAAGAACAAACGACATTGCTTTTAAACTTTAAATTCATTTTGCAATCTTTAAATGCTAAAACAAATGAGATCTCTGCATTTCAGTTTAAAGTTTAAGTGTCGCTTAAGGATACTTATAACAGTAAAGAGACTGAAATGGCCTCTCTAGAAAAATGTTGCGTTTTTCCATATGCGGTTCAGTTTACCCAAAAATTATATGACTGGGAATAAAATTACTTTAACTGCTAAAAATCTAGACTAAAAACATCTGTGACCTAACAAGGCTACTATTAAAAATGACAACAGTGTAAACAGTTTGAAGACAACTCTAGGGTACTTGCTACAAGGCAAATGCAAGTGAGTGTTATTTCGACAGTATCATCTCATTGCATGAAGGCATTTTTCATGGGGATGTTATCACCACCATCCACTCTACTGTCTTGAAGCCACTACTTTTAACTAACTACTACTACTGACCATGATGCAAAATAATAATACCTCAAATTCATTCTTAAGTGAAACTGATTATGGAAAGTTTTAATGTAAAACGTGATGTTTCATGCCATGTTCTGTACAAAAAGTTAGTTTCTTATATTGAACTCTAAAGCTTATTATAAACAAACCAGTGGAAAAAAGTGTAGAACCTCAAGACTCATCTTCAAAGGTAATATCACCATATCATAGGCATTTTTAAAACTAACATTCAAAATCCAACTTTTCCAGAATTCACACTTGATCACTCAAGTGCAGCAGACAGAGCTACCGTCTCACAGCTCCAGAGGCCAGTTGGTGTTGTCTGCAATTTCTAAGCCAGCGGAATGCCACATAAACATACCTGTTTTGACAGCCAGCATCTCTAATCTGGCCCAGTATTTGGTTAAGTATGCATGTCTGATTTGTACCTTTTAATGGTGACTTGCCTAGGGGCTACTCCAGACTTGTGACTGACACTGCTGGGAAAGGCTTCAACTCCAGTACAAGTAAATTTGGCTAAAAGGATTAATGGAACAATGAATACACAGAATTTACTAAACATAAAACATGTTTTCTTGGGAATTGTGCATTTTACAAATTGGAGAAGAATGTGTTGCAGTAGTACAGGCTGAAGCACCATTTGAAGGCGACTAAAATAAATGGTGCTTTTGCGGTTATTATACAGTAACATGCAGCTTTCATTTTCTGCATTTTAAACCACCACCATAGTACATAACAACCCTGTGTGTATAGATGATTCCATATATTACATGGTTTTTCCTGTTTATGCTTCAATATTGTACTGTGTTTTACATGTTTGCATTATACTTTTGTAATAACTGTACAGTAAGCCAGGCTGATAAGTGCAAGTGTGCTTAATAAGCCCAAACAGAAAGTGACATTTTAAAATGCATAAGTAAAATGGCTATATCGAGGTCATCTTAAACATGGCAAAACACTTGCTGTTGATCATAAAGCTTTGATTCATTTCAATATATATAATAAAATATATAAAATAAATAAAATATTAGATTTAATTGCTGGTGGAACCTCATTAACTAGTGGCAAGCTCTACTAAACCATCTATGAAAAGCTAGGATGGCTGCTGGAAGGAGTATTGGTCAGGACAGCAGAGGGCACTTTCCCACCTCACTGTAAATATGGCACAGTCCTATGGATTATGGACATAATTTACTAAAGAGAATTCAGGACCTCAAGTTTAAGTTCCTTGGGCATCTTTTGAAAAGAGTAAGGTTTACCTCAATGTCCTGGTTAAACTGACCATAATTGTCCCAGTCATTCTGGCCCCCTAATCATCTCCTTTCTTTAATTCTCTCTCTCTCACTTCACCACCTAATAGCGAATGTGGGGTGAGTGTACTGATGCAAAAATGGCTGCAGTAGCATCATCAAGGAAGGTGCTATAAATTGTTGGTGGTTACACTCTCTCTACTGTATGTAAAGCACTTCAATTGAGAAAAGTGCTATATAAATCAATTTTTAATATTAAACTCTTCCTTTAGTATCTCTTCTGGTTTCATTAAATTTTTTTTTTCTTATAGTACCTTAACAATACATCTCCGATCATACCAAAGAATTTTAATAGGACGGAGGTCAAGAAGCTATCTTGGCGATTCAAAAATGCATCAAATCTTGTGTTAAATATCTCTGTTTTTTGATCTACCAGTCATTCATAAATGCTTTGCTGTTCTCCATTAGAATAATCTAAAACAACTTGCAGTTCATTATTTTCCGAATAACAACTGTGAACCTTTCAGGTCGTGAGGCAGGAGAGCAACACCACATAGATCCCTCTATACTTCACACATACGGAATTAGGTTCTGAGATCAGCACATGGTATATATATATATATATATAGCAGCGATGAAATGACACTCGTCAGAAAGCAGACTACGATCAAAAATTTCTTTAAATCATCACAGGACTGAACTTAAGTACAGTACATACTTTAATAAACTTCAGACAATTCTGTAACTAAGTTCATTTTTTGTGTTTTGTTGTAAAACATGATTAGGTTCATAATGTGTAAAATTATAGTTTGACATTTAATAGGCTTTTTCTTAACACACACACACGGATATATAGACCTCTCTCTACACTATATTAAAGAAAATGGCAAGTTTCCTTTCTTTACACCTTTTTTTCCTTTTATCCCCAACCAAAGCCTCTCTCAACACTGAAGATGACACAAAAATAATTTTCTTTTAATTTCTGGTAATGCCGGTAAGGCACATTACCACAGGCAGAAATTTGGCCGTTCACATAGAAAATGTAATTTCTATACCACAGCCGTCGTGTAGCGCCTTTCAAAAGGGATCAACTACCAAGAGATGATCCATATACATTTTAGCTGCTTTTAGTACTACTTACACGTTATGTTATGTTATACCGGCTTTAAAATGTACCATATACATATATACACACATATATATATATATATACACACATATATACATATACATATATATACACTTACATACATATATACATATATATACTGCTCAAAAGAATTAAAGGAACACTTTTTAATCAGAGTATAGCATAAAGTCAATGAAACATGGGATATTAATCTGGTCAGTTAAGTAGCAGAGGGGGTTGTTAATCAGTTTCAGCTGCTGTGGTGTTAATGAAATTAACAACAGATGCACTAGAGGGGCAACAATGAGATGACCCCCAAAACAGGAATGGTTTAACACGTGGAGGCCACTGACATTTTTCCCTCCTCATCTTTTCTGACCGTTTCTTTACTAGTTTTGCATTTGGCTACAGTCAGTGTCACTACTGGTAGCATGAGGCGATACCTGGACCCTACAGAGGTTGCACAGGTAGTCCAACTTCTCCAGGATGCCACATCAATACGTGTCATTGCCAGAAGGTTTGCTGTGTCTCCCTGCACAGTCTCAAGGGCATGGAGGAGATTGGGGAGGCATATCCATGGAGGGTCACACAGACCGCTACAGGCTTGACAAAGGCACCTTGGCTGCCATTAGGTATCAGGATGAAATCCTTGGACCCATTGTCAGACCCTATGTTGGTACAGTGGCTCCTGGTGCACGACAATTCCTGGCCTCATGTGGTGAGAGTATGCAGGCAGTTCCTGGAGGATGAAGGAATTGATACCATTGACTGGCCACCACACTTTCCTGACCTAAATCCAATAGAACACCTCTGGGACATTATGTTTTGGTCCATCCAATGCCACCAGGTTGCACCTCAGACTGTCCAGGAGCTCAGTGATGCCCTGGTCCAGATCTGGGAGGAGATCCCCCACAACACCATCTGTCATCTCATTAGAAGCATGCACCGATGTTGTCAGGCATGTAAGCAAGAACACAGGGGCCATACAAATAATCTCTCAATTAAAATCCTCCACCTGCGTCCTTGACCCGATACCAACAAGGTTTTTCAAAGAAGTATCAGGCGTGCTAATTGATAATGTTCTTGACATAGTAAATTCGTCACTAGATACTGGGGTCTTCCCAGACTGTCTTAAGACTGCTGTAGTTAAACCCCTACTTAAGAAACAATCTTGACCCCTCGGCTCTTGAAAATTTTAGACCCATCTCTAACTTGCCCTTCTTAAGTAAAGTTCTAGAGAAGGCAGTCATTATGCAGTTAAATGACCACCTAAATAAACATGCTATTCTTGATAAATTTCAGTCAGGTTTTAGAACAAATCACAGCACAGAAACTGCACTCGTTAAAGTAGTAAATGACTTGCGGGTAAATGCAGACAGAGGCCATTT
Organism: Polypterus senegalus; assembly: GCF_016835505.1. Taxonomy (NCBI): domain Eukaryota; kingdom Metazoa; phylum Chordata; class Cladistia; order Polypteriformes; family Polypteridae; genus Polypterus; species Polypterus senegalus. The sequence goes on from NC_053164.1 coordinate 76,710,662, forward strand.
ATCTGTTCTCATCCTCTTAGATCTGAGTGCTGCATTTGACACCATTGATCACAACATTCTTAGAAATCGCCTTAGTCAATGGGTGGGCCTCTCTGGCAGTGTCTTAAATTGGTTTGAATCCTACCTGACAGGGAGAAAATATTTTGTTAGTTGTGGGAATTACAACTCGAAGACACATGATATCCAATATGGTGTTCCACAAGGCTCTATCCTGGGTCCGCTTTTATTCTCAATCTACATGCTTCCGTTAGGTCAGATTATCTCAGGGCACAACGTGAGCTACCACAGCTATGCTGATGACACACAGCTGTACTTATCAATAGCACCTGATGACCCGATTCTATTGATTCACTAACACAATGTCTGACTAGTATCTCAGAATGGATGAATAGTAATTTTCTCAAGTTAAATAAAGAGAAACTGAAATTTTAGTGATCAGCAATAATGGATACAATGAGGCTATTAGAAATAAACTGGATACATTAGGATTAAAAGTCAAGACGGAGGTAAAAAGCTTAGGGGTGATTGTTGACTGTAATCTGAATTTTAAATCACATATTAATCAGATCATTAGGACAGCATTTTTCACTTAAGAAACATAAGTAAAGTTAGACCTCTTTATCACTGAAAGATGCTGAGAAATTAGTTCACGCGTTTGTTTTCAGTCGACTAGATTACTGTAACGCGCTCCTCTCAGGACTACCCAAAAAGATATAAATCGTTTGCAACTAGTGCAGAATGCAGCTGCTAGAATCCTAACTAGGAAAAGAAAATCAGAACACATTACTCCAGTTTTGATGTCACTACACTGGTTACCTGTGTCATTCAGAATTGACTTTAAAATTCTGCTTATGGTTTATAAAGCCTTAAATAATCTCGCCCCATCTTATATATCGGAATGTCTGACACCTTATATTCCAAATCGTAACCTCAGATCCTCAAATGAGTGTCTCCTTAGAATTCCAAGAACAAAACTTAAAAGAAGTGGTGAGGCGGCCTTCTGCTGTTATGCACCTAAAATCTGGAATAGCCTGCCAATAGGAATTCGCCAGGCTGATACAGTAGAGCACTTTAAAACACTGCTGAAAACACATTACTTTAACATGGCCTTTTATAACTTCATTTTAATCGTAATTTAACTTAATCCTGATACTCTGTATGTTCAATTCATCATAACAACTATTCATGGTGGCTCTAAAATCGGTACTGACCCCTACTCTCTTTTCTGTTTCTTTTTCCGGTTTCTTTGTGGTGGTGGCCTGCGCCACCTCCACCTACTCAAAGCTTCATGATGCTCCAACAATGATGGACGGATTAAAAGGAAGAAGTCTACGTGACCATCATCATCATCAAGCCCTTCCGTGAGAACCCTAAATCCAAAGAGGACTGTTTCATTTATGTTAGGTAGAATGCCCAGAGGGACTGGGCGGTCTCATGGTCTGGAATCCCTACAGATTTTATTTTTCTCCAGCCGTCTGGAGTTTTTTTTGTTTTTTCTGTCCCCCCTGGCCATTGAACCTTACTCTTATTCGATGTTAATGTTGATTTATTTTTTATAATTATGTCTTTCATTTTTCTATTCTTTAATATGTAAAGCACTTTGAGCTACTGTTTGTATGAAAATGTGCTATATAAATAAATGTTGTTGTTGTTGTTGTTGTTAAACTTGCCAAAAAAACGCTCTGTACAATATTCTGGAATATCTGATTATTCCAAATTTATTTATATATTTACTATTTACGTATCATGCATTTATTTTTAAATCTTCCCAAGCTGTGCTGATAGATGACTAGAGTAGAATATGGTATGTATGTAACTGTCATCATGTAACTCCTATTCGTCTTGAAGCATAAGATTTTTGCATGGTCTTTATGAATAACTGCTTGTCAATTTTGCCTAAATCTTGAAGACAGAAATATCTATTTGCATTAAAGCATAACCTATTCATGATAAGAGCAACAATTTTTATTTCCATAGCATATTTTCATACAAACGATGTACAGTAGCTCAAAGTGCTTCACAAGATGTCAAAGAAGTAGTTAAAAGCAAATAATCATGATCTCTGAATTCAGTGTCACCCTTACTTGACTGCCATAATGGTTTAAGGTTTCTTTATTTAGTCATGTTTATACAAGAAAACATGAAATTTGCCTTCTTAGTTGCATCTAATAACAGACAGAATGAAATAAACAGACAAATAGAAACAAGAAAGGTTAAGGTGTCACTTGCTTTAAATTTGTAACCTTACACAAATTCAGCAAGATAAACATACCACTTAATGAAAAACAATCATTCCCAAATAATTTGCAAAAGCTAATTGGACAAGAAAAAAAAAAAAGTGGACGACAGCTAATTGGACTAAAAAAATGACTAAAAGTGCTTTTCATTTTAATTAAAAAGTAGCAAATTTTAACAAAAGATTTCTCTTGATGATGAAAATGGAGAAATCTTGTCAGTTTTGTGCAGCATAAAATCCACTTGAGTCTGAATTTTATCTTTATACACCCAGGACAATACTATTGACTTGATTGAGAATGGTATCTGTTTTCTAATTCAGTAAGTTCTTATTTGGAATATTCCGTTTCAGTTTGTACACAATGCTTCATTAAAAAAAAAAAAAGTGTTTCTATTTAGTACTAAATTGCAAATGTATTATATTACAGGTAAATCTGGATTTGCTTTATATCTTTATGTACATATTTAACACTAGAATTACCAGAACCTACGAAAGAACTCTTAGATCCGGCCCACCTTAAATCCGTTCGCACTTCTCCGCCAGCGTCCTTTGTCCTGTAAATGAGCCGATAAAGACAAGCAGCAATCAGCCGGCTATTCCATCCTCCCACCGACTTAGAACGTGCACAAAACTTCTCCCAGCTCATGCCTTGATTGATTATCTGGGGGTGAAGTGCCAGCATAAATTCACGCCCGATCTGTTGCTGTTCGTTTTCAAATAATATTGCATTAGTGCGATGATGTTTTCACATATATTGTCTTTTTCTTTCAGGTGTGTAATAGAAACCACTGCATAGAGAGAAGTCTGTACATTGTAACAGGTACACACGTTGTAAATGTAGGAAGGATGATCCTTGCGTGTCTGTGAACTGTTAACATTTGAATCTGATGATTGCATATAGTGCTGAACTTACTACTCTGTACTATTCTTTCTTCTGCATGTCCTGGAGTACAAAAGAAACAGCATACAACAACATGTGAGGACTGGCAAGATTGGGGGTGGGGGGGAAACCACGTGGTCACTGATTACAAACCACAAGATGTTATGCAAATGAATATGAATAATGTTTCATCCGTGCCACAAAGTTTTCTGAAATGTACTATATAGGTCATAAAACGAATAATTCCAAATATCATATATACCTATGTCTCTGTTTTTTTTTTTGTTTTTTTTGACATCATAGACCATAAGGTGTATACTAATTCCACGTGAGCAGGAACACTCAATAAAAATGAATTAAAAAAAAAAAAAAATCAAGTGACAGTGAGATACGAAGAAGGCAGATTCGCCAGCGTCTGTGTGTCCGCTTTTATCCCTCCAGATGAGAGAATGTCCAGTTCCATTGTCTCAAAACACCACTCATTTCTAGTTATTCCCAGTTTCAAATAAAAACTAACCATGTCAGATACCTGGGTGGAGGGCGGGGGGGTATGTGGTAGTATGTATCGTGATTTAGAGAGAATAAAAGTGAAAAAAAACAAAAAAGGTAACTTTTACAAGTCCTAGAAATGTACACCGTGTGTGCAAATGCAAACCAAGTGTATGTGTGTACTGTATAATATTAACAATAAGAGCAGCTCACTACTGAAAACGGAAAATATAGGAGACAGTGGGGATCGAACTGGTGGCCCCTTGATTACAAGTCCGCAAATCTTACCACTACGCCACGGAAGCTGTTGTCTTTTCCTTGAACCTTTTGGTGAAAGTGTTTATTGGATCTTTGGACTTCAGGCTTCATACATTATATAGTTTATGCCTACATTTTGTCATTTATTACTAAAATATGAAAAACATTTCTGTTTTAACAATGTGTTTACACAGATTATTGTAGAAATGGAACACATATGAAATCCATGTGTTCCAAATAACAATCTATTAATTCCACTCTAAAATTTCAGCACTTCACTCCCAGATAATCAATCAAGGCATGAACTGGGATAACTTTGTGAACGTTCTGCGGCGTCGGGGGGTATTGCTTGAAATACCAGGCTGCTTGCAGCTTGTCTTTATCGGCACATTTACAGGACAAAAGACACTGACGGAGAGGTGCAAACAGATTTAAGGTGGGCCGGATCTATGAGTTTTTTCAAGTGCTCTGGTAATTCTAGTGTTAAGGATATATTGCATATTCTACAGCATATTCAATACTTAATGCATACTATACAAACCACAATGTTAAAGAAATTCAATCACTTCAAAAAATAATTAGATTTTTAGATAAAAGGAAATTTCCTTTAATCCAAAATAGGGGTAAGTATTAACATCTGTAAAAGCATAAATGTGAATGAAAAGCAAATGTTTAAAGTCCGCAAACATGAATTTCCCATTATCTCGACCAAAAGATATTTAGAAAAAATGCTGTACACTCAGTCAACTGTCAACTCAGTTCATGGACTGACACAACGGGTACAGGATTATGATCCAGCTAATTCTTGACATTATTGAGGCTCCTATCTTAGACAATATTTGCCAATTTTAGCCTTGATTGTCAATTCAGAAATGCACAAGGTTGGATTTCTTTTTAAAGGAAGTTGACAAGTAGGGTTAAGTTGCACTAATCTCTCTTTTTAAGACTTGGCTGTTTAATTTTATTTAAAATGTAGGTGTTTATTAATGATCACAGAAGCATAAATGACAATGAAGCAGTTGCACCTTTTTATCTTCTACGTGTTAAACGAAACTACATGGGGGTATTCTTCTAATTCCTAAATTTAATTAACTGGCTTCATCCACCTCTCACTTGGCAGACAGACAATTAAATGTAAAATTTAGGCCTTTCAAATAAATTTATTTTCTTGCATTTATTTCAGTTTATTTTTAAATAACGTTTGAACTCTAAATTGTATCCAAATAACTGAAAGAAAAAAACGAGATGACTGACATTAAATTCTAAGAAGCAGCCAAGATTTCAGTAACAGCTCCATCAGTGAAATAATTAACAGGTAACTGCTTAAATCTCAATTGCACTATAAAAAAAATTACATAGCAAAATCAAGAACTGGAAAATGTAATTATACATTTTTAAAATCGTTTGAGAGGTAAACATTATTGTGTTATTCTGTAATGACACAATGGAGGTCTAATACAGTAAATAAGAGTATGTGTAATTAAGATAGAGTTCCAATTTAAAGCAGGTGTTAGTTTAAAAATAAAATAAAAAATAAACAAATCCACACCCACTGTGGCCCTCGATGGAGGGGAGTAACTATATCCTATATCTACACATGTACATGTCAAGTTTCTTTAGTAAATGTGCAACAGTGCAATTTCACAATACTTTGGATTGCATATCTTCTGAAGAACAAAGCATTGATAGGCTCAAAAACTAAATCAAAAAAACAAAACAGAATATAGAAACCTCTTGTAATGTGCAAAGTTTCAATACCACACATTATGCAAATATATTCAAATGCACCAACATTAAGATGGTCATAAAACAACAAGCATACTATTTCATGGCCCAACATATTTGATTTCAAATAATCAACCTATACATAGCAAATTAAATAGAAAGTCGGAATTACAGTACAACACTCCTAATAATCAAGGCATGGAAAATGTCTGATGATAGCACGTTAATCCCTTTGTTAAGGTCAATTGATATAAAGGGGTAGGTCTACTACCTTTTTAGGGCAATTCTTTCCACCAATCAACTGACAAAGTTGCCTTCTGTTGATCACTTTTCCTTCTTTCACTGTCCTACCTTGTTCAGGACTACTAGAATGTGTACTGTATTTGGAACTAGTGCTGAGATTGTTTTTTTCAGTGTTCTTCACATAACATGCACATACCACAATCACATTCACTACTTCACAAGATTTGATTTTACAATAGAACCAGGAGTCTTTTTCTTGCCAGTCACGGAGATGTTACAATTTCAACGTCATAGTTTGCAGCATCTATTACAACAACGCTGCTGATGGTGGTCACAAAAGTGACCAAGTCAGACTCCATTTGAAAAAGATATTTTCAAGATCAATGCTTACAATGGAAAAGGTAATGGTAAAAAGAAAATTAAAGCAAAAAAAAAAATTGTGAACAAGGACTTTCCACAAAGGAAAATCTGTCACAATGGTGAGTCATTCATACATTAAACATTTCATTATTAATTTTTATTTCTACATCCAGAATAAAAAAAAACATTACTATGGCTTATTGAAAATGTGTACTAGTTCAGGGCCCTTTATTTTAGATATTTAATGCTTTTAAATAATGTAAGTAAGTCAGGAAATACATGTATACTGGCTGCTGCACAAGTCCCACTTTCTAAAATTATCAGCAGTTGGGCTCAAAGCAATTCATTGCATTCCACCATCTCACACCTTTGTAAGGGTATAGTTTTTTTTTCTACTAATCACTACCATTACAAGTTAGACAGTTTCTGGATAATAATGGCACAAGTGAAATTTTCACTTAAGTTTATTTATAGCAGAGTGATTTCTGATCAATCAAGAAAAGGAACTTACAGTTTGACAGTAACAGCCAAGGAGGCTTATGGATGTTTGCAACTATCACAGGCTACAAAAAGCTGCCAATATTCAATAAGATGAAGACATTTTTTTTTCACATGCAGCACAGAGAGCAACATGCATAGATCATCATTCTAAGATGGTCTTTTATGATACTGTAACTGAAAAATGTAAAAGGGTTTTATGAATTCTAAAACATAGATGAAACTTCTAAACCAATGGTTACCAAACTCAGTCCTGGGGACCCATCCAGGGGCTGCAGGTTTTGGTTACAACCAACTTCTGTTTTTAATTGGACCCCTAGCTTAATTAACTGAGCTGTTATTTCCTAGTTTCTGTGTTTTGGGGTCAAAGAAGAAACACACTTACTAAGGTGTGTTAACACAAAATGAATAAAACATTCAAAGCTATACCAAAAAAATATAAATATTTCTAAAGGTCTTCCAATATAAAAGTTATACTGCCGTGTTCTTCTGAATGCTTAGGGCGGATGGAAAAAGACCAGCTAACTAAATCAATTATTCTCAATTATCATCACTTATTGTGAATCTGGTTGGAACAAAAACCTGCAGCCACATGAAGGCCCCAGAAATGAGTTTGGGAACCACTGCTCTATACTTTAGTTCAGTAGTCGGAGTGCTAACACATATCATAAACTGTGGCCATTTCACCCCTTAGATGGCCATATTGAATCAGGCAATTAAAACAACCACAGCAAATGTTGATATGAGCAAGAAAGATTAAATTGTGGGTACATTAGCTAGATCTTAGGTTAAAGTATTAGAAATCTACTAATATTACTATGAAGGAAAATCTTGTCTGTCTTCTGTATCTAGCATAACACTTGCAAAAATGTAAGGTTTTGTGCTGTCACTGTCAAATATATTAAGTAATTCATGGACTGTTTCCATTATTAAATCAACTCATGCAATTAAAACTACTAATTAAAAATTGATGTAAATAAATGCTATACATGTACTTGATAAACAAAAAATTCTAGTAAAAATGGCATATTCCCTGTTTTTCTCTGTCCCTCCTTTGTCTTTGAAGATTGTGAAAATATCCACTGCACAGCCACCTCAAGATTGGAAGGAAAGTTGTTTCTGCTGGATAATAGATAGACTTATTTAATTTAAGTCAACAAAGTTTAGCTTTCAAAATCAAAAAAAAAAAAACTTATTTGTGATGTATTGTGGCTAAATGCAGGTCAGCCTTCGCTTTACACAGATTCAACTGCTGGTTTTTATATCAAAATGACTGCCATCAGTTTGCAATCAAATATCTCCAATCCAACTTCAGGCTGTTAACTTTCAGAACCTAAATGAAGGTTTATGTAAAAAAGGAGTCTTTTCTGCATCTGGCACTCTAGTTCTTGAGAAATGTGCAAGGACGTGTACTTCTGTTTGCCAAAGGATTACACAGTGTTACTAGGCAGATACCCTGCACTTTTACATCCAGATGTGTGTATGTAGATAGAGGCACAGATAGAGAGAGAGAGATGAGAGCTAGGATAGTATGTCTTGTCTGTATGGATTTCCTATTTGGCTATCTGTCCTATTAGTTAGGAAGTCAATTATTAAAAGTAATTTCATTTTGTAAACTATACTAATTCAAGGATTTATTAAAGAAACTTATAGCACCTGGTGCTCCACTTAACAGAACTAAATGTGCACTAAATGCATGTACATGGTGACTGCAAGATGAACACTTTTTAAAAAATCCAAATAAGTACAACATAATTGTACAGTAGAAAGTAAAGTCTTAACTTAGAAAGGCAGCAAACTTCGGGAAGTAGGGAATGAGCCATCAGTCTCCTATGAATGCACTTACTGTACTTGAGCTATACAGAACACACTGCAAATATGCCGCAATATTAAAGTTAAAAAAAAGGCTGGCATCATAGCAATTGCATTTATTTTACTCCATATCCTGTTGTGGCACCTAGTGCCACTACTCCCTTACCTGTACCACACACCGAGGCTGAGTAACATCGGCATCAATGATAAGACATACTGCACCCAACAACCACATAAGTCTGTTATGTCTGTTATATCTGTATGATACAACAGGATATCCTCAGCTATATTTTGACTTTATGGTAAATTCCAGAGGATTATTTTTTCTGCCATTTGATCTGCAGCTGGTCACATTTTCTGTCACTCAGTGTGTAAGCAGAACTCTTTTTTTTTTTTTCTCCTCCCCAAGTGTAGAAATGTGAGCAAATGTTTATGCATCTATCATTGCCTATTCAAATAATTTGTATGCTTATATATGTAAATATTGTGTACTTGTGTTGCTACATTACTGTTTTGTATTTGACCTGTCACACAATGCAAGTAAATTCATCATTAAAAACAAGATGTGAATCAACTGTGGATGGTGCCAGCTCTTCGCAGGGCACAAACCCACGCGCACTCAGAAAGGGTCCGACTGAGTTGCCAATTAACCTAACATGCATATGCTTGTGGTGTAGAGAAGTAGGGAAGTTGAGGTGTGAGAAGTAGAACAAAGTGTAAACAGGAAAATCCATGCAGGCAAAGTGAAAACCAATCAATTTATGTTTCCCATTCAGTACTTTAGGAATGCAATATAGTCTTCTGAATCATCCTTTTATAAACCATAACAAACATCTTGGAAAAGTATCAATGATAATTTAAGAAAAAAACAAAAAAAGACATGTTACTTTAACTGTCGTTTGCTCAGAATTGGATCAATAATTGAGTTTGTCAAAGTGACGTCCCAACAAGATACATCAGTAGTAAATCTTAATAAAAACTCATTAAACAGAAAGGTAAATATCACGGATTTTGACAGAATATTAAATCAGTTCTCACTGACACAGAGCTTGTAAACAATTAAGACTACTTCCTAATAAAGTTTACATATTGTGTAGCACTCAAACTTACTTCAGGGTAGAACCTGTATCAAAGATAATGTGGCAAAGTTTTCTATTGTTTAATATAAAACTAACATTAAATATCACTAACAATATGGTAAATTTTTTGGGAAAACTCAAAACAGACTTAGGGCTAATAGACTCATGGCTACATTAAAACTGTTAGCTGCAGTTCTTAAAAAAAACAAACTGATGAATAGCCTCAACATACAGTAATACCCTATGCCAAGATATTAAATTATAGCTGGTCATTATTACGATTACAAAATTTTGAAAGTAATATTACTCTAACTATATAATCTTAACAAGGTTTAAATTAGAAACACCTTGTTTTAATTTTTAAAAGGTTATTAATATTTGCTTTTCTGGTTATTGGTATTCATGCTACACTGTTGCCACAGACTAAAACAATCTTTACTTCATGATACATGAATTATTATGATTTTCCTTCACAAAAGTATGCACCTAATTGCATTTAAAATAATAATTTTCTTAATACACTTTAATCCATCTAAAATGTGTGGTAAATAGTAGTATGGTTTTATATCATTTTAAATGACTTTAAAATCCTTTGGAAATTTAAAAACAATGGGTTTGCTTTATTTAACTCTTATATGATTGCATGTATTTTTTTCTTTATAAAAAAAAAAAAGAGAGAAACAAAAAAGAAAAAAAATTTGACATACAGGGCATGCCTCCTGCCCTAAAAACAACAGGAGACCGTTTTGACACAGCCATGGCTATTGATACACTTAGAATTACATACCTGCACAGCATCAGAAATTATTATAAGATTTTCTGCTAGCTCAATATAAATCCGGAATGTGTATAATGGAAGAAAAATGGATTATGCTGTGTACAGTATGTTTACAACTACTTTGGTGATCAAAATGGTTGAATTGTGCAATCTGTGAGACAGTCAATGTCCTGCCAAGAGGAAGAATAGAAGAGCACTTATTGCAGTTAGACTAGAAGATCAAATGAAAGAAAACATTACAATGACACATATACTTGTAAATATCCATTATTTTCTTTCTTGCTAAATACCACAGAATTAAATTTTTTCTATGAAATATGAGGTTCAATGTGATGCTGAACACTTGTGACCAGAAAGATGCGATACATCCTCCAGTGTTTTGAATTATTTTATGCTGTTACACTTACAGTAATCCCAACATTACCACTGCAACTTGATAAGTGACTAAGCACTTGTGGAAAACAATTGTCATACTGGAATTATTTCAAAGTTAAGTAACCCCACAAACACCATAAAAAAAAAAAGTTTGTTTGTCCACATTATTAAGCAATCCAGTACTGTATTAAGGATAATAATATTTATTAAAATGTTCAGAAAATTGAACAACATTTCTTCTAAATGTCAAAGTTTTTGAGCCATTAACAGCGAGCATAAACTGTGCAACAGGATTTATTTCTAACCAAATCTTAAGGGCACATTCATGCATGCACGCACACTTACTTTGTCTGGACATACCAAATATCCTAACATGTGAGGAAAATAAAGGGCCCAGAGAAACATACATAAAAATAGAGAAAAAGTGCAGACCTCACATAGGTAATGACTAATCTGAAATAGCATTGATGCATATGCTATGTACTTAGTGAATTCATAAATTGTATACTGACCAAGATAATGGAGAAGCTTTTGAGCTCTGTTCTGGACTGGCTTCAGATTGAAAAGGTCCGGGTTCTCATCAATAAACTGGGTGTCCACTGTGCCATGCAGGAACTGATCATTGCTAAGTACATTCTGGAGAAATGGAATGTTTGTCTGTCAAGTAGAGAAAAGAAACAAATTAAAAAACAGGCCATAATTGGGTAGGATCAGATTAAACCAGAAAAGCCTGAATTAACTTGATGCCATCATTTTTAGCATCTAACCATCTGCCTGAAAGATTTCATTGTTTACATGTAGCATATGACTGTGCAGAAAGTAGTCCTGGAAACACTTAAGCAAGAGGAAAAAAAGACAGAAATAGCAGCTGTCTTTTTCAGGTAAAACTTGACAAGGTATCTTCATATTAAAAGTTAGCAACTCAGATACAAAGGATCAATTATTTCAAATTCTTGCTCATGAGAAAAGCCTAGTCTCTTATCACAGCAGATTCAGGGGGGGAAAAAAAAATAAAAAAGGTTGTGTTGAAAACCTGTCACTTAAATCATCTCACCGTGTGCCACTTGCTTTAACGACAAGTATAATTTCAAAGAAAACACAATTCGGTCAGGTGTATATTTATGATCACGGAGAAGCGAGCACAACACAAACAGCAGAGACACTAAGTGGCAAAAAGGAGAGTGGCTGTACAGGCTTTAAAATGATCGAAGTGCAGCACGACAGCAGCTGCTGCCGCCCCCCCAAAGCGTTATACATCCTTCAAGAAAGATTTAACCACGCCCGGGGCAGGAAATAAAGGACAATTATTGTTTTTATAATGTCATGCAAGACAAGGCAGTAAGCCATCATTTAAAACAAGTCCACAGACATCTAACCTAGCAGTTGTTGGATTGCATTTGGCAGACAAGCATCATGTGCTCCCAGCTCTTAAAACAATGACATGCGACACGCAGAACAGGCAACTCGCCAGTAGCAGAAAGACAGCAGATGATCCGGCGGCATCTCCTTAGCGTGTGTTCAAAAGCCCCCCCACCCTTCACAACACAAGCAGCATTATACGTCTGGCGAGAAAGATGCAACCATGCACGGGGCCAGAAATAAAGGACAAGTATTGTTTTTACAAAAGTTTTTAAAGTAAAAGTGAAAATAATGCATATGTAACAATTCCCATGAAAATAATCTCTTTAAATTGTATATCCGGTAAACCAAACACGGGGGTGGGCGAGCAAAGAGAGCAGGGGGTGGAGCTCCCTAGTACCATTTAAATAAAATCAATAATTGCTTCACACTAAATTAATAAACTACATTTTCTGAAAGTTTTTCGAAAAAAGTGGAAGTCCCAATTTATTTAGCAAAAAATAAATCACCAATTAATCAAGTGAAAACAACAGAGCAAGTATAACAATATCTTCCAAATACACTCCACAAATATCAGCAATTGCACCCCACCCAAGAAAGAGAGCTTTGAGAGACCCAACTCAAATTCTGCCTCACGGGAATATAACAACAAAGCAGTTATAAAGGATGGAAAGTCAATATTTAAGAGAATTTGTTTTTTGGCCAAAACTTCCGCAAAGGCTGAAATTACTTCTTATAAATGGTCTTGTATTAATTTACTGACTTATCTACCTATTCTTGTATTTATTTAAACAGCTTTGGTAAATAGCCAAATTTCTCCATGGGGATAAAAAAAAACCCTTTATAATAGACAGATCTTAATATATACATTTACATTCCTTACCTTTAACCAAAAACAAACTAAGAATTGGTCAAGGTGCAAATAATTTTCAATGGTAAAACACAGGCACTATTTACTAGCCCTTTAAGATGACAACCACAAAAGGATGCAACAAAGATGCTAGTTTTTGCAAAAACTAAGACAAAAGTTTTTGCAGTCACTTATAGTAATATGCATCTTATACTAGTGTCAGAGAATGCAAACAAGCAGCCTACCGACTTACTGCAATACAACTTAGCTGATGGGGACACAAGCAAGCAACAGTGCTAAGCACTTGAGATAAAAAAAAGATACTTTCAATGAAATCACTCTAAATAAATGTTGCTAACATTGCCCCTTGTTTCATTTAGTTTTACCAGTTTTTCCCTTGTTTGTTATCCATTATGGGCTAGTCAACCGACATGCTTAGAAACTTCACTAAGGTTTGTTAATGGATACCAACATCGGCCTTATTAAACGCACTGGCTTGTCAACAATTTTATCCTGCCAACTAATGCTGTATACACATGTTTATCACATAAAAGCTTTAGAATTTGATACCTTATGATGTTCACAATAAATTTAGCTGGTTGAAAATCGTTTTTTCCTGTCTTTAAATGGTTGTAAGAAAATAATCAGCATATCTTAATAGAAAGAGCACATTTAAAGAAATAAGAAGCTAAAGTGGCAACAGAATAGCAGGCTGACATTCAAACACGATGAAAAAAATCTAACAGAAAAGGTCAAATTAAGGATTGTTTACATCTTTATGTAATCAACAATTACAAACTTCCAAAAACATTTATAGATGTGTATTCCTAGAATTTTAAGAGTGCTGAACGACTAAAATAAACTTATAAAACCCTTTTACTCAAGACACCCAAATCCTTCGACTGCACCACCACCATGTAAAATAAATATTTTTAAAATATGGTCACGACTCTTAATACATTAAAGTTTTTAGAAGTAATTTTTCCATTTTCATATGTAAGAAAAATGAAGCATGTGCCTTCAGGCTGACAAATTTGTCCTATTAACACAAATTACCCACAGATGCACTCCATGAACATTTAGTCTAAATAGGGTTCCAACTGATAAAATGTTTTTGAATCAAATGATTGCTGTGGAACAAATAATTGTTTCATATTTATTATTGACATAGTAAATTGCATTGCATGACTGAATTCTTGGAAGTTTGAATTAAACCGCTTATGCGGAATATAAAGTTTTAACAGACTACCAAGGTATAAATTCAGATTCCAAGCCTTGGTAAGTTGTGCACATTCCTGGCTGTAAAAAATTGCTTATATTTACCAAAATGCTTCCCTAAATAAGTGATTAAAAAGTCATGTAGTTTATTCAATGTGTATTCAAGCTACCTTCGGCCTTCATCACACCGAGAATGACTCCAGAAAACTACCAACAATTTGGAAAGTACACTGCAAGATGATAAATCTAGATTCAACAAAGACAGGCAGAATTAGCAGCAATACGTTTTAAAAGGCACCAGTTACTCTACCAAAATCTCCATAAAGTAATTAACTTTTGTTTTTTTCTTATTTTCAATAAGATATACATTTATTTATAAACAAGTCAGCACCACCTTTCTTTTGTAACTTTATGACATTTACAAGACTTCAGTTGGGGTCCTTATTAGTCAAGCATGCCTTTTAATGCACTGACACCTTGCCTTGGTTGCTTGTCACCTTCCAACCAGTGCTACTCACATAGGCCCTGGGTCCCAATAACAATGAAACTTGCTTACGCAAGTTGGAGAATGCATATACACACATTAATTAAGCACATAAAAAATAAGCCCAAACACAGGACAGATATACAAGAAAATAGACAATTACCCTGATGAATCTTTTTACATGCTGTCAGATTTATTTCATTGCTTATTCATATAACATGCCTCACAAATCAGAGGAAATATCAGCATTTTTCTTTAACCAAAGTGTCTTTTAATGTGCAATTAAAATAATTACAATACGATTTACAAATTTAGGACTTAAAGCAATTAGGAAGAAATCTTTTAATCATCTCATCAGCAGTAAAATAACCAGAAGGGAACTTAGCTGAATGGATTTCTGAAGATCCCATTTGTGAGTTAGTCAAACGCTCCCTAGGGACAAGCCCATTTGGTAAAGAGAGCACACTTCTATTCAAACATCAAAATACAAGTGGGAATGCACATATAAGCTAGGCAGGATAGAAAAATCACCATCAATTAATTTAAAACTGCCTGGTTTTATCAGTATGATTATGCCATAAGGGCCCAGATTGTACTGCTAATTAATATAAAGACAAAATAAAGTAAATTATGGACCACTCTTCTTAATTATGCAATTTTTTTACAAAAGGATTTCTCAAGATTGTTTTAGTTAATTAGGTAGCACTTTTGTGGTTACAAAACCAAAACAGAAGACAATGCCTTTAAACAAAATAGGAGAGTGTGTGCCAGCTTAAGTCCATTATCTAACAACTTCTTTTGAATATTCAGGACTAATTTGGGAACAAAGTAACTGTAGCCGCATTTCCATTGCAGTTGCGCACAAAATAGAATCGACATTTCTGAAACGTCTACAAAACACAAATTGTCTTTAATTCAATTGAATGATTATATGAGAATAAAATTTAATTACCTGAAATTAAAAATGGCGAACGATGTGATGGGTGATGGTTCTGTTATTTCAATTGTATCTACAATTGACGTGTTCATTTTTAATTGGAGACGACAAGGGCAAGTGAATACAATATAGGAAAGGCGAACTCTCTCTTTGACAGAGGCCATGTATTAGGGATTTCTTTGAAATCAGTCACAGTGATTTTACTAAGGAGCTGTGGGTACAAAATGTTATGATGAGCAGGTCAACATTTGTGTAATTGTGCAGTGCAATAATCCATTGTTGTCTCCTACTGTAGTAAACACGAGCCAGTCCCAACTGAGAATCGCATAGCCATTGCACTTTTTAAACTGGCTACCTGAGCGTAGTACAGGATTGTTGCAGAGACTTTTGGTGTGAGCAAAACCACCATACATAGGTGTGTGTATATGGCGTGTGTCAGGCCATATGCTCCAGACTCATGAAGCAATACATCACTTTACCTGATGTGGAAGAGGCACAGCAAATTTTGTACTGCAATTACGCAGCACGCAAAATACCTCAGATGTATGGTGCAATCAACAGCTCACAAATCCCCTGTTTGTGCACCAAGCGACGAGTATCGGGATTATATTAACAGGAAAGGCTGGACGTCTGCTGTTCTGCAGGTGGATGTTTACAAAAGATTAATAATCGGGGACATTTGTATTGGGTCGCATTGGGTTGGCTTGTAACCTCAGCTTTTTTTGTTTTTTTTTATATTTTACATAATGCTTGCCGTTCAAATTCCAAAAGCTTCAGCACTACAGAAAAGGTGGTCTAGCATCTCTCAAGGTGTTCCATTGAGAGTGTTTGTCCTGTTACAGAATTGCAACCATTAGTACCAGAATGAACAGTAGCTCCCCAACAGCATTTCCATGACACATGGTTGAGTTGTACCTTTCCTATAAAGTCTCTAGCCTCCTAACAAAATGCAATTCGATGTGAATTAAAGCAAAAGGTGCTTTTACAAACACACACACCAGGATTGACCATAAATTTAGACAATGTGAAATGACAATGTGAAACAACAGTTAATTCATTGTACAAAATATATGTTACATTCTGCATGCTAATATTTCAACCGTTTAAAATCAAAACTTTGTGGAATCCTCTTTAGTAACAACGGAAGCTGTGGATAGGTTTTCATAAACTTGGTGAACATGTTCATCACTTGATCATTACTGTGAACACAGATGTTCTGCTCAGTTAACTTCTAGGTTTTGGCTGGGCAACTTAAACTCATTATTCTTTGTTCTGAAATGTCAATCCATTGCTTTTGGCTTGCTCTAATCATCAGTGTTCCTCTGACAGACAACGCATCTCTCTGCTCCTAGGGTTTACTGTATCTTACAATGTCCATCCTGCTCTTAATGCAGTAAAGCATTAAAAAATCCTTCCAAAATGAGTTTATCCAAGTCAATTTAATTTTGTATAATGCTCTTCACCAAGACTGCTGCTCATTGCTTTTATCTCCTTGCACTGAAAGGAAAAAAATAATCTGTTTAAGGGGGAAACCTTTGCTATGTATTTCTTTAAAAATGACCTTAGACTGCTATTACAATTCCTTCTGCAGCTGCCATTATTTTGAAGTGCCAATGACCAATGTGAACAGTTGTCACGAGAAAATATAACCTTATATCGACTATGAATTTAAAAGAACCATCATATATTACCATAAAGTTTAAAAGAAGCGATACTCCCCAGCAATCATTGTATCATTCCACTGGGTCATCTGTCAAAAGTGAGCTGCATTTATTAAAAAGAAAATAAATAAATAAATAAACATGGCTTAATTGTGTTTTACCATTGCCTTAGGCCTCAATGTGAACTCCTAACATCCTAATCAATCATGTGTAGCTTCAAATGCACAATGGTATACTAAAAGATATTCAAAATCACTTATAATCCATTAATTCCTTTACCTAGCCAACATCTGTCGCTAACACATCCTAAAGTTTCACCACTGCTTATTTGGTTTGTGTCAAGTTTCAAAATCGCTTCCTATGATGAAGGCAACTAAGATCTAATTAACTTTTGACGTAGTTTTGCTTTCTTGACAAGTGTATGAAGCAGAATGTTAACTGTTCAATTCTCAAAAATGGCTCCCTTCAAAATAAACAAACAAATAAAACAGTACCACATTATGACAAATTATGGCATCTAAACCAATTTGGGTATAAATTGTGAAAAGGGCATACAACAATTAAGATTTTATTTTTTAACTTTGGTATTTAACTTTGTGTGCCACGTAAATAATGATGTAGAGTTCTTACTTTAGTGCATTTTAAGTTACATTTAGACAACAGAAAATCAATACAATAAATAGACCTAAAGTAGCTACAACGTTTCAACTTACAGCACCTTCAGTGAATATGGAAAAAACAGACTTGCCAATATTCATGAGGCATTTTGTTTTTTAAAATTTTCCTCAAAAATGTTAACAAATTTTTTTTTAATTTTTGCCACGTTTTTAATATAGGCAGAATATAAATTGAATAAAGTATATCCAACAGACAATGTACTAGGATAGCAAATGGAAAGAAGTTCTTTCAGCCACTGGTCAATGATCAAAGCCAACTAACTACTAATCACTTGCTAATCTGTGCACAGACAGTGCTGTATTGATGTCTGGAGTGGAATCCCTCTCCATAATTAGCTAATGATCAAAGAAAGCTAACCACTAATCAGTGACAGGACAGCTAAAGAGTCAAATTGCAGGTACATTTTAAATGAAATAAAGGGAATATGACAAACATGAGACAGAGTGACAGGTATCTGCGTATTGCTGTTGGCTAGTGTTTTTAATAATCAAAACAAATAAAAAACAGATAAAACTGCAGATTCATTGTAAAAATAAAGTACTATTGAAAATATGCATACTGTATATATGAAAAACATGAATGCTATACTAAACCTGAAAATCAAATTCATAATCCTGTGAACAGACAAATTGCCAATACAAAATGTAGTCTTTTTTTTATTCTTTTTTTATAACCCTTCTGATCATCAATAACCACATAAACATCCTACTTAAATTACTGTCTTGTTCTTTATGAGCAGGGCTCAATAATGACAGAAAGGTACAGTACATGAAGCCTTTCTTCTTCATACACACCCACTTTCAGGTATTTGGGCTGACATTTCTTCATGGTACTAAAATTAGGGGAGAGTCTATGAGTTTAGTGCATACTGTTGATGTGGCAGACTAGAGTGCTTGCCGGAGGGAATTGTAGTTGATATGCCAATAATGACCATCTTTCTTATTGGTGGTAGTGGAGCTGGCAGCAGGATTCTAATTTTAAACACATAAATTACACTTGCTTAAAACATTTGCCAGTAGCTTTATGCTTAGAAAAGAAAAAAAAAAAAAAAGGCTAAAAATAACAAATAATAAGTGCATACGCTGAGTAAACAATTCATCATTTCACTCATTTCTACTGCAATGTATTTGCAAGTATTTGCTGTTGGATCAATTCCAGATTCGACAGGTAGATGGGTGAACTACAGCTAATTCAATTCCTTTCTCGACACTTCTTTGTGTAGTCAATCAGCAGGAGAGGAGAACCTTGCCCTTGGCAGCCCATGCTCTGAATAAAAGTGAAGAAAACAGAGCAGGCTCCGATGGTAAAACAGAGCACCCACACACACCTTCTCAAAATACTCCTAAGACCAGGACACTCTGTAAAGGGGCTATTAGTTAGGTAATACTCTTCATTTGCCCTATACACAGCTTATCTTTTACTAGCACATAGTCTGAAAGAATACCGTGAAGCACAGCTTACAAGCACCAGCCTCCGTAAATAACATGTAATACTGATTCAATTTGAAGAGTACAACACTTTATTATTTTTTCAGTAACCAACACCAGTTTAAAAATGAGAAAGCAAGTAAAGATTAATCTGTGTGCACCAGGTTAAAGGCCAAAACTTTTGAACTCCCATCCTGGGATCAATTTCACCTATTGACTAAACAAGTCAAAAAAACATTTTTTTTGTGGCTCCCCCCCTTTCATCTGATATTCCAGAACTAAGCTCAAAAAGGAGTCAAGTCTAAAAGTCATGTCCTTCGAAGACTAAGTCCAACCTAGAGACCACTTAGAAAAAGTAACCCAACAGGCATTGCAATCTCTTCTTTATATATATATTTTTAAATACAGTACCAAGTTCATCATGTGCCCATCAGGTAGCTATCAAAACTTTCATTTTTGTTGCACCAGCCCTCATAAAGCTGCCTGTACAGTTTCTTTGGAATATTGTCTCTCAATTTTTTAAGTGATTCTTTGGCTCGCTACAAATCTAATACTACTACCTTGACAATTATCTGCTAATAATACATATAATATTGGGGAGAAAAAGGATGAAAAAAAAAAAAAAAAAAAGATTCCAATTATTCTATAATTTAATGTAACCCAGCTAAAAGTACAACTCAGTTAAAACAAAAACTTGCCACTATTGCCTCTCAATTAACAAGTCTGAGATTAGTAGCATACTGGCTATTTGTTTTAGCATTCAATACCTGTGATTTCACTTCCTGGTCACGGTAGTTTGGACCCTACACTTGCACTAGCTAATGTAGATGTGATACCAGTCCATTTTATGGTAAAATACACAGGGCTAATTTTAAAATAAGCAAGCAGGCAAATATAAAATGTCTTTAAAATGTGCTAGAAAACAGGAACAATGGTTAAATAGTTCAAAGAAAGTGACAAGGCCAAGAATTTAATATGGATCACTGGACATTAGCTGATCTTCTCAATGATGCGAAGCAAGAGGTAGACAGAACACAAAATATACATTTCCCAAAGATCAACACTAAACCAAAAGATGACTCTGAGACAAGAGACACTTGTACAATAAAGAGTAGAGCAAAAGTGGCAGGGAAATTTATTCAGTAGCCAGTGTGCATTTGAACAACTTTAATTTTTCTCAAGTTACAGTAAAAGGCCAAATTATGGTGCACCTAAGCACATAAAACCCTTTTGGAGAATGAGAAGGGTCAAGCTACAGATGTCCAGTGACAGACAGAACCCTGTGTGGCTGTTACAAATAATGTTACAGGGTCCTGCAGTGGATATGCAGCCAGACTCTATTGAAGAGAACACCAAGCGCTTCTAAACCCAGTATGGAGACAGTAGATGTGCCTGGGCGGGTTAATGTGAATCAATCATGCTATGATCCAAAGAGAGGACTGGGCCAGGTACACACTGATTTAGAAAGAATGAACCTCTGAAGGTATTGTGTTCTCTAATGCTGGAAATTCAATGATATCATGATACAGTACTGGGATGTGGAAAAAGAAAATCCTGTTGACTTGGTCCCGAAACAAGAAATAAACTATGGAACATAAATGCTAAAAACATTTATTCCATGTATTTTAGTATACAGGAGCTATGATCACTTGGAAAAACCATGCCAAAGCATTAACCATGAATTTGGTAGGAGGGCTCTTAATATATTTTTTAACGTAAGTGTGTGGGTGTGTTACTTGTATGTATTTTACACAGAAGCATACATTCAGGTATAAACTGTACACCCTTAAAGTCATTTCTTAAGCCTTTCACCATATACCATAACATTCCCAAAATACTGCTATTATTGCATCTAGTAAAAATATTCTTAAAAATGTATGTGGTTCATCTAACTAAAGAGCTCTGGGAACTGTAGGACACTAAGAAAGCAACCAATATATTTACCATTAAAATAAATCTGCCCAGGTTCAAGAACATCTACATTCATGGGTTCTGGGGCACACAGTCTGGGGATTGCTGTGCACCTAGGGTCACAACCTTTATGTAAGCATGCTATCACGCAGCAGAGCATGCTGACAAGTGAGCTGTGAAACAGTCTATCAATGTCATTACAGCACATCAATACTCACAAGCATCAAGTCACTTACTAGGTCTCGCATCGAGGGAACACATGGCAAATTAATAATCCAATCTCCCTAACAGTCTGGGAGAGTGGGTTCAGATTTGCCAATTAGATTTATTTATTGCAATTCTTTACAAAGCAACATTTGGAGGAGCTGCATGTCTGTCATCATTGTATTACTGCACACACCACACGTGAAATGAAAGGGAGAGGGGCTGCAATCAAATAAGTACAGAGGAGGAAGAAATTCTCTCTGAAAAAATCCATTGAGACCACCTGCAAGTGGCTGGCTGCTTTGATAATGCTAGATAATGTACTAGTGTATACGTCACATAATCGAACTTAAAAGCATTTTAATTATTAGGAACAAACAGTCTAAAAATAGCAGCATAGTACTGCTCTATAGTCCTATAGGTCAACTGCAGTGGAAAAAGTTCATGTAGCGTTTTCCCTATTCAAAATCATGGCACATTTTTCTCACTTTATAAATGCAACTTGAATAAAACTCAGTTTCCCAAGGGAGAACTGGGGTCTCCTGTGCCAACACCTGATGCCAGCCCCTGCACATCAATCAGAACTACGAAAACACTAAACGGAAATCTTTACATTGTTGATCCCGAAGCATGTTCTTGAAAATAATTCTGCTTGCCAGCAGCATGTGATCCTTTAAGTTACACAGGTTAGCTGCTTATAGGGATTCACAGGTGAAATTTTGTAGCGAGTAACAGGGAGCAGGCATTCCTTCTTACTATAAACACCTTATTTAAGTATCACACATTTTGGAAGAAAGAAAATAACCCTCATCATACAGATGCATGCCAAGTGCAAAGAGCATCTCTTTCAGCTGCTATGATGACCATATGAAGAGCTTATATGGTCACTACTGTTCAATGTATAGTCTAATGGGGGTTGGGAGCATGAATGCATTCTAACTTAAAGAAAGCTTTAAGTGAAATGACCTTAGAGTGAAGCAGAATTATGGAACAGGAATATAAGCTCTTATGAGTCACTAGCTCCAGTTTAAACAGAACACCACCTCAAGGGTTTCCCTCTTATCTCAAGAAAAAGCACAGCAGTGCTGACCACTATAGCCCCACAGAAAACCCCAGGCCACAGTTGAATGCTAAAAGGCAAAGCAGGATTTTTGAAACACAATCTTCAGTAACAGGCAAAAAAGCAAGGCTTTTATGGTTCTGTACTTGACAGATTAATCACAACAGTTCTGGTCTCATAGGGAAAGGAACTGTCATGTATGGAAACAGATGGCAGAATGTAAGATTTGCTTACTGAAGCCCTGTGCACAGGACCCGGAAGGTAGTTTTTTTTTTATTTAGAAAGTACATTTTACATCATCATACTAAATGCTATATTTGGCACACTGTAATGAATTGGTTCTTTAGGCATTACTTGTGAACACAAAGGACACCAATTTTGGTGTCATGATTCATTTCCCATCTTACATTATAGATACCTTTATGTGACAATGCATTAAGCTGGCAATTTAAGAAACAAATGGATCATTGCAATATAGAATGATGAAATTACTGTTAATTTCAAGAAGCAGTGTCAGCCAAAAGAGGCTGAGAAATAATTTGTCTAAACAAAAAAGATAATATTATTAACAAATAACAACAAATATTACACATTCAGTTAATAGTGCGTATTTGATGTTTTATTAAGTATAGGACAAAAAGTTACTTCATATTTGCAGGGTCTATTGATCAAATAAAGTACCAACTGGTTTTCAGTAAGCATGCTAATTGAGTAAGCATAAAGCAATAAAAGCAATCTTCATACAGTACTAGTAACGGACTTCTTTCAGACATGCTCTTTAGGAGATATTGGTTAGGAGTTTCATGCATATACAAATAAATTAGTACTCCATTAAATCATAGGTAAAAACACAATTACTCCACAATTAAAAAATAAGTAATAAATATAAACTATTTCAGCAGCTCTTTCAAAATATAAGGACAGACTCCAAACTCTGCTAGTTTAAACAACAAAATTTCATAAGGTACATCCTGTCACAAAATTTTTTTTAAACATCGACTACTTACAAATATTTATAGTGAATTTCTTTTCCAGTTATAAGCCAGGGCTAAAAATGTACTTGGGCTTTCAGGTATTGATCTTCTTTGATTTACGTAAGGCATTTAAAATTGTTTTCAATAATTAGAGTAAATAGATTTTATTATATATATATATATATATATATATATATATATGTGTGTGTGTGTGTGTGTTTGTGTGTGAGTGAAAAGTGTCAACCTGGGCAGAAACACTGTTTACAAGACATTTAATTTTCTCAGGGAAGAGTTAGCACCATCATTATGGCAGAACACAGTCTACCAGAGGAAATGTGAGTACTAATGATGTACTTATGAAGTTGAGTGATAATATGAAACTCCCAGCTAAATAACTGTGCAGGAACAAGACAGACGTGAACTAATAAAGAGCAATGCAGGAAGGATAGTAATGCCAATGACTGATTTCTTAGGGGACAATCAGTTTAAATTACAGAATAAAAATAAAAACAAAGAAATACAAAAGATTCAAACAATCTTGCAGATAAAATAACAAATATACATTTGTTTTAAGATATACATACTATAAGTTATTTTTGACAAGAATATCAGTTGAATGGTTGTATATTTTTTATCAAAATGCACATATCTAGGTTTTGCTCAATATACCTGGAAAGATTAAAGTACTTTATATACTGCTCAAAAGAATTAAAGGAACACTTTTTAATCAGAGTATAGCATAAAGTCAATGAAACTTATGGGATATTAATCTGGTCAGTTAAGTAGCAGAGGGGGTTGTTAATCAGTTTCAGCTGCTGTGGTGTTAATGAAATTAACAACAGATGCACTAGAGGGGCAACAATGAGATGACCCCCAAAACAGGAATGGTTTAACAGGTGGAGGCCACTGACATTTTTTCCTCCTCATCTTTTCTGACTGTTTCTTCACTAGTTTTGCATTTGGCTACAGTCAGTGTCACTACTGGTAGCAAGAGGCGATACCTGGACCCTACAGAGGTTGCACAGGTAGTCCAACTTCTCCAGGATGGCACATCAATACGTGTCATTGCCAGAAGGTTTGCTGTGTCTCCCTGCACAGTCTCAAGGGCATGGAGGAGATTTTAGGAGACAAGCAGTTACTCTAGGAGAGCTGGAGAGGGCCATAGAAGGTCCATAACCCATCAGCAGGACCAGTATCTGCTCCTTTGGGCAAGGAGGAACAGGATGAGCACTGCCAGAGCCCTACAAAATGACCTCCAGCAGGCCACTGGTGTGAATGTCTCTGACCAAACAACCAGAAAGACTTCATGAGGGTGACCCAAGGGCCCCATGTCTTCTAATGGGCCCTGAGCTCACTGCCCAGCAGCATGCAGCTCGATTGGCATTCGCCATAGAATACCAGAATTGGCAGATGCACCACTGGTGCCCTGTGCTTTTACAGATGAGAGCAGGTTCACCCTGAGCACGTGACAGAAGTGAAAGGGTCTGGAGAAGCCATGGAGAACATTATGCTGCCTGTAACATCATTCAGCATGAGCAGTTTGGTGGTGGGTTAATGATTGTCTGGGGAGGCATATCCATGGAGGGTCACACAGACCGCTACAGGCTTGACAAAGGCACCTTGGCTGCCATTAGGTATCAGGATGAAATCCTTGGACCCATTGTCAGACCCTATGTTGGTACAGTGGCTCCTGGTGCACGACAATTCCTGGCCTCATGTGGTGAGAGTATGTAGGCAGTTCCTGGAGGATGAAGGAATTGATACCATTGACTGGCCACCACACTTTCCTGACCTAAATCCAATAGAACACCTCTGGGACATTATGTTTTGGTCCATCCAATGCCACCAGGTTGCACCTCAGACTGTCCAGGAGCTCAGTGATGCTCTGGTCCAGATCTGGGAGGAGATCCCCCACAACACCATCTGTCATCTCATTAGAAGCATGCACCGATGTTGTCAGGCATGTATACAAGAACACAGGGGCCATACAAAGTGCTGCGTACAATTTTGAGTTGCTGCAATTAAATTTTGGCAAAATGGACTAGCCTGCCACATAATTTTTTCACTCTGATTTTTGGGGCGTCTTTGAATTCAGGGCTCTGTAGGTTGATCATTTTCATTTCCATCAAACGATGTGGCATCCTTTCGTTCCTAACACATTACCCAGTCTATATCAGTATAGATATCCAGGAGGATTTCTTTTTCCCATTGAGATCTGATGTGTTTTCAAAGTGTTCCTTTAATTTTTTGAGCAGTTTACTAATTCAGAAGACTACATCCAGAGTAATCATATGAACTCATATTGTATCAAATTAGAACTACACAAGATTTTTGTTGAACTACTAGCTATTCATATCCTAAACGATATATACATCGTTTACTTACAGTACTACAATTAGTAGAAACACTTGCCTTTACCCATACACTGTAAAGTAAGAGACTGCTCAAATCAGTGATACCATCACACATGCAAGGAACTCTAAAGTAAACAACAGTGGCTTTGAAAGAACAGACATTTTAGTGGCTTTGAACATTAATAGTATTTTATTGGTTCAGTTTTAATATATGACATTGTTATAACGTAATAAAATTTGGCCATCACTCTGGAAACATCCTACTAATGGAAGTCCTGCAGTCTGTGTCTGATCTTTATAAAATTGTTAGATGAAGATTTCACAGTGTAACAAATAGGTTACAGTAGGTCAAAAATGAGTAACCTATTGTACCTGGTCACGGATGAGGTATGCTAGTCACAAACCCCTTCTACACCTATTTAGTCTTATATTTGTTCTCTGCATCTTCTTTCCATTTCATGTTTTAGAAGCTAGAAACTTTGGCTTTTGATTTTCTTTTCATGGGACAGAGAAAATGTTTATGATAACGGGATTTTATTTTTCCTCTTTTCTTGCAGGATTTTTTTTTTCCCTCCTCAATCTTTCCAGTCATCAGGTACCGCTCAATTCTGAGTTAATTGTCGAAACAACAGGAACTTACTAGGGGGTTAAAAATGACTTCTTTCACCATTTCTGTAAAACTGTAAGAGGTACAAGACTTTTGTTGGTTTTCTGTACCAAATGCAAATCTGCCACTTTTTGTACTTCTGTGCTGGACTTATGATCATTTCTGCACAATGCATATTTTTTTTCCTTTTGTAAAAACTTGAATAAACTTTTATTTAGTTTATTTCATGCTCAATGATTTTTTCCTTTGTACATCACTGAGATGTTTAATATTCTTTTACTAGAGTAGTAACAAATATTTCTGCTTATTTCTTGGTTTTCAGTTAGTGTTACCCTAAAGGGGTTTTCATCCCTAGGTACCATTTGGTGTATTCCTTGAATAGGTTAATTTTTAGCTTCTTTTTCAAACTGATCGCAAAGAGTACATTTTTTAGTTTTTCATTATGTCTTTAATCATCCATTTAGATCAGACAAAGATAGTGAATACATGATTGAAGCCACTGCAACATGATTATCAACATTTGAACAGAGTTAAGATAAGCCAGTGAAGGGTAAATATGCCTCCAAGTACAGTTTCTCGAAAGGCTTTAAATGAAGAATATGTCTTCTCCTTTTACAAAGAACACCCTTGGGTTATATTAAAAATGTCCAGAAACATATGCAGCATATGGTCAAAATGGATTGAGAATGAATTGCAAGTAATAAACGTAGAGCTCAAACCTTTGGTGGCAAACTTGTTTAATAAATGACGATGAAACCTAGAATACATTCTTTCTCCGACGGCATTACCTAATTGACACTAGCTTTTGTGGAGTGCTGCCTTAACAAAATGTACCAAATTGCAGTCAAAATGTGTAACTACCAAAGTTATTTGGGGTTTTCAACATCTGTGTTTTCGGGTGATCAAGACAGTAAATAGGGGGTATGTTGGAGGGATAAGGGAGAACAATCTAATCATATAATTTGCATATCTATAGTGATCCACAGTAATCCACATAGGTAATTCATATTCATCACCCAGGCTGCTTGTCAACTTTGCACTCTCTTGCGTACTTCTCCAATGTCAGCCTCATGTACAAATAAGACAAAATTTCTAAAAAAATGTTTCAATTAAGCTCTCCTAAACACACAATCAGATTAAACATATTTTAATATTACCACTGATGGAGCAAATAAAACTGGAAGAGTGTTTAAGTTTAGACTGTTATGTTTGCTGTATTGTTTTCCAGGAGGAAGAGGGGTCACACACTACATAAACATATGCAAAGTCCAAATGTAGAACATACAACTCCAAAAAAAGCTGGGATGCTGCGTAAAATGTAAATAAAAACAGAATGCAATGATTTGCAAATTTCACAAACCTTTATTTTATTCACAATAGAACATAGAAAATATATCAAATGTTTAAACTGAGAAAATGTACCATTTTAAGAATAAGGTGATTTTGAATTTGATGGCAGCAACACGTCTCAAACAAGTTGGGACAGTGCCATGTTTACCAGTGTATAGCATACCCTCTTTTAACAGTCTGTAAATGTCTGGGAACCTAGGAGACCAGTTGCTGGACTTTTGGGAAAGGAACGTTGTCCCATTCTTGTCTGATATAGAATTTTAGCTGCTCAACAGTCCTGGGTTTTTTTTGTCAAATGTTTTCAGTTTGTGAAAGCTCTGGATTGCAGGCAGACTCTTCTACTATGAAGAAATGCTGTTGTAACTGGTGCTATAAGAGAAGCATTGTCTCGCTGAAATGTGCAAGGCCTTCCCTGAAAAAGACGTCATGGATGGGAGCATATATTGCTCTAAAACCTCTCTCTCTCTCTGCATTGATGGAACTTTTCTAGATGTACAAGCGGCCAATTCCATAGGTACTAATGCACCCCCATACCATAAGAGATGCCAGCTTTTGAAATGAATGCTAACAACAAGCTGGATAGCTCCTACTCTCTTTAATATAGAGGATGCTGCATTCATCTTTTCCAAAAAATAATTTCATATTTTGATTTGTCTGACCACAGAATAGTTTTCCACTTCACCTCAGTCCATTTTAAATGAGCTTTGGCCCAGAGTAAACGGCAGCATCTTTGGATCATGTTCACATATCGCTTCGTCTTTGCATGATAAGAGCTTTCACCTGCATTTGTGGATGGCAGGGTGAACTGTGTTCACAGAAAAATATTTGTGGAAGCATTCCTGAGCCCATGCAGTGATTTCCATGACAGAATCATGCCTGTTTTCAATCCAGTGCTACCCAAGGGCCCAAGGATCATGAGAATCCAATATTGACTTTCTGCCTTGTCCACTGCACACAAATTTCTTCAGATTCTTGGAATCTTTTGATGATATTATGTACTGCAGAAGATGAGATATTCAAAGTGTTCACAATATTATGTTGAGAATTATTATTCTGAAATTGTTTCAATATTTGTAGATGCATTTTTGCAGATTGGTGAACCTCTGCCTCTCTAAGACGCTCTTTTTTTTATATCTAATCATGTTACTGACCTGTTGCTAATTAATCTGATTAGTTTCAAAATAGTTAGGATATAGCAGGGTGGATAATGGATGGATCGATGGATAGTTGCAAAATGTTCCTGCAGCTATTTCTTTTTAGTACCACTTTTGCAGGTTTTTATTGATCCGGTCCCAACTTTTTTGAGATGTGTTTCTACCATTACATTCAAAATGAGATTTTTTTCATTAAATAGTAAATGTCTCTAACTTTCAACATCTGATACGTTTTCTATGCTCTATTGTGAATAAAAGATGGGTTTATGTGATTTGAATATAATTGCACTCTGTTTTTATTTACTGTTTACACAGCCTCCCAACTTTACTGGAATTATGGATTACATAACATACCATGCTATGGGGATTACATACCACGGGACTATATAATATAGATTATGTATTTCCATGGTATACTTTTAATGAAAAGATATATTAGCAGCTTCATGTTAATCAAGTCACAAATGATTTTTCTATGTGACATCATTCAAAAGCATTGACCAAGATACAGAGACCAACTCCACATTACATTACAAAGCAATTCTGCTTTCATTTTTGCTAGTCTGGACCTAAAGTTAGACACTAGGCATCTGTGGCTAGCAGTCAAGTCTGTTTCTCAAATCATTATTTTTTTTTTTTTTAACCAGGCAGGCTACATTTTAGAACAAAGCAACCTATGCTTCACCTAGGACAAACAAAACATGAACAGAATGTACTTAAGTCTTTTGAGACATTATATTCCTGAAACTTGTTATTCCAATAACAAAAGACAGCAACTATGGGCTAAAGTGCAAAATGTTATGCTGTTCCAGTCTTATGAAAACAGAGTATGTATAGCTCTCATAAAAAAGCTGTCCATTCATATCTTGATCACACTAAAAGCTGTATAATGTTTTCCTATTTCTAAGCAGTTTGAAATTATCCAGTAGTTGCTACCCACAGAATCCCTTTTAGCTCCATGAAATGAACCAAGTTAAAACACTTTTTTATATCACCTCAGCTCCATAACTGAAAAATAAATCAGTCTTCAGTGGTGGAAAAAAACACAAACATTGAAAGGGTAAATAGAGGTTCTGATTGAGAAAAAAAATGATTAAATGCTACATGTTATAGTTTATGGTGTGGTGGGACATAAACTCCACTGCTTTGTAAATGTACTATTTTATAAGTAAACCATGGAGGAGACTGGTCACTGTACATCAGACTTGCATACACCAAGATAACTGTCAAAATTTCTTTTCAAAATGACACTAATGTGATACTCCCAGTGACAAATCCAATACTGCAGAATCTGATTACTTTATGCCATACAAATGTGAATGTAGCCTCTGCTAAAATAAGAAAGAAATCAAAATCACTAGTTTTAACACTGCTGAATAAAGTAGTGATCATAATGGTCTGGTGTAAATCTTTTCTAAGATTTTTATTTGCCTATTTTTGATTTCTCCATCATTTTCCATTATATTAAGCAAAATATATAAATAAATAAAAACAAACGTATAATTGAACTTAACAGAGGATGAAAAGTCCACCTGCTACATTCCTACTGCTTTCCAAAATTTTATCTTTATTAAGTTAGCAGGTTAGAAGAAGCCACCCTACCGTTGCAAATCTGCTCATCAGCCAGACCTGGTGCTACTGAAAATAAGATTTCCACAAACTTACAAATTGTAATTAGACGCATATGGAGCAAATTGAATATGCATTGGCCAGAAGAATTTAATAAGGTCCATAGCTACATTGGGAAAACTAGTTTAATTAAGTTAATCTGAGCCTCCTGATGGCCTGTACTTGCAAAGACTTTCCAAATAGCCAAATTAAATCTGCAGACAGAATTTTTGCTTTTATTTTCAGGTTTTCCTGTCTCACTTACCAAAAAAAAAAAGGCCGAGACACTATCTGATCAATTTTAAAATTGTGTCAAAAACAAAAAGCATATTCCTTATAAAATTAACATCGCAGAATGATATTTGCTCCATAATTATGTGTGCTCCTATGGCTGCATTCGAAACAATGCTTTAAGACATGCTAACAGAAAGACATGTGGCTGTAAACAAATTTATCAAGCACAGTGGACTTTCATAACAAAATGCAGATCCTAAGGAACAACTACCCAAAGTAATCACCACCACTAGCACAGGGTTTCTGCCTTACAAAACCTGGACTCAGGCTGAAATTCATACTCATGTGGAGACTGCATATTAAGCCCTCCCCCAACCCAATCCCCCAGACTTGCAATGTCTAAAGACAAACCAGCAGTGAGTGACAGCACACTACAATCATCTCTTGTCTCATTAAGAACAAGTCCTAGTTTGAGGTTTTTGCATTCACATATATTTAGTAAATTGAAACAGATGTAATGGAAAATAATTATTGAACATATAAAATATCTATTGCCAAATTCACACTGGAACATCTATTTGACAGAGAATGAGGTTATTTGATCTTAGGGACATTTGTGGTCATTTTAAAAACAAGATTAACATACTCAGTACTTTTTAACATTACAATTGAGCATTCTAATAATCCCTTTAAAGAAATTAAGCATGAATCTGATTAGCACAGGAAGATAATGAAAAACCCAATTACACTTCAGACAGGAAACATTCACAAACAATAAAAGTTAAAAGCAAATTAACAAGATTTACAATAAATATAGTATATATATGCAGATAACATACATTAAAATTTAGATCTAATAATGGACTAATATTTGGCCTGAAAAGTACAAATATTGCTGCTGTACACACTCTGCAGAAAGTAATTAAAAATCTACACCTTTTACTTTCTAAATCTGACTAAGCTAGCAATATTTTTAGAGCCAATTTGCTATCATTTTGGAAAGCCGTCTTGTGCTTTACAATCCCACAGGACACAGGGGTCGTCTTTCATAAATACAGCATAAAGGAACCTTCTGATGTGAAATAAGTGCTACTTTTTCTTCCTTACCTAGAGAGCCATACAAGATATATATTTCTTTAAACACCACAAGCTGTAATGAAAAAATGCAAGCTGCGTTGGAAAGAAATGAAAGGTAAGGGTGGCAGATATTGCTGACTCTGGAGTACTGGGTATATGGCTCATTAATTTACCAGAGCCTGAAGTTCACTGACCTCGCAAACAGACTATAAAAAACAAATAAGAAAAAAGAAAGAAGAAAGAAAATGCCTTGCTTTTGGAAAAAGCATCCTGTCTTTCAATGCTACTGAATTTTGAAGTTTGCATAAAAAAATTTGACTAACAAAAAACAAAAGCAATATTCTGCATAGCAATGATTCATATATTATTGTTTGCACACATGAAAAATGCTAAATATTGTTTACTTTCACTACTTTTAGTCATACCCAAGTTGCAATTAGTTGATCAAATTAAGAGCAGCTCTGTGACACACTATTACACCTGGCAGTCATTGTCCCATCATTACTTGGTTTGGAAGGATAGCTGAACCACTGTATATGACAAAATCCTCTTTAATAAAACTCTTGTGTGCGTCCAGTGTCCGTGTGTGTGTGTGTGTGTGTGTGTGTGTGTGTGTCTTCTGGTGAAGTGCGCACGCGAGGGACCACACAGCACGTGTTCAGCCTCTTCCTGTGCATTCCCTGTGCAGATAGAGACAGACACACACACACAAGCGTGCACGAGACACACACACAAGCGCGCGGTGTCCGTGTGCGTCTTCTGGAGAAGTGCGCATGCGAGGGGCCACACAGCACGTGTTCAGTCTCTTCCTGTGCAGATAGAGAGACAGACACACACACCACACACAGGCACGCATGAGTCACACACACATACAGGCGCGCACACACACACACACACAGGCGGGCAAGAGAGAGACACACAGGTGCGCGCGTGCATTGTTGCAATGTTACTTTTCTTGGTTGTTTATTACATTACAGATTTTTCAAATGTTCATTTTTCCCCCTGTGCTTAAAACTCATTAAAAAAAAAGTTTTTAGCGAGCGGGTCATAAGGCTATAGCAAATTCTTGCAGTGTTAGTTTTCTCTGTTGTTCAAGGTTTTCTTAGTGTTATTCAATGTTTTTACATTTAGTTTACTATTACGCTGTGCTTTCTATGGTATGGTTAACTATATTTGTGCTTAAAAACTTAAAAAAAATATATATTTACATACAGTTCATACGGTCTGGAACAGATTAATTGTATTTACATACAATCCTATGGGGGAAATTACTGGTTCACGACCAAATCGGGTTACAACCAGAGTTTTGGAACGAATTATGGTAGTAAACCGAGGTTCTACTGTATTACTGTCAGACAAAATTACAGGCATTTCACGGAAATACAAACCAGTATTACTGAGAGAGAAAATTAAAAGGCACACAATACAGTGACACATATTACAGCCACATATAAGGTCCCTTGCCATTTAATATAGACTGTTCATACAAATGTTTATGCACTACTGTTCTAGCGCCCGTTATTTTAACGGGCTTAATGACTAGTACATTTAATAAACTTCACTGGTCAGCATCTCTTTTTTAGCATGTTAAAACTGTGGTGAAATTGACAAATGTCTCTAGTTCACTGTAAAACTTAATTAAAATAGACCAAGTCTGGTTAGGGGCCCTGTGACGAAGAGCTGTAATGTCTGGGGTTCCATCCTGTGTTGTGTCTGTTGCTCATAAATTAAATTAAGTGGGCTTGTCAGCATTATAGTTCGAGGAGGAATTACAATGTTTACAACTCAATGACAGAATGATTAGAAACTTTTGAAAAACTGAAGAAGAAACCCTTTAACATGGGGAAGGAACAATTAGTATAGAATTCAATAAATTGTAAGACGTTGAGTTACCTATCTAACCGTGTCCCACACTATACATCAACGTACTTGGCCTGGTGTGGTATTGTATGCTCCCTGCCCATTTAAAATGTAGTCACCCTCTGTGCTATCCACTAAACACAATTTCGTCATTATAGCGGAGGTTCAGATTTTCTGTGACCATTACACTAAATGAATATGTTAGGCCAAGGAAACAAAAAGCTCTAATAGCTTTTCTTAACAGAAATTTAAGGTAATGCAAATCTGAAGCAGGAATTTCACTGTACATATTTTGAATTAATGTAAAAATAATTTTCTATGGGGCGGCATGGTGGCGCTGCTGCTTCGCAGTTAGGAGACCCGGGTTCGCTTCCCGGGTCCTCCCTGCGTGGAGTTTGCATGTTCTCCCTGTGTCTGCATGGGTATCCTCCCACAGTCCAAAGACATGCAGGTTAGGTGCATTGGCGATTCTAAATTGACCCTAGTGTGGGTGTGTGTGTGTGTGCCCTGACCGGGGTTTGTTTCCTGCCTGGCACCCTGTGTTGGCTGGGATTGGCTCCAGTACACCCCCGTGACCCTGTAGTTAGGATATAGAGGGTTGGATAATGGATGGATGGATAATTTTCTATTTCATTTTTTCTTGCTCTTTTTGGTGAGAACTAAGCTGGACTGACCAGAAC
The DNA here is from genome assembly GCF_016835505.1 of Polypterus senegalus. Lineage (NCBI taxonomy): Eukaryota > Metazoa > Chordata > Cladistia > Polypteriformes > Polypteridae > Polypterus > Polypterus senegalus. The sequence continues at coordinate 76,745,082 of NC_053164.1, forward strand.
ATCTTTTCCCAGGCAATCTATACTAATAAAAGGCAAAGCCCTCACTCACTCACTCACTCATCACTAATTCTCCAACTTCCCGTGTGGGTGGAAGGCTGAAATTTGGCAGGTTCATTCCTTACAGCTTCCTTACAAAAGTTGGGCAGGTTTTATATCGAAATTCTACACGTAATGGTCATAACGAAGCAGTTTTTCACCATTTACTGTAATGGAGATGAGCTTCAACGCCGTGGGGGCGGAGTTTCGTGTGACATCATCACGCCTCCCACGTAATCACGCAGCACATAGAAAACCAGGAAGACCTAAAAAAAGCGCTGAAGAAAACATGCATTATATAATTGAGAAGGCAGCGAAACAATAAGAAGCGAGCGAGTGACATATACAACCATATTCATGAGTTCTGCTACTTGAAACAAAGCACGATGTAAACCTACACTTTAAATTAAGTTCATAGACAGGCTGCGCTGGCGTTTGTAATTTAGTGCCTGCCCATATAGGGCCGTCCGTCCGGGCAATCCAATAGCAAACTCCCACTAAATATTCACGGGTTAAGGACTGTGCTTATGCAGAGGAAGATGAGATGGTCAGGGTGGTGTTTGGTACAAACTCAGCGAAACTGCGAGAGAAAGTTTTAAGTGCCAGGACTAAGGTAACATTAAATACAGCCATGGACATAGCACGAGATGGCACCAGCACAGCTGGGAAACTTCAATGCATGTACACCGAGCGGCTCACGTGAACTGACGCAGTGCACAGATAAAAGCAACAGTTCCAAAGAGAGCTGAACAAAACCGAATTACACAATTGAAAAGGCAGCAAAAAATATGAAGCGTTTGATACATACAAGCATATTCATAAATCCAAAACAAAGCACACGTTGGAAAAAGTCAATGTCCCGCTAAAGGAAGACAGTGTAAAAAACGTGCATGCAGTGTGTCAGGTCTCAGATAAAGAAGAAGACGAGCTGTTTATTGATGCAGTAAGAAACGAATCGATGAATGAAACCTGTCATCTTTACAACGATTGACAAACACGGAATGTAACTTGAACACAACACATCCTACAAATACGAACCTGATTGAAAGAAATAATGATAATCAAATCCTTGATGACAGCAACACTCAGTAACACTCGCAAAACAAATACTGTATATTGACAGTCATGTTACGTTATTTTTAAAATGTTCCCTTTTCTTTTTCATAGCTTTTTTAACACACTACTTCTCCGCTGCGATACGCGGGTATATATATATATATATATATACAGATCCCATAATGCAGCGCTTCAGCTGCCTTGCCGAACACTTACCGAGTTAATCAAGTTATTGCGAAGCTAGCTCACACGATGCTGAAGAGAAAAGTTGATTCTGAAAATAGAGCCTTTAAAAACCGATGGGAGGCTGAGTATATGTTTACTAAACCCGTGTGTCTCATTTGTGGAGCTAATGTGGCTGTAATTACAGAATTTAATCTAAGACGGCACTATGAGACAAAATATCAGGTTAACCTGAATGCAATGCAGAAGATACAGAAAGCAGCATAATTAAATAAGAATCTGACACTTCAGCGGACGTTTTAACCCGTGCACAATCACAAAGTGATTTCAAGTGAAGCTGCTTTTATGGGAGACACAAATGCACCAGTGCAATTTGCCCCACTTTCCCTGTTGCCAAGTAATGTTAAACCAAGTCGTCACTACGGTGTTCCCAAATCGCACTTTGCTGATAAACTGAGCGCACTGAGTTTGCACGGCGCTTTGGTGACTTCGAAGAACAAAAAAAGTCCGTCTACATGCGGCTCGAACCTTATGCATGTTTGGTAGCACATATCTGTGTGAGAAGCTCTTCTCAGTGATAAAGACTAACAAAACAGCACACAGGAGTCGCCTCACTGATGAGCACCTGCAATCCATCCTGAGAATCTCCACAACACAGAACCTCACACCAAACATAAACGAACCTGTGGCCAAAAAGATGCCAGGCGTCCAGCTCTAAAATGACATATGAGCAAAGAAAACTGAATGATTTGATTTGTTATTGCTGAAAAGAACACATTTCATTTATATTTCTAGGTTTTGTTATGCAGCATGTTCATATTTGAATTTGTATCATTTTGACAGGATATATTTTTATGGAGAGCAAAATCTTTTGGGATATTTAAAATCTAAGTTTATTTTTTATATAAAATTACATAAGAGTAAAGAAATGTGAATGTTTGTTCTTTTAACGTTTACTTTATTTCTAACTTGTATAATTTAGACAGGATAAATTTTTATGGAGAGCAAATTATAAGTTGTTTAAGGTTTGAGTTGATTTATTCACGAATAATATTCCTGTCTGTTTTTACCATTCCTACCAAAGATATTTCTGTCAACTAAATAAAAATTCCTTCTATTTAAAATTTAAATAGAACTTGAACAAATACGATAGTTCATAATATCCACGCAGACTTGCACGTAAGAGCGGGAGTTATCCGTTTTAACAAGCAGCGTATTGCACTGATACGAAATAGCTGTGTGTGTATATATGTAGATATGTATGTATATGTATATATATGTTTATATATGTGTGTGTGTATGTATGTATATATATGTATTTGTGTGTGTATGCATGTATGTGTGTATGTATTTATGTGTGTGTGTAAATACATAAATAAATAAATAAATAAATAAATAAATATATATATATATATATATATATATATATATATATATATATATATATATATATATATATATATATATGACAACAACACTCATCACTCACAACAGTGACAAAACAATTACATTGACAATCATGTTACGTTATTTTCAAAATGTTTCCTTTTCTTTTCATTGCTTCTTTAACACACTACTTCTCCGCTGCGAAGCGCGGGTATTTTGCTAGTATATTATATACAGAAAAGCAAAAACAAAGATGAAAAAAAAAAAATAAAAAAATGAACCAAGACTTGACAGTGGAGAGGTATTATTATGTAAATTAATAAACGTCCAGGACAACTCTGACCAAGTCAGCCCATCTGGTTATGGTGTCAAATGCAGTATTTACAGTACATCCAGAAAGTATTCACAGCGCATTGCACATTTTGTTATGTCACAGCCTTATTCCAAAATGGATTCAATTCATTTTTTTCCTCAGAATTCTACACACAACACCCCATAATAACAACGTGAAAAACGTTTACTTGAGATTTTTGCAAATTTATTAAAAATAAAAAAATTGAGAAAGCACATGTACATAAGTATTCACAGCCTTTGCCATGAAGCTCAAAATTGAGCTCAGGTGTATCCTGTTTCCCCTGATCATCCTTGAGATGTTTCTGCAGCTTAATTGGAGTCCACCTGTGGTAAATTCAGTTGATTGGACATGATTTGGAAAGGCACACACCTGTCTATTTAAGGTCCCACAGTTGACAGTTCATGTCAGAGCACAAACCAAGCGTGAAGTCAAAGGAATTGTCTGTAGACCTCTGAGACAGGGTTGTTTCTAGGTACAAATCTGGGGAAGGTCACAGAAACATTTCTACTGCTTTGAAGGTCCCAATGAGCACAGTGGCCTCCATCTGTAAGTAGAAGAAGTTCAAAACCACCAGGACTCTTCCTAGAGCTGGCCGGCCATCTAAACTGAGCGATCGGGGGTGAAGGGCCTTAGTCAGGTAGGTGACCGAGAACCCGATGGTCACTCTGTCAGAGCTCCAGAGGTCCTCTGTGGAGAGAGGAGAACCTTCCAGAAGGACAACCATCTCTGCAACATAACAAAATGTGGAAAAAGTGATGCGCTGTGAATACTTTCAGGATGTACTGTATACTTTCTACTTTGCATCATACGAAAATGCATTCAATGATTGAAATGAATTGATGATCCTTGTGTTTTGGTGTGAAATTTCTTCAATGTTTCAACTGCAAACTGTCTATATTAAACTTTATTTTGCTCAAATGAACAAAAATGAAGTGAATTTACAGGACTTGGTTTACACTGCAAGCATCCATTTTTATTTTAATAGTAATTTATGTATTTGTTCTAGTCTGTGTCATTTCCAATCATTTCATGGAATGGGAAATAAGTACAGATGCCACAGAAGTTGTTTTGTTTAAATTTATAACCTGGAACAGATGAATGCCGTAGAACTAGGTTTGGGAACAGTTTGGGAAAGGAAGTAGTGCGAACACTTTCTTCAGAGTCATTCATCATCAGGAAACAATAGCCAATCAAATGTGTGTAATGTCACATGTCTCAAAACACCAAATATGCAATTTAACATAATTATGGCTTAGACCGAAAAGGGAAAGAAATTAAAAACAACATAAGGATGACATCAGAGTTCAAGAGACGCAAGCTAATTTAATTTGGACGTCAGAAAATGTAGCAGGAATAACAATGCTCACTAAATCAAAGCGCTACCCACAACATTAACCCCCTGAAATTTCAAATTTTAGGTAAACTTTACTAAGACTGGTTATATACAGTGCATCCGGAAAGTATTCACAGCGCATCCCTTTTTCCACATTTTATGTTACAGCCTTATTCCAAAAAGGATTAAATTCTTTTTTTTCCTCAGAATTCTCACACAACACCCCATAATGACAACGTGAAAAAAAGTTTGAGGTTTTTGCAAATTTATTTAAAATAAAAAAACTGAGAAATCACATGTACATAAGTATTCACAGCCTTTGCTCAATACTCTGTCGATGCACCTTTGGCAGCAATTACAGTCTCAAGTCTTTTTGAATATGATGCCACAAGCTTGGCACACCTATCCTTGGCCAGTTCCGCCCATTCCTCTGCAGCACCTCTCAAGCTCCATCAGGTTGGATGGGAAGCGTCGGTGCACAGCCATTTTAAGATCTCTCCAGAGATGTTCAATCGGATTCAAGTCTGGGCTCTGGCTGCGCCACTCCTTTGATATCTTGGCTGTGTGCTTAGGGTCGTTGTCCTGCTGAAAGATGAACCGTCGCCCCAGTCTGAGGTCAAGAGCGCTCTGGAGCAGGTTTTCATTCAGGATGTCTCTGTACATTGCCGCAGTCATCTTTCCCTTTATCCTGACTAGTCTCTCAGTTCCAGCCGCTGAAAAACATCCCCATAGCATGATGCTGCCACCAGCATGCTTCACTGTAGGGATTGTAATGGCATGGTGATGAGCGGTGCCTCGTTTCCTCCAAATGTGACTCCAATTAAGTTGCAGAAACATCAAGGATGATCAGGGGAAACCTGAGCTCAATTGTGAGTTTCATGGCAAAGGCTGTGAATACTTATATACATGTGCTTTCTCAGTTTTTTTATTTTTAATAAATTTGCAAAAACCTCAAATAAACATTTTTTAAAATTGTCATTATGGGGTGTTGTGTGTAGAATTCTGAGGAAAAAAATGAATTGAATCCATTTTGGAATAAGGCTGTAACAGAACAAAATGTGGAAAAAGTGATGCGCTGTGAATACTTTCCGGATGCACTGAATAGGACAATAAATGTTCCAGGTAAGTCTCAAACTTCATGATAATAAACTTTGCCTTCTGATGATTTTTTGTAAGATTAGGGAAAACTAGAGAGCACTTTTAAAATGTATACTAATTTTATAAAATTTACCAATTATGCTAATACCGTATATTACAAAATTTCATTAACATATAATTGATCTGTTCAATTTCAAACCCTTAATTTGGTTCAAATATTAAGCACACATTGTTCAGTGTTACCCGATACATAGTGCACCCACTAGTTGACATTAATACCTGGTATTTAAAAACATTTTTGTTGAGTTTTCCTATCAGTCTTTGTAAACTTTTGATTCTATTTTTTTTTTGGAAAAACCTTATTTTCAGTGTTTCATTACTTACTATTAGTCAGAAAACTTGGCGTCTTGATTTTTGGAGGCTCAACAATAATTTACTGCTATATCTTTGTCAATAATGTGACATTTTGAGTCCTGATGTTCAAGTTCCAAGAATCAAACTAGAGAGCTTTGTGGTGTATGTTACATAGGCAAATCAATTTAAGGAGTTAGATCTTTACACATGCTTTAAATTTTTTGCAAACATTTTGGGTTTTGGTGTATTTGATTGATTCTCTGGATATTGACTTTGCATGCTTCTCTCTAAAAATTGATTTAGTAAAGGATTACCATTAGTGACTGACCAACAACTGCATCCAGCTGACGCTTTAACATGAGAAGCCTATCTATTTTCTTATGGTGTTTTTGCAGTTCCTATTTGCACCATTGCAGAATCTTAAATACTAAGGGAGAAATGTGTTTTTAACTTTTAGAAGTCCCACATTTTATCTATCATGCACAAACTGATACCAAAGAAACATTATTAAATAATCCACCATCAGTCTATACTCAGTGTAGAACACTGGTGCCTTAAGGTTGCTTTCATGAGAATTTTTAAGCCTGAGAAACTCAGTTTAATGCCAGTGTTTGCTGATTCTTGGTCAAACACTTATCTTTCACTGGTTTCATGGTCTGCTACTTCCTAGGGGTGGGGTGCTGGCCTAGTTCCAATAATAATGAATAAGCCAATTAAGAAAATAAATTTGTCTGAAACAAAAATTCCTTCTAAGGACTGAGCTTGACACATTTGGCACAAAGACTTAAAAAAATGTGTGATTTTTGGGATACATCTCAGTCAGTCAGTTTTACACAAATCATTTATGTATAAATATTAAGTATGTATGTATTAAAACTTACACTGGTTAGGCCTAAACTACAATCCACCTCCCTACAGGATATGGCATATACTGGTGAATAGAGAAGAGCAAAGCTCTCTATGCTTTCTGTTCCCAAGCTGCTTCAATGCACATCATTACTTGTGCCTCATAAGGAGTGTTTCACTTTCTGTTCAGACAAAGCTGCTCATTAGCAACAGCTAAGCAATAAATAATCTTATCCTGTTGTATTCATAGAAAATATATTTATGAGAACAGCTGTTTGTTGATATTGTTTCTTTCCTGATCTGCTAGGGTAACAGAATGTAAAAAGATGTGGGCAAAAAAAAAAAAAAGTTTAAATGTTGACAATGTGCCAGACATCTGTTTCAAATGTTGCAGAGGTAGCTCTTTAGTTAAACGGGGACAGTAAATGATTACTCTCTGGATATTTCATAGTGCAGTGGGCTTAATAAACATAGCTATTACAGCATACTTTACGTTTACATCACACAAATACACCAGATCCTACTTTTTCCATACACAGGTTAATTAAAATGAGAGTACCAAGAAATGTCTAACCTCAGTTTAAAAAAAATATACATCACACATTTGCAGGGGTGTAGAACACTACACATTAATTTCAATTGTCCAAAAAAAAAAAAAAAAAAAAAAAAAAAAGCTGGCTCTCACTAAGAATTACAGTGTATACTTCATTGTGAACCTCTAGCCTGAATTGACATTATCGTTAGTATTGTGATAGGTTTAGAATTTTTCAAATGATGCAGAATACTCTGTAATTTAACTGGTGGGCTGCGGACATGCATTTATTCATAATTTAATTAAATTTTGATCCAGTCATTAATCTGTTTGTATAATGCAAGCGGCTTAGGGAATTGGAGATTTAAAGTAGTATTTTGGGATTATGATCACTGTTTGAAGTGTTTTGAGTGAAAGAAATAAAATGCTTCACACATTAAATGCTATTTCTCACTTCCCTACAAATGTTACTACCAGCTCTTTAGTTATCAAAGAAAACCACCCCAGTGTACCCCATGTGGCCTGAATAAATTAATTTAATTCAGATAATTAAACAAACATGAGGTTATTTCTGCCTAAGGACCTATCAAATCGAAATGAACCATTCCTATTCATACATTCCGACGACAGCATTACATTTCTGTCAAAGCATTAAAAAAAAAACAAAAACAACAAACAGTATTTCATAGTCTTCAAGTAACATATGAAACTTCCAGAAAACTCCAAACTCTTCATAGAAAATGTTGAAGAGGTCAAGAGTGTACTTCAAAATTTAAAACCTCTATGGTTAAAAGAATCTTATTTTCACATTTGAAAAACATTGTGCACACAATGAAGATACAGTGGGCACTGGATACCTATTAAGCTGACAAAGTTTAACATTTAAAGGACTTAAACACTATTCACTACATCAGTGATAGTCCTGGAGGGCAACAGTGGTTGCAGGTTTTTATTCCAGCCACTTTCTTAATTAGTAACCAAATTACTGATAATTTAACATATAACTTAAGAGTTAGTCAAACAGTCTTGGAGGACCATCATCTATACTTCAGCTATTCTCTTATTTAATTTTTAATGTACCCCTTTAATTCTGTAGCCTGTTAGTGCTCACTCAAATCGCACTAGTTATTTCCAAAACATTTCTTTTTTTCCCTCAGAGCAGCATCCAAGTGCTTTTCAAACAACAGAGGAATATTTCTCAAACCCTTCATACTGTTCCCCAGATACTTTATTTGGACATATTATATGAAAGCCACAGGTGCATATGTGAGCTAAATTAGCCTGGTAATCTGTTAACCTAATCTGTTAGCTTGCATCTCATTATTGCTTGGATGCATATTAAAGAAAAAAAAGAAAAAAAAAAAAAATTATTAAAATTATGGCATTATAGTATGTTTCATTAGTATTGATTGAAATTGATTACTAATGGATAGAAAGGCTGGGCGGACAACCTGTAGCCACTGAGGTCCTCTGACTTTGACACCCCTGCACTAAACACTTCTCTCTCAATTTATCATTTTTCCAGCAAACAATCCCCTAGTCAAACATAACACAACATTCACAAAACCTCTTAATCCAGTTTACAGGTCTTGGGGGCAGTGCCTATCATAGCAGCTCCGGGCATCACACAGAAAACAGTCCATGACGGGATGCCAGTCTTTCACAGTTGAGCGAACAGTCACATTCACATTTAGCCAGATTGCTACGGTTAATCTACCTAATCAGGTGGTCTTTAGGGATGTGGAAGAAAAATCCATGCTGACAAGAGCCAGCATGCAAACTCTACATGGACTACAACCATGCACACGATTTTTACCCCTGGATGTTGGATCTGGGTGGCAGAAGTGCTACCAACTGTGCCAGAAATGCAGAATTCTATAAATGCTACTAATGCCTCTAATGCCTTTTAGATTTCTAAAATGGAAATGAATGAAGAATATCAAGAAAGAAAAAAAATGTGGGCTGTTGCATGAATTATACCAGTTGAACAAAAAAATATTTTTTTTCAACAGCCAAGCAAAAACGTTAAACATAATGTGGGGCCGAGTGAGAGAACATTATTACAAATATGGCTTACTGAATCACTCCTTCCACATGTCAGTAGAAACTACTGAGAAGCAACACATTTTTAAGCTTGCTGTTCTCATTTTACTCCTTGCTATCTTCATGCCTCTGATTCAGAGGGAAGATGAGTATAGCTGAGCAAACCTCCATCTTAATGGTGTGATTGTCTAGACACTACTAGCCCAATCTATAACTATGCACTGCTGGCAAAGACAAACACAGCTGATAGCAGTGCTCTCAGTCGGGTGATTCAGCCCTCTGCAGTACAGAATTCAAATGAATGTCTGCCACAATCAGATGCAACAGTAGGGAGTGGCCAGCTTGATTAATGCATCAGATCTATACCATCACCTGTATCGCAGGAATAAGTCTTGCTTGTTCTTGGGTTAGCTGGAGAAATTTCCAGTTGTTGCTCCAGATTGAAACATCAAAAGGACTGAAAGCTAGAAAAAGCTTACAACAGAACAGGAGATTTTAACTCATTGGTACACCAACTATGCTGTCCTTGAACTGTAGACTTATGTTATTGATGTATTCAAATCTATCGACACCCTATCCACAAATTAGCAGGTGTTTTAGGATGGCTTTGACACTAATGCCATAAAAGAGTAAATAGACAGGCATAATATAGAAATGGACAGAACTTAACATTTATAAAAAGATTTTACTGTCTTGTGAAAAGAGAACACAGGACTGTCAACTATGTCAACAATGCATAAAATAACAATAGTTATTTTGTTCATTTTCAAGGCATTACCATGTAGGATTGTCTAAATGCCACTCAGACAATTTCTTTTTTACCTTTGTTTGCAAACAAACCTTCCCCTCCTCACTGCATCTGTTTTCACTTAAATGACTAGGCTTGGTGAGACAACAGAAAGAGGGGATCTTGCCAGAATGTCTCGTAGCATTGCGTTAAAGAATAGTAAAAATCAGAATATGATAAGAAAAGGAGAAGAATTTTAAGAGAGGGAAGGTGGGGGTAGGTTTAGAAATCCTTAAGAAAATACCAAAAAAGTTTGATGTCTTTTTTTGTTTTGTTTCTGTGTACTCTTGGAAACCTACAGTTATATTTAGCTCAAAATAACCGATTTGGAAACTGAAATGTATGGCACACCAAACAACTTAAGCAAACTAGAAACAAACAAAGTAGAAGGTGGGAGCGGAGGATGGCATCATCTATATGCTACACCGATCCCTCTCCCACTTGGACAGATGCAGTGGTGCTGTTAGAATTATGTTTTTGGACTTCTCTAGCGTCTTCAACACCATCCAACCTCTGCTCCTTAGGGACAAGCTGACAGAGATGGGAGTAGATTCACACCTGGTGGCATGGATTGTGGACTATTTTACAGACAGACCTCAGTATGTGCGTCTCAGGAACTGCAGTTCTGACACTGTGGTCAGCAACACAGGAGCACCGCAAGGGACTGTACTTTCTCCGGTCCTGTTCAGCCTATATACATCGGACTTCCAATATATGGGCTTCATCAAGAGTGGGCAGGAGGAGGAGTATAGGAAGCTAATCAAAGACTTTGTTAAATGGTGCGACTCAAACCACTTACACCTGAACACTAGCAAGACCAAGGAACTGGTAGTGGATTTTAGGAGGCCCAGGCCCCTCATGGACCCCGTGATCATCAGAGGTGACTGGGTGCAGACCTATAAATACCTGGGAGTGCAGCTGGATGATTAATTGGACTGGACTGCCAATACTGATGCTCTGTGTAAGAAAGGTCAGAGCTGACTAGAATTCCTTAGAAGGGTGGCGTCCTTCAACATCTGCAATAAGATGCTGCAGATGTCCTACCAGACGGTTGTGGCGAGTGCCCTCTTCTATGCGGTGGTATGCTGGGGGGGCAGCATAAAGAATGACGCCTTACACCTGGACAAACTTAAGAAGGCAGGCTCTATTGTAGGAATAAAGCTGGACAGTTTAACATCTGCAGCAGAGCGATGGGCACTAAGCAAGCTTGTGTCAATCATGGAGAATTCACTGTATCCACTGAACAGTGTCATCTCCAGGCAGAGGAGCAGCTTCAGTGACAGACTGCTGTCACTGTCCTGCTCCACTTACAGACTGAGGAGATCACTCCTCCTCCACACTATGCGACTCTTCAATTCCACCCAGGGGAGTAAACGTTAACATTATTCAAAGTTATTGTCTGTTTTTACATGCATTTATATTACTCTTTAATGTTATTTTTTTTGTATCAGTATACTGCTGCTGGATCATGTGAATTTCCCCTTGGGATTAATAAAGTATCTAACTAACTTACCTGATAAAAAAAAAAAAATAAATAAAAATGGCTGTGCGCTGCTAGATTGACAGGATTTCTTCATTCCACATAAGCCAATCAACCTACTGACCTTTCACAGTTAGCTCTATTACTAAGTAGTATAGACATTTAAAAAACTCTTCTCCTGCACCAATTAATTTCAAAAGATACTCGCAAGCAAAAAGCGCCTCTTTCAAACCTAATCTCAAACCTAAGAGCTCCTACTTATTACACATACATGTCCTTAACAAATCACACTCAGCTTTTCAAATAGATACAAATTTTAAAGAGGAAAATAAAATCAGTTAGGACAGTGACAGGTGCTTGAAGGACAAACAAGACACAGCAGCTACAAATCCGATTGCATCAAGCTAAATTATACTGCTCATGACACGAGACAGCACAATGCACCCAATTGCCTGAACGAAGTTCAACCTGAAATTTAAAATAAGGAGACTGAATACTCTTTTAGTGGTCCCATTGCCAACCAGTATACCATTTCACAAAAGATCACTAAAACATTAACTGTTGCCACACAAATGTTTACCTTTCCCTTTATCTAGCGAGTTAAAAGTGAAAGATAATGTGGATATTCAAAAAATTCCACTTTTTTAAACTTGCTAGTCACTGAAACAGGTAAAAGTGGGTGGCTATTACAGTTTCAGAATGCCAGAAGACATCATGTTCAAACATATTGTGCTGGAGCCCATGGCAGAAACATTGATCTATGATCTGACAGAAGAGAGAAAAAGATGTGGTAATCGTCTGTGGGCAAGGAAGTCAGGGCTGTTAAATATGGATGCTAGTTTTCCAAATGCTATGTCACCATTACCTCAAATCTGATGAAATTCCAGAATAGTGATAACCAGACATGAAAGGAAAAGAACTATTTGCTAATAGGTGACTTTTACAGTACAGAGATCTAGTGTTTTTAATTGCCTTCCAAATAGTGTACTTTGTATAATTTTTATATTGTCTTTTTGCTCTTTAACATACAACATGCTTATGAGTTCTGACTTGGGCCCTCTTCCAAGTATGTGATTACCCAACAAGACTGAGGGAATGACACCACTTCAGAAAGGGTAACAGATAAAAAGGACCTAAAAGTCAATTCAACATGAAATTCAATTTGCTGCAAAAGCAGGACTCATGGCGCAGCCAAAACCAGGAACACAAATGAACAGGCAAATAGGTTTAATACATCAGACACAAATGTGGTCAGCAACAGGCAAGAAACCAGCACACCAACACAGATAAAGAGAAGGGGACAAATGAAACACACACTTGGTAAGTACCTTAGTCAAAACAAAATGTAACAAATGTTCCAAAAGCAAAATACGTTTATATAAAAAAAAAAAAAACACATTCACAGCTGAAATGAATTCTTAATGAATGAAACCAGAACAAAGCAGGTGAACTCATTAAATACCCATGCCACATCATGCGACGGTTTCAAAACTTCAGTTGCTTGGCAACCTTAGGGAAGAGGGGGACAGAGGGCAAATGGCACATCAAAATGTGTGGTTAACTGCATGCTGCATGTGAAAAGAGGAGTGCAAAAAAGTCAAGATCCAATTCCAGCACACCATGCAAAGCCAACAAAATGCACAAAGAGTAATGCATCAAGTAGTAAAAACTGGAAAATTACTCTCAAGTGGAGACCATCAAACAAAACAAAAAAAAAAGCATTTTACCATCATAGCCCATGGTGGCGCAGTGGTAGCGATGCTGCCTCGTAGTTAGGAGACCTGGGTTCACTTCCCAGGTCCTCCCTGCGTGGAGTTTGCATGTTCTCCCCATGTCTACACGGGTTTCCTCCGGGTGCTCCACTTTCCTCCCACAGTCCAAAGACATGCAGAGGCGACTCTAAATTGTCCGCTGTGTGTGTGTGTGTGTGTGTGTGTCCTGCGGTGGGCTGGTGCCTTGCGCCCTGTGTTGGCTGGGATTGGGTCCAGCAAACCCCACTTGACCCTGTAGTTAGGATATAGTGGATTGGATAATGAATGGATGGATGGACTGCCTTCATTGTGTCACACTCTGCTAAAACATTCTGTCTAACCTTGTTTAATTTCAGAGTAGAAACAATCTTTACTTGCATCCTACTGTGAATATTACAATGAAAAAGCCCTTCATGAAAACTAGAAAATTATTCAACCAGCAGTACATTAGTTTATAATGCCCAAACCTCCATAAGCTATTGAATTTCCTTGCATTTCTTATGCCAGGTAATCTTTACAGATTTCCATCCTCTAAATCTATCCAGGTTGTTTACTCCATTCAGTTTCATGCCAACAACTGTCATCCATCTCCCCTATCAGACACATCTCAGGCAGACAGCCATCCGTCAATTCTGCCCACGTTTCGTAGCGCTAGGAAGCTTACAATGATGTGGTGACTGACTGCCTAGATAAAATAACGTCTCGCAGTCAGTCATTCTTCTGATAAATTGCTGTGCCAGTTTAGCTCAATGGGTTACCTTTTGTACCTTTTTTTGGCAAACATTTTATCCCACTAAGATAAATTGAAGCGCATGAATGAATATAAAATAAAGCACGAGGATGGTGAATCAGGTCTGCTGTGCTCATTTCAAACTTGCAAATATCCAATTATAAAGTTAGTATACTGTACATCCATAGTCAAATGCACAATAAAAATAAATTTGAAAAATAAGGAATTTCAGAATTCAGTTTTAATGCTAAATACTTGGCCAAAAAAGCATGACTCCACTCAAAAAACATTGCAATAAAAACCATTCTGCTTATATTAATTATACATTATACAGTGCACCTTACAAACAGTTGTGTTATGCTATGTGAAAATGTACTTAATGGGAGAGATTCAAGGTTTTGGGCACAGTTAGTTCGGCAACATGACATTTAGTCAAAAATTCAAATCTTCTAGGAATTCAAGTTTAATGCAATTTCCTGTTAAGAGTACTTGCAAAGTACATTAACAAAATTTCATGCCCAGAGAGTACAGCAAGATTCTTGATCGAGTCTCTCTCTCATGCACACTACTCATAGTAATATAGTACCAACAGCAGATAAATTATTATACCAAGTAGATTCACGGTTTACATAATATATAGTTTACAATATAAACACACCTGTCCCCAGGTCTCTTACTACAGTTGTCTAGGAAAATTGACCAGCTAAGGACTTTAATAATGCCATTTAGCTTTTTTTTAGTAGTAGTAGTGGTACTTCATTCATATTATAGATATAGATCGATAGATATAGATATGTAGATGGATATATAAATATATAGATATATAGCATTGGTAGCCTTCTAAGCAATGGCTGAGAACTGCTGTGCCCACTGCTGTATCCCGTTTACAGGTTACACTAGGGTACTAATTTTTGCCAACTTAAGGATGTTTTGTATTTTGTTAAACAACTAGCCCACTCTTGCTTTTTATAATGTAGGTGAGGAGTATCAGAGTCCTGTAATTACAAAAAGCCTTAAATCTTACTATATTCATCAATTTTTCAAGCCAAACATGTTAGATCATCATATGATTTGGGTATGCATCTGTCTCGCACAGCATGGCAGAACACAACCAAGGAAGAAATAGAATCATAGAAGCAAATGTAGAATTATAAGCAGAATACAGCTTGGCACTAGGAGCATGTTTGGGTTGCCATAACTTTACCTAAAAAAGACACCTCTGAGCAGACAAGCAAACAGAAAATGTATTCTTACTTCAAAAAGCAAAAATAAATGAAATAAAGCAGGACCAAAAAATGTGCGGTAAAATAATTCTTCTCAATTTCTTTGGTTACCACAAAGATGCCCATAACCTGAAGGAGTGTTTTTGTAAAGCAAAACCTTTGCTGCATTAAAAGTGAACATATTTGGTATGTGTTAAGATTTTTTATTCACCTATGGATCCTAGTATGCTTCAGCCTCATTGTAAACTGCAAAAACAATTTTCTTAAAATTTTTAGAAACGCTTACCTTTAGAACACAATATTGAGCTGCAATTTAAGATATATCACAATTGCGACGTACTTTGACTGGAAAAAATACCAGCCTAATCCTTTAATTCTTTCCCGAATACACACCTAAATTTCTTGTATGTTTCTATACTGCTACAGAAATGCATTAACATTACAGATGTACAGGTAATGAACATTGTGATTAGAAAGTAAGCCGATTTTCATAAGTACATACTGTATTCAACTACACTTTTTTGAATCATCAAGTAACTACAATCACAATCATACAACTGTTTAGACTGATTCCTTATCACTCAAAACAATCTCAGAATTTCTTAGTCAAACAAAGTTACTTTTGTTACCAGATCCTCCTGCTTCCCACTTAGAAGCTGAGACTTAATCAAATATCATAAAGTAATCTTTTATTCAAGTTAAAGATGGAGCAAGAGGGGTAACAGACAGTAAGCACCTTTGGCAGGGTTAAGTCTTCTTAGTTCTATTGATTTTAGATAAAAGATAACAGCAACTCCTTAATAAACAGACTACAAGTTTAAAAAAATAAATAATATTCTGGCTCCACTGTTAACATGATTATAAATTGTAAGTTTGAGAACTAACTGCATAAACAACATTAATAATAAATAAAGGATTCATTAAATCCAAACAAATAACTAACACTGGATTAGCACAATACTCAGGATTCTTTAACTCATTAATCTCAACAAAATTGTTATTACAAAAAGCCCTTATTCTCTAAAACAGTCAAGTGGCTCATAACATAACAGGCCAGCAAGCTATTCCAATATAAGATACATGATGTATACACAAATGATATCCTATAAGTCACTTTAATTTTGTTTCAGTGTTTTATGTATACTGTATATACACACACCCACACAGGTCAAATCCCATTATAGTGGATACCAAAGTAACAATTTTCAGAACAACAAATACTTTTTGTTGGCTCAAACAACCTTTTTTACAAAATCATGCTACACAAATGTCATCTCTCTATTATTAAAAAAAAAAATCTTGGAAGGAGACGAGACGTGATTTTCTCGGAGAGACACTTAAACATCCACAAGAAGAGTTTTTGTGCCAAGAGAATTAACCATGCCTGGGGCCAGAAAAAAAAAGAGTAGATGACAAAGTAGAACATCGTAAAGAATTAAAAAATGTTGGCGCAGTACACATGCAGAGCAGGTTAGAGATAATGAAAGTTCGAAAATTTGAAAGACTCGAAAGGCCCCTAGTTTTAATAAAATGTAAATTTCAGCATAAGGAGCAATTTTTTTCAACCAAAAATGGCCATAGAAGATAATGCGATACAATACAAACAATACTTATTGCCACGCATACACTTCATGCACAGAGTCTCAGGAACCCTGCAACAGGCTGTCTCAAAGAATGTGATAGTCTGTTGTGAAATTTTCATGTCTCAATGAGAGTGTAGGCACGAAATCATAAACATTGCAGAATTCTGAGTCAGTACTCCAACCAAGCATTTGTGTGTGTAATTGTGTTGTGTGTGGATACTGTATTATTTGAGTTTCATAGAGGTTCCCAAAGTTTTCTTTGAGATAAACAAAAAAAAAAAAAGCATACAACTCTGTCAATTTAAACAAAAAGAAAAATGAACAACCCTGGAAAAAGTTGATTATGCAATGAAGAAAAATGTGGTGAAAGTATTCAGAACCATGCCTTCAATCTAATGTTTCATTTTCATTCTCTATTTTCTTGACCGTATTTCTATTAAAATACATCTAATGTCTCATTTTCAAATAAAATATTTTTGGCAGTTTAAACAGCGCTGTATTTTTATATATTATTGTCAAGCTTGGATCACAGAGTTGTACGAAAGGAAGGAAGGAGAGTCCAGGTTTTCAAGGAAAATAGAGGTACTTCATTTACTGTAGAGAGACTGCAGGTACCATCTCAAGACTTCATTCAAAACAGTTACATCAACAAATTAATTTGCTTTCGGTTTACTGTTTACCAAATGCAGCTGAGCAGCTTCAGAGCTGTCCTTGCGCCACTGCCATTAAAGATCATGAATCACCGGCAAACCTGGTCACGAAAGTATATGTATAATCCTCATATTTGTTACAACAAAATATTTTTTATGGTCCCATGAGTATCATTACAATGAGATTCCACCTCCATACACACACACACACACACACACACACACACACAGATACATACAGTGGTGGAAAAAAGTATTTGATCCCTTGTTGAATTTGTAAGTTTGAACACTTACAAAGAAATGAACTTTGATTTTTATGATACTTTCATTTTAATGGAGAGAGACAGAATATCAACCAAAAATCCAGAAAAAACACATTACTTAAAAGTTATAAATTTGCAGATCATTGAGAGAAATAAGTATTTGATCCCCTACAACCCAGCCAGAATTCTGGCTCACAGATTGGCAGAGTGCCCATGTGGCACACAGATTACAATCAATCAATCAATCGATCGATCAATTACAGATACTCCTGATCTAAACTCGTTATGTGTATAAAGCATACCTTGGCAAACTTAAGATGGACCTATACTGTAAAAGTGCCTTCTTGTGCAGGTGGACCTTGTAGGAGCTGCAAAATTTCAATCCATTGCAGCATAGTTAGTGTGTTACCAATGGTGTTCTTGCTGACTGTGGTCCCAACTGCCTTCAGATCATATGGGATAGTTGGGAAAAAGTTATTTTCATTATAGCCATCCTTCTTTTAACAACAAACCCAATGCGCATGTTTATTGTATAAAAGTTACATTTTTGTTTCATCAGACCATAGAACACAGCTCCAGTGAAACTTGTAGTAACATTTTACAAACTCCAGGCACTTATGTTAGTAGATAAATGACATCCTTCACACTGTACATGGGGGTAAAATAAACTTGGGTCTTCTTCCAGGCAAGTTTGTCCAGTTCATGACCACTTTTTTATTATTGCCCTAACTGTAGAAGTGGGCATTTTCAGGCGAGTAGCTATTTTGTTTTATAACCATTCTCTGAATTATGAAGGGCAACACACTTCTCCCTCATTTGGATTGAATGTTCTCTTTTCTTTGCCGTGATGATGGTTGGCTAAGGAAATTTGGTTCTGTGTCTGCTCATATTTGTATCCCAATTAATCAGGAAGTCATCGATTTCAGCTGGAATGTTCCTATTCACTTTAATCAACTTAATGTCCAATTTAAATGGGAAACATGCTTCAGTTACATTGTTTCACATTAATTTCAAAGGAAGCCAACAATTGCAGCACGTTTTTGTTAAAAATATTTATTTCTTGATGAGGGCTTCGTTTTTCTTTGAAAGTCAGATGTTTCTCCTTTTTTCAGTGCAAGATGATCGTTGATGACCAAAACCATCTTACATATATATATATATACACATATACATATATATACATACATACATATATACATACATACATATATACATACATATATATATACATACATATATATATACATACATATATATATACATACATATATATATACATACATATATATATACATATATATATATAGATAGATATATATATAGAGAGAGAGAGAGAGAGAGAGAGAGAGAGAGAGAGAGAGAGAGAGAGAGATATATACATACATATATACGCACACACACACATATATACATATACACAGCCCTCTACAATGTTTGGGAAAAAGACATTTTTCCTTTATTTACGCCTCTGCTCCACAGTTTAAAATTACATATCAAACAATTCATACATGATTAAAGCACACATTGTATACTTTCATTTTGAGTGTATTTGCATACATTTATATCACACCATGTAGAAATTACAACACATTTTCTACATGTTCCCCACATTTCAGGGTACCATAATATTTGGAACAATAAGCATCACAGGTGTTTGTGATTTCTAAGGTATGTACTCATTGCCGAATTTGTGAAACCATAAAACTCTTAGGCTTGCTTCTACCTTTTGAGGTACTTGACATTGCTCAACATGAGGACAAAAGCCAATGAAAGTCAAAGAAGCCATTATAAGACTGAAAAAAAAGAATAAAACCAGATACAATGGTAATACCTTATGGATTACCTAAATCAGGGGTGAGCAGCTCCAATCTTGGAGGGCTGCAGGTTTTTACTCTTGCCCTTTTCTTAATTAATAAACTGTTTTTGCTGCTAATTATTTTTCCCTTCATTTGTATGGAAAAGCTGTTTAAGATTTAGATCCCTCAGTTGCTTCTTTTGTTTCAAAATTACAAGCCAAACAATAATGAGATACAAAACGAGTCAACGCACAGCACATGACCGGCTAATCTTTGTCCTTTGCACGATTCGTGAAAATTTAAAAAAAAAAAAAAGTGAAGGTCTTAGTAATGTTGATCTATTCGGGTTCACAAAACATTTTGTTGGTGCTTTCTGCTGTGGCAGGATGTGAGCACTAACAAGCCATGGAATTACATAAAGGGTTAAATTAAAACTGTTGGAATTTGAGGCCGTCAACTTGGGTCATTTGCTGGCTCACTTCACATCTCGTTTTTATTTGGCTGTCATTTAAGGATAAAGTGAATTGTTAAAGAACAAAAGCAATTAAAATGAAAGGAAAGATGTCAATTAACAGAAGAAATTGTTTGCGGTTTAATAAAGTGGCAGAAAGGAAATCCTGCAATCACTGCAGCCCTCCAGAATCGGAGTTGGCCACCCCTGACCTAAATCAACTGTCTGGAATGTCATTAAGAAGAAAGAATGCTGTGGTAAACTCAGACATCACAAAATGTACTGGTAGGACAAGAAAAACCTCCATTGCAGATGACAGAAGAATCCTCACTATGGGTAAAGAAAAAGTCCCAAATGCCTGTCTAAAAGATCAAAAACAGTCTTCAGGAGGCAGGTGTGTGCATGTGTCAGAGACTATTATCTGTAGAAGATTTCATGAACAGAAATAGAGGCCAAAGTGCAAACCACTAGTTGGCCACAAAACCAAAGCAGCAAGATTACAGTTTGCAAAAAAGTACTTAAGTGATTGCAGAATTCTGGAAAAGGTCTTATGGACAGACAAGTATTAGAGTAATGGCAAGAGCAAAGTCTGGAGATGAAAAGGAACTTCAAGATCCAGTGCTTGTCACCTCATCTGTTAAACATAGTGGGGTTAGGGTTGTTCTGGCTTGGGCATGTAGGGCTGCCACAGGTACTGGCACACTTATCTCCAGTGATTGATGATGCACAATGAATTCTGAGGTGTATAAAAACATCTTATCTGCTCAAGTTGCAGTAAATGCCTCCAAACTCATCAGGTGGTGCTTCATCCTACAACAACAAAATGATTCCAAACAGGAGTTTTTCCCCAAAGTTAAAAATTGGAAAATTCTTGAAAGGCCAAGCCAGTCACCAAATTTAAATCCGATTAAGCATCCCTTCCATATGCTGAAGAGAATACTTAAGGGGACAAGCCGCTGAAACAAGCAGGAGCTGATGAGGGCAGAAGTAGGGGTTTGGCAGAACATCACCACAGATGATACTCAATATTGGGTGATGTCTAGAAATCACAGACTTCAAGCAGTCAATTGCATGCAAGGCACATGTAACAAAGTACTAAATAGGATTGCTTTGACATACCTGTCATTGCTATGTCCCAAACATTAACGTACCCCAAAACGGGGTGACCATGTGTAAAAACTGTTGCAATTTTTACATGCTGTGACCAAAATGCATATAAATTCCCTTAAAGTCTGCAATGTACACTTTAATCACATCTGAAGTGTTTTATTTGTGATTTTAAACTGTGGAGCAGATAAAGAAAAAGAATGTGTCTTTTTCAATTTCTCTTTAATGCAATTATCTAATCAACCAATCACATGGCAGTTGCTTCAATGCATTTAGGGGTGTGGTCCTGGTCAAGACAATCTCCTTAACTCCAAACTGAATGTCAGAATGGGAAAGAAAGGTGATTTAAGCAATTTTGAGCGTGGCATGGTTGTTGGTGCCAGACGGGCCGGTCGGAGTATTTCACAATCTGCTCAGTTACTGGGATTTTCACGCACAACCATTTCTAGGGTTTACAAAGAATGATGTGAAAAGGGAAAAACATCCAGTATGTGGCAGTCCTGTGGGCGAAAATGCCTTGTTGATGCTAGAGGTCAGAGAAGAATGGGCCGACTGATTCAAGCTGATAGAAGAGCAACTTTGACTGAAATAACCACTCGTTACAACCAATGTATGCAGCAAAGCATTTGTGAAGCCACAACACGCACAACCTTGATGCGGATGGGCTACAACAGCAGAAGACCCCACCGGGTACCACTCCTCTCCACTACAAATAGGAAAAAAAGAGGCTACAATTTGCACGAGCTCACCAAAATTGGACAGTTGAAGACTGGAAAAATGTTGCCTGGTCTGATGAGTCTCGATTTCTGTTGAGACATTCAAATGGTAGAGTCAGAATGTGGCGTAAACAGAATGAGAACATGGATCCATCATGCCTTGTTACCACTGTGCAGGCTGGTGGTGGTGGTGTAATGGTGTGGGGGATGTTTTCTTGGCACACTTTAGGCCCCTTAATGCCAATTGGGCATTGTTTCTGACCATGTCCATCCCTTCATGACCACCATGTACCCATCCTCTGATGGCTACTTCCAGCAGGATAATGCACCATGTCACAAAGCTCGAATAATTTCAAATTGGTTTCTTGAACATGACAATGAGTTCACTGTACTAAAATGGCCCCCACAGTCACCAGATCTCAACCCAATACAGCATCTTTGGGATGTGGTGGAACGGGTGCTTCGTGCCCTGGATGTGCATCCCACAAATCTCCATCAACTGCAAGATGCTATCCTATCAATATGGGCCAACATTTCTAAAGAATGCTTTCAGCACCTTGTTGAATCAATGCCACGTAGAATTAAGGCAGTTCTGAAGGCGAAAGGGGGTCAAACACCGTATTAGTATGGTGTTCCTAATAATCCTTTAGGTGAGTGTGTGCTCTATATATAAATACATAAAAATAAAGCAACCCATCTAGCTTTTTTGCTGCTTCCCCTTATTCTGAGTAGCTATATGTTTAACTACCTCACCTTTAAAGTGTCAGTCTAACACAGTGATACCAGTAAGCCCATCTTATTACCCTAAGTGCATAGTGTTGTGCTTCTATTTATTGTTTTTTTATTTTTATTTTTTTTTTTATTAACATTCTTGATCATTGGGTGTGATGAGGATTGACAGAATTAGAAATGAGTACATTAGAGGGTCAGCTCAAGTTGGAGGGTTGGGAGACAAAGTTAGAGAGGTGAGATTGCGCTGGTTTGGACATGTGCAGAGAAGAGATGCTGGGTATATTGGGAGAAGGATGTTAAGGATAGAGCTGCCAAGGAAGAGGAAAAGAGGAAGGCCAAAGAGGAGGTTTATGGATGTGGTGAGAGAGGATATGCAGGTGATGGGTAGAACAGAACAAGATGCAGAGGACAGAAAGATATGGCAGAAGATGATCTGCTGTGGCGACCCCTAACGGGAGTAGGCGAAAGAAGATGATTAACATTCTTGATCATGATGAAACCAGAGAGTTCCTTGCAAAAAAAAAAACGAGTCACAACAAAATAGTGTGCAATGGTAAACTGAAATACACATGTAACACTTAACCATGTACAATTTAGATCTCATATAATGACTAAGGTTTTTACATAGTTAATATTGTTTACACCCTTCCATTTTAGGTGTACTATGTACAGTATCTTCAGAAATAATGGGCAACTTAACTTTTGGTAATTCAAATATATTTATTTTAACAAAAAAAGATCTGTTCAATTTACATGTAGCTTCTGCTTCTAAATCCCTATTCTTTAATGAAAATAAAAATTTAATATTTTGATCTTTATTTTGTCAATTGTCATTTAAGGAATAAACTGAATATTTAAAAGAAACAATCTGACAAGTAAAAAGGGTAAGAAACTGTAAAGAGGAGCTGTTTTCAACAAAGCATGTTTTACTGATAAGAACAGCTGAGTTTTTATGATGTTATAAACATTTCCTCAACCATCCCACAGAGTCTTTAAGACATTCTATTAAGTACTGATTTTGGATGAGCAATATAAATGATTGCACAAAAACGTTGTCTTATAGCATGAAACATTTCAGATATAACTTATAAACAGCTGGCTGAATGCGTAGCTGCTGCTATTCTATTTGTGACGTCAGAATCATAGATTTAGTTGTAGGAGTTCCAAATATTGGAGACTGGAAAACTTTACATATTATGATCTCTTCCCATTGGGAAAAACCCTGGACTTGATACAGGTTTGAGAAGATAGTTAACGACTGAATTACCAACATATCCTTACTTTGTTTGTCTCAAATTGGAGAGGATGTAGGAAACAAAGCATCTGAACTGGTTGCTGTGTAGTGCCTGAGCTATTTTATCAGTGAAAGCTGTGAATGATGTCAAATACCGGTATATTGTCAACAACAGTTCTCACAAAAAAAGTAGGTATTAAGTTTTTGCTAAGAATTAGTTTAAGATGCATCCTAGGATTTGAAAGAACACATAATCAGTGATGCTCCCAGAGGTCATCTGGTGTTTTGGATCTGGCAACATCAGACACCCTTGCTCAGGTGATCAGGCCCTGGCTTGTGCCCCAGCAGCAAATCACCCATTATTCAGACCTCCAGATCCAAAGCAACCTGGAGGCTGTCTCTGCAGCCTCTAATGGTGACTTTATGGTTCTCCTGTTCCCAGCCAAATCTACTCCAAGACTAGATGACACCTGTCCTTGCTATAGGCCTTGTCATAACAAGGTTGTGGATCGCTCTCAAACCCTCCTGCCCTGATGCCAAATCGCACACCAGAGCCTCAAGTTTCAGCTGAGACTCTAGATCTTTCTTGGCTCTCCACCTCCTAACTGTCCGTACCATGATGTCTGCTGATACCACTCTAGAGTCCTGATAGAACAGTGCCTTTCTTATTCGCAACACATTAAAATCCTCTTTAAGGCTGATTATGGGGAGCTGGAACTTAGTGCTGCTCTTATACAGTGCTGCACTGCTTAAATGGAGTGGCAGACCCAGCCACCTGCAAAGGCAATCCTCTTCTCCACAGCAGACAGTCACCTCATACACAAGCTGAGGCCAGAGCACACTGGGCAAGATGCCATGTTGGTATAACCAACCTGCCAAGTACTGTAAGCCAGAGTTGTCTACTACTGTTAGAAAAGTAGTTTGATTGTTGTTTGGATAGCCACTGTTGTCTCTAAGGCTACCGTCAAAGAACTTGCCTATGCTTATGACTGGTTTCTCTGTGATGGATGGTATTTTAATGCCATTGACAAAAAAAGCAAAACTGGTCCCTCACCTTCCTCACTTCAGCATCTATACCCTGGATCTTGTGGATTTTAAGCTTATTCTTGCCCAGGAGATGGGCTTCTCCATGCCCTGGAGAATCCACCTGCCACTAATGTAGTGGTGACAGTTAGGTTGTCTATAAACGCTTTGTTGGGAGGCTGATGAGCACCAGTCTTGGACAGTGGGCCTCTGAACTCAGCCTCAGTTGCCTTGACCACCATGTTCATGGCAAGGGAGAAGGGAATAACTGACATGGTACATCCAGTTATGATCCTTTAATTAAGCCAGTCCCCATCAGATGTTCCCATTTGCGACTCTAAGCCTGAAGTTCCTATAGTAGTTCAGGATGAGGTCCTTGATCTTGCTGGGCACATAGTATCGCTCTAGAGCAGTTTCAACCAGCTTGTGGCATCTTTAGCCATGTGTGTTGACAAGATCAAGCCACAGAACAACCAGGTCTCCCTTCCCGTGCCTTCCTCATTAGCTGACCCTACAAATTCTATATGTTCTAGGCACCCGAAATTATTGAAAGGGATATTTTTGAAACGCTTTAAATTGATACAAGGAGATGTAACTAGGTTCTTTAGGTATAAAAAACAGAATTTTCGTCCACTTAATGTCTTTCAGTATTTAAGAAGAAAATTTAGAAGAAAATGAATTATGAAGGTTTGAGGTCGTAAGGGCAATTAAATAATGAATATGAACAACCATGAAAACGTAGTGCAGTTAATCATACCCTTGATTCTTATTTTAAGCGAGTACTGAAAGGAAAGAATAACCATTTATGAAATGAACAAAAACTTAAAATGAGAGAAATCAGAATACTGAATTAGAAAGTGGCTACTTGGTAAGTCAAGAGGATTTTTTGGATAGAAAACTAAATCCCATGAATATAATTTTTGAAACAGCAGACAAGAATGAAAAAGGCATTTACTCTTCTTCAAAAAATACATAGGTTCTTCTCTAGGACCTACTGTATATCTTTCACTCTGTAGAAAACCAGAAAATGCTGAAGATGCAGGGATCAAAAGCTTTCATGTGAAAATTGCTAATACAAGAATACTGCTTTGAAGGTGCTGATTGCAAGCATGATGTTCTCTAATTAAAGGCAAGTATGTCTAATATGAAATATTTTCTTATACAAAGCACAGAAACAAAATGTTCCATAATCTGTAAAGAATATTGAGGAGTTGCTTTGAGGTACAGTATTGAAAAATGAAAAGGAAAAAAAAAAAAAAAAAAAAAAGACTCTTTACATGTGACAATATTGTTACAAAATGAATTAAAAACTATCACACGTCAGAGCTTGTGACTGTGACTAAATTGATTGATTTCAAATGTGACCATAACCTTATTTCTAAAGGCTGATACTTTTAATATTGTTGAAAGTGATGACAAGAATATTAAAATCAATGCAGTATAACTGTAATTCAATGAAATCTGGAAATGAGTGCTAGAAGTTTATAACTGTCTGTTAGGAAACCAGTTGTTTGAAACCATAATTGCTTAAAGTATTAGCTTTCAAATGAGGCAGTGCTTTGGATGCATCATTATTTTAGGCCAATTGCACTCTGTTTCATCATTGGGTTGTATGTGAATTATATCTTTCAATGCAGGTATGCAGTATACAGAAGAAATATGGATTTGTCAAATTTGTATAAACTAAAACAGAAACAATAGCTAAATGCTAATTTAAATCCTTCAAGACAAGGATGCTCTAAAATGCTAGTCTGTTAGCATTGTAATGACAGTATTTTGATGTATATATCTAATATAAAAAACTGGACACTGAAAAATGAGAAACAGCCATTTGTAGTGACAGGGAATGAAAAAATGTATTTAACATAGAGAAATGTACCTTTACATATACAAAAACATTTGTGTGTTTAGCTCAATTTTGCAGAATGTCAGTTATTGAAGCCCTCAACTGCACATATTTTTTTAAACAGAATCAGATTAAGGAGATTTTTTTTCCCTACACGCAGTACCCACATAACGCCACTACTACAAATCAGTTTTAAAATGACAGTAGAAAAATGGTCTCCTTGAAAGATTTTCCAGTGTCAAAATATTGTTTCACTCAGACAAAAATTACATTCATTGATGGTGGCAACAATGTGTTCCTAATATTTAAGTTCAAGACAATTCAAAAACAATTTTACAAAAAAGATTTTTTTTACCTATAAACTAAGAGACAACAATCATAAGTGGAAATACTTCAGTTTGTTTGAAGAGTATTCTTCAAGGGATTAGTATTTTTTTTTTAAATCAAGTAATGTACTAACCTAAAGTTTATGATGTACTTTACAGAAAAGTCAAAACTACAATGGCAAACACTGAGTAAAATTGCTTTTGTTTTGTTAAACTCAACACGTATGGCTGAGTGTAATGCATGTGTTCTTCTGTACCCTTGTATCTAGTGATATCATGTAAAACTTCAGTCGAGATAATCGGTTTGGGTATTGGAATTGTTTTGAAGAAATTTGTAGGAAAAGGGGCTTTTTTTTTTTCTGAACTTCTACATTTTCCTCTTTTTAATACTTGCACTCAGGTCTCCAGATGAGGCCTATCCAGCAAGTTAAATATCATAAGAAAAACCTTTCTTGACTTGTATGCCACACATCATGCCATGTAACCTAACACCACACAAACAGGAGAGGCTTGTTTAACCAAGGTCTTGTGTTTGTCATACTACAACAGCATTGAAAAAGAAAAGACAAAAGGGCCAAGATTTCGATTGTACTCGTCATACCTTGAAAGAATTTCAACAATTACCTGTACTGTCTGACAGTGTCTTACTTTCCTGTCCTGTCCACACATACGTATACACACATATATATTCATATACACATTGTCACACACGAGCGAGTAGTAGGAAGCTGTATGGACCAAGTAAGGATAATTCTATGCCAAGCCAGGGGGTTCAGGGGCACGCTAAACCTTCTTCTGTTATCTCTGCAGACCAAGGAAAACCTGTGTGAGTCATCCTTGAAAACATCACTTCCGGTTCCGGCGCCCAGAAGTACGTCACACTCCGGTTCCTTATATCATTTCTGGTCTTGGCATTTAAAGCCACCATCTTTACAACAGTGATTCAGTTCTTGTTTGGACTCCAAGGAATGCACATCAGTGTTGTGTTTCAAACTCATTGCAGCCAGGGATATCATAAGGGTGGCAGCCCCAAACCTTTTTAAGTGTGTCATTCTATCTATTGTGATGTACAGTGCATCACTTTTTCCACATTTTGTTATGTTACAGCAATTACAGCCTCAAGTCTTTTTGAATATGATGCCACAAGCTTGACACACCTATCCTTGGCCAGTTTCGCCCATTTCTCTTTGCAGCACCTCTCAAGTTCCATCAGGGGATTGGAAACACTTCCGGGTCAGGGAATATAAAAGGACTCTGGGAACTCCCAGAAGACGAGCTCAGCTGGGTGGAAGGGTGGCAATGCGTCTGGGAGTGGTGGACAGTTTATTGTAGTGATTATTGTGTTATTGAATGAGTATTGTGGAGAAGAGGGTGCTTTGTGCACTGTTGTGTATAAATAAAGTCAACATTTGGACTTTTACCACGTGTCTGGTGTCTTGGACAAGGGAGCGATAGCAGACTCAAGCTGTCACAGTGGCATAGTTGGCAGGATTCTCTAGCGTCATTTGCAGAGGACCTGTACCCAAATTTTCTGTGGGCAGAGAACCCCGAGAAGACGTCGTTCAGACACAGGACGACATCGCCAGAAAATCCGTTATGGGGAAGAAGAGCGGGTAAGCAGAGCGATAGTGTCGGCGGAAATTCCATACTCATCACAGAGGACGCTCGGGATGAGCTGAAGAACGACTGCATGAGTTGGGAAAGGCCTCCGGAGAAGGACAACTGCCAAGAGGTATGTGCCGGAGATTCAGTTACTACATCTTTAAAATAACACATTTTGTTCCGTGTACATACCTCAAGGAAGATCATCCAGGGGTCTTGTGGGATGCAGACAAAAAACCCGGCGAAGGGGCTACATTCTCAGTCCAGCACACGAGCAAGAAGGCCTTCCGCATGTTGGCTGCCGGCGAGGGACACGTGACTCAACCTGAAGCATTGCGGGAAGGAGGTGGTCTGCGTCATACTGCTTACAGCCATACCCTGGAAAAGATGGACTTGGACATTCCGAAGGGGAAGGGGGAGAGGAGCGAAGCACCGCTCAACCCACGAAAAGGTAAGGAGAGCTAGGAAATGGCTGATCGATCCGCCAACAAATTGACACAGGCGGATCGCAGTCAGCCAAAGATGGTGGCCCAGTCCTCCGAAATAAACTCCAAGTCCCAGCAACCTCTGCCAGACCCGTCAAAGCACGTGCCGACAGTGGACGTCCTCATTGGCTCCCAGCTGGTAAGTAAGCAAAAGGAGAAAGTAAGCCTACCGCCAGTCGAATTAATTAACTCTTAACGTGCGGGAACTCGAGAAATTAATTGAGCCCATGCAAGGTACATTTCAGATGCTGGCAATGATTCAGAAGATCGTCAGGGATCTGGAAGAAATGGCTGAGGCTCCAATACGGCAGGTAAATGAGTACCTGAAGCGAATCGGACAGGAGCCTCCCGTGTTATATGATATGGCGGTACAGGTGAGTAATACTGGTACCTTAAATAATGAAATAGGAACGCAGTGTGGAGGCAGAGGCAGTGGGGGTTTCCTCCTCAGCAAGAAAAGGGGCGGACCTAACTTTTCCTAATTGTTTTCAGTCCCGCAGGGGGAGAATAAAAAGACGGCCGAGGCAGTGCAACGGATGCTGAAAGTCGGGCCACATTTGGCGAAACTGTCCTTGCAGAGCGGGGGACCAGGTGTCGTTTTGGACTAATATTTCCCCTAGATTCTCCAGGGAACAAAAACTAGGATCAGCCAAGTTTCGACCGGAAACTCCTCTTGGAGAAAGACTTCCCTCGCGGGGCTAGCCGCTCTGAATTATAATTCTTCGCTGAGGGTGGAGTACTGTTAATCTATACTAATAAAAGGCAAAGCCCTCACTCACTCACTCACCTCATCACTAATTCTCCAACTTCCCGTGTGGGTGGAAGGCTGAAATTTGGCAGGTTCATTCCTTACAGCTTCCTTACAAAAGTTGGGCAGGTTTCATTTCGAAATTCTACGCGTAATGGTCATAACTGGAAGCTGTTTTTCTCCATTTACTGTAATGGAGATGAGCTTGAACGCCGTGGGGGGAGTTTCGTGTGACATCATCACGCCTCCCACGTAATCACGCAGTACATAGAAAACCAGGAAGACCTCCAAAAAGCGCTGAAGAAAACATGCATTATATAATTGAGAAGGCAGCGAAACAATAAGCAGCGAGCGAGTGACATATACAACCATATTTATGAGTTCTGCTACTTCGGAAACAAAGCACGATGTAAACCTACACTTTAAATTAAGTTCATAGACAGGCTGCCGCTGGCGTTTGTAATTTAGTGCCTGCCCATATAAGGCCGTCCGTCAGCGGCAATCCAATAGCAAACTCCCACTAAATATTCACGGGTAAAGGACTGTGCTTATGCAGAGGAAGATGAGATGGTCAGGGTGGTGTTTGGCACAAACTCAGCGAAACTGCAAGAGAAAGTTTTAAGTGCCAGGACTAAGGTAACATTAAATACAGCCATGGACATAGCACGAGATGGCACCAGCACAGCTGGGAACCTTCGATGCATGTAAACCGAGCGGCTCACGTGAACTGACGCAGTGAACAGACAAAAAGGAACAGTTCCAAAGAGCGCTGAACAAAAAACGAATTACACAATTGAAAAGGCAGCAAAAAATATGAAGCGTCTGATACATACAAGCATATTCATAAATGCAGCTACTGCGGAAACAAAGCACACGGTGGAAAAAGTCAATGTCCCGCTAAAGGAATAATATTCCTGTCTGTTTTTACCATTCCTACCAAAGATATTTTTGTCGACTAAATAAAAATTCCTTCTATTTAAAATTTAAATAGAATTTGAACAAATACGATAGTTCATAATATCCACGCAGACTTGCACGTAAGAGCGGGAGTTATCCGTTTTAACAAGCAGCGTATTGCACTGATACGAAATAGCTGTGTGTGTAAATAAATATTATATATATATATATATATATATATATATATATATATATATATATATATATATATATATATATATATATATATATCAGCAACACTCATCACTCACAACAGTGCCAAAACAATTACATTGACAATCATGTTACGTTATTTTCAAAATGTTTCCTTTTCTTTTTCATTGCTTCTTTAACACACTACTTCTCCGCTGCAAAGCGCGGGTATTTTGCTAGTTATACTAATAAAAGGCAAAGCCCTCACTGACTGACTCACTGACTCATCACTAATTCTCCAACTTCCTGTGTGGGTGGAAGGCTGAAATTTGGCAGGCTCATTCCTTACGCTTACTTACAAAAGTTGAGCAGGTTTCATTTCGAAATTCAATGCGTAATGGTCATAACTGGAACCTATTTTTCTCCATATAATGTAATGGAGTCGAGTTCGATGGCCGTGGGTGGCGGAGTTTCGTGTGACATCATCATGCCTCCCACGTAATCACGTGAACTGACTGTCAACGCAATATGTAGAAAACAAGGAAGAGCTCCAAAAAGCGCTGAAGAAAACATGCATTATACAATTCAAAAGGCAGCGAAACAATAAGAAGCGAGCGAGTCACACATGGAACCATATTCATGAGTGCAGCTACTTCGGAAACAAAGCACGGTGTAAACCTAAAGTTTAAATGAAGTTCATAGACAGGCTGCTGCTGGCGTTTGTCATGCCCAAGGCTAATGCGGGACACAAGTTTAATGAGAGGACGCAGGATATAAACGAGAGTTTTGATCACTTTGTAACTAAGTTAAAATTACTGGTGAAGGGCTGTGCTTATGCAAATTCCGAGAGACTGTCTTTGTGGGGGGATTGACAGTTAAGACGGGTGGGAGAGTCACGTCATCATCTCCCCTCCTATTCACCTCATTTCGCTGTGAGCTGAGCTCCGCAGCTAACGCAGTCTTGCGGAACCAACTTTGTGACGCTGCCACCAAATACTCACAGAAAAATCCACAAGTTAATACACACGCTGTCCCTACAAGTTCTCCACACTCTGAATCCTCCAGGCACTACTTACAAAAGGTTACATTGACAATCGTGTTACGTTATTTTTAAAATGTTTTTTTCTTAGCACAAGCACAGCTGAGAAGCTTCGATACATGTGCTCCATAACGTGTTAAAAAATAACGCATTTAATCACACTTTGCATTCCAAGCAAAGGGAAACTTCTGTCAATGCATGATTTCCTGGTACACCGATTACATTGATGCACACATCAGAGCTACAAAAATGTAACAGTCAGAAGTAAGCGCAATGCTACGACGGATTAGAGGAAAATTTCATTTCAAAAGACTACCCGATGGAAGCCTGGATAAAAGCGTGGTTTTTGTGCACATATATGTATATACAGTATACTGTGTGTGTGTGTATATATATATATATATATATATATATATATATATATATATATATATATATATATATATATATATATATATATATATATATATATATATATATATATATGACAGCAACACTCATGACAATGTCAATCATATTACGTTATTATTAAAATGTTTCCTTTTCTTTTTCATTACTTCTTTAACACACTACTTCTCCGCTGCGAGGCGCGGATATTTTGATAGATATATATAGATATATAGATATATAATGTGTGTATGTACGTATGTACAGTACAGGCCAAAAGTTTGGACATACCTCCTCATTCAATGTGTTTTCTTTATTTTCATGACCATTTACAGCACTCCATCACTCTCCTTCTTGGTCAAATAGCCCTTACACAGCCTGGAGGTGTGTTTGAGGTCATTGTCCTGTTGAAAAATAAATGATTGTCCAACTAACCTGACTTCTGCACAACACAACTGCTGGTCCCAACCCCATTGATAAAGCAAGAAATTCCACTAAATAACCTAAATGTTGGGACAAAAGAAATAAATCTCACACTGTAAGACTCCTATATAAGCAATGAATATAACAGTGAATATAATATAATATAAGGACTTCACTAAGAGGCTAAGACTCTAATTGTACACTGTTGTATGGAGATTGTATGGAAATAAATTGCTTTTCTTTAAACTTTAAGTGTTACATTTTTTAAAGTTTTCAGTATTGGAAAGAAAGCTACAGTAACTTTGTATAATAGTATAATAGTATTTGTTACAGTGCGGCCTGCTGACGCAGGTGTGGCAGTCAAAGGGGCCCACCAATGGTAGTGAGTTTGACATGCCTGCTTTAGAGTACTTTACTGCACGTGGCAACAAAAACTGTTCCTAAAAGGCTGTGATGCGACCTTGGCTGTACTGTTTTATCTTTCTCTCATATTGTCTTAAAGTATTTCAAGTTGGATTCCTTAGATTGTTCTTTTTTCACTCTTTATATATAGATTTCATTTGGGTGCAATGTTGTATTTTTTTCAAAGTAAAAAGTTCATCCAAAATTACAGTTTAAATATTTTTAATCAGTTAATATCATTTTGAATATCCATTTGGTTGATTGCTTTATCCAAGGCAATCTGCAGCATAATGGATTTTTTTTTCTTTAAATTAAGCAAATAGTTGGATCACGCAAGGGCCAAGTGATTCAGGGTCTGACAACAAGTCAGGTGCAAGAACTGGACTGGCAGCATTGAAATGTCTTAATCATTACATTACTTTACTTGCATATTACATCTATTATAAATAAACCAAAAATGTAAATGAGTGGCCTCCCAAGCAGTCTGCTCACTTAATCATTAACAAACTAATTTCATTACAAATACAAGGATCTGGCAAGCAGTCGTTTTTACCATAAAAAAGGATGGCTACAATCTATTTTTTGTGTTTAAAAAAAAAAAACTCAAGTTGTATATATTCTGGCTATTTTGATTTAGAGAATGATTGTACAGTCTGTGGCAATCTTATACAGTTTTTTTAATACATTTTTTCATGAATAAACATAAAAGCAAGGTATACATACTATACGGCTTCAGGTCTATAGCAATAAAT
The DNA here is from genome assembly GCF_016835505.1 of Polypterus senegalus. NCBI lineage: Eukaryota > Metazoa > Chordata > Cladistia > Polypteriformes > Polypteridae > Polypterus > Polypterus senegalus. The sequence goes on from NC_053164.1 coordinate 76,778,929, forward strand.
ACATCCATTGAAGAAACACTGAATGTTTCATAGTTATAGTTTGGAAAAAAAAAATTGCTTTTAACACATTTAACAAATTTTGTTAAAGTTTGTGTTTAGAGGGTATATTTTCTACCATACCCAAGGATATGTACTTCTAACCCAAAAAAAAAAAAAAATCCAGCCGGACATATACTTTCTGAATCACATATAATAGGATGTGAAGATGAAAACTGGCAGCTAATCTTTGATGAAAAATAATTGCCAGCGTACTGTGTTTCGATCCAATGAGCACAAGCAATTACAAACAAACGTTACATCTGAATTTTATCCATCAGTAAAAAATAAAATCTCAAATGGAACAAAGGGTAGGAAGTTCATCTAATTTAAGATATTTTTGTGTTATTACCTCTTTCACCTACTGATACTCCATATTAATTATTTAATCTTTTTCTGAAAAACACCATAGGGTACTAACTGTAATATTTAAACTGTGCTGCTGAACAACCTCAACAATTAAAATGTTTTTCTTTATGTTGTATTAGAACACCCCAATTGGTTAAAAACAAATTTCAATGAAACAGGCAGGTGCATTGCAAAAGCAAATCAGGAACTACAGCACCTTGATTAAATCAAAATGTTTAGGAAGTCTACCTTGTGCTTTTAATCAATCAGTTATGACAAGTATCCAACTGCAGACTTCACCGCTCCCAGTGTTGGATACTCCGAGGTGAAGACTGCCAGTGGCTCCTATGAAAAATATTAGAAGTTGTCATCCAGGAAAATGAAATCTGATGGCTCTCAAGCAGGGTCTGTGGTACTGCAAAGGATGTACGCTTAAGGTATTTAAATGAAAAAAAAAAAAATCAAGTACATATGAGTGTTATCCAAAAAATAAAACTACTGAAGAAATGAAGAGTCTGCTTAGCTCAGATCAGACAGCTGCATTATAGTATGGTCTCTATACAAAAACAAAGGATGATAAAGCGCATTAGTTTCTTTCCACCTGCACCTTTAATTAAGCCACTATCTGCATTTTAAGGAGTTGTGCTATGGTATACTCCTGAGGATGAAGAGGCACTCTGTTAAGAAGATACCCTTTCCCTCCGCATTCAAAAGATCATTTATTTACTCATTCTCCAATCCTCCCCCCACCTCTTCTTCATTCCACTGTGCATTGGTGGAGTCTCTCTCTCTCTCTCTCGCTCACTCTCTCTCCACCCCATCCTTCTCGCTCACTCTCCCTACCTCCCGCCCTCTCTTTTCTTCTCCACTGCGATCCGCTACATAGTGTTTCAGATCTGCAAGTAAAATTGCAGTTGTACCCCTCTCCGTCTACACCTTGGAATTAAAACAGCTTACAAATAATAATGGATACAGCTTGAAGATGGAAGACTAAATGGCAGCTGTAGGATTGATTTGCAGTTAAAAGGTTCCTTTTGCTTTTCAAGCCTCCTCTAGAGCTGCATGCAAAACAAATACTGTTATTAAAGGATTCTTGCTTTACGTCGATCCAGCCGATTGCTTCTGGCTCTGGTTTGATGCTGAGCTCTATCACCTTGGGATCTCTTATGCATTTACAAGTAAAAGAATTTAAAAACCAAAAAAAGGATGCTGCTACTTCATGAGAAGTGGGTCATGGATCAGAGAAGATGATTAAGAGAGGAAAAAAGAGCCTGTAAAAGAGGAGCCTAGTTATTTTTAAATGTCCCTCTTCTTTCAAACCCTGAATGACACAGACATATTAATAAAACTACTTGGAAGCCTGCATTTTACATGGAAAAAATTTCAAGAGTTGCTTTTGCCTGGTGTAAATGAGTCGATTTTACAATACTAACAGAGGGACAAAATGGATAAAACTCTCTTCCTCCTTGCTTTGCAGGTTACGGTTTTAAAAGGATTAAGACAAACTCTCTTATACATTCTGCTGTGGGCTTAGAAATTATGAGTTCAACTGTTCAACTGGAGGTACAGCTTCTCCGTTTTCTTTTAAACTAAAAATCTGACCGGCCTTCCCCGATAACTCCCAGACGAATGAATTGGACACATTGCTCAGTGCCAGACTGATTTCTGCCTGGAAGATTAGCGGAGGTACAAACTACGCAGCATGCTGAGAAAGCACTGCACAAAAAAGAGAGAGAAGAATGATCTTTTGATGCCATCTACAGCTCCGAGAAAGAAACCCTGCTGTTTGGCAGACAGAAGGAGAGGTGGCAAAGAAGGCTGCTGGAATTTGGCTTCAAAACATTTTTGGGTGTTTTTGCAGCATCTACAGCCAAAATAGTCTCATGGAGTGGCAGGGTGGAGGGCAAAAGATTGTGCAAAACACAGAGAGAAAATGGAATTGTTTCAGAGGATAAAGATTGAGCAGGGAGTGGAGATCGGCTTGGCAAGCTCCCGGAGTACTATAGCTCACCAAATGCACCTACCAGAGTAGCACTGCTAAACAGAGGGGTCAGGCTCTGCACAGCATCCAACACTTCAACAGACAAGGACCACCAGAAAAGAAGAAACCCCAATGTGTAAAGCAGAAAAAAAAGAGATATAGATATTTTGAGCTTTTTCATCATAAGGGGTGGGTGGCTGTGGGGGTGTAAACTGAATGCCAAGGAAATAACAGCATAGCAATCATGCGCTGCAAACCTCAAAGCAAGAGTATGGATTAAAATTAACACCTTCATCTCCCAGCATTTGGAAAGTGGAGTACTTAAAGTGAACTCTACCATGAAAAGGGTGATTGCCCGCTTGGCACTGACAGACTAAAAGGTAATATATTTTAATTGTATAAAACAATTTGAAAAAATAAAGAAACCACCTACAGCTGCTCTAGGTGACCACTTTGCTATGTGTTGGCTTTCTGGTTTATGTGCTGAAGGACATGAGACAGCAGAAAGATTTTTGCTCATACATTTATTTCCCATTAAGCATTATTACACAGAATGAAAGTAGTTCTTCACGGAATTATTCTTAAAGGTTTTCTACTAAACATCTGAGTCTCATAGGACATTGCAATGCCTATATATATATATATATATATATATATATATATATATATATATAAATAAATAAATAAATAGTTGCACTGCTATAGATTTAACCTATGGAGAGTAAAAAGGAACTACTTTTACATTCCTTCTCTCCAGGGCGAGTGCAAGAGACCTCCAACCACCAGCCTGGGAATTTTTGTCTGAACATAGATAGCAGAACAATCTCTACAACAGAAGCAGCTCCTTATATTTGGGGGGGTTGGGGTTGGTTAATGTTTTGAAGTTTAATGCTAAGACTCAAACTTGAAAGTTTTTTTTTTTTTTGCTGAAAACAGGATATCCCCACTGCCCAACAGTAACCCCCTGCCCACTTTCTCACTCTTAAATCCATCAACCTCTGAGAAGTCAATAAGTGTTAGGTTCTAATTCTTACAGTGTAGAAAATTATCAACATAATTAATGTTAGATGTCTTTAAAAGGATTTGCAAATTATAAAACCATTACAACAGGCATTATAATGAGAATTATAAACGAGTAACCCAAATATAAATTAAACACTGAGGTCTAACATTATAATTTAAAATGATGCATATGCATACTATTTAGGTTATCATCTTCTTGGAGGTGCACTGGTAATTCTGAGATGCACTACAGATTAATAGTAAAACACTTTAAAAGGCAAAATGGCTGTATTTGAAGGGACAAAAATGTACATCTGCATAATTTACTACTACTGAAAAGAGTAACAGATACCCATATCCAGTATCTAGGAACAGCTTATTTGGGTTGCAAATAAATAAACAAAATATATTTCTAAAAGGCCCCATTTAATTAAAACATCTAACTTTGTGTAAGGATTCCTTTAACAGATCGTTGCTAGGTTAACTGGCATATTAGTGATAGAAAGCCGGGATCTTCTGAAAGCAGCAGATGTCTTTTTTTAAATATTTATGCATATGGTTGTACTGACTAGAAGAAATTATCTGAAAAATGGAAGGATTAAAGTAATAAGACTATATTAATGAGAAAGCAATTAGATCTTCCTACAGGGAGTTATAGGGTAAATGGATCCATTTAAGGCAGCTTAAGTAAAATTAAATATGTAGGGATATGGACCATCAGTAACACCACAACTAGGACAACAGAAAAGAAAAATAAATTCAACATATCTTGTAATTACAAGAACATTCATTTTATGAATTGTAATTTAAAGCATATAAAACCTAAATTAAGAGTGAATTTACACTAAAGGAAAAAGGAAGTACAGTTAGACCAGGAGACGGTCCAGAGGTGTCAATGGATATTTAGTTTTAAAGCTTGCTAGTACACAATACAGAATAAGGAGTTAATGGGAGGCACAGACAGTGATCGAAATGTATTTTGTTCTCATTTATAGCAGCAGGAATCAAGGATGACCCCATACCAGGGGTGCGGTATGATGCTTCTAGGGGATGAAATATGATAACACTATGTGCATTCACTTCATTGCTTGAAGAGGATGCATGATAAATTGAGATAAGAGATGTTCAGTTCTTTAATGCTTCAGGTTTATCTGATCAAGGTATCCTGTAACCAGAAGCTATAATATATAATAATATAATTTGTTAATAATTCCCCATTAACCTTCCAGTAATTTTTAGATCTCAGTTCTGCACAGTAAAATAAAAATTAGCATATAAAATGCCTACACAATTGATACTGTAGATGTATTCCCCAATACTTACTTTACTCAAATCACCTGCCATCATTGGAGTGTAAAAGGCGTTAAAATAAAAATTATACATGAAAGAGAGAAAGATATGGGGGAGGTTGACCACTTGCCAGCACAGGGGATAACAAGGGCTATCAATGCTATGACTGCCACCATGGCAAAAACAAACACACACTGCATAGCAACCTGAATGTGGCAAATCTCTCTAACCCGCTTTTTCCTTTAATCCATTATTTTCAATCCCTGAAGCTAAATACTGTATGGGAATTTTAGCTTATAACGAAAAGGTGGAATTGACAATATTAATAAGGCACCAAGAGAAACACCTAAAACATAAGAAAAGAAGGTGCATTGCAAATGTACCACACTTACATCATGTATGAAACACCACATAAGACAGTCAAATTAAACCAATAAATGGCCTTAACCTAAATCTCCACTGACTTGTACTAAATACATGCATTGGCTTTTAAATCAATGCTGTAATTTGAATAAACAGAGGAAAATGTATTTAGCATGGTACTTAGTGACAATAACAGTGTAATTCCACATCCAACCCAAACTAGTAAATTATAACAAAGATCTATAAACTAACCAATACATTTTATAGCTGCAATGTAAAAAGATGCCATTTTTAACACTATCTTGATAGGATTAGGCACTTCACATTTAATTCTGGTACTTTTAAATGGATCCACAAATGTATGTGCAAAGAAAGTTACAGCAGACAGAACCAACACATATGTACAAATGGAGGATGGAGCAAAGCTAATATCCTATCAAATCTAGTTATTTCAGTGACCACTTCAAGTAAAACCAAAACTGACATACACCAAGTCTACCTCAACCAAACAACAGGGGCAAAAAATAAATAAAGTATTAGGAATATTACAAATTAATGACTAAATATGTTTCACAAATTAAACGGACAACTAAAAAGTTAAATATGAAAAAACAATTAGGATATTCAGGGCTTTGCAGTCTGCTGGAGAAAACAGAAGCATTAAAAATGTGATATCATGAGTTTGAAATACAAATGGTATGAATGCTACACGCTTTAAATGATATGGCTGTACAATACTTGAGACATTGTCATATTTCCTTGGTGCAAGTTTGTGTTCTAAGCATAAATGCCGTTTCCTTTGTGGTTGCTATGCTTCACCTAAAACTAAAGGACAGCAGTTGTTTTTTTGAAGTTTATCTAGTTGAAGAGCAATAGTTGAGGATGCGTCTTCTAGTTTTAGTAACCAAGTTACAATTGTTCTTGCGACTATGCTACTAACTTTTTGAGCTATTGTTTGAAATTATTTGAAAGGATAGAGAATTCTATGCCAATTCAGGAAGCAGCTGCAGAAAGGCTTAAATGCATATTTGCTGATACAGGAGCCAACCATTTCATAGAGATCAGCTTAATGCATGCTTATTTTAAATGAAGATGTCCTCACTTTTGGAAGGGTGGGTAATGAAGCTCAAGTAGAAGCAAAATAAAATAAGGAAAATGCACAGAGGAATTTTACTTAAATTATGAGACAGTGATGAATTTAAAAAATTTTTATATATATGCATGTAGCCTCTACTAAACTAACTAAAAATATTCTCATCTCAGAGCTGCAGTGAAATGATAACTAATACGCATTCAACGCAAAATCTCTTCATCTGATGAGTGTTTAAACCATTTCTTAGTGAAAGGGGGATGCATTCTATTTTTTATTCAGAGGCCCTGTTTAACGGCCTGAAAAAGCAGCGATGTAATCCCTCAGCAGCACATCAGATCTCCTCATGGTTTTTACTCCCAGTAGAAGCATGTGAAGTTTGAACTCCCCTGTACTGCACAGCTAGAGAATATCTAATCAGTTAAATTGCATCACACTGATAAAGAGGCAGTCTTAAGAGAAAGCTGAAAACACTTCCTGCCTGGTAACATTTCATTTATGCCTCACAAACACAACTATACACCTATATATGGACATATGCACAAAATGCTTTCAAGATATGCTCTGTGTTCGGTTTATAGAATAGCTGAATGTGCACACACAAATAGAACACACCAAATCATTAATGCATTTCTCTCACCAAGCAGTAGAGGTGTTAGGTGTATAATCAGTAATGCTGACTAGATATGTATGGACTGCACTAAACCTCACTGAACGCAATTACAAATAATGGCTTTTAACGGCAGTAAAGATTTTCAACAAACTGAATACGAATGTTAACTTTTTAAATATACTGTATATAGCGTGTAAATGCTCAGAACTACTACTAGTATTGACCTTGCACCTTGACTAGAGCAGATTGGAAGTGAAAGCTTATATATTTTTGGTTACTTGCAGTAAATTCTACTTAATTTTTCTGTGCTTAAACTCCATCCTTATTCTGTGGACTCGCCTTACCCATTATCTTTTATATAAACAAAAATTGGATCAAACTCTCACTATATAAACTATAAAGCCAAAACACTTCAATGCAATGCTTTGATGAATTTCCGTGTTTGTCATTTTTGTAATGTATATCTATAGAATTATGTCCCTCTTAACTGCACAGGTTTTTTAACAAAGTGAATGTTTAAAAGATGAGCCCTGCTGTTTCAGAACCGCTAAAATAAAATATTTTCATTACCATGTTGATAATGATGGGTGACAGAGAATGGAGATGTGAGTAAATAGAGTGCTAGCCTGTGCAGCTTGGCAAGGTGACTGGGAGCCTTGTTTATTATGCATATTAAATAACAGTGTGCCTGCACACCTAAATTATATCTTCATGTACACTCTGTAAACTCAACAATAATTAACATGAACATTTTTGCGTAGAGAAAACCAACAATGTGTAATTGCATCTTGTGTTAATTACATTGAAACCTATTTGTGAACAAAAAGGAAATAGCAATTCAATTAAAACAAAAAAGGATGCAGGATTGTATTTAAACTCTTAGAAGCTTTAAGAGACAAGCACCCCACAGAGACGTAATTACCAGTTAGGCTTTTTGGGTCTGTTTGCTATTTTGGAATGCTTGTTTAAGACACTGCTTGGGGAGCAGCTTTCATACTTTGTGTGTACAGCTCAGTCTGTGGTTCCCTATAAATTGTTTGATAGAGTGCAGAAGGCAACAACAGCACTGGAGATAGGCTTGCATTCTGAACACATTCTGTATGCACACCACCAGAACAACTATCTTTCCATGCTGTGCAGAATATGAAATCTCAAGACATATAACAACAAATCCAGTATTTGCTCATTCTTTCAGCATATATAGCTGATAGAGAGAAGAAAATGGCATAGAAAGTAGAAATGTCCAGCGAAATATTATTCACTGTATTAGCAATGACATAGTAGAAACGTAATCTCAATTTAGGCCAAACAGCAGACATCAGAGCAGTTTTGCAACTCTAGAGGACTGAGAAGTGACCAAGGCCTTGTTTAAAGCTTCAGTACCTGGCATTTCCTGACAAAGCAATCAAGAGCTACCACTTCTAAAGAACTGGACAACCATCAACCGAAGGCACTCAAGACTCACAGAGGGTCAACCAAGAGTAATGAAGTGCAGGGATAGTTGCCCTAAGAACTAATCTGTTAAATATTAACAAGATAAAAGCATTGCCTACTGTACAAAACACAGGTTCTGTTGCTTAACCCTATGCATAAACACTCACCCAACGTCCCTTATTTCTCATACATTTTTGCTGCTTTGCATTCTTTACTGGAAAAACAAGCAACAAACCGACTGTAGATTTTGTACTATCAAAATTCTCTGTGCCGAAATCCCAGTTTATTTGTGTTGTCCCTGGAAGGAATAGCCAGCAAATCTCCATATCACATCCTAGGAGTAACTGTCTCAACATGAAAATATACACTCCATGGCAAATAAGTACATATCCTATAATATTCTAAGCAGGGTCACAGTGGGCTGGAGCCAGTTGCAGCAAGCATAAGGTGAAAAGCAGGAACAAACCCTGGAAAGGGCATGCACGAGGTGGAAGGAAAAAAAAAAATCTCCACATTACAAGAGATGAAAACTTTATCCTTTTAAATGGTACATAAGATGGAGTCATAAGGAGTCTCATTTCCAAGAAAATAAAGAAAATTTGCAAACTAACAGTTATACAAAATCGTCAAGAAGGAACTGCATACCCACTTGGACTCCTAATACAAGCAAAAAGGCAAACAAAATGGGTATAAATATTTTTCTATTGCATTTACTCTGCAACATATCTCAAGCATAGCCAAAACCCCAAAAATTCACATTATAGTTAAAAGAAAATGCAGAGAAAGACAAAACTGTAAAATATACTATACAGATCAAACAAAACAGTACATGAAATTTATTTACAGATTTAACAGTAATAGTACTGTTACATGTAGAGGCTGATTTTCCATGGCACCATAAATACTTCAGTCTTGGAGTTTTTTTAGCATCATGATAATCATGCATGTATTAAAATACACAACTTAATTTAATTGATACACAAAACAATAAGCAGATGAGGAGATTAGGTTGAAATCATTATTTATATATTGCTAATTATATGTTATTTACTGCAGTCACAAACAAGCCAGAACATATTACGGGGTACTAAAGTATAATCATAACTCCAAATGAGGACCAGCCTTAATCTACTTTCAAAACTGTTCACATTTCACAAAATTTGAGTTGCACCTCCCGCTTGTTGGTCATTTTCTTGGTTTATACCTACATAATTTTACAAGAAAACTATACTTTCTGGCTCAGCTTGACTCAAGCATGAACAGGCCATTATAAAGCAAATCTTAAAGAAAAAGTTAGTTCATAAAGTCCCATACAAACTCTGAAATGCAAGCAAATGATATATCAAATTCTTATACAACAAAAAATGTGATTGAAAACCATGCTTAAATAAATACAGTCCATGATCTACCCCGCTGAATTGAAAATCTACTATAGATTGGGCAGGCAACATAACGGTCATTAGTAAAGCTATGCCATAACTTAATGGTAACAGACTAACATGTTGAATGCTGTTATAATATTAATTACTAGTTTTTGCAATGTATTGTACTGATAAACATGTTTATCATGTGACATCTTTTGGAATGACAGAGACAACCACTGAACAGACATGGTAAAATATCTCAGCTTTACTAAAGTGATCTAGAAATGTCACCACTAGAAATTCTTATTTACTTATTTGTATATTTTTCCAATGCAATAAAACCACCCCATAGGTTGAAGTTAAAAAGGCAGCTTGGAAATGAATTTGCATAATTTCCCTACAAAGGAAGAAAAGCAGAATAGCATAAATTTGAAAATAAAAAATGACAGTATTCCAAGTGAAGGGGTGTCACAGGTTCGGACTTAAACAAAGCATCACAGATACTGTATATATGCTATACAAGGACTAAAGAATTCAAGCCAGTCCTAGTAAGAAATATACAAATAATGCCTAACTACTATTATTGTTCAGCATAATCCCTGTAATTATTAATACAGGAAAATGTTCAGAAGGCTTTTGCTTCCCAAAATGTTTGGTCTTCCTTGTGCAACATCTATTCTGCTGTCAAACTGGCATTATTGGCATAACATACTCCATGGAGATAGCCCTTTAGATTGGTGCTCAATAGTAGTCACATAGAACTAGACCTGGAAAAAGGGTGGGTGGAGAAAAAAAAATAAATAAAAAAAATTTTGAACTGCAGCTTTCACAAACCTATACAGCATAATCAAGGCCATGATTCGAAAGCAAATAAAGGATGGTTGCCAGTTTATCCTGCTTGTACATCCTAACTGCCGTAAACGGCAAAGCAATTTAGTGTAATATTTACTTTTTATGTGGACCTTTTGTGGCGTGTAGACAATAAGAAATATATGATTAACGTTTAAAAAAAAAAATCATAAGCTTGTCAGAATAGGCATAGACCCTGAATTTTAAATAAAAAAGTATATTTCCATTAGTTTAACTGCTGTTGATACTCTAATTTATAGTGGTAAGTCCATTTATAACCCCTTCATATAAAGTGCTTCTTAAATTATTCCTAGTGAAATTCATTAGGCCTAGTTTTCCTTAAAAGACCTCATCCAATGTTTCCTTTCAGGAAACCAATATTATGGAACCCTATGAGCCTAAACATTACTCATGAATTCAGCTGACCCATACTAGCATGCATACCGTCACATATTCACCATTATGATTTACTCCACTGTAGAAACATTTTCTTCCACCATCTATGTCAGAAGCCAGTCAGACCTTGTGTCATCTTTGAGAAACTTCAAGGCAGAACAAATTTCTGTAGCCTCTCTCTTAAGTGCAGCATATAAAGGGACTGGCCCAGGTACATGCTGACTAGGTTAGAATGAACCAAACATGTAAATTTAATATTAAACATTCAATGAACACACAATACTTGATTTTATGGTTTTTGGCATTTGTTTTACCCTTAAATGTGCTTGAGTGCTCCATGCATGTGCTTAAACACTAAATGTGTTACAGTGCTTAGAGTCTACATTTTGTAAAGAAAATTATAGAAAAAGTAGTTAAATTAACTTTGTTTCTGAAATAAGAAATTTCTCCAAAAAACTACTAATGCTAGAAACATGTACTTCAAATATTTTAGTGCAAAGGAGTTAAACTTTCTCCATTTTGTATAAAAAAAAAATACAAGAACACACACAACTTACAATATTTTTAATATATTTTCCAGTTTGAGGCTAAAAATTTTAATTATCCCTCATGCAGCAAGCACATGAAAAGTATAATTAATGATTTTCAATGTATTGCAAGTAGTTAAGCTAGATACATTAAATACACATAGTATGTCTGAGTATGAATTAGGAAAAGCGCAAATAAGAATATTGATGTACATTTGACATATGGAAAATAAAGCTATTCATCCCTAGTATGAAGTTAGGCATCCAAAAAATTCACATGGTGGCTCTTAAAATACATTATGAATGCTTTATCTGTTAAAGCCAAGCACCAGGGGCCTTCTGTATAAAACAGTGGATATACACAAAAATCTTACATATGCCCATTGTGTTCACATGTTCACATCGCAATGTGTAAAAACTAAAGTCAGTGCAAAGCCACACACATTCTCACGGCAGTTGACCCCCACCTTTTGCAAACTGGCGGTCACCCACCATCAAAGCAGTGCTACTGTTCCTGTGTGGTTTCCCTTTCTTTTTTAGATTCACATCCATGACACTGGCTTTATCAAATACACTTAAATTAACCGCATATTGTTTATAAATTTAAGGCACCCGATTGTAATCAACCTGCAACAATAGAATGGCCAAGCTATTCCAAATACCATAGCCGCTTTAGTGCGGTTATTCTCAGTGCACCACAAGGAGTATTTTAACTCACAGTATCAGAGTGTGGAATCAGAGCTATACAGCAGCTGATAGGAAATCTCTATGGTGTGTTGTGTTGAGAGCACAGAGGATTATTGGGATACAGCTTCCAGCTCTGGAGGACATTTATAGCACATTGGATTCCACTCAGCCATGTGCACAATCTATTTGAACTTCTCCCACCCGGCAAATAATTCAGTGCCTTTCCTGCACGGACCTCAAGGCTCAGAAACCGTTCCATCCCAAGAGCTTTAAACGCATTCAATCAGTTCATCAAGTGCTCCCGGCAGAACTGTTTGTCCTTATAATTACCACACTATAAACTTGTACTACAAATGACATATTGAACAACCTGAGCCACTTCATGAACCGTTTGCACTATCTGCACTATGTACATGTATATTGTACTTATGCTTTCATAATGTATATTTTTCAGTTTTTTTAATATTTTATCATTTTATAGGAAAATAAGTTTATGGAGGATTTGCAAATTGAATCACATTGTACCATACAATGACAAAGGAATTCAATTCAATTCAATAGAAGAGAGCACGTATTTTCAGATGATCATGACTGGCTTCTAAGTCTACTTAGATTTCCAAATGCTATCCTCTTAGAGTTGTGAGCTGTTACAATACTAGGATGTATACTTGATATTTTTAAGATGAAATGCATTAAAGTATGCATGTTACATTATACAAATGAATTGTTACCTTAACTTAAATAATGTATACTGTTAAAAATTAAACACTTGTGGGCACGGGGTCACAGCAGTAGTGATGAACTAGTGCACTATCCAGGGATTGTTCCTGCCTCCCACTTTATGCTTGTTGGTACTGGTGCAACCCTAGATGGATAGAAAAATTAAACATGTATTACCAAGATTTTTCAATGTTCCTTAAAAATTTAGAAGAATCGACATTCTAAGCTTACAACTTGTTTGACATTTATATCTGAGCTTATTGTGTGGTGAATGGTTATGTGGAGAAAGAAACTGGAAGAAAAGGAATTGGGGGTTGAAACGTTTCACAGACAGAACTGTTTCAATAAATTATTTCATCGAGGGTCAAGCATGTCCCAGCAAGCATGTTGCGGGAGGCAGGAACAATCCCTGGATGGAGTGCCAGCTCATTACTATCACTGTGCCCCCGTGCCCCCATGTTTAATACATGCTTTAATGCAATTTATCATGAAAATGATAAAGTATACATCACAGTATTCTAAAATATTCAGAGAGCTGTAATATAATCATGAATGTAATGTATTCTGTGTGGAGATCAGGGTCTGTATGCTCCGTGTACGAAAAAGACTGTTTAAGAAGCACGCAGTGTTTTACATACACAGAATAAGAAGCATTTAACATGCTACTGCACTTACGATGGGATTTGAGAAACTCTTTTAAACATTGATTTTTAGATGAAATTTACCATGGTCTACTTTAATGAAAAAAATAAACTACAAGATTAATGTGGAAATTTTGAACCTTTTTACTTTACTGTGTCCCTGTTTTTTTTTCTTTTCTCTGTACTCTAATACGCTTCTGTAGAATACTCAGACAGTCGGCTACGACTCACCTTTTCACAGAGACTTGATATTTGACCATTTTTTCTGTTATTTCTGGCACTGTGCCACTTTCTGAACTTGAGGGTCTCTCCCACTCTGCATCACTCACTCAATCAACTTCCTTTTGTTGTTTATTTCACTGCTTAAGCCAACAAATACTGTATTTACGCATGTACTATGCGCACATTTTCTTCCTGAAAATTCGCATTAGAAAATCAGGTGCGCGTCATACACAAGGAAATGTAATTCTAACACGTTTACTTCTTCTGCTTGGGCTCGCTCGCTCGCCCTCTCTCTCTCTCTCTCTCACTTGCTCTTGTTTTTTAATCAGTTTGGCGTCATCATTCAGCATGGATAGTAGCAAGCATTTATGCTCCTTCACGGCAGGAGAGAAACTAAAAGTGATTTTGGAAGCAGAGAAGATAGGAAATCGGGCAGCAGGTCGCAAGTATGGTGTTCCAGAGTCATGTGTTCGAGATTAGCGATGAAAGAAAGAAAAACTTTCGTCATGCAACCAAAACAGAAGGGCATTTCGCGGAAAACATGCCCTAAACGCTTCCTATACAATCACAACACACGTCGTGCACAGGGCAAATATGATTTTTGTGATTTTCTTTGTAAAAAATAGGGTGCACGTCTTACACAAGGGCGTGAGGTACACGAGTAAAAATGGTAAGTTTTTCCTTGTCTCCACTTCGCATTCGCTGAAATTCTCCTTTTATTCCCCGTGCTTTTTCCACCGTCTTTTCACAAAATGCTGAACTTAAGGGGCTATCTATATTTTATATTCAAAGGGGTATAATTCTGGGAGGAGTCCGGGAAGGGGCAGCAGGTGTGTGCACATACATTACATTTCACACTGACCAGGATTTATGGTGCGGAGGTGCATGGAAATTGGCTTATGCTTGTTTTGGGAGTATGCACATTTCCACTTTTGTCCATACGCCAAGTGCCAATTCTACACACGGCATTATACATGAGGCCCCACAAGTTTAAACATTTGGCTTGCTTGCAGTTAAACTAATCTTTTTGATAAGATGTTAAAAAAAACAAGCAAACTACTTGGCATCTGTACAGATGAACATATAGATTTGCACTGTATAAATTACCAAGGCTTCTGCACAAGCAATCAGTAATGACCTCTGGTACATCTGATATACCACTGTGTCAGTAAGTACCTTTTGCTCTCCGTTATTGAAGTAACTTGACAGACAAGCTACAAATACAATACATCTCTAGTCTACTCATGTGAAAATAATTTACTGGTGCTTTTCTAGTACTAAAATAATTGCATTTCTAATTATTTTTTTACTTAATCTTTGGACATTTTTTTAAATTAACTGCATTAGCTAATCTGAGCAAAGCACGATTAGCACAAATAGGCACATTTGTTATTAAATCAAGCTTATTATGATCAATATAGCTGCTGCTCCTCATACTCTGAGTACTGCATTTTAAAGCTGCTACATGTGCACTTGCTCATTCACACTTTCTCTCTCTGATTAAAATTAAATCTACAAATTATATATGCAAGAAATGACAATTCATACGTAAAAGTCCAAGAAGCTTAACATGAGGTCACCAAAATTAAGGTTATACTTGCCACAGTAGTTATGATGATGTGTTACTATTACTAATTAGCTTATTTGTACCCTCCCTGTCATTTGTTCTCATACTGTGATGTATTGCAAGGAATGGTCAAGAAATATACACACCATGTTCTTGACCGAAATACAGTTTTTACTTGTTATTACTTGTTCTTAAGCTTGTTATTAAAGCATTTTTAGATTGTGGCAGTGGTTACTGCTGCAGTCTCTGAAATCCACAATTCTAAGTTTCCCCCTGCTCCTCAACCCCCCTACACCACGCCCCCCCAAACCCACAGTTCATCATCTGCATGGAGTTTGCAATCGTCTATCTAGGCACTCTAGTGTCAATTCACACATTCTAAAATAGGTATGTTGATTTGTGGCTTCTATACTGGTCACATGTGAGCGTGAGTGGGAATTTTCACTGCAACAGACTAAGGTACCAGCAGTAATCGACTCCAATATTAACTGGAAAGGCTATGGCTCCCCGCAATGCTGAATTGCATTAAGCAAGGTTTGAGAACATAACATTGATAAATATTTTAGGATTCCTGTACAACAAGAATAAGGCAGTGAAACCTCCTGGGCAATGATTAATAACAGCTCAGAATTTTAAGCTCCTTGTGACTACAAAACACTGCAAAAATGTGATTAACATTACAAAACTCCATGATTTGTGTAATCACAATGCAAGGAGATAAATACAATTACAACTGAATTAAAGTCTTTATAGATAATGTGATCAGAGCAGAATATAATTTTTACTTCAAGGAGAACAGCCAGACTGTGGTTATGATCATCTCTCTCCAACTATTTTCAAATACTGGTTAAATTACAGGGTCAGAGGGAACCAGAGTCTCTCTTAACAAGATTAGTCACAAGTCAGGAACCATATCTGCCAGTCCCTCAAATATGAATATTTTTGGATTATTTTACTATAGGAGTACAGGGAAAATGTACAAACTCCACACAAACACATACAGGGATGGTATTCAGATCAAGATCCTTGGAAGATGAAGCAGCACAACCAACCATTATGCCAAATATTGCTCCTCATTATTTTACTAAGCAAAAAAGGTAATCTATGCATATCCTTTATTACAAAATATCTTTTCTAATATATATTAAAAAAAAGCATCCACTACCTTTAGTCTCTCAATTCATATATATGAAAGAAAAAAGGCCTCTTTAAAACAGAGGAAAGGATAGAAACTGGTTTACAACATTTTGAATGAGCAGAACCACTGTTCACTGAAGTTAATTTTAAGATGAAATGTACATTAATACAAAGAATTATTATTAATGGGTCTTTGACCACCTAATATTGAATGTGAGATCTCTGAAGATAGAAACTCAAAAAACACTGCTGGTAGCAAAGACAGACACTTCATACCAGTTTGTTAAGTAAGAACGTGTTTCATACGTACCTAGATATTTCTTAAAGCACAGTGAATGGCTGATCCTTAAGAGCATAACTGAAAATACGTGGAAGACATTTATGGTTTTCATCTAAGAAGAAACCTCATTCTGTAGCAAATAGTAGCCAAATTATAGATGAACATATTGCATTAATCCATTATGTGTGTTTATCAACAGACCAGGCACAGAAACCACTATGACCAAAGCAGGGAGTTGTGTAGGGAAGGCAAAACAGATAAGGCTAATTTTTTCAGTTGCAGTACACCAACATAATGGTCTCACTTTATTGGTCTAATGAAGGAGTCTGCAGGCTAACTGAACATTTTCTCAGAAACAATTGAATTTCCTCTGCTAACATGGACCAGGTAGATTAATCTTCTCAATTCTCTCCAGACTATAATATTGGTCTTCAGAGCAAACATCTTGGAAATGAGCTTACAGCAAGCAATTAAAACCAAAGATAACCAAAACGTTTCACAAAAGAATGAGCTTTTACGAGTGTTACTAAAAGCAAAATAGTCAGTCATATACATGGAAGTAAAATAATGGATATTAAAAAAAAGTCAGACACAAAACTGAGAGACAGTGTGAAACAAATCCCAGCCACATGTGACAAGATAGAATTGGCCCTGCAGTTCATTGCAGAAATGAAGCTACAAAATTTCCTTGGCACTCAGTCAAAAATGTAAAGCATTTAAGTCATCTGCTAATTTCAAAAACTTAAATCTTATAGATAATTGCTGCTTAAATGAACACTACTCTGAGCTAGTGCTATTTAACATTGTGTAACAGCAGCACTGCAATTCGTTTATAGTAACATTATTTTATCAGCCGTGCAGAAAAGGTCACACATGCAATTTTTACGCAGGTGCTTTATTTTCCAAATTAATCCCCAAAATGCCACTTGATTCATGATAAAAGCATTTTTCAACTAACAGTAAATGTAATAAATATTAACTAATACTATATATTAACATATCTTAAAACACTTACTAGTCATAATATCATTTGAAGATTAAGGGTTTGAATTAGTTCTTAGAATTAAAAACTATAGCTTGTATGAATTTTAATCTTTATGGCAGAATCTAGTCTAGTAAAGCATCTCTGAAATGAGCAAAATGGCTTCAAAGACTTCAACATATACATTTATAAAACCAGAGAATACCAGTAATTCTCATTATTACTGTACCTGCATCTCTGTAACCTTAATGACTGCAAATAAGACCAAATTCAACATACTCTGGTATAAAATTTCAAACCTGTTAATATACAGTTGCTTATTTGGTGCACCTTAATATAAAAATGGCAAGTACAGGAAGGCCTAGACTACTTGTACTCCTTTGTGTGGTACAGAGTGCAACATGAAATACTTATGCAAAGTGGAGTATGTTTTTTATTTTTATTTATTTATTTTTTAAGTTACTTGATTCCCAAAAGACAGGCTACATTTTAAGACTATTCATAAAATACCTTAATACAGTCCACAACCATCAAAGGAATATCTAGGAAATAATGCTATTGTGAATAAAATGTGCCCAGGTTTTGAGGCTTTAAGGCTGTATCATTTCTGAATTTGTCAGTGGACTTAAGGGATGCTTATTTTTATTGCATCCTATTCCCAAGAGCATCAATAAAAGTGGTCTCCTTACTCACACACTCTCTTTAGAATTTATAGTGTTACCATTTTGTATGTTGGTTCCAAAAATGTTAATTCCTCATCTCCACGCCAGAATTTTAAATAAGCTCCTGCTTAATTAATATTTTCAATATTAATCTATTAACTACAAATTTCAAAGACTAGCAAGGATCACTTGTGTAATAGTAATTCCATTCCTCCATCACTACTAACAAATCACACCCCTAACTCTGGCTGCTGCTTCTAGTTGAAAAGGTTATCATTATGGGGAAAAAAACGGGTGTAGCCAAAATGAAGTTCAACAAGTCTGGTGGCACAATATTAAGTGCTGCTCCTCTGCAATGTGAGGAGTTCAAATCACTTGCCTAGTCTTCATCCATGTGGAATTTGCACATTCTCTTTGTTCTTGCATGGGTGGCACTACCACATTCCCAAAGACATGTAGGTTAGATTAAGCGATAATTTGAAAGTGGTCCCTGCGCCAATATGAGTAGACGATGCCAAGTATTGGTGCCTGTCTAATACCGTTCCCTTACTTGCACACAGTGTAACTGGGATAGGTTTCTATTCTGACCCTGAAACAATTACTGTCAAATTAAGATGGGACATTCGCCACTTCAATAATGTGAATTTATTCTCTACTATATTATGCTAGATTTAAAGTGAAAACTTTTTATTAATTCCATCCTCGTTAACCTACTCAATTTCTTCTAAATGGCTCAACTCAGGGAATAAGGCAAATTTCAGACCTATAACCTGGATGATCCTCTGGGACAGGGAGCAAACATCCATGTTCTGTGTACTTAATAGGAATTACCAAAATGCATGCACACAAACACAGTACTTTACAGACACTGCTGTTATATATCATGTCCAGAACTGCCCATATTTTTGCTGTATTTCAGCTATTGGAATGTCCTTTTAATATAGTGCATACAATTTAACAAGTGAACTGCTTTCAACATCACATTAAACTTTTCAAAACTGTGACACTATACAATATACTGTATGTTGTATTCCGTTAAAGAAATTTTATTTTTGCAACAGATAATAGAGAGAGGACCTGTGAATTTATGTGTTGCATATGATTTTTATAACAATATTACATTTACCTTGAATCAGAACGCAATTTGAACACTAACTTGAAAATAAATGAAGGAAAAGTAGCTTTTTAAAAACTGTTTGCACAGCTGATGTGCCCTGAATACCAATGCAGTAATACATTTTGCAGATGAGGATTACTGGTTGCCAACACTTCAGTAAAAGCTATAGGAATTTTTTGAATTTAAAATATGACTTTCTTATGGCATGACAGTTGGGTCTCTTGGGTGCTGGCACTGGAGTGTGAAAACCATGAATTTTAAGCAAATCAGTGCAGTGTGAAGCACATATTAATATATTGATCCTACTTGTGCCAGTTTTTTTTCTTTTTAACCTACATATTGTTAAATATACACATACATTATGATATACATATTTATTTCTATGGCGATGGGTCAAGTATGTTCTTCTCCCACTACATTTTTAAATCAATCCATTCAAATTCTTATTCTATTTACTCCACTGAAAAGGGCCACGAGGAACATCACGTTCAAGACTGTAATCTGACATGGATGGAATGGCAATGCATGATACACAAGCGAGTGAATTTATGATATTGGGGAATGTCATGTAGACATGGGGAGAATGTACAAAAATCCAGACAGCGGCTGAGCCAGGAATTAAATTCAGCATCCAGGAACTATGAGACAGCGACATTACCACTGCACCTCCATCCCAGTCTAGACAGGAAAGTCTGTTTTTAAAAATGGTGAGACTCTGCTTTTGCACAAAGTAGAAATACAATTAAAAATAGCAGATCTTTGCTAAAACTCATTTGAACAGTGACATTTAGTCATGCATACATTTACAAATGTTTAAGTTTTCTCTTAAAGAAATCCTTAATGACAGTCATTAAAATCAGAAGATTAACTTTCAAGGTTATAAAATTTATACTAAGTTTACTTGAGTTAAGAAATAAGGTGTGGTTAGGACACGTGAAATGGATACTTGACTTGCATGGGGTGGGGATGTTTGGTAAGTGAAATTACTGTTGTTCAGCAGACCTGTTAGCCTCTTGACTACTAAGGTTCTAATGGAGGCTTACTTGCCTGCTGTGTTTTGCAGGGATTTCTCTTGTCATTGTGGTTGACATTCCTACCTCAGTGACCTAAAGTTGTGTGTGTGGTTGGCATGCTCTTGTTAGCTAAATTTACACGTGCATGATGCTGCTCAAATAGTTTCCAGTGACCTGAACTGGATTCAGTGGATTTATACACAGATAGATGGTATAAAAGGAA
This sequence comes from Polypterus senegalus, assembly GCF_016835505.1. Taxonomy (NCBI): domain Eukaryota; kingdom Metazoa; phylum Chordata; class Cladistia; order Polypteriformes; family Polypteridae; genus Polypterus; species Polypterus senegalus. The sequence goes on from NC_053164.1 coordinate 76,799,473, forward strand.
TTATTTGATAACCACTGCCAATTTGCTTAGTATTGACTTTTTTTTTTTTTTTAATTTGATTTGAGGTCATTGGGGGAAAATCTTGCAAACATGAGTAGAAATCGCAGCTTACTGGCTATAAATCGAGGCTGCTGCAATCCATTAGAGGAAAGATAAATAAAATTCTACTGTGCCAGCTCAGTAGTACATTGTACATAGTAGTATACAGCCATTTAAAGCTTAACAGTGAAAAGCAGACTGACAAATAAAAGAATTAATCGATATAGTTCTTTAGTTTAAAGCAGCAGAAAGCAGGCTTTCTAGCCTTTAAAAGCACATAGGAAATGTAAATTAGCCGTTTTGGATAGTGGGAAATATATTGTATGCCAACCCAACATTCCTACCTTCCTTTTGCTAACTACACATTTCTGTGTAATAAATCTTTCATTTTAACAATGGCTTCAACTTGCCACACTGTATTTTTCAGCACTTTTCTGCAACTAAGTAGTACCCTTTCAGGCTGCCATAAAAAATAAATAAATAAAAGAGATATTGAATTTCTTTCACACCATAGCAGTCATATTAAAATCAATAGCAATGCACATCAAATGCCCATTAAACCTGTCATTGTCTTGAATGGTCCAAATTGGCTTGTGTTACATTCAGCCAAGCATAACTTTGCATAGAAAGGAGGCAGCGTAAAACCACCAATACGAGGCATTAAAAACACCCCTGCTGATAAACATCATGGCCCTAGCAATGCACAGAACTGAACAAGTTGCTCATGACAGTGAAGGGCTTCCCTAAATGAAAATATATGCAAGAAAAGGTCACAGTCTGAAATCTGTCTGGATCCCAATAGCAAGATTAAAAGAAGACCCTAACCTCCCCATGACGGTGGCTGAGGAGACTTTATTCCAGAGCTTTTCTAATCAGTTGCAAAAGGTGACCAGGCTGCACCCAACATGTTTCCTATTTGCAAAGATCTTCAAGGTAATTGTTCTATATATAAAGTTCCCAAATAAAGCCTGAGATCTGATAGCTTTCTTACATACGAAGGAGCAAATTAAACAGATATATTCCAAATTTTGTTTTAATTGAGTGTCTGAGAAGAGGGATTATTGTCAAAGGCATTTCCTATAATGACAATTCCATTGAAGTAAGCTCAATCAAAACCTGCCTCTACTTTATGGCAGCACTCCACATAGTGATATTACTGTTCAGAGACAACAGCATGTTCTGAGTTATACTATAGCTTGTGTTACTGAAGATAACTGGATTTGGAGACTAAATGGCAAGTCTATATTTTGCAGAATTTTATCAGATAAATCCTGCAAAAAGTCAGGTACTACAGTTACTGTAACTGTTCACAGCAAATAGACATGGATACAAAAACACTTCCAAAAATGCTGCAAGTCCCAAGGGTGAGTAGGTCTTCACTGATATTGTAGATTAGGCAGATTCTCTACCCCACACACAGATATTTGGGGCAGGTAGGGTTGCTATCATGCTTAAAGAGATCATGGAGTGTCAGGTATGAGGCCTTTTTAAATTTTCAATTGATAGACTATGTTGTGCTTTTGACTATGCTGGGAAACAATTACTCCCAAGAGATAAATCAAATAAGCCATAAACATAGTGTCACTCATTTATGTATCAACTGTGTGTGTGTATTCTGCCTCTGAGAGAGAAGTGCCTGAAGTGTTTTTGTGTGAAGTGCACTGGTGGTATCTCAAGATGCCCCTGTTTGTCTAGATTGGAGTTTGTGTCAAAAAGGTGTAAACCATAAGCAAATATATGATTAGACAAGATGGCATTTATTTATTCAAATAGACAAACAGAAAATGAAAATCCATTCACACCACCAACTCCCCCAAAAAGCTAAAACCCTGATTATTCTCACTCTCCTTGAGTATCAACTGCACACAACAGCCCCATTGAGAGTATGCTTTTCAGTGATTTTTGCAGGATGCTTAATAAAGTAGACCTTAAATATTCCACTTGCAGCTCGCCACAGACACTTTTACATGGAGCCATTTGAATGTCATGGTACAGACCCAATTTCACAAATAAATGGTAAATCCATGCATCAGCTATAGGAAAATATCAGCTAGAACAAAAAAAACAGCCCTGCTTAAATGGTATGTTGATTCTACACATATTTACCTTCTAATATATTCTTTTAAATGCAATTGGAGATAGGATCAGGAAGGTTAAGCATTTCATCTCAATAAATTAATTATGGTTTGTATGCAAATTAGAAAAGAGGTAGGTGGCATTTCAGTGGCAGCTTATGGTATTTATCTGTCGGATATATCACACTCTGGTTTTAAATATCAACACATAAATAAATGCTACACCATTTATTCCCACTTTGACACAGGTTTAGATATCTTTTTTTCGAATCAAGCTTTTAATAAACATATATGTAATTTATTTAACTTTGTGTTATTTAGTCACCATAATGGCGTTGGTGTGAACTGCATCACATACGTATTTATATTTGCTTTAAAAAGACTCAATTTTTTTCAATTTCCAAACATACTTATTGTAATATACTGCTGCTGAACATGCAATGATGTAAAGTATAGAAAGTAAATAAATATACAAATTCTTAAGACTGTCTGGTCACAGAACATCTTGAAAGTAAAGCAGTCATTATAGAATATTTACTGACCAACTATATCAACCAACATTACCACCAGCAATGAATTGAAAAAGAACCGATTATTTGCTCCTGCTTAATTAATATTTCCTATTTGAGGCTTAATTTGATTTCTCTTCATTTCAGGTCTCAGGACTTCAATGATCATGGAAATCCTGCTTCTGCGTGTTTTACTGGTGGGAAGTTTTGCAGTCATGACAGAGGCCTGCCCATTCCACTGTGTTTGCCAAAACCTGTCAGAATCATTAAGCACGCTCTGTGCCAACAAAGGACTCTTGTTCATCCCACCAAATATTGACAGGCGCACAGTAGAGCTTCGTCTTGCTGACAACTTTATTAGAGTGGTGGAGCCACAAGACTTTACCAATATGACTGGTCTAGTGGATCTAACTTTGTCCAGGAACACAATTCACGACATTCAGCCCTTTGCATTTGGGGATCTAGAGAGCCTTAGATCACTACATCTTGACACTAACAGACTGACTGAAATTCATGATGAGGATTTCAGAGGGATGCTAAACCTTCAGCACCTTATTATTAATAATAATCAGTTAGTAAATGTTTCAGCATTAGCTTTTGATGATTTCTTGCTCACTCTAGAAGATTTGGATTTATCTTATAACAACCTTCAGAAAGTTCCTTGGGAGGCAATCCAAAATATGGTCAACCTTCATTCACTTAACCTAGATCACAACCTAATAGACTTTGTCATGGAAGGATCTTTTGCTGAGCTTTACAAACTTGCTCGGTTAGACATGACCTCTAACAGGCTACAGACTCTACCTCCAGATCCTTTGTTTGCCAGATCTCAGACAGGTGTGATAAGCCCTACTCCCTACAGCTCTATCATTACACTCAATTTTGGTGGCAACCCACTACACTGTAATTGTGAATTGCTCTGGCTTCGAAGACTGGTTCGAGAGGATGATATGGAGACTTGTGCTTCACCCTTACATCTGGCAGGTCGCTACTTTTGGTCTATACCAGAAGAAGAGTTTACATGTGAGCCACCTCTTATTACAAGACACACTCATAAGCTTTGGATACTGGAAGGTCAAAGGGCTACCCTTAGGTGTCGAGCAATAGGTGACCCAGAGCCTATGATTCACTGGGTATCACCAGATGATAAAATCATTTCCAACTCATCTCGAACAGCCTCTTACAGAAATGGCACCTTGGACATTTTGGTGACGACAGTACGAGATGATGGAGCCTACACTTGCATTGCTATCAATGCAGCTGGGGAATCTACAGCTTTGGTGGATTTAAAAATTATTCCCCTTCCTCACCGGAGCAATGGTACTATTCACATTGTACATCAGGACCCAGGATCCAGTGATATTACAACTTCGGCAAAAACGGGAGGGAACAGCACCGAGGGAAGCAGCAGAACTCAAGAGAGGTTGGTTCGGATAACAGATGTGACGGCCACATCTGCAGTTGTTCGATGGCTAATTGGGAAATCTTCCTATACTGTTTGGATGTATCAAATACAGTACAACTGCACAGTTGATGAAACTCTAGTGTACAGGTAAGACAATTTTATTGGATAATATCAGTTGACAAATAGAGTTGGATGTGTCAATTAAGTTTGCTGCAGGGATTTGCTACTGAGGATAAAAGATAACCATTTTAATGATTAATACATGCACATATTCCAACCCACCAAGGTCAATGTATAGCCCTCAACACATCTACTTCTAGTGCATGAATAAGTCAAAAAAGGTTTTCAGGAAGTCTACCATTTAACTCATTCTAGGCAAAATTACAATGAACTATTAAAAAATGGCACTGCCTTTGGAAGAAGGAAGAAAAAAAAAAAAAGATTCTTCTCAAAACTATTTAAAATAGGTTTAACAGCAGAAATAAAAAAAGCTAAAAAGACAATCAAAAAAACAAAAGGAAATAAAACAGAAGGAATCATTTGTTCCTTTTATACTTTAATTAAAATGTTGAAAGATCAGTGTTAGGATAAAAAAGCCTCTATGAAAAGACTAGTCTTACAAGACTAGGCGTACATATTATACATCTGGTGACAACCATGAATGGATTAGGCTTAAATGTTTGAGAGAAAAATCAGAATGTTCAGTGGGTGTGAAATTCCAAAACCAACCCATTGCCTCATGAAGGGAGAGTTCACAGCAGGGGTAGGAATTTAAACAACAAATGATGTTCTTCTCATATCACCAAAACCAATAGCAAGTGTATGATAAATTATGGCTGAAAAGTATCCAAAAAAGACCTCAGTTGAACATACATGAGTCGTGTGTGTGGAAAATAAACAACCTATTGATAAGGGAAAAAAACTCTGTTAGAACAGCATGAGTGTTGGCTGCTGAAGTCATCACTGGACTAGTGGTAAAAGTGAACAACACATTGCCACTGGTCATTTCTGGTTTCTGTTGCTCAGTTACAACGATAAAGTTGAGGCAATTGTAAGGCTAGAACAACAGAAAGCTCTGTTAACAAAATGATGAACTCTAAAGAGTACATTCAAGATAAGCAGTGTGTTATCACACCAGGTAAAAAGGATGAAAAGGAGCACCCATTAAGCGAGACCTTTTTACTGCTGATAACGTAGAACCACAGGAGATGTAGATTACTGTAGTCAATCAATTCAAAACAGTACATGTATATAATGATACTGATACTGATACAACAGCACCAGAACCAGGTACCAACTTCTGACATGTCTACATGAATAACTAAAGTTAATACTGCCTAATTGTACATGCCAAACCTACCATACCTGAATATAGTTCCTACCTTACACACACTATGGCACCCCATGTGACCCTGTTTAGAACTAAGCTGATTAAAAAATGGACTGACTTCTCTAAACTCCATTTGCTATTATGACATGTAGTGATGCAATAGCACAAATTACACCAAGATATACAATTTAATCACTAACTCGTGTTAAGCTTTTGATTTGACAACTGCAGTTTCAGCTTAATCCCCCCACCCCCCATGTCAAGTCCTTTACTGTCTCCCCCAAAGTTTTTCCATAAATGTGCACAATACATTAAATATTTCTCTAATATATGAACAGAAAATGGACACTGCAACCCTGAACGTTTAAAATGCACTGGAGGAAATTGGGGGTATGTTTTTTAGAAAGAAACTTTACAGACATAGCCTTTCCAGTGATTATTTTGCTGCTGTGCATTCCCAACATTTTACCAAGTTGTCTCCAAACTTGTATCCTTGTCCTGAGAATTACTTTTGAAGCAGCTAGATTACAAATACCACCCCATGCATACACACCTTAAATAATGAGACAGGGAGGGAGCAAAAGACTGACTAGGCTAAACTTGGCCAAAAAAAGATTTTTTTTTAAGAATTGATAAGATTTTCTCAATTAGCATCTGTACAAATACTGAAAGCCCAGCTGGCAAGAAGCAGTGATAAATGGAGTACAGGACACTCATGCATGGCCATCAGGGTGTGCATTTTGTCACTGCACCAGGCTCACATTAAAAGTACATACCTGTCTTAGCCACAGGCATTATGGTCAGAGAATACTGTCACTCCTGTGAATACCCAGAAGTGGACTTTTTTTGCCCTTAGCTGGGAACATTTGCAGCTTCAAGTCTTCAGTTCATTCCTTTCAATTGTTAAACCACTCCTTTATGAAAACCTCTGCCAATGACTGGGCTTAGAGAACATCTGTTTGAGGCTGAAACACTTTTGAACCATAAATCGTTGGAATGTAAATATGGAGGGGTGTGCTAATGCCAACTATCACTGTAATAAAGTTAGAATAAACTGATAAACCCAAAGGCTGAGGAGCCACTGCAAACTGCATAGAATTGGGTTGAAATTGTGAGTCAAAGTAGACATTTTAGCAAGTTATTCAAAAACCGAAACAATAATTAGTCTACAGTTGGTATACTTGGCAGAGACTCATTCAAAAATTTACATTAATGCAAAATCCATCATCCTTAAATCTGAGCTAATCAAAAGTTCCTTTGAAATGAATTCAATGTTTTGAATTGAATCAATAACATTTTTCATTTTGATTTTAAAAACCTTTGTTATAAAATACAAAGATATACCTCAAACACTAAGCCAAAGATAACAGCAGAAAACTGTTGTCCAATAGTGCAAGATCTAGCGCATCTCAAGGGCTAAACAGAAAAAGGTTTGAAGGTCAGACTAAATGATAAATGGAGCAGAGCAATTTTCTGCAAGCTATACAATAATAATAGGACATAACTAAATGGAGTACAGAACTAAACTGAGACAGCTTGTGTAAAGTCAGACGTCTAATTTTGAAGCAATATGCTGAAAAAAAAAAAAAAGAAACAAAGCCCAGACAAAGCAGTCACATTTTTTATCATGTTCCCTGGACTGCAGATATGATTATAAGAGTGAACTGAAGCCTAATGTAATGAAAATAAATGTGTACATTTTATAAATGGTCATACAGTGTACATCTAATATCACATTAGTTACTTTACAAATGAGTTTGTGATAAAATATCCTACTAATGGAAAAATATAAAATTGTTTCATACATTATATACAAAAGAGAATCTTACTTTTTCAGATTTAAGATCAATGTGTGAATATCACAATACGATTAAAAAGGAGGGAAATTTACAGGTGTCACTGCTGCCTAGACTGCAGTTTGAACTTCAGCAGGAAGATGGTCAAATTTTGACATAATACTGTATTTCAAGCACTTAACATATTTCTTGGAGAAGCCTACAATGGCTTAGACAAAGAATAATGACAATGTGGTGGCTGGTTCATTAGGATGTGAAGTGTTGCTTGTATACACTGTAGCAACTGTTAATGACGCATGTTTTTGAGTAACAAAAAGGTAACACCATCTTAGTCTTCATGTCTGTGCAAGAATAACCAGCTCAGAAACATGCAATACAGTTGGCAAGAGTCACAGCAATATAATGCGGATGACAGGAAAATATACCAATTTAAATATGGGGACAGCAACATAAACAATCTTCCATCATTTAAATGGTATATGTTGGAGATGAACAAAATATATACCTACAGTCTTATTTTGTTTAGTTTAGGGCCATAAACAAATCGAAATGTAAGCATGTTTTCTTACCATGCTGCTTCTGAAACATCTAAAATACTCTAAACTTTAACAGTGCTTCAGAAAAATGTCTCAAGTAAAATTATGGTAATCGGCATCTTTCTCAAAAAATTTGCTACTGCTTACAGGTAGATTTTTACATTTACTTCTTTCATCACATAGCTAGAGTAACAGTATTTAAACATTTGCTCTTCCTATTACAGCAGCAGATGCGGTTATAATTTCACTTTACATTTAATATGTTTTTTGGCAAGGACAGACCAGACCACATTATCCTTAGCAACTTTCCTCCTAGTGAATTTCCAATTTATGCTCTAAGCTTAATCAAGGTAACCATATCATCTTATCCTACAGGATGCCCTAGATCTGCCTCTGGATCTTCTTCCAATAAGCCATTTCTAGAAGATCTCCCATGAGAAGCACATAACATTCCAAACCACGCACACTAAACTGGCTTCCCTCGACTGGAAGCTGCAGCACTTTTAATTGGAGGTCCTTCTGTGAAGCTCAGATCCTCATCTTGCACTGAAAATAAGCCCATGAAACCTGCCTTGCCTCAGTCATATGCACTTGTGATCCATTCTCTTGGTCAAGAAAGGAGAAGTACACTGATTAAATACTTCATTTCCATAACATACACACTTCAATTAACAAGGTTAAACCAAAAACTTAAAAAATAAGTGACTTGTACAAGCTCCACTGATGCAATTTTATTGAAGCTATTAATTCTGATATTTACTTCCTCCTCTAAAATTGTCTGGTTATTTCCCCCCAGTTTATTAAGATGTGCAGCTTTAATTATAATTTAGATTGGGTCACACACCAATACTGCATCTAATGGAGCTTTACAGTTTAAAATGCAATAAAATAAGTGTCTGCATCAGGTGTTCTGAAGAGGAAAATAGGAAAGCAAAGAAATGTTGACATTTTCATTTCTAAAATTAATGTGATTGCATTTGACTAAAAGCATTTACATATCTTGATAGAACTATCAAAAACACTGTTATTCAGACAATTTAGAATTCAACTGAGCTGGGAGAGAATGAAATATAGATTCCAAATGGATAGAAAGGGTTTTTTTTTTTCTCAAAACAAGACTATTTTGTCCTGAACCAAAACAAAGAAGATGCTGAGTAATATCTACATGGTTTGTCTGAACTACTGAGCGATGCCATTAAAGGAATGTCCAGTCAGTTCAATCACAGAGGAGGACAAACAAAAATACACACATATTTTAAGTGCATGACAGGTACTGACTTGTGTGTTACCACTGCATGCTTTTACTTATCACATACACTACAGATAATGTAATAGGAGGCAGCTTCTTGTTTTACTGTTCACTGAATCATTGCTTCACCAAGACGATGTGATAGAAAAAGTAAAGGATCATACTCAAATAAGTAAATGACATTTGAGACCCTAAAGCAGTCAAAACAAAAGTCTGATCCCTAAAGCACAATGAGCTGAAATCAGATGGCAAGTCACCTGTCAAACTGCAAGGTAGGGGCTGAAAGCTTTTCATTTCGCATGGCCTTTAAGGGATGTGCAGATAGACAATTTGAAGAATGTATCTGATGAAGGTGAAGTGCGCTAGGAGCTAACAGAGTTCAACTATGATTAAAGAAAGGGCATGTAATTAAGTGGCTACAATTGCAAGCTCTTAAAGGATTCAAGTATTAGCCTATAGTGCTGATTTGCAAATGCACACACAAAAATGTGATGGAGAAAGTCTGGGTTAAGAAAGACAGATTCTGTCTACTTCATACCAAAAAAAGTAACCAAAATGTTATACCAAGTCTTTGTTTCTCAATAAACAGTGTAAAGGATTCCAGTTTTGTTAAAATGCATTGTAAAATAAGATCACCCATGTCTAAGCCCTCCTTTCCACAGAAGGTTTGTAAGGAGCTAACAGGCAGTACTGTAGAAAACAATGGAGCCAACCATGGAGGTACAGTAAATCCAGGCCATTACCGAGTAAAACATAATTACAGTGCAGGTTCAGTGTTGCCTATCACTGTATTCACTTCCCTGGGATGTTGGAATAGCAAAGACTCAGCAAAAAAACATGAACATGGAGAAAATGCAAAATATACAAACAGTTACTGAAGCTGGAAACAAAGACTGGTTTCTGGAGCTCTGAAGGAGCTGCAACCAACCATTAGCCTACCAGCAAACCAAATGGTCTTTTAAACATAAATACAAACAAAATATATTTACAATTAAATGTAATGTACTCATTTGAAGTCACTTAATGTTTAAATGAAATGTCTAACTGTAGCCTGATATAACAAACATAAAATGCAGCGCAAAATAAACTGCTGTATCACTGATACTTAGAAGATACATAATGCACTGAAACCACTGAAAAGGTAGGCTCATGCTGCACATGGAAGAGGGGGGTTACGGATGAAAATGTGCTTTGATATTTAGAGTGCACAAATCAATAAGAAAAGAGCATCTTGCTGACTATGCAAGTTGCAGGCTGAGCTACTGGATTTCACCCAGGGATCAGCTTACCTTCCACTGTCTTTTTACCCTAGTCCTGCATCATGAATTGACAAATACAAGGACTGTAGCAGCGAAGATTTGCAAGCATGGGTCTCTTGAGGATCATGTCAAGTGGAGCCCACACTCCAATCATTCTTTCAAAAGGAAACAGGAAAGGTTAAGTTATGAGACAAAGGTTTTGTTAAAATAAAAAAAAATAAAAAATTAAACTTTCATTGTGCTCTAATCCACCCCCTTTATAAGCCTGGAGATAAAACTATAAAATCTTACAGTCTGATTAAAGTGTGATGGCAGGCAAGCTGTAGTTACTTACCCCACTGGAACTGTACAAGCCTAATCATTCCCACTATAAACACTGCCTCTGAGTGCACTGCCAGCTGGTGTTTTTTTTCACAAAACTATGCTAAACTAGGCTACATTTTTAATTAGAAAACCAAAAGGGACCAGAATGCACCACACCAAAACATCTTATATTTTTCGAGGTGTCATGTTCTGCTATCTGACTATGGCAAAATCTAAACGGGATTTGTGAAATTAAACATGAGCGTATAACAACCACCAAGAGGAATGCCACATTTACAGGGCTAGTGTTTTTGCTTTGCTACCTCCCCTTCACCAGCCCATCCCCAAAAAAAAAAAAAAATCAAGTAGATTGTGAATTCATATCCACTACAACTGACTCTCAGCGGAGCTCACTAGCATTCCTTGTTGCTATGCAGAATTCTCTCACACACGCCAGCTCAGAGGAAAACACACACACAGAGAAAAAGGTGAGATACTGCAAGAAGGCCAATAGAAAGAGAGCTTTTTTAAATTTTATAACAGTACTAAATGCAGTAGGCTGATGTGAGCAGTGTAGGTATTTTGATTGACAAACCAAGAAGAAACAAAGTGCCACTGCAGGCACAATAACTGGGGAAGCAGCACAATGCACAGTTGTTACATTTTAATTAAAAAATAAGGAAAGACTTGAACCTTTCTGAGCGGACATTGAACCAGCTTGGGTAAGTAGTCTCATTAGTATGTGTCTGTTAAAACACAAACTTGACTTAAGCCTCAGACACACATAGTGCTCCAAGGGAGGGACTAGAAGTCGACAAAGTACTAATGACCATGTTAAAGAAAACTAGTTGGGAGGTGGGATGACAAATTAATTTCAAAGTTTTCTATAACTGTATATTGATGGGACCAATTTCTTCCAGGGAGCAGTCATGCCTCTTAGAAACGTTGTTAAATCACAATTGAAATAAAATAGTGTCTCTACTTAAAAAAAAAAAAAAAAAAAAGTATTTGCAACATCTCCAAAATGGAAGCTACAACCATTTTACAATCAATATAAAGTGCTCTTTCAAGACCAAAAGCACCAATACCATAACATAAAACTGGTACTAGGTCAAGCCACAAGCACGCATAAAGCATGCTAAATCTACAGTCATATATTGCACAGGCGTCCGCTAACTTCAAAGAATCGCCCAGGGGCAAGGGATGTGGTCCTGATGCAGTGGAGGTGTTACTTGGAAAAACTAAAGTTTCTTCCAAAATGTATTGTTTTGGTGCGATTACTACAGACTGACTGTTGTGAGTTATTATCATTGCTATCAGTAACAAGTTAACATAATGCATATTAATTTTTCAATAACAATATTCACTTATGTGGACGCACATGTAAAATGCATTATGGCTCAATGTGTTCATGTAAATGAGCTTTGTTTAAGCAAATGAAAGATGTAATATGAATAATGCACACAAAGCAGTAGTAAACTAGCACACAGAACAAATGTAGCATCCAACAAAAACGGAGGTATCGTGTCAGACATACTAACCTGGTTAAACAGTTGAGTAAAGTAATAGATTTTTCTTGTTAAAGGTATTCATTGACATACATACAAGGCTACATTCTGGCACTGGGGACAAAACAATATGAACATATCTCTAATTATAGGGTAGAGGTCAAATATACTGTACTGCATAAGACACAATATCATCATACATATTTAAGTAAACTGTTTTTCAAATTTGTCATGACTGTAGAGCCAATACCTCATGCGAAAACAATCACTCCTTTGCCACTTTCGTATCGTCTGGTAGTGACTCATCCTGGGAGAGTACAGGCAGACGAGACTCTGCAGGTGAGGAGCCACGTGAACTGAAGGTGCTTAAAATGAGCTGCGACGAACAGCAGAGCAGGATGGATGGTCCGTCTTGGGCCAAGCAAAGGAGACATGGTCACCAGTGTAGTATGAAGACTTGTGAGAACAATGAGCCCCCCTTGACGAAGAGGATGAAAGGCAGACTGACACACTGGCATAAACAGCTATTTAAAAGGTCCTTGAAAGGACTGTTTATGGTAGGAAAAGAGCCTGATCAGCTCCCATTACTAGCCTAGAGATATTGCTCATCCTCTGTCTTCGAGGACTGCTGTCCTCACAAGTCTTCAGACCACACCAGGCCACATTCTTTCCTTTGCTTGCTCCAAGTCAGAACATCCAATCCGCTGTACTGTTCATTGCACTTTTTAATCTTGTGGCGTTTAAGGACCATGACGCACTTGACTTTACGAAAATAAGCACAAAATACAAAACACACACAAGAGTCACTAGTGAACAAGACTGCAACCAAGACATGGATGCCTGATACCATACCAGACTGCCAGAAAAATGTTATAGTAGAGCATTCATGAGAAAACACAAAATATTTAATACAGTACATACATTTATTATTTTTTAGTAAAGCATTTAAGTACACATATGTAATTATTAGTTAGATATGTGCTGTACCCTTATATGACTAGCAGCACAACCTATAGCCGCTACAAATGTGATCGATTGGACATTAAGGTAGCAGAAAGATACTTGCTATGAACCTTGGATGCAAATACAATTGGACATTACTACTGTAGATAGGACATACGTCAATGGATACCAGTACTTATTTTTGACTCGCTTTTAAATTTGGCCCAATTACACCCTCTTGAGACTACAACTGACATATGTGGTGCCAAACATACTTATTTCCTTACCCAGTAAAACTGCTGGATAATACAGATTACCTCCTATATATATTTGCCTCAAAATAGTTTACAGTGGGGCAGGACGGTGAGGTATTGTTTAGTAATAAAGAGTCGATGTCCTCAGTTAGAATTACTCGCCATTTCTGTAGAAATCTTGGGACTCATTGTTTTCCACCCAAATCTTCAAAATGAGTTTTTATTCAATTTGGCAGTCCTAAAATTATGTAACATGTGGGGTTCTGTTTGTTTGTGACACCAAGCCCAGTCATGAACTGGCGCTGTAAAAAATGGTGGCAAAGGCTCAGAGAATAAATTATATTAAGTGGGTTTAAGAAAATTATGTTATGATGTAAATTTCTTTTAGAGTAGCTTTAAGCCATCATGTATTTAAAAAAAATACACCTTTCTTTGTAATATGTTTGACGGAGGATGTATATATGTCTATTAAAATAATATAATTGCTGAGATATTCATTTATATGTCATAGACAATAGCTGAACTTTAATTCATCTTAGTAGAATTAATAATATCCCTTCAATTATTTTCTTTTCCTTCCCTTCTTTTCCCAGGATTTTACCCTCCACAAGCAAAGCATTTGGACTGAAAAACCTGGTATCAGGAGTAGACTACGATTTGTGTGTCCTGGCAATTTTTGATGACATTGTGACTTCTTTGGCAGCAACCAAAGTGGTGGGCTGTGCCCAGTTCACCACCAAAGATGATTATCCACACTGCCACTCACTCCATGCACACTTCTTGGGAGGCACACTAACAATCATTGTTGGAGGAGTAATTGTAGTCACCTTGTTGGTTTTTACAGTTGTCATGATGGTTAAGTACAGAATCTGCAGCAGTGCCAACTCACTGCCAAAAGTGACTGATGTATATTCCCAAACCAATGGCAATCAACTGATGCCAAATGGGATTTTATCACAACGAAATATGGCTCCTCTTCCTAAACCCCCAATTATGGCAGATAAAAAAAGGGCACCATTTTCTTCCGAGCATGATCATATGACCCAATATTATGGAACAAAAATTCAATGCAAGAGGGTCAAGCCTAGGTACAGGAGTGAGCAGCATCACACAATGCCAGCTACAAAATTTGCTCTACCACCATCATCTGCAGAAAACTCACAGGACTACAGCAATGAAAGGTCTGAATGGAAATCCTCTTCCACAAAAGGAGCAACATGGGAGAGGCCCTCTAGTGTTGGGATTCCCAAAACCAAGCGTAGCTGCTCGTTTGACATGGGAGAAATTGCAACAACAACCTGCTATAGCTACGCCAAACGGTTAAGTGTGATCTGGACCAAACGCAGTCAGTCTCTGCATGGCATGATGATGCACTGTGCAGAAACAACAGACATTACAGGTAAGAAGATGATCTTTCCAAACACAGATGAGCTGGAAGAAAGTGTAGTGTAATACTCCAAAAAACAAACAATGAACAAACAAACAGGAACAAATCTGAACCACAAGTGGCACAACCTTCCAGGCTAGATGGTGGTGGCTGTTGAAAATTACACCAAGTCCTCTGACCAGCCTCCACAGGCCACGGAAATAAAATGCCCAGGTGTTTGTGTTTTTTTTTTCTTTTTCTTGTGCTGCCTCTCTGTGCCACTGGATTCTGAAAAGTCTCAGATTGTTCACACATAAAAAAAGAGTACATAGAGTGTACAAAAGGCTGTTGCTTCTTTCATCCAAGGTCTATACAGTTACACATACATAAAGTCTTCTTTATTTTTTCGCCCTTTGTAAACCTGAACTTTTATAGTCTCTTTAAAACCCATATGCTTTGGTGATCTAAATTCACAAGAGGGAATATGGAAGAGAAGTGATACAAAGAAAAAAAATACAAGGCAGCCAACCAACAAAAACAACAATGGAGAAAGATATCAGAATTAGTAACTTGTAAGGCTGAGCAAATATGCCATATTCAGTTTGACACAACAGCTTGGGGTTTGGAGTACAACTGAATACGCTTCAGCGAGAAAGAGAGAGATGTCAGATGGAGCAAAATCACCTCTGAAGAAATTACATTTTCTGAGAAAAATGAAGAGGAGGAAGTACAAGTCACAGCATTCTGTGATCATGTTTTTCTTTTTGGTCAGGGTAATAGACTAGGAGGGTGGGAAAGCATCAATTTGATTGTAATACCATTCTTAAATTTATACTTTGGTTTTTAGCATTAAGGAAAGATAAATCTGTTTTTCCTGGATCTACACCTTCCTTAAAATTTTTATTTTTTGATATACTTATTTATATTGCTTTGTTTAATTTATGTATTTTTTAAGGGGGTGTGTTTGCTGTGAAGAGATTGTAAAGGATTTATCATACTGACAGACTGGAAACCTCATATTGTTTCACTTTATTTGCCAAAGTTCATGTATCCTGACAAACAACAATAAAGTGTTTTGGGGATTTTTTTCCCTTTTTTGGCATCCTATACTTTCTGTAAAAAAAAAAAAAAAATGCATGATCATAGAATCCAAGGCTTTGTTGTGTTATACGATTTTTACACTGCAGGTACCCAGCATTCATTACTAACTGAGTCTTTTAGGAGTGAGATCCTTTAAAAAAATAAAAAAACAAAAAATAAGCACTAACCCCGCAAATGTATACTTCCTATATACAATTTGCACGTTCTTTTCTATCACTATGCAATACACAACACATAACTGTGTTAAGAATAGATTTAAATATTACATGGAATGGCTGAGTTTAAGTAAAAATATCTTGACATAAAATGAATAAGCACTGCAGCTATCCAAACTATTAGTTAATACATGCCTTTTCTTTTTTTTCTATGAACGTCAATGTCATCCACCCAAGAGATGTGTGGATTGCAATTACAAGCATTATATAAATTAAAGAGAAAAACTCAAATTATTTGTACCACATTTGAAGATGTTTATAACTCTAGTTTTCACATTCACAGAGTTAAAATACAGATTTAAGTCTATATATGATTAAACTCATCCAAGTAACTAAGCATGTGTTATGGTAGCATACATCCAAATACATGAAACTTCTGGTGAAGAGCACAATTCTCTGCAAAAACTGAATCAAAAAGGCAAAGAAATTAAAATCAAGCTTAGGGAAAGATTACAGAAAAGCAATGTGCTCTGTGTAAGTTCAGTTTAAAAGCTATAATGCAAATGGTCATCCTTCAAACTTGCTTGCATGTGGAACAAAATCTTTGTAAAAGTAGAAACTGCTTACATTTTTTATATCAAGAGCTTGTCCATAGAAAAAGCAATATTGTGTATCATTTTCAATATTCTTTCAGCTAACCCCTCTCATCCTAACCAATGATGATTTCAAAACTATTCAATAAGTTACATACTGTATCTTCCCTAAATGAACCCGATAAAGTATTTATAGAGAGTTGGTGGTTAACAATAAAAAATTGCACATATTATAAAATGAAGCATTAGACTGACAGGCTATTGCTTCAGAAAGATACCATACATTATGTGATAAATAGATAAAGTAAAGAAAAAAGTACTGTAGCACACTAATCATTGAGCAGCGACAGAAAGAAAGGCCAATCTGAAAGAGGGCAGGTAGTAATTTCAGATTCAGAGACCATCTGAGTTTGACACCTCTGGTGTAGTGGTATATTGTGTTGGAAATATAACACTATATACACCAAATTTGGGCCGGAATCTTTGGTTTATTTAGAGGTCATGGGGCTCTATGCATACACTTTATAAGGGCCCTATTATTTTGCTGAAAAAAAAAAAAAAAAAAAGGGTTGACAAACAACACTATAACGTAAAACCGTCACTTCACATTTCAAATGTAATGTATGATTTATACTATGCTAGCCCAGTGGTTCTCAAACTGCATTCTGGGGAACACTTGTGGTTAAAAGGTTTTTGTTCCAAACAAGTTCAGGTATTCAACAGGACTCCTAGTCTAATGAAACAAGCTCTTATTTTCCAGGTATTAGGGTCAAAGTAGGAATAATTAAACTAAGTTTGGTTTTCTTTTTTTTTTGTTTGAATGAAGCAAACATTTAAGTATGTTACATGTGAATCATTTACCTTTTTTTTTTTTACATTCTCCATTATTTACTAATGAGCACGGGGCTGACACTGAAGTATCTGCAGCCTTTCAGCATTCTATGTCGTAAAACTGATGAGAACAAAAGCTTGCAGCCATATGGACCAAGTTGGAGAACAATGACTATTGTAAATAATTTACCATAATTTAACAGTAAATTGGCTGAATGGTTTAGATCTGTAAAATAAAAGCAGTAAACACCTGTAATTACAGCATTACCAATGGATTGAATAATATCAATTAAAGGCCAGTATTTAGATAAGCTGCTTTCCTGAACTAATAGGCATTACTTTAAATTAAATATTAAATATTTTTCAACTGATAAAAGATCTTTATCCTTTTATTAAAATATTGCAAAGTTTTTAGTGTTAAATTTTTTTTTTATAATGTACATTACTTTTACAGGCATTCCATGTTTTAACTCCGCATCATTGTGAGTCAATGGAAATACAATTATTCATAAAATATTCTTACACACTGAAAACAATGAACTGATATTGGCAGCTGAAATACTGCATAAATGTTAACTTATATGCATTTATTTGATTTAAATAATTTCAATTTACTATTTGTACTACAGTTTATTTTACAGGTTTTTTTTACATTATAATTAGTCATTCCTTCTTCTTGATGTGTAATTATAAATATGCATTTTTCCACATACTATATGATATATACACAAATAAACCAAGTAAAGCCTTTATTTTTTGTACAAAACTGTAAACTAGTTTATCAAAACGTATATATGCAGAGCTTCCAACTGCTAGAACTACTAAACTTAATAAATGTTTGGGAGCTGTAATGGAAGCATTTTTGACTCTCTCTGTAAGTGCACTACACTAACATTTGGAAACTCCATTTAAAAAAGTAATAGGCTGTCTTGTTTATTTTTAAATCATCATTACTACAAGTAAAAGCAGCAGGGTTTGTTTCTGTATGAGCTTTTGACACATCATTAGATGCATTGCCATTGTCTTTCTCTCTTTTTTCATTTTGCTATCTATAGTGACATTTCATGTGACACTTTCTATGAAATGAGTTTTTTCTTTTCTTAAAACAGTGTATGGCAGAGCAAACAGCCAAGTCCCCTATTACAACAATAACCCTGTAATTCCTGAATCACCAAGGCGATTTTCACAGTCCACAATAACAACATACAACTCCAACACCTTGTAAGCCTTAATTTTCTTTTTCCCCAAAAAAAAAAAAAAAAAAATTAACAAACCTGTCAGTACTATGGAACAGTGACCAGCCCAGACACCTGTGCAGCTTTAAGAAGTGAGCAGAGTGGCAGAGCTCATGCTCTCCTCCCCCATCTATCTACCTTCGTCATGAGATCTTTGTCATCGTGTTAAAACACTAACATTCTTTATGAAAAAGTGTGGCTTGTCTTATTTTCATATTTTCTCTTTCGGATCATTAGCAGTTTTTATTAGCTGTGATGTGTTGTGCTATGCAAATAAACGTAATGCATTTTAATGGCTGGCATAAATGGGATTTGTGTAAGTTATACATGGATGCAATTGAGATATATATTTTATACATTTTTTGGTAAAACTAACCTGTTACTGCAGGCTGCACATAACATGTGTTGAATACAGATGATGCAGGATGCATTAAAAAGGTCCACGACTGGATCTGGCCAGCGGGACTCGAGTTTGACAAACCTGTAATAGATAGAACATATCACAAAAGATTCTCATGTGGAGGAAGGTAAGCTGCAGGTATTTTGTTGTTTCTCTCCATTTTTTAGCTTCAGTTCATTTAAAGGGAAATATGTAGTCATATGAAAAAGTTTGGGAACCCCTCTCAGCCTGCATAATAATTTACTCTATTTTCAACTAAAAAAGATAACAGTGGTATGTCTTCCATATTTCCTAAGAACATCTGAGTACTGGGGTGTTTTCCCAATAAAGATTTTTAGTGAAGCACTATTTCATTTTGTATGAAATTAAATCAAATGTGAAAAACTGGCTGTGCAAAAATTTGGGTACCCTTGTAATTTTGCTGATTTGAATGCATGTAACTGCTCAATACTGATTACTTGCAACACCAAATTGGTTCGATTAGCTCGTTAAGCCTTGAACTTCATAGACAGGTGTGTCCAATCATGAGAAAAGGTATTTAAGGTGGTCAATTGCAAGTTGTAATTCCCTTTGACTCTCCTCTGAAGCGTGACAGCATGGGATCATCAAAGCAACTCTCAAAAGATCTGAAAACAAAGATTGTTTAATCTCATGGTTTAGAGGAAGGCTACAAAAAGCTCTCAGAGGTTTCAACTGTCAGTTTCAACTGTAAGGAATATAATCAGGAAATGGAAGGCCACAGGCACAGTTGCTGTTAAACCCAGGTCTGGCAGGCCAACAAAAATACAAGAGCGGCATATGCACAGGATTGTGAGAATGGTTACTGACAACCCACAGCTCACCTCCAAAGACCTGCAAGAACATCTTGCTGCAGATGGTGTATCTGTATATCATTCTACAATTCAGCGCAATTTGCACAAACATCATCTGTATGGCTGGGGGATGAGAAAGAAGCCCTTTCTGCACTCACGCCACAAACGGAGTCACTTGTAGTATGCAAATGCTCATTTAGTACAAGCTAGATTCATTTTGGCACAGTGGTAGTGCTGCTGCCTTGCAGTTAGGAGACCCGGGTTTGCTTCCCGGGTCCTCCCTGCGTGGAGAGCCCTTTGAGTAGTAAGAAAAGTGCTATATAAATGTAAAGAATTATTATTGAATTATTATTATTCTGGAACTAAGTGCTTTGGACTGATGAGACAAAAATTTATTTTTTTGGTCATAACAAAAAGTACTTTGCATGGAGGAAGAAGAATACTGCATTCCAAAAAAACACCTGCTACCTACTATCAAATTTGTTGGAGTTTCCATCATGCTGTGGGGCTGTGTGGCTAGTTCAGGGGGCCTTGTTAAAGTCGAGGGTCGGATGAATTCAACCCAATATCAACAAATTCTGCAGGATAATGTTCAAGCATCAGTCACAAAGTTGAAGTCACGCAGGGGTTGGATATTCCAACAAGACAATTTACAAATCTACAAGGGCATTCATGCAGAGGGAGAAGTATAGTCCCCCTGACTTGATTATCATTGAAAATCTATGGGATGATTTGAAGTAGGCTGTCCATGCTCAGCAGCCATCAAATGTAACTAAACTGGAGAGATTTTGTATGGATGAATGGCCAAAAATACCTCCATCCAGAATCCATCCAGACACTGAAAGGCTATAGGAGGCATCTAGAGGCTGTAATATTTGCCAAAGGAGGCTCAACTAAGTATTGATGTAATATCTCTGTTGTGGTGCCCAAATTTATGCATCTTTATAATTTTGTTACGATGCATATTTTCTGTTAATCCAATAAACTTAATGTCACTGCTGAAATACTACTGTTTCCACAAGGCATGTCGTATATTAAAAGGAAGTTGCTACTTTGAAAGCTCAACCAATGATAAACAAAAATCCAAAGAATTAAGAGGGGCTCCCAAAATTTTTCATATGACTAAAAATGTAGTCTACTTGTCGAGCTGCTTCCTCTCACATGTTTAAAATGGGGTTTCATCAGTGCTTCTTTTCACTGATCATGCCCTACAAGAGGAGTGTTAGGATATACAATACTCTAAAGTGATACAAACTGTGGAGGTTTGGAGGGGCTTAGAAGTGAACAAAGTTTTTAAACCCATGCTTCATCTGTGGTTGAAGACAGTTTTAGAAAAACTGTAAACCAATTTTTAAAAAGCAAGCATTCATTTAATTTGTCTAAATGTATGAAGTATTATGGTGGAGACTAGAGTCTGACAAAATAAAGCATATTTTAATTTCAAGGGTGTAATAAGTCATTGGGCAAATACACTTTCAGGCCCCCTTGCAATGCTATTCTACAAGTCTTGACGTGTACGTAATGGGACACTGTACCGTCGTTTAATTGGAGGAAGGTTCATTTTCTTTGAGAAGTAGGTAAATAGATATTATGCAGCCTGAGCTCCTGAACCTCCAATAAAGGAACAGTGATGCTGAAATCTGTCTTCAGAACATATTACTTCTTCCACTACTTAATGGTGTGCTGACTTGCAGTCTCATCACAAATTCTAGTTTTATGAAGCTAGCACACTATAGGTTTTGTCGAGACTGAGTCACAGTGCTTTAGATTCAGTTCTGTGATCATATCTGAAGTGGTAATTCTGTGGTATTTGGCACCTATTCATCTTGTGAAAGCCGGCCCGGGCACAGACAGACGGACATCATATTTCACCCAACACACTTTATTTACACTAATTATTTACAGGTGTAATGTGCACTCACAAACCCCAGTGCCTCCTGCACCGATTCCCCCAAGTCCAGGCCACACAGTCCTACTGCCTATCTCCTGGCCGCCTCTAGTCCTTCCTCTCGCTCCTTCCTCTTCCACCTGACTTCCGCTCCAGACTGAAGGGAGGCGGCCCCTTATATAATGCTCCCGGATGAGCACCAGCTGTTCCCGGCTTTCCCTCCTTAGCCACGCCCCAGCGTGGCGGAAGTGCCGGCTGTCCTTCCGGCAGCTCTCCGGGCGCCACAATAAGTCTTCCCCCCAGCACTTCCTGGTGTGGCGGAAGTGCTGGGCTCCAGGGTTCCTCAGGCACCAGGGCGCCGCCTGGCGGTGGCCACGGGCCCCTACAGGGTTGGGCTTCCAAGCCCTCTACCCGTGGCCCCCAATACAACCAGGGCAATTGCCCCCTTGCGGTCTGGAGGAGGCACAAGCCCTCCTTCTGGTCCTCCTAGGCGTCCTGGCCGGGCGAGGACCACACGGGATAAACCGGCATCGGGGCACCGCCTGGCAGTGGCCACGGGTCCCTACAGGGCTGGGCTTCCAAGCCCTCTACCCGCGGCCCCCAACATAACCAGGACGGACGCCCCCTCGCAGTCTGAAGGAGGCACAAGCCCTCCTCTCGTCCTCCTGGGCGTCCCGGCCGGGCTCCAGCCCCAGCCGGGGACCACAAATCTATACATCCCTGTCCCTAAAACTATAAATTTCTCATTTTGGCAGCAGTTGTTGATGTTTGGGATATACCAAGATTGCCAAGAACTTTCTCCAAATGTCACAGACTTTCCCCCTTGACATTGGAAATAATTTTGCAGTTTTTGGGACCAATGCAACTGCAGTTTGGGTACAGACAATTTGGCCTCTTTAGAACTCTAATTAGCTGCCTCATGTTGCTTTAAAATCTCACATATCAAAGTGCTAATTGTCAGACTTTTTACAGCTGACACATACTGCTCATAGGCAATCAATCTAATCTGACTCACCCTTTGCAGCTGCATTTGTAAGTGTGATTCAATTACTTCCAAGTTAAACTTTATCATATGGTATTGCCGGTACTTTGTCCACCTTCTGTGTATTATTCAGCAAAATCTTTAAATTCAGATGCCTCTAGACTTAGGCTTTTGTATAAATCAAAGACAATTTCAATATATCGCAGGCAGGCAGGCGAGCCACTTAGATATGAGCCCATTCAGTAAATGATCTTGTCTGATAAGTAGTGCAGAGGCAGTTGTTTGCTTTTTTGCTAGCTACCAAAACAAGCTTTGACACAGGTAAACTGGACTAAACTTACACTAGCAAGTATACTCTCTAAATAAACTATAGTTCAGAAACTGACTATAATTGCAATCCTTCCATTTTTAGAACCCTTAATCAGTGCAATGCATCCCATCCATTAGCAAAGCTCTTATAAAGTACCTCAATTATGTAACTGGAATTGATGCGTAGATTTGAACCATTCCACAAGGGAATAGTTTAAACACCTATCTTTGAGACCTTTGAGACAACCGATTTATTTTAATGCTTCTTTCGCTTAATTAGCAGAATCAATTCAGAGAAAAGGTAATACAAAAGCCACAAGCACAGGAGTGGTAGAGGAACACTGAGACTCTGAATATTCACCTAAACACAGAAAATAATGTACTGAAGATAGAAACATGCAAGAAATATATTCAAGTGGGTAACTTTAAAAAAAGAAATCTAATCCCAAGGATATGGTCGTGAAGGTTAGATGTTTCAGGGGATAGCAGCCAACAGGAAAACCTAAAAAATATATATAAAGTTTCTGCACATTATCTGTGTGGTACAACTATAAAAACTCCATAAGATTCTGTGAAAAATAATTTTTTAAAAATCATATTAAATGTGATTTAATTGTAGGAAGTTACTAAACTAAATTATGTTTAGTTTCATGACTTGTGAATATTTAATGGAATATGACAAATTTCACATTGCATTAGACTCGAATCAATTTTCTTCTTTTGAATTCAACTCTTTACGGACCAATGTTTTCTCTTAACAAAGCCTTCACTTGCTGGACTAAAGGCTTCTGCCATTATACAGTATGTCCTTAACGTAGAGTAGAAGAATTGTCAGTAAAGTCTGTGTTCAAGGAATCATTGTTGTTGTTGTTTTGTTTAAGCCCCACACACAACCATTCATTAACAATTATTTTGATGTTTGATTAGACTTTGAAACTCTTGGTTTAAAACGTATTTGCTTTAAAAAAAAAAAAAATCTATTGGATATGTTTGTTTCAAGACAAGGTTGAAAAATGCTCTCCCACTACTTCTACATGTTATACGAGTACAGTGAGTGCAGTTTGCCTGTCTGATTATGTTAAGTTAAACTATGCATGTGTGTGTAATGCAAAACACTGCCTTTCCATCAACAGCATGACACTTAGCTAAGATTCATAAATTAGTAAAATTATACAGAATAAAAAAGGATGCAAACCTCTGGCAACCGTTTTGAATCAATCAAAATACGGTTCACTAGCAATGGCTTCCTGACACAAGAGAGACCACATAAGGTGAAATGTGTAAAAAGAAAAGACGGCTTTAAACACACTTCCTGAAGTTCATAAGTTCAAGTATAATTGAACAGTTCAGTCTGTATGAAGATGTTTCAGTGCAGTTCATCTTGTTTTTAAGAACAGTTCTTAACCTGAATTAAATCAATAGGCTTTGTTTTGTGGTGAAATGCAAGTTCAGAAAAAGTAATCAGTGATTTTTTTTAAAAGCAAGACACTCTTAAGCAGAAGAAAAATATTCATTGGCACATTAAATTAGAAGAGGGTGCTTAATTTTATTTTTCAGATCAATCCAATGGTTTTCACAAACCATAAAATTTGTACTATTGTTGAAAGTACCTGATTGCTGTACCATCATCACTGAAAAAGTAAGTACAACTGGGATAGGTTTCGAAGAAAAAAAAAAACCTTACTGAATATATACTTGTTTAAACATTTTTGTACATTCATTTATTTACTGCAATAACATTCTCCCACACTAATATGCTCTACTGTACTTTATTAGGACTTTGCTCTGAAATATTGGTATGTATAAAGGACACCACAAACTCTTCTATGCTCTTTTTAAGCTAAACACTTAAAAATCCTGCTACAACATTGGGCTGATTAGTTGGGTGTAAACAGCATACCACGTGCTTCACTTTGAGATTCATCTAATGTTGTTTTACCATGGTATAAACTGGTATTTTTCTCACTATCCGGTATCAAAGAGGACTAAACAATATTATGAGTTTTCTTAGAGGGCTCTCTCTACACCAAAAGCAACTGCCAGAAGCTACAAGACAGATGAACCTGAAAGAAAACTTATGCAGACATGAGGAAAACTGTACATGGGTTTTGAAGAATGTAGCCTTGAAGCAGCCACACTAACCAGTATGCGACCTCTCCAAATGGGAGAGGAACAAAAACAAGTGCACAGCATCCTAAACATTTAAGCACCCATTGGAATGAGTCAAATATACATCAATAATGTTTTAGATGATATTTAATAATCTTTACATTAGACTTAACAGGACAAAGGAACATTATACAATAAATTGTTCCTGATCAAAGATGCATAACTACCAGCAAAATGATTAAGCTCTTGAATTGTCTCCGCTACACAAGAAACTGGCCTGGTCATGTTGACCTTCAATACTTTTTAACTCATTTTCACATGGACTGGAGGAACACCCTAAAGCAGGAGCAACAGCTAATTACTGTGACATGCTTGTCAAAACTATTAAAGTTGGATACTTTGAGATGTTTCTGATATGATAGAAAATCTGCTATAAGTGCAGGAGGACTGGTTATAAGGTAGCCCTAAATAAATTAAAAACAAAAATAATGACACCCAAAAACTGTAAACATAAACATAGAAACATAAAACCGTAGGAGCTCAGATGTAAAAAAGTGAAAATATTTACAGCACTGCAGCAAAAAAAAAAAAACCACAAAAAAAACCCAATTCCTTAAAAATGATTTCAGACCATACTTGGAAATGTGGATCATCACGTCACCTGCTATGTAACAACTGATGCCATGAGGCATGGTGATAATAAAAGTGGCATACAGAACTGAAAGAAATAATTTCTGAAGCAAGTGACTGAAAACAAAGGTAAAACTTAAAGTCCTATGTGATTCTTTATAGGGATTTACATTAACTGAATGAATGAAGCTTTTAACAGATACCCTTTCCCTTAAAATTTGGTAAGAATAAAATGTGAATGGACCTATATATTTAACATACTGGTATGAGTTATGTTTAGAAATTGAAAAATATAAAAACATTTTTCAATGAGGCTCTCTTATCTCTCTTTAACTTCATCTTTAGAAGCTGCTATTTGGAATAATTAACTACTAACCTAATTGTTCTAGGATGCCACAGATTATTTTGTTAATATTTTCATTCTGTAAAGATTCTTCCAGAATTTTAAGTTTTAGTCCCTTAGGTTTTTGAACAATAAGTTCACAAAACTAGAATGGAAAAAAAATAGAATGGTTGTAGATTAATTTGAGATCATTTCAGACATTCACCAGTAACAAAGTAAGCCACATTTATTACTAAAAAGATTAAATTACCTGGTGAAACAATAATTCTGCCTTGATAAAAGCTGCCTGAAATGTTTTTACTGTATTAGATTAAGACTGGAGATAATGACACAGAGCTGTGAAATCAGGTCCAGAATTGAGACAAATACATTGAAGACAAAGAAAAAGCTAAGCTGTTTAACTTGTCAGCAACAAATTGTGGAGTTTGTTTAGTTGGGCAGCTAAAAATGTGTGGTATTAAATCTTTGGAAAGATACTGTTGCCATGAAGGGTAGTGTGAACCCAATGAAGAGTGAGATACACAGGTATTCCAAGGACAAAACAGTGATCAAGACAGACACACAATAATATCTGAAAAACAGACTGACATGTAAAAAAAGCACATAAAACTAAAGCTTAAGGAGGAAGGAATCAGGGGATGAGGAAAGGATTAAACAACAAAATAAAAACCCTATAGCCATGACCTTATTTAACAAATCTCAACAAGTAGCCATTGTACTTCTAACCCCTCAGCACTTCACAGGTGTACAGAACCAAAACGCTACCCCAATAGTGTAGGTGTGGCAAAATCAGCTTTCTATTACATGCAAAAAAGATCTTCCATCGTTTTAAAGTGCTAAATTTTTGAGAAGCAATTGTAATTCTGATTGGGTTTTGCACAGCATGCAGATAGATAAAACTGTCTGGCTTTTTACAGAAGCTCGAAAGATAAATACATAGATAGGAAAGGTAGTATAAGAGCGATAGACACTCATACTGTACACACTAGTATGAACACACATCAGAATGACAGAAAATAAAGAAAAAAAAAAAAAGTAAACTTTTAACTTGGCAGTCACAGTGAGACATTATGCAGGTGTATTGCTGTTTGTATAAAGGACCCATAGTAGATGATGAAATGCTGTAAACAATTTGTAGACAATATAAAGTATACTTTGGTAATAGTACTAATTGAAAGGTTGGTGTATTCAAACAGTGGGAAGGTGGGTTCTTCTGAATGTAAGTATAAAAGCTATTAACTAAATAAGGGCAAGAATTTATTTATTTATTTTAAAATAATTCCTAGGAGAGAGAGTCAAAAAACAAAACAATGCAACATACCATTATAAAAACAAATAATTACACCGAGATAAAAGTATACACATGGGAAGAATAAACAGAAACAGCAAAAATGACTAGACTAGCAGTTCTCAACCTGTGGTATACAAACCACTGGAGATAAGGGAGGGAATACATAATAAAACAAAAAAATAAATAAATTTAGGAAAATGCCAAGTAATTAACTTTTTTTTTTATAAACTTGTCTAATCTATAATTTTTACCATACTTGTAGAGATTTCCAGGTTAACACTAAAGAATATACATCAAAGAGAAGACAGGAACTTGAACAATTAAAAATAAACATCTTAATATTAATCGAAAATTTAAATTAAAAGTAAGAGCAGAAAGTTCTTGTTTCATATGTTCAGTTACTTTCCTTAAAAGATGCATACAGGGAAAGGCTGGACATGCAAGGATTTGTATTTAGTTATCAAAACTGGAACATTACATAAAGACCCTGTAAGATTGACACTATATAGCACCTGACCCGACACAGATTGGACACGGGAAGCACGTGTAAAATAAATAAACTTTTATTTTTCTTCAACTGGAGGGCACGTCTTCCCCATGAACCCCCCAGCCACAACAGTCCCAAGCACACAACAAACACAAATGTTTTCTTCTTCTTTGGCACCACCTCTCCTTCCAAGCAACCGTGTCCTCCTACATCCGACTCTGGCCCTCAGTGGTGGTTGCTGGGTCCATTTATAGTTCACCCAGAAGTGCTCCAGGTGTTTGATCCCCAATTTCTGGTTGCACTTCCAGGTGTGATAAATTAGTTGTCCATATGAGCTTAAGAGTCCCAAACACAGCACCCCCGGCGGTGCCTGCTGGACCCAACAGGGCTGCACCCAACTCCAATTCCCAGGATGCCCTGTGGGAACCCAAGGCACTGCTCCACCCCAGGGAGGTGGCCATCTAGCGTCCAGGGGGAGGTATTGCAGTGGCCATGGCTGCTCCCCCTGAATATAGTGTGCAGGGGCATCCAGACTGGGTAAGGATGCCAAGCGGCTGTCACAACCCTCTGTACCATAAAGCAAAACCAGCCTTCACATGGCCTTGTAAACATCTCAGTAAGTTCTCTTTTTTGGACCTGAAGTCATACTGTGTATAGTTTGTGTTTTTCCCTCTTTTGATATGAATTCACAAGTTATTGTGCAATTATTAAAAAGTACTTACATTTTAGGATTTCTAATTTAAATTCTTAATCAAATCATACGGCTGTTACTGCATTCAACCCTAATAAAATCATTAGGGATACAGTGCATTAAAAAAAACGCACACACAAAACACACACCAGCATCCATATAACATATTAACAAATACAAAATACATCACCTTCATGTTTGGCCTAACTAGAGATCAGTACATACACATTTGTTAGGATATTCAGAATTTTGCAAAAAACATTTCACTATTTTTAAGCTTGTTATTTGTAGTCTTACATTTAGCTGTGAAATATTTACCATCCTGTAAACTCAATTAAAAGAGAAATTAAAACAACATTCTGGAATTCATTTTAGTGAGGGAAGAAAACTGTGGAAATGTAACAGACTTCCACACTACTAAATCTAGTAAAGTACCTTTTTATACCCAGGTAGTTGCTTCATTTCACGCTACATGCAAGTTGACTCTCATAAGTGTTAAGCACACATGTGCAGAATCCAAGAGATATGTACATTTAGGTCCATAAATATTTGGACAGAGACAACTTTTTTCTAAGTTTGGTTCTGTACATTAACACAATGAATTTAAATGAAACAAAAAAGATGCAATGGAAGTGCAGACTTAACTTTAATTCAGTGGGTTGAACAAAAAGATTGCATAAAAATGTGAGGCAACTAAAGCATTTTTTAACACAATCCCTTTATCCTGGGTTTCCTCCTTTTAATGCTCTGCCAGGCTTTTACTGCAGCGGCTTTCAGTTGCTGTTTGTTTGTGGGCCTTTCTGTCCAAAGTGAAATGCATGCTCAATTGGGTTAAGATCAGGTGACTGACTTGGCCATTCAAGAATTTAATTTCTTTGCTTTAATAAACTCCTGGGTTGCTTTGGCTGTATGTTTTGGGTCATTGTCCATCTGTATCATGAAACGCCGCCCAATCAATTTGACTGCATTTAGCTGGATTTGAGTAGACAGCTGGATTTGATGTGAATACCTCAGAATTCATTCAACTGCTTCTGTCCTGTGTCACATCATCAATAAACACTAGTGTCCCAGTGCCACTGGCAGCCATGCACGCCCAAGCCATCACACTGCCTCCACCGTGTTTTACAGATGATGTGGTATGCTTTGGATAATGAGCTGTTCCACGCCTCTCCATACTTTTTTCTTGCCATCATTTTAGTAGAGGTTGATCTTGGTTTCATCTGTCCAAAGAATGTTTTTCCAGAACTGTGCTGGCTTTTTTAGATGTTCTTTAGCAAAGTCCTATCAATCATTTTAATTATTGAGGCTTATGAGTGGCTTTCACCTTGCAGTGCACCCTCTGTATTTACTTTCATGCAGTCTTCTCTTTATGGTAGACTTGGATATCAATGTGCATACCTGCTGGAGAGTGTTGTTCACTTGGTTGACTGCTGTGAAGGGGTTTCTCTTCACCATGGAAATGATTCTGCGATCATCCACCACTGTTGTCTTCTGTGGACGTCCAGGTCTTTTTGCGTTGCTGAGTTCACCAGTGCGTGCTTTCTTTCTCAGGATGTACCAAACTGTAGATTTTGCTTTTGCAGCTTAAGGATGGCTTCTTTCACCTGCATGGAGAGCTCCTTTGACCGCATGTTGTCTGTTCACAGCAAAATCTTCCACATGCAAGCACCACACCTCAAATCAACTCCAGGCCTTTTATCTGCTTAATTGATAATGACTTAACGACGGACTTGCCCACACCTGCCCATGAAATAGCCTTTGAATCAATTGTCCAATTACTTTTGAGCCCCTGAAATGAAGGGATTGTGTTAAAAATAAATGCTTTAGTTGCCTCACATTTTTATGCAATCTTTTTGTTCACCCCACTGAATTAAAGCTGAAAGTCTGCATTTCCACTGCATTGTTGTTTCATTGAAAATTCATTGTGGTAATGTACAGAACCAACATTAGAAAAAAAGTTGTCTGTCCAAATATTTATAGCTCTCAATGTCTTCATATTGTGCTTTATAAATAATTGGAAAAATATTTTAAATTAATTTCAGCGCAATTTTTTTTTTAGTAGATTTTCACATTATATGCTTTCAGGAAGTATTCTTTATTTATTATACAAGGAATCATTCTAAAATCCATTAAAAAAAATAAAAATCCAGCTGCAAATTTAAGTGAGAACATTTTCTGTGCTTAGATTTTTCTTTTTTTTTTTTTATTCACCACAAGGTTGTGTGTGTCAAATGATTCCTAAGCATAAAGCTGTTTCCACTGCTTTACCTGGGCCACCTCCACAGGTTGGCAAGTAGATTGCAAACTTTAAAGCCCCTTGCACACTAGACCACAGAAATTGGCTTTAGATTCAAACTCGGCATTAACAATGTAAGGGCAACTGTAAAGTTCAGTCATTTTTCTGATTCGTATACCATGATTAGGAAAAACAAAAACATTTTTATAAATAAATACTTTAACAGATACTCTTTTTAGCTTGATAATACTGGTTTACTTTGATAAAAAAAAGTAAAACTAGTGAACACTAATGGTATTTTGGACTCGAACACTCAAAGCTGCTACTCTAGATTCCTTTTATTTCAGGCTGATAGAGGAGGGAGAGCACCAGGAAAGCAGCATAAAAAGACTGTAGGGTTTTCAACAAAGGAACCTCAATATTCATGGATTTTTATTCCATTTAGTTGAAAGAAAGCAATAATCTGTGTAATGTAATGTTCTCGGAGGGCAGTTGTCCTTTATAAATACTAAAGGTGCTCCTTAAAATGGTGATTAACCTTTCCTTTATAGTAATGCTGCAGTGAAACAGTAAGAACATGCCCTAGAGGATTACATTGCACATTTTTTTTTTTTTAATTTAATTTCTGCTCATACTCTGCGGTAAACTCGGTGCATAATCAAAACACATGCAAGAATGTTGCAATAATATTTGCTGAAATTGCGCATGTGTCAATATCATCCTTACTATTCAGCATTAAATAAAAATAGCAACTTCATCCGAACAGAATTTAGCAAGCCTATGGCGCCTGATGGAAAAAAAAAATTGGTATTTGAACACATCTTAAGTAGCTAACTATACTGAAGTGATTAATTTTTCAAAACACACTGCAAATAAGAATTTTTTGAGAGAAAAAAAAAGCAGCCAATCTAATCAAATACTTTTATATCTGGCTTAGTACAAAGGCAGACAAACTTGACTTTCCAGAACTTAGGTTCTGTGCTGTAAGCACAATAAGAGCTATAGAAAACTGTAAGAACAGGTCAGCCTATAATCCT
This sequence comes from Polypterus senegalus, assembly GCF_016835505.1. NCBI lineage: Eukaryota > Metazoa > Chordata > Cladistia > Polypteriformes > Polypteridae > Polypterus > Polypterus senegalus. Next base: position 76,831,174 of record NC_053164.1, read on the forward strand.
TAGGAATTTGTAGGTCGTTGGACAGATTAGGTGTTGCTCTCCATGTTGGTTCCACTACACTTTTACACTAGAGCAGCGATATCACAATTTCAGAATGTTTGTATTCAGTACCAAACCCAGTGACCTATGTGAAACAGCAGGAAAAACACACATCTCATTCAACTGCTTTTTATAAAAAGTAACTGAATTATTCAAGTGAACAATATTGCGCCTTTTTCTGTAATATTTATATGTTACATTCTAACAGTACCAACACCATTAAAACACAGGCACACCCATCAAGTAGTTAACCAACTATCATTTAAGTAAACCGATACTGGCTTTCATAAATATTAAAATACATAGCAGGGCTTGAATTTTAATGCGAGATACACAAGGGGATCCCCTAGTGTAACAGCATATAAAGGGTTATAAAGAAAGATACCATGAAGAACTATGGATGTGCACATTATAGATTTATTCTAACTTTCTCTCCAGTAACTGAAAAATACTGTTTAAAATCAATACTGACAAAAATTTAAATATCCGTGTTGTTGAATTTGTAAATTCCAAGATAACTCATGTTTTCTTTTAAACACATTTTTAAAAGCTATTTTAGCTTTTTGAGAATTCCTCTGTTAAGTTTGTAACATTTCATATTGTAATATTAATATTCGCATCACTAGCTGGTTAAAAATCTTACTAAAGAGTAACATTTTACAGATGACTCAATTTTTGTCAATTTGCAAAATGTTATGAACCCTTGGTGCTTTAAGTTGTCAAAATCTTTTTCACTTTTGTCCAAACTAAGGCTTCATGTGTAAAATCAATTTTGTCAGTTTTATCTTAATCCATTTCAGAACTCTTGTAAAACAGTTTTTTCTGTGCTGTTCTCAGAGTATCTTATGAGTGATCAGATTTTATTGCTTAGCAATAAAAAACATTAACTGGATTAATGGTAGTTGTAATCAATCTTAATTCAAAAATATGACATATGCGCATACTGCATAGCACATTTGTCACATTTTAGAGATTATACTCCGAAACAATAGTATGCCTTCAAAAAACAAATGAATGGCATTCATAATCAGCTATGAAGTATGCACTTTTGCCTGTGTCAGAGATTATTTCTGTTAACATAGTATATGTCATATTAATATGGAGAGGGGTGTTTTTCAAAGCATTGAAAAACTAAGTGAATTCTAAATTTTGTATCAACAAATCAAGTAGCTGATTTCATCTCTGGTCTAAACAAGTTCTACAGCCAATTGGATTGAAACTTAGCTTGAATTTTACTTTGTACAAGTGTAGTCAGAACTGCAAGATCGCAGTTTCTTCCCATATCGCACAGTCCTAAATGTGTAATTGTGGATGCATGCAAGGTTTCCGCTGTACACACAAGTTAGGAAGTGAATGGATACTTGGGCATGTGTAGACGCTACGCAGGTTAATAAATGCACATAGTATAAAATTAACAAAATGAATAATTAAAGGAGCAAAGGAGATAATTCCTCAATAAGAAATTATTTTCCAGTTTTGTTTCCAGTTTAACAGTAAATACAAAGTTAAAAATGTAAAATTTAGAATAAAGGATTGACCAAGTTCAAAACTTAACTATTTCATGTAGTGATGCATCTTGCTTATAATAACAGTTTACAATGACACCACAAGTGACTGGCCAATATTTGTACATTCTGAGTGGAAGGTCCTATTAAATTTTTTAGGACACTTATTTTTGAGAAATAGGCATTATTTCTGTATTAAAAAGCATCTCTGTCTGGACATTGTCTGTGTGTGTCCATCCGGTTGCTATGTCTTTAGTAGTAAAATGCATTGCATTATTAACAGAAGCGTTATGAATCCCATACCAAATGGCATGTAACAAAGACATATGTATTTGCATTGCATTGTGCCCTTCAAACATTAAGGCCGAATATTGACTACTTAGAGTTCAACCAGTCTTTGACAGCTAGTTGGTTGTAATAAAATGTACTTGTTTTTCTCCATCAAAATCTCGCCTAAAGCCTCGTTTAAATGATGTCACAGTATGACAGCATGACATCTCCAAAACTTAATGTTTAATTAACCATTATGACAGCATGCTCTTCTGCTTACTAGTTTAAGGTATCAGACCCCATGCCTGGTTGCTTTCTATTTAGAGTGTGCACATTGTTTTATTGCATGCACAAATATTCTTTGGGTACTCTAGTTTACTGCCCACATCCCAAAAGATGTGCCGGTCAGCTTTAGAGGTGCCTCCATATTGTGTGATGGCTAAGGTGTGTGCATCAGGTGACCCTGTGACAAGCCAAACACGCTTTGCACAGGGTTGAGTTCTTCCTTATGGCTAATAACTTGCTACAATAAACTCTAGTCCTCTGCCTTTCTGAAACTGAATTAAGCAAGTTTAAGTTATATACTAATCTATTCATTTTGAGTAAAACACATTAGCACATTAACAGCAATGCAATGCTCATGATATTACATTACACCACATAAGAAAAAAGTGCTTACCAGATACAGTATATCTTCATTCGAAAAAGAAACAAAAAAATAAATTCTAACAAGTTTACCATTACATGCACTAAGCAACGTACAGTTTAGATGTACAAACAATATTTTTCCTTTTGACTTATCCTCATCAATGTGTGCTTCAGTGTAGGAATTGACATCTACTGTGCAATGAATAAAACAGTGTATTGTAATGGGGGCATGTGTGTTGTGTGCGCAACAGGATAAATGAGCTACTTCACAAGGGTACAGTACACAAAATGGGAAGCATCACACAAAAGAATTTTAAAAGCTTACCAGTGACTTTCACTAACTGACAAGTCTGAAAGTCTCAAAAGACTACTTAGTGAAAACAATTGTCTACTCTATATGATGCATGTTGCTTTTGCCAGTCAGCAATAATTTGAAGTCACTGTGCTAAGGTGATTTAATTTATTCTAACCTTTTCAGGTTTGTGAAGAGGTCATCCTGTCATAAATATCCTTTTATAAAAACAGAAGTTTTAAAAACATTATTACATAAACAATGAGGGCAAGAGATTGGGTTGACTGTAGCAAGCAATGTTGATCGTCTAATCTAAGGCCAATGATAGACATGTTAATCTTTTGATTAAAAAAGTTTAACTGAATGATAACCACAACTTAAAAACCCGCTATCTGTTAGTAAGTTGGATTTACACAATGGCTGTTAATACCACATTTCACTAGACTATTAAAAAGCAATATTTGCAAACATCAGAAGCTCAAAATTATTTAATTACTGCCAAGAGACAAAAATGACAAGTCTAGTACAAGAAGCAAGATAAACGTAAATTAAAACATTATTCTTGGAATGTAAAAGAACTTTCCCCTAGGCCAATATTGCTCTTGCTCCTACTGTATACTTTGTGGTATGCTTAAAATACTGCAGTTTAAATGTAATGAGCAGTGGATTATTACCCCAAGCACAAGTTACAATATTCCATCAGCTGAACCATATCATATGAAAAAAAGAAAACCAGCTCAAAGGAAGGATAAATGAGAAGAAAATTTAAATAGAGCATTACGATGCATTTTACAGTACATACATTTTAAAGATAGGAGAAAGTCTATTAGAGTGCCAAAGTTGCATCTCCCAGGCTTTTACAGAATATCACCACTAAACCCATCAAGTAGTAAATATGAGCTATTATGATGAATTACCATTTTCGCACCTTACATTTGGATATCTAAAACATGATGGATCTTTTTATAAAGCACCATATACAGTCTACTTTCCTTGAGGCACAACACAACAGCAGAAAGTTAAACACTGACCTGTCAACAGCTACTTAATAACATAATTATTTCATAAAGTTGAATCGCTGGACAAATTTTTATTACCAGAAGTTCCACTTCAACATGGAGCTTACAAATATACATTTTATCAGATAAGGACTGCAAAGTTGACAAACTACATCTTTTACAAGGAGTAGCGTGAATTGTCTTGGGTTTTCAAAGCAAAACTGGACATGACAGCGATGATGTCTACACATATCTGCATAAACAAAATAATGTAAAGATACACAGCGAGAATTATAATAAACCACTGCATGTCTCTGTATGTGTATATATATTAAATACTATAAATATTTAATATTTAAAAAAACAGTAGTAAACAAAATAAGTGACCTGATTAGTGAACAGTGAGCCATGTGTGGCTCTAAATCAGTGCTGACTCTGTAATTTTACTTGTGTTTCATTCTAGCCGGCTGAGCTCTATGAAAACTGAAACTGAAGCAGCAAACCTAGGCTACTTTGTTAAAATGCTGACATGGCCATAAAATGGCAGCAGAAACTGCGTTTGTGTGTAAGAGGCACTTTGGTATGAAGATACACAGCTTGGCTTGTCTACTTGATTTAATGTAAACTGAATTCATCTCTCATCTGAGTGGCAGATGTCATTCAAATTCAGCATTAAAATGTATGTTTTCTCCTCTAAGTTCATGAATTCTGGCAACCAAATGTGTCAAAATTTCACCTCATACAGAAAAAAGGAACTTTGAACAGACACTTTAAATTAGGCTGGACAAGGTAACCTTAAGCCCTTTATCTGAATAAGGATAAACAAAAAAAAAAAAACAAAAGAGCCAAGAGAAGATCGCACAGAGGATACTGGCCCAGACTTTCAATCTAACTGGACTATTTTTATAGAAAATAGAATCAGTGAACTAAAGAAAGATTATAATGGAGCATGTGAAAACCAGCACATGTCCAAGTAAACAAACTACAGACACACACACACACACACTGATAAAAATCAGATTTCCACTCTTCTGTTAATTTTCTGACCCACTTTTCCAATTCAGGATCACTGGGAGCCAGTATCTAAGCTGACAGCATTGGCCTTAAAGGCACAAACCAGTTCTTGATAGTGCACAGGTTTACTGCATGGGGCACTACCAACACATACCTAAAACCTTGACAATAGTGCCAGGCTAAAAAGTGAAAGCGAACATTTGCAGAAGGTCAAACTTTATAAAAGTATGACTCTTGGGCACCACCCTTCTTTGGACAAACCAATTCCAGTAAGAGTTCTGTTCCCATAATGAGTGATCCATTTAAATAGGGTTAACACTGCAGTCTCAAATTTTCTCACCTCTTAAATTATGACCAATTGTTTTCCTCTGGCTTCCTCTGACTGACCCTTCTCTTTTCCACAACCATGTACATCTTTCATTAAACAATGTGTAAACAATTCAGGCACCACCTCAAGGAGATGAGAATGCTATCAACACACAACTATTTCCATAGCAATTAATATCTCTAAAAAAGCATGGGATTACAAATTACTAAATTCATTGTGTTAGATCTTGTTTGGTTTCTGAAAATCAGCATTAATGTGTTGAGCATGTAGAAAATGCTTTACACCTAATTGTACACAAAAATACAAAAACTGTCTAAAGAGTTCTTCATTAGAGGAACTATACCTTTCCCTCATCTCTGACTATGCAGTATATCTTGCAATGCTTCAGCCATTCTTGTCTTAAACTTGTCAATTTTTTTTTTATTCTTAGCCACTTACAGTATGTATTAAATATATTTGCAGCATAGCAGTCAAGAGCCTTTGATGTCTCAACTTTCACTATTCTTCCGGTTTAAAAAAAAGACACCATTTGAGTTTGGACCATAAACTTATTTTACATGCCTCAGCTTTTCAATTGGAAAAAGAAATGATAGATGAAATTGAAAATGTCTTTAGCTTATAAGCCTGTTAAACATGTAGGTTTGTGCATTCTTGCTAAACTTCTTGGGTAAATTTGCAGCTACTGCAAAGATCTGTACTGTGCTTATTATTTGTTAATGTGTGTCAAACAGTACAAATTTTGGTAAATTTCATTATTAACTTAATGCACACTTATAATTACATCTCAAGAATTATGAATGTCTAGCTGAAAAAAAATGTAGAAATATAGTAAATGTATACTTTAACAGTAAAAAAGCTGTGGCACAAATAGTGATTAAAAGTAATTAAAACCTATTAGTGCAAGTATGTTTATATTTAAGCAATGTTTAATTTGCAAGTAATTTGATTGTGAGCGTATATTGTTTTTGTTAGAGAAATGGTGAAAACTTTTTTTTTTTTTTTTAAAGGGATAAAGCGGGTGGGGGGAGCCGAATCATTATTGGCCGTTCAAGTAACATGAAATCGGTAAATCCTGATTGGAGCATCCCTAGTATATCCTATATTAATGTTTGTGGTGCTGGTTATATTATTGACAAAGCACAATTCCTACTACACAAAATATGCTCAGCTAAATGAAACCGATAAAGAACTCTGGTCCAGAAAAAAAAGTCTTGGTTACAAAACTATTTCTAAAGGCCATTGGAGCCACCTGACCAGATCCTCAAGAAAGCCCTAAAATATGAAAGGATTTTGGGTAATAGTCGGTCCTCCCAAGAAGCTACCCTTTTGAAATATTTTAAAACAATGATGCGTAAAGTTAGAAAGCGTTATCTTCAAAATGTCTAGGGGAAAGTTTTCACTGACATTTGTTCCACGGTAAGTAATCTTGATACTGGCTACCAAACATTGTGGGGTGAGCATCTTGTGGTTTCAAGTAGCTTTAATGCCTCAAGTTCTAAAAGACTTTTTTACAAGGACTCATACGTGGGCTTTGTATCAGCTAATATTAAGGAGATTATCAGGCTATGCATCTCTCAGCAAAAGTGCTTTTAGGTAACACAGTAAAAAATCTCAAAATTACACAAGCTCTACCAATAGATAATTTTTATCTCCTTGAACCTGTGTTTTGGAATGGTTAAGACAAGTTTCAGACCTAAATCCCATACATAAATTGTATCAACAAATGAGCAGTTTATCCAGGAACATCCTGAAAAAGTGGAGTACCATATTTTACAAAATTAATGACAGAAAGATCAACAGAAAGCTTTTAATAAGATGGTGCCACCAGTTGCCAAATCTAAAAGGTCTAAGATTACTCCACACAGGAACTTTGAAAATATACAAAATCTGTTTTGATTTGCAAACCATTATAATTGCTTGCAAGGCAAAACCTTTGGCAATTATAAAGGGAAAGAAGGTAGTAACCACTTCGCTAAACTACTCTATAAAGAGTCTCATGTGAAAACAGACATGGTCTTGGGCTATTGAGTCCCACAGATTTGCAATTAGGTAAAACACTCTTCGAAATAATGCAAAAGCATCTTTCTTGCAGGCACATTTTAACAGCAGTTTTATACTAGGGATGTTTTCCTACTATCTTACTGCTCTTAACTACAATGCAATTAAAAGATTACATATTAGCATTCTCAGGAAGGAGCTTGGCTGGGTGAAAAAGATACAGAAAGCAATAATTTCTTTAAGAGCTGGGATACAAGTTTTGTTTTACAAACTACATAAACTGCAGCTTCTCAGGAGATTACGTTAACCACAATTCTTTACATCCCTCACCACCTTCAGCCTTGCACAAGTGAAGCGAGAATAAATTGGCAAAAGGTGCAGCCTTAGGAGTCTTTCAGGAGATTCTGGTTTTGTCCTATCGGTAAATTAGCTCATACTCTTGATGCCTAACAGGGCAGACCTGTCAGCAAGCACCAAGCTGAAATCTTGTGATAAGACTAGAAATCACCTTGACACACAAAACAGACCAGAATGCTGAGTGACAGCTTTCCCATGGAAAGCTCACACCAGTTTGTGCTGCAGTGTTACTTTTCATTATCACAGCTCCATTGTTTAATATTTGACTGAATGGCAGCTCGCACCTCTGAACTTCCTTACTTAGACATGACAGGTGCACTAAAACAGCATGCTGAAGCTCAGATTCATTGCTGTCTGTTTATCTAAAAGATAGGATGAAAAAAGATGGAAGCAAGACTTGTTTGTTTTCATTTTTCATTTAAAGAAATTAAACTGTATTTAACTTTGGGAACTTTAATGGGGAAGCATAAAAAAAGTGTTTTACAAGACAGTCAGTATTACAGCTTACAATCAAAACACAAAGAGATAGGTCAACAAAAGATGCCATTACAAGGATAAGGCAGACAAAAAGATGGGCATCACAGGTTAATGATTTAGATCTAACAATAGACAAGAAGTGAACATGGATTTGAACACCAGGTGCAAAGGGCACTGGCAGTGACCAAGTGTATATTCAAAATGTGTAGCATTCCAACACACACACAAAATTTTCTCCTCCAAATTATAAAAATTGGAAACATCTCTATATGAAAGCAAGTATAGACAGACAGACAGACACACTGAACTTTGGCTTTTTACATAGGATCTTTAAATATGGACCTTCTATGAAAAGGCTGATGTACTTTATATCCACCTATTGGAAGAGTTCATTTAATAATAATAAAAAAAAACTGAACCACGAACTTGAAACATTTTAATGCATGTGATGGTGTAAAATTATTGTGCAATAGTAGCACATTCACTTGAAAGCCATGGTAATTTGGAGTTTTTTAATCCTACAACTCCCTATATGAAGGGCCACCGCAAAATGGTTACCCATCCAGAACATGGTTTTAATAGAGAACAATTTACAGAAATTGAAATGTAAATCATGAGAAGAGGACTCTTGTGAGGAGACATCTCAAAGGTGAGATGGACTAACGCCAACTTTGCCAAACCACTAAGGGTGCAATTCTCTGGTGATGCCCAGAGTTGTAGAACTCCCATATTTGACTTCTTCGCTTAGTATGACACTGCAAATGTCCTGAATCTCAACTTTACATAAAAAAACTAGCAGAAAAGAATACTGTGTAAATCAACAATCTCTTTTCCAAGTGTCTCCTGCTCTAGTGATTTTGCACATGGGTTTAACATGGACTAAGGGAGTAAGTTTTTGGTGTGCGTTTATTAAACTTAATGAATAAAACAATTACTACTGCTTTTCAGGAATATGTGCACATGGACACTTTTGTTAAGATAAAGGCTAAAAGATCTGGCAATATAATGGTAACACACCTGTACACGAGACTAACCATAGTATTTACTGCCAAGCTTTATGTGTCAATCCAAACTAAGTAAAAGAGCAAAGTGATAGCCCAGAGCAGCGCACAAGCAATCTGGAAAGATTACGGGTCTAATTAAAATGCAAACATTCTTGTGTATGCCTGATCTTTTGAGCAGACAACTGTGATCTCTACGCCATCATTTGCCTGTTTGGACACATATTTAAAGGACTGCCATGTTGAATAATGAAAAACTCTTATTAGATTATTCACTAAATGGGTTGGCCTCCAATCTTATTATGGAAGTAATCGTCCTACTAGAGAGGCATTAGACTCAACTATTTTTAGTGTTAAGTCTTTATCATTACACAGTGCATTATACAAAGGTATGGTGCAGATTTAATGTAGGGTAACAACAGAATAGCAATCGTTATTTCCGACTATCATATATTACCACTGATATTCTATTACACAAGTGCATTGAGTATGGAAAAGGCACTATATAAATATATTTAAATGTAAAATATATTATTGTATATGTGTTCACATGTGTATATCCATAATTAAACATAACTAACGCCTTTATTAGTTTAAGTATGGGTGCCCTGGATTGGACTGGCACAATGTTCAAGTTTCCCACATAACACCCAGCAACTATGAATCCGATTAAGGGGATTCTACACATACACCTGTTCAGGGCTGCTTCAAAAATTCTTAATTAAATTCAGTGCTGAATATCATAAATAAAAAATAGTCCACTGATTATGCTTATTTTCCTGCTGTTATTCTGATGTTAAATTAATCTTGAAGAAACAAGGACCATTCTATTAACCTCCTTATTGTTAATGTTTACCCCAGGAAAAACACGCCAAAAAATATTAAACTTTTTTCAAAACAAAAAAATTACTAAATGTAACAAAAGCGTGTAAATTCACAAATATCAACATAAATACAGTAGAAATGGCAAGTCTAGTGTCCACTGCTAGATTTAATACTTGTACTTCGTGTGATATGTTTTGAGACAGTCACTAACACTCAGCTTAATGTTGAAAATTGGGACAGTGGAAACAGGGTTTTTTGCACAATTTGTTTTTGTTGCTTGCACATGAGAGCATAGAATATCAGTGCCTAACTTCCATGATCAATGAACACACCTTGTGTTACTGTAGGCTACTACAACGCAAGGTTTCATGACTTCCACATTTCCCATGACATGGACATCATCAATTGCCACATTATGAACAGTGTTTAGACGGCTAACATCTTTGCTTGTCCCTGCACTTGTTTGCAATTATTTTGCCCTTTTTTCACGCAGATAGGGGGAAGAGGAGCGTCAAGGTCAGATTCACTGGGCATATTGCTGCAATTCAGTCATACATTTACAGTATTAAGCATTAGCTTCACTTTCCATGTCAACATCTGTTGACCAAATCATATAGTCATCACTATCAATTGATTCAAACAATGTTTTAGTTTCAGTTCACTCTAAGACCACCTTAACAGGCTTTTCATTTGCCATTGTTTTTCTGTGGATGCTCTGCCCCACTTCTGACTACTGAAGAGTTACCTTAGCATTACAATAAAGTGGCAGAAAGTACATACTTTTTTTTTTCTTCTTTGCAGGGTGATGTTACTTCATCTACTAAATGGCAGCAGACTATTTTTCCTGAGAGTTATTCAGGCAAAACACTATAAAGACTATCATTACACATCACCCAGAGACCGTCTCAGATATAATTGTAATTTCATTGAATTCTGGTTAACACCAGAACCTTGTAAATTATGAAGAAAGTCTTTGATTGCAGAATGGCCCAAAAACTGAGACCAATAATAGCAGGAAGGAGTGATCCAGCATTTTATACAGAGATATCGGGTTTTTATACTTCATTGTCATTTTCATGTTTTTAACGAACATGGACGAAGTTTTGCTCACTTTCAAAACAAGATCTTTTACTGAATTTCACACCCGAGTTGCACAATATTTCTGCTTTTCAGACTTAATGTAGGTGCAGAGTGCCTTAATCTCCACTGTACATAGGTAATCATGTTTTTCATTTAGCCTCAAAATGTGTTGTTGATACCAAACACTCAGATATTTTTACCCTCTAGCCATTTCATATGAAATTCACATTTTCCAATTTGCTTGACTCACCAAAGTTGCCACATAAATTAATGCACGGTAAATGTTGAGTAAAAACATGAGAAACACAATTGGGGTAAGAAAACAGGGTAACCTTAGTTATGTTGAAGTAGATGTAGCCAAGAACTGAATTCCTCTTCTAGAAGAGGGAAAACAAAATTCTTCCAGACATTTTATGACCTTAAATTTTAAAATATTTTAAGTTTTTTTTTTTTAAACCTCCACTGGAATCTTGGTAGGTAAACATCAAACTTTTAATGCTCATTTAGACAAATCTAGTCTATTATGCTTCTGAAAAATCTGTTCATTACACAATTCTGAATGATGGGCTGAGATAATTTTGAATTACTGTTCCTAAAAAGATATACATTATACATCTAGAAGCATCCTCACTTTTAATCATCTCTTATATCACCAAAATGTATTAGGTTAGAGTTGTGTTTTTGGGCTCTATCTCAAACACTGCCACCATGAAATACACACCACATGTGGACAGTTAACACAAAGACGCACTTGTGCCTGTACTGTAAGAAATCTGTCTGCATTTTCAGTATCACGCACCATACCACAGTTTACAGTATTAAGCACCATAACATGGAGTATAGGTAAGACTGAAAAAGAAAAAAAAAACACATGTTCAAATGGCATAGGATTTCCAAATAGTGACTTTTCATGTATGAATGTGTGCGTGCACGAGAGAGGCACAGACAAATTTGATCTCATTGAAGTGGTTACTGGAATATAAAATAAACACTATTGCAAAGGTATAACGAAACAAGTGTGCATTTATTCAAGAATAAAACTGAACAAAAAAAAAAAATCAAGTGACAACAAGATACCAAGAAGACAGGATTCACCAGCGTGTGTGTCTGCCTATATCCCTTCAGCGATGGCTTTTACAAGTAGCAAAACTTAACAACAAACACATTTATTTATATAGCACATTTTCATACAAATGTAGCTCTGACTGAAATCAAAGGCTTCTTTTTGGGTGCAAACATTGTCAGCATGGCACTGCCAGATCTAAACACTCGTGTGGCGAATTGCTCATGTACTCAAGTGACTTTAGCTGCAGGTGGAAGTCCCATTTTACTTATGGTGCCAAGCAGAGTGCAGCAGTATATTAGCCAGCGAAAGTGTTTTCAAGAAGCTGTCTGTTACGGTTCTGCCTTTGTCCTGAAACTGATCCATAAGATTTATGGCCACAGACTCGGAAAGTCTTCTCCCTGGGTTGTAACTCAAAATACAGTTCTCAACAAAACGTTGCCAGATGTCAGAGATTGCAGCAAATCAGTCAATTTTCATATGTTCTACATGGGTGTCTGTTGTCAAAGTAAACATGCCACATGGTAGTCCGATAGCAGTCACAGGACATTGTTCCGAGCAGGCAATAACCGCAGCACCAACTGTGGTTGCCAACAACTCAGAGAAGGAGAGGCAAGTTCGTTGAACGTCACGGACAGAAAAAAATTGAATAAAAAAAAAAAGTTTTACAAACAGCCAAAATTTACACCAGGCATTACAAACTCAAATTAAATGTTTGTTATTATATTATAGTGATTATAATAGCAGCTCATAACTCAAAACGCAGAGCGCCCGGACTTGAACCTGGTACCTTTGGGTTATAAGGCAACATTTATTACCTCTACACCATTCAAGAATACAAATCAACTTCCTGTCAATTGACATTTCAGCTTGAGTTTGTAACTCACTGACAGCAACATGAAAAACGAATGATTTTTTTTTTCTTTGGCTATATTCTTGAATAAAATTGCATGTGTTTATTTGATATTTGGACTATAGTCTTCACAGATTATACACTTCACATCATTATTAGTATAACACTGAAAAAGTTTGTGTTTTAGCTGTGTTCAGCAGTTCCTGGCATCCTATACTTGCACAGATTGCTGTAGACATGGAACACATATTATTTGGAATACATATGTTTCATGTATTATTTACCTTATACAACTCCAGGCACCTCACTGCAAGATATTGAGACTTGAGCTCTGACAATTTTGCAAAGGACACGGCTCCGTCAGTGAGGGGGCTAGCAGGCTGCTTGCACTGATTGACACATTTGCAAAACAAAAGGAGCTGGCGGAGGGGCATGAAGAAATTTAAGATGGCCCTGGATTGCAAGTTTTTTCGTAGGCTTCAAGGATTCTGGTGTTAACAAAAAGTTGCACTTGTCCTTTTGCATATTTTTTTTTCCTAAGAATTTTTTTCTCCTCCTCTCCAGTTTGGATGCTTTACCAACAAATACTTCAAAACCCAAAGATAAAAGAAAAAATAAATACATACATATACATATATATTATAAATACGTCTTCCAAGCAGGAATTCCATTTTTTTTTTTACTTTAAGCGGGCCATGAAAGACTAGTAATCAATGGGAATTAGCAAAGTTCAATGACAGACTGGAAGTCTAGTGCCGTGGCTGCTACGGTAATAAATGCCTGTTGTAAATCTGCCTGAAATTGTGTTGCAAATGAGAAGAGGAAAGAAAATTGAAAAAAGATTCTTGGTTTGACATTGTGAATGGAAATGAATAATTATGTTAGCTACGGACTACATTCCCTTTGCCATTATTTCAGCAGCATAGCTTATTCTCTACAGTTAACCCTTGAATATTAGGTAGATAGACTTTTTTCATTCCAAACTACCTTTATTTGGATTTATTATTACAGGCACAGTACAAAACTAAAGGTAACACTCAAAACACAACTCCACAATGTACTGCAGCAAAAAAAACATGATACTATTATTGATAAAAATAGAGTAAAACAAATATATAACTCATTATTCAAAGAAGAGATCTACCTTCAGCCTATTCATTTATTTATAGCTAAAAATAGATGCACGGCTCTACTGCAACTGTTAGACACTAGGCATGAATACAATTATACAGTTTTTAATATCTAAAAGCATTAGGCACTAAAATATTCAAAGAAAAAAATTTAGTGGACCATCCATATTAACATGACACAAATGCAGTGTTCAGACTAACCCTATATTTGTAGCAGAAGCAGACAAACACTCCCCTATTCATCAAGCTCTTATAGAGCTTATTTAGAGTTAAGTTTTAGAGAAAATGACAACAGTACTTAACCTGAAAATCGGGGGCAATTATTCTCAAAAGGCATGACAGAGTGGTAGACCAGATAGTGCAAACTCCTCTTAAACCCCACACCACAGGAAGGAAACACAAAAAGACTTCCGAGCCTGCATGTTCTTCATTTGTCTGTATCAATTATTTTCCAGGTACTTTAGGAATGTGGAAGAAAAGCTAAAGTCATTGTGTGTACAATTGGCTTCTTGACCCTGCTGAATTCTGTTTGACACCCAAAGTTCAGAGGACAGCCTTTATCAAGTGGGTTTTTGAACCTGTTGGTTGAGTATTTGTTAGCAATCTCTTTAAGAAGGTTGCAGATGAAGCCACAGTAACAGGTGTTAGGAAGGGCAAAAAAAAAATGTCAGAATTATTCCATTGCTCTAACACAATATACTGTATATCTATACTTGATTATCAGTTAGAAAATCCTGTAGAATTTCAGATGTATCCTAAAAAAGGTATTCTGTCACTACTGAATCAGAATTTGATGTACTAAAAAACTCAATAAATGAACAAAGCTACTAAGAGGGAAAAAAAAGTGCAAAAAATAGTGGTTACACATTTCTAGAAATGCTAAATATTTGAACTATGGTTTGTGATGGATCACTGGGTAAAATGTGACAAAACATTTTTTAAATATTTCACTGGGGGTTCTCTCTAATTTCTGTTCTCTGTACAACTGAACAATACACTTGGTTATGGATCATTTATTTAGAGCATGACTTAGTACTGCACATACTGAAATAACCCAAAGGGGAGTATTATCTAGTAACTTTATCATTCCGGGTTCTTTCTGTATTTCACTTATTCTCTTTAATAAAAACATATTCTCACAAAAAACACCCAAAAAAACAACTAATTTACATAATAATGAAGTCTGACGGCATGTTTTCTTCAGCTCCCTGCATTTTATTAATCAATCAGTCACCCTTCTCAAAGCTTATGTCCTACATTTACTGGGATATGCATTCCTTTAGTACTGGGTAAGTTAATGATTTCACAGATGTAAACCAGGAGATGACTGAGGGGGCCAAAGGCTGTATTACATCATGTATACATTAATTCAAATAAAACATTTTTATGAACATATCATGTATAGCCACAGTATCAGTTCAGAAGTCTCCAATTTGTGATAAAATCAAATATCTCAAAACAAACATGTGGTTAAGAATCATTTTGGAGAAAAGCTCACCAATCAATGATCAATGGGTACTCTACTTAGGTGTAACTTAAAAAGTATGAAATGCTGATTGGTGGAAGGTCAAGAACATTCTATTGAAAGACTGGTTTGCAAATTACATTTTTTTTTTTTTTATAGTTTCTCAGGGGAAACTAAAATAACCAAATGTTATATCATTTGAAGAAAAAAACCTATTGCGATATGAACTTTGAAGAATTTAAAATTAAGCAGCAACTTAAACAGAAAACTCAGCACATGACACATAGAAATAGAAATTTCAGTAGCTTCTGATCTTGAAGACCAACAAATATTTTTTACTTTTTAAGAACTGCATTTTTACAGTACAGGTCTACCAAATAAACTTGCAGCATTTTTACTGATTTGTTTAGCTGTGTCATAATCTGACAAATGCACTAAATGTTAACTATTTTAATCTAAAATCAATGTTAATGGTCTCAAATTTGTATTTATATACTGTTTCACAATAAATATATACAATATTTGTATTCAAGTCTCTTATGGAAACATATTAGGGCCATAGAGAAGGAAGGAGAGAGGTTTGTTTGTTGAGATTAAATTTTAAATGTCAACTTTATTCTCCCAAATTTCCACTTTAATATCATATTTTGTCATTAAAGTAAAACGCCGTAAACTTCATCTTAAAATCAATGTTTAATTTACTAGATTTTCTCACACCCCATCATAACTAATGTAGCACATTAAATGTTTCGTATTAAAAACATTCCCTAAACTAATGTTAATCACTATGTGCTTCTTAAACTGACTTCCTCTTGGACAGAGAGGAGCCACAGGCAGCGATCGCCACACAAAATAAATTCACTACATACATTATTGCTCTCTGAACCTTTAGAATGCGAAGATAAATATTTGAGAACATTGACTTGATGAAATGCATTAGAGCATGTATTAAACATGTGGGGGTCACGTTCCATGTGTTCCCTGCCTGGAATTTGCATGTTTTTCTGGTGGGTTTACTCAGCGGGCTCGTTTCCTTGCAAGGGCATGCAGGTTGTGGGATTTTGTGATGCAAAAAAATGATCGTAGTGAATGTGTGTGCTCATATTCAACATGCGATGTGCTGACACACCATCCAGGGACTGTTCCTGCCTTGCTAACTTCAATTTCGACAGACTTTGTTTTTCTTCACCATGTCCCTTTTTTTTCCCTTCTCCAGGGTCCTAATATGCTTCTGTAGTTATTAATTCAAAGGATGGCTCCAATGAAAAATTTTTCAACAAAACATGACTCATAACAGCCATCTAAAATACTAACTGTACATTACATGTTTTAAAAATGCTGGTGGATTGTAAGTTGTAAGCACTGGTGTAATGTTTAATCTACAAGAGAAATTTTATTAAAGTTATAACATTTCCATTTAGTGTGACTTTCAAGTTTAATTCTTCAATGACAAAATGATTATTGATGTTGCTAATACTTATGGTGAAATGTACTGTAGAGAACATTACTTTGTAATTTTTAAAAAGGAAAGTTCTTCCAATGCCTGACCAATAAAATAAGAATCCTAGTTCTGTTATTATTGATCTCCTATGAGACCTGATGTCAAGCACCCAACAGAAGAGTGGAAAGTGAGGAACAGTTAAAAAGAAAATATATGATACTGTAAAGGCCTGGAAACTACTTGAAATTGTTACTGTTTTCTCATCATATGCAATTGAATATTCTAAACACCTTGTTAAAATAGTGCATTTTCTACTGGAATAAGGTAGTAAGGTTAATAAATAATTTGCAGATGTAATAAAAATAGATTGATGCAGTGAATAGGCTGGGGGGATGGAAAGATCAACAGTTTAATCTAGTTTTTATCATTTCCACTTGACTGCACAGCAGCCACAACTGCCACTTAGGCACCTATTTCTTAACTGTGCACAGTACATTTCCTGCAAATGGAAATTACAGTGAAACATTCGTTTATGGTTTCTTTACAAATACTGTGATTCCTGTATGCAAAGAAAATACTGCATTATCAAACAACCATGCTTTTGCTCAATATAACTGAGTTTAAAAAAAGCCTGAATAACAATGCATTTAAACCTGCATTCATAAGTGAAATTTTTCTTCATCATAGACACGGGTCACCCGGGTCACCCGGGTCCCCCTCTGGAGCCAGACCTAGAGGTGGGTTTCGAAGGCGAGCACCTCGTGGCTGGGCCTGCATCCATGGGGCTCGGCCAGACACAGCCCGAAAAGGCAACGTGGGTCCCCCTTCCCATGGGCTCACCACCTATGGGAGGGGCCAAGGAGGTCGGGTGCAGTGTGAGTTGGGTGGTGGCTGAAGGCAGGGGACCTTGGTGGTCCGATCCTCGGCTACAGAAGCTGGCTCTTGTTGCGTGGAATGATGTCACCTCTCTGAAGGGGAAGGAGCCTGAGCTGGTTCAATGCACAGCTTGGAGTCTGGAACCAATCTCCTTGAGAGGGGCTGGACTCTCTACCACTCTGGAGTTGCCACCGGTGAGAGGCGCCGAGCGGGTGTGGGCAAACTTATTGCCCCCCAACTTGGAGCCTGTACATTGGTGTTTACCCCGGTGGATGAGAGGGTAGCCGCCCTCTGCCTTCAGGTGGGGGGATGGGTCCTAACAGTTTGGAGTACTCGCCCTCTTTGGAGTCCCTGGAGGGGGTGCTAGAGGGCATACCCTTCTGGGGACTCCTTCGTACTGCTGGAAGACTTCAATGCTCACATGGGCAATGACAGTAAGACCTGGAAGGGAGTGATTGGAAGGAATGGCCCCGATCTGAAACCGAGTGGTGTTTTGTTATTGGACTTCTGTGCTGGTCACGGATTGTCCATAATGAACACCATGTTCAAGCATAGGGGTGTTCATATGTGCACTTGGCACCAGGACACCCTAGGCTCCAGTTCGATGATCGACTTTGTGGTTGAGTCGTCGGACTTGTGGCCACATGTTTTGGACACTTGGGTGAAGAGAGGGGCGGAGCTGTCAACTGATCACCACCTGATGGTGAGTTGGCTTCGATGGTGGGGGAGGATGCCAGTCAGGCCCGGTAGGCCCAAATGTGTTGAGGGTCTGCTGGGAACGTCTGGCAGAGTCCCCTGTCAAAAGTAGCTTCAAATCTCACCTCTGGCAGAACTTCGACCATGTCCCGAGGAAGGTGGGGGACATTGAGTCTGAATGGGTTCCGTGCCTCTATTGTTGAGGCGGCTGACCGGAGCTGTGGTCGTAAGGTGGTTGATGCCGGTCGTGGCATCAATCTCCGAACCCGTTGGTGGACACCAGCAGTGAGGGATGCTATCAAGCTGAAGGAGTCCCTTTTGCCCTGTGGGACTCTGGAGGCAGCTAATAGGTACCGACACGCCAAGCAGAATGCGGCTTCGGTGGTTGCCGACGCAAAAACTCGGGCATGGGAGGAGTTTGGGGAGGCCATGGGGAATGATTTTCGGACGGCTTCGAGGAGATTCAAGCAGTGCAGTGTCAACACCGTATATGGTGGGAATGGTGCACTGCTGACCTTGACTCGGGACGTTGTGGGTCTTTGGGAGGAGTACTTCAAAGACCTCCTCAATCCCACTAACATGCCTTCCAATGAGGAAGCAGAGCCCGGGAACTTGGAGGTGGGCTCCCCCATCTCTGGGGCTGAGGTCACCGAGGTGGTCAAAAAACTCCATGGTGGCAGGACCCCGGGGGTGGATGAGATACGCCCGGAGTTCCTCAAGGCTTTGGATGTTGTAGGACTGTCTTGGTGGACACGTCTCTGCAACATCGCATGGACATCGGGGACAGTGCCTCTGGATTGGCAGACCGGGGTGGTGGTCCCCCTCTTTAAAAAAGGGGGACCAGAGAGTGTGTTCCAACTACAGAGGGATCACATTCCTCAGCCTCCATGGAAAAGTCTATTCGGGGGTTCTGGAGAGGAGGGTCCGTTGGATAGTCGAACCTTGGAATCAGGAGGAACAGTGTGGTTTTTGTCCTGGTTGTGGAACAGTGGACCAGCTCTACACCCTTAGCAGAATCCTTGAGGGTGCATGCGAGTTTGCCCAACCAGTCTACATGTGTTTTGTGGACTTGGAAAAGGCATTCGACCGTGTCCCTCGGGAAATCCTGTGGGTGGTGTTCCAGAAGTATGGGGTACCGGACCCTCTGATAAGAGCTGTTCGGTCCCTATACAACCAGTGTTAGAGCTTGATCCGCATTGCCGGCAGTAAGTCAAGCCCGTTTCCAGTGAGAGTTGGACTCTGCCAGGGCTGCCCTTTGTCACTAATTCTGTTCATAACTTTTATGGACAGAATTTCTAGGTGCAGCCAGGGTGTTGAGGGGGTCCGTTTTGGTGGACTCAGAATTGGGTCACTGCTTTTTGCAGATGATGTTGTCCCGTTTGCTTCATCAGGCCGTGATCTTCAGCTCTCTCTGAATCGGTTTGCAGCAGAGTGTGAAGCGGCTGGGATGGGAATCCGCACCTCCAAATCCAAATCCATGGTCCTCAGCCGGATAAGGGTGGAGTGCCCTCAGGGTTGGGAGAGAGATCCTGCCCCAAGTGGAGGAGTTCAAGTATCTTGGGGTCTTGTTCATGAGTGAGGGAAGAATGGAGCGTGAGATCGACAGGCGGATCAGTGTGCTGTCCACAGTGATACGGGCTATGCATCGGTCTGTCGTGGTGAAAAAGGAGCTGAACCGTAAGGCAAAGCTCTCAATTTACCAGTCGATCTATGTTCCTACCCTCACCTATGGTCATGAGCTATGGGTAGTGACCGAAAGAACGAGATCGCGAATACAAGCGGCTGAAATGAGTTTCTTCCGCAGGGTGTCTGGGCTTTCCCTTAAAGACACGGTGAGGAGCTCAGAGTAGAGCCACTGCTCCTCTGCATCGAGAGAAGTCAGATGAGGTGGCTCGGGCATCTGATCAGGATGCCTCCTGGACGCCTTCCTGGTGAGGTGTTCCGGGCACGTCCAACTGGTAGGAGGCCCCGGGGAAGAACCAGGACACGCTGGAGGAACTGTCTCCCGGCTGGCCTGGGAACACCTCGGGATTCTCCCGGAAGAGCTAGAAGTGGCCGGGGAGAGGGAAGTCTAGGCCTCTCTGCTAAAGCTGCTGCCCCTGCGACCCAACCTCGGATAAGCGGAAGATGATGAATTGATAGATGGATGGATGGATGCATTCATGAGTGATGAAAATATATGATAACCCAACTTACTAGCCATGACAAAACAGAAGCAGATGGGCAGGCAGTAAATGACAGACGAGGAAACAGCAAAGTAAATATTTTTTTGAAAGCAAGCACACAAGCTAGAGATTGAGAATGCTTTCTGCTAATTGATAATTTGCAGCTTCCAAATGTTTTCTTTAAGAGCCATCATCTTAAACTAAAATAAAAAGTGTTGTTGACACCTATGATTTATTCTTCCCACCTGCAAGAAAATGTAGTGTGCTAAGAAGGAGTCTAACTACATACTGGCTCAAGGCTGCTAGCTATGTAGTCTGTTTAAGGGAGACTGGATAGAATTTACCTTGGTTTCTGATACTGAATAAAGTGAAAAAACTCCTGCTTTAAAAAGCAGCATGGATAAAAAATCAGAAATAGATGTAAGCTTGCTTTTAACATTTCTTATTCAAGTATTAAATAATAAAATGGTTTAGAAAACAATTAAGACTGCATTGTCAATATGAAGTCTATTTTGCGTGTCATCACTAAACAAACAGTAGCAAGATTCAAAACTCATCTGTTTGTGGTATTACAAAAATTATTTTAGGAAACTCCACATCTTGGTTATTTTGACCTTGACGACACCTATTTTGACTGACTAAAACTTGAACTGGACACTATTTTAAAATAACTATAGGCAAAAATCAGGGCTTTGTATTTCATCATTCAAATAACTTTATGAAAAGAACTCTTTATGATCATTAAATATTACTTATATTCCTATATACATACACATATTGTACACAGATATGCATATACTGTATACACCTATACCTAGATGTAGATAACACATGTCAGTCTGTCACACAATTCCTTGCAAATTAATGGGGTAGAACTCGGATCATGCTCTTAATAGAAATTGTATGAACTAATATGGTCTGGAAATAAACAAAAATGCTTAGGTAGTGGCAACCTGGTGAGCAGAAAAGCTTATTGCAAAGAAAGCACAGTCCCAGCAAGTCTATCTATTGATAATCCCCCAGGATGCGATACATACGTGGCACAACTCTTAATCAACTGTAAGTTCTTATGTTTGTAAACAGGTGGGGAGTTTACTGGTGTTTATTTTGTAGCATTTTAGGGCCACAGGTTGTATATTTCACTACTACATAAAAAATGACCATAGAAATATTAGGTTCTAGAATAATGTATTTAATGATGCAGTAAACATTGAGAAAAACTTTTCATTGGTCAAAACAAATGTTCAATAAATGGTAATCTCGAGTACTGGTAGTTATTAAAGCTTTGATTTTCTGCTATTTTCAGTTCAGAAACAGAGCTATAAACACGGTCTTTAGACTATCGGAAAATGTGAAATCAATACTTTTAAAAAAAGTTAACAGATTTTTATTTGCTTCCTTAAAATGGTAAAAAATTACAAAAATTACAGTAAATTAAATAATGGAATGAATACATAGGCAATCAAAAGAAAAAAATAACATTCTTGGTAAAGCTGATGGGTATATTTTCTGCCACCATGTGGTTAAATAAGAGTTTGCAACTATAAAAGATGAATGGCAGTAGAATAAAGGATATGGTTTGCATAAGAAAAATCAGTGTTTGAATGTCCTCAAGCAGTATCAAATTATTAATGTTGATTACACAAAAAATGATGAAGACAATGATAATGTTTACAAAAGGTGCCACAAGCCGTACAAGATACCAAATAAAGACGACAACACCCAAGCTGTATATGATTATTTATGTGCATAATGTGTTAGCAGTCATTTCAACAAAAAGCAAGTCTTTTTACAAGTCTTAATCATTACACATATAAAAGAGATACAAAGTGTTCCTTAACTTTTTTCTATCATCTGTATACTAAAGCAGCACCAATAGGATGAAGTTCCACAAAACTGGTAACAGTATATATAAAATTTAAAAGCAACGAAACAAGACAAAATCTGGTGAACAAAACCTATTAGGCTACTGCTACAACATTAATAAGAATGCACATGTAAAATAGAAGGAAGGAAAAGAATTTATAATCAAATCCCAACTACTGTTGTACATTATTGATTTCCTAAACTGTGCACAATACTAATTTCTTGTACCATACTAGCACAATATGGATTATTAGAAAAGGGAAACAAACAATTTAAGATTATGCACAATGGAGAATTACTCACACATTCACTTTTTGAAGGATGAGCTATAGTACCACAGGTGAGATGTAACTCACATTTGTAATTGCTGCTTAATTAAGCTGCTAGTGTTTTTCTAGACAGCTCTATAAACACAAAAATACTTTTCTGTCAGCTGCTTGTGTGACTGTGTCTTTTACATGTAAATTATTCTGTAATTCTAACTCTAAAATATAGTAACCCTGGCCCTTTTTTAGCTTCAGAACTAAATACTGTATATGGCCTCAACACAAGGATTTACACACAAATGTATAATTACCATGTACAATTACTATAAATTCAAATACCACCACCAATTCTAACATATTATTAAGTTGTGTTTTACATTTTTGGACCTACAAATTAAATTTCTATAATGTAGTGGAAAATGTTCACACAAACGACAACTAGTGAGAAATGCCATTAGTGCTCACTGAGCAAAGATGAATCTGGACAATATGTAGTCAGACAACAGTATGCAACTGTCAACTTGAATTTACAAATAGAGAGAAATGTGGCCCCACTAAACATACAGCATTAACACACTTTCTGCCATCCCCTATATATGAATAATCGCAAAACAGTCAAATATCATTAGCTTTACACACGAGTTTCCAATCAAAAAGCTACAGAACAAGCAGCTGGCTATACATGAGCAAAACAGTAAACTACAAAAATGGGGAAAAAAATGGAAGCATTTTAAAATGAAAGTAGAAAAGCATAAAAGGCATATTTTATAGCATTCAAAATTGTACATTTTTAAATTTCAAGGAGATAAGATTAGAAAGCTGAAGAATTAATTCACAGATAGACACAGCCCAGACTTCTGAACCAAAATATGGAAAACAGGCAAGCAGCTAATGTGCAGCATGTGTTATACACTACTGAATATAAAAGTATTACAAAGGCAGCATACCACCATAACAAAATTTTGAATTTTTGTAGCTCAAATCCAGATTGGATACCCAAAAATTCTTGATGGACTACACAGAAAAATGAAAGGCAATTTTTTTAAGAGCTTAAAGCTTGACGATTTTGGGAAGCTGATATGACGGGAGTTTGCATTGTGGGGGGTTACCCTCAAATTCCACTTTACCAAAAGAACTGCTAAAAGTAAATATTTTATAATATGAAATAAAAGCACTAGGGACTTCACTAACTTCCAGTCATATCAAAGCAGCCTATGATTCTTGCTGGAAAGGAATTCTAGCGCATTCAAGACCTTATTACGCTAGAACACCACCACATAATGCATCTCACCTTTTATCAACCCACTTATTCAGCAGATGCTTGGTTTCTTGCTACATTTAACAAAAGAAGGTGAACTCTTATGTGAAAGCATTAAACTGCATAGGCTTCTGTAAGAAGCTGGAAAAATGTGTTCACTTTATAGTTCAAATATGAATGAATTAAGAACTAAAAAAATTAAATTAAAAATTCACTTCTACTGCTGCCATATGTTGGGTGTAAGTGTATTTCAGGTAACACTTTACATTATATGTTATTATTTGCAAATCTAGTTGCCTCATGAATGAAGCTTTCTTATAAGGAGAAATTCAGCAGCCAGTCAGCCTGGGTGCTCTGTGTGATCATCACTACACTCAGCTGTAGTGTTTTGGTTAACTTGTATCAGTAAGTAGGAGAGAGTTGCAAATAGACTTAACCCTTACACATTACACTTGCATACACCTCATGAGAATATGCAGGTGTGAACACAGCTAATTTAAGGCTGCTATCATGGCTTTTATGTTCAGTATGTACTGCCGAACATCAACAAAGTGACGAATCCTTTACACGGACGTCCACTTTGGAAAATTCATCCTGCAATGGTATGGGTTCCCTTTGCAGAACTGTCATCAATTGTGATGCCAAATCAGATTAAATAGAAATGAGGTTTTTACTGCTGCAAAACTCACTACAGGAGTACTATAACTAACCACTTTATTAGGTGCAGCTTCTCATTAACGCAATGATTAGCCTACCAACAGACAATTAGGTGGCTACAACTGTGATAAGCACGATGATTTTTAAATAGCGCGCAGGCTCTGAACAGGTGTAGGTGTGTGCATGCTGGGACCGCGCCAGAGTTAACTGGAGTGCTTGGCTGATTGTGCATTCACATGCAAATTTGAGCGGATCAGTCAGGTGCCTCATTCACACTTATGTGTAGGCAGAGGACCAAACCTGTACCCAATCAGGCTGTATTATAGGGAGCTGGCATGGCAGAATCAGGGCAGGAGTTCAGAATCAAAGGGATCAGATTAAACACGTAAATAATGAGAGAACATTGGCTACAGAGGTGAGAGAGGTAGGACAGTAAGGAACCCGCATGGATTAGAATGGAGGCAGGTAGTCAGGAGTATGCCCCAAAGGAATGAGTGGCAGGCTGGGCTCAAATGTGGGGCTGGTGAAGGAGCACTCTGAGGAAGACAGGGAGGAGTAGAAGCAGCCACGTTATACAACGCACATGTTCCTCTTGACGCCAACGGACTGGCAGAAGGACCACGAACACAGGATTTAACGTTTGACTGTTTCCATCAGGGGGTTTTCCCGATGCTGCAAGGTCCTGATGGGATAAGGTGAGCAGACGACATATTTTAGTAAGAGGCATTTGGGCTTGTATGTATTTGGTCTATTTATGGAACATTTTAAACTACACTTTGCTTTTATGGATTTATTTATTTATTGGAAGACCTTTTGCACTGCACTTTTTATATAAAAAAAAAAAAAAAAAAGCACTTGGCACTTCTGCACCAACTCCTCGCTGAATGTGTATGTCCTCATTTGCCCAGCTCATCTTGGGTCATGACTATTGACTATTACAGGTTCAAGAGGCTCCTTATATACTTGATATAGTAAATAGATATGGTCAAGGGGGTTTTAAGCAGTTTTCATAAACATTAGACATAATGGACAACACAGAAGGCAGAAAACCACTTTTTTTTTTTTAATGATACTGATATTGAAACATTGACTATCTAATGATTATCTAACGATCATGCAAAAATGTTCAGGACCATCACCAACCTCTGCAAAATACTTTGACGTCAGTGGGTGAGGAGGACTTGAGTGGATTATAATGGTGCAATGGTCCCAGGCAACAAGCGAGGTATCTGCAAACTATGTTGGAGCAATTGAAGTAAAATGTCGCCTGAGCTGTGAGACAGCAGTGCTAACAACTGCACCATTGTGTCAAATAACAGAATATATTGTGGTAAACTAATTTCTACAAAATTATCTAAATATAAAACATAAAATAACTCATCTCATAAGTATTCACCCCCCTTATAGGACACCTCTAAATTATTACAAGTGCAGCCAATTTGTTTTAGAAGAGCCATAATTACTTCAATGGAGGTTAGTCTGTCTAAAATTAAGGTGTTACAAACATTTGTGATAAAAATGCACCTTATCTGAAAGGTCCAACTTGTGCCGAGTCATTATTTAGGCCTAATCTTATACAGTCAGGGCAAAAGAACATTCCAACAACTTTCTTGCATCCATCCCTTGACGTTTCAACCACCTTTTCAGCAACTCACTGAAAATCCCTTGGAATCTAGTTAAACTAATCATTAGGAAATTAAGAGTATGGCTGAGCTGTTATTCATCCTAGAACAAGCTATCCACAGAAACAGATCCTGCAAGACCTCATGGATACGAATTAAAGGGTGTAAAAACTTATCAGTTATTGTGTGCTTTACATTCCTATCAACTTAGATCATTTGCAGAAACCTGTTTTGAGTTTTGCTGCGAAGGCAAATCTGCTCTCCAACTCAAAAGTGTTGAATGGAGACAATAAAAAAAATTGCCATGGAACAAAACAGTTGTTCTGGGTTGGGTCTATGAACACTTGAGCTAAACTATAGAGGCAATAGTAAATAAAATGATAACCTGTAAAATGAACACACAAAGTCAATACCCAAAGCTTGTTTTTAAGAAGCCAAATCAATTACACCCTTAATGAGCAAATAATGATGCAAATAGAATGTGACGCAAAATTGCCAGAACAATGCTATATCACGATAAAACTTAGTTTGACAAAATAAAAAGTGAACATACTGTACTTTGAGTGCTGCATGCAGTTCTTATGACAATAGGAAAAGCATTCAAAACACCAACCAGCTACTTTTACAGTAAAAGGGCATGAGGTATAAGCAATGAAAACAGTGAATTTTAAATGCCTTGATAAGGTCTGCCAGATATTTTAATATTTTTAATCAAATTCTCTATGTATTTTCTTAGGACTGGAATAAAAATGATGAACAAATTTAGTAAAGGTTGACAATTCTTTCACCTAGAAGGTATTAATGTGAAGAGTTCATCGTGAGAACAAGTAATTAACAAAACACTTGGACTGTAATTACATTCTACTAGAAGCCAATTCTCATTAGAATCTCATAAGGAATCTTTGCATTCTTTCCAGCCACTTTCTGGAGGATTCACATAAGCAGTGAACTGGGATTTCCCCAAACAATAAAGTTCCAAAATGATTCAGAGAAAGTCCAGTACTTGATCTAATTTATATAAACAGTTCTTAAATTAATTTCCATCACATATCACTTGCAGATACATTTCAGTCTATAGTACAAACAGCCAAGTAGACAGCAAAATGAAGAGACACGGAGACAGATATGGATATTACACTTAATTAGTAATGCTGCAAAAGAGACAGGTTAACTTTCAGGATGTGCAACTTCACATTCATAAAATGAATGTATATATTTTTAATCACTCTTGATGAAGCTGTGATTTTTCACATAACGCTCATTCTGTAATTTTGTATTAAAGGTGTTGGAGGCATAAAAGTAAGGTGACTGGATAAAGAAAACCATAATGTCTGTGTCACAGGACCTTAAAATGACAAAAACACATTTGCTCATCACCGTTGATTACCAGGTAAACAGTTTTTAAAAATTGATAGATTTCCATGCACCAGAAAATTCTATCAATTATATAACTGAATTGTCAAATATTGAATCTTTGAGCCTTAAGAAGGGCATCAAAATCAGATCCAGAAGAGCCACAGTCGGGTGCAGTTTTTCATAAGTCACATCCTCAATTATGTTTAATTAGAAACAGTAACTGGCTTCTATATCCTTAATGTATGTATGTATGTATGTATGTATGTATGTATGTATGTATGTATGTATGTAAACTTTTAAGGCACAAGTGCAAAGAATATAGTATATTGAGCATGTCCAATTTCATGAGACATTTCTTATTTATATTTTCTACACTTCAGTTAAGTAATACACAAAACAAGAAGATTTTACTTTTTGCATCTCTAAATATCACAATCATGATAAACAACAAACCACAGCCTAAGGTATCAGTCCTATTTTAATCTCTTCCAATCTCTCACACAAAAAAAATATTCTGGCAATTTATAATATAAACATAACATTTCCGAAAATAATTTTAAGTGATTGCAAAAGTAGTAGTATTAGAGAAAAGTAGTAATTAAATGACAAAATAATATAAAGTTAAAAATAGTTGGGATATTCATTCTGGATTTAAAACCATATATTAAAACAGAATATTCTTAACACTGATTGCTAAAGGCAGCTGAAATCCTTGCTCTAACTCTATACAGTAAGCCAACAGAAAATCATTTAATAACCTCTAATAAATTAGGAACAACGGCAAATGGATAGCTGGCAGGTTTTCCATTTACACAAAATTCACTCTACTAAAAATGTGCAGAAATGATTAAATAAAATGTTAGTCATCAATACAAAAACTAAGGTAAATTAAGGGATATTACATTCTAATACCTCTTGTATTAAACAGAGTTTTGGCACATGGAGTACTGTGAGAAGTTCTGGTTATCACGGTACAAAACAGACATACAATACCAGTAACTAGAAGATGTTCAGAGAAGGGTATTTAAGTATATTTCAGTATTGAAGGATATGGCCAAATCAGAAAAGATAAGGGAGCTATATATATATTAGTCTAAACAGAATAGCAACTGGGGTCCTCCAAAATTCCAAAGACAATGACAAAATTGACTGTGCAGAATTCACTCAACTTATAGATGGAATCACATACTCAAGAAACTTAAGGGTAAATGCATTCAAAAACAGACACTAGGAAAAAGAGTGAAGTTTTGGAACAAACCACCCACGATAAGCTATGAACACAATTTTGCTATTAGCTGATAAAATGAGCTTTGACTTCATGCTGGCCTTTACCACAGAGTGACAACACAAAATACATCACCAAACATTTTTCAGTAACTATAGGTATTCTCAAAGTAAAACATAAGAAAACACATATGTAAGTAATCAATAATAAATAAATTCCATTTGTTCCATGTTTTCCGTACTATTGTCCCACTTCAATAAATCTTCAAATGATTCTCTCACCATAGATTTATAATGTTAATGAAAATGTCTGAGATTTTTTAGTCCTGGGGTAACAGGATGCTCTAAAATGGTCCTACTCCACTAGTGATCTTAAAATCTGTTGCCAAACAGGCATTAAGGGCATTTTCAGAACACAAGGTTTATAAGGGAAGAGGTGCTTGAAGAACCTTTCACAATGTTTAAAAAAAAAAAAAAACTGCTAACACCAATTTTTATCATTATTAAGACATTTGTTAGGAATTGAAGTAAATATAATGTAATGGGGAGTGTTGGAGTGGATAGCACTTAATAAAGATGACAAGCCTATTGATGTTCAAAAGCTTTCAAATACGGATTCTAAACAACTGTATACCTTTTTAGTCATATGCATAGTAAAGTTTGTTTCTTATATCAATGTGACATTTTCAAAATGTAGATTTTTGGGGGTTGCTGAAATCAACTCCTCATTTTAGAATTTAAGAGAGAAGCCCAGTGGAACAACAGGGGAACAATTGGCAGTAGAAGAGCTCCTTAGGATCATGTAACAGAAAAAGGCCTTTCACAAATACTGTATCGTTACCTTGGGTATTGTGAAATGGGTTGCAAGAGGGATGCAGGCAGGAAATGTATTCTGGCCAAAGAGCATAGGTCTGTATCTAAATTAAATGTTGGATAGAAAAGATTAAGATGAGTATTGTATATATCTGCCAGCTGAGCCATGGTGCCCTTTTAAATTGCAGTCTCCTGAGGGGGTGAAAAAGTAGTGTATGCTGCAGCTAGTCCTTTATGTAAGATGATCATAGCCTCTCACTGAACAGTGTTCATATTAACTGTGGCTGCCATGAAAAAAAGAAAAAAAAAACACAACACATACAGAAAAAGGTGACAGTAATTCAGTTTCCAAAAGCTCACTGATTTCGCCTATTTGGAAAGTTAACCATGTCACGCAACTATATTTTCTTCCTCAAACCCCCCCCAAAATCTTTAGCTTAAAAAAAAAATTGCCTTATGTATAACATCTACTTCGCAGATATAATCTGAATCAAACAAATCTCTGTGGCTGCAAGAGTCAATTGAGAGAGCCCAAAGTTACTAGTTTTCCTTGCAATCAGTCTTTGCCTACTAGCTACAAACTGACAAATGGATAATAAAATGCTGTTTGTTTATAAAGGTTCATGTCTCCACTTAGTACAGTGGTTCCAATAGGTTTAGGAAACAATTACAAATAGATCTCTGTATTACTTACAATAATTTTAGTGCAATGGAATGCCTGTGAGTATTGCCAATATTATGCTGTGTTTGTAAAGTACAAACAAAAACAGGACAGTGCCTTAGCCTGGTACTATGATACCCTTTTCTTTTGCTCTTGTTTCTCAGAGTACAAGCTGGTACTGAATCATGAAACATGGTTATTTATCATGAAACATGGTTATTTTACATGAAAGAACTATGAGGCATCATGCAATTCTTGTGGGAAGAGGGGTTTAAAGAAGTTTTTACCTCGGTAAAGCGACTGAGTGGATAAAAATGTTCAAAAATGGTGAGACATATGTGATAGATATAGTTACAGATGGCCACAGATGAGAAGAGAGAAGCAGCTAGCACCATTCTTCTCAGACAGAATAATAATAATGATGAAGAAAATTGCATTTCAGGCTGGAGCAGTCACCTTTTTAAAAGTAATGATAAGTGTTAGATGCTGTATAAAACAAACAAAATCTTTGCAA
The DNA here is from genome assembly GCF_016835505.1 of Polypterus senegalus. Classification (NCBI taxonomy): domain Eukaryota; kingdom Metazoa; phylum Chordata; class Cladistia; order Polypteriformes; family Polypteridae; genus Polypterus; species Polypterus senegalus. The sequence goes on from NC_053164.1 coordinate 76,861,932, forward strand.
CTTTGTCCACTATGATTAACATAGCTATTTAAGTTTTAACTAACTTGGCTTCAAATGGTACAATATGAAAATGTAATGTGTTTAATAGTGTGTGCAAAAACCACTGATCTCCTAAATCTGGGGGTTAGGCTACTGAAAAATCCTATGGAAAAGGAAACCACCAATGCTGAACCATTGATCCCATAGGGAAAAATAAGGTTAGGACCCAGCAACAAAGGAAATAAAACAAATGTAAGAAAATGTAGGATTAAAGCGAATTTTGCAATAAGTATTTACATTTTCACTATCCCTTGCAATAAATGCATGTCATATACAGAAAAACAGCTAAGGTCATCACAAGTTTGCTCCTGAGAGGATTTGGAAAAACACTTCCTAGCACTATTTGCCACTTCCATTAATGAAATTGAAGGATCCTTCCACAGACTCACCTACAGAAACTGTCACGACTTTTACTCCCTCTAGAAAGTGAAGTCCGACCGTTTTATTGGCTTTCCACCAGAGAAAGGAATCCATAGACAGCAAGGATTTACTGTACTAGCACCCCTACAGCCATACAAGACAATTAAAAGCAACTGATTCAGATGGAAAACTGGTCTAGTCTACACATACATCCCACCCTCAGAAAATTCATTTTTAAAATTTGTGCAAGCTTCCAAACTTCATTAAACAATCTATGAAAAGCAATACTAAGGTGAAACTTGGCTGTACTGACAAACTGTGACTTCCTTCTGAATGACATTAGGAGTGCACATTTCAAATGAACAAGAGAACGCTATTGGAAATTTGTACAAAAAACAAAACAAACAAAAAACCATGGTGTTCACAACTCAGAAACATTTTCTTGAAAAATGTCTTTACAACAGTATCCAGTATTAATGTAATATCTGACTACTTTCTGCAAGAAAAAAAATCCACTATTTTTCCATAATATACTTATTAAAAACAATTTTTTCTTTTTTAAACATACATTTAATTTTTAGAATTGTGTTACAAAGACTACTTTATTTGGTAGTAAGCTCTACAATACAAATGTTAATCAAACAATGATTTCACTTGCAGAATTTCAGCGTAACCAAGAAAGTCTCTACTGTATATCCATACTGGAAGTCAATGTCTCATTTTCAAATGACTTTAAGGATCTCAGTACTGTTAGAGGCATTGCATCTAAGCTGTTACAGATATTTGAAATATTTAATTAAAACGTGTTATGCTGCATATTTATACCTTCACAGAAACCGAGCAAACAGTATGTACACATACACTGTGGCTGGGTATCTATACTATATTTTCTGAACAGTTTCACGTTGGATTTTCAAATACTCCTTGTTTTCGCTATTTAATGAAAGTATTTTCTCCAATTCTAAAGAAACCAAGTCTGTAATTGTAGTGTTGTATTTTGGTAATACACATGGCAGCCTATGTTTATGTGAATTACTGCTTGCTGGATTTAGTTTTGTTTATGCAGATCATCTTTACTTTCTAAGCTGTAAATTGGCAGCATGTAACAATGCTGCATAATGCTACCTAATTAATTAAAATACATATGTTAATTAGACACATTTGTGTTTAACAGAGTGCAAGACCAAAGACCTTATTTAACAGAAAAAGGATTATAACAGCCACTTTGGTTCTTGTATTTAAACTATGCCCTGATACAGATTGACATCTCAGAGGCCTGGTCACTGCCTGCTATGCTAAAGCAGGCTTGCCAAAACCCAAGTGAATTAAGAACAATGTATTAAAAGATCAATTTGAAAAATATAAAAGCCTCAAATGTCAGAAAAATTAAAGGAAACAATACAGTACAGAGTTTGGGACATCCAAGATATCTTCTCAAGCCAATGGGATGATAGACCTGGAGGCAATGGTGATCTTAGGAGAAAGAGGTGAAGGAACATTCAGAATGAACCGCAAGGGGACCCTAACACCTGGTAATGGGGCTTTAAAAGGTTCAGTTATCTAGTGTGTGGTCTGAAGCTCCTCTCCGTTTTGTAGATCATGTCTGTAAACCTAATTAATCCTTTAATAACTAAGAACACAAAACTGCAACAATCTAGGACAAAATATTGAAATGTTGTATCTTGCTTATTAAGGCACAAAGCAAATACATTTCTGGGGTCTACAAAGCCTTTTAAGTATCCCAAAAACAGGTTTAAAGCCAACTCTAGAGAACAGCCAAGAATGTGGATTTAAGGAGGAATGTTTAGTACAAACAGTCAACTGACATGGCACGTAGACAGTAAAGCTGCAAGTTCATAAACATTATTGAAAATAATAAAAATGTGAAGCTTACATTACTCTTGACTGAGAGGGCATTGCTTCACCATTGTCAGATGTTAAAATGTTCTACCACTTGTTATAGCCATACATGAGCGCAAAATAAACTGTTGATCTATGTTTAAAATACATAAAAAGATGGTTGACAGTCGTATACAGTCCTGTTTGCCTGGCCACTTCAGAATTGGCAGTTTTAGCACAATAAAATACACATGGTCCAGTTCATATAAGCAACATGTGCAAACTTAAACTGTTTTTTCAGCAACCATGCCTGCAATACCTCCATTTATTAAAGGTTTGCGTTGATAATGAAGTTAACTAATGGCATTCATTCTGTTTTTTCATGCAAAAGGCAAAATTTTCCATAGAGCTTCTGTCACTGTAGCCGTCTTTTGAAATAACCATGTATTGGTAGAAATTATCATTTAAGTGAGTCTACAGTGACTGAGAACTGATTTAATATTTTTATTGTCATTGATGTAGATATATAAACAGATTCTGACAGTTACACTGTACCCATTAGTAAATTGGCTTTCAGCTAAATCCTTGTTAAGGATACTGCTACTAACTGGATACACCAAACACATAAATACAGGATTGTCTTTAGAGCACAGTGGGAACACATTTTAACAATGACAGCATAGGCAACATTTCCTTAATTGTCTTCTAATGGATAATCAGCTCCACTGATCCCGATTTAGGAATTTCAGAAAAAAAAGGTTTGATAGTGACTGCAAAGAGGCAACACACAAAAACAACTCTGATGAATGAACAATTAAAAATAACACATACCTCACTAGTGACAGTCACAAGATTTATTTATAAAGCACATTCATAAAAATGTGCAGCACAAAGAACTTTACAAAAAGAAAATTAAAATGTACTATATAAAAAAAAAAAAACCCAATGAGTCCCTACATTGCAGAAATTAAGCATAAATTAAAACTACCATTGACTACAAGGAGTTTAAGTATTATAACCACAAAAGTCAAAAACCAATCTGATATCATATGCAGCAAGAGACAGAGAAAAGCAGAATGCGAGAGAAAATAAACCTAGAGGTTAAGGCCAAAAGACCCCAAGACATTCTAGAGTAAATAAATGTGATAGTTATTCATATGATAGATGGGCCAAGAGAACCTTTGTGCGTCTTATCAAAATGCCATACTAGAAAAACAGTGAAACATCCTACCTTTCAGATCAATGGGAGGTAAAATGGAATACATTTATGCCAATAACAAACATTCCATTGGAGCTTAGCAACATATTTTAAAAGAACAAATCCAAAATTCTGTCACCATTACATTGCACTTTTTTCACAAAATCATCATGACTGCAGCATCTGCAAGTTCTACCATGTCGGGTGTTGACAGTAGTAATTTACACACAGTACTCCAGTTAAACCCTCTCAGGGCATGTTTTAATACTTGTACAGACACAAAACCTCTGATCACAAAAATGTAAAATTCTTATTCTTAGATAAAAACAATGTGTCAATAATAAGCAATAATATTGATTGGAAGGGAACAGTGTCCGGATTTGCTAAAAATATGGCTACGTAAAGTTGCTGCAGGAATTGAATCTGTTTAATGTTTCAAAGTTTGTTATTGACTCATTTCAAATTACACCACATAATACAGCTAGGCTGAAATGAAAAATGAGAACAGGCACGGATGATTATTTGATAAGAGATTAAAGCATTCAGCTGAATGCACTCTCTCATCGCATGACCTGCAGTCCTTTCTTACAAGACTCCACTCCACTGATTCTATTTTGATTACTGAAAAAGTTGCTCCTTCACGTTCGGTTTCACTAAAAACCCACATTTCTCATTAAATAGGATGAGAACCACGAACTGCTTAAAAATACTGAATATGCTTTTTTCTGTGAAAGCTCCTCATGGAGGACCACTGATAGACTTTAAGCCTTAAAGCCATACCTCCTCGTCCATATGAATTATGACAGATGATTATTATAAAGCTAGGAATCCGATGCTAAACATGTTAACACTTCAGACAATGGCACCAACAGGCTGCATGAAAACATTGGAATATTCTTAGGGTGAGCTGGTTCTTTGATAATGGAGATGTGACCAAATATCCAACAAATGAAACAGAACAATGCTTCTCAATTATGCAACTTTAAAAATAACTTTTTAATCTCAATGTTATTTGGTTTGTTAGAATGAAAATGTGATAAAACTTTAAAATGGGATCAATAAATAGATTTGCTGCACAACTAGGTCCCAAAAGTTAAGATTTTTTCTAAGAAACTGCCTAAAATAACCTTTGGTCTCACCTATGTGAAATAATGAGGATTCATTTTTTTACATAGATAAGACCAAAGGTTATTTCTCATAAAGATGCTATACCCAACATTAAATAATTTGCATGATCATACTGAACTGTGGCACTCCAGAAATCAAACACAGTGAAGTGAGCAATTACCCTGCAGGGGTGTTTAAAGGTCACTATATTTTATTTTGAAAACAGACAAGTGAATGAACTGAATTTTGAGTTAATGTGTTGAAAGGGAAACAATTAATATTTATGGTATCAACATGTTTAACAAAAAGAAAGAAAAAATATTTTAAAACAACCTATTAAAGCACCACTGATGAACAAGCCACTCATCACACTGTTCTGGTGTACCTTCTTGAGAATGCAAAATTTTAACATTGCTGCTAATTATTGTATCATGCTATGTGAAAGACAAAAAAGTATATTAATTTAAACTCAAGAAGCTTTAACGAAGAACACACTCGGTCAGGAGTGATTTTACTATAATTTTGTAATCCACATACTACATAAGCTATACAGAAAGCCACCCATAGAAGTCATTTTAAATGGTATTAAAATAGTGTGCAAGCAAGAAATTAAACTGAAAGTCCTTTAAGTTTGATGTTAACTTTCAGACACATTCGGGGGGTTGGGGGGCACTTTGAACTTGAAGTGAAACAGCATATTACATATAACAAAATGGTGATACATGAAACAGTAAAATCTACTATGTTAGTCTACAACTGTAATGTCACTCTGCCCATCCAAGAAATCAAAAAGACACAACAGCTGTAAATGCCTTCACGCAAGTTATAAGACACTCATGGAGACTTTTCAGATTGGAAAAAAGGGAAAAATATCTAGCAAAATCGCTTTCCTACATAAAGATCAAGTGACAATGAAATCTACTTAAGTTACCAAATAGCAGGAAATAGACCGGATACCCTAGGGATGCTGTAAGATTACTGGATTAAGTCATATGACACAATGCTCCAGGCTATAGAATTTCCTGCTTTTGGCATGTAGATGTACTGCTTTACCTCTCATAGCTCAATGAGAAAGCATCAGATGGAGCCGAACAGTAAATAACTGTCAATTTAACTATATGCATGGGAAGAGCATGCTAGACTGCAGAAGGCTCCATACTTCTTCCACCCACTCACTTGCTTTCATGTCACTATCTGGCTGTTCTCAGAATCTGAGCTAGTAATTGCTCAATAAATTAGTGAAATAAGAATGAAATGTTATCAATTAGATCTTTACAACAGCAACAACACAGGATAAATTTTGATGTGTTTATGTTAATTGCAACCAATCTTTGTATAAAATTATGTAAATGTTGTAATTTTCCTCAACCAAACAATGCAAACTGCTCTGTATAAATGAGTTAAACCAAGCAATTTGCATACAGCTTCACATTATTTCACTGTTATTGACTTTGGAAGTGAAGCCTGCTGTTGCAGCAGGATGAAGGCAGTGGAAGTACTGATATTTCAGCTTTAAGACCACACTCGTAAGTGATAACCTTCCTATAAGGTAATTTTCATTTTCTTGTTTTAATTTATTTCACAAGAATTTTTTTTAAACTTAACCTTTATTATTCTGAAAAGTCTAGCATAGTAACATAGTAATGCACCAGAGTTCAAAGGGCCAGCTTACTTGCCGCTATCTTCTATCTGTTAGTACTGAACTGCACAGTCTAAACAATTTCTTTACTAAAGAAAACTAAACATAAAAATTAATCATAAAAGCCAAAACATGGATTAACATATCATTCATCTTCTGTACCAGATTACGCAATACTGAGTTTGATGGGCAGCAGCTTATCCTATAAACATATTAGGTAAGGCAAGAACTACTATGAGCAGGGAGGTTATCAAAATGAGCTTATGAAATTGATACAATGGAGAATGCATATTTGTTCAATTTTGATCATCAAAGGAATTTACACTAAACAAAGTATACATTTTTGTGGCACATTTAAATAAATTGGGGAAAAAATAGGAGCTATCCATTACTAAATTGGAATAAGACAGCAAAGATTCCCCCAATAATTATGATGTCCTAAAAATAAGCACAATCCCGATTTTTGTGGCACAAACACCCAAACTATGTGTATACATTTAAACTGATGGATTCTTGATCTGCTGGAAAAGATATTTAAGCTTAACAGTCACAAAAGGTATAGCTGAAAGCAAAATTGTTTTATTACAAAATTGTCCTATTTCTGGCATGAATATCTAGTCAAATATAGGGAGGCAAGATGAAAAAAAGGCTTCCAAAATAATTGTTCTTAAAAGATTTTCCCTTTGTTTGATTTGGCAGAAATAAAGGACAATAAACTGATAAAGGATACAATAATTTAAAAACAGACAACTTCACATCATACTTCATAGGATTAAAAAAATAAAAACCTGTAGAGGCAACACGTATAGTGGTTGATGCCGTGGTCTCTAGAATTCTATTCCTTGGTTTCTAAATTGCCCATGTATATGGGTGAGTGTATGAAGCATGAAAACAAAAAGGACTGATTTAGAAACATTCATGTCAGGTAGAATGCCCAGTGGGTTTGGGTGGCCTTTTGGCCTTGGAACCCCTGCAGATTTTGGTTTTCTTCTCCACCCTAACTGGAGTTTTTTTTTGTTTCTTCGGTCTTCCCAGCAAATTGACTTTACCTTGTTTTGTTGTTACTTATTCTGTAATATTATTGCCTTATCTTAACTGAATTTTCTTTTCTTGTAAAATTCTCTCTGTCATCTTGTAAAACAACATTGTTGTATAAAAATGTGCTATATAAATATTGTTGCTGTAGGTGAGTGGGCAAGTCTCATCCACTTTTATTTCTTTGCCCACTTCTGCCTAAAATAGTCCAATACTCCATGACTAAACTAAGCAGATTTGAGAAAGCTAGGTTTATCCTCAAATCTGAACAGATCAATTTAGCCCTTAAAAGATCATATGATTGTAATGTTTAATTTCAGAAATTACAAAATTCAACAGCAAAGCATACAAATGAATGGCAGGTGACAGGCAGATGTAAAATAACTGCAAACTATTGGAATTTTTGTTTTTAAAATTTTAATAAACTAAGCGGCAGGTGGGCACATTGAAAGCTAAATCAATGATGAGCAACATGAACTAGTTATAATATATGAAAAAAAGGCTTTAAAAATTGTAAAATTAGTATTCTGACAATATCCTTTAAAATGTAAGACTTGTTAATGTTACTGCCTCACTCTGTGTACTTTGGCATGAGTCATTGCTTGATAATGGTGTGGATCCTGTAGGTTCTCTCCATATACATATTTTTTATTTCTCTCACATACAGCCCAAATGTATCTACATCACCTGACTGCCTGGTATGCAAGCATGGTATGTCTCAAACAGTAAAACTAGAGGAACTAGCATCTTAACACAGTGGGTTTTTATGTTAAACTAGACAGAATAGCTCCAGTAACTTACAATCTCATACACAACAGTAGGGTCACCAAATTAAATAGGTGATGGAAATAATGAGACAGACATACATTCCTGAAGACAGATAAGGTGATTTACCCAAGGTAAAAATAACAAAAATACATTTTACAAACAATTGTACTGCAGCAAAGATATATATAAAAAATGAAAATGAACATCTCTTTACTGCAATAAAAATGAAATGTTTGAATTACAGGTGTTCTTGTAGGCAACCCAAGGTCACATTTCAGGAGGGTATTTTCATTAAACAAACACTGTAGTTTACTAGTCTTAAAAATCAGTTCATGTGATGCACATAAGGTAGAGTCTTCAATTACTTTTCGTCCTCTAAGGATGTCCTTTATATCAGGTGACAGCTCAACCTCTCCACCTTGATTGTCTAAATATGGATGTGTATCGATGTACACCCTATGACAGAACAGCATTCAATGCAGACCTGGAGACTGTCAAAACAGAGTTCTGCTACGACTTAGGGTTACTTCACTCATCACTGTGAGGTTCTCTGAACAAAGTATGTCAAGAATTGAGAGATGAACAGAATTGTAAACAAACATTTTGGGCATGGTACCTGGTTATTTTCTGTATAGCGCAAAGGATAATTACTGTATAGTGTCGATGGATGAAATTTGCAAAAGCATTTGTTGAAGCAAATATGTAGTATTCACAAATAACCTTATTCCCCGATTATTTTCCTAGATATTTGCCATGTGCTGGCTCAGAAAAACTTTGTCAGCACCACAACATGTTGTGCATGACACCACATAGTTGTAGCAGCAATAAGCAGAACTTGTAAATATGCAGCTATGTGCCATACAAAGAGTCAAAACAAGTTTTAAAGACACTCCCTTCCCAAGTCAGAATTAGACCCTGTAAAATAATAATAGAAAATCCTTATAAATTGTTAAATCTTTATCTTCTTCTTGATTGAGTACAAAAGTGAGAAGTATTTGCACAAACAGATTGGAAAATATGGAACGTGCCAGCCCCAAGCTGTGTTTTTGTGGCACAGCTAATGTGTGCCCCAAGATTAGAACTCAAGAGAGAGATAAATATATATATTTTACTTATTGATAGTTTGTGGCCATTTGTTGCATTTTGCCATAATAATCAGTCTAGCATAGTTAGCAGACTCCCTTTCCGGGTGGCACACTTTAGACCACTAGACAATTTTAATACACTTGCTTGGTTCCTCCCACCCCATCGACTTCAAAGCATTTTACAGAATTTGCCAAAGTTCCTGAACATTTCCATGAAACTACCAAGGAAGCTGTATGAGACTCACACAACACTATTACCATATATGGACAACAAGGGTGGCGTCCAGTCACCTTATCTTGTACTATAGTCAAACTTCCTACCTAAGATTTACATCTCAAACTCACTTTTTTGGACAATCCTTGTAGAGATTTTTGTGGACGTTTGTGGGAATGACTAGACAGCTTTCAGCTGCAAGTTAAAAAGCTAAAACAGCAAGTTGTTTTCATTAATGAAATTAGAAAAGAACTGTCCAACTTAATCCTGAATGCGGATACCAAAAGGAGACAAAAATAAACAGACCAGCCTTTGATTTAAATCCCCAAGCAGAAATAAAGTAAATGTTAGAAGCACCACCACAGATAAAAAAATTGATTAAGCTCATGGTTATATAAGGGATACACTAAAGTGTTGATTAATGAATAAGTGGAGAAAAGGAAAATGTGCATACAAGATGTATAATTGATTTAAATGAATCTGTACATGAAAGTGAATGGATGGAAAGATTAATGGTGTATGACTAACTACGAAAATGCAGTCACACAGTAGCTCTCACACACTTATGTAAATGCATGTAGATTGATAAAACAAACAAACAAAAAGATCTGCTGAAGTTTCAGTTATATAGCATCTTTCATGGAAAGTACAAAAAATGATTTAGATGAACAGCCCTACAGAAAAGGGACACCTAAAATGCATTTGTCTCTTTGTGGAACAGAATAAATTTAAGATCACAACTAAGAGTTTTTCAGGACCCATTTCTTTATCCTTTGTTCATGTGTCTTTAACATGAATAAAAGCAAGATTTTCACAAAATGCCTTTTTGCAAAACTGTCAGCAGAGACAAGCAAGTACATTCTTAGAACAACTTGCACAGCTGTATGCCACATTTCACTTCTTATAGGTGACATTTTGATCAGACACCTATGAATACACATAATTGAGTAAAGTGAATTTGGAAAATGGGGAAAAGATAGAAGAATAAACTGAGCCAATTAATGTTGATTCAGAGGAAGAATGATGCAGAATTTGGCTTTGGGTACTTTTATTTTAAACTTTTACGTGTATACAGAAATCGTGCTCACTCCAATGCACGTAACTTGCATCAATGACTTAAAAGCACTTCCCAGTACTGATTATGCAGTGTGAGACAATTGCACACATGGTAAAACAAGTACTGTGAAAAATTTATGGCTACTACCTACAACCAAAGTACAAAGATGTGATGAGACTAAGTGCGACATCAAAGTGGCCACACTTTTTAACAGCAAGATATCCTTGAACATAAAGTTAACTAAAAAAGCTGTAAACAGGCAGCAGAACTCTGTATGTTAAAAGATAGTATTGAAAGAAACCAAGACACCAGAGGTGACAACAGTTGCAGCTGATTTTATTTTAAGACTAAATTGGCCCTAGGGGTAGTGAATTTACACACCAATCATATCCACCCAAGCACACATTGTATTAAAATCCTTAAATATAGTGCTGTTGCTGTCCGATATCCCTTATTCCACACACACACCCCCCAATTCTTCTCAAAAAAGATATACACAGACAATACATCATCATATGCAGGATTGAGGGATTCTCAAATACAAGATCTCTAAGGCCTAACACACTGCATAAAACATAAAATAAACACATTTAGTGCCTACCTGGAAGACAAAGAAAAATATTAAGTCATACCAGAAAACTTCAAAGGGCAACTGAGAAAAAGTCATAGTGCTACTGAATTAACCAGGTATCATTTACCATTAACCATAACAACAGTCTTGCAGGGAAAATAAATGAATTGCAGAGAATGCAGAGGAAAGAGGAATCAATTTAATAGAGTTTCCAGACCTGACCCTGTGTGACCACCACTTGTTCACGAAACTGAGGGGGCCATTTGTGGAAGGCACTGTGCCCATAATGAAGACACCAAGTCAGATAGAGTAGAGTGGTTTGTACTCTACTTGCTGAGTGGCACAGAACAACTTCATGCACATTCCAACAAGTCAATTAGTGATCATGTGGATTAAGTTTGAAAAATAAAGTAATAAAAACTTGCCTGGTTTTACTGATGTTTCTCTAAACATGGCAGGCTCAAAATGTTTCGATGACCCTTTGCATGCCAAACTGGGTTTATAAGGAATTTATCATTATTTAATTCCTAACTCTGCAATAATAAGAGAATTAAACATATTTAGTCATGAGCCGAAAAGGCTGTGACGGGTCATAACACAGGTCAAAAGCACAAATGCAACAAAATTATTTCAATTAAAAAATTATTCACCAATTAAAAGGACATGGGTGGCAATTAAATGCAAGTGCAAATCAAGTCAGAGGCCAGGAAGCACCTCTTTACACAAGGAATAAATGGATCCTGGAACAAAACACAGAGTCACAAATCTTAACATTTATTTAAGTTCAGTTGTTTGTATCAGATACTTGCACAAATTAGCCATTAGCCTCTTCTTAATTTTCAAACTTTATTTGCTTTAAGAACATGTGCTTTTCTTTAGTCCCCAATGTGTAATCACAAGCTTACAATTACTAGAAATTTTTGCACACTCACATTATGTAAATCTGCCTCAACAATTTTACATAAAAACTCAGCATGATGGAGATATCCCCACCAAAAAAATATTTTATCTTCAGTTTATTATAGTTACTCATGATTTCATAATTATTTTATTGAAAATAGTTTGCTATCCTCTGAAATTTGGAAAATTTTGATTTATTTGTTATCTGATGCCATGTTCCATTTACCCTGGAATTTCGTACACCAAACACAATCAATTCACAACAAAAAAAGCTATTTAATCCATTATTTTTACCAGAGGACATTTTGTTAAATTCCTCTCCAGAAAAATTGGTATTTTTGCAAAAATGAATGCATCTCTGATAAAGCAAAGGAAACGAAGCACATCTGAAAGTAAAAAATATTTTACATTTCACCCAAAAATAAATTATAAACCAGAAAAGTCAAGAAAAATAGCACTCATTCATTTTCATTTTTGGAAATGTGAGTAAATCACTGAACACTGAAAAGGGGAGAGGCTGGTTTTACTAGCAGAATTTAATGGCCATAAGAGAAACAGGGTAACTATTAATTATATCACATTACTGTTTTTTTTTTTTTATGAGAAATGACCAAGAGTAGCCTGTGCCATTCAAAACAAAATCACAATACACTAAGACACGAGCATTATTTAAGGATTATAAGATGAAAAGCGTTTTTCTTAAATGACAAAAAATACAAATACACAAAATATGCCAAACTATATACTTAATGCATAACCAAATCTTAAAGGATTACTTTATATTAAACCTTCTCTTTCTCTGCTCTCAAGATAGTTAGTGGAGCCACTATCAAATCTAATACAAATTAGAAAAAGTACTGTATATCTGATTTATAATTCATTCACTGTAAAGGAATCCATAAAAATTTGGATGTGAGCATCAGTAGGATTTGCACCTTAGGAATCCAGTTACCAAACTATTCTATAATATTTCAGTAATTCTTTACAGCTCTGATTCCGATCTTTCTGATCACAAAATATAACATGACAATATCAAATGATAAGAATTCATAATTAAATGCAGAGTTACAGTATTTGAGGGTTCCGCTAGAGTGCCTCTTTCTCTTGCACGATTTGGCTCAAAAACTAACACTATATTGTCATCTCATAATAGACTTAAGTTTCAAGTTTGGTATTTTTCTATCCAGCCATTGTAGCTCTAGACTGTCCTCAAGAAACTGACACACAGATACACACACACACACACACACACACACACACACACACACACCCATCATCGAGATATCAATGTTCTTGGTATCAAGGGACACTAAAACTTAGAGATTCATCGAAAACTTGAGATCATAATTTGACGAATCTAAAGCTCTTGCTCCTCCCCCATAGACGATAGGTTATGATGGGGAAGGGTACAAAAGCAAAAATCGATAAACTAAGGGGAAAAAAAATGTATAAAAGACACCAACATTTTTGAATGAAGCCATTAAAGACACTGGGTTTACTCTTGAGCAGAGGTAGCACTAGCAAACTTGTGCAAACTCATGTACTGCAGAAGGACTGATTATGCATTTAAGCAATTGAATGGGGAGGGGGGTTAGACAAAAGATGTTGAACAGCATTTTTTCTTCATTTATGTGGAACGCACTGTGTGCCCCAGAAAAATGATGCTCCTGTTTACCTTCTCACTCCATCAAAACGTTTACATTACTGCAATATGTAATGTTATTATCCTATTTGGCTTTTGGGTATCAAAGAACCTTGAATGAAGCAAACATGTTGATTTTCTTGCCTTTCATTGTGAAAACATACAATATACAGCAACAGTCAGAAGAAAACCAGAAAATACTCTCTTTATGCACAATATGGTAAAAATGAGTAGTAAACACCACAAAGGAGTCGAAGATCAGCAGGCCCCAAAATATTCAGTACAGAATTTGATTTAGACATAGGGCAATATCTTCCATATCACATTTCTTCTCAAAGGATTGAGTTTTCAATACAGTGGTCTTACAGTGGATTTAAGACTCGCTTCCCAGGGATCAACAGCCTGTACTTTAAGACAGCCAGTTATACAAAACTTCAGTCTTGCCGTCTTTTCCTGACAAGGTGGCATGACCTCCACAATCTAGACAAAACTAAAATGAACTCTTTCTATGTTTATTTAAAAAAAAAAAAGTTACGGTTTCAGTAGATGTCTGATCACAAGAGGGAACAAACATGTAACAAATCTTAGCTGCCAAGCAGTTTTAAAACAAGTTCACACCACAAATCAAACATCCAATTAAAAAGCAGTCACCACTAGAATGTAGTAGGTAAAAAACAGCAAAGCAGACATTTTCTTTTCTACACAATAAAGAGTGTAATTGTCAAGAAAAAATAAGCAACATTTGATATTCCAATTTTATTGAAATATCTATGATCAACAGAGAGAACAAGAAAAAGATGACATTTTAAAGTGACACAGAATCTAAAGATCAATTTTCAGAATGCCAAAATGCAAATTGAAATGCAAAAGTTAAAATGGAAAAACTAAACTGTTCCAAATGAAAGTAAAGTACAATGTATGCTTTATTCTTTGTTAAATTATTCAAGTTCTCTCAAAATCTGCATGCCTACAAACATAAGTGACACTCCACTACATATATCTGATCACTTTTTTACTCAGTTCTCTCTGCTTCCTCCTCCCGTTTCCACTGCTCTTTCTTCTACTGTGTCTTTTTTCTGTCACCTCTGCTCTTCCTCCTCCTGGTCACTACTCCCCTCTTGACATCAGTGTCAACACCCTGTGCTCAAATTTATCCTCGTCTTGATACTGTTGGTCTCTAATCACTAGGCCAGCATGTGAAAGACCCTCCCGTATTTGGGTTTCTGAAGTTCTAAGCAGTCTATAGACAGAGTCAAAACGATGGCTGATCTGAATAAATATTTTCTTTTGTTACTACTATTGTTAAATTTCTTTCACAACAGGATTAGTAATTCTGACACTTGTGGCTTGTTTTCAGCTTTCACCTCTTTTCCTCAGCCCTTAACATTCAACAACCTGCTTGACTGTTGATGACTTGGCAACCTGTTTTCAGGAAAAGGTGGCTGTTAGCAGTCTGTTCATATTACCTCCACCAGCTAGCCTGCTCCCTCCTGAACACACCACAACATTCTTCTCTCTCTCTCCTCTGTCTACCACGGTTGTTTCCAAACTGCTCTCTAGTTGCCCTACTACATGTCCACTTGACCATAACACCTCACACCTCCTCCAGGCTCTCTTCTTCACTCACTTCTGCAATTACACATGTCATCAACACCTTACACAGAAAAGGCACTTCTCACATTTTTCAAACAGGCCCTTATAACACCTTTTTTCAAGAAGCCCACTCCTGACCCATATCAAATAGGTAAGTACAGACCTGTGTTTCCTCTCTCCCTAACAAAGAGTCTACAAAACAGTCAGGAAGGGCCACTCCATGAAGACAGCTCTACTTAGTTGTCAATATATTACAGTATGCCAGAACTACTAACATTTCATCTGTGCTTATTCTGCTAGATCTCCCTTCTGCCTTTGACACAGTCAATAAGGAGATTCCTCCTTGCCACTCTCTCTGACTTTGGCATCACTGGGATTGCCCTTAGGTGGTTTGACAGCTCAACTCCCATGGTATCATGTGTAACCCCCTGTGTAGAATTCACACTAAAACAAAGTGGATGAACAAAACTGGAAACATGTATACACACAAAAAAATTCATATGCCTAAAACTGTGCGTAAGCAAAGTTCCACACCCTTTCCCTTTATAAATCCCAAACAATGTGAGTTTTAAACGCATATGCACGTGCCTACAGCCCTTCCCATTCAGTGTTTTGTAATAAAAAAAAAAAGTGGCAAAAAAAAAAAAAAGGCCTTTTAAGCAAATGCAAAATGGAGGTCCTGCTCAGTGAAGTGGAGGCAAGGAAAAACATACTATTTGGTGGCTTAAGCAGTGGTATAAGCAACAAAAGGAAACTGGGAGTGGCACAGTGAGGCAGAGACACTCAAAAATTCAGAAAGTTGCACAGCCGATCATCTGAATGTCAAAATTACTGGAGGAGGTAGTGGCATTTTGGGGCTCACACCAACTCAACAGGAGGACTCAACAGGGTGAATTTAATATCATTTTCCCCCCACTTAACATTAACCATACTTGTGTAAATAATTTGCATGCGTAATAAAACAAACAGGCAGCAGATGCAGTACTACTGTTTATTCTGTTTCAGACAATATTACAAAAGGTGGCCCCAGGCGGTGATGGTGCTGTTCTTCCAAGATCATCTTCAGGCACTGGCTGCACACACCATCTGAACTTGTGCTTAAAGACGCTGTTCTGGAGTCCCAAAAATGCATTAGTGGCTGCTGTAAAAGATGTGGCCCATGAACTAAAGAATACAAATGCTGTACTATGTGATATTGACCACAAATTTAATTGGTTAAAAAATAAATGCTGCATCTGATTATCAGCTTTTACATTCTGTTAATTACTTTCAAATGAAGTTCTGAACAATTTGGCTGATCATTTGGTGGGTCAAAATACTACCATTCCTTCAGGTATGGGAAAGCCACGATTGTATGCCAAACATTACGCTACATGCTTGCACAATGCAACAGTTTCTGTGGACTATGGAGCAGCACATTACTAGAGATGAATTGCGTTACATTTACATAAGCTATTTCATTCTCTGAAGTCAATTTTATAGCAATGTGTGCGCAGCTGACCCATCCAGCCATATACCTGGCATGGCGCAACTCATTGAAGGATGATAAATACCCAATCAGTCAGTGAATGCATGTTACAAAGCACCTATGGCTAAAACTTAAGACAGAACTTGCAAAGGAACAGGTAGAGCACAATTCCTCAAAGTCTGCCTTTGTAAAGCAGGCTCCAGCTTGAAAAGGATAGCTCTTGGAAATCTATATCAACTTAGAAGCCAGTCATCATCACTGGACAAGAAATAAAGTATGACCTCTAAATACACGCTTCTATTCTAATTGCTCCATTTGCGATCTCCTCTAACACTGAAGAAGCCAAAATAGTTGGAAAAGTTTGTCCATTCCATGCACCATTATACTGTTACAGATTGACTAAAATCAAGTGCCTTAAAATTGTAAATGATATGCATTTTATTTCAGTGTATTTGATTAAGCCTGTGTCGTGGATGTGAATCTAAAAAAGAAAAAGAAACTAC
The DNA here is from genome assembly GCF_016835505.1 of Polypterus senegalus. NCBI lineage: Eukaryota > Metazoa > Chordata > Cladistia > Polypteriformes > Polypteridae > Polypterus > Polypterus senegalus. Next base: position 76,878,950 of record NC_053164.1, read on the forward strand.
AAAGAAACAGTAGCATCACTTTGATGCCGAGTGCCACCCGTTTACAAAGCCGATCAGAAGCATGTATTCGCATGGTCCGAGGCTGCTGTGAAAATGCATAGCTTTATGCCAAGTATACTTTTTATAAATCTCTATGTGAACATGGAAATGGGCATATGCACCGTTTATACATGACTCCTAGTCTTATGGCTGGACTACTGCAACTCTCTGCTGGCAGGAGCACTAGCATGTGTCAACAAACCACTGCAGAGGACTCAAAATGCAGCAGCATGTCTGGTGTTGAATCAGCTTGGGGGGTGACAGGTTACATCTCTTTTCAGATCTTTGATGCTTGCCTACAGAGCAGTCAGTTATAATACTGGGTCTGTACCTAAACATATGGAGAAATTATGAGGCCATATTCTCCTTCTTGACCACAGAGTTTCTAATGAACAGGGTCTGACGATAGCACCTTTGTTTCGTATCAAATCTCAGTCCGGACTCTTCATGTGCAGCTCCTGGCTGGTGGAAAAAGCTGCTCACCTTGATTTGAAACAGTGACTCCCTCAATATGTTCAGAAAGAATCTTAAGAATCTTAGACAGAAATTTACCAAACAGATAGCAGTTAGGTTGTCTAAATCTGAGAATTATAACAAAGCTATATTTTATTTTGAGCTCTTTATGTGTGAGGCACATAACCAGCATTCTGAAGGAGTGTCAGTTATGGCACTACGGCCATGTGTCGCGATTCCCCGAGGGTGATCTAGCTAGCAGGATCCGTATTGTTGAGGACCCGAGTGGCTGGTCCAGGCCAAGAGGACACGCACGTAACACCTGGTTGCGGCAGATAGAGAGTAATTCCCGGAGGATGGGGCTGAATTGTCTGCCTGGGGATTGCTAACCAGGATTTGGAGCTGTTTAGTCATGTGGTGGATTCAGCCACACGTCGTACTAGTGCATGCTCCCCAACCTGACCTGTGTGGAAATCAATTTTTTACCCTAGTTCTGTGAAACTTGTTCCCAAACAGTCACCTGACTGATGTTACTTGTTTATGTTGACCTCTTTGGTAAGCAACTTAGGATAATGCATTTCTATATAAGGTAGCTTATTTAGTTTGCAGATTTTCTAGTAAGCAGTTGAGCATGGCAAGTAAAGGCAGGGGAGGTTGCCACAGTTGCTTTTTTACCAAGTAACTTGTTAAATACGGACATTGTGAGAGAAAAAAAAAAAGAGAAAAAAAATTTCAAAAAATTTAAATTCTTGGGGTTAGAATACCCAAAGGTTAAAAAAAAAATATCCTTCTTTAGATCAATCAAATCCCACTTCACATCAATGACTTAAACATAGAGTAGTTAATCCTAATTTTTTTCGATTAATCCTTCCCCATCCAAAAAATAAAAACATCAAACAAATCAAACACACATTTATGCAAAAAGTTTAGACAAAGTTTTACTTATTTAATAATTGGGAGAAACAGATAAATTGTTTTGTCGGTGTGAGGAAAGAGGTCAGCTGAGTATATGCAAATATTCTGGAACTGTTGCATCTTTTCTCAAACAAACAGCTTCTCTGCAAGCGAAGCAAGACAGACAAGTGTTAAATGTACAAACAAACATTGCCAAAAGCTCTTTTAAAAAAAAAAAAAAAGAAAAAATATATACTCCACTGACAGCTTTAACAGACATATTCAATTGTCTTCCCATCAGAGGTGGGCAATATAGCCACAAACTTATATCACGATATTTCAAGGAGATCTGTGATAATGATATTTGTGACAAGACAGAAAAAAAACATACTGAACAACATTTTATCGGTGATTGCAGCTTGCAGGCAGCAGAATTTATTAGTATAAACAAAATGAAGAGCATTTTCCATCCTTTTCCAATGAGGTACTGTCATTGATGACAGACAACCTCATTTGAATTTTGAATCTGTTGCCACAAGGTGCCAGCAGCAGCAGCAGCAGCATTACAGTGCAATAGCAGTGACACAGCATAAGTCAAATTTAAGCACAAATGTAGCCTAGGTAGTGTTTTCACTGGAAAGCTTGAGTAAAAATATAACTGCTTAACACTTTAGCAATAACAATAACTAAAGTAACTTAACCTTGTAACTCTTCAGGAGCCTGTACAATATTGTGACCTAAAAAAATTGACCTCAAACTATAAATACAAATATAAAGAAACAGCAGTGATCCAAACTAAATCTTAAGACTTACTGCTTATAAAAGTAAAACAACAATACTGTCAAAACGCAACAGTTCCTTTGCATTTTTGCCTCCTATATTTTTTCTAAGCCAGTTTTTGCTAAAGGTAAGACATGTACGTCACGTATGTAAATGTGTGAAATCCACAGACTAAAGCTGACTTTCTCCAGAGACTGAATTCTCTTGTAATCTCATGCCTTGTATATAAATGCTCAGGGTATTCTGGAATGCTTCTTATGGAAACCAAAATTATTTTAATTTTCCAAATACGTAATTCGTTTTAACAGATTTTTATTTTTCCTACCCAACACCTACAGGGTTCCGTAGAAAAGTGACAGCCATTATTCATAAAAATAAATGTGTTCTATTTTGATGGTAAATTATTACCAATAACAAAGTGCAGATAATGCCCAAAGCATGACAGTCTCGTCAGTTATTGAGAGCAATGGGTTTAACATTGGCTCTGCTGTCTATTGTCACAAAAACCTGTTTATCATCTTCTCAAAGCCACAATTTTAAATCCCCTTAACCTCTTGCAGTATTTTCACCTGTGATAATCCTCAAAAAAGAAACATGTCTCAAGGCAGGAGCTGTGTTGCTTCAAGATGTTGTATGATGCCATGGTTCGGCTCAAGCACATGTACATGGTTGAGGCAAAAAAACTCCGATGACAGTGTAGCTGCTAGTCTGTTCTGGCATGCTTCATATATTGTAGGCAAGGACGTCTTTGAAAAATATTTTCTACCTGAGATGTATCATGGGTCAAGCTTTTGAACCTGTTGCTTAAAGCCCTCCTTTTCCACCATTAGGATTGGCATCATATTCTTGGCCAAATATGTAACCACATCAGTAATTCCTATCCACCATTTGTTCTTACTGTGATATGCAACTAACAAGAGTTCCACCAATGCCCAGTTGAATCATGTGTTCACTTTTTTGGCCGCACATCACGAGCTGCTAGAGTCTCCTCGCATAACTTCATAGTCTGGTTGTACTGGATAGTGTGTTTTTGCTTCACGTGATGAAGCAAGTTTGTGTTTCCAACTTTAGCAGTAACAGTTTTCTTGCATATTTTGCAAAGTATTGTGCTTTTTTGAAGGTCTGACCTATTGTAGCCAAACCACTTTCATACTATTGAAGCAGCTTACTTTTTAGGTACTAAATTACTGGAGGCGGACATGCTGCTCTCTCAGATATGTTTGGGATTGTGTCATGTGCACTTGGGAATATAAGTGCATCGTGCCATGTGTTTCATTACTATTGCGAGATGACACTTATGGCATAAAAATTTATCATGGACGATACGGCACCGCCCTACTTCCCATTACACATAGGCTTTACTTAATTTAGGTCAAATCCCATTATAGTGAATACCGAATCAACTGAATATCAAATAGTTTTTGTGGGCTCAAACGTTCACACATCATCATGTTAAAAGAATTTTAACAAAATGTAAATTATTTTTTCAACCAAAAATATCCACTGAAGATAATAATGCATTGCAAAAAAAAAAAAACTCAATGCTTTTTGCACAGAGTCTCAGGAACCCTATAACAGGTTGTCTCAAAGAAAAAGTGATCTGTTATGAAATTTCAGGTCTTAAACAGTCTCTGTTAGAGTGTAGACGGATATCTTACACAAACTGTGAGTCAGTGCTCCACTTAGCATCTGCATTTGTAGTTATGTCATGTGTAGATACTGTACTGTTTACATAGCACTTAAAAGTTTTCTTTGAAATGAACAAAAAAAAAAAAAAGAAAGAAACTGCATCAGTTTAAGCTGAAAGGAAAATTAACCCTGGAAAAAGTTGATTCCCGGAATGAAGCATTCAGAATCACTCCATCTTTATCTAATATCTTGTTTTCATAGCTGTATTTCTATTAAAAAAGAAACATCTAACGTCTCATTTTCAATTAAAATATTTTTTGCATTTTAAGAAGCCTTTTTTTTTTTTTAAATAGATATGTCAAGCTTAGATCAGAGATGCATGAGAAACAGGAAGGCGAGTCAAGGTTTTCAAGCAAGGCGAGTCAAGGTTTTCAAGCTATATACTAGTAGTTACTGTATAGAGAAGGCAGGTACAATCTCAAGACTTCATTCAAAATAGGAGCTGTGACATAAGCAATCGTCCTGCTTTAGCTTCCAATCTTGAGATTTTGTAAACTGGCGGCACGCAGCGTCAAAGCAGTGCTGACACGGCTTTATAAATACACTGAAATTAAACGCATATTGTTTATTAGTTTAAGCCATCTGATTGTAATTAACCTGGTCCACGGAATAGCCAAACTATTCCAAATACCATATCTGTTTTAGCGTTGTTACTCTCACTGCACCACCTTCTTCCTCTTTCAGCTGCTCCTGTTAGGGGTTGCCACAGCGGATCATCTTTTTCTATATTACTCTCACTTCACCACTCTGAGTATTTATATCACTGTATCGGAGTGTGGAATTACAGCTCTACAGCAGCTGATCTTAAAGAGAATTATCAGTATACAGCATCTAGCACACACAGCCATGTTGCCTATTTGAAAATAGGCTCTCATGCGAGAAATGCTTCAGAGCCTTTCCTGTACTGACCTTGCGGTTCAGAAACAGTTTCATTCCAAGAACTATAAATGCAATCAGTCCATCAAGTGCTCCTTGTAGAACTGTTTGTACTTATAAGTACAATTACCTCACTGTAAACTTGAGGCACTTTATAAAGCGCGTATTTACATATGATGACAATATCATTTTTAAGATGAAATGCAGTAAAATGTTTATTATATAGATAAAATGTTCACATTATTAAAATAATCAATATTGTTAATAATTAAACATGTGAGGACACCGTGTCGCAGCGCTAGCAAGCAGCTGGCGCTCCGTTCACAGGTTGTTCCTGCCTCACGCTGTATTCTTGCTGTGGCTGGCGCAACACTAGAAGGATAGATGGATAGATTAAACATGTACTACGAAGATATTTCAATGTTCCTTAAAAGTTTTGAAGAATCTGTGTTCTCAGCTTACAGATGGCTTAACATCTATTACAGAGCCGATTGTGTGGCGATTGAGTATTTGGAGAAAGAAAAGGAAGGACAGGAATTGGGGATTAGTATGTTTGAAAAAAAAAAAAAAGACAGTACTGCTGCAATAAATTATTGCATTGAAGGTCACGCATGGTGCACCAAGCATCTGGCGTGAGGCATGAACAATCACTGTGCCACCGTGTTCCCATGTTTAATACATGCTTTAATTCCTGTCATCATGAAAATGATATCAAGCATACATCTCAATATTTAAATTATTCAGAGATGTGTAATATCATGAATGTAATGAATTCTGTGTCATGTCGGAGGAAGAGAAAGCCCGTTTAAGCAGCACGTAGTGATTCACACACATAGAACATATACAAAACAAAGCATTTAACGTGCTACTTTAGTTACGATGAGATTTGAGAAACTAGTAAACTAAATGATTTTAAGATGAAGTTTATGATGGTCTACTTTAATGACAAAATCAACTACGTGATTCAAGTGGAAATTTCGAGATTAAAGTTGACATTTCAAGCTTTTCCCCACTGTGTCCCTATTTTTTTTTGTTTCTTTTCCCTGTACCCTAATAAGCTTTCATATGACACTCAGATGGTGGGCTACGACTCGCCTTTTCACAGTGACTTTGATATCTGACTTTTTTTATTTCGGGTACTGTGCGACTCTGTGAACTTGAGCTTTCAAGTTTGACACACAATGTCACTCGATCAACTTCCTTTTGTTGTTTATACCACCGCTTAAACCAACAAATAATACGTTTTTCCTTGCCTCCACTTGGTATTCGCTGAAAGTCTATTCCTCCCCATGCTTTTGCCATTGCCTTTTCACAGAACGCTGAGCTTAAGGGCTATTTATATTGATTTGCATATTCAAAGAGGTGTAATTCTGGGAGGAGTTTGGGGAGTGGCAGCAGGCGCATGCACGTGTGTTACTTTTGACGCTGACCGAGATTTGTGGAGGGGAAGAGTTTGGCGAACGCACAGATTTATGCATCTGGATTTTTTTGTGCGTACGAACATTTCCGCTTTTGTCCTTATGCCATGTTTTAATGTGAACTCTACGCACAGCGTTATGCATGAAGCCCCAGTCGAGTGCAAGGAAGAGCACTTCAAAGCCCAGAGTTAAACGTTCAATGTATGTGTCTTTCAGAGAACAACCAATTACTTTGGCCTTGGTTTACAGCTTACCAGATGCGGCATAGCAGCTACGGAGTTGTCCTTGCGCCACTGCCGTTAGAGATGGCAACTCCAGTCACAACAGTATGCGTATTTTATATATTTTCATATTCATAACAAAACTTCCGTTATATTACAAATATAACAATATTTTTATGGATGGATGAATTTCGTTGCAGCGAGATTCCACGTGTATATGTATACAAACATATACATTGATATATAGATATATCTATAGACAGATAAAATATAGGGTGGTCCAGATCTAATTATGTAATTTTTATTACGCTATAACTTAAGTTTATTAAATAGAAAATCACCCTAAAAATCCAGGACTATCGAGAAGTGTGAGAACTGACAACATGAAGAATCATCTTCACGCCAAACTGGAATCGTCCCTGCATAAATCAAAGTCATCCAGGCGATCTGGAGCATATACTGCATTATGTACTATTGTATATTATACAACAGTCATTCAAACAGACTCACGTTTATACATCTAAAACTATAGCTACTTTATCTCAAATACCAAAAAAAAAGGTTTAAAAAAAAAAAAAAAAACTGGGCTTAGCAAAACAAAACTTTCATGCTTCACACCTATAAAGGTAGTGGAAGCTGTTAGGCTTTCTGAGGCAACTTGCTTGGTTGCTCTCTATTATTTGGCAAGTCTGATATAATTAGTCATTAAGAGCACAACAAAGGTAGTTTTTCCACACATACACTTTTTCAAAGAGCCAGGGACCCACTTTCAATGGCTTGGCTATTTGCCTAACAGTTCATAACAAAAAAAAACTCCCCTCTCTCATTATTCAACAAAGGAAAGACAACTAAAGCATATCACAGGAATGCAAGTTTAACTCAAACAAGAGACCTGTGTTCTCTAGATTATACCCTCTCAAACTACAGTAGATAACAGAAACAAAATTGCTCATGAGTGAACTGCCAGGATCTTCAACAGATGCTCAACAAGGTAAACAGTTAGATAAAACTGCATTGCTTCATCATGACTTTTTCTGTAGATACTAAACATTTATAGCTAGCTATAATACACAAACTCTGCACATAGGATTCAGTGACCATAGCACATTTGGCCCAGCCTAATTGTCACTTCATATTCACCTGATGTTTTCAAAGAAATCAAGATTTGGAGATGTCCATAGCACGGTTTTCAATTACATTACACTCCATGTATCTACAGTCCTCTGTGTGAAGATAAACTTGAGAATATTTGTGCAAAACCTACCTGCAACCTGTTTTGCACTGGACTTGCTGACTTTATGTCCAAATTTAGGCTACTTCTATCATGCCATCCTTTGTCATGTTTTGCCCAACCTGATAAGGTTAAATTCATTGTCTTTCTTTATATGCCAGACTGTAGCCACACAATATTTATGGATTATACAACTTGCAAATCTCTCATAACTTGTACTTTACAAAATGTCTTCCTTCACAAACATTTTATTAGCTTTATTAATCACTTCTATACTCTACCAAACCACTCATGAGAATCCCTTAATAAGACCTTTCAGGAAAAACTGAAAACTTGATGTTCTGAAAATGAGTTTGAGAATTGTATTTGCTTCCATGTTTATCCCTTTCACCCATTTAAGGATAATTAGCTTTTAAAAAATGTGGGTGGCAATTCAGCCCATCTTGGTTATTACTTTTTGGGCTTGTATATCAGTGTCCCAAAATGAAATGTTTTTACTTGGTTAAGAGCGAAAAAAGTAAGAGAAATCAAGGCATATACAAATGAAGTAGGATGCATTTGATAAAGTATATGAGCTAAAATGAATGGAAAACCATCTTCACATAGACATTTTTCTATTACAGCATATTGTATTTACTCATAAAGCTCTGCAGTGTAATATTCTGTCAAGTCTACTTCCCCTACCCAGTCCCTAACCTGAACACCTGCAGGAGAATTAATTTGCATGCTGCCGTCTTCATTGCTTGGGGAATACTTCATTATACTAACCTTGACTGCTAAGCTTGTAGGTTTCTCCCTCTAGCCTCTGATTTTCCTAACAAAGCTAACAGCCAGCTCAGCAAGCAACCACACTGTACCTCCCTGCGGTGGAAGTTTTATTTGTGCACTGCAGCATTTGACTGATGCCTTTGTAATCTCAGTTAGAACATCTTAGTTTAACATCACTGAAAGCTCAATCAGGTAAATCTCAAAATTAATTCAACCTTTATTTTACACTTACACATTATATTAGGAATGCTCAATTTATAGCACTAGGAAAAAAGTTGGGAAAAAAAAATGCATTTGTGTGCATTATTAGAGTTACATATACAATACTGGTCCAGATGCTATTAGTGTGGGTGGGGCAAGAGTTTTCATTAAATATATTTAGATGCCATTAAAAAAAATTAACGTGTCTCCTATAATCCTAATTAACAGTGTTATTATTACACAAAGAGATGCACCATAAGGGATCTGTTAAACAGAAAAAGTGCTCGTACACTTAAATCCCAATCATTCCTGTTTTTCATATGCATCTGGGAACAGTTGATGCCTGCCATACTGTAGGTAAAGTACTGTACACATTTGACCATAGCTACAAGTGTCTTTTAAACAGATACAAATTTTTCCTTCCATATTTTTAAATACTGAAGACTGGAAGGTTAACTAACACATTCAGAATCATGCAGTAGTTACTGGCAAGAACTGAGTATGCAATCCTAAAATAAGCTTACAATTCAGCGTTTCAGGCAGTAAGGAACAATGCCTACATATAATGGTGTGTAGGCGCACAAGCACCAATGTTGTGAAAAATTTCTCCGAGACCATGCATCTCTAATCATGTGTTCTGACTCAAGATGACATACTTACAAATCTATCCTCCTAATGCAAATAGTAGCTATTCACATAATAATCACAATGCATTGAATATAATATAAAAAGGTCACCATGAAAAAGCCACTCTTTATGGGTTGCTGCTGTGGAGTTGCTTCAGTTAAAATCTATTCCATTTCATTTTAAAAAATCAATACAAGAAATAACAATTCTGTATAAAAACTTAAATTAAACCAATACTCTGCATTCAGATAAACATTAAAAAAAAAAAAAAGTTCATTCCATAATAAAACATAAGCGGTTATATCCGATTGCAATAATGTATACAGTATGTTAGTAATATTGGTTTATTGACAATACCTGTTAATCTACAAGCAGTGACACTAAATTCAATATGTTCCCTATTACTGTAGGCTTGGATTTTTTCTAACGCTCAGTAGTTTTATATATTTTAATAGGTTGATTTATTACAAAGCACTGCCACTCATTAAGCAATTTAGATAACTACTCTTCACAAACTGATTAACAGTTACTTATTTATCAATAAATAAAATGGAGACTATCATTCTCAAATAAAAAATAAGCTGTAGCTAAGATACTAGAGGACACAAAAGATAAAACTGGGTTACACAGGATTAAAATTGTCTTATATATCGCATTCTAGTCATGAATGTACACAAAGGGGAAATGAAGTTGGGGAAAAAAAATGTTGCTCGTGCATATGAAACTTGAACTAGTATGTGACTTACAGTCCCTTTAAACCTGTGGAAATCCCTTTGTAAAAGCAGTGTAATTAATACATTGCAAAGGATTACAGCAAAGGACACAAAAAGGTAACTTCATAACATCAAACAGCAACCACAGGATGGTGGCTGTTTGAAGACAGAGATAGAGAAATATAAATGATATACATAAACACATTCACCCACATATATACACTCACCTAAAGGATCATTAGGAACACCTGTTCAATTTCTCATTAATGCAATTATCTAATCAACCAATCACATGGCAGTTGCTTCAATGCATTTAGGGGTGTGGTCCTGGTCAAGACAATCTCCTGAACTCCAAACTGAATGTCAGAATGGGTAAAAGGTGATTTAAGCAATTTTGAGCGTGGCATGGTAGTTGGTGCCAGACGGGCCAGTCTGAGTATTTCACAATCTGCTCAGTTACTGGGATTTTCACGCACAACCATTTCTAGGGTTTACAATAGTGAGAAAAGGGAAAAACATCCAGTATGCGGCAGTCCTGTGGGCGAAAATGCCTTGTTGATGCTAGAGGTCAGAGGAGAATGGGCCGACTGATTCAAGCTGATAGAAGAGCAACTTTGACTGAAATAACCACTCGTTACAACTGAGGTATGCAGTAAAGTATTTGTGAAGCCACAACACGCACAACCTTGAGGCGGATGGGCTACAACAGCAGAAGACTCCACCGGGTACCAGTCATCTCCACTACAAATAGGAAAATGAGGCTACAATTTGCACGAGCTCACCAAAATTGGACAGTTGAAGACTGGAAAAATGTTGCCTGGTCTGATGAGTCTCGATTTCTGTTGAGACATTCAAATGGTAGAGTCAGAATTTGGCATGAACAGAATGAGAACATGGATCCATCATGCCTTGTTACCACTGTGCAGGCTGGTGGTGGTGGTGTAATGGTGTGGGGGATGTTTTCTTGGCCCCTTAGTGCCAATTGGGTATCGTTTAAATGCCACGGGCTACCTGAGCATTGTTTCTGACCATGTCCATCCCTTCATGACCACCATGTACCCATCCTCTGATGGCTACTTCCAGCAGGATAATGCACCATGTCACAAAGCTCGAATCATTTCAAATTGGTTTCTTGAACATGACAATGAGTTCACTGTACTAAAATGGCCCCCACAGTCACCAGATCTCAACCCAATAGAGCATCTTTGGGATGTGGTGGAACAGGAGCTTCGTGCCCTGGATGTGCATCCCACAAATCTCCATCAACTGCAAGATGCTATCCTATCAATCAATAAGGGACAACATTTCTAAAGAATGCTTTCAGCACCTTGTTGAATCAATGCCACGTAGAATTAAGGCAGTTCTGAAGGCGAAAGGGGGTCAAACACCGTATTAGTATGGTGTTCCTAATAATCCTTTAGGTGAGTATACATAAACATATAAATAGACATATATATATATACATATATATATACACATATATATACATACACACATACACACATACATACATATATATATATATATACACATATACATACATACATACATATACATACATATACACAGTGGTGTGAAAAACTATTTGCCCCCTTCCCGATTTCTTATTCTTTTGCATGTTTGTCACACAAAAAATGTTTCTGATCATCAAACACATTTAACCATTAGTCAAATATAAACACAAGTAAACACAAAATGCAGTTTTTAAAATGATGGTTTTTATTATTTAGGGAGAAAAAAAAATCCAAACCTACATGGCCCTGTGTGAAAAAGTAATTGCCCCCTTGTTAAAAAATAACCTAACTGTGGTGTATCACACCCGAGTTCAATTTCCATAGCCACCCCCAGGCCTGATTTACTGTCACACCTGTTTCAATCAAGAAATCACTTAAATAGGAGCTGCCTGACACAAAAGTAGACCAAAAGCACCTCAAAAGCTAGATATCATGCCAAGATCCAAAGAAATTTTTGTCTGCGTCAGTTCACGTGAGCCGCTGAATATGGTTTTATATGTCACTCACTCGCTTCTAATTGTTTCGCTGCCTTCTTAGTTATATAATGCATGTTTTCTTCAGCGCTTTTTGTAGCTCTTCCTGTTTTTCTACATAATGCATGATTACGTGAGAGGCGTGATGATGTCACACGAAACTCCGCCCCCCACGGCTTTCAAGCTCTACTCCATTACAGTAAATGGGGAAAAATAGCTTCTAGTTATGACCATTATGCGTAGAATTTCGAAATGAAACCTGCCCAACTTTTGTAAGGAAGCTGTAAGGAATGAACCTGCCAAATTTCAGCCTTCTACCTACGTTAAAACCAAGCACACCATTGTTTTTCTTGTGAAATTCCCAATAAGTTCGATGTGTCACATGACCCTCTTCCTATTGAAAAAACAAAAGTTGGATCCAAAATGGCCGACTTCCAAATGGCCACCATCCATCTTGAAAAGTTTCCCCCCTCACATATACTAATGTGCCACAAACAGGAAGTTAATATCACCAACCATTCCCATTTTATTAAGGTGTATCCATATAAATGGCCCACCCTGTATCTATATCTATCTCTATATCTATATAGAGATAGATATATACAGGTATAAATACATACATACATATACACAGTTTTTTTTTTTTTTTGTTCTTTTAAACCAAAAACTTAGTTTTCTAATTTGTATATTGTTCCCAAAACACAGAATCTGGGAAATAACAGTTCATTAATTAGCCCAGGGACGCAATTAAAAACAGAAGCTGGTTGGAACAGAAACCTGCAGCCACAGTGGGTCCCCCAAGACTGAGTTTGAGAACCCCTGCAATAGAAAATGTAAAAGAGCTAATGTAGATTTTCACAGATTTATCATAAATTGCACAGATACCTTCATATTTCTAGCTCCCTAGCCAGAATGTGAAACAGAAATCCTACACCCCATTACCTGTATTAATTTGCTGTCCTGGGGTGGGTGTCTTAGTAATCAAACAAAATCCCACAGCACAAAATCTTACTTTCATTGCAGATCAGGTATTCCTTACAGAAACATAATTTGACCATTCATGCTGCAAGTGAACTTTTTGCTGTAATGATCATGGAGGACTCCGCAGGCTTACATGATTCATATATCAGATACCTGGTGTCTACCGTTGTAGAAAGGCACTTATCTTACAGTCTGATCATGTTAACAGTACATATAGCCTTATGGACAATCTTGCACCTCATAAGCATTATTGAGGCTAGATATTTCACTAAACGCAAAATGCATTTAAGCAAGGGATTTTAAGTATAGTTTTTCTTCTGTTTATGTTCATGTGATCCCTACATGCCAATCTGCAAAATCTAATTTTGCAATTGAAGGGGTCTAGACTGCTCCTGAAGAAGATTCCAGAGATTGGAGAAAAATGGAACAATAAATGTTACAAATCAAGAGGACTCCAAACAAATGTCTTCAATACCATTAAAACCAACAGTGCATTACTCATTATATAAAACTGACATAAAATCTTAATTTTCTTTATTATGAGGAGTCCAAGTACAGAAATTCTATATGATTGAAATTGACTACAATAACAAAAAAAAACCTATAGTCACCAAAAACACAGGATGCTGCATACCGGGATCAATACTTATAGTAGGTATTTCAAAATACAAAAGACACTTAAGTGTCTGTAATATGGGTAAAAAAGATTTAATTGGACAAGAAACTGAAGTGTGCTTACAAAACTGGAAAGAAGGAGAATTGATTTTTTCAGTAATTTACAAGAATGAGTTGTTACTCCTTGTTACAGACATTTCTGTAAATAATTAAAGCATGTCAAAGACAAGGATGAAATGGATAGTGACAGAGATATGTACAAAATTTAAAAAGGATTGGCAAGAGAAGACATTAATAATAGAATAGGAAGCAGTTTCCTAAAACACTTTAGATTTTAAAAATCTGGCCTAGATAGTCTATATTGCAGTTCATTTTCATTATTAAAGCTGGGATTCCTTCAGAAATTAAGTTTCTTTTTTTTTTTTTAAGTTGTATGCATATCTTAAGAAAAAATATAAAATTACCTGTTTGTTTTAAGCACAGTTCAAACAAGGATCAGGAGAAAAAGCACTATAGTGTAAAACAGGTATAAGTGGATGAGAAATGACATAACCATGGATGTTTTTCAATCACTAATAAACTGTTACCTAATTTAAAGCATTCCTTAATGCTAAGCAGCAATAAACCCCATCTTTAGACCAGCTTGGTTTAGACAATTGGAAAAGCTGTCAGGGATCATTTTCACTGAACAATTGATTTTAGCAAAATGAATGCGGGCTTCAGAATTTTAACCAATTGAAATTTCTGGTACATTGTATTAATCCCCAAGAGTTTTGCATGACGTCTGGAGGTCTGAACACCGGGTCAGCCATTGTCCCCCCTGGAGCAATTTTCAGGTTAAGAGCTTTGCTCAAAGGCCCAATGGAGTAAGATCTCTTCAGGCTGTAAAGGGATTTGAACTGGCAACCTAACATACTTATAAGAACTGAAGAAGTTGGGATGGTGTGCTAGAAAAAATGAGCAGATGCATCTGTTCAGAATGATATGTCAAAACAGAGGTGATCATGAGTTTGGCAAATGAATCGGTGCAGTGGCAACAATTTTAGAAACCCTGTACTGGGATTATGGTCATTATCATAAAGCAGGAGCCAAGTGTTTGGACAAAACTCTCGATCGGACAGTCACTCTAGACCCTCACTCTCAATTTTGTGTACAAGGTCTAGGTAATGACAGAAAGAATAAGATCATGAGGGCAGAAGTTTCATTCTTGAGCATGGTTCATGTTCTGTGACATTACAGGTAGTTCGGCAATACAGGAGGACCTGACAATAATACTGCTGCTTCTAAAGACTGACAGGAGACATCTGAAGTGATTTGTGAGGTTCACCAAGCATATCCCACAGTAAGAAGATACAGACGGAGACCCAGGAATTGGTGGAGTAATTCTCTGAAGAACTGGCTACCTTTCAAACTCAGCAGATTCAACACTAAATGAATATCACTGATCAGTAAATTAGACTATTTCAAAAACTGATTTTTTTTTTTTTTATATCAAGAGTCTGCTTTTTTGGCAAGTTTACAGTAAATTTAGTCATCTTAATATTTTTTCTTGTCTTAACTATAACAAGCATTTTATTTTTGTGTATAGTGACTGTGTATTATGGATAAATATTCTACATTTTATACATTGGTTTCATTAGCTGGAAAGAATGTTTAAGTAAATTGTATTTTTTTTATTGCTACTGAAAAATAAGACTATAGAATTTCATTTGTTCTACAGTTGAACTGTAAAAATACCACTTTTACATCAAACATAAAGCTTCTACACAGCTAGTTAGGCAGGAACTTAATGATTTATTAAAAAAAAAAAATCAGGAGGTAGTATCCCAAACATTTTGAAAGCATTTGGGTATTTGCCTGGAACAGTTAAAGCTATATATATGGAATCCAGGAATGATGACAGTGGGTAAAAGGCAGTGTTAACTGAACATAAAAACAACCTCTTTTGCGCAGAGTACAGCAAGCTATTTTTAATTTAATTTAAGACACATGATATCCTATACGGTGATCCACAAGGCTCTATCCTGGGTCCGCTGCTCTTCTCAATCTACATGCTTCCGTTAGGTCAGATTATCTCGGGGCATAACGTTAATTACCACAGCTATGCTGATGACACACAGCTGTACTTATCAATAGTACCTGATGACCCTGATTCTCTTGATTCACTAAAACAATGTCTTACTTGTATTTCTGAATGGATGAATAGTAACTTTCTCAAGCTAAATAAAGAGAAAACTGAAATCTTAGTGATTGGCAATAACTGATACAATGAGGCTATTAGAAATAAACTGGATACATTAGGATCAAAAGTCAACATTGAGGTAAAAAGCTTAGGGGTAACTGTTGACTGTAATCTGAATTTTAAATTGCATATTAATCAGATCAGTAGGACAGCATTTTTTCACTTAAGAAACATAGCAAAAGTTAGACCTCTTATATCACTGAAAGATGCTGAGAAATTAGTTCACGCGTTTGTTTTCAGTCGACTAGATTACTGTAACACAATCCTCTCAGGAATACCCAAAAAAGACAAATTGTTTGCAACTAGTGCAGAATGCAGCTGCTAGAATCCTAACCAGGAAAAGAAAATCCGAGCACATTTCTCCAGTTTTGAAGTCACTACACTGGTTACCTGTGTCATTCAGGATTGACTTTAAAATTCTGCTTATGGTTTATAGCGCCTTAAATAATCTCGCCCCATCTTGTATATATCGGAATGTCTGACACCTTTTATTCCAAATCATAAACTTAGATCCTCAAATGAGTGTCTCCTTAGAACTCCAAGAGCAAAACTTAAAAGAAGTGGTGAAGCGGCCTTCTGCTGTTATGCACCTAAAATCTAGAATAGCCTGTCAATAGGAATTCACCTGGCTAATACAGTGGAGCACTTCAAAAAACTGCTGAACACACATTATTTTAACATGGCCTTCTCATAACTTCACTGTAGTTTAATCCTGATACTCTGTATATCCAATTCATTATAATAACTATTCATGGTGGCTCTAAAATCTGTACTAACCCCTACTCTCTCTTCTGTTTCTGCTTGCGCCACCACCATCTACTCAAAGCACCGTGATGTTCCAACAGTGATGGATTAAAAGCCAGAAGTCTGCATGACCATCATCATCAAGTCCATCCATGAGAACCCTAAATACAAAGAGGACTATTTCATTTATGTTAGGTATAATGCCCAGAGGGGACTGGGCGATCTCGTGGCCTGGAACCCCTGCACATTTTTTTTTTCTCCAGCCGTCTGGAGTTTTTTTGTTTTTTCTGTCCTCCCTGGCCATCGGACCTTACTCTTTTTCTTTGTTAACTAATGTTGTCTTATTTTAATCTGTTATTTTCTCTTATTTTTCTTCATTATGTAAAGCATTTTGAGCTACTTTTTTGTATGAAAATGTGCTATAAAAATAAATGTTGTTGTTTAATGTATTGTGGCTAACGGACCATATAGTACATACCTAATCCTATTATCACATAGGGCAAACAGGCAACCACCAGGATATCACCACCTGGGTTGGAATGGAAGACTTCTACACCATTGATGTTGCTACAGATCAATGAGTTGTATGCTTATGCCTATACAGAAAAATCTGCACACACACAAGGCATCAAGTTGTCGTATACTGTATACCCTGCAGACCGCTACTAAGAGACGTATATTATCATCAACTGTTTCATTACTTCCCTTTTATATAGGTATTCACCAATCTTTAAATATTCTTAAACATAACTGATCCTTTTATTCAGTATTATAGTATTAATAAAAAAATAAAAAAAAAAGGAAGGAAGCCAAAAAAGGGAGGAAAATACATGAGAAATGCAAAGAAACTTTAATCAGGGTTAAAAGCTGAAAGACAATGATTTGTTATTTAAATCATTTAGAGAAGTAGTCCGTATGCTGCAATATAAAATAACTCAAAATATGTTCAAAAGTCTTAAAATACACTGATATCAAGGGCATATTATGGCTGAGCTAGTAATAATTGACTAATTAATGGCTATCAAAAAATCTACCCTAATGTACTGACGAGCAGATTCCATTAGATTAGGAACTGAAATTTTAGCCAGCAACAGTCAATGTTAGCTAAGAAAAGACTATACTAATGTCCACTTGACTGTAAAAGAAAAATCTAGACAGATCCTCACATCTCAAACTCCACTGCCTGTCATTTAAAATAAGTTCTTCACTTTCTCAATCATCAATATAAAAATGCATGAATTATACTGTTCATGACATAAAATTCATGAATGTTTTTCCTAAGTTTTAAACTCTTGCTCTTCTTTGTATATTGTATACATATACATTATTACCGCACAATAGAAATATAAATGTTCAACAAATATTCATTCATTTCAACCACAGCATGAATATAATAAATACTGGAATACGCAGAAACACACTGGGTGTTGCACAAGCGGACATATCTATAGAAATAGAAATTTATTTTTTAGAATCCAGGAGAGCACATTTTCTCATTTCACCTTCATGAACATACTGTACTTCAAACTGAGTTGGATCCTTTGCACCACCTTGCATCAAGTCACATTAGTCAAAAAGTTAAATGTCAGGTGTCCGAGTTGTCACATGTGTTCAAGTCCACATAGCCCAATGCCCTTCAAAAAACTGCAACAATAGATTGAAAATTATAGTGCAGAAATGCATGATAAAAATGTTCTAAACTCTCTCTAGGTCATTCAGTAAAATGGTCATGTTTAGCTGCGCATTGCTACTGTATATGCTAATTCATATTTTGCACATAAATGGAGCATAACTTTATGTAAATTGCTCAATGCACTGTGCTAACAGCGTTATTGCAACTGTAATAAACCACCTCTTTGCTCCACCAACCAGCTTTACAAGTAAACCATTATTCAGTTCTTTTGGACAAATTAATTTTTTCATTATGAAAGTCAAAGTGACACCTGCAAGTAAAATGATTAAATACATCTCATTAACATGCTCATAATACAATGGGCTATAAAGCAATAAATGCTAAATATTTACTTTTGTACAAATATCATCAAAAACATAAGACACTTTTAAAATGTAGAAAATCCAACACATTTTAGGAGATAAGGTAACGTACTACATGCATGTACAAAAGCACCTGTAATAGATTACTGACAAGCTGTTCCCATTAAACATGATCACGAATTTTCCAAATTCATGTTGAAACTGAAATCCAAGGGAACAAGGCAAAGTTGTCACATTGAACAGGCAGGAGGACAATTTAATATCCATATTTATAAGACATGTAATGATGACAAAGGAAACTGCAATAGACAGTGACACGCATTACACAAACATTAACTATGGATGAAATAAATAATTGGAGACGCAGCATTAAAGCAACATTTTATACTATTGGGGTCTCATTTACAGTTTTAAAGTCCACAAACTATCCAACTTGATTATCATCCTACTGGCATAAGACTGGAATAGAATATAAAAAAAACATACCCAAGCAGGTCAATGAAAGACAAGAGAACAAATACTGTATCTTCTGCTTTGCTGGTTGCAAGGATGGCACATTAGATATGTCTACCTGTAAACAACTACTCTCAGTGGACATTCTTTAGATACAAACTGTGCATTTTAAATTACTTAATGAGAATGTGCCAAATTTTAAAATGCGATTTTGTGCCTACTGGCTAATAATTTGCCCTTATTCAAATATTTTCACATTATACTGACTTATTTTGTAAGCAATCAAAAGCAAGTTGCACTCTTATGTTATACACACACATATAGTAATTAAATCTGTTATATTCTACATATGGATGCATGACTGACTTAGGAAATCAGTAGTATTCTTTGAATCAAATAAGGCTATTTGTTCAGATAGGTAGTGATTGTCAACATTTTTCAAAGTTACTTATATTAGTAGTACAAGCAAAATAGAGCATTATAAAAACAAAAGCAAGCAGGAATAATTAGCATAAAGCAGGTAGAGTATTTCCAAACTGAATTTTAAAATGGCTTAACTAAAGTAGACTACACTTGAGTAGTATGGAAGATTGGACACCACAGCTAATTGCTAATCATCCAAATGAGGTGATATTTGGGGACTCACATACCCAAAGTGAAAAACTAACATTTTATCACTCAGTAAATAAAATGAGGGTATTACAGCACTTTATTCACATTGTGAGGCCAATCAAACACAAGCTAATAAGATAGAAATTTTCAATTCTATAAAATACAATTAAAATATAACATTTGTCAATTAAAGATGTAAATATAAAAAAGCACAAGTTGCAACCCATGCACTACAGATTAATTTCTAGTATAAAAAAAATTACCCATGGCATCATCTTTGAGCTGCCATAAATCAGTTTACCTTATGGAGCTTTGCTGATATTAATAAAACTACAGCCCCATTCCTTGTCTCTCAGATGGCCACAACATGTACAAATATCAACCAGCCCTGAACAGAAATAAAGATTTATATTGTGATTTCTTTATATTAACCATTTTCCACCAATGTCACACATCCTAATTCAGTAGTCAGTCACATCTCAGATTTGCTTCATTTTTTCCACAGAATCATAGCTTTGCCCTACCTCAGAATGACCATTACGAAATGACAGAAGGCTTGCTATCACCTTTAAAATCATTAATCTTGCACAAATACAAGGTATGCAAGATACTTGTCATTTGCCTTCCAATTCATAATTAAAGCTAAAGAAAACAATTTTAGTAAATGTAACACTGTCATTTCACTTGCGGGTATCATTTTTCTGACTACAAAGATCACAACATTTCCAAAATACATTATACATCCGCCTAAATATTTTATTGCAGGTCAATGTGCATGTGTTATTATACTACCAGAGATATTTTATCAGCTACTATATATTACAGGAACAATGGGGCACACAATTTAAGTCTTAATAATAAGCAGGGCAGGACAAACTGATATTCTGCAGCATTATACTATACATACTGATAAGCAAGTAAAGGGATATCTAGTGAAGTGGCAGTTGTTTTACCTGAAGAGACCGATTTTCATTTTGGCATTATTTTACTGGGTAGCTGGAAAGAGTACAATCCATTCAGTGTCTAAAGAAAAACAGTCTCTAGGTGCCTTTTGATTTTTTTTTTTTTCTTTCCACACGGAAAGGGCTTTTTTCCTTTATACAGTATGACACGTAGTTAATGCTAGTTAATACAGGTACAAACAATACATCTTTTCTAGTTCTCTTAGACTTGTGTGCACTATTTCACTCAATAGACTACAGCATTCTCATTAATTAACCCTAGTCAATGATGCAAGTCCTCTCTGGTACTGTTAGAAAACAGTTTTCAGTCTGACAACTCTTTGTAAATTGATGTGATTGCACGTCAAAGATTCAAAAGGTCAATGTTACTGTATACAATATACCAAAAGGATCCTATCTAGATATAGATAGATACTTTATTAATCCCAAGTGAAATTTACATACTACCGCAGCAACACAGTAATAAAAAACAATATTAAAAAGAGTGATAAAAATGCAGGTAAAACAGACAATAACTTTGTATAATGTTGAGTCGCATAGTGTGGGGGAGGAACGATCTCCTCAGTCTGTCAGTGTAGCAGGACAGTGACTGGACATGTTATTCTCAACCTGCAAAATTATTTTTGAACAACAAGGTTAACTACTGCAGCTACAGTATGCAGATGGCACACAGCTTTTCTTATCTATAACACCAAATGACACTGATTTTTTTACCCTGTAATCAGACGCATCTTGCCTTCTTTTCTTAATTGGGTATAAGAAGAAATGTCAAAAACCACTACACAACTGTTACCACACTGTCCATATTCTACCTAGTAAAATCAACACTAGGGACCTCTATCAGCAGGCCGCTTTGCTGACTCTGATGGTCTTAACTTTCACTCCTTTATTTCAACAGCAATAGAGGGCTTCACAAGAGGGCCCTTTGTACATGGCAGCTAGACAAGAAATGATTAAACTTAACTTCCCAGCTCACTAACAGCAATCAGACAAAGACTTAAGCTTTTATTTAAAAATCGCGTTTATTTGCATAACCATCAATAGCATCAAATATAAATAGTACAAAGAATTTTACAACCTGAGTGCATTCATGCACTCTACATGAGAGGATCAATTTCCTTAGCTAGATTATATATCCTTAATCAAAAAATTAAAAAATATTTCTCATGAGAGAGAGAGAGAGAGCACTCCAAATGTCCATCGCTCCTCTCAGTCTATTCTTGCAAAAGAACTGAACACTTTACACATGTGCTGAAAGGCAGCACCTGAGCTACAATCACCATTTTTGAAATAAGCACCAACTGAAATAACAGAACCATTTTTGAAAACAGTAATAAAAAAGCATACAACGATCTTCCCGCCCCCTCCCCTACAAGCCAAGCAGACTGTTTCTCAAAACACAGAAAATGGTACTAATACATTATCACACATTATCAAGCTTGATTCCCCTGTCAATTCAATGCTGAACTTTTTAACTAAGCAAAATCCTCTGAATCCTGTTTTGCCTTCAGTACTTCAATAATACACTTCACTTACGTTCAGAATGACAACACTTTGAGTGTAATTCTTGTTACCTGAAATCAGTCAGCTGCAAAGGAAAAAAACACCCTCCATACACTGTGAATCTATGTCCTCTGATCCAAGGTTTTACTAGCATTTGAGAATGGGTGAGTGAGTAGTAAATTCCAGAAGTTAAACAATGGAAAAAAAAAGCAAATTTTAGATTCTGGCAGAAATTAAAAAAAGAAAGAGTCTTAAAAAACCAAAAAAAATCAACTGGCTTTTCAAATCAAGCCCACAGTAAACAATTTAGCAAGTCACATTATTTATATAAGAGTTGAATTTGAACCCTGGTCCAATGTGTACCTGGCGTGTGTCTGAATCTCATGTCCTTCTGAGCTTATGCTTACAACCTGACACTGTTATTTTATTATTCACTATGATAAATGTATTTCTTGCTATTTTATATGACCCCTTAAGAGAAAAATGTTATATTTATGGCATAACCTTTCTTCCATATTGTTCCTGTTTTTGTACCCATATATATAGGCCATTGTTCTTTTCTTTTTGACCATGAGAAACCAGTGTGTGTGTGTGGTGAAATTCACACATTTCCTAAAATAAGAATAAAAATAATACATTTAAAATGTCATGTACATCCTAGACAAACAGGACTATCAATCAAATTATGGTCATCTAAGGTACCAACATCTGCCATGTCCCATTAGCAACTAAGTATAACCAATCATGTTAAAAGTTTTCTGAATTTGTAATGAATTCCTTTTAATGAATAATTACCTAAGTAATGGATTGTATAAATATAGCGCAGATATCACTTTTTTCTTTGCAAAAACACAGATGTGATGCTTTTTGCCTCTTTGGAGATTTACATAAAGAATAACGATTGACGCTTTCTCCTGCATGTGTTTTATTGCTTAAATCGGGGCATTCCAGTGGGGTGTGTGCGTCTGTATTCATAATTTTCTTCCACATTTATATTATTACATTTATTTTAATAGTGCAAAAGTTAAACCTTTTATAATCTCTAAAGATGCTAAAACATTTTTTTGGCCTACTATACTATTGTAATGCATTCTTAACAGGGCTACCCAAGAGAGTGAGACTCTCAGTACAACAATAAGTGAGCAGATCTGACTCAACTTAGCACTGTTACACTACTGGTGTCCTTTAGTATGGATTTTAAAATATTCAATTGTACATATAGCTCTCAACAATCTTGTTCCCTTTTATAATTTGGAGTGCCCGTTTCCTTACCTTTCGAATCATAATCTTGATCCTCAAACATTGGATTGCTCATTTTCTAAGAGCCAAACATGAAAAAAGTGGTAAGGAAGTAGTTTGTTATGCACCAAAAATCTGGAATAAATTTAAAAAACAGAACATTTGAAAATAACTCCTAAAAACCCACTTAAAATTTGGCTTTTTCATAGTTCCTTCCTTTGAACTGGTTTTAATAAATAAAATGCACTGCAACGTCATATACTTTAGTATAGTTTAGCAATTACTACCCTCTTCCATTCTCTGCTTCATTTTCATATTTCTGCAGTAGTGTGTTGTCTGCTACCATCTGGTTAAATCACTCATTGGCCAACTTTAATGTTATACAAAATATGAATGCTCCAACTTTTGGCAAGACCTACTGTATCAAATCTTCTAAGACAGTGCATTAAAACAATACTGAACTACTTCAGCAAATTTATGCATGGTATAATGCTCTGTGGAATCTGGGCAACCTTTTGGCCTTGAAACTCCTAGAGGTTTATTTTCTCCGGCACTTCAACAGATGTTTTTCTTTTCCTCTAGTCCCTGTCCATTTTTTAAACTTACTGTAAGACACATTGAGCTACACATTTTGTATGTAAATGCACTGTATACTGTACATAAAAATGCTTTTTATCTTACCATGCCAAAAAAATATCTTATCCAAACAAAATTGGAGTTACTACTGCATTGTATTTTGAACACACAAAGCAAAGCGTCATTAGTAAATGCATATCATATGAGATTTCCCCAAAGTCACAAATTGTATTTTATATTTAAGTGGTCATCTTATTCTCAAGGCTATTCTGTGAAATAACAGGGTGACATCACCGGCAAAATGTTAGCAGTCAACTTTCATTAAAATGATTTTCCACTATTTTTCAAAATTAGAGTCTAACATGCTAGTTAGGCAGGACACAGCCATGACTATTGTTCTAGTGCACCAGTTTGCTATTATAGTCAAACTCTGAGTTCACACAAATACAGAAACAGATTAAGTGGTGAAAGTAATCAGGGAGTTGAATTATACACAGAAATAGGATCTTAGTAATTGCAATGGAAATTTACAGCCAGGTATTGTTTGCATTGATCCCTCGAGTTTTCATAACATCCTTCCACATTTGGATAATAAAACCTGCTACACTAGAGTACCATTTATAGACATCAGTTTTACATTTAGCACAGTTACTCCATCAAGGATGACATTTAAGCTTCTAGATTTGGGACTTTTGGTCTAACTGGCAGACACCAGCACATGACGACTTGCAGCATCATTTCTTTTACACTGATTATAGCTCAGACAGTCCATAGGAAAGTGTGTGAACTCCCTTGCTGACCAACTAGTATGGCACTTTGGTGGGCATTGGCTTAAAGTCTGGGAATCCCTGATCTAAGCTGTTTCATTAACAATGGCAGAGTTCAAAACAGTTAATGAAGTACAATGATTGATTAGCTAAACCCAAAAGTTGTAATTCACACCTTCAAGGTATGCTTCACTAAATTTTCACAAAATGTTTTACATGACTGTTTGAGATTATCTGCCTGAGAGTGCCTTATTTTGATATTCTAGGCTAAACCCACCACAACCTACAATATGTATTACAATTAACATGTTCCATATAATAATATATCAAACTGTTCATTCTCAACAATCAGAGAAAAACATTTTGCCATTTTAATAAGAGCACTCTGAGCCAGAAGGCAAAGCTCTTGATTTGGCAGTTGATCTATATCCCTACTAGGGAATCCATAGGTAATCGGGAGCCCAGGATTGCTGCACATTTTTCATTCCTGCATTCCTGGGAATGAAACTGCTGTAATTCCCGGGAAACCAGGAACGGCCAAGCTCACATATATAGCGTGTAAAATTGTAAAAAATCGATCAAGAAATAACAGAGTTATAGTTGAAAATAATTAAATGGCACGGTTTTTTCGCCCACGGTGTAGTGTTTTGCAGATTAATTTAGTCAACCAGCAGCAATTGTCAGTCTCCTGGCTCCCACTAAGACTGAGCACAGTGGACTGGGAGGAGTCTGCACTCTGCAGCTCACGAATGCCGGGACAGGGCAGACGGACGTCTGTCAGACAACAGCTTTGAACAGCAACTTGAAATTGCAATGCATCTGTCTGTTGCATCGGCATTATCTGTGCCAAGAAACTTGCCATCACAGAATGGTAAGAAACTGGATGCATCAGTAAAATCTGAAATGGCGGTGCTTTAGAGCAACGGCAAGCGCGGGCGTCGTTTAGTGTATCAGTATCTGATCAGGTAGATCACATTGCATTCAAAAAAAATTTTTTTGAAACATTAGTCTATCATATATCCTCCTATGGCATTTGCCACTTGATTGACATACCGGGCGGCCAGTCTGAGATCTCTTTCCTTCTAACACACTGGTCATCCCACATGCACCCATACAATCAGATTGTGATTCAGACTACGAATACCATGAATGTAATTACACCAATCGTACATGCTGTCAAATAAACGAACCACACACCATGGCTTCGCCTCTGATGTGCAGTGAGTGTGTACGTCTGATGAGCCCAGAATTAGGGGGAAAACACATGTCGCAGAGAGAGAGAGAGAGAGAGAGAGAGAGAGAGAGAGAGAGAGAGAGAGAGAGAGAGAGAGAGAGAGAGAGAGAGAGATATATATATATATATATATATATATATATATATATATATATATATATATATATATATATATATATATATATATATATAGAGAGAGAGAGAGAGAGAGAGAGAGAGAGAGAGAGAGAGATATAGTCTGTTGCTCCCACAACCAGGTTTTACAAGTTTGAATGCTAATAACATACCAAATTTAAATTCTCTACTTTATTCTATTACCCTGTCAGAAATTTTTCTATGTACAAATTTCACCACATCTCAGGATGGAGATTAGACCTTTTGAAACCTACAACCCAAGCACAAATACAAACATGCAAACAGTAATCAAAAGACCATCACTTAATACAAAGAAAAGAATATCAATAATACAGAGCTGACTATAATCAGTTCAAAAGAAGACAGAAGTCTTAGGTTGTGCTATACTTATCCTTAGGATTCTGTTTAAATAAAATTACACCTGGAGCCCACTAATCTTTATATTTCTTAAATACCAAAATGAAAGTACAACTTAATGTATCAGTTTGTCACATAAAATTGTGTTCTAAAGCTAAGCCTGTTCTTGCATTTTAAAATGGAGGGGAAGGAACTGGGGTTTTGCAACAACAAAAGTAAACTGGACATATGTAAATCACAGATTCTTGGTACGGTGGAACCTCGGTTCACGACCAAAAAGTTCGGCAAACTTTTGCCTCGGTTCACGACCACACACTCCATATGCGAACATGCCAGTTTCCCTTTCGGTTTGTGTGCGCCAATGATTTTCGCACGTGTTGCATTGTTCGCAGTCAGACGTGCCTGCGTGCTGCAGAGAGTGCTGCCGCGAGAGCGCGAGAGAGTGCTGCCGCGAGAGTGCTGCCGAGAGCGAGAGTGCTGCCGCGAGCGCGAGAGAGTGCTGCCGAGAGCGCGAGAGAGTGCTGCCGAGAGAGCGCGAGAGTGCTGCCGAGAGCGCGAGAGTGCTGCCGAGAGCGCGAGAGTGCTGCCGAGAGAGAGCGAGAGAGAGACTGCACGTGCGTGCATGCCTGCCTGGCCTGCTGGTTCAAATCTACGATTTTGACTATTCTAAACCAGAAAGAATCTATTAAAGCAGCTGATGTTGCAAAAGGAGTTGCAGCGTTCAAGGCTTCAAGTGCTGGAAGAGGTGGAAAAACTGTTTACCAGTTTTTTCATTTACCAATTTGAGAACCCTCGTGCTTTCAAGCAGCACAATGTAAACAAAGCCAGACTGCCAGTGATGTGGAGGGAAAACACGAAGGGTTGGGTCACAAGGACTTTGTTTTTGGAATGGCTGCATGAGGCTTTCGCTCCCAACAGCTAAAAACACCAGAAACCCAAGAAATCACAAGAGAGAACACACCTGAAGGAAAACATCCCTCCATCGTGGAGCCAGACTCTCCCTCAAAACTGTAACCTCCTCTCCACCCAGTTCCTCCTCACTTCATGCCAGAACTCGACTCATGCAAGGTTAGTTTTCTTGGTGGTTTATAGTTTTTGTATTACGGATTTTTCAAAAGTTAATTTTTCAGTTTGTAGCGTGAATTGTTGCAATCTTACTTTTCTCTTTTTTCAAATGTCCATTTTTTTCCCAGTGCTTAAAACTCATTAAAAAAAAGTGTTTACATGGAGTGGTTCGTAGCGTGATTTGTTGCAATGTTACTTTTCTTGGTGGTTTATTAAATTACAGATTTTTCAAATGTTCTTTTTTTCCCCTGTGCTTAAAACTCATTTAATAAAAAAAAAAAGTGTTTACAGCAATTGGGCTGTAAGGCTATTAGCATGAACTCCTGTTTTGGTTGCTTGTGGTTGGTTTTTAAATTAAAGTTCGGATTTGTTCAAATGTTCCTCTCTGCTAAGAGAGAGAGAGAGAGAGAGAGAGAGAGAGAGAGAGAGAGAGAGAGAGAGAGAGAGAGAGAGAGAGAGAGAGAGAGAGAGAGAGAGAGAGAGAGAGAGAGAGAGAGAGAGACAGCTCGTGTAGCTGAGCAGGGAGCCTGGGTGTTTTGTGTCACTGTTATTCAATGTTTTTACATTAGTTTACTATTACACTGTGCATTCTATGGTGTAATTAACTATATTTGTGCTTAATCCTTACATATATTTACATATATATTTACTTACAGTTCATACAGTCTGGAGGGGATTAATTGTATTTACATACAATCCTATGGGGGAAATTGCTTCGGTTCACAACCAATTCGGTTTACGACCAGAGTTTTGGAACGAATTATGGTCGTAAACCCTCGTTCCATTGTACTATTTTCTTGAGGTAAACACACTTTTTCTGTTCATAGTCAAAAGAGTGACATGTCATAGGAGTGACATAACAAAGGAGTGAAACCGCAGATATAAAATTCAAAGGAGTGACAACCATCCAACCACCCATCCAAGTGGTAGGTGAGGCGACAGTACATTCAGTTGTATGTGGTAGGTAACCATTATGTTACTCCAGTAAAATATCACTCCTTTAATACGGCATTTATGTCACTTCTTTGTTATGTCACTCCTATGAAAAAAGTCACTCATTCGATACAGACCCACTTCCGGCAGTTGTAGGTAGAACTGACATTTTCCACAGCAGCATTGTTAATTCGCCAAATGTATGTAGCTACAGGCTACATATTATCCTACTTTTTGCTCTTCAGATTTGAATCTTTAACAGTTATAACCTGCCATGACTTAATAAATGACACACTGCACAAAAATGTTTTGAGCATTTTGATAGAGGCACAGCTATTATCATTATTTGAATACAAATCTGCAGCGATTACAGCAAGTGTGCCATCACCATTGGCATATGAGCAGTTGTACCATTTTCTTAAGATGTGTACTTTTTTTTTTGTAAATTAAATAAGCCGATGCTGGCTTACATACTGAGTAACATACAATCAGAGCAATTTAACAGCAGATGCACACTCAGATCATAGGATGATTTTTTCCTAAATGGTGTCCATTTTTCATTTATTACATTGTGTTATTTTACATTGCATATGAAGTAAGATTCGCGCTGAGGAACGACATGGTGCACATTGATTAAGCATGCACATAAGTGTCATTGTTCGTTGTACACATAATAAATAGTGAACTGAACTGATTGGACTGCATTCTTTTTTTTTTTTAATATAAGATTGAATCGAAATACAGGTAACCTCGATTCTTTCAAAAATCTAAGCTTACACATCTAATCAACACTCAGCAACTATGGTCTTTCTGTGGCATAAGGTTTACTCCAAGTTGCCCCTGCTGAGGATGATGATGATAAACAACAGATGACAATGTTTTAGTGAGTAAACATAAAAAGCAAATATCACAGCTTTGTTCCAATGAGACTTCGACTCAAGCCCATAATATGAAACGGTAGATCCAAAATGTGATTCATAGAAAATTTAAAACAATTTTTTAGGGATCTGCAGTGGCAATCGGAGAGTTGCCGGTTCGAATCCCATAAATGCCAATAGTGACTCTGCTGTGTTAGGCCCTTGAGTAAGGCCCTTAACTTGCAATTGCCGAGTTCTTTGAGAAGTGAGAAAAGCGCTATATAAAATGTAAAGAACTATTATTATTAGATTTGTTAAGAACAGAGACAGCAATTCACATCTGGGCATCAACATTCAATAATGTCAACAACAGAGGTAGACTTCTGTTTAAAAATGGAACATGGAATTGTATGAGGCAAACATACCATGGATTCAGCTTGACAAGTACCGAACTTAGTCTATAATCATGTTTGTAATATTTTGGAGGAACCACAAATCCCAGTAGAATGACCAAAATTCTAGCCACCTTTTTTTCATAGCCATGAGACTACTATTACTTGACAGGAGAAAAATGCTCTAACCATTCTTGCTCAATATGTTCACCCCCATCAGATCTTCAAATGCACCAAATTTTTTTATCTGGGAGATGAGACATTTTTAATTAAGAGGACAAAGTAATATTCTTGGGAGGCACTTTCAACTCCAGGCACCCAATGACTAATTTATAACACTTGCCAAATGTCCTCGCAGTATAAGGCAACTGCCCAATAACCAAAAAAACTGGATGTTGGAACAGCAGCACATGAAAAGATTAGAGAAAACATTTTTAGAAAACCTGAGCACTTATCAGTATGCTCTCTTGCACAAAACACATAAAAGAAATGTCTACGAGCAATACGATATGATGATTAAAGATTACAAACCCAAAGTGTTATTCTGGAACAGGTCAAAAAGAAGTTCTACTATGATGTAAATAAGCATCATGTTAAAATGTCACTCCGTATAAATCAAGCAATAATCTGTGTTAAATCTAAAACTCTGAGGGGCTTTAAGTAACTGAGCACCATACACAGTACGCATGCCATATGCCAGTAAAATTCTATGCAGGCATCTGAGGGTTGATTGTTAGATTACTTGCATTTTTTCTTAATAGCCTATGGGGAGCTCAGATTTATATTTTTAGTTGATTCTGTCAAACAAATACCGGAACAGATACTGAATGTGAATGTTATCCCTTTGGGAGGTTATACTGTAAATGTTAAATCAGGACAACTACAGCAAGAAAGGAGTAAAACTTCCTGAAATGGTTTTCCAAAGAATCTCTCTGAAAGATTCTTGACAAAAAGTACAAGCTACATGCAAATAACCATTTTTAATGGTATTAACCTTGCAAATCTTTCTATGGAAGACTACCTGTGTTTGTACATGCTGGTACTCCCACTGCTCATTTTGAACTTTCACTTTATGATTTACATAATTTCTAAACTAAAGCTAAAAAAACTCCTCTGTGTAAACCACACTGAGGCACGAAAAAGGAAAAAAATTGTAACATGTTCAATTCCATCTTAAGATTGTATTAATAAAATTAAAGTTACTTAATCTCAAACCAAAGAACACTAAAAGGCAATACCATAATTTCCTTGAAACAATTGCATATAGGATGGTATTATCAGTTGATGCAGCACAATGCACACTGACTATTTCATTGACATTTCTAAATGTCTAAAATGCCAGCACAATTACCTTAAAGTAGAAAGAATACAAAGTGTGCCATGAAGGGAAGGGTGGTATAATTTAAATATGTCTGCACAATTTAAATGACTTTCAGAAACATTTTGCAATGGAGGTTTTCACAGGAAACATGATAGTTTTGCATTTCAGATAATTCGCATACTTTTCTGCTGCTTGCAAGAGTAATACACACAGTATGGCAGAAGTACAGCGTATCAGCAGTATTTTTACAATGCACCTAAGAGTAGCCGGCTTTAAAATGTGAAAGCTATCAAATGATCATCTAATACCCATTTACTAACATGGCACAAGTCCTCAAGCTACCTTATTTTTTGACATGCATGTCTTACCATAACCTGGTATCAACACATTATTGGATGCTTTCATATAATGCATTGGTCTACATTTATAAATTCCAAAATTATCAGCACATACCATTTTATACAGATAAATCTAAAACATTCTCTAAAGTAATGCTCATAAAAATATATACAGCATATTCAACAAGTATGAGATATTTTTGTCAAATTCATACAATTACAGGTTGGCACATGTTGAGAGTCTCTGCAATTGCAGACTGTTATAGTCAACTGTCACCACTTCCTCTATACATGTAAACTCATTGAAAAAAATAGGTTGATTTGGGGGTGGTTTGGAGAAAAAAAACGCCTAGAGGTTGGTGGGGAAAAAAAATATATTTTTCCACTCTTCAATCCTTTGCAACCTTTCCAATGCAACACGTCCTACTTATAAAATTTTGTATCACCTTCAACCAAGTCTTCAACTTCCTTCTATGCGTCATTTCCTCCACATGCCTCAACCACCTTTAACCCCTTCTCTCCAGCACAACACATTTCACATTAGTGTTGATCAGCGAATTACACCAAAGCATTATTCGGAGCAAATTTTTTTTTTTTTTTTGATATAAATACCAGAGCCCCATAATGCTTTGCAAGGGTAGTGTGACATCCTATATATATTTCATAATGCTTCCTCCAAAAGAAAAAAAAATGCTTTTTTTTTTTAAAAAAAAAAAAAGCAAGTGTCTTTTGAGGTAATTTTAACTCTCATACATCATTCAATGTTGGTGATCCCCTGAAGAGGTTTATGTACTTAATTCCAGTGTCATCCTCAGGAGAAAACTAACAAACATACTTCAGTTATGTGACTGGTTACACCCCTGTGGAAAACACCAGAAAGTAGTAAGTAAAACATATATTTGATGGTTCTTCGTCTTAAAGGCATACAATTGACAGGTGAAAATTGACTCAACATGTTTGACATGTGATTGAGTGGTTGATTGGGTGAAAGCGTCCATGAGGGAATAAGGGAGCATGGCTGTTAAAGTTTGTGAGATTTGTGATTTTGATTTTGTGAAAGAAAATTTAAATGCTTGCAAGCTACTAAGGATTAAAAGCTGTTTAATTATAAACGGCAGGTTATTCATACAGGCAACTGAAATTGGGTAACTTTCTTTTTTAGGAACGCATCTGTTAGACAAAGGAAAGATGACCTTTACTTCTTTGGGACCCCTCTAGACACGCACACAAAAAAAAAAGAAACGGTTGGCCGAATTGATGAAATGCTTAGATACAGTTTCATATGTAAGGGGGAGGGAGGAAAATTAATATTTAAAATCCAATTGAAACCAGAAAACTTGGCTCTTCTGCTTTGCAAAGCATGAATCCACATACTCATCTGTGACTAAATAATGACTGATTGACTGAACTATTCCTGTCTTCATCAGGGGTTACTTCCACAATTTACAGTTCTTTAGTTATTTGGACTTCCTATCTTCAACTCCTCCTACATTAATAACATACATTTTGTGTGAGATTCATTGGATTTTATTAGATTGGTCTGGCTTTGCTTCTTTGGCTTCTGTCCACTGAAACCAAAAAAAAAAAAAAAACTTTCCCTCTTCTAATTAGTTAACTAATTAATTTTTGCCCCTTTTTTTGGACTTGTGCAGGAAAGAAGCCCGACATTTAAATTTAGTGATAGGCTACAAAAGGTGAGGTTTATTCAATGATTCCAAACCTGTAAAAAGGTCTCAGACTCCATGATTAGTATATAGAACTACCTAACCTCAGAACTACGGTCCATGCATGCATTTATACCATTAAACCTAAGTTAAACTGTTTGTGTTATTCCTTAACAGAAAAAGACTGCAATGTCATTAGAAACATTATTGCTTTCAGTAGTTTAAGTTAGTGAATAAGACATGTCTTGAGAGAGAGATTAGGAGCATGCACGGATACAGCACATTGCCACACCCAATGCATGACAAACCAACTCAGGATTCAGATTAGCACATTAGCACCACACTAGTTCAGATCGAGTGGAACAGTCTGAGGTTTTTAATGGTAGCTGGACAGCCAATTCTGCCACCAACCCCCAAGTTTTTCCCTGCAGGTTGGAGGGCCTACATGCAGGGATGAAAGGAGATCATCATCATACCCAGGACGGAGCAATTGCAGGTTAAGGGCCTTGCATAGGGGCCCAACGGAGTAGAGACACTTTTGGCATTCATAGGAATCGAACCGGCAACCTTCTAATTGCCAGGGAAGATCCCTAGCCTCAGAGCCACCAATCTCCCCAGGATTGTATGGGGTTAAAAAAAAAATGCAAAATAACTGTTTCAGAAATTGTGAAATTAAAACTTTAAATTATTCTATTATATAAGGCTCTGCTGCAAAACTTGTGGTAACCTGTGCAAAATGTAACCACTTACCCTAAATCTAAGTTCATTAAGAAAGAATATTCAGCTTTCCGAGTTCTTCTTAAGATGTCTAAGGCTTGATGAACAGCAAGAGTCTTGTGTTTAATTAACATGTTATTCAGAATTGAAACTAACATTTCATAAATGCAAGACAACCAAAGTTTGGATTACTATCTCTCACTATTTCAATTTAGAACATCCAACATGCATTGTTAAAAGTACACATAGCTAAACTAAACTTGCATTAGAATTTTCTCTTAAAGTTAGCTCTTTGACATTTTGGGTTAATGCTGTTTTTAGATGACATGCTTCACAAAGAATCTGCCAAGGACTTCAATTTGGAAAATATTTTGTACATTTTTTTATTGTGATCAGAAATTAGGCAGCTGAACAAAAACAAGAACACAGAGTAAATACTATTCCTAGTAAACTGAATTAACTTACTTGCATCTAAATAAAATATTAATCTCAGATTGTTTTTTGGTTTTGAATAAATACAGAGGTAATAGTACTTAAATACTATAAGAAAGTCCACTGCTTAAACCATATAAAAATAGAGTAAGCTTACTTTGAACAGCTCAGGTTTGTTTATACTGTCAGGAAAATGCACATCAACTTGAAGACTGACCTATGACTAACAGTAAATCTCACAATGATCTTGTTAATCTCATAAGGGCTTGCATGATCTGAGAATGCATGAATTGTGCAAACTTGCAACTATAATGTACCAATACCTACTATTTAATATGGATGGAACTTTCTTAATGGACATTTAGAATAATTGGTTGAAATATGCGTTCGCCGATTTTTAGTATTAATTGAACTTTTCAACGTGTTCTTGCAAGTATTGCCCAAGGGAGCGGCGGCTGGTCCTCAATGCCCCCTTAATATGGCTTGGACCAGAAATGCCGCCCCCATTGGGAATCTTAGCTCTACACAAACACATCTTCATGCAGTATATGACAGAATGCATGACTATTCAAAGATGGGCTAAATTACTGTTTTGAGAGGGCTATGGCCCTGTTAAAGAAACTATTGGAGGTGTCTGTTAGTTTTCATTTTAATTAACATGAAGAGTTTACCAGAGGGGGGTTTTTGGAATAAGTGAGGAGTCTGTGGTGATCCCTTTGACATAGTAACATGAGATGTATACAGGTCTGCCACAGTTGGAAGACCAGACAATTATTTTCTCAGCAGACCTCACAACACAATGTAATTTAGATTTCTGAACCAAACCACACAATAGATACTGTAATGCGATTGTACTTTTAATTGTGGCTTTATTACTATGGTGTTCTACCATGTTAGCCATTGTGAATGTAATGAGACGGCAAGCAAAATGACACCTTTTCTTGGCTAGCTAAGGAGATTTCAGTATGCAACCTTTCGAGCCAACTCATGCCCCTTCTTCAGGCAAGACTTAATCAACATTACACATTAAATCTTGCCTGAAGAACGGGCCCGAGTTGCCTTGCAAGCTTGCATATTGTAATCTTTTTAGTTAGCAAATTTTGGCTTTTTAATACTGATCTAGGATTGGCTGAGAAATATTCAATTTCTTTAGCTGGTGTAAGAAGTACAATCACTGCTGTGCTTTTTTAGTTGTAAGTGGTGTTATTTGAGAGTGGTTGTGGTAGTTACACCCAAAAACTTGAAGGATTTCACCATATTGACTACAGAATCAATTTCTAGTGGGGGAGATTGTAACTAGGGTTTGCGAAAGTCAGCGACCATTTTCTCTGTCTTGGTGGTATTGAGGACTAGGCCGTTGGAAGCATACCAAGAGAAGACACCTCTTTTCTACAAGGTGTTTTGTTGCCATTAGTAAATAGAACAATAATGGTGGCGTCATCAGCAAACTTAATGATTTTAACTGAAGGATCAGTGGGTCATTGGTGTACAGGGAATAAAGGGGGGGGGGGTTAAGTACATAGCCTTGAGGTACACCCGTTCTACTGTTCTAATATAGAGAAAGTCTGGGGAGGTGGGAGTCCACATGAATATAAATGTTTCCAGTTTATCAGAAAACTAAATCTATTTACAGATGGAGAGATTTAGATCAGTCTGTAGAAGTTTAGTTAACACCACCTCAGGGACAATGGTGTTAAAAGCTCAACTAAAGTCAACAAATCACATTCTGGCATAAGTTCCTTTACAGTCCAGTTACTTTCAAACTGTGAAATAAGGCTGGAGCTTTACAGTCTTATTCTTCAGACAAAAATGTTCCATTAAGGTGTGAAGTAGGCTTCCTCACTCTTAAAATGCGATTTTCTATCAATGTTTAATTTAGAGGCAATGATGTATAATCTACTTTTAATATCTGCTGCTTTTATATTCTGTCGCATCTATAGGCACTTAAAACATTTTTTTTAAAACAACTGAATGACAGAAAAAGGAGCATTTATGTACTCTGTGAACAATACAACGAGCAGGTAAATTATACTGCCAGCACTAACCTTCAAGCTCATCACTATAGTGGTAATATTCCACCCCATCTCATCGGCCTGTTTCTAAAAATACACAACAATGAAAAGCATAATGTAAACGAATCTGTAGTTGAAGTCATACAGAACATTTCTCCATTTAAAAATGGATGCGTTCTCATATTGACTAATGCATTTCAATGGAAGACTGAAATTTCAAAACTTTATACAGCACAATCTGATTGAATAAAGAAAAATTGTACTGTTTCAACAAATTTCTTGAAATCTAGCTGTGCCTTATCTCAACACAATTAGTCCATATGGGGGTTTATAGAGTTGTTTCATTAGGATAGACAAAGGCTTTCACAATAGGTTCTTCATGCATTATATACCAATACACCTTAAAAGAAAAAAAAAAACCTCCACATGAACACCTACAGCCGTTTCCCACAATTTACTTCTTAATTATCCCTAATACTCCAAGTAGCTCATTGCTACCAAAACTGATCTCCTCCTTCAGTCTGCTAGAATCCCACAGCACATCAAAAGATTCAAAAATTAACAATGGTGATCAATGAAAAACAGCAAAGATTTTTATTCAGTGTCAAATTCCCTTTACAGTAAAGAATAAACTAGGGTTATTATTCTGCAATAACTTACTCAGATTAGATCTGAATTATTGGGAACAACAAAATTCTGTAACTAAAGAGCTAACTCAAATGCTAAGGGGGTTTTCTCTCAGCTATAGCACAGAAGATTAAGGCACCAACCGACATCTTCAAAAACCAGACATATCCAGTTTTTTTATTTTTTTTATTTTGGTACGGTATGAAATAAGCATATTGATGGAATAGGAAGGAGTAGGAAAAAAAGACCCTGTCTGATGGTAACTTGCTGAAAGATAAATTAAAATAAAAGAATGATCTCATGGAGGTCAAGAAAAGTCCTAAAAATGCTAAGTAGCACACCTCAGGAAGTTACATTTTATACTATTGTCACAAGTTAAACCACCCTCACAGCTGGTAATAATGCCCTGCCACATTTTATAATAGCTAGTGCTTAAGTTTCAAAAAAAGGAACAAAAGGAAAAAACAAGAGACAGGCCCTTATTACATTTTTGCAATAGAATTACAAAGTGTGACATTATTTACAAAATGAACTTGCACAGACCTTTAACTAGGAAATGAGAGGGATGCACACCAGCTACAATTACTACCAATTCCACACCTTTGCTCTTATGTTCTCTGACAGTTGCTCTTTTATTAAATAGACATAAGCTACAGACAGATTAATTACAGCATGTTTCCAGCTTAACTAGTTATTTTCCCCCAGACATTATACAGTATATATTGGTGATGAAATCTGTGAGCCTCCATAGGTGATCATGCACATTTTCTAGCAGACTAAGATGCACATTTTTCAAGCAGACTAATGAATATAGCAACAAGCAAAGGGAAACCATTATTTACAACACAAGTCAAGACAGATTTACAAAGCTTTTCCTTAAGAGTAAACAAAAGTACATTGTTTTTCTTTCAATGAAAATGGTTGGTATGGAAAAAAAAAATCTGCTAAACATTTTTTCAAAAGCCAAACATTATTTAATGAAGAGAAAGCTGGCAAAAACAGCAACAACTTAACCTTACAATTTTAACAGTAAGAGACGCATCATTTAACTGACATTTCTTAATAAAACATGCATTTGTTAAGCCACCTATACTTTGTGTAATTATGCATCAAATTCTGCATATGCTTTGTGCCAGGTTGCATTGGTGACTACCTCCAGAAGGTGATCTTATTGAAGCTATAAGCCAAGATGTTCTACAAGTACATATTTATTTTTATATTGAAGTGAATAAGCAGTTTTAACACAGTGCACCAATTGGCAAAAAACACATTAGGATTTACTCAACATTATTCAAGATTAATCAATATTATCACTATAGATGTGTACTATACATCACCTACAATTAGGTCACAAAGCCTAAGTTATTCTCTTTCATTTACCATGCACAGAGTTCTAAGATTTAAATGAATCATGAAAGCATATCATTATGTTTAGGGGAGAGGATAAAAAAAGGATATTCAATAAAAAGTCAATTACAGCATTCTTTAGGAGATTAAAAGAAAGTTGACAAGGACAATTTGTCACATATTACAAAGAAGCCAATATCTTTGGACATTCAAAAACAAAATTCAATTGTAACATTTAGTGTGACTTTCAAACTCATTTTCACAATAAAACTACAGTGAAAGAAAATTTTCTGTAAGGCAGCCAGATTTCATCTAGTCTTCAAAAGTCATTTGCAGTCACTAGAGCATACTGTGCCAGGATCGAATTTGATTCAAATGATACCATTGCTTCACAGGGCACTCTCACTACTTCAACATCAATCAACAAATTGGTGAGCAAACCATATGCAGGAAGAGCTGGGTGTCCAGCTGTACTGCTAACAATGCTGATTTTGCTGTTCTTTTACATCTCTACATCCTAGATAAAGACTTTACAAATTGGCTAGCACATTTTAAAGATTTACATTCACCTGTCAAAAGAGATCCTGGATCAAGATTTATTATGTATAGAGTAAATTCATTTTTATTAAGTAGAAAAATACATGCAAGACTGCTAAAGGTTTTATAAAAGGTACACTTAATAATAGATACACCTATGAGGCTGTTCTTGCTTTAAATACAGCAAAAATTATTTGCCTAACAAAATCTTCCACTAAGGCTCTTTTTTTTTTTTTAATGTAGAAACCACAATGAAATTGACAATGAAACAAAAAAGATGGCTTCAGAAAACTATTAAAAGCTCAAGGGTTGGAGTTTTATAACACTATACTCTGTCCAACGTGAAATTTCATTTTCTAATTAAACTCATTCTGTAGTAACCTCCAAGAAACATTCTATACTTTCACCTCCAGTGGTAAATGTCTAAAGCCTAGGCATTGACAGATGTAATAGAAGGCCTACAAAGCTTCCTGACGGTAAGTACCATGGCAGCAACACCAGGTGGCACAAGACCACCATACAACATTAAATGTTAAACCTGAAAAGAATATTGTCATGCCAGGAAACAGTTCATTCTTGGACACAAATATATGTAAGGAAGAGTAGGAAGTCATACTGTGATCCTTCCCAGCAGACTGGTGGCAGAAGGGAAGCCCATTAACTTACATATATGGTCTCATGCTGCCTGATAAAATGAATGGTTGACCTAGCATTTACCTTATCTTTTAAGGGGAACTTGGAGTGAAGTTGCAGGAATGTCAAGGGTGTTTTATCAGTAACCCAAGACACTCCTGACCAAGAAATAGTTCACAGGCACTGCCCAAGAGGAACTTACAGGCTATGGCTTTAGACAATGAAATTTAAAGTCTGGTTTATCTTTATGCTATAATATTGCTGAAGAGTAACTTACCCCTACCACATAAAATATGCTCTCAAAAATGTATCTTGTGTTCCTTAATTCCCATCACACTCTGCTGCCCCTGCTGTGGAAAAGCAGCCCTATTACCAGTACAATGCAAGAAGGGGTTAAGCTCACAACCAAGGTAATTTCTTTCTGCAATAGGTTTGAATAATTTTAATTACAATAGCCTAAGAAAGGACACTTAAAATTAATACATGTCCATTCTGGTTTAAATCCTTGTATTTGTATTAATTCTGACAATGTATTAATACATGTTTTCTTGAATTCAATTATTTAGACATTTGAAACTGCAAAACAAAGAAATCCTCAAGTACTCATTGCACAAAGGCAGTTGCAAAAAAATTGTCATTTTGTCAAAATATACTGCCATAAAACACACCTATTTACATAACTATTTTAATCCAAAAATAATCAGGATAAGCTGCAGTTGTTCAAAAACAAGTGTCTCTACATTTAATCAGGCTTCCTTTGGAGTGCGGCACTGTCTGGATGAGCCAAAGAAGAATGTGGACTGTGCAGAAATGTATTATCAATCCATTTTTGTTATTGGTCAATTGTTAGCAAACACCCTGACCTACCATTATTTCAAACATGGGAAGCAAATTTTAAGCCTACATCATAAAATGTGTCAGTTAGTGCATCATGTTATTTATATGTAAATGCTGCCCTCTGTTCTATTTGTAGAAATTCCTCTGTGACCCTGTCATACCAACTGGGAGTCTTCCACAGACTTGACCAGTTTCCTCGAAATGACCAGCAGAGCAAAGTTGCTTAAATGGTTTTGCCCATTTGGTTGCAGCAGTGTGACTTCACTCGCTTTAAGCAGTAGCTCCTCTCTACACCTGCTGATGCTGTCACTAAAGATAGAAAGCTTGTATAGCTGAGGCACTGCACTAAAACTCCATGTCTTTAAAACAACACCACAAAAAAAAAACAAAAAAAAAAACACAGCTTACTCCTGTTGACCTGCAAGTTATGATTTGAATACAGTGTCCAGATCTCAGCCTCCCTGAATCAAAGAAATGGCCATAACTTCTCATGAGACTGGGATGGTTCCCTGAATTGATTAGTTCTAGGAAGCGCATACTTTCCAAATCTGAAAAAATTGCTGCAACATCTGTTCCATAAGATTATCTAGTATGGCCATGTACAGATTTCTGGAGATCTTACTATTGTGAGACGAGACTTGCCACTTTTGAATAAACAGCTT
This sequence comes from Polypterus senegalus, assembly GCF_016835505.1. NCBI lineage: Eukaryota > Metazoa > Chordata > Cladistia > Polypteriformes > Polypteridae > Polypterus > Polypterus senegalus. The sequence goes on from NC_053164.1 coordinate 76,919,636, forward strand.
TGAAAGCCTTCTCTCACCTCTTCAGACTCTCAATTCTTTGCTTGCAGTAAACATTTATAGCCCTCTGCTATACAATGTATAGAACACAACAGTTAATGAGAAGATCTGTTCATGTGTGTTCAACATGAAAAATTCAGAATTGTCCAGTGTCCTCAAGAAGCCTTTGGAAGCATTGAGTGTGTCCTCATCTACTATGGTTTCATCTATGATAACTTTTCAAAATTCTGCAGGAGCCCATCACAGTTGTTAGTCACAGTGCTCACTAGTCGTGAAGTTTGACCGAGTAGGAGAGTTTCCGGGCAACCTTGAACACCGTGCAGACACGTGAAAAGTGGCAAACCCAGAGAGAGATGCATAAAACATTCTGGATTCAGACAAGCATTGAGAAAACACCAGGTTCAGTTTGTGTAAATAGAAATGTACAAATATTGCACTGGGGGCTATTGCTTTAACTTTACCTAGAAGGACATTCAGAGAGGAGGCCATCACAGCAGCCCCATAAGTTTGAGCCACAAGTTTTTCTTTGTAATTGTAGCCCAGCCATCCATCCTCTTCCGCTTATCCAGGGTCGGGTCGTGGGGGCAGCAGCTTAAGCAGAGAGGCCCAGACTTCCCTCTCCCCGGCCACTTTTTCCAGCACTTCCGGGAGAATCCCAAGGCGTTCTCAGGCCAGCCAGGAGACATAGTCCCTCCAGCATGTCTTGGGTCTTCCCCGGGGCCTCCTCCCGGTTGGACGTGCCCGGAACACCTCACCAGGGAGGTGTCCAGGAGGCATCCTGATCAGATGCCCGAGCCACCTCATCTGACTCCTCTCGATGGGCTCTACTCCGAGCCCCTCCCGGATGACTGAGCTTCTCACCCTACCTTTTAGGGAAAGCCCAGACACCCTGCGGAGGAAACTCATTTCAGTCGCTTGTATTCGCGATCTCATTCTTTCAGTCACTACCCATAGCTCATGACCTTGGTGAGGGTAGGAACGTAGATCGACTGGTAAATTGAGAGCTTTGCCTTACGGCTCAGCTCTTTTTTCACCACGACAGACCGATGCAGAGCCCGCACCGATCCGCCTGTTGATCTCATGGTCCATTTTTCCCTCACTCGTGAACAAGACCCCGAGATACTTTAACTCCTCCACTTGGGGCAGGATCTCTCCCCCAACCCTGAGAGGGCACTCTACCCTTTTCAGGCTGAGGACCGTGGTCTCGGATTTGGAGGTGCTGATTCTCATCCCAGCCGCGAACCGTTCCAGAGAGAGCTGAAGCTCATGGCCTGATGAAGCAAACCGGACAACATCATCTGCAAAAAGCAGTGACCCAATCCTGAGTCCACCAAACCGGACCCCTTCAACACCCTGGCTGCACCTAGAAATTCTGTCCATAAAAGTTATGAACAGAATCGGTGACGGAGTCCAACTCTCACTGGAAACAGGCTCGACTTACTGCCGGCAATGCGGACCAGGCTCTGACACCGGTTGTACAGAGACCGAACAGCTCTTATCAGGGGGTCCGGTACCCCATACTCCCGGAGCACCCCCCACAGGATTCCCCGAGGGACGCGGTCGGACGCCTTTTCCAAGTTTACAAAACACATATAGACTGGTTGGGCAAACTACCATGCACCCTCCAGGATTCTGCTAAGGGTGTAGAGCTGGTCCACTGTTCCACGACCAGGACGAAAACCACACTGTTCCTCCTGAATCCGAGGTTCGACTATCCGACAGACCCTCCTCTCTAGAACCCCTGAATAGACTTTTCCAGGGAGGCTGAGGAGTGTGATCCCTCTGTAAACCACCCCGGTCTGCCAATCCAGAGGCACTGTCCCCGATGTCCATGCGATGGTGCAGAGATGTGTCAACCAAGACAGTCCTACAACATCCAGAGCCTTGAGGAACTCCGGGCATAACTCATCCACCCCCGGGGCCCTGCCACCAAGGAGTTTTTAGACCACCTCGGTGACCTCACCTTTGTAGTTCTTCCAAGACCTCCTCAATCCCAGTAACATGCTTTCCAATTGTAGCCCTGCATGTTTTTTTTTATTAAATATAAATATAAAGACAGACAGGCTGTGCATCTCAACCGCTTGAAACATCAAAAAAATCCAACAAATCACTTTTGAATTTGACCTGCAGTATTGACATATCAAACTATGACAGACAGATGTGCAGGACACAAAATGTCAGTTGTCTCACCTACCTGCAATGCAAAAAATGGAGCAGTTTGAACTTGACCTTTAATTTCATCAACAACAGTGGCTACAATAGCAGAAATCAAATACTTTTGAATGGCATGGGGCTTGCCAGAAAACACAGATGACAACTGAAGTGTGTGGCCAAAACAGAATCATATTTGGATAATGTTTCAGTAAATTCTCTGTAATTCCGATATTAGCAGATTCACTACACTTATCATATCCTCTGAATGTCCGCTCTTGACAGCCAAACAGTGAAGTGACGTCAATTAGGCAGTTAAGAAATGCCCCACTTTTTTTTCCATCCCCTCCATTTCATTGCAGTTTGCCACCTGAATGCAAACATCATCATTAACTACGTGTTCTACACAGAGCGTTCTAAGATAACTTAACTGTACACATGAACCCACATGTTCATTGCCTTTCTCATGTCTTCTCAAGAAACCTATATGTATGGTTTTATTTCACAGTAGCATATGTACAAATGAAAATAATGGGCTATATAACAGACAATGATTAGCAACTTGTTTCACAACTTCACTTGCCAATAACCCACATGGAAATGAACTTTAACTGCTCTGATGCCAAAACACTGTCAAATCTAGCTCTGCTGCACTGAAAACAAAGAATATTCTGAAGTAGTGTTCAGGTCCAGCGAAGCTGCACTTTAATGGGTTTAAATGGATTGTGCTGTCACAGAAAAGTATGGAGTGTAAACCTAGAAATTGAACACATACTAACACTATCTTTGTAATAGCAATGTAAATAGAAAACTATATATTTGAATAATTTCTTTTGTGACATTTTAGAGGAAGTCAGAGCTTCCCTTGCAGTCACCTCTGTTCCATATGTTTGAATGCCAAAACCTCAGTCTTAAAATGTCATATTCAAAACCCTTGCTTCTTAAGGTTAAAAGCTTTAAAACACAGACAGATTGTAGTAGGTAACCTAAAAGCAAAAGAAGCCTCAGGAACTGTGGCAATAACCGGAACAATAACCCACTTGGGCGGAAAAAAACAAAACCTTGCATAACAATGCACTTTATAGTTTATAGCGGATGAAGACAATAAGAAATTTCTTAATAATCATGTAACTTAGAAAGATAAGTGACACAGCAAATTAAGACCTTTTGACACTTTCAAAAGTTCAAACATCAGATCCTCAGCCATATTCCACTGTATTTACAAAAGAGCTGTCATAAAGTGAATGCCAGCAACTAAACTAATAAATTAAAACATTTCTGCTCTCAAGATGGATTAATCAGAAATAGTATCTAATAGTTTATAGGTCAATAGAATTTAGTCATATTAAGCTTTTTAAAATAAAATAAAATAAAAACAGATTGCTTTATGTATACATCCATCATTTGACAGATTTGTGTTTGTTACATATGCAATTTTTGTGTTTAAAACAATAAAGCTCAATATTTTGTATTTGCTTACAGCTTATCTTATGAACAACATTAGGCATTTCTTCCACATCTTATGACAACCTGAAATATTTTATAATTTCACACATACATATGTAAATAATAAATACCATTCAGGGTTACAGGGGTGCAAGAAAGATGCACTTTTTGACTAAGGACTGGATATAGGACCTTTTTTTAAAAGGTGCAGAGCATTTTCATCAGAACAAGCATACACTCTCTCTACACCCACTAATTGACAACTCAAGAATACAAATGCAAGTTTTTGCCCTTATGTCAGTCAGGTTATAGTTTGCAATACACGCTATTCGCCTAGTCACAAGAACTGAGAAATATATCCAGGATTAGGAGTAGTAATTGACTTTCTTAAGAGTAAAGATGCTTCAATAACAATCTAAAATAGGCTAATTGGTTAAACTGCTGTTTATGATTCAAGTTGCCATAGACAAAAGTACCCTAAATGGGGAAGCCTGCAATCCAACAAGGATTTTTGCACAAGCAGCAGCGAGATTCATCTACTCAAGGCAATATTTGTTAAAGATTAAGCACAGCAAAAATTCCAAAAATACAGCAATAAAACCTTACTTGGGGAGAGAGCAGAAAGTACTTTTGTCTAAAATGTGTAGATTATTAAAAGGTTTAGTTAAAACAACTTGAGACCTAATGCAACAGCTGGATTTTAAGAGGCCTCCACATTCTCTGTCTGTCTCGTTACAGTTCACCATAGAAGTCTAGTGTGACAGACTTTAGTATTATTGGACTATTTGTTTCAATAAACATTTCAAAATCAGATAAACTATTTCCTTAAATGATATTAAAAATTGCTTTCATGAAGATTGTGCTCTGTTCAGTAAAATGCCAATCAATACCACTTGAAACAAACTACATATAATATGATTACATCAAGAAGAAACTATCAAAAAATTAATAAGTTAAAGTTGAAAAAAATCAGAAATGTGAACACCAGAATATCTGCGACACTAGAAAGCTTTCAGTAAGGATTTTTGAATTACAATAAATACTTTTGTAATGTATACTAAATCAACAAAACAAAAACCGTATGTTTTATGTGCATACCATTATGCTACTTGTTTTGGTCCACCTTTTAAAACAAAATTATCACAATGTATCAACCATCCTCCTTAGTTTGGGAGATATTGTACATACAAATGTTGCAATTAAGTAATTCAATTTCAAGTGAGTTCAATAAGGTTTAATTCTCCAAAACAGAAAGCAGCAACACAAACTTTAGATAGTACAATTTCAAGTTGATTACTAAATGTAACTATGTATTAACACTTAATACCCAATAAATCATTTTAAACACTGCAAAAAAAAACACAACATTATGCCTGTTGCCCATTTAACCTCCAGATGCCTGTACTAACTGTAGGTTAATTAAAAACATACTACACACAAAGAACTAAGCTACATACTGTATATCACTTAAACTATTTTGTGAACATCTATCAAGGCACCTTTGCAATAAAAAAAAAAAACATTATCTACATCGGATTGACAGGCAGTTCTCAGAAGTACTCTCAAATTGACCAATTACTGCATTTCAGCATGAAGTAGTGTAACCTACACTGAAAAAATTGAATTGGTCGTGGCAATCAGTCAAATACAAGTCAAACATACATCACTAGAGTCCAAAACAGAGACCAGACCTTTTAGGGTAAGAAGCTTTTAAATGGATACACACTATAAACTGAAAAAGGTGAACCACAAGAGGTACCCCTATTACACTATACAATCAGGGCATGCTTTGGGGGGAAAAAAATGCAAACTTAGTTGGTAGCTGAAAAGTAAGGAAATACCTCAGAGAGAGGGCACAGAATATAATAAGATACCTTTATTGTCACTGGACAATAGATGCCTTAGCTAGAGGTATATAATGGGCAGCATTAAAAGTACTGTATAATGACTCAATGCACATGTTAATAAACAAAGCAAAAAAAAAAAAAAACTCAGGTTTTTCAAATAAAATAAGGTTCAAAAATGCATTTACTGTAGCTAATTACAAAATTTTATTTAAAAAAAAGCATAGAAAAATCAGTGACCATAAAATCTGTGCCAGAATAATTATTCTTTACTATAATTTAAGCAATGGTGTATGGGCATAGACATGTTCAAAACTCACAATACTGAACTATGAATTAAATATATAAAATAGGAACTTGAACTGCAAGCAAGTCAAAACTGGAACTGTGTGACCGAATACAGATTAAACAAGCCAACTAGCCAGTATACTGGGCCACCTGAACTTTAATCATTTGGGACTATAACCTTTTTAAACAAATCAAACCTCAAGACTGCTAGGAATTTAATTAAACAGTAATGTTCTATTATTGTGATGCACCCAAAGGGGACATTAACATTAGGGACCAATAGGTAACTATGCCCACCCCCACTAACTTTAAGGTTAGCATTTGTGGTTGGGGTAGGCCAGTCTAATAATTTAAGACCGTGGGGGCAGTGGCCCCACCAATTTGCGTCACGATAATAGAAAAGGACCAATTTAAGCTTTTAGGTATGTTTTGAGATTTAAGAGTTTAACAAGCCATAACTCTACCTCTTGAAATCTTTGATATTTTCTATCTTTTAACTAAAATTAGCATAGACTGCTAGATATAGCCCTAAATCTGTTGTTGATCTGAACCTCTTTTACTTAATTTCTTTAGAATGTGCAAAACTAACCAAAAGTCAAATCAAGTTATATCGAAAACCAAACTAATGAAATTTTCAGAATAAGTAATACTTTTGATGGGTCCAGACAAACATTTATACAATATGTTTAATGGATTTCATTTTAACGAAATGTAAATTTCAGTTTGTTTTCTTTACCAAAAATGGCCACCAAAGATAATGTAATGCAAAAAATACTGAATGCACCTACACTTTTTGCATAGACTCAGGAACCCTGCAACAGGCTCTCTCTTTCTTATTAGACTAGACTAGACTTTTTGGTCTTGGACAGTCTTGATGAGGGAGCAGGCACAACATCATATAGGTATAGTCAAATTCTGAGTCAATGCTCCACATTTTCATTCTGTATTTAAACCTGTACTTCTACTAAAAAAAGTTACATGTAACGATTTTCATATAAAATGTTATGCAGTTTAAAAAAGGCTTTTTTTTCCCTAATACAGGTATTGTCAACATACTTACTGTATAGAGAAGGCAGTCACAGACTCAAGACTATGAGTGTTTAGGAGCAGTGACATTGGCAATCATCCTGCTTTAGCTCACATCTCCAGATTAGAGTGCCAACAGTTGCTTGGAATCACTGCTGTGGCAGACCAGAAAAGTGCAAGGAAGAGCAAGTCAAAGCCTGGTGTTAAATGTTCTAAACTTCTTGCGACAAGCATTTTTCGCAGTAAGCCTGATCCTCTATAGGATGACCAATTACTGTACCTAGCCCTTGGTTTACGGTTTAGCAGACACAGCAAAGCAGCTACAGTATTGTTTTTGCTCCACTGCCATTAATGATGGTGACTCGCTGGAAACCCAGGTCACAATATTATACATATTTTCTATATTTTCATTATTAGGAAATTTCCATTATAACAAAATATTTTGATGATCGCATGAATTTCGTTATAATGGGATTCCACCCGGGGGATTTTGGGTCAGAAAGCACAAAAAGCCTGAGAAAGACTAACACTTATTATTCTTGTAATCATTGCTAATTCGACGTGAACCAAGGCCTTTAAGGTTGGGATGCCTGTAGAGCAGAGTAAGGGAAGTACAAAGCATGGAGATCAAAGGAGGAATTAACAAAGGAAAGGAAAGTAGACTCCAAAGAAACTGGCCATGCCTCTGTGAATTGAACAATAATCTGAAATAACTGCACCTAGACTTGCAGACTCATTTTTCATCACCTGAACTTTCAACATAGGTATTTTTATTAAGACTCTTTTTTCAGATACATTTCCTAATCTTTTAAGACACTTCAAATGTATTTCTTACTTTTTCTACCATCGATTTTACTGTGTTTTTATTAAGTTTACATTTAAGAATATTGATGTTGTACTCTGATTGGGTCAAGGTATATTAAGAGCACCTGCTGCAAGTGACTGCAACATTCCCTTAGGGGTTAGCAGTCAAGAAGAGATGTCTTCAATACAAATCAGTGTAGGTGGGCAAGCACCTCCTTTGATGATTGACATAGGTATAGCTCAGGTCTGAACACAACAATCTGGTGCGCTTGTGCAGAGCTAGTAAGTCTTTTTGCATGAGACAACTGTAAACATGCAGCTAAGGATGTACACGTGGGGCACTACAAAGCAGATATACTTAATACTCATATAAACAATATAGTTTACAGTAACTAGAGCACAGGCAAACCAAAATAACGAACATAGGAATTTCTAAGATAATATAGTTAACAGTAACTATAATGCAGGCAAACCAAAATAGCAAACACAGGAATGTCTATGATAATATATTCAAGATATAGTAATAAGAGCACCTGGTGGGGGTAAATGCCATATTCCCTCAGGGGTCAGCAGCTGAGGGGGGACACCTTCAATAAAAAGCATCACAATGAGCGGATGCCTGCTTTAGCGACTGGTACAGGTGTAGTTTAACCATTTGGTACTGTATGCTTATGCTGAGCTACTAAGTCTCTTTGCTTAAAGCAGCTTTCAATGTGTTGATAAGGCTATATATGTGGGGTGCTAATAAGGAGCTATATTAAGGCAAGTTTCCACAACAAATACATATTGACTAATCATACAAATGAAACATGAAGGGGTAGAAAATTACTGAGAAGCCAAGAAAATATCTCCTGTTTTGAATAATCTGAAAATAGCGCTGAAAACAAATTAAATGATTAGAAATACCCACTGACCCTACAAATTTGTATCTGCTTGTTGCTCACCACACTATTATGCACCACCACTTGGCCTCATATACCACAGTAAGGCTAGTTGACTATGTCTGTAACTAGACATTAATATGAACGCAGTGAGAAACACTGACTGCTAGGGTAAACTAATTTATATTAGTAGACAATAAAAAAAAAACATCAAACAATATTAATGTTGTAGAGCATTGGCCAGTAAACTCAAGGCTTCTCTGCTAAATCTGGTTCTCTAGACATCCTTATGTGGCTCTTTCATACCATAGGAGCAAGCCTCATAAGACCAGTTTCCAAAAACAAAATCAACCACTTGCCCTCTAAATACAATTTCTGGGACTTAATCTTTTGATAAATATCAATTACAGTAGACCTCCACAAAGTCAAAAGTTCAGAGTTCGTGGCCTCAGTCTTTCGCAGATTTTTCCTTAGAACCTAACTAATATAATTGTTAGCGGAAACCGCAAATATCCTCTGCAATTTTTATGGCTTTTATTGTGGCAATACTGCACTGTAGAGAGAACAGGAAGCAACTGTAGTGGAAAACACGGCTTGGGATGGTGAAAGTAGCCAAAAGAATTTAAAACTGCAGCTCCCTGCAGTAGCTCCGGATTGGTCTTCTGCTGAGGGTGCTGGGGTTGTTGGGGTCAAAAGGATTTCAGCGCGCTTTTAAAAACTGGGGCCAGTGACCAAAAGCAAAAAAAAAAAAAAGTTTTTGTAACTTGTGTTACAAGTTCCTGTCTGTCTGCCTTCTGTTGGGTTACCTGTATTTATTAATTTTGCCCTGGATCGTTTTGTGCGTCTGGATTGTCTGCCGCCTGCCTGTGTACATGAGGGCTGTAAGTGGATTCATGGCCATCCTGCAAAGAAAGGAGCGCTTCTGAATCCGTCCACCCGTCTTCACCATTTCAGGAACTAGCGGTAGGACTATCCAGTGGTGTAGCGTAGTGGGGGAGGCCCACCCCGGGCGGCAAAGAATTACTGTATATTTTAGTCTTTTAAATTGAAATGCCTAATAAGGGGGCAGTGAAATTTTCCTCCGCCCCGGGTGGCTGACACCCATGCTGCGCCACTGGGACTATCTTTACATTCCCATTCAACATGCGGATCTCTGGACTATTTTCATCATTACATTTCATCCATTGCCATTTTTCATAAATGTTTTTCATGATTTACTGGGTGTGCTTTGTGTGTGTTTTGTTGTATTTAATGTGTAATTGCCGGAAGGGGAACAGGGGTGGTATCGTTTTCATTTATTTCATTTGTTTTCATTACATTCTTTATTTGCTGTTTGATTACCGGTTTGCTTTGTTTTTGTGTCTGTTTGCGAGTGGGTCAGACCAAGGCTGGGTGCATCCCTGAAATCTCCACCATAAAAATAAACAAACCAACGTCTTTGACGGTGTGAATCTTAGCAGCACCGGACTGCTACAGTGTTACTCATTTGTCCTTGCTGCTGATCGACTGTGATGCATCCCCAGCTTAGTGTTCTTGCGTTTTCCGTTTTGTTCCTCTTAACCCTTAAGCTGCCACACCCGGCTATACAGTAGTCGTCTCCCAGTGCCATTTGCAAGCATGCAGGAGCTGATCAGTCAGTGCCGTACATTCATTGAGCAGCCAGCTCATGACCACTACCAGCCCATTGTGAGCAGGGGGGCTGAACGCACCCCTAGAAGACATGGACGTTCCTCAAAGAACACCGATAGACTACTTTCACATTGCTCCCTTACCTGCAGCTGCCCTGTCACGTGATATGCTTTTCGCGCTATGCATACTCAAGTCTGAACAGCACCTGGCCTTTTTGGCTGATTGTTTTGTTTCTCTCTCTCCACCCCTAGACCTTGTCTGCTCCTGTTGGGGGTCCCGTTCCCATTGTGCTCCCCTATGATGTTTGTCTATTCTTTAAATCGAGAACTAACTGCATACTGAGCTTGTTTTACTTCTGAAAGAGACATGTTTGTTTGAAGTGTTTGAGTAAAGTTCCTGTCACTACAATCTCCTGTGTTTCTGTACAATTCTGTGACCCAAGTGTGACACCCTGCAGCCTCACTGTCCCTGGGATTGATCTGCTGCACTAGACTAGCCTGCCAGCATCAACACTTACCTCTGTGTGCTTGCGTGCAGCCAGTTCAAACACAGTTGGCTTGGTGATTTACAGTACATCCATGGCGTCAGTTGCACTTTGTACATATTGTTCCAGTAGTTTTTTTTTAAAAAGTTTTTACAGTTTATTAGCAGTGTGTAAAATGATAAGTGTTGCAGTAATTGTAATGCTCTTTGCATGAAAGAAATGTGTTCCATTAAAATGTAACTTTTTCTTTGAATTGTGACGTTTATTTAAAGTGTAGCCAAAAAAGTATTTGGCATCCAGGGATGCATTAACCCCAAATATGAAACGACCAAAAGCCCTGCACCTTCTAAGGCTTCTGGCAATGAAAACACGCATGCATTAATTACAGTACATATAGCAGTAACATTGGTATTTTACATTCTAGCACCGTGGGTGACATATCAGAACAGTACCATACAGTATGCAGTTTTACCTTTACATTCTTTTTTAGGTAATGTATTAAGTGGAGTTTGAAATTAAAGTGTTTTGGGGGGGAATATTTAGGGTTTAAACTATAAAAATAGGCATTTTTTTTTTTTTTAACCACATCCAAAATTCGAGGTTTTTCACAATTCGTGGGTGCTCTAGGAACATAACCCCCGCAAATTTTCTGGGGTGTACTGTACATTAAAAAGCATTTTAAACTGAGCTTTTTATTTCCACAGGGCAAATGTGCAACACAAAATGAAAGAAAAAAGTTCTTTCAGTTGCTGAAAGGGAGAGCGAACACAACAAACAGCCAATGTCAAGAACTATTTTGTAAATCCATGCAATTAAATTGAAAGTGAATAACAATGTAATTTTAGTAAAAAACATGAAGTGATTCAGTGCTTTACAGCATACCATGAGGATGAAGTTGCTTCCATAGTGTCTCCTGGATATGTAGTGTGCAGCACATGCTGTGCATAATTATAAATATGGCAAAGTACATTACAGCACACAAAGAAAAATACATCTGAAACATAGAAAAAGAACCAGCTATCAATTTTTAAAACCCACCTGATCCAGCTAGGCCAAGCACCTATCTTCATGAGGGTGACAACACAGAGTTCAAGACTATAACAGCAGTATTTAAGCAACGTTTTCCAAGGTATGGAACATATAAACAGATTTAAAATTACTGTGAGAGAAAAAAAAAAAACACGAACAAGGAGTGGTGCACAATAGTATAGAAAACAGCCAGCAGGGATAGGTGAATGATATGCCTTTATGCTCATTAGACAATTTTGTTTCTTAATTTTTCCAAATTTGAGCCACTTTCTTTTATAGACAGGCATTTTTCAAAGAAAATTCAAATTATGAAGTGATCAAAATACCTTTTAATTCTCAAACATTCTGCAATGAACCAATTGCTTTTGAAGTTCTACTTTGTTTCTTTAACACTAGCTAATTGGCTTTTGCATGAAATTATTTTATTGGGCTGCTAATGTTTAGCCCAGACAACTACACTCTTCAACATATTAAAGTATCTGATTTCAGAAATATATGATTTAAGAAACATTTGTCAATGCCATTCATTTTTTGGTTTATTTAGATCCATGGTGCTTTAACATGTGCATGTGTGTGTGTATACTCACACAATGTGTGGAATTAACTGCATCATTCTGAAAATGCTGCAGTCTCTTGATTTCCACAAGTCTCAGCCAAAACATTTTACAATCAAGTATTCCCATGGAAACCAGGTGAAGCTTGCAAGTCAGGCAGCACATATGGCTATAATATTGGGACTGTGGATTGTTAAACTACAGCATTATAGCATATGGCATTTTAGATTTGGTTTACATTATCCAGGCAGTTCTAGACTCTAAAGTAAAGCCAAATAAGAAAAAATACATTTTGCTATGGTGTCACATCAGCCTAGTATTACACTGGTCTTATTTAACCATTAGAACAAATGTATGCCATTAAAATAAGCATGCCCAGATTACTTGATCAATAAATTACATCTGAATGAGACTTAAAACATTGCATTTTCATTGAAAGTGTGTCATTGGCACAGACTGGTATAAAATACCAGTAAATGACCAGGGGTGGGGGAGGAGTAATGTTGATTTATGATAAAGATTAGATTAGATCTTTATTGTCACATACACTGCAGAAGCATTGTAATATTCTTGCACTACAGGTCCAGGAGGGATGGAGGGGAGCAGGGAAGTATATACTGGCAATAAGACAAGATTATGTATAAATAACTAGGTACAATAAGAAGCAGGTGGCAGCCCTAATGTACATAGTGAAAAACAGAACTGAACAGACATGCATATCGAAAAGTTTAATTTGTGTAGATAGAATGTCTTGTCCTCGGGGAGAAAAATTTGGCTAGTGTAAGCACAATATGAAAATAAGATGTTCATGCCTCCAAGTCAAGATGTATTTATAGATCTCTTTGAAAGCTAGAAGTCAGTAGAGTAGAGGGAAAATTGTGCCACTTTCTTCTAGTCAAAATGAAATTACATTTTTCTAATTAGAATTTTGATTGGTGAAAATCAGAATAAAGTACAAATTTTGACTACAGAAAACTGGACAGCATAATTGAAAGCCACATAAAAGTACTATATAAACGAAAAAGAGAAAGTCCTAAATATCAAATTAAAAGCTGTCCAGTTCTTATTCAGATAACTTGACATTGAATTGTAGAGTTCTGCTATTCTCCTTTTTGACAAGTCAAAAATACTATAGACCTGGAGTTCAATTTCTTTATAGTCAATTGTTTTGTACATACTGTATGTCGCATGTAATTTTTGACTCACCAAAATTTTGACAAATACTCAAGGGAAGCCTAAAGGCTACAACGTCTTATTAAAAAAAAAAAACCTGACATCCATGGTCTCAGGTAAGACAAAAAAAGCTAAAGACCAAGAACCCAACTGAAAAGAAAACAGTTAAAGGTTACAAGAAAACATGCAGACACTAAAATAGAGTGCTGTTGCAATCATATGTTTAATTAAATGGATAAAATTAACAGAAAATGACCAGTAGTCCCAAAAAAACAACACGAATCAAGCACATTTAAAAACCTCCACCTGTTTGCTGCTTACTTACTTGTGGCATTTTCTGCAATTTCTGTATTGGAGCTAAACTGTAAACTGTCCGTAATACCTTACCAAATTCAGCTAAGATTATTTTTGCAAAATCTAATTAGCATGTAACAGAAATAAGGTCTTAATTAAAAGGTGGCATTTGAGGCATTGTTATTTGAAGAATGCAAATAGGCCTCAATTGAAAGCGTATGTATATGTACAGTATATATAATAAACAGTGGTCCGTAAGCATTTTGACAGCGACTCGGTTTTAATAAATTTTGTCTCCAAACACCAATACAATGGATCCGAAACAAAGCAATCAAGATGTGATTTGAAGTATACACTTTCAGCTTTAATTTAAAGGGTTTAACAAAAATATTTTATGAGGTGTTTAGAAAAGACAGACATTTTTAAACATGGCCCCCCTATTTATAGGGGCTCAAAAGCACTGTATTTGTACAACAATCAAATATAATAATTATTTTCAAATGTTTGGTTAAAAATCACTTTACAGTGAATGACTCCCTTAAGTATGGAACCCATGGCCACCTCCAAGTGTTGGGTTTCCACCCTAGTGATACTTTACAAGGCCTTTACTGCAGAAGTCTTCAGTTGCTTCTTGTTTGTTGAACTTTCTGCCATCAGTTTTGTCTTCAGTAAGTGAAATGCATGGTCAATTGGGTTTAGATCAGTTGATTGACTTGGCCATTGAAGAATATTTCAATTCCTTGCCTTGAAACACACTTAGTTTGCTGTTACTGTATGTTTTTGGCTCACTGTCCATCAGTACTGTGAAGCTTTGTCATATCAGTTTTGCAGCACTTGGCTGAATCTAAGCAGATAGTACAGCTCTACACACTTCAGAATTCATCCTGCAACTCCTGCCAGCAGTCATATCATCAAAAAACACTAGTGACTGACTTCCATTCATATCCATGCATGATCATGCTATAAAACTTCCTCCACCATGTTTCTCAGATGATATGGTATTCATTGGATCATGAGCAGTTTCTTTTGATCTCCACACTCTTCAAACACCCGTTTCATTACATATTGATCTTTGTGTCCTTTGTCCAAAGAAAATTGTTCAAAAACTGGACAGCTTTTTAAAAAAAAATGTTTTCTGTCAAAGTCTAATCTGTCCTTCCAATGCTTGAGGATTTACCAGTGGTTTGCACCTTGTGGAATACCTTCTGTCTTTACTTTCATGATGTCTTCTCTGATTGTAAACTTTGGTAATGATAGGTCTACCTCCCAGAGAGTGTTCTTGGTTTGGCTAAATGTTGTGAAGGGGTTCTTCTTCTTAATCATGGGCAGAATTCTGCAGTCATCCAGCACAGGTCTTCTATGGCTTTCCAGACCTTCTGTTGTTGCCAAGTTTACAAGCATGTTCCTTCATTTTAAGAATATACCGAATGGTTGATATGACCACTCCTTTTGTTTCTGCTACCTCTTTAAAGGGTTTGTTTTGTTTTTTCAGGCTTATGGATTATTTTTACTGGGATGGACAGCTCTTTGGACCTCATTGTGAAAGTTCACGGTGACAGCTTCCAAATGCATATTCCACACTTGGAATCAACTCCATAACTTTTAACTGCTCAATAGTTAAAGACATAATGAGGGAAGTGGCTATGGGACAGCTTGTCAGTCAAATGTCCATATATTTTTGAGCCCCTAGAAATGAAACGGATATGCAAAAAAATAGCTGTCATTTCTAAACGACCCATGATATTTTCGGTAAATCCCTTAAAAACTGAAAACCTACACTTCAAATAATAATTGTTAAATTTCCAATCCACCTGTGGTGGTGTACAGAGCCAAATTTTTAAAAATTGTGTCACCTCCCAAATACTTATGGATCTGACTATATAGTGCACAATTCTAAAACTGGAAAAAAAGACTCCCTTGTAAAAATGTCTTGAATCATAACTTCCCTCCCTTTGCAGTATTGTGCTGGTACCTTATTCTTAGTGAGCATTATTCAACTATCTGATTTCTATTATAGTTACAACAGGTAATACTCAGAGTATAAAGGAAGGAAACATTCTCTAGAACAGCAACACTGCTTTATAGTGCAAACTTACATGTATATTCAAACTGTGAAACCCCAGCGACCTTCTTCATAGATACGGAGTAAAGTATATTAATTGATCATAAACCATGATCTTGCAGCTATGGTATTAAATCGGAAACCACAAAGCTGCTAGTTCGATTTACTCAGCCAACTCAATGTACAACCATGGGTTCAGGACTGGTACTTCATTTCATGACCCTGTAAAATGTATAAAACTGCAAACAAGTCAAAAAGAAATATCATGACCAATCACTTTGTCTTTAAATTAATCATCTTCACATTCAGGCTGATCAGATTAAAATGACGACAAGCTATAGCATATGACCGTTACAGAATAATAAATATCTAATTACAGTAATGCTGCTTTGTTTTCATGACAGATCAGATTTTCATACATAACTTTTGAGAAAGTAGTTTCATAAAAACACCCCAAAAATGGTGCTGAATGATTCCAAGGTCAACTCAGAAGTTGAAATAATTTGGAGCAGACAGCTGTCCATAACCTAAGAAAGTTATTTAAAAACATGTTTACAGCATTTTTCCTTGCTTCCCGCAGGCCACTGTTTCAGAGTCACTTTCAGTTAGGGAAGAGGTCAATGACAGATGACAAAGAAATTTAGATTTCAAGACAAAAACTGATCACTACCTGAATTTGCTACACTAGATATGCCGAGACTAAGGCAGTGTGCAACTTGGGGACTGGAGTGAAAGGAGTCTGTCTTTCATAATTTCCACATGCCAGAGAGGGTAGCAACAACCACTGCCTTTGACTTTTACCCAATATGTCAAAGTCTTAATGAGACAGTATAGTCTTTATGGTTAAAACATACTAGGTGATATCAGATGATGGAATGACTTACTTTCCTAAAATACTGTTAGTGCTTATAGCACATGTGCTTAAGACATTAAAGCCTGCATCAGAGAAAAATGGCAAGCCAACATGTATTATCGACGATATAAGGTAATAACGTGGGTGCACATACAGTAATACCTTGATTATCTGTCACTTGATTAACACTAGAATTACCTGAGCCTACGAGAAAACTCAAATCCGGCCCACCTTAAATCCGTTCGCACCTCTGTTTTCCCAGCTCATGCCTTGTTTGATTATCTGGGAGTGAACTGCTGGAGTTTTAGAGTGGAAATAGATTGTTATTTGGAACACATACATTTCATGTGTGTTCCGTTTCTACAGTAATCTGTGTAAACACATTGTTAAAACAAACTTTTTCATATTTTAGTAATAAATGTTACAAAATGTAGGCATAAACTATAGAATGTATGAATTGTACATTTTGTAACGTTTATTACTAAGAGATAGAAGATTAACCATTTTTGCAAGATGACACTTTGGCGGCATCAGTATTGGTATCAGCAATATCGGTCTCCGTATGATATTGAAAAGTAAATCAACGGTATTGCCCATGACTAATGGAATGAATGCTATAAGTGAAGGGACTGGTTGAAGGGCATCTGTTCTGTAACGGGAGAGGTTAGGAGAAAAAGGAAGGTGCATTAGAACAAAGTTGAGTAGGGAGTAAGGAGACAGTAAGCAGGAGTGTGTGTGGTATAGAGAAAGATAGAACCTGAATGGCAGGAGAGAAACTGATTGGTAGGGAAAGCTTTTTATTGTTTTGTAGGTGTGCTTTGTAACCCAGATAAGACAGGGCACCATTTGTTACGGAACAAAGACTCCCTGTAAAACATAGAAACCTCCAATATGTCTGAGTTGTATTTGCTTATTATGTTGGTCATTACAATATTATGAGTTAATTTTGTTACTACAGTATATTTTATTAATATAGTTTTGTAAATAAATATGACTACTCCCTTAACTAATCTAATCTACTGTATATCATTTTTAAAAATTAGGTGTTCTGTTATCCATCTTTTCTTTTACCCATCATGGCCTCAGTCCCTATCTCTGAAGGATAATCAAGGTTTTTCGGTACTGTATTTGGTTTACCCAAACAAATTCGCAATAAATAAAATTAGCTGCAAAAATTGTAAAATGCAATAGAACATAGGTTTTTAAATGAAAACTGCAAACTTTAAAATGATTTTAACATTTGACATTACATATTAAATGATTATTGCCATGAATCACTTAGTATCCCCTTTGCATATGAATACCAATTTCAATTAACGGTTTCCACATTGCATCAGGCTTAAGACGTCAGAGTGTCTGGCTAAATATTTTACGCACTATAGTTGGAGTGTTGCCTAGATAATAAAAGAAAATCAATTTCAATGGAGAGCAGTACAAAATTAACATTATTGCTTGCATTAAAGCAGCATAACGATCGCTTTCCACATTGAAACTTTAGATTTCCACACTACATTGTATTGTTGACACCTTCATACATGAAGCTGCTATGTTTGGCACAAGCACTTCTGTGCATTACGGTTTATCTGTGAGTGTTCCATGTGTGAGTCAGATTGTCATCACACAGACATGTTCATCTTTTTACTATGTCACACAAATTTCCTTGATGCTTTTCTATTGAACTTGCCCAACTACATAACTAAAAGCAACAGAACTATCAATGTTGTCTGTAACATAGTTGAAAAATAGGTATTTCATTTGATGCATCTGCAAAATATACTACAAAAGCAGATGTCAGAGTCCAAACATTGATTTGTATTCTTCTGAAGGTCAGCAATTATCACTTTCTAGCTTTATTTTCTTAACACTTGTAAAATTGAGTGCTAACACAAAGCACTTTACAAAATACTCAACAATATTCCATTAATATATCAGCTGAAAAGGACACACTCTTCAATAGATTTAAGGCAATCCTGTGTAAAAACTGGCTCAAACCATGTAAAACATTCTGAAACTCAATGGAAAAAGGAAAAAATGAGAGGAGAGCATTCACAACAAGAATTATAATGCAGAATATGTATACTAATGGTTAGGCCAAAGCTGACAAGACATTGCCAATGGGTAGTTGTGCCTCGCTTTAGTTGTCTGATGAAGGCCAGCATTAAAATGTTGATTACTTCATATTCTTATATCAGAATGTTGCATACAAGCTACATTTTTATTGAATGCTGGGAGGATGTGTACATTTCCCTAGTGCTTCTTTGTACTGTATTCTTATTTGCTTTGTCATGTGCCTTGTGATAGCCTTCATTCACAATAGGACATTGGCTTGTCCAAAACTGTGCAATGTAGAAGTGGTTTGGCAAAACAATGTCTGGATTTATTCATGTCATGAATTGTTACATCAATTAATCATTCACTATAAATAAGTCATGGAAAATGGGGGAAAAAAAAAAAAAAAAAAACACCTTACAAATTACAAGGATGTACTAATTCATATTTGCAATTGTTATACCAAAAATGCAGACTGTACTTTTGTAAGAATTATCCAACTCCCACTTTCTAATCCCTTCATACAGTTCACTGTCATGGAAACAGGTGTGCATGCTGGCATGGTTTGCAAGTTGGAACCCAGCAGGACATAATGTGCCCATATAGGGCTAACTAATCTAAAATGGATGACTTTAGAATTTGGGAGGAAAAGAAATTTAACTGAAGGAAGAGCAATGCATTTTATGCTCAGGACAGACAGACAATCTCAACAGAGACAAAGCCTGAACCAATGACTCTTGGGCTACTCACTATATCATTACAACCAATGTACAAGGTTTAAATAAAAAAATACTGTATCTATATTGATAGCAGAGCAGAAAATAAGGAAGAAAGAGAACCATAAGCATACAACAGATGAATAATAAAATTGGGAATTAAACTCCAATGAAGACAACATTCAGACTCAAAGTCCACATTATGAATGCAGGTAACTGAAAACTACTGCCTTTTCTATAGATAGCAGTCAAAGTCAGACTGTGTGGTATAATTGATAATGACAAATACATATCGTAGTGGACCCTTTGGAAGGCACCTTTAGTCGCTTAACTTGTTCACTCTTTACCAAAATTCATGTATTACTTATGTTGTACTTAATACTCAAATATGGCAACAGCTTCTATAGTCTATTTCTACCAGATATTCATGGAAGAACATAGGTTAACAACATATTTGAAATAAATTCTTATTAAAATGATCCCCAAAAATCAAAACAACTTCATTTTTTTTTTATTACTCACAGAACTGAAAAACCTGCAGACTCTAAACCTCTAGAGGTAGGAGTTTTACTTTAGCACCGTTTAAAGTGGAGCAGAAGAAATTAAATCAACAAGAGCATAACATATGCCTAGCAGTAATGGATGAGTCTTGATCAGCTTTATTGTCTTGAGATCCTTTTGTAACATTGTTTTAAATAAATATCCTCAAACAAAAATTATCAGGACAAAATTTTAATTTTAGTATGGCTCCTGACTATCATAACGAGTAAGACACTTCAAATTTTGTTTACGGCTTTATGTAGGGTATCCCCTTGTGTAAAGCCCCTTGGCATGGGATTCACTGTAGAAAAGTACTATCCAACAAAGTATGGTTAATAAAGGACATTTTGACTACAATTCTTTCAACAAGATATGCAGCCATACAGAAAACCATTCCGAAAATGAAGCTAAATTTTCATTTCAATTGGTGTTCTTAATTAATTGTTATAATAATCAGAGCTGGGGAGAGTCTCAAACTATATGTACTTATTAGTTGATGCAAAAAGTTAAAGATCACTACATGCCAAAATTGCAATATTGCATATTGGATTTTGAAGATACTACCTCTGGGACAATCCAGAGTATGCCTACACCATTCTATCCTTTAACATTTCACATTACATATTATAAAAGTTGGCTCCCATATTAAATGCATACCAAGAAATACTTTTGCAGCCGTAGTTTAGACCATGAGTAACCAGAAACTGGAAAACTGTATCTAACCACTTCAGATATAGAGGTCTAAAACAAACTTTGTTTTAAAAGTAATATAAAGCTCATAATCCTCACTTTATGCTTTTGATCCACAAAATATATAAAAAAAAAAAAAAAAGTTCAACAATATTTCAATGACTGCTTTGAACTTTTCTGGTAGTGACTTGTAATGTTGTTGGATCCTACATGAATGGTCTCAGTGTGAAAATCCCACCTGCAAAAGGTAGGTGAAGCTTCAGTAACTGTAGATTGAGGTTTGTTTACTACTGCAGAGTTAAAAGGTTATGTATTGTTCCACAAGGTCCACTGTTATTCTCAATCTATAGGCTTCCATTAGGTCAGAGTACACTATGTAACACAATTTTTGTTTCTGGCTTCCAAGAGTTATATTTCAACTGCTTATGTCTAAAGTCTATGGGAAAAATGACTACATTCAGCACACTTTGATTTTATGACCACAGACCAGAAAATTTTATTTATAGTGACGAAACAAGGGAATATTTATATTTTTGTTCATGTGGTCTGATAAAGAACAACACTTGCATGGTAAATAGACAAAGACAGTCAAAACCACTCAAAAAGGTTCAGAAAGGAGTAGGTTTTCTAGATTTGCGGCTGTACTGCAAATTGCTTTCTCGAAGAAGCCCCCAAATGTAGTCCCCCATCATGTTTTCGTTATACTGTCCTTGCATGCTTTCATCCAACAAGTTCCACTGCTTGAGCCTGGATGTCAGAAGCTCAGCAATGGACTTGGTAAGCCCAAGGTCTCTGATCAGATCGTTGACATCTTTCTGGTTAGAAAAGTATGGCCTTCTCTCCTCAGCCACATCTGTGAAACCGCAATCTGGATCTGCAATATCTTCCTCGCTGTCCGACTTGCTGCTGTCTCCTGAAGATGGCTGATCCCTCTTCAGAGGAGTGGGAACGGGCAGCTTGGGGCAGTGTGGTACTGGAGCAATGGAAGAAAGAATGTCTGGATAAACAATTTGAGGCGCATTCTTGCCAGTGCGACGTTTGGTAGGATCCACCATGCAGAAGTAGCAGTTGCTTGAGTGGTCAGTCGGTTGCCACTAAATTCGCAGGATAGCAAACTTCATGCCTCTTTTCTCCTCTGTACCAACCTTAGAGTTTTCTTGCAATATTCGCATGTGAAATGAGGTGCCCAGGGCATGTCTTAATCTCCGACAGGCATGCTGGAGTATGCCTTGTAGGCCTCGTACATCTTACGACATGCTTTCACGGAATACTTTCTCGCTCGTCTTTATAAATTGTCCACCGACGTAGCAAAATGCACCTGCTGGGTGCAAGCAACCTCTTGATGCCATCTAAATCAAATCAAAAAAATAAACCGAAATGTTGGTTCGAGTCACCTGTGCTTTTATACTGGTATGACTACTATTGGACAGTGCGAGAACGTTCTAGAAAGTTCTAAAAAGTTTCTTGAAAGTTCTAGATAATTCTGGAAACTTCTGGGTAATTCTAACACTTCAAGATTATTCTAGAAGACTACTCAGTATTGAATGAGAATCGAGAATTTTCTCGAAAACAGACAAATTTCAAAATATCATTGTCCTGATCACAAAAGCAAAGTTTTTGTGGAACAACAGCTATTTTCTATTTTTTTTTTAGGCATAACGGGTTAGGAAAACACACTTTGTACCCAGGAACAAAATAAAAATTTGTTACATAGTGTTCTCTCAGGGCACAACGTGAGCTACCACAGCTATGCTGATGACACACAGCTGTACTTCTCAATAGCACCTGATGACCCCGATTCTCTTGATTCACTAACACAATGTCTGACTTGTATCTCAGAATGGATGAATAGTAACTTTCTCAAGTTAAATAAAGAGAAAACTGAAATCTTCGTGATTGACAATAATGGATACAATGAGGCTATTAGAAATTAACTGGATACATTAGAATTAAAAGTCAAGACGGAGGTAAAAAGCTTAGGGGTAATTGTTGAATGTAATCTGAATTTTAAATCGCATATTAAATCAGATCACTAGGACAGCATTTTCTCACGAAACATAGCTAAAGTTAGACCTCATATCACTGAACGATGCTGAGAAATTAGTTCACGTGTTTGTTTTCAGTCGACTAGATTACTGTAACGCACTCCTCTCAGGACTACCCAAAAAAGAAATAAATCGTTTGCAACTAGTACAGAATGCAGCTGCTAGAATCCTAACTAGGAAAAGAAAATCTGAGCACATTTCTCCAGTTTTGATGTCACTAAACTGGTTACCTATGTCATTCAGGATTGACTTTAAAATTCTGCTTATGGTTTATAAAGCCTTAATAATCTCGCTCCATCTTATATATCGGAATGTCTGACACCCTATATTCCAAACTGTAACCTTAGATCCTCAAATTAGTATCTCCTTAGAATTCCAAGAAAAAAACTTAAGTGGTGAGGTGGCCTTCTGCTGCTATGCAAAAATCTGGAATAGCCTGCCAATAGGAATTCGCCAGGCTGATACAGTAGAGCACTTTAAAACACTGCTGAAAACACATTACTTTAACATGGCCTTTTCATAACTTCACTTTAACTTAATCGTGATACTCTATGTTTAATTCATCATAATAACTAATCATGGTGGCTCTAAAATCCGTACTGACCCCCCTACTCTCTCTTCTGTTTCTTTTTCCGGTTTCTTTGTGGGCCACTACCACCTACTCAAAGCATCATGATGCTCCAACAATGATGGATGGGTGGATGGATGGGTGGATGGATGGATTAAGAGCCAGAAGTCTACGTGACCATCATCATCAAGTCCTTCCGTGAGAATCCTAAATCCAAAGAAGACTGTTTCATTTATGTTAGGTAGAATGCCCAGAGGGGACTGGGCAGTCTAATGGTTTGGAATCCCTAAAAATTTGAATTTTTTTTCTCCAGCCATCTGGAGTTTTTTTTTTGTTTTTTCTGTCCACCCTGGCCATTGGACCTTACTCTTATTCTGTGTTAATTAATGTTAACTTATTTTATTTTCTTACTGTGTCTTTTATTTTTCTATTCTTCATTATGTAAAGAACTTTGAGCTACTTTTTTTATGAAAATGTGCTATATAAATAGATGATGTTGTTGTATTGTAAAAACAAGAAAAAGAAAAGATTTGCTCATCATCATTTCATACATTTTAATACATGACAGAACCTGTATGTATACACTTTACTATTCCATCATATTCAGGAAAATATGATATTGTAAGCAATCCTCAAATGCACAGCAGCTTCACTAGCAAACGAAAATGCCACAAGCTTGCTGCAAAATAACTGTTTATAAAATAAAGGTGATGTAAAGGGTTCATTTGACAATAATGTAAGAGCCCATATATTTACAAACTTGCAGCCTGCTAAAATTATGTAAAATCTATTCATGGCAAAATTTCACAGAAACCATTATGCTGGGGGGAAAAAAGAAAACATTAAGAATCAGAAAGGCAGATTGCTCAATTCATACAATAATCCAATAAAACAACCTGGAAGTTTTATTTCCAGTTCATAATAAACATGAATGGCAAGTAAATGGCTAATACTTTAAAAAAGCATTGGTTAATTTAAAAAAAAAAAAAAAACACCCCCCCCCACTTAGACATAAAATTCAATACCACTTCCTTATCTGAGCCATGCTTGATCTTGTTTAAACCCTTAACTCTTTTTTTCTCTCAGATCTCAAGATGTGATGCTATACCACAATCAATTGGATTCTTGGACACTTTGTCACCAAGTAGTTGCACCATGGCTCAAATCTAGCATTAACTTTTTTTACAGAATATGCGTTTAGTTGAAAAAAATTTATTTTTACTTTTCAAACTTCTGAATAGTCATTAAAAGTTTCTATTGATGAGATTACTGGAGAAGCAATGTGATGCAAGAACATTTGGAAAATGCCAGATAGGACAGTCTGCCTAGTGACAACATTTATGAGAAATTACTAATTTCTAAAAATTGCATATTTTGTAATCATCTTTCATAAAGCCAATAACCTACAGTAGTCCCTCTATTCAATTTGTCCAAATAATTGCAAACATTTCAACTAATTAAGGTATAGTTGGAGTAGGTTAAGAAATTTTCAGACCATTACACTATTTTACTAAATGCAAAACAAACACACAGACCAAAATGACTAACAGCTGAATGACTAAAGCTTTATTTTTTTTTTTTTAGAAACAGTGCACGTTGCCTGTACTGATAAGTGCTTTGATAATTTTAACAAAAAAAATTCTGAACTATATAACTGCAACACATAAAACTAAGAAATATTTATGACAAAAATAGTAAACTACTAAGGATAAGGGGTAATATTAAAAAAACTATTTAAACAAATCTTATCATCAAGTGGCTTGGAAGGCAGTGGGTGATATTAAATACCTTTGGTCTACTGAAAATCCTACTGTTGCAAATGACATTTCAAATCAAATTATAAAGCCTTCCATCAAGTCCAAGCCAATTACCTTACTATCTTCACTGCTGTGAATGTAAATTAAAGCAAGGGATAAGAAATCACAATTTAAAAATGGAATTTTATTGATTTAAAATCTCTTTTTAACCAGCAGTTTATGGCAATAAAAGGAATAATAAAACATACTTTTTCTTTACAATCAAATTTCCACAAAGAAATGGGGTGTTTAACATATTTGGTATTTAGATTGTAAAATGGTCTACGTCATCAACATTGGCCATAGAAAGTAATTTCATGAATCCATGTGTCACAAAACAATGGACTTCTCTTTTAAAACAGCATTAATATGCTGAAAACAGGTTCAAGCACAAGTTTCAAAAAACATCCTTGATTACATCATAATGGTAAAGGATAATTGAAGAAAAAGGAAAAAATACTTAAAACAATTGTACGGTATGTATTTATTGTACAGCAAGTAGCACACTGCTTAGATGGTGTATCTATAAAGCCATCTTATTTTTTTCCTAACCTTGGTAATTTTTTTTTTTATAATATTCATATTCTACATCAATTTTTTTTTTATTCTATCTGAAAATGTACAGATGCCTTATGTGCAGTCTACTTAACACCCAGAAAAAACTTTACATTATGATTTAATGCAGACTTGTAAAGACATATTAGGTGTTCATTACTATTTGAAGTGATTGATCTTTGAACAAGTACTGTATATAATCATTGATATAATCTACATTCAACAAAGTATACTTGCAAAACTGACATACTTGCCTCAAGTACTTTTGTCTCTAGTATCAGGGCACAGATCTATTTTTGTTTTTTTAAATAAAATAAAAAAAACATAATAAAAACGGTCACATTTTGATTTCCAGCTGAGGTGATAACTTGTATATAAGCTCAGCGGAAACGCAACAAGCTCAGAAAATAATGCTCTGAATCAAATTATACAGATCCAAAAACTCAAAAGGACAAAGACTCAGATGTGAATCATAAGCACTAACATTGTAACATTCGGAATAAAAAAAATGTGATCCTGATCATATTTTGCAAAATAAACATGCCCTACATCATAAACTTATCTGAGAAACGCATTAAATTCATGTGGAGATATTTTCTACGTGTGGCTATTTGTGGAAAAACTTACTGCCATCACACAATTAAGTTAGACTGAAATATGAAAGCTTAAAAACTGGTCTGGAGTCCTAATCAGAACTAAAAGAAACACCTTTTCAAGGTTATGAAATGTATTTTTTTTTAATCATGGAACTATGTGCCTCTAGAATATTAAAATAATTAAGAGTCAAGTATTTGAACTAAACTCTCTGAACAAAACTTAATGCAAGTTATCCTTCTTAAGAATGTAAATATGTAAATGCCATACACATCTGAATTAGGCACCATTTTTCATTGCACTACATAAACGAGCAATCAAATTCACTGTGTAAAATATGAAATAATTCACTTGATCACAGTAATGTTTTTACAAATACAGAAATACAGTTTAGACCAAGAAAAAATAAAACAATTAATTCATAGTTTTAAAATTCACCAGGTGTTTTCCAATATTCCTGGAAAGATAAGGACTTCAAAATTTGCCATCCCAGCATTACATTACTAGCTCTTCAGAAAGAATAATTCAACTGTAAAGTTCATTGCGTCCTACGCAATGAAAGCACTTCACGCATGCCTTTGGCCCTCACTTGGGGCAGAGTGGCACTTGATCTTTGGTCTCTGACAAGGCAGATATACCTGGAAACACTTCAGGGGGTCTGCATCAGTGATTGATTTAGTTAAAAGGCTGTTACCTTTTTGAGGGTTTTACAAGGCAGGAGGGACTCTTCATTTGTCACTCAATTAAAGAAGATAGGCAGGGACAGAGACAAAGTGTACAATTTATTCACCTGAACCAATTTTTTGACACTTCAGTCTAGCTGGAGCAAGCAACAACATGGTTAATAAAACTGTAATCTAAAAATGATTTTTCTTACTGATTAATTTCAATAAGACCACTGCACTTTTACAATGTTGCATCAGCACAGATACAATAGTTTAAAAACAAAAGATCAGGAAAATAAAATAAAAAAAAATAAATAAAAATAAGTTTACAGTATAATCCTGTATTAATCTGTATAACAACTATATCAGGGACTTTTATATAAAAAAAACACCACAGGTTAATTAAAGGTCTGCTAGTCACTGCAGCTTTTAAGGGCAATAAATATTTATACACAGGTAAATGCCACTATGTGAGTGTTGGGGAGTTGGGTAGTTGACCGACTGAAGGCAACTTTGCTTTATATATATATAAAAAAAAAAAATTATTAACTTTCCAACAATTCAAACATTTTACTATAAAACAAATTTGCACTTTAGCAACTTACAGCATAATAAAATATATTTTCAAGTAAGCTATAAATTATATTCAGGTCTGTAAAAAAAACATTTTACATGAAAAGGTACATTATCATCACAATATAGGAAGGGAACTTTAAAAACATCCTGTGTACCAAGCCTCAGTTTGACACTACAAGAAAGAGGAAACAAGCAATTCAGACCAATGCATAGATTTATTTCCAGAAAGAAAATTTAAAATTACAAATGTACTAATTATATACAAATTTTAAAAAGGACTTTGTCTACCATAGCTACACTGTGTAAGTATTCACTGAAGAAAAAAAAAAAAAAAAAAAAATAACTAAAATAAATGTTGCACAATAAAAAAAGGAACTGTAAAGCAATGTAGAAAAAGGTAAACAAAATACAAAAAACAAACAAGATCGGAATATACAGTATAAATGTGTACACATTACCCATATACATACACACACACATATAAACACAAAAAACTACAAACACAAGCAATTTTCAGACTGTCACCACCACAAAACAATTCTAAGGCATAAATTCAATGCTCAAATCTATTTCACAATGGTTCACATTCCCCAAGCTTCCATCTAACTATGATTTAATCTAGCAATAACTATACTGTGTTTGAAAACTATTGATATAATGTAAAGGTGTGTTATATTTACCAAGCTTATTATAGTTTTGCCTTTTTAGATTGGTTTTTATTTCTATATTTTTTCTGACCTTGCATGGAAATTCAGTTTAGTTTTAGTTTTCCTTCATCATGTATTTTTAGTTTTAATTTAGTGTTTATTTCAGAAAGACATTTCTGTTTTATGTTTATATCTATTAGTTTCAGTTTTAGTAATTATGGCATGAAGCTACTATGGAGTTTAGTTTTGTGTCACAATCAGACAGAACTGTATGCTTAATGGATATGGATATAATAGAAGTTTAATGTTAGTGGAAGCTTACTACACGACATGGTTTATCTGGTTATGTTTTTGTTTGATAAAAACAAGCATACAGTAATCAAAACCTAATACTGAATATGAAAAATTTTGCATAATTTTATCATTTTTAAAACATTTTTCTTTGTCATTTGTGCTGAACAAATGTGCGCCGACTGTTAGCACTTTTTATCTTTTCCTTTTATTGCCCAGAATGGGCCAATTTGTAGTGCAATTAGGTGAATTTTACTCTAAATGTCTATACCACACAACATATCTCGCTCCAAGACCATGTGCTTATAATGAATGCCTTCAATATTGCATTCAAAAATCTCCCATACTGGGCTTTTTATTTTCTACAAGCCATATTGATCTCTAATTCTCTCTTAGGCACATGCAACTTATAGACAGAATTTTGCCACCTGCAGGCCTGAAAAAAAAAAACCAAAAACAAAAACAGAAAACAGAAAACAGATTCTACTGGGGGCTTAGGAAAAACAGGGCTCATGGACTTGAATCGGTGTGCAGAACCCACCTAGCTGTATTGAGGGAAACAAAGAAAAACACGCATGTAGTATAAAGGTTAGGGCCAGTGAGACTTGAATAGCCCATCATAAGAACAGTAAACCCATAATGAGCAGAGCAAGAGCAGATAATAGGAGTGTGGACAACCACAAAAGGACAGAAACAGCATCCGAGATTAAGAAGAGCCTGCAGCCTACTGCTGTAGGTTTGAATGCAAGGCAGGAAAAATCCCTGATATGCAATATGTATGATATTGCTGATGTAAGAACAAAAACATTAGGATGTCAACTATCTATTTTGAGAGACTGAGAAAAAACATTTGAAAAAAAAGGGGGACAAATATTTTAAAATATAATGCTACTGGATTATTTTCACAATATCAGGTATTTTGAGATGTGAATATAAACTAAAAAAGATAAATATATAATAAATATAAAAACACATTAGTATGTTTAGTTTTTCACCAGCTGGCAGAGACTCTTTTCTCCTATCTACCGTTCAGTAGAGACAGTGCCAACTCAGGACTTTCACAAGGATTCCTCCTGTGGGAAGTGGCAGGTGAATTATTGTCAAGAAAATAGACACCTAAGAAATAAACTGAAACTTTACTCATTCGTGATTTTTCTGTCCATACAGTAAAGGTTTTGTTGAGGCTCACATTCCGACTTCAGGACTTTGAATTACTTAGTTTAAATTTTCAACTGTATCAATTTATTGAGATTCTATTTTGCTTTTTGAAGGTGAATATAAATATTGATACACCACTGTTTAAATATAGCCAAGAAATAATAGCTGCAGGATATTAGAATTTAAAAAATACATACAACTCATATTAAAGAGGTGTTTTTTTGCTTGTTGTTTTGTTATCCATAACATAGACATGTGTTCACATGCTAAACTTTTTTTGCAGATAACACTTAATACAAATCAAATAACTATCTTTGGAATAGATAATTACAGTTAAAATCCCTAAATGGCTTTATTAGCATCTCAACATTAAATGTGATATACCCAGAAACTGACAATTTGAGGTACAAATTCAAAAATAATTGTTCAGAAACAAAAAAATTGTACAATAAGAATCTTAAAACATTTTCAAAGTGAGAAGCTTTGACCTTCTCAATGCATTTTGTAAACTATCTAGGTTTGCAAAATTTGGATAATAAAAAAAAAAAAGTCAGTGTGTTCTGCCTTACTGGTCAGATCTATTAATGGATTTTCAAATGCTCTAAAAAGTGTGCATTTATTGTAAATGCGTCTACACTTAAGACCACTACTTTATCTATAGTGTTAATGTAACCACCACAGCCCACATATTTCAACACTTTGATACACATTAACATCAAAGTAGTTGCACGTTGCCAACATCTCTCCTGCTAATAAGAATATGGAAGAGTATGGACTTTCCTTCAACTAACCCATATCAAGGTGGAATAATGCATACATTAGATAAATTTGTTCACATGCAAAAGAACAATGACAAGCAGAGACAAACCTGTTCAAATTTCAATAGAAAACTAACAGTTAATCAAAAAAAAAAAAAAAAAAGATTTCTAAAAGTCCCAAGATGAAGACTAAATATTTAAGATCTAGCCAAATGCATTAATTGTAGGGCAATGCATTATTTCAGCTTCTATATGTCTATGTATGCATAACTACTGCAAGTCAGAAGTTGTAGAAAATTTGAATTGTCACATTTCTCCAGTAAAAATAATTCATAAATCTAGTAACCTGCAGCAACCTGATGAATTTAAAAATGAAAAGACATACTTTGCTGGTATGTTATTCCAAGTTCACAAACAGGAGGAACTTGGGAAACGTTAGCCATGTACATTAGGATATTTTTGATTATTTTACAGGTATTAAAAAGCAAAAACAATAACAGTCCAGCAGTGTATACATTAACATAGACTGAAAATGTATGCAGGTCACAACAGCCTGGTTTGGTCAAATTCAACTCAATACTTGGGTTCCGATACCCTCTTCAAACAGGGAAACATTCTATTGTAAAAAATTCAATATTTTTGAAAATGGGAGTTTATAACTTTTTAAAATGTTGTGATATCTTGAATAGACCATGTTGTACACAAGAATATGAACTTTTCTGACAAATTTTCTTAAAGAAAGACTGTACCAAATTACAGAGAAATTGGTGCACCGTAATGTCGTGTCATGGGGAAAGAGACAAACAATGACAATAGAACTGAATTGTTTTATTACTAAACTTTCTTTTTTTAAAAAAAATTCAAGTGTCTATGGGAAGGCCATGTAGGTCAAGAGAAGAAACCTATATGCATGGTTGCCACATACGCTTAGAAATGACAAAATCTTTATTGCACATGACACATAGCATGAGTTACTCATACATAGTCCGACATGGAGTTTAAGTTGATTTTTATGTCCATTTTATCAGGATGGGGGAGAGAGAGAAAAAAAAAAAAAGATGCTAGAAAAATGGACATTGTGCATTTAGGGGCTTTTTTTAAACCTATTTTTTAGTAACCTGTAGAATAACTTGCCACATTTTGTTTAAAATATTTTGTGACAGCATGCCATAATCAACAACAGAAATAGAATGTAAATACAATTAACAGAATTCATTAAATGCATGCTTTTTATCAGCATTTTTCAGTATTGTGTAGTTACAAGCATAGACCAAATAAGCGGATAGTAGCTCAATATTTTTCAAATATGACTCCAATTTGAGCAATGTAAAAATGGCATTGATGTTGTTTTGTTGGCTATGGAGGATCTGTAACTGAGTGTAGCTTGTTCCATTAATGTAATTTTTCTGTTTAGTTTTATAAAATGATACGTTTTAATAAAACTAAAAAAATTAAAAAGGCTGTTCTATCAAAAACACAATTGATTCAATTTTTCACAGAAACTGTTAAGATTCGATAAACATGATTTATTTTAAATGCAACACTTTTGACAAACAATGATAGAGCGCTAAAATCTCTGTTGAAGTCTCAAAGTAAAATTGTTGGCTGCATCAGACCATGATGGACAGTAAGTCTGGTGCTTTGTCAATAAATGCGTGTCACAGAAATTCTATGGTCACACACATGCTTGTCCCTGAGTGGCTGTTAGACAAATAAGAGGAAAACCTAACCAATATTATATTAAGGTAAATTTGAAATGGTAAAACTAATCCATAATTGAAAGTGCTTCAAAGATCTGCTTTAAGACCGACAACATTATAAAACTTTGCCAAATCATTTTAATGGGAGGATTGTCAATTACTGAACTACATACCACACAGCACTGACATTTAACATCTCAATGAAAACTATTCTTTCTCATCAAATTCCCTTAAAGAATTTCTGTGCCAAAATTTCCATAAAATCAATCCACTGGAAGTAGACATGTGGCAAAGTAAACCAATATGGCAACAGCTACTGACACTGAACATTCTTTGACATGTTACAAATTATTAAGTGCACATTATTCAGCTTATAAGGAAATATTTTAACAGAGTGAAGAGAACTCTATATAGGTGGTCGACATGCTCTTCCCAGTCTGAATGAGACGAAACAAGTGTCTGGGAGCAGGCTAGGCAGAACATTATGTTTGAGTGACAGCAGACCACATCCATTAAATGAGGAAGTTTTGAAAAGGGTGCTGGAGACTTTCTTAGGAAAGTAGAAACATCACACCGTGTTCCTGTGTTTAATTGTTCAATTAAGAAGCCTACTTTGATAATACTATGGCAATATTACCAAGAGGACTTCAGTTTGCAGTAGTCAGCAGGAGTGCACAGGTGCTGACAGGTGAATGGCGCGTGCTTAAAAAGGAGTTGGCCTTTAGCTTCACAGGGAAAGCAATGGTCAAGGCAAGCCATAAGCAGTCTAAGATATAGCATTTGCATATACATATATCAAAAAAAGTGACTTTTCCACAAAATTACATGATTTTTGGTTGCAGACAGTATAATGCAATTTGTATGTTTAAATTATGCATACCCTAACTGCTAAATATTTCTATATTCAATGTGTATTCCACAGTACAAGAGTAAGCTCTTCCCGGTATTGTCTCAAATTAAGTCTGTCTTAAACTTTTAAATGAGGCGTAACCTCATTTCTGTACTTTACAGCATGTTTATTGGTGCTAATTTTAAAAGCAGACAATCCATCACTTTCCATCCTGGAGAAGCCACAAGTCACATCCTTTCAGTAAATTATTTAACAACATTAAATATCAACATAAAAGTATCAAAATATCAATCAGTATTGATTTTAACATTTTAAAATTACTTTAATGCTCATTTCTAATGGCACTGATCATGGAGCTTGCATTACTAATATATTTTCAGTTTACAATAGCTAGAGTTATAGACTAGTTTCTAACAACTCAGAGCCTTCAATAACTCGCATAATTAACAAAAAGGGTAGCCAGGGGGTGTCTGGAATTGTGGCAAATGGGGACTGAAAACTACAAGATAACATGAAAGCCTGTATGCAAGATTTGCTAACACACAGTATCAACTAAAGGGGCCAGCACAATCAATTTATTTAAATACTTAAAGGCAGCAACAGTTAAAGCACATATGGAGCCCTACATTATGGGGATTGTTTTTTTTTTTTTGAGTGGATGAGGTTACTGGTTACCCTCATTGTACAGGGCATGTACTCCAGACACCAAGAAGCACCAGTGCCCTTTTGATACAAGCGTCCTAGGCAGGCACCTCTCTTACCTATTGAGTGGACTAGCCCCGACTAAAGAAACGTCATGCAAGCCCATACAAAGAAATGACAAGGATCGTATTTCTAAGTTACAGAAACAAGTATAAAACTGTAAAACTGGTGCATTTGATGTAAGGATATAACAATATTTAAAAAAAATAATGTTAAATTGTTTTTTGTGGTGTGGTCTATGGCCACTAATACCCCCAGGCCACCAGGTGGAGCTCTCCCTGCAGCATGGAGGGGCCCCAAATGCCAGCAGGGAATCACGGACAGTGGAGTTTTCCTTTACAGCCCTGCTGGATACCTTGGGGGTGAACAGAGGACGCTGCAGGGAAGCCCAGAGACTCTTACGTGCCCTATAACCCTGAAGTACGTCTTAGACACAGCGATAGGAGGAATGTCGTACTTCCAGGTTGAAGAGGAGGAGTTTCTCTGACCCGGAAGTGCTAGGAAGTCGCATGGACTGCAGGTTCAGAAGCACTTCCGGGTCAAACTATAAAAAGACTGGGAGATCCCAGACGTGGAGCTGAGCTGGGTGGCAACGTGTCTGGGAGTGGAGGATTATTTGTTATTGATTATTGCAGTGTATTGTATGAGTAATGTGGAGGGGAGGGGGCTTTGTGCACTCTATAATTATAATAAAGTCAATATTTGGACTTTTACCTGGTGTCTGGCGACTGATCTGAGGGTTCAAGGCGACTGATCTGAGGGTTCAAGGGGACGACAGCGCCCCCTATCTGTCACAGCGGTCAGTTAAAGGTCAGACAGAGGTCTGTAATTTTTACCTAAATTATTAAATTAGCATAAAACTATTTGTAGATACCTCAATTTTTAAACTTTTGCATTGAAGTACATTGCCATAGTTGTTTTTTTTTTTTTTTAAATCTTCAATGCAAATTTAAAGAGACGTCATATTACATTTCCAAGACAAATGTAAGGCAGTATCACTTTTCACTGCTCAATTGCATAAACATTGGTGTGGACCCCCAAGCTTCAGAGCACATATGTAGTACAGCAGGGCTCATTTGCAACCCAACAAAAGCATATTTTTTACAGAAGAACACAGACATGCTAATCTTTCTTGCAAAAAAAATTGGAAATTCTAAGGACTGTTTGAGTGCTACTTATCTGAACACTAGTTCACAAAAGACCTCATTAATGATTTTTAATTGATTGTTTAACGTTTGCTTTACAGTTATACTATTTAGAAAATTACAGTATTTATTCAATTAACATTTAATGACATTTGTAACATTTTGTTGTACTACCTCAGTAATAGTTCTTGTTTTCATCAATGTAAAGATGAAACGTCTTTACTTTTTATTGTTCACAGAACTTCCCTTCACTTTTACAACAGATTGCACAACATGAAGTATTTGTATGTTTGACTACAATTTCTATTTGTTTCTATCAATTGAAGTTTTAATTAATACAGAATTTTTTTTTTGAGATACATAATAATGTTATTACATATAGAAAGTGATATGGAATTATAATTTTCATAATATCCTATCAAAATTATCAGGACAACCCTAATACATACAGAGCTAAACACAATAAATATTGCAAAATACATTTGACCAAAAGACCTTGAAATAGTTGATAATACATGTGTGTATTTAAATTTTTGGAAACATTTCAACTACCAACTATTTTCATTCCCCCACTCCCTGAAATTGTGGGCTTCTACAGTACTGTATGCATTCACAACTTTTATTTTAATAAAAAATAAAGTCACATCTATTTTGGAACCAAAACTAGTTGGTAGGGGAATAAATGAAAGTACCAGAAAATGTATTCATTTTACATTAAATCTTGCTGCTTAATATGCCATGACTGACAGTACCATGCAGTACAAGTCACAAAACAAAGCTCATTATAGATGGTGTTTTCTCTTCACTAAAAACATTTACAGTAATCAGTACAAGTAGGATTAGTATACACGATTTACATTTTAAGCTGGGAAGACTATTTTCTACACAAATCTTTCTATTACAGCACTTCATTCAGCTGGAACACTCATATTATCTTTAGTTTTCCATGGTCAAGCGCACAGAAAAGGATTGAATTCAGTTATCTTTGTAACCTATATTATTGATTCTATGTATCTGAGAATGGATTTCTCATTTATGTTGCTCTAAATTAATTCTGAACATTAACTGTTAAAAGAGAATGTTTTGGCCTTTTAATAAGACCTTAAGTCTAACAAATTTAAACTTCAGGTGCTCAATGCAACTACAGTATTTAACTTAAATTAGTGGAAATGCAAATGAAAAATGAGTTCTCTCACATAAGAGTTCATATCCTCCCCTTTTCCATTGCTAGACATATACAGTCATATGAAAAAGTTTGGGAACCCCTCTTAATTCTTTGGATTTTTGTTTATCATTTGCTGAGCTTTCAAAGTAGCAACTTCCTTTTAATATATGATATGCCTTATGGAAACAGCAGCATTTCAGTAGTGACATTAAGTTTATTGGATTAACAGAAAATATGCAATATGCATCATAAATTTGGGCACCCCAATAGAGATATTACATCAATACTTAGTTGAGCCTCCTTTTGCAAATATACCAGCCTCTAAACGCCTCCTATAGACTTTGATGAATGTCTGGCTTCTGGATGGAGGTATTTTTGACCATTCTTCCATACAAAATCTCTCCAGATCAGTTAAATTTGATGGCTGCTGAGCATGGACAGCCTGCTTCAAATCATCCCATAGATTTTCGATGATACTCAAGTCAGGGGACTGTACTTCTCCCTCTGCATGAATGCCTTTGTAGATTTCGAACTGTGTTTTGGGTCATCGTTTTGTTGGAATATCCAACCCCTGCATAACTTCAACTTTGTGACTGATGCTTGAACATTATCCTGAAGAATTTGTTGATATTGGGTTGAATTAATCTGACCCTCAACTTTATCAAGGGCCCCAGTCCCTGAACTAACCACACAGACCCACATCATGATGAAACCTCCACAGAATTTGAGTACGTAGCAGGTGTTTTTCTTGGAATGTGGTGTTTTTCCGCCATGCAAAGTGCTTTTTGTTATGACCAAATAACTCAATTTTTGTCTCATCAGTCCAAAGCACTTTGTTCCAAAATGAAGCTAGCTTGTCTAAATGAGAATTTACATGCAACAAGCGACTGTTTGTGCAGAAAGGGCTTCTTTCTCATCACCCTGCCATACAGATGTTCTCTGTGCAAATTGTGCTGAATTATAGAATAATGTACAGATATAACATCTGCAGCAAGATGTTCTTGCAGGTCTTTGGGGGTGTTCTGTGAATTGTCTGTACCCATTCTCACAATCCAACGCGTATGACGCTCCTGTATTTTTCTTGGCCTGCCAGACCTGGGTTTAACATCAACTGTGCCTGTGGTCTTTCATTTCATGATTGTATTCCTTACAGTTGAAACTGACAGTTTAAACCTCTGACATACCTTTTTGTAGCCTTCCACTAAACCATGATACTGAACAATCTTTTAAAAGTTGCTTTGAGGATCCCAAGCTGTCACGCTTCAGAGGAGAGTCAAAGGGAAGAACTTGCAATTGACCACCTTAAATACCTTTCCTCATGATTGGACACACCTATCTATGAAGTTCAAGGCTTAACGAGCTAATCCAACCAATTTGGTGTTGCAAGTAATCAGTATTAAGCAGTTACATGCATTCAAATCAGCAAAATTACAAGGGTACCCACATTTTTGCACAGCCAGTTTTTCGCATTTGATTTAATTTCATACAACTAAATACTGCTTCACTAAAAATCTTTGTTGGGAAACCACCCCAGTACTCAGATGTTACTAGGAAATGAAAGACATACCACGGTTATCTTTTTTGTTGAAAGTAAATTATGCAGGCTGAGAAGGGTTACCAAACTTTTTCATATGACTGCATTATACAGCATGTTTTCTACATTTATCAATTTTTCTGAACCATAGGCCATGGATTGTTGGTACAATAATGGATAAAGCAGGAAACACCATAGGACAAGTGTAAAACACTGTGTTTAATGCATGCGAGTCACTGACAAGCTTACTTTGAAGTTTAAAAAGGACATGACATTAGTTAATGGGCCGCAAGGTTTAGGCCACTATTAGCACCAGAGCAGGTTCTGAAATTTACTCTTTTCCTTATCTTTAAACTTAAAGATGTTTGTGTTGTGTTTACATGAGATGAACATTGGTGTTTTCTTGTATTTTTTCCATATGTTACAGCCTTTAACAAACATTTGCTGGAAGTAACACATGATTTTGCAAAAGGCAGTGTTCTATTCCTTGGTTTCTGAGCTTACTTCAAACTTCATTTGGGGTGAAGTTTTAAGGAGGAGAGCACAGAGAACTAGGCAAATCACATGTGGCCTGTCAATGATTGTTACTAGGTGAGGAATGGGAAAGAACATTACTTCTAACATTAAAGTTGTTTAAAAACTTTTAAAAAATTGGGTATGGTTCTTTCAGTTGAATGTGGATGTGTTAGATCAGGCATGTCAAACGGCCCGCAACAGAAATCTGTGCGACCCACATGACAGACCCTAGTTAGCACTGAACTTGTACAAAATGATTACTATCCTTTGTGATTGAATCATTCTGCATCTTTGGCGTTACTCATTGACTTTTCTTACTTCTGCCTTTTGACAAAAGCGTGTTTTTCCAAAGCATTATGGTACCGGAAACTTCATCTGCTAGTATAGCCACAAGCCTTGACCAAAGTTAATGAGCCGCAATGTCACAACTGAAGTGTTAGGCTGCAGCAGCAGACAGCAGGGGCAGCCTTAAGCATGTACAAACTGTACAAATATATACCGAATACAAAACAGAAAGAGAAAATAACGACATAGCTGACAGCAATGTGGCCGAAAAACATTGTGTTTCTTGTTAATTAGTATGCTGTATTTACTAATGTTGCTAGAGTCGGAGCAGTAAGCTATATGTAGTATTATAACGTTCTGCCGTAATGAGAATATCATGTGCCGCCACTTGGTTTTCAAGTTACGGACACGTGCATATAGAAGCATGTCATGAGCACGAGGCAGCTATGCAGTGTCTGCAATGGATGTGGCCATCTGCCATGCATAAGATACCATATTGACATTGGCGGGCGAAAGGGCCACCGATTCTTTCTCTGCTCAGGGCCGCCACGAGCCTAGAGTCGCCCCTGCTAGGCAACACTACTGGCTGGGCTGCTGAGACTGGCCACTGGGCAGAACTAACCATCATAAGTAGTAATAACCCGCATATTTTCACATTTTAATGCTCTTGTTTTATGTAATTTTGCGCTAGTATTATAACGAACAGTTAGTACAGACTATAGCTGAAGATCTTAAGTGGACGCAAGAAGTTGACGAGTAGTTTAACATTTTTGTGATTTGGAGTTTGTAAAATTAGTGTAGGTCAGGTGGCTTTTTGCATGTCGGCTTTTTTACAATATAAACTTTGAAGTAAACTTAGTAAAAGTAAAATTTGATTTTTTGAGGATTTGTTTTCCAAATTAAATTACTGAGCAATGAATTCAGTGAGCTTTTTCGTGATTTCAGTTCACACGAACAGGACTTTGCGCTGTTCTCTTACAACGTTGAGAATGCGCCGGAGAATATCCAAATGGAATTGATTGACCTACAGTCAGATTCTATCCTGAAGGCAAAATACAACGAAGTTGGTGTGCCAGGCTTGTATGCTTACCTGCCACCCTCGTATGTGCAGATCCATAAGTAGGCATCGAGAGTACTGTCTATGTTCGGAAGCACTTATCTTTATGAGCAATTGTTTTTGATAATGAAGGCTACCAAAACCCCACATCCCTCATAAAAGTTGCAGCTGCACAAGATTTCAAGCCTGATATTGACGAACTGGTTACTAACAAGAGATGCCAAGTGTCGGGACAAAAGAAATAGATCTCAAACTAAGACTCCTATATAAGCAATGAATATAAATATAATATAAGGACTTAGCCAAGACTCTAATTGTACGCTGTTGTACGAAGAGCATATGGAAATAAAGTTTAAAGAAAAGCAATTTAAGTGTTACATTTTTTAAAGTTTTCAGTATTGGAAAGAAAAACGACAGTAACTTTGTATAATAGTATTTGTTACAGTGCGGCCCACCGACGCACGCATGGCAGTCGAAGCGGCCCACCAATGGTAGCGAGTTTGACATGCCGGTGTTAGATGGAAATTCACAATATGCTCCGATATGCTCACAGAGGAAAAGATATGCTTATTAAACAACAAAAAACAAAATTCTTAATTTTACTGACAGGATTAAACATTTCAATACTTTCACACTAGTCTAATCAAACTCAGGGGCATGGGGTTGGAGCCTTGTCCACCAATATCAGGCACAAGGCAGAGGACAATCCTGGAAAGGGCACCAGATCATCACAGAGCATGCACCCTCACACACACTCAGAGAGTCAAATTGGAATTGCCAGTCATTTTAATTCAGGTCTGTAGAATGTGGGAGGAACCGCACCTGCAGGGAAAATGAACAAACTTCCCACAGAACTGGTGGATGCAGGATTTAAACCTAGAACCCTGGTTTTGGGATGCTACCAAACTAATCTTAAAAATAGAGAGATTGATGCATGCTGCAAAATCTCAGCATGTACAAATTTTACATGTACAATAGTCCAAGTGAGGCTTTCATTTTACCATCCAAATCTTTCTGTAGAACACCATGGGGAAAATCGCTAGTCTAGTATAATACATAACATTTTTCACTGTACCTTAAAAAAATACAAACATGAAAATACAGCATAAACCTATTAATGTGTTTGTTTGCACGCAAACTTAATGTTTCTTAAAATTAAACTATGTAAGATAACACGACCCAGAACTGAATGCATGACCCTGGCCAGGAACGCTTTTTAATTTATAAACTATAAATTAAAAATACAAAAACACAATGCTGACTATGGTGCATGCCTTGGCTTGGCTCAGCTCACAGGTAATTTACATTAATAATAATTCTGGCATTAACCTTTGACTTTAAAAAGCACTAAGAAAGTCCAGAATTTTAATATTTTCCGCTGGTTAGTCATAGGGGTGTAGGAATATAGAACCTAAAGCCAGCTACAAGAAATAATGCACGACAAGAAACTATTACATTAATGAGAAACCAACACAGACACAGAGGAAATTCAAATTTTCTAAAGGAAATGACTGGCTTGGACTTCAAAAATGGTCTTTTTAAAGCTGTACGGAAGCTACAGTAAGGACCAGACTTTTCTAAACTTGTTTATACTAAAGTAATAATGAAGTGCACCGAACATTACAGTATGCAATTTCTAGTATTAGTAGCATTGTTATGTGCCTAGAGTGCAGTAAAATTCCTTTCCATTCACTTTCTGGCAGCATGATCTCCTATCTCTCTGTACTCCATACTCCCATTTCCAGGCCACAGGTTTAATTATACACCCAAGTCCTGAAACCTTGTTGGAAAAACATGATTATATCATAGTTTGAAGACTTCTCTTTAATTTCATTTCCTATCATTTATTGAAGCCCATATACAGCAAGAAATAGAATGCATATGCCAACACTAGGAATACATCTTGCCTGAAGAAAGAGATAGAGTTGCGACAAAAGCTACCATATTGTAATCTTTTTAGTTAGCCAATAAAAAGTGTCACTTTGCTTGACTTCACACTACATTCATAATGGCTAACACGGTACAACACCCTAGTACTAAATGGAAAGAAAGACGTTGTCAAACCAGGCAACTCCTTTGAGAAATGGTGGCTATTAAGAGTCTCAATCTTTCCCCTACACAATTTTCAATTTCTAGGCAACTAGCTATTATCATTCAACTCTTGTATGCTACAATGCTAAGAAAACTCGACATAAATCTTAAAACCTCAAAGGAAAAACACTGCTGATCAATGGGTGCACTACCATTTTAAAAAAGATATTTTACTCCACTGTTTCTCTCTGCACCTAGCTGAAGCAACTTTAAAATAAACACATCAAATAAATCTTTATGACTGCATCTATATAAATAGCACACACCCCAAGATAAAAAGTCTTTCTGTAAATATACAATAAGACAAGTCTGATTCTTCATTGCACACATTTCTTTTTAAGATCTAATAGGTTGTTGCCTTGAGGCCTTCATCTTCTGGAAATTTTAACCCCATTTTTAACTCCATCAGCAGAGTGAGAATTGGCCTCAATTTTGTTGTAAAAGCTGCTGCTAGCACACAGCAAATATGATATACTACTACACATACTAGTGGAAAGCTTCAGAAAATTATCTATTCTAAATATTTAAAATAAATGTCTATTATCATATAGGAGTGTCTATGCATCATGTCATTTTGCACTCAATTGCAGGCAGTGTAAAACCGAGAACATCATGCATACCTCTACCATGAATGTGGGAATGCCAAAGGCTCATATCAACATTTAGTTTGCTACATGATTTTACTACATAAAAGTAAAGGCTGAGCAAGCCAAAACGAACAAAGCTTTGTCAATATTTTATATCCATAAACGCTGTAAACATAGCGCATGCCAGAATCCAAAAAAAACACAGTCATAATTCTTAAATCAATAGAAGGCTGTGTTACAAGACATTAACAATAAGTATCAAATGTATAATTTTCAGGAGAATAAATAATTTTATTCATTTATTAAAATGAATATCCAGTGAAAACACAGAAAAACCAAACAACGACATTATTCTTTTTATAGTCTCTTATTTCTCTCAGATATGAATACAACCCAACTCTATAAGAAGCCAGACATTTTTTAAAATAAGTACATAACTTGTATGGAGTGCAGTGTATTTCTCACTTGTTCAGCCAACATGGAGCATGTTGACACTACCCAGAACCATGGTAACTTACCATTTGTTAAATGGTGCGACTCAAACCACCTACAACTGAACACCAGCAAAACCAAGGAGCTGGTGGTGGATTTTAGGAGGCCCAGGCCCATCATGGACCCTATGATCATCAGAGGTGACTGTGCAGATGGTGCAGACCTATAAATACATGGGAGTCCATCTGGATGATAAATTGGACTGGACTGCCAATACTGATGCTCTGTGTAAGAAAAGGACAGAGCCGACTATACTTCCTTAGAAGGCCGGCATCCTTCAACATCTGCAATAAGATGCTGCAGATGTTCAATCAGACGGTTATGGCGAGCGCCCTCTTCTATGCGGTGGTGTGCTGGGGAGGCAGCATAAAGAAGAGGGATGCCTCACGCCTGGACAAACTGGTGAGGAAGGCAGGCTCTATTGTAGGCACGGAACTGGACAGTTTGATATCCATAGCAGAGAGACGGGCACTGAGCAGGCTCCTGTCAGTAATGGAGAATCCACTGCATCCACTGAACAGTATCATCTCCAGACAGAGGAGCAGTTTTGGAGACAAACTGAGGAGGTCGTTCCTCACCACACTATGTGACTCTTCAAATTCACCTGAGGGGGGTAAACTTTATTATACAAAATTATTGTCTGTCTGTTATAACTTCATTGTTATCACTCTTTAATTTAATATTGTTCTTTATCAATATGCTGCTAGAGTATGTGAATTTTCCCTTGGGATTAATAAAGTATCTAATCTATCTATCAGATGTATTGCTCACTGCCATTTCCAAACCACTATTTCAGTTATGCTTGCATATTGCTAGTACTACTATAATACTGTAAACAAAATTCAACTTAAGATTAACACATTAATTTTGAAGAAGAATGTACATTACACTAGTATTGCAGAGCAAATACACTTTAGGAATATCTTGCCTAGGATCTACAATCATACCTTCAAGGTATGTATGTAGGATTTTAGCAGCAAATTATGGCAACAAATAGCTCTGGATGATAAATCTCATTGTATACACACTAAAAGTATGCTTTATGTGCACTAGAAAGCGAAATCAGATAAAATGGAATTACAAAGCCTCCCTAGAAAAGTTTACTCGGGTGGTCCTGGAGAGGAGGGTCCATCAGATAGTTGAACCTCGGATTCAGTTGGACTCCGCCAGAGCTGCCCTTTGTCACCGATTCTGTTCATAACTTTTATGGACAGAATTTCTAGACGCAGCCAGGGCGTTGAGGGGGGCTGGTTTGGTGTGCTCAGGATAGGGTCACTGCTTTTTGCAGATGATTTTGTCCTTTTTGCTTCATCAGGCCGTGATCTTCAGCTCTCTCTGGATCGGTTCGCAGCCGAGTGTGAAGCGGCTGGGATGGGAATCAGGACCTCCAAATCCAAGACCATGGTCCTCCGCTGGAAAAGGGAGGAGTGCCCTCTCAGGGTTGGGAGTGAGATCCTGCCCCAAGTGGAGGAGTTCAAGTATCTCAGGGTCTTGTTCACGAGTTCTTCTTTGCGAGGAAAGAATGGAGCGCGAGATTGACAGGTGGATCGGTACGCTGTCTGCAGTGATGCGGGCTCTACATCGGTCTGTAGTGGTGAAAAAGGAGCTGAGCTGTAAGGCAATGGTCTCAATTTACCAGTTGATCTATGTTCCTACCCTCACCTATGGTCATGAGCTATGGGTAGTGACCGAAAGAACGAGATCGCGAATGCAAGCGGCTGAAATGAGTTTCCCCCACAGGTGTCTAGGCTTTCCCCTAAAGATAGGGTGAGAAGTTCAGTCATCCGGGAGGGGCTCAGAGTAAAGCTGCTGCTCCTCCACATTAAGAGGAGTCAGATGAGGTGGCTCGGGCCTCCTGGACGCCTCCCTGGTGAGGTGTTCCAGGCACGTCTAACCGGGAGGAGGCCCCAGGGAAGATCCAGGACATGCTGGAGGGACTGTGTCTCTCGGCAGGCCTGAGAACGCCTCGGGATTCCCTCGGAACATCTAGAAGTGCTGGCCAGGAAGAGGGAAGTCTGGGTATCACTGCTGAAGCTGCTGCCCCCGCAACCCGATCTCAGATAAGCAGAAGAAGATGGATGGATGGATAAAAAAAGATTCTACTGAGGCTTTTTTTTTTTAAATGAAATTAAACTAACCTATATTAATAAAAATGAAAGCAATTCTTGCTGTACAGATATGTTTACATTTATATATTTTTTTAATAAATAGCTCTATCGT
Source organism: Polypterus senegalus (assembly GCF_016835505.1). Taxonomy (NCBI): domain Eukaryota; kingdom Metazoa; phylum Chordata; class Cladistia; order Polypteriformes; family Polypteridae; genus Polypterus; species Polypterus senegalus. The sequence goes on from NC_053164.1 coordinate 76,964,143, forward strand.
CTGGTGTGGTAATACTACACAGTTAAGGGCCATTATTATTAAATTAATAAAAAACACACAAAACTTGAGTTATCACTTAGAGTTAAGCTATAGGTTTCTGGTGAGAAATAGGTTATCAGCCAATTTCTGATTTTAGTGCAGGACACAAATTCACTATTTTTTTTTTTGCAAGACCTTATAAAATTATAATAAATTATTATTATGCTTTAACCCCCAATTTTTAATTTTATAAAACATCACTATACCAAAATGTGAATTAAGGTGCAATCACATTACCCAGTATGCTATAAATCTTTAGATTTCACATATGACATACTACTATTTAGACAAAGCATGAAGGGCTTTATAGCCCTTCACTTGCTGGACTATGACATGGCTATGAAAATGCCTGCACAAAAATTAAAGTGATGAAAAATTTGCTAGCTGGTTCTACGTATGTGCATGCTGTCTAAAACAGTGTCTTGCATTGCCGATTTAATTTTTTTAATCACAGAATAAAAGTTTAGTGCTGTAGATGGGAGTGGGTAGTTAGTGAGTAGTTAGTAAGATTCAGGATTAAAATGTGTAAAAAATAATTCTGCTGTCATATAACATGAGTCTTATGCCATTAACTTACAATTAGCTGCTTTAGGATATTTTAGGCACCACATACAAACAAAACAGTGAATTGGGTTATCTGTAATCTGTATTTACATGTTTTAGGCAAACACTTTCATTAATGAAACCTACAAAAAAAAAAAATGAATTGAATTCAAATAAATTTAAAAACCGAATGAAGAGCAAAAGCTAAAATAAAATTAAAGCCACACAATCGAAAACTGTATTAAAATTAAAATGGGTCTAAACAACTTTTTTTTTCTTCTTTTAAACAAACTAGTTTCTGGTGGTCCATAGTAATTTTCTGTACTTAATATCAAAATAAAACTCATTTTAATATTAACTTTGCATTTATGCCAATATTAAATCAACATTGAACAATTTTTAAAACTCTGATGTACAGTATTAAATTATAAAAGGAGGTTATGGTGGTGAAGTTGCCCATAGTTTTCTTCTAACTTCCAGTCATGAACAGGCAGTATTCTCTGTAAGCCTCACTAATGAATACATTTTCAAACTCTGTAGGCACAAACTAAACATGCCACTTTCATACTTTTTCCTCCAAATACATTCTGTAATACAAACAAAGTACATGTTACATATGAATAACTACTATTACATAATAGTAATTAGTGGTCAATACCATCTCTCAACCTACAGAATGTAAGGTTTATAATGTTATGGTCAAGGTTTAAAAGGTCACTGTTGTCAACATGCACAAAGTAAAGTGAAATTCTTACTTGCTTCAGTTAATCAAAATGCAACATTTATTGAACTCTGAATGTCTAACATTGTATGTGAATTATGTGCCTTCAAATGACATTTCTTGTACAAGAAGAAAAGACAGTAAGTAAGTAATAAGTATCTACTAGCAGCTAAGCTACAATAATTAATAATTTTGTCAGATACCAAGAGCTAGGTGAAACTATGGAGTAAAATGTTTTATATAGAGTCATATACTGTAGCTGTGTACAATATCATTCACATAAATGCACCACATCTTATTTGCATATACATTAGGTAATTCTTGGTCAACAGCATGCAAAGGGCAGAACTACTTTTAAAATGGCACATTAATATATCAAAACATAGTTAATATGCATGGCAGCATTTTTCCAAGACCTTCAATAAATATCCAGGACATAAATAGACCCTCAGGCTGCAAACAGTACATGGAAAAACACTGCATATGCCAAGGTTTTGGTTAACCATTACTAGATGATTTTCAAATTAAGTTTTAAATAAAAATTTCAAAGTAGTAGTTTTTGTAATTCTAGGTTGTATAAGGACGTTAGAGGGCAGCCCTCCTGGGTGGCTGTGGCACCATGGATTCCTGCAGGGTATGCTGGGAGTTGGAACAGCTCGCCAAGGTAAGCTACAGAGTCCTATTTTGAGCTTTAACCACACCCGAGTGTGATTCCAGGTCTGATTAATAAGTCATCTGGAACACTCCCAGGACCATCTTAAAAGGAGTCTCCTCACTCCATTCAGGAGCAAGAGTAGAGTGAAGAGGACAAAACTTGCTAGAGGAGTAGAGGCAAGAAAAATGAAGAAAGAGAGAGAAGAGTTGTGTTTTGGGCTGGGTGCTTTGGACTGAATTGTTTTGAGAAGCGAGGGAAAAGCACTTCCCCAAAAAAATAAAAATGTGTGCTGTGCTATCTCTTCCCGTCTGTGTCAAGGTAGGGTGGCTATATGCGCCCCGGTGATCCACAACAGTTATGTAGGTATTTCAGTGTCGCTGCACCATACCCGCTTATCTCAGAACTAAATATATTACAAACTGATAAAACATACTAGTATAGAGTTAGGTTTTTATTATACTTTAACATTTTTCCAAAGTATACACAGTCATATGAAAAAAAGTTTGGGAACCTCTCAATTCTTTGGATTTTGGTTTATCATTGGCTGTGCTTTCAAAGTAGCAACTTCCTTTCAATACATGACATGCCTTATGGAAACAGTAATATTTCAGCAGTGACATTAAGTTTAATTTGATTAACAGAAACATGCAATATGCATCATAAAATTAGACAGGTGCATAAATTTGGGCACCCCAACAGAAATATTACATCAATACTTAGTTGAGCCTCCTTTTGCAAATATAACAGCCTTTAGATGCCTCCTATAGCCTTTGATGAGTATCTGGATTCTGGATGGAGGATTTTTTGACCATTCTTCCATACAAAATCTCTCCAGTTCAGTTAAATCTGATGGCTGCCGAGCATGGACAGCCTGCTTCAAATCATTCCATAGATTTGAGACGATATTCAAGTCAGGGGACTGACAGCCATTCCAGAACATTGTACTTCTCCCTCTGCATGCATGCCTTTGTAGATTTCGAACTGTGTTTTGGGTCATTGTCTTGCTGGAATATCCAACCCCTGAGTAACTTCAACTTTGTGACTAATGCTTGAACATTATCCTGAAGAATTTATTGATATTGGGTTGAATTCATCCGACCCTCGACTTAAACAAGGGCCCGAGTCCCTGAACTAGCCACACAGCATGATTGAACCTCCACCAAATTTGACAGTAGGTAGCAGGTGTTTCTTGGAATGCGGTGTTCTTCTTTCGCCATGCAAAGTGCTTTTTGTTATGACCAAATAACTCAATTTTTGTCTCATCAGTCCAAACCACTTTGTTCCAAAATGAAACTGGCTTGTCTAAATGAGGATTTGCATACAAGAAGTGACTCTGTGGCACGAGTGCAGAAAGGGCTTCTTTCTCATCACCCTACCATACAGATGTTTTGTGCAAACTGCGCTGAATTGTAGGACTATGTACAGATACACTATCTGCAGCAAGATGTTCTTGAAGGTCTTTGGGTTATCTGTAATCATTCTCACAATCCTGGGCATATGCTGCTCCTTTACTTTTTTTGGCCTGCAAGAACAGAGTTTAACAGCAACTGTGCCTGTGGCTTTCCATTTCCTGATTACATTCCTTACAGTTGAAACTGACAGTTTAAACTTCTGAGCTTTTTGTAGCCTTCCCCAAAACCATGATACTGAACAATTTTTGTTTTCAGACCTTTTAAGAGTTGCTTTGAGGATCCCATGCTGTCACTCTTCAGAGGAGAGTCAAAAGGGAAGCACAACTTGCAATTGACCACCTTAAATACCTTTTCTCATGATTAGACACACCTGTCTATGAAGTTCAAGGCTTAACAAGCTAATCCAACCAATGTGGTGTTGCAAGTAATCAGTATTGAGCAGTTACATGCATTCAGATCAGCAAAATTACATACCCACATTTTTGCACAGCCTGTTTTTCACATGTGATTTAATTTCATACAACTAAATACTGCTTCACTAAAAATCTTTGTTCGGAAAACACTCCGTACTCAGATGTTCCTAGGAAATATGAAAGACATACCACTGTTATCTTTTTTTGTTGAAAGCAGAGTAAATTATATAGGCGGAGTAGGGTTCCCAAATTTTTTCGTACGACTGTAGTAATATTTTTAAACATGGTAATTATAGTAATAAAACATACATATGGGCAAACATTTACATTTCAAAATGAAGTTAAAAATCTTGCAACTTTAATTTAAAATGTCTACTGTGTGAGACATTTAGTTATTTAAATTATACATTGAAAATTATGGAACAGTATCACTAAGGGAGGGATATCGCCTTATTAAATTATATCTATATAGTTTTGGGTTACTTAAAAAGCTGCAATTACAAAAGAACTTATTCCAACTGCTGGATAGACTCTGGAAGATTTTATTTAACAATGACACCCCCTTTCCAATGGATGTCAGTGGATTAATGCAAGATGGAGAAGACCATCTATTAACATCTTGTTGGAATCTTTCAAATTACAAAGAAATTTCATTTCATTGTGCAACTGTTACTTTTCAGTTTTTCTGCTGTTCTTGGACAACTAGAGAATACGGATTCAATGTTTTGGGGAGGTCAGTGCCTTAAAATTGTACTACAGCCTTTTCCGGACAGGATTTTTCCCCAATTACCTTGCCCTAGTTTTGTAAGACATTGGACTGACCATTCCTTAGAGCAGGGGTGGGCACAGTCATTCCTGAAGGGCCGCAGTGGCTGCAGGTTTTTGTTCCAACCCACTTGCTTAAGAAGCACTTATTGCTCTAGAAACACTCCTGCTTCATTTTAGTTATATCCCCCATTAAGATTGCTTATTGCTTATTTAAGTCTTAAACAGCTGTATTCTCGGTTTTTAATTGCTCCTTATTAACAATAAGATTCAAATGACAAAAGAAACCAGCAGTAATCCATTTTGTTTGTTACCCTTTACACCTGTGTGTATTTATCGTGCACTATTTGGTTTAATTAAATACTTGGAAGGAAAGAGAAGAGAAAATAGTGAAGGATTGAGAATTATCCATCCGTTTTACACTTCAAAGTATTTGGATGATATACTTAGAATGGAAAAAAAAAAATCTAGGATATGAGAATGACTTGACATAGAGTTAAAGCACCAACAAGCCATGAAATGTAATTATTGACAAGGATTGTTTTCTAATTAAGCAACTGGGTTGGAACAAAAACCCGTGGCCACTGTGGCCCTCCAGGAATGACTTTGCCCACCCCTGCCTTAGAGTTAACAGGCAAAGGTGTATTTGTTTCAAACTTAAGGAAGCCAACTGCAAACATAGATTTAGAAGTTACTTATTTGAAATAAATCCTAACATGCTTATTTAAACCTTTATAAAGTAAGAGAAACTTTACAAAACTAATTCTTAATCCGATTGCACCAACTGCACAATTTCTTCCACTTAACACTATAGATTGAAGGGGGGGGGTTGGGCTTTGGGGAGTAGCTATTCTAGATAATAGCTTTTTCATACATTGTTCCAATTGACAGAAAAATCTATGCTCTGAGGTCCAAATCTATAAATGACAAAAACCTGCATCAGTGTATGCCTTTGCCGCAGACTACAACACTTCAATCCATATTAAATATAACATGAGACTCAAATTTGATACAACTACATTAAAAACACTTAATTTTCCAAAGCTTTTGAAGCGTTTTTTTTTATTATTTTAGATCTCTTCCAGTAACATTCCAGTTTATCACCTCCTCATCCCAACAAGTCCACATCTAAACACACTTTCTGCCTATTCAAGATTTAGTCTTTCTATTAAAAAAAAAAAAAAAGTAACACCAAATGGAAGGTAGCATGTGTACAGTCTTGTTTATTGTCAACCACTGCCAGTAAGCTACTACTCACTTAGTGAGGTTTTAACTGAAATTACTACTGGGAAAGTGGAGAGAATTAACTTAATATCTCTATTTACATTTAGACAACAAAAACTGTTTCTGCCAATAACAGCATGCTCTTGTTAAAAAATAGGATATCCTAAAACAACAACTATGTCTAACTAGAGTTCAAAATAGCTGATTAATAATCAGATCAAAACAATAATCCATATACATAAATCCCAGTCATTAATGTACTACAAAACAAACATTTTATGCTGTGGAGAGTTTAATCTCCAACCATAACCAACAATTGTACTAAAAAAAAATTTACATTTTCAAAAATTCAATAGTATTTCATTCTCACGGCACAACACTGTTAAGTTTTTACCAATAAATTTACTATAACTTATCAGTATACGAACAATAATCCACAATAAAAACTTACCTTGACCCCACGGATACGAAACTCTGCCAATGCACGGTTCATTTTGGTAGCAGCAGTCTGGTGGTCCTTGCCATGTGCAATCACTTTAACCAGTAATGAATCATAGTGAGGGGAGATAATGGCTCCCTGAAAGGCAGAGGCACTGTCCAAACGGATACCCATTCCTTCTCCACTGCGGAACACCTGGTAAAGACGATGATAAATGTCAAAATTAACAAGCAGAATCCATTAAAGATCTCAATGTTGCAAAAAAAAAAAAACACATATCCACTAGATTTTGAATTTTAAATGTTTTTAAAAGTGTTCACATATTAAAAAGAAAAAAAAGACACTGGTTTTATATTTATTTATTTTTTTTTAAGAACATTGTTCATATACAAAGTTCTTGAAACTGATTTTTGTATTACAGTGTTGAGTAGAGACAAACATTTGATAGATACTGATAGAACCATGTTTCTTAAAAACACCAAACCAGCCAATAAAAACGGTTTCTGGAAAAGATTTTATATCATTATTTCAACCATTATCTGTTCACTGTCAAGATATTCAAAATTTCATTTTTGTAGTCAGCAAATGTTTTAATCTTTTGCACAAACAAGGCAGTGGCTGCTGTACAGAAGCCAGAGAAACATGACCCATCTTTAAATAGTTTATAGTAACAGTGATTGGATAAAATGTTCATGCACTGTTTGTAAGGAGTTGCAATAGATCCCATATACTTGTAATGGAAAATGACAACAGGTGGGCTACAAAAGAAAATTCAGCTAAAGATTTGGAAACTGCTACACAAGAAGTTCTTTCACAATGGTCATAACATACAGTATTTGTGGAATTGATAATATTCCATTTTAAACCAGTAGAGTATCCTGTTCTTATAGTTTTTACTGCATCTTCAGTTACTGGATGCAGCCTGACTATATGGAGTAAGAACAACGGCTGGGATCCTATTTCAAATGGTAGCCGGTCATTGGAGCTGAATGTGCTCCTCTCAACTGCTACTTTTGATGGAGTGTAAAGTAACTAAAATGAAGACTGGCAGCACTTGGGGAGACAAAGTTGTTTACAAGAATGTCTGACCCTAAGGAAGTGTCTCTTTGAACCATCCTATATAATGGTCTATTTAGCTTAGCTAGCAACACATATTTTGTTATATCAATAGTAAAGGGAATTTAAGCTGTAGTAGGCATAATAATGAAAAATGTAAGTTATCCATCCATCCATCCATCCATCATCCAACTCACTGCATCCTAACTAAAGGGTCACAGGGGTCTGCTGGAGCCAATCCCAGCCAACACAGGGCGCAGCCCACCGTAGTACACACACACTAGGGCCAATTTAGAATCAGCAATCCACCTAGCCTGCATGTCTTTGGACTGTGGGAGGAAACCGGACGTGCTTTAAGATGACTTGCTATTATCAAATTGGTTTTTGAACACCTTGCATCTTTGTAGAATTATTTACAATAATTCAATGAGCACATTTAAAACTCGAGTTGTCTGTTACTTCTCAAAATTCACATAGAAAATAATGAAATGTATGTTTGATAATTACATTTTAATGTGTAAGGAGGAAGGAATAATTCAAATCATTTTCAATTGTAGACACTATTGTACTGTCAAAACTCATGGAATAATCATTACTCAAAAGAAAATGTAAAATTTACCATTTGTAACCCTAGATTTACTGTAATGACTGAGGAGTTAGGTTGTGAATAAAAATCTCCTAGACTAATGGTGGGGAGGGATGGTGATGGAGCAGAAAAGCATATTTAACTGAACTTGCAGTTGACCAAATGTGGCCAAAAATATCCACTTCTAAACCAATTTTTTTTCTCTAGGCGTTGATGCAACTATATCGTAAAAGAACAAATACAGTATTTTCTACACATTTCACAGAAAAGACTGTATAAAAATTGTGATGGATGGCCAGGGCCCTTTCCTGACTGGGATGCCTCTATAACAGATGGACAGAGCGAGATATGGAAAAAGAAAAAGGGGGAAGAAAAAAAAAAAAGGGCAGGCTGTAAGCTTTATAACCGAGTTTATTGTGCTGTTCCCAGGGAGGGAAACAACAAGGAAGCTTTACCCATAGCTAAATAAAAGCCTGTACTGTGGTAGAACTTGTGTCTGCATCGGTCTTTGTTGGGTTTGAGGAGCTGGCGTGCCCCCTGCAGGTGACAAGATAAACATATACTGTAATGCAAAAATCCTTTCCAAATTAGTAGGTTACTTTGTGAACCACAACATGCACGCAGATGTTGGTATAAAATGTAAGGAAACTCAACAACCCCCCCAAAACAAATGCCAAAGAAATGTCATTAGAATGAGATAACCCTCCAAAAAGTCTTTTGCACTTTAAGTTGAGGAGTGTGTATGTTGCCAGTATGATTCAAAACTTGCTGCCAAAAGCTCAGATTGACAAATTTTTAACCAATGTAAAACTAGATTTTAGGTTTAGAGCTAGGGATTACCAATTGAAAGCAGAACATAAAAACAATTGTTTAACTACTGCTTTTCATAGCTTAAGGCAATCATTATAGCATGGAATACTTGCAGTTCTGGGGTCACCTTCCTGATTTATGACAAGCCAACCGACATCTCAATTTTGCCACTTAAAATTTACATCCTGCAGTTGTCTTGCTAATCTGAACTCTGATACAAACTACACACACACACTCTCCATTCGCAAGAGATTCTGTATACTGCTGTGATACGCTTCTCTTCTGCTTACTCAGGTATAAAATACAGCAATAAACCAACAGCCTTTGAGGAACATATTTGGTGCATAAATTTAAGTTGGTACTTAAAGCATTTGTGTATGTTGCCTCATGCATACTAGAGGCAATTCACTGAGCATTCTTTCCATACTGTTTAGACATAATTAATCCAAATTTATGACAACCTGCAATTGTGTATTTTACATTAATCACTTGTACAAGAAATTAAAACACACTGCTGTCTTGATTTTATTTTAAAAACGTAAATGTTTGAGAGTTTCTCAGATAACACAATTTGCATTCTTGAATAAGGAAAAAAAAAAGTTAAATTAAAAGTACAATTTTCTTTTGCACAGAGGAAGAAAACACAAAGATATATTTGCTGTGCAATCTATTAGCTTGTAAAATGTGTATTCATTTTGGCACAAACAACACTGGTCAAAAAAAATAACTCATGCAATAAGGAGGCTTTTTGAAATTGATTAAGGAAGAATAAGAATGATAAAAAGCCTGCTGAAACCCATTTTCTTTGGTAGGTGACATTTAGAAAATTACCCAATACTGATACTTAGCCCAATACTCTGCATATTTGTAAAGCAAATTGATGTTGATTGTAAAAAAAAAAAAATTTAACACCATATACACACAAACAGTTTTGACAATGCCTAACACAGTAAGAAATTTTAAAGGTTCATAGCACTTGGCTGCTTTACAGCTGATATAGACAAGATTATTCTTTTTCATTATTCATTTTAAGAATTAAGGTACCAAAAAAAAACCACATGTTCAGCTAATAAATGCACAGATGCTTTACAACAATTAAAATCAGTTGGTAGCTGTTCAAATTACCATAATCACACAAAATACTGTTAATTGAAAGCAATTTTAATAATTGAGGAAAAAAAAAAAAAATCACCATATCCACTCTATACCTGCATAGTTGCCTGAAGTTGCTCTTTCTTGATTTTTAAACAGTTTTAAACAAGTTGACACTGGAGGTCTGTTTTGTTTTTAACCATGGCAGCACAATATTGTACTTTTATTTCTGAGTGAACAAGCATTGTTTAAATATACAGCAAAGAAATAGTCAACATGATTAGAAACAAATGACATCATTCACTCACAGAAATATCTTTGTACATTAAGTTTTATTATACTGTAAGCAACTTTTGAACATCACACACTTTTATTCACAATTAAACTAAATTATATACTGTACATCTTTAAAAGATTAAAAAATTAGAATATAGCATTAATTGCACCAAAATAAGACAGTGGTCACTCCATGTGATCCATTTTTTGATTTGTTTTTTTTTTCTCTTAAATAACGCATAATAATACAAAAGATATTAGCTTGTTATGTGTGCTTAAATGTCTACAAGTCAATTTACTGGGCCCGTTTTCTTTAAACGTGTTGTTTATTTGGCAGGCACCTTTCTTCAGGGTGACATATCGTCTATCATAATTGTTGATATTTATAAATATGAAACTGCACGTCAATCTTTAATGCCTCCTCCACTCAAGCCCACAATAAGAATTAGCATGTTGTTGCTTAAAAGATCAATGCCGCAGGGTTGAAGGGAGCAACAGTAATAGATGCAAGGTAAGAGCAAACTTGAACAAAATGGTACGAATTACGAAGCCCACCATTGCATAATTCCATATCAGGATAATTCACAACACACATTGTTCTAATGCAAATTTCTAGTATATAGGATGAAACCAAAGAATCTACAATTTAAAGACTGCTAAGGCAAACCCATTAAAGAAAAACCCACACTGTATTTGAACACCATTATGGAAGGTATCAGCTCCTATAAAAGAAAGGCCTGAAAGCTTATATGTAGAAGAGGATAGATTTATTCTAATATAAATATTTTTCCTTACATTCATTAACTTTCATTGGGCTCTTATTTGAGAATGGTTCAGAAATACAGCAGGTGTGCCCCGCAAGATTAAGTGTTCATTAAAGAGGACTAATTACCACAGTTCAGAAACAGTCATAAGAAACAAAAAAAAACAAACCAGACTATTTTCATTAGCAGTTAAGAATAACTTGATTTGTTATTCACACATTAAAGCCCATTGTGTCAACCACATTAACCACAGGTAATTTAGCATTTTAGTATTTAAAAAGACATTCTACTGTGATTTTTCGTACTTGACTTGGGGGCATGGGGAAACATCGGGGGTATTTCAGATCAGTTTTCTCCAGTTTTTAATCAAACCAGCAGTGGGATCAGCTGAACCCAGAAATAACCTACATAAGATGTTAAAAATATATTGGACCAGCCCTGTAGAACAGGAAAAATGTCAACGATTTACAGGATTTACTGTATTATTACACTAGAAATGCTTTACAAAAATATACTACTAAACTGCTATGGCGTGAGCATGCATTCATGTACATCACTGAAATGCTGTCAGGACACACTGATTACCCCAATGCTTACAGGAAGAAAATAAATGCATTCCACGCTGAAGGTGTTCATCTATGGTATTTCTCCATCGCTAGTATATGATAGGTGAACACAAATTACGGACGTTTTCATAATTTGCAAATGAACCGTGTGTGAAAGTATGCCCACAGGAGAAATTACATGAACTTTGTTGAACTCGCAGGATAAAAATTCAGAACTGACATTACAGAAAATGCTTAACTTGATTTTACAGCTTGTCTTTGTTTTAGCTCTTAGTATGGTTGAGGAGATTATTTTTATTCATCAAAAATCCTGATATGAAATCCATTCAAATACACTCTTAACATAAATACTTACTGAGTGCTTTTTTAAAGCAACCTAGAAGGCATAGCTCAGCATTCATAGGATGGATATTCCTAACAGAGATAGACCAAAAAATAACCTATTAAGAAGGTGTTTCTTCTGCATATATCTGAGAAAGAAACTAGCGTGAGTCCAACTGGAATATTTTATTGCACTTTAGGCTGTGTTTGTTACGGAATTAAATATTAAATAAATTCTCTCATACTGAATAAATTAACATGTGTGCATTGCTAACCTGCCCATCAGGTGAAGTTGTTACAAACAAACACTGCAGTTTGGAGAATATGCTCCAACATCAATATCCTAAAGCTTGGAGAATATGCTCCCCCATCAATATCCTAAAGCTTAGGGTCATTGTGATAAGCAAAGTATTTTTCACAATAATACAGTATACATTAAAAGTGAACAGTGAAAAACACAAATATTAAATTAAATGAGATAAGACATACTGTATGCTTGGTTTCCAAAAGAATAAGTAGCTGTTCCAGACACAGTGGTTCAACCAGTTATGTTCACAGCACCATCAATAGGAATCAACAAACTACATCCACACTACATTTTTTAAAAATTGTATTTTAAAATTAGCTATCTACACAAGCATTTTTATATTGTTTATGAAAGAATTTTCATCCATGCTAAAAATAACCAAAAACAAATAGGAGTTCAACCAAGCATATGCTATGGGATTTTTGCAAGCTTTTAAGCCGAATTTGTAGTCACTTTGGAATTTTTAGTTCAAGTATAATAATCTTTCACAATTTATTACACACAATATAGATATATCTATCTATATATAATATATACATACACACACACACACACACACACACACACATCTACAATAAAATGAATTGTTAAAGGAAAAAGGACTGGATGTAACTCAAGGGTTAACTAAATGCACCTTAAAGGTGAAAGCAAAAGTGGTTTGTGCCTCCTCTTAAAGAAGATACCAGCATATTTCCAAGGTTAGAATGAGGTAAATTTATAATGAACACCCCTCCGACAACCGAGAATAAACTGATGGGGAAAGCCCAAACACAAAGCTGTGCCAAGATCAATGCAACAATCCAAAAAACACCCCACTAAACATAAACCAGAAAAAAGTATAAAAGCATAATTGTTTAATCGATTGCTCCCTCCATGGATTGAGAAATCAGTGCATGCATGGAGCAAATAAAGAAATGTTCTGCATTCTCTTCTGGGATCTGTGACTGCCTTCATTAAAGTTTAACCCCGCGCCCCCAAGACAACACCAATTGATTTTATGAGTCAACCCAAATTTCAGTTTTATTCACTTTAATTTCACATGCAGTGACTGGTTGTGATGCTCAATTCCCTCTCACAAAAGGACTGTTGCATGATCAGAAGAAGTTCTATCAATTTCTGAAATTTCAGTCAGCTCTGTTGTAGCGTGAGCAGTCTCACAACCTAATTTTCTGACATCGTCATCAGATTTCCTAAATGGGTTTGCATTCTACATGTATAGTCTGAGCGCCCACGTCATAGCAAGTCAATTGGACCAAATGTGCTTGTGCAAAAAAATGCTTTGTGTCAGTACAAATCCCATACACTTGAAGGATGAGAGATTGCCACAGTACTTTCCCTATGGTAAGCTAATGGATGAAGTGAAAATAATGAGCCAGCGTGACCTGGAGTGGCAGATCTTTATTTTATTTATTTTTTTAATAGATGCTAACATTTATTATATGTTGCTCAGACAAGACCAATATGAACTGAATTTTCAGTACACTTCCCGGGACACTTATCAAAGCATCTTCTCTTTCTGAATTGTACCAGTAACCTAATCACTATAAAACATCTGCTTTCAACTGTTTGCCCCAGGCCGTGTTGATTATTTTTTCACTACAAAACAGATGTGTAAAAAGATCAGAAACTTTGTGACATGGGATATTACACAACTTTGGCTGGCTGGCTGGCTGGCAGACCCAAGTGGAATTTTAATAAATATGGCTTGTCTGAGGGACAAAGAAGGAAAGGGCAAAGGCAAGTCAGAAGAGGAGACTGAGACAAGTGTGACCATTTCATCTGAATGTCAGCAAAAGCATCTTACGAATAACATCGATCACTAAATCGAAAGCCATCTAAGGATAACATCCAATCCTCGACATTTTCTGTAAGCTTTTTATAAAGACTATATCCAGATTATCAATTTTATTTTCTATTATAGCTTGTTCTAATAGTTATTATTCATTAATAAATACCACTTTGCTTTTACATTTTCTGTACTTTTTTCTTGAATCTAGAGTGATTGAAATAATAAATTGAAACTTAAGACACCTTTGTGAAGAGTTTGCCGAGTTACTTGCTCAAAAATGTTAAAGGCTAGAGGTTACACCTCAAAAGAAAGACAACTGTGGTAAATGCAGGGTATATTGTTTGGCTGGTAAGTGACATATAACCAAAAGAGTTGTGGTTTTAATTGTGTCATGATGACACTTGCATGTTTGTCAGTGCTTGTGATTGTAGGTTCTTAAGCAAAGACTCCTATAGAATACTGTGTGATACATTTATGAATTACCATTGTGTAAATGTTATCTATGTAGGATTATGAAAGGGTTCCAAGTAGAATATTGTGGAATGAATACAATTATGCTTTCACCAGAGACTGTCTACAGGATCCCATGTGTACTTCTATCTGCATGCATATTAAACTTAAGGTGCGAGAGTAGAACAACATATTAATAGACTTGGCAAGTCTCTCAGAACCTACAATAATACACAGCTCTTTGGTAAACGGGCAGGCATCTTTGCTTGTCCAAGTTCCAGTTCAAGTATGGACAAAGGAGAGGAATCAAAAATCTAAGCATGACATGGGGATTCAAAGCAGTAAAAGGGAAAGTAGAGTGTAGAGAGAAAAAGTAAAGAGAATGATGAACTACATGCTGTCACCCCCATGAGAGAAGTTCCAGGATGTCACAAGTTAGAGGATGGCTTATGCATACCGTCACCCACTTTAGTATATTGTTCACGAACATCCAGTGAATTTAGAATAAACATGCATAAACAGAACATGCACTAACAGAATCAAATAGGCTTCAGAAAAGAATAGATGTTAATATCTACTGAATTCTTTGTATAGTGGAACCTCGGATCACGAACGTCTCAGTACATGTACAACTCAGTTTACAACCAAAAAGTTTGCCAAACTTTTGCCTCCGTTCACGACCACAGACTCTGTATACGAACAAGCCAGTTTCCCTTTCGGTTTGTGCGCGCCGATGATTTCTGCATGTGTTGCATTGTTCTTAGTCAGATGTGCATGCTTGCACGTGCATGCATGCTTTAGCTGTGAACTCTTTATGCTCTATTTCATTTCCCTTCCAGTTCATACGCGCCGATTACTGCATTTAAGCACGTGTTCAGCCTCTACCTGTGCATTGTTCTCAGACAGACATATGTGGATTTGGTGTGAACTCTTTGTACTTTACAGTATTTCGTGCGCTTTTGCAGTTAACCATGGCTTCTAAGCAAGTGAAGAGTGGTGAGATGAAAGGTTTGAAGAAAACCGAAATCGAAGTAAAGAAAGAAATTATCGAAAAGCATGAGCATGGCGTTCATGTTACTGATCTTGCTGCTGAGTACAAGTCAAAATCTACAATTTCGACTATTCTAAAGCAGAAAGAGGCCATTAAAACAAGTCATGTTGCAAAAGGAGTTAAACTGTTAACGAGGCAGAGGCCTCAACTGCTGGAAGAGGTGGAAAAAACTGTTGCTAGTGTGGCTGAACGAGAAGCAACTTGCAGGGGACAGTGTAAGCTAGGCAATGTTATGTGAGAAAGCCAGGAAGATTCGTGGCGATTTGCTGCAAAACTATCCTTCTACGAGTGTCGAAAGTGAGGAATTTAAAGCCAGTAGAGGATAGTTTGAAATGTTTTGCAAGAGAAGTGGCATTCATAGTGTGGTAAGGCATGGAGAGGCTGCTAGTTCAAACCCTGAAGCTGCAAAACAATGCAAATTTCACAAAATTAGTGGAGGACGAAGGCTACATCCCACAACAAATCAACTATGGAGGAGCAGACAACAGAGGTTCTCGCTGAACCCCTGCAGGAGCAGCTTAGTTTGCTCACCAAGGAGTAGTCCTCCGGGGAAGAAGAGGAAAGGGTGGATATAAAAAGTGATGCGATAAAAGCCTTCATGGAAAAATGGAACGATTGCCAGGATTTTTTTGAGAAGAACCGCCCTGACAAAGTGGTTACGAACAGAGTGATAAACATGATGAACGATAATGTTGTCTCACATTTCCGAAAAATTTTAATGCATAGGAAAAGGCAAGACACATTAAACCGCTATTTCGCGAAGTCTGATCCACCAGCTAAACAGCTAAAAACACCAGAAACCCAAGAAATCACAACAGAGAAAACACCTGAAGAGAGAACATTCCTCCCTCACGGAGCCGGAATCTCCCTTAAAACTGTAACCTCCTCTCCACCCAGTTTCAACTCACTTGCTTCATGCCAGAACTCGACTCATGCAAGGTCAGTTTTCTTGGGGGTTTATGGTTAGTTTTTCTATTACGGATTTTTCAAATGTTCATTGTTCGGTTTGTAGCGTGATTTGTTGCAATGTTTCTTTTCTTAGTGGTTTATTAAATTACGGATTTTTGAACTGTTCATTTTTTCCCTGTGCTTAAAAAAAAAAAAAGTGTTTTTAGCGAGCGGTTCTTCGTAAGGCTATAGCGCAATCTCTTGCAATGTTAGTTTTCTCTGTTGTTCAAGGTTTTCTCCGTGTTATTCAATGTTTTAATATTTAGTTTACTATTACGCTGTGCATTCTATGGTATATGTAACTATTTGTGCTTAAAAATCTTAAAAAAATATATATATATTTACATACAGTTAATTCGGTCTGGAACGGATTAATTGCATCTACATACAATCCTATGGGGGAAATTACTTCGGTTCACGACCAATTCGGTTTACGACCAGAGTCTTGGAACGAATTACGGTCATGAACCAAGGTCCCAATGTAAGTTTATTTTGTGAACGGCTCTGTGATTTTATCGTTGACAATACTCTTGAGCTTTAAGCTTATCACAATTTTTAACTAAGAACACAGCCATATGATAAAACAACCTTCAAGATCAGAAAGGCCATCAATGGATTCATTGTTATGAAGATGTCTATTTCAAACACTAATAAAATACAGCTTTTACACAGAAACATCTTTTCCTTCTAGTAGTATAGCATCAATGTTTAAACCAGGAGCATTAAAATGCCTCATTTCTTAGTGCTGGATAATGAAGAAAAAAAAAAAAAACTATTAAATTGATTTTTTTTACATACAAATTAAACACACAGTACAATATGTACTGAAATACCTTGTTGCTAGACCACCCCCCATTACTATACATGGTCACCATTCTTAATGCAGGATGTCAAAAATATCATTGCACAGTTTACTTCACATTTTTAGAGCTTCCCATTAGTGTAAACGAAAATCCCAATTGTTGCCATTGTACATTGATGGCAAGACAAATACTGTATGAATTTACTGCTGTAATTACTGAATGGAAAAAGTTCAGCTTGAAAGTTTAATGGAACAGAGGTATATGCCTAAAAATGAAGAGCTAAATCTCTAGGACTACAGAAAAAGTACCAGGGAAATTGAATCAGTTTACAATTACTCTAGGCTCACGCAATATCAATTTGATTTCAATACCTATGAGACCCACTGCATCAAATCTAAGAGGAAGCCAACAAAGGGGTTGAATAAGGATAAATGCCCAGCCCCCACTGCCTTTAGAACCCCCCCACAGAATTGGATTTTCCACCGCAACTAAACTGGAGTTCATTTTTTTTTTCCCACTTCACTGGACTCATCTTAGAAACTGATTCTATACAGAAGGACTTTCTCTATAATTGTACATTTATCATAAACAAGTGTACATTTGCTGTATTTATTCATTCTCCAATTCTAAAATGATTTTTTCTTTGCTTGTAACAGTTGATAGCACTTAGAGCTACATACTTTGTACGAAAATGTGGTGTAGGAATAAAATCAACAAATGGAAGAATTAAGACAATTACATACCTAAACAAATTTTACATAAAAATATATTGTTTCTAGATGTGTGCAAACCATTACACAGCTCAAAACCATAACAGCTCACATTTGTCTAGGCTTAAAAAGGTCAATGACATACCCAAGACCAACTCATACTTGCGAGAGACATCTTCAACCAGCTGCTTCCCCAAGTAACATGTTTTGTGGTGCCCACCAGTCAAATGTAATTTGGGGTATGGTAAAAGAGTATCACTAAGATAACTAAATACTAAATTTAAAAAATGAGTATATATAGTGGTGTGAAAAAGTATTGTTCTTTTGGCTGCTCCCATTTAGAGGTCACCACAGCATATCATCTGTTTCCATCTATCCCTGTCTTTTACATTATTTTCTGCCACACCAACGGTCATGTCCTCCTTCACCACATTCATAACCCTCCTCTTTGGCCTACCTCTTTTCCTCTTGCTTGGTGATTCCAACCTCAACATTCGTTTCCCAATGTAGCACTCGTCTCTCCTCTGCACATACCAAAACCACCTTAATCTAGCCCCTCTCAATTGGTCACCACAGTGTTATACCTGTGATGTCCCTATAATATATTCATTTCTAATCCTGTCTACCTTCATTACTCCTAGTGAAAACTGTAGCATTCAACATTTCCAGATCTGCCTTCTATCTTTTCGTCAGTGCCATTGTCTCCAAACCATACAACATAGCTGGAGTTTTAGACATTCCCTTTAACTCTTACAGTTAACTCTATCACAAACCACTCCTGCCACTCTTCTCCACCCAGTCCACCCTGCCTGCACTCTTCTTCACCTCTGACACACTGTTGCTTTTGACTGTTGAACCCAAGTACAGTGGAACCTCGGTATACGTCCTTAATCCGTTCCAGACCCTTTGACTTATACCAAACAGGACGTATACCAAACAAAATTTTTCCCATAAGAAATAATGGGAAAATGGTTAATCCGTTCCCATGGAAAAAAAAAATCCTATTGCTATTGGCATATTATACATTGATGGGGTTGTATAAAATAATTTAAACACTGCTTAATACTAAAATACATAAATACAAAAGCAATTAGATGAAATAAATGAAAATTTTACCTCACTTTACTTTTTAATAACATCTTTGTTTTTCACAATCGTAGATACCATCGTTCACGGCAAACGGTATGCAACAGCCATGTCCCGGATACGCATGCCACTTTAATACTTTTCAACAATCAATTCAAATTTACATGAAAAAAACACAAAATCACGTTGTGACGATGCAGGTTTGCTGTATGCTCCCATCTCCTGCCGGAGAGCCCTTGAATCCTACACCGTCGGTAATGTGCCTTGCTGCTAACCTCATCGGTAACAACAAAGCAAGGGGATGGTGAAAAGTGCAAAGTGCTTTTATTAAAACAATTAACAAAACAAGGTGTTCAAATTAAAGTGCAGTCTCCAAAGTTCCAATAAATAATCCATAAAATCAGAAGTGAAACGTGGAGGTTAAAAACAATAGAAAAAAGTCTTCTTAAAAACAACAAAGTTAAAAGCAGGAAGCATTCTTTTATTAAAAAAGAAACAGGAAGCACGGTGCCTGCTTCCCAGCTGGGGAGTCGCCCTACTTGCAGCTGACCTTCGCACTGCCTGCTTCAGCCACTTCATCCATGCGCGCTCTCGCTCACTCTCTCTCTCGCATCCGTTCTTTTTTACTCCCCTTCAAGCCAACTCGCGCTTCTGTTTATCAAGATAAGCAGCCCTCTCTCTCACACTTACCCTCCCGTCTTTTTTCTTTTTACTCCCCTTCTAGCAGACTCGCGCTTCTGTTTATCAAGATAAGCAGCCCCAGGAACAATCATGAATGCGGATGGTCCCTCACAAGTGCACTTTGGTGAGAAACACCCACATCGCTAATTGCCCTGACAACCTTCAACCACATAACCACCACGCCCCCTCACCAAGCTGCGAGTGCGGTGATTATTTATTTTAAAGCTGGACTTTGACAGGAGCTGTATCCTGACAGGAGCTGTATCGCTATATCACACACGTGAAAAGTTCAGAGAGTTATAGCGCGGGTTGTTCACTGAATGCAAGCAACTGGCGCACTAACGCTCGTGGGCAGTCGTGGCTTTGTCTCGAGAGAGGTAAACAAGGTTAGCACGAGAGTCGTATTCCAAACAAAGGTCATATACCAAGCAAAATTGTGTGTGTCCAAACAGGACGTATACCAAGTTGGACTTATTCCAAAGCAGACGTATACCGAGGTACCACTGTATTTAAATCAGTCTACATTCACCACCTCTGCTCCTTGCAGTCACACCCTTCCACCACCTTTACTCTCATTTATGCACACGTACTCCATCTAATTCCTACTGACTCTCATTCCCCTTCTCTCCACTGCATACCCCTACCTCTCCAAGTTCACCTCCACAGGCTGACTACACTAATTACAGATCACAATGTCATCCACAAATATAGTCCAAAGAGACTCCTATCTGAACTCATCTGTCAACCTGTCCATCACCATTGCAAACCGAAAAGGCCTCACAGCAGATTCTTGATGTATCACACTCTCATCTTGAGCCAGGCAGTCATTCCAACCACACCCCTCACTGCAGTCGCACTGTCCACATACATATCCTGTACCATTCTCACATAGAAGCATCTACTTCTTTTTCCATAGTCAGGGCAGTAATAGCTGGGTACAGTTCTTAAGCCAACCACAATGTATTCAATCAAAGTAGAGCTGTACTTTAACTTGATTTAGCGAGACAGAATGCATAATCACTCAGATTTTCTACCCTTTTTCTAATAAGGCTATTTAACCGTGTATTTTGTGTTGGTATTTCTCTCTTCCAATAGTTCTCTCAGAAATCTCTTGGTCTCCGATTTCCTGGCTTTCATCTGAATGTAATTTTGCAAAGTGAAAATTTCACTATCTGCTACTGTGTTGCATTAACTGTAGTTCCACTTTCACAGCTAGATCTTCCACATTTAAATCTGGGTGAAATGAAAGCACATGTATGAAGCAACAGGCTTCATTAATATAGAAATCAATGAAATGTACATCAAACTGGAATGAGGTGGGGTGGGGTTCTAAACTTGTTCAATGCAATGAACACTGTCAAGCTCTGCTATTTCTTTGCCTTGGCACTCAAACTCCAAATGTGTAATATTAAAGTAGCATGATGATGATGCTTACTTGACACCACAACAGTATTATTTTGTCTCTACATCTTAAAATTCAGTAGTTAAGTCAGGTCTGTGTGGAATGCTAAGGAAAAACCATCTTTGTGCAGCAACAAGTTTGACAAGTTTGTGGTCGGTTTCCTCCAGAAGGCAGAGAAACAGCGGTCTCTGTAAAGGTCTACACAATTCTTGCTGATAAACTACACAGTGAAAATGAATACAAATCAGATAAGTTTTACTTTGGCTACACTGATTGTTTAATTGCACTGTGCAGACAATCTACACAGCCCCATTGAGGGTACACTAGCTCCTCTTTCGTGCTCACATACAGTATTCTAATATACAGTGTACACTTTTACATCATGCTGACAAATAGGAACATATACACTGTATGCTATAGATGCATACTCATGATTTAACATTGTTGGCTAATATGCAATCTCTAAATTTATTTATGAAAGTAATAGTTACCTTTTCATCCATATATACACACGCACACACATTAAAAAATTCATATTCAATATAAATTAAAAAAACAAAAATAAAACAAAACCCACACATACACTCCTGCCTTAAGGTTGACCTCTGCAAGTTAAGTGAATTCAAGTCAAGCACATGAAGTTTATATCTACTATTATGAAAGAACTTCTAAAGCAACTTTAACAATTAATTCTAGCCCAAACTACATTAGCAGTATAGCAGAAGGTTTACAAATAGTGAGTAAATTCTATGAATTAAAAACTAAAGCTTGAGGTTTAAAATCACATTTAACCAATAAGAATATGTTTTCATACACTACATTAAGTATTGGAATGAGGTATGAGTGTCAAGTAAGCTGAATTTTTTTAAACTTCCCCTTTTGCCGATTTTAATATTGTATATTTATTTCAAAATATTCCACAAGAGTTTTTAAAATCTCCTTGGAAACTGCAGCAATGAGAACCGATTAAGCAGCAGAGATATATACAAAAAACTTTAGTATATTGGTTGTTTCCTTGGTGATAACATGCTTTCCATTAGCTGGGAAGTTTCTTGCATTAGACAATGCTTTGTTTTTCATTCTTCTTTAGCAGTCCAGCAGAACTTTGATATTACACATCATCAACTTGACCCTTGCGATATTTGGCCGGCTTGTCATCCCGGCCAATACCCGCAGGCCGCCAGATGGAGCACTCCCTGCAGTATGGAGGTGCCCCGAAGACCAGCAGGGAGTCATGGACGATGTTTTTATACACGACCCAACTGGATACCACAGGGGTCGCAAGAGGGAGCCGCAGGGAGGACCGAAGAATCATTCGTGCCCTATAACCCGGAAGTACGTCACAGGAAAAGCAAATGTGCTTCCGGGGTGAGAAGGACTTGTACCTGACCCGAAAGTGATAATGAATCACATGGACTGGGGATTGGGAATATTTCCGGGTCAGGGTATATAAAAGGACTGTGGGAGCTCCCAGACGACGAATTGAGCTGGGAGGTAGGAGAGCAACGCGTCTGGGAGTGGTGGATTGTATTTGTATTAGTGATTAGTGTATTGTTATAGGAGTATAGTGGAGGAGAGGGTGCTGTGTGCACTGAGGCATATAAATAAAGTCAACTTGTGGACTTTTATCTGGTGTCTGGCATACTGGACAAGGGTTCAAGGGAGCGATAGCACCCCCTATCTGTCACACCCTAACATATACAAAAGTACTTTAGACTCAAAGGCATGAAGAAACTGGCAACATAATTAAATGCAGAAAAACAGCAAATCCTATGTCATACCAAGAGAAATACCACTTCACACAAAATAAATGGCTATACCAGCTAAAGAAAACCAAAGTCACAAAAAGACACTATAAATATGAAATGCAGTACTAAAGAACTTAGTATGCATTGCTGATTTTCTGACTCAACTCTCTACGTAAACACTATCATACATATTCCCAACGGCAGATTAATAAGACAGTTACTACTCAAAGGCCGAGATGTTATTGAATAGACAGATATACATACTATACGAGTTCATTTACATGCAGAGTACAGTATATTATGTAGAGAATACATTATACTGCTTTTTATGTATGGATTTCTAACTGTCTTTGTTGGTGCTGTATCACTGTCACTATTCCAAGATGACATGCAAGGAATTTCATTGTATTATGAATGTATTATGTATAAATGAAAAATTTGAACTTTAGGTACCGACATTAATTTTGGGAAGTCTGTCTTACAAAGGACTTTAAAAAAAACACATTTTGGAAGCATGAAGCAATTTGATTTTCCTTGTGCATTTGATGCACACATTTATATCTTATTCATTTTTTTTTTTTTTATATATATAGAGTTAAAATGAACTGCATAGAGAGGTCTGTGGTTTCCCTTCAACTAGGTACTAATTGTGAAAGGCCTGATGAAATTTTCTATGAAATTAACACATTGAGGTGGGTTGGCATTAAATCAGTAAATCATGAAATGTGGAGCATTTACAGTTAGTATGAAATTCTACAAGAGGTAAGAGTACATAGTTGTATTTTATGGCCAAAAGCTATAGCATGTTTATGCCTAGATATATAAAAAAAATTCAGACAATTTTAATGCAATAAATGGCTTCTCCAGGGTAAATGATATTCCATTATAAAATTTGATTGACAGCTTCAGTAGTTTTCCTGCTTGCTTTCTCCCTTCAGTCAGCAAGTCAAGCTACCTCAACAGGCCAAACAGATTGCATTTCAAATGAGAAGTAGAGAGAGGATTACTCTGGTATGCCAAATAAAAACTGAGAGTAACTCGTTTTCTCTCCAGATAGAACCTGGGGACCTAATCAAAATAGTAACTCCCAAGCAGCAGAATGTGGATCCATTTACTGCTTATTCAATAAGAGAGTATTGTTCTTTGTATTATCATTCAGCAACGAAAAGAAGAGAAAAGCAGTTAGCTGCCTGGGAGAGTAACAGACTTGCATTAAGGCTGACAAAACACTTAAAATGTGATGGGAACCAAGAGAATGGTAATCTTGACAAAAAAACAATTCTTTAACTTGTAATGACTGTTCTCTTTTCTAATATGTATTGCTTTAAAATGAAAGCAGTTTTCAAATGAAGCTCACAAAATGACTAAAAATACAAATACGCACCCTATTTCATCAGTAAACTGTCAGAATTACAATACTACAGATATGCTGATTTTGCTGCAATACAAAAAGTTAATACATTTATTGTATGTACATACACCTATTACCAGCAATGTTTACATATTATCCAAAACTGCACAAAGGAATAACATTTATCTAAATATGAAACAGAGAAATGTTCTTCTAAAAGCTTTTCAAATAGCCAGCATATATTTTTTTTAATGTGGGCTGAAGGAGCACTGCAGGATATTACCTTCAAGATTAAAATCTAATTTGAAAAAAGGAGCAGTAAAAGAAAATTTAGAAGACATTGGATACATTCCATGATACAACTGATTGTGAATTGCCAACAAGTGAGTGTGTGTGTTTTTTCTTGTCAGTTTCGAAAAACAATTTAATTGATCTTAACACAACTCTTAAGTTGACCATCCTGTCAACGTACAGTCTAAAAACTCTTTCATAGCTTCCTTTGTCTATTCACATGGGTCATTCATGGTGTTTCTGAAAGTTAATATTCAAATAACTGCATGAAGAGCGAGCAGAAACCTTCAGCCAGACTATTTTGAATTCTCATTAAATATACAAAAATCCTGAAAATTCAGTTTTTTTTTTTTTTTTTTTTAATGTGACAGAATGATTATATCAACAAATTAAGGCATTTACCCCTAGAGCAGGGGTGCCCAATGCGTCGATCGCGATTGACCAGTAGATCGCGTTACAGTCAAAAAAATATTTTTTTAAACATTAATATACTGTATATATCCTCCCTTTGGCATTTGCCACTTGAATGACATACAAAGCAGGCAGTCTGAGATCTCTTTTCTTCTAACACACTGGTCATCCCGCACGCACGATCAAACGTGCAAGCTACTGCAAAATTCCAGCTGTGATCTGGTTAGCCTTCCAATTTTTAATCGACCATAGCAGAGATTTAAAAAAAAATTGTTTGGGAAGGGTATGGGCTGGATGTGGAATTGAAGGAGGATTTTTCTCAGAATGTCACAATCGAAGTGCGTTTGTCTGATCTGTCAATCAATCATTGCTATTCCAAACAAGGAAAATGTGGAAAGGCACTTTTGAACTGTTCATTAAAACTACGAAACTGAGTTCCTTCCGAAAAGCGATCAGAGAACGAGAAAGGAGAGGGAACTAAAATCACAGTGAATTGGACAGCCGTCATTTTTTCATTTGGCTGAATTCAAAAGCAAAGGCAAACACACCGAAGCATCGTTCCGGGTGAGTCACTCGATCATTAAGCATAAGAAGTCTTTCCAAGATGGAGAGATGGTAAAAAGAGGCATCGTTGCAACAGATGACTAGGGAGAAATTCCTGCTGAGATTTCAAGACCCCTGGCTGGAGAAAAAGGAGTTTTTTCCTTGTCATTAAACATGCAGAATACAAGCAACTTAACGATCAATGGCCGCTAGACTTGGCATTTTTTTCCGATCTGACCAACATGTTGAATGAGCTTAATTTACAGCTGCAAGGAAAAGAGAACTCCATGGTCAATACGATTAGCTCAGTTAATGCTTTCAAACGAAAAATGCAACAAAGCTACAGTGCCTTGATTTGGGGAACATCCAAAACCTTGCATCAGAGCTGGAGACGCAATGTAGGGCGTGTGTGCAACTTGACAGCATTCGCAGAGGAGATTGAAAATTGCCTGTCAGACTGACAGACGGTTTCAAGACTTTGCTTTACTTGAGCCAATCACTACATTTAAGTGCTATTCATTTAGGGAAAATGTTGAGGGTGATTCACCTGCATCAAAAATTGCAACACTGTTTCACCTAATACTCCTCTACAGTGGAGGATGAGATTTTGACACTAAAGGATGACATTCAGCTGAAGTCTCGGGCTCTTGGACATTTTTGTAACTTACTCACAGAGGAAAAGTACCCAAACATGAGGAAATGTACTACCTCCTTGACTGCATTATTCAGCTCTACTTCTTTATGCAAGTCACCCTTTTCCTTTATGAAGATTATTAAATCCAAATACTGTAGTGACCATAAATGAATTGTTATTGTGCCATAAGGGTTACACGCACACACGCACACACACACACACACACGTAGTGGTACCTTGAGATACGAGTGCCCCAACATATAAGTATGAGATACGAGCGGTCACTAGGTCGACTTTTTGCCTTGAGTTACGAGCCAAAATTCGAAATACGAGCCAAAGAGCTTGTCACCGCACATTGAGGAACTGACGACGGAGGAGTTGACTGAACTACAGACGCAGCAGCATACAGAGGTTCTGCAGGAGATCGGCGTCGTTGAGGAGGCAGAGGCGGAGGAGGTTACCTCATAAAAGTGAGATAAAGGAAGTGTTTGCAATGTGGGAAAAAAAGTTTCGAACTTTAAAGAAAAGAAACCCCCTGAAAAAATTGCAATTGATAATGCCATGGCGCTATTTAATGACACTTGCCTAACTTATTTCAGAAACTTTCTAAAGGGGAGGACTAAACAAAAGTTCCTTGGATAGGTTTCTATTGAAACGCCTTGAGAATGAAAGTAATGAAAGTAAGGAAAGTGTGGCAAAAAAGAAAAACACAGTGAAGAAGAAAATTAAGTTCAGCAAAAGTGAAAGAAAAAAACTTTACAAATATGCTAATCAGCTTCGCCAACATCTGTTTATCTCTTGAGATTCTTTTATGTATTAGGTTTTATTTTGTTTGTATACAATATTTGTTCATTATAAATACATTTTTCTTATGTTGAAAACATTTAACAAAAAATATATATGGCATTTTTAAAGTAGGTAGATGTGGGCAACCCCACTAGAGGATCTCAGAGATCAATAGGACAGGGATCAATCACTGAATAGAAATTTCAGATAAAAGATAGAATTCAGTTATCTATAAAAATAAATGTTCTTCAGCCTTTACAAAGCATGTAATAACTCAATTTTTCACCGTTGCTTATGCATATCTTGTTCAAAACTATTTTAAAAACATAACTGACAAAATTTAATAAACTGTATTTGATCGCTTCCCTAGCAAAGTCATGTGTTTTGCAATGCCATTACGCTAAGATCATTTTGGGTTACATTGCTGGGTTTGTATATTAGATTGCCTTGGAGTTATATTTGTATATTAAAAAAAAAAAAAAAACACCACTATCCTAGTTTTCATATTTTCATATCTGAAATTGTATCAAAAGCAAGTATGTAGTAATGTCATTCTAATATTAATCACTTCTGTCTTAACATACGTTATATTGGTAGAAGTATTGAGACGCCTGCCATTACACACATGAACTTTAATGACGTCCCATTCTTAATACCTAGGCTTTAATAATTAATAAGCCCACCGTTTGCAGCTATATAGTTTCAACTCTTCTGGGACGGCTTTCCAGAAGGTTTAGTAGTGTTTATGGGAATTTTTGACCATTCTTCCTGGAGAGTACTGGCGAGGTCGGGCACTGATGTTGGACAAGAAGGCCTACTTCACAGTCTCTGCTCTAATTCATCCAAAAGGTGTTCTATCGGGTTGAGGGCAGGGCAGGGCTCTGTGCAGGCCAGTCAAGTTTCTCCATACCAACACAGTCATGTTGCAACAGGAAGGGGCCATTCCAAAACCAACACCATAATACACCCTTCACCAAAGTTTACACTTGGCACAATGCAGTCAGGCAAGTACTCCTCTATGAGCATACACCAAACTCAGACTCGTCCATCAGATTGCCAGACAGAGAAGCATGATTCATCAATCCAGAGTCCAGTGGCGGGGTGCTTTACACCACTGCATGCAACACTTTGCATTGCACTTGGTGATGTAAGGCTTAGATGCAGCTGCTCAGCCATGGAAATCCATTCCATGAAACTCTCTGCACACTGTTTTTGAGCTTTTGGAGATTTGCAGCTATTGACTCTCCAGAAAGTTGGCGACTTCTGCACACTGCACCTCAGCATATGCTGTCCCTGCTCTGTGATTTTACATGGCCTACCACTTCGTGGCCGAGTTGCTGTTGTTCCCAATTGCTTCCATTTTGTTATAATACCACTAGCAGGTGACCATGGAATATTTAGTAGAGAGGGAATTTCAAAAATGGACTTACTGCACAGGTAGAATCCTATCAAGGTACCACATTTGAATTTACCGAGCTCCTGAGATTGACCTATTGTTTCACAAATGTTTGTGGAAGCAGTCTGCATGCCTAGGTGCTTGATTTTATACACCTGTGGCCATGTAAGTGATTGGAACACCATAATTCAATGATCTGGAGGGGCGTCCCAATACTTTTGGCAATATAGTGCATGTACAGAATTAAAACATACTACGCTTCCCAGTCATACAGCATAGATCAGGTAGGTGAAAGGGCTTGCTCCAATGGATTTTTTTTTTTGGGACAATGACTTCATTACTGTAGTGAATGCAGCTTTGACTGAACTGCTTTGTACCATTTATTTTTTTTTTACTTATAAAACCTAAAATTCTGCTACCTAAACTCTTGCATTAGTCTACCGTCTCTGTAACTAGCAGTGATGATATAAAATGTCAAGAAATATACATGACAAAAAAAAGATGGCATTCTGAAATTCTGCTGCATATTTTACGTTTAACGCAAAAAGAAAATTGAGCAGTGGACAGCCACCACAAAATTTTCTGCTACCACTGGTGCTACAAAATTATATAAAAATGATCTAAAACCATTTTGCTTTTCAAAATTCATGTAGATAAAAATGCACATGCATGTAAGGCCATCTGACAGCAGATTACCATTGCATTCCTCTATATAGCTTGCCTTCCGGGGTAACCAATAAACAAGCAGTTCAATGATGCTATTGCTGGCAGTCCACCACCACGTATTGATATCTTCAGAGACATGTGCTTAGTCATTTAGGGCCAAGACAGAGGTGGCTAAACAATGAACAGGAATCTATTAAAATATTTTATAAGAAACAGAAAGACAACCCAGCATTCAGAGCTAAGATACACAGAAGGGTGGTGTTATTTATTTAATTCATTATCACATATGGAGATCAATTTTCGTTGAGTTAATTTGTTAGAGCTTTTTAAAAGTAATACATGTACATCCAAAGTTCTGAGTCATCATTTATGGACCACAAATTCAATTTAAACCATTGCAACAAGTATGTAAGTTTAAGGTCACTGTGCTCTGTACAAGAAATTATTTTATAAGTTTACTCACATGTGCAGGCCAAAGTTAGCACACAGGGGCTGTCAGTATTTTAGAAACTGCTAGCCTAGCATTTGGAGAATGAAGGGAATAACTGTGAAAATAGGCTTTGTACTATTCCTGTATGTTAGGGATGAAATTGAATCCTTTCCTTTCCTTGTTTGGAAACCAAGGACGGACCTACACATGAAGACAGTATATAAATACTTAGACAGCAGCAAAACACTTCGAAGCCAACGGAGGGATGAGTGATGTCACCGGTCCTGAAAATCCTTTCAGCTCAGTGATGAAAAATGGCGGACTATATAGATCAAGATCCCACCTTGGTATTGTCTTATTTTGGCTTCCTTTTGTCTGTAAAGCCGTGTAAATCATCATTAAAGAAAACCAAGTTATTTTCTCTTATATGATTTTTACTGCCATATCACTATGGGAGGGATATCGCCTTTTACATTATATCTGTATAGCTTCTGGTTACTTAAAACACCGCAATTTAAAAGAATTTATTCCAACTAGGGAGCTATATCGCCCCCCAAAAGTAAACAACCATACACTATCAATACCTAAGTACACCAATCAAACCACAATGTTAAAACCACTGACAGGTAAAGTGAATAACATTGATCATCTCCTTACAATGTCACCTATCAAGGAGCCAGATGCATTTGGCAGCAAGAGAACAGTCAGTTCTTGAAAGGGACATATAGGAAGCAGGACCCTCTGTCTTCCACCCACCCTCCTCATCATTTATAGAGTAGCCTCATAGGGATCCTATCACTCCCTGCTCCTCCATTGCGCATAACAGGGAATGATACACCTAGTGGCATTGCTCCTCTTGCTCCCTCATGGAGACAATGACTGCCTGCCTCCTTAACACCACGCTGGCTTACGCTCATTTATGTCTTTGGCCTTTTTTTTTTTTTCTCACGCCTGCTTAGGTTCCTTTTGTACGCTCTTGGGTTTGGTGTCCTAACTGCAACAGAGAGTCAATGAGGAGACTGGAATGAATTGGGTAGTCATGTGCAAGATCAATTAGCCCTTAACTCTACATTAAACACCTTTAGGGCTACATGACCTTGCACACTCACAGAGCCAGTGCTGCTCCAATTTTCATTTACAAACTCCAATGCCACAGACTCTGAACACACTTCAGCACACCAAATTGCAATGGCTAGACAGTCGGAGCATTTCCAAAATGGCATGTCTTGCAGGGTGTTCCCAGTAAGCAGTGGTTTTTACTCACCAAAAGTGTTCCAAGAAATGACAATGAGTCATAAGTGCCCAAGGCTTACAGACGCTAGTTAGGTGCAAAGGCTAGCCCATCTGGTCTGATCCCACAGAAGACTTACTACTGTAGCAAAAATTGTTTAAACTATTTAACACTGGCTATTAAGGTTTTATGGACACGGTAACTAGCAGGTCTAGATCGGTAATACATCTGCCCAAGTGGGATTTAGTGAATGCTGAATTAGTGGAGTTCAAAAAGAAGAGAGTTGCTTCTTGAAAGAAAGAGTGTGCTTTTATATTGTAAACGGCATTTGGATGTGTTGTTGCCAGATAAAACATCAGATCTGAGGCTGAAACCTATAATCCGTTTGAGCTTCTCACCCAGCCTGCGGATTTCATTTCCTTCTTGTCACCACCAAGTTTGTTTGGTTAGTAACAAAGACGTCTTTATTGGGGACTTTCAGATTAAAAAAAAAATTTGAAAGTTGTGCAAAGACATGGCAAAGTACATAAAACCTGCTTCCCAAAATCCAGTGTTTGACTAAACCGCAAATACTGAGTCTTCTCAGCAAATCTGGGATCATCGGGTCTCTGGTACTCCATTTTGGGGTAAATGACACTTTGTCAGACCTCTAAAACCCTAACAAAGAGGATATATCAGAGGTGGTTAGAATTATTCAAAACTTCCCACCCAAATCAAGGATAATTGTATCTGGCCCTGTTCAGACTAACTCCTGGCTGGCATCACGGCTTGAGGCCCAAAGCATCAAATTTGTTTAAAACTGGGATTTATGATTCTTCACCAAGGACAGTATTTGTTTAACCAAAACTGGTTAATTCATGCTACATGAAAATCTAAGTCTAGTTTTAAATAATTACATTGCTCACAAGTCAACAATCAATATAAACAATTGTGCTAAAGTCAGTTATGCACCTTGTTGAGTTTCATATTAATTTGTTGTGCTATTAGTAACAATTGATAGAACTATAGCCAGAAACATTGATTATTCTAAACTTATTGTTCTTAATCCTACATCTGTTGAAAGTAATATGGATGTTAAGATGATTCTAACGCAGGGTCTGTGTCAATTAAGTTTTATTTTGAAGGATTGTATTCTTTCACTTGGGCTTATTTTTTTTCTTGCACCTAAAGGGTGGTGATTGGGACACAGATTGAAATTTGCCCCCTTGATTATTTGTATTTTAATATTCCTAAAGCTTCTGGCAGGGCTGGAGGGGTTGCTGTAGTATTTAAAAAACTTCAAACAAATGTGATCTTATCAAGTTTAAACATGTCTCTTCTGAGGTGTTATTTCAGATAAATTTTGTACAGAACCTTTGTGTTGTTTAATCTATTGCCTTCCTAATTGTAAGTCACACTTTCTTGGATGAATTTTCTGATCTGCGATCAGATTTTGCATTATGATAGAAAATAGCTATCATTGCCGAGGATTTTCGTTAAAATATACTGTATGTGATCACCGATTCCTCAGTGGTAGGATTTTTTTTTTTTTTTTTTATATAAACACATTATAGCACAGTCTTTTACTAAGTGCAGCATGTAACTGGCCCCACCTTCAATTGGGATCATGCAATAGGTTTGGTTTTTATACTTAATATATCCCCCCCCTTAATGTTACATTAATGAACTTTGTGATGTCTGATCATAAATGTATACAATTTATGTTTGTGTGCACTCCTATGTTGGCTAAACAGGGATATTTGACCATTTTGTTTAATAATGAGACAGCTGTGAAATTCTCTTAAATGACCCAAGATTTTGCTTTAAATACACTTAAATGACCCAACTGATTTTTTTTACACGATTTCATTAATACATGTCAGGTTACTTTGGATTCTGTTGCTCCAGTACATTTTAGAGAGTTACGCGAAAACAATGTTATTCCATGGCTCACTGATGTCATATAGGCTCTAAAGAAGAGAAGAAAAAAAAAAAAAAAACCCCAACAATGCTGGAAAGCTGAGAGAGCATCAAAAGCTTCCCAGTAAAATATGCGCTAGGATCAACTGAAAAGAACTAATGTGTGTATCTCTACATCTATATAATAATGCTGTAAAAGCAGCTAGGACATTTTTCTGACATCGTTGAAGCAAACTGTCAGTTCTAGATTTTTGTTTAAAACTTTAAGTGGCCTTGTTAACCCAACATTAATAAAGACATACAGTGTTGCATTTAACAGATAAATTTTTATCCTTTTTAACAAATTTAAATTGACACACTAAGGGCTTCAATCACTTGCCCAGTCTCTTGTGTTGAGATGCAAGGTCCTAGTTTACATTTAACTTCACTTAAGCTCATTTTAGAACTGGAGTTATTTGATATTTCAAAATGAAGCTTTCCTCCCATTTCCTTGACATTCTCCCAACAAAATCAGACATGTTGGCTGTTATCATCAACAGTTCCTTAAGTGTCCGTGTACCAGATTTTAAAACTGCAATAAGTCCATCCTCTACTTAAGAAGCCCGATTTAGACCACTCTAATATAAAATAATTACAAGCCGAACTCAAAACTGCTTTTGTCGAAGGTGGTCAAAAAGGTCATAGCCAGTCAACTTTTAATGGTTGTGAAAAAGCAAAACTAGATTTAGAGAAAAGCACAGCACCGAGTCTGCACTCCTCAGGATCACTAATGACTTTCTTAGAATGAGGACTTGAACAAGTCCTCAGCTTTAGTTCTCTCTTAGTGCAGCCTTTGACACCATTTATCATATGATATCACTACATAGACAGAGTAAATGGGTTGGATTATCTGGGACAGCATTAGTGGTTTTCTCATTTGTCCAATGGAAAATTCCAAGTCAGCTGTGTTAACACTTCGTTCTATCCTGGGTCCCTTATTTTTTATTTATATGCTACCTTTAAGCTTTATTATCAGAAAGCATGACATTCATTTTCATTACTATGCTGATGATCTACAGCTTGATTTAGCTTTGGATCAAAATTCTGGTAACATTCTTCACAACTGTATTATTGACATTAAGTGGAAGTCTTAATTTCCTTCAATTAAATTCAGATAAAGCAGAAGTGTTAATTATGCTTTTAATGTATAAAGCTCTGAATGGTCTGGATCTAGTATATGTTAAAGATATGTTGACGTTTTACCATACAGGCAGACCTCTTAGATCACCTGACCAGTCCTTGTCACTCCAGGCTGTAGATTAAAAACAAAAAAAGTGTATAAAGCCTTATGTTATGGCCACAAAACTCTGGAATGCCCAAATTCTCTTGCTATTCAAACATCTATTTCCATAACTACATTGATATTTTGATTAAAAATATTTTAGACTAGCATTTATTTCTTGTTTATATGTGTCTTTTTATCATGTGTTGTATCTGTCTTTATGAAGCTTGCTACTTTTATTCCCTTTCTTGTTTTTAATCAAATATTTTTTTTGCCATGACATGTACCACCTACATAAAGATTGCTGCAGACACCGCACATCCCTTCAAGGCAAAGGTATTCCCCAAGGGCAGTGGCCTCTTTCAGCAGGATAATGTGCTCTACCACACTGCAAAAATTGTTCAGGAATGGTTTGAGGAATATGACAAATAGTTCAATGTGGTGTCATGGCCCCCAAGCTCCCCAGATCTTTATCTGATCTAGCATCTGTGGGATGTGCTGGAAAAAAGTCCAATCCATGGAAGCCTCACCTTGCAATTTACAGGACTTATTTTAGCTAATACTGCAGTACTATATAAAGAAAGTCAACATATTTTCCTACAGGATGCAAAAACACTATACTAGTGCTTACTCACTGACTGCAGGCCATTGCAATAGAAAACATTCACGCTTCCATTGTCTCCTTATAGAGAAGTTAAAATAAATCCACAAAATTTAATGAACAGCCAGCTATTTTTGTTCACACTCCTATGGTAAGCAGATTAGAAACTTTAATACATGTAAATATTTAAATCATTTTTAAATATGAAATAAAAAACATTAGTGAACAGCAACACACAGGATTTTTGTTTAAAGATAATTCAGAAATTACTTGAAGGCCACAGATGCAATAATTAGGGTTGCTTAACGGCGGATATCCTCATCATGCTTTATTTCGTAAATCCAGTTGTAAAGTGTTAAGTACACTCAAAATCCTGTCCTGCAACCATCCTTCTCAAAAGGTACCCATAATCACTACAGCTGGAATATCCTATTTAAAACTTTAAATATGTTCAAGAAACTGCCTTGGACAAGATTCATTATGAAACTCTGCAGACCCACTAGGCCCTGATGAACAAACCGGGAAATGTACATTTTATTTATTAAAAAAAAAATAAAAAAAAAACCCCCAACTGGATAATCTAGTTGTCAGAGAGTGGCAAATCTGATTTAATAATCTTGTTCATTTGGAGTTAACTGCCTCCAGGATTAATAATGCTTCTATGACATCTTTAAATCAAGGGGCAAAGAGGCATAACGATCTTGAAAGAAAAGCTCAATACCTTTTAAGGATTTTATAACTTATTTTGTTAATTACTTAAATACTTTGGTAATCCAGGGCAACGAAATTTTAATGAGGGATTAAAGTTATAATAATAAGACTTGAAAACACTCTGCTTTTGTAAAATTTTTTTTTTTTTTAGTTTTTTGCAAACTCAAACACTTATGTTTGTTTCAAGAGTTTAATATTAAACTAGCCTTTTTCTCAAAGAGTTTCATTTTTAACAGTTATGAAATGGATTCTGAAATATTCTCTCTCTCTATATATATATATATATATATATATATATATATATATATATATATATATAGAGAGAGAGAATATTTCAGAATCCATTTCATAACTATATATATATATATATATATATATATATATATATATATATATATATATATATATATATATATATATATATATATATATATATATATATATATATATATATATATATATATATATATATATATAAAGCAACAAAGCCTTTTAATTTCAAAGATCACATTTGATTAATAACACAAATACAAAGAATACTTGCCATTTTTAAACAACCAGAACATGAAAATGAAGCATTAAAGTTCTCATCATTCTGCTCTTACTTTGCTTTTAATTTCTAGGCAACAATTTTCCCACCAAAATATTAAAACAAAAAGTAGAATCATAGTCCCAATTTAGAAAAAAAGACTACCTGTAAAAAACACTGTTAATACATGCATACAGTATTCAACACTAATTGATTACATCTTGCCTGAAGAGGTGGCCTGAGTTGCCTCAAAAACTTGCATAATGTAATCTTTTTAGTTAGCCAATAAAAGGTGTCCTTTTGCTTGGCTTTTCTCTACATTCATAATGGCTAACATGGTACAATACCATAGTACCTCAGCCAATTAATAAAAGATAATCAGATTTAGTAATATTCTAATGAACTGCATTTAAATTATTTCTTTGTCAGCATGTACAATTAATTTCACTAGGGTTCTATGCAAATGGAACCAAGGATTCTGTGCGGCTCAGCGGCTAAGACACTATAGAAAAAGAAAAAAAAAAATCAAAAAAAAAAATCACAAAGCTACCAATTCAATTGTAAACTCATGATTAAGTAACTTAACAGGCAAGTTTGGTATAAAAGTAAAAAAATAGTTTTTGATTAAGTACTAAAATTATTCAAACGGCACAGAGAACAACTGTTTTGGGTCAAATTACAAAAATGACTTGCATGTACCTCTATTCTCAACATTTACTCCAGTTTACTGAAATGTAATTTCAGAAGTTTACTCAGAAAAGGAGGGCACAATAATTGAATCTTAATATTTGCAAATGTATACCACTGATACTTTTCTGCTAAGATCAACAAAAAACCCACAACATAATGCATTTAAAAAGCACACCCAACTGACTTAACTTTTATGGAGTATACCCTATACAACTTGTGGGGGACTACTTAGACATCTTGAAGATCAACCCGAGATTGCTGCTAATTTTATTGTCTTTGTTTATTAATCTAAATTCTTGAAAAAAAAGTCTTGCAGGTATGAAAACTATTTCAGTTTTAAAAACGACTGCCTGAATTGAAATTCCAAGCACATATACATTTATTGCATCCTGATTATACAATTTTAATCCTACAAGGACCACTTTATTAGCATCACATCTGTTTGCATTTATCTGGCTGCCAAATTATGCATGCAGTAACACTACATTTTCTGCTTTTGGTTTTAGTGCCTTCTGGTTTCCCATCCTTTTCAAAATGAGTAAAGAGTGTGTTGTTGGATGCCAGACAGGAAAGGAGTATGCATAAAATAAGGGAAAAGGAAAAAGAATGGTTACCTAACTACCTTTTGCTTTTTGCTCAACACCTATTCCACTTATTACTCTTGTTTTTTTTGGACACTGCAGCTCTGAGGTGTTTCGCTTTCTTTATTGGTTTCTCATTGCTCCCGTAACTGACTTCAAAATGCCTTACATAATAAAATGATCTAAACAATAAACAACTGTTTACAAGTATCTGTTTTAAAATCAGTTTATGAAGTGTTGGTGATAATGAACAGTAATAAGTATTGGGTTTATTGCACAACGAAATATTAAATGCAGAAATTAGGCATGTCCATTAGCACATACTGGCTTGAAATTGTGTTTTAGTAAATTCTTTTTAATACGTTATGCTACATAATGTGTCAAATTCCTGAATATGTATGTTAATCTTTAACTCCAATAAATTTGATGCATGTCTTCATAAAATCAACTCTCACATGTCCAAAAAACTTGGCAAACTACAAAATCAGAGTTTTTTAGTACATACCTATGTTGATGTCATTGGGGGTCCATTTGTATTGCAGAAACACAATGGTGATTTATAACACAAAATTGTGTCTGGCATGTTAAACCAGTATTTAAGATTTCTGGAACACAGTACCCAAAAGGCAAAAAATCAAAATTGGACTTTTCAGAACAATTAAATGAAAAACAAAAGCGAGCATTACAAGAAAACAAGTACTCTAAGCAGGTTTTTCTCTCAATATTAGAGGCAACCAGCAAAGCCATATTTGTAATCTGACCTGCTCATTTGTATTGCAATGATTTTAGACCCATTTATCCTTTGATTCTATTCGGTTTACTTCTAGTTCTGATCAGATTAAACATATTTTCTGCTGGAAGCTTATTAGATTTCATTACATACCAAACTGAAACAAGTTGATACACACCATATTAAAACTGTTCAATCTTTCTCAATATAATCTATCAGAGCAGTAGGGGAAACACTGAAGATGTGTGGAAGATCTTACCAGTTCATATGTGGCTAATGTTGACTATCACTTTAGTGTAGTGGCTATGGATAAGAGAAACACCTATACATTTAAAATGCCATTTTTACATCTCAGCTTTTTCACAACTGTTTCACTATTGCCATTTACTGGCTACTGAGGCTCAAGTTAAAATAAGGGTACACAAGTACAACAGTTGGACTCATCTCTTCTACAGTATAAATGAGGTCTCTCGGTAAGGGGGGTGAGAGAGTCCAGTGGAGAGCTTTGTTTCTTGTTGCAGAAAGAATTGTCTGCAGCTTAACATTAGAAAACCAAGGAACTGTTTATTGACATTTGCTGCATCAGAGCACCTGTACGCCCAGTTACTATTCAGTGAGTGCATTGCTATGAATGCTTGAAGATCCACATCAATGAGGCTGAACTGGTCTCATAACAGAGCATCTAAATAAAAAAAAAAAAAAAGGACAAAACAAGCTTTTTTCTTAAGAGACGATTCATGTGGGTATTGACATTCTTCACATATTTTACTGTGATAGCTAATGTGTTTCTCTATGCTGTTCTAGGCCAGTAACATCACTAATTAAAAATTTAGGCTCAGTTATGAGACACTTTGGACCTCTGGAAGTAGTAAAGGAGGAGTCTATTAAAACAAAATTGACTGCTATAATGAACAATGATGCATATCCTCTCTCAGACACACTGGCATGGAGTAAGTTATGCCAACTTTTTTTTAGCAGAAGTGTGTAAAGAAACGCTACTGGGGCTCCTTTATGCCAACAGCAATGCATCTGTATAATGTCTCACTGTGACTAACTGAAAATATAGATGAGCTTCAGTAAAAAGCCATTATTTCCTACTTGGGACAAATAAAATTCCCTCTAAAAGAAAAATGCCAAGAGTGAAATTTTGCTCCCAAGACGTATTTAAAAACAGAAAAAGGCTTTGTGACACCCTGTGTAGTGGCAAGGTTGTCAAACTACACAGCGAGCATCATGTAGTTCAGGGCTAACAGGGATCAGAATCAAGAGATGGCAGACACAGAGATAGACACAAAAAGGGTGTTATTTCCGAAAATAGTGGGTTTTATTTACAAATGCACAAAAGGTCCCAAATAAAGAGTCAATATTTACAGTAAAAAATAAAAGACAAAAAAAAAAAAAGTGTTGTATACACACAAAATCAGTAGTCTTCCTAAATAAAGAAAATGTGCTCAGGAAGAAACTACACAAAACAGTCCTATGAATCCACAAAGAATATTTACAAAACAATAAAGTATATATACTGTACAAGAAACAGAAAAAAATGCACCGTAAGCCCAAACTATAAAATACCTCCACCAAAATAATGTTACAACAAAAGATGTATACATTTTCTTCTGTAAATAAGTATAGATAACTAAGACACAAGCCAATGTTTGATATACTTAAAGAAGATTGCCAACCACACTCTCCACCAAACTAAGTAAAAAAACAACCCCTAAAAGGAAAGGAAGGAAGTGCCTTTTAGCCGTATATTGGGGAACAAGTTTTTACAGCAAATCCTGTGTCATGCCGCTTAATTTCACCTATCACAGAAAAAGCAAGAGCATTGTGCCTACGTGTTACGTTCAGCCCCTGCAAGGCATGTATTAAATGGACTGGAGTGTACATGCGTGAGCATGACCATGAGTGCACCCCTACACACTTCCCCACACAAGCCAATACCTGCTTCAGATTTTCGAATCTACGTACAAGTCGTTTTTACACTTCTAACAACTTCTCTTAAATTTGTAATGCCCGGTAGGTAGACTACCACAGGCTTCCAAAACTATGTTTAGGTCTCTGCTTTGCATTTGCTACAATTTACACATTTGAATCTCTGAAATATTTGACTTTAAATGTACACATTAAAAATACATGACTGAATAAATGTGTGTACAAATCTTTTGTCATGCAGAAAATGACTTTCAAAGGGCTTTAATATATTTGCATGCCACTGTATTACAAAACAAATATTTATAGTATTACCCAGGCGGAGTGGTGGCTCTGAGGCTAGGGATCTGCACTGGCAATCGGAAGGTTGCCGTTTCGAATCCCATAAATGCCAAAAGGGACTCTGCTCTGTTGGGCCCTTAAGCAAGACCCTTAACCTGCAATTGCTGAGCGCGTAGAGTAGTGAGAAAAGCACTATATAAAATGCCAAGAATTATTATTATTACCCTATTTAAATTTAAAAAATTTTAAAAATAAAAAGTAAAAATCGCTAAGGTCACATCAACAGGAATCTTTGAAGATCTTTTATATTATGATGCACACCATTTAAACAGACTTAGACCAACTTCACTCCCCTGCAATTTTATAGCTCAAGCCTGACTGCTCTGTACAAACCTTCAACATTTACTGATAAATTCAAAGTTAAATTCTATGCATAAATGCATTTTGATATGATAGCACTGTGTGTAAAATAAATGCAACAGCATGACTAAAACAGTGGTTTGTTTACAGATCTCTAACTTTCTTCTGAATAGTTCAGGACTAAAAATTATAAATTTCCAGACTATTTCAAAATGATTTCCAGTAGATACATTAAACAGAATGAAACACATGTTTACAGTTATATGAACACAGAAATAACGTTTAATCAAAATGGTTTAAAGTCCAGGGTGTGCTGACCAATTTTCACTTTGACAGTTTATTTTGGGGTTAGGACACTTCCACTTTTAATTCTAAAAAGTGTCCTGCTGAATTCAAAGTATAATATTACTTCCTTCACTATAGTTAAATAGTAAGAGATGCATAAACCCATTCCTACTGAAAGATTTTCGAACATTTAGTTTGTGAAATGATTCTGATGTTTGTACATCGCAATAAACTTGGACTTGAAAAAAGACCAATGGGAAAAGCAAACTAATTAACCAAACACCCAAATAAATAGCAAAGAAAATACTAAAAATTAACTCAAATCACTATTTGAGATTACAGGTCATAAGAAAAAGTACACCACACTAAAAGGATTTCTAAAGGTTATGGAGTCTACATAACAGTAGATATATTATCAAAGTAAATATAGACTACTACATAAGAGAATTAAAAGAGCCACCAATGCAGCCCTGATCATCAATTCCTTACAACAGTGGCAAAATGTTATGCCGCAGTCTTTCAAAAGAGCAATCAAGAAAGGGAAGTATATCTCATTTAAGGGAAATGGACAAATCTGCCAAGTATTAGAAAACCTTATTTGCAGCAATCACCACCCCTCCTCTGAAAACATTACCTGTAAAAATAGAAAAATGTTTGCTTTTATCACTTTTGACAGGATGATGATGAAAAGTTTCTTTACTGCTCTGTAAGGTTAATGGGATTCAGTCAATAATGTGTGTTTAAAGTTTGAGACAATAGGTAATCAGAATATAAAACCACAGACAAGCTCGTCATCCATGAGAGGAGAAAGGAACAACAAATTTAATGCGGACAGCGAAACTAAAAACAGGAGGTAGATGGAGACAGGCACAGATAAAGACCTCATTAAACTATATAGTAGAAGCATTTATAAAAAAAAACAAAAAAAAAAAACAAAGTGTCTACACTGAGAAAGCGCCTCCACCATTGAAAGTCGCTCAGAGCATTTATAAACAAGAGGAGGATGACTATTAATATACAAACTGCCATCTTACTAGGTTTTAAAAAAATTAAAAAATTATATTAATAATAGTCACAGAATGTTAGAAGGTAGAGATGTACAAAAAGCCTGTGTATTTTGTAAAAATTCAAAAGTCAAAGTGGAACAGGCCTAACAACGTGTAAATAAATGCAGAGAGCTGACTGACAGGCAGATCTCAAATTTGTTTTTAAAATCAAGCATTCTGAATGTGGGTGAATACCATAGGTCTGTGTATATTTACTGTAATACTTTTTTTTCCCCAAAAAAAAAAAAACAAATGATGAATGCCTCTACAAAGAAGTGTCACTATTTTTATGTGTATATATACACTGTACCTGGAAGAGCATGAGTAGTAACATAAGACATTAAAGTTGTGCAATTCTCCATATGACCAACAGCTAATGTAGCCAACAGTAAATACTGTCTTATACAAAACATTCTTTATAAAATATAACAAACTAGGTAGTGCATTACAATTGCTCCATAAAACATTGAGTTATTGGCCAATTTCCAAAAACAAAAAAATGTCACTTTAAAAGACAAATGTACTGATACCAAGTCCTAAGCTTTTTATTATTATACATGGGGAAAGCAGGCAATTATGAATATAAAAAAGTTTCAAGGAAGGTCACGATGATTAGATTACTGGAGCAATTAGGTACTATTAATAATCGTCTCATTTTAACAAGGAGCACTTTTTCAGCTTGCAAGATGTAAACTACATGCCTCACCAGATTAAATCAGATAAAATATAAAAATAAGATTAAAAATCTAAAATATTTAATAGAATAGCTGAAAACTGGAAACAGAACATATACCATGATTATATACTATAGATTAATATTTTTGGTAGCAGTGTGTTTTTTTCAGAAAGTGATCCTCTTTACAAACTGCAAGACATAATTTTTTTGGTGCTTTCATGCAATTCAGTTCTCACTATGAAAAAGTGTGTGTGTGTGTGTGTGTGTGTGTGTGTGTGTGTGTGTAGCAGTCCGCTCTGCTCATGCTCAACCACAGCCTTCAGAGTTGTTGTGAACTCTATGAAAGATGTAGAAGCTTATACAAGTGTGACTTGCTCTTGGCGAGAGGACTCATGCATGCACCCTTAAATTTAACCCATGCAGACAAACAACTTTTTGGTACATGGATGCTGTACGCTCATTTAAACAAGCTACCATATATGTTTACCCGAGACAGGTTCCAGCCTGTCCCACTCAATTTGCGCCAAAGCTGCACTCGACTACACATCCATCTCTGACAACAAACGACCTGTCCCAGCCCACTTAGCCGACACCTCTGCAAGTTCACCAGTATAGTAAAAATTTTACTGTTTTGTGTCCTGAAGACTACACGCAACTAATTGTTAATAAAAGCAGCAACTTGGTTATTTTCAAAGGTTAATAAAAAATTAAAAATTAAAATCACAAGTACCCAATCAGATCTGTAACATTCTCAG
Source organism: Polypterus senegalus (assembly GCF_016835505.1). NCBI lineage: Eukaryota > Metazoa > Chordata > Cladistia > Polypteriformes > Polypteridae > Polypterus > Polypterus senegalus. Next base: position 77,006,877 of record NC_053164.1, read on the forward strand.
AATTGTGCCTCTGTGTAGGCTCTTTACACAGCAAAAGACACAGCATGAAATAAACCAATAAAATGTATAGAACTTTACATTTTGAGGAATGCTTGCAGTTTATGTTGCTAAATTCCATGTAAAATAAAAATTTACAATTAAGACTACATATCACCAAAAGCTACAATTTATACCCTTTTTTCCCCTCTTATCTCGTAAACAGTTGTCTCCTGTATCTTCAAGAAAACATAAAATGAGAGAATATTAGCTTTGAATGTACATATGCACCAGAAGATTTCCTATAGACTTGGAGAGGAACAGCAAATACACACTTATATACATGCACACTTAAAAAAAAAAAAAAAATGAATGATGTGAATGGAGATTTGAGGTCCAAAAATGGATCATCAAGGTACATGACCTTCCCAACCACATCCACTTCCAATCATACATTATGTACTCTTGCAATATTTAATTCAGTGTCACATGTGCCTGAGCTAAACCTTGAAGCATCAAAATGTACAGCAAGGTAGAAAGCAAGCCTGAGCATGCCAGCAATCCATCCAAGGGAATCTTTGCCCAAAAATTCCTACATGCTGTTGCCAATTAACATAAGATGCTTTTGGAATGAAGGGAGAGGAAAAAAAAAAAAAAAGTTGTAAAATGTAAACGTACTAAAAAAACCTAAAAGGAAAAAAAAACTTACACTGTGAAAAGGTTTTTTTTTAGAACTTTAAATCAAAACACCAGGAAACTAACATGTGTAAATACAATGAGCAACAATTTAAGAGGAATCAAGGTTTTCTGCATGTTGTGCTTCAGTTTCAAGGTGATGCATAACGAAAGAGACACTAACTTAAAACTGAAACGGCATTTGTTCAAGATTACAGGACGATGCATGTAAGGAAAACATCTATGAAGCAACAAAACAAGTTTATTTTGATAATGAAAGTATTGGTTAATACAAGAGGACATTCTGTATTCTGTACTGTAAGTGGTACAGATGCAAAAATAAGCAGCAAATGATGAAGCAGCCAGCAATCACACAGGCCAAGAAATTCAATAAGTGCATATTTAGATGTGGACACCTGTAAGGGTAACTTGAGCAAAGCAGAAACAAACATTAGGTCTGTTCACAAAACACACTTGTCAGCCTAGAGAGGTTCAGTGAAACACTAAATAAGCAGGATTTTCATTATTAAACCAATTCAATCTAGCTATAAAATAAACAAAGGCCCTTTAACTTGCATTTTGCTCAGCAGCAGCTGTTTTTAGTAAGTAATGGCAGCACAACAAAGGCCATGCATTCATACAGTAGGCAGATTTCCTCCTTTATTTCTCCAAATAGCAACACCAAATAGCTCATTAGAAATTGAAAGAAATCCCCAAACTCTTGGTGTTTGTCCACAGATAGTAATCACTTAGATAAGAATTCCAAGACAAGACATTATGAAATACTGTAAGTTACATACAGTTTAATTATGCATCTTAATTTCGGTTTCATAAATTTCACTGCTCATATGCTAAATGAAATGATTGGTAGGACAACATTAAGGCTCATTTCATGTAATATGTCCACACAGAAACAGCAATGTTTCTCAAGTACACCATGCATTTAACCTCCTTAGCATTACATTAACAATGGGGAAATTAGCCAAAAGGTGTCATTTTTTCCAGCAAGGAAAAAAAAAAAAAAAATGTAACTATGTAAATACCTAAACGTCAATATAAATACATTAGGAAAGGTATGTCTAGTGTCCACTGCTGTATTGATGAAGATTTGTTGTGTCATGTGTTCCAGACAGTCAACAAAACAAAAAGTCACATTTAGGACAGTACAAGTGTGTTTCTTTGAGCAAACTTTTTTTCTGTTGATCATACATGATAGAATAGAAGGACAGTGCCTGATCGGCAAAATCGATGCAACACTTATGTTATCGCAGGCTACTACAGTGCAAGGCTTAGTGACTTTCACATTTTCCCTGGCACAAACTTTGACAGTTGCTGCATTGTAAAATGCTGTGTGAGGATTAATGTCTTGCTTCTCCTTGCACTTGATTGCAGTCATTTAGCCTTTTTCTCACATAGTTTAGTTTTAGCTTATTCTAAAAAAACTGTCTTTACAACTTCTGTTTGCAATTGTACTGCCACACTCAAAGTTGCTTTAGAGTTGGCAGAAAGCATAGAAAGAGTCAAGGTTGTTTTTCACAGCATGATGTTCTATGTCATCCACTAGACAGCAGCAGAATACTGTCCTGGGAGTTATTCGGGACTGACACTGCAAAATGCATCATTAAACGTCAGCCTGAGTCTAACTCATGGTTAACAGTTCTAGCATAGAATTCTAATCTCAAGTTGTGATCCACATGATCATCAGGGAGGTTAAACATTATAAAACATTACGTACCCCATTATGCAAATTGTGGGGTTACCCATGGTTACTTCTGACGTTTTCACTCAGACCCACTCAGTGGCCAAATTGTATATAACAGCACTTTGTACAAATTGCTCATTCAATTTAAAATTTGTCTCCATATATTTAGTTATTTAAAAAAAATAAAAATCAGCTTCCAAAATTCAGTACAATACATAGTATATTTATGAAGAAGTTTTCCCACTGATGTTCTTACACCCTTTATATCAACATTTATATAGATGACATTTCATATTACCTACTTGCATGGATACATAAAGTGAGTATGTCTACAATTGTAACATAGATACTGACTAGAAAACAGTCAGATATCTCTCTCTAAACAGATTAGCAGTTATTCTTGTATGAAGTCAGCTTGTTAAGTCATTGATGAAATTACAATGGGGAGAGGCTAACATTTACAAGTCAATTTCCATCTTTCTAATGTTGGCTTTAGAGATGCTGCACACTGAGGGCATCACCGACTTGAAAATGTAGTTCTTTAATCACCAATTACTGTACCAGAAAAGCAGGTTATGCATGGTCACTGCCTCAAATCATTGTATAACCTCAGGAAGGTGAAGATGGGTTCAGCAAAACGTCACCCTGTTCAACTACTCATTATGGTCTTTTAATAAAGCCCAGCAACATGAAATTCCCGCAAGAGCCACATTCAAAGCTAAAAGCACAGGTAAGTGGTTCATGGTAAAAAGATACAAACAGGAAATATTGCCCATGGATTAATATTACCCATGGAGAGCCATGGCACTTTACATCCATGTTTTGAGAAACAAATGTAGTTACCGTCTAAATGCATGTTTTAATGGTCATATTACGACATTTTGATTATACAGAAAAATGTACAGTATAACAAAAAAATCTGACTAAACAAGTGCTTAAAAAACAACCTAAGAGTAAGATCTGCTGAAATAAAGCCTAGTAGTAGTTACAGCTCTCCGGAGTTTTCCTTGACTAGTAGAACATATATAAAATTGTTACACCAGAAAAGGAGAGTTTAATTTCACTACATTAAAGCAGAGTAGTCATATGCATCTTATACTACACTTTAGTTTAGTGGCATATCTTTTGTTGGGGTTGGGTGTTTAAAGTGAACTGAAAGAAAAGAAAAAAGCTCCAGTAACAATGACAGGAAAAAAAAAAAAAAAACTCTGCATCTCAACAAAATTGCATTTCATTTTTCCATTGAGTATGATTATGCATCTAAAATGATATAGTCCAAATGAGCTCTGATATACAGTAAACACCGTTCCTAGGATTGTAAAGATGCACATGAGGAACTATTCATTTAAGCATGAAGTAAAAATTAAATACAAGCAGGAAAGAGTGTGTCATAAATGTGAAAGACAGATGGGCTATGTAATAAAAATCATACATTGGCTACTCCTTACTCTGTTCAAACTTTTTTTTTTAGAATCCAGTCTCATGGAAACAGAAATACATACTGTAGAGGTTGCTCAATTAAATATTAAATTTAGTCTCTGGTTAAGAGACAAATTGCAATGAATATCTGCAGAGAACACACACCATGAACTGGTTCAAGTGTTGGTCCAAAATATCACGTTTGAAACACTATTCCAAGTTCATTGATCTAGTGCCATCTTGTGGAAATACAGTATCATGAATGTTACTCAAGACTTTGGATTACAAAAAAAAATATGTTTTTATTGGAAAAGAACAGCAGTAATTTTTTTCTGTCCAGAGACATTTTTTTGGTTTTACTGGTTACTAAGAAATAAAAATATCAAATAAGTTTAGAATTCTGCTGTACGCACTATACATAAAGCTTGGAATTTCTACAATGGCGCATTGATGACATTACAAAGAAGCTGACATTTAAAAGTCAATTAACTGTATTAATACAGTTTGCAATAGGAATACTGGACATAAAAGGAAACCCAATTTACAAATATCAGCAAGTTAGAACTAAATTCTTCAACAACTGTCAAAACTCTGCAAAAACATTTGACACGTCCATACAAATTACCTTAAGTGGTATAGAAGAGCCTTGTTGGTATGATTTACCTGGTATAAAGCTGAATAGGGACGGCAAACGAAGTTCACATTTTTCTTGAATTCCAGATAAGATAAAAGTTAATTGTTTCACTCCATGCCATTACGATTGTGAGTAATAACTCAGAAAAAGCCCATATGTTTAATCAAACCTTAGAAAATGTGATATACAGTAGAACATTTATTTATCTCTCTATTATAAAAAAAAAAAAATCCTGGAAAGGAAAAGCAGGGCGACAATACGTGATCTTCTCTGAAGACACTTGAAAGACCTGCGAGACGCAAACAATATCGAATAACACTCAGTTGTATAAAGGCACGTAGCACACACAGATCCTGTGCTCTCAGTCCATATACAGTAAAGCGTATAAGGACAATGCATTCTAGACTAAATGTCAACAAAAGAAGAAGAAAGCAGCGTGGAGAGAAAAAAAAAAAAAAAAAGAGACCCAAAAGCGTTGGAGAGAAAAAAAAGCAGATGAGATGATTATGAAGGCAGTGGATTCAAAAGGCTCAAACAAACAATGGCACGATACACATGCAGAGGAAGGTAAAGAACATGAAAGCAGTAAAATTCTAAAGTATTGTAGCGTCCCAGCCAGGCTGAAGCCTTTTTTTGTTTTAAGTGACTGTCAGGTTTAATTGAGGGAGGGCGGAGTACAGCACGGAAGGCTGATAGCAGCACGATGGCACTTCCTTAGCATGCGTTCAGCCGACCCGCCGCCAAACCGAGAACACGAGCAGCATTATATGCTTTGAGAAAGACTGAACCACACATGGGGTTGGAAATAAAGGACAAGTATTCTGTTTACAGCGTCACGCGAGACACCATTTAAAACAAGTCCACGGACATCTAACCTAGCAGTTGTTGGATTGCTGCTGCCAGACATGCTTCATGTGCTCCCAGCTCTTAAAACAACAACAAGAGTCAAGCAAAACAAACTGCTCGCCAGCAGCAAAAAGCCTGCAGATGACCAGAATGCTTCTCCTTAGTGTGCCCCCCCTTCATAACGAGAGCAATAGAAATGCGAAGTGGCAAAAGGACAGCTGCTGTACAGGCTTTGAAATGATCGGGCAGCGAGACAAGCAGAACAGGCAGCTCAGCAGCAGAGAGTCAGCAGATGATCCGACAGCATCTCCTTAGCGTGCATTCAACCGCACCCCCTTTACAACACGAGCAGCGTCATAAGTCCTGAGAGAAAGATGTAACCACGCCCGGGGCTGGAAAGAAAAGTATTGTTTTTACAAAAGTTTTAAAATAAAAGTGAAAATGCATATGTAAAATTCCCATGAAACTCTCTTTTTAAATTGCATATCCGGTAAACCAAACCCGGGGGTTGGGCGAGAGAAGCGAGCAGGGGGCAGAGTCCCCTAGTACTCTAAGACAAAATACTCACTGATATTTCTAGGATGTTTAAAGTACAAGTTCTTGTTCAGTGAAAAGATATACAATTGACAATGACATTGTACACCACAGCTTTGAGTCATATTATAAAGCCAGTGCCACATCTGAGATGTTATGAATATTTGAAGGTTGAAACCTGTGACTAAAACAAAGCATTTTGCATGATGCACATTTTTATTTAAATAGCAAGCATGAAAAGTACAGAAAAGCCAATGTGAGAAAGGCAGGAAAAAAGCGCTGAAAGTTAACACTGGAAAACCTTGATGCAAAACTTTAAGAGACTTGTTACTTTTAAATAAAACTGTACTTTTGGCTAAAATTAAAATTGATAAATTTACAGATACTGTATACTGTAGAAATCACAAGAAAATGCAAACCAAACGCTTTATATATTCAAATGCTGCATATTATTAATCTAAAAGAACAATGACTTATTTTGATAGTAATCAGCCAATTTCTAGTCTTAACAAAACCAGTAAAATATTTATGTTGACAACTACATATAACAAACAGTATCTAATACACAACATTTACACCATTGGTTTCTGATGACCAATATACATTATACAATATTTGCTGGAATAAGCAGGAATTGGGTTAGAGAAATTTGAAAGCTGAAATTCTTTGAATTGCTAAACTCAACACTACTTATGACAGCAGCTGAATGTTGGAAGGAGAAGAGTTTGACTATTTGAAAGTTGAACACCAGATGTCTGAAGTACATTTAGTCATGGTGTTTACCCTTTTTTTTCTAGTATGCGCCTATTTAATAAGATTTTTAATCAAATGTTTTTGCAGAATAAAGAGATTAGAAAAAGATACTATATGATGGGAAATAAAAAGGCAGAACGTGGCTGCAATCAGTGTATATGATAAGGAGTTCACCCCTGCTGGCAAGATGTGCTACAGGTTATCAAGCTAAACAGCACACACTTCTTATATAAATACGCTACCGTGTACTGTCCAGGATTTTAATTTGCCTGTAGCTCGCAAACCGTTTGATCTATTGACCTGAAATTTGGTACACACATCTACTATCCGCTTTCAGGGTGATGGACCTCTAAGGTTATTTCTCTTTTTAAATTTTTATTTTATTGCAGAATCAACTCGGCAGCAGCCAGCAGGGTGGCTGTGCAGCACATATGTATGGGCGCCTTTCTCATCGCTCTCACCTATGCCATCACTTACTCTACACCTCTTCAGATCTTAAATCATTCTTAAGGCAGATTAAAAACTCAAGTGTCAGGTTAAGGGGAAAAATGGAGAACAAAGAAAAAAGGAAACCATACTAAGTAAATTGCAACATAAACACTGACTTAAAACGCTTTTAATGCGAAACGATGCCGATGAAAGAAAAAATAGTGGGCCGCTAGGTTTAGAGAAAAGAAGAGCTGCTCAGGAAGCAGCAAGCGCATCAACCTCTGAGCAAACAAATGCTAAACGTACAGAGAAAGAGGATAAAGACTAGGAATGCTCAAGTCAAGTGTATTCACTGCACATTATTGTGCAGTGTGCCATTACTGGTTAGAATATATTTATTGACAATTCTATGCCTCCATGTGGTCACTACAAAGGACAACAAAGAAGATTGTGGAAACTTCATTGGCCCTTTATTTGAAATTAGGAATCAGTACAGTAGATAAATGCATTCTGCAAGAAGAACTCAGAAAAATGCTTGGAAACTTATTAAATGCAGATTTTGTACAAATGTTGGAAAGGTTTTCTTCACACAAAGAACCATAAACACATAGAATAAATGAGCAAGTGGGAGGGTGAAGAGAAGGATTAGACCCCTTCAAATCTCAATTCAGTTTCAAAACAGCAGACAAAGCATTAAAAAGAAAATCTTATGTATTTTTATGTTGGTTTTCTCCTCATGATCTCCATCTTTGTCTCAAGGTGAGTGAATGCCCTCTCTACCAGGTTTTCAACTGCCTCAGTGATTAAAGCTCCAGAGTATAGGGGGTGTTCAGTCAGATTATCTAGAATCTCCTCAAAAGTGGAGAAACAATGTCTGTTACCATTCAATTAACCAAGAGCCACAATAGCCATTAAAAGGAAAAGCCATCATGTGGTGGCATGACAAGTGCCATGAAGCACATGGGCAGAGAACAAAATGAATGAAGCAACAGGAACCACCACCCTAAATTGTGCTTAAACCTGTACTGGAGCATTGCCATACAAATACAATTAATTCTTGAAGCCAATTGAACGTTTTGCTTTTAAAATAGTGGCTAATTATACTGTAAGCTAAATTTTGTAACATTGATCCCAGGTTAAAAAAAAAAAAAAACTGTAAGCAGCCAGAGAATTTGACAATTGTTGCAGGATAAAGAGAGATTCAAATTAAAAAGCTTCAAACAACTTGGTACGTTCACCTTGCTACTTGGGGAAAACAAAATAAAGCTGCAAGGATAAGATGCAAGATTCTTTTATAATATTTGTTCAGAGTAATTACATTTTCTTAGAAAACGCCATTTCAGAATTTGAATGCATAGAAGTAGAATTAATGATCTAGGACGTGGCCTAGATAGGAAAGTACATAAAATCAAATTATATGTAAAGATGTACAACAATAGGCTAAACTGCTTAAGAGAAAGGTACACATACGCCAAGCATAAAACATTAAGACTTTGCTGAACTCCGTCAGAAGAAGCTACATGATGTCACGCAGTGAGCTCACTGCCTACAAAGCAAGAGTGAGTGATGGATTTGATGAAACATGAGGTGTAACTGCTCTGGCTGAGAAGGAGCCAGAGCTTGTACAAGAGATTAGTAAATACAAACTAGGTATGGCTAGACAGTCCAGTCTATACACACCACTGGCTCTAGAATTCGACATCTTAATCAAGGGGTGTTTCGCTGAGGAGAGGTCTCAGGTAAATGTAGTAATATTTTAAAGTCATTATCAAATATGAAATGCATAGGCTGCAAATCTGCCACATGCAGAGCCAAATGTTGTGAAAAGGAGAACTCCTGATTAGAGTTAAGAATCTGTCCTTGGGAAAAGAATGGGTTACTTTTCTAGATGAGTGGTGCAGCTGCTCCAAATAAGGAATATATCAAAGTCTTATTAACCATTCAAAATAAAGGTAATGATAAAATTAACCAAAAAGTTAGTGCAGCCTAATTTCAAACATACACACACAAACCCAATAATACAAAATTCTACTTAAACTCAACATTTAAAGAATATCAGTACTTAAAAACTTTTATACATACATTCTTAAATGTTTGAGGTCTTCAGTAAATGCTACCACTACATGAATTCTAGCTCCTACTACTCTGCTCTTTGACTGTAAAGACCAGAAAACATAACCTCACTGTGCTGCTATAGGTGACAGAAGATGGGATTAAGGCTGTAACAGATATTCAGAATGGAGAAAGGGACTCACAGACTAGTCAACTAGTCATTTCCAGATGGTACATTAAAACTGAAAAGGGCCTTAATTTCCACTCTATCAACTACCCACTGCGTTAGGAGCGCCGACTACAACCGAGCTTGCTACTTCATCCAAGGTACACAGAGTCCGAGCTGAAATTAACAATTACTGCAATTACCACTGCAATAACTACTGCACTCTTTTGAAGGGGGGTGTTCATAAATGATAGAGTAATGTAAAAAAGATTGTCCTTTCTCTTTCCTTGTATCCTTTGTAAACATGACAAATGAGAAGCAACTTCAGGATATTAAAGCCTTGCAGAAACTTAAGTAATCACTTTGAGGCAACCTTTAAAAGGCATGCTAGAAAAAATGTGAGTAAGACTTCAAAATCGGACACTGAGATATCAGCAGCTTACGTTGATCGAATGTATCAAAATCTTGAAGTCTCATTGTACCTTTCAAAGAATTACAATCTAATGTCGCTTCTCGGACTGAAACAAGAGATTATATTTTAAAATAACCGCATTTGCATTTTCCCCTGATTTTTCACCTTCAACAGCTGCTAAACGTGCCGCATTTAACGGCACTTCCAGAAAGCACAAGAAAGAGAGAATCATTAAATAGGCAAACAGAAGCATTTAAGCCCATTCACATGGATTCATGGATGTGGTACAAAGGTGTGTAAAACCTGCATTTCAGAGATGATAGCATGTGAGCCATATTTAAAAGGAATGCAAATGTGCCTTTAAAAGAAATACAGTATTAAGACTTTGCCCTAATTTACTAGTTTTAATAGATTACCAACTGACTAATTAGATATGACCCGAGTCCTAATTCAGTGACCAATCATGATCAATGAATCTGAAGAGCTAGAAATCTTACAATGTACAGTTCCTAATCAATTAACCACAAACCTCATCCCCTAGAATTAATCCCAACTTCCCATGTCTGTATTCATAATTCAAGAATATGGAACCTTAAAGCATTTAAAATTACATTTTTTCCACTGACATTGGAGTGTACTTTTAGTTTGAAGACAAAAAGTAAAAAACTTTACAGGTGGTTCTTAATATAAAAGATTAGACTCAAAAGGACATGCTACATACTCCTGAAACCACAAAAAATGATTGGATTTTAAGAAACTTGCCATCTTATTAGGAATTTTGTCCTCTTTAAAATTAGACTTCAACAGAACAGTAAAAGACCTTCTTATGGTGACTAATAGACCCTTTTAGCAGAATCTCTTGTATCCACCAAATTAGTATTCTCCAATACACATCAATGTTGTAGTTGAAAATTAATTTCAAGGGACGCAAAACCAAGACTTTTTGCATCAAGTAACCTTTTTACCATTTAAAATAATTCACATTCTTAATCAAGCCTTCTTCCCAGGGGGCTTAACCTGGCCTACCAAAAGAAATGCATTTCAGAAGGGCTCATTCTTGATAAATACAGACACAGTCTGTTCGATATAGTACAAGACTGCGGGAAACAGACAGATAAATAATGCTCATCACTGGGTGTTCTACCACAATGCAATATGCATTTCCAAGATTAATATCTGTGAAATTTAAATATCACTCAGCCTGCGTTCAGTTGCTCAGCAGGACAATTACAAACAATGCTTTCAATAAGAAATATATATTATGGCACAGCAGGCATGAAACTTGCATTTAGCAATTAGCATAGATGTCCTTTGAACAGTGGTGTGTGCATGCTACTCCGATGTCTGGCAAGAGTCACTGATGAAAGACTCTTGCAAAAGAAAACTGACATTTAACAATTCAACATATGTCTATGTGACAGAATGATGGTCACATTTTCCCCAACCCACAGCTCAACAACTAGTCCAATATTATATATTGATTTGGGTTGCAAGCAAATATGTTTCAAAATCATATGTATATATATTAGATTAGTCTTCAGGCTGCTACAAAGGCATTAAAAAGGTGGATATGCATTTTACAGCATACTAAAAAGGAAATTTATTCAGCTATTTAAAAGCATGCCTTCCTTACCTTCCCACTGTATACATCAGCAAAATAAAACTTTCAAAAATGGTCCAGGTGGGCAGCTGCAACACATAGCTTGCTCTACTTTTTGAGTCATTGACTTGGTCAGAAACATTTTCATTCAAATTGCCTGCAGCCCATACACATCTTGTACAACAATATGGATAGAACTAGACATCAACACAGGCTTTAGACACTACAGCAGGCATGGACCAGTCTCTTTAATATGTAGTTACAACAATGAGCAGTTGGTGCAAATCCCATAACTTGGTGAACCGTATCTTAACTTTAACGCATTATATACATTGGTGACAAGTAGCTTGATTTAACCATGTGTTTGAGAATTTTCCTTAACTTTACCCGTCATAAGGTAATCTTTTGTCATTGGCATTGCACCTTTTCTGGCTGTTTCAACAGTAAATGTACAGTAATAGGAAAAGGAATAAACCTAGTGTATCATGTTGTGTAGTTGAAGCAACAAAATGTCACTGCAAGCGCTATTACATTCCTTTTGCAAACGCTGACTGGTAGCCTCAGCAGAATCGAAGATATATAGGTGACCGTATTGTGGTGATGTGTCAGGATTGTTATATAAAGGAGAGACCTGGTGATAAATTTGACCGTGGATTCTGAAAGCATACGGTCCTTTTCCAGATGGTTGAGCGATGTGTGCGCCCATTGACGCGAAAGCTAAAGCGGAGTTGTATTCCCGGATATAATCACAGTAATTTTGGGACAGCGGGTTATTGCCAGTCAAGAGGTCTTCCAATAAAAGAGGGGGCTTGGATAGCGGTGGCAAAGACACCTTGCCGGCATGACAACACTTAGTGTAATGTCCGGATTTGTTGACCTCTGCTGGACAATGAAGAGCATTGCAAGAAGCACATAGTGCGGTAGGTAGGTAGGCCAATGTTATGTTCTTGGACGTGAAAGGCTGTACCTTCTTGAAAAGCTGCAGAAAAGTGAATGCGATGTTTGTGCATGAAGGGAATTGGAATGAGTTGTGTCGAGGCATTGCTAGCAATGTTCACATTGCATAATTCGTTCTGTGGAGAGTGTTTTTAAATGCATGTTGAGAAATCTCTGCACTCGGAACGATTTTGAACAAATCGTGCATTCAAAGATCTTTTTGGAATGCGTTAGTTCAGTGGAGTGGGTGTGTAAATGTGCTTTGAGATATTTCTGTCGTGTGAAGGTTTTGCAGCAGTGTTGACACTGAAAAGAATTCATCAGGGAATGTGTTTTGGGATGGTTAGTAAGGTATCTGCATGCGTGAAAGTGCTTGTCGCAAATTTTGCATACAAATCTTTGCGTTGAATGGATCTGCATATGGTTGTGGAGATCCATCTCACTTGTGAAGTCCTCGTTACAAAATGTGCAATTGAAGGTGAGAATGGAATGAGTTCGTAAGTGTTTTTTGAGAGCGCGAGTTGTCTCGAAGCATTGTTGGCAATGTTCACATTGCATCATTCGGTTAGTGTTGTGTTTTTTCAAATGTGCGTTCAGATATCTGTGCACTCTGAAGCTTTTAGAACAAAAGGTGCATTGAAAGTCCTGTGTGGAATGCGCGTGTTCAGGGGAGGGTGTTTTAAAATGTTTTTCAGGAAGAGGAGAGTGGGCAGGTGACGTCACATTAGTGTGGCGAGCAAGTGGGTGTGTCACCAGAAGGTTATCACGTGGGTATTTGAGAGGCATGAGAACCTTGTAATGCCCATGATCCAAAGGACCGCTAAAGAGCAGGGATATGAAGAGACGCTGGGCCGGATTGTAAACTCGAGGAGAGGCATGAGGACGTTCTTGGAAGTAAATGCTGATAGTAGCTGGAAGGATTTGGGACATTGCCACAATTTCTGCCTCGCTGCCATAGACTCCAGACATATTCATGTAATCAGCGTATTGTTGAGCAGACTGTATAACAATGCCTCTGAGACTAAGAACAATGGACACCACGTCACCGAAGTTATCCCAATGTTGGCAAACAAAGGCCATGTTACGAAGTTTGAGAGCAACAGCTTCGTCAATGACATTTCTCCAAAACAAACCCGACTGACAGAAACAAACAAACAGTTACCTGAAGCAGGAATTTCTATAACATTGAAAGAAGTGTTGTTTCCATGAAATACATTTGAGGCGGTAGCCCTGGAGGGCAAAAGAATAGTTAACGTGGCTCAAGCTGGGTGTGGACCGCAGCAAAGACCAAAGTGAATGAGTATGTGTTTGATGAACTGTTTGATTTGGCGGGCAGTGGTCTGAGGTGCGTTCCTGAGCGCGTGGGAGGAGGGGTAGTTCCTGGGCGGGGCTTCGTTGTTCCTGTGACATGGTTTTTCATGGTGGACGCGGTCGGGTGTCGAAACCGAAAAGAATAATGAAAAGTCAATGTAGCTTAGCCGTTCATGTGGACTCCTAGCACAGACGAAAGGAGCTAACTGGGTGGTCGGTGAGTTTTTGCGTAAGGGCACATGGGCAGGCAGTGTGAATGCCTAGAGAGCGAGAGTAGAAGCGGGCCGGTGAAAAAGGAGTGTTAGTAGGCAGGGAAACGTCTTCCATATTTCTGCAGGAGCATCTAAGACGACACATGTTTGTCGCGGATGCGAATTGCTGTATGTAGCGTGTAAAAAACAGTTTGCTATGGTGCATGCGGTCGTGCGTCGTAACCAAAAACTCGTTTTTAAAGACTGCTTACTTCATTGTGTTTTAACCTCAGTTGTAAAGGATTGTTTTAAAGATCCCATGGGATACCCCTCGCAAACCATTTTATACGCTGCATATGGCGATTTACCTCCGCAAGAAACATGCCTTTATGAACAGTCAACGTGCAGGTACATGTGGCCTCTACGACAGACGAATATAAATGACGCCATTCTTTCTGTGTCGTCGCGTCCGAGTTGGTGGGCGTGGCTCTGCAAGTTCTCGTCTTATCCAATGGTCTTGGTGGGCGTGGCTCCTTCCTGCGTGCGCCATTGGTGTCTTACTTGTACGCGGCTCAGTGAATCCACGCCCCTTCCGGCATGCTTTCCATGGTTGTCTTGCCTTAGTGAATTCTCTCTCTATATATATATATATATTTATATTGGCATTATGTATGTTATATTTTATATTATATCCACTGTGTCAGGTATGGTTTAATTTGTGTACAGTTATAATGATTTGGGTTGAAACAACATAACAGGAGTATGTGACTTCACGAAATGAATGAGCGCTTATTGAGTGGTTTCCTTAGTTAAGCTTGTTGCTTGCTTGGACCATTCATGTGACACACAGATGGATCAAATCTATTTACCAATGGGCACCTTAGTGTATGAAGTCTATGTCCAGCAGACCACTAGAATGCTTAAATTCCCAGTAAAAAAAAAATAAAAATGGTTTCCGCATAACACCCGAATGCACTATACCATGCCTTCACATTGACAGCTGCTCTGTATTCCTCTGCATTAAAATTAGTTTAATCTACTTTCTTGCAAACTTATAATAACCTAAACAATAACTTTAATCACTTGTGTGGACAAACACAGCAGATAATTATTAAAATTATCTAGGCAGTGATCTTTGTCTCTGAGCCAAAGTGCCACACCAGAACACCTATCTGTATTTATTCGTATACATATTTCAAATGGGCATCCTACAACAGAAAATAAGGAACATACTCTGAAAAAGCTTATAAATAAAACAGACTGGTAAATAAAATACCAAAGCATTTTACCGGGCCAGCATGCTTTGAAAGAATAATTGTGTAGTAAGTGTTTTCTTTCTGCAGTATTCTGTTATAAAATTCAATGTCTCAGTATGAAACAAAAATGGTAAAGACTTTAAAAATGAGATGGGTTTACAAATACAGGGCAAGAGAGCATTAAAATTTGATTTTCACAATTATAAATCACAACACAACATAATTTATGCTGTCAATCTAAAATTAAGTCTTGCATTTCAAACCAATTGACTGTAACAGAGGACCACAGGGAAATGCAACAGAATAGTGGCAGTGGGTGCAAGGCTTAAGTTAAACCCAAACCAGGTTCCAATCCATTGCACAATAACTGCAAATTGGGCCAGTTTTTGGCATTTATACAAACTAGAGAGATGTATAATGTGGGATTACACGCACAGAACGTGTACTGCTTTCTCATACAGGACAACACATTGCAAAACCACACCATCCATCCATCCACTATCTATATCTATATGCACAAGTTTATGGCTCTGTGACTGGAAGTGACCTTGATCTAATCACCAGAGGTTACACCCTGCTTCAAAATGAGCTGTATTATCTCTGTTGTCTCATTTAGGGGAGCTAAAGACTAACAATAACTTTTGTTCTTTGAATCATAAAAGCTGTTGGGAAGCCAAAAAGCACACAATGCACTGATTGGAGAAGCTGAAATTCTCTGTTCTTTGGGTCAAGAGAAAGCAGACAAGCCACTCTTTGGAGTGAGAAGCCATCTGCTCTCAGCAGAGCAAGGACCTTACTAATTTTCACTGGCCTGAAACCTACTCTCCATAAAGCCTTGGAGCTGGACACACTGTCATTCGCACAGAGTTTCGCTTGGCAGAGTGGATCTTAGAGCTACAGTACTTCAGAGTCCAGTGTGAGAAGACTGAGAAACATTACTTCAAAAAGGGAATTTCACAATTTACACTTTTGTGCCAAAAAGAGTAATGAATTTCTCTGTGAAGCTGCAGAATGCACAGCATAGAGTCTAACAGCGAGCTGAGAAAGGCAGCACACCACAGACAAAGGGCCACGTAAGAAAAGAAACTGTACTCCAGTGCAACAAGAATTCTCCACTTGAAACTGAAGCAACAACAAACTCCTCCATACAACAGACACCAACCTTAAACACATGGTACTGTAAAATGATTTTATGCCAAGATAAATTAGAATTCTAAATAGCTAGTAAACAGCCAAGCTCTTCCATGATGTATGCTCATCAGTCTCACCGGTTTTGCATCCTGCCTTCTGTCAATACATAGGCAGTTACGTCTCTATAATCATCGCATTTACCAATAAGTTTTATTACGCTGTTGCCTAAAATGAGTGTGCTTCAGTTATCTTAACGCAAGTCTACTGAAAGGAGATGCCCTTCTACAGAGAAATATAAAGGAAAGAGGGAGTTTTACCAAATTTAATTACCTCCACTGCAAAAGGTAAAACTGATAACACATCTAACAGATTAAAATTTCCAAGTGCCTATGAAGTTTTGTGGCACAAAAGAACTATTTGGCAGCATACAATTATAACATACAATGCACTGTGCATCAGAAGCACCATTATTTCCAACACAGGTTAGCCCAAAATTTAAAAACTGTCACCATACTTTCATTTTGGTCTGTTATTAGCTGACCCCTGTTTCTTCGTTGTGGAGTTTTAAGGAATAAAAACATGGCAATTGGTTTTCTTGCCTATAAGGGAGGAAGTGGCCATATATATTGTTTAATACTCAACTGTATACATTCTATTAGAAGTATTTGCTTCTTGTTATAAAGTTTTTCTTATCCAAAAAAAAAATTTGTAAAAAACACAGAAAGAGTACTAAACTGCCACAAATCATTTGGATGTTATTCTCAGAAAAGAAACATCTACAATGTAAGAATGACTTCAAGCAGAGCGAAAGCACTAAAAAGCCATCGAATTAAAACAAGTTCCATTATCGGTAGGGATTGGCATTTAATGGAACTTGCAGACTAGACAGAAGCAAATGGAATCTAGTTAAAGAAGGATAAAAGTTAAGGACTATGGATAGTAAGCAAAGAATTACAACAGGCACAACCTGCAAAAATATGGGTTCCTAAACTGCGTTTACGATAAGGTAAACAAATCAATACAAGCAAAGACCATTTTTGTATGATCTTCCTCTGATTGATAGTTGCCAAACATTCTATTCTATTGAACTCTTGCTAGGTTTATTTGTGAGACATAAGACTCCATGTGACAAATTCACACCAAAAGCCACCTTCATAGGGGGAAAAAAAAAAAAACACACAACAACAACATACTGCAGCATCAAAAGCATTACAGGGTCTGATGGAATCAGCCCAAAGATGGAAGAAAAAAAAAAAACCTACACATGTATACATACACACACCCCCCAGCCAGATCTGTGTGGTCCTTCAGGATCCGTCTCCTTCCTCAAGTTTGCAGAAGGTTTCCCCAACTGTAGGAATACATCCTGTGTGGTCCCCGGTAATAAAGAAAAATCATTCAAGTGATCCCAAGCACTTTAGACCAGTTGCTCATACTTCATACATGAAGACATTTTAGACACTGGTCCCAAAACAGCTCCGATCCCTGTTTCAGTACTTTTGATCCTCTGCAGTTTGTCAGGGCACATTTAGGTATGGAGGATGCTCTGATCCATATGCTCTACAGAGCCCACTTCCATTTGGACAAAGCCAGCACCTACAGTCAGGATAATAGTCCGATTTTTCCAGTGCCTTTAACACCATTCTCTCTCTCAGTGACTGGGGAAAAAGCTGAAGGATTTGTATTTTGATGGCCGCATAATCTCCTGGATCATGGACTACCTGACCTACAAACAGCAGTTTGCGAGGCAAAAGAATTAGGAGTCACAAATAGGGTGTAATACTAGAGCACCTCAGAGAATTATGTAGAGTGTAAACTGGAAGGGAGACAATGCAACAGACTTCCAGTACAAGACAAATAAGTAAGAATCAGAAATTTAAAATAGTTGCTTTTGTTGGCAAAAAGTGAGAAAAATGTGTCAGGATACACCTTCCCAAACCACAGAAAATAGTAAGTAAATAAATGAAATTTGCTTGACTTATAGCATAGTTTTCAGCAATCACTTCAGGTAGTTTCACTTTAACGGTTTTCAAACAATAAAAATTTTGAAAAACGATTATGAAATCCAGGAAGCTCTGGGGTCTGGTACCCTACACAGCTCTCTTTAGTTGACTTGACACTGAAAAAATACACTATGTGCTCATCAGTAACAAGTACAGTTGAGTGTGCTATAATATAATGTGACTGTGCATGGGGTAAATAAATTGCCATATTGATAATATTTGATCTTAAAATTTGCATTTGTTCACTTCTCATTATAACACAGGAACATTTATGGCAAGATAAGCTAAAGACAAAGTAGATCTACCACAGAGCTAGGAAGACTGAAAAAACAAACACACAAAAATAACATTTGATCAAATTATTCAAATATGGCACAGAATGTCTTGTAGAAACCAATGCAAAACCAGTTTGTAAAATTTCCAAGTACATCAACGGTAATTGTGATATTTTTAGCAAACCTGGTTCTGCTTGCATTTAATACTATATATCTAGGCTCAAATCAGTCACGTCTGTTTCCTGTGCTTCAACCTTTTGTACATACCACATTAAGTAAAAGTAGAGGGGTTTTGCAATCAGGCAGCAATTAAAAACTCTTGCAAAGCATTAACCACGGATACACTAAAAAAGTGAAAGGTGTCCGGAAAGGGAATCTCTTGATGAGCATCAGATACCCCAACAATAGCACACTTGCTAGTTAACCATTCAGATTTCACTTCTCATAACAAACAGTGCCAGAGTTGCCTCACCTGCAAAGATGGAAGTCTCGCTAATCAACAGAAATTAAGGGCTTGTGTACCTTTCAGTAAGTGCGGCTATCAGAAGGCAAGTTACTACAGCGCTGTGAGAGGTTACTCTCATTCATCTTCAGGTGATTTGTGCATGTCCCTAGTAACAGAAGTGATTGAAGACTTGGCCAAGTATTTCAACCAGAAAGCTTTAATGGACACATGGTTTCAGAGACACTGGTAGTCAGAGCAGGTCATAGAAAAGGCTCAACTAATAAAGAAGAATTGTGGGTTTCTATTTTATAACCACTTATGCCTTCTGGGGAAAATAAAAATGCACAATTCATTTTCAGAGTTAAGGAAGAACACAGACATGCCTCCTAACTCCAGGTTACACACGTGTGGCAATGTTACAACTGAGCACTGTGCTTTCCACTCCTATTAGCTGAAGTAGATTAAATAAGACCAAAGCAATTTAAATTTTACAAAAAGCCAGACAACCTCAATCTTTACTATGAATTTCCTTCTTTGGTTGAGGCCCAATTACTAAAATGAATGATTATGGGTACATTTAACTGTATGTATGTATGTTAAAAGTAAGGAAACAAATAGTTTTAGGGAGCTTATGGGTCATCAATAATAATAAATTTAGGTAAATAAAAGAATCCCTGTAATCATTAGTGTCCAGTTACTTTTCCTACCTCAATGCGACCAGTGTCTGGCTGGAACCCCCGGGCTGGATCCTCTGTTGTCACACGGCACTGAATAGCACAGCCATTGATACGAATGTTTTCCTGTTTAAGCCCCAAGTCTGGTAAACTTTTTCCTTCTGCCACATGAATTTGGGCATGAACCAAATCCACACTAAAAGAAATGAATACAATTTTAAAAAGGTTTTCAGCAAAAAAGTTAAGGGATTTGTGTAGCACCTGAAAGAGTGGACCTTCATTAAAGGTTTTAGAACACACAAAATTCTTTGTTAATAAAAACACATACATAAACATTATCAAACTTATTTACGTAGTGTAATATGTTAAATACAAAATGTTAAGTACTTTCCAAAGTTAATTTCCAAAAGAAATTGAATCTGAATGAAATACATTACACAGGATTTTACCAGTCATTTACATTTAGGTTTAAAGATAAAGCTGCAATTTAGCACTCCACTGGTGTGCAAATTCCATGCAATCAAATGTTAACTTCAGTTAAGAATCTTACATTGGAAAAAAGAAATAGATAACGTTGGGGAACAAAAGAAAGCAGGATATAGAAGAAGAACTAGCATCTTTTACCAGGAATGAACAGTGGAATAAGTGTACAATTTTATACGGAATTAAACCCAGTAATGAGAGGAAGCCGAGTGGAATGGTGAGGATGCATAGAGTAGAGTTGGCGAAGGTGGACAAGTTTAAAAATACTTGGGATCAACAGTACAGAGAAATGGGGATTGTGGAAGAGAGGTTATATAAAAAAAAAAATAAAAAAAAGTGCAGGTGGAGAAGAGTGTCAAGAGTGACTCGTGACAGACCGTTATCAGGTAGAGTGAAAGGGAAGGTCTACAGGACCATAGCGAGACCAGCTAGGTTATATGGGTTAGAGACGGTGGCATTGACCAGAAAGCAGGAGACGGAGCTGGAGGTGACAGAGTTAAAGATGTTAAGATCTGCATTGGGTATGACGAGGATGGACAGGATTAGAAAAGAGTACATTAGAGGGTCAGCACAAATTGGGATGGTTGGAAGACAAAGTCAGTGAGGCGAGATTGAGTTGGTTTGGACATGTGCAGAGGAGAGATGCCGAGTATATTGGGAGAAGGATGTGAAGGATAGAGCTGCCAGGTAAGAGGAAAAGACGGAGGCCTAAGAGGAGGTTTATGGATGTGGTGAGAGAAGACATGCAGGTGATGGGTTTCATAGAACAAGATACAGAGGACAGAAAGATATGGAAAAAGATGATCCGAGGTGGCAACCCCTAATGGAGCAGCCAAAAGAATTAGAATTAAGACAACTGTCAAAATGAATATTTTATAATGAGCAAAAAAAAAAAAAACAACACTATGTAGTACTTATTCTTTAGCATTATAGCAGTCCTAAACACACAGACAGAAGAATGAAGAAAAAAGTTATACAAATAAAACATTAGGGCACTGCCTTTAGCATACATCAGTGATTTTTTTTTTTTTTTTATTATTTAATTTCAAATGTAGCACTAATATATGCACCATCAATAGGAAACAAAAGGAAGCTTAATGTTTACATGACAAACCCATCCAACAAGTAACAAAATAAAATTAATGACAATGAGCTGGAGTAATTAGTTGAGGCAAAACAGATGCTACTCCTTTCAGAAGATTTATCATAATTACCTTTTAATTGTCATGGTATTGCACACAGCCCATCAGCTGCAATGCTGCACACAAGCGGCAATATTCCTTATGAGCGAGAGCAATAAAATTTAGGGCAGAAAATTGTGAACCTCAGAAGTTCAAGTTTACATGCATGATCAGCTATTCAAGCAGTTAACAAACATTTGGAGTAGTACACATACAGTAATCAGACAGATTAAAAGGAGAAACAAAGCTACTATAATCATTTTCATGCCACCTCATTTCCAAGTGATTGCAATCGTGAAACAGATTCTTAACTATTATCACTTCATTAACATGTCAACTCAGAAGAAAACAAATTGTCCCATACTAGAGTCAAACTTCATAAAACATCCTGAAATGTTATGCTTGGGGTTTATATACAAAGGATTAGTATGTGTTTTTTTTATAATTTGGTATTAATCTCAAAATCTTTACTAGCAAATTAAACCAAAAAGTACACCATCAAAAACCATCTGTACTGATGTCTTACAAGATTTGCTTTAATCAGTTACTATGCTCAAAACTTTATGAATCTGAAATACTAAAACCTACTTCAGTAACAAAGTGCAAAATGCAGTACAAGGATTTTTTGATTGTTCATAGATTCTACACATTACCATGTATGTTGGACTTGGCCCTGCTGAGCTATATTAATTGGCAACTGATTACGTTGCTGATAGATGTTACTTTGCTGATGACATGAACCGAACGATAAAACATAATACATAACACATTTACCCTTGGCACTTGTATCCATTTCTGTATAAAACAGGCTATTAACATGTCCTTAGGAGAGCAAATCAAATTATAAAAATTTTCCCTTGGAATATATAAATTTGAAATCTGACAATTTCCTCTATTATGGATTCCAAAATGGTGTACCATTTCATATGCTTTATGCCTTTTTACTGATAGTGACTCCCCAAAGAAGTGTTCTGTGGAATATTAGGAGATGACGAGAGAGGTATAGCTATTGCTATAACCGTTACAGTTTTCGTCAAAGCTACTAAGTGTGCTGCACTCAGTCTGTATGCATGAAAACTGTCAAGACTGGTGGGATAACATTCTGCTTGGACTGTTCAATGACCACAACCAGTCTCTGTATGAATCACCTCGATTTTTTTTTTTAGATTTGTGAAAGACCACGGCTTCTGCTGAGAAGACATGCAATTTTTTAAAAATGTATACCTGTGGAAAAGAATTCTGAAGGTGTTACTGTGTCTTGCCACAAGCACTGGCTTTACCAACTTACCCAAGTTTAGTAGAATAAGCAAACCATTCGTAAGCCAGTATATTTAATGTATGTTGTACTCTGTGATAGGCTTTGTGGGGGAAATCCAGTACATCAGTCTACCACAACAGAAACACTATGAAACTGAAATAAAATATGGCTATCCTCAGTGCAGCATAGAAATCTATGGGTTGCACATCCTCATCACCATCCCTAAAGGAATTTCACACAGATTATCACCACCAAAAAGACACACCATTTAAATTTTTCTGTAGGAAGCAACTGATCAGCACAGTCATTGGTAAGTTGCTGTTTGGGATGAGCTGAAAGCTGAGGTTTGTGGCTTTATATACTGTACACACAGTATTAAAAAAAAAAATATATCAAAAACACACAACCCACACTGCTTTAAAATGACACCTGAGGGAATGCATAAAGTAACAACATTTAAACAGCTGTGGTATGAAAGTTCCCAGCTTATATTTTGTGCTTATTTTAAAACCAAATCTGGAAAAATGACACTTGGTGAGATAAGCAATTAGCGCTTGTGCTAGTAATATTGGCAAAACTGGCACAGTCCCTGGCATGGCATACACACAAACAACCATGCAAACTGGTCATTTGTGAATTTTTCTCAACACTCTTCCTGCTTAATCAACAGATAACTTTCATTAACTCTTTTGGCTTACTGCGTTTATTTGCGGTGAAGCCATAGAATTGCAAACTGGTGAGGTTCTTCTTGGCCAAACTGGTGAGATTCTTTTTAGCCACCAGATTTGTTCATTTCTGCTACTGCATTTTAAAAGTACTTTCATGCCTTGTCATGGTGCATGGATATTAACAAGGAGAACCTATGGGCAAACTGAAAATTACAATTGTTGAACCGCAAAATGGAATTACTCTTTAAAAATTGTGAAACCACACTGTGGCAATAGCTGGGAAGACATGCAGAGATTAAGTCAGTCTAAGTAAAATACATTAAAACTTTTTAAAGTTCAATCATCTTAATAGTTTTTATTATGAATGAGCTGGAACTATTAGTAACACTGGCTAAACTTGTGAAGATGGGAAATTCTGGCCATGGAATGCTGCAACAGTCACCTAATTTATAATTTGAAAGACGATTCTGGTTAATTACATCCTTGTAACAAGATAAAAAAAATAAAATGTTGAATAAGACTGGTCTCTCTCAAATCCTTAAACTGGTTTTCTTTAATATTCAAAAGTAAGTATTTTATTATAAATATTAATGTGCAACTGTTTCCATGTTACTGCAATTAACTAATTAACAGAATCCTTTGGAAAATCCACAAGTAAGCTATAATGAAGAAAAAAATAAGTTGAGTTAATCTCATTAAATTTGCATACACAAAAATCTTAATTTTAAAAGATGGATACACTAAAAAAGTACTAAAATTGTTTAATAGCCCTAGACTAAACAAGGATAAAACTGGTTTATTGACAAGCAAGATTACGGAAGCCGATTACTTGGAAAATCTTGAAATAGCTGTCGATCCTGACAACCCTGGCCATAATAAGCATGGCACAACAGCACTTCAGCCATGCAACACTTGACTCCTCTTATCTCCATGTCATATTCACATATGACTATTCGCCAACCTCCAGATTCCTCTCCATGCTAATGTTAGGATAGATAAGCATATCCTATACCACTTAATGCAGCCCAAATCTGAAGAACCTGGAATACCAATAGATTTTTTTCCCTATTTTAACATTTAAATTATTAGTACATGTTACTCATACAAATGCCTATTCTAAATTTAAAATACTCAAGAAAAAAAATGACAAGAAAACTTCTTCAAACAAAAGCCATATAAAACGTATACTGATGCTGAAGGTTGGGAGCATGCGCTTAAGTGCTAATGCAAACAGCAGTGACTCATGGTTCCAAGATAGCTACAACTGTAATGTTGATCATTACTGTGTTTGCAATTTTAAAAAGGGGGAGAATAAAATTCTAGAGAACATTTCAAAGTCATAAAAAAAATCCAATTTACAGTATACTGTATGGCATATTAGGAAATGTAAGTTATGTGCACTTAAATGTGTACAACAGAATAGCAGACAATTTTTCCATGGGTGTTCCCATTAAGTAGTCATGGATCAGGGGTGCAATACTCCAGTGCTGGAGCTCCGCTGTGGGTGTAGGTTTTTATTCCAGACAGTTTCGTAATTAAAAGCCAGGCGTCGCTGATAATGTCAGTGCTTTCATTCTTCCAAAACAAATCTTTAACATACTGTAGACTTTTCATTTTTCAGAACGTATTTGTACCTCTTGGTCCTTCCCTTCTCTCATTTATTTCATATCATTGCATTATTGCTTACTATAATCATTGCAAACAGAGCA
Source organism: Polypterus senegalus (assembly GCF_016835505.1). Taxonomy (NCBI): domain Eukaryota; kingdom Metazoa; phylum Chordata; class Cladistia; order Polypteriformes; family Polypteridae; genus Polypterus; species Polypterus senegalus. The sequence continues at coordinate 77,031,596 of NC_053164.1, forward strand.
AAACAGTTCAATTCCTTTCAGACGGCAATAGTGTCAGTCACTCCTAATCCATTAACAGCTGTGCTTGGTGTACTCCCAGATGGGCTTAAAGTGGAGAAGGACAAAAACTAAAATTACCTTTACTTCACTATTAGCACAGAGACTTATCCTGCTCAACTAGAAGAATCCTATCCCACCTCTTAAGTCAACAGGTAACTGATGTTATATACCAATTGAAAAAGAGGGGGGGTAGGGGGGAAATCAAATTCTCATCTAGAAGATCTGATCAAAACCTTTTAAAAGATGGCAGGATCTTAACATTTTAGAATAAGCATTTATGTTGGGGAAAAGGATTCTCTTCTCACATTTATTGGGGCACAAAGCAGGGAATATAAAGAAGTACTGCAGGATTTTATTTCTATTGCAGACCAATGTATGTTCATCTATTTCTGGCCAGGTTTTTATAGCTTGTATGTTTGCTGCCCAGTAATAAAACTGAAAGTTAGGTAGAGCTATGCCACATTCTGCCTTAGGTCTTTGTAGGGTCGCTCTTTGGATACTTGGATGTTTTGATAATAAATGAGGTTATGGTTGAATCTATTTGCTTAAAAATGATTTATTAATGTATATTGGAATGTTTTGAAATAAAGAGAATGTTAATTCTTCCAGCTAGATTCAAATGAAGGGCTGACCATTTATGCAAATCTTGCTTAAATTTTTTTCAGATGGTGAAATTTTGTTGATAAAGAGCTTTATGTTTACTTGTGACATTTACCTCTAGGTATTTAAACTGATCTGCAATGATAAAAGGGAAGGTGTCCAATCTAATATTTTATGCTTGACAATTCACTGGAAAGAGCATACTTTTATTCAAATTAATTCTGAGACCAGAGATCTTTTGAAATTCTGTAAGCGCTATTAAGACTGCAGGCACAGCATTTTCTGGGTCTGATACATACAGTACCATATCATCTGCATGTAGAGAATTTTTCTGTTCAAGTCCTTCTCCGATAATCCTCTTTATCTGATAAGCATTTCGACAGTGAACTGCCAGTGGTTCAATGGCGATTGCAAATAGCAGTGGTGACAAAGGGCATCCTTGTCAGGTACCACATTCTAGTTTAAAGTAGTCTGAACACATGTTAATACAAATTGAAGCTTCTGGATTGGTATACAGTAGTTTGATCCATGCACAAATGTTCAGGCCAAACCCAAATTTCTCTAATGTATTGAAAAGGTAGTTCCATTCAATCATGTCAAATACTTTTTCTGCATCTAATGATACTACAGTAATCCCTCCTCGATAGCGGGGGTTGCATTCCAGAACGCCCCGCAAAAAGGTGAAAATCCGCAAAATAAAAACCATAGGTTTATATGGTTATTTTTATGTATTTTAAGCCCTTATAAAAACTCCCACACTCTTACAAACATTTCCCGTACAGTTATACAGCATAAACCCTTTGTATTCTCTTAGATATTAGGTAAGATTCATTGAAATTACGTATGTAAACACACTGTTTATATACTGTAAAATCTAAATATTATTTTAAAGATATCGAGCGTCTCCGATATCACATATGTTACAGCCATGATGACAGACAGGCCACCAGCAATATGTACAATGCAAGAAAAATTGTATACAGTAAATGTGTGTACAGTGACACTAACCGTACGTACATGTACTAAGTACTGTACATAGGCAATTAATTATGGTTACTCACTACAATGACACAAAGACTTGTCTGAAAACAATGAGTTTAGTTTTACTGCACAACAAAGGAGAGTGTCACAGCTCTTCTAAAGGAGCCTCTTCAGGCGACTGTGTAGCACCGCCGTTGTTGTTCTTCCAGCAGTCTTCAATCTAAATCCCTAAAGCAGATTCCATCCGGACTACTGCCTTATTACATCCACTTCCAACTCATTGTGCGCCCTGCTTAAAAGGACACTGCGGCCGTAGATCTTATATTCTTTTCCTCCTTTATAAATAAACAGAATCGTGGACTCATTGATGCCATAATGGCATCCTACAGAGGTGTAGCTTTTCCCTTCCTTCAACTTATCCAAAACTTACCTTTTCGGCAATCGTTTGCATCTTTCGTTGGCACTTGGGCATGGCCCCTGAAGCAGTAGCAGGAGCAGATCGTTTTGGAGCCATAATGAAGGGCTTGACTATGCACAAAGAAACACAAAAGAGCACTTACAAAAGTTAACTCTTTACACAGTGAAACATGTTGATGCTGAATGAGCGAGATGAGACTTCCTGGTTAATCTCGCGGAATCGAATTCGGCGCTCCGTCACTGAGCCAATCAGCACACAGGAACTTAACTGCGTGCTCTGATTGGTTAGCTTCTCAGCCATCCGCCAATAGCGTATCTTGTATGAAATCAACTGGGCAAACCAACTGAGGAAGCATGTACCAGAAGGAAAAAGACCCATTGTCCGCAGAAACCCACGAAGCAGCAAAAATATCTGCATTATATATTTATATATGCTTACATATAAGATCCGCGATAGAGTGAAGCCGCGAAAGTCGAAGTGCGATATAGCAAGAGATTACTGTATCATCTTCGGGGTGTTTGACTTTGCTGGTGAATAGAATTACATTAAACAGGTGTCGAAGATTGGAAGCTAAGTGTCAGCCTTTAATAAATCCAGTTTGATCTTGATATTACCGAAGGCAGCACTTTCTCCATCCTTCTAGCTAGGACTAGAGTATCTTAATATTATTCAGAAGTGAAATTGGTCTGTATGATGCACATTATAAGTTCTTATTTTGTTTGGGAAAGACAGCGATTAATGCTTGGCGAAAAGTTTGAGGTAGAATTTGACTGTCTCTAGCTTCTGTAAAAGTTGCTAATAGGGGAGCTAGCGGAGTGGAGTATTTATTATAAAATTCTACAGGGTAGCCATCAGGCGCTGCTGCCTTCCTGCTTTGAAGTGATTTTATAGCATCTAGTAATTCTGATAGCGCCAGAGATTTATCCAGTTCCCTTGCACTAAAAGTATCTATTTGTGGTATCAGTAATGTATCCAGAAATGCATTCGATTGTGCGTGGTCTTCATTAAACTCAGTAAAATATAAGGACTTCTAGTAGTCTCTAAATGTGTGCATTATATTTTTATGGTCAATGATTTTATCTCCAATCGTGTTGGCGATTTCTGGGAGTGCAGTGTGAACTACTTGCTTGTGGATTTGCTGAGCTAAGAGCTTATTAGCTTTCTCTCCATGTTCATAGTAATAATGTCTTGATTTAAAAATGAGTTCATTTTCTTTGGTTGTTAAGAGGTTGAGCTCTGAATGCAGAGCCTGCCTTTTCCTATGAAGAGCTTCACTTGGCACCTGGCATGTTCTTCATCTGTTCTAGTAATTTCGCTGGTTAGCTCTGATACCGCCTTGGTTTCTAATTTATTTCTGTGGGAAAGACATGAAATAATCTGTCCTTTTAAGGCCTTTAGAATTTCCCAGAGAATTCCTGCAGAGACCTCTGAGGATGCATTAGTCTCTTGGAAGAGACTGAATTTGTTTGGATATGAATTCTATACAGTTCTCGTCTGCTAAAAGAAGTGGATTAAGACGTCATATGCGAGATGAGTGTGTGGGGCATAATGATTTTAGCTCTAAGATCAGAGGGGAATGGTCAGAAATAATGGCATCGTACTTGCAAGATTTAATTGTAGGCAAGAAATCATCATCTATAAAGAAATCAATTCTTGAGTAGCAATGATGCACTGGTGAGTACAAGGAATACGTTTTTAATTTTGGGTTTAGAAGCCTCCAGGGGTCCGATAGGTTGTGGACAGTTAAAAACTGTGCAATTGTCTTTGCAGTGTTGGATGTCATTCCCCCTGTGACAGGAGACCTATCTAAGAGTGGATTTAACACACAATTAAAGTCCCCAGCCATTATAAATTATGAGTGTTCACATTGGGAATGGACGCAAATACATTTTGCATGAATTCCCTATCATCGACATTGGGTGCATAAAAATTTATCAAAATCACTTTACAGTTAAAAAAAAAATTGCCCATGAGAATTCCCACACCTCTAGGTTTTCTTTGCAAAGTCGGAATGGAACATTTGGCCTGTCCAGTCTTTTTTGCAGCTGGAACTGATCCTTGCTTAGGAAATGGGTCTCCTGTAAAAATACTATTTTAGCATTTAAACCTGTTAAGTGAGAGAATACTTTTTAATTTGTGATTCAGGCCTTTAACATTCCAGCTCACAAAGTTAACTGCCCCATCATGGAGACATTGATTCTACGTTTTATGTCATTTTGTAGTCTTTACTGGAAGTGAGACAGCTTTAACCTTAATTTCCAATTTTCCCATGAGTTATTGCCATGCAGCCGATTGTTACGTTGGAAGTTATAATTATAAAGGATTAAAAAGGATAGATTAGATATAGCTTGCTCTCTTTCTCTCCCCCCTTATCCCCCACTCCCCTGATTTTGCCACCCCACGTGAAGCTGGACCCCACTTCAAAAAGTCCCAGTCTTCTGTCATACCTAGAGACGGAGCACATCCAAAACAAAACAAGCCCCCCAGCAACAGCATTTGAGGATTAAAAAGTAGGGATATCTATTGCTGATAAAGTCTAAATACTATAAGCATAAAATATAATCAACAGTCTTGAAATATTAAGACAGTAAACCCAGGAAATGGTGTTAAAAAGTGGCCCTGGATAAGCATAGTAAACCCTAATGCAATAACAATAATAAACCAAGGGTATGATGTTAAACAAACAAACAGTCTCCTTTAGAATAGTTAACAACAAAAAAATTAAATAAAAAACCTACTTTAATTTCTTCCACACATATGCCTATAATTGTAATTAAAACAAACGAAAAAAGTGTCAGAGAAGAGAAAAAGGATGTATAATTATGGTACCAGTATCGTTGCAAGCAGATCAGACAGTAGGAGGAGGAGGAGGAGATGTGATATTGGTCTTGATTATCCACTATCAGTTCGGCAGGATACAAGAGGCTGTATCTGATATCGGCTTTCCGTAACCGCTGTGTAATGTTATAAAAAGCTGCATGTTTAGCAGCTGTTGAGGGTGAGAAATCAGGGAATATACGAATGTATTTTCAAATATAATCTCTTGTTTGTGTGAGAACTTCCATTACATTAAGCTTAAACTGTGATCTCTCAAAGCAGACAATTAAAGTCCTAGGTTTAGAGGTATTTGATCCACGTATGCGATAAGCTGCCGCTATCACGGTATCTGATATAAAGTCCTCTCCGATTATTTTTGAGAATAGTTCAGCTATAAAGTTTCACTGGATTTGGACTTTCACGATTCTCAGGTAGACCTTCAATTCTAATATTATTCCTTCTGCATCCATCTTCCAGAGCCACAAGTCTGACTCCGAGCTTTACGCATTCCGTATTCACAGCTGCAGCTTTTCCATCCGCATTAGATGCCAAATGTTCCACTGTTTCAATTCGAGCCATGAATGTTTACTTAAACGTCTTCCAGCTGATCAGCAAGTTCTCTCAGTTTAGACGCATTTTCCTGAATTTGTTCCTCAATTTTTCTCAGCATATCTTTAAAGACTGCATCAAAACAAATTTATATAAAAGCCATTTTTTCTTTCATATTTTTCTGAATGTCTGAGCTCACTTATGGCCGAGGCCGTGGCCAATGTTGTGATCATTTCCTTCAGTTCGGACAAATATAGTTTCAGCTTTCATGCTCCAGGGGTGAAGTGGCAACCCCCACTACAGCTGATGCTTCTGGCTCGTGAGAAGGAGATGAATGCGCGGACTGCAAGGTCATCTCTAGTTTCAAGTGATCTTCTGGAATCTGTGAGCAATCGTGACCTGCATCACTTGCACCTTCGCTCCCATTTTCACTCTCGACTGGAGATGATGCAGTGGAGCGAGATCCTGGGAAGTCTGTGCTTTCGCCTGGCTGTTCCAGGTCAGTCTCTGAAAGGCCGTACTTTGCACTTGGGCTTGATGTCTGTCTAGACTTGGGTGTAGTTTTAGGTTGCTTTTCCTTTCTTTCTGACCGCCTTTCTTGTTACTCATGTTTATATACTGTAGTAGAAACTCCTCGGGTTGGGTAAATAAAGGATACCTCAGGATAATAAGAAATAAAAGAAAAAATAAAGCCGCTGCTAACAGAGCTCCGCTTCAGACGAGACTAACTTCTCGTATTGCTTTATTATTAAGGCAGTAATACATCATAACTTGACGCCCCACCCATTACACTCACCCTGTACTATAAACAGATTTGGTCACAGACCTTTACTCCATACTAGTAAGAAAATGTTTGAAAAATTGGAAATGCATACTGTGCCACACAGAACACAACACCATAGCTTTAAATATGCAAAAAATAAGTTTTCAAACTTTTGGTAAGTGTAGAGTAGGAAGGTTTGAACACTCTTTTCACTGGTGTCCATGAATCAAACAAACATTTATATTTTCATTAACAACTGTTAGTTTAAACTGCTAGTTTAAATCCATTATATAAAAATTAGCTTAAAAAATATAATTAGACTTAGACTTATTTTAAACGTTTATGGAATACCTACAAAAATGAAAAGTATATTCTCTTAACTAAAAATCTGAAAACTGCAGAAATTAGAGATCAAGAAAATGGAGCAATTCAAATAATTCTACTATAATGATCCTGAAAATGTTATTTTGTACAATAAAAAATCACTTTACTTGAACTCTCAACTATGTACATGTGCATGTGTCTGAAGCGCCACGTTAGTCACACCTGCTTTACCTGGACACTTGTCTTATTTTTGTGCCTCAAGTTTGGTGCACAATTTCAGTCTCTCACTTCTTTCCCTCTCTGCCTCAGTCTGCACATTTTAAACAGTATCACGTCTTGTATACAACCATAAGAGTGAAGTTGTAAACAATGAATGAGCTGAATGAATTTCAATATACTGTATTTTGAATGCAATACTTTGATCATCATGACCTCGAGGAAATCCATGAATTAATGTTGACTTCAGTGTGAGATTGAGTGTCTCTGTACAGATACCCTACAATTGGACTAGCGTTCTATTGACAAGGGTTTCTCTGAATTTTCTGTAATGGATTAAGTGGTCTTAAGAATGAATACTTTAAGGAATAAATGCTGCAAATCTCTCATGGAAACCCTAGCTTACGGAGAATTTATAGCACACATTTTTATTACTCAAATACTTGAGCAAATACAAGTACAAAATTCGCTCTCTCAATGTATACCCCATATAACCAAACAAAATTCTAATTAGGATCATAACCCTTCATTTTGACAAATTATGACTTTAGTACATGAAGTTATAAAATACCAGCTTTCAGTAATCCATCATTTGCGCCAACTGCTTGTACAGTTATGTAAACATCTTTTGAAAAGTCATATTGTTCAAGAGCTAAAAGAACAGAGAGCAAGTCTCTGCTTAAACGGTTTCCATGGCAACTTAATTCACAGGCTTCCTCTTCACAATTGTGTACAAAAGCTGAGAATGTTCCAAGCTAGTAAAATGCCAATGGTATCCCAGATATGCTCCACTTCACCGCCTTTTGCTGAACAAGTGCGGATTTCATGTGAGTAAGGCAATAAAGGTTCATTAAATTGCACTGAAGTGCAATAAATGCCAAGACTTTCAGACTTTTAATATGCTGTGAAACAAGTGTTTGCTGTAAATTGCACAGAACAGATCACAATAATCTATACATACACAGTAGGTCTTAAACTGACAAATGACAAACTTAATACTTCACTATTCAGTAATCTATACTAATAAAAGGCAAAGCCCTCACTGACTCACTCATCACTAATTCTCCAACTTCCCGTGTAGGTAGAAGGCTGAAATTTGGCAGGCTCATTCCTTACAGCTTACTTACAAAAGTTGGGCAGGTTTCATTTCGAAATTGTACGTGTAATGGTCATAACTAGAAGCTATTTTTCTCCATTTACTGTAATGGAGTTGAGCTCGAAAGTCGTGGGGGGCGGAGTTTCGCGTGACATCATCACGCCTCCCACGTAATCACGCATTACGTAGAAAACCAGGAAGAGATACAAAAAGGACTGAAGAAAACATGCATTATATAATTAAGAAGGCAGCGAAACAATTAGAAGTGAGCGAGTGACATATAAAACCATATTCAGCGGCTCACGTGAACCGATGCAGTGCGCAGACAAAAAGCAGCAGTTCCAAAGAGTGCTGAACAAAAACTGAATTACACTGCTACGCTCAAATAGACAAACCACACGGCGAGGCACAATAGTAGAGGCTTCGCCTCTAGCGCCGGCTTCCGAGGTTCGATTCCCAAGAGGGGATGCACCGAGTATGTACGCGCGCTTCCCGATACATTTTAGCCTCGCATCCCCTTGGTTTGAGACGTATGAAAAAATATGCGGTTAACGCAGAAAGACAAATCACCAATTGAAGCTTTATGAATAATGGATACTTTATTCGTGATCAATGATTGCTTTAGTAAAGCCATACTCAGTGTATTCATTAGATGCACGGTAAAAAAGTAAGAGCGAGGGGAGGATGACTTATTGAGGCACGCAGGCAAAGCCACAATAGCACGTGGGCTCGATGTACTGTAGTGCGTGTCAACTAGATCTGAATTGCGCAATCACATTTGAAAAAATATATCTTTTCAAGTTCTACTTAGCCCATGTGTGTCAAACTCAAGGCCCACAGGCCACATCCACCTGGTGTGTAATTATATCCGGCCCGCGAGATCATTTAATATATTATTGTTATTAATGGCCCGGAGATATGAAGCGCTGGTAACACAAACTACAGATCCCATAATGCAGCGCTTCAGCTGCCTTGCCGAACACTTACCATGTTAATCAAGTCTAGCTTATGATGCTGCAAGTTATTGCGAAGCTAGCCCACACGATGCGAAGAGAAAAGGTGATTCTGAACATGGAGCCTTTAAAAACCGATGGGAGGCCGAGTATATGTTTACTGACGTTGCCAGTAAACCCGTGTGTCTCATTTGTGGAGCTAATTTGGCTGTAATTACAGAATTTAATCTAAGACGGCACTATGAGACAAATCATCAAGATAACCTGAAAGACCTGAATGCAATGCACAAGATACAAAAAGCAGAAGAGTTAAAGAAGAATCTGACACTTCAGCAGACGTTTTTACCCGTGCAAAATCACAAAGTGATTTCAAGTGAATCTACTTTTATGGGAGACACAAATGCACCAGTGCAACTTGCCCCACTTTCCCTGTTGCCAAGTAATGTTGAACCAAGTTGGCACAACGGTGTTCCCAAATACACACATTGCTGATAAACTGAGCGCACTGCTCACTGAGTTTGCACGGCGCTTTGGTGACTTTGAAGAACAAAAAAAGAATTTTGAGTTGTTTCGCAACCCATTTGCTGTCGATGTGGAAACTGCACCTGTGCAGATTCAGATGGAGGTGATTGAGCTGCAGTGTAATGGCACATTGAAGGCAAAGTACGATACTGCACGGCCCGCACAGTTTATTCACTCCATTCCCGAACAAATGCACCAGCTCCGTCTACATGCGGCTCGAACCTTGTGCATGTTTGGTAGCACATATCTGTGTGAGAAGCTCTTCTCAGTCATGAAGACTAACAAAACAGCACACAGGAGTCGTCTCACTGATGAGCACCTGCCGTCCATCCTGAGAATCTCCACAACACAGAACCTCACACCAAAAAAAATTAACCCTAAATGCCAAAAGGGACTCCGCTCTGTTGGGCCCTTAACTTGCAATTGCAGAGCGCTTTGAGTAGTGAGAAAAGCGCATTATAAATGCAAAGAATTATTATTATCATTATTTATTAATGAAAACTAAAATCAAAACTGAAACTAATAAAAACATGTTTTAATAAACTGAAATAAAATTAACAAAACTGAAAAGGAAAAAAACTAACTATTAAAGTAGCTGGAATGACCGAAATAAAAATTACTAAAACTATTTTTAGTTTATTTTTTAATAAATATTCTTGCCTTTAGTCTTTAACCCTTGCAGCTTAACTCAAACAAAGTCTTCCACCAGGAGCCACCCACATATATTCATCTAGTGGTCGGTGACTGGTGAAGGAGGGAGGGTGTTCACATAGCATTTGCGGTTACAGAGCAAGCTGAATATGGGTGCATATGAAGTGTATGAAATAGAAAACTATTTACTATGTGATAACAGTGACAGTTCTTAAAGAGCGGATGTTGAAAGCAAGACAGATTTTGGTTCAAGTGTTAGTGAAGCATACCAAGGTGATGATTTTGCTTTCAATGTGCTTAGTAGCTTTCAAAGTTGGCGTTAACTGGATCAGCAGGCTCAAGAGCTAAGTATTAGATACAGATAACCCCTTAAAGAATTTCAGTCTTTTCATAGATGACAGCATGTTAGCTGTAGTTCTGACTGAGCTAAAGATACAGTAGGTACACTGCAACTATTAAATAGCAGCACACATTAAGCCAAATTCCAGGCTATATAGGAGTTTGACATCCATTATGATGTGTTGCCGCGTCTCTTTGCAGTTCTTGTAAATCGAGATGTAATTTAAAAACGCAAGTTGGAATATGCTGATCAACAAAACCTTTACTGGATGGACAAAAAAAAAAACACAAGTGAGTAACATTTCAGTTTATTTTTCAGGTGGCTGTGTTTTCTTGACAATTCACCTGAAACATTGCATAGAAGAAATCCTTTTTGAAAATAAAGCGGGACTGATCGAGAAACTGACAAGGTTGCTGACCAATCACTTTTGCTTTCAAAAGGTCACTTACGTAACAATGGAGATACAAACCTTGAAAAATTCCCGAGTTTGCAATGTGTCTGCTGAACTACAGGTACAGGTAGGAAGGTGAAGAGAGTCCGCCGACTGGTGAAAAACTAAAAACACACTAATGTGTTTTTGCATTTTAATCTTTTTGATTTTACATTACAATATGAGACTACAGGGCATTTCAGAAATCAGGTTTCAGAGAATAACCAGGTAACTGAAGCATGTGTAAACTCAGTGACAACTATTACAGGATGATAAACACTGCTCATTGTACTTGCCATGTCATATCCTAAATCTGAAATAAAAAGGAAACACTTAATGTGAAAAGCCATACCACACCAGCATCTCACTAAAGCAAGCTCTCTCTCACTGCTCAACTATAGCCACACCACTTCTTCCCTGCCCATGTTATAAAAGCAGCAACTGCCAGTGCAGCATTAAGTTCTGATGTCTGTCATCGGAGCATACAAAATGACAAAAAACCAACAACAAAGGGCTCCAAAACCCATTTTAATTGGGTCTGTCAGAAGGTCCTCTTATTACTCTTGATTTGATTTACAAAAAACCCAATAATTTAGCAAAGAGGCTATGATAAAGATTTGTTTTCTCTGTAAATAGCATTGTGATTTATGTTAAGAGTGGGTAGATCTAAAGCAGTAACCTTTATTTTTCTAAACAGGATTCTCAAATTGGCTAAATGGTTAAACACTTATTCACAAAACCTGCAAATCTGGCATATCCAACATGTCCAAATTACCACTCAAGTTAAATTTACCATACCAAATACCAAAAGGCAATGTTGACTATAGTACACAAGATCCAGTCCCAAATGGGTATAGGAGAATTATATAAAGGAAAACTGCATCAAAAAGGAAAAAAGCTGTCTATTTACTACAGGTTAATTGTGGTGGCCTCAATAGACAAAAACGCTGGCCAAACAGTTTACAAACAAATGTAATCTGATGGAGGATCCTAAAGTACTACTTTAGCACACTGCAACCTTAATGGACGCTACCGATTTCCCTACAACACAACCATTTTTCCTGCTCTAGTAGATATTTATTAGACTTTGTAATGTTATAATAAAGAGTTTTTAGTAATACTGACGATTACATAAACCGCTTCTATGAGCAATACTTTTTCCTAGAATAAATGGATGCGCAAAAGTGGCCAAACAGCTGGATGCAACAGAATACTAGTTTAAATAAAAATGGTGTTATTGGGTATCACTCTCTGTAAACAGCTCCTGTTTATCAATGGCATTAAGATGTAACCCAATATTTATTAAATACTAGCAGACTACGCAGTGTTTTCGCTCACTGAGTGGAAGGGAAAAATTTGTGGCTCTCATGAGGCAATGGTATGAATGTCATCTGAACACATCCCACATGATTCAAATGTAACACTCTGTGCTTGGCAGTACTTACACATGATGTCCATTCCTCCTGTTCTTTTTCAATGTTATAATTGAATCCCTCCATATACAGACCCTGACGCATGTGTCGTGGTAGCCTGTGAATACTGCATCCATCGCATTCGACTCTGTTCAGCAAGTTGTTCAGGTGTTTGTGAAGCCCACAATTGTGATCGTCACATACGTTGATCAGCAAGCCTGCGAGCCTTCTCTCTCGATCTGCTTCTATCTCACTTTCTCTGTGTAACCTGACTACTGTGGTCATACGTAATTTCTGTTTCAAACACGAAATGAATTTTGAACTCTAGAACTGGTCAAAAGGGGGAATGGTTAGGGTTGCAAAGATATGATGTCTCATGGTGGAGATGCCAGTATATACTGGTAAAGGATGATGGCAGTCAAGGGTTAAACCATGGGTAGAAATGCACAAAAAGCATCCAAGTCAAGCCCAAATGAATAAGAGTGGCCACAAGGGGTGGTTTGTGACCAGTTCAAGCAGAAACACACATGCTCTTACATAGGCAGAGGTAGTTTGCATTGGCACCTGTAGTATGTTACCTTTGAAATTAGTAGTACTGCTTCACATGCTTAAATAGTTTGGGACAGTGGTCTAATCAGCAGCTAGACACAGAAGAAATAGATTTAAAAAAAAAACACAACATCTGATGACATATGAAAACTGCAGAAACCTATAAAGAAACAGACGAAGGAAGCCAGAGCAGACAAGTCATTAGGGGCACATCCCAGTCCTTCAGATTGTCTTGGAAATAAAGAAGCTATGTAATCAACAAATTTTCCAACACAACTTAGAACACAAAAAAGCAATCACTGCAATGCAAAAACAGCTGTGCAACAGACTCTTCAAACAATTAAGACTTTTATTGTATCATAAAGACATTACACAAAAAACTGAGGTGGAATGCAGTGTAGTGATGTTTTGCAAGTCTTAATTTGTAAGTCAGACAAAGCAAATGTAATATTAGTGTTTCAAGAGGGATATTTCATAGATGAGAACAGCAATGCTTTCATGTTTAACTAAACCGATGCACCAGTCTTTAAGACCGACTTAGGATGAGGAATTTATGGCAGGGTTGGGAGAGGTGCATCAGACCAGCTTTGCAAGTGTGACGGTGTCTGGACTTGCAGCCTATGACACATTTCCCCCCAGAAGGCCATAAAACTACCTACTTTGGCTGGCAAGTGTCAGCTAAACAAAATGGTATCCACTACTTGAGGGCAGGGTGCGCATCCAATGGTCTGCAGTATGGCTGTTTGAGATTGGTTTTGAATCAGAGGCCATTATGTACATAAGGATTTGGACAGAGAATGTATAAATGTGGTTGCTTTACTCCACTCTCTCCCCCATTCTCTCACACCATAGCCATGAGGACCACACAATGATAATCACAACTCGGCAGCCCTATGGAGACAGGCATGCAGGTGGTCCTGAAGAAAGCGGACTAGTGAGGATGAGGACTTAACTGGATACATTTAAAACACTAGAATCCCTGAAGCCTATGAAAAAAGTCGTAATGCCAGGCCACCTTAAACTCCTTTGCACCTCTTCATCAGCTTCTTTGTTTTTCATTCAGCAACTGCAACAGTCAGCCTTCTCACTCATCCCCCACCGAGGCAGCTCAAGTCAAGTCAGTTGCTGAAGTCCTTATCTGGAATTGTATGTACTCGAAATGTATAGGGTCAATGTATTTTTATTTGCTGTGTGCTCCGTGTGTACAACAATCTGGGTAAACTTAGGAAAACAGGAAATGGGAGGCAAAAAATGTTGAACACATAACTAAAACACATTTTTCTTGTTATAGTAATAATTGACAAAATGCTGACATGAAGTGTTTAATGAGTGAAGACTGAAGTCCAAATATATACAAAAAAAAAAACCACACACACACAAAATGTATAATGAAATAAGTGTGCCTTTATTCAAGAATATAACCAAAAAAAATTTATTCAGTTCACATGTTGCTGTCATTATGTAAAAACCAAGGCCCAAATATCAATTGCATGGCTGGCTGGGAGACAACAGCAGCTACTTATAAATCAAGAAGTTGTGGGCTCAATCCCTGGTCTTCCCCACATTTACCGTTTTGAGTAGTGAGCTGCTGTATAATATTATTACTATTATATGATAAGAGCATACATTTGATTCGAGTCTAATGGCCAGTGTAAAGTTTTGCTACATGTAAAAACGATATTGCTGAAGGGATATAAGCAGACTCAAATGCTGGTGAATCATGTCTTCTTGGTATCTGGTTGTTGATTTTTTTTTCAATTCAGTTTTATTCTTGAATAAATTATATTCCAGTAATAACAACATTTATTTTTATAGCACATTTTCATACAAAAAAATGTAGCTCAAAGTGCTTTACAAAATGAATAGAAAAATGGAAGACACAATAAAAAATAAAAATAACTCAACATTAATTAACATAGAATAAGTAAGGTCGGATGGCCAGGGTGGACAGAAAGAACAAAAAACAAAACTCCAGATGGCTGGAGAAAAAAAAAAAATCTGCAGGGATTCCAGACCAAGAGACCGCCCAGTCCCCTCTGGGTAACCACTTGAATGATATCAAATCCGTCTCTGCCTCTCTCATGCACGTGCACACACCCACACCCCAACAATTAATTGATAACCCTATGTCATTTGAACATGAGTTGTCATTTGATCATGTCCCCCCCCAATTTTGCCCAGTTTCCACGTTATGGTGCATTGTTTTGAGAATACAGACAGAATTCTTTTTGGGTGCATACACCGTCAGCATGGCACTACCAGATTTAAACAGTAGTGTGCAGAACTGCATTTGTACTGAAGTGATTTGAGCTGCAGGTGGAGGTGTCCATCCCACTTTATGGTGCCAAGAATAGTTGTGTTGCAGTGCAGCAGTCTATTAGCCAGCAAAAGCGATGTGAAGAAGTTGTCTGTTACAGTTCTGCCCTAGTCCAGAAACTGCTTTGGGACCATAGTCTCGGAAAGTCTCTCCCACGGGATGAATGTGATCTTTTCCTAAATAAGGAGTAGCATTGCACAAGCACATGCAAATCTGTCATTTTTCACACATTCTGCACAGGTGTCTGTTGTCCAAGCACAAATGCTACATGATAGCCTGATGGCGGTTTGATTGCCCGTACAACAAATAGCTCTGTCCAGGCATCAACCACAGCACCAATTGCTGTCACCACTGCTCTTGTGAATGGTGATAAATGGCATCAACTCAGAGAGGGAGAGGAAAGTTCATTGTACCACGTGACTGTGACAGAATAAAACAGAAAATAAAAACTTTTACAAGTAGCAAATTTACAATGGGTGTTATAATAAAAACATACATTTTATTTGAGTCTAATAGTAGTAATTGCAGCGCACTACTCAAAAATGGAAAATATGCGGAAGACCCAGGATCAAACCCACAACTTCTTGACTTAGAAGCAGCCATTCTTACCTCGAACTCAACCAAGCAATTGATAAATGGCCTTCGGTTTTTACAAATTCACAGCAGCAGGTGAATTGAATAATTTTTTCTTTGGTTATATTCTTGAATAAAAGGCACACTTGTTTTGTTATACCTTTTTGTGAAAGTGTTTGATAGTTTTACTTCACACATTATACACTTCATTTCTACATTTTGTTAAATTACTAAAATATAAAAATCACATTTCATCCTATATTTACAACAGATTGTTTTAGACACAGAACACACTTGAAATATATGTATTCCAAATGATGATATATTATGGAGGCGGCACGGTGGCGCAGTAGTAGCACTGCTGCCTCGCAGTTAGGAGACCCGGGTTCGAGTTTGCATGTTCTCCCCGTGTCTGCGTGTTTTTCCTCCCACAGTCCAAAGACATGCAGGTTAGGTGAATTGGCGATTCTAAATTGTCCCTAGTGTGTGCTTGGTGTGTGTGTCCTGCGGTGGGTTGGCGCCCTGCCCAGGATTGGTTCCTGCCGTGCACCCTGTGTTGGCTGGGATTGGCTCCAGTAGACCCCCCCGTGGCCCTGTGTTCAGATTTAACAGATTGGAAAATGGATGGATATATTATGGGACAGGATGGGATAGCAGGCTGCTTGTGCTGCTCAACACATTTACAAAACAAAAGACGCTGATAGAGAGGTGCAAAGGAATTTAAGGTGGGTCAGGATTATGAGTTCTTTCGCAGGCTTCAGGGTTTCTAGTGTTAAAGCCTAAAAAAAAAAAAAAGTCACCTCTTTTGAACAAGATGATTCAAATTGTAGCTTAAAAAGATCACAAGTTATAGATGTGGATCTTACTTCTCTTTTCACTACCACACTAATCTTTTACAAAGTAAAAAAATAAATAAATAAAAATAACTACTTTCTGACAAAGAATCCAACTACTTTCCAATAATTATGTTTCCAATTTTGAACAGTCTATTTTACAAACTATACCACTTTTCCTTTTATTTTCCTTTAACTCTTATTTTGTACCTTGGATTTAAAAATCAGTGTCATTTCTAGGCATTACCCTATTTAACACACACACACACACTATTTAATCTCAACTTTCCCAGAGTAGTTTATTAAACACTCAGTTATACCACATCACTTCCAACAGTACACAATTGTTTGCTTGCACTGTAATACCAACTATTAAGTACATCTAGTATAGTCAAAATTACTGTCAATCTGACAAATCTATTTTGCAAAATAGACTGGTCAGTGTTACCTAGTATGGAAGGTGGCAATGTCCATTTGTTATTTATCAGAAAGGTTTATATTAATACTTATCTTGTTTTTATTTCCCCCAAAATAAATGCTTATTCTAAAATGTTACTGATTAGATCCAGCCAGGTTTTTAAAATGTTTTGAACAGATGCTCTAAGTGAGCATTTGATTTTTTCCCCCAGTTTCAAACATAAAACATCAGTTAACCACTCACTTAAAAAGATGGGCTAGGATTCTTCCAGTTGAGGAAAACAAGGTCTACGTGCCAATAGTGAAGTAAAGGCAATTACAGTGCATTTTTCCTACTCCACTTTAAGCCCATCTGGGAGTACACCAGTGACAGCTATTAATGGATTAGGAGGGATTGTGACACCAAGGCTGTCTGATAGACATTTAAAGTTTTTGGCTCAGAATTACGTTACTTTGGTGCATGCTTAATACATAGACCAGTGAGGCTGGAGCTCAATTGTAAGATTCGCAGGTTGGATCTTGCCCTGGAAACATTTTGGACAATTTTAAAATGAAATAGATGTGCTGGATAAAAAAAAGATTAAGTTGAATAATTGCATACTTTGTGCATATGGAACTAGAGTGAATTCTGTGCATGGCCGCTTTCCACTACTTTTCTGAATTGTTAATTAAGAGATTCTTTTCCCATTGTACTCCAGGAACTTTGAAAGGAATTTTCTTTATTACAGAAATGCTTGGAGTATTTCTTCTGGAATAGACGTAGGTGGGAAGTAAGGAAAATTGGGAAAGTTTATCATTTAGAAACGGGGAAAATTGTGTTGATGGGAAGCTAAATTTGGAGTGTAATTATAGGAATGAAAGATATTATCCATGTACAAATCTCCAAGTAATCCTGTACAGTTTCCAAACATTAAAAATGGTGCAAGTTTAAGAGGGTGGAAAAAAGGTGGTTATCATGCAGAGGTGCCACAGATAAAAACTTCTCTATGTTGAAGTACATCCTAGTATCAGGAAGGTTTAAAGTTTTTGTGAATTATTGCCATATTTTGTAAGGACTGATCTGAGAACATCTAAAAAGTTAAAAATACTTAATACAATGGTTTTACCTTGGGCCAGATAGTAAATGTTGAAATGTCTGTGCTTGAATATGGCATTTATATTATGTTTCAGTTTATCAAAACCTGTCTTGCCTGCCTGGAAAGTTTCCTTTAACAAATGAATTACGCTTGCAATGCACTTTTGTTGGGTTTTCTAAAAAAGATCATTATCAAATACCAGAAATAACTACTTTAATTTACTAAAAAATAATACATACACACATACTCTCAGAGCAACTATGAACCACAAGAAAACTACAAGAGAAGCAAATATCACAAAGCACTCTCAACCAGTATAAAAACTGATTTATACAAGCATCCATTAAAGGCTGAGCAGTACTCACTGATGCATCAGGCAATCAGTAGGTGCTGTAAGCACCTAACCATGAAGGTCACTGTAACAACTGAACACATTCTACCAAAGCGTTGTCAAAGAAGGCTCCTTCATGCATGGCTAGGATATTGATGCCGCTATGTAATAATTTTTAATGTTATGCTATAAATTTTTTTTTTTGAGTGCTACTAACACAGCTTTTATGTAAATATTGAGCAGTGACTTATTTTCTCTTCCTATACTGCACATATACACATATATAAGCCCAGTTACTTCCATGAGACCTACTATATCTAAAAACCAAACTTAAATCATCATTTATAAAGGACACACACACCCATGCTATTGTAACAACATGAAAAATAATCTTCCCAGAAAATTTCGAGAAAGTATCTCTTGACAGAAAGAAAACAATATCAAGTGTGAACTTTATAAAAGGCCTAAGGAGTCTATTCCATATAGAATGATCACCATACAAATTGAATCTCCAATACAAATAAAAATTACAAAGCCCACACAACCTTTTGCATGCAGGTTATCTTAGTAATTTACATTTCTTCTTGACCAGGCACTTTACCAGTAAACAAAAACAGGTAGTCATTAATCCCAGGAAAACCAATCCAACAATTTTAGGTCAAGAACAAGTACATTTCCCAGCAATTTTCCAGTTTGTGAACAAAGTCAAAAAGTTTCCACAACAGAGAATGGAAAAAATTTTGCCTGCACAATCTGCCTGCACAAAACACAAAAAAAAACTCTAAATAGGAGGATACAGGTGGGTTTCAGAATACAGTCCACTCTTCAACTCTGACAATGCAGCTTGTGTGTATGAACCTCAAACCGCTGGCACAACTTATTGCACCTGAGCTGTAGGTCATACAGTTTACGCTTCACACAAAACACAAGATCCTTAGAATTCTGCTGGCTACTACAGTTAAGAACTGCACTGCACGTCTACAGCATATTTTTCTCCTCCTTCATGTTCCAACAGGAAAGGGCCGTCACCTTTTTGCTACACTTTATTATAAACCGACACAGACTACTATTATTGTTACAATAAATTCCATTAAAAAGAAAACTAGTACCACCATGTGATATTTTAGGACCAGAAAGAAATTTTAAACAGAAGGAAAATAAATGCACCATAGCAAAAGCGACACATCCCCAAAAAAAAAAAAAACACCACACACACAACCACACAAAAACATGTAAATAACAAACCAAACATAAGGAGAAGTATACCCTGCACTCACTGCTCTACCTATGCAGATTTAGCACACAACCTTTCAGGTGATGATCCGAAACACTTTCATACAAAACGCACAGTCCAAAGCTGCAATAAGGACAGTGGAGATGTGTTTCTTTGACCACTTTTTTTTTTTTGGTTATTGTAGGTTACCATATTGTAAGATTCAATGACTTCGACATTTCCAAGACAAAAACTTTGACAGTTGCAGCATTGTGAACAGCACTCTAAACCTACTATCTCATTTTTATCCTTGCACTTTATCGTAATCACTGCCTTTTTGCCACATAGCTACTGTCACACCATGGAGAAACTATACACAACCAAATTCACTAGGCACAGAAGAGCAATTCAGTTGTGCAGTACCATATAAAATCAATTAGTTTCACTATCAACGTCAACACATGGTGATGAATTCACATCACCACAATTGTTCAGTTCGAGCAATGGTTCTGTTTCAGTTTGTACTATAACTGAACTCAAAGTTTGTTTGTCAGTGTTTTTGGAGCGCCCCACTTAAATGGAGTTACCACAGACTTATTATAGAGTGGCAGAACACATACAAATATACTTAATATTTGATAGCATGATGTTATATCATTCTCTAGCTGGTAGCAGAATATTGTCCAGAGAGTTAAAGCTTAACAGTGTAAAGGAAATTACTATACATCCCCCTCAAGTTTTGACTTGAGTTTCCGCCATATTTACATAACTACTGATATGGTTCCAAAAAAAAAAAAACACACAAATTAAAAACTGATAAATACACAGGCGTCATACTAAAATTGTACTTGTATGCAGTTTATCAATGTGAAAGGTTTTTGTACTGCAAGGATACAACAACATAATAGCAATAGAGGGGAAAAACAGTATGTACATTTCTCTTTAATTTATCAACTATAGACACTACTCTCAGTCAGAAAAACTTAAATATATACATGACTCCAGCAAGGGAAAAAAAAAAAAACAAACACACACACACCCCAGTTGTCAAATGCACAATCTAAACCGTAATGTAGGGGAAGGTAGAAACATGCTTTTCGGGAGACAAATGTGCTAGACAACTAGGTTGTTCTACATTAAGAATAAAAACAAAATAAGTTATATAAAAAAAAAAAAAAGTGTGTCTTCACGTGGAAGGAAGGCACTTTAGATTATCTCCAGGAGATGTGGCAAGTTACTTTGAATGACAACCAGACACACCAGTTCTTTAATTTACATGAAAATGCTGCAGGTCATTCTCAAATGCAATGCTCATTATAATGCTCACAGCAGCAGCACTGCAGATTACATACGTGTTTCAACGGTTACACTAATTATCAGGGAATAATTTAAAAGGTAAATCAGGGAAAAAAATACCACATTTATTCAGGTGGTCTGTTAATGTCTGAGGCTATGTCAACATTTAACACCCATACAGCCCAATGCTGAATTTTTTTTAAAAAAACATCTGCTCATGTTTGCCGATTTTATACCTTAGTTATTCTTACAACACTGAAGGAATAAGCACCGTACTTTTTTTTGTTTCAATGCACAGATGGCAAACTCTTTAATGTCTACAATTAATCTTGCATTTGAATCATGTATGCCCCCTACTGTGCACTTCTGTAAGTGTAAAACTTTTAGATTTGTAAAAGTTTAATAAAAGTTGTTAGTATTGCTGCCTCACTAACTTGAAAACCTGGATTGTTGTCCTGGCGTGGTCACTATTAGTGTGGAGTGGGATTTTTCTTGAGGTATTCCAGTTTTATTCTCCCCACCAAAAACGTGAATGCTTGGTAAATTCAACATCATTGTGAAAATAAGTCTTAAATGTGGATTCTCTTGAAGAATATGAACAAAATGAATCAGGCCCATTTCATAAATATAGCAAGACTAGCAAAATACCTGCGCTTTGCAGCTGTGAAGTACTGCTTTTAAATTTTTATTAAGAAGAAAAGTAAACCTTTTTAAAGTGAGGGAAAATATACCAATAATTATTTGCTAAGGATCTCTTTGTATACCACGTTGTCAGTTCAGCACTCCGGTTGTAATATGACCAAGCTGTGCGAGCTTACTCTTGAGCATGCAACATATAGTTGGCTATGTGAAAAGCAATCTTGCCTCAAATCAATGGCAACCTTTTGTAGGGTCCGTCCCCGAGACTTGTCATCGCGAAGCAGAGCCTTACTGGAAATTGGAGGCATTTGAATTGAAATGGGAGATCAGAGGGTATAACAGGGATGCAAGGAATAAAAACTCTCTCCTCTGAGCAACTGCCAGCAACAATAGTGTTCAATTAGGTTCTTTTGCAGACATGTGACCTGAGGTCTCGTGCTGTTACAAAGTTTCGGTGGTTGTAAGTTTTTCAGTAACATTATTGGTGTCCCAAACCTCAAAATTAGATAATGCTCAGGAGTGCCTGGAGGATTCAGAGTGTGGAGAAACTCTAGCGACAGCTATCAACTTGTGGATTTTTCTGGGAGTATTTGGCGGCAGCATCACGAAGTGGTTTCCACAAGACCACGTTAGCTGCGGAGCTCAGCTTGGAGAGAAATGAAGTGAATGGGAGGGGAGATGACGCGACTCCCCCACTCACCTTAACTGTCAATCCCTCCACAAACACAGTCTCTCGGATCTCAACTCTCCTTTATATAAATCAGTAAAGGAGAGAGGACTAAACACTAAGGAAAAAGAACGGCAAGACCGCGTCAGCTGCAGAGCTGAGCTCGGAGCGAAATGAAGTGAATGAAATGACGTGAATAGGAGGGGAGATGAGGACGTGACTCCCCTACCCGACTTAACTGTCCATCCCTCCACAAACAGTCTCTCGGCATGACAAAACACCAGTGGCAGCGTGTCTATGAACTTAAATTTAATTTAAAGTTAAGCTTTACACCTTGCTTTCCTATTCGTTTGCATAAGCACAGTCCTTCACCAGTTTAACTCCGTTACAGCAATTTTAACTCTGTTACAAAGTGATCCAAAGTTTCGTTTATACCCCGCGTCTTCTCAATATACTTGTATCTCGCGAATATCGTATTCGTCGTAGGCAAGACGAACGCCAGCGGCAGCGGGTCTATAAACCTAATTTTAACTTGCGGTTTACACCATGCTTTGTTTCCGCAGTAGCTGCACTTATGAATATGCTTGTATGGGTCACTCACTTCATATTCTTTTGCCGTCTTCTCAATTTTTCCTTGTTCTCTACGTACTGCGTTCACAGGCAGCTCACGTGAGCCGTTCAGAGTACATGCATCGAAGGTTCTCAGCTGTGCTTGTGCTATCTCGTGCGATCTTGCATTGTCCACGGCTTTAAGGTTAGCTAAGACCCGGCACTTAAATGTTTGTCACACTTTCGCAGAGTTTGTGCCAAACACTAGTCTATCCATGACCATCTCAACTTCGTTTGCATAAGCACATTCCATCACCCGCGAATATTCAGCGGCAGCGTGTCTATTGGATTGCTGCCGATGGACGGCCTTATATGGGCAGGCACTCAATTATGTGGGACGCGTGATGATGCAGGACGCAACTCCATCTCACACGGCGATCGAGCTGCAGGCTATGGCCGTATACATCTACGAAAGAAGGTTGCAGTTATGACTGTTATGCGTAGAATTTCGAAATGAAACCTGCCTAACTTTTGTAAGTAAGCTGTAAGGAATAAGCCTGCCAAATTTCAGCCTTCTACCTACACGGGAAGTTGCAGAATTAGTGATGAGTCAGTGAGGGCTTTGCCTTTTATAGACTATCAAAATACCCATGCTTCGCAGTGGAGAAGTAGTGTGAAAGTAATGAAAAAGAAAAGGAAATATTTTGAAAATACCGTAACATGATTGTCAATGTAATTGTTTTGTCACTGTTGTGATGAGTGTTGCTGTCACATACATACATACATACATACATACATACATACATACATACATACATACATACATACATACATACATACATACATACATACATACATACATACATACATACATACATACATACATACATACATACATACATACATACATACATACATACATACATACATACATACATACATACATACATACATACATACATACATACATACATACATACATACATACATACATACATACATACATACATACATACATACATACATACATACATACATACATACATACATACATACATACATACATACACACACACACACACACAGGTGTGAAAAACTATTTGCCCCCTTCCTGATTTCTTATTCTTTTGCAGGTTTGTCACACAAAATGTTTCTGATCATCAAACACATTTAACCATTAGTCAAATATAACACAAGTAAACACAAAATAGTTTTTAAAAATGATGGTTTTTATTATTTAGGGAGAAAAAAAAATCCAAACCTACATGGCCCTGTGTGAAAAAGTAATTGTCCCCTTGTTAAAAAATAACCTAACTGCGGTGTATCACACCTGAGTTCAATTTCCATAGCCACCCCAGGTCTGATTACTGCCACACCTGTTTCAATCAACAAATCACTTAAATAAGAGCTGCCTGACACAGAGAAGTAGACCAAAAGCACCCCAAAACCTAGACATCATGCCAAGATCCAAAGAAATTCAGGAACAAATGAGAACAGAAGTAATTGAGATCTATCAGTCTGGTAAAGGTTATAAAGCCATTTCTAAAGCTTTGGGACTCCAGCGAACCACAGTGAGAGCCATTATCCACAAATGGCAAAAACGTGGAACAGTGGTGAACCTTCCCAGGAGTGGCCGGCCAACCAAAATTACCCCAAGAGCGCAGACACGACTCATCCGAGAGGTCACAAAAGACCCCAGGACAACGCCTAAAGAACTGCAGGCCTCACTTGCCTCAATTAAGGTCAGTGTTCACGACTCCACCATAAGAAAGACTGGGCAAAAACAGCCTGCATGGCAGATATCCAAGACACAAACCACTGTTAAGCAAAAAGAACATTAGGGCTCGTCTCAATTTTGCTAAGAAACATCAATGATTGCCAAGACTTTTGGGGAAAATACCTTGTGGACTGATGAGACAAAAGTTGAACTTTTTGGAAGGCAAATGTCCCGTTACATCTGGTGTAAAAGGAACACAGCATTTCAGAAAAAGATCATCATACCAACAGTAAAATATGGTGGTGGCAGTGTGATGGTCTGGGGTTGTTTTGCTGCTTCAGGACCTGGAAGGCTTGCTGTGATAGATGGAACCATGAATTCTACGGTCTACCAAAAATCCTGAAGGAGAATGTCCGGCCATCTGTTCGTCAACTCAAGCTGAAGCAATCTTGGGTGCTGCAACAGGACAATGACCCAAAACACACCAGCAAATTCATCTCTGAATGGCTGAAGAAAAACAAAATGAAGACTTTGGAGTGGCCTAGTCAAAGTCCTGACCTGAATCCAACTGAGATGCTATGGCATGACCTTAAAAAGGCGGTTCATGCTAGAAAACCCTCAAAGCTGAATTACAACAATTCTGCAAAGATGAGTGGGCCAAAATTCCTTCAGAGCGCTGTAAAAGACTCATTGCAAGTTATCGCAAACGCTTGATTGCAGTTATTGCTGCTAAGGGTGGCCCAACCAGTTATTAGGTTCAGGGGGCAATTACTTTTCACATAGGGCCATGTAGGTTTGGATTTTTTTTTCTCCCTAAATAATAAAAACCATCATTTAAAAACTGCATTTTGTGTTTACTTGTTATATTTGACTAATGGTTACATGTGTTTGATGATCAGAAACATGCGACAAACATGCAAAATAAGAAATCAGGAAGGGGGCAAATAGTTTTTCACACCACTGTACATACATACACATATACATATATACACACATACACTGTATAAGGCCATCCTTTTTCCTTGCTTCGCCAAGGAAGCTGCCTTTTTATCTAATCCACGGGTACTCCGCTGTTTTATTGTTCGTTTATTACGATTGTTATAGTTCTCTTTATTTAGCACGTTGTCAGTTCAGCACTCCGGTTGTAATATGACAAAGCTGCGCAAACTCACTCTTGAGAATGCAACGTATATTTGTCCAGGAGAAAGGCAAACTTGCCCGAAATCAATGGCAACCTTTTGTAGGGTCTGTCCCCGAGACTTACTGGAAATTGGAGGCATCTGAATTGAAACGGGAGATCAGAGGGTATAACGGGGATGCGAGGAATATACATTGAGTGTGGAGAAACTCTAGAGACAGCGTGTGTATTAACTTGTGGATTTTTCTGTGAGTATTTGGTGGCAGCATGACGAAGTTGCTTCCGCAAGACCGCGTTAGCTGTGGAGCTCAGCTCTGAGCATATTCTTTTCCTACCTTGTCAATTGTGTAATGCGTTTTTTGAACAGGTTTGATGCATAGAAGTTATCACTCGTGCTGTGTTCAGTCAGTTCACGTGAGCTGCTCTCGTGTGATGTTGCGATGTCCACGGCTTTATTTAATGTTAGCTAAGACCCGGCACTTAAGTTTCTCGCTACAGCAATTTTAACTCCGTTACAAAGTGATCCAAAGTCTCGTTTATACCTCGTGTCTTCTCATTAAACTTGTATCTCACAAATAAAGTATTCGACGAAGGCATGACAAATGGCAGCGGGAGCGTGTCCATAAACTTTAAATAAACTTACGGTTTACACCGTGCTTTGTTTCCTCAGTAGCTGCACTTAGGAATAAGCTTGTATGCGTTTTTCTTCAGCGCTCTTTGGGAGCTCTTCCTTCTTTTCTATGTACTGCGTTCACAGTCAGTTCACATGATTACGTGGGAGGCGTGAGGATGTGACACGCAGCTCCGCCCCCCACGGCTAAAGTCCATTACAGTATATAGAGAAAAATAGGTTCCAGTTATGACCATTACGCGTAGAATTTCGAAATGAAACCTGCCCAACATTTGTAAGTAAGCTGTAAGGAATGAGCCTGCCAAATTTCAGCCTTCTACCTACCCGGGAAGTTGGCGAATTAGTGAGGAGTGAGTGCTTTGCCTTTTATTAGTATAGATTTGTGGCAGGATCTTTGGACTATTCTTTGTGGGCCACAAGAAAAGGTCCCAAAAGGGCCCATTCAGGTCCATGATCTATGGCTTGGGTGTCCTTCTTAGAAACACTACTAAATGCTCCTAGAACAAGTGAGTGATTTCCCAGATTAACTTGGTGAATTCTACTGGGGATAAGGCAGAGTGACATATTAAACTAGCAAAAATGCCAAATGAGTATTTGAAATGTTAGGTGTTCTTGCACAATTTTTTAGAGACTGATTTTTTTTTTTGGATTGTTTTAATGACATATATGCTCAGAGATTTTTCAGGTAGAGAAGTTATACTCCTTAATCATGGCCCCAGAGTTTTGATGCATTGATTGGCACATGTGCATAGAGTACAGTGAAATTCTTACAATACCATGACCTAATAAAACCTATAAATGCAAGTTAATTTGGTCAGATTTTCAAAATGTTAAATGGACTTGGAGCACAAACAATTTGGCATGCTGGTAACAAGATTAGAATCTCTGTCCAGATAAAATTCAATTACATCAAGACATGGGGGATAAGACCATTTTATGCGAATATCATTACTGAACCAACACCATCCAAATATTTGCTGTTGCATTAGACAAGAAATCTAATAAAAAAAGTGTACTAATCGATAGGTAATCATTTAGGTCGGTTCACCAAGCTGCCATCTTCTCTTTCCAGCTCTATTGAGAAAACAAGAAATCAAGCAGAGTGCAAACAAAATGCCTTTGCGTTCATCTAGAAACACTAGGCTGCCAATGACTATGGCAATACTTCCCACAAAACAAGACAAATAGCCATACAGTTTTTGGTCAATTTGATATCTGGCAACAAATCTCTTAGTTACAATATCTGCCTCAGGAAAAAGGTAACAAAGAATGAGTAGATGAATACTAATTATACTTTTCAGTCTTATTCTAAAGACTGTACTTACTCTGTAATCTCCTCTGTAACAGTGTGCTCAACCTGAAGACGAGAGTTCACCTCAATGAAGTAATGCTTGCCATGCTTGTCCACTAAAAACTCTACTGTTCCAGCATTTTCATATCCCACCTAGAAAAAAAAAAAACCATTGAAAGTTTACCAAATAAACTCTACATTTTAAAGTCAAATTAGATACTGAGAAACCTTGTTTTATAGATACATGCAGGTATTGGAACAGTTTTTCCCAATTTTTTTAAAATGCATGATCAAACATTACATTTTCTTAAATGATGAATGCTTACATGGCAAAAATATAAGAAAATAAAAAGCCTTGCAGCGAGTGGAGCGTTTAGCAGAGTGCATCTTAAGGTTGGCACTGCCCTTTCTGCAGGATATCTATACCAAGTGCTGTAGAACCAGGTCAATTAGAATAAATATGGACTCTAACCATCCCAGCAATAGTGTGTTCAGTCTATTCAACTCCTGCAAGTGGCTGCACAGGTTAATGGCAAAGCCCGAGACCAAGTAAAGATGAGCTTTTACCCTCAGGATTCATGGCAACAAAACATTCAGACCTAATAATCAAAAATTTACTGTACAGCCACTTTATACTTTACCGTTTCAGATTTAAATTTAAATTTTATTTAAGAAAAAGGATTTAAAAAAAGTAACTATTATACTGTGCGTTTGCTTTTGTTTTGCACAATCTTGCTGTAGACAAGCTTTTCATTTCCCTACTCATTGTACCTGTATAACTGTGTGTGTGTGTGATGAATAAAAATCCAAGTATTTTTCAAGTCAAAAGTTGTCTTCACAATCAGAGTATACATTTAGTTTGGTAAATGGTGGAAGTCACGTGATGCTTCAGTGTGATGGCTGGCAAGGGCTGCGCTCCATCCCCCCCTCATACCAATAAAAACCACTTTGACTTTTTCTCCCACATTAAATCTTACTACTAAATCAACATACTGTACCATATTTCTCACTGTCACCAAGGTTAGAGGTCTTCTTCAGGCCGAAGACCCAATTCCTCACCTACTAACTCGCCAAAGAAGCTGAAACATCCTCCAACTGAATCCAGTGTCAATATGAACACTTACTGGGGCTCTGAACATTTCCTCCTCAAACACACCACCATGCTGAACACTACAAAGCAGACCAACTTCATTGAAATAGAGCGACCAGAGAGCTATTAAAGAGGAAAGGGCAAAACTGATCCAAGGATGTCCAAGCACTACAACCCACAGTTTACAATTCACAAAGTGGAGATGAAGGTGTTCCATAAATTAGTTGCTGACTTGAAAGAAACCGATCGATCAAGAAGACAGGGCTCGAAGAGACAACTTAAGACTTAAAGGGGCCAAGAATGACAATTGGATTTACTTCCTCTCCCAAAAGTGGTTCCCAAATCTCACAAAATTTTGCACAGCAAAGGAAGGCCATGACACCAGTTTCCCCAGAAACTTTGTGCCGCCAGTCTTCAGCCATATTTGCTCTATCCTGCAAAGTTGAAAGTGAGTCTTGGTTCTGCGAATAACCTGTTCGACTCTTCCTCTCAAGCACTTGCGGCGATTGACAGCTTCAACAAGCACTTTCACTCCATGAATATCTCTTAATTCACTCCGATTTATACCGCTATATTCTGTACATCATTGGTCAAGTTCAAGTTCTGACCATAGTGCAGTCATTCAGGTTTCTGTCTTACCTGATTATTATTGACTGGAATCATGTTTTGAACTGTCCTTTATATTTTTCAAATGATGTCAATGTTACACTATATTAACATACACATTTGGGGTTTGGGGGTGCTCAGGGCTGATTGCATCTTCAGCATCATCGTGGGTCACCAGGTGTCGTACTTAATCCTTTCCCTCCTTTATTTTGTTCTAGGAGTTCATTGTCCTCTGTACTGCACATACTATTTCAAGATACAATTCATTCCTTTTCATTAATTATGTGGCCAAGGAGGTGGATTAGGGGGGTCTGGCCAGTTTTTGGCCTATCTTCTTGCTCTCATTTTTTGGTAGCTTTTTTTTTTTTTTTTAAATATATAAACACACCTGAGAGGCCTGCATCAAGGCGTGGTTTGAGGATCAGTCAGGGATGGGATGTGTGGTTATTGGGGATTGTTTGGGCCATCACTGTTTGCTTCTGCTTTTATGCATTTACTTATTGTGGGGTTCCTGCCACAGGGGGTAGTTTGTGGGCCAGTTGGGGTAGGTTTGTGAAGGGACCAGAGCTGGGGAGACTTTTGGTTTTAAATGTTTGTGACATTACTCATTTCCACAACACAACATAGAATGGAATGAAAAGAAATGGAAGTAATACTGTCTTCTGCCCGTCTCTTTTCTCAGTCTAATTTTGGCAAAGCTTAACATTTTGTGAACATTAGCGCCCTGAACTCTGGTCAGAAGTCTGCTAGCCTCCTTGATCTCCTCCACTGTTCCCACATGGATGTGGCTTTAATTCAAGAGTCACTCCTGTTGGCCAGACGTCTTCCACTGTAATAAGCTCTACAGTACTGCGGCATCCTCCTCCGCTCACTCTAAAAGATGTGGCACTCTTTAATTTGTAAGGTGTAGAGTGGTAGAATAAGTTTTGGAACCCGGTAGTGACAGCACGGGTCAATTTTGTTACTTTAACTCCAAGCTAGGAGGTTTGAAATTACTCTACATTTCCACATATGGATATACCACATTTCACCCCCCAACCCAATTGTCTTAAGTTCTCCAACTGTGGACTTCTGGTCGGCATTGACACAACCACCACCTTAAACCCATTGCTAGAAAAATCACCACCAGTCAGCAAATGCACACCTCACTCTACACATTCTTTATGTAATTCTACTAAATTTAATAAATTCATTTTGGTTACTTATTCCTTTGGTCAGAGAAGGATTTTTTTTCCTCTTCCATTCATAATTAACAGTCTCACACAGATTAGATTTTCAAATTATGCAACCTGGCTTCATTGGTCTCGGAAGCTTCATCGGTCTAATCTGCTATATAATCGGACAGCAAATTTAATCATTTACAGTGGATCCTTCAGTTTTTAAGATCTTGTGCCTCAAGGTGGAAATTCAACATCTCTTCTGAAAATAAACCATTTTGCTAAAAACTTGCTGTCAAACTAGAGTTCTTATAATTCAATATTGGCTCTATAGGTAATTGCAGGTGCCATCTGGGAGGCAATTAAAGGTTTCATTCAGGACTATACCATTTCCTTTTCCTCACATTTGGCATGTACTAAACTCCAAAAAATAAAAACCCGAGTCTAAACTTTCATCCTTAGAAAGAGCATGACTTCTAGTGGTTAACAGAACACTAAATTACTGATTCCCCCATTAGTAGAGGATCTAGACAAGGCTCTCCGGCTCTCCTTTGTCTGCTTTACTCTTCAACTTACCATTCAAACCGCTCACAATTGCCGTCCGTAATTCCAAGCTTTTAACTACTATTACAAATTCAAATTCCAGTCTCATAATATCCTTCTATGTGGACAACATCCTCCTCCGCGTAGGTAATGCCCTTGAGTGACATCCCTTGTGCGCTAGAACTGTTCAGGTGTTTCAAAGTTGTGCAAGTTTACAAAATGATAGTCTCTCTTGACCATTAATGATGTGCTATCATTTCTCCCTACTGTCTTTTATCCCTGTATCTAGTAGCATAAAAGATATGTGGGAGTTAATATTACTGCCTCAATCTCAGACATATCATCTAATAACTATTACTGCATCTTTGCTGATGTAAAAGCCAGTATAAAAACCTGATTGAAACTCACCCTCTCTTTTCAATCTCTCGGCCATTATCAAACTGAACATTGTAACCAGTTTCAACTTCATTAACTTCATGCTGCCACTTCCATCTCCTACTAAATATTGGTTCCAAGTTAGGAAAATGATCAAGGTTTCTCTAGAATGGCAAGAGACCAAACCTTAAACATTTAACCCTGATTATAGATAGTCTGAGTGCAGGTGTAGCACTGCCTGACCTAGAATTATACCATTGGGCTTTCACCCTTCACCCTATTTTATCATGGCTGTGTCCTCCCCATCATCACCCTCCGTGGCGCCCTATACAATCCTCCCTTGCTTTCCCACGCCGTCTTCAAAGTGCTTTACAAGCACATTTTATTCTCCCAGTGTCTTTTACTACCTTCAACACTGATCACTGCTAAGAACGTGTGGGATTTCCTCCCCCAACAGACTACTTCCCTGCCACATCACTCATTGTACTTGTTCTGTTTTGTTCTCACTCTCTTGCCATCCCTACACAATTTACCTTTTTCCTGGGAAACTACCAGTGGACTCAATTCAAAATTCTACATGGACTCTATCCTACTCCTCTGCAGTCTGTTTGATTGGCCTCACAGCTGATCCTCTCAGTCAATTACGTTCCTTTGGTTTAACCTGGCCTTTTCCTCCACATGTTCTGGCAATGCCCCCTTGTCTTTTCCTTTTGGACACATGTATGTCGCTTACTATATTCCTTTTTGTCCTGCAGTATTCCTCGGTTACCTCAAATCTTTAACAACTTTCTAAGCTTCTGCTCAAAGCCTCTGAACACAAGTTATTCTGTCAAGGTACCCTGGCAGCCAAATTAATCATTGCCTCCCTCTGGAAATTACCAGAATGCATTACTGTCAACAACTAGCAGTCCTCGATCTACAACTTAATACATTTAGAGCAGTCTGAAGCGCAGATTAATGGTGCTTCCAGTAATGTAGTTGAATCCTGGTCTGGCTGAGGTTCAAATTTTGTAAATCTCAGCTTATAACTCCTTGATTTTTTTTTTTCTTAATCCTTGGACTCAGGCTAGATGGGAGAGAGTGGGTTGGTTTACTTTGTATGTTATGCCCATTTATTGATATATAACCTGTCAATTTGTCTTTACTTAAGTTGATCACAAAAAAAAAAAAAAAAGTGCATTAATTTATAAATAAAAAAAAAATAAATACCTTGCCCACTCTTGCCTTTCATAGTTGAGGTGAAAGGTAACAGAGTCCCATTATAAAGAAATGCCTTAAAACTACCAAATAAACCAATGCACAAAATTTTTGGTTTGAAAAATGGGTCTGCATCTTATCCATGCCATTTTAAGAAGGGCACTTTACTCCATTGCTCATCACACAATGAGAATTTCACCTATGTTCTTTACCGACTGGCAGTTAATTTTTATCATTTTAAAAAAGAAAAAAAAAATTGAAAGACGGTAAATAAAAACAAAAGAGGACTTTAGATTTGTATTTCATATTTGACAGAGAAAAGTTGCGACAACCCGGAAATATGTAGTGTTGCACTTTAGGGTTTTAGAAAATTACGCAGGCTAGATGATTACTTCCCATCTTAAAATATGTACAGTACATGTTGTGAACAGTGCAGTTAAGCATAATTTAACTCACTCGCACTTCACCTTTTTCTGATGGACTTGAGGTACTGTTTATACAATCAACAAGAAACAAAATTAGCTAGTTAACTTCGTCAGCATCCAACATCTACCTCTGCATTTTTCTCATTATGAAACTTTGATTGCAACTTGTATCCTCCCTAAAAAGGAAGCCAATTTATAAATATACCATCATTCCCTTTGATGGCTACCAATCAAGCTTATCAGATCAAAATATTTCATATACCCAATGCTAGGAGTCTCCTATATTTTACAGTGGATAAGAATTAAGAGGCAATGAGAAGTGTGCCGAATGACAGATAGCTAAACAACTGCTTTAATTTTTGTGATTTTCACTAAAATCCAGAGAGATGTTTTACAAGACTATGAGAGAAAAAAAGCTTCATTAATCGCTTGGTAGTTTGCTTTTTTTCCCCCTAATGCGCCATGTCAGCTACAGAAATACTAGCTAGAATAACTCCCAAGCATGCATACAAGTCAGACATGCATGAAAGAATTTCACCGCACTCTGTACAAGTGACAATACTACTACTACAATCAGTAGTAGTTACTCGATTTCAATGGACTGCTTCATAAAATTTTTTTTAAAGTCTATGGCTTCACTACTAAAAATAATATCTATCTACTTTCAGCCATGAGAGGACAGTGTCGCATGACAACAGTTTATCAGTGCTGCAAAACTGGTATGGAGCCTAGATGAGACAGACTAAGAACCCGCAGTGCACATGGAAAACAAAAGTGAACCAGGTTTTGAACCATTTGCATTTGGTGAGTATCATCTGATAAGTCATAATTAAATGACCTGGTCAGGGACTTAGGCTTGTCAAAAACTGAACTACAGGGACAGAGTTTGCCATTTCTAGGTACACAAATTTCAGTATTTCAGAGTCACCAAAAGGATCTCACAAAGCTGTCCTTTGTACAATGGACTGTTCAATTGTGTGGATTACTCCCAACAATTAAATATTTTTAATTTACCTGTCTCCACTAAGCCTGAAAACATTGTTACACAATGGCAGTGTCCACCCTACCTACAGTGCATACTTTTTTTTGTTTTTAAAACCAGGCAATTAAGAGTACCAGAACAGACAGGAGACAGTTACTTGAATAATGCTTAATAAAAGTGCAAGAGTGGATAGTGCCATGAAGAAAAGAAAACACCATACAAACCAGTACCACTAGATGCCTAGTCTTTTCTGGGTGGCACATCATAAAGTCCTTTTCTTTCCAGAAGTGTTCTGCTTATTTCTCCAACACAGCATTACTAAGCAATTAAAAGATATAGTGGAACCTCAGTTCAAGAGCGTCTCGGTACACGACCTAAAAGTTCGCGAAACTTTTGCCTCAGTTCACGACCTCACACTTGGTATATGAACAAGCCAGTTTCCCTTTCGTTTTGCGCGTGCCAATGATTTCCGCACGTGTTGCATTGTTCTCGGTCAGATGTGTGTGCTTGCATGCTTTCGCTGTGAACTCTGTGCTCTATTTGCCTTCCAGTTCGTACGCGCCAATTACTGTATTTAAGCATGTGTTCAGCCTCTCCCTGTTCATTGTTCTCAGGCAGACATGCGTGCTTTACTTGTGAACTCTTTGTGCTCTACAGTATTTTGTGTGCTGTTGCAGTTAACCATGGCTTCTAAGCACAGTAACCTCCTCTCCACCCAGTTCCTCTTCACTTCATGCCGAACTCGATTCATGCAAGGTTAGTTTTCTTGGGGGTATATGGTTAGTTTTTGTATTACGGATTTTTCAAATGTTCATTTTTCAGTTCGTAGCGTGAATTGTGGCAATGTTACTTTTCTTGGTGGTTTATTAAGTTAGATTTTTGCTTGATCTGTGCTTAAAAGTCAAAAAAAAAAAAAAAAAAAAAAGTGTTTACAGCGATCGGGTTGTAAGGCTATAGCACGAACTCTTGCAATGTTAGTTTTCTCTGTTCAAGGTTTTCTCAATGTTATTCAATGTTTTTACATTTAGTTTACTATTATGATGTGCATTCTATGGTGTAATTAACTATTTGTGCTTAAAAATCTTTAAAAAAAAATATATATTTACACACAGTTCATACGGTGTAGAACGGTTTAATTGTATTTACATACAATCCTATGGGGGAAATTGCTTCGGTTCACGACCAGAGTTTTGTAACTAATTATGGTCGTGACCCGAGGTTCCACTGTACTAAATTCAAAAAAAGTTAGTTTCTCCAAATCCTAATATGATACAGTCAATCTGAAATGGTGTTCAGCATGTATAGCCTATAGTTAAATATTTTATCAAGAAGCAAAAACTTTCCAAAAAATTGTTCAATGTAGTATATTAAAACTAAATGTTCTATTTCAAAAGAATGGCCATTTATTAATTAAAAAAAACATTCTAAATGTAAGACAATAGATTTCAAAAATGTATTCAATATTTTAAAACCCACAATATTTCACCTATACCAGAGTCCTTTTCTATCATGTGCAATTCAAAGTCACACTAAACACCATATATAGGTCACAGTTCACACTTAAATAGTCACTACTCTGTACCAAAGTAAAGCCACCAAAGAAGACTCTCAGACTGTGCTGCTGGCCCAATAGCAGAGAGCACTCATTTGACACACTTCTGTTGAATGATTCTTTAGCTGCAAGTACTCCGTTTTAGTAGGCCAAAGCGAGGATGTGTTTATTCTCTCGGGGGTCCATAGTGTATTTCATAACTGAACCTGCCTCTTAATTTGCTTATTGATTCTGCAGGACTCTTGAAATTTTACTGGCCCAGCATGCTACAGAAAACAAAAACCTACCCCACAACACATCAACACTGGCCATCACAGAGTTGTAAAATATGTGTTTACATAGAATCTCTGCATCCACTTCCTGTGGTACAAGAGACCTGCAGCTGGTTGAGTTTTAAGTAAAGGCTTCTTGAGAGATTAAAACAGATTGATATTATTGGCATGCCACACACTCTGGTTTACATCTTCTCTCAGATTGTACACAGTTTGTACAATTTTAAAAAAAAAATCAGAAGTTTACCCAGTTGTTAATGGTGTGCCCCAGGGCTCCGTTTTGGGTCCCCTTCTATTATTCATTTATCTTCTGCCCCTTGGTCATATCTTTAGGAAATGTAAGATTACCCAGCTGTCTGTCTACCAGGCCCAATTCCACTCTTCCACCCTCTCTGACTGTCTGCAGGAAGTTAGATCATAGCTGTTTACGAATTTTCTTAAAACAGTTATAAAACAGGTTTTTCTGGTAGGAACGAAATCTGTTTTGGATAAATGTGATATTTCATTGACTACCAATAATTCTCTAATCTCTTCTTCCCAGATTAAGAGCTTCACTGTTATTCTCGATAGTACCTTAAAATTTGAGGCACATAATGTTACTCTGTTTACATATTTCTGTCTATATCAGCCGTTTACACCCATCTCTCACCTACCAGCACTGCTATTCTTGTTCATGCTCTGGTTACATCTCGCATTGATTACTACAATTCCATCCCTTTGTTTTCCTCACAAACTCCTTTACAAACTTCAGTTGGTTCAGAATGCTGCAGTTCTCATTACCAGAACCCCTTCCATAGAACACATTACTCCTGTCCTTCAGCAGCTTAACTGGCTCCCTACTAAATATTGCATGGATCTTAAGATTCTGCTTATTAATTACAAGACTCTCCATAATCTGGTAACTTCTTATCTTTCCGATCTTCACATCTACATTCCTTCTCGTATACTTAGGATCTTCTTCCTCTATCAATCTTATTATACCTCCTGTTCACTTGACGACCATGGTGCTTAGAGCTTTAATTCGTTCAGCCCCTCACCTCTGAAATTCTTTCCCACAAGACACTGGTAATATTGACTATTTCTGCCATTAAATCTCATCTTGAAACAAGTTCTTAAGCTATCTTATTCTGTCTGATAATTTTAGTAGATAAATTAAAATTAAATTATATTATTGTATTTATTCTGGTTTAATTGCACTGTAATGTTATTACTTTTATATTGTGACTGTTATTAATGTGCTCCGTAAGTTGTCCTTGTGTGCCTTGAAAGGCACATATTTAATAGTTATTTTATTTATAACTAATGCGCTTGCGCAAGGGAGTAGAGCAGGTGTAGGCAGGCTATCTGCAGAACAGAGAGTTTGTCTCCAGGTCGGTGCGAGGCAATCAGGCGACCGGGCATTGCCCTGTTGGTGTGTGCAGATGGTCAGATCGTCTCATTATATCCCAGGGTGGCAATCAGGAGATCACACCTGCAACCCACCCCAGTGTATAAAAGGGGAGCACAGGACAGAAACAGTGGAGAAAGATTTGAGAGAAAAAGACCTATGAAAGCAGTATCGGGAAGGATGAACCAGCAAGCTAAGGAGGAAAGGCAGTGTGGTCATAGGTCCCATGATGGAGAGATGGACTGGTGCTCCAAGGGATGTAGACAATTCCTTGTTCACCAAGAAACAAAGTTCTCCACCCGAGCTTAAACCTTGAAAGAAAGGACTGGAAGTTATTGAAGGCACCAGAGACATTTAAACAAAAAAAAAAAAAACACAACCCTCCAAGTGCTACCAGATTTGTCCAGATGACAGTAAGCCTTGTGCAGCACATAGATAATTTCTTCCTCCACTCAAGTCTTTGCCCGATAAGCAAATTACATTGTATCTAGATGGTTTACCACAAGAGGACCCTTAGTCCCGGACCAGCCTCTCAAAGATCTTCATGATGCGAGATGCAAGTGCCACTGGAACAGAAAAAATGCAGGACATTTTCTACAGCAGCAGTACTTTTTGTAGCCTTAATGAAAGAATGAACAGGCGACGGGTGATGTCAACTCTTAAAAGCAAAGGGTTTTGCAAAACAATTTTTTTTTTTTTTTGCAAGAAAAGAAACAATCTAAAGAAAATAAAACCGGTCACTTTGCACAGTTGCTTTCTGCCTGTAAAGCACATAACCCAGGGATAGCAAACATCCAATATCTATTGTTTTACTTTGGCATGAAACCTTTCACTACTCCCAAACAAACTGCTCTGCAGTGGTCTGGGAGTTTTTCCCTCAATCAGCATTCTTTTGCTCTTTATGTCAACCTACTCTGTCTTCTGTAAGTGAAGAGGATTAAGACAGACAGACATTTCAGGCCAAGTACTAATTCTACCACTTGCTGTATTTCACACTCAAACTTGCTTTAAAATTTTCTGGCTGTTTACTTGCAGCCCAGTACTATGAAAAGTATAACATAAGGCCAATACTGAGCAAGTTAAAAGGGGCAGCAAGAAACAGATTAGTAGCAACAAGAATAGTCAGGGTTTCCTTAGTCTGCAATAAGCCTATATGCAATCATTGCTGCAATCTATATTTTTAATACCATGAATCCAACGACAATTGGCCTTTTCTCTTTTGACTGGGGGTAGTGGTATGGACTATGGTGAACACTTTAAATATAAAATGAAAGCCTGATAAACAGATTATCAAATTACAAGGATTTTGCTTTTGATTACTACCACTTTCAGTACTCTCTGCTCCACTGCAGACTACCTATTTCATATGGCACAGGACTCAATTGAAAACGTTTGTCAATTCATCAACTACAAAAGTAAATTCTGCATTAAATGGCCTGAAATGCAAGGTAAAAAGTAAACTAATGCAAGGTATAACATGTAGGAAGTATGAAAGTTAGATTTGAATACAATGGGAGGTTTGAAACTTAATGTTTTATGAGAAGAATCAGAAATAATCAAAGGCCAACAGGATGTTATGTATAACCATGTATGGAGTACAAGTTAAGGGAGGTTGTGCTTAAGTTATATAATGCAGTAGTGAGGCCTCACTAGCATTACCGTGTACAGTTTCACATTCCATATTACAAATAGAACATCCATCCATCCATTATCCACGCACTATATCCGAACTACAGGGTCACGGGGGTCTGCTGGAGCCAATCCCAGCCAACATAGGGCACAAGGCAGGAAACAAACCCCAGGCAGGGCACCAGACCACCGCAGTCAAAGAACATACAAAACTAAGTCCAGAGGAGTGAGACTATAAGGAGAAAAACTAAAGGAGTTTAACCTTGTCAGTTTAGACAAACAGAGAATAAGAGGAGACATGATCCAATTGTTTACAGTTATGAAGGGAAATAGTATAGTGGATCCCAGATGTCATATTAACATAAATTCAATAAGAATACAGTTGGAAAATTAAGTGTAGATTTCATAAAATGTTGTAAAAGCTTTCCTCTCTTAAAGAACCATAGACGTATGGAATAAAATTACCAAGTAGCGTGGTAGAGAAGGATTTTGAGACCTTCAAATCTCCATGTTATTTTGGAGAAGCTAAGTGAACAGGATGGACTAACTGGTTAGGCAGATTAGCTAGTTATTGTCACAATTGTTCTAATGATGGATTCTACTGCAGGCCTCACACAGATCAGTCTCACAAGCGACTGGAAGGGGCACAAGAGAACCTATCAGTAAACCTGTCCATCTCAAAGAAAAGATGCAGTTTGTGGAAATTCAATCTCGTTCTATCACAAGTACAATTACTGAAGGCCTACTACTTCCACAAAATCTCTCATGCTGCCAGGGGAGACCATGCACCATAAAAAAAAAGAATGAAAAGTTGAATGTTAAACATTCTGAAACTTGATAAGACAACTTTCATCCTGCCTTTAAATTAGCAGTTTAAGACTAGTGTAAATGTAACCTGCAAATCATAGGGCATTTGTCCAACTCTCAAAATATGGATGGTGCAAAATTCTGTCAATGTACTTACAGGTGATGTTTTACCATAAAATCTAAATGCATGAGGCAACATCTGAAGCAGGGAAAAATCAGATAAGTTGTAAAAGCTCCAACTTCTAATTACAGTAGGAGAGAGAGGGGGAGAAGATGAATTTAAACTTTACTTTGAAACAGACTTCTTGCTTGAAGTGTCTATTTGAACTGAAGCTGATGGACTGGAAGTTCTCCTTGCAAATACAACATGACCTCCCCACGAATACTGCACATATGGCATCCTTTAAATCATGGGTTTTCTAGATGGACTACAAATCAGTGCACATCCAAGTATCAAAACTGGGATCATCAGTAACCCTTCAAAAATTGCACGGGATGCACAAAATGATTTCTATTTAAAAAAAATTCATAGAATTTCAGAAACATGTCTCAGGCAACACAGCAAACAGTAGCAAGGATAGCCCACAAACGTTGATTTAATAGTCAGAATGCAATTAGATTCTTTTGTGAGCATGTTAAAATTAAAAAAAATAAAAATTTAAAAACTATACACTTATGTACCACTACAATCCAAATACACTGCAACCAGAAAAATTACGGACCTCAATGTTAAACCTGTCGTGCAAGTCACCAACCAACCATTTTGCCTCTTCTATACTACAATGCATTTCTATCCAATTACTAAAGAACTATGGGGCTACTCTTTTTGCATGTGCACACTAAAACAATTTTATGAGATGAAAAAGCTTCAAAATTTACATGGAAATCAAAACCTCAATTTTAAAAATTTAGCCATGCACTAAGGATGCTTGTAAAATGCGTCAGTTTTTATTGTCATGGAAATGGATGTTAACAAAAATACTTTAAAATGACCTGGGCAGATTTACTGAATAAAGTGGACGGAGGGGCTTTGGAGTGAATAAATTAATTTGTTAATACTGTTTATGGTTTGAGATTTGTGCATATGTGGTTAATTACCTTTCTTGTGAGTCAGAGTCACTCAAGTTAAGGGTGCATGGTACGATGCATCTAAAAACTAAAAATGCCATAGCAAAGCATGGATTCATTACAACCTTGGTATGAAAAAGATATTCAGAGAGAAGAAGGAGAAAAGCAACTTCTAAATGAGATTTAAGCACACCTTATCTTAACTAACTGATTAATCCATAGAAATTACTCTCAGATCGAGTAAACATTTTTACAACTTAACAGAGAAAATGTATCTAACTTTTAAATTTATAGGGCAGGTGAAAGAGGAATAATGCAAAGTAAACTTTCAGAGAGAGGAAAAAAAAAAAAACAAAAAACGAACAACCTGAGCCTAGATTAAGCAGTGTTATATTGTTAATGTTATGTGGAAGTACAACCTCTTAGTATGTACATT
Source organism: Polypterus senegalus (assembly GCF_016835505.1). Classification (NCBI taxonomy): domain Eukaryota; kingdom Metazoa; phylum Chordata; class Cladistia; order Polypteriformes; family Polypteridae; genus Polypterus; species Polypterus senegalus. The sequence continues at coordinate 77,072,470 of NC_053164.1, forward strand.
TGCTCAATAAAGGCATGCTATAAAAATCTGAAGTTTCGAGTCTCTCATTCTTTCAGATTAGCACCACATTGTATTTATTTCCATACCTGATCGTTGTCTGCATCTTGCTCTATCACACCCAACACCTGCATGTCCCTCGTCACCACATCCATAAGCCTCCTTTTAGGAGTCTTCCCCCAGCCCCATTCCCTTGTTTGATAGCTCCACTCCTAGTATCCTTCTCCCAATATACCCAACATCTCTCCTCTGCACATGTCCAAACAAACGCAATCTTGCCTCTCTGGTTTTGTCTCTAAACTGCCCAGCCTGAGCTGACCCGCTCATTCCTAATCTGACCGATCCTTATCGCACCCAATGCAAATCTTAACATCTTTAACTCTGCCACCCGAACACCCCGATTCTCTTGATTCACTAACACAATGTCTGACTTGTATCTCAGAATGGATGAATAGTAACATTCTCAAGTTAAATAAAGAGAAAACTAAAATCTTAGTTATTGGCAATAATGGAAACAATGAGGCTATTAGAAATAAACTGGATACATTAGGATTAAAAGTCAAGATTGAGGTAAGCAGCTTAGGGGTAACTAATCTAAAATTTTAAAATCCCATATTAATCAGATCACTAGGACAGCATGTTTTCACTTAACATAGCTAAAGTTAGACCACTTATTGAAAGATGCTGAGAAATTAGTTCACGCATTTGTTTTCAGTCGACTAGATTACTGTAACGCACTCTTCTCAGGATTACCCAAAAAAGACAAATCGTTTGCAACTAGTACAGAATGCAGCTGCTAGAATCCTAACCAGGAAAAGAAAATCTGAGCACATCTCTCGAGTTTTGATGTCACTACACTGACATCAGTGTCCTGTGTCATTCAGGACTGAATTTAAAATTCTGCTTATCTATACTAATAAAAGGCAAAGCCCTCACTCACTCACTGACTCATCACTAATTCTCCAACTTCCCGTGTAGGTAGAAGGCTGAAATTTGGCAGGCTCATTCCTTACAGCTTACTTACAAAAGTTGGGCAGGTTTCATTTCGAAATTCTACGCCTAATGGTCATAACTGGAAGGTATTTTTCTCCATTAACTGTAATGGAGTTGAGCTGGAATGACGTGGGGGGGCGGAGTTGTGTGACATCATCACGCCTCCCACGTAATCACGTGAACTGACTGTCAACGCAGGGCTTAGAAAACCAGGAAGACCTCCAAAAAGCGCTTAAGAAAACATGCATTATATAATTGAGAAGGCAGCGAAACAATAAGAAGTGAGCAAGTGACATATACTACCATATTCATGAGTGTTGCCAGCTCGGAAAGAAAGCACGGTGTAAACCTAAACTTTAAATTAAGTTCATAGACAGGCTACCGCTGGCGTTTCACATACACACAGGTAATGCGGGATACAAGTTTAATCAGAGGACGCAGGATATAAACGAGAGTTTTGATCACTTTGTAACTAAGTTAAAATTGTAGGTGAAGGGGTGTGCTTATGCAAATTCGAGACTGTGTTTGTGGGGGATTGACAGTTAAGGCGGGTGGGGGAGTCACGTCATCATCTCCCCTCCCATCTCATTTTGCTCTGAGCTGAGCTCCGCGGCTATCGCTGTCTTCCGAAGCAACTTCGTCAGACTGCCACCAAATACTCACAGAAAAATCCACAAGTTAATACACACGCTGTCTCTATAGAGTTTCTACACACTGAATCCTCCAGGCACTACTTACAAAAGGTCACATTGACAATCGTGTTACGTTATTTTTAAAATCTTTCCTTTTCTTAGCACAAGCACAGCCGAAAAGCTTCGATGCATGTGCTCCATAACGCGTTAAAAAATAATGCATTTAATCACACTTTGCATTACAAGCAAAGGGGAGCTTTTGTCAATGCATGACTTCCTGGTACACGGATTACATTGATCAGCGCATCCCGATTCATTTTACCCTCGCACCACCTTAGTTTGAGAAGAAGTATGAAAAAATATGAGGTTAACACAGAAAAACAGATCACCAATTCAAGCTTTATGAATAATCGATTCGCCATCAATAATTGTTTTGGTAAAGCCATCCTCCTTCATTTTATAATTTTTCCGCCACTAGCCATGATTAAATGAACGGTAAAAAAGTAAGAGCAAAGCGAGGGTGACTTATTTAGGCAGGCATATATATGACAGCAACACTCATGACAATGTCAATCATGTTACGTTATTATTAAAATGTTTCCTTTTCCTTACTTCTTTAACACACTACTTCTCCGCTGCGAGGCGCGAGTATTTTGCTAGTGGTGTATAAAGCCTTAAATAATCTCACCCCATCTTATGTATCGGAATGTCTGACACCTTATATTAGAAATCATAAACTCAGACCCTCAAATGAGTGTCTCCTTAGAATTACAAGAACAAAACTTAAAAGAAGTGGTGAGGCGGGCCTTCTGCTGTTATGCACCTAAAATCTGGAATAGCCTGCCAATAGGAATTCGCCAGGCTAATACAGTGGAGCACTTTAAAGAACTGCTGAAAACCCATTACTTTTACATGGCCTTCTCATAACTTCACTGTAATTAAAATCCAGATAATCTGTATATCCAACTCATTATAACAACTATTCATGGTGGCTCTAAAATCTGTACTAACCCCTACTCTCTTTTGTTTCTTTTTCCGGTGTCCTTTTCCGGTGTCTACCCAAAGCACCGTGATGTTCCAACAATGATGGATGGATTAAAAGCCAGAAGTCTGTATGACCATCAACATCAAGTGACTCCTCCATGAGAACCCTAACTACAAAGAGGACGATTTCATTTATGTTAGGTAGAATGCCCAGAGGGGGCTGGGCAGTCCTGTGGCCTGGAACCCCTGCAGATTTAATTTTTTTTTCTCCAGCCGTGTGGGTTTTTTTTTTGTTTTTTTCAGTCCACCCTGGCCATCGGACCTTACTCCTTCTCTATGTTAACGAATGTTGTCTTATTTTAAAATTTCTTATTTTGTCTTTTATTTTTCTTTTCTTCATTATGTAAAGCACTTTGAGCTACTTTTTTGTATGAAAATGTGTTATATAAATAAATGTTGTTGCTGCTAATCCACTGCACTTCTGGTTCACCGTTTCCACATAATGCAACCTTCTCTATCATTACTTCAGATTAATCCTTGAAAAAAGTTCAAACTTTTTCATCAGGAATCAGTCTTTAATATTTACATACTGGCTATCAAACAGCACTTTCACTTTTCACTGTAATCTTAACTGGACAAATTAAATGTTAATTGTGAAATAGTTTCTTCTGCCTCCTAAAATGATGCAAGCCATGAAGTTTATATATAGACTCTAAAGACATGCTCTAGCCACTCCTTAACCATTTATGGTAAACAGATTGATAGCCCTTGGAACATTTTCTGGGCAAAAATTAACCTTGCACTATGTATACATGACAAATTTGCATCAAGATTCACCTGTCTCATACTACTCATCACAGTAGAATACCAAGACAAGGACGTTGAGATTTATAGATTTTATAAAAAAAAAAAAAAAAAGCCACCTTAATGCAAATCACTCCTGCTCTCTTGTGAAAGTGTGTGGGTGCTTTTGTTTTTTCTTCCTTCCATTACATGTTTATAAAAAAGTGCAGCCTTGATTTAATGCTTTACTTATCTCTGAAAATGTTGAGAACATTGGTTTTTTTTTTTTTGCTACCCTGAAGTAGCAGAAGCCACAACAGATCACCTAACCCAGAACCCCAATATACAAGATATTCAAGATATTGTCTTGGGCAAAGAAGAATTTTAAGCAGAACTTAAAAAAAAAAAAAAAAAAAACACCCCAAACATTTTATGAGAAACATGTACTAATTTTTTTTTTCCCTCAAACTTTTCGGTGTTTAAATCAAGGTCAGTGCAGCTAACAGATTAAAGGACAACAATTGAGTAAATGGACGAACCAACAAGTGAGTCAAACAAAGGTGCACTTGCTCATAATTAGCTCAGCCTTCTTATTTAGTATCTCTGCCTTACAATAAATATATGCAACATAATGAACTGCACATTCAAAACCTATAGTGGATGCCAGACAGACTTATTAAAATCAAGGACACCCACCATTACTGTATATAATGTAAAAGTGACTACATTACTGCAGTCTTTAACTGCATTAATGTAAGAACTATTGTATTTTAGTTTCAGTCTGGTGTAATGTAAAAGTCTCTGCTCTACTGCATGTCCTCAGAAACCAAATCAAACCAATTTTAAAGCAGATAGTGCCTTGTGTATTTCTATTGATCTTAAAGTTAATGTCATAAGAGTATTTTCAATGTGGCGTTCAAATCTATACATATTTATGAAAATGTGTCACTTTACAAACTGTACTTCTTGCAGACAGTTAAAGTACAGCTTTGCTTCCACCCTCCAACAGCTTAAGCAGGAATAAAGCCTGCGCACATTCCATCCTTTTTGCCTTAACACAGCATGTTTACAATTTGCCATTGGTGTTTTGAGGAGTGGAGGCATGTATCTCTAATATTCTGAGCAAACAATGGCCAAAAAAGTTCTTGAAAATATTTGAGTACTTTTCACACATCAATCCTAAAACTGGTCTGCAGTGTACGCTGCATATAGCTAAATTTCAAACAAGGAAGTGTTTCACTCATAGCTGGAATATGTTACTATTTGATATTAGTATTTTCAGAACCTTCAAATCACCTAACTTTAGGAAAAATATCAGGTCAACAGTGACTAATGAGCTGTGTTGGACATAATTCTTTGCATTTATATAGTGCTTTTCTCGCTACTTAAAGCGCTCAGCAATTGCAGGTTATGGGCCTTGCTCAAGGGCCCAACAGAACAGAGTCCAGTTTTTTGACATTTACGGGATTCGAACTGGCAACCTTCTGATTGCCAGTACAGATCCCTAGCCTCAGAGCCACCACTCCGCTGGACATGGTTGTTAAAACTTCTCCTTATTTTAGGATACAGTAATGTGATGCAAGTGTGTTTCTGAAAATATTTTGAGGCTTTAAGTTTGGAATGTTTAAAAGACAAATATTCTGCACGTTATGGAATGAAGCAGGTTTTATAAATTGACTTTTTTGTACAATGCTGAGTCCACATATCAGCAATATAAAAATTAACTATTAAATAACTCAAGATCCTTCACTCAATTTTGCATCATTACAATTACTGACATAAGTTATGCTACACCTATCCGAGCAGAAGTAACAAAGGATGTGGTTGCTGCCATCTGCACTTACCACATTTACATAAAATAACCAATGTCTTGAAATTTAAAAAAGGGTAATGAAGTGGTGTGATAAGACTTATATATTTTAATATATTCCAAACCTAATTCAACAATTCTCTTAGTTGGGATGTCATGTACAAGATACTACATATTTCGTAAATAACTTCAGCTGATCTAAGTAAAAGATGAGTAGCATATACAGAAGAAAAACAAATTCTCAGTTTAACATTTACATTGGCACAAAGTCAGGTGATAATCTGCATTGCTCTTACTGTTCATGACATTATGACCACCAAGTACATTTGGCTTTCTTCATCTGTGTGACAAAGACTCAAGAGTCCCAGGTTATACAACAGAACAGCAATGACAGAGTTTTCACTTCTGGCAGCAGACAGTGAAAGAGAGTTGGAAGTTAGAAAAAGGGATTAAACAAGTGTGTACAACACAGACAAACAAACCACCGATACATTTTTGACCAATCAAGGAGATTTCCTGCGTTTGAATGACAAAACTTATACAACCTCAATATGTCAAAAAACCAGTTAATGGTGGGTACTAATCTCAGGACAGAAAAGTCATAGTTCACACAATCTATGGCAATCTACTACACAGACAGCATACATAAATTAAAATGAAACAGCTTCTATAGTAATTAGAAAAATTAACAGGGATTTTAAATTAAAATTACAGCAATGCACTACTGACTGGGGAAAAAGCTCAAAGCTTTGTATCTTGATGCTGCCCCTCCAGACGCACCCTCCCATAAACCAACAGACAACAGTTTAAGAGGCTCAGGGACAGTGCATCAGAAATGGTAGAATGCAATATTAGAGTACCACAAGGAACTGTCCTGTCTCCTCCTCTATCAAAGGATCCATTAATAATGGAGACCAGTCAGAGTACAGGAATATTGTGGACGGGTGTCTTGTGGTACTGCAAATCAATATCCGCAAGACAAAAACTGGCGGTGGACTTCTGGCATGTTAAAGAGCTCCTAAGACCAGTCACAATCCAGGGGAAGGAAATGGAACTGCTGCAGAGCTACAAGTACCTGGGGAGTTTGCATAAACAAACTGGACTGGTCTAACACAGTGGCGCTGTACAAACATGGCCAGAGCAGACTATTTCCGAAGGAGACTCTGAATATCTCCAGTACTTGCTGCACACATAAAAACCAATCAGTCAGTAGTAGCCAGTGTGTTGTTCTATGCTGCAGTATCCTGGGGAAGCAACTGGAGTTCAAAAGATGAAGAAGGCTGGAATAAACTTATTAGGAAGGCCTGCTCCATCATGAGATAACCCTGGACACAATGGAAGCTGTTGAAGAAAAAGGATGGCGGCAAAATTGAATCATACCATGAAAAATCTCCTCCATCCCCTCCAGGAGCAGCTCTTGTAGCACTTTTAGCAACAAGCTCAATCCAGCACCTCCTCTACTGCTGTACTACTGTACCCACTGCTGTCAAGCACACAAAAATGCTTCCACCGGACGTTCCAAACAAACTGATAATATATGTGCACGATATACATGCATTTTTTATTGGATTGGTATATCATCAATTAAATACATCTCCCCTATGTATCTGTATCCTTGTTTTGAAATGTTTCTGCTGGTGAATGCATCAAAATTACCCCTTGTAATTTATATATCTAATCTAAAAGTAATCTTAAAAAAAATTAAATTAATAAATAAAAAAAACACCCACACAGCAAGGTGACTATTGTGCTGGTACCAATAAAATAAAACAATGATTAGTTTTTTTTTTTTGTAAACTGCTTAGTTTTTTTTTTATTCCCATAATTAGTACTATTGAATCTTTTGGCATGAAACATACTTTAGCCTTTACAATAGTGACACAAGTATTCATCTAACACACATTTGTGAATGATAAATTTTAAAAAAGATTTAAAAAGTAGAAACAAATTTGAAATTAAGATAAAATACACAAGAATGTATACAATATTTGATATCCAGCTACACATGGAGAAACTAAGCACACCTCAAAACAGAAAAGCTGCATTCCAAAGAATATATTCAGCAGTAAACAGAGCAGTTCTCACTGCAGGTTTAAGAATAAGAGTTGAAACAATAAATCAAAAAGGTATGATTTCCCCACAAAGCAGAGTATCAAGGCCTCACTAAATACTGACCTCTTGTGGCTACCATAAGCAAAACAATGTAGTTGCATGAAAATGAGGTACAAATAAATTTTGAAGCCAGACTAAGTGAATGAAAACATAAGCAATTCACAACCAAAGAAAACCTGTTACCACCAAAATTTCAAACTAAGCAAATATTACATTTATTTAACAATGCCCCATACAACGCTGAGAAATGGTTTAACAAAGTTCTTCAGTGAAACAGCACAATACATTTTATATAGTCAGAGACCCCTGCCCTAATGATAACCTCAAGGAAGTGTAGGAAACTGCACAAGCTGGAAACTTGGAGCACAAACGCCTTATAACCAGGGGAAACTAATATGGTACTTAGTATTCAACAATACGTTTCCTTGTTTTCTTTCAGTAAGAAGAGCGACGCTATCAAAATACAAGAAATCTGATAATATCAAGAACTTTATATTTGTCTTACAGAACAGAATTTGAATTTATGTTTATACAGTTGGTTAAAAGTTAAAGACAAAAACATTGTCAATTTTTAGGAACATTTGAGCTGGAAATTCATGGACTATGAAACGGTCTTGTAAGTCAATAATTCTTAAGCCTACAAATACATACTGTACATCACAGAAATTGTACATACTGTAATGTACAGACACTCTTATTCAGAACTGCAGGAATGCTCAAGAAAAACGCAGTAGGTATTTTTTTCCCCCTCTGATTAGTCATTCCTTTTATAAAAGGGCAAATATTGAAATATGGGGGTTTAGTATGATAAAAGTTACACACAAAATCTTACTAGTACTTCTGAAAGCAATTGCCAGTTCAAATACTGTGTCCTTCTACTGGAAAGCCAAGAGGTTACTGAAGGGTTATATCAAAGAATAAAAGTAACCCAAGTGCTATGAACTAAAAAGAACACATCTAATAGAGGCAGCAGCCCACCCACCAACGGCTTTTGTGGACCACATTTTCTAAAAAACATGTCATAAGACACTCCAGATGTGCTGAAGAAATTTTGACGTGAGCACACAGTTGATACCCGACTAATTTCGCCTTCAAACTAATGGCTAATCCTATAGGTTCACATACTTTTGCCACTCAAATACATAATATTCAATCGTTTTCCTTAATAAATAAATGACCAAGTATAATATTTTTTGTCTCATTTGTTTAACTGGTTTCTCTTTATCTACTTTTAGGACTTGAGTGAAAATCTGATGTTTTAGGTCATATTTATGCAGAAATATACAAAATTCTAAAGGGTTCATAAACTTTCAAGCACAACTGTATGTATCATGCATTTGTGTAGTTTGTCTTTTTTAAATTCTCATATTTGATATTTGGCAATTTTGTTTATTGGTTAATTATGCACACCGTCTTTAAATGCAGTAATGTTTCTTGTGCTTTGCAGATAGCTCCCCTAAAGGCGGGGCCACTTTAACACTGCTACCCCTGATGATACATTCTGTCACAGAAGCAGCCTCGGCAGAATTATCATTGACGTTATTTGGCATATTTGATTGGGAGTATTGTCATGTCCTTATTTTTGGGCCAGTTTTGATATTTATGCTGTTCATTGCATCCCGTTGCTGGATTGGTATGTTGGGACTTGCTTTCCTATTGTGCCTCTTGACTGCTCTTGAGAGCATCTCTTTGTATTTTTGATTATTTGAAAATAAACCCTTCAATTTCTAAACATCCACTAGTGGTGTTTGTTTTATAACTTTTCTGGTACATTAAGGTTTAAAAACTTTTTTGGGTCTATAAAATAAGAGGGTGACAGCTGAGCTGCAATAAAGCCTGTTGTAGTGAAGTTTCTTCCCCCCATACAAAGGAGATCTAGCTTAATTTTGTTACTTACTAGCTGTGTGCACTCATTTTCACAATTAAGCAAAAGTATGTATCATCTGCAAAGTGCATGACTGAGTCAGTCCTGGGACGCCGTGCAGTGGGGGAAATGGTACAAAACTAGATATGCACATGAAAGGAAGAAAATGCAGTGGGGCTTTAACATACCTGCTTGGCAAGTTTAACAGAATCTGCAGTCAACCGATCTCTTAGGTGGGGGTCAAGCTGTGCAGCAGGAGCAATTTCTACGACTTTTTGATGGCGTCGCTGAATGGAGCAGTCTCTTTCATACAAGTGAATTACATTCCCAAATTTATCACCTAATGGGGGGGAAAAAAAAAAAAAAATACAGCTCATTCTACACATTAATAATTATAACAGGAATTCCCCCGCACCCCCTCAGAGCAATATTAGGACTTCTGCAGCAATTACAAGTGATTGAAGCAGACAGAAACCCACCTTTACAAGAAAACACCACCACACAACTTACCCTGATCTTCAATTACTGAATCACTTATGGAAGCAAGTGGCAAAAAATAACCTGGCATACAATAACAGCTAGACCATGGAAGAGCTGCATTTTCAATACACACTCCTTAAATACTATAGTCCCAAGTTACAATTGGTACTTACCTAAAATCTGTACTTCAATATGCCTTGGTTTCTCAATAAACTTTTCTACAAACAAGGCTCCATTGCCAAAAGCAGCTAGAGCCTCTGAATAAGCTCTCTGGTAATTCTCTTCCAACTCTTCATAGCTACGCACCACACGCATGCCACGCCCACCACCACCATAAGCTGCCTTAAAGATGATGGGGAATCCATAAGTATTGGAAAACTCTTGAGCCTCCTGGAGACAAGAAATTGGAGAATCCGTTCCTGGGACCACTGGAACTCCTAAGGAGACGAAAAGAAAGTATTTTTTGTTTTTAAAAAAAAAAAAAAAACAAACTAAGTCAAGTGCTTAATGCCACACAAACACACACACAACCTCTGAGCCACATTTTCCCTACAAATAGACATCTAACTAAACACCACAGTTAACCTTCCTGGTGGGGAGGAGTTGCCTATATACATGCAGTGCTCTTGTTCAATATAGCAGGAGACATCCAAGTGGAGTTAGCATAGAAATGTTTAGGAACTAATGAATACAGAGAGAGCTGGGCAGAGAACAGAGAAAACAGGTAACCAGGTAACAACTTGCCTTGTTAGAAGAAAGCACACATTGTGGGTTCAAATCCCACTACTGACACTGTGTGATCATGTGCAAGTCACTTGACCTGCTAGTGCATTAATTGAAAAACCAAAAGAAATACAAGATTTGATACATTTGGTTACAATTTGCCTTGGTTAAAAATGTCAGCCAAATATGTAAATACAACTATGGTGCAACGACTGGCTAATAAAAAATAAACACACATACATACAAGATGAAACCAAAGCGTAACAGTGAAATCTCCAATTTTTTTTAGTTTATTTTCACTCAGAACATAACTTCACTATATTGGCACCGCAGAGTATACTCCAGCTATCATTATTTAAAAATAAAACAGCTTTATCATTTCACCCTTTAGTTTAAAAACACTGAAAATGCAGGGTTTAAAATGCACATGCCTCCAAAAAAAAAAAAAAAAACACTAAGATAGATGTATACTAAACATTACACACTAAATAGTGAACATGTTTAAATATTTTTCAAATAACCAACATGAAATGGAATGTATTACTTTTTCATGATCACAATTCATCATTATTTTGGCCAACTTAAACCTACACTTGGAGTAAATAACTTTACTGTTGATGTCATTTATTGAAAATCTTTTGTTCTTGCTTACATCTTTGTACAAATATATTTATGAATATCAAAATGTCCAACTTAAACCTAATACAGTTTTTGTAACAATAGAGTGCATTACTTTGACAATTTTGTTTTTTGGTTGGACAGATTTACTTTCCCCTACAACTAATGCAGTTGGGTAGAAGTTTAAGTATTTGAGGGTAGCACTAAAACTAAAAAGAGGCACCATCTAGAGTGGGATTCTTGAAAACTCTATGGCGATATTACTTAGAATTAATCTGTTACATTGAACATTATGAAGTTTTGCAATCAGTGGAAGCATTAGAGAATATTTTTTGGGTTATCAAGTGCAAAACAAAAAATCCAATCAAACTTTTGTGATCAGAGGACTGGCTTTTTTGTGCATTTGATGCTGACCAGAAAGAAACTATACCTGCATTTCACTAATAAAGCCTAAAATGAACCAAATTTCTTTTTTTTTTTTATTAATTTTATTACACTCCATACAAAGCAATCAAGTTTTTACAAAAAGAAAAATAGAGTTAAGAACAGATCGATCCCCACCCTTGAGAGAGAGAGAGAGCAAGCCAAACGGCATAAAAATTTTACAGCTTTTAAACATACCTAAATAAATAAATTCTCTATGCTTCATGAACTTATTTTAAAATATTACTGATTAGATCCTGCCATGTTTTGAAAAAAGTCTGTACGGATCCTCTAACTGAGTATTTGATTTTTCCAATTTCAAATAATATAACACATCAGTTTCCCACTGACTTAAAAGAGGAGAGTTTGGGTTCTTCCAGTTTATCAGAATAAGTCTGCGTGCCAAAGTGTAGTGAATGCAATCACAATTTGTTTGTCTTTCTCCACTTTAAGCCCCTCTGGAAGAACCCCAAACACAGCTGTTAATGGGTTAGGAGGGATTGCGAGTCCAAGGCTATCTGAGAGGTAATTAAAAATTTTCGTCCAGAATAATGTTAATTGGGTGCAGGCCCAGAACATGTGACCTAGTGAGGCTGGAACTAATTTGCAGCATTCACAGGTTGGATCATGCCCTGGATACATTTTGAGAGTTTTAGTCAAGACAGATGTGCTCGATATATAATTTTAAGTTGTATAATTGTATGCTTTGCGCATATGGAGCTCGAGTGAATTCTCTGCATTGCTACTTTCCACTCCTTTTCTGATATATTAATTGAGATCTTTTTCCCAGTGTCCTCTTGGATCTTTGAAAGGGAGGGATTGTAAAATGATTTTATATATTGTAGAGATGGAGTCTAAGTCCTTGAGATTGAGCAATATTTTTCCAGCATGGATGAGGGTGCAAGATGAGGAAAATCTGGAAGGTTCTGTTTAACAAAGTTCCTGATTTGAAGATAGTGAAAGAAATGTGTAGCTGGAATGTTAAATTTGGAATGTAATTGTTCATAGGATGCAAAGACGTTGTCTATATAAAGATCTCTAAGCAAGTTAATTCCAAATTTTTCCAGATATTAAAACTGCATATGTTTGTGAAGGTTGAAAGAGGTGGTTCTCTTGCAGAGGTGCCACAGATAGAAGCTTCTCCGTCTTAAAATGCTTTCTACATTGGTTCCAGATTCTAAGTGAGTGGAGCACAATTGGGTTATTTGTATATTGCCGATAGCGTGTGTTTATTGGAGCAGGGAATACAAAGAAGTACTGCAGGATTTTACTTCTATTGTGGTCCAAGCCTGTGTATGTTCTTCTATTTGTGTCCAGGTTCTTATCGCCTGTATATTTGCTGCCCAGTAATAAAACTGGAAGTTAGGTAGAGCCATGACTTCTGCCTTTTGTCTTTGTAGGGTCGCTCTTTTGATGCGTGGATGTTTTGAATTCCAAATAAATGAGGTTATTGTTGAATCTAATTGCCTAAAGAATGATTTATTAATGTATATTGGGATGTTTTGAAATAAAAAAGGAGTTTAGGAAGAATATTCATCTTAACAGTGTTAATTCTTCCAGCTAGTGTGAGATGAAGGGTTGACCTTCTATGCAAGTGTTGTTTAATTTTTTCCATGCAGACGGCGAAATTTTGTTGATAAAGAGCTTTATGTTTACTTGTGATGTTTACCCCGAGGTATTTAAACTGTTCTGCAATGATAAAAGGTAGGGTGTCTAATCTAATATTATATGCTTGAGAATTCACTGGAAAGAGTACACTTTTATTCAGATTAATTCTGAGACCAGAGATCTTTTGAAATTCTGTGAGTGCTGCTAAGACTGCAGGCACAGAATTTTCTGGGTCTGATATATACAGTACCATGTCATCTGCATATAATGAGATTTTCTGTTCCAGTCCTTCTCTGCTAATCCCCTTTATCTGATCAGTATTTCGACAATGTATTGCCAGTGGTTCAATGGCAATTGCAAACAGCAGCGTGACAAGGGCATCCTTGTCTAGTGCCACGCTCTAGTTTAAAGTAGTCTGAGCTAAATGTATGATGCAAACTGAAGCTTCTGGGTTAGTATACAGTAATTTAATCCATGCACAAATGTTTGGGCCAAACCCAAACTTCTCCAATGTAGTAAAAAGGTATTTCCATTCAATCATGTCGAATGCTTTTTCTGCATCCAATGATAATAATATTTCTGGGGTGTTTGATTTAGTTGGTGAGTATATTACATTAAACAGGCGTCGAAGATTTGAAGATAAGTGCGGCCCCTAATAAATCCAGTTTGGTCTTGTGATATTACCAAGGGGAGCACTTTCTCCATCCTTCTGGCTAAGATTTTAGAGAGTATTTTAACGTCGTTATTCAGAAGTGAAATTGGTCTGTATGATGCACATTGTAATAAGTCCTTATTTTGTTTTGGAAAAACAGTGATTAGTGCTTGGCGAAAGGTTTGTGGAAGAGATTGGTTATCTCTGGCTTCTGTAAATGTTGCTAATAGGAGGGGAGCTAGCTGAGCAGAGAATTTCTTGTAAAATTCTGCAGGGTAGCCATCAGGGCCTGCTGCTTTCCCGCCTTGGAGTGACTTTATAGCATCTAGTAATTCTGATAACGCCAGAGGTTTATCAAGTTCCTCCGCACTAAAAGTGTCTATTTGTGGTATCTGTAATGTATCTAGAAATGTATTTGAGTGTGTATTGTCTTTTAAACTCAGTAGTATATAGGGATTTATAGTAGTCTCTGAAAGTGTGCATTATATTTTTGTGTTCGACGATTTTATCTCCGTTCGTGTTGGTGATTACCGAGATTGCATTGCGCACTTCTTGCTTGTGAATTTGTTGAGCTAAAATATAATTTCATTAATAAAATATAGTTCAGGATTTCCACATTTGTGCAGTAGTGGAAAATGCCTTAAAACTGTTTGCTTTGCATGTGCAACCAGGTAATATCTAAAGTTATTCATGTTAAACATGTATTGCAGCTTTGTATTTTAGCACAGGAGTATACAATTTTTTTATTTAGCAAAACTACAACGTTTATTTTCCAAGAGCTGGGACAAGTAGACTTCAAGCAGGAGCAGGAAGGGGAGAATGTACTGGGGGAAAATATATATATACACATATATACACACACACACACACATATATGTATATAAGAGATTAAAGCATTAAACAAAAATAAAGCTAGATGTTCACAGGAACACATTTGTAAAGCATTTTAGACTTTAAATTAATGCCATTTAACACCTGTAACTTTGGAATACTGTTAACCCGGCCAAAGGGGATGCACAAACCAGTGTGTTTCTTCATGCCAGTCCCAAGACCCGATAAATGGGGAGGGTTACATCAGGGAGGGCATCCAGTGTAAAAATATTGCCAAATTAATATGCAGACAACAATACAAATTTCCATACCAGATCGGTCTAGCCCCAGGTTAACTACGACTGCCACCAGTACTGTTAGCCAACAGGGTGTTGGCAGAAATTGGGCTACTGTTGGCTGAAGGAGAAGGGGGTTGGGAAGACATGTCTGGAGGCAGGAGGAAAGAAGGAAGAAGTTAGAGTGGAACTGAGGGTAGGAACTTTGAATGATGGCAGTATGACTGATAAGGGGAGACAGTTAGATATGATGGAGAGAAGGAAGGTTGATATATTGTGTGTGCAAGAGGCTAAATGGAAGGGGAGTAAGGCCAGGTGGATTCAAATTGTTCTATTATGGTGTGGGAGGAGAAATGGTGTAGGAGTTATTCCGAAGGAACAGTATGTCAAGAGTGTTTTGGAGGTGAAGAGTGTCAGAAAGTGTAATGATTATGAAGCTGGAAATTGGAGGTGTGATGATGATGAATGTTGTTAGTGCATATGCACTGCAAGTTGGGTGTGAAATGGGTGAGAAAGAAGATTTTTAGAGTGAGTTGGATGAAGTGAGGAACAGTTGTACCCATGGGACAAAAAGTGGTGATTGGAGCAGATTTCAATGGGCACGTTGGTGAAGAGAACAGTGGAGACGAGGAGGTGATGGGTAGGTATGGTGTCAAGGAGAGGAATGAAGGTAAGAGGATAGTGGATTTTGACAAAAGGATGGACATGGCTGTGGTGAATACATATTTTAAGAAGAGGGAGGAACATAGGGTTATGTACAAGAATGGAGGAAGATGCACACAGGTAGATTACATCCTATGCAGAAGAGTTGATCTGAAGGAGACTGAAGACTGCAAAATGGTGGCAGGGGAAAGTGTAGTTAAGCAGCCTAGGATGGTAGTCTGTAGGATGACATTGGAGATCAAGAAGAGGAAGAGAGTGAGGGCACAGCCAAGGATCAAATGGTGAAGCTGAAAAAGGAAGACTGCAAGGTGGTGAGACAGGCACTGGGTGGCAGTGAAGAGTTACCAGACAGCTGGGAAACTACAACAGATGTAGTAAGGGTGACAGCAAGAAGGGTGCTTGGCGTGACATCTGGAAAGAGGAAGGAAGAAAAGGAAAGCGGGTGGTGGAATGAGGAAATACAGGAGAGTATACAGAGAAAGGATGGCAAAGAAGAAGTGGGATAGTCAGAGAGATGCAGAAAGTAGACAAGAGTACAAGGGGATAAGGCGCAAGGTGAAGAGAGAGGTGGCGAAGGCTAAAGAAAAGGCTCATGGATGAGTTGTAGGACAGGTTGGACACTAAGGAAGGAGAAAAGGACCTGTACCGATTGGCTAGAAAGAGGGACCAAGCTTGGAAAGATGTGCAGCAGGTTAGGGTGATAAAGGATAAAAATGGAAATGTACTCGCAAGCGAGGACAGTGTGTTAAACAGATGGAAAGAGTACTTTGAGAGGCTGATGAATGGAAAGAACGAGAGAGAGGGGTTGAATGATGGAGATAGTGAATCAGGAAGTGCAACGGATTAGCAAGGAGGAACCAAGGACAGCTTTGAAGAGGATGAAAAATGGAAAGGCCGTTGGTCCAGATGACATACCTATGGAAGTATTTAGGAGAGATGGCAGTGGAGTTTTTAAGCAGATTGTTTAATGGAATCTTGGAAAGTGAGAGGATGCCCAAGGAGTGGAGAAAAAAAGTGTACTGGTGCCGATATTTAAGAATAAGGGGGATGTGCAGAACTATAGTAACTACAGAGGAATAAAATTGATGAGCCACAGCATGAAGTTAAGGGAAAGAGTAGCGGAAGCTAGGTTAAGAAGTAAGGTGATGATTAGTGAGCAGCAGTATGGTTTCATTCCCAGAAAGAGCACCACAGATGCAATGTTTGCTCTGAGGATGTTGATGGAGAAGTTTGGAGAAGGCCAGAATGAGTTGCATTGCATCTGTGTGGACCTGGAGAAAGCCTATGACAGGGTGCCTCGAGGGGAGCTGTGGTATTGTATAAGGAAGTCAGGAGTGGCAGAGAAGTGCATAAGAGTTGTACAGGATATGTACGAGGGAAGTGTGGCAGTGGTGAGGTCTACGGTAGGAGTGTCGGATGCATTCAAGTTGGAGATGGGATTACATCAGGGATCAGCTATGAGCCCTTTCTTATTTGCAATGGTGATGGACAGGTTGACAGACAAGATTAGACAGGAGTACCCATGGACTATGATGTTTGCTGATGACATTGTGATCTGTAGCGATAGTAGGGAGCAGGTTGAGGAGACCCTGGAGAGGTGGAGATATGCTTGAGAGGAGAGGAATGAAGGTTAGTAGGGACAAGACAGAATACATGTGTGTAAATGAGAGGGAGGTCAGTGGAATGGTGAGGATACAGGGAGTAGAGTTGGCAAAGGTGGAGGAGTTTAAATATCAACAGTACAGAGTAATGGGGATTGTGGAAGAGAGGTGAAGAGAGTGCTGGCAGGGCGGAAAAGAGTGCCAGGAGTGATTTGTGACAGACGGGTATCAGCAAGAGTGAAAGGGAAGGTCTACTTGACCGTAGTGAGACCAGCTATGTTATAGGGGTTGGAGACAGTAGCACTGACAGAAAAGCAGGAGAAAGAGCTGGAGGTAGCAGAGTTAAAGATGCTAAGATTTGCACTTGGTGTGAAGTGGATGGATAGGATTAGAAATTAGTACATTAGGAGGGTCAGCTCAAGTTGGATGGCTGGGAGACAAAGTCAGAGAGGCAAGATTGCGTTGCTTTGGACATGTGCTGAGGAGGGATACCGAGTATATTGGGATGAAGGATGCCAAGAATAGAGCTACAAGGGAAGAGGAAGGCCTAAGCAAAGGTTTATGGATGTGGTGAGAGAGGACATGCAGGTGATGGGTGTAACAGAACAAGATGCAGAGAACAGAAAGATATGAAAGAAGATGATCCGCTGTAGCAACCCCTAACGGGAGCAGCTGAAAGGAGCACAACTTTGGTATACTGTTTGTGGGTAGAGGTGTGGTATAAATGAACGGAACTGCAATTAAGAAAAGATTGAGTAACATGTCAAGTAAAGGTGCACTACTATAAATGTCAATATGGTTTTAAAATGACAAGATAATTTTTCACGAAAATGCTTGAATTCCATTACAGAGCAATAAGAACGTGTCTGATAAGATACAAGGCTAATGATTAAACTTAAACAAATGAGAGTTCAAGAAAAACTACATAGGGTGTGAAAAAGAGCTACCACAGAAAACAAGCAACAGAAGACCTTTTTCTGAATTAAGTGGAGTGGTGTCCTCCTTAGCTTTGAATACGGGGGGGTGGAGTATAAAGCTTGCAAATGCATCTGATGAGAAAGGGTTACGAGTCAGATTCATCACTATTCATAATAATAATTCATTAATGTTAAACTTGTGTGTCAAGTACAAATCAAAAGAGTGCTCTCTCTCTCTCTGCACAATCATGAAGAAAAAAAATTTAGAGGGGAAGATAGTACTAAATGGACCTTCAAAACTTTACTGGATGACATTTTTTAAAATAAGTAATGCAATTAGGGGATTGTCAGGCTGTTAGGTTAAATAGCTATTCTCATCAATTTCTTTATGTTCCAAATAGCAGACAATGGTAGAGCATATGTATCAGAACTCATAGTCTGTTAACTGTATAGACTGGCAGAGGATCGAGTAGATGGCCAAAAGCAAGCAATGAAGACTTCCTTTTGCACAAATGGCATTATACAATACACAGGAAAAATTTTGTGAACAATGTGAAATATGTGGAAAACCTTATCAACATTCCATGAGCAGAAAATAAAAGCATCAACTCAATATATTCCTGTAACTAAGTAATAAACCTTATGTCATCAATAAGGGTAGCAAAAACAGCCTTGCCAAATACATTGCAGTAGTGGGATAACCAACTTTCAAGATGTATGAGGAGTGTAAATAAAGAAAGCTGAGCAAGTACGTCTCCGTGTAATAACTGCAGAAGAGAAAACACACAAACAAAACAAAAGAATTGTTGCAGTTAGCCAGGGTTCATTGAACATTCCTGGATAAATTTTGTAAACAAACCTACAAAAACTGGAAGTACATTTTAAGAATAGAACTTTTCAGACTAGAGTATAAGAGTCATTTTTTTGTACAAGTTATTCAAATGACAGTTTTCCCTTCCCATATAGTACCTGCATTAATAGCTATTGCTCTTGCTTCTACTTTGTCACCCATATTTTTCACCACCTCTGGAGATGGACCAATAAAACGCACACCAGCATCCATACATGCCTGTGCAAAGTCAGACCTCTCAGACAGGAAGCCATAGCCAGGATGAATTGCATCTACTTCATTCTCCTGCAAAATAAATTTATAAGAAATGAAAACAATTAGTTTCACTACGTTATATAAAAAAAACAAAAAACACACACACACACACAAATACTAATACAGATTTTAAACTATTGGACCAACTGTTTTAAAGTGTCACATATGCTAATAGAGACCCATGAAGTTCGGCGAAAATATTGTGTAACATTTCCTTTAAATGTTTGATTTTAATTAGAAACACATTCCATTGTCAATTCAAATTTAATAAAACATTTTAGAATAAGCTTCCATTTCAGGGAAAAACAATACTCTTTTCTTGCTCCTTTAATAGAGTAGCTTCAGTTGCTGGCTCCTCTCTTGTTCTCTTGGGTAGGGACTGAATTTTACTTTGTGAAAAAATATTTTAAATAAAACCTAGTGCTTGGATGGTGGCACAGTGGTAGTGCTGCTGCCTCGCAGTAAGGAGACCTGGGTTCACTTCCCAGGTCCTCCCTGCGTGGAGTTTGGAGCATCTGGAGGAAACCCACCCAGATACGGGGAGAACATGCAGTTTCCTCCCACATCCCAAAGACATGCAGGTTAGGTGCATTGGCGATCCTAAATTGTCCCTAGTGTGTGCTTGGTGTGCCCTGCGGTGGGCTGGAGCCCTGCCCGGGGTTTGTTCCTGCCTTGCACCTGGCTGCGATTGGCTCCAGCCAGCTAGATTTAGACATGAAGTTCTTTTGTAAGTCTTTCTATTCAAGAAAGAAAAAAAAAAAAAAAAATCCCTAAAATCTGTTTAATCAGAAACAGAGGTCACCATTTAAAAGAAACAAAAAGTAAACCAAGGTGCAACACAATGTATGTTGCAGGTCACCATATCTTGTGCAGTCCTGGGTCATTTGATGGCCTAAGCCAGATAACACTAGCTCTCCCCCAAAAAGAATCTTGCCGACATAAGGGTATAAGCTAGTTAAAATCTGTCCAAAAATTAGTAAGATTTAAGAATCTTCCTTCCACATTATAGTTTTTATTGGTTGATCTGATTCTACATTTTTCACTGGATAATACATTTTCCTTTGGAGTATTAAGCAAAGTGTTTACAAACAAACAGTTTAAAATGCCCTAATTAAAAGTTTCTACCAGTGAGTTGGGTTAATAAATTAATTCTATAAAGCTGTCATGAGTGAAAGTTCAATCCATAAACTATTCTGAGCATAACTAAAAAGAAAATGGTTACTAGCAGAGAATTCTTACAAAACTACTGTTCGTTGTCAGAGAAAAGTTTCCACAATTAAATTTATTCTAAACTTAATCATGCTGGACTCAACTGGAAGTTACTTTGAATCAATGATTAAGGAATGCTTACTTGATATTAGAGACAAATTAAAAAAAAAAAAAAATGTTATTCAATTTGCTGCCAAGCCACAGTAATTTTAAGTCTTAAATAGGATTTAAGGAGCAGTGTTGTATAATTAAACATGTCCACTACAGTGTACTATAGTTAAACAGGGTTAGATTGCAAAAGTGCTTACATTTGTTTAAACATTTAAATTATGAACAAGAATTTCATGTGGGTTTTGCCAGTTGCCCAATATTTTTGTATTGCCACATAGCAGTAAGGAAACAATCTTACCTTGGCAACTTTAATTATATCCGGTATATGCAAATAAGCACCAACGGGTGGCAAACCTTTTCCAATTAGATAGGCTTCATCTGCTTTCTGCCTATGCATCTGTCCAGTGTCCTGTTCAGAGTACACAGCTACAGTACGGATGCCCAATTCCGTACAGGCACGAAAAACACGAATTGCAATTTCACCTGGTGGAAGACAGACAAACTAATATGTAGGTACACACAGATGTACAAATAAATCAAGCCTGTCATTTTCATCACTTGCCACTAAATAGAACTATACAGACATGCCACAATTTTGATATTTTTAAAATTCAATTTGGGGACTAGCAAATATGCAGAAACAAAAAAAAAAAAAAGGCCACCCACAAATCGGAAAAGTAATAGTTATAAACAAGACCTCAAGCAAAAAAAAATGTAATATAAATTGTCATCCGTCTTACACCAATGCGTACATTTGCTAACAAGGAGTTATATTTAAAAATTTATACCATAGTATCAGAATTAATGACATGTATACAAATACACATTAAGACGCATTATATAAACTATGTACTTAAAATTAGAGTTCAAATAGGCTTGTAGAGGGTGAAATAGCTTTCATAGAAACATGTCAAGGGATGTGAAAAATTTTAATCTTACTTTTTTTTTTTATAACATTGTTAGTTGTGCTGGATATATGGTTAAATGTAGTTAGTATTTCTTAAACATACATTTCTTTAAAGAAATTACTCAATGGAGAGTTTAAATCTAGGCTGAAGCCTCCAACTAACATTGTCGGATGGAATAGTGTAAACCTTTATGGATACCAGGTCATTGTGGCACCACTTTGCTGGTAAACACATTTTCATAAAAATAAAGAATCATTATAATCTGCAAATAATGTAGACATGAGGTTGCAATGTAATTTAAATACTAATTACTCACTATGTGCCATATGTCAGTAATGGAACACATTACCTCTTCAGTTAATTTCTAATTAAGGGACTTTAAGATTTAACTTTCCCACGTTAATAAATGGCTTAGGCAACACCAATAATTTACAAACTCTACTATAGGGATGGGTGAACCAGCAGTTATACCGCTGCCTTAGTTCTCCCGATTCCCATTGCATTGCCTGTGGAGTATGCACATTTTCAGTCTTCAGTTTTCAGGGTACTCGGATTTTCCTTAATCACACAAAAAACATGCGTATTAGGTCAACTGGAACTCGCGTATGGCATGAGAGAATGTGGGTGCAAATATGTTGTGTGATCCCAGCTGGGACAGAATGGCCAGCATGACCCTTAAATGGGCAAAGTGGGTGTGTATAAATATATAAATAAATGGATGAATGGACAGATCCCAAGCATTTCATCTTAATATAAAACAAAAATCAAAGCGTGTTGTACATGTGTCGCTCTACCTTCATTCATTTTACACACTTTAGCCAAGCTCTTCAGAGCACGGGACTTTCAACATCCCAAATATATACAAAGTACCCTCAAATATAAAATATTTATAAGTTAACTTAAAATGCATTATAATATGCAAAGCAGACATTTAAAATTAAGCTAGATGCTCATCTTTTACAATCTAGTAAAGAAAATACCATTGCTGAAAAAAAAAGCTAATCAGCCTCCTCAATTTAACTGCCTCAGTCATTGAATTTCAAGTTCTGTAGATTAGCACAGGTCATGTATCACAAACTTTAAATTCTAAAATTCTAAAAATTTTACATGCCAATAGGACTCCACAAGTAATACTTCTACACTACTGAGTGGATGCGATGAACATGATTGGATACAGTTTACAATCCATGAGTTTCTTCAATTTCCCTTTGAACTTCCTGAAGAAGTTGTGGGAGCTGTGGGTGAAAGGCACGATAACAGCAACACACTGCCAAACTGCTGCATGGGATGGGGAGTGAACAGTGCATGAATTTCTGTGCAGTGCAGCTTTGAAGGAACATAGGCCCGGAAAGCTCTGTATGCACCAGTTTATTGCTTCATGGACAAAAATTGTATAAAATTAACTTTGGGCTATATGTATAAAGTGTACATGAAACACTGTTTAGACTTGGGTCCCATCCCCAAGATCTCACACACACACACTAAATCAGGAATTGAAGGATTAAAAAAAAAAAATAATAATTGAATATTACAGTTTACAACTAGAGTCCACGCATGGGAAATCTGCACTTTACCTATGTAAAAAATTAAACTTAAAATGTTTTTTTAAGAGTGGTCTATTCTAAGCAAATTAAAACTAAGGCATAAGAAAGAAAGTGTAAAGCAACTTCAGATACAACAAATGTCTAGTTATTTGAAGCCAGTAATAACAGGGATACATTTAAATGCACTCTATGTCAAACATACCTCTGTTAGCCACCATAACCTTTTTAATCGGCTTGTACTCCACGCGTTGTGTGCTCTGATAGACATGGCTAAGAAGAGAAATTCTTTTCACTCCAAGAAAGTTTAAGCTTTGCTTTAATAACTGCAGGCGCATCATCTGTAAAAAAAGTCAGAAGTACAGAATTAAGTAAGGAATCTCCAAAATCTAAAAATGTTCACACTGAAGAAACTGCACTGTTAAACTTAAAAATGTTCAAAACTTCTGAATTCTACTATAAAGAAATTAAATATGCAAGAAAACATTCTTATTCCATTATAAAACAAGGCAAAAAAAAAAAAAAAAATGTATTAGGTCTTTTCAGGTTTGAAAGACTAACTTTAGCATTTTCTACACCAAATTGGTCCAAATTTAACCTATAAAAAAATACGTTATTCAGAAGTGGGAAAAAAAAATTAAAATAGTTAAGACAGCTGTACACACAGCTCCTGGTTTCAAAACAAGGACCACCATGTGATAACCAGAGACTAGTTCATGTTACATATACTCTTGGAGGTTGGAGAAAAAAAAAAAAATTCTAAGTAAGCCACGGCAACAATATGAATTTTTTACCACAAAGGTCTACTAAAGAATTACTTTGCAGCATATACAGTAATTACATCTGTAGTCCAATGAGCTAACTACTAATGCTTTAGTTATCTGTTGGCAACAAGTAAAAACTGCTTTCATTCATTAAATATGTTCAAAACAAAAAAGGTTTTGGTCAATCATCAAAACAAGTTCATATTTGTCACAAACAAAAAAGGTTGTGAAATTCTTCATTGCATGCCTGAAAAACAAGTATTACAAATAATGCATGCATGCATGAAGATACTATATTACAAAAACACATCCCTTACCTGAAATTAGGTAACTTTACACAGTGATAAGCAAACACATCGTTTCAATAGCAGATGACTCAAGGTTTCAAAAATGTGTTACTTTAGTAATGTAAGCACCATATATCATAAGCTTTAAGCATCACATCTACATAAAGACAACACAATCATACTGTAAAACTTCAATCTACTAAACAAAAAGTAAGTACACATTGTGTGCTGAATGATTGTGTAAAAAGTACATTAAAGATCTATATTTTTCTTGTTCAGGACAGTCTCACTATCAGATGTTTACACGGCTGCCTCAGAGCTCCAGAGTCCACTGTTGCAAACTCAGTACAAATAATGAGGCCTAGAAAAATAAACACAGTGCTACTCTGTATATTAAAAACACCATGCCACACCCCAATTAAAGAATGTATAAAGCAAAAAATTCTGAAATGGTGAAAAAAACAAGATTGGATTAAAAAAAATCAATGCAGCTCACGTTTTAAAAAAAACACACTACTTTTCACAAGAATTACAAGGTTTCCCACATTTTATGAAATCATGAAAATGTTTTTATTCCAGATCTTTCTGGTGTATAACAAATCCCACTGTTTAGGTAATTTTGCATTGAGTATATTGAATGGAATTATTGCACTATAGCCCAGGAAGCTGTCTAAAGGAAGGACGGTCAGATCTTTAAAGTTAGAAATGCAATTTAAAAGAATCTGAAACTTGGGGGAGGGGAGTCTGGATTTAAATTTTAGTTTTTACAATGAGAAGTCAAGCAAAATGACACCTTTTATTGGCTAACTAAAAAGATAATATGCAAGATTGAGGCAACTCGGGCCTCCTTCAGGCAAGATGTAATACAGAAACTGGAGTTCCCCGTGTTTATACACATACTAGGACAAGAAACAACATTGGTAAATCTTGAAGTGAGACATCTTAATGTAAAAAATTAATAAACCTCTTCAGGCTAAGATTCATTTAGCAAGAGAGAAGAACAATGTATGGTCACAGTCTTAAGATAAGAGAACTGTCCAACAAAGTCTTTTGAAGATTCTGATGAGTTTTTCCATACAATGTGGGTCTATAGTCAGGTTGTCTGTCAGTCTGAGAAATGCAAACAATCTTCATACCTGGCCATAAAACTCTTGTCTCTATTCAAACCATGTTGTAATGTATTAAATTTTAGCAGGAGTTTGACTTCCCCATTCTTTTCTCTCTTACTATGTTCTGAAGTTGCCCATAAGCATTGTGACTTTAAAGTACCTCTCACAGTGTCCATGGCTGTTGAAGTGGGCCACTACAGGAACATTTGTGTTGCCACGTTTAATGTGGAACCCATGTAAATTCATTCTCTGGCGGAGGGTTTGCCCAGTTTCTCCCAGAGTGCAGTGTCAGGCCATTTCATGCAGAGAATTAGGTAGACCACATTGGATCATTTTCCTGCAGATCATCTCTTTATGCGATGTTCTAGTCGGTATTGTGGTATATTATACAGTCTGCATTATAAATGTGAGCACACGTTTTTACATCTTTTCTATAGGCAGGGAGATGTGACATTTTCTGTTGGTTCATTTAGGGAGCTTCGAGCAATTAGCTGCTGAAGTTTTGTGGTTATCTGTATGTAGGGCAGGTTCGGGAAATACATTTTTCAGTGTTTGGTCATCGTTTAGCACTGGCCGAAGTTCTCTTATAATTTTTCGAAGTGTTTCAAGATGTGGGTTGTAGGGACAAGGGGGTGTGGTGCGGTTCTTGTTGTCTTTGGTTTTTATATTGCAGAAGGTTGTCTCTGGGTATGGCAGTAGCTCTTCTTATTTGAGTATCTGTTGTTTTGGGGGTATAATCTTGTCTGATTAAATCCTGTCTAAGCTCCTGCAGCAGTTTATCCCGGTCTGTCGGGTCAGAGCAAATACGATTGTATCGTATTGCTTGGCTGAAAATAATGAAGCGCCTTATATGCTTGGGGTGGAAGCTATCACTTCTCAGGTAGGTCCATCTGTCTGTTGGTTTATGAAAAACAGAAGTTACAAGGATGTTGTCTTTCAGTTGAACAGTGGTGTCAAGGAAGCAGACTTCTGTTTGAGTAATTCGGCTTCAGGTTGGGGTGAAAAGAATTATATTCATTATAGAAATGGAGGAGGTCCTTCTCACTGGCAGTCCAGATGAAGATGTCATCTATGTAACAGAGATACAGCATTGGTTTTAAGTAGCACATTGACATGAAATCTTCCTCCAATTTTGCCATAAATAGGTTTGCATAGCGAGGTGCAAACCAACACCCCATTGCAGTCCCCATTTGTTGCAAGTAGAAATCTTGTCCAAAAGAGAATAAATTGTGTCAGAGTGAATTTTATCATTTGTAGAACTGACTCTGTGGGTAAGTCATGTTTGACGTACGTTTCACATGCCAATATGCCATCATCATGGGGGATGTTTGTGTAAAGTTCCTCAACATCCATTGTGGCCAGTAAGGTTCCCTCAGGTAAGGGGGTTATACCAGACTTTTGGTTAGTTTTTTTTTAAAACTGTCAGTGATGTCCTGAATGTAGCTGGTTGTATTGCGAGCAAGGGGTCTAAAGGATGTGCTCCACCCAACCTGAAACATTTTCTGTAAGGGAGCCAATTCCTGAGATTATAGGCCTTACTGGGTTCTCTTTGTGGATTTTAAGAAGCATGTAGAAATAACCCATTTTGGGGTTCTCAGGAATTAAACTGTTTACATGATCCCAGACATCAAGAGGAAAGCTGCTTACTATCTTTTTAGTTCTTTCTTGTAGAGATCTGCTGCATCTTCTTGTAGTTTGTAATAATGCATAGAATTGGACAATTATCTTTGTGCCTCCTGTACTGTATGTAATCTGATGTGTTCATGATTACTAAAGCAGCCCCTTTGTCTGCTGGTTTGATAATGATTTCTGTATTTTCCCCTCAGTAAATGTATGGCTCTCCGCTCATCCACAGTAAATCTTTCTATCCGATTTTGCTGCCGGTTTAAGATCCTGGTTTTTACTCCGTCGGAAGCAGTCTAATTATCCAAGGTGGAGTTTCTGCCAGCTTCTGGTGTCCATGTGAATTTATTGGTGGGATTGTTGTAACTGCTTGTTCTTGGTTCTTGTCTGTCAGTTTGTTTTCTTGTGGAAAAATTCTTTAAGTCTGAGTTTTTACAATAAAAAGTACAGTATAATTCAGTTTTAAAAAAAAAAAAGTGCATTTACTTTAAATACACACAAGAATCTTCCCAAAGATTAAAATGTGGTGCACTTAAACTTCTCTATTCAAGGCAGAGGTGGAGCACTGAGGATATTTTCTCTTTTAAATATCAGATTTTACTATTAGGTAATTTTATTTATTTCTACAGTGGAATGTCCCATTTCCAATTATCCACATTCAGTAGGACAGTGATTCAGTAATATAAAGAGATACCAAAAAATATTCACACAGAAAACCTACACCACATTTCACAAAACTTTCTAATAAATTGGAGTTTATACGATACTTGCCAAGACACTCAGAAATTTACTGCTCCTGTTTATGAATGAAAGGTGGATTGGTTGAGTTCTAAATGTGTTGGTAAAGCATATGGACGGTCATGAAAATTCCATGCTTGACAAAGGGTTTAAAATTCATTATATATTTAAAATAAAAAATTTAAAAAAAAAAAAAAAACACACACACCACACCCCACAAACTTGCAAGTTACAGGTCAGAAAACAAAATGGTTAAACTTAACCAGGGGAGGTAGTCTCCATCCAAGCAACAGGGTAAACCATTAATCCATACTTTTATACCCCAAAAACAGGGAGATGCATGTTTAGGTAACAGTGAAACTGTTCACACTACTACGATACTGCAACCTAGAATTTCTCACTTACACACCCCCCCCCAAATTGCTTGATATTCACCTCTGCCTCTACCATTTCACCTCTACCATAAATTTAATAAATGCTATGGTTAACCAACTGTAACCAAGTGCTCTGCCAATGAATGATGGAGTTTCACCTCTCTCTGAACTTATTACTTCTACTTTATTTTGAATGGTGATGATTTTTCTCTTTATTGTATCACCAGCACTTGTATCAGATTTGTGTTTAAGAGACATTGTTGAAGGGTGAAGACAAAAGATTAAGATGACCTCTTCTGCACAGCACTGTACACGCTATCACAGCAGGAAGGCACCAGTCATCAATACGTCTGATGTACTGACAAGAGACAACTTCCTGCTATGCGAGTAACAGTACAAGCAGGCTTGCTATTGAGAATGAATGGGGACATCAATGGGCGGTTCATCACCAGCCCACCTCACACAGTCACCTCCACTACAGTAGGCTGCCTACAGCGTCCGCCCACCGAGAACGAACACGGTGAGGCCAAAAGGCGGGTAGTGAATCGCCCCCATTCACAAGGCAGCCATTCGATGCACACTACAATGTTAACCCCCACACCAAATCCCGTTCACCCCTCAATGGCCTCCACTCGGCCTCAACCGGGTCACCGCTTGCAGCATTACCAGCCGCCAGACGAGGTCGGATGTCTGTAACCTGGGGACTACCTGTAGTTTCTATTTTGCACCTTGTATAGCATTTTGTTTCAGATAACCCAATAAACTTGACCAAATGCTTTTAGAGTATACTGGTAGTAGTGAATATCCTTGAGCCCTCGAGGGTTGAAACTGAACCAGTATACAAATGGTAGCAATATGCACATTTGCCATTCCCTAAATAAATAAAATTCATTCAGGCTATATAAAAGCATTTGTTTTCTACAATTACCAATTAAGACATTAACTCAAGGATACAGTGGGTTGGAAAATGACTGACTGACATTAACTCAAAAATCAAGACTAGAAGTTAAGATTTAAAAAAACCACACACTACTACATTTTGCTGGTACATTTGAGTCATGATGCTGTTATGGTTTTGCAATTTTAAAGGCATCTAGAAGGGAAGAATTTACGAAATTAGCAGTAGCAGCTCAACATTGCAAAAGGAGAACCAACATTATGCAACATGAACCATATACTATATTTGAAATTGATAATCAACATTCAACACAAAGTACACACTGTCCAACTGGTACTAATGTAGAATTATTCCTTGTTTTTGGAAAAACTGCACCACAGCAGAAAAATGTGATGGGGTTCATGGTGACCAGAAATCAATCTTATCTGAAAGGAATCAAAAAGGTATTGTCAGAAGTAAAATATAAGCAATACAAAAACAAATATCAGCAGGTATTTCTTTTTGTAACCTCATAAAATCTATGACAGAAACTGAAGTTTATAAAAATTAA
Organism: Polypterus senegalus; assembly: GCF_016835505.1. Taxonomy (NCBI): domain Eukaryota; kingdom Metazoa; phylum Chordata; class Cladistia; order Polypteriformes; family Polypteridae; genus Polypterus; species Polypterus senegalus. Next base: position 77,101,653 of record NC_053164.1, read on the forward strand.
ATTTAGAACCAAGCAATTTTACATTGGGGGGCAAGTGAGTCATTAAGTAGCTTCAACAAATATACACTAATTGGCCACTTAATTAGGTACAGCTGAAGAACTGCTTGTTAAGGGACTTTGAATGGCCTGGTCCAAGTATTTCAGAAGCTGATCTACTGTAATTTTCACACACAACCACCAACTCTAGGATTTACAGAGAATGGTTACCCAAACCAAAAAAAAAAAACACCCCCCACACACACACACATACAGGATAAATATTCAATGAGCAACATTTGTCTGGGCAAAAATACCTTAATGTCAGAGGGGAATGAATGGTTCGACTGGTTTGAGCTGACAGAAAGGCAACAGTAACTCAAATAACCACTCATCACAACCAAGGTACTTAGTAGAGCATTTCTGAATGCACAACACGTAGAACCTTGAAACAGATGGGTGCCAGTCATATCGGCCAAGAACCGGCAATAATTTACATAGGCTCACCAAAATTGGACAATAGAAAATTGGGAACAACGTTGCCTGGTCCGACAAATCGAGTTGTGCTGTGACATTCAGCTAGCAGGGTCAGCATTTGGCGCCAACATCATGAAAGCATGGATCCATTACGCCTTGTATCAACAGTTCAGGCTGGTGGCGATAGTGTTAATGGTGTGGGGAATATTTTCTTGGCACACTTTGAGCCCCTTAGTACCAACCGATCATCCTTTAAAAATGCCACAGCCTACCAGAGTATTGTTGCTGACCATGCCCATCCCTTAAATGACTACAGAGTACCCATCTTTGTATGGCTACTTTCAGCAGGATAATGTGCCATGTCAAAAAAGCTCAAATCTCAAACTGGTTTCTTGAATATGGCAATGAGTTCAATGTACTCAAATGGCCTCCACAGTCACCAGATCTCAGTCCAACAGAACACCTTTGGAATGTGGAGGAATGGGAGATTCACATCATGGATTTGTAGTCGACAAATCTGTAGCAACTTTGTGATACTACCATGTAAATATGGACCGAAACCCAGAGGAATTTTCTAGCACCTTGTTAAATCTATGCCAGCAGTTCTGATGGTAAAAGGGTGTTAACACAGTAATAGCAAGGCATACCTAATAAAGAGGCCAGTGACTGCAACTGGGTGGTTATTGCTACCATACCTCATTTTGATAGATTCAATTAAATATCACAGCAATTTACTAAAAAAAAAAAAAAATGGCACAGGACCTTAACAGTCAGGACACATTTAAAAACATTTAAAGAGCAAATTTTACATACTGCAAATACCAAAAAAATCATTACCACAAAAGCTACAAACAAAGGAAAATGTACAGAATATCGATACACAACTGTGCTGCATAAAAAAAAAAAGGAAGGTCAAACCACATATTTGGCAGGCAGATTGCCCAGGCACAATGAAAAGCTATTTTCAGCTTCCTTACAGATCTGATTAAACAAGACTAACCTTTCACCCACTTTCAATAATTAAATAAAAGTGACAACCCCAAAGTCCTCAGAGTTTTGTTAAAATGTAACAAGGATGCACTCACATACTGACCCTACAACTATAAACTCGCTAAGCAGCCTTTTTCCTTGCCAGAGTTCAAAGTTTGAAAACAAAAGTACACATTCAAAACAATTTTTCACAAACCATTTTGCAAAGAGTTTGTCTTTTAGGTATAACAATTTGCCCTAAGCACATTGTCTGCTAAGTACAGAACAGTCATTTCTGGAAGAAATGGTCACATTATATTTAGATACTAATCATATGCCAGGGTGGCACAGGGATATGGGAAATTTTCAATTGACAATGCACAAATTAAAACACATTACAAAATATATTTAATGACGACATGTAGTGTACAGGATATGCAACTAGTGATGGTAATCAATATTCATTTTATGTTTTGAAGAAATGATGAAGGTGTTGTCCATTTCTCTGTATACATTCTGACAGCCTGTTGTGGAAATCTGCACTGCAAGCTCCATATTGGTCCAGGATTCATTAACACTAAATGAATGGGTTAGTGGGTGTCACAAAAATGTATTTTTAGAAGCTAATGTATGCAACACCTGCTAATAAAAAGCACCAAAAAAGTGAATCTAAATTGGTATAAGCGGATTCATAAGAAATTTAATCATTTACTTCACATTGGTAGAAGTACATAGGAATAGTTGCGTCTAAACATTTGGACTTGAAGCATACATATTAATATTTCAAATGTTGAAGTCTAAATATTGATTGTAATACAAATTTGAAACTTAACATCCCATTAGAGATCTAGACCTCTGCCAAAGGTTCAAATAGCATCACATTCGTAATCATTGACCCTGAAATTGTCTAAAACTATTCCCCCACATTCATAGCTGAAATGTCATATTAAACTTTGTGTGTGGCTCTTAGAGAGCTTGAACCACCACTAAAAATCAAATATCAAAATTAAATTAAAATGATTCACAAAGTAGCATGAAATGGCATTACAATTGCCTATGTTGCCAATCCCCCATTTTTGTTGCAGTTGTGTAAAAAGGGAGTAACCTTGATCCCTTGTGTCCCATTAGGTTGGGAACAAATGGGGTCAGTTGATGTGACATTCACAAAAATTACTACAAGTTGTGTAACAGACATATTGCTTTAGTGTTTTTCACAAGGGTGCGATTTCCTACACAAAATCTGGTTCATCTCTCATGGGGGAGGGGGCGAAGGAGGAAAACAAAGTTCTACACCCTGTATAACTTAAGATGCAAAGAGCACATTCGCAAAGCTTTCCCATGCCAGGGAGTCAGGAGGCAACCTCTTTATTTATTTACACACACACACACACACATACACACACACACACACATATATAAATAAAAAACACACAAACCAAGTAATTATGAGCACAAAAATGACATCCATCCATCCATCCATGCATTCATTCTCTGATCCCCACCCCTTCTTGGGAAACCAAAATTCGCAATAAATTATAACTTGATAAGCACAATTATAAGTTACCATTTAAAGCACAGCTGTGCAGAGTCTAATTAATTGAATTCCAGAGGGGAGCAGAATTTGAATTAAAAGGCACAAAAGAACAAAAAGTTACACAATGAGTAAGACAAAAATACTGTGCACACTTAAAAGTATTTCTCAAATGCAAAGAGATGCATGTGAGAGAATGTGTGTTCTTAAAACAGATGAATTATTGGGAACTCTGAATAGTTTAAAGATTGAGTAGAAAATTTACTTTGCAACACAACCACCAAAAGAACAGAAGTTGTGTTTCTACTGGATCACAAAAGCAAGACATTTCAGAACTCAACTTTTTCCAAGTTTAAGAATTCAACCTTTTTGTACAATTGATGCAATTAAAAATTAAACTCACACAAGCAAAAAAAAAAAACTTCATTTAGAACAATGATGCAAGATCAACTAAAACCAAGCATTAATTTCTGCTTTATCTCCACTGTTAAAATGCAATACCATCTAAGGAAATGCTACTAAGTGGAGGGTGTCCCTGGACTCCCTGGAAAAGGTGTTCAGAGTGTCCAGGGAAAGAGGAGTTATAAAAATGAGTGAAACAACCCAAAGTGTCCCAGCAAGAGACAGGGGCCAAGAGTGGGAAGTAGTGATCCAGCTGGCAGTGGTGGGGGGTGAATCACCATCATAATAAAATTGCTACAGATAAAAATGTGAAAAAAGATCTGACATTCAGTGGCTTGGAAATTTTTCCATTATCCATCCAAAACTAAATCAATGCTTTATAATCTACTTAACCACAAGATAAGATTCCCATTTTATAATATCTAACAGCCTCCCCCAGAGCATGATTTACAAGGCTGGCCATTGAATTGAGCTGAATAGGTGGCTCAGATGTAGCTGTACTGAATCAATCACAATTTGCTCATAATTCTGACACTGAGCGAAAACCGTTGCTTTTATGATAAAAGGGATCAATTCCTACAGTACAGGAGCAAACCGCTAAGAGTTTTTTTTTTTTTTTATATAAAATCTGGCACACCTAAAAACAGTAAAGTATTCAAAACCCTTCACTTCCTGCAAACTATTACAATGTAGATTTCATTTTAAATGAATAGATTTACCATTTGTGCCCATCAAGCTACACTCCGTGACCCACTACAAAAGAAAGTTTTAAAAAAGGTCTGCAAATTTATTGCAAATCAAAACCCAAAAATCTCTCATTCTGTGGCTTTTTAGCAAAGAAACAGTATTTCTCAGAAGGTGCTACAGCAATGTCATTCTCCATACAGAAGTTAGTAATGACAAATTTTAAAGTGTCACTCCGATTCACTTCCTGTTGAATCAATAAAACGGCCAACAAAGTACATCAATCTACCACTCATTTCATTAGGCATTTATATTCCAAAACCATATGGAAAGGCTATAAACACAACGTTAAAAATGCCTTTAAAGTTTCTAGTGTACAGACTGGTACAAATCCAATAACACTGTCCTCTGACAAAATGCAAAATTAATCTGAAACCTCTTGTTGTAGGGTTCAGCATGGAGGGTTTGTCATTTTATATATACTGTACTTTAAGTTTTTTTTTTTAAACCAACAATGAGGACACATAGAAGTAGTTAACTATGATCAGAAGAGTAAAAGATGTTCTCAATTTCTGCAGTTGTTACCAGCTCTCAAAGCTGCAAGTGTGCTGCAGTCAGCCTAGATGGGAAAGTCAATACTGGCGGAATGAAATCCTGCTTTAATTAAAGGTTTGATTATGACTGTGCAGTCTCAATATGCATCTCCTCATATCTTGCTATATTTGTGATGGAGACTGCAGGTTCTGCCTAGAAGATATGCGATGTTGAAAATACTTAACGGAAAAGCATATTTCAATGGTGTTATGGCATCTTGTCACTCATGCAGGCTTTAACATTTTACCTAATCTCTTTAAAATAAGCAAACCAACTTAACACCCTGGTTTACTGATAAGTGTGTTGGGCTCAGAGATCAGCTCCACAAGAAACAGACGACATCAGTCTAAACCAAGTGACGCAACTATGAAATTGTAGGTGTCTTTAAAAGTAGAATGGGGATAGAGGGATTTTGGGGTTTTTCCAATGCAGCAGTGATACTGATGGGTAGCATTTCCCCAACATGAAAAAGGGTGTAATTAATCACCACCTGCATAGCGAAGTTTGCGGAATTGAATGCAGACATTTATGTCTTCGCAAATAAACTTACCAGGCTTGAAAAGAGATACCATTGAGAGAACAAAAAACTAAAATTATTAACATTCGGTGATAGTACACTGTGCTTACACTACACTACCTTGTTTATATTTGGTGCTTTTTCTAAATTCAAAAATGGCAATTAACAGCTGGAAAAAATGGGCCTTGCGCACTTGGGCTAGCACCACTATCTAAAAACTTGCCTATTCAACTGGATGGCATACACGCAAATGTCTATTCTAGATCATCATCTTTTGCAGCTACCACGTTCCTGTTTGGTCAAACAACTGAGCAGACCCAGATGTAAAATTTTAGATTTGCACCATAACCGTATTACTAGGGCTGCATTTTCCCCATCTAAAACATTGCACAAGTTAGACCTCTTGTAACAATGCAAAATGCTGAGAAATGCATACATTTTATTCATCTAGATTATTGTGATGCACTCCTAACAAGACTACCTACAAAAGACAATCAGTTGCAATTAATTCAGAAGGCTGCAGCAAGAGTCTTAACCAGAATAAGACAGTCTGAACACATCTAACCAGTTTTAGCATCACTGCATTGGTTACCCATGTCCTTTAGAACTAATTGTACATGAAGCTTTAAATCTTGTTTCCACAGTTTTTAAAAGCCACACACACAAAGCCTGCAAACAATGAGGAGTATTGTACATTAATATGTCAGGTAGACTGCCTAGTAGGGGCTGGTGGTCCCCGTTAAGGGTTTACATGGCCACATAAACTTGGTTATTTGCAGAGAAAGCTACCTCTGTTAATCTGGTTTCTCAGAGGTCAACAACAAGAATAGGAGTTTACACTGCCTTTTAGAAATCAGGTGCTCGTGTAAAACACAATGAATGAGAACACTGTGGCTAAAATGAAAAATTATAGGAATTGCAAAATGGGAACTTCAGGTTTCTAACCATGGCGATATAAATCTGCTTTGCTCAATGGGAAGATTGATCAACCTAATAATTTTGTACATCAAACTCTGCTGAAGGCAGGTATCCTGCACTTTGGACTTTAGGTTTCCTCTGTAGATGATGCAGTGTAACGTCTAAAAAGATTAATTTAGATAACCTTTCATTCACAAACAAGCTCTTAAATCAGACATTTGAAAATAATGAGCTCAGAAGTGAGATTAACAGTCTGATGCCCTTCTTGGATAACTACCACTCCACTGCAAGGTAGCTTTGAAGAGGGTAATAAAAAAATACTTTTGAACACAGAAAAGAACTTTCTAAAGGAGGAGAACAGCCGATCTTGAGCTCCATAATCCTCAATGAATTATTGATTTGAAGTTTCTGGTGAAAATGCATCATTTCAGAGTGAACCTGGACACAAAAGGTAAAAGATGTTGCCTGGCTTGGTTTATCTGCATGGGGCATGTTAATGAAATCAACACTTAGTCGAATAAGTCTCACTATGATAAGTCTTATTTTGCAAAATCAAGGCTCAATTGGTTCCTCAAAAATTTCAGTTCTTAAGACAGGTTTAGGCAATTCACAATCTTGCACATACTTGTTACATTTAGTCAGCCGTAATCCTCAGTCAGTGAGAACACGTATCAAGGCTCAAACATTATACATCCACAAATTGTTCACAATTTAACCACCTTAAATGCTCTTAACCCTGCTCTGGTTCCCTCTTTTGCCAAATATTTTTTTGCATTATTTATTTGGTAATATGGAGGACATTAGGTCTCATATCCTCCAATCCTGCAACTTTGTTCCCTTGCATTCTGCAGTATTTAAACAATTTCAACTCTCGCTGACCTAAAGAAGAATTTTAAAAATTGTCACCCATATTTTGGATATCATGCCTTCTAAAAAGAGGACTTGGACATACTTGCTCCAGACATTTTATCCAAAATACTGTTTAGAATCTGGTACAGTGCCAATCCGTCTCAAAATAGCTGTCCCCACACCCAAAAAAAAACAATCTTGACCACTCCGTTCTTAAAATTTTGATTTCTAAGTAATCCTTCCCAGCTAAAATCCAGGAAAAGTCTGTCCTCACAGCTTTTGGCATTTCTAAACATCAGCTTTCTGAAAAAATTCTAATCAGGTTTCAAACCATTCATCTGCCCTGTTGATACGGACCAATGATCTTTTGCAGGCAATTAATGCTGTGGAGAGAGCATGCTAAACCATGCTAGATTCAAGTGCTTCCTTTGATACAACTGACCACAGCACCTTGATAGATCAGTTGGAGAATGTGGTAGACAAAGGTGTCTCCCATGCCTGGTTTAAATGAGTCTTTGTCACTACTGAAATTTTCATCTCTCTCTAATCCAGGGGTGTCGAACTCCAGGCCTGGAGGGCCACAGTGGCTGCAGGTTTTCATTCTAACCATCTTCTTAATTAGTGACCAGTTTTGATGCTAATTACCGTCTTTAGAATTAGCTTGACTCAGGGCCCCCTAGTTGGTTTTTTCCTTAATTAGCAGCCAGACAGTAATGAGACATAAAACAAGCAGGACATGACCAGCTCAACCTAACCCATCAAACAAAATCTGAAAATAAAGATGAACATCTCAGTAAGGCCGATACCGCAGGTTACCAAAACATTTTAGGAGTTCATAGAAAAAAAACAAAAAAACAATATCAACAGATTTTGGAAATGTCTGCTATGGCAAAAAGAGAGCAGCAACAAGCCATGGAATTAACGGGTTTAATTAACAACAAGAATCAGCTTCTCATTAAGGAACTGGATGGAGTTTGAAGCCCCAATTTAGCTGGTCATCTGTTGGCTCGTCTTATGCCTCATTTCTGTTTGGCTGTCATTTAATGAAGAAAAGAATCAATTCAGGGAACTGAATCCTTAAAAACAGAGCTATTAAAATAGAGGGAAAAGTTAATTAGCAGTAAAAACTGGACACCGATTAGGAAAAGTGTTAGAAAGAAAACCTGCACCCACTGCGGCCCCCCCAGGCCTGGAGTTTGACACCCGTGTTCTAAACTGTGAGATGTGAAGTCCCTCAAGAGTCCATTTTCCCCACTTGAATGCATGATCTGAGAGGGAGCATATCTCATAATGTATTTTTACTGTGGGTGACACACAGTTGTATTCTCCATTGAAGCCAAATAAGGGCTCGTCAATTAAATTACTTGATTGCCAGAAGGATATGTAATGCTGGATAGCAATAAAAAAAAAAAAGTCAAAAAATTAGTCATTTTTGATTCTTTCCTCTCATTTGGCAGGGAGGCCAATACAGTGTAATCAGAAGTTCCTTTCCATCTTAGAAACTTTTATTTTAGGTATGCTTCTATCAGTTAAAAACCAGGAAACATCCATCCATGCTTTTAATATGTTATTTAAATCAGCTGAACCAATGCAACTTAATAAGCACCCAAAAGAGGGAACACATCATTCCTATCCCACCCTCTTTTTGGCTTCCTGTGGTATAGGAGAGTTTAAGGTGCTTTTGTTTGGGATTAAAGACCTAAATAACTTGGCTCCACCCCAGGATACTCCAATGTTCGTTTAAATTTTTTTTTGCAAGTGTAATGCTCTTGCCACATACAGGGTGTGGATTGTGATACTCCAACTCTGGAATGCAATACCTCTAAATATAAGAGCCAGTTCCACACTTCTGATATTTAAATCCTGCCTAGAAATTGCACCTTCTTACTATATATTTGAATGGAAATCAGGGGGAAAGGAAGGTCTTAGTATTTGGAGAGTTAGTCTTGCGTTTATGTAATGCTTTTATTCTGATTTATTTACAGTTTTTAAAAGGTACAGTACTTTAGCCAGCCATTGGTCGCTTTAAATGTGCTATATACACCAAATTCAAGCCTTATGCCTGCAGAATATCTTGCCATGAGTCAAAACCGGTCAACCATTGGTTACATGTATTGGGAAAGAGGGAAATTCAGAGCAGATTTTAATGTACAATAATACAATAGTTTCCTCATACCACTCTTCATCAATGGAGGAGTGGGGAGTGCCAGAACAGCTTTCTAACTTAAAAACATGTTGTGAAATAGTGCTGGATCCCCCTGAGCTGGACACCTGTGTAACAATCTCATTTGTGCCTCGCAAGATTCTTTGCAATGGTCAGTAAGCAGAAGCATTTTGTTCCAGGGCAAGGTTGGATGAGGAAACGGTTTCTACAATTACCTACATACACAAAGGATTCCTTTATCTTTAGATAGATACTTTATTAATCCCAAGGGGAAATTCACATAATCCAGCAGCAGTATACGGATACAAAATATATTAAAGAGTCATAAAAATGCATGTAAAAGCAGACAACTTAAATGTTTGCTTTTACTCCCCCGGGTGGAATTGAAGAGTCGCATAGTGTGGGGGAGGAACTCTCTCCTCAGTCTGTCAGTGAAGCAAGACAGTGACAGCAGTCTGTCACTGAAGCTACTCCTCTGCCTGGAGAGGATACTGTTCAGTGGATGCAGTATATTCTCCATGATTGACAGGAGTTTGCTTAGCGCCCATCACTATACCACAGATGTCAAACTGTCCAGTTTCATTCCTACAATAAAGCCTGCCTTCCTAACAAGTTTGTCCAGGCGTGAGACGTCCTTTATGCTGCCTCCCCAGCACACCACCGCGTAGAGGGCACTCGCCACATCTGTCTGGTAGAATATCTGCAGCATCTTATTGCAGATGTTGAAGGAAGCCAACCTTCTAAGGAAGTATAGTCAGCTCTGACCTTTCATACACAAAGCATCAGTATTGGCAGTCCAGTCCAATTTGTCATCCCGCTGCACTCCCAGGTATTTATAGGTCTGTACCCTCTGCATGCAGTCTCCTCTGATGATCACGGGGTCCATGAGAGGCCTCGGCCTCCTAAATTCCACCACCTGTTCCTTGGTCTTGCTGGTGTTCAGGTGTAAGTGGTTTGAGTCACACCATTTAACAAAGTCTTTAATTAGCTTCCTATACTCCTCCTCCTGCCCTCTCCTGATGCACCACACAATAGCAGTGTCGTCAGCGAACTTTTGCACGTGGCAGGACTCCGAATCGTATTGAAGTCTGATGTATATAGCCTGAAAAGAACCGGAGAAAGTACAGTGCCCTGCAGCGCTCCTGTGTTGCTGACCACAATGTCAGACCTGCAGTTCAAGACGCACATACTGAGATCTGTCTGCAAGATAGTCCACGATCCATGCCACCAGGTGTGAATCTACTCCCATCTCTGTCAGCTTGTCTCTAAGGAGCAGAGGTTGGATGGTGTTGAAGGTGCTAGAGAAGGTGGTAGATGGTGGCTTTAAAAAGGTAGATGTCAGAACAGTATATAAAAAGTGATCTTGGAAACAGAAAACAAAAAGCTTAATACAAACCTACAGATCAAAACACACAAAAGACCCTATGTGAACATTACAACAGGAGATTTAAGCATCTATCCATCCATTTTCCAACCCGCTAAATCCAAACACAGGGTCACGGGGGTCTGCCGGAGCCAATCCCAGCCAACACAGGGCACAAGGCAGGAACCAATCCCGGGCAGGGTGCCAACCCACTGCAGGACACACACACACACACACACACACACAAACACACACTAGGGCCAATTTAGAATCGCCAATCCACCTAACCTGCATGTCTTTGGACTGTGGGAGGAAACCGGAGTGCCCGGAGGAAACCCACACAGACACAGGGAGAACATGCAAACTCCACTCAGGGAGGACTCGGGAAGCGAACCGGGGTCTCCTAACTGCGAGGCAGCAGCGCTACCACTGCGCCACCATGCCGCCCAAATTTGTGATAGAATTGTTTTAGTAAGCACATCCCAGTATTATGCCTATGGATGTTTGGAACAAACATGGAACAAATGATCCTAGGAGCTATGTTGTCCGGGGCTTTATGCCCCTGGTAGGGCCACCCAAGGCAAACTGGTCGTAGGTGAGGGATGAGACAAAGAGCGGTTCAACAAACCTCCAATGGATGAGCGAAACCTTTGGACGACGTTTTCCCTTGCCCGGACGCGGGTCACCGGGGCCTCCCTCTGGAGCCAGGCCTGGAGGTGGGGCTCGATGGCGAGCGCCTGGTGGCCGGGCCTGACTGTTTGTGCGTATGCGCCGAACGGCAGTTTGGAGTATCCACCCTTTTTGGAGTCTCTGGAGGGGTTGCTAGAGGGCATACCTTCTGGGGATTCCCTCATTTTGCTGGGAGACTTCAATGCTCACGTGGGCAATGACAGTGAGACCTGGAAGGGCGTGATTGGGAGGAATGGCCCCGATCTGAACCCGAGCGGTGTTTTGTTATTGGACTTCTGTGCTCGTCATGCATTGTCCATAACGAACACCATGTTCAAGCATAAGGGTGTTCATATGTGCACTTGGCACCAGGACACCCTAGGTCTCAGGTCGATGATCGACTTTGTGGTCGTGTCGTCGGACTTGCGGCCATATGTCTTGGACACTCGGGTGAAGAGAGGGGCGGAGCTGTCAACTGATCACCACCTGGTGGTGAGTTGGCTTCGATGGTGGGGGAAGATGCCGGTCAGACCTGGTAGGCCCAAACGTGTTGTGAGGGTCTGCTGGGAACGGCTGGCAGAGTCCCCTGTCAGAAGTAGCTTCAACTCCCACCTCCGGCAGAACTTCAACCACGTCCGAGGGAGGTGGGGACATTGAGTCGAATGGGCCATGTTCCATGCCTCTATTGTTGAAGTGGCTGACCGGAGCTGTGGCCGCAAGGTGGCCAGTGCCTGTCGTGGCGGCAATCCCCGAACCCGTTGGTGGACACCAGCGGTGAGGGATGCCGTCAAGCTGAAGAAGGAGTCCTATAGGACTTTTGTCCTGTGGGTCTCTGGAGGCAGCTGATAGGTACCGGCAGGCCAAGCGGACGCGCTTCGGTTGTTGCTGAGGCAAAACTCGGGCATGGGAGGAGTTTGGAGAGGCCATGGAGAACGACTTTTGGACGGCTTCGAGGAGATTCTGGTCCACCGTCCGGCGTCTCAGGAGGGGAAGCAGTGCAGTGTCAACACCGTATATGGTGGGGATGGTGCGCTGCTGACCTCACTTCGGGGCGCTGGGTCGGTGGGAGGAGTACTTGAAGACCTCCTCAATCCCACTAACATGCCTTCCAATGAGGAAGCAGAGCCTGGGGACTCTGAGGTGGGCTCTCCCATCTCTGGGACTGAAGTCACCGAGGTGGTCAAAAAACTCCTTGGTGGCAGGGCCCCGGGGGTGGATGAGATACGCCCGAGTTCCTTAAGGCTCTGGATGTTGTAGGACTGTCTTGGTTGACACGTCTCTGCAACATCGCATGGACATCGGGACAGTGCCTCTGGATTGGCAGACCGGGGTGGTGGTCCCCTCTTTAAAAAAGGGGACCAGAGAGTGTGTTCCAACTATAGAGGGATCACACTCCTCAGCCTCCCTGGAAAAGTCTATTCGGGGTTCTGGAGAGGAGGGTCCGTCGGATAGTCAACCTCGGATTCAGGAGGAACAGTGTGGTTTTCCTTGTGGAACAGTGGACCAGCTCTTCACCCTTAGCAGAGTCCTGGAGGGTGCATGGGAGTTTGCCCAACCAGTCTACATGTGTTTTGTGGACTTGGAAAAGGCATTCGACCGTGTCCCTCGGGAATCCTGTGGGGGTGCTCGGGAGTATGGGGTACGGACCCCTGATAAGAGCTGTTCGGTCTCTGTACAACCGGTGTCAGAGCTTGGTCCGCATTGTCGGCAGTAAGTTCAGCCCGTTTCCAGTGAGAGTTGGACTCCGCCAGGGCTGCCCTTTGTCACCGATTCTGTTCATAACTTTTATGGACAGAATTTCTAGGCGCAGCCAGGGTGTTGAAGGGGTCGGTTTGGTGGACTCAGGATTGGGTCACTGCTTTTGCAGATGATGTTGTCCTGTTTGCTTCATCAGGCCGTGATCTTCAGCTCTCTCTGGATCGGTTCGCAGCTGAGTGTGAAGCGGCTGGGATGAGAATCAGCACCTCCAAATCCGAGAGCATGGTCCTCAGCGGAAAAGGGTGGAGTGCCCTCTCAGGGTTGGGGAGAGATCCTGCCCCAAGTGGAGGAGTTCAAGTATCTCGGGTCTTGTTCACGAGTGAGGGAAGAATGGGCGAGATCGACAGGCGGATCGGTCGCGGCATCCGCAGTGATGCGGGCTCTGCATCGGTCTGTCGTGGTGAAAAGGAGCTGAGCCGTAAGGCAAAGCTCTCAATTTACCAGTCGATCTACGCTCCTACCCTCACCTATGGTCATGAGCTGTGGGTAGTGACCGAAAGAACGAGATCGCGAATACAAGCGGCTGAAATGAGTTTCCTCCGCAGGGTGTCTGGGCTTTCCCTTAAAGATAGGGTGAGAAGCTCAGTCATCCGGGAGGGGCTCAGAGTAGAGCCGCTGCTCCTCCGCATCGAGAGGAGTCAGATGAGGTGGCTCGGGCATCTGATCAGGATGCCTCCTGGGCGCCTCCCTGGTGAGGTGTTCGGCACGTCCAACCGGGAGGAGGCCCCAGGAAGACCCAGGACACGCTGGAGGGACTGTGTCTCCCGGCTGGCCTGGGAACGCGTTGGGATTCTCCCGGAAGAGCTGGAAGAAGTGGCCGGGGAGAGGGAAGTCTGGGCCTCTCTGCTTGAGCTGCTACCCCTGCGACCCGACCTCGGATAAGCGGAAGAGGATGGATGGATGGATGTTTGGGAACTCTGAAGAATAAAAGCATTTTATAAGGTCCGACTTACCAGCAATTTAAAAAAAAAAGCCTTGCTGGGTTGAACCAGTGTCAGTATGGCAAGGAAACGCCACAGTAATGTTAAGAAACTGCTTTAGTGCGAGGCATGCTCTGCGAACATCCCAAGAAACCAAATGGTTTGCCTAGACTTTTGGCATCAGCAGTGCTGTATGGCAAGGCAACAGATGCAAAGAAGCAAAAAAGTACAATGTTGATTCTTGTGAAACTACAGTTCTTAGGATTGTCATCAAGAAATGCAAGGTGTCCATCTTGTTCAATACTAATCTTTGAACTAATGCTGTAAATGCCATTTCATTCACTAGACCTTCAAGAAATGCCAAAGAAATTAGATTTACACGAGAGAGAGAGAGAGAGAGAGAGAGAGAGAGAGAGAGAGAATATGAATTAGGTGAGCTAGTGATACAGAGGGCTGGAAGTTGGGAGCAAGCAACAGGGCTCTGAAGATAGTCTTATAGAAGTTTGAGTGACAAGATGGTAGTATAAATGAAGCCAGGCTTGGAATGAGTCTGTAGTGACCAGTTGAGGTGGCTGCGGTACAAGCCAGTTTGTTTTTTTTTTTTTAGAAAAAAAGCGGACCACACATGCTGGTATCTACATTCCCATAGGAGTACACCTGATGAGTGAGACGAGGCAGAGAATTTTTAGGAAGGCACCAAAGCTAAAGAGTGAATGTAGCACCAGATTTTATCACTTAAATACAGTACTTGGGCATTTGTGACAAATTCTTTCATCAGAAGAACACAGGGCTTTATCAGAATTTTCATTTGGATTATTTATAATTGACTGCACTTTGGCACATTGTTGGAATAAAAGTATTGTATACTTTGCATCACCCTTGCTATGTTGTGTTCTCATTGCCCAGTCCATCTGCTTCATGGCTATCGATACTCTGGACTCAAGGATGTAATGCCAGCTGCAAGCAAACCAGGGATCACAAGTGCATTACTGAAATACTATTCCAAATGGCCAATTCTGGACAATTCCAAAAGATAAACCATAGCAAGCATCTCATTGCTTGTGTGAGATATCATGAAACAGCACAGAGTATTTTGGAAAAATTTTCAACTAAGCCAAATTTCACAGAGGGGATTACAGTTGGGAACTGAAAAGTATGACAGTTTCAAATTGCCTTACCATTAAATGACTTTTCATTTTACATTAAGTAGCTATTGTGTCATCACATGTAGAAAAAAGTCAAACTGCATAAGACTGATAAAAGCTAATGAATGACTGGACTTTTTGTAAAGATGTTATAAATAAAATGTACCCTATATATTGCTCGTATTTACTATTTTAACATAAAATATACTATATCTGGGTTTTGATTGTTGTTTCAGAAATAAACAGTACTGTATTTGTTTTTCAGTTACTGAATTGAAAAAGGTCTTTTTTTGATAAATAGCTGGCACTTTAGGTTGGTTCTTAAGCTCATGTGTTACTGTGGGGGCCAATGGTTGCTGAATTTAGTTTAAAAGGCTTTGCAATGCCTGGTGGTCCATGGCAGCTGTTCTGGCATCAAGAGTGATTTGTTGATCCTTTGTTTTCTTTGCTCTCTCTCTGCCATTCTCTGCTCCTGACGGCACTCCTTTGAAGAGAAGATATGTTTGCATGCTTTTAATTGTGAGAAAGAACTATCATCTCTGTCTGGTTATGGAGCACAGTTTAAACTTTTGACTGAAGGGTGTTTTCATGTCTAGAGGGCTCTAATAATGTTAACCGTGTGGGAGAGTTTATAAGGGCTTAAAATATATAAAAATAACCATACAAAACATAGGGTTTCTACTTCGCGGATTTTCATCTATCGCAGGGGGGTTCCAGAAAGCAACCCCCATGATCGAGGAGGGATTACTGTAATCATTTCTGAATTTGCTACTCTACTGTTGGCTTGGGTTAACATCCACATCGAACATCCCCGATTTTGAAGGTGGTCATAAAGAGAGATTTAGAAACTGGTATAGGAATTGCATTTGGTTTGGTCAGGTCTGATTTGAGTAGCATCCAAGTTTCCGATCCATAGTAGGATTTGGAGAATTAGAGTCCAGAAGATGCAAATCTTGGTTTGCTTCCACAGGCACCATTTGAGGGTAGAGAATGCAGTGGATGTGTGGTGGATTCAGGTCTGGATGCTACATTCTTCTCTTAGACCAAAGTGCTCAGGTATTTAAAATTGTTTGGTTGTCAGCACTGATATTGGGCCCATATGGTTGAGCAATGTCAAAGATATTGGTGGCCTTGGCATTGTCATCCGACAGTGTGGCACTATCTGCAAACACTGAATCGGTCATACAATTGGATGATCTTCATGAAAGCTTTGCTTATGAAGGTGAGCACACTGATGCCATGATAATTCTTGCAATCGTGGCTGTTGCCTGTCTTGTGGATGGGTATGACGATTGCCTTCTTCCACACAACTGGTACTTGCTCATCTCGCTAAATGGTCCAGAGAAGAATATGGAAATGATCAAGCAGGTGGTCTCCTCCTGCCCGGACTTCTTCCATGGTGATCTCAGCAGCACCTGGTGCCTTACCATTCTTTAAGGTTCAGATGATTACCTTTACCTCTGACAGTTGGTTTAGCAGACACACTGGAGTCTCTGGCAGGCTGATGCGTGGGAGGTTTGAAAAATTCTCTCCAAACGCCCAGTGGCTGATCGGACAAATGTCATGTCAGCATTATGGAAATTGTTATCCATCAATTATGCCTTTCCACTCAATCTTTGGGGAGTTTGATAAAGCACATTGTACTTGTGTTTCATGGCCACCTCTTCCAAGACGGCCACTTCATGGTTTCAATACTCATTGTGCAAGTCTCTCAAGTGTCATCATATTTCCCAGCTGAGCTGCCGAACTCTCTTGTGATCAATCGACTTTCATTTCAACTCTTCTACCATTTCCAAGCATGCATCGGATATCCACAGATGTGTTAGATGGTGGATTAGTGGACATAATGCCCTTGTGCTTTCCCCGATAACATCTGAAATCCATTTCTCTTAAACTGTGTCATCTTGTTGAGCAAATGTTGCAAAGCGATTTAAGAAAGCAAGCACGAAATCTTAGTTCCAGGCAAGATTCAGCAGGCGTATCTAGTCCAAATTCGCTGATGGGCAAGATTTGTATTTGGCATGTTAGAGTCCGAGTTTGATTACAGAGCACACAAGGTAGTGGTCCGAAGTGCAATTTGGGCTATGAACTGAATGGACATCTTTGAGTGATGACAAGGAAACAGGAGTGGATCAGGATAAAGTCCAACACCGCCAAGACCTTTCTGGATGGATTTTGCCATGTAATTTGATGTTTCAGTGGATGTAGAAATTGAATTGGCTATTACAAATGCGGAGGTTGTTGGGTTTTTTTTGCAAAGGACAGGAGACACGGGTCATTGCCATTGAGTACCCGATGACCAAAACGGCCCATCAAGCTCTCCCATCGTATGCAGTTAACATCATTGTTAACACTGAAGCCACCGGCTAGTATGTTATGTCAGTATGTGCGTCAGTCAGTCATAATTCTGCCAAAGATGGTCCCAAGCCTAGATGCAAAAGAAAGGTGGTTGCCCTGCCAAGGCGACCAGGACCAGGTAAAAAAATAGGCAGAAACCAATGGACATTCTGGAATCAAATCCCAAAACTCATGTTGCTAGTGTCCGTCAATGCACCAGCATTGGGGACCCAGGCCATTGGTCAAAGAAACAAATCATAATTTTGCGAAAATCAGAAATATGCATTGCAGCATGAAATGTCCAAACAGGTCACCACATTCACCAGAAGGAAATCGGGGAGCTGTTAAACTATAAAATCTCGATCACAGCAGCTTCTTAACAACTAACCAGAGCTGGAGTACTGATTACCCAACCTTATTCCAATTATGATACAATGACTCTTTTCTATGCTGGTGGAGAGAAAAGAGAAGCTGCAGTCTGATTCATGGTAGATAGTCGAATGATCAAAAATGTGATCGTATTCCAGCCGATAGACCACTTGACAATCCTCACCATCAATGGAACCATCAGAACATGCATCATCTCCATCTATGCACCAACTGAGGCTGTCTTATGCTCAGCCAAGGACAGCTTCTACAACCAACCAACTCCAACAAATGTTGAAATAAAAATTTTCAGGGATTGCAGATTCTATTACTACAGACCATAAGCCAAAAAAATGTATTACACAAATGGGGTAATTTGTATACTTGTATACATATCCAGAAAATATCCTAACTAAAACTATACTATAAAAACAAGAAACCTGCAAAGCAACAGGTTGAAAGCAGGCTATAACGCTTGACTAAATCTTTGAAAATTGATACCATACTTATCAATATCTAATGATCAAATGTGCTCCAAAAGCACACCATTCCTATCCTTTAAAAATTCTTCTAAAACATCAAGTCAACCACATTACTTGATCATTTATTTCATGTGTCCATGGTTCTCTGCATAAAGAAAGAAAACTTCCAAATATTTTTGACAAAATTTATCCTTAACAAGTTTCCAACTGTGCCCCATGTTCTTTCGGAACAGATTTAAAATTAACCATCCATACACACACACAGCCCTTCCACCAACTCCTGTGCAACACCATTTTTAAAGTCAGCCAATTCTGATAAGGTTCATCGCACCATAACCCTCGGCTTCATGTGTCTGAGACAATTTTGC
Source organism: Polypterus senegalus (assembly GCF_016835505.1). Classification (NCBI taxonomy): domain Eukaryota; kingdom Metazoa; phylum Chordata; class Cladistia; order Polypteriformes; family Polypteridae; genus Polypterus; species Polypterus senegalus. The sequence continues at coordinate 77,120,142 of NC_053164.1, forward strand.
ATTCATCTACAAACACCCTGAACTTGCACTTTATAGTAGGATTGCCAGCTGCTCATGTAGCACCTTACCAAAATGCTTTGTGAAAGTCAATATACTGTAAATATCATACGCTCCACTTTGATCATATCCTTTTGCTGCTCCTCATAGAATTCCAGCATGTTAGTAAAACAATACCCTTCCTCTTACTGAATAGCCAGCAAAAGGTTCAGAAAATTGCTGTTCCTCCCATGTGATGCTCAATTTTATCCTCATTTCCTTCCATTAATTTAGCTGCAATGCATGTTAAGCTTACTGGCCTATAGTTGCTTGTATCTGTCTGTCTGCCTGGTCACCCTTTTTATGTAAAGGGATATTTGCCACTTTCCAATCCTTCTCCCCAGAGCGCACCGATTCCCTAAAAATGTGTCCAAGGGCTTATACGTGTACTTGCTAACACCCTTAAACCAGATCCCAATCCTCTTGATATTGTACCACCAAGCCTTTTATACGTCTTTTAAAACATGCTGCAGTGTGTCCCAGTCTAAAAAAGGCAGAATTAGATCCTGGAGTTTTAGTAAATTTTCCCAATTGCCATTTCTGGCTAAAATATTAGAAAGAATTATTTATAATCAATTGGTTGATCACCTTAACTCCAATAATTTGATATCAATCAATCTGGCTTTAAGCGTTATCATGGTGTTCAGACAGCCCTCCTTAAAGTATTCAATGACATCTCTATTATTACCAAGTCAGGTGACGCTGCAGTCCTTGTCCTCCTGGACCTGACTGCTGCCTTTGACATATTGACCAGGAGATATTGCTGTTGCGGCTTGAACATCTTGTTGTGCTTAAAAGGGGCTGCTCTTAACTGGTTCAGGTCATATCTAACTGGTAGACACTTTTCAGTGGACTTTAAAATACCTCTTTTGTCTACTGCTCCTCTTGATTGTGGTGTTCCTCAGGGATCCATTTTGGGTCCCATCTTATTCTCTATATACCTTCACCCTATTGGAGCGATTTTTAGGAAATTTAACTGCTATACTGATGATACACAGGTTTATATTCCCGATCTGCAACTCTGCAATAAATCACCTGCACAACAGTTAAAGTGCCCATGTCTAGATCATTCTCCCTATAAACTTGTCTTTTTAAATATTACCAAAAAGATGTGCATTGAAAAGGTTTGCATTCAGTGGTCTAACACACTCCTAAAATAAGGGCACCCCATTAAAGATGATGAAGCCATGCCTTTTTCCGTTATGTCTATCCTTCCTAAAAATGAGTATATCCCTCTGCAATATACTCATCTCCATCTTTATTTAGCTAGGTTTCCATTATTGTTATATCATAATTATGCTGCTACATACAACAACAACTTCAGCTGGCTTATTTTATTTTTGATAGTTAACATTAAAGACAAGATATTTTTAACATGCTACTCACTTTACTTTTGCACTTAAACATTGGGTTAGAATTTACATTACAATATTTTTATTTTTACAGTATTGTTTGTTCATGCACAGTTCTAAACTTGGTCAGTCCTAAACACCCTGCCCCCTCCATTTATTAGTTATAACAATCCTCGACTAACCTACTCATATGCCTCCCCATCACCATTGGTGCCCTTCTGGTTCAGATGAAACCCATCATAGCAGAACAGGTCTCATTTGCCTCAAAACTACTCCCAAGGCCCCATAAACCTATACCCTTATATCCTGCACCAAGATTTCAGGCACACAAAGTCTTCTGATCTCCTAAATCTTACCTGGACTGGCACAGACAGAACGTCAGAGAAGACTATCTTCTCCTCAGCCCGGCACCTAAACTCATTAAAATTTGAATCTCAGAACTGACAGAGTACCCTCTGTCATTTGTTCCAACATGGACAATGACCACTGGGTCCAGCCCCTGCTCTGGCCAAGAACCTAACAACCCTAACAGGGAGGTCTCCCACCTGTTTACCCAGAAGGCAACACACCAAGCAAGACTGTCTCTGGACCAGACCTGCACTTCATTGCCCCCAATAACCAAGTCCACAACTATCCCTAGTTCTTTCTGGGAACAGTTTGAGGTTGCCCACAGGGGCACCTCATGCTAGCCTACCACCTCAGAATCTTCAGAAACACAGTCCAGCTCCAAAAGGACCTGAAAACTGTTGGACACATCCAATTCCGGGGTTAATGCCCCTGGACTGTGTGCACCCTTTACCTTGTGACAATGACCCCCCCTTTTCTCCTATACCACCTTAGTGATGCAGACCCGCTCTCTAAAAGGACAACTGGGCCATGTCTGCCAACTCTCTACTACAAACGCAGGCCAGCCAACTCCTCCTCCAGTTCAGAGACCCCAATTTGAAGGTTCCAAATCAGCTAGCATTTCTTGCAGATGAGCCAGTCATCTTTGAGGGCTACATCTACGCTATCACCTAAAATGTCCAACAGGACTTGACTTGCACTGGCCTCATTATTAAAATTTGACCTTGGATAAGTTTCATTAATTAAAATTAAATGATTTAACTTATATTGTAAAACTAAAAATTTAAGCCATATTTTATATATACACCCACACGCCTCTGACCCTTAAACTTAAAGGTGCAGAATATTATAGGAGCTTATTCTGTCCACTCGCCTATCTTTGCAATCGTTATTACTTGCTTAAAATCTCTCCACTGGATACAAATCCACTTTTATTCCTTTGTATTAATGAATCCTTACACCAGGGGTCCCCAACCCCAGTCCTGGAGGGCCGCAGGTTTTTATTCTATTCTTTTTTTTAATTAGTGACCTGTTTTTGCTGCTAATTAACTTCTTTTGAATCAACTTTAATTTACTTTCTCTTGAAAACTCAGACCCCTTAGTTTTTTTCCTTAATTAGCAGCCAAACAAATGATACAAAAAGGAGTCAAAACATGACCACTAAACTGTGTCTATCGTGCAATATCTGAAAACAAAGATACATGAAGGTCTCCGGAATGTTTCTGCTCAGTTCCCCAAAACATTTTAACAGTGCTCTAAGAAAAGAGAAAATTATCAATTTCAGAAATGTATGCTATTGCATAATGAGAGCAGCAATGAGCAATGGAATTAAAGAACTGGTTTAACCAACAACAATCAGCACCTAATTAAGCAACTGGTTGCAATGAAATCTGTTGGAGTTTAAGGCCCTTGACTTATTTGGTTTTCCTGTTGGCTCACTCACTTCACATTTCAGTTTGTTTGGGTGCCATTTAAGGAAGGAAAAAAAAAAACAAAAAACACACAAGTCATTTAAAATGAAAGGAAAAGGAGTAAAATTAGCAAAAACTTGGCACCAATCAAGAAAAGATTTAAAAACCTACAGCCACTGAGGCCCACCAGGACCAGAGTTGGAGACCACTGCCTTACATTGTCACTGTCTTAAGTGCTCTTCTTTCCTGACCGCCAAAAAAACTGTTCAATCCATAAAAATGCATTGAATATCTGCTTCTAATTTCTTACCATCTTGGCTGCTCCTACAGCTGCCTGTACCTGAAAGGAGCCTGAACGCTAGCTGCCTGTCTACGTACTGCCGAGCCCTTCTCTTTACTGTTTTTGAAGTCAGCCATTGCATGCCCCAACCCCAAAACGAAGGAATCATTGGTTAATTACTACAACAGTGATTTACTTCCAGAGATGCCGTTTATTTAGGAGCAAAAAATGTATTTAACTCGCACCACAGAACACAAAACTGTCCGCTGTGTCTTAGTTTGCAAAGACGTCAGTCTTAGTCTCCTGATCAATTGATATCCTCCCCGATCACTGCTCAATTTTTTTTTTTTTTTTTTAATAAATAGTTTAGGATAAAGACTCTTTGCTACCAATGCATAAATAACATTGATATTCTATTTTGGGTCTTACCTTAGCAGTACATACACTACCAAGACATTTTCATGTTTTTGAGAGACATTCATACCTTTATTAAAAAATGCTTGGGAGGTTGCTTTGAAAAGAGTTGTTATTTCACATAGAACTGCAAAGACCCACTTTCAGCAGCTGTTCCTTCGGTGTTGTAACAGTCAAGTCTCTTAGCTCATCCTTAGTCATTTTAAATTCTACTTGGTTATTACAATTAGCAACACTTAAACTGGTTATGTTCAGTTGGGCTGCAAGGTACTGGCACTACTTAAATTCACTTCTGTACTGTTCTGGACCTTACTTTTATTCTATGTTAGTGTTCCCTAATTTTAAAATGTATTCTGTCTTTATCTTTCTTCGTCATGTAAAGCACTTTGAGCGACATTGTTTGTATAAAATTGTGCTATATCTCTATATATATATATAAAAAAAGGGGTTCTGGGTTCAAAAATTGACAAAAAAGTAGCAGCTTTCTAAAGAAAGTCAGTCTATCCAAATGAATGAACGAATGAATTTTCCATGGGAAACATTGCCAAGAAACTGAAGATTTCATACAAAAGGTGTCAATTACAGTCTAGAAAGGGGGTTAGGGAAAAAAAAAAATCGTATATCTTGGATAGAAGAGAAAGCCCCAGATGCACAACTATATAAAAGTACTTCTGTATGGTCATTAGCTTGAAAAAACAAATCTTAAGGTCTTCATTTGGCTTCTTTTCTAAATACACACCAAATGAGTATATCCTACAAACGGGGGGAAACAAACCACACACAAAACTATTCCAGGATGTTGGTTCAACAGGCAGAACTTAAGTAGAGGTCATATCTGATACTGACAAAGAGAAGAATTAAGATTAAAAGTGGGAAAATACAGGCACTGAATGGGCGAGGACTAGAAAAGACTATTAGGGTCAGTGGTCCTGGAGTCATCTTTTCTGTTTAGACAGCAGTGTTGGACGTCTTTCACAACCTCTATGGTTTTTGCTGCTGCTCAGATTCACTCCTTTAAAACACAGTCTTAATCGGTGGCACCTCTGCACATTTGGGATTGGGAAACATTTGGGATTAAATCACTTAGAGATCTGTACATAGACAACGTCTTTGCATCCTACAAACAATTACACATTCTAAATTTCTTTCCAGCGACATTTCTTTTACTACCTTCAAATTAGTAAATTTGTTAAACAGAACCTGCCCAATTTTCCTCACCTCCCACCTCCATCTATGCTGGAAAATATATTGATCAGTTTCAAGGACATAGACAGCATCTCTGCAATATATAAAACCATTTTACAGTCCCTTCCTTTCAAAGATCCAAGAGGACAATGGGAAAAGGATCTCTCCTTCAACATATCAGAAAAGGAGTGGAAGGTAGCAATGCAGAGAATTCATTCAAGCTCCATATGTGCAAAGCATACAATTATTCAACTCAAAATTAAATATCAAGCACATCTGTCTCACTTAAAATTGTCCAAAATATTTCCAGGGCAAGATCCAACCTGTGAATGCTGCAATCAAGTCCCAGCCTCACTGGCTCACATGTTTTGGGCCTGCACCAAATTAACAACATTCTGGACCAGAATTTTTAAAATGCTTTTCAGACAGCCTTGGTGCCACAGTCTCTCCTAACTCATGTAGCAGTGTTTGGTGTATTTCCAGATCGGCTTAAAGTGGAGAAGGACAAACAAACTGTAATTGCCTTTACTACACTATTGGAAAGCAGATTTATTTTGATCAACTGGAAGAATCCTAACTCTCCCCTTTTAAGTCTGTGGGTAAATGATGTTATATACTACTTGAAATTTGAAAAAAAAAAAAATCAAATTCTCACTTCGAGGATCCGTGCAGAATTTTTTCAAAACCTGGCAGGATCTAATCATTAACATTTTAGAATAAGCTTTTAAAGCACCGAGGAAGCAGATTCTCTCCCTATTCCCCCTTTTTTCTCCATTCATCTATATTCACTTATTAATTTATCTATTTTTACTAGGTTTAAGTTTTATTCCGCTGCCCATGTTCTTTCTCAGGGGTGGGGGTTGACTTGTTTTCAATCCTAGCCTTGTAAAATTGATCTATTTGTATGGAATGTTGTGCAATTTCAATAAAAATCAATAAAATTAAAAAACACAGTCCATGTATACACACACAGGTCTTAAACTAGGAATTAGTTTTATTTCCCTAAAACAGAAAATCTTTACATGTTAAAATTAATCTTACAAAAAGTTCAAACACAGAAAATCTTAGCACTGAAGGGTGCGGCAGCATGTTACATGTTGGTCAAACATGCAAGCAAGAATTTCACTGTAATCGATTAATACTACTACTGTATCTCTTTTCAAATAAAAAAAAAATCACATGCAGAACCACAAAAATATTTAGCCATTTTGGAATATTTGGAACACAATCAATATGAAATAAAAAAACCATCTAGGTTTGTCACAATGTTAGACTATTTACTAACAGAATTAGACTTTTATATAACTGGCACACTTACATGGGATTAATTCATTCACATAAATATCAGCACTGTACTACACTATAAGGGTTAATGAGAGCACAGGGGAGGGAAGAAAGTACACACAGCATAGGTGGAATGGTGTTTTCTGTTAATTAAATGGTGCAGTTTAATACATTTTCCTTTACTATGGCACAACAGACTCTCAGGTAGGTCAGATATGCACATAAAACTATACCCCACTCTCAATCATTGACACTAACATCATAGTAGAAATAAACACAAAACTCACCTTGACTGTGCCCTGAAAAAGTAAGTTTGAAGAACCTTTAAAAGACAATTGCAGGTCGATTACACACATACTTCCACAGCTCCCAATGTTTTCCCCCCTAAGAATGGAACATGCTGCCAACTTGATGTCACAGTAAACTAGTCTTTATTGCAGATTTGATACACAGCAAGACTAAGCATTAGGCTTTGGACTATTGTTTGTTTAGATTGAAGACAAAATACAGGTTGTGGCAGCATAATCATAACAGTTTAGCATGTTACTTAAATTAAAAGCTATGCAGTAGACCAGAGGAGGATGGTAAAGTTCATAAGGAATGTATCAGTATTAGAGTAGAGAAATTACACCAAGAGGCCATTCAGCCTGGTATACATTTCTTCTAAACATCTCTTGCAAAATAACCACATGGAGTCTGAGGATATCAAAGTACTACTGTCTACCATACTACTTGGTAAATTAGCTTGTAGTTTCACTTTGACATTTAAAGAGTCTTCTTGTGCAGGATGGGACAATCATACTACTTTTACAGGATGGGACTAATCATACTACAACCACCTCCCCCCCAGCCTCTAAACACCAATCCACCACTTGGAATTTCTTTAAGTGTCTATGGGTTAGTGTACCACCAACAAAAAAAGTACAGCATCAACCAGTACCAGAAACTATTAAAATAGTTATCAAAAGTTTGGCACAACCCTAGAGTAACCCCCAGTACAACACAGACTTCCCATGACATGTTAGATGGATTATCCTTCTCAACTGGCCAGGTAATGAAAGGTAATTCCCAGGAGGGGTTGTAAAATACTTTACGTATAGGGTGGCCTGGTCTGTCTAGCACAGCATGGTGTCACTGTAACCCCCATTCAGATAAACCTTGAAAATTAAAGTTAGAAAATTATGTAAAAAGCACTCTATGGGGTGAGAAATGAACCAGCAACCCTCCATTGGTTTCACTGTAAACACTTAAATTGTAAAAGGACATTTTAGTCCCAAGCAACAAAAATCCTATTCATTTAAAATTCTACAAAAAAAGTTTTAAATGTCCTCCAAATGCTACTTCTGACAATGCCAATAGTTTAATGCTTCTACAGCCATGCATTTAGCACTTCTTTGTTTATGCAAAACCTTTAGATGTCTGTGCTCAGTCTTTGCTAAAGAACTTAATCGGTTAACATTTTTAAGGAGGAAACGAGCGTCATTTACCTCGGTGTGTTTACTTAAGACAAAAAGGTGTAATGCTTTTAAAGCTTTCTTCCTAGTATATACATTGTACTCCTTAAATAAAGGAAGCAGTTTTGTGCTGGAATATCTCCATTACAGTTATGCCCTTGTACCATAGAGATTAAAGGCCATGCAGTATTCACAGATACAGTATCAGTCAAGTATCAGCAGCTCCTAGTTACTACTTAACACTTACGGTCTTAAAATGAAATGTATGCGTGTTTAAAATTTAAGTGCAACTAGTTTTAAAACATGCAAGTAATTCTTGTACTCACCTTCCCAAAAAATACTAGAGTATTACAAGAATTTACTATATCATGATCACAATTTTGACAGTTTCTTGAAAAACAAAAATCAAGAATGTCATGTGTACATATACGAATACAACATACATACTTTAATGTCTCCATAGAAAAGTGACCACACACCCAAAAAAAAAAAATGCACCTCACATGCAACATGTATATATTCTACTAGCTTTTAACAACTTACTACTGAGAGTGCAGCACAAAATTTAGAGGATTCATCATTCCACTACATGGTACATCAAACAAACACTTTTACGAATCTCATATCCCATAACAAAATGACATAACACATGTACATTGCATGGTGCACTCCAAATATTAATACGGAGGTCTACATTATTACTTGGATTTCAACCCGTCTTAGGGAGCATAGCTAGTACACATTTGAAGCTACGTCAGATCAGCATTGACAATGTTAAAATGGCCCCAACTGTCCAGTCGTTTAAAAAAAAAAAGTTAGGTTTTCAATAAGCACAAGTTCTAAATGTATAGATTTGCAAAAAGAAAAATACATTGCAAGCTTGATTGCTCTTTTAACTTCAGCATCTTATCCTCAACTCCTTACACCATGTGAATTTACAGATACTACCCATTTCTAAATGGATTTTCACTCTTAAGACTTGAAAATTCTTTCAGCATGAGCAAGTGTAGGCTTAGTAAGATCTGCAAATAGACTGGTACTTTACCCCAGAACAGATTCTCACCTGCCACCCAATATTGTGGCGTTAGATAAAAGCCCCCCTCCCCCCCCCCACCCTAAATTGCAGATTAGGAAATGGATACATGAAAAGGATGGATAACGGTTTATAGGTCCAAGAAATGCTGCAAGTTACATGAACAACATGTGTCAATACTGAAATCCGGTGAGAAACTCCATCATACTGCATAACGTAAAATTTCAAATTTCTTCTCAGATGCTCCTCTAACGCAAAACATCATACTAAAAGGGTTTGGCTGGGGGCATTGGAAAGTCCAAACAATAAGGGAACAGATTAAAATTAGAAGTGATCTTTGACCTTATTTTGTGTTTTTGTAATGGGTTACTCTTTGACTCAAAAGTACTTTATGGTTTTCATATTAACCTTGACAAAACTGTCAAACACACTCAAAATAGTAAGCTTTGTCCTTCCTGTTCGTAAGGCTCTAAACTACACAATTTACAAAACTGTTTTAAAAGACTATGTTGTTACAATCAGTGCTATACACGGTTTCTCATCCAGTCAATTTACTCTAGGACATCTGCAGTAAAACACCCCACATACAACATATGCCATATTTAAATTTTGCATTAATCCTCAAATTTTACAGCATATACATTAAACTGAAAACGTTTTAATAGCTTCAAAAGAAGACCAATTTCAATATTGCTAAAACGTTGCCATTTTGAGCACTAAAATAGAGCGAAATGATATTTAAGCTTGCTACAAATGATCCTATCAGATACTCGTTTTATATAAAACAGGCACCAATTTGAGATAATACCCTAGAATTGTGGATGGTTTGTGGGTGTATTTCACATACAATACAAGCATTTTAGAGAGCATAAAAGGTTACCTTTACATCACAAGTATCTATGGTTCTCTGGTAAGAAGTTTAGTAGAAAAGTACAAAAGAAAAATAGAAAATATATATATACACACACACGCACACACACATTTTGCATTTTAAAATAAAGCCCTTAAATATACTTCCAGAGTATAGAACAGAATTTAACCTTACAACCCACAACAAAATAGTTATTAAAACTTTTCTATGAGCTTCTCATGAATTCCTGTTTAAAGCTTAATACTTGCATATGTAAAAACATGGCCAAGGAATAGCTAGGACAAGGACACGCATTAATACATAAAGGACTCAATGTAGCAGATAAGCCATTTATCTGCAAGACAAATATTTATGCACACATTTTAAAACATTTGATTTCTGGGTTTACACTTCCTATTTCTAAGCAACTATGTAAAATGATCAATGATGTGAAAATGCATTTACAAATGCAAGGTATAACATTTGTTATTTAGTGTTGGACATACAGTACATGCTCAAACTATTTTCAAACCTTCTTGGCTCTTAAAGCACAATATAAAAATTTCCCCAAAAACAGATTTTCAATGCAAACTAGGTAATGTACCACAAGCCCCAACCCTCTACAATGTTAAATAGGCAATAGGTTCTCTGGACATTGGGGGTCAGAGGCAAGAGAATGATGTTCAATAAATGACCATCACCGGGTTTACTTCAGTGTTTTTTTTGGTTTTTTTTAAAAAAAAAAACACCCCACACACACACACACAAGCCTAACTACACAGGAGTTCTTAATCAGCGATTCAGGATAAGTAATCTTTGAACCTTTCAATATTATAAGTACACTAAAGACTTCACATTTACATTTACATACAGAGGGGGCATTAAGCCTTTGCAAAATAAAAGGAGAAAGCCACAATGAAGAATTCTGGCATGAAGCTAAAACTTGACAAACTTGAATTGTACAGATGCTTCAAAGTCTAAATCTGCTCTTACTCCACATTGTTTGCACAGCCAACTCCCCGAGGGTAGTATACAGAACAAGTTATTTTTCATATTTAGGCAGCATAAAACATTAAAAGAATATGTTGTCAGTCTACACATGAAATATATAATACACACTATAAAAGAAAAAAAGGGGGGTATTTTTGACATTTCCAGTGGTCAAAAATAAGACTGCCCAAATAACAGCTGCATTAGGAATGACATGCAGATAGACACCTTTTTAAAACAAATAAGTAAAAGAGCTGCTATCACTTATCTTTAAAAGGACAAAGTGGGAGGGGGTGAGAAAAAAAAAATTGTATGAACACTTTCCTCAACTCTCTCCCAAATTAATGCAAAGCAGAAAAAAAAAAAAAAAAAGATGCTGAAAGCTACTAAATGCCTAACTTCATGTTTGTGCTTATGAAGCAACTCTCACTGCTTACAGCAGATGACCTATGGCTTGGACAAAAGGAAAAATAAAAACAGGAATAGCAGCATTTAAAATGCTTAAAGCATGAAAAAAGTACAACATTAAGACAATCCAAAATAAATACACTCCCAACACATAGGGAATACTCACACATTAGCCCAGAAACACTTACTACAACTATTGAGATTTTGTTGGAAGTTGTGCATGTGCATTACAAAACACTAACTTACAGCATTTCACATTCAGCAAGGAACTATTGCCAACTTAGAGGAAGTGACAGCATTTATTAGCAAGAGGAAAAAGGCTTATTTAAAATTAAAAAAAAAAAAAAAACAAACACTGGTTTTTGAAGGCCTGAACACCATACAAAATACCAAAACACAAGCCTTTTAAAATCTGAAGTATCAATTCTACCAATAAGATGATTTTGCCATTTGTATAGAAAAAGTAAAATTGTGTTCATGTTAAGTGGCCTCAAATGGATCAACCTAAATGATCATTGTATTGGATTAAGTATTAGTTAACTCTGCACATAAAACTGCATTTATACTAATCAAAGTACACCAGGTATTTTTTATTCCCCAACCAGCCTTTAAAGAAATGTTCGGTGTTGTCAAATAGGGCATTACAGTTCGATAATACTCCATTGACTAGTGATGCATTTAACTAGTGTGCAATGGCAAAATGTTGGAGTTATCAGTAAAATGATAATTCAAATTCTGAATGGTTTACACATCTCATGACTTGTTACCCCATTTTCATTGGTATCTTACACTAGTTACCCAAATTATTATATTTATACAGACCACTGCTTTAAGTTTGCAACTACCATACTGGAAACTTGCTACATTCCACATACAACATACTACTGCAGAACTAAACTGTGTGAACACGAGAAACTATGAAAGCTCCAGCATATTTTTCCCCTACCAATATTTTAAAGCAGACTATTCAAACTCAAGGAGCATGGCAGCTGCAGGCTTTTGTTCCAGCCACTTTCATTAGTAACCAATTAGATAGATACTTTATTAATCCCAAGGGTAAATTAATATTAATACAACAAACTGCAAATCAATTAAAAATTATTTTTTTTAAACTAGCAGCCAAACCATGAGATAAAAATCAGTCTCAAAGTAACTGATTTTTTCCTTTAAGAGGTATTTGGGGGAGATATTGGGACATCTTAGCTATGAGCTAAAGAATGATGCCGCATGGACTGAATAGTCTTCGGTTTGTCGAATTTCTTGTTATATTCTTGTGAACTAAAAGCCTCCACTTGTTTGTCCAGGTGTTAATGAAAGTTCATGCAGTTTACTGAACTTTAATTCATCAGCTTAACAAGTTACTTCTTAAAATACTGAAAGGGTATTTGGACATCATCCTTGTACATTCCGGTTGCTACATATTCCCAGGGGTTTAGAGAACAACAAAAGTTCTTCAGGCCCGAGTTGCCTCGAAAGCTTGCATATTGTAATCTTTTTAGCTAGCCAATAAAAGGTGTCATTTTGCTTGGTTTTTCTTTGCTTTCTCTGGAAAGATGAACACTAGAACTTTAAAAATATTAAAATATACAAGACACATACAAAACGCATACAATATAAATCCCAATAAAAACTCTTCAGGAGAATAACTACAGTATCTGCAGTTATATTCTAAAGTGTCATATTCCTGAATATTTTTCAATAAAAACCAAACTCCAGTGTTAGTGGTCTGCTATACAACAACAACAACAACATTTATTTATATAGCACATTTTAATACAAATAGTAGCTCAAAGTGCTTTACATAATAAATAGAAAAATAAGGCACAATAAGAAAAACAAAATAAATCAACAATAATTAACATCGAATAAGAATAAGGTCCAATGGCCGGGGGAACAGAAAAAACAAAAACAGCCATGCCTTCCATAACAGCATCACAATGAATTTCTGGATATTTCAGTTCATCAGTTCATTATTTACTTACTTACAATTATGCACCCATAAAAAACAAACACTTCCAAGAACATACCAATTTATAATTTAACTTTGCAATTATCTCATACTGAAATAGATATGCTTTTCCTCTTGAGCAAATAGTAGAGACTACCAAAAAATGGGCCACTTTAATTTTCATACCAGATTTGGGACATACTGACAAAAACATTACTTCGACAAACCACTCAACATATTACGGCCCACTGGGCATTATTATACATTTTTATAAAAACCTCCCACTCACATTTATATTTAGGAAGCAACCGGAAATCCTCACCCAAATGGGTGCCAGGCTTCTTCACCAACCTGCATGTTTTATAATTATGCAGATGACATAGCCCTGGTAGAACTCTTAAAGGCTGACACCCTGTCCAGTCAATATTTTGACAAATGTAGGAGACTTCACCAAATGGTGCTCTAAAAATGCCCTTGTAATAATTAAAGGAAACTGAAGAGAATGGTCACCGATTTAAAGAAAATAAAAAACAGAGGTCCCACAAATAGAAATAAATGTCAAACTAGAACAAGATGCATCCTACAAATACTTAGGGGTGGAGTTTGAAAACAGTCTTGATTCAAAGTGCTTTGGATACAGATAAAATTTCCAGAAAAGGGAGTTTCTCCCCACCCCGCATAAACTGAATGACTTAAGTGTAAAGTGCCACACTCTATATTTAAGTATCTGTTCTGCAGTGCACCGTCTTTGGCTTTATCAGTGTCTTTGGTAACATGCATAACCAAGACAATGTGGTCTTAATCTGGGGCTGGAGTTTCACAAGGAGAATTATTGGGTTAGAACAAAAACACCACACACCAGTGCAGCAGCTATAAGAGGACCTGGTTCTTAAAAAAATTCCAAATTCTCAATGATCCCACATTCCCACTAATATTGCTAAATTTTATTTTAGCACCATGGCACTAAACAAATTCTTATAATGTTGGAAAAAAAACTTCTAAAAATAAGATACTAGTACCCTCATTTAATAGGCCGTTTATTAAAAACAGGTACTGTAACTGGAAAACAATCTGACAGATTAATAAGCTTCACTGTATAGATAGTTATTACTGTATATTAAATGCAAACATACCAGTTTCAAGCTAAACATTCAAAAATCTAAAGCTTAGCAATTAAAAATTGGACACCTACAGTCTTATCAAAAAGGGTCAATGATACAATTTAAAATTTTAAATGAAAATTATTGCTACACCACATTACCCGATATTCATTTACTTTGCCTTTTTAAAATGAGCAAAATATTTCAAACTACTATGTTCAAGCATAAAATACAGCTTCCAATGAAAAGAAAGCATGCTAAATATAAGTTGTTTGGGGAGCATTTAAGCCAAAGAGGTGATAAAGCTTACTATAAAACAGCATGATAGAGATTGAAACACCAGTGCAGCATATCTATATCCATAGATCAGATGTAAAATGGGTAGGTCACTTGCAAAGTCAAATGCAAAAACTTGCTATATTGGCAGTACTAACAAAGAGGGAAAGGGGAAAAAAAAAAAAAAAAAAAAAGAGAAGAAGAACTGCCAGTCATTGAAAGTCACAAAGAGCAGTGAGTTGATAGAAAAAGCTTTTAACCATCTTTGAGACATGGTAATCACAAATGTAATAGACCCTGTCACCAGCCAATGTTAAAATCTTTAAAGGAAGGAAAAAAAAAAACCTGCAAAAATAAAGCTTGAAAATTCAGCTTTCAAAATAAGTTTCATGCCCAAATCCCAAATTAAGTCTGCCAGGTTTTCCACTTAAAATTTTGCTTTTCTATTTACACGCTCCCAGTATCATACTTCTCGCTAGAATAAAATTAGTCGATCTCTTGTCTTAAATTAACTTCTTGCCTAGTGCACTTTTGATCACGTTCCTGTAAAGCAGGGTGGGTAATGTCGGCTCTGGAGGGCCACAGTGGCTGCAGGTAACCGAGTTTCTTAATGAGAAGTCAATTATTGCTAATGAAGCACTTATTGTTCAAGTGACATTGATACATTTTAATGGTCTCGCTTGTTAATGCTTCCCAACCTTAATTGCCAATTTCATTCTTAAACCATGGCATTCACTGTTTTTAATTGATTCTCATTAGCTAGAAGATGCAAATGACAAAAGAGCCAGCAGTTCTCCATTTAACTTGTTTCTGTTTACACCTGTGTGGATTCATCATGCACCATTTGGTTTAAAATAAAAAAAAATAAAAAATTAAAGAAAAAATGTGGCATTTTAAGTTTCATGTTATTTGCAGGATATCCTTGGGGGAGAGAGGAAAAAAAAAAAAAACACACACTATAAAGGTCCGAGACTGGTAAGGATTGGCTTCTAACTAAGCAATTGGATTGGAACAAAAACTTGCAGTCACTGCAGCTCTCCAAGACCAACATTGCCCACCCCTGCTGTAAAGGCTGATTTTTGGAGACTGTTGCTTTTCAGTCACTTTGAGGTGCCTTGTTCACCCTGTCCACTTTTTTAAAAACCACCAATTGAAGCCAAGTTATTACCTGCTGTAAAAACCCATTTGAATTCATGCAAATACATCTTTGAATAACCTAATGTCATTGACATCTTAACTCTTTGTAAAAAAAATAAAAGGGACACCAGTAATTGAATTTTGCACCCCTACCACAGAGCAACCAAAGAAAACCTAAACAATCAGACCAAAGCAAAACTGACTAATCCAATTGCTTGGAGAGACCAGACAGGCAGAGAAGCTTCAGCATATAGTAGATAAACTAAAATACACGCGGATAATGGACTGGAATTTAACAGCAACCTATTAATACACTCAGGTTATCTAGTATATCTGTATTAGATATTACTGCTCATTCCTTTATGTGAAGTTATGGAGCATATCCTCTTCTTACATTATACTCAGTACTGCCATGATGGGCACTTGTGTACTGCTTCTCTGAATTGGAATAAGCATGTCTGAAAACATATTTGCTTTAAGATTACCATGAACTGTTACCAAAATGAAGACATTTCTAAGTGACCAGAACCTAATATAAAAGGTGAATTGTTAGAGCATAGGGTTAAAAAAAAAAAAAAAAAAGAGTCCTATAAAGCAGATACTTCTAATAAAGGGTTGCTGCATTATGGTGGAATATTTCGGATGAAATACACAAATAAGTACTGTTGAATGTGACTAAAGACACAACATAAAAACGCAAGCATAAATAAATGTGTCACGGAATACTTACTTATGTAATTTTGTCCGTAAAATTCCTCCAAAATCCACGACATCCAAGCAGAATTTAAAATTGTCACTTTCACTTGTCAAGGAATCCATTGGCTTATACGCATGCTTAAAGTTGTGACTGCATGTAAACCCAAGAGTACAAGAAAAAGTTGCAGAATTACTGTGCCAAGCAGCTACTTTAATTGTATCAAATCCAAATTCAGAATTAGACACCAACATCCGAAATGTCTGCAGTAAATGTGGCATTTGATGGACAAAGGTTGAAGTCCAGTGCGCCAACATTTTATAAAATTTTGAGGAAATATTTCTTCAGGCTGCAGTGGCTCAAGACCACGTCTCATACTCGCGGGTGGCCCAACTGCCCCTTTATCCAGGGATATGCATCAGTTTTTCATCATAAGAGAAAAACAAAACAAAAATAGGCCTTTTTAATGCCAGTTAAGCTGACCTTTACTATCCACTACAATGAAGCAATTAAAGAAATGAAGATACATTTTGCTGATCAGCTCAAGACAGACACTCCAATTGAACCATGGAGACAATCTCCAATGAATTGACAAAGAAAAAAAAATTGTCCATGACTTAAGTTATACAACAAAAAAATTTATGAACGAACGTTCGTTCACCTGTCAATGAGCCCCCAAACACATTTTTTAATCACTTCCTGATGGAAGCTACTGATAGCGAATACTAAATGTACTCGATTGGCCACTATTCATTCATCTACTTTTGTTTTGGCTGTTTGAACCCCTAGAAGCTGGTGGATTAGTCTTATACAAGTAAGAAAGCTGTTGAAATTGCTCAGAAAAGGTTTGTAAATTCCTGCCATTTGTAATTTACTAAACAGACTTTGAAATTTGTAAATAGTCACATTTTGTTTAGCATAGCAGTTTATCTAGGACCAGAGGAGCAGAAATAGTTAGTGGGCTATGGCTGGGTGGGAAATATTCTTTTAGCTTTGAAGAGGGGGACAGAAAATATGGGAAAGTAGACCAAAGCCAACAATTTGGTCAAGAGGTTCAACTGGCTCACTGGTGCTAATACCATGACTAACAAACCCAATGATGAAGCCAGGATGTGGGGGCAGCATCATACAACCAAGGACTAGTTCAGCATCCATGATGGGAAATATCAGAAACATCAAAACTCAAAAGGTGCATTTAAATCAGAAGTTCCTAACTTCAGGGTCACATCAAGGTTGAGAGAATCTCGCCGTATACAAAACCAAAAGGTAAAAGAGGGCAAACTATTTTTTCCACCCCCTTCACTTTCTGGGTCTACACCCTGTGTTTCTCCATCTACTTTATCCATTAGAAACATTAGCTTTTTCACACAAAAAGATTGCATTCTTAAAAGGTTAAGTTGTCCTGATTTAAGTGCATGTGCATAACTGAGGGCGAGAGTGTCACAGATTAAGGCCATGTAAGGTCAAGTCACAAAGCACAATAAAATGGAGAGAAAGAAAGGGACTGCTCTTAGGTGCCCAACAGATGCAACTTCACTGCTTTGTAGCAAAGAGTGAGCAAACATGGGGCAGAAGATCAGCGCTGCTGTCAACAAGGACAACTTTATGAGCATACTGTGCAAACGGTTCTGTAAATTTTCTATTGTAACAGTTAACTTTGTCATTATCCATTTCCTCAAACTCTGGCATGTCAGAGTCTACGCAATATTGTTTCTACATCATCCTCTCTTAAAGTAGTATCTTTATTTGCAAGTGGATAGTGGGTATTTCATATCAGATATGGCTATCAATTACGAGTTACAGATATTGTTGGTATAGTTCAAGAGTGTTATTTGTTTCTTTGATGAGGTGCAAGAGGGAGAAAAAAAAAAAAAAACACCACACGTAACCTTAATCTCTGGGACACTGGCAAACTGTAAAGTACTAGCGCATTAAACATATAGATGGAAAGGAGGGCTGGTATTAGTTATGTTTCCTGACTCCCCCCCCCCTTGAACAGGCAAACAGAGTATACTCTTAAAAATAAAAGATGACAAAGCAGTTCCTCAGAGCAATGCAATAGGGGTAACCATTTTTGATTCCCACAAGAACCATCTACAGTATATCCAGGGGTTCCAAAAAGAACCTTTATTTAGATGGATTATGGTTTCAGGGGTTTAAAATGACTTGTTACATATAAGTTCAGGTTTTCTTGGTTCGTTCGTATCCTGCCTACTATACATTAGATTTTTGTTTTGCCCTCATATTAGGAAGCTTTTCAAAGCCCAAAAACAACAACTTCAAAGGCAAAGAACCCTTCCTAGAATAAAAGGTTTCCTTGTCAAGCAATGGCTCTATGGAGAAACCATACAACCCAGTAAAATGCTATTACAGAACAGTTATTTAAGAGCATAGTAGACATACAGTACATGCTAAAGTACATATAGTACTATAATGGCACAATTGTATAATGTCCTAAAATAATGCACTTCTTAAATTCTATGAATTAAGGGCCAGTGTAGCAACTGAAACAATCACAATGACGGCGTTAAATACCGTTTGGTGTTCTTCCATATGTGCTTTTAGTGGAGAAGGACAAACAATCTGATTGCCTTCACTACACTTCTGGCACCCAGACTTATGTTGCTAAACTGGAAGAATTCAAACTCTCCTCTTTTAAGTCAGTGGGTAACTGATGTTTCATATCTGAAATTGAAAAAAATCTAATTCTGAGTTACAGGATCTGTGCAGAACCTTTTCAAAACCTGGCAGGATCTAATCAATAATATTTTAGAATAAGCTCTTAAAGCACTGAGGAAGCAATTCTCTTCCCATTTCTTTTTCTTCTCCATTTATCTTTATCCACCTATTAAACTCATCGATTTATTTATTTTTACAAGCTTTAAGTTTTACTCCGTTGGCCATGCTCTCTCTCAGGGGTGGGGGTTGATTTGTTTTCAATCCTATTTTTTGTAAAAATTGATCTATTTGTATGGAATGATCACAATAAAATCAATAAATTTAAAAAATACTATATTCAATCATGTAGCATGAGACAAAACTGTTCATGCATAACATTTAAGTGATATGCTATGATATGAATTCTTGTTGTTATAGTTCTTTTGGTATTTCATTTAATTAGCAGGGTACTCCCTTATTTACCCTTTCATCTTGTTAAGGGGTGTTACATTAGGGAAATGTATATGTGCAGGAGAAGAGGAGCAGTTTGCTGTCTAGTAGTCAGACAATCAACAACTACTGAAATTTTTTGCCAAGGTTGTAAACTTAATGCCTCTGATGTTAGATTCACACTTTCAGTGGAAATTGAAAATCAAAAACGTAGGTACAAATGTGTGTCCAGGAATGAAAATGTAACAAATCACAACCTATACAAATGCACCTTTTCCCCTTTGTGAGCCACTGCCTACTAAAAGGAGTGTGTAAGTCACTGCTATACTCTTAAAAATACTGGTTCTTTTGAGGCCTTATATAGTTCTTTATTGGTTTTTCCTGGTGTACTTGACAAAGTACCATTCAATTCTTGCACTGCAAGTTAGTTCTTTGTGCTCTGAAAAACTAATGTCAGGTGTGGAGACATATTTTCTTCATTCAGAAGAAAACCCTCCGGCATTTTTTTTTTTTTTAAATGTACTAAGCTCTCATTTTTATGCTGAAATGTCCTTTTCAGAATTAGAGAGGTAGTAGCTTTAACCAATTTTCTTGAAAGTTATTCTTGAGCATTGTTTCTTTAATTGTGTTTCACTAAATGTACTTTTCAGATTCAAATTGAATACCAGACAGTTTACCAGGAAATGACTGCAAGTGTCTTAAGTCAGTTCAAATAAAAGGGAGCGAAACTAAATATTAATTCACTAAACAGTCTAAAGAAAAAGTCTGTATAAATTTTAGCACAAGAATACATTTCAGCCTGTTTTAAGCCTTTAAATTTAACAAACTTTCCTTCTAAAGATCAGTGTAAACGGAGGGATTTGCACGCCAACCACAAACCTAACTTCTGCTGTACATTTACACAGCTCCACTGAACAGCCTATTAGATTGGTGAGCTACCCAGTTGCACGTTTTGGACAATAGCAAACAGGAACATCCCAAGCATGCAAACTTAAAGAAAAAAAAAAAATCTAAGAAACAAACTGCACACAATTACAAGTTTAAAAATAGTATAATCCTAATAAATAGCAATTGTAAAAACATTGAATATTCTTCCAACAAGCAAGAGGCCGCCTATCAAATAAGCAAGGTAATTTTGTGCACTAAAAATTCAAATTCATAGAAAATTACTGAATTTACAGGGGATACCCACATTTCCAGAACAAATTTCAACCCTAGGCAGGAAATCTGCCTTTAAAAAGTCTGATGTTTATACAGTAATTATAGAAGATGCGTTTTTTTCCTAAACACACTGATGCACACAAGTCAGTTAAACTAGCTTATGACTGGATGGTCAGATAAGCAGTGGGAAATCAAGTACATGGCTGAAGCCATTAGATCTGTCCCAAAACTGATTCTGTGTTCGGCAAAAAACAAAGCCCTCGCCGACACTAGTGATTAGAATACAAATTAAATTGTATTGATATACTGTGGAAAACTGGAAAAACATGTTTGACAGACAAAGGCGTCTTTTTACAGCAAAGCCTGGAGTTGAGCAATTTTCTCATGCATCTTAACAGAGGAAGTAAACCTGGTATACAACTCTTTTCTGCTTGAGCATCATGTCCTCTGGTACAACCAAACAACCCAACAGCCTTAGGGAGGAAGTTACCCTACCATACTATTTAAAAAGCAGCTCTGTCCCTCCCCCTACCCAAATAAATCCAATCAGTCCCAGCACAATTACAAACTCGTGAACTATTTCAGACCAGTCTCAGGGTAATACAGCCAAATCCAGGATGAAACCCCCAAATAAAAATGCTTATTGCAGACAACTCAGAGGTACTACTTAAAGCACATATATATTTTTTTTAAAAAAAACTGTTTACTGTTGGATCTTCCCAATTAATAAATTCATACACATACTTGAGTATATTTCAAAATGCATTATGGCAATGCAGTAACTTACTATACATTGTTACAAATGTACAGGGATATTGTTTCGAAAGAGGCCACGAATATTCTGTAACACTCGCTAGGAAGAAACAATCTGAAGGAAACAATGTGCTCCTCAATATATGGAGCTTCAAACAAGCCGGGATGCTCCTGCGTCTAAGCGATGAGGTAGGCGCCAAACACTCGTCGCGACGTTTAACCTCCGTTTGCAACTTCTGGGTGAATACCGCCCGTGCCCCTTTGCTCAGTTACTCGACTTCTCAATACTGTACACCACCATCCTGATGAGCAGAACATCTCATGGTGCAAACCTATTGGGTCACCAATTCCTTTAAGCAATGTCAGAATTAACAGCTGTGTCTGGTGTTCTTCCAGAAATACGTCTGGCAAAAAACAGACACCACTTCCAGCATCGCATGTGATACAATCAATTACATACGTCAAAATATATAGCATAATTTTTTTTTCAGATTGCTTCATCCTAACGGGAGTTACGGCAGAATATTCGAGGCCTCTTTCGAGCGAATCTCCCTGTATATTCTCTTCTGGCTTATCCTTATTCCAGTGGGATACAAACGCCTTCTGAAGCTTAAGCAGACACATGTAAAAGGCATTAAACATTCTCAAAGCAGCAGATCTTTGAATGTTATGTAAAGGATAAACAAATTAAGCTTCTTAATTTTGTCATTACACTGATGAAATTCCTGATCAGGATGACCATTTCGGTAAAGGGTTGCTGCATCTTTATTTTTGGTCTACCTTTTGATCGTTTACGGAAGATGGAAAGTGTTCTACGTGAAAAGCCATGGTCATCAATAGGAGAGGAGAGTGGTCCTTATAACACAGGATTCGAGAGAGTTAGCCTATACCGTACATCACTTCTGCCTCCTTTTAAAAAGGTGCCCTAAAAGTGCAGGTTTTTTTTTTTGGAATGAATAAATTCCTAAACTCTTCTCATTTACATTTAAAAGTCACTTAACTGTTGCACAAACCTTTAAGCACAAAGTAAGAGAGAGCATCTGATCATGCTTTTACATTATCTGCCAACAGTTCTTATACACCCATTAAATTGCATGTTAAATTGTTGGAACCCGGTATAATTTTTTAAACACTTGTAACTATAAAATTACTACCATCAAGTTGTGCTTATCTGCAGTTCATTTACTGCACTTTTGCACCACCATAACACGATTTACGAAGTAAACAGTTTACACTTGTGGGAACAGTTGTCCGATTAAATTGGAATCATTGGCATTTACTTCAGAGCGCATTTAGCTTTTCTGCGCCAGTCTTAACTTTTCAAGACTAACCCTACAAGAATCAACCCCCCCCCCCCCTCCTCTCAAACAGAAGCCACTGCCTCCAATAATAAGCAAAGCACAAGTCCATGCCTAGCAAAAGTCTTGGATGGGAAGACAAAAAAATAATGAATTCCATTTATCAACTAAAGGTATCCACAGTATTAATGCGCTTAACCGATTATACGAGCTTAAATGGCCTCACTACACCAGCTACGCATGCCGCAAACGTAGACGATTACTGGACGGCATGTAAACTATTATCCATGCAAGTTGCACTCAAAGTGTTATAATGCCGCATTATTGTTGGTGGAAAAAAAAGGAATCCCCGGCCTTAAAGGAGTTACCACCGCGCTCCCGGCACATCCGGGTGCTTGAGCACTCGCACACGCCCTTGCTCCTGCACGTGAAACCAGAGATAAAGTAATACTGAATTAGTTTTTTCTTGTGCTACAGATAGTCCGCCCTCTCTCATCTGGTAATGTCCCGAAATTACTGAAACACTACACCCATTCTGTACGAGCCCCGTTGGCAGCTTAGAGTTTAATCTACTTTTTCGTAGTTTAATGTATTACATTTGCATATGTACAGCGCTAAGCATATACAGGTCAGGTTTTCAAAAAGTCTAAAAGTAATTGTTTTAACAGTTTTACGAACAAAACACGTTTGCACAGTTTTCACAGTGCCCTGCTTTAACTTTCTTTTGTACACGGTTTCTACATGAGAAGCTTGATGACATTGCTTAACAATATTATTGAGTAGAAGTCTGTAGCAGAACTGCATATTTCATTTGAAGAGAAACCACTCCGCTAATCACTTAGATGTGTAAAGACATATCGGTCTGACAAGTTAAATACTTAACAGCGTATGCAGAAACTACATACGTTCGCTTATGCCACATTGGCAACAGTCATCTCAGAACAGCGTGTTCTTCATTGAAACGTGTGCGTAATTTGCACCCAGTCACCCATACTGAGCAAATGTGAATATACAGTAGCGGCTGCACAGCGCTAAAACGAACATGCTTTCTCTGCAGCGGTGCAAGGTCCATACTTGATTTTATTGAAGATGCTATAGACAATGATCTCAAAAATAAAAAATCCTCTGCAAAGCATCAACTTGTTTTACATAAGCTGCCAAAGCAAAATTAAACTAAGTGCTCACCTTACTCACGTCAGTCAGCACAAAACTCGCTGCAACTGAACAGCTGGCATTCATTTACTGACCCCATATAACCCTCCTTTCTTCCGTCTGAGTTCAGAATGCAAACTTGCTATTGGTAAGTTGGGAAACACTTCTCTTTCGGAATTGGACAAATGTAATGTCCATCAACTTCTAATACCCGCGCATGTTAACCACGCGCTTTCATTGGTGCACCAAGTTGTCGGTTAGAAACAACACGGACGCGCAGATGTTATTTAATAAGGAGCTTACCTCTTTGATCTCATTGGTTTCCCGATTTTTCTTTTACGTCGTGATTCTTGATTGCTCTAGACACCGCCCATTTGGGATAGTCTCTGAATTTCTATTGGCAGTATTATTTTTCCTCCTCCTTCAAACGCTAATTTCCTTTCATCTGATTGTCCAATGAAAAAAACCCATCATTGGCAACGCCCCATTCCAACCTGTCAGACTAGTAGACCGCGCGCCTCACGCACGTGGCACCAGTGCAGCTTCTGCATATTATTTGTTCATTTAAAATGCGCGGGTGTAGATGTCGAGTGTTTGAGCCGTTCCTAACAATAACAATTCCAAACCACAAACCATTTGAAATGTTGACAGTAAAATGGTCTTTAAGAAATAATAATAACTTAACAATAAATATTGCAAACTAATAATAATAATAATTGTCATTTAGCTGTATTCATTTACACGGATAGTTAAGAAAGTAAAAAAAAAAAAAAACAACCTATATTATTAATACTTGACTGTCGTCTTTGTCAAAGGTGACTTACAACAATGGAGAGATACAATTGGTCACATTTCCAATTCAAGCACAAGCAGGTGAAGTGACTTGCTCTTGGCCACATAGTGTCTACAGGATTTGAACTTATAACCTCAGGGTTTGAAGTCCAAACCCTTAACCACTACACCACACAGTGTCATAGCTATGACTTCCAATAAGAAATATGTAAACTTATGAAATGTTCGATATTTGATCATTTTAAAGGGATTCATTTTGTGAATGAAGGGACTGAATTTGACATCAAGGTTAAAAACACCCAACCGTATGTAATACATTGGATGTGTGTGCAAAGCCATCTAATGATTCCTCAGGACTGAATTTAATTGTAACAGGGTGATCATGTTTGGATAATTTTGCTTTATTGAAGTCATTTTTTGACAGTATAATCATAAGTTTTACAGCATTTTTAGTAAGCCTCATTATGAAAAGGTTTTTGTGGTCTCACTGTAAAAGAGAGGACAGTACTGCACAGTATAATGTTTGTTTTACCAAAAATATAACTTAAAACACTAGGGGGTGCCTTGTTACTGATCTTAGCATCCTAGAAACGTGATTTGTTTTGTTTAGTGTTAACATAAAATTCTCAAACTGTTTAATCCAATGATACAATTCTTCCACACTGGGAAGAATTAGAATAGCCAATTAACTTAAGAGGGCAACTTCAGGTTGTGGGAGGAAGCCATGCACTAGATGTAGAAAAGCTCATGCAAACAAAACTAGGTTTTGTTTTTTAGGCAGTGAGTGGTAACAGCTGTGTGGTACCCCTTGTAAAATCTGCTAGTTTTGTGGCAGTGCTATAGTTCTTCATTGTGGTTCATGTTTAAATCAATAGGAAATGAATCAACCAGCTTTTGAAAGTTTTCTGAATATTATTTGTATTATATGGAAAAATACATTTTGTTAGGTACCCCTGTTTTTGCTGTGGATCTCCATCTAGTTGAAAACACTCTATGTGATTTGTTGCCTTTTATTGCCATATCATAACATAACATTCACAGATCCACTTAATCCAATACATAATTATTTAGTGCTGGGACATAAAACTGGAGCCCACCAAGACCATGACCGGATTAAAGTGGGTGCTATTGATACTGCAGCATTAGGCCCATTCCTGAAATAGGCCCAGATAAAAACAGACGAGAATTTTCCGGAAGCTGAACAGTTTTTCTTTGCTATATTAACCTCAAAATAATTCTTAGAATGAAATTTGGAATCATACTTTCGGATGCCTAGACACAGTGTTACTTATTATACAGTTACTATTGTTCTTTACGCTATGACATAACTATAATGTCGTTGTGTTTATTGTTAACTGAAGATTTCAAGTTAATGCTATCAATTTTACGTTAAACAGTTTACTTAGTAATTTAGCTGCGTTTTTTGTAATATCTTGGGGATTCTTGCCACTTTATTATTGTTTGGTAAGTGCCATATAGTAAATTTTTCACCTTGAAAGTACATCTGTTATCTGTAAAGGTAAAACTAAAAGCCGGCCCATGGGCCCAGCATGGATGTTTAGAGTTTTTTAAATCCTCTACAGGATTCTGGTCTATTATGAAATTTAAATCGTGGATAAATTTTTACCCTCAAGAGCCTGAACTGTGTCACTTTGACTCAATGTCTCTTCAAAATCATTTTTTCATATTCTGTTTTGTAAGAGAATTGCAAAATTTTGTGTATTTCATTGTTAGGTTTTCTGCATTAAGTGCACTTTTCAGACAATTGCTATTAAATGTTGATGTTACATAGTTTGCCGTTAATCTCGAGTTGTTACGATACTACGTTATTATTATTCATGTTCAATAAAGGCTGGCTGGTTGCGTCGCAAGCAATTAAGGCTCCTTGGTCAGTCTGAGTGCGCATCTGTGTATTGCTATGTTACTTTTTACATGAAAGATAAATAACGCTAATAATGTAAATAACTAAGCAGTACTCTTGAGTAAGTTTATTACAATTCAGCTTGTAAATTAGAAAACAAATGGAGTCTAAAGTAAATTAGTAGGGTATTGAGCTGATCCACATTTATTCCCTTATTTGCAAATCAGACATTTCCTTGGCTGTAAAGGCTTGTCTTTCGTCTGGATCCTGTGATGCAGGCAACATGATTTACTGATTCACTCTCACCACTAACCCACTGTGTGATCCTGAGCTAGTCATTTATCCTCCCTGTGATCCAATTACACATCAAACAAACTTTATTTTTATTGTGCCTTTATATAGAATCACTTCCCAATATGCTTTACAAGTACAGAGAGATATAGTACAGTGCAGCTACTTACATTAGCTTTAATCAGTTGGAGAAAAGGCATTTTAGGTTGCTTGCTTACAATTGCAGAGTGAGTCACAGGTGGGGACTGAACCTGAAACTTTGTATTAAAGGTCCAGCACCTTAACCTCTACACACATTGCAGACCTCTGCACAACTGTTCTGTACTTACAATACAGACTGCCCTAGGATTGTGCTTGACAAATATTGATGCTATATAAAATAAGTTTATTTTAAAACTTTATGTTTTATATCCATGGCATAAAAAAGATAATTAGTAACTCTTAATTTATTTGTTGGTAAATTGATTCAAGGAAATATATTCTCTCTTTGTTTTTAAATGCAGCACCCAGGGCTAAGGAATACACTTCCTCATTGTCCATCTGTTTGTCTACTTTCTGGTTGTGCATTTCTGTTTGATTTGACAACATCGCCAGCTTTAGCCAAAAATGGCTGTAGGAGTCTGTACAATATAATAAAAATTGCAGCTCTTTTCTTAGACAGAAAACAATTAGCCTAACTTTGTGTTCATAAGAATGTATTCTGAATGTTTTTAAATCACTTTTCAAAATCAATGTTTTTGTCACATTTCAAATCAGTTCTATTGTCTGGTGCCTCCTGACTTAATGGTATGAGAAACCCTCCAATATATGATATACCATTCAACGTGTCTTGATGTTTAGTTATGTAAGATGTTGAGCTTTCTGGGATCCTGTTTTTGGCTATCTAGACTTGAAAAACCCTAATATGAATTAATTTTTAGACCAAATTTTGAACAGGAAATGATACCCTTATGATAAACAATAACACCAATATGTGTCTTTAGCAAAAATGATCACAAGGACTTGAGGTTTTAAATGCCACCTCAACTGACACCAAGGGTTCACCCTCTAATGAGATTAAAGGCATATGAAATGTTGCTTTATGCTGTTTTGAGGTTGCTGATCACAAATATAATATTTTTGATATATTCTTCTTTACCGGTAGTCCTAGCCCTTTAAGATCCACTTGAAGGAGGTCAAAAATGAGAAACTTCAAACAAAAATATATGGGGCATCTTTTTAGATTATTTCAAGGTCAGTGATTAAGAATATAATGTTATTTTTGATTTTCGATCCTTTACAAGGGATCTAGCCCTCTATGGATGTCTGTCAGAGGGTGAAATATGACCAAGTTATATTATGATCGAGAACATTAAGACTTTAAGCATTTAAATTGAAGCAAACACTTTAGTATTTCAAATATCTTATACAACTATTTTTAGTTTTCATATACATCTATCTCATGAAGTAAATCATTGCATTCCTTATGAACATCCCAATTTAGGGCAGCATTTACTAATTAAGATTTGTTAATGACTGTGTAAAACCATCTAAAACAAAATTAGTCAATCTCTAATATACTGCACATTAGAATGCTATTTGTGCAGTGTTAGGCTTGTCAAGATATTAACTTCACCTCACACATGTATCAAGTCTATGCTTGTCTAGTCCGCATCTGCAATCAACTTTATTTTATGACCCTGTAGGCAATAAAGACTGGCAGCTAATCCAATCATTGCAATTAAGAATAACAATATACTTGACGTTCACAGAACCACTTTTATAATTACAGTTATTAGTTAGGATAACAAAGCCTTCGTCATGTTTGTCTCAACAAATAACACTAAAAATCAAAAAGATAATTACATTCACAATTATAACTTTAATGTTGAATTTTTACATTTTAAATGGAGCTCTCATTGATCACCTTTTTGCTCTGTCAGAACATGTAACAAATAAACTTTCAGTTACTGTGAAAAAGGATATTAACATGATTTTACAGCTTTTTTGACTCTGTGTTAAAACAGTAAGCACAAAGTCAGAGGTACTGGATTATCCTCCCATTATAGAAGCATATTACTCACCAAAATGCCAATGCTGAGTAAATACAAGCAGAGCAGGACTGCATTAACCTTGATACAGCTGTACAAAAGAAAGCTGTTACATATTTATACAGGCATTACACAGTCATTTATACAGGTATTACACAGATGCTACTAAGTGCAGCTTGATCAAGATTTCTTCTTCTTTTAGCTCCATGTTTATCAATACAAAATTAGATTTGTGTTTGGATGTAGACATAAATACAGAATTGTGATTCTGTGATTCAGAATTATGATTGTGTGCAGTGAGAAACTAGTAAAGCCCTGTATCAAAGTTTTGCAATTATCAGAACAAATATTTCTGTTACAGATACAGCACATTTATTTTCTAGCTTTTCAGGGAAATGAAAAAAAAGCATTGAGCTCCAAATACTTCTTGTTTGTTGCATATGTCTTTTTTACATTGGATTTAATGTAAATATTATAATCATGTCATTCTTGAACAAGTGGTTATTCACTATAATGTGTCTGGGTGACTTCAAAAGGCTGCACAAGCAAATCAGAAGAGACCTCTACAAATGGGACACAATTTATAATTAATCGTGCCAGGGCTCTGAAGTCTTGTTATGGTCCACCCGATTCACTCACAAGAACAATATATTAAATTTCAGAAAAACACAGTGGAACATGAACAGATAGTTTCAGATATTTGTGTGAATTTCACACACACACACACACACACACACACACACACATACTCTCAAACTGGCAACTACCCAAACAGATAAAGTATGTCTTTGGCGATGTGGAAGGAAAACTAGTATTCAGAGGAAAACCCACACAGACAAAGAGAAAATGTGCAAATTCCAAACAGAAAATTACTAGGCACAACATTTGATCCCAGGACACTAGATCTTATGACAGCAGCACTAATTATAGTACCAACTGTCAGTTCTATGAATTAAGAATGGTACAAAGTTAGAGAGGAAGAATAAATGAATAATGTTATGCCTAGAGTAAGCCATGCAAAAAATATATTTACTCTGCTAATAAAACCACTTTCAATGAATGAGCTAATAACTACAAAGCTAATATTCAGATATCGTTCTCTTTCTCCCACAAGGATTCTCTGAATCTAAAGGTAACCTCTCAACTTCCTGCCTATGAGATGTTACCCTCATCAATGTCCAAGTTTGTTTCCCTGTATTGCTAATGAACATTTAGACTATGGGTAATTTATGGGATTCACCTAACCATCCATCTTCTACCCCTGCACTATCCTTGTCACAGTATAAAAGGAATCAATATGAAAACAGATGGCAAGCCACAGTACCACAAAGTCAATCCCACAAATGCAGGAACAATGTTAGAACTACACATAGGTGATACCCAAAATAATGCCTAAATGTTCAGAAGGAACAATGTGTCGTTGACCCTAAAAGTCAGCTGGTCACCATACAAATCAGCTCCAGTACCCACTGCCAACAATATACTTCTGATCAGTCCCACAGTCCTCCTAGCTACCTGCCCTAAGTCACGCTCAGCATGACCTTGAATGCCATAATATATTTTAAAGGTTATTAATCCCCCTCAAGCAAAGGCATTATACACGTAGAAAAGATCATTTAATAATCTTAAAAAAAAGAAGTGAGAAAAGGTTGTAAGGACTGACTTCAATTTACTTTTCAAAAGTATCACCAAGACTTCTCTTACATATTGAGATTATTATTCTTAAAATGACCATTGGAAACAGAGGTAATCAAATAATATTGTACATGTTGTCACAAGAACGACAAACAAACATCATAAAGGTTTGTGGCAACCACTCGTATAATATGCCTTGGCTGCAAAAGGCTGAAAATAATTGAGCTGTTCACAAGACTTCAAAAAGGAGCTGCCAATATGGAGGCAAGATGGAAGCTTTGAAGGCCAGTGCAGGAAATAACATCATCAAAGAGCCAGAACCGGAAGTGCCATCATCGGAGGCACCAGAACCGTATGGTTAGTGCACCTCGCTACCCCCTTGTCTGGCGTGGAATTACTATTACTCAGGCCCTTTAGCTACCTCCTACTTGCACATGTTTGACAATGTCATAAAGGATAATGTATTTATACCTTGGCCATTAAAAAACATAGACAATAGTCAATCTTTCTCTTCTCTGGAGCTGCTTTTTTTAGAAAAAACAGTCAAGGCAAGCCTTTGGCAGGCAGAAAGACTGGGGCATGTGTCAGAACAACATCCACAAACAGAATAATGTGAAACATAATCTTGGGGTGTGGCAACATTTTCAAAAGGTAATCAGGGGTAGTGACAACACCAGGCTGGCACAGGAAAAGGGAGAGTCCCACATGACACTGTCAGAGGAGAAAACCAACCAAATTGGTCTCAGCACAGATCCTGAACATGTTAGCATGTGAACTGAGGAGCTGCTAGAGAGCAGAAGCCCCTGTTTGTGAACTTCATGTCCTTGAAGGGTAATGGGTGCAGGAAGGCTGGCTAGTCAATGGTGGCAAGAAGCAGAAAGACCACCTACATAGCAAAAGGAAACATGTGGCCACTGGGGGAGCTTGTATTTATGCAAGGCAGAATTTAGGCAGCAGTATTTCATTACCCATCCAACCAATAGAGTGCAATACACAGTCACTAATACAGACGAGTGAAACCTTGTAGTTTCCTTTATTAAAAGAGCACCAAAGGAACTGTCATGGTGACCTGAACAATGGAAGGTTTAGAGATGCTGTGATGCCAAGCCCCAACTAGAATGAGCTAGCCAATCAGCCAAAAGTATGATTTGATTCTGGAGGTTGACAGGAAATTGCCTATTTGGAGGTTTAGGTTTAAAAACTCAAGCCAGAACAACAAAATGTTCTAGAGTCGGGAGGT
Source organism: Polypterus senegalus (assembly GCF_016835505.1). Lineage (NCBI taxonomy): Eukaryota > Metazoa > Chordata > Cladistia > Polypteriformes > Polypteridae > Polypterus > Polypterus senegalus. Next base: position 77,151,661 of record NC_053164.1, read on the forward strand.
GAGCTGTGACCAAGACTCAACTGGTGTGAAAATAAGTCCAGGCTTAACAGAGAGATGGATGAGGACAGAGTGACACAAGTTGATAAACGGAATACTTGGAGACACTTTGGAGGTGCATCACCCTTTTATGCACATAATTAGTATGACTCCCCAAAATGACCCAGTCTTTTTAATGTGTTTCCTTATTTTTTCAATATTGCCAGTAGCCATACTCTTTTCAGCTATGAAATGGTGAAGGCTCTTCTGACCTCTTTCATATGACCCATTTTTTGCTATGGGATCCTTGTTTAGGTAGTTATGACCCTGAAGGACAGCTCTATTTACAAGCCAAGAATTTTCATGTCCATGCTAATATGCGTTTAGCATTTTCACCTTTATTTACTGTTGTGATAAAAGCACTATATAGGCGCCCGACCCGGCACAGATTCACACTGAGGCACGTGTAAAATCAAAAGGCTTCTATTTTGCTCTTCAGCCATGGGGCACGTCTTCCCTGTGTCCCACCGGCCCAACACAGTCCCAAAACTACTTGGGCAACTCACAGACACTTTTCTCTTCACCTTGCCACCACCACCACTCCTGCCAGGTAACCTCGTCCTCCTCCTCCCGATTCTGGCTCCTTAGTGGTGGATGCTGGCTCTTTATATAGCCCATCTGGAAGTGCTCAAGGTGTTTGATCACCTGTGGCTAATTGCACTTCCGGGCGGGGCTATGGAGGTGGTCACACAGGCTCCGGGACCCAAGCAGCACCCCCCGGTGGCCACCCCAGATCCCTACAGGGTTGTGGAGAACTCCATCTCCCATGGAGCTCTACAGGAAACTGAGGCATCCACGTCAGTCAGGGAGGCTGCCACCAAGTGTCCTGGGAGAGGTACTGTAGAGCCCATGGCTGCTCTGCCAGAACATATGCAGAGGGGCGTACCGGACAGACATGGGATCCAGTTCCCGGCCACAAACAAATCAATATGAAAACAGATGACAAGCCACAGTACCACAAAGCCAATCCCACAAATGCAGGAACAATGTTAGAACTACACATAGGTGATACCCCAAATAATACCTAAATGTTTAGAAGGAACAATGTGTCGTTGCACTTCCGGGCGGGGCTGTAGAGGTGGTCACACAGGCTCCGGGACCCAAGCAGCACCCCCCGGTGGCCACCCCAGATCCCTACAGGGTTGTGGAGAACTCCATCTCCCATGGAGCCCTGCAGGAAACTGAGGCATCCACGTCAGTCAGGGAGGCTGCCACCAAGTGTTCCGGGAGAGGTACTGTAGAGCCCATGGCTGCTCTGCCAGAACATATGCAGAAGGGGCGTACCGGACAAACATGGGATCCAGTTCCCGGCCACACTGTATATTGCTTTTTTCCAGGCAAACACCAGGAAAAGTGCACCAAAAATGCACCACATGTTATTTAAATCACAAGATTATATATTACAGCAAAGACAAGTGAAATCACTTACTCAGTTGTCACATGATGAACAAGGATCAAAGACTGAGCATGTGACCTTCTGGTTTGAAGTCCAAGTCTCAAGCCACTAAAATATACTGCTTCCCTATCTATCTTGCAGTGTGTAGATAAGTACACACACTCAGATTAACATAACACTGTACAAACTTTACACTGATAACATTCCAGCTCAAATATGAACTTGAGACCAAAGTAATGGAATGAGGAAATGCCAAATGTTGCACTGCCATTTTTCCTATAACCTGTTAATCCTGTTCAAGGTTGTATATAACCAATGCCCTCCCTGACATGACTGGGTACAAAGTGAAAACCAATGTATCACAGGGTACAATAATTAAAATACACACCCACTCACTCATACCAGACAAAAAGTTTTAACAATAAATGCAAACAGTATCAGTTATTTGTTCATTTACTTATTTTTTGAACCCACTCATTTCAACATTGGGATGCAGTAAGCTAGTATCAGTCTTGGCTTGCAAGAGGTACAGCCTTGGACAAGAAAACAGTCGATCACAAGGCACACTCAATATTATTCCAAAACAGGCCAACTGAGATTCACTGACCAATCAAAGCTGGTGTTTTTCACAGGAAATTAAGTTTATGTACCATGTGCAAACTCCACAGAGGTATAACTGAGAGGTAGCACATGTGATAACCTTGATGCCAATGTGTCAAGTCTCTACTATAAAATTAGCAAAATAGTCTAAGTAGGGGGGGTCAAGCAAAGTATGATGCAAAAATAAAATCCCAAAAGAAGGATACCAGGAGCCATTACTACAGTCAAATGTAAAAGCTGAGTTCACATTTAGAGCATATGATGTCAGTGTGACTGACATCGTCCAATGTAGCAAAAAACGTGTAAACAAGGAGTATGAACTCACTAACTAGAAGGCAATGATTGAGGGCAAGAATCCAGTCAGAGAAAAGTGGATCAGACATTGATAATGAAACACGGATCAAGTGTTATGCAATGCTGCTAAGAAGAAGGCACAGCTCATGTTGGTAATTGAAGTCTACTATTTGTTATAGTCTACTTCATCCCTATGCACAGTAGTGGGTCTCAAATCAGACCTAACAATGGAGCATTCTCTCCTCCCCTCCAATGAAGCTGCTCCATGAAAGAGGATAGGCCGGGTGAGTGCTAGAGTACAGATAAGAGCAAGTAAAACTGGACTACTGGGACATTTCATTGCTACTTTAAGTTGACTTTTGTTTGTGTACAGTATATGGAACTAATACTTGTTTATTCAGCCTTTTTAGAAACTGTGGGTTAGAAATTGCACTACTTACACTCATATGGGTAATGACAGAGCTGTTTGGGTGGTTGTGAATGTAGGACATTGTAATATTAATCCTATAATTTACCTGCTATTGGATTTCTATGCTAACAAACATCATGTGTGAATACAAGGTCATTCATAAGTGTAACCAGCACCTGAATACCTTGAGCCAAAGACTGAAGATAATCCCTGGTAATCTGACCTATGGCTTTATATTCCAAATATCTGAATAAAGAGAGGCACTGAGATATACCACTAATTGTTGTTCAGCTTGATCAGATCAATGAGATTTGATTGAATACCCCCAGGATAACCAAGTTGGTAATGAAAGTGTTCTGAGAATGTCTATTAAATGTGTGTATTAATGGTAAACTCAAATTTCACCTTTAAAAGAGATTCCCTTATTTCTAAAATTAGTTATAGAAAAGGACTTGATGTAGACTGTTTTCAAAACATGAGTGTGCATGAAAGGGGGCCGATATCTTATGGAGGAAAGCCTTGAATTCTTCAGTCAAAGCCAAAGTATAACTAAAGGTATTGTATTAAAAATAAAGCTTTTTATGCAGTGTTAGCTGCTATATAGCCAAGTGTGACTAAGAGGAATCAACAGGCCAAGAAGATGGCAGCTGAGACAATGTAGAGGCTCATGTGCTTAAGAAGTTTGATGTTATAAAGCAATCTCAATGAGGTTCTGGCAAACCATTTGACTACACAAGAAGAGTAGGTGAGGCAACAGCAACATTGTTTTCAGCTGGAGATGGGAAATGTTATCTTGACCACATATGCTTTTGGAAGGTGGAAAGAGCACTTTGCGGAACTGCAAAATGTTTTTGATATGACCTCCTTAGAAAAGGCAGTGTAAGAAATATGGTGCATGTTTGTCCATTATCTGTGACTGAGGTTACTATAGTCTTTGAAAGTCTTTGGTAAGACACAGTGATGCTTGAGATAGTATGAAATGATGAAAGTATTGAAGTTTGTAGAACTGTCTGTGCAACACTGCATGGAAGGTGGTAAAGTCCAATTAAATTTCACAAACACTTTAGAATTCTTAACATGAACATGATCATATAATATGATCCAATCCCACACCAACCCATTAACTAGCATACATAAATTTAAATGAGTAGGTATTATTTAATTGTACACTCAATCTCTGTCACTTAAGCATATTAAGAGGCCAAAATAAGATGAAGCTTTTCAGACATGTAATAACGGCAGTATTTTAGTGCTACTAATTATAAAATTGCATCAAATCTAAATTTTACTTCATAAAACTATTGATAATGATCAAAATAACAACATCTACATTTGTCAATATGAGTATAAACAACTTCAAATTAGTTTGTTTTTTTTTACAGTTTGCTAAACATGAAAAAGCTAATAGCTGGACTAAGACACATTAATGTCTCATGCTTACTGACATTTTTCTAATTTCATATGTACATACAGTATTTCTCAAATTCTGAATTTTAGAACAACTGCAGCTTTAAATGTAATGAATAAAAAAGTGGGTGTTCATGGTACAACAAAACACAACTTTAGCAAGCCTACTAACACTCAATTCTAAAATACATACTGCAACTTTGTAGAAAAATATTAAAATGCTCATCTAAGGAGCTTTGTGGTGGTATTTACCATGAAAGGTGCTATATGGAATGTACATTTTTGATCAGTTTCAAAAACTTGATCCATTATATGTTTTACAATAAGAATTCCCGTTCTCAACTGCTTTAAAATGTATCTTAATATTCCTAAAAGAAGCCTCATTAATTCATCTATGGAGACAGATTATTCAGCCATTTGCCCTACATTGCTGAAACTGTGAATGCAAGAAAAAAACTGCTGTTCCTGTCTAAAGCAGCTATCTAATCAGAGCTCTTTCAAGATTCACTTGCCTTTCGAAAAGGCCAAAAGAGGAAGAAGAGTGATTCATGAGGAAAAAAGGCCAAACCACAGAGAGAGACAGAAAGTATTAATCCATCTCATGTGATGATGTTCAAGCAACCCGCACTTAAGCAACAGGCATACACCTCTTCACATTTAGAGGTTTTCTTGCATAATCTGGAATCTTAACTGCTCTGAGTCTGACTGCTCAGCCTTGGCTTATACTGAAGAAAAGGACGACGCTGATAAAAGAGAACAGGTCAGAAGCTCCATCTGTTTCATTTCCACAGCTTTAGCCTGTAAAGAATTTCATTAAACAACTAGGTAGTGCTTATGTTTAAAATATTTGACATTGCAGAGTATCGTAGACCTTTTACCCACAGATATAAATATATGTTTTTGCCAGCTATAATAATGTAGCATTGTGCTGCTGATAGTATCAGATTTGTCCTTCAGCTCTGCACTTTACCTTTTTTTTTAAATATTGTTGATTCAGCTCTCCCGGCACTCAGTGTCATCATATAATAACAAAAAGATTAGCCTCAACATAGAGTTTAGCTGTGAAATCAGTTCTGTGTATGTTTGGCAGCCTGCCTGCCACTGTCTCTCTAATGGTTTACTGTTACCATGTTTGTCTATTAGTCTCTTAATGTGTTACTGATTCTATTCTATATTTGTTTTCAAATTAACTGAATATGCCTGTTATTAACTGTTAAACTGCATGTGTATGTCATTTCTGATAGATAGATAGATAGATAGATAGATAGATAGATAGATAGATAGATAGATAGATAGATAGATAGATAGATAGATAGATAGATAGATAGATAGATAGATAGATAGATCCTTTTTAGCACATGTAAATCAGAAACATGTCTGACTAAACACCACAGGAATTTGTATTGGTAATATGTGGCTTCCAAAGTCCAGATTGTTTCAGTGATATTATATATAAATAAATAAATACATATTTGTAGAACCAGTTCAAGTGTAACATTTACAAATATCCATAAAATAATTCATTTATTGAACAAACATAGTTCCATATTTTATATACAGGTACAAAGAATTACTTTTCTTTTATTGTTCTTTTTCTTGAGTTTAATCAAAAATTAATGTATCCATGATGATACAGACAATTTACCCTTCCCTACAAAATATGGTAACAAATATGTGAGGCCAAGGTGTATGTGCTTCTGTGTGATGTTGGAAGTCAGAGCTGCACACGTAGTAATCAAGATTGCTGGTAATTTAGTCACAGCAGTTAGCTCATGGGAGGAGCAGGGTTGCCCTGGAACCTTAAAGCGACCTTTGGGTATGTTGCAGTGTGCAGCAGCAAATAGGAGTGATAGCATTTCATTTTGAGTACCCGAGTAGGTTTGGCTGACTGCTCAGAGACAAACCCAGTAATCAAGACACTCTTTTTAAAGGTGAGTCTGGCTTTTTATCCCTAAAAGATATCTTTTTTATCTTCCATGAAATAATACTGAAGAACATCTTTCAAAGGTCATTCCACAGTGAGTAGTATTACATTTTGTTGTAGTTTAATTTCAGGAAATTAATAAGAAGTTGCTGCTACCTGAATAAAACTTTTTATTGTAAAACTTCTTTTCTTTAAGCTCCTGTTTTGCTTAAATTTCATAAATAAGTTGAACAGTGAATTTTAAACCTAAAAAAGAAAAATGTACCTGTAGTTCTGTGTGGCCTAGATATGTTCTGCTGCTGTATAACCAAGTTTATTATCAGTAATTGTATGGACAACAAAAATACAAAAATGTAAAGTTTTGAAGATGGTAAATTTATTTACTATTTGATATGTACAATCTATAAAAAGGTAAAATAATATGACTTTATAACAAAATGCTGGATGACAAACTTTGAACATGATCAGAATATAAAGACAAGTTTATTTTAACTTTAGCAGATGTGGTTCCATTGCTAATATTCTGAAAAAGTGCAATTTGTTATAGAAATTATCAATCAGTATTTTCGATAAAATTAATTAATTTTCTCTATACAGTGTACTAAACTTTCAACTTCAGACGCAATCTTCTAACCCATAATCAATATAAATAAAAAGTAAAGAAAAATAAGATCATCATACTCATACTGCTATGCTGACTGGAGAGTTTAGTGCTATTCAGTTTGGTCAGCACTTAGTTTTAAGGTTACTTGAGAATGGTATTGTCAAAGGACTAATACACACTAATATGTTTTGTAATCCAAAATTGTGAATTTGATTTTGATAGTTTTAAGTATTAGATTATACCTTTTTTTCATTGTAAATTCAAAAAAAGTGCTAGGCTTATTCTAATGAATACATTAATAGTGTAAAAAATGTTATCACACTTTGTTCATTGTAAAATGGCATTCCATCTGATATTACACTGAAAAGAACTGTTAGAAGGTAAAAACCTCTGGTAATTCTGGAAGGATTTGATAAATGTAGCCAATGTAGGTGTGCATGGGACTGCATTTCCTACATGTAGGGTCTATTTCAGGGAAGATTTGTGACAGTATAAGTTAAGAAAGATGTGCTCAGTGTACAATTTAAAATGAATTAACCCCTGCTTAGCAAAGACTGAAGAAGACTGTATTGAGCCTAAGCACTAGCTGGACACAAGGCACACTCATACAGGGTCCAAGTTAAGTTGTCAATTAACATTACACATGCACATGTTTGGGATCAGGGAGGAAAACTGGGATACAAGAGTGGAATTCACACAGACACCGGAAGAACACGAAAACTACAACATCATAGTACCCAACTTGAGATTAATGATACTGTGTCTTTTTTGCGCATAAATATTTTTCCAGTTCTTATATCCTCCTTAATTAATTAAAGATGCCTGCTAAAACACAATGCAAACTAGCCCATCTTCATTTTAATTTAAAAAAACTGCTTTTCTTACTGGCAGTTGTTCCATTATCACATATGACCATTCTCACACATGCAAAGCAGGAATTTTAAAGAACTTAAAAATACTTCATTTAGTTTTACTATTATTGAAAAGTTTTGTCTGGCTGTAACTGTGTTTCACACATTACATTTTATCAGTCTTCTAAAACAATCTTCAAAAATATAATGTGCTTTTATGTTTAATTAGTCTTGTTTCCTTATTTAAGTTTCACCTCCTCTTCCTTAAAACAGGATCTTGTTTTCTAGCTTAAATGAATTACATATTTTTGGATTTTACTATAACACTTAAAGCACACATCCATTTCTGCTAAGTGCCTGTAGCCTGTTGATACTTGTCTGCAGTTGGGCAGGGAGACATTACACATCAGGGTGAATGTGATATTGTACAGACTTTACAGATGTTTTGTATTTTTTTTTATTTAGTCATAGTTTCTTTAATGGCTGTCTATTTAATATACCCAATATACATCTTCGTTTTAGTCAGAATGGTACATACATTTCACTTGAATCATGTCTACAATCTGTTTAGTTTTAAATACAGCATGTAATAAATCAGCAGAATTTTTGGACCTCTTTACTAAGTATAGATGAACAGATATTTTGAACTGTGGCACATTAATGACATTTTCAATATAATTCAGGGTCTTATATAAGGACAAGCATGTCTTTAGTGTATTTGGCATTTGACATATGGGGAAAAATTCACAAACTCATGGTTAGAGCATGAAAAAACACAGTGACCAGGCTGGAATTTTAGCCCACTCTCATGGAGCAAGCTCCTGTGCCTCCCCTAAAGAAACTGACCTAATTAAAACTGAACCATTAAATTAATTTTGCTCATTTTGAATACCTTTTCATACAAGTCTTTCAGCGAAGCAGTGGCACAGATACTCCGTTTAATTGTTGGTTGAGGTGTGGAGTTTTTGTGTTCTCTTTTTATACTTCTTCTGTGCAGCATATTGCTTCCATAGGCTCTGGCTCCTTTTGATTCTGTATTGGAATAAGCAAGTTAGAAAACTGAGGAGGTGGATATACTCATAACATTTCAACACAGACATGTTTCATCCTTCAGTGTGCCAAGATTAGCTTCCTAAAATCACTACTGAAGTAAAGACAAAATGAGTTAGATGAACTTGTTTAGAAGGGAGTGCAGTGTTCTGCAGTACAAACTTAAACATATCTCAAGGAGGAATTTTGCAAGCATTATTTATTTATTTACTTATTTATTTGTTTGTTGATCTATCTATTTAATTGTTTATTTCTTTGTTTATTTTTATTTTAACTAATTGGTCATGCATATTAGACATAGACAAAGTCTCTTGTATAAACTGTAAATGTTTGGATGCATTGATTATTTAAAAAAAATGTAGTTCTGCAAACTTAGGTCCCAAAAAGCAGAAAATACAGTATGTATGAAAAAAACCCAATATTCCTTATTTTTAAGGATATTTGGTTTCTAGCATTGATGACTTTCCACTCCAGTATGCCTTTGAATTTCTCCCTAGGAGAGAACAAAGGTTGATAGACATTCACACCTGATTTGTCTGTTTGAATTTTCTTAATTTTATATTTATTATTTTAACATTTCTAACTCCATCCTTAAAACTCCAAACCAGTTAAATGTTTATTTCAAACAAGTCATACTACTAATTTTGCACATGAACAAAAACTCAGTTCAAGTCATCAATAAAAAACTTTTTCCCCCTTTAAATAATTTATACCCTCAAACATATCTCAGATATAATGAAGGAGTGTGGTTTACATGAGCTATATGATTTACATGATTTTCCAGAAATAAGCTTGATATTTTAATTTAGCAAAAGTATAAAATAGTGCTTAGACTCTAAGGTATATGTATGTGATGTGTGGTCCACAGGTGTCCCTTTAGTTAAAAACAAGTTGTCTAAATAAACACCAAGGTCACAGTTCATTGAACTTTGCTTAGTATTAACTCTTAGTTGATGCAAAAATTATACACTATGCATTGTTTTTATCATGCCTTTATCTAGTTTAGGGTCAACCCAACAACACTGGACATAATTTGATAAATCATTCTGGATGTGACACTACTTCATTGTTTGACATGCTTATACATACACTTACACAGGCCCAATTTAGAGTCGTGAATAAGCCCAAGTTACATGTCTTAGGGATGAAGGAAGAAAAAATGGAGTACACAGAGGAGAAACAATACAAAAACAGAAAGAACATGCAAACTCTACAGAGGTAGTAACCAGGTCAGTATTGAGACCATGGAATTTGTGATTCCGTTGTACCAATTACTGGGTGAATGCTGCGCAATATCAATCCATCCATCTGTTTTCTTAACCCCCTTATCCAGGATATCATTGTGGGGAACCAGAAACAATTCATGAACAGAGCAATACTCTAAGGTCAACACATACTCTCAGGCAAATTTAACAACACTAGTTCACCTAATCTGTATGTCTTTGGGAAGAAACTCAAAGGAAACTTCACCAATATGGGGAGAACGTGCAAACTTCAAGCAGGGAACACCTGGGACATGAACTCCAGTCTCCATGTTGAAGGACAGAAGCATTACCACTGTACCACCATGTCACCCATTTTACAGTTATATTATATTATATTATATTATATTATATTATATTATATTATATTATATTATATTATATTATATTATAAAAAAAATCCTGGAAAAGAAAAGCAAGGCGACAAGACGTGATCTTCTCGGAACTTTTCAGAAGACACTTAAAAGACCCGTGAGACGCAAGCAATATCAAATAAGAGCACAGCCAGCAAAACACTCAGTCATGTAAAGGCACATAGCACACACAGATCCTGTGCTCACAGCACATATAAAGCTTATAAGGACAATATGTTCTAGATGAAGCATCAACGACTAAGCAAAGAAGAAAGAGCAGCACGGAGAAAAGAGACCCAAAAGCGTTGGAGAGAAAAAAAGGCAGATAAGAGGTTATGAAAGGAGTGGAATTTGAAAGGTTCAAACAAACTTTGGCGCGATACACATGCAGAGAAAGGTAAAGAATATGATCATTCAATGCATAAAACATAGATTTACACAATAATTGGCCATACGCTATGAGAATCTGTAGTCCCGCAACAGTTAAAGCAATGACAAGTTTAATTTCAAAGAAAACACAATTTGGTCAGGTGTATATTTATGATCACAGAGAAGCGATCACAACGCGAGCAGAAGAGACACGCAGTGGCAAAAAGGACAGCGGCTGTACATGCTTTAAAATGATAGACTGGCAGCGCAACAGTTTGTTCCTTCACAATGCGAGCAGCGTTATATGTCCTGCAAGAAACAGATCTAACCACACCTGGGGCTGGAAATTAAGGACAAGTATTGTTTTTACAACGTCATGCAAGACAAGGCAGTGAGCCATCATTTAAAACAAATCCACGGACATCTAACCTAGCAGTTGTTGGATTGCTTTTGGCAGACGCATTATGTGCTCCCAGCTCTTAAAACAACAACATGCGACAAGCAGAACAGGCAGCTCGCCAGCAGTAGAAAGGCAGCAGATGATCCGACGGTATCTCCTTAGCGTGCATTCAGCCACCCCCCCCTTCACAACACAAGCAGCATTATACGTCCTGCAAGAAGGAGATGTAACCACGCCCGGGGCCGTAAATAAAGGACAAGTATTGTTTTTACAAAAGTTTTAAAGTAAAATTGAAAATAATGCATATATAACAATTCCCATGAAAATAACAATTTCTTTAAATTGTATATCTGGTAAACCAAACAAGGGGGTGGAAGAACAAAGCGAGCAGGGGGCAGAGCCCCCTAGTTTTATATTATATTATATTATATTATATTATATTATATTATATTATATTATATTATATTATATTATTTTTCTATTTTCAGTTTGGGACAATTCCAGAAGACAGATAATCATGACAATTGGTAAAAACTCCAGAAAATATCCCAGATCCCCTAAGTTTGTGGACCAGTCAAATGGACTTTATGGACGGCTTAAGGAAGCAGAAGTTCCAGAAGAAAATTTCCATCAAACAGAAGCTGGGCAGCAGTCCCCAAAGAAAGGCAGCGAGACTGGTGTTTTTGATTTTAATTCTGGAATGGCAGATGCTGATGGAACTAAATCTCTCCTGCAAAGGAAATCTTCTCGGCGCTGCAGTAAAAGAAAGAAGGACAGTGACAAATATTTAAAAGAAAGAGAGAAAAATGTGATCACAACAGAAACATCTGTTGAACCCACAGTTGCCCATCAAGATTTACCAGAGGAGCCAGCCTTTCAATGTGAAATAGTAGAAGATGACAACCTCATTCTTATAGACAAGAGAAAGCACAGAAAAGCTGAAGAAAAAGACACCAGAATGGCTAAAAGAAGCACAATGAAACAATATAGACAGGTAGGACACATGTAAGATTAATAAAATAAGACTATATGCTGAAATCCATTAATATTTAAAAATATTATGGAATATTTAGTGTAGACCTTTATATTGTACCAAAGAGAATTTTCTTGAAAGCAAAATCTAATAATAGATAAAGCAACAATCAGAAAATGCTAAGAGAAGTGCTGCCCAATTACTAGCCTTAAAAAGTTAAAAATGTTATTGTAAACATGATGAGTGATAATGATGTTTTGAGACATGATATTCAATAATTATTCATTCGTCTATGAATCTAACAGTATCAATGTAGCCAATGCTAGATAAGGTGCCAATTCATCACAGGATACTATTTCCTAATACAGTTCTAATTCAGCAAGTATTATTAGTCATATACAAAGTTGACTGAGTGACTGACTCATTCTCACACTCATCAACAAAAACATTATTTCCCATTTAGCAAAAAGCAGAAATTTGGCAAGAAGGTATATCTAGTCCAGTAGGTATCCACTAAGAAAGGATTTTTCAACATATAAATATTTAGAGGCAAAAAAACCCAGCAACAGAAATACTAAATACACCAAAATCTCAAAAATGTTTTGACTGACATTTTGGTATGTTATCGGAAAAATAAAATTATCCGACACGTTTTTTATTTGTCAATAAATTCTTAATTTTTTGATATTTACTAATTTTATGCTAAGTACTTGCTCTTTGCTGCACTGAGAACTGGCTTTATGAAAACAAAGAAGTAACTGACGAGCCATGTGAGCAGCACCACTAGCCAATAGGGTCAATGAATGGCTAAAGAAGTGGTGGTGTCCTAGACAGGAAAAAAGAGACATGATCACATTGTTAAAAGAAAAGAGAAAGTCTAACAAAGTTCAATGGTTAACATACTTTGTATTTTGCATTTCTGTACTGGCACTGTTAAATGTGTACTGGCACTCATCTAGGTTTTCTATTGTATTCCGTAGACCTCCATCCTCTCATTGAGGCACTTAAAACTGACCACCATTAACAACCCCCCACCATTCCAATAAATCACAGTGCTGCAAACTCCAAATGAGAAATGTCAGGTATAAATAGTGGCACTTGAATTTCTATAGGAGAAATGTTCCACACTCCTACCTCATCACGCTAATACATCAGCATAACACATAGGGCTATGACATATGCAAATATTGACATCCAGAAGACTGCACAAAAATGCAAGTATATGTCTCTCTTGCCCTAATCCTCTACCCCTTTTGATCTAGCACTCCCATTTAGCTCCACTGAAGCAATTTATTTATGCTTATGGAATTGGTTCATATGATTCACTGAAAAGAGTCACTCAAATTGAACAAATCGTGCATGAATTGTCCATCACTCAGTGAAACAAAAAATGATGACAACATCACACAGGACATTCATGTATTTTATCATTCCTGAAATACTTCCAATAACCCAATTTGTTCAAGCTAATGAATCAATTCGCATAATTATTGTGCAGCAATATTTTCAAGTGGAACATTCTCCAGGAAGCAGCAGTGCTCAAAGGCTGGAACATCAGAGCAGACCTGAGGGATTAATGTTAGAAGAATGGGGTACAATGACATTCATGGCATGGCCAAGACACTGGAGCATTTTGCAAAGAAGACTATGGCATGCTCCAGGATCAGAATAGCGGCGAAGGGTGCAGAGGTATTTCAGGTGTGGTCCAAGGCAAAACATCTGAGTGGTAATCTTCCTCCTTCTAATGGAAGGTAAAAACTTGACATAAATAGTTCTTAGCCCATTACAATATTTCCAGTGTTTTGATTTATAACATAGAGGCCATTGGCTCGAACCCCAAAAAATATTTACACTGCATTCATTACAATATATACTCAAATTTCACATTATTCTTACTGATAAAATGTTGCATTTCAAAAAAATACACTTTTTCTGTAAAATTGTAATGATCATCAACAAAAGCCAACACACTAGGAAAAGCAGGAATTAATGTAATATGGAAATGTTTTACTCATGGCCAATTGTGTATAGCATATTTAAGAAAAGCAGCTCCAGTGACCTAGTAATATTATTACTTATTATTTGACTGATGCATTTATCCAAGGCAACTTTCAACATCTGGTTACATTTCTTTTGTTTTTCCAATGTGAGCACAGGCAAGTGAACTGACTTGCTCATAGTCACAACATCCTTAGTGTTTGAAGTCCTAGATCCAAAGCCTTAACTACACTGTCTTCCAATATTAGCCTTTGGTAACAGTATTTCTGATACACTTAATTAACATTTGGTACTATAATCGATGCCCATTGTCTTACACAATTTCCTGGGCAAAGCCAGGTAATGCAGCTAGTTATAAATATAGAGGAGACATGGCATCACATAAACTACAGTATAAACAAATGCACAGCACACACTTTGGGAATTCAGAATTGGCAATCATTTGAATTACCTATCTTTCAACCTAAGTAGCAGATTTCCGATGCTTAACACAAAACAAACATGCAAGCTCCATACATAGAACAATTTAGCAATTTTGATACTGGCAACAGCATTATGATAAAATGCTAAATATTATGACAATACAGTAAAATATACCAATATGCCCTTGGGTCTTAAACTTTTTCTAAAAATCCTTCATCCACTCAGGCAACTATCGACCGATCCACCAATTAATTTTTTGGAACCATGAATGTGAGTGTTCATGTGCACTTGACTGGGCCCTAAGATGAACTGGCATCTTGCCTTGCATTTAATGTCATCTGGATAGGTCTCCACCCCCTGTGACCCAAAACTGGATTAAGAAGTGTTCGAGAATATAATGTCAGGTTTTTCAGTTTAAGAAGAACCCATATTTAAAAAGGCAATGCCTACCCTGGCAGAATTAAATGTAATGAACAAATCAGCGGAGCTTGATAATCACTAGGTCAATTTAGAATCCATAAATCACACAACCACAACTTTTGTATGTGAGATATAAACATCAAAATTAAATTAATATGATGCAATCATTTTATTTAAAAGCATGTTTTATATTGTTATTGTACATAAAAACAGCTGACTATGATTTCCTTTCCAGTAAATAGTTCCAGTTCCAGTTCCAGTAAAATAGTTTACATATTAAGTATTTAATTTTAATTAAATAGCTGTTACTGCTTTTATTTTAAGAAATAAAGTTGTAAATAAGATATTGATACATATCTTAATGGGGAAAGCACACATGAATAAAATCTACCAGTTTATCCATCTATCCATCCATCAATTTCTGAATGCTTGGTGCTTGTCATTTACAGGACACACTGAAAAACACATACACACAGTCAGTGAAATCAAATTATCCAACAAACCCCTTTTTGGGAAATGTTGGGAAAATGTCAAAAGTAAAATACATGTATAGTGAACACAGAATGGCTGAGTTAGGATTTCAGACAGCGCTAACCACTGCAAACAACATAGTATTGAAAAAACTGATAATGCAAAGCCATTAGTCTCATTGGTTTCAATAAAGATATTCTAAAATATCAGTCTGCATATATATATTATTCATATAGTGCCAGCTGTACCTACAGTATTGAATATACTTCAGATGAATTGGTAGGACAGAAAAAAATGCAAAATCCATGTGTTTGGTTAGCTACTCCCCAACTTCGTTATTAAATTTGGTGTGAATGTGCAATAGTTTATCTTAATAAATACTTCCAAACTTATCACACATTACCTGCAGTAATTACTCAAACAGTTACTGAGTGCCTCTAGATATTAGTGATGAAAACTGAAACAATATTTCCTTTAAGCAAATGTACATTAGGAAAGAGAAAAAACATTATTAAATAATGTGTTTTATTTCCTGGTTGGAGATAATAGTTTTTATACAATTATTTTATAAAAGACTGTCCAGAAAGTAAATGGAGCTTTTGTATATACATACAGTAAGGTGAACTAGGTCATTTAATCCTTAAAACATGTTCATTAGATTAAACATCAATTGTAATTACTATATAATATTCTATTAATAAACATAATAGTGCTATGTGTTATTTAAATGTCCTTGATCAGGTAATATATTTAAATCTTTAATAAGCAAGGCAATACAGTATGACCTTAGAGTAGATATTTTTCTCCTCCACATGCTACTAAACTGAGCCAAATAAGACAGTACGATCATGAAGCAATCAGACTCAAAATACATAGAAGACATTTCATAGATAACTTGGGAAGACCTAGGAAGTTCTCAGAAATCCCTGAAGACAGAATCTAGGGATAGGTTAGTCTGGTCTGTCCATTTCTATGATCCACTGCCAACTACACTAAGAAAACCTGAACACAGAGTGAGCTGAATAGAAGATACATTTTTCTTTTTTAAAATGTACAAAAGAAATGATCACTATTATGCAGATGTATGTGAATATATACAGTATGTAATTCTAACTTATTTTCTTACATGCTATTGTCTTTCAGGCAATAGACAGAGCCTTCAGGAGAGGCTGGGAGACCTTCATTGCCAATCTTTACAGTGTGACTATCACCCCGATAGTCGTATCACCAACGTCCTCATCATCAAAGCCAAGTTCTGCTATTGTGGATTACCACTAGACGCCATCTGAGAAAGATGCAGCTGGGATCTCTCTGCCATGATTAAAGATAAGATTGACTGTACCTATAAAAATGTAGAATACCCTGTAATCAAAGCCTTAAAAAAATCTGCCAACAAGTTGTTCACCAGATGTGATCATCACTACAGTACGGTTTTATTTGCTATTATTTATGGATGGTGTTCACAAGTCAGAGGGAGATGGAACTGACTCATAATGATAATATTCCCGAAAACTCATGAGCCACCACGAAATACTGTAAATCTACTATTCTTTGAATTTTCATAGACATACTATTTTAACATTCACTATTTAAATATTCATAATTATACATTGTATTCACTTACCTAACACAGTAAGCCTCTCATTGTGTTTGTATTAACTAAGTACAATACTTAAAAAATAGTTTAAATAAAACTGCACAAGTGCAAGATACATGTAATTGGCCCTCAACTATATAAAAAAGGCCTTTTTCCACGGAAGGTATTACTAAGTTGTTTCTAAGTGTACAAAGTGTTCAAGTAGAGAAACAAGAAACAGACATGCTGAGGGAAATTAATATTTCTTTTGATATAAGGTGGTTACCAATTCTATTAAATTAGCTCACAAAATTGAAAATGTTAATATGTCTGTATTGCAGAACATGTCCTCTGACAGCAGAACATTTTACAAAACTACAACCAACTGAAGACCCATTATTTTATACAGCTGAGCTCTAGGTGTGTTTATAAGAGTATACAACAATCCACTATTGTTATCTTATTTAGAAGAGTAGCATGTACTGCGGAAGTCACAACTTTATGATGGAACAGTACAAGTATCTTCAGAGTAGCAAAGGTTACTTTTACAGCTAGGGTTGATGTCCAATTGTAGGGCAATATCATAGAACAGAAATGTTTACCACACTTTGTATAAAAAAAAATGTTTTCTTTCATCCTCTGAAATATTTGCCAACAGGGCACTTAATGATCAAAGTATGTTTGGCACAATGGACATCTATTGGGTAGAACTACAGATATTTGTTTGCACTGATGTTAGTCTTTAGGTTAGTATTAGTGTGCTTCCCTGGCAGACTGGAGAAAGAGAGGTTTAAATTGATTTTATCCACAGAATAGCAGAAAAAGCATGAAAGTAATAACTTAAGCAGCCAGTGTCGTGAGAGGAGCTGTGCTCCTTGTTTGGGCCAGGCATTCTTATGACATTTTATTGCAATCTTAAGACTGCTTTTTGACCAAAAGTGAACAAAAGTTCTAAACCAGAAAATACAGTGTTATTAGGAGTATAAAGGGTTATTTTTGTATATGTGTAAAATAATTTAAATTGTTTTATTATTTAAAACATTGTATAATACATCTAATTTAAATGCACTTACTGTATAAGTGTCCCAAAATTCTTAATGTATACTTTATTCATCAAATTGTGTGCTAATTAGATAAACATGTTCTTTTTTTCAGACTGGAACATTCCTTAACAAATAAATATAGATAGAAAACTGTCGAAGTCTTCCACATTTCATTAATTTCTCCTAGTATTGCCCTGACATCTAATGATTACAGAAAACACTACATTAGTTAGTTTAAAAATGTTTGTTTAGGACTGTAGGAGGAAGGGATCTTAAAATGAGGCAAAAAATAGTGATATATAAGTAATTAAATAAATAAGAAAAAAACATTTGTTTAACACTAAGTGTCTAATTTCTTTTTTCCTAAGAGCCAAGACCTTTGGGGCACCTTTCTTATTAATAAATGTTCATTTTGAACTGATTTTCAGAATGTTGTTTGAGCCATTTTCAGCTCAATGTATTTTTACATAGAGATCTTTACTGAAAGATGGCTCAGAGTGTAAAGCTGACTGTAAAATCCAAAGTAGCACAGAGAGCAACACAGAAAACACAAATTTGTGATAGTATTACTTGTAAAGAATATTAAAAATAAATGCATAAGAGAGTGAAAATGAAAGCAATAAACTATTATTAAAGAAACAAATACAAGAAAAAATCACTTACTGTACATTTTTATGATTATTTACTCATTCTATTTAAAATTTAGTTAATTTAAATGTAAGGTAAATATAGAAATTCTATATTAACTAGTCACGCTATTCAAAATAATTTGATAATTAATCTCAAATCAGTAACCTGCACTTGTTTCCTTATTTTTAAGTAATGCATTTTAATAGCACTTTATTGTAGGTTTATTAAATTACTGTACTGCAGCCAATAGGCCTAATGGTAAAATTTGTAAGAAAAAAAAAAATTAACGTCAGGAAGTTTGGAGTTTGGAATTTAAATGGTTAGGTAAAGTAAATATACAGAGTGAAAAAATGTAATTTGAGTTCTTTACTACTGAAAGTCAGTGAGATGGTAAATTACAAAAAAAATGCCAAAATAATATTAAATAGGTAGAATGAAATATGTTGAAATATGGAAGAAAAATTTTGCCAATAAAAGGTCAATATAACTTATATACCCATATACCCAATCAATGTTTGAATAACTCATTGTATTAAAATATTGTATTCATTGTCAACATTTATAAATGGCACAAATATCCATGATAAGTATTATCATAATTATTGTGAGTTTTGTTAAGTTTGCCAAAATTGCACATTATTATTCAAATAATGATAACTGTTTTGTTCTTCATTTAAAACACAATAAATGCGTATATTTTGCCTTGGATTTTTTTGTCATTTTGAGATTGAAAGGTATCATGTAGTCCTTGTTCATAAATATGTGTATATATTTGCCTGCATATCTGCCTGCCGACCTTCTTCTGACAGTATGAGTTTTTTTTCTTCAGAATTGGATTTTAAAATACTGTTGAATCAGCTCATTCAATGATCACTGTAGCCACCTATATAAGAAAATATTAGGACAAATATATTCTATAGCCATCTGTTCTGTCCATGCATACTAGCCTGTCTATTTGACTGTCTTTTGTAATAATTTTATTGGTTAATCTCTTTATGCTATAATATAATATATAAACTAATTTATTTAATATATTTTAAAAATAATATGTGCCTTGTTTTAGATAGATAGATAGATAGATAGATAGATAGATAGATAGATAGATAGATAGATAGATAGATAGATAGATAGATAGATAGATAGATCGATCCTTTTTAGCACATGTAAATCAGAAACATGTCTGACTAAACAGCACAGGAATTTGTATTGGTGATACGTGGCTTCCAAAGTCCAGATTGTTTCATTGAAATTTCAAAGTCAGCCATTTGTTAAAACAAATTTGTTTACCAGAGATAATCTACCTGATGCATTCCACACTAGGACTTTAATGAACAAGCAATGGGACTTTAGCAACTGACTCATAAAAATACTTTAAAACCTCACTTTGTATACTGTATAGCTGGAGCCTAATCTGTTAGCATGAGAACACCAGTCCACCTCAAGTTATAGTCACACGTGTGCGCGCACACACACACACACACACACACACACACACCAAGCCAAAGACAAAGCCTACTTTCATAGTGAATGAAATTTAAAGTATTAAATCTGTTCATAGATTTAAATACTGTAAAAAGCTTCCAAGCTGTCTAAAAACTGAAAATAAACCCTAAACCTTCAGGTCATATTATGGTGAAAATGTTTATGCACGCTGCACACCGAATCTCCTACAAATTTTACTAAACATAAAAACCCCATAAAAACAGGTAGTGTGTGTTTTCTATTAGTATTAATGGAGTTTCAATATCATACAATATGTAATACCACTGGGGTTTAGTTTTTGAAAGATAAAATACTGTAGTATCATTTTTTTCATTTCTGGTTTTCTTTGGGCAATAATGTGCTAGCTGTTCTGTCGGTCTTAAGGTCAACTTTGCTTGTTTTTGCTGTTGTCTATATTTAATTAAACCTTGTGTATAACAGTAGTTCATTGTTTTCTACAGATATTAATATTCAAGTTAATGGGATGTGAGACAACCAGCCTTTGGAGGTCTTGTGAATACTGCACATATTGTTTGAAATATCCAATTATTAAAATAACTATATTTCTCATTTTAGCGCCCCTCAGTCTGTTACAGTCCTGAGTAGATGTTTAGTTTATCCAGGACTTTTACCTCGTCATATGATTCAGCCCTGGAAATGAAAATCCTCCACAGACGATGCAATACTCTGCTACTAGTTGCAATACCTTCTATTATAACATAACTTTCTTTCAATCAATTAGTCCAATTCAGGTTGAAATGTGTCAGAGCCTATAATAAAAGCATTAGGTACAATGCAGTAAGTAACCAGATCTGGATAAGAGAGAGGTTAGGAGCACACACTGACAAACCAACTCAGGATCCCAGATTAGGACCCGAGTGCAGCCCTGCAACGGGTGATACCTCATCATCACACGAGTTCAGATAAACCAATGTGAGTTTTTTTTATGACGGCTGGAGTGCCAATTCTGCCAACAACTCCCAGGTTTTTCCCTGCAGGTTGGAGGGCCTACATGTAGGTCTGGATGCAGATCAACATCGTACCCATGATGGTGAAATTGCAGGTTAAGTGCCTTGCTCAAGGGCCCAATGAAGTAGAATCACTTTTGGCATTTAATAAAATAATAATTACTCCCTATGATTTACTAATGTATTAAGTGTGAATGATGTAAAGAATAAAAAAACAGGTAAAATACCAGGAATTTCCTAAGCAAGTGTGAATGAAATTTGCTGTTTTAAAAGAATATTAAATATTAAAAGGGGTGGTGTTGCTGCTTCATCGATCTAGCATCCTGATTTTGGATTTCATAACCAGTTGTGTGGAGTTAGTATGTTCCTCCATGTGGGTTTTCCTCTGGGTAGTCCAGTTTTCCTAAAACATTCCCAAAGACATGCAGGTTAAGTCGATTGGTACCAGTTTAAATGTGGATTTGTGCTGTAGGCTTTGGACCCCCAAGATGCTAATTTGGATTAAAAAGGTTTGAAAATGTTTTACCAGGAAAATGATGTTTCTCAGTATATATAAAATTTGTCTTGTCTAGTTCTAAATATATTCACCATAAAACAAAAACATAGGGTAAAAATTCCTTTTCTGTACTACTTCTGTTGTGACACTGAAATATATATTATAATATAACATTCTTAAACAAATTGAATCCAACTTATGATCAGAGTTGCAGGACCATATGTTGCTAACAAGGCATTAACCTATCCTGTACAGGGCTTTAGTCCATCAAGAAACTTACTCATGCACTCCTCCACACCCGCACATAGACAGGACATACAATACATAGAATCTTTAGTTAACCTAAAATGACATGTTGCTGTATTACAGGAGGAAAACTAGCAAAGATGGCAAAAAATCCACACAGACAAGTAAAACACATCCAAAACAATGGCTGCTAATCAAAGTTAGAATGCTGGATCTGTGAGGCAACATAACTCATATCTCACAAGGCCACCTAGACTCCATATAATATATCCATCCATCCATTTTCCAACCCGCTGAATCCAAACACTGGGTCACGGGGGTCTGCTGGAGCCAATCCCAGCTAACACAGGGCACAAGGCAGGAACCAATCCTGGGCAGGGTGCCAACCCACCGCAGGACACACACAAACACACCCACACACCAAGCACACACTAGGGCCAATTTAGAGTCGCCAATCCACCTAACCGGCATGTCTTTGGACTGTGGGAGGAAACCGGAGCGCCTGGAGGAAACCCACTCAGACACCATATAATATAGTTTAAAATCATTATCAATATGTGATTTTTGTCCCATTTTCAACTGAAATTCAGATACTTTCTAAATATCTAATATTCAGATGTTTATCCTGTTTGTTGTCACTTGTTTCAAATACTGTAGGAGGATGGGTTAATAAAAACAATTTATTTGAGTTTTAGCAGCCAAATATAAGTTACAAAGCTGCTTTGCTTTGTAATTTACCATAATAATGGTATTACAAAGCTAGTATTACACTTTACTCTAAGTGCAAAAGTATGTCTCTTATAATTTAATACCCGATTAACAGCTTTAATTTCAGGGCTTTTTTAGGAAACAGCTTAAACCATCATGATCAAGTTATGTTCTAAGATGAGAGAAGCTTTTAAGAAAAAATTACAATAGGAAACACAGTTCCTTGATATAATCACAAGCGTTTGATATTTTAAATAAAGCAACTACTACAATTAGATCAGATTAATTGTTTAAGAGAACAACTGGACTGGTTTTTCTACTCAAATTCTTTTGGGACCCAAATTGTATAGCAAGGTGTTAAATGGTTGAATGAATGATAACTGATTCAGAGTCTATTATCAACAGCCATAACTTTACTATAAAGAGGAAAAATTAAATCTGAAACTATACAAAATGATAATGCATTTTATCATATTGCTCTCTGTTTGTTTTAAATATGACATTTTATGACATAAAATCAGTTAACCAGCTCTGGACCATCAGCCCATATGATTACATTTGATTGTTTCCCACAAATGAAGGGAAAGATGTCTAAGTTAATATTTTTGCTTTCCACTTCAGATAAGAAGTCATACTTTTCTTTCTTTCACAAAGCATTTCCCTAGTTTATCAATAACAAAAAATAAAGATTAAAAAAATATGATTTACAATTGCAGCAAAAAATGTGAAACTGACTTTTGTTTAAATCTGAAATTCTAAATGACGCTATTGCTTCAGTGAATAATATTTATTTGCAGTAAGAGATTCTGCTTTTGTAGCCAAAACTGATAGGGTAATAGTAATAAATATTTGAATTACAAGCTCAGGAATAAAGTTCACAACAAATCAATTCACTTTTATAATCAAAAGGATTACTCATACTTTGGGTATTTTATTGCATGACTGGCTGATATAAAAAGTTGATTTATCATTGGGACAGTTCTGATAACATTCTAGTCTGACAATATTCCACAGATGTAATAAACCTTTCACATTGTGAAAGTACAAATTATTTTTAACATAACTAGCTTAATGTTAGGGTGGCATGCAGATGCAAGAGTAAACAATAATGTGTTTGATTTCTTCACCTGTTCATTCTCTGTAAGAAGTTTCCAATGTTCTCTCCATGTTCATGTGGGTTTTCACTAGGTACTTTAGTTTCTTCCCATCTCCTGTTAAGTTGTTATGTTAAGTTTTGCTGGCCAAGCACAAATGATGTTCGTCAGTGTGTGTACATGCAGAGAGCAAGTGCATCCCTTTCAGAGCTGGTTTCTGGGATTGGCTGTACCTTACAATGACATTTTAATAAAAAGTTAACAATGGATGCAGACATGTTTTAAAGTTTTAAAGTTATAAAAATAGTTTTGACTGGTAGACAATAATGTTAAAGGGAAATGAAAATACAAGAAACACAATATTCTTTATCCAACTATCATTTGTTTTGGTGAAGCTCATATAAACAAAAATCTACACAAATTGGTTTTTAAAAATGAACTTACTTCCATTAATTTTGTATATTTAAGGAGGTGTTCCTGTGTTCCTAAGGATATCTCCATGGTTTTTGGAAAGTAAAGTTTACACTGCATAATAAAACTGTTTTGTTTTATGTTTTTGAGAAATAACAGCTCTATTAAGTTTGGCCAGGGATATATATCTCTACTATACAAACTGTGCTGCCACTAACTCATCTATACAAAGGTTTTCCACCGAGTCCTCCATTATTCAGATATCTCACAAAATTAAATCACTACATTTGACCTTGTTGTACATGACTCCAAATTGTTTCAGAACATGCTGAAGATCATAAACAAATGAGGCTGAAAGGACATCATATGTAAACAGCAGAGGTGCACACATCAGGTTTCCACATGTAATGCTGTAAAAGCATAGGCTGTGCACAACACATTCTTGGTAAACTCCTAAACCAACTTTTTTACTAATTCATTTCCATTCATACTAAATCTGTAAGGTGAATTTCATAATATCTCTGGGTTCTAAATAAATTTAAGCAAAAACTTGATGAGTTTTCATTGTGTCAGAGCATTTTAAATACTTAGAAATACATGTTACAAAGAAAAAAAGATAATTTAAAACTTATTTTTTCAATATAAAGGACAATATTAACATGTTAATAGACAGTCATTCCTCCATCTCACTTTAGCTAATGTAAGTTGTGGCAGGCAGGCATCCCTGCTGGATTGGACTCCCTTCCTGTGCTTGTCTAGGAGGCAATGGAAGAAAACGGACCTGAAAAGAGGCTGGGTGTCTTCTGTCTACACAGAGCTTGGCGCATATGATGCCATATAAGGAATGGGTATGGTGCATCCCAGCAGAATCAACGGAGGAACATTACCAGTTCGGGAGGCCAGCTTAAAGGAAGGACAGGGGAAGCAGAATTATTTCATACTACCCCCAAACTGGTAGATAGCAGCATCCCTGGGGACAGGTACACCCATGGACAACAGCAGGGTATGTTGGGGGTTGCACTGCTATACTGCAGGCCTGTGGTGGGTCCCTGGGTGCCACCAGGAGGTGCTATCTCGGGCTATGCTCCATGGTCTTCGGGACGTCAACCAACCCAGAAGTGCTTCCATCGGGCTATGCCCTGGCACTGGAAGTACTCCTGGGTCCAAGATAAAAGAAACTACCCTGCCACTTTTAGGAGGACAACACTCACCTGGAGGCGTGGAATAGAGGAAAAGATGAAGAGAAGTATTGTATGTGCATTTAAAGACCACTGTGAGGAATTTGTGTACATAAATCACTTATTTTGATCCTAGGGCTTGTGCTTGTGTGGTGGTGTCTGAGGTTTGGGGTGCAGCAGCGCTCTCTACTGTCCACACTAGGGAAATTAATACTATAAAAATTTATATTCTTCTAAAGTTTCTATACCCTTTCAGAGCCTCAGTTTTTTAAGTTAGACTTAATTGTTAATTTGTTTACTTGAGATTTGAAAAACCATCTCCAGAAAAACCTAAAGAAGAGGGTTACATGACGCTTACATTTATTTTCTGTTACTAGGCTTAAAATAGGCTTCAAATATACAGTATGTACATTAACACTTTATACAGTATGTATATTAAGACTTCAGAAACAAACAGAAGTCAGTGAAACCACATCTGTATTGTTAGCACTAAAAATGAAATTTTTTTCCATGTCCTCACTGTATGTTTTGGCCTGTGCTAAAGTCGATACTAATTACCATCAATTTACAAGCAAAGCAACCCAGTGATCCGCACAGCATACCAGACCTACCCACACAGACATAAGGCTGCAATTGCTAACTTGAAGAGGGTGAATACTTATGTGATCAATTTGTTTGTGTTTACTTTACAGAGATCTGCTTTCACTTTGATATTAAAGACCATTTTTCTTGTAATCACTGTCAAAATTAAATCCACTGCTATTCAATGTTGTGAAATAAAAAAGTGAAAACTTCCAAGGAGTAAATATTTTTATAGGCACTGTACCACAAGATATGCCCAAAGTGCCTAAGGCCCAACAAAGAAGAAATACTGAACCCATTATTCCTAAGAAAGCTTAATATTCTGAACAGCCCCTCAGTGCACAGGCACAAACAATAGTTAAAAATTTTCCATTTGTTAACTAAAGTCAGAATGAGGTGACACTCTATTCTACTGCTACAAATTCCAACTGCATGTTATATATTTACAAATTTTGAGTAACTCAATAATCTTCCAGACCTTTTCATGAATATGGGAGATAGAGATGCCTCCCCAAATAAGAAGCTGGGTTCTATTCCAGTGCCAATCCTAGAGCTGATGCTAGTCTGTGCTTTTCAAACTATCACACAAGCTTCACCTTATTTTCTATTGTTCATCAACAAAGTTGTCCATTTAAAATTTTTAAGTACAATGGCAATTAAAGCAACAATTCATCTAACTACTTTTGTAACTTTTGAACCTAGTAATTCTAATACAAGATCTTAGGGTAACAGAGCTTGGTAGCATTGTGCACAGACAAGAAATCAATCATTGGTGGCAGCAGCCCATCTAAGAGTACATTCATTCACATCTCACTCCCAGTGTGCTTACATGTGTTTTAATAACCCAGTTATTTATTCACAGATACCTTTTTTCTAAAATGACTTATTCTGTTTAGAGGAACCTGGTAATTGGTCTCTGAGAAACCTGTTTAGCACCCATACATTTCACCAGTCATTTGGCCATGTAAACCCTGAACCAGGTTACAAATAAGGATTTTGCGGTCTATGCATGTCCACTGCACTCATTTTGCTAGTGATTGGCATTTTAATTCAATGTATTGCTTCATTTCTTTCAAAACACCCATTTAAGTGAATCAATTCTTTTGATTCATTTGATTCATTTAGAGTCTAGTGCATATAGGATGTCCAGAGATGGGTCCTCTCTGATCACATCACAAATATA
This sequence comes from Polypterus senegalus, assembly GCF_016835505.1. Lineage (NCBI taxonomy): Eukaryota > Metazoa > Chordata > Cladistia > Polypteriformes > Polypteridae > Polypterus > Polypterus senegalus. The sequence goes on from NC_053164.1 coordinate 77,178,498, forward strand.
TAATTTAATAATTTGTACATTATTTGTATATATATTAATATGTATGCATGCAAATATATAATTAATATTATTGTTTTTAATTCATACAGTATTTAATTAATTATCTATACTGTAAATGTATAATTAATTTTACAAATACTGTATTATTAATTACATGTAAACTAGGGAGCTCTGCCCCCTGCTCACTTTGCTTGCCCACCCCATGGTTTGGCTAACTGGATATACAATTTTAAGAGATTGTTATTTTCATGGAATTTGTTGCATATGCATTATTTTCACTTTTACTTTAAAACTTTAGTTCAAACAATATTTGGAATTAACTTTTCTTCAAGATCGCATTGAATTTTGATTCTGTGTTTGGACCTACATCGTGACAACGCAACGTATAAATGCCCATGAGTGAATGTCGTTTCTTTCTCTCTTATAAATAAACTGACTTTTTTGAATGTTTGTCAATGCTCTTTCTTCTTCACTTAGTTGTTGATGTGTCATCTAGAATGTATAAAATTATTGTCTTTATAAAATTTATAAGAGCTGAGAGTGCAGTTTGTATGTCTGCCAAAAGCATTCACACAACTAAGAGCTGAGAGCACAGGAACTGTGTCTGACAAAAGGATTCACACAAGTGAGGTTAGGCTTCATGCTTGTTTTTGGATTTATGGCAGATCATGAAGATGTTTAATTCATTTTTGAGCAGTTTAATGACGTCCAAGCATTTTGCCAAAGGAGAACTCTAGAATTGTATTTGTGCATGTAAATGAAGGTTTTCAAGAAATCAGGTTTCTTCCTTAACCAGGTTACTCACCTTATCCTGGTTTTGTGTGTGCATGTGGGCTAGTAACCATTGTGCTTGGAAAGTGGCCTATGTGAAAAATGTGAAAACCTGCAAACTCTGTTTTGATCTCACCTCAACTGGAATTTGACCCAAAGCTTCACAAGCTTCATAGCAACAACATTAATCATAGCATCACAAAGCCACCCCACAAAAATCTGTCACACTTAATTTTAAATATCTCCTTCACAGAGCACACTTTCATAAACTAAGTGCCTTACAAAGTATAGCAGAATATTTTCCATATTAACAATTGCCTGTGGTTCAGAAAATCAATGCCTTTATGTATTTAATCAATAAATGCTCATAAACTAAAAAAATGAACTATAAAATACAACCATGAGTCAGAATAAATGAATAATAAAAACATGAAACTATACATGGGAGAGTGCCTAAATGCCACTAGTTATCTTAACATTTTATAAAACTCAATCTAACCAAACCTACAGCTTTCTCTTTTAACATAACCACCCAGCTACAATATCTATTAAGCTATCCATCTCTCCATCCATCCATCCATTCTAGTATTTTTTTTCCTATGAGAGTTACAGGGGACCAGAGTCAATACTATAAATAATGTGGCGTGGACCACTAAGGCTGCAACATTCACATTTTAATAAATAATAAGCTGTGCAGCTGGCACAATTATAAAGCAATCAGTTGTCACAAAGTTGAAATGTGGCGGTGACAACAGGTGCAGTGGAGAGGCAAAAGCAAGACTCCCACCAAAAAAGGAATGGTTTTGCAGGTGGTTGCCACAGGAAATTGTTCTCTTCCTGTTCTCTTCTGTTCTCTTCTCATCCTTCCTGACTGATTCTTCTCCAGTTTTACATTTTGTTAGTGCCTTTGTCACTATTGGTAGCACGAGGAGGAACCTGCAGCCGATTCAGGTTGCACAGGTAGTCCTGCTCCTCCAGGATGGCACATCCGTAAGTGCTGTCACAAGAATGTTTGCTGTGTCTCCCAGCATAGTCTCAAGAGCATGGAGGAGATACCAGGAGACAGACCATTACACAAGGAGACCTGGACAGGGCCATAGAAAGGTATCAACCCAGGTAAAGGACCAGTATCTTCTCCTTTGCCCGAGGAGGGGAAATAGGAGAAGAACTGCCAGAGCCCTACAAAATGACCTCCTGCTGGTTACTGGTGTGCATGTTCCTCACCAAACTGTTAGAAATATACTCCATGAGGGGGGCATGAGGGCTCAATATCTTCTAGTGGGACCTGTGCTCACAGCCCATCACCAAGCATTTCAATTGTCATTGGCCAGAGAATACACAATTGGTATCTCCACCACTGGTGCCCTGTTCTCTTCACAGATGACAGCAAGTTCACAATGACCGAATGTAACTGACGTTAAAGTTAGGAGATGCTGTGGTAAACATTATACAACCTGTAACATCATCCAGCATGACTGGTTTGGTGGTGGGTCATTAATGGTTTGGGGAGACATACCTTGGAGGATCACACAGACCTCCACATGCTAGGCTACAGTACCCTAACATCTGTTAGGTACTGGGTTGAAATTCTCATCGGAACTGTCAGACCCTACGCTGGTGCAGTAGGACCTGAGTTCCTCCTGGTGCAAGACAATGCCAGGCCTCAAGTGGCCAGAATCTGTAGGCAGTTTCTGGATGACAAAGGCATTGATGTCATTGACTGACCCAAACATTCCCTAGACCTGAATCCAACTGAGAACCTCTGGGACATTATGTATCAGTGTATTCAACATCACCAAATAGCACCACAGGCTGTCCAGAAGTTCACTAATGCCCAGATTTAGGTCTGGGAAGAGACCCTCAGGACACCATCTGTCATCTCATCGGGAGCATGCCCAGATGTTGTTGGGAGTGCATACAGGCACATGGGGGCTTATATATACTACTGCACCATCATTATGAGTTTTCGTGATGAAATTCATACAAGTTGGATGAGTCTGTGATTTCAATTTTTGACTGTGGTTTTCATTGTGAGGTTAAATCCAGCACCCAATGGGTTGTTGATTTTGGTTTCCATTGACCATTGTTACATTATTTTGTTCGCAGCAAATTACACAGTATTATTCAGTAAAGATTTTTCACTTGAATAGTTTGCTCATCGCGATGCAATGTGTGAGTTAACTGTTCCCTCAATTTCTTCGAGAAGTGTATTTAAGTCAGATTTCATGCAGCAATAATATTTCATTTTGACAGTTACTGTTCAAAATATTTGACAAAATTATATGACATAACACTTAATGTTACCACACTATGAGAAATTTCAGTGCAAAACCCCTAATAATATGCTGTGTCACTCTCTACATGGCACTTAAATTGGTGTGTTTTTTTCACACCTCCCAAAGATTGGTGTGTTAGTGTAGATGGCTTCTCTAATTTAGCTTCGTATGAGGAACTGAGGGCATATGTGCTTCTCTTTTGCAGATAACTGGGCTGGATCCCGCTTACACCTTTTGTTGGTAATGAAAGTTTGGATTCTACACAACCCTGCAGATTTAGTAAACAAATGGATGGATGCAGGATGGACATAAATCAGTAACAGAAACAAAATAGTCTTCATTCTCACAGTTTTACAAAGCAACTTACAATTAAGCTATTTTCAAAGCGGGCCCAATGCCATTTAACCCATTACAGTGTCCTTCAAACACTGCAGTGAATCTCATTCATTTGATAGGGGAATGTGCCAAATTTACCAGTCCATTTGATACAGTTACCTGCATTGGGCTGGGCACAGTTCCAATGTAACTTAACAAAGGGATCTGTCTTTTCTCTAAACTGTGAAAAAAGGGGGTGGACCGATGCCATTTAACCCTTGAAAGTGCCCTTCACACAGAACAGTATATCCCATTCATTAGATGTGGGAGTGTGCCAACGTTCCAGCCCATTTGATCCATTTACTGACATTGGGCAGGACAAAATGTAACTACATTTTAACAAAGGAGTCTGTCTTTCCTTGAAACTGTAAATATTAAGGTGACCCAATTGCATTTAACCCTTTACAGTGTTCTTTAAACATCACAGTAAATTCATAGGATATAGGAGTATGCCAGCATTGCTAGTCCATTTGACCCAGTTAGCTGCATTAGGCCAGGCAAAACCCAGCTGCAAGTATTAACATTTCGGTGGCCCAGCGCTATTTAATACCGTATAGTACCCCTTAAACATCACAGTCCCATTCATTAGACAATGAAGTTTGACAGCTTTGCCAGACTAGTTGAGCCATGGAAACGTGCTGTAATTATCAAAGTGATCTATCTTGCTGTTAACGATAAAAAATTAACTTGTTGGCACAAATCTGTGAATAAGTATCTGGCTTGAAGCAAGTAAGTAGCTGGGAATATGGAGCCGACCGAAAAAGGAGCAGCGAATAAGTAGCTAACTTCAACCCAGTCTAGGGTTGCCAGATTAGAAAATTAGAAATACGGGACACTCTTAAAATCTCTCACTATATTACTATATATACAAATTTATGCCCCCTACTCACCTAGACCAATATATTATATTAAAGTGGAGACAAAGGTTAAAAACATAAAGCAAGGATTTTAATGAGTTATGAGGAAAACAAAAGTAAAATCATTTGAAAATTATTTAATACAAACTAAAAAAAAACTTTGCAAAAGTGAAATAATTTGAAAATATTTATTTAATACAGACAACAGAGAAATATTATTATTATTTAATACAGGCAGTTAGAAAAAAGTGGACCGTGAAAAGTAGTAACACACACTTTGTTGACACTGTATGTTGCAATGCTGATACAGAACTGCACAGCTGCGCAGCTGGAGAGCAAAACGTCAGGCAACCCTAACCTAGTCTATATACAACATCCACATATTTTCAACTGTGGCAAAACAATGCACTTAGGGCAATGACCGCCTACCCTCCTCAACCCCCATGCTGTTATACATAACGGTTTACTATTGAAAGAACAATTAGGAGGCTGACCAGAAAATTCAGCTACCATCAGTCCGTTACACAACGCGAATACTCCAGCAAAACGACAACTTTGTCTGCAAGTGGCCAGTTGTCAGGTGACAGTACGAAGAATGCCCGCGAGGGTTGCGCAGAGGATTTTGGGATGCTGTTTTGACAGGAGGCTTCAGTGAGCAAGCAGGCGAAAACATTTGAGGAATAAAAGCAGCGAAGCAATGGCCGTGAGTCAAGTATCGCAGAAATGGAGAAATCCCAATAACAAACTGCACCTTCTGTTCCTTTTCTCACTGCTGCTAGGGGCGTTAGGATCGGTGAATGAAACAGGGAATGCGCTGTTGGTACCAGAGCCGAGTTCGGACCCAGGCGTGATGTCAGCGGCACGTTTCGTGGAGAAACGCTACAACATGCGTTCCAATGGCTTATATGTGAGGCGAATCAGCAGGATCGTGTCCGCAACCAAGCAGGTACTTTGCAATGGGCCCAACAGTGATCAGGTCTGGATATGTATCATACTGGGGCACGTACAGTACAGTTTTCCGTTTTTCGGAACTACGTAAACATAATACGGACTGATACTCTTACACGTTAAGTGGTCTTTCAAACAGTAGCCTATCATTTAGATCGTATTGCCTTTGGAGCTGATTTATTGATGCGTCTCTTGAAAATATCGACGCATCTTGCAAAACAGTTAGTAAAAGCTAATATTTTTGGGCCACTGATTTTGTTTTATTGCATTTCCAGTTCGGTGTATCCAGCTAATTAAAGACACACTACTTAGTAGTGAATGTTACAAATTACACAGAACTGGTTTCATACTTACTGTTTTTTTCAATGAGACACATCTGGTGTTACTTTTTAAACGGGTCACTGGATCACCCGTCATGCGGGCACAACATTCGAACTGGCGACTGTCAATTAACGTCATGTAGATGTGTGCTTATAGACTGGCGTCCCGTCTACGGTTGGTCTATGCTGTGCTGTTAGATTAGCTCAATCGGTTCACATCACTCAACGACCCATCATTAGTTTAGACTGATTAACAAATTAATGAATATGTTATTAGTAATATAATAGGTAGCAGGGATAAAATAATTAGCTGAAAGTTCAGTATCTTTTAATCTTGACATTATTTAGGGCACATGGGTAAATAGAAATTGACAAGTTTGGCATAGGGCTCCTTCTTATCAATGCTTTTCCAAATAAAAGTGCTTTAGAATAAGATAGTTGATGATTTTTAGCAGTATATATTAAAATGTATTAGTGAACATTTACTAACAGTTAATCATTCAGTAATAAATGTTTTATGTGTAGCAAGTGATTCTAGATTGGCCAAAAGAAAGTGTATTCTGTAAAAGAGAAAGCCAATTTAGAAAGTGGATGGATGAAAATTGATTACATTTTTAAAGAAAGTCGGTTCAGCAGCAACGTGTTGTTATTCGTTGTATATATCAGCAAAGCTCAAGGTATTAGTGAGTATTTCGTCTAGTTCAGGCATTTAAGACACATTGGACTAGGCCATATGTGCCAGATGGTTTCAGGAATAATCTTCACTAAAGTCTTACAGAATGACCTAGAGGAAGATATTAATAGGTACCTTTATTCAACAGGTAAAGTATTGCTTAAAGTTTTTCATATTTCAAACAGTCATTGTTTATTTTAATTTCACTCGTTGTCATACAGGTGGTAAAAGACAGTGGGTCCCAAGTGAGCAGCTGAACAAATTGAATAAACACTTTGTATTCTCTTGTTTCAAAGAGGTTGATCCTTTAAGGTGAAGTAGAATATTACACCATTTTCTTTAGCTAATAGTACACTGGTGACTTTAAATTGCCTATAGTTTGTTTTAAAACCTTTACGAAGCAATTTACATGTGCTCTGTTATACTTATATGGCCTTTCTCCAAGAGCCAAGGTCTTCTCCCACAGTCAGAAAAGATGTTGCGGCCATGAGTTTCTAAACTAAGGTTGTGTGACTATGCCAGTGTTTAGGTTTTCGGCCCTGGTTATTTCCTTCTTAATGCCCATAACTGTCAAGATAGATTTCATCACCCCCAAACTCTGAAATGAAAGAAGTAGGTTTAAATATTAATGTGTAGGCTTATGCTCCATTTGCAGAATGTCTTATTGTAAATACTGGCATTTGTTGGTGAATCTGTCCTTAGGCTTTTTGCACATGTAAATGCAGTCATGCTAAGACTATTAAGTTCAAATGTAAGCTTGTAGTCAATTTCAATCATTTCACAATAATGCAGGCAAACAGGAATGTTAGGTGCAGGTTGTCTTCTTGTAGTTGTTGTGCTGCTTGTACATGAAATAAAGGTGTACTAATCACAGAATCAGAACATCTGTTGAGTCCAATTAAAGACAACTTTGAAGACTTTTCTGTTGTATCATCATGTTGTATATTGCCATGCTTGTTCTGATTGTTCTAGAGTTCTAGTGCTAGTCCTAAAGGGGATGCAGTATTGCAAAGATAGATAGATAGATAGATAGATAGATAGATAGATAGATAGATAGATAGATAGATAGATAGATAGATAGATAGATAGATAGATAGATAGATAGATAGATAGATAGATAGATAGATAGATAGATAGATAGATAGATAGATAGATAGATAGATAGATACTTTATTAATCCCAAGGGGAAATTCACAGTATGTAAGACATTGGAGTGTAAGAATATATTTGTAGAAATGAGTGTTCAGTCTAGGCTGGATTCAGAGTAATTAGGCTTCCAAACCAGCATATTATTATTTTATGCTTTACATCCATTCATCCATTGACCATACTATTTTATGAACTTGCTTATCTAGTGCAGTGTTACAGGGAGTGGTTCCTTTTATGGCAGTTATGAACATATGGCAAAAGTTGAAGTTGAATGAGACACTAATCTGTTTTTGGACATACAGAACAGCACACCCTCACTTGCACACATCAGGTCTATTTGGATTCATCAAACAAACGACCAGGACATTTCCATACGTTTGGTTGAAAAGAGTACAATTTATTATTATTAGCATTTTTATTTTTGTCAGATTTTACTTCATTTTCTGTCTTTAATTCAAGATGACATGTATGATGTAAATCCTTAAAAAACCTAATCTGCACATATTTTACCAGTTTACAACATTTTATGCTGCAGAATTAGTTAACAGATAAGTAATTTTTGATATACTGTGCCTTCCCAGAGTATTGCCACATTTAAATAATAATGTCATTTTTTTGTGGATACACAATCAGCCATTTGGATTTGAGGTGAACAGATGGGTTACAGAAAAAAAAAACACAAAATATCAACATTTGAATTTCATTGTCTTTAATTTTCCTCACACTCAGTTTCAGGTGAGTGTAACTGTTGGAGACACTGATTTTAATCTGTTTATTATTATTCAATGATTTATATCCTGACATGGTGGTTCTCAACCTGTGGGGTGCGCCCCCCTAAAGTAACAAAAAAGGGGGCACAAAGATGTAAAAAAAAAGAAAAGAATTGAAAATATGAAAAATACATCTATTGAAACCAAAACAAATTAACTTAAACTACATTCTTATACTAGAAAAATAAATATAGAGTTAGATAAATGTCGATAAAAGTTAAGTAGGTATAATAAAACATGTAGCGGTGTATCGGCAGCAAAAAATATAGGAATAAATTTTATTAGGGTCTCAAAAAAATGTTAGGGGGGCGCGATTAAAACTGTTATGAAAAGTTAGGTCGCAAATACTTAAAGGTTGAGAAAGGCATAACATAAAACAGATTACCGTTTGGACATTTTCTGAACTATATTGTGTTTGGAAGAAACTATGTATTTGAAATTAGGTACAGACTAATGTATTGGTCTGTTTGAAAGAGTTTAGATTCAGTTAAAGTGTATATAGTGTATGTAAATATATTCATATACACTGACTGGACACTTTATTAGGTACACCTGTTCAACTGCTTGTTAACAAAAATATGGAATCAGCTAATCACATGGCATCAACTCAATGCTTTTAGGCATGTAGACATTGTCAAGACGAGCTGCTGAAGTTCAAACTGAGCATCAGAATGGGCAAGAAAGGTGATTTAAGTTACTTTGAACGTGGCATGGTCATTTGTGCCATATGGACTGGTCTGAGTATTTCAGAAACTGCTGATCTACTGGGATTCTCACGCACAACCATCTCTAGAGTTTACAGAGGATGGTTTGAAAAAGGGAAAATGTCCAGTAAGCATAGAAAGGCAACAGTAACTCAAATAATCACTCGTTACAACTGAGGTATACAAAAGAGTATCTCTGAACACATAACATGTCAAACTTTGAAGCAGATATAATACAGCAGCAGGAGACCACACCAGGTGCCACGCATGTCAGCTAAGAACAAGCAACTCAGGCTATAGTTCACATGAGCTCACCAAAACTGGACATTAGAATATTGACAAAACGTTGCCTGGTGTGAGTCGTCTCAATTTATTCTGTGACATTCGGATGGTAGGGTCAGAATTTGGCGTCAACAGCATGAAAGCATGAATCTATTCTGTCTCGTATCAATGGTTCAGGCTGGTGGTTGAAGTGTAGTTGTGTGGGGGATATTTTCTTGGCACACTTTGTTCCCTTAAGTACCAGTTGAGCATTCTTTAAATGCCACAGCCTACGTAAGTATTGTTGTTGACCATGTCTATCCATTTATGACAGTAGTGTACATATCTTCTAACGGCTACTTCCAACAGGATAACACACCATGTCAGAAAGTTCAAATCATCTCAAACTGGTTTCTTGAACATGACAATAAATTCACTATTCTCAAGTGGCCTTCACAGTCATGGGAATCTAGCCAGTAGAACACCTTTGCGATGTGATGGAACGGGAGATTTACACCATGGATGTGCAGCTGACAAATCCGCAGCAACTGCATGATGCTATCATGTCAATATGGACCAAAATCCCTGAGAAATGTTTCCAGCACTTTGTTAAATCTATGCCACAAAGAATTACAGCATTCTGAAGGCAAAAGGGAATCCATCCCCTACCTGCAACGTGTACCTAATAAAGTGGCCAGTGAGTGTATAACGTGGTTAAAAAAATGTGTCAAAAGAGCACAATGATGATCACAAAAACTTTATGTACACAGAAATTGAAACCTCACTTTGTAAGTATGAAACCTTTTCCTTTATAAAATTGGCTCTTCTTGTGCCTGAACATGAAGTATTAAAGTAAGAAGAGAGTGTCAGTGGAAAAATATCCATCCACCATTTTCATACCCAAATAATCCAACTCAGGATTGAGGGGTTTTCAGCCTAGCCAGTATCAAAGCAGAAAGCAAGTCTGCCTTAGGGTGTCAACTCATTGCAAGCCTAAACTCAATTAGGATGTTAGATGAAAATTGGAGTACCATTATTTTTGGTGACTCTTCAAATCTAGCCAGTCATTTTACTGTCAGGATGGGTAGCAGAATACAGGCTTAGAATGCTTACACAAGCTCAAAACTGTAATATAATGACTGTAAAGTGAATATATAAGCCCACATACATTTTTAAACATAAAAATCATTCCAATGTAAAGTTCAGTTAAAATAACCTAACCATATCTAAATATTGATGACTCCAAAGGATCACCTTCAGATACATAGACAAGAAAGTCTCAATTATAGCAACAAAATAGGATTAATTACTTAAAAGGCAAAATGCTGATGGTGATGCATAAGCATTAATCAGATATTCAGCCTGTACTGGAAGCACCATTGATCAATGCAGTATTTTTAGACTGGCTTGAATTGTTTGGATTTGTTTTGTGCAGTACATACATTCTATGTAAGTAGAAGCTGACTTAACAGATTTTAGACTTATAATAAAAAACAGGTTTGCTTTATTTATTGCAGTTTTATTATTATAGTATAGGTAACATGCTTACATTCATATTAATCCAAATGTTTTTAGGTTGACTCCTGTGGGGAAAGGCGTTTTTGATTTTGTGATTGTTGAAGCACGTGTAACCTTGCTTTACAGGTTGTTGAAGGCCAGAAGTACACTCTTGTCCTGGAATTGAGTGATACGTTATGCAAAAAGTCAGACGCTTTAGACCTGGATTCTTGCAGCTTTCCCACAGATGCCAAAGATTTAAAGGTAAGCAAATATGAATGAAATAAAAAAAGTAATTTTAACATTAGAACTAAAAGTTTAATTGTGCCATATTAATTTCATATTCTTTATTAGTTGTTTGCTGTAGATGTGTTCAGTAATCAGATACTCAGTGTGTACAGTTTAAAGAAGAATTCAAACATAAACAACAAAGCTTGGCTATATACTGTAGCTGTAAGCCCAGTCAGCCTTTTGGCGTCAAGCAGGTCTCATGATATGATCCTGTCTGCTTAGTCACAAGTTCCCTGGTCATGAGAATATGATTCTCCCAATCTTTAATAGAATGATTCTGAGTGTGTTGGAGCATATCAGCTTATTTATAGTTATTTTTGTTCAGAACATGTTTAGTATAGTGCACAAATTACAGGAAGCTGGGGAAATGTGGAGTAAAGATCACACCTGCTGCAATTGACCTCTGTGTTTTTTTCTTGCAGAAAGAAATCTGTCTTTTTGAGGTGTGGGACATTCCATGGGAACATAAGGTCATGCTTCTTAAACAAAAGTGCCATCTTTCAGGTATTTACTATTAGGAAAAAGAAAATATAAAGTAGAATCAGGAGAACATACTAACAGTGTGGTTGTCATGTACAGATAGTAATATCTGGACCAGCTGAACAAATCTAAGCTCAACCCCATTTCCGCATAGGTCCTAATCTTGTATATAATTTGTAAAGCAAATGTCTTCAAGTATCCAACTAATACCTAGCTGTCTGTCTATGCTGTTTATTCTTAATCCAGATTTTATTTGTCTCTGGCTTCTAAAAGCTTTTTAATGGAGGTGGGTATTTTGTATTTGTCTGAGTCTTTTGCCTGATGTCACAGTCACCAGACTGTTAGTAACCTCACTTTTGTTTCTAATGCATCACTTTGTGAGAGAAAGAGGGAGGGAGAAATAGAGAGGGTGTAGGCCACCATGTGATAAAAAACTCTTTTTTACTTAAAGTATGTTTGGAATTCAAAGAAGGTGGTAAAAGCCACACCTTGACTTGATACTGAACCTGTTACATAATAACAAATATGAAAAAGCATTTTACAATAATTATTCTATTGCTATTTTTCTGAAATTATAATTTATCATATCACAGATATCTAAGCTTTCAATATGATATTCTGTGGATTGTCTCAGCCTTTGATCCTGATTTCAGTGTATTCTAAGGTTGTAGTGAGCTCCATCTGTTATCTGTTATCTTGACCCTTGCTTCTTTGTCCTTGCCTATATAGATGATGCGTTTTTTTTATCTTCCTCAGATTGCTTTCGATGATAGCTTTGCTGTGTTCTGCAGCTTTTAAGGGTGTCACTGTACCTATGGCACTTGGTTAATATGTGTTAAAGCTGTCTTCCACATTATAGAATACTCTTCGTGAAACAAGGCATTCACTTTACCCTCTTGTCATGCTGTGTCGCTAGCACAGAAAAACAGGGTTGGACATGTTCATGATTATCTATAGAAGCACACAGACAAATGCATGCTTTTGATTTGTGCTGCTTTTACAGGTGCGATATACTTTATGCAGATTTGTTGCTCATAGGTGCCTGAGTGTGTCCATCATTCTTGGCAAAAAGTCATCTTCTTATCAACACCTGGACTTCAGAACAGGTTAGCTAACTGAAGCTGACCATGTTTGGGCCTGGCCAATAATTTGATGGGAGACCATCTAGGACTGGGGTTGCCAACACCGGTCCCGGAGGACCACAGTGGCTGCAGGTTTTCATTCTAACCTTTTTCTTAATGAGTGACCTGTTGCTAATCAACTTCTCTTAAACTAATTGTAACTGAGTTTCTCTTGAAGACTCATACCCCTTAATTGTTTCTTTTTCCTTCATTAGCAGCCAAACAATTAAGAGATATAAAAGGAGCCAAAACAACTGGTGTCCATCATACAATATCTGAAAATAAAGAAAGATGAAGGAATGTTCATCTGCTCAGGTCCCCAGTGTTCTTAGAAAAAGAAAATCAACAATTTCAGAAATGTCTGCTAATTACCACGACAGCAGCAACAAGCCATGGAATTAAAGAACAAGTTTAATTGACGACAAGACTTGGCACCTAATTAAGCAACTGGTTGGAGTGAAATTGGTTGGAGTTTGAGGCCCTGACTTAGTTGGTCTTCTGTTGGCTACCACACTTCACATTTCATTTCTGTTTGGATGCCATTTAAGGAAAGAAATTAAGCAATTCAGGGGAATGAGGAAGAAATACAGAACTAATCTTGAAAAAGTAATTCAATTAAAATGAATTCACAAGAAGTTAATTAGCAGCACAAACAGGGCATTCTTTAAAAAAAGGGTTAAAATGAAAACCTGCAGCCACAGTGGTCCTCCAGGAATGGACATGGCAACCCCTGATCTAGGAAAAGCTTGAGTTGTAGCTGGAAGAGCTGTGGGTTTGGCCATCTCTGTGGTGGTAAGAGTACTGGTGCATAAATGGCTGCTGTTACATCATCTTAGTTGGATGATACACATTAGCGGTGGATGAAATGGTTCCCCACTGTCAATGTAAAGCACTTTGAGTAGGTCAGAAAAGCAATATCTAATGTAACAAGAATGACCAAAAGACATTGCGAAGGTCTGGGGCAGCCACCCATATCATTTTTCCTGGCTGCAAAACTGATGCAATAGCACAGACATGTTCACATGACTGAGTCCAAAATAGAACTGATAAAGTAAAGACAAGATGGCGGCTTTAAAGACCAGTAAGGGAAGTGATGTCATCGTGACCGGAACCAGAAGTGACGTTGTTGGCTGCCCCAGAGCCGGGCGGGATTTCCCTAGAATGGTCTGTAAGAGATTGAGAAAGAGAATTAATGCACTTTGCCACCCCCTGGCCTGGCGTGGAATTACATGTGTTCAAGCCCTTTAGTTGTCTCCTAAACCATCGTGTGTGACAATAGATATAATTACAGCAATCCCTCCTCGATCGCGGGGGTTGCGTTCCAGAACCCCCGCGATAGATAAAAATCCGCAAAGTAGAAACCATATGTTTGTATGGTTATTTTTATATATTTTAAGCCCTTATAAACTCCCACACTGTTAACATTATTAAAGCCCTCTAGACATGAAATAACACCCTTTAGTCAAAAGTTTAAACTGTCCTCCATGACAAGACAGAGATGACAATTCTTTCTCACAATTAAAAGAATGGAAACATATCTTCTCTTCAAAGGAGTGTCTGCATCAGGAGCAGATAATTTCAGAGAGAGAGAGCGCTCGCAAAGAAAAGCAAACAATCAAAAAATCAATACGTGTGCTTTTAAGTTTGCCGAGGCACCACAATAAAGCGGCATTTTTTAGAGGAGCGTCAGTATCTTCTAAGCAAACAGCCCCTCTGCTCACACCCCCTCCGTCAGGCGCAGAGAACTGTCAGAGAGAGAGAAAGCGCGAGATTAAAGCAAACAATCAAAAAATCAATACGTGTGCTTTTAAGTATGCGGAAGCACCGCGATAAAGCGGCATTTCTTAGAGGAGCGTCCGTATCGTCTAGGCAAACAGCCTCTGTGCAAACAGCCCCTCTGCTCACACCCCCTGTCAGGCGCAGAGAATGTCAGAGAGGGTGAGAGAGACAGAGACAAGCAAACAATCAAGCACCGCGCGGGAAGCATATCTTATAGCATTGAGGAGTTTTAGTTAATATGTAATACATGCTCTAATTGGGTAGCTTCTAAGCCATCCGCCAATAGCGTCCCTTGTATGAAATCAACTGGGCAAACAAACTGAGGAAGCATGTACCATAAATTAAAAGACCCATTGTCCACAGAAATCCGCGAACCAGTGAAAAATCCGTGATATATATATAGATATGCTTACATTTAAAATCCGCGATAGAGTGAAGCTGCGAAAGTCGAAGCGCGATATAGCGAGGGATTACTGTAATCATTATTTCATATCTAGTGTTCCATTACTAATCTAAACTGTATGTTTTTATTGTTGTCTTTATGCCTCAGAAACTTTACTTGCCTATATGGCTTATCTAAACTATGTAAGATACTGCAGTTTAGTTGGTATAGTTACTTGAACACTTTTTTCTGTCCGTAGCAATTGTACATGATAGGTTAAAAAATATCTTCTTTTCAAAAATCAATGCAGTGTATTAATAAAGATTAATTTCCTTTGATCAAGTACATCATAAAATGTCCATTAAATGTATTTTGGTTTAAGGAGATGTTATGATGGCCATCTAAATTAGAAAAGTAAATAAATAAGTTTAATTGCAGAGCTATATACCACGACACTGATAAGTTTGTAATATGCAAGCGTCTAATATGACCTATTCTTTCTTTTCATGTTGACAAGGGAATTTTTTTGTTCTTTTTTCTTTTGTTGGGTTGCTTCTTTTCCTTTTTAAGCCTGCCAATACTGAAAAAAGAGAAATATGCTGCTCCTTTTTTAAATCTCTCCCAAAAGACTAATCAGATCCACTTTATAGGCACATGTTGTGCTTTTTTTTAATAATAAGCTTAGTTTAGTGTTCCAGCTCCCTGCAAAGCAACATTTCAGAACTGTTAGTTTGTGAGCAAATTAAGGTTCTTATTATTTTTGTACTTTTACCTTTCAGATGTTTTAAAGGAGTCTAGCAAGAAAGAAGACAGACCAAAATCATCACCACTATCAGTAGAAGACATTTCTCAGGTATCAGCACCTTAGCAACACCAAAATCGGCTTTGAATGTTTCCTTGTGGGTAGCACTGCTGCCACATAGCTCTAGGAGTCTGGGTTCAGATTGCAGCCATATCATTGTTTGTATGAAGTTTGCATAAGCTCTTTTTGTCTGCATGATTATTTCTCTGAGTGCTTTTTTTTTCTCCTGTATACCAATGACATAGAGGTCGGAAAATTTGGCTTTCAAAACTGTTTCTGTATGAACTAGTGAACTAGTGTGGGTGTGTTCATGCATGTGCCTGGCAACAGACTGGTGTTTATTACCTTTCACCTAATGCTGCTTGGAAAGGCCATAGCTCCCTGCAAGCCTGTTGTGGATTAAGTGCAATCAAACATGGATGAATGGAATTTTACCAGTTTAATCAGTCAATCGTTTTTCATGCTTAGACTGGGGCTGTTCAACTTTTTAGATGTGAAATGAAATAAATACTCACTTATTTTTATGTTCCCCAATGATTTTATCCTTTCAAATGTATATGCATATCTAGGATAATGATGCTAAGAAAATATTCATTTTGTTGGAATATAGACTCGTTAAGTGAGCCAAAGTCACATAGTGAGTCATGAGTGGTGTTTTCACTAAACATAATTGCAAAAGAAAATAGAGTATTGACTGTGAAGTCATTGCAATCTGTTGGGATTCTTAAAATGTTTTCTCAGACAGTCTGTATTTTAAGTTGTGCTTATCGTATTGTTCAACATGTGAAAGTCATTTTAAAGAACTTCAATTTTAAAAAACTATTTAATGTAAATACAGCAATAGGTCTTGTCTAGCAAGCAACAAAGTAGCAGTATTCCTTAAACCTTCTTGTCAATTTTGAATTTTCATTGAATGTCAGTTTACAGCTTTATAGTTCAGATTTGATTTTTAGGATTAGTAGTGGCCATTGAGTTTCTTCCTTACCAGCCTTTAAATGATAGTTTAATTCCCATCTGAACATTTTCTCTTTGGTAAACTAAAAGGAGTTTTTTTGACCCATACTAGCTTGTTCAGTGTTGATTTGATTATGGTTTCTATTAAGGTACTGCTACTGCTCTCTCCTTAAGTACTGGGAAAAAGGCTTCCATTTCACAAATATCATGTAAAACATTTTGTGTCTCACTGATTGACAGGTCATATTTTCTTCATGTTGAATTTTAGATGTGTTTAATTTTTACATTTTCAAGGTCAGTGGCACAATGTATCCAACTAAACAAATTTTTTACTAAGGGGTTGCACTGTGCCAATGTCTATCCTAGTAGCATCAGGTTCTAGACAGGAAACAATCCTAGATGTGATAGCAGTTTAGTACAAGTCTAACTCATACTCATAATCAAATCGTACCAATTTCGAATTCCATTTAACTTAACAAATACAGTCATATGAAAAAGTTTGGGAACCCCTCTCAGCCTGCGTAATAATTGACTCTACTTTCAACAAAAAAAGATAACAGTGGTATGTCTTTCATTTCCTAGGAACATCTGAGTACTGGGGTGTTTTCCGAACAAAGATTTTTAGTGAAGCAGTACTAGGTTGTATGAAATTAAATCAAATGTGAAAAACTCTCTGTGCAGAAATTTGGGTCCCCTTGTAATTTTGCTGATTTGAATGCATGTAACTGCTCAATACTGGTTATTTGCAACACCAAATTGGTTGGATTAGCTCGTTAAGCCTTGAACTTCATAGACAGGTGTGTCCAATCATGAGAAAAGGTATTTAAGGTGGTCAATTGCAAGTTTTGCTTCCCTTTGACTCTCCTGTGAAGAGTGACAGCATGGGATCCTCAAAGCAACTCTCAAAAGATCTGAAAACAAAGATTGTTCAGTGTCATGGTTTAGTGGAACGCTACAAAAAGCTATCTCAGAAGTTTAAACTGTCAGTTTCAACTGTTAGGAATGTAATCAGGAAATGGAAGGCCACAAGCACAGTTGCTGTTAAACCCAGGTGTGACAGGCCAAGAAAAATACTGGAGCGGCATATGCGCAGCATTGTGAGAATGGTTACAGACAATTCACAGATCACCTTCAAAGACCTGCAAAAACATCTTGCTGCAGATGGTGTATCTGTACATCGTTCTATAATTCAGCGCAATTTGCACAAAGAACATCTGTATGGCAGGGTGATGAGAAAGAAGAGTCGCTTGTTGTATGCAAATGCTCATTTAGACAAGCCAGATTCATTTTGGAACAAAGTGCATTTGGTCATAACAAAAAGCACTTTGCATGGCAGACAAAGAACATCGCATTTCAAGAAAAACACCTGCTACCTACTGTCAAATTTGGTGGAGGTTCCATCATGCTGTGGGGCTGTGTGGCTAGTTCAGGGACTGGAGCCCTTGTTAAAGTCGAGGTTTCGGATGAATTCAACCCAATATCAATAAATTCGTCAGGATAATGTTCAGGCATCAGTCACAAAGTTGAAGTTACGCAGGGGTTGGATATCCCAACAAGACAATGACCCAAAACACAGTTCGAAATCTACAAAGACATTCATGCAGAAGGAGAAGTACAATGTTCTGGAATGTCCGTCACAGTCCCATCGGCAATCTATGGGATGATTTGAAGCAGGCTGTCCATGCTCGGCAGCCATCAAATTTAACTGAACTGGAAAGATTTTGTATGGAAGAATGGCCAAAAATACCTCCATCCAGAATCCAGACACTCATCAAAGGCTATAGGAGGCGTCTAGAGGCTGTTATATTTGAAAATGGAGGCTCAACTAAGTATTGAGGCAGTATCTCTGTTGGGGTGCCCAAATCTATTGCCCATGTCTAATTTTGTTATGGATGCATATTGCATGTTTTCTGTTAATCCAATAAACTTAATGTCAATGCTGAAATACTGCTGTTTCCATACGGCATGTCAAATATTAAAAGGAAGTTGCTACTTTGAAAGCTCAGGCAATGATAAACAAAAATCCAAAGAATTAAGAGGGGTTCCCAAAATTTTCATATGACTGTATATATATGTGTCACATGACAAGAACCAGAATACCCAGAGAAAATTCATTTAAATAAAAGGACAAAAGAAGATCCATTTTAATACAGGAAGAGTTTTTAGTCTTTGCACAAACAGTAAATCTCTCTCTGCAAACCCCCCTAACACGTTATTTTTTAAATAATTTCCCTGTTGTTAATTTAAGCATTCTAACCATGTTGTTGTTGTAAAATTGGTATAGTATGAAGCAGTGCATTTATGCTGTATGTTGCTGTTTAGTATTTTATATGTCTTATGCCTGTATTCTAAATCATATTCATTAAATCACTACCAAGAGGTCATGATCAGAGAGGAGAAGGGGGATACAGGATAATTAGTATGTCAAAAGCTTAATTCTGACACTCTGTTGTCACGCCTTGTTAGGTTTCTTGATGACCCTCACAAGCAGCCCTTCCCTCAATGATGAATAAAACCAAAAGGCACCTCCAGAGAACATAGAACATAGAGGTTGAAATTATCTTTACAACCTTGTCACTGTTAGTTTCAAGTTGTTACAGTGCATATCATTTTGTGGTATGGTTGGAAGTACAAAACTAACATAGAGGCAACTAGATACTCCACTCCATTTACCACACCTTGATATCTTGTACATGAAAATTAGCAACAAAATAGGAGACAAAATGTACTCTTCACAGAATCCCTCTTTTAATTTTACAAATACAAGGACTAAATGGCACACAAGAGTAATCGCTGAGTCTCATATACTTAAAGCATCTTACTCAAGATACCAAGGAAAAAATTGGCATAAGCCTTTTCTAAGCAGCAAAGGACATATAGACAGTGTTGACAGGACCAATCAGATATTTCTTCCTTAATGAACTATCCCATGTTAAGGACCAGATTCACATTGCCCATCATTTTTCCTTTTGGATCTAAGTTTCAGTTATCAGAGGAAGTCCCTGTTTCATTTCCAAAGTATAGATTTTTCTAGGCTGAGCAGAGTTATATTTTATTAATAGGAGCACACCTTCTTGTCCCAGTTTTTAAAACAGAGATCAACCCAATATCTTTTCAGTCTACAGTAGAGGCACAACATCTAGTGCTTTTGCCATTTCTGGCTGGATCTCATCAATCTCAGCAACATTGGCATAAATGGCTTTGTAATATCACAGATCTCAGCTACAGAAATGGATTCAAAGGACTAAGGACAATTGGTACTGTCTCCATTACTGGGTTCTGAAGTTTCTAAAAGGTGACCTTCCATATTTTGAGAATATACCCAATTGAGGTCAGAGCTTCTGTCCCATTCAGAACCTCCTTAAGGCTATTCAAAAAACACATTATCTACCACAATGCAAAGTGTGGGGTCATCTCCAATGGCAGTTGGGTGATAAGCAGGAATGAACTATTTCCAGGTTTTCAAAACCACAAATAATTAACACGAGCCAACATAGGTAAGATGACTGATTTGTTATCCTGGATCTGTATCAACTCAGATTTACTATGTCATTTTTGGTAATTCTTTTCACACTGTCACAAGAATGAGTCTTAGACATCATGAAGGTTTGGGGCAGCCACCCGTATATTGTTCAAATGCTGTAAAATGAGGTTAAATTGAACAGAGATGTTCACAGATTCGAGTCCAAAACAGAACTGACGTTACTGAGGCAAGATGTTGGCTTTAAAGCGAGTCAAGGAAATGATGTCATCTGGGCGGAATCGGAAGTGATGGTGCTGGGACCGGAAGTGACATCATCAGTGGTGGCGGAACCAGAGGTGCCACCTTCAGGAACAGAAGTGACGTCATCAGTGGCAGTGCTACCCTGTGGGAGTTTCCATGTATGGTCTGCAAGAGATTGAGAGAGACACTCAGTGCACCCTGCCACCCCCTGGTCTGGCATGGAATTACTATCATTTTGGCCCTTCAGCTGTCTCCCAATCCCATGTGTGTGACAACACTTAAGATTAGAGAAAAATCTAAATTTTAATATGTAAACATGATATTAACTTTGTTCTTATAATTGCATATTAAGTTTAAAATCATAGATAATTGTGCTATTTTGTGATGATGTTTCACTCATATACAAAGTGAAATAGTTGGTATTTATTGTTATGAATCCCTTGTATACAGTTTTATTCACACAACTTGTATACGTTTCCCTACATGTGGTGTCTGCATATATTGAATAAGTACATGAAAAGCACTACAAGAGCTTGTAATAAACAAGCATAATAGTTAATGAGAGAATTGAACTTAAATTAACATCTAAGTGCTATTCCTTTACACATTTCTTTCTAGTTAATATGGAACTTTGTCATTATTATTATGACAAGCCTGCATCATTATAGCTACAGTCATAGTCGGGGCTGATTATGCAGTAATTATTCAAAACACCTGCTGGATGCAAATTTCGTCTAGTCTTTCTCCTGTGGGTTTTTTCATAAATGCTGTTAAGCAGGCTCAAACATGGATTTATTCCTAAATTCATGCCAGTTAACTTTCTTGTTTGTCCATATGTTTAAAAAGCCCATGTTGCAAGTACTTCCCTAACAAAATGAGAAGTAAAGAGTAGAACTTTGCTGACACAGTAGTGGTATTTCAGGACAAACTGAAGGCCACATCATAATCACCATTATCCAGTTCAAGTCCTTCCTAATAGACTCCTTCAGTTTTCTGAATGATGTGTATTGTTAGTTCTCTGTTAAAGTGAATAGCACATGCAGGGAATGAAAAATAACAGCAGAAAGTGCAAGCAATTATGTGAATTTTGGGAGTGAATTGAATCTGGGTCTTGTGTAGGAAGATAACTTCTCCTACTCAGATAAAGAGGTGTTTTTCAAGATCAGGAGGAAAATGTGAACTGCCCTATTCAGACAGGCATTTACTCTACTGCATTACTAGATATTTGTGATGCAATGTGTTTTCTGGAATTTGATTTTTGTATGCTGTTTTTGATCACGGTCATTGCCATTATATGTTTTTTCTCACATTTACCTAAATATTCTGCTCAATTTTGGACTTACCATATTTTGTAATTTGGCCATAATACTGAAATGAGTATCCAATGTTCTAGTGAAGTATTCAGGCAGGCATTTTAAGAACAAGACACATATACACCAAGTTAAAAGAGCCAATGAATGAGACAAAAACCATTGTCAGGATGAAATATCAAATGTTGAGGATATCCTTATTTTTATGTTGCTGATGCTATCACAAAATTTACACGGCTTTCCCTAAAGCTAGATCCTAAATATCAAAGTGTTATTCAGTAACCTCATACAATTGTGGAGCAAATACTACAGCATGACACACATTTACTAAATCTTATGTGACAGTTAGTTAAAATTAACAGGATATGTCTGCAGCCTATTTTGTAGTTTGTTTGATATGTTTAGCTTGCTATTACAGCACAACAGAACAATTTCTGACCCTTTCTTAGCGAATCCACATTTAGCCCTAAAAATATGGTTATACTGTATAGTGATGTGATTTTAAAAATGTTAGTAAATTTCCTATGACTGAGAACATACCAGTAATGAGCATTCAAAATCTTTTAAACATGTATTCAGTGACAGTGTTGTTGATAAAAGCACTCATCATGATTAGGCTTCACTAATTTTAGGTTCTAAGACAGGCTAAATGGAGGTCCTTGGAGGAGCCTCCCTCCCTCCCTATCCAGTGGCAACCATCACTTTGAATCAGTGCCTATCCTGGTAGCACTAGTCTAATTCAATTCAATTTATTTACATTCAGGAGCCCAGTGGAGTTTATAGTAATTACATATACATAGTATGGCTTATAAACTAGACTAAATGTAATCTTTAGGGATGTCTCATTTTCTAATGCCATTAAATACCTGATTAGATAATACTACACACTAAAAAACTGAGAAAACTGAATTACTTTTGTTGAATTCTAGCTGAAAATAATGCATCTTACTATTTACATAGGATTTACTTACTGTAATAAAATAGTAAAAATCATTGCAATAATATCCGCTTCCCATCCTGCTAGAAATGTTGAACTTTTTGTGTACATTAGTATTAATATTTATGCCAACTCTTCTTTTTTTCAGAATAGCACATTTATATTGGCTCCGATGTTTAAGAACTTCATAACTCAATTCAACAAAAAATATGACAGCCAGCAAGGTAAAAGCTAACTGCTTCTCATTTCTTAATTCTAATTTACTATAAGTAAACTATACAGCATTATTTGTTTCTATGGATTTTATTCATTTTGTTTTTATCACCCCGCCATTAAGCTGTAAAGAGTAAAAATTTGAAAAATGAAGATTACCTTCATAGGACAAAATGAGGGAAATCTGGGAAGGAGGGATGTAAACAAAAGGCTGAGATGAATACCAAATCAAAAAGGAAAAGTGAGTTTGTAGTGGAGGACAAAACAAGAGCAACAACTTCAAAAATAAATTACCTGAGAATATAACATTTTCACACTAGAAATGTATTTCATTTGGTGTCACAGGAACCAATTCTATAATAGCATCTCTTGATGCCATCATCAACAAATCAGCTTGATATTGGCGAGATAAAGCTAGGGTTCCTTCCTTGCTTTTTTTTTAGTTAAATGTCCACATGTGTTTTCTTTTGTGTTAAATATTGTTGTTTTTTATTAAAATTTGTTAACTGTTTAACTTTAGTTAACTCTTTTGTTAGCTGGTTTAATATTATCATGTTAATTTATATTAGAGGTAGAGCTTTTTAGCTTCAGGTGGTGCAGTTAAGACACCTTTTGCCAAGGACCCTGCAGCATTTGTTGCTCATGCAATAATGTCCTCTGGATCCTTAGTACTTTTTTTTTTTTTTGCAACTTCTTTTTTTACTGTTTGATTTATGTTTCTCAGACTTTGACTTTGGTTTATGGAATTTAGCATTTTGTTAGTTAATTCTTGAATATATATATTTTTTTAATTGGTCTGTTTTTTTTTTCCTGTCTTTTGGAATTTGCTCTGGTTTAGAAGTAGCGATGAGGCAACAGTGTGGAACTCGCTTCATCATGAGTTTCCTTGGGGTCTAGGGAAGCATCTGCCAACTATGCTGGACCAATTATTGTGGCCAAAAATCTGAGCTGTGAGGCAGCAGTGCTAACCACTGCACCACTCTTCCTCAAACAAAAAAAGATAGTTTTTGCAGGCTTTTTTTAAGCATGCTATATCAAAAAATGGCTAGAGTACTAATTTTCACAGAAGGCATGAATAAAAGTTCTGTGCATTGCTGTTACAGTTCTGTGATGTCAAGGTGGCCTCACAAAGCATCATGGGGCACTAGCCAAAAATGATTGCCTTAGCCATCCGCACAGCAAGTTTCCAGAAAAAATATTTGGGGAACAATGTCTTTAGTGAGCACAAAATATTCATTTCAAAGAACACTTTGGCGAATTTCGCCAATCAACACAATTTGTAACCTTGTTATTTCTCTTATTAATGATTATTATTTGCTTTGTGTGTGTTGTTTTTTGTTGAATTCATTGTAATGTCTTCCGGTGCTCAGTGAGCTGCTGTTTTGGTTGAAACCAGGTCTATTGGTATGTAGGCTGTCCCTAGAAGCTCCACCAATGAAGAGGACCCTTTTGCCATTTTAGGTGGTGTAGGGCTATCATCTGTGGGACCAGTGGAAATTTCTTGCTGCTGTTCTGGAGCAGTTCTCCAGCACAAACACATTCCTGTTGCAACTGAAAATATATTTGAGGGTAGCGTGTGAGGCAAAATTCAAGGAGCATGCAAAACACTGATATGAAACATTTCCAACAAATCCACAACACGGGTCATGTATGCTGTGATATCGGTGATGATGGCTAGATCTATATCTTTAAAGTCCCACTCGTATAATGACTCAGTGAGAACAATCAAGCAAGATTACTTCCCATGTGGCTAGTGTACATAGCCCTACTCTGCAAAGCATGCAAAATGATTTTGCTATGTAGTGGCAAATAATTGTCACATTTGAATCGGTTGCTCTGGATGTCCAGCTACTGTATTGAAATTTACTTAAGTGAAGTGACAATGGTGCCTTTCACAGGTTCATAAAGCTTTGGGACAGCAATTTCACTGAAATGTTTACGTGTTGGTAACACATAACGTGGCTCTAACTCATGCAGTAGGTTTCTGAATCTGTCGTTTTAAACAACATTATATGACCTGTGACAGATAGGGGGCGCTATCGCTCCCTTGAACCCTTGACCAAGACTTCAGACACCGGGTAAAAGTCCAATAATTGACTTTATTGATACTGCACAGTGCACAAAGCACCCTCCACTCCACAATACTCATAAATAACAATAACCAATACAGGTACTCCTCACTTTACAACGAGTTCCATTCCTACGACTACGTCGTTAAGCGAATTGGTCGATAAGCGAGGAGCTTGTGCCAGAAATATAGGATCGAAACTTTTTATGCATTTTTTCCATATGCCTTGCATACACTTATCTGTCACTTCGTCCCAAGCTGATTTAATGTTTTAGGACTGAGGGTATGAAGCAGTTCAACAACCAATCTTAAAATAAAGGTTGCGTCATCCATGCCTTTTTATTTGCACGATAGTAAACGGGCAGACTGTCTTTACTAACGTTATTTAATGCACGTGGGTTTTCAGAGTGATAGACCAGGAAAGGCTTTAACTTGAACCCAGCGGCATTCCCTCCCAACAACAACGTGATCCTGTCTTTAAAAGCCTTGAAACCAGGCATTGCCTTAGCTTCTTTGTGCATATAGGACCTTTCAGGCATTTTTTTCCACCAAAGCCCGGTTTCATCCACAATGAATATCTGTTTAGGGCAGTAGCTGCCTTTTTTAATTATTCCATCCAATTCGTCAACAAATTTTTCTGCTGCTTCTACATCCGCGGTTGCCGCCTCACCGCTGATTCTCCAATTATGCAGGTTGAATCTCCACCTAAACCGTTGAAACCATCCATGGCTTGCTGTAAATGATTCTGTCACTTTTTCGCCTTAATGTGCCTTCAAAGTCTCAAAGGTACTGTGTGCCTTAGCTTGAATTATTAAAAAGGCTTATCGGCATATTATTTTGCATCTGGTTGTCAAACCAGATCGCCAATAATTTCTTCATCTTTTTAATAAGACCTTTTTGCTGCCTAGTTATTATGGCTTTAAATCCTGTCGATGATTTCACTCTTTCACTCTAACTTTATCCTTTAAAATCGTTGAAATTGTCGAATGTGCCAATTTCAAGTCACATGCTATTTCTTTAACCGTTTTACCAGCTTCGTAGTCTTGTATGATTTTTATTTTCATTTCAAGGTCGATAGCTTTCCTTTGTTTCTTAACAATTTCTCCAGATGATGCCATACTTTTTCTTTTCGTCAACATCTGTACTATTTTGGGGTTACAAATATGTAAAAAAAACGAGGTTACACAGTGACTGCTTGTAGGAATGAAACTGACTGAAAAAGCGCATAGCAAGCCTATAGTACGCTTAGTGCACATGTCACCATACGCCACTGACCGACACTCAAGCTAAGAAAGGGGATTCCCCGAATTGCAGGTCGAAACTCGATTGGTCGTAAGTGCGAGTGGTCGTTAAGCAAATAGGTCGTAATGTGAGGAGTACCTGTACTCAATAATACAATCCACCACTCCCAGACCCATTGCCACCCTTCCACCCAGCTCAGCTCAACGCTCTAGTATCTCTCTGTCTTTTATAGTCCCTGATCCAGAAGTGTTTCCAATCCCCAGTCCATGTGATCTCCTATCACTTCCGGGTCAGATAAAATGTCCTTTTCTTCACCTTGGAAGTACGTCATCTCTCCTGTCGCTGTGACTAAGACACACTTCCTGGTTATAGGGCACAAACGACTCTCTGGGCCTCCCTGCAGTGTCCTCTGTTGGCCCCTGTGGTATCCAGCAGGGCTGTAAAACACTATTGTCCATGATTCCCTGCTGGTATCTGGGGCACCACCATGCTGCATGGAGAGCTCCATCTGGCGGCCTGGGGGTATTGACCGGGATGAAAACCCGGCCATGGACCACAGACCATATACCTTAACAGATTAAATTCAAGAAAGACTGTTATTTTTTGGGCATGCAGCGAATTTGATGGCAGCTTGCATGCGAATGCATTCTCTGTGTGAAACCGCATGTACTTAATTTTTTCAGCGAATAGCAGTGCTGGGTGATGTTTCATCAAATGATTTCTGATATTTGTTGTGTTCCTAATGTATTTCACCTCCACATTACATAGCTTATACACAGCTTAAGGTTCTTCCAAAATGTTTCCTCATGTCAGCCTTTAGCGTCAGTTAATTATGTTGCTAGATTTGGCTACTTTGGTAGACTAGCATCAATGCAGCTAAATTTAGTTCTGACAGTTAGATGTGTTTGGCAGTTTGAGCGACACCTGCAGGTGCAGATTTTCTTTGGACTTTCGTGTTTGTACGTTTTTGTGAAATTATTGAATCGACCTTAGAATTTTGTGAGTCAATATCACATTGTTAAAATAATACAATGTAATGCAGTGTAATACAGTATTAATTAGTTTGTTCAGTGTGACTTCATTTTATGTGTGCATATGTCTTTCGTATGAACCTGATATTTTAAAGCACAGAAGGTTTTCCATTAAAAAGCCACTGTTGTTTTCAAAGAAGTGTAAGTAACAATAATAAAATAATGTATTCAGCCTCTGGCTACTCTCTCTATTATTGCATTTCAGAATATGAGAAGAGATTCAAGATATTTGTAGCCAATCTGAAAACTGCACAAACAATCCAACAATTAGACCAAGGATCAGCAGAGTATGGCGTTACAAAGTTCAGTGATCTAACAGGTAAATAACAGGAAACAGAATGTGGTTCTGTACTGCCTACAATGCAGGCTAATTGGCTTTACATTGTAGCTAACACAGTATAAATATACTGTAAGTTGTGATGGTTTCACTAGATTCTGGTATAATGTACTTGTACATATTTTTGAGGGTGAAATGTATTTTTGAACAAAAAACAAATGTCTTATTTGTTGAATAGCTTGTTAACCCTTTGCTGCTGAAATTTGAAAGTGGGTATTCACCACTCTTTATATGATTAAACTACTGATTCATTCTTTTATTTATTAATCACATTGCTCATTTACAGCACACAAAGACATTACCTTTAGGACACTAATACATTGTCATAAAATCACATTTCCTGTTTCCTTGTGCATGGTCAGACTTTCACATTTTGTGACAGAACATGTTTTACATCTAAATGTGTCTGAAAAGTTTTAAACTGATTTTTAGCTTGCCTGTTTGGAAAACCTGTAAAACGAACTGAGAAATGGAATTTTATTAATTGATTTGCAGAGGAAGAATTTCAGACATTGTATTTAAATCCACTGCTAAGCAAAATGCAAACCAGGGAGATGAAGAAGGCAGTGATTCCCCAAGATCCTCCTCCAGATGAGTGGGACTGGCGAAATTATGGTGCTGTCACAACAGTTAAGGACCAGGTATTTTTTTGTTTATTTTATTTCTCTTCACAAGGAAAATTGCAGTAGCAAACAGTAAATGTACAGCCTTCATTCCTCAATCATTTTTCCATTCACTTGCCTAGTTTCCCCAGTTGTTTATGACCTTAACTAGATATTGTTAAACCATGGTGTAAAAGACATGTTTGACCCAGCAAATTCTGTGGTGTCTCACCTTTGATATTGTGCCATTTCCAGAGAGGGCACACAAGTCAGTCCTGAAAGGAATGTTTCAAGTGTCCTTCTGAAACATCCTGTATTTTAATCCATTTTATTTTTACTTTGAACTGTCATATTTTATACTTTTGAAAACTACTTTCAGATTCTTCTTCTGGTAATGTGAACAGTATTAAAATGATTGATTTTGTCAAAAAAAGCCCAGTTTTAAGAAATAAATGTCACCCCAAGTTAAAGATGTAACTGAATGCTAATTTAAGGGTGTACATTTCTAGAACTCATATTATGTACAGTACAGTTTTATTATAATCTTCTTAAATTTATGTTTTAGGGCATGTGTGGGTCTTGTTGGGCTTTCTCTGTGACGGGTAATATTGAGGGCCAGTGGTTTATACATAAAGGCAAACTGTTGTCTCTGTCGGAGCAGGGTAAGTCTTTTCCAGAGCTTATCTATAATCAAGTAAGCAAAAATCATCTATGTGTTTTGACAGATAGGAGGCGCTATCGCTCCCTTGAACCCTTGTCTAAGACGCCAGACACCAGATAAAAGTCCAAAAGTAGACTTTATTAATTCTGCACAGTGCACAAAGCACCCTCCTCTCCACAATAGTCATTAAATACACAATACAAATACTACAATAAACTCTCCACCACTCCCAGCCTCAGCATGCCGTCTGGGAGCTCCCACTATCCTTTTATATTCCCTGACCCGGAAGTGTTCCAATTCCCAGTCCATGTGATCACATATCACTTCCGGGTCAGATAAAAAGTCCTTTTCTTCACCCCAGAAGCACGTTGTAGGGTAAATAACCATCGTTCCTCCCTGCAGCGTCATCTAGTGGGCCCCATGGTATCCAGCAATGCTGTGGATAAAGACTCCAATGTCCATGATGCCCTGCTGGTCTTCGGGCCACGTACATGCTGCAGGGAGGGCTCCACCTGGTGGCTTGGGGGTATTGGCCGGGATGAACGGCCGGCCATACACCACAGTGTATACAGTGTACATAATATTAAAAAACACGCATTATTATGAATGTACAGTTCTAAAGTATTTCTGGATTTGTTTACTTTTACATATACTTATTATATATTTTTTTTTTTATGATCCTTTGTCAATCCGCTGCACAAAATAAATTAATGTTTTTCAGCTCCCTGAGTACCATTTATTTGAAATGCTTAATATACCCACTTTCTGTTTCTTCTCAGTTCCTTTGTGTAAGCATGCTGTACATCACAATTTAGCCTAGTGTGTTACTATGCATGACAGAACACTGACAGCAGACTGAGGTTAATGCCTGGTCTTCCCATGAGGACTCTACATGTGCTTTTCTCCCTATACTAAAAGTTTCCTTTCACATTTTAAAGATGCATATTTTATAATAACAACATTTTTCTAGTGTGTGTTAGTGTGGATTGTGTGCAGGAGCGTGCTGTGCAGTAGAATGGTGACTAGTGCTGCTCAGGAAGACTTTGGTTCCCTGCAACCCTTAACTGGCCAAACTGTACACAAAAGATAGATGAATGGGTAATCAATGTAGAAAACTGCATAAAGTTGCAAGCAGAGTGCATTAGCAAACAGTTACTATTTATTACACTATTAATAAATGAAGACCAGAGACATTTATGTGTAGTTTTTTATGCTCTTTCCGTATACTGGTGGCAAAGAGAAATTAAGCAAAATGATAACTTTTATTAGTTAACTGAACAGATTACAATATGCAAACATTCGTGGCAGCAAAGGCCCCTTCTTCAGGTAAGATGACCGTTAGTTGCCTCAAAAGCTTGTATATTGTAATCTGCTCAGTTAACCAATTAAAGGTGTCATTTTGCTTGACTTCTTATTGCATCCATAATGGCTAACTTAGTACAACACCCAACTACTACATGTGTACTAGTAGACAACACTGTTTAAATGCAATGGAATAAACTGTTAAGATGATACAGCTATTGTGCTTCACGGCTACAGTATTTGCTTATTTAGGGTGTTTTAATTCCAGAGCTGGTGGACTGCGATAAACTGGACTCTGCTTGTGGCGGAGGACTGCCTTCTAATGCTTATGAAGCCATCGAAAAACTAGGTAAGAGACAAAAAATAGAAACATTTTATTTCGTCTTTGTTGCTAAATATATAACAAATTACAGTGAAAGTGAAAGTAAATCAAAGTAAATGAACATGTAAAATGTAAATGTAATTACACTTATGTGTCTATTGTACATTAGCAGTTAATATAAAAGTTAACAAACTGTAAAAAGTCAAGAAGTGTTTTATTCCTGAAAATTAGTTTATAGAAAATGTGTAATTTATTTAGTGTATAATATTTTGTAGGAGGCTTGGAGGCAGAGACAGATTATAGCTACACTGGGCACAAGCAGTCATGTGGATTCACAACAAATAAAGTGGTGGCTTATATTAACAGTTCTGTAGAAATCTCCAAAGATGAGAAGGGTGAGTGAGTACATAAATATAATGAGTTTCCTTAACTTACTTTTATCAGTTTTGTTATTACAAATCTCTCATATGCACTTAAGAGATGGATGCCAAGACGTGTTAGATTGGTCTGATGGTTGTTCTATACGTATTGCACCGTAGCACTTTTAATAAAGAAAACATCCAGAAAACACAATAACTTTAAGGAAGATGCCAGTCTAATAAAATATTGTTAGACATTAATACATACCACTATACTGTCTCATGAAGTGAAATTCTTTTTCATCTTCAGTAAGCATTTTGGTCTATTTATATAAAACATTTCAGTCCAAATACTGTGCCCCTAACACTGTTATTGTCTGTCATTTGGTGCATAAATTAGGTTTTTAAACATTTTTGATAATTTGTTCTTCTAGCGGTTTTGTTTGTTCTAATAGTTTTACACAAGTTTATATACAGTATGTACTATAACCAATACATATACACTTGGCTCTTGGCAATACTGAAGTCATTGAGGAAGTTTTGAAAACTAGACGTGCTCAATCTGTTTGTCAATTGGCAACCTCAAATGAAATGTGTACTCTCTCTGTTTCTCTTTCTCACCCTCTCCATCTCTGAACCCCTTCATGTAGTTAGCAGAGCAGAGCTTTTCTTTAACTGTTAGCTGCATTGCAGGCTAGTAAATTTCACAGTATCCTGTTTCAATTAAAAGAGATGAGTGACTATCTGTGAATTTCGTATCCTCTTCCCTGGTCCTATTTTATACTTCTCTTGGAACCGGAGGGGCAGTTCATACAATTCTTCCTCCAATGTGACTTCCAGTCATCCTTTGGGTTATTAACTTTCTGACACACCTTGTGTTTCTACCTACAAAGGAAGCAGATCAGGCTTTGATTCCTTCTTAAGTGCTTTCTAATGTGGAGGCAGTGCAAGCAAGTAACAATGCAATATACAGTATAACACATATTTTTTATGTTTATTACATTTCTTCTCATATTATTACAGTTACAATATGTGAACTGCATTGATCAAATATTGAATATCAACTGAACTATAGCACATATTTAAAATATGGTTTTGTTACATAATACTAGTCAAGTCACCAATTTACATAAAGTGCGCTGATTCTAGTAACATATATTGTAGAGTAGCTAGGGTTTTCAGCGCCCGTGGACAACTGAAGATTTTGCGCCCCCCCTCCTGTTTGCCAAAATGCAATGGGGAAGGGAAAGAAATTTTTAAAAAATGTATTTAAAATAATAGTATTTTAAGAAAAAAATTTCATATAAGTCTCCGAAAATGATAACAGCGCCTCATGTTCTTTTAAAATCTAAATCCGTCATTAGTTTTTGTAAGAAAAAAGTTCTTTTCCGTATTTAAAAATGATTTTAAATAAAATATATAGCAAATTATAAAGCAAAATAATTATATATTCATAAAAACTGCATTACTTACAATTTAAAATATGATGGGGAAACATATAGACTTTTGCAGCCATCAACTAGAATACTTCACCACAGCCCAGTCAATTTTCTATCAAACACATAAACACAAATCACGTGGCACACGGAAATGGCGTTTTTAACAACTTAGACAATGATACACTAATGCCTCATGTCAGTCGCGTGACCTGTTTAATAACGTCAAAAATGTTTCTGGGTGGGAGTCAAGCATGTTAGAGTAGTGGAGGGGATAGATTATTGTCTGTTGGGTATATAGAACTAATACGTGCTTCGAAATCAGAAAGAGACAAAAAACATAGGAAAAAGATATCCTCATACTGATGGAGTGATGGACTGAGTATGCAAATGTTTTCTATTTACTTTTTAGTGCATTTATGAATGGAAAACATTTTATTCTAAAATTTCGTAACATCAATTTGGCGCCCCCTGGATGCTGCACCCGGGGACAGATGTCCCCCCTTGCCCCACCCAGCTACCACCACTATTGAGGACATGGACCCAAGGTAGTGGAAGTGTTATTGTGAAAAATCTATTGCTTCTTAACAGAATTTGTTGTACGTTGTGTTATGAGTACTACTGACTACTAAATGGCTGTTGTCAGTTGTGCTCACTGTTGGCAGCTGCTAAGTTAATTTAATACAAATTAATATACATCTGGGCTGAGGTTCACTTCAGTGCATGCACATGTATAATGTAGTCGCACATACCGAGCTCTCTCTGTATTAATACATATGTTAAAAGGAATAGATTTTTTACACTTATTTTTACCTCACAGTCAACATTTCAGTTTGGCTCCATCCAAATTGCTAATCACTTAATTTTTGCCAATTATTGTCAAGCCAAGATTTGAAGGTCTAAAAGTACTTCCTCTCTGCCACATTTTAACATTTATGTGAAATTTAATCTTAATCAGCTTCTATATGTGTCTCCATAATTTTGCTGATGGGTTCATTTTAAAATAAACACTACTGTAGTGTGCACTGTTCTTCATAACTGTAACACTTTTGTTATGTTACCTATTAACGTCCACTTGCTTAAACTCCCTCAAATTTTCCTTATAGCTTGCACCTCACAGTCCTACGATGAGTCTAGATGGCCTTCTCTGGACTTTCTTCAGTTATGTCCCTTCAACACTGGGATTAATTTTACTGTTTTTTTGTTTGTTTGTTTTTTTCTAATAAAGAGGTATGTCTACATCTGGGCTTGGAGAAATACCCAGGTTATTTGTCTCTCTTTCTCAAGCTAAGGAGTGAGAGATATGGAGGCAGTGATGATCTTAGTGCCCTTAAGGTTCACCCTGCAGTCCCAGATCTCTGGTCCTAGCACCTGTTGTTGAGACTTTACCAGGTCTGGTTACCTGTTGCTGGCCATTATCTCACAGACTTGTATATAACTTCCCTAACCCTTCTCAGCCCTTTAATGAATCCCCTGAATTGATATCCCTGCACTTGAACCTATGAGACCAGAAAAATATAAGAATTTAGACTAAATTAATATTAAAAGCATGTAGCATAAAATACATAATTAAAAAGATTAAATGCAATATATAAATAATAGAAAAAAATGATATTCTTACAGCAATTTAGCAGTGATGACACAGGTTCGGATCTTCCTCTCAGTCTTCAAGATGATTTTTCTCTATTACAGAATAACAATATAACACATATTTTGAGCTATAATGCCCAGATCCTCCCATTTATTGATTAATTTTGCCCCACCCAGGGCTTTTCCTTCTAAGATAGGTGTAATACTTATTTTTTCTTATATCCTTAATACATAATTACAATGTACTTTTCTTTACATAAGTAATGTTTCCATATTTCTAATTTCCCCATGTTTAATGTTATTTAAACATATTATTGTAAGTAAAAATTCAGTTAGTTATTTCATAATGTAACAAGGTCAGCTGCACTTCTCAGAGGAAAAACGACAGAAAGGTCAGTTCCCTGTGCTGTACTAGCGTGGTCTTCAACTGACATTAACACCCTCATGTCCAAATGAATTGCTGAATTCTTCTTCACAAGCTGATTTTAGCATTTTGTTATCTGAGTCTTTCCTGTCCATCTCTGGCCCAATCCAGTTTTTAGGCCTAGCTTTCACTAGTGGGCCAGGGTGGCCTGGTTTAATTACAGACAAAACTCATAATTCTAGCATACATGTATTTATGACGTATTATATGTGTTGCTCAGAGTTTTCTTTAATAATTGCTTTGTTAATTTACCGGTAATCCACATTACTTTAATGGCCTTTAGTTACTGATATCAGGCAGATCACTTTTTTATATAGTGAACTATACACACAGTATTAACTTGCAGTCTTCAGTTATTTCCCTAGTATGCGGCATTTTTGGGTAAATGGTATCCAGTCCTTTCAGTTTATTTGATTTCAGACTTTTTATTTCTAGTAGCACATTTCTCTCTGTTGTCTCATAATTTCTGAGTACCTCTGTTATTGCCCTTGCATATTTTAAGAGGCTACTGACTTCTTTTCATTTGAAATCTTTACAAAAAATGTTTGTTCCCTTTCAAAGTGTGTCTATACAAGAAAATTATAATTCTACCCCACACTGAGTGTTATAAATTAAGGAATTAGATTAGTGGCCAGTCAGTTGCTGAACCTTAAGACTGTGTGTGTGTTTACTGACAAGGCAATTTAGTGTGATCATTTACTTTTGGTAAAAAAATAAAGAAGACATTTTATTGTTAAAGCTCTATGGCTTTGAAAGAACAAATAATACTGAAAAAATCTGCAGCAGTGATTTTGGATAAAGTAATAAATGTTATGACTGTCAAAATATCTAAAACAAAATCTGCTGAATGCATAGGCTCAATTCTAAATAAACTTAAAAGTAGATGTAATATGAAGACATTAATAACAACTTTTTTATTTTTATGAATACTAGAAATTGCTGCTTGGCTGGCCAAAAATGGACCCATTTCTGTTGCACTGAATGCCTTTGCAATGCAAGTAAGTGGAAAAGAAAACTTTGAACTAAATTAGTATGTTTACCATATTTTATGTTATTCCACTACATTATTTTTGTTTGGTATTTTATATAAATGTAAACTTTGAAGCTTTTATACAATAATTTAAATATAGATATTATTTTGAACATGTTATCTTACAGTTCTATAGAAGAGGTATTTCCCATCCTCTGAAAATATTCTGTAATCCTTGGATGATTGATCATGCAGTACTGCTAGTGGGATATGGGCAGCGTAAGTAGGATGTTTAATTTGTACTATATATTAACATATTTATTTGTCTGTTTCTAGGGCCTTATTTTTAACAGTGTTTATGAAGTGTTAAGAGATTTGTAAATAGAAAGAAAGAACTAAAAATGCATACTTAAAAAAAAAAAAAAACTACTGTATAAAGTTACTGGTTCCAATTCAAAGTAATAGCCAGGGAGATTCAAAGTAAATAATTGCTCTTTAAAAAAATAAACAATTCAGTCTTGTATTATTTGAAAAATCTAGAACTGCTTTAAGGAGTTAATAACTGCTACCTCTTACTGGTCATTCACTGTAATTTCATGCAGTTAATTTTACACAGCTGCATGTCTGATGATGTAACACAATTTTAAACTTCTGCATCACCTGATAAGACATGTAATATTTGTAACATGCATTTAACTACTGTTAAAACTCTAGTTGATCTTTTTTACACTGGGTTTTAAAGTAAATGCATGAGATTTAGTCAAACTGATTATTCTGTAGTCATAAGGTCCAGCTTCTTCAATACAGGAAGCTAACCAAATCATATATACAGTGAAAGGTATTATCCAGAAAAAAATGTCTCTAAAATCTGCATTTTAATCACAATTTAGAACAGTAACATAATAAAATGGTGGGTTAATAATGTTGCACCAAAGGCAAAATGCTTACCAGTATCTCATTAGAGTAATGGAGTTGTTTTCCAGTGTACAGAATTGTCTGATTTAAGTGAAACTTAAGTGAAAAGAGGCTAATTACAAATTATGCAATTTCGACAGGTAATGGTATTCCATTCTGGGCAATAAAGAATAGTTGGGGAGAAGACTATGGAGAGCAGGTCAGTGTCTTGTCGGTTTATTTTCTTCATGAATGCAATTGCTGTAATTCAGAGGTAGGCAAAGGCGATCCTGGAGAGCCACAGTGGCTGCAGGTTTTTGTTCCAACCCAGCTTCTTAATGATAAGTCAATTGTTGCTATTTAAGCACTTATTGCTCAAGTAACATTTTTCTGCTTCATTTTAGTGGTTTTGCATGTTAAGGTTCCCCACCCTTAATTGCTTATTTTAGTATTAAACAGCTGCATTCATGCAAATGACAATGAAGCCAGCAGTTCTCCATCTAACTTATTTCCATATACACCTGTGTGGATTCATCATGCACTATTTGGTTTAATCAAACACTTAAGAGTAAAATGTGACAGATTAATCTGTTTTAGGCTTTAAATCATAAATGATCAATTGCCATTTGCATCTTATTGCTAATAAGCAGTCATTAAAACAGTGAATGCAGCTGTTTAAGACTGAAATAAGCAATTAAGGGTGGGGAACCTTAACAAGAGAGACCGTTATAATGAAGCAGAAAATGTCACTTGAGCAGCAAGTGCTTCATCAGCAATAATTGACTTCTCATTAAAAAACTGGGTTGGAACAAAAACCTGCAGCCACTGTGGCTCTCCAGGATCGACTTTGCCTACCTCTGCTTTAATTGGTTCTTAAACCCTGAAGCAGAAAACTATGAGTTATAACCTTTGTATTTTTTGTGAGTATTAAGACACCTAACTTCCTAATTAGATGACAACACTAAGCTTAGAATCATTTTGGCAGAGATTTTATTAAGGACATTATAGTATATTCTGTATTTTATTTCTGGGTTGGTAGCTTTATTATTATCAAGCATTATTAAAAGAAATAATTATCCTAAAATTATCATCCATGCATTATCCAACCTGCTATATCCTACCTACAGGGTCACATCATAAAAGACAAATTTTTATTTTACCCTAGAATCATTTTTCAAAATATTGCAGAAGTTAGGATAATAACAACTAATATGTTCTTTGTAGAAACAGTTTGATTTATTTGGTAGATATCTTTATCCAAGAAATCTTACAAAAAATGTATGTATATATATTATAACAGATGGCAATGAACAAATTTCATGGAGAGCACAACAACCTTCAAACTACAGTTACTTCTGGGACTAGATGATGAAGTAACAACATACAGTAACAAAAATGTAATTAGTTGTCACTTTGTATAGAACAGACAAAAAAATTAAAGAGTTAGAAAGATTAGGAAATCAAGTGTAGTACATTTAAGAGGAATTTTAAATTCAGTACATTGAAAGCACTTTAGATCAATGGTTCTTAACCTTTTTGGTATCGCAACCCACTTTTTTCTTATGTAAATGACAGAGTGCAATTGTCAGTGGGGTTCGGGAACCCCCCTTGGTGATTCGAGAGTGTCAGTCAGAGTGGCAACACAGCACAAGACACTGTGGCCCACGATTAATATAAACGGCAGCAACTCACAGCCTTCTGGCAGGAGCCCACAGCCCACAAGTAGGATCGTGTACCAGTGGTTGAGAAACACTGACTGAAATGGTTATGGGAGACTCATTACACAGTTTATAAGGAGGTACAAATAGAAGGCAGAAAAAAAAGAAAAGATCTAACTCAGGAAACAATAATTATATAAATACATTAAACTGATAATGTAAGTGATACATAATATAAAAACAGCACAGAATATAAAGAAAGTCCTAATGTTTAGCTTAGAAAAAGTACATTTTCTTGATTTTTTTAGGCATGGAATGCAGCATTTGTATGTAATGTGCACTCACAGGTTGTATTGGATGAATCTTTACTTCTGTACATATTTATATTAGGCATGTAAATGAAGTCAGATGCAGTATAATGTAGGTGAAACTGATAGCAAGCACTATATCTTGCACAGTGGCATGAATCTAACTAAAAATATATGAGTGAGTCAATGAAGAAATTTCTTGTTTGATAAAAATACAATTAATTGTGCTTATTTTAAAAATAATCTGTAGTTTTTTGCATGTAACTAATTTTATTTCCTTTAAACTCTCCAGGGATATTACTATCTTTATCGAGGATCTGGACTTTGTGGAGTCAACAGGATGTGTTCGTCTGCTGTAGTCAATTAGGACTATGAGCTTTCTGTTACCAATTTGCCAACAGCTGCAGCACTATATATACTGTAAAATACATTCCTCCTATGTACTGGTCTGCATTACCATTCCTAATATCATTGCTGAATAACTCATGGAATGCATCTTCAATTCAGTATTGCCATATGTTCTGAAGCAGACATGTACTGTATGCACTAGATATTGCAATAACTTAACCCTAAGAAATGTTTTATCTTGGGCACAATGACAAATATTGCTAGGTGATCGAGGAAACAGTGGATATTTTTGCAGGCGATCTCATGGGCAGTGGATTGTTTTACTAAGCCCTCGCTTTACTGGAATTATATAACCACTGTTCTTTTTTCACTCAGCATCTGGAACAAAAATATGAACATTGATTAAACATAGGTTTGTGCCATTCAGTCTATAAAAATGATTCTAATTTTTGTGTGTTGTAAAATCTAGTGTATTATAGCTTCTATTTTTGTAAAGCAAAATCCATTTTTAAGAAGCCTACTCATAAGTGAGTTGATAATATTTCAGCTGCTTTTCAATAGAATATATTTCAAAAGTTACTCTCTTTAACTTTAGAGCACAACTTCACTTTGACGATTTGTTTGTTCTTTACACACACACTTGTTTTTCAAGCCGCTTGAAATTAAGAACACAGGAACGTCTCACCATAAGCTTCTATTTCAGATACAATACAGTTTATTTTTGTATAGCCCAAAATCACACAGGAAGTGCTGCAATGGGCTTTAACAGGCCCTGCCTTTTGACAGCCCCCAGCCTTGACTCTCTGAGAAGACAAGGAAAAACTCCCAATAAAAACCTTGTAGGGAAAAATGGAAGAAACCTTGGGAAAGGCAATTCAAAGAGAGAACCCTTTCCAGGTAGGTTGGGCGTGCAGTGGGTGTCAAAAGTAGGGGATCAATACAATACAATATACAGAACAGAACAATTCCTTAAGACAGCATAATAATAAAAATTTTAGAAGTACGGTTTAACAGTAGATGATATGACATAATTAGGTTTGGATATTTTTAGAGTCCTGGAGACCTCATCCATCTAGCTGCCTCCCCATTTGGCCATGCCACGGCTGAAACGTTGCTCCGATGAAAGGACCCCTCTTTCCCATGATTCCTGTGATCCTCCATCAGGGATGACTTTACCATAGGCAGGCAAACAACTTGGCAGGTGGGCCGTGGCATCAATTGCCACATTTGGCTACCGAGAAAAGAAACAGAATAGGTGAGGGTTAGTATTCAAATATAATTATCATGTTAACTGCAGATGGCTGCAGTTCCCTGTGAGTCTACGTCCTGCAGCCGTATATTTCTAGTATAACTGCTTCTGTCATTCTCAGACAAATATAAAATAAAATTATTAGCAAAGTTTTGAAATGAGGCCTCAGCAACAGTGAGAAACACAACTGTACAGGTATCTATATATAAATCTAGCTGATTTGGAGTTTGTTGTCTGTATGTATTTGTTTATGTATGTCTCTACGTGTTTTTATGAAAATGCAAGGTAACTCACATTGCATATCAACAGGTTTCGGTCATTCACCATTAACTAACACCTGCATGATGTCAATGGAAAAGGGCAAAGCAGTTTGGTGGAACGTGAATGACAGTCCACTTGGTGCAGCTTGAAGGCACAACAAGTGGCTTAGATCTTAACAGGGTGTGATAAAAGAGTCTGTTTAAAACAGTCTCTCCATTCCAAACAGCTGCAGTGCCCTGCGAGTCTTTCATTTGAAGTAAGACATTTCCTGTCAAAGTGCTTCTGTTACAGGTAACTATATATTGCTTACTTAGATATGTAAAGTAAAATGTACAATGTTTTTGTGAAATTATACATAGAAAACACAGGTAGTATCTCCTTATATACAGATCAGCCTCAATTATCTTTATTTTAACTGCATAAAACAATCTTGGAATATAATGTCATACCATATCTTTATATGCAAACACAGTTTTAATAAATTTGTCCTGTCCATTTTATTTTTCATTTACATTTCTTTTCAAGGCCCTTAACCTGCAGTATTAACTGCATCCAGCCCTGCAAGCAGGTCCTCCAACTTGCAGGGAAAAACTCGGGAATTGGTGGCAGGATTGGCACTCCAACGACTGTTAAAAATCCTCACACTGGTCCGTTCCGTTCGAAGTAGTGTGGTGCCGAGGTGTCACCCGTTGCCCGAAGTTGTGATCCTGAGGTGGTTTGTTGGGTGGTGCGTGTGCAACACAATGCATCAGTGCATGCTCCCAGCCTCCTCACTCCTCCTCCTCCTCTCTTTCTGTGTTAAGCTTTCTATGATACATAGATGAAACAATACTTAAGCATTGGAGCGGTGCTGCTTGAACTGTCAAAATGTCTCCCCATAAGCCTAGAAAGGAAAATGATTTACACATCATGCTAAAAATGACAAATTCTATTTTTGATAAAAAATATATTTTAGGTGTTTGTTTAGTTAATCAAAAGTGTGTCACTCATGGCCATATAAACAGTGATCAGCAATACTGAGCCATAGTATGTCTCCTCACAATGTGAAAGAGATCTGTAGATCACTGAAAATACATTTAAATATCACAAACCAGGCTACCGGTAAATATTGCATTAGAAATTATTTTGAGATATAAACTCTTAATATTTTTCAAAAGTATATAGTTATATAGTGCATATTTTTCTGCTTTAATTAGTGTACTATGTTTTCAGCAATAAAATGGTAAAAAAATTGTGAAAAATCAACGCTGCACACCTGTGTTACCACTTAGTAACGCAATAGTAAAAAGTGTATATTTAAACTGAAATAATGGCTAAATGATGAAAAATATATTATCCACTTGAAGCACTTTTTGGGAGTCACTCCAGAGCCGAGGATCCACTTGGAAATATCAAGATAAGATCACTAGGATCTTCGCTGATTTGCATCATGTTTTATTTTTAGTCTTTTTCCAACTTGTTTCCAGTATTTACATTCATATTTACCAACTGATGGAAATTAGCAGTAGCAATGGGTGTTGTGCGAGTAAAAACTCTCGATCATATGCCGCTCCACTGGAAGACACACTCAGACTCTCTCTCATACTGGGACAATCAAATTACAGTGCAATGCATTTGAATGGAAATGGAAATTATAAACAATATAATGATATTTATACGTAATATTCAGGTGTAATATATAAGATGTGTAATTTTCGAGGTACAGTGTATATCACTGTGTACTGCTCTTCTTCTCGACTACATAGCATAATATTCTAATTGTAAAACCCACTTAGTCCCATTCATGATTATGGCTGGAGCAGAGCCTAACCTGGCAGAACAGAGTGCAAGGCATGAACCGGCTAACGTTGCCAAGTCCACTAACATGCACAACGACACTCAGCATGGTGACAATAAACAGTCATCGGTTTACCTAAAACACCTATGAGGACAGGGACAGTCTTTCACTAGTCTTTAATTTAACTGACATCTAGCCTGTCTGTTGAAATTTGTCAATAATTATACTCCATGTAAAAACTTGAGTTTGTGTTCACTGTACAAAAAACTGAACTGTTAATTGTCCATTTTAAATCTTAAAGATAATTTTTCTTTTTTGAAGCTTAGAATCTTTTGGGGATTTAGGAGTATATGAAGCAGGAACTCATTGACCCTCAGTCTGTAACAGGCATACTGGTCAGCAAGTGCACTAGTCTAGTTGTTTTCTCCTAATATTTATAATGTCTCTATGTTAAATTGTAAATTACAAATTTGGGTGATTGTATTTGATGTTTTGGAACAGACAAGATAGTAGAAAGCATGTTCATTTTGGCAAACTTACATGCTTGCGGTGCCAGTTCCCCAAAAAATGAAATCTAAGCAAGTGAAAAGTTTTTACATCAAGCCACTAAATCTTGCTTTCCTTATTGTAATATTTACTGTGCCGCCTGCTGGTAAGCCATTGAAGTTTATGCTTCCTTTGACTGTCATTTATGTGGATGGATCAGCAGTAATATTTTACAGAATCTTTGTTGTCAAACTTAAGTAGAAGAAATTGTACCTAACTGCTTAAAAGCTTTTTTCCCTTTTGAGTGATCTCTAGTTGATTCATTGTGAAATTCAAATTATTCATATGTAATAAAAACAATTGTAGGTGTCTCTGTTTTCCAGAGTATTATTATTTAGATTGAAGTGTATGGAAGCTTATTTGTGCCAAAATTAAATGCAGTCCAACGTGTTAAATACATTGAAATACAATGCATATGCATTGTGCATTTAATTTAGCAATAATTTTATTATACCATACTTAAAAACGTATCAACCTAAAGTGGTTCCACTTTTTCTTGAAATTACTTTTTCCTATAGAACTGGTCTTTCTTGGATTATTAAGGTGTATTTGTGATATAGTGTTACAGAAGTATTTCTTAAACGAATATATTTATTTGATAATACTGGATACATTTGTCACTATAAAATACAGCATTAAAATTGAAAGCATAGTCTTAGTAAGAAAATCAGTGTGGGGACAATCAAGGTGGTGTGAAATAAATAGCCTTGACACAAAGAAAAAGGGTTTGGGACAGCCTCCTATATACTTGAGCCCTGGCTGCAAAGGGCAAAATAGGGTGCACAGATGTGTACAGAATTGAGACCAACATAGAACTGAGGAAATATAGGAGGTGGAC
The DNA here is from genome assembly GCF_016835505.1 of Polypterus senegalus. Classification (NCBI taxonomy): domain Eukaryota; kingdom Metazoa; phylum Chordata; class Cladistia; order Polypteriformes; family Polypteridae; genus Polypterus; species Polypterus senegalus. The sequence continues at coordinate 77,221,315 of NC_053164.1, forward strand.
TGGGTTTTAAAGCATGGAACCGGAAGTGAAGTCAGGCTGGCCAGAACCGGCAGTGACACAGTCATGGCCAGAATCCTGCCACCCCCTGGCCTGCCGTGAACTTACCTTCATTTGGTCCTTTTAGCTGCCTCCCATGCACACGTATGTGACAGTGGATTGATTTATTCAAAGGTTTTCTTTGAATGTTGTGAGTCAAGGAGATTTTAAACAGTGAGTTTTACAGTATGCTAATTACGACATGTAATATTTAATGTATGTGTTTTGATTTTAGAGTTATTTAGATAATGGCTCTTAAACTGTGTGACCAAGACTATGTCTTAGAGCTCATAAACTGACATTCTGTAATCCAAAATAACTAATAGCAAGCAGGTACAAATGAGCTCAGTAGATCTTTTGAGGTAGTAGCAGAATATAGTAGGTAGGTAGTAGAATATTTTGAGGTAGTTTTCCAAGAGTGTCAGATTTTGGAAATACATCAAATTCTGGGGTGTATATAAAATAGACATAGACAGGAATTCTGGGAAAATAAGTATAAATTGTTAAAGAATGTCATTGTTTATTAGAACTTATATATTTAAGCTTAAATAAAGTACACAGTGTGCATATGCTTGTAAGAATATGTGAAATGGAGGCTTGAACATATTTCGTGTCAAACCAAAAGTAATTTAATTAACAATCAACCAAATTATGCCATTGGTCCCACATTTTTGACGGAAGCAATATTCTACATAAGATAGTGTGTTATTATGAAAGGGGCAGTCAGCAAGACACTCTAAATTCAAAAGATTTTAAAAGGCACTACCGGAGAGAAATTGTAACTGCAAAGACAAGGAGAAGGAGAGAGACAGAGAAGAGAAGAGAAGAGAAGAGAAGACAGCAGGCTTTGCCACCTACAGACCGGCCCTCCACTCCCAAACATCAAAGACTGTGACAACCAAGGCTACAGCCACCTCATATGAAGCTTGCTGTGTGACCCTGATTTGAATCATTCAGGTTGTATGTTTTCATATTTAACATTTACACCTGGTTTCTCCTTCAAATAAACATAAGTAATGATTGAAATAGTTTTGAGCATTGCTTTGTTGAAGTATTCTGTTGTTAATGAGAGAAATGTGTCCATTTAAGTTTTCTTAGTATCATGGGCAGTGATTAACCCTTGGCTTCTGTTAGATTATGTAGCCCTTTCAAGGGTAGTATCCGTTCCTGGCTTTTGCTAAGGTATTCTGAAGTGTGGCTCATTCAGGGTAAGTATTCTGAAAATGGACCAACACGTAAGTGAATCCTGGCAGGGACACCTCGTGAACAGAGTGACTTCTAGCCCCAGGTGGCCCCTTGTAAGGTATTGATGTTGACGTAGCTAGGCCCACCCAGTGTTCGGATATTCTTGCTTTGTATTTGAGCTTATCTGTGCTTCGTGAACATTGAATAGGTAAGGTTTTCAGGATGTGTGTGCAAATCACTGCTAACAGTTTAGGCATTTCTAGTTTTAACGTGTCCATCAATATAAAAAAGACCCTCAGAAGTTAAAGTGCCTTTCCTGGACACTTTTACACCACAAAACAAACGCTTTCTTTAAAAATGATGCATATGTACACAAACATCATGGAATAGCATGAACATGTCAATAAGACAGTTTACATTTAAAATGTACCCCTACTTAAGAAACATAATCTTGACCCCTCAGCTCTTGAAAATTTTAGACCCATTCCTAACCTGCCTTTCTTAAGTAAAGTTCTGGATAAGGCAGACATTATGCAGTTAAATGACCACCTAAATAAACATGAAATTCTTGATAAATTTCAGTCAGGCTTCAGAACAAATCACAGCACAGAAACTGCACTCGTTAAAGTAGTAAATGACTTGCGGGTAAATGCAGACAGAGGCCATTTATCTGTTCTCATCCTCTTAGATCTGAGTGCTGCATTTGACACCATTGATCATAATATTCTTAGAAATCGCCTTAGTCAATGGGTGGGCCTCTCTGGCAGTGTCTTAAATTGGTTTGAATCCTACCTGGCAGGGAGAAAATTCTTTGTGAGTTGTGGTAATCACATCTCAAAGACACATGATATCCGATATGGTGTTCCACAAGGCTCTATCCTGGGTCCGCTGCTCTTCACAATCTACATGCTTCCGTTAGGTCAGATTATCTCAGGTTACAACGTGAGTTACCACAGCTATGCTGATGACACACAGCTGTACTTATCAATAGCACCTGATGACCCCGATTCTCTTGATTCACTAACACAATGTCTGACTGGTATCTCAGAATGGATGAATAGTAACTTTCTCAAGTTAAATAAAGAGAAAACTGAAATCTTAGTGATTGGCAATAATGGATACAATGAGGCTATTAGAAATAAACTGGATACATTAGGATTAAAAGTCAAGACGGAGGTAAAAAGCTTAGGGGTTTGTTGACTGTAATCTGAATTTTAAATCGCATATTTATCAGATCACTATGACAGCATTTTTTCACTTAAGAAACATAGCAAAAGTTAGACCTTTAATATCATTGAAAGATGCTGAGAAATTAGTTCACGCTTTTGTTTTCAATCGACTAGATTACTATAACGCACTCCTCTCAGGACTACCCAAAAAATACATAAATCATTTGCAACTAGTGCTGAATGCAGCTGCTAGAATCCTAACTAGGAAAAGAAAATCCAAACACATTTCTCCAGTTTTAATGTCACTACACTGGTTACCTGTGTCATTCAGGATTGACTTTAAAATTCTGCTTATCTATACTAATAAAAGGCAAAGCCCTCACTCACTCACTGACTGAATCACTCATCACTAATTCTCCAACTTCACGTGTAGGTAGAAGGCTGAAATTTGGCAGGCTCATTCCTTACAGCTTACTTACAAAAGTTAAGCAGGTTTCATTTCGAAATTCTATTCGTAATGGTCATAACTGGAACCTATTTTTTCGTCCATATACTATAATAGACTTCTGCTCGATGCCTCCCACGTAATTTAGTGCCTGCCCATATAAGGCCGTCCGTCAGCGGCAATCCAATAGAAACGCTGCCGCTAAATATTCACGGGTGAAGGACTGTGCTTATGCAGAGGAAGATGAGATGGTCAGGGTGGTGTTTGGCACAAACTCGCGAAACTGTGAGAGAAAGTTTTAAGTGCCGGGTCTTAGCTAACATTAAATACAGCCGTGGACATCACACAAGATGGCACCAGCACAGCTGGGAACCTTCGATGCATGTACACCGAGCGGCTCACGTGAAATGACGCAGTGCACAGACAAAAAGCAACAGTTCCAAAGAGTGCTGAACAAAAACCAAATTACACAATTTAGAAGGCAGCAAAAAAAATATGAAGCGTGTGATACATACAAGCATATTCATAAGTGCAGCTACTGCAGAAACAAAGCACACGGTGGATAAAGTCAATGTCCCGCTAAAGGAAGACAGTGTAAAAACAACCCGTGCATGCAGTGTATCACGTCTCAGATAAAGAGGAAGACGAGCTGTTTATTGATGCAGTAAGAAACGAATCGATGAATGAAACCTGTCATCTTTACAACGATTGACAAACACGGAATGTAATTTGAACACAACACATCCTACAAATACGAACCTGATTGAAAGAAATAATGATAATCAAATCCTTGATGACAGCAACACTCCTAACACTCACAAAACAATTACTGTATATTGACACTCATGTTACATTATTTTTAAAATGTTCCCTTTTCTTTTTCATAACTTCTTAAACACACTACTTCTCCGCTGCGAAGTGTGGGTATATATATATATGTATATATATACCCTGATCTACATATGATCAAATAGACAAACCACATGCCGCGGCGCAATGGTAGAGCCTTCACCTCTAGTGCCGACGTCCGAGGTTCAATTCCCGAGAGGGGATGCACTGAGTATGTACGCGTGCTTCCTGATTCATTTTACCTTCGCATCCCCTTGATTTAAGACGTATGAAAAAATATGCGGTTAACGCAGAAAGACATCACCAATTGAAGCTTTATGAATAATGGATACTTTATTCGCCATCAATGATTGTTTTGGTAAAGCCATACTCAGTGTATTCATTAGATGAACGGTAAAAAAGTAAGAGCGAGGGGAGGATGACTCATTGAGGCACGCAGGCAAAACCACAATAGCACGCAGGCTCGATATACTGTAGTGCGCGTCAACTAGATCTGAATTGTGCAATCACATTCGAAAAAATATATCTTTTCAAGTTCTATTTAGTCCATATGTGTCAAACTCAAGGCCTGCAGGCCACATCCGGTCCGGCGTGTAATTATATCCGGCCAGCGAGATCATTTTATATACTGTATTATTGTTATTATTAGCTCGGGGATATGAAGCGGCGGTAACACAATAAACTACAGATCCCATAATGCAGCGCTTCAGCTGCCTTGCCGAACACTTACGCGTTAATCAAGTCTAGCTTATGATGCTGCAAGTTATTGCGAAGCTAGCTCACACGATGCTGAAGAGAAAAGTTGATTCTGAACATAGAGCCTTTAAAAACCGATGGGAGGCTGAGTATATGTTTACTGACATTGCCGGTAAACCCGTGTGTCTCATTTGTGGCTGTAATTACAGAATTTAATCTAAGACGGCACTATGAGACAAAACATCAAGATAACCTGAAAGACCTGAATGCAATGCAGAAGATACAGAAAGCAGAAGAGTTAAAGAAGAATCTGACACTTCAGCAGACGTTTTACCGTGCAAATCACAAAGTGATTTCAAGTGAAGCTGCTTTTATGGGAGACACAAATGCACCAGTGCAACTTGCCCCACTTTCCCTGTTGCCAAGTAATGTTGAACCAAGTCGGCACAACGGTGTTCCCAAATACGCACTTTGCTGATAAACTGAGCGCACTGCGCACTGAGTTCGCACGGCACTTTGGTGACTTTGAAGAACAAAAAAAGAATTTTGAGTTGTTTCACAACCCATTTGCTGTCGATGTGGAAACTGCACCTGTGCAGATTCAGATGGAGGTGATTGAGCTGCAGTGTAATGGCACACTGAAGGCAAAGTACGATACTGCAGGGCCCGCACAGTTTATTCACTCCATTCCCACAGAAATGCTCCAGCTCCGTCTACATGCGGCTCGAACCTTGTGCATGTTTGGTAGCACATATCTGTGTGAGAAGCTCTTCTCAGTGATAAAGACTAACAAAACAGCACACAGGAGTCGCCTCACTGATGAGCACCTGCAGTCCATCCTGAGAATCTCCACAACACAGAACCTCACACCAAACAGAAACGAACTTGTGCCAAAAAGATGCCAGGCGTCCAGCTCTAAAGATGACATATGAGCAAAGACAACTGAATGATTTGATTTGTTATTGCTGAAAAGAACACATTTTATTTATATTTCCAGGTTTTGTTATGCAGCATGTTCATATTTGAATTTGTATAATTTTGACAGGATATATTTTTATGGAGAGCAAGTTTATTTTTTATATAAAATTACATAAGAGTAAAGAAATTTGAATGTTTGTTCTTTTAACGTTTACTTTATTTCTAACTTGTATAATTTAGACAGGATATATTTTTATGGAGAGCAAAATATTATAAGTTATTTAAGGTTTGAGTTGATTTATTCCGGAATAATATTCCTGTCTGTTTTTATTCATATTTATGTTCAAAAAAGTTAAGTTTTAAAGTTTTAAAAGTTTAGTTTTAGTGTGTTCAATAAATGTTTATCCTGTTTGGCCTGCGACCTAAAGTGTGTTTTGGATTTTGGCCCCCTGTGCAATTGAGTTTGACACCCCTGATTTAGTCGACACAAATATCTTTGGTTGGAATGTAAGGCGAATTTACTCTTTACATTTGTATGGTGAAGAAAATGTATGCAATGATGCCTACATTTAACTTACATTCCTACCAAAGATATTTCTGTCGACTACATAAAAATTCCTTCTATTTAAAATTTAAATAGAACTTGAACAGATACGATAGTTCATAATATCCAGGCAGACTTGCACGTAAGAGCAGGAGTCATCCGTTTTAACAAACAGCGTATTGCACTGATACGAAATAGCCTGCCCATTTAATTATTTAGGAATGGATAAATAAATTAAGATTTTGTACAAATAATGTTTTTCATTTTTCTTCCTTGATGGATTCTGCCACCCCCAGCAACAGTTGCTCGCACCCCAAAGAGTGTATGTATGTGTGTATATATATATATATATATATATATATATATATGTGTGTGTGTGTATATGTATATATGTAGATATGTATGTATATGTACAGGTATATATATATATGTTTATATGTGTGTGTGTATGTATACATATATATATATATATATATATATATGTATTTGTGTGTATATATGTGTGTATGTATATGTATGTGTATATATGTAGATATGTATATATGTGTGTGTGTGTATATACTCAGCAAAAAAAGAAATGTCCCTTTTTCAGGACTGTGTATTTCAACAATAATGTTTTAAAAATCCAAATAACTTTACAGATCTTCATTGTAAAGGGTTTAAACAATGTTTTCCATGCATGTTCAATTAACCATAATCAATTAATTAACCCGTGGAATGGTCGTTAAGACCTTAACAGCTTACAGAAAGTAGGCATTTAAGGTCACAGTTCTAAAAACGCAGGACACTAAAGAGACTTGTCTACCGACTGTGAAAAACACCCAAAGAAAGATGCCCAGGGTCCCTGCTCATCTGCGTGAACGTGCATTAGGCATGCTGCAGGGAGGCATGAGGACTGCTGATGTGGCTAGGGCAATAAATTGCCATGTCTGCACTGTGAGACGCCTAAGACAGCGCTACAGGGAGACAGGAAGGACAGCTGATCATCCTCGCAGTGGAAGACCCAGGATCTCAATCCCATTGAGCACATCTGGGACCTGTTGGATCGCAGGGTGAGGGCTAGGGCCATTCCCCCCAGAAATGTCAGGAAACTTGCAGGTGCCTTGGTGGTAGAGTGGGGTAACATCTCACAGCAAGAACTGACAAATCTGGTCCAGTCCATGAGGAGTAGATGCACTGCAGTACTTCAAGCAGCTGGTGGCCACACCAGATATTGACTGGTACTTTTGATTTTGAGCCTCCCTTCATTCAGGGACACATTGTGAAACATTTTTAGTTTATGTCTTATGGTGTTGACTCTTTTACTGTTCATACAAATATTTACACATTAAGTTTACTGAAAGTAAAAACAGTTGAAAGTCAGAGGACGTTTCTTTTTTTGCTGAGTATATATATATATATGTGTATATGTCTATATGTATATATGTATGGATATGTATATATATATATTGTAAAAGAGACAAGAGGAGACAGCAAAAAGGTTTGGGGTTTTCGGCCCCGTATACTGCAGAAATATCCACAATAATACAATAAACAAGGTCAAAATATATAAACAAAAAATGTTCATATGCGCAATGCCGAAAATGGCGTCGGCGGCCATTTTATACAGGAGGAGCCGGAAGTGGAGGAATGCTGGGAAGGAACCGTGAGGGAGGATGGGACTGATGACGTCAGAAAAACATGGCGGAGGAAGGGTGGAAGTAACGTGCTGCGGGAATGAGGCTTATGGTGGCGGAGCGTCTTTTTTCCTGAAAGTAAGCAAAGGAGAAAGGTTAGTACCCCGCCACTCCCTGCCGGCGAACGTCTTCCGAAGCGTGTTAAGGTCCGTCCGCGGTCTCCTATTTGCACGTGCGTGACACGACCCCCCCCTCAGCCCAAGACCGTCAGGTGGGGCAGACCTAACCGAGAGGTCATGGATACAAGAGAGGGCATCGGCATTGGCCTGAAGGTTGCCGCGTCGATAAGTGACCGTGAACTTATAGGGTTGCAAGTCCAGAAATCACCTGGTGACCCGCGGGTTCAACTCTTTGTGCAGGGACATCCACTGAAGCGCAGCGTGATTGGTCACTAGAATGAACTCGCGACCCAACAGGTAGTAACGGAGATGGGTTACTGCCCACTTAATGGCCAAGGCTTCCCTCTCCACTGCCGCATACCTGGTCTCTCGGTCCAGCAGTTTCCGGCTTAAGTACATCACGGGGTGTTCGACACAATCAACGCTTTGGCTCAACATAGCGCCCAGGCCTGTGTCCGAAGCGTCGGTCTGGAGAATAAAAGGGAGCCCAAAATCAGGGGTCCTTAATACAGGTGCCGACGTTAGGGCCTTTTTTAGGTCACTGAATGCGTGTTCCGCCTTGTCGTTCCATACCACGTGCAGGGGAGTGCCTTTCTTTGTTAAATTGGTCAAGGGTGCTGCCCTTTCGGAGAAGCGGGGTACGAACTGGCGGTAGTACCCCGCCAACCCCAAGAAAGCCTGCACCTGTCTCTTGGTATTCGGACGGGGCCATTCCAGGATGTCCTTGATTTTGGAACATTGGGGTCTCACCTGTCCTCGTCCCACAAGGTAGCCTAAATATTTGGCCTCCTTCAAGCCAAAAAAACACTTGGGGGTTAATGCGGAGGCCGGCTTTAGCTAGTGTCGTGAGGACAGCAGAGACCTGCAATAGATGCTCCTCCCAGGTGCCGGAATAGATGACAACGTCATCCAGGTAGGCGGCACTATAGGACTGGTGGGGCTTCAGCACTCTATCCACCAGACGTTGAAATGTCACTGGGGCCCCATGCAGCCCAAATGGGAGGACCTTGTATTGCCAATGTCCACTAGGGGTGCTAAAGGCCGTTTTCTCTTTCGCAGATGCCGTTAAGGGAATTTGCCAATACCCTTTCGTCATGTCAAGAGTAGTCAAGTATCGAGCCGTACCCAGCCATTTGAGTAGGTCATCAATGCGGGGCATCGGGTAGGCGTCGAACTTGGAGACCTGATTCAGACGTCTAAAATCATTACAGAACCTCCAGGAGCCGTCCGGCTTGGAAACGAGGACGATAGGACTGGACCAAGGACTGTGGCTCTCCTCAATAATGTCCATATCCAACATCCTTTGCACCTCCAGTTCCACTTCAGCGCGTTTTGCCTCCGGGAGTCTATAGGGTCTCTCCCGGACGATTACCCCGGGGTCCGTGACTATGTCGTGCGCAATCAGCGAGGCCCGGCCCGGTGACTCGCTCACTACTTCGGGGACGGCCCGGATTGCCTGGGTTATCTCCTGCCGTTGTAGGGGTGTCAGCTCGTCACCGAGGTTAAGGGCAGACGTGCTAGTGAATAGGGAGAGGGATCTACGGGTGTTGGGAGACTCCTCCCTATCCTTCCAAGGTTTTAATAGATTAACATGGTAGATCCTCTCACTCGGCCGACGATTAGGTTGTTTAACTAAATAGTCGACGAGTCCCTTTCTTTCCTTAACCTCGTATAGCCCCTGCCAGTGAGCTAATAACTTAGAATGGGAGGTAGGAACGAGCACCATCACTCGATCCCCCGGGTGGAACTGCTGGAGGACGGAGTTGCGGTTGTAACACCGGGCCTACGCTGCCTGCGCACGAGTCACGTGCCTCCCAGTCCTCTTTTAGTATGTCCAAAAGTCCACGGGGTTGTCGCCCGTATAATAACTCAAAAGGCAAGCAAAAAGCACGAGCGGTAGGAGCTGGTCCCAGTTCCTGCCATCGACGTTAACTACCTTGCGGAGCATCTGCTTAAGCGTCTGATTAAAACGCTCTACCAGCCCGTCTGTTTGAGGGTGATAGACAGACGTCTTCAGGTGCTTTATTCGCAGTAATCTGGCAACCTCCCTGAACGTATCTGAGGTGTAGGGTGTACCCTGGTCCGTGAGGACTTCTTTGGGTATACCCACTCTAGAAAATAAGTTGCCTAATTCCTGTGCGATATTTTTTGTGTTTGCGGAGCGCAGGGGAACCGCCTCTGGGTATCGGGTAGCGTAATCCACCATGACCAATATATATTTATGGCTACGGTTTGAGGGTTCCAGGGGTCCTACTAAGTCCACCCCTATTCTGTCAAAGGTAATATCTATCAGGGGTATTGGGACGAGAGGAGCGCAGTCCCTCCTAGGAATCTGGCGAATCTGACATGTTCTGAAAAACAACGTAACGGTCCATCCTCTGCTGATGCCATGCAATGTAACTTCAAGGCTGTTGATTGATGTCTTATGAGGAATACGTTGGGAGGTTCGCACGTGTCTTCAAAAATCGCGCAGAAGAAGAAGTACCTCCGTTTTCAGACAACGAAAATGCATTGGTTTTGTTGTTTTTGAGCTATAACACTTTCATTATTTGAATCACAAATAAATCCAGAAAAGTAGGTGTATTTTTAAATTTATGACTGCTATTTGTTACCTAAGAATTACAAAATACCTTATTTTCTCTCATTTTATTTTTTAATCAAAAATCTAAATCTGAAAATTCCTTTCATTTTCGTATTTTCGTTTTTGCTTCAAAAATGAAACTTCAAATACCAAAAAGTACACGGACCGTAACCAATGTGATGTGTATCTGATCGACATTTTTGGTGTTAATTCGTTTGACTTCCTCGTTTTTCTATGCTAGGATACATCAAGCATGGGACTGGGTGTTGTGGGGGTGCTTTTGCTTCAGGAGAGACAGGTGCACTTCACAAAATAGGTGCCATCCTGAGGAAGAAAAAATGTGTAGATATACGACAGTGATATCTCAAGAGCTCAGCAAGGAAGTTGCAGCTCAGTCGTAAATGGGTCCTCCAAAAGGACAATGGCCCCAAGCATACCTCCAAAGCTGTAGCAAAATGGCTTAAGGACAACAAGGAGGTATTGGAGTGGCCATCACAAAGCCCTGACCTCAATCTGATGGAAAATTTGTGAGAAGAACTGAAAAGCATGTGTAAGCTACAAACCTGTCCCAGTTAACACCAGTTCTGTCTGGAGGAATGGACCAAAATTCCAGCAACTTATTGTAAGAACCTCATGGGAGGCTACCCAAACTGTTCGGTTCAAGTTAAACAATTTAAAGGCAATGCTACCAAATATTAACAAAGTGTATGCAAACTTGTGACCTTCTGTTGTTATATAGTCAATAAAAAGTGAAATAATCTGAGGTCTGTGAACATTGTTGGAAAAAAAAAACTTTTGCCCTGCAAAAAGCAGATCTTCAACGATATGCCAAATTTGTAGTTTGTTAGTATGAAATCTGTAGAGGGCTTATAAAGTGAGTTTTAAAGAATTCACCACAAGTCTATGTAAACTTCTGATTTCAACTGTATGTTCCATCATGAAATTAAAACTAAGAACACAACTGGATTCCTTTTCTTCTCTATTCATTTGCCTCAGTGTGTTTCTCTTTCCTGTCCCCCGGCTCATCCATTGGGTCTTCTTCTTGGGTCTTGGGACAGCTTGCCAGCGAGGGCAATCAACCTTTAATCAGCTTTCATGCATGTACCTCTGTAAGCATTCAACGAGACGCTCAAAGCCTGTTTCTATCATCCCACCACCATCCCTTGGTTGTCCGTGAGATGACCTCAGAGTCATTGGCCACTCCTGCTCCTCACAATTGCTCAACAGGAGCGACACGCCACTGAAGCGCCATTCCTCTTGCTCGTCGTGAGGCCTCCTGTTCATTCCTTCCTTTCTCTCTTGATTTTCTCCCATAGTCTGTTTGTTTGTTTATCTGTTTGATGTCCCATGCAGACCCTTTTATACTTTGTGGGTGTAGCTGCTTTCTCTTCATGACCCACAGAGTGTCAGTAGGGAATGGCCAAGCCAATGTTTGTACATTAACAAGCAATCCACCAATTTCAGCAGTGCACACCCCGCAGACGCACAGCTTTTTATCGGTACGCATGCACACTCACAAGTCTGAGCCGCATGATTTTTTATCACAAAATCGCGCACTGCCACGGACCCCTAACTCGTTGTACCACATAAATGCACACAGCTAGAAGGCTAGCCTCCTGACTATGGGGCTAGTTTAGTTTACTGGAAATACATTTTAACTGTTATAAAATATGCAGTATGTAACATAAGAACACATATAATAGAAGCATTATATTAAGCATTAATAACATTTTAATATGCACAAGATCTATAATTTCTGTAAGTGTCCACTAACTTAAATTCCTCTGGTTTAACAGTTCAAGCAGTAGAACATCTAAAGATAAAACACATTTCTGCTTACAAAGTGGCCATTCAGGTACATGCAGCTAAGCAAAGTTCCATGAAATGTTTGCTGTTCCATTGTATACAGTGCAGTATGAGAGGACAAGTAGCAGGTGGAAGCAGAACAACTGCAATTACTTTTTATTTTGTAAAACAGACTTCCACCTTCTTAACTTGTGTACTCTGTCAGTGGTCAGACAACCACACTAGAAAGTAATTCACAACAAAAGTGAAAAGATAGCACAGTGTTAAGCCCTGTGATGGACAGCACCAATGGGCAGATATCCCTTCCAGGATGGGTACTGGTCCACTACTGGGGTGGGAGACCAGGATGAATTAAAGACAGAACAATTAATGTCTTTGCTAGAAAGATGGCAGAAGATGCCATGAGTGTGATTGGCTGGGCTGGAGCAATGGAAGGACAGAGGAAAACACCTGGATGTGGCTACACTCTTCCCTGATACATTAGATGGCAGCATCCCTGGGCTTTGATACCCATACGGACACCCACTGGGCATGCTGAGAACTGTAGTCCCATGGAGCAGCTCTGTTGCGTTCAATGGGTGATGCCAGGGGGTGCTGTGAGGATTCATGATTCCTACCTTCAGGGACTTCCCCTTGACCCAGAAGTACTCCGAGGTCCGGTTTAGAAAGAGCTGCTCTGCTTTACCCAGTTGAGTGGAAGATGGAGAAAGCTTGCCCGGGAGGAAGGAAGAAGAGAATTGTGGTTGTGTTGGGATGATTATTAGAGAGAAGTCTTAGTAAAGGTAATTTACTGTATTAACCCTTTTATTTGAACCCTGGACTTATGTTACTGTGGTTGTGTCTGAGCTTTGGGGTGCTTCAAAATTGATTTTAAAATTCTAGTACTTGTTTTTAAACATTGGAATGGAACTTCTTCACTTGTATGTGCCAACAAGAGCACTGCAGTCTACTAGCCAGATGCTCTTAGTTGTGCCGAGATCGAGGTTGAAGCTTTTGTGGTGGCTGCTCCTTTTCTCTGGAAGGGCTACCCCAACATTAGCCATTTTTAAGTCATTATTAAAGACTTATCTCTCCTTGCTGGAATTTGACTCTGCTAGAGGTTGACATTATGTTTGTATAGTTTTGTGATGTGTGTGTATACACCTGTATATATAAGCACTTTGGATCAATTCTATAAATGTGCTTTATAAATAAAGTTTGCCTTGCCTTAACCTTGCTACAACACCCGCTACAGGTCACAGCCGCCATTAGTCCATTTCATACGGTCTCCAGTCTGTAGTGAAGCACTACAAGCAAAAATAAAAACAGCAGCCTTCACAATTTTCTTTTGAGAGAATTATTCAATATTTGTGTATCAGTGATGAGATAAGCTAGATTAACAGCCATTTTATTTTCATTCTGCGTTTGTATTTTTTGCTTAGCTCAGTATACAGGGCATTCATCTTGGTTAACATTTAAAAATACTTTCTCCAGGTAATCTTTGAATCTGTTAAGATTATTGGAGGAAGACAAAAATACAACCATATTGATCTGTTAGCAGTGGTTACTTAGTAACAGGATAATACAATACAATTAATGAAATAAAATTCAGCATGATTTTATAATGCCAAATTTTAATACGAAGATGTTTCATCCCTCTTCCTGTTCGTTACGACTGAACGTGAAAGTAAAGTTTTATGAAGCAGTGGTTCTGGCTGGGGGGCTGTCAAAAGGCAGGGCCTGTTAAAGCCCATTGCGGCACTTCCTGTGTGATTTTGGGCTATACAAAAATAAACTGTATTGTATTGTATTGTTCTGTTTCCTGTTAAGAACACCTGATGCAAACTACGAGTTGTCTGACCACAAGCAGTACAAGTACTTACTATGCTGGTAATTTTTATAAAAGAAATACCTGCACACATCACCCAGACATCAACAGATAAGGAACAGCAAGCACTGTATATGCAAATGCTTCATTTAGAGCCTTTACAAATTATGTAAATTGTAACACAATACATGTATAATATACAGTACATATGCACATGGAATATGATCTGAATATGGCACAGGAATAAATCAAGAGCTTTGGCTTTCCTTAAATTAAAACATTAAACAAAGAAAGCGAAAAGAGTCGTGCACTGACTGGCAGACACATTACATACATTAAAACATGGAAACATTAAAATAATGCTGCATTCGACTGAAATTCAGAACTCATTATTTCCAACCTCTGGCTTCAGCCTCCTAGTCGCAAACCCCAACCTGATCACTCATGTCCAAGTTTCTCCAACTTCAGATTAGAGCATCAAGCCGAAATACATTGACTTTAAATAAGTCACCTCAATCCATAATACTGAATTCTGAGAAGGTAAACTTTAACATTACTAGAACAAACTGCAACAGATTAACTGATGTTAGTTTGATATGTGCTACTGTTGATATTTTGGTTGCTTTGAAAAGTTTTTAAATTGCTACTTCCAAGCAGAAACATGCCTACTTATCATGGCCAAGAGCACAAAAATCTTTTTTGACATGACAACCTAATTTTTGCACATTTCTTGCTCATCAGTTTCTTCTTCAATCTGGACTATAGAACTACTTTGTTGCTGAAACACCAGCTTTCACATGGACATCCATATTTACTTTTCCAATTGGGTATCTCAAACACTTCAAGCTCCACTGTATGAGGAATGCAGCAATAAGCGGAGGCAGGGGTGGGTCTGCCATCATGGTGTTTTGGATGCACAACCTCCATGGACCAAGCAGACGTTTGCATGAGGAAATCACCACGTGGGGAATCCCCCCTCCCTCTCGTTCAATGAAATGATGGAGAAAGAAAATGTGGGAATTACAACAACGCATCGTTAAGGTAAGACTGACTCTGTTAAGTAGCTCTGTTCATGATGTCACCCAGGGGTCAGTGGTGGTCTTAATTCTTGTTTAAGTAGAGGAGATATAAAACAAAAATGGCTGGGAAAATGCAATTTGAGCAGTTTCTTTGAAGCACAGCTGTTTATGAAATTGTTCCAATTTGAAAATAACCTGTTACAGCATTATTATCGATGAATAAAAAAACATGGGTGAGCGAATTTACTTTTTTCTGTAACATCACCAACTTTCATTCAAATCAGTCAACACATTTTTGAGATTTTCTATGGACCATGCCACCTGGTCTCGTTTTGCTGTGAAGGACACTTTTCTTTCTTCGCTCGTCCATCCATCCTATCAGAGACTGTCGCTGTTCATAAATCGTCAACTGCATTTCTCTGTTGCTTATCAGCACTAAGCTGACTGAAGGACATGGTGCGTCAAAACAGGCCACTCGCTACAGCATTATTATTGAAAAATATCAACAAAAAAAAAAAACAAAACACACTTGAGTTAACTAATTTTCTCTTTTTCTGTAACGTCACCAACTTTCAATCAAATCAGTCAAAGCATTTTGAGATTTTGGGGTATTTAGTTTTACTATTGTGGTAGAAGGATTACTCCCAAATATCAAAATGTCCTTCTTAGGGGATGCTTACTACCCTTGGTGTACAATCCTGCCAAATTTCAGCTTTTTAACATCATATGCGTCTGTTGGATGTCTGCTTCAAACACACTGGACTATACATGATGTTAATGTCAAGAACAACAGCAGAAGCATTCGGCAGTGAGCTACTCCACATAGCAAGCATCAATACACACCTCATCCAAAACATTAACAGAAATATGTGCAAATTTATACTGAAAAATCAAAAAGTAAAATCTTTCATTTGTAGAAGTATTCAGACCTTTTGCTTAAGGCACTCCAAATTGGGGTCAAGTGCATCCTGTTTACTTTAATTATTGTTTAGATGTGTCTAGAACTTGATTGGAGACCAACTGTGACAAACCAAGTTGACTGGATATCATTTAAACAGGGACACATCTGTCCATATATGGTCCTTTAATTAACACTGAATGTCAACACAAAAAACAAACTATGATGTCCAAGGAAATCACTAGAGAACTCTGATCAAATTGTGGTGAGGCATAGATCAGAGCAAGAGGATAAAACCATTTCTAAAGTTCTGAGTGTTCCCAGGAGTACCATGACCTCAATAATTGTGAAATGGAAGAAGTCCAGGACTCTTCCTAGAATTGGCTGTCTGGCCAAACTCAGTAACTGGACAAGAAGGGCCTTGGTTAGGAAGTTGATCATGAACCTAATGGTTTCTAAAATGGAAAAACCTGTCAGAAGAACGACCATCTCAGCAGCACTCCATCAAGCAGTCATTATGGTACAGTTGCTAGAGAGAAGCCACTCTTGACTAAAATACATATGACAGTTTAAAGGACTCTGGGAGCATTGGGATAAAGATCCTCTCGTATGATGAGACAGAAATTGAACTCTTTGGGCAGAACTCCAAGCAATTATATCTGGTGAAGACCAGACACTGCCCATCAACTGCCTATTACCATCCCTACAGTCACCTACAGAAGGCTGAGTTAGCCTATTGTCAGAGCTTGCTTGTGAATCGCTGTGTAGCATTAGTTTCTTTCTCTCCCTGTTACTACAAATAATCAGGGTGGAGCAATACTATTTTTGTCTCTGTGCCAGTTGAATCATGATAGGTGTTGCTTTGTTGTACTGAATTGATGGACACATGGCTTCCAGTATTACAATTAACATCAGAAAGATGTCAGTTCTAGCAAACAATGACAACAGAAACAAGCTATCACTTTTACTGCAAGTAACACAGCTCACTTACGTTGGCTTTCATAAGCAATCTTTTATCATCCTTAAAATAATAACTGATATTTCAATTCAGTTTCACTTTATTAAAAAAAAAAGAATTACACATTTTATTTAAATGAATAAAAGCAATAAACATTTTTTTTAACACAGAATGCCAGTTACAAGCATAACAAAAGTCTAGACTTTTCACAGTTTGACAAATGAGTAGCCAGTGTCAATAAAATTATTGTCAATGTTTTGAATTTCTAGTTGAATAAAGAGCAGTCACAGATATCCGTACATGCAATTTGAATAAATATCTGGGGCAAAAAAACAAGAGTATTGATCACAAATAAATTTCACTTTTCATTTCTCTGCTGCTTTAGGTCTCCCTTAGGTATAACATGGCTGAAGCTACTTCAGCACTAGTGATCACAAACAATGGAGGCAGCACCTAATAAACATACTCTTAATGTTTCTAAAATGGGTGATTATTTTAATTACATTTTCAAGTCAGGAATATTATACTAATTAAACTTAATCTGATAAAATGTTATAAAAATTTCAAGGCACTGTGAAAAGGTACATATGCTAACCACTTAAAGTATTACTTTAAAACCCTGATGTGACAAAGTGGATTCTCAGTGGGTAAATAACATTTAGAAAGTAGAACATTATTAACTTGAATTAAATTGAATAGTTGCATTGAACAACATAAGATTACCAATTGTTTTTTCAGTTTAATGAAGGAATTGTAACTTTGTGCAATTAAAGTAATTAAGCTGCTAAACCCAATACTTCTCTACTTCGTTGCATAAACTTTTTAATCTCTTTCAAAAATGATTCACCGCATTAAAAACAGACTTTCAAATTGTATACCAGCTTTAAAACAGCAGAAAAACAATCAGTGGTCTTGTAAAACCAACAGCAGCTATTTGGATTTTTTTTAAAGCATCACAAAAAGAACACCCTCAGTTAAAATAAAAGATCCCATTTTGTTTAACCTCTAAAAGACTGATGGTGAAAGATGAAACCTTAGAAATCTAATTCAATTATCATAATGAAATGAAAAATACTCATCCAGGGTGGGGCAACCTAAGGGAGTTTAGCAGTGTACATAAAATAAGGAAAAAGAGGAACATTTTCCATCATCATTTTCCTTGCTTTCATTTTACAAGAATGAGTCGCACCATTCTTTTAGGCAACTATAGCAGTCAAACTGCTGTTTGGCATTAGCACCACATGTGTCCTTCAGCCATTCTCTGAAGAGTTCTTCTTCTTTTTTTAGTACCAGAAACTGCCCAAGCACCACGTAAGCCTGAAACACAAATCGAGATGACATTTACTTCAACTAACAACCCTACACATTAGTATACAATCTGTACAAAAGTAACCCCCAAAAATAATTAATCCACAAATTTGTATATACTATTGGTTAATGTTAATATTATACAAAATTATTGTCTGTCTGTTATACTTTCATTGTTATCACTCTTTAATTTAATATTGTTCTTTATCAGTATGCTGTTGCTGGAGTATGTGAATTTCCCCTTAGTATCTATCTACAGTATCTATTTATTTAGAAGTAATTTTAAATGAAAGATGTAATTATGTAAAAAAAAAAAAGTCTTAGAAATATAGGATTAATGAAACTACATGTTGTTCTAATGTCCTTACAATTCAAGATAACCTGATTAAAGTTTAAAAAAAAAAAAATCCACCCATAAGTAATACAGCAAGGCAGTGGCTAAAACACTAATATAGCAGAATGACAGTATAACTGGTTTCTGCAGAACACCGTCAAAAGCTGTTGGCATCTTTGTGGTGTACATGTACAGGATTACATTCACTGATCCACAACATGTCAAAAACATAAAACGGCAGGATTCAACATGGACTGAAAAGAGAAATATTCAGGTGTTGCTGCAGCAGCAAATCCTTTCATGGACATGCATATTCACTGTTGCTTTTCAACTTTTGACAAAAGAAGAATAGCGCTTTTTTTCGCTGATAATGTCTGTTACATGGTATAAGGAACTGTGTAACCTTCTGTATTCATTTTTTTTCACTTAACTACATCGCAAATCAAATTAATCAACAATCAAATAATTCATTTTTCATTAACTCTCTTGTGAATCATATTTTAAATGTTACACTTAAGTCCAGTCATTAAGTTTAACCTTTAAGAGCAGGAAAGACAACATTTTAGGTTCATTACACTAATGGTGACCTCTGAAATTATTGTCTCAAATGGGCATATCAAGAGCAAAACTGTCAACCTGAAACCTTGAGCTGAATATCACAACCTCCAATTAGCAAATAATTTCAGAAATATATTACTGAAACGCATTGAATTGATATAGTTGGTTTTCCTACGCTGCATGGTGGTGCAATGGACAAAATTGCTTCTTCACAGCTCCAGGAAAAATGAGTGGATTCCCAGTACAAACACTGTTCAGAGATTGCACTTTCTTCCCTTGGGTCTTCTACTGTTTCCCTCCACACTCCAAATGTATGCTTGACTGCTTAATTGATGACTTTATGATTGCTCAATGTGAGTGAGAGTGTGTGGATGTCTGTATGAGTGTACCCTATGATGGACCAACACCACATCTAGAAGTGGTTCTTGCCTTTCATCTCATACTGTGAAACAGGGGCTGTTTTTCTCTATGGAATGTTATGAAATAACCTATAGTGAAGAAATTGAATGTCTATAAAATATACTTTATTAATTAAACAAGGACTAAGAATGCAAAAACAAAAAAACCATAATGCAATGCTTTGGACACTCTCATTTACAAGTTTAATTCTGCCATTTGAACCTATTAATAATTTATCCCTTTTGTAAGAGATGTCTTTCTGAATTAACCCTTATGTATGTATTTTTTTTCAATTTTTTAACCATATTTTGTTTGTTGTTTTTTGCCTTTTGTTTCTGTTAAAGATATACAAACAATCAATCTACACTATGTTTTTATTTTGAAACAGTAATTATTAATTATTCAGTGGGATTTGTTTCAAGAGAAGAGTAATCTGAACATTTTATAGGAAACAAATGGAAAACATAACTAAAAAATGTATCTGAAATTAACATTCTATAAAAACTGATTTTTTTTTACAATAAAGGTTAGCAACTGAAAAGTCAAAAATTAAATATGTTGTACTTTTTCCTAAGGAAAAAGTGGCAGGCAGAATATGTTGAAAGAGAATCTGAAGAATCTCAACTAAAACAGAATGGGAAGGCCTGCAATGAGCAGAAGTTCATTAAAAATAAAAGTAACAGAAAATTATATTAAGAACTGATTTTAGAGATAGATAGATAGATAGATAGATAGATAGATAGATAGATAGATAGATAGATAGATAGATAGATAGATAGATAGATAGATAGATAGATAGATAGATAGATAGATAGATAGATAGATAGATAGATAGATAGATAGATAGATAGATAGATAGGATAGGCTTGCAAAAGTATTCCACATTTTGTCACATTACAGCCACAAACATAAATCAATTTTATTGGAATTCCACGTGAAAGACCAATACAAAGTGGTGTACATGTGAGAAGTGGAACGAAAATCATACATGATTCCAAACAATTTTTACAAATAAATAACTGAAAAGTGGGGTGTGTGTAATTATTCATCCCCCTGAGTCAATACTTTGTAGAACCACCTTTTGCTGCAATTACAGCTGCCAGTCTTTTAGGGTATGTCTCTACCAGCTTTGCACATCTAGAGACTGAAATCCTTGCCCATTCTTCTTTGCAAAACAGCTCCAGCTCAGTCAGATTAGATGGACAGCGTTTGTGAACAGCAGTTTTCAGATCTTGCCACAGATGCTCGATTGGATTTAGATCTGGACTTTGACTGGGCCATTTTAACACATGGATATGTTTTGTTTTAAACCATTCCATTGTTGCCCTTGCTTTATGTTTAGGGTCGTTGCCCTGCTGGAAAGTGAACCTCCGCCCCAGTCTCAAGTCTTTTGCAGACTCCAAGAGGTTTTCTTCCAAGATTGCCCAGTATTTGGCTCCATCCATCTTCCCATCAACTCTGACCAGCTTCCCTGTCCCTGCTGAAGATAAGCACCCCTAGAGCATGATGCTGCCACCACAATATTTGACAGTGGGGATGGTGAGTTCAGAGTGATGTGCAGTGTTAGTTTTCCGCCACACATAGCGTTTTGCATTTTGGCCAAAAAGTTCCATTTTGGTCTCATCTGACCAGAGCACCTTCTTCCACATGTTTGCTGTGTCCCCCAATTGGCTTGTGGCAAACTGCAAACGGGACTTCTTATGGTTTTCTGTTAACAATGGCTTTCTTCTTGCCACTCTTCCATGAAGGCCAACTTTGTGCAGTGCACGACTAATAGTTGTCCTATGGACAGACTCCCCCACCTGAGCTGTAGATCTCTGCAGCTCGTCCAGAGTCACCATGGGCCTCTTGGCTGCATTTCTGATCAGCGCTCTCCTTATTCGGCCTGTGAGTTTAGGTGGACGGCCTTGTCTTGATAGGTTTACAGTTGTGCCATACTCCTTCCATTTCTGAATGATCGCTTGAACAGTGCTCCGTGGGATGTTCAAGGCTTTGGAAATCTTTTTGTAGCCTAAGCCTGCTTTAAATTTCTCAATAACTTTATCCCTGACCTGTCTGGTGTGTTCTTTGGACTTCATGGTTTTGTTGCTCCCAATATTCTCTTAGACAACCTCTGAGGCCGTCACAGAGCAGCTGTATTTGTACTGACATTAGATTACACACAGGTGCACTCTGTTTAGTCATTAGCACTCATCAGGCAATGTCTATGGGCAACTGACTGCACTCAGACCAAAGGGGGCTGAATAATTACGCACCCCCACTTTGCAGTTATTTATTTGTAAAAAATGTTTGGAATCATGTATGATTTTCGTTCCACTTCTCACGTGTACACCACTTTGTTTTGGTCTTTCACGTGAAATTCCAATAAAATTGATTCATGTTTGTGGCTGTAATGTGACAAAATGTGGAAAAGTTCGAATACTTTTGCAAGCCACTGTAGATAGATACTAGAAATACATGACAAAAATATGTTGTAAAAAGTTTGTGCAAATCATATCTAACATTCTATTTAAAATATATCAGTTTATGTTAAGTGCATAATCAAGAAAAGAAATTATCCCAAACATACACTGAATAAATGATTACTCTGTCTTTACTTTCTCTAGTGATGGTTATCTGATCTCTACATTTTATTACTTCATTGTTCTCTTCTTTCAGGGTTAATTTATCTCAGGTGTATTCATTTTGCTAACATTTGAACAAAAAGGTTGTTAAGATGAAAGAAAAAAATCACTTTGCTGTCTTAATATAAGTTGGAGTATTTTTCAGTTTCTTTGTTACACCTTGCCTGATGAAGGGGCCTTAGCTGCCTCGAAAGCTTGCATTTGTAATCTATTTAGTTAGCCAATAAAAGGTGTCATTTCACCCTACTTTCTCCTGTATCTGTCTTTATAGACCACATTTCATAATATCCACTAATTTAGAGTTCCCCATGAAGAACAATGCCATATAGCATGTGAAGAGTAATGCAATAGTACAATCCCCATATTAAAATAACTGACCTTATCAAAGCCTTTGTCTTCTAGCCTCTTTCCCAAAACGTCTCCAATTCCTGCCAGAGCCATGACGGCCTTTTCTCCCATGGGCTCTGCCACAAATTCCTTGTGTTTTTGAGAGGTTGATGACATTTTTGCAAACTAAACTGAATGTAAGACAAAAAACAAACTGTTTGTGTTGAACATATAAACTAACTGCTTTTTGTGTCCCAATGAAACAGTAATCTGTAACAGGAGAAATAACATTGTATATAGTGCCTTGCACTGTTTCAGACTCTAGATAAGCACTTTTAAGACTACACAATTAATCACCCACTATCTTCTCATTCAATCCTTAAGAAAAGTAAAAAAAAAAACTGCATTATCATACTTGGTAAGAGAAAAATAATGATTTTCTACAGAATGTGAACCTAACAGCAGAAACAGAAACTAAAAAAATATTTCTTTGAAGAAAAAAAAAAAACTTTTTAAATACTCTATTTGATGGGTAAAAATGTAAAGTGGACAGGCAATTACAGTACTTTACAAAAATAACATTTTATTAATATTATGTACACAATATACTTAAAAACGAATATTGCACTGTTAACTTTTCAAATTCCTAAAAGGAAACCCAGTTTAAATGAAATCGTTTTACAGTGTATTTTTGGATAATGCCATTTCTATATTAATTATAACTTTCCATATCCACAGAGCAGCAAAAAGAAGTAATCCCTAAAATCAGGTGTTAATTTTCAAACTCACTTTTCCCAATCACACTTCCCGGCCACTGGAGTCTATCCCAGTACATTTAGCACAAGGTAAGAAACAATCCAAGATGGACTCTCTGTCCAATTGCAGGTCACATTGACTCAATTTAGAATCAGGAGTTATCCTGTCTTGCTCATGGTATCAAATCTGTAACACTCAGAAAGGATGACCACACATAACGGCACAGATTTGAATATTATCACAGGCATCTGTGAGGCAGCTGACTGCACAACTCAAGGCTTTTTACTGTTTTTTATAAACACTTCTCCTGGTGTATTCTACTCAGACAAAGTATGTGATAAAAAATGGATGAACTTGTACAATAAAATGTCATGTTTAGGGAGCTATCCTACATCTACTTACTCAATGCAATATGTTTTTCCTTTAATAGTCTAGACCAGGGGTTCCCAAATTCAGTTCTGGTGTAGCGCTGTTGCTACAGGCTTTCGTTCTAACCAGCTTCACAAGTCAGCGGGTTACTCTTGTGTCTCATCAATCCAGTTGTTTAGCTGGTCTTTTTTCTTCTCTTATTCTGCATTCAGAGATGTGTGCTAGTATGATATTTGCATTTAGAAGAAATTCAGAAATGTGTTTTTTTTGTTATTGTTATTATTAAACACTTATCTTTCTATTAACCTTATTTCCGTGGGGGTTGCACCTTAAATTGTATCTAAATACTGACAATTAGTGATGAGCTGAGCAGGTACGAGTGCAAATGACACTAAATCCTAATACAGAGCCACGGTTTCAGTGCTACACATTAATCTATGTGGTGATTACGGTAGTAATAAAAGGCATAACTACGTGGTCTTCAAGTTCAGTCTCGTGAAAGACCTTAACTGCACATGTTCATCCCAACTACCATCTGCTTTTAACTTGACTCGTGCCTTTATTAAACAAGCCACCGTTTTTTCAGTTTCTATCCTTTTTTGTATTAATCCAGAAATTACAAAAGGGGTTTGCTAAATTTTTAAGAGAATGCAAGAAGCATGTGTGTGACATTTTATTATTCTTCATCTTTTCTAAATTTTGCTTGTTTTTATGTTCTGGACACTTAAAACTTTTCTTATTAATCAACTCACAAGTAAATTTTCTATTGAAGTAGCCGCTTCCCTTTAGCATTCAGTGTCACTTGCACACGTGTCTGTACTGCTCCGCATTAGTCGCCAGTACAATTAGATACAGATTGTATACAATCAGTAAAAGTGAATTAAAAAGAGGACAGTAAAAGAAAGTTAACATTTAAAGATATGGTAAAAAATTATTTCTGAATTTTGTAAATATAATTAGCAGATATTACTGAATCCAAAATAACAGAAAAAGGCTAGTTAAACTTCTTCTTCTTTAGGCTGCTCCCGTTAAACAATTGGATCATTCAGAAGTAGGATTGAACCATTTATGCATGAAAATGGTTGGAGTGAAAACCCACAGCCACAGTAGGACTCCAGGAGAATAAACTGGGAACCAATATATAAGTTAAAAAACCTCAAGAGTATCTAATCTAATTTAAACCTTCTACATGAAACCCAAATTTTTATGTTTGGCTCCTAAAACGTAACCATTTGAAAAGTACTCTGCTCATATTTTAAAAAGCATCCAGTTATGTCAACGTACACAAGGACAGCATGCATTCCATCAAACAACATACTAGCACACAAAGGACCTATTTAGTTTTTCAGGAAATGGATGAAGCTAGGCAGATAGGCACACATGATAGGAAATCCAGCTTCACTGTCAAATTTAGCACAGATGTTTAAAGAAAAAATAGTTGTCACATTTACTACACTGGGGATGGTGTGGTTGCGTAGTGGTAGTGCTGCTGCCTGGCAGTAAGTAGCTGGGTTTATGTCCAGGATCCTTCCTGTGTGGATTTTGCATGTTCTTCTAGGTGGGTTTCCTCTGGTATCTTCCCAGAGTCCAAAGACATGCACATTAGGTGCAATGGCAAAACTAAATTGACCCTAGTGGATGTATGTCTTGCTTCTCTTTGAGGAAAGGTTTATTTGAATGCTTTTAAAGCATGTAACAGTGTACTTTTAAATTATTATTTATTGCTAAGTATTTAGGTATTTGATTGGCACAAAGAGATTTTTGTCTGATTACAAACTCAATAGAAACAAGCTTGTCCAAGTTAATATTCATTTTTATGTAAGTCAGAGCATTTAACAAACTGAAGAGGGTAAATCTGGCACTGTTTTGTGTGCTGACCTAATATATAACAACCTATTGTGTGATTATAAACACTGAAATACATGTTTTAATACAATGATCGCAGCAATCACAGATAACTTGCTTATTTACCATTGTGATTTAACAAGAATATTATGTATCTTTATTGCACAATTTTCAATAAGAATGCTACTTTGTTGTAATTATAATTTCGAGATCTCATAAGCAAGGATACTTTCTATAAAGAAACTGAGGACAAAGCACTTCGGTACTTACAGCTATTAGTTCCAGCACTAATTCTTACAGAAACCTTCTGGGGTTTTTATTTTTTAAACAACCCATAATTCTGTATTTTTACATCAGTACTGAATGCAAGAATTAGATGGTTATTCTTAAAAAAAATTATTAAAGATATGCATATGTGGCACGTGGGAAACATAAATGACCATTACATATTTTATGTGTGTTTCAAAAGGCACAGCATATTAAACACAGAGCATATCCAACCATCCTCTAAACCAGCTTTACCCTGAGCAGGATCCCAAGAAA
Source organism: Polypterus senegalus (assembly GCF_016835505.1). NCBI lineage: Eukaryota > Metazoa > Chordata > Cladistia > Polypteriformes > Polypteridae > Polypterus > Polypterus senegalus. The sequence goes on from NC_053164.1 coordinate 77,247,084, forward strand.
ATTGGAGCCTAACCCAGAAAGATTTAGGCGCAATGCTGGAACAATTCTACGACGCACAACATATCGTCATATGCAAAAACTACGCAATAACATTTTACAGTACTTCAAATTTCAAGAGCCAAACACACATACAGTATCAAGCTTGTCTTCCAGTTATGAAGCAGATTCCCTCTCGGTGAGTCCCACTGTCACTAATTACGCTAACACGCATGTCTTCTGGATATCGAAGATTGTACATCCATCAAACTGATGTGTGCCAGGACTCAAGATTGTAACTGAATATTCCGGCCAATAAAGTAGTGGTACCCTCCCTGCCCCCCGGATATTCTTCAGTTACGTTTTCTGTCATAATTTTGACTGAAATGCACAGATTTCAAGGAAATACGAGGAAACTTAACTACGCGTTCCTGGTGTATACTTAATCAAATCATATGTAGTTTCGAAAATTGCTAGCATCAATATTATAGCATCTAGCACAATATTTATAACACAGTCTGATCCAAACACTTATAACCATCCATAACACTTTTAAGTCGATCAAGAACAATAACATGTACTATTTTATAATGGGTCTGTGCACATATCCTTCTACGACCCCTTATCATATGACGTAATGTTACATTTATTTGTAGGCCTTCTATGTGATACAGGCGTGTGGTCGAAAAACCAGATGATCGCCTTTTCACCAACGTATCTGTCCTCTTCAGACCATAAAGCATTCTTAAAGGGGTGATCGTATGCTTGATGTTTATGATATCCAGTTAGGACTGTCTGACTATCTAGATTAGTTAATTTTTAGCAACGTTCGCTGCACCGGCGATCGGGTCGTAAAAACGAAACCTTCGCTCTTCACGCAAAAGCGCGTACACGTGTCCAGCCAAGCCAAGCCACCCGTCGGCAGACTTTTAAACCTGTTCACCCTTTCAACTAAAACAATCAAACAGTTTCTAATCATCTTACTGATTTGTTGAACCTTTATTACTACTGAGCGTGTGCGAATTCCCACTAGTTAAGTTGTTACCCGTTACAAATAAGCAATATCTGGAATTGTACTGCACAATTTATACAATTTCAATTTGAGTTTCCAGTTTGAAAACAAGATTAATGTTTCCTTACATGTGAAGTCTTCAGTGAACCTACTTGTCAGTCAGTCAAACGCGCTCAACAGCCGCTCTCTGGAATTCAACAGCCAACTTCCTGATCCCGCCAACACACCCCCAGACAAACTTCCGCTTGCGCAGGTAATGTGAGCCGACGTGAAAACAAGCGCACAGCACAGAAGAAGAGCGGGGCTAGTGAGTTGCTGTACCTCGGAAGACTGTACAAAAGTAAACTTCCAAAAATCAGTGGTAAACGTATGAATATATGCTAGAAAAATTTTATGTTCTGATTAGAAACCTTGATTACATTTTTTAAATAACTGATTTTGTACTTCCACATAATAATGAATTCATTAATTTAAATACACACATAAATATATCCAAAGGTGCTGGAAAATATTAAAGACTGCATTCTATTTTAGGATTGACAGATTAGAAAATCAGAAATACGGGACACTCTTAAAATCTCTTTCTATATTACTATATAAACTGCTCAAAAAATTTAAAGGAACACTTTGAAAACACATCAGATCTCAATGGGAAAAAGAAATCCTCCTGGATATCTATACTGATATAGACTGGGTAATGTGTTAGGAACGAAAGAATGCCACATCGTTTGATGGAAATGAAAATGATCAACCTATAGAGCCCTGAATTCAAAGACGCCCCAAAAATCAGAGTGAAAAAATTATGTGGCAGGCTAGTCCATTTTGCCAAAATTTAATTGCAGCAACTCAAAATTGTACGCAGCACTTTGTATGGCCCCTGTGTTCTTGTATACATGCCTGACAACATCGGTGCATGCTTCTAATGAGATGACAGATGGTGTTGTGGGGGATCTCCTCCCAGATCTGGACCAGGGCATCACTGAGCTCCTGGACAGTCTGAGGTGCAACCTGGTGGCATTGGATGGACCAAAACATAATGTCCCAGAGGTGTTCTATTGGATTTAGGTCAGGAAAGTGTGGTGGCCAGTCAATGGTATCAATTCCTTCATCCTCCAGGAACTGCCTGCATACTCTCACCTCATGAGACCAGGAATTGTCGTGCACCAGGAGCCACTGTACCAGCATAGGGTCTGACAATGGGTCCAAGGATTTCATCCTGATACCTAATGGCAGCCAAGGTGCCTTTGTCAAGCCTGTAGCGGTCTGTGTGACCCTCCATGGATATGCCTCCCCAGACAATCATTAACCCACCACCAAACTGCTCATGCTGAATGATGTTACAGGCAGCATAATGTTCTCCATGGCTTCTCCAGACCCTTTCACTTCTGTCACGTGCTCAGGGTGAACCTGCTCTCATCTGTAAAAAGCACAGGACACCAGTGGTGCATCTGCCAATTCTGGTATTCTATGGCGAATGCCAATCGAGCTGCATGCTGCTGGGCAGTGAGCTCAGGGCCCATTAGAGGACATGGGGCCCTTGGGTCACCCTCATGAAGTCTTTCTGGTTGTTTGGTCAGAGACATTAACACCAGTGGCCTGCTGGAGGTCATTTTGTAGGGCTCTGGCAGTGCTCATCCTGTTCCTCCTTGCCCAAAGGAGCAGATACTGGTCCTGCTGATGGGTTATGGACCTTCTATGGCCCTCTCCAGCTCTCCTAGAGTAACTGCTTGTCTCCTAGAATCTCCTCCATGCCCTTGAGACTGTGCAGGGAGACACAGCAAACCTTCTGGCAATGACACGTATTGATGTGCCATCCTGGAGAAGTTGGACTACCTGTGCAACCTCTGTAGGGTCCAGGTATTGCCTCATGCTACCAGTAGTGACACTGACTGTAGCCAAATGCAAAACTAGTGAAGAAACAGTCAGAAAAGATGAGGAGGGAAAAATGTCAGTGGCCTCCACCTGTTAAACCATTCCTGTTTTGGGGTCATCTCATTGTTGCCCCTCTAGTGCATCTGTTGTTAATTTCATTAACACCACAGCAGCTGAAACTGATTAACAACCCCTCTGCTACTTAACTGACCAGATTAATATCCCATAAGTTTCATTGACTTTATGCTATACTCTGATTAAAAGTGTTCCTTTAATTCTTTTGAGCAGTATATATATATATATATATATATATATATATATATATATATATATATATATAAATTTATACATGCCCCCTACACACTCAGACCAATATATTATATAAAAGTAGAAACATAAGTTAAAAACATAAAGCAAGGATTTTAATGGGTTATCAGGAAACCAAAAGTAAAATTATTTGATACAAGCTAAAAAGAATTCTGTAAAAATGAAATCATTTGAAAATATTTATGTAATACAGATAACGGAAATATTATTATTTAATACAGGCAGTTAGAAAAAACTGGGTCGTGGCAAGTAGTAACAACACACTTTGTTGACACTGTATGTTGCAAAGCTGATACAGAACTGCACAGTAGCCCTCCACCAACCACAGCAACTGAACAAATTGCAAACAGGCAGCAAACACTAGTTTCCTCGTTACATTTGGGTTATTTTCATTAAGAGAATCTGAGAAAAGAAAGTATAATTACTTAAAAAGTTACAACTAAGTACCATAAGAAGGTAGTAAAAATATATTTTTATTACAAAATTTGAAGATGAACTAAATACGGGACATTTGGGTGTCCCTGAAAGGTCAGTACGGGACAGGGAACAAAATTGGCAAATATGGGACATGTCCCATATATAAGGGACGTCTGGCAACCCTGTTCTAGCTGGATAATAAAATGATCAGGAAAAAAGCATAAAACAGAGACTGGAATTTAGAAATGTACCGTACAACAAAAGATATGCAATTTAGAGGACAGCCTATCAAACCTGCACTGGTTCCAAGGAAGGAAAATGCCCTGAACAAGGTACCAGTTACAGATACACACACTGGATGCACTTTACAACTGCCAATCAAACTAACACGTGTCTTTAGGAATGCAGGAGGAAAACCCACAGGAACACAGGGTGAATATGCAAACTCCCCATAGGCTGCTTCACTACTGTGCTGTCTAGTAATAGACATGATACTTCAGATAAACAGCAGAAGCATAATGTAGGAATAAAATTTTTCTCGATTGTAACAGAAATTTGTTATTTTTCACCCACTGCCAGAGATCCCTAGTCAAAGATCAAAAGTCAAAAATAACATTAGGCACATATAAACTAAAGACCTGTGTGTGTATGGAGAAGTCCTCTCTGCTCATGCTCAACCACAGCCACTAGATGGCACATGCATGCTTCTCACTTTTTAACACAAAAGGCCTGTGTGCAGCAAATGCTGACATGCAACAACAGCATTGTGGTAATAACACAGATGAGGAGACCCAATGTCGAAATAAATCTAACGTTTCAGCTCAACAATGTGCAAGTGAAAAACCTCAGCAACAGAGGGCAAGGATTGAAGTTTTCACTAAAAACATTGTCTATCTGGGGGTATTTTCTCAAGACAAAGATTAATAGGACAGATACGCCAGCTATCTGGCTAAGAGATGGTATTGCCAGTGTCTTCTTACGAAAGCCAGTGGGGTAGAAACCACATCTGTGTCCACATCCTCTTCCCTGGGTAATTCTTAAGAGTTAGCTGACACCTCTCCAAGTTCACGAATTTACTGCATAAACAAAGCTTGAGACGAGACAAGTCCTTCTCAGAAAGACCCTTTGACTTCCTACAAGACTAGACTTTGTGCCAAGAGATTTAACCATGCCCAGGGCCGGAAAAAGACAAAGAGTAGATGACAAAGTAGAATGTAGTAAAGAATTCAAAAACGTTAATACAATACACATGCAGAGCAGGTTAAAGATAATGGAAGTAGTAAAATTCAAAAGTCACAAAAAAATGATTGTAATGATTGCATTAGCACAGACAAATGGAAAATATTACTAGGTGAAATAACGGAACAACGAAAAGAGATCAACTAGTGTTTGAAGATTTCTGGGGGAGAAGAGAGACAAAGCAGTGAGACAAAAGGACAGTTGCTTTAAATGTTCGAAGCACAACACAAGATGCAGATCACGCGGCACGGCAGCAGCAGCAAGCCAGCAGCTGATCAAGCAAAGAGGAGGTAAAAAAAATGAATTTGTTTCCCATTGTATTACCAATACTGGGAAAATAATGGGCTTCCTACCCTTGTCCCCCTGGCAGATGTGGTGAAGGGGTGTCCCAGCCAGGCATGGACTCCGGCCATCCATCACAGGGCCCTTCCCTCAGATGAGACCCGTAGAGCTTAGTGGCACGTCCTGCGAGGGCTGGTCTTCTCCATGTTGGGGAGTCGGCGTCTTCTAGTCTGCAGCCCTTCCCTGTGGAGATACAACTAACAGGTCTGGGGGTGTTGCCCTGACATCCACGCCAATTGATGATCTGGACAACACCGCCAGGCGTGACCATAGTGACCGCAATTATAGCAACGCCGCTCCCCTTCAAATCGACCCCTGCAGGACTGGAAGCAGAATGGGAAGTCCTGCTCCCTCGTCCACTCCCCTAAGGGCACCTGACGTTTCTGCCCCTTCACAGCGCAGCCTTCCACAGCCTATATGCAGATGGGCTCACGCTGTGCACTGTTAGGAGGATCCTGTTTCTTTCTCTGGGATCTCCTCTTGCTTTGGGGTGCACTGGCAGTTCAGGTCCTCTTATGGGAAGAGGGGAGACCCCTTACTGTCTGCACATCTTTAGACACCTGCGAGAATGATGCTGGCAGTTGCAGCAAGGCTGTTTGGCCGTTGCACTCCGCCTTCCCCTTTCATCTACAGCACAGGCCTCACTCACCTGTACCACTGCGTCCTGTAGGCTGAATGAACTCGCATCACGCCGAGCCACGCCGCTTTAGCCACTCTGTGATGGCTCCTTACGGCGTGCCCAGCATCTTTTCCAGTGCTTCCTTTGTTTCCTGCAGGACCTGAATAACTTGAACAAGGGACTGCAGGGGTAGGAAGAGAGCCTCCACTTCCCGTGCAGCCCGAAAAAAGTTATTTTCTTCAGCTGGCAATGTATTTGGACTTACCTCATCCTCTCCCACCGACCGTGAGCCATCAAGGCCCTGCACTTCACTCACAGGCCCCCTCTGGGGTCCCCCCAGATCGAGGTGGAGGTTCGCCTTTCCTGTCTTGATGCTTTCCTCAGTGGGGAACCGACACACATCCTCCACCCCCTTACCTGTTTCAGGGAGGAACGCCTGCTCCTCTAGCAGGAACACTGCGTCAGGAAGCTCATCCGGGCTCTCCTCCTCCAGCCGATGGACTGGGCCGAAAGGAAGACACAGGTCAGCCTCACTCTCTCCCGAGCTCGCTCCACCGTCACGCCACGGACACACGTCCTCAGGCCACCAACAGGTGCTTCGCCCCTCAGCGTCTAGGAGGTAGGCAGATGCAAACGCGGCAAAACATTCCCGCAGCCCTTCACCCCCGGGCTCGTCACCTACCTCCTGCTGCATCCCGTGGTTCTGACTAGCATGGCACCATCTGTCGGCTGACTTTTGAGTCCGCCCGGCTTTTTTCTTCCCCATTATCACGGCGTCCCTAGGAGCTCCCTGTTGGTAATCCCGCGGCCTCCCTGCCATGTGTGCGCACTTCGGTGTGCTGTCTTGGGGCGCATCTCCTGCGCAGCTGAGCTGTACACGTGTCTCTGCTGCTGTGCCAAGTCCTTACACAAATTGTTAAAACAGGTCCTGGCCCTGCCGACTATGCCAGTGTAAGAAGAGCACTATATAGTGCCCGACCCGGCACAGATTCACACGGAGGCACTAGTAAAATAAATAAACTGTTTATTACTCTTCAGCTGGAGGGCACGTCTTCCCAGTAATCCCTCCAGCCACAACACAGTCCCAAGCACAGTACAGTTAAACACCAAAAGTCCACACACTCTTCTCCTTTTACCACCACTACTCCCTGGCAACCTCGTCCTCTTCCTCCCGATTCTGGCCCCTGAGTGGTGGTTTCTGGCTCCCTTTTATTTAAGTATTTACATCATTTACAATGTCTGTGGCAGTTAACTGGCGAGAAAATTTCCTCAGAAGTTTACTATGTATTGTTAAGTTTGTCCATTAATGAAGAATGGTATAGCTAGAAAGAAAACAGTTCATTGATTGCTAGGATACTTTTTAAAGGATTAGTCTACCAAACTGAAGGCTGTTTAAGACCAGATCTAAAGATAAATATCAGCAGCTACTGTGTAGACCTGATAATGATAAAGAAGACCATGGGATGTCTAAGGAGTCTAAGGAGACTGAACATGATGTTTTGAACGAGTATAGACTTTCATCTCAGGCCTTTACTGATAACGGTTGCATTTCATCTTCTGTTTATTTGAGGATAGGCAATGTTTCTTTCTTTTTTTCTTTCTTCAATTTATTTGTTCATTTTTAAAGTGACAAATTATATAATCATCATTAGCATTGTATACTTTAATAATATTATACTTAATAATATGGTTGATATTATTAACAGTTTTATTATTAAATGGGTCTAATGTTGATACTCTTAGCAATTTTTATTTGGATGTTTACTGCATCACACCATTGTCCAACTTGCTTAGTCCAGTTCAGGGTCATGAAGGGCTTGGACCTACCCTGGTACCACTGCTCCACCCAAGGCAGAGTGGCAGTCCTTCACAAGGGCCTCACTTCCACATACATCCAACATTCATGCAAGGCCAGTTTGGAGTTATCAAATAACCTGCATTTTTTGAGGATATGGGAAGAAAAACAGAGTAAACTGGGGAAACCTGACACAGACATGGAGTAGAAGTGCGGACTCTAATATCACCCAGGCACATGACTGCGACTTAGGACATGGCATCTGTGAAGTAGCAACACTAACCACTGTACTGCTATTCCACCTACTGATGCTTAAGTATTTCCAATATACTGTATATGAACTGCTAAAGGTATTAATAGTATAAGCCTCTTATTCATTAATAACTTTACTATTGTTTTTTTTACTATTTTTCGTGTTGACTATGACCTATATTAATACTGTTATTGTTATTAATCTATAGGCACTTTTTCTTTTCGAAAATTGCACAATATTAACTAAGGTTATATATTTCAGTAATATAATAACTAATAATCTGGTTGATAGTATTATTAACAAAAATATTATTGCATGGTTTCAATAGTATTACTTTTAGTCCAATTCTGTATTAATGCTTAAGTATTACTAAATACTGCACATGAACTGATAAAAGTATTCATAGTATTTGTAATACTGAATGTCCATCATATTAATTCTTTCTAGCTGCTCCATGTTTCTTGTATATCAAGATATTGTAAATCTGTTATTGCTTTTCTGTTAGTTTTTCACCAATTTTGATTTTGTTTTTTTTTTTTTTGCACGACATGAAGTTTTATGTAGTTAATCACCGGTGCTGCCATCTTGTTTACTTATGGTATGGCCACATGTCAAGTATCGTGATGTCAGATCCTTTTTTCTTTATACTGTATAAGATGTTTATTATCAATAAAAAATCACTTTAGGGCATGTGCTTCAGTTCAGGTAAATATATTATGATTTCTTCATTTTTCATTGCAAAACCAGATTGCAGTGTCCTTTATCACCAATTTTCTTTGCTATTGCAATTGAACGGCTCACCATCTATTTGTAAAAACAATCAGGGATTCGCGGGATAATAAGAGAATAACCTAAATAAGAGTATCTCTTTTGACAAATGACATAATTTTTGTATATTCCTGATCACTTCCTTTGGCCAATTTACTGGAGGATATCTACAAAATCTCAGGGTTCAAGAGTAATTTAAATAAAATTGTATGATTTCCTGTGAACAGCCTTGCATTATCTTAAATTTAAAATCTTTTTTTAAACTGAACAAATTCAACTTTAGTAACCTGACAGAATGTGTTAAGAAGGTCTTTATAAGCTTCTTCATTGTTCCATGTTCTTATGTTACATTAACTGGTAGCATTAACATTGTGAATATCCTCTGTAAAAATGCATAAAGCTTCTTCAGTGCATTACAATGTATATCAACAAATTCTTCTTTGAAAAATTTAAACTTTGCCCATTTAGAATATGAAGAAGCCATGGATAAAAAGATAATATATCTAAAGTGAAGGAAGACTTAATATAATAGTTAACACTCATGATGAAATATGCTTGTCTTTAGGTCAATTAGAGATGTATATGTTGACAATATACTTTCATCAGAGGCTTTGTTAAAAGAAATGCCTACTTTTTCTGAAAAAAAAACTAAAAATCTAGTATAGAACTTTCTAGCCACAACAAAAATATAGTTAGTATCTACAAACTATACCAGCAAAAAAGGGCATGTCTAAAATAATCTGAGAAAGTCCTTTCAGCTAAATTTTAAGATAATAAATGGAAGTCAATCCTAGGTAAAATGCATCTTTTCCTCAATTTGTGCTAAATATACAGACTGACTGAAGGCAAAATTGTGATTCACATACAGTACAGTATATCTCTCCTAACTCAGAATATCCACAAATGATTCCAGTCAAGATGCTATTCATGATAGATGTTTTTATGGACCTGTTTCATTAGCTCAGATATTTTAGCAATACCTCCTTATTGTAAGAAAACTCTGCTTATCAAATACTCTTGGGTTCAGTTCAGAATAATCCCTGTTTCTTTAACAGCTCTCTGGATGGAATTTCAGTGACATCTTTAATCATTTGGTAACAGAATCTGTGGCCCCCTCCTGCTTCGATGGGACAAAAATGATCTTTTTGCCAAAGAAAACAAAGGTGAACTGTCTGAACGACTGAACATGATGAACTGCTTTGAGGGACTCGTGCAGGACACACAAAATAGAATACTCCTGATAACCTGGACCATCTACAATTTGTATATCATCACAACCAGTACATAAAGAATGCCATAACCATTGTACTTCACATCATCCTGGTACAACTGCATGAAAAATGCTGCTATGTCAGAGTCCTCATAACTCTTCAATTTGAAACTTAGTGGCACCATTTGCAGCTGGATTTTGGACTTCCAAACTTGCAGACCTCAGTATGTTTGGTTAGGCAGCATCTCTTTCTCCATGCTAACCCTCAACACAAGCACTCCACGGGTAGTGTGCTCAGCATACTTCTTTACCCCTTGTTCACCTATGACCATGTGGCCAAATTTCTCTACATTTGATGATGATACCACCTGATCACTAACAGTTATGAGACAGCGTACTGAGTAGAACGTAAGTTTAACCAAAGGATTAGTGCAGGGAGTTTTGGTACAGTGAACTGCACGGTACATTACATAAAGTTACATGGAATGAAACGTTCATTAGTCTGTCAGGGATCATGCCACAAGTCTTAACTAATTTTTAACGATTTTTTTCTAGGATTAAAGATGTTCTTTCAAACAATGTAAAACTACAACTAACACATTACATTATTAATTGCATGCTATTAAGAGCATGTGAAAATAAATAAGTAAATGCATGGCTATACTGTACTCTTAAAACGGTTGACACGAGTAGACAAGCGTAAAATAAAATACGGAACCAAAACATTGAAGTACCAGAGGACAGTCCGTGCTTTTATTATTTGTGGACAGGAAGTGTTACTTGTAATTCTGGCCAATTGTGTGAAGCCTGTCGGTGCAATTTGTCCCACCCACTTGAGCTCTGTCTGAAATTCAAAAGAGTAAAAGCCCCAAGCTTCTGACTGCAGTATCAAGGCAGTCAGCCTATTCAGAGACGAGGATTGAAAATCTATGAGACTTTTTAAAGCAGTTTTAATTGCACAAAGCTTGAAAATATTACGAATCTTAACAATTTTTTTCCATTGTGCAATTAAAACCTATTGAAATATATATAAGAAAGAAAAAAAGCGAAATGAATTTAAGTATATTTATTTAAGTATCTAGTTTATCATTCATTAGCTTGTTTTACTTTGATTTTCCTTGTGATAAGAGTCATTTACATATATTCAAATATCATATAGTGAACATGGCCATAATTTTTATATGCTTTTTCTTATATTTGCTAAAACTTTTTATACATATTTTATATAAATTATTTAGAAATAATTACCGCCTTTTCTGATAATTCTTTGTGTTATTTGTTATTAATGAATGGTTTGCAACGGTGTTGCTTTAGATATGAATCAAGACAGTTCGGGTTAAATATATTCTTGTATCATTCTTGTTACACTTCTGTTACTTAATTAAAAAGAAAACTTCCCATTCTTATTCCACTGGAATTATTTTATAGCTACTTAGCTCCTGATACAGCCACATTAACCCTTATGCCTACACAAGAAGGGGTGTTTCAGGATTAGTGTTGATGAAGTGTGGTGACGGAAATTCCCAAATATCTGACCCATGTTCTCCAACAAGTGGAGTTTTTATTTACCTGTTCTCCCTGGCTATCTGACCATAGTTTGTAATTAAACATAACATTAAGATTTTCTAGGATTATAAATAAATGGTTTTTTTTAAGAGTTTAATTTATTTTTTTAAATATGTCTAGCTATTATTATTGTTAAGCACATAGGGCTTCTTTTATGAATGAGAATGTGCTCTATAAATAAATGTGTGCCTGTAGATTTGAATCAATCTGTTTTTTTGCTTCCACAATTCTTATTTAAACATTTAAATTATGAAAACTCTGCATTACATTACGTTTTTCTTTTTTGGTTTACTATTTTTTGAGTTATTTACGGGAAAGTGTACAAACTCTGCATTACATTAAAACGTTTTTCTTTTTTGTTTTACTTTGTTAAAGAAGAAATCCAGTTTTTGGAGTGGTGAGCTAAGAAATGCAGCTGCAGGAAGACGATGATTACCTCGCTTAACAGGACTTTTACTTTGATACAGTTCTTTCATTGCAGGAAGTGCTTATTATTATTTTTTTTGCAGGTTTCACACAGCACGCTTCATTTTTCTCGTTGCGTTGGTAGCGGTTGTGTGTATACGTTCGATCTTCTTTCACTTATTTTATTCACGGAAGGACTTTATTCGTCTTACTGGGCATATTTACAGAAGTACATGTGTTGCGACGTAAAACCTGGTAAAGATACATTTTTTAGTAAATGTAGTTACTTTCTAGAATATTCCGGAAGAGCAGATCGGACGTATAATATGAAAACGTGTCTAGCTGCGGTTTTCTAGTCTAACGACGTAACCAAAAGCAAGTAAAATTAAGTTACCTCTTTAAACTGTGCCGACAAGTCGCAGAGATTATTGCAGGGGTTGTTCTTGCATTGCGACATCTGAAAAGGCGAATGAAAACAGTTAATTGGCTATTTTATTAGAATATAGTTACTATACTACTTAAATACGAATCTGATGGTAATTTAATATATGATTTATTGGAATTTAGAAGAAAAGAAATCCCGATTGTTTCTTTGGTTAAACGTTTTTGTGACCAGTAGTGGCAGTCCTTAGCTAAGGGATTACTGTTAAAGTTTCAGTTTTGGTTTTAACTACTGTATTCTGGATTGGATTAAGCAGGGTTATGAAAAAGTTATTTTACTAAAAGCATTTAATAACGGTTTTGGCGTCGCGGAGGTTCTTTGCCACATCCTAGTAACAAAGAGAATCCTAAAGTGTTCAGATTGATAATCGACCCCAGCCTCGTGAATTGGATTGGGTGCCGGAACTGAGAGAGGTGGTGAAGTTTGAGTGATTTACTGTAGCTGGTTACACCCAAAGGAGCAGATACATTTACATCTGGAAGCCTGTGATTTGTGGTCTCTTTTTACCTATATGGTCCTGGGTGTGTGGATTATGGGTTTGCCAGTGGATAGTTTTGGTGCCGTATTTTCTGAACATGCGACCAGAACTGGATTGGATTTCAGTTATTTGTCTTCCAAGCAGTAAAAACAGCGGTACATTGGTTAGAGCTTAATGCCTCAGAGATAGTCTGGAGTTTAAATTCCATGTGCAGCCGTTGCATATGAAGAGTTTACATGATCTTCCTGTGTATGGACAGATATTGGTACTGGATTTTCTTTCACATCCGCAAAGTCAGCCAATATAGGTTAACTGATGACTCAAATTCGCCCAGTATGGAGAGATGTGTGAATGGCCCTGCAGTAGACTGGAATAGTTTTTGCTGTGCTGCTTGGATAGTCAGGGACCCCCACAACACTGAAATATACTAAGTGGTTAGGAGATTTTAGTTATATAATATAATTGTAATCACAAATTTTACTCATTACCTTATCTTAATTTAAGTCACATTATGAATTATTTTAAGTAACGTAGGTGGGAACATTAAGAAAGGATAAAGACTGGAAAGAAAGAAATTGTGTGTTTGATATTTTTCATGCATATGTGGGTGGCCAGGGGTATATCTATGTGACAATAGTTACTGTTATGAAGCATGCTTTATTCTGAATGCGAGTTGTTCTGTAAATGTTTGTACAAACAAAGGCTCTGTCAAGGCAGTATAAACAAAAAGTACAGTCTAACTAATAATGATCATATTCTCCAAACATATTAAGTAAGCATCTGGAAAAATGATACTGTTATTTAAATATTTATTTATTTTCATATTTCAAGGTTTTGTACTAAAGCTGATCGTAGACACTCAAAAACCTTTATTCCATTGAAGACAACAACGCAAGTACAATGTCACAGGCCACCAAAAGAAAGCATGTTGTGAAGGAGGTCATGGGTGATTATGTTATTCCTACACAGCAGCAACAGATTGTAAGGGTGAGAAGCAAATTTATTGTTTTTAAAGTGAGTTTGACTTGTATATTTTTAGTTGGGATATACAGTGTGGGAAATAAGTATTTGATCCCCTGCTGAATTTGTAAGTTTTGCTCACTTACAAAGAAGTGAACAGTCTCTAATTTTTATGATAGTTTCCTTTTAATGGAGAGAGACCGAATATCAACCAAAAATCCAGAAAAAAATATTGCATAAAACTTATGAATTGATTTTCATGTCATTGAGAGAAATAAGTATTTTGATCCCCTACAACCCATCCAGAATTCTGGCTCCCATAGGTTGGACATGTGCCCATGTAGCCCACAGATTACAATCATTCGATCAATTACAGACACTACTGATCTCAACTCGTTATGTGTACAAAGCACACCAGTCCACAGTTTCTTCCATTCCAAACTCTCCTCCACCATGGGCAAGACCAAAGAGCTGTCAAAGAACGTCAGGGACAAGAGTGTAGACCTGCGCAAGGCTGGAATGGGCTACAAGTCCATCAGCAAGAAGCTTGGTGAGAAAATGACAAGTGTTGGTGCAATTATTTGGAAATGGAAGAAATATAAAATGACCATTAATCACCCTCAGTCTTAAGCTCCATGCCTCACAGGGTGAGGATGTTCATGAGAAAGGAGAGGGATCAGCCCAAAACTACACGGGAGGAGCTTGTTAATGATCTGAAGTTGGGACCACAGTTGCCAAGATCATCATTGGTAACGCACTATGCCATAATGGATTGACATCTTGTAGCACCTGCAAGATCCCCCTGCTCAAGATTTATTTATTAAGATGTATTTTTTTTCCCCAGGCAGAGGTTTTGTGGTTATAAAAATTGTGTTTTTCCAACGCAATGTAGGAAAGAAACCTTTTGACACTTGATTGGTTGCAGTTACATTTCCTGGTAATGAACATCCATTTTTACATTATACATAGTGTAAATGTGTGGATCTTGCACTTTGCCATTACCTGCTGTACTAAATCGTATCTGCTATCTACTGCTAAAAACTGGTTGAGCTGTCCAGCAGTTGTCCACTTTCTGAAGCAAAAAAGCAGCTTGCTTTTAAGCAGATGCTGCTTGACAGGCAGCGTAATTCACATTAAGAGGAAGTTTAATTCCAGAGGTGTATAAGTGATTTTCTGTGCATTACGTTTTATTAACTACCTCATGAACACTACTTGCTTTTCTTGCATTTTTGTCTTTCTTTGACCACATATTGCACATGCTGTATGTTCTTGCTGTGACATTTGCTTGGTAGTTTTAATCTCCTGCTAAACTGAAACGAGCTGTATGTGGGCAATACAATTCCTGCTTGAAGCCACATAACTTTAGACAAAAAACATGTAATATCTTGAAGAATCTTGAGTCTAAGATATGCAAGGTCTTTTATGTCATGTATAATTACTTAAGCTTTTGTTCATAGTTATGTATATCCTTCCTTGTATTGATTTTTTTTTAGGTATTGGGCACACCTGGTAATAATCTTCATGAAGTTGAAACTGCAAAGGGGGAGCGTTTTTTGGTGAGCATGCCAACAAAGTTCCGAAAAAACATTTGGATCAAGAGAGGTAATATCAAAAATTGAGTCCACGTGCTTGTTTATTTAAACAAAAGACTTGGGGGAAGGTCACAGAGGCATGGTCGGATAATGGCACTTTAGGCCAGATTTTGTGGGAATCTTCATGGGGTAGAATGAGACAGGAATACGTCCTTCCTATAGCTGTTTGTTTTGGTTCATTCAGCCACGGTTACTGTTTTTTTTTTTTTTTAATTTGTTTTTTAAGATGACATGTTAAGTAACATGTATTTTAATGTATGTTAGAATCTCATTCTGTAGCTAATGTCTCCTATTCTAGAGCAGTGGATTGTTGAGGGGGCAATTCACATTTTTTTGGATTGAGTTTCAGCACTTTACAATGCTTTTACAGACATTTTATCTGTTGCAGGTTTATTATCTGTCTTTTCCTTCTTTGGTGTTATTTCTGTGTGTTTGGGCCCTCTTATGATGCTCCAAACCATAGTAGGTTTAGTTTTGTGCTTGCTATGTCTGGAGCTTTGTCAGTACAGTACACTATTTACACTTCTTTGGGTTTATTTTTTGTTCTGGTTTTATTAGTATTTTTATAGCTCGCTCGCTCTTTCTGTGCATAGTACACCCACAGTTTTGTTCTAGACATTACAGACAAACAATGTATTTGTTTTAGCTGACTGTCTGTACTGTTCAATTAAAGCCATGGATTTCACATCATTTTGACTTCTGCAAGGCCATCATTTTTTAATCATTATATCTGTGAGAGTGAAACATTACATTCATTATTCATGTGTCTGTATTGTACAGATATGAAGTCTGTGTGGCACAAAGTAGCTACATTATTAATTTTTTTCTTTCTCCTATGGAACAAGATAATTCAATAAAATTATGTTTTAATAAAATTATTTTAGGTGATTTCCTCATTGTGGATCCAATTGAGGAGGGAGATAAAGTAAAGGCAGAAATAAGCTTTATTTTGTATAAAGACCACATCCGTCACTTGATAAAAGAGGGAGCTTGGTAAGTAATATGTTGATTGCCATTTACTTGAAGACCAGAAACTTTGGAATGTTGTAAAGTAATAAGGAATCTTAAATATGTGCTTGGTGGTTAGAATATGTTGAGTAGCACCTTCTAAATGTTTTTGTAGCACTTAATTGGTACAAATACGTTACTTTCTATTGCTTAATCAGGTGTAACATAAACTAGGCAATGAATATGAATAATTGATCAATTGACTCCCTGGTGTTTACTGCATTTGTTAGGTGCTAATTTGAAAAGAGTAGGGTGTAGGTAGTGTTTTTATTTTTTGTTGTTGTTTTAAATATTCACTTGCCAAAGAGGCAGTTAATGTTTTAAATGGTGGTGGTTTGATACCTGCCACATGTTTTTTGGCATAATTGTGGTTATTAATGAACTACAAGTATTGGTTACTAAAGATATTTTGTCTTCATCTAACCTGAAGAACTAAAGTTGATCATTCGTACTGATATTCTTAAGACCCCCTTAAAAGACCTTATAGTACAACTGGAAGTAGTATATATTGAATTTCTTTTATATATGTTTCTTGGTTTCTTGTGTCCATACATATAGTCCTTTGGAGGTCTCAAACAATGATCTTCTGTTGCAAGCATAAACAGAGGATTACTGAGCAAACTATTTACTCCTCAGTGTTGATCTTTGTCCTTGACAGACACGGAGTGTTTCAGTTGCTTGCAGTTTTTTTAAACTGCAGCATTTACCTTTTATATAAAATTAGCCATGTGACCTGTCAAAGTTAGGTAATAGAATATGCTTCAGAAACATTTGCTATTTCTTGCCCCATGTGTACCTTCAGTGCCTTTCTTTGGTATCCCTTTGTGTCTGAGCCTCTCTTGATCAGCGTCATTCTCTCAAACACATTCTCATAAAGTCTGCTTCACAGATTCTGTCATTTCTAGGTGCCTTGCTTGCCACTCGTCTGCGTTTATACTTTGAAGGCTACTCAGGGTGTACCTCCTACACCTTTAATCCTTTCTGTGTGTCTCATTCTCACACTCACACTTCCTCTTGCATCACCAAAGCCAAACTGTCCAGTCAGATTGCTTGTTAGGGACTGGAAACACAAACAGACCTTAGTGTTTTATTATACAATACAGGGGTCTCCAACTCCAGTCTAGGAGCACTACTGTGGCTGCAGATTTTCATTCTAGCCTTGCTACTAATTAATTATTTTACCTTAATTTTAATTTACTTACTATTTAAGACCCAGGACCCTTAATTGTTTCTTTTTGTTCTTGGCAGCCAAACAATAATCAGATACAAAATAAGCCAGCACATGATTAGCATCCTGTGTCCATCTTACAGTATCTGAAAATGTAGAAACATTAAAGTTTCAGCAATGTTAGTGCGCTCAGATCCACAAAACATTTTGATGATGTTCTTAGAAAAAAGAAAATCAGATTTTGCACAGTCTGCTGGTGGCAGAATGAGAGCAGCAATAAACTCTGGAACTAAATTATGGATTTAATTAACAAGAATCGGCCTCTAATTAAGAAAGTGGTTGGAGTGAAATTTGTCAGACTTAGCTGGACATGTGATGGCTCACTTCACTTCACTCCTGTTTGGGCAGTTCAGAGGACTGAGTCTTAAAGAACAAAGTAGTTAAAATGAAGGCAAAGGAAGTAATTTAGCAGCAAAATAGGTCGCTAATTAAGGAAACAAAAACCTGCGGCCACAGTAGCACTCTAGGACTGGAGTTGTTTATTTGGTTTATGGCATTTAATGTAGCGAATTCTTTATAATTGTGGATTTCTTGTTTTAATACCAATTTCTTGTGAGAATTTCATGTAAATAGCCTCAATGGAAATATTTTTACTGAAAAAAAATGTTGATGTGTTCCTCCACTGTATAGTGCTTTGTAGTGGCATGCATGAATAAAAGCTCTTTTTTAGCAATTAAACTATAGCTGAATAGTAACTGGTTGAATATAAGCTTCGCAGGACAGTAATTTAATGAGTTTATAAGAAAGAAGACAAGGCAAGAAATTCTTAGAATACAAAGAGAAACTTGCCATAATTCAATAGTATATGTTATTGAACCATTAAAATATTTTATTGATATTCTGTCACTTAGAATGAGAAATTACACTGGCATGCAATTCATGTGACTTATCTGTTATATATATAAATAATGAATTAATATGATCAGCAAGCGCCACATGGTCCATTCCATGGGCCTGATGCTTTTGAGCAGTCAGATTTATTGTCCTAAAACTGGTTTTATATTTTTATAGGTTACCCTTGTTTAATGAATTAGTGACACTGGCATTCAGTTTCATTTTGTGAGCATACATTTGGTTATATTCCATAGTGTTTGTGTCACCACGCTCCACCTTTTTTCAAGATACTTATTTTATGGCTAGCCTTAAGTAGTTACATTTAATACCAATTTTACTTCATTCCACTCAGGCCTGAAGGATTTTCAGAGAATTTGCAGAATGGATCCTCTCAAAATGGGTAAATATTTTTAATTTTGATTATCATTTTCAGATTTTATTTGACACTTGTAAACCATGGGTCATGGT
Organism: Polypterus senegalus; assembly: GCF_016835505.1. Lineage (NCBI taxonomy): Eukaryota > Metazoa > Chordata > Cladistia > Polypteriformes > Polypteridae > Polypterus > Polypterus senegalus. The sequence continues at coordinate 77,265,895 of NC_053164.1, forward strand.
AATTTTTCTGAGAGGCACTTGTGGAGGCTGCTATACTGCAGTTTGAACAGCACAAAAACTGTAATAACAGTATACATATGAATTAACACTTTAAGTAGCTGAATACAAAATGTTTAGCCAAGAATGTTTATTGGGAACATATCTGTTATGTCTGTGGAAGACTGGTGCCCTATCCAGATGTTGTTCCTGCCTAGTACCCATTGCTTGCTGGGATAGGCTCCAGCTCCCCCCGGAGAAGAGGGCTTAGAAGGTGTGTTACAGAAATAAAGGTCTGCATATGTGAGGACTAGAAACTATTATGCATAATTTAATCACTGCTGCCAGTGCTCAAAGGGTTAATAGCAAACATGTCACCAACCAATCACAGAAACAGCATGGTAGGAGACCCCTTTTTTATTTTTATAAATCTGATTGATTAATTAATTAATATCAGTTGCCTAGTCATCTGTAGGTGCCTTACACAGATATCATAGACCCTACAGAATAAATCATTTTAACAAATGCATACTGGAAAAGATAAATGGCAGAAATCCCGTTTCTTGTGCTCTCTAGCACTCTTAGCATTTACTGTGTCTTTGCCTTTTCTGCTTCTTGCACTCTTGATGTTGCACCCAAGATGAACTTTGTTGATTATGCACAGTTGCAACCATCTCTGTCTATGGAGACATTTAATAAATGGAACAGCCGTGGTCTCCCATTATGCAGCTGAAGATGGGGAGCTGATCCTGGAACGTGCAAGAGTTCTTTTGGCAGTGCTTGTAAATGGCAGGTCTCATAAAGACTTTCTTTGTGAATATCATTGTGAAACTAAAAATTAAACCAAACACTTAAATGTGGACATTTGGTGTAGGAGTATTTGTAGCAATCCAGACATAATGCATTCTCCAGGTACCAAAGGAACCCTCATTGCTTGTACATTTCCACATATTCCTTACCACAAAAATGAGGCTCGGTGCTGTGATTTTTATGCATATAGTGTTATACAAAAAAAAAAAAAAAAGTATCCTCGTTGTAATCAATGATATCAACATTTAACAAAAAAACCTGTAGAGTGTAGCAATCTTTGAAGTAGGTATAGCGTACGTCATTTAGACTGGTATTTGGTATTGAAGCGAGTTCTTTACATGCATTAGTCCCATTGCTTACTGAGCTGAGGTTCTAGTGCAAAATTCTGGCAACACTTTATAACATCTGGTTGTGTGCACAGCTAGAGGTACACGACTGGCACGCTGATGTTGTTTGTTTTCTGATTATAAAGACATAAACAAGCAGATAACACCAGAACAAGTTCTGAAGATGATGTCCAGACTGATGATACAGAGTCCGAGCCGGATGACAGTGACCTTTTTGTTAACACAAACCGAATCAATTATGAGTACTCTGACAGTGAAGAAGACTCAAATGAAGAGGATACCGAAGATGAGGAAGAAAGGCAAGAAGAGGAGGCAAAATAAGTAAATTATATAGATTAGGTCCTGCAATATGATTGTGGGTATTGGAGCCGCTCATTTTACTTTGCTTATCCAGGACTCGCAAGAACTTCATGCTTGCCCAAGATTTAGTGATGATGTCCATTATATTATCATTGAAACCACTCACAAATAATCCTTTCTGTATGCACATTATTTCAGTTTTATCTCAATCTGATGGCCAGATAACTGTCTTGTTAATTTCTCGAAGAGAAAAGTGTATATTCTGTATATAAATATATTTCAAAGTAAATGTACTTTCTGTCTGTAACAGACAAAATGTTAATGAATTAAAGTATACTTTATAATAAAAATGCATTTTTTTAGTATTTCAAACAATTATTTTTGTTGCAGGTTATTTTCTGAAATCACTCTGTTGGCCATATTTACCACACCATTTCTCCCTCTTGTGGGTTATTTAGAGTTGATAGAAATAAAACTGGCACCAGAAAGAAAATCCAATAAAGCACTTCAATGAGGATGTTACCACTCTGTAGGGATAAAGGATTCCAAAGTATGATGCCCATGATTTGAGAATGTGTACAAAATGGCGTTATGCAGCACAGAAACAATCAAACCTGTAGGCTACACTTCCATACTACTGCAGAATCCTCAGAGCCTAACGCAGTGTTTGGGACCTTCCTCGTCAGAATTGGCAAAACACAAAATTTGTTGTTTCAAGAAAAGAATCTTAATGATCCCTCTCTGACCAGGTGGCATGTGGACACATTATTAAACTTTTATTTGTATGTATATTGTTTAAAAAATGTTTTGTAAGCGATCAAAAATATTTTAACACCACTGTATGGAATGTCAGTGCCCCACTTTGTCTTTATTAGTATTTCATACTTATGGGAAGTAGAACATAGTGTGGCATCTTTTACTTTTTAATCTCCAATATCTAGAGTTCAAAGTTGATTCACTCCCTACCACCAAAACACTATTTCCTAGTGTTTTAGTTAAAAAGCTGAAATTTGGCAGGATGGAACATCTATGACACTCCAGGATCTACCAAGAAAGGACATTCCAATATATCAATATTTAGGGGTAAAAACTCCCAACAATAGAAATACTAAATACTGATTTGATTGTAATTTGGTAATGTTGAAACAAGAAAACTAGCAAACATGCATTTGTCAAATTTGTATTCATCAGTGGGGCGGCACGGTGGCGCAGTGGTAGCGCTGCTGCCTTGCAGTTAGGAGACCTGGGTTCGCTTCCTGGGTCCTCCCTGCGTGGAGTTTGCATGTTCTCCCCGTGTCTGCATGGGTTTCCTCCCACAATGCAGGTTAGGTGGATTGGCGATTCTAAATTGGCCCTAGTGTGTGCTTGGTGTGTTTGTGTGTGTCCTGCGGTGGGTTGGCACCCTGCCCAGAATTGGTTCCTGCCTTGTGCCCTGTGTTGGCTGGGATTGGCTCCAGCAGACCCCCGTGACCCTGTGTTCGGATTCAGCGGGTTAGGAAATGGATGGATGGATGGATGGTATTCATCAGTATTAATGTTATGTTAAGGTACATGAGCTATACTAATGGGGGGCTTTATGCAAACAAGCAATTGATGGGCCACGCCAATAGCACCACTAACCAGTAGGATGGATGGACAACTGAAGATGGGGCTGCCAACCTCCAGCTCCTGGTCTTGGTACTGAAAGCTACAAGGGGGGAAATGACACACATCACCCACTCTTAAATCAGAGCACTTCAATACCTCAAGACCCCAGCATCAGTCTGACATTGTGACCCTCGACTTTGTAATGTGGAAGCCCCAGAAATCATGTCATGATTCTTAAAGCCTGATGGCAACACAAATTAGAGGATCTACAAGTCTCTGACCAACATCTTCATACTTCTATCATATCACCTTTGTCCATATAGTGGATCTCTTTTCGCTGTTCTGTTATTAACCCGAGTAATAATTTCCATTTGTTAGCACTAATGCAATCTTTACTATCAGTTTTTTGAGACTTTTGAATTTTAGTACTTTCATAATCTCTAACCTGCTCTGCCTGTGTATCGTATCAACGTTTTTGAATCTCTTTACAACGTTCTATTTTGTCTTATTTCCACGCTTGGACCTGTTAGGTTTTCAGTTCATCTGCTGGCACAAAGTCTCATCTCATGGGACATGAAATTATCTCTCTGAAAAAGTCTTGTCCCGTCCCAAGATTTTTTTTGTATAATAGAGAGATTTATTTATTGGGACAAAGCTATGCACTGCACTATTTGCACTTTCTGTACGATTTGGGAGTGTCAGCTGCTTTCCATAACCCATTCCTATCTTGCACCCTGTACTCTAGGAGAGGCTCTGGTCACCGAGACCCTGACTTGGATTCAGAAATACAAAGAATAGATTGTGAGATGCAACATGAAGGTCTTTGAAATGTGAAAAAAACAAGAATATACCAACACTACTGACCAGAAATCAAAGCCAGGATTCTGAGAGGCACGAGTAGGCCAAGTGCTTTAAGAGGTTATAAGAAAAACGCTACAATTCTCAATTATAATGACCTTAATTTATTTCACTCTACAGCTGTACAAAATACATTAAAATGTAATAATTTTAGCCAGGAATGAAAGCAGAACCTTGTTACTGTCACACAACACCATCACAGAGTTTAGTTTTATGTGGGTTTAACTCCAGAGAAACTCCGGTTTTACGTCAATCCAACACAAAGCTGTCCACACGCAAACTTACAGGATTCCTGGACATCTGTAGCCGTCTTGCGTAACATTCACCATCAGCTACACATCAACCTGCCTACCTGCGGCGCCTTCACGAGCCTTACTTGTGTGTGTTCTGCTCTCCAAAGCAGCTAAGAAAACAAAGCACTGCCACCCCCCATTGAAAAGGGTACTTTAAGTGGAACTGTTCCAAGAATGGCCCCTCAAAAACATAACAAAGCAAAACTATTTAACACTTAAAGTAGATCGTTGGTGGGTATATTATTTACTCCAACATCTATACAGTGGAAATTGCTTTAATTTTTATTTACAGTCTTGCTTTCAAAATTTTGGAGAAATCCAACAAATTGTCAAGATAGCAGGCAAAGTAGGGCAATATGCCTTCCGAAGCCCTTAACGTCACAAGTTCAAACTCACTTTGTAATTGTATTCCTATTGGGTGGGGGGAAAAAAAAAGAAAGAAAAATGTAACGTTAGAGCTCTCCAAATAAAACCAATCAAATAAAAGCAAAGCGTTCACTTATTTGTGGTCTTTACAAGAAAAACACACTTACGCATTCATACTCTTGCCGCTGCCACTGAGGACAATGTAGGGAGTCTTCTGGGATTTCTGCTTCTCCTGCAGAAGTGCAACCGTACCCAGCGGAGTATCACTAGAGCTCATCTTCTTCAGCAGCTGCATGCAAATAATCAAAAGCCATTACAGTTTAGATGAGCACTGGCAACGACAGCATGAGCAACCAACGGCAAAAAAGACAAAAATAGTTTTTGATTAACATTATGGCAAAGGATTAAGAAACAAATGGAGTGAAAGCCAACAACCTCCATGCTCTTTTTTTCCTTCAAGAGGATTAATCATATTTTTGAAGAGTTTAAAGCAGTGGTTCTCAATCTGTGGGGCGGGGGGTACAAAATAACAAAAAGGGGGGCACAAACGTGAAAACAAGAATCAAAAATATGAAAAATATCTATTGAAATCTAAACAAATTAACTTAAACTACATTCTGATACTAGAAAAATAAGAGTTAGATAAATGTCGATAAAAGTTAAGTAGGTATAATAAAATGTGCATCTATGATATATATTAATTAAAAAAGAACAAATTAGTATTAGTGGGCTCCTTTCAAAAAAACGTTTTGGGGAGCGATTAAAACTGTTATGAAAACTCGGGTCGCAAATACTTAAAAGGTTGGTTTAAATCAACAATCTGGAGAATTCTTTTCAGTAGCATATCCTGTATGATGTCTTGAACTTGATTGCCATGCAAAACAGTTGCTAGGGATTTCTCTTGGGTGTTCCATCCATACATAGAAGTACAGCGACATCTTTGTTAATTTGGGAATACTTTTACAGCAATGGAGGGGAGGCCGTTATTTCTAAGATTGATGTCTGTACAAAGACAGTCTGGTCAGGGCTTAAATTTACAAGACGTGCGTATGGGCACCATTACAAGGTGACAGTCCAAAGACATGCAGGTTAGGTGCACTGGCGATCCTAAATTGTCCCTAGTGTGTGCCCTGCGGTGGGCTGGCATCCTGCCCGGGGTTTGCTTCCTGCCTTGTGCCCTGTGTTGGCTGGGATTGGGCTCCAACAGACCCCGCGTGACCCTGTAGTTAGGATATAGCAGGTTGAATAATGCATGGATGGACGGTAAGCATCAAAGTGATAACACGTGGAAATGTTTTTTCTCCAAAATAAATATCAAGAATTCAACAGTAAAGTTATATGGGACAGGCATTTGTGCTTGAATACACCCAACATGTTTGTTACGTTTGTGGCGATTCTCCTTTCATGTCAAGTTCTAGTTGTGAAAACCTACTAGTGTTTGCACATTCAATCCATCCATTATTATGGTTATTACTTCCAGTGGAGGCCAATCTTAATGCTTCACCACACCAAGACATTTTGGGCCACACGATGCTTCCAACTTTGTGGAGGCCCTTTTCTATTCCAGCATGACTGTGCTCCAGTGCACAAAGCAAGGTCCATAAAGACACGTTTCGAGGAGTTTGGTGGGGAAGAACTTGATGGGCCTGTACAGAGCCCTGACCTCAACCCCATCCAACACCTTTGGGATGAACTGGAACGGAGATTGCGAGCTCAGCCTCCTTGTCCAACACCGGTGTCTGATCACACAAATGCTCTACAGAATGAATGGACGTAAATTCCCACAGAAACACTTCCAAATTTTGAGGAAAGCCTTCCAAGAAGAGCTGAGGCTGTTATAGCTGCAAAGGGGAGTCTGACTCCATGTTACAGTCTATGTATTTTAAAGTCCCTGTTGGTGCAACGGTCTGGTGTCCCAATACTTTTGACCATACAGTGTATGGTGGCCATAACACAAACCTTGTGCGAATCTAACTGCCCATATCTAACTATTTATGTGATCTGAACCATGAAATGGGTCAGGCTGCCTTTAATCTCTAAGTGATCCTCATGAATGAGCAACTGAATATTTTATATCACAATTGCAGCAGAAATGATTATATTTAGTCCTGGCAATAAAGTAAAGCCATTATAAATACAAAGGCAAAAGCTGAAATTTTCAAGGCCACGGAAGTATGCATTAATATAAAGTTAAAATGTGATCCGTTTAAATTGGGCGATAAGGAAAAAGGCAGGCACTGTGCTACATCAAAAAAATAAATTGAAAGGTGGATGGGTCCATTCACCAAAGGGGGACAAATCGAAAAGCAATATAGTATGGATGACGACGTCAGAACTCACCGCCTCTTCTTCTAGCTTCTTCATTCTCCTTTCTGTCTTCATTTTACCTGATCCTTTACCATGGAATCTGTGTGAAAGCTGCCGGAATGCCTGGAAAGCAGAACGTTAATGTAGAACGTTACATTTGTTGTGCAGTTATCATGCCAATGCCAACTTCTAAGAGTGAGCATTGCTAAAACTCTGCAGATCCGTCAGGTTTTTCTAGCAAATGCGTTTCATTTTCACAACTGGTAGCAAAAAAATTAAATAATTTTAATATATGTACTGTTGAAGAGTTTTTAATATAAATGTACACTATTTATTTATAATCATAAATTAAAAAAATGCAGTACTAAAAAACACAAAAATAAATACATGCAAATAGAGTTGCATTCAAGCCTTCATAATATAACAAAGCAATGAGAACAAATGTGTAGTAAATATATAATCCAGTTTACGCAGGCCAGGATAAAGTACAATATAAGAAATTCAATACATACGTCCATGAACTGTCTGTCTGTCCGTCTGTCTGTCTCTGGTGATTAAGTGAGACGAGAGCTACGGACACTCTTCACAAGCAAGGCTTTAAGGCCAACACACGTACCAGCCACCTCTGGGGGGTCCTTCAGCACCTACTCTGCCTTTCCCCAAGTTGGCAGAAGGTTCCCCAGCTGTGGAAAACATCCTATGTGGTCCCAATACCAACAAAAGTACTTCAGACCTGGTGGTCTTACATCATATGTGAAGAAGACCCTTGAGAGTCTGGTCCCTGGTTTCAGAACACAATGACCCTCTACAGCAGGCCTACTCAAATGGTGGCCCACAGGTCACACGCGGCCCAGAAGCAACCTCTGAGTGGCCCAGCCTGTGGTCTTGTCAGGGCTCCAGACTGCAACTAAAATGGTCTCAAATGCAACCAAAAATAGGCTTTGGCGATTACCATTTCTACTTAGTTCACCAGTTGTGAATGAAACCATTGAGACTTTAAACTAATTATACTTTTAACAGATGCAAAAGGTGATTTTTTTTTTATATTATTAAGCAGATGTGTCGGTATGGGCTCCCCTTGCAGATCTCTGAGCCGCATAAAGGCTGGTTTATATCCACCACAGCAAAATTGAAGTCAGACTTGAAGACGCACAAAGGAAAATATTTCTATGTACACGGCGCTGTTGATAGGATAGCCGTATATTTCAAATGGTGAATTTCAATGAGAGGTTGGTTACGCTTGTGCCAGAATAATGAACAAAGGGCTGAATACGACACAACTGGTCTTTAAAACAAAAGGTGCGCATGCAAAACATCTGAAATTCATCTGCCCATCATATAGGTCCCCTGTGCCCGGTGGAATTTAGTTGTCCCTTCTGATTTGGCACAGCACACTATACACACACCACCAGAAGGAGAGAGCAGATTGTACTTCCCGAGGATGCTCAGGTCTTTTGATGTATGCAGCAAGCTGCTGGAAATATTCTAGCCATCCATAACAGCCAGATGACTGTTCTACACTGGGGATCAAAAAACGCAGGATGCCTAAACAAACTTATTAGGAAAGCTTGGTCCATCACAGGGCTAACCCTGGACACAATGGAAGCTGTTGTGGAATGGTAGTAAAAATGGATGCCATCATAAAAAATCCTATCCATCTCCTCCAGTTTTCCTCACCTGGAGCAATTTTAGTCGCAGTCTCACTCCTTCCTGTATGGTGTGCCAAGAAGTGCCTTGGAGATCTTATTCTGCCCGCTGCTACCAGGTAACTCAATGGTTCCTCCCTACATCCCCAATCTTAATTCTTACTCTCTTTATGTTCATTTACTAATTTCTTCACAAAGTACATTTATGTATCCATCTACTGGTTGTATTATTTCTCTTGTGAAGTCTGGATCATGTTTTTGCTGCTATATGCATCTACATTTCCCCTTGGAATTAATGTTTATCTAATCTAATGTAGTCTAGTGAACTGGATTTTTAGGATTTATATTATGCATTTATTCTGGTCCATAACCTTCTCTTGGTCCAGCAGTGTTTTCTTTAGTTTAATCTTCTCTCTCTAGCTGGTAGTTGCTATTAAAATCCCTTTAACTATGTCTGTTTCATAATGATGCTTTAAATTACAATGAAGTGTTTGCATTACATCTGTAAATAATAAACTACTAAAAATAAAAGATCAGTGAGCTGGACTAATCAAATAATTTTCAGGAATCATTCAGGATAAGTGATGTAGGACAAGGCTATTTTTATTCATACAGAGATAATATTGCAGTATAAGTACAGACCAAGGTTACAAAGTGAAATCTAAAAGTGGTGCCCAGCTTTTCGGTCACTTTGGTTTTTCTTCTGTATTATTAAGCTTTCCCCAACAGCATTTTTTTCCCCATCGCAAATCTGTTTCTCCGAGTATACATACAGGCCAGCTGCAGTTGCCATTTCTGACATCTCACTTTTCCACCTGGCTTTGTTCGTATGAATTTCCAATCTGCGATTTAGGAGGATGCTGTTGATTTGATACGTGAACTACTTAAAAAGCAATTAAGAACTTCTGTAATTTTCTTCATAAAAATAGAAGGATTATATAGAAATATACCATGTGTGTATTGCAGTGATCCAAATACGGTGCAACCACTGACACACTTCTTTATTATCTATTTTAGATTATTAAATGAGGTGACAGGTCAACAGCTAACCATAACTCAGCTAATTAGATTTTTCCCACTTAATGGGCATTAATGTGAAATTCCCACTGGGGACCTCTCATTTCCCATCTGTCCTATAAGCACGTGAACATTGGATTAATTCTGGGCACTACTCTTGACTGGACAATACAAAATGAGGTACAAACTGCAGCTCTCACACTCACCTCTTTTGGGGTCAGTTTGCGTCCTGTATCATCGACATACTCGATCTTTACATCCGGTTTATAGCTCTCCTTCTCTTTGAATTCCTGAGTGAAGCCACGGTACTCTTCACGACGACTATACTTATCATCAAATGCCCTACAGAGAACCAGTGTTAAAATTATTCTTTTGTCAAAGACACAAAATATGGTGGCAGGTAGCTCAAATAAAGCATTTTCTGTTTTGTTTGTGAAGTCTACAGTATGGAGCGCACCCACTGGAAATCAGCAGAATTCGTTGCTTACTTGAACTTTACAGAAAGTCACGAAGACACAGCTGAGGCACAAACATTACTAAAAAAAGGGAAAATGATAGCATGGGCATAGAAAATATGTCAGGGTTCAAAAGACATATTCCTGTTCCCAAAACTTCTACCAACATTACATTTTCCACAAGAAAAAAAAAAAAAAAAAAATCACACATCAGTTTTTACTGCAAATTCACTGCCATTTGAATGGATTACCTGCTCAATCTGTAAAGTGGACCGTGAATGGCCTTGGTGGAAATTCGTCAAAGGGTTTGTTGGAAAGTATTCAAGTCTCCTTATCTGACAAAATGTCCAATTAACAGACACTTTCCAGACTTGTAAACTTAAAAAAGAAACGAGACATACTTGTACACATCATTGTCCACATGCTACTCTTATATTTTATGGCTTTACATGCCTTCTGTACACCTTTACGCACACACATGCAAAGCTAGGAATTTTTCATCAACTATGCTATTCTAGTTCTTGATCTGGGAAATTTCAGGGTCTAGCTTTTCAGAATACTCCATGTCTTTTGTTCAGGAAAACATACGACTAGCAACAAAGCTTAGTCATTATGTGTTTTGCTATCATGCAGAAAAGACCATTCACACTTAAAACTTGCTTTTTGAAAATCATCAAAAATGGCAATTGATAATAAATAGGCCTTGGTGTGACCAGCTCACCTGAGGGGGTGGGTTGGAGAACACAAATATATCAAAGTCTGTTCATGACAAATTAATTTCTGTCTGTCTTAGTTGGAAAAACAACTTTTGACAGTTTAAAAGATCAAAATACAGTTTTATGACAAACTTTTAGCCATTAATATTAAGGGTGCAACGATACATGTATTGATATTGAACCGTTCGATACAGTGCTTTCAGTTCGGTACGCATATGTATTGAACGATACAAAATTATATATTAATTTTTTCAGCTTTTCTTCTGACTATGCCGTCTGTGTTGAGAGCTCAGTGGATCTGCGTTCGACTACTCCGCCTAGGCTGCATTGTCGAGCGCAGATCCACTGAGCGCCGCCCACATGCATTCACTCAAGCTAGCGAGACAGAAGTTAAGCTTGATGCAGCATGGCAACTGCCTCAACGCCACCCGAAGTTGAACCTCCTCCACTGTCATTGAAATCTGGCGTTTGGAACTATTTTGGCTTTCATGTGAAGTATGACCCTGATGGTAAGCGTGTTGTGGACAAAACTACAACAGTATGTCGGATGTGCCACGCAATGCTTAATTACATCGGTGGGAACACAACAAATATGACTGCGCATTTACGCCGACATCACCCTAGTGCAAAGACAAGTGGAAGCAGACAAAAACAACAACAAGCACGCATGCTACAAACTTTACCCGAGTCATTTAGACAGCCGTTAGCACATGATTCTAAGAGGGCAAAAGAAATTGACAGGGCAATTGCAACTTTTATTGCTGTCGACATGCGACCCTTTTCTGTTGTAGAAAACACCGGGTTTCAGGAAATGCTGAGAGTACTTGAGCCCCGTTACAGTATTCCTTCACAAACTTATTTCACCGATACCGCAGTTCCTGCTTTGTACAAGGAGACAAAAGCTAAATTAGAGACTGCAGTGTCAGCAGCACCCGCTGTTGCTCTGACCTCAGACGGCTGGACGTCAAGAGCTACACAGAGCTACTGGACTGTCACCGCACATTACATTGATCCGGAATGGCAGATGAAAAACTGTGTTTTGCAGACACGCCTGGTCGAAAGTCACACCACTGACGACTTAGCCAAAGGTCTGTCAGAAGCTGTGGAAGATTGGAAGTTAGTGCGACCAAATGTGACAATACCTGTAACTACTGACAATGCTAAGAACATAGTTAATGCTGTCACAGCTGCTGGGCTGGGGCCACAAATCGGATGTTTTGCGCATACTATTAATATAGCTGCTCAGAAAGGAATGGCAGTGCAGAAGGTTTCCCATCTCCTGGCAAAGATGAGAAGAATTGTCTCCTTCTTTCACAGAAGCACAACAGGATGCAATGTGTTTAAGAAAAAACAGCAATTGCTGCAGCTTAGTGAAAAAAAACTCATTCAAGATGTTCCAACTAGGTGGAACTCCTCTCATGATATGATGGAAAGATACCTTGAACAGCAAGCTGCGGTGTATGCTGCTATGGCCGACAACACTGTGAAGAAGAGTATGAAGAACATTCAGAATCTAACTCAGGAAGAACATGCACTGGCTGAAAATCTCATTACACTCATGAAAACCCTAAAAACTGTGACAGTCATGATGTGTGAAGCATCATCTCCAACGGCATCCATGATCCTGCCACTTAAAATGAACATCCTGAACTCTATGGCACAGTCTGATGATGACAGCCCAGCAGTGAGAGATGTAAAAAAAAACATCAGGGAGGACCTGGAGCAGAGATACGCTGATCCTGCCCTTCAGAATTACCTACACAAGTGCACAGCTTTAGATCCTCGATTCAAGTCCCTGCGACACTTGGATGATGTCACTCAGCTGAGAGTCTATAGAGCACTCACCACAGAGCTTGTCCTGAGCATTGAACAAGTAGGGTTTTTTTTCATTTTTCAAATTTTATTTTGCTACTGCTTGATTTACTGTTAACGGTTTGGTTGTTTATATTTTCTCAGGACCAAGCCGCAGGCACCACAGAAACTGCGACCTCCGCAGAGACTCAAACAGCAAACTCTTCAGATTCACCATCAGCATCTCCACCAGAGAAAAAGTCAGCCATAAAGGAGTTGTTTGGAGAACTGTTCATGGCACAGGAGCCAAGGACCAGGTCTGCAGCCGAAGTGGCAGAGGAGGAAATTAACTTGTACAGGTTAGCAGACTGCATTCCCACAGATGATAACCCACTGAGATGGTGGAAGAAACATCAGAGCTTGTACCCTCATCTTTCCAAGTTGGCACAGTGTTACTTGGTTGTACCTGGAACCTCTGTCCCAAGTGAGAGGGTGTTTTCCACAGCAGGTGACATTGTCACAGCAAGCAGATCTGTACTGTCAGCAGAACATGTGGACATCCTAATTTTTCTGAAGAAGAACATGGAAATTGAGTAAACTATGTTTTGGTTTGTATTTAAGTGGACCTTTTATTTAAGTTGTTTATGTTGTATATGCAGCTAAGTGCTAGCACTCCAGAAGATGTGTTAGGGAGGTCCATTAAAGAGTGGTTCATTTTATGGGTACCTGATTTGTTTAATATGCTGCTGAGACTATACCCCAGAAGAAGGGTATAGAATAGCTTTTATTTTTATTTATTTTTTATTCTTTACATGGTGGTTTTTTGGTTTTACATGGTGCTAAGTATGCACAACAGAAAATATGTGAAGTATAGCTTTACCAGATTTAAGTTTTCATGTGTTTTCTGTACACCATAGAACAATGGTTCTAAAATTGTTTTCATGTCAGGGATTGGGTGTGTTTGTTTTATATTCTACCAAGTATAGAAAATACAGTCAGGGATCCCCAAATAATGCAGAACTGTATGTGGTTGATACCTTATTTTTAGAACATTTCAAATGTTTCAAAATATATTTAGGAAGGCATTTCTGTGCAATACATATTTTTATTTAAGTTGTTTTTGTTGTATATGCAGCTAAGTGCTAGCACTCCAGAAGATGAGTGTGAGGGGAGGTCCATCAGAGAGTGGTTCATTTTATGGGGACATGATATGTTCAATATGCTCCTGAGAATATACCCCAGAAGAAGGGTATAGCATAGCTTTTATTTTGGAAAGGGACCTTTCTCTGTAATAAACTCGTTTCCAAACTCTTTTATTTTTTATTATTTTGTTTTTTCAGCAACATTTAATTTAAAAACTGTATTTTTGAGTTAAAAGAAATATATATAATTTTAATAAATTACAAATTAAAAAAGGCATGAAAATTTTTTTGTATCGAAAAAATATCAAACTCTGACACCAAAGTACCGAACCGAACCATAAATTTTGTGTATCGTTGCACCCCTAATTAATATTCAAAACCGCTTTAAAAAAATGCATTTTTAGTTTAGAGAATAACTACATAATGGGGTAAACGGTAGAAGACAGCAAACACTTTTAATTCATGATAAATAAAACAGAATAACTGAGTCTCTACACTTACATTTTATCCTCAATGCAATACAGTGCATTTGGCAGAGCTCCCTTAGGTGCTTTCACTCGAGCCACTTTCTGCATTTGGGTATCCAAAAGACCTGTGAAACAATAATTCTGCACATTAGTTTCAACAAATACAGTATCAACATACTCAGCTAATATCTAAAATAAAAACACAAAACCACCATGAATGACATTTGGCAAAATTACAAGCAAAAGCTCATTGTTTTAAGCATTCAGATTAGATTTGCTAGTGAAGGTCAACCATTTTCTTGTAAAAAGAAAAAACTTTTCTTCACGTTTTCATATTCCTTTTGTGCTGAGTATTTTTCTTTTTTTCTCCTTGTATGAACATAGTACATCCTACCCTCCTCCATACACAGCTACCCGTAAGATATCACCCATAAATGTTCTTCAAAGATTCAAAAAATCTCTTGAAAATCTCTGAAAAGTTGCCCAACATGGTTACAGAAAAGGATAGGCTTTGGATGACACATGAAGCAGCATTAACGTGAAGGACGAACAGCAAAATGTAAAGATAATCACATAGAAAACTGTCATGGGAAGCAAACAAGACAGACCAAGGTTAATGCTAGAAGCCATGACCAAGAGGAGAGTCATGTGTCTAGGAGAAATGTTAGGTGTAACTATGTTCAGTGCCTAGGTAGGGGAGATGGAGGCTCAATCATGCTGTAATATGAAGAATTGCCTGCACATATCAAGATATACATTTTCTTAGAAGTGTGTGAATCCAGTGTTTGCTTAATGTGTAACATCCAAGTGCATGGCAACTTGGACCCAGCAAAGAAGGTGTCTTGGAAAAAGAAGGGAAGAAATAGGAGGTGATGTAGGCAGAATGACCAGGTGATTGACACAACTGCAAGTACAAGACCAACACAGAGGCAAATAGAAATTGGTGGATAAGAAAAGCAGCATAGACCTCACAAATTAAAATTACTCAACTTTTCTGGGTTGGGAAGTAGGATTTTTTAAGGACAGCTGAATAAAAGGACTCAGATGATCGTAAAATGACTAAAACAGAACATCAAAAAAGCACTCCCACCTTTGTTTTTGCACAATAACAGGGCAGCCGCAAGTCCAGAGTTCACAATGGGTTCCTCGTCCAGAATTGTTGTGGATGCAGTGGAAAACTTAAAAAGAAAAGTGGAATACATAAGCCATTTACATTGGACTATTTTCTGAACAGAAAGAAATAAATAATTACTATTTACATCTGGCTGCTTCTGCTCTTCATCCAGGTTGACCATACTCCATCCAATATTTTCATCCATGTCCTCATCAGAGCCACCACCTTGAGACTTATCATCATCTCGTTCAAAATCCTGAAAGATTCCAGTAGTAAAAAATGTGCATATATTTATTCAAGATATTAAAAAATTAAAGAACAACATGAACTTAACTGTGATGAATCCAACAGTTGATGAAACGATGAATAATTTGGAAAATAAAAATTATATACAGTATTTATAACAAAGATGCTATTTTAAAAATGAGTCAAAAGACAGAGAAGAAAAATTGTCATTTTTTGGTCACATGGCATCCTAATTTTTGCTATAAGGCAATCAATAATGCTATGAAATGGATTCAGAGACACAGACACAGATGCATCTTCTCTTGTACTCACTCAAGCTAAATAATTTAAAAATTACTAAAATGCAGGCCTAATGTAAATTCAAAAAAGGTTTACCATAAGATCTTCCTGATCTTCCCTATTCCCAGACAGGCCATATGTTGGTATGTCTCCAAGTGCACGGCAGAATTCAGATGTTGCATTGAACACAATGTTATTCTTTTTCTCTAGGTCTTGAGAGGTGCTTGACTCAAATTGTTTTACAACTGTGACAACCTGATGAAAATTGATAAAAAAAAAAGGTTTACACCAATTACTTAATGAATCAGTAATTACAATAATAGCTACTAATATAAAATAATTAATATAAAATGAGAAAGCAGAAATAGGCAAATATTCAAATCTAAAATTTATTTGTTCATTTGATTGTGCTCACTGGGACATCCAAGCACTTTTGATATTTTTTGAACCCTTTCCCAAATTATACATTTATATCACTTTGTCTCTTACTTATGTTGCAAGTGCTTTTAATCTTCACTTTCACAGATGGTTAACAGCGTGACTAACACAGTAATCCCTCGCTATATCGCGCTTCGACTTTCGCGGCTTCACTCTATCACGGATTTTAAATGTAAGCCCATCTAAATATATATCACAGATTTTTCGCTTGTTCGCGGATTTCTGCAGACAGTGGGTCTTTTAACTTATGGTACATGCTTCCTCAGTTTGTTTGCCCTGTTGATTTCATACAAGGGATGCTATTGGCGGATGGCTTAGAAGCTACCCAATCAGAGCATGTATTACATATTAACTAAAACTCCTCAATGCTATAAGATATGCATCCCGAGCGGAGCTTGATTGTTTGCTTGTCTCTGCCTCTCTCTCACCCTCTCTGACATTCTCTGCGCCTGATGGAGGGCTGTGAGCAGAGGTGCTGTTTGCACAGAAGCTGTTTGCCTAGTGGATATGGACGCACCTCTAAGAAATTCCGCTTTATCGCGATGCTTTCGGCATATTTTAAAGCACACGTATTGATTTTTTGATTGTTTGCTTTAATCTCTCTCTCTCGGACGTTCTCTGCGCCTGACGGAGGAGATGTGAGCAGAGAGGCTGTTTGCACAGAGGCTATTTGCTTAGAAGATACTGACGCTTCTGTAAAAAATGCCGCGGCAAACTTAAAAGCACACGTATTGATTTTTTGATTGTTTGCTTTTCTTTGCGAGCGCTCTCTCTCTGTCTCCCTCTGAAATTCTCTGCTCCTGAAGATCAATTTGCATTCTTTTAATTGTGAGAAAGAACTGTCGTCTCTGTCTTGTCATGGAGGACAGTTTAAACTTTTGACTAAAGGGTGTTATTTCATGTCTAGAGGGCTCTAATAATGTTAACAGTGTGGGAAAGTTTATAAGGGCTTAAAATATATAAAAATAACTACACAAACATATGCTTTCTACTTCGCGGATTTTCACCTATCGCGGGTGGGTCTGGAACGCAACCCCTGCGATCGAGGAGGGATTACTGTAATCCATATACAAGAGTGATTTTTATGTGACCTTTACTATAATTCCTCACTGGTAGAAACAAATGAGGGGCAAATGAGAAAAATGAATGAGAGCCAACTATGCTTCGTTTGGAAACACTCTAGCACTTAGGTTGTCAAAACACACCCTTTGCAGGAATACAGTATTTGCATTTATCTTTCCCTCTATTTTCTATCCATAAAGTCAATTTTCATGACTCTTTCATCCATAATTGGTGTCTGCACTGGTGAAACAATAACAATAATGGAAATATCTTCTGCAGTTTATTAGTATGTGTACAAAAATGTACATGTTATTTAAAAAAAATAATCTCACATGTACCCCTCCCATCCATAAGTCTTAAAATTGGTATTTCATGGATCTTTAACAGAAACACTAGTTTAGTATTGTGTACCTGAATAAAAACAGGAGATTAATATCACAAATTAAATTTTAAACATGATCTGTTAGAACAGCATACACAATTCCTTGTAATGACCCTTTAAATGAATTTTCCCAAGCAGTACATTGTAACTATGGGGCTCAAATAAAATAAACTTTTATGAAGTAAACAAATATGGCTACTGAACAACAGAAATGAACAGCACAAAAACATCATCTTTTATGTTCACCAACAAAAGGCAATTTATTAATGTGTCCCCTATACTATTGGCAGTTAACATACAATGCACAGGGGGAAACGCAGCAGAACATGAAACACACCTTCTCTGCAGAGTCTTTCAACATCCGCTTCTGTTGGAGCTTTCTTTGTTTCTCAAGCTGTTTTTCTAGCTCAGCCTCAGCTTCATCTTCCTCAGTAATGACAAATGTTTCAGGAACTTCAAAAGTCTCTGCAATGGACAACCAAAAGGAGAAAAACTAAATATGATGTAAAACTTTTAAAATCTCATTCATTCAAATAGCAAACCGTAAAAAAAAATGTCACAGTGAATTTTTTTTTAATAATAATAAGTTGCATTTATTGAGTGCTTTTCACAAACCCAAGTTCGCTTTACATACAGAGTTAAAAAAAAAAAAAGAGGAAAGTTTTCAGTTGAGATTTAAAACTGCAGAAAGAGGAGCAAACTCGGAGAGACTGAGGAAGAGAGTTCCAGAGTTGAGGGGCTATAGCATTGAAGGACCTGCCTCCCAGGGTGGAGAGTTTGGTGCGTGGGACAGTAAGGAGTAAGCAATTAAACAAATTGCTACAGGTTTTCAGGACATTGGTCCTAAAACAAAATTAAATACTTGAAAAAATTAATTAATAAATCAATTTAGAAATATTTAATTCTTGTAAATGTCTTATACTTTTGGGTTATTATTCCATCTAACTAACAGGACATAATGATGCTCAGGATTAAAACCAAAAACTGACCGTCATCACTTATGTCCATGTTCTCAACTCTAGTATCATCAGACTTCTGTAGGACATCTTCCGAGTCATCTTCCTCTAGTTTCTCATCTTCAGAGTCCCGTCGTCGTCGTCCACGACCTCGAGATCTTTTTAAAATATTAAACATAGTTATTTTGTTACGTACTCTCTTCAAAGCTTTTTTTATTCCTTAACTGTTTAAAAGGAGGTTTTCAGTATCAACAATCTTTCTTTAGCCAACTTCATTTATCACATTTTAAATCAAATGCTTACTGCACTTACAGTATCTGTACACTTACCATTGTATTCATGACATAAGTTTTCTGTACCCTACTAATATCAAAAAAATTTAGTTTTGCTATACTGATTGCATGCAAAAGTACATCTTAGCAAGTCTTTTGTGGACACAGCAAATGCTGACTATAGCCCTAATTTAATTATGTAAAGGAGATGACTAGCTTACTGCTGAATGTAACTAGAATATCGGTGACTAGAAATCTGAATAATTTTAATGCAGACTAGCATGTCCTCTCGTCAGAGACTCCATTTTATCTTCAAAGTATGTGTTCAGTTTGTCTGTTAACATGGCAGCCATTTAATGAGTTAATGAGACACTGACACGTACAACTTGATTATTTCTCTATTTATTTGATTTAGACATTTTGAAAGTGAAAATTACCACTGAATGTGGAGCATAAGCAGTAAGCAGATAAAACATAACTTACCAAAATATCTCCTAATGTCCATCACTAAGTGACAAACTCTAAAAAAAGGCAGTGAACATACTTGTACATCGTAGACATGCACTTTCAGTCTAAGAAGCTCAACAGATGATGCTGGAGAAAAGACAACCAGTGTAGCATATGACCAAATACTTGAAGTATGTGTTGCATCAGCTAAATCCCAAGGGCCCCCCTTCTCAGATGTGAACCAATCAGATCATCCAATGTAAAAAAAAAAAAAAACAAAACCTAATAATCCATCCATCCATTATCCAACCCGCTATATCCCAACTACAGGGCCACGGGGGTCTGCTGGAGCCAATCCCAGCCAACACAAGGCGCAAGGCAGGAAACAAACCCCGGGCAGGGTGCTAGCCCACCGCAGGGCACACACACACACACACCAAGCACACACACTAGGGCCAATTTAGAATCGCCAATGCACCTAACCTGCATGTCTTTGGACTGTGGGAGGAAACCGGAGTACCCGGAGGAAACCCACACAGATACAGGGAGAACATGCAAACTCCATGCAAACTCCATGCAGGGAGGACCTGGGAAGCGAACTAAACTGTTAATTGGTTTACCCAAAACAGTGGAGTTTTAATGCTAATTTTAAGTTATGTCTATATTGTAGTAAATATTATATACATTGTGTAAGTACAGACAATGTTGTAAAGACATTTTCTACATTATGTCAATTAGGGTTGTAAAATTAGCCAACAAATAAGGTTCCAATATTAAAAATAACTAAATATACAAACTTTGATTGATGATTCTGCATTATATATGTATGTTTGTAGGTGCTTTTTTTTAAAAAATAGTTTATTATTACAGTAATTGCCACAAAGCAAGAACAAACACCAACAGCAAAAAAAAAAATTCCTAGTGGAACTCAGGCAACTGTTATTGAAATACTTCACAATACACTTGCAGCACAGGAACACCTACTCAGTACTACAAGACTCAAGTAACACTATCATAAGAACTTAATGATTTGAAGAAAAAAAAAAACTAACAATCAAGTAGTGAAGTGCAGTGCAGTGCCAGCACGTGTGGCATACAAGGGTTAAAGATACTTTTCATGGCTGCTTCAATGACTCACTGCCTTGACATGGATCATGAGAAATATGCATCAGTTAATAAGACTGGAACAGGGTGAGAATAGCAAGTGAAGTAAAACAGCAGACACAAGGCAGGCATGTTGAAAGCTGACTTGTTTTATTATTTTGGAGATGTCAAATGGGCAACTGCAGGGTATATGGCATTCAGAATAAAAAATGTAGGCACCTGTGGACTCACTCAGAAAAGCGGGACCTATGTGGCTTATGGAAACATCATGGTACCAAATTAGAGTTCGCACAATTAGTCTTTTTTTTTTTTCTCGGTTACATAACCAGCAATATTTTAATACAGATGGCCTGAATATTTTTAATTATACCTCACTGTTTTAGGCATATGTTAACTGGCAAACACGTAAGACACAAACCTAATGGGAAGAACTTAATTTAAGTATTAAAAAGTAGTCAGGGATCTCCGGTTTTAAAGTGAAAAGGATGAAAAGAACAGAATCAGATGAAAAATGATGCCTTCAGTGCACGCGTAAAGGCAGAGTGAGAGAAAGACAAAGAAAGAAGAAAAGGCATTGCTGTGTCCTGCTTATTTGTACTTGTGTTTGTTCTGTGGGAAATGATTGGGAAGAGTTTCCCACCTAATAAACCTTTGTGTGTTGCTGGACTTGTGCCTGTGCCAGGGTTGGGGAGCTGGAGCACCCCCTTTAAGCCACACCATGAATCTGTTAAATCTGACCACAGATTTCTCAAAGGTATACTGTACTCTTCCCCAGTAGTGATGTTGACTAGAGTTTTGCTTTCCACTAAAAGTTTTTAGATCTGTCCAACAGGACATGCCATTCAGTGTCATTAGAACTTCATTTTTAGCTTTTTTTTTTTTCCCCAAAGAATCGTATGTATTTTAAGTTTACCTCCCTGATGTTACCAAAACATTCTATTCTGCTGTGAAGACAGAAGTTGAGGTAAGATAGTTCTACTCACTAATCAATAATGACCTATAAACATACAGTATGAGCCTATGCTTGGTATCTGAAGTATAATGTTAATGGATTTTTAACAGATATTTACAAACAATCAAACTGAGATTGAATTTTGCTGTGCATTCAACCTAACGTTTGTGTCCATGTATGTAAATAATAATATATGGTTTTAAGCATAGGTATAGTTTATAGTAGTAAAGTTGTGAAAGTATAATGAGCATGAATAATACTACACATAAATAAATTAAACAGAATACAGTACTGCAAATGGCATTAAAAACTAAGTACATTATACAGCTCTTCATATTACTCCATACAGACAACTTGGACTGGAGTTTTGTGCAGCAAAGGTTGAATTACATTATTTAAACAAATGACAAGCTCAAAAAAACAGAACTATTTGCTACATTCTGCCAAATTATTGTTCTAATATCTAAATGGCGAGTTAATTTTTAGTTGAATTCTTTGCACCTTAATAGTGTAAATATTCTAGACGAAAAACAATTGACTATTCAGTTTTTCCAGGACATTGTAGTCATTAGTGCTGCTGCTTCACAATGACTGGGACTTGAATTAAAATCCTAAGCAGGTCACCATCTGTGCACAGACTGCACTTAGCTTAAGGCAAATAATGAAAATCTAAAATACAGGATTATTGAGGGAAAGGGGTAGATATATACACCTATTTGACATTCCAGAAGTTGCCGAACAACTGTGATTGAACTGCAAATCAAGTTAACATCTACTGTGATATTAGCATTAAAGCATTGTGACTGTGCCATTTGAGCTCTGAATACAAGTTTTCAGTGCCTCTCCTTCAGTGGTGAAATCTAATATGTATAAAGGGAGTCACCATTAGTCCTCTCAGCAAAAGGCTTCAAGTATGCACCCTACAAGTCCAAGTAGCTACATGGCTGGCTTTTTACCTAAAATACAAACTATAACAGTCATTCAGAAAAAACACAATTTATGCATATTTAATATATTGAAAAAAAAAAAAAAACCATATGCAAACAAATAAAGCTTATCCTCTAAGTTTGACCTATTCTTTGCTAAACAACCCATTGGAAATATAAAATGGTCCATTACTTTTTTATTTCACTGAAAAATTCAAGTGATTTTATTTAACACTCGGCTACGAGATGGTAAAATTATTATATGTACCTACTTTACAGGGGTGACAGAGTGTGGAGTGGATAAAAGTAACAGCAATAGGCTGCTGCCATCTGTTGGACAGAGCATTGCTGGAATATCTGGATCAGCCAGAGATTCCAGTTAGCCCCAGAGAGGCATTAGCCTTTGCCGTTTTCTTACATCTTGGTTTTACTGCTTTCACGTTTTTCTACTTGTTAACTATACCTTTGTTAACTACCAATGATAATTAAATAATCTTTTTTTCTGTTACCTGGACCTTGTTTTGGACAATAACAGGCATGGTCTGATCTGTAGTGCCCCATGATGCCACACTGACATAAAGGAATATATGGCAATTCCTGTAATAATGTATTTGTTTTGGCAAGAAAACATCATAACATTGTTAAAACCACAGTTCCAAAACTACTGTACCAACCTGGAGCCAAAGTCATGTCGCTGTTCTTCTCCAAGAGGAAGGAGATCTTCAGCTTTTAATGGCTTTTCTTTCTTGCGTATTTTCTTAACTCGCCGTTTGGTCTTTTTAAATGAAACCTAATTTGAAAAAGCAATACAATAGCAGTTTGTTTTTCCTTATAAACAGATTTCAAACATAAGAAAATTTTAACTCCAGCATGCAAGGAACCTTTCATCTCCACATAATTTGTAAATCAGGAATCATTAGGAGATCAATTAGCAAGGATAGAATGTGAATTTGAAACAAAACCCAGAAAACCTAAAAAAATGCTTTTGCACACAGGGAACCCACTAGATAAGCAAGCCATGGTACAAAAATGTGAATAACGGTTTTCATAAAAAAATAACAAAATCAATAAGAGCTGTTTTTGAAAAAAAATAAAAACAAAATATTTAATATTATATTAATAAACTATTGACGCTTAAATGAAACAAACAAATGCAGCATTTACTTATAGAAAATAAATAAAATCATGATATGAATAGCATTAAACCATTTATCAAATTTCAAAACCTACTTGATCTATCCAGGGCTACAGGACCGGATCCACTATATAAGGTTGAATTCTACAAGGATAGGATGGTCTACTACACAGTCCACAATGCATTAAACAGTTAAATACCACACAGTTTATTCCTTTATCAGTTTGGAGCTGCTTACTTCTGTGAACCCAACATAGATGTGAAAATGACAATATTGTTATGGTCATTGTACATAAATGTGATCAAAACTCCAAGAACTCACCATCTCATCAGTCGTGTAGTACTCAGATGCCAATGTCAGACTAGGCATTTCCAGGGTCTGTGCTTGGTTACGGAGAGTATCTTTGATATGCTGCAGCTCCCTTTCCCAGGAAGCATCTGCATGCCCACCATCTTCTAGTCTGAAAGACTTCTTTTTCTCTCCATTAATCTCCTCATCATACTTTGATAACACAGACTTTGGCTTAAACTAAAAACAGAGGAAAAAAAAGATAATTAAAAATATATACATCTTCATGATAAATACTATAATTGCACAGTATTAAAGAGGATTTCTACTTCACATTTTATACTTAATTTATACAGAAGACTGACAATATATATATTTTTTAAACCTGTTAATATAATCTCAAGACAGATTAATTAACACACACATCAGACACAAAGGATTAGATCACCCAAACTAGATGCTAAAGAATAAATGCCCATTTATACTTTACACATCCAAGTCACTGTGATGGTCGACTAGGAAGCATGTGACGAAAAATGCATCCCAAGTAATAGCACTTGGACCCTTGCATCAATGACTGTACAGCTTCAAAATTTTCTTACCATCTACCACACAAGAAGAAATACAATGATACCTGTACCTATACATTTAAAGCACAAAGAAATAGCCAAATGTGCATAAATTCATTGGGGGATACCATCCAGACCCTGGGCAAAGGTCAAAATTTGTACAGGCAGAAAAGAAAATATTTGTGGAATCAATATGTAAAGGTGGGGTCACATGCTAGGGTTGTGTGGTATACTGGTACTGAAAAAGTTCTGAAAACCCCAATTTCTAAACCAGTACAATACCAGCATTTTGTTAACTTCAGTACAGGAAGTAAATGGTACATGTGTCACGTTCTCAGTAGCTTCTAAGTGCAGTCAAAACTTCAGTGGGGACCATATAATTGTTTATTCAGAGACAAAAAATGAAGCTCGAATCACTAGGGGGTCCAAGCCACTCTTCAAATGAGCACCTCAGCCTTTGTTGTACATAAATGTGATCAAAACTCCAAGAACTCCCAATTCAGAATCCTGACCCCTGCCACCCAAATCCCCACTTCAAACATGTAACCTTGTTGGACAGTCCAAAGAGCACACTGCTCTTATCACTTTACAGAGTGCGGTAGGCAAGGAAGTTGCAAGATTGTGTGGCAGAGCAGTGAGGTATATGTCCATGCAGGCTCAGGGAACGAAGCAACTGCGAAATGGGTGCAGGTTGGTGAATTATACATTATTTGGTTCAGAACCATTTCAGTACCGCTGCTGAGGCCGAACAGCTGGTATCAATATCAAAGTAAAAATTGTATTTCCAACCCAACACAGCTGTACACTAAACACTTTTATTATAAACAGACCAAAAGGTGTATCATCTGTATGCAACGGTGGCCACAGGTGCCTGCACCAGAGTATAAATGGGCCTTAAAAAGAAAGAAATTCCTCAATTTTCATCATCTCTAAATAGAACACTGAGCTGTTCCAAGAAAAGTGGGCAAGATGAAACAGCAGATGCCCACAATCATATACCAGCTCCAGCTTGGCAAATCTTCTTATAAGCCCTTTACCTATTATCCAACAGTTTTTCTCCCCTCATGTCCCTGCTGCCTGCTTCAGCTGATCTTTCTGAATTGCTTTACTTTAACCTCATTTCATGCTCTTCAGTTAATCTAAATTTTAATGTTATTCCAATAAAAATCTACAGTGTATGTACTGTACCTTAATGAAAATAAAGTACAGTACATGATGCCAGTCACAGTCCTTTTAAATTATTTTTGATTCGGGTGAATTTGATACAGATGTCAAGCATGCGAGCGTCTGGTATATTACATGGCGTGGGTCTGTCAGAAATATTTATGGGAACAGATCAGGGTTCAATCAACCTTTAATTCAGTTTCCATTTTCCTAGAAATGAGGAAAACTCCTTGGAGGACTACTGATGTCACATCCTATCCCGATTTAGCCAACCACCTATTTCACTTCCTCTGGTACAAAGCACCGTTTCATAGGAAGACCTGTGTCATACTTGACGAGAACTCACATTGTAAGAAATTCTTTTTTCTTAAATGGCTGTGAAGAACCATTAAATAGCTAGGAAAGGTTTTTCTCAGATTTTACTTTTTGATCTTTGTTTAACCGCTGAACATTACATGAGGTTACCTGTGGTACCACAAACCTTTGTTTCTGTGTCTCTCATTTTACACCGTGTTGTCTATATCTATCTATATATCTATCTATCTATATATATACACACACACACAGTAATCCCTCGCTATATCGCGCTTCGACTTTCGCGGCTTCACTCTATCGCGGATTTTATATTAAAGCATAATTAAATATATAACGCGGATTTTTCGCTGCTTCGCGGGTTCTGTGGACAATGTGTCTTTTTTCTTCCTGTACATGCTTCCTCAGTTGGTTTGCCCAGTTGATTTCATACAAGGGACGCTATTGGCGTATGACTGAGAAGCTAACCAATCAGAGCACGCAGTTAAGTTCCTGCGTGCTGAATGCAGTTAACCAGGAAGTCTCGTCTCGCTCATTCAGCATCAACGTGTTTCACTGTGTAAAGAGTTGTGCTCTTTTATGTTTATCTTTGTGCATAGTCAAGCCCTTCATTATGGCTCCAAAACGATCTGCTACTGCTTCAGGGGCCGTGCCCAAGCGCAAACAGAAGATGTTAACGATTGCCAAAAAGGTAAATGTTTTGGATTTGTTGAAGGCTACGATTCTTTTTATTTAAAAAGTAGGAAAGGAATATAAGATCTACAGCCGCAGTGTCCTTTTAACCAGGGTGCAAAACAAGTTGTAAGTGGATGCAAGGCAGTAGTCTGGATGGAATCTGCTTTAGGGATTTGGATTGAAGACTGCCAGAAGAAGAACAACGGCAGTGCTACACAATTGCCTGAAGTGGCTCCTTTGGAAGAGCTGTAACACTCTCCTTTGTTGTGCAGTAAAATTAAACTCATTTTTATCGGACAAGTCATCGTGTCATTGTTGGTGAGTAACCATAATTAATTTTCTACTTACAGTACTTAGTATACAGTAAATGTGTGTACAGTGACACTAAACGTACGTACATGTACTATTTTTCTTGCATTGTACGTATTTATTGCTGGTGGCCTGTCTATCGTAATGGCTGTAATATATGTGATATCGGAGACACTCAATATCTTTAAATTAATATTTAGGTTTTACTGTATATAAAACAGTGTGTTTTTATACATAATTTCAATTAATCTTACCTAATATCTAAGAGAATACAAAGGGATTATGCTGTATAACTCTGCGGGGAATATTTATGAACAGTGTGGGAGAGTTTCTAAAGGCTTAAAATATATAAAAATAACCATACAAACATATGGTTTCTACTTGATTTTCACCTTTCGGGGGTCTGGAACAACCCCGATCGAGGAGGATTACTGTATATCTATCTCTCTCTATATCTATATATATATATATATATATATATATATATATATATATATAGATATAGATATAGATATATAGATATATATAGATATATATATATATATATATAGATATATAGATATATATATATATATATATAGATATATAGATATATATATATATATATAGATATATAGATATATAGATATATAGATATATATATATATATATAGATATATATATATTTTTTTTTTTATTACTAACCCAGGTGAGAAATTTTATTAAAAATGATATGAAGCCAGTATCTCCACAATGAAGGCATGGCTCAAAACTTGCCCTACTAAAGTTAATCTTAACAATTTTAGTTTATGAATATGTGCTCTGCCAAAGTACCATGAAATGTACTACTGTATATCATCCTCAAGTGACCAACACACTTAATCCTTCTATATAAAAGCGGTCAGGACTGTCCTTTCGTCCCGTGAGTGCTACGCAGGCGCGGAGTTTTACACACACCCCGTCCATTTTGCAATGCACGAAGGGATTTATAGTTTCGTTTTTCCAGGTAAAAGATGATTTTCTGCTCCAGACTGTGCGATATCTTCTTCTTCTTCTTTCTTACTATATAAAGGCGGTCGGGATTGTCCTTCCGTCCCGTGAGTGGAAAGCGTAGCGGTATTCCACTTATCACAGACTTACTACTTGCAGCTTGCGGAACGAAGCGACATGATGTGAGCAGAGTTCTGGTGCTCCCATCGTTCCCTTGCTTTTGTGCACCATGCGCTGGAAAAATAGACAAAATTATGTCTCTGGAAATAAATGTTGATGGAGTACAAATGCCTCACCGCGTAGTACATATCAGGGGGGTTCAAAAGGGCGACCTCAATATAGAAAAAAAAGTTTAAATTTCATCACAAAAATAACAGAAACTACGAGTATTTAAGTAATAACGCTCAAATGCAATATAACCAAATTAATGAGTTTGTATAAAATATTACATTGATCTACATATTGAATTGCCTTAAGAAGTGGTCAACTTAAAAGGCGGGTCAGCCTAGTTAGAAATAAAACTCTACAGGTCTCCTATTCATGCAAAAACTAAGCACTCTGGGATGACAGACCATGGGCAGAGTTCAAACACCAATTTGTTTACAGTATTTGTATAAACAAATCTTTCAGTTTATGAATATCTTCAAATTTGGCTGCAGTTATGCCGGAAACATCTTAGAGGCTATTACGTAATTTGTTTTCTGTGTCTTAACTTTAAAAATAAAAAAAAGGAAAAACACAGTTACTTACAACAGCTAGATCGTCTACACTTTCTTCCTCATCATATGCTTTATAATTTGGGTTTTTCTTCTTCAATTCAACATTTTTCTCTGCCTTCTCTTTGTCCACGAGGTTCACATTAACAAGAACATCATCATCTTCTTCTAGGACTCCTGGGAGGATTATAAAAACTGCAAATAAGTTTTTAAGTAGCAAGGCAATATTGCATACTTTGACATGCTATATACTGTATATTTGGCCTTAGGGAGTTTTCAATAAATTCCACATTTAGATAACAATTACAAATGTAAACATATGTAGAAGATCAACAAATGATTCCAATGTAATCATGGACAGTTACATGGGCATTATATAATGGCCACGAAAACCATGCACTGACTTTTCCTGAGGACTGTGCATTTTTCACCATATATACATAAAATAATTTGAGTTTTTGTACTTCCCTACTCCATTACCAAGTAACTTACTCTTTACTGGCCACGCCCCATGGCTCCACCCATGCAGAAGTGAAAAAGGACAGTGAGGAGGGCCCTGCCCGGCTCCCCACTCCTGACATCACTCTTCCCTTCTCCCCTTGGCCCGCAGCCTCTGTCTCAGATTAGTGAAGATATATTGCTCCTGCAAGCGAACTATGATTTTTAGCGCGATGAGAGAAGTGGCAAAATCAATCAGAATGTCCAAAGTCTATGCGGAGACTGCATCCTTCCCATTTCCATGGGAGATTTCTCCGACTACTCTGGTTTCCTTCCATACTGCCAAGTCAAATATGTTAATTTGTGTCTAAGTTGGCCAAGCATAGCTTATCGAGGGTGGGTGTAAAGTGTTTCCAGTGATGAAATGGTACCCCACCGAAGGTTGATTCCTGGCGGATGGTACACGAAAAATCTTTCACTCATCATAACCATGAAATGCACAAATTAAATTGATTAAAAAGAAGAATGAATACATAACTTAGATTTCAGATTGTAGTATATTATGCATAATTGAGAAAATGTGAAGATTATTTCCACAAACATCAACTACAGTTAAATAACATGAACATGGCAAAATCAAGCTTAAATTACAGGGTAGCCTCCAAGAATAATAAGACTTTGGAAAGGAGACACAGTCAATATCTGAAGACTAACTAGTTACCATGCCCCCTTCGAGATTGATACTACATTCCATTATGAAATGTGTTGTTAAGAAATGGAAGAAACAAACATAGGAAGAGGGTCTATGGACAAGTCCAAACAGATTTGTTTCAGAAGATAAATGGGAAATAGGTTTTTATGAATTGAAGTAATAATATCCCGAGTGCATATTGAGAGAAAAAAAAAAGCCATTATGAAATAAAATTTCAAATTACAATATCCATTATGTATTACAGAAATTATACATAAATGGGTTTTTACCAATATATTAATTTGTTGGCACTAAGGCTCTGTAAGTGATACCCCTATTGATTGAGATCAATCATTTATACAATTTTCTAATAATACATCTATAAAGAAATGTGGTAGTTTACCTTGGTCTTTAAGTGTCAAAATCATAGTTTGCCCTTCTTGAAAAGAGTCAATTTTATGTTGGACAGTCAAACCCTTCAAATCTTTTGATGTGTAAGCCTCCTTCAAGTAAAAAAGAAAAACAAAAGAGCAACAACAGGTTTAGTTTAGAAAATATTTATAAATCATAAAATAAGATTTTTATTATAAAATACAAGTACTAAGCATTCAGGCTTTATTTTAATTTTAATTACTACAAACTCATAAAGAGGTCTACAAGGCTTTTCACACAAATGCCTCACCTTTTCTTTCTGGCCAAACTCCTCTGCAACCAAATTACTGATTCCAAATTCCTCGTCCATTTCCTCCAGCATTTTGGCCTAAAACAAAAACAAAACTCCTATTACATAAACGTATTCTTTTCTTGATAAAATAAAATGTTAGAGGACAATTCAAATGTTACCCGTTTCTCTGCAAGCTCTCTTTCTTTGGCCAACTTACGACTCCTTTCCACCCAGGCTACAGTGTCATCGAGCCATGAATCCTCCTCTGCCAGGGTCTTCACTTTTCTGTTCAAAATACACAATGTTACCGTGGCACCTGACACTGAATTCTTTTAAAAGCAAAGTGTTTATAGTAAAACTATACTTCAGAAAATATACCCAAGTTTTTGGTTAAGAAGGCGTTTCTCCTTCAGGGCGGCCAACTTTTCACGCAGTTCTTCTTGCTGCTTGAGGTAAACTGGGTTAATCAGCTCTGCCATAACAGGCTCTTCCTTGGTACCAGTCTCTGTAGCAAATAAATAAATATTTTGGACATGAGCACCAGTAGGTATTACGCCCCAGAAACCAAGTTACCCAAACTATTCTATAACATTTCAGTAATTATTTACCGCTCTGACACTTATTTTATGATAAGAAAGATCAGCAATTGACGAGAAGAATTCATAATTAATTGCAGAATTACAGTATTTGAGGGCTCCTCTAGAGTGCTTCTTTCTTGGGCCCAATTTGGCTCAAAAACTAATTAGCACATCGTCATCGCATAACAGGCTTAATTTTTGACTTTGGTATTTTTCCGCCCAGCCATTTTAGCTCAAGACCATCCTCAAGAAACTGTGACACACACCCATCATTGAGATGTTGAGGATTTCAGTATCAGGAGACCTTCAAAATGTCAAGATCGGATCAAAAACCAGAGATCTAAAATTTTTGACAAATCTACACCTTTCAGTTACGGTGGGGGAAAGAGTGCACAGCAACAAACTACTCAATCCAAATTATAATTTAAGTAATACTGTACAATTTTAGTGAAGTTTGAGATACAAAATATAAAGTGACATAAAACTTTGTTGAAGATTAACTGTAAAATTACAATGAAACCTGGAATTTGTTTTCTTTTCTGTCACATTTTTGAAATCATGAATAAATACTTTGCTGCTGCATTTTCGATCCTCTCCACATAAAAATGGAATGACAGAGAGTATGCGATACCTCCTCCAATTTCAACAATGATCTGTTCAATTTTTTCTTCTCACAATCTCTTACATACAGTATATAGTTAGAACATTTACTTAAACAGCCATTAATCTGATTTTAATAAAAATGATTTAATTCACTTTGCAACCCTAAACATTTTGTTCCTCAGATGACAGCACATCGTGATCCTCGAGTAATTAAACAACACTGATTTCACATTCAAAAATGTAATGTTTACTGCTGCAAAATCAAACATATTTAACAGTTTGTCTTACCCTTTTTGGACTCATTTAATTCCAGTGGTTTTAATCCCAGCTTTGCTCTTAACTTACTGTAAATAAAAGAATGAATAAATATACAGATATACATTTAATCACTCAAGTGTAACTTCAATGTAAATGAAAAAGTAATAATTTAACCCGAATACTCACTTTGTTTCTTCAATGCTGAGTGATGCATCTCCAGATGCTGACTTGGGGGCAGTGGCTAAATAAACAGAAAAAGAAACGTTTTTAGTTTCACACCGTCTGCCAGTTAATCGTTTTTCACTTGGAGAATAAAAAAAGTAAAACACACCACCTGTGTGTGTGTGTGTGTGTGTGTGTATATATATATATATATATACATATATATTTGGGAGTCAACGCCTGCCAAGCAGTTAAATATTTACAAAAATATCAATGTCATTTCAATTTTCCCCCAAGGGGTGAACAGGGGCAGGGTCACGTAGTGAGTCGAACACATTTTTAATTTAACTGATTCTAACACATTTAAATTTCTATGTCTAATGCTTTAGCCGTAGCCTAGATGCGTAGCGCAGAAATAATCAATCTTTATCTATAATAACGCCAACAAAAAAAAATGTAACAAGAAGCAAAATATATACATATACACATGGAACTAAAGCATCAAGTTTTAATAATATGACTTATACTTAATTCTGTTCTCACTCTGGCCGTTGGAACTGAAATTGTATTTTAGGCGAATGCTGTATGCATAAAATAATAAACCCAACCCGAAGGCCGACTTACCCGCTTCATAAGCTTCATCCACCTTTTCCTTTTTGATTTTAGGCTCTGTTCCTCGTTCTGTTCGACTCTTGCCATCTTTCTCGCCTCCCCTGGTGCGCTCTCTGGATCTAGATCTTTTTTTTCTTTCCCTCTCCTTGCCGTCTTTCTCCTTATCCTTTTCTCGCTCTTTCTCCTTGTGTTTATGCTTCTTGTGCTCCCTGTCTCGTTCCCGATCCCGTTCGCGGTCCTTTTCCTTGTGTTTTTTAGAGGACCCCATCGCCTTTTTTCGAAAGTGTACACACAAGGTGCACTACCTCTACGTTTACACGAGGACAGACGCCAGATTGATTAAAGAAAGCTCGACACAGTAGATGGAAATACCCGAAAACTTCACAATTGTCACCTCAACTCTACTACAGACTATAATCAGTTTGCACAAGGGTAGCAGAAACAACCGTTTCCGGGGCGCACATGAAGTCCGTCAAAATAAGAGTCTCACTCTCCGAGAGGTTTAGGATTCCTGTGTTCGTATCTATATGCTCCCAACAGAGGCCGTAGGTAGTGCGAGCTGCAGTTGCGCCATTCTCATGTAATCTACTTAAAGGAAAAAACAAACCCTGATTATTGTTGCGGATTAACTGTTCATTGCGTCTCAGTTTGTTAGTCACTACTACAAAAATATAAGTAACTTATATTAATTATAAAGGTTTACTAGCCTTCCTCTATTATGTTTCTCTTCTTGGTATTCTGATTTGATATTTAGTGCTACTGTTGTACTGCTAAGCCGTTCTTCTGCCCATAAAAAAGTAATCTCAGATAATAGAAGCCTTAGAATTGTTCCATAGAAAGGTTGTTTCATTAGATTGGATGGCTCAGCGCAGACTCTGTTATAGAATGTCCAGGATGGTGTGCGGTGTTCAGGACCGCAACTGTGTCTATCTGTATTTATCTTTTTCTGTTACAATTGTGCTTGAACGTTTGTGAACCCTTTAGAATTTTCTGTATTTCTGCATTAATATGACCTAAAACATCATCATATTTTCACTCAAGGCCTAAAAGTAGATAAAGAGAAACCAGTTAAACAAATGAGACAAAATATTATACTTGGTCATTTATTTATTGAGGAAAAATGATCGAATATTACATATTTGTGAGTGGCAAAAGTATGTGAACCTCTAGGAGAATACTAAACAACAATGGTGTGCATGGCAGGATTGCAAGGAGAAAGCCACGCTCTTCAAAAAAACAGTGTTGCTCATCTGCAGTTTGCTAAAGATCATGTGGACAAACCAGAAGGCTATTGGAAGAATGTTTTGTGGACGGATGAGATCAAAATAGAACTTTTCGGTTTAAATGAAAAACGTTATGTTTGGAGAAAGGAAAACACTGCATTCCAGCATAAGAATCTTATCTCATCTGTGAAACATGGTGGTGGTAGTATCATGGTTTGGGCCTGTTCTGCTGCATCTGGGCCAGGACAGCTTGCCTTCATTGATGGAACAATGAATTCTGAATTATATCAGAGAATTCTAAAGGAAAATGTCAGGACATCTGTCCATGAACTGAATCTCAAGAGAAGGTGGGTCATGCAGCAAGACAACGACCCTAAGCACACAAGTAGTTCCACCAAAGAATGGTTAAAGAAGAATAAAG
This sequence comes from Polypterus senegalus, assembly GCF_016835505.1. Taxonomy (NCBI): domain Eukaryota; kingdom Metazoa; phylum Chordata; class Cladistia; order Polypteriformes; family Polypteridae; genus Polypterus; species Polypterus senegalus. The sequence continues at coordinate 77,299,939 of NC_053164.1, forward strand.
TTAATGTTTTGGAATGTCCAAGTCAAAGTCCTGACCTTAATCCAATTGAAATGTTGTGGAAGGACCTGAAGCGAGCAGTTAATGTGAGGAAACCGACCAACATCCCAGAGTTGAAGCTGTTCTGTATGGAGGAATGGGCTAAAATTCCTCCAAGCCGGTGTGTAGGAATGATCAAAAGTTACCGGAAACGTTTAGTTGCAGTTATTGCTGCAAAGGGGGAATCGCACCAGATACTCAAAGCAAAGGTTCACATACTTTTGCCACTCACAAATACATAATATTTGATCGTGTTCTTTAATAAATAAATGACCAAGTATAATATTTTTGTCTCATTTGTTTAATTGGTTTCTCATTATCTACTTTTAGGACTTAAGTGAAAATCTGATGATGGTTTAGGTCATATTTATGCAGAAATACAGAAAATTCTAAAGTGTTCACAACTTTCAAGCACAACAGTATGTTAGGTTGTGGGTTATTTTCTCTAGGGATATTGCTGACTGAAGTCCTTGTTTTCCTCTCCTCCATTGTCAACTGGCAATAGTTGGACAATTAATTGATGGACAGATATTATCTTCCTTTTATGTTAATCTGTTTCTACTTTGTGTTTAGTGTATTTAAAAAAAACTTTCTTTATGTGTACTTATTACATCAGTAGTAATTTCTAAAGTTTGTATGCGTATCAACCTGTGAACTCACTAGAGAGTATTGTGCAAAAGTAAACTGAATATTCTGAATTCCTGTTACAGAAAAAAAAAATAAATCACAGTTTCTTGATAGGAATATGCCATTATCATAGGAGCCATTCTTGATGGTACTGAGTTGGAAAAGTAGCCCAGATGTAAAGTGTGCATTTAGCATCTGTGAGGTCTTGGGTTTGATCCCCAGCTTCTCCACTGTCAGTTTTACTGTAGTTTCTGACTGTTGGGTGCCTTGTGCTTTTTAGGAGAAGTGCATTTAGATCAAATTATTCAAAAACCCCTTCTGCCATGCAGTTTAAGTGGCCATCAAAATGCATGGCTGAAAAATGCTATGGGCACCTCAATTAAGTAAAAGAAATATTTTAAATGTGATTAATACAATACTTTAACATCTAAATTTATCCTAAATAAGTTAAATATACAAGGTGTGAAAATTTAATTCCTAAAATGAACCTGTAGAAAAAAAGTGTGTGTACCGGTGCACTAGTGGCTACTGTCACCTTCAATGTAATCTTCTTCCGCAGCTATCCATTCATTTAGTTAGACGATATTGCCATAACTCTGTTAGTGGAATTCCCTTAAGCTTCTTTGTCACATTACAGGTGCCGGTCATAAAATTAGAATATCATGACAAAGTTGATTTATTTCAGTAATTCCAATCAAAAAGTGAAACTTGTATATCAGATACATTCATTACACACAGACTGATGTATTTCAAATGTTTATTTCTTTTAATTTTGATGATTATAACTGACAACTAATGAAAGTCCCAAATTCAGTATCTCAGAAAATTAGAATATCAATTAAGACCAATGCAAAAAGGATTTTTAGAAATGTTGGCCAACTGAAAGGTATGAACATGAAAAGTATGAGCATGTACAGCACTCAATATTTAGTTGGGGCTCCTTTGGCCTGGATTACTGCAGCAATACGGCGTGGCATGGAGTCGATCAGTTTGTGGCACTACTCAGGTGTTATGAGAGCCCATGTTGCTCTGATAGTAGCCTTCAGCTCTTCTGAATTGTTGGGTCTGGCGTATTGCATCTTCCTCTTCACAATACCCCATAGATTTTCTATGGGGTTAACGTCAGGCGAGTTTGCTGGCCAATCAAGAACAGGGATACCATGGTCCTTAAACCAGGTACTGGTAGTTTTGGCACTTTGTGCAGGTGCCAGGTCCTGTTGGAAAATGAAATCTGCATCTCCATAAAGTTCGTCAGCAGCAGGAAGCATGAAGTGCTCTAAAACTTCCTGGTAGACAGCTGCATTGACCTTGGACCTCAGAAAACACAATGGACCAACACCAGCAGATGACATGGCACTCCAAACCATCACTGACTGTAGAAACTTTACACTGGACCTCAAGCAACGTGGATTCTGTGCCTCTCCTCTCTTCCTCCAGACTCTGGGACCTTGATTTCCAAAGGAAATGCAAAATTTACTTTCGTCAGAGAACATAACTTTTGACCACTCAACAGCAGTCCAGTCCTTTTTGTCTTTAGCCCAGGCGAGACGCTTCTGACGCTGTCTCTTGTTCAAGAGTGGCTTGACACAAGGAATGCGACAGCTGAAACCCATGTCTTCCATACTTCTATGCGTGGTGGTTCTTGAAGCACTGACTCTAGCTGCAGTCCACTCTTTGTCAATCTCCCCCACAGTTTTGAATGGGTTTTGTTTCACAATCCTCTCCAGGGTACAAGCGGTTATCCCTATTGCTTGTACACTTTTTTCTACCACATCTTGTCCTTCCCTTCGCCTCTCTATTAATGTGCTTGGACACAGAGCTCTGTGAACAGCCAGCCTCTTTAGCAATGACCTTTTGTGTCTTGCCCTCCTTGTGCAAGGAGTCAGTGGTTGACTTCTGGACAACTGTCAAGTCAGCAGTCTTCCCCATGATTGTGTAGCCTACAGAACTAGACTGAGAGACCATTTAAAGGCTTTTGCAGGTGTTTTGAGTTAATTAGCTGATTAGAGTGTGGCACCAGGTGTCTTCAATATTGAACCTTTTCACAATATTCTAATTTTCTGAGATACTGAATTTGGGACTTTCATTAGTTGTCAGTTATAATCATCAGAAATAAACATTTGAAATACATCAGTCTGTGTGTAATGAATGAATCTAATATACAAGTTTCACTTTTTGAATGGAATTACTGAAATAAATCAACTTTGTCATGATATTCTAATTTTATGACCGGCACCTGTACACAGAATGACAGATAAATCTGAAAATCTTAGTCCTTTCATGGCAGTTTTTATTTTTGGGAAGAGCCAGAAATCACAAGGGACTATTCACAAGTGAGGTGAATAGGGTTGATGATCCAATGTGGTAATTGATTTCTTAGCTAGGAAGTCACAAACACTGACTGCATCATGCCTTGGAACATTGTCATGAAGGAGGACTCACTTCCAGTGTTGTTTTTCACATCTTCTCGCTCCTCCTTGAACCTCTTATGCCATTCAAAGACATTTGATCATTTTTATAGCAACCTCACCATACACCACTTTGAGCAGCTCTAACATTTCAGTAGCATTTTGCAACATTGAAGATCTTATGCGGCCATTCTGAGAATTAATTTTTTACACATCATGTGCAGCATTTTTGCTGAAAATATTAAATGTATTGAACACATTTTAATAACTGTATACAATTGAAAAACACTTGGGCTTGCTTTAATTAAGGATTTTAATCAAAAAATGAATTGTACAATAAAAATAAAGAATGCTAATATCCAACATTGTTATAAAAAAGGTAATGAAGAATGTAACTATGAGGCAAGTATCTTCATATTCTGTGCAAAATTCTTTATTCACAAAATAAAATTTAGTAACAGAATTTCAAGTTGTAGTTTACTTGATGACTTCAACTTATTTGTATTATCTACAAACATTATGAAAAATAACAAGGCAGCTAAAGCACTACATTTGTTGCCATATATATATTTTAAAATCTGTACAAATACCGTTTGTTCCTGTATTATAAAGTTTAATATTGCCCAAGTATTCTGTAGTTATTTGTATTTATCTGCTAGTTTTATAATTTGTAGTATATTGTTATAATGTAGCATTATTATTTTCATAAAGAACAAACATTTGATGTAACAAAAGAGAGAGAGTGATAATCTGCTTATCCAGTTCAGGGTCTTGAAAGCCTCAGAGTGTTCAATGAAGGCTGACGCTTGAGATGTGGGAGGAAAACTGGAGCTCCCAGACAAAACCTACTGAGGCACAGGGAGAGCATGCAGATGTGACACAGGCTGACGGTCTGCTGCCACAGCACGTGTTTCTTGCAGCCTAACTCAGGGGCATCATTAAGGATTTGCAGCAATGAGGATCTTAGCCCTGTCTGTGATTTTCACAAGCAGTCTTTCTCTGAATTAAAAAAAAAATACTAACGAGCATCCCCCCCTTTGACATTTTGCAATCATCTATCCAATATATAAAATTCAAGACCGGGTTATAGGACTTGAGGTTTTGAAATCGTCTATGCCATATGTAGAACCAAAGGGTTGGCATTGAAGAGAGTTGTCCCCCCTTGGCCTTTCGAGCAATGATCGGGGGCTGAATCAAACAGGATACACAAAAGGATCTGGGGATTACGGATATTATACTTAAAGATAAAAAAGGTAAGGGGCTGGGCGCAATAGATCAGGGCCTTAGCTTCTGATAACCCCCCCAAAACAATGACTGGCCTTACTGGCAGCACAGTTTCTAAAATGGAATTGCTTTAATAGCAGCTATATCATTAACCTTTAAAATTACAGTTCTATTTAGAAATACTGCTTATTTTTATTTGTCTTATTTGTTTGTCTTTGGAATAATTCACATTTATACTGGCTTTATTTTTCCTTCATATCTTGAGTTAACTTGTAACACTGGTGCCCCAGCCAGGTATTGTTCCTGCCTTACTTGCTGGGATTGGCAACAGCTTCCCCATGACTCTGTCCTGGATAAACTGGCTTGGAAGATGGATGGATGGATATGCCTATTTTTTATTTATTTATTACTCTTACTTGTTTTGTCTTTGGGATATTTTTTATTTATAGTGGCTGTGCGTTTACATTGTATTGTGAGATAACTGGTTTATCCGTAAATAACAATGTTCCATTTTTAAGCACTGTTAATCGCCGTCTACCATAATATTATCCAAACGATAAATATGAAAGTAACTGCTTAAAAAAATTTAAAGCGCTACACGAATGCTAACCTTTCCTTCGTTTACATTTAAACGTGCGGCTGTTTCTACTTTTATTTTGAAAGTCCGTTCTGTTTCCTTTCCGTCGACGTTCGTATTTCCTCTCATACGTTCTGCGAGCGTCAAGCGCATGCGCACTGCTCGGGTTGTCTTTGTGCGCATGCTTGCGCCGATCCGGTTGCTCGGGTAGTGACATCATCCACATTACACCCGGCTTGTTTTCACATCGCAATAATGCCACGTGACGAGACTGGACTCAGCTTGTCGTGTAGCAGGAAAGGTTAGAAATGCGATTAGAAAATTAACTGCAAGAAGCGAGTCGGAACAAAAACCCGGGAGTATCGTTCATTTAGATGAAAAAAAATGATCAGAGAAGCATATCTAAATATGGTATTTGGTATCGCAGTCGTTAAAAATGAAATTAGCGCCCAAGTTATGATTCCAAAATTCCTTTGCCTCATAATTATTCAAAATAATAGTGATGGGTTTTCATCGTTCGTGAAGAAAGGACAAAACACATCCATCCATTTTCAGCTCCCACATTGTCCATTTTTGTCGTGTGGTGGCCTGACCTCATTTGTTTCTTGATTTCTAGTTTTATTGCTAGGCAACTCTGTGTCCATTAAATTCCTAATTTAACACAGTATACTTACAAATCTTTACTGGAATACAACCATCCATCCATTCTCGAAACCAGATTTATCCTGAGTAGGGTCATAGGAGAACTGGCTAGGATGCAAAGGAGGAACAATTCCTGGACAGGACGCTAGATCATTGGAGGCTTAACACAGACACATTACATTCTTACAAGTACTGGTTCTTTAATGGCGCTTAAAGGTTCTTTACTGGGTTGTATGGCTCCTCATAGACCTATTGCTTGACAAAGCACCATTTCATTCTGGGATGGGTTCTTTGCATATGAAGTTGTTTTTTATGCTTTGACAAACTTACCAATGTGTAGAAAAAAACAAATCTTTAATTTATGATAGGTTACTTAGCAAGACACTAACATTAAGAAATCCTGAACTTTGCAATAGACATTGTGTTAGTTTGCAAGGTAATTATTGGGTTATTTTGCAAAGATACAGCCTGCTGATGTCAGTATCATTGGACACGTGTGCTCCAGTCGTCTGGTGACAGCTATTGTGAAAGGGGTTAAGCATTTGTGTAGCATGCAATCAAGAGACAAGAACTGAACAGAAATTATGGGCATATACTGAACGTGTCTACATGCGCTGAGTGGTACGTTTCATGTGCCCGGTTTAGTGTCATAGGGAGCCAGTGATTACCACAGCAGTACTGCGAGTAAGGCAAGAAGCAAACATGGTGGATGGTATGCTGTTCATTTTCTGGGCATAATCACACAGTCAGCGAGAAGAAGAGTGTGCTCTGTGTAATCCAGTAACATCCATCCATCCATCCATTTTCTAACCCGCTGAATCCAAATACAGGGTCACGGGGGTCTCCTGGAGCCAATCCCAGCCAACACAGGGCACAAGGCAGGCACCAATCCTGGGCAGGGTGCCAACCCACCGCAGGACACACACAAACACACCCACACACCAAGCACACACTAGGGCCAATTTAGAATCGCCAATCCACCTAACCTGCATGTCTTTGGATTGTGGGAGGAAACCGGAGCGCCCAGAGGAAACCCACGCAGACACGGGAGAACATGCAAACTCCACGCAGGGAGGACCCGGGAAGCGAACCCGGGTCTCCTAACTGCGAGGCAGCAGCGCTACCACTGCGCCACCGTGCTGCCCGCATCCAGTAACATAAATCTATAAATAAAGTATCTGTTTAGTTTAAACCTACTTATTTGCTAACGATATTGTGAAACAGTGTGATCTGGTGGTACAGCAGCCAGTGTTCATACCTTGAATTTTCAGGGGCTTGCTTTAGGAATGTAAAAAGGGGATAATTGTTATTTGTTTCACAGAACATGAAAGATTAAATATTTTTTTGCTAACTGAGACGACTTCCAGTATTCAGTATTAAAATAAGCAATCCTATGCAGTTAAGTATACTCACTGATGTCAATAAATCTGTAAATATATGGGGAGAACATGCAAGCCCCACACAGGCTGTGAGACAGGAATAGCAGCTCTGTGTTACTACTCCACCTATATTAAACCATCCGTACTAACCTTACTAAACTTTAGCCTAATTAAAACTACTGGTAATTGTATACCTGCAATGTCTATTCATTTCTTGTCCCTTGATTACACACTACAGTATGTATGAGCTTAATCTCTCTCATGACCAAAGCATGCACAATGTTACTAGCAACAACAGGTATTATTCATTCATCCATTATCCAACCTGCTATATCCTAACTACAGGGTCACGGGGGTCTGCTGGAGCCAATCCCAGCCAACACAGGGCGCAAGGCAGGAAACAAACCCCGGGCAGGGTGCCACCCCATTGCAGGGCATACACACACTAGGGATAATTTAGGATTGCCAATGCACTTAACCTGCATGTCTTGGACTGTGGGAGGAAACTGGAGCGCCCGGAGGAAACCCACGCAGACACGGGGAGAACATGCAAACTCCACGCTGGGAGGACCCGGGAAGCAAACCTGGGTCTCCTAACTGTTAGGCAGCAGCGCTACCACTGTGCCACCGAACAGGCATTATCTTTACAACATAATGTAATACTTTTGTAAACTAAAACAATACTGCAATCATAACAATAATGCAAGATTATTGTGAGAATAATCTTTGGTACAAAAGTTTCATTTATATAGCATACATTCATAAATTTGTAAGTTTTACTTGTGGTAATAATTTATTTTTGTCCAGGTCAGAATTATATGTTGAACTTCTTTTAATTCTCAATGGAACAAATGTGAAGATAATCAAGTCAATGTACTTGTACAAAAAGCAGCAGCCTGAACAAAATCCAAAGGACTGAGCGATGGACTTTTGTGCCACCTGCTGATAGCTTCTGTATTGTGCCCATTGTTGCTGGGACAGCGACCTGCTCCTGCAATCTTGAAGAGGAAAAATTAGATATCATTACATAAAGAAGAGAAAAGAATATAGAAACTACGGAAGTATCAGATGAATTTACTAAAGTGAATTAATGAACTTTGGAAAAAAGAATAGGGAGTATGCCAGAACAATTGCAAGGAACCTGCTTTTACATTAACTATAGGGTGGTCCAGATCTAATTATGCAATTTTCATTACGCTATAACTTATTAAGTATATTACATAGAAAATCACCCGAAAAATCCTGGATAATCGATAAGTGTGCGGATTGAAGACATGAAGAATCGTCTTCACGCCAAACTGGAATTGTCTCTGCATAAATCAAAGTCATCCAGACGATCTGGATCTGCATAAGTAGATCTGGAGCACCCTGTAGTGAAGCTGTAGTCATAAACAGAAAAATGTGTCCTTTCCCCCTTCTTTTTGGAGTCAGAAGAGGATGACATTTCAGCCATTGCCTGGATAATTGCCCAGAACTGTAAGCAATATACTCTACAGATATAATAACAAAAACCTTCTTTTTTACATTTAAACCTTCCTCAACATTTAAACACATCTTAATCACCTAGCTCAAGAGAAGACTTGGCAAAGAATAATTTGGCATGAGAAATAAGCTGCTTACACAATGAACAAACAAAGTGCCAGTTGATGCATCTGAACTGTAAAAAGCACATTCAGAGATGGTGACAGGCTCAGTGTAATCAATGAATATGCCTTTCATAAAAATATGAAGTTCTGACTATTGCATTTACATATAATAGGGGCTGTTTTTGCTAAACCAAAACCAAGGTGTGCCAAGGTCTTACTTTGCTTTTTTTTGATAAACTATTAATATTACAAACCATTTAAATACAGCTAAAACAATGCCTATAAAAACTATATAGAAAGGAAACATAAAATAAAGTCATACCTTTGTTTTTATTTAAACTTTAGATAGGTTGCATCTGCATTTTTAAAATGACGACTGGAACATCACCAGCTGGCATATGGGCAGAAGCAACGCTGTATCAGGAAGAGCAGTGTTACATTAGCTCTCGAATTATCATGTGTATGCAGTTTGAGCTGTCAAATTAGCCCAAAAAATTAAAACTAAAAATATTTGAATTTATTCAAACAATAATGAACTATTTTGGACCTTACAAGTACATACGTTTTATACTTTATTATTATGGTAGCGGCCACACTGGAGAACACAACAACAGACGGAAAAAAACGTACAAGAATCCTAGTGTTACTTGGCCAATTGTTATTTAAATATAAGATCGGTTAACATCTAGTGCATCAAACCACCGTATTTGTTTCAGTCTAGTACTGACTGCAGGTTGCGAAAGTTCTTCTTGGGACAACGTGCCATAAAAGCAGCCACGAAAAGGAGCCGAAGTCCACATGAATCGCCACACAGGCTTCGCTGCATTATTAGTATCACTAGGGGCTTTGCCCTCTGCTTGCTTCGCTAACCCCCCCGGTATGCGCCAGCCACTTCGTATCTCTGCTGCACGCGCATGTGGATTTCACTTTCACCAAACAACAAATCTTTTAATTCTCATGGATATGCCTCTTCATTGGAAAGAAACGCTACTTTTCCCTGATGGCAACACAAATCAGACAATCTACAAGTCTCCGACTTAAAACTTAAATCTGAACAATATATTCGATCTCTTTTCGCGTTCCGTTATTTCACAGAGTAGTAATTTCCATTTGTTTCCACTAATGAGATCTTTACTATCATTTTTTTGAGACTTTTGAATTTTAGTACTTTCATAATTTCTAACCTGCTCTGCATGTGTATTGTGCCAATGTTTTTGAATTCTTTACAACGTTCTACTTTGTCATCTACTCTTTGTCTTTTATTTCCAGCCCTGGGTGTGGTTAAATCTCTTGGTACAAAGTCTTGTCTCGTGAAAGTATCTCTCTGAAAAAGTCTTGTCTTGTCCCAGGATTTTTTTATTATAATAGAGAGATTATTCATGGGCCCACTAAGATCACCCCAATAAAAATCTTCTGGAGGCACCCCTGGCCAGCACCTGTAGACTTACCCAGACTTATTTTTTTTTCTCTCCTTTAGAGACATAACAATATTTTAATAAAGGTGGCCTGAATATTTTAATTAAACCATAATTGTTTAAGGCATTATGTGTCAAACCAGCAGTCACATAAGATGGAATCTAATTGAAGGACACTGCGTGTTGGAAGACAAGGCTCTTTAAAATTGTGATTTTAATGCATTACAATAAAAAGAAAATCAGAATTATAACAGCTAATTATCATTTGCTCTAATAAGAAGATTCTAACGTTATATAGAAGTCAGAGATCTCAAGTGTACAAATGAAAGAGACAGAATCAGAAGCAAAGCGATACTTTTAGAGCACAAGAGAAACATTTAGAAAAACTGCTCCAAGCATACTTGTAGATCAAAGTGCAGTGTAATGGAACAGAAGAAAAACCATTATGTTGTTAAGGGGACTAGCACTCAATTCTACTAATGAAGATAACAAGTTAACCACTTAAAATTGTGAAAAGACCGATAGTAGAAGTGAAGCGCAAACACAGATCTGTATAATGCAGCAGCTTTGCAAAGCACCCCTGGAGTAACACAATGCCAAAATGAGTGTGGGTGAAACAAACAACCATCCTTTGACAGCCCGACTCTTTGCCAGCTTTTGCCTTTGAACAGCCAAACACAAATTAGCTTACCTGAGGTTCACTTATGCTCTCAGGTCATGAAATTTTGCATACAAATCTATGAGAAAACCTTTAGCATAGTACATTTGAAGTTATCCAATGTGCAACCACAATTAAAATATATTAAAATAGACAAAAATTAAGTCAATGTCCTAATCTTGCCAAAAAACAGTCTGATAAAGATGTACTTGCTTAAGCTTAATGTGCTCAAGGTACAGAGGGAAGCTCTCACTTGGTTTGGTTTACTGCATTTGAAGAATCTGAAGCCCAGTCTGTTATAAGGAGGATTTATAGCCTGCTCTCCTAGTCAACAATTCCTTTCAATACTCCCCACCCCCGCTCAAACCCCCTCCACAAAATAGAAATACATCTATATCTTTCATTTTTTTTAATAATGATTCCCTGTCCTTCCAAGCAATTAAGTCTTTTCTTGGCAAAAATACAACAAAACATGAGGAAAAACACAGTTGAAGGAAAAAAAAATGACTACTCACAAACACTGCCTGGTCCATTAAGTAACAACTTGTGTACTTCTCTCTGTGGGGTCTTCTAGACTCAATTGTCAGAACACTGAGTGGACTGAGGTGGAGGAAAAGGCAAAACGACAACTGTCTCTTTTGACCTTGGTGGAGATTTAAGGTTGGTGAGAAAACCAATAAAACAGGCTGTGTCTTCAGTAACCAAACCGATTATGACAGGACATCATAATGTTTGTGATGATTACATAGCTTGGGATATATGCTAAGATGTCATAAAAGTTATACCCACACCCAGTCTGCCCAAGCATGATATGAGGTACAGAGGTCCAGCTTTGTCATGATGTCACAATGGGTCTCTCCAACACCCTCACAAGTAAGTGACACTTTAGTTGCTTCTTTACTATTAACATTCAGGAGGGCATCCTCCTAGAGCAACATAACAAGACTAAAACATGCATATATATATATTTTTTTGTTCTTTATTTTGCCTTATACAATTTCTTGTATTAGGAATTTGTTAGTTTTCACATACCCCTTGGGGTCAGACATTGTACAGCTTCCCTACAGGTTAAGAGTTCTTGCTCAAGGGCCCAGCAGAGTAGAATCTCTTTTGGCAGTAATGGGGATTTGAACCAGCAACCTTCTGGATACCAGCGCAGATCCTTAGCCTCAGAAACACCAACATATCACCCATATCGTACCTGTAGGCTGTGCATTTGGAAGCTTATTCCATTTGTCATTTAAATGTGTACAGTATGTCTCAATTCTTAGTAAGTTTTAGGACTCTCTTCCAGTTTTAGCTGAAAAAGGTGACAAACTAAAAGGCATAGCTTCTATTGTCTGTTATCATCCCCTGTCTGCCTCACCTATTTCTTCTACTGGACCTCTCTGCTGTTTCCTTCATGTTTATCCAGTAGAGGTTGTTTTCATCTGGAACAATTGCTTCCAAATTACTTGTAGCTTCTTGCTGAAAATCTCCCTATTATCTATCATCACATTTCAGCAAATCCTTATTCTTTAACCTCATTTGATCTTTTGAGGGATTCTTCTGGCTACAATGTAGAGAAACAGTATTTTGGTACACGCTTGGTCAGTAGGTGGCTGGCTGGCTGATGGTCAGCATTACATGTCTAATCCCTGTGCTTATCTTCCTTGTCCTTTGGGGGGATGGATGCCATAGGGAGAGAATATTTTTTTTCATTCTTATACTATTTTGTGATGTTTACAGTGTTTCATTTCTATTGATGCTTGTTGTTAAAGACTGATAAAAAACATTTGGTCAATAAAAAGAAAATCACGCTGTACAATATGTCAGAAAGTCCTGTAAGTGCTAGTTCATCCTGTCACACATGGGCCAGAAAGTAGATGTGAGCGTATGTGTTGAAAGTGGAAGGTGGTCACACAACTTAATGCCTCAGTCAAATCAGACTTCTGCTAGGTCAGCTTTAAAGGTGTGACAGACATGTGCATCTGTACCATTACATGGGAAAGACATGCAAATATGAGTGTAAAATGAGTTACTTCAGTCTCAGGGCTGGGAGTGTGCGATATGTATTGTCTACAATAATATCTTAATTGTCGTTTTAATGATGTGCGAGCTGAAATTACAGAGTATGCCACTCACTTTGCAAAAAAACCTTGAGGGTCCACACATTCACTGTTCCATGTAATCAAACAGGATAAACTAGTGTGTGCACAAAGCGAGTGCATAGACGGAGGAGAAGGTCCTCGCCTGCGGGTTGCTAGATGGGGCGGAGATGGAGCTCAGGGCAGCGAGGTGCCGAGCTCACAGTGGCATGCACATACATGGGTGGGGTTAGGATTTCAAAGTTTTTGGCCCAATCCCATCCTGTTTGCTGTTGGTAGATTTACTCAGTCTACCAAAGTATTTCCTTATTTTCCTCCCGCAAAAATTGATTCATAAAATGCTGTGTAAGCTCTAAGTTATTAACTTATACATTTAAGAATGAGTTTCTTTCAGCTGGCTTTTGTTTAATACTTAGGCGTTAACCTGGTTCAAAGCACATGAACTGTGATGTAACAACACGTTAACAGTTAATTTAAATAAAAACCACTACAATAATGACAACAGGATCTACAACAGAACTCATGGCTATGGCGACAGAGGAAGATAGCCCTACCCCAGGCCCCTCAACTGCTTCAGCTCACCCTATGGCTGCAGAATTTGGACCAGTTGATGACACAAGAGAGGGAGCAAAAAAGGGAAAAAACTCTTTAGGCAGCTATTTCAAAAAATTGCAGGAATTCAGAGAAGGCAAGTCTCTGCACACTGCCATCGAAAAAGAGATCATGAGCTACTTGATGATACCGTAGGTGGACAGTGATGTAAATCCACTTGAGTGCTGGAAAACACAAGAGGTATATTTCCCCAAATTGGGGAAACTTGCAAAAAAGTACCCATGTATCCCTGCCTCAAGCAGCCCTTCTGGGTGGGCTTTCAGCACCAGAGGAAATGTTGTAACATGTAAGTGTGCTGCTCTGAAGCCAGATGTGGTGGGAAGACTTGACGTTTCCTCAGTAGAATTTTATAATTGTTTTATTTTTCTACTATCTTTGTACAATATTGGACAGAGCTTAAAATTAGTAATTTTTTTTAAAACTTATAGGTTTGATTTTTTGTATATTTTTGCAATATGTGACAGAATATGTTTAGAAATGGGGCGGCACGGTGGCGGAGTGGGTAGCACTGCTGCCTCAGTTAGGAGACCCGGGTTCTCTTTCAGGGTTCTCCCCGTGTCTGCGTGTGTTTTGAACCACAGTGAAATAGGACAAGATTACAACATTGATCATCACAAGTGAAGAGCTTCAAACTAAACAGAACACCACAAAATGAGTTACTCTTTTCCGGCTACTAAGAACCTCAGGTGAAAACCATTATCAATTAAAAAAATCTTAGTAGAACAAGGAAATCTTAAAACACTTCTTAAAAACAGAGGCCGTCAACAGTTCAGATTTAGATGGGAAGCTCATTCTACCAGCTAGGAGCTACACATGAAGAGTCTGGATTGGGATTTGTTGTCATGTAGAGGTTCCATCACCAAACATTTGTGAATCCATGGGTATGACCAAAGTGATATGATCAGTTCTGATTCTGATTATCTGCTCTCTCACCACAACATAAGGCCTCAGGAAATCCATTACTAAATATAAACCCATTCAAAAAGTGGCAAAAATTAAGATGGGTGGTGGAAGTATCACAAATTTCAAAAAAAGGCTCATAATACACAAAAATAACCCCTGGAAGTGGGCAGACCTGTCCCATCTGTAGAAAACATTTTGAAAACTCTCTAACCCCTGGGCATAAGAGAACCTCTCAATTGGCAGAGAGAGAACACTGTTGGCAGAATTAAATTATGTGGCTCATAAAAGATCTAAGAGAGCATGGTTGTTTGTTTAGGAGAATCCATAATGTCCCAGCGTTTGGTGACCACAAATGTATTGCAGAACTTGTGGAAGTACAGCTTGAAGTTGGAAACAGTGTAATGAAGGACGGTGAGTATGATGGCAAAGCAGACCATCATACATTAGCAGACAGGCCAAATAAATCCATTTACATAAAGACTGAGAAGCACTGTATTGTCTCCAGTAAGGAGTTTTCCATCCATCTTCTAACTTCTGATTAAGCTGCTTCAACTTGCCATCGCCACGCATCAACCTTTTTTTTCCCTTGAGGTCCCAGTCATTGTTCTGGAGGTTAATAAAATTTTAGAAGGCCTTTGTATTCTATTCATCATCAAGTCCTTCCGTGAGAACCCTAAATCCAAAGAGGACTGTTTCATTTATGTTAGGTAGAATGCCCAGAGGGGACTGGGCGGTCTCATGGTCTGGAATCCCTACAGATTTTATTTTTTTCTCCAGCCGTCTGGAGTTTTTTTGTTTTTTTTCTGTCCACCCTGGCCATCGGACCTTACTCTTATTCTGTGTTAATTAATGTTGACTTATTTTATTTTCTTACTGTGTCTTTTATTCTTCTATTCTTTAATATGTAAAGCACATTGAGCTATATTTGTTTGTATGAAAATGTGCTATATAAATAAATGTTGTTTTTGTTGTTATTGCATGGCAGAAGAGTCACACATGGAAGCCATTAAAAACATTATAGGAAAAAGGGTCCTTCACTGGAAGAGGATCTGTGGAGTTGTGACAAATTCAAATGAGACATTTGGCAACTGACATCCATGTTTTGGATGTAATGCCACTACAATTGTCCTCTGAGCATGACTATCAGGGATCACCTTTTAGATACATTTGTTTCAAGTAAACTCATTTGTCCTAGGTGTGATGTTTTATGTAATCGTTTAAACATTTGCAAAATCTAGTCGAGAGTAAACTATCCCTATAATGCCATCATCGTGTGACTAAAGAGCAGTGGAGATGTGCATCCTGGAGCACAGGAACAGCTTATATGCCAATAACAGATGTGCCAATGTAGTCACTTGTTTGGGTCAGCAGCATTCTGAATCATTAAAAAGGGGCTTGTGGGTGTGCACCCAAAAAATGATGACAGGACTGCAAAGCTCTTCAGTGTCTCATTAAGTATGGTGGGGATGGACAATGGCAATGTTTCCTGGAAGAAAATACAGCAATTTCTGAATGTAGCAGATATATACAGTAGAACTAAAAAGTAATTGAGCTGTCATGCAAAACTCCAAAGCAAATCACAGTGGAAGGTTGGATAATGGAAGTGCAAAACTGGAATAATAAAGTGTCAAGATACTGAAGTTATCTGGGTGATCCTACAAGAACTGATTTCATTTTGAGGGTGTTGGTTTATGGAAGGTCCTGGCAATGAGGCCATTGAGCTTTTCAACAACATATGTGGCTGTAGGAGAGAGATTTTCAAGTAGAGTTGGGTGCTTGTAGAATAAGTGTAGCACCCGAGGTCAATCATGTAAACCAAAGGAATTTAGAAAGAAATGTAGTAAACCGGGAATCCTGAGAGAGGTTGCATGGATGGAAGTGGAGTCATCACTGACAGTAACAGATTCCTGTGGCCGAAGAGCTGCCACAACATTTAGTCTGAGTCATCAGCAGGATGTTGTTGGTCAGCAGGCTCAAAAGTGGTGGTGGAATCATTGAGGAGGAGCCGATTGCACTTGGTAATCCAGTTTGGAAGAGTAGCAAAGATACTTTTTTAAACCCAAACTCAATTAATCAAACTTCTTTTTTTTTAGATTTAATATTGCTGGAGGGTGGCATGGTGGCGCTGCTGCCTCGCAGTTAGGAGACCGAGGTTCGCTTCCTGGGTCGTCCCTGCGTGGAGTTTGCATGTTCTCTCCGTGTCTGCATGGGTTTCCTCCCACAGTACAAAGACATGCAGGGTGGGTGGATTGGCAATTCTAAGCTGTCCCTAGTGTGTGCTTGGTGTGTTTGTCCTGCAGTGGGTTGGCACCCTGCACAGGATTGGTTCCTGCCTTGCGCCCTGTGTTGGCTGGATGGATAATATTGCTGGAATCCTGATTGGCAAAGAATGTGTTTTCGGAAATTATTCATTATCACCTTAGATATGAAATGTTCCAGTTTTGTTTAACAACCGGGGCACCACTGGAGTTGAGGTGACTTGTTCTCTGTGTTGTCTTTTCTATGTGGACTCGAGTTTAATGTGCATTTTAGGTTAACCTCAGTGTCCACAGTTTAGACCTACTGAGGAAAGCTGAAACTGTAGCTAACACTGGCTATAGAACTAACTGCTTGGGTACTGACACTGGGCACCTAGCCTCTTTATTAAGGTTGTGACGGTAAGAAAGAAATACTGAATGGTGCCACACGAGAGGCAGCACGGTGAACCTGTGGAGCAGAGATGTCACTCGGAAAACAAGAAATGTGTCAAACTAAAACTGGCAGCACTGTGTGTGTCAACATGCCCTGCAGTGTACTGGCATCTTACCCAGGACTGCTCTCTACCGTGCCCTCAATGTTTCTAGGAAAGGAGGTGGTCCCTTCATAACTCTTAACTTGAAGAAAAGGGGTTTCAAGTGGATGGCCGGATAAAGGATGGATAGTTCACAACTGCACAAACCGGGCAAAGTGCTGACCGCCTGCAAGCGTCGTATTTGTCTCCAAGGTGGGGCTCGGATAGGATTTGGACTGACCCCTCACTGCATGTATCGATGATGGTGCACGCTTTTAACTGGATTTTCGGTCTTGAAATAAGGTGGATGGATGAAAGGAAGAAAGCTGATGAAGACCCAGCACAATAAGGTAAACCAGAGAGGCAAGTCACTTATTTTGTTAATGTTCTGAATTTCTTACTTCATTTAACTTTGGGAGGTGGCCAAATCTCAATTAGGAGAAATAATTTAATTATTTCTCGTTCTCAGGCAGAAAAAAAAACAAATCATGTACAGAGCAGTAGTCCATTCTTCAAATGAAACAAACACCACGTCTGAACAAGAAGGAACTTCAGAAACGGAACTGAAAAATGGGATTTCATAGGCAGAAGTAAAACCCAGAGATTGTAATGGAGGCAAAAAGTATAAAAGCTAAGAAGGCTCTCAAGGTAAGTCACACTTCCTAAATATTTAAAACTAATCTAAAAACAGACACGTTAAAAAAGTTATTATGACTATTAATACAGGAAGCTTAGGGTTTTTTGGTTAAAATATAACCATCTATAATTCCACTTCAGGATCTCAGGGCACTCATGGTCCTATCAAGCCATCTTTTTTAAACCCTAACCTAGCAGCACTGGGCATGAGGCAGGAACCCACCCTGGCTAGGCTGCCAGTTCTTCACTGAGCACGTTTACACCACGCACAATGTCACTTTAGAGTCTCTAGTTAAGTTCACCTTCATGTCTGTATAAACTATGGAAGGAAATCAGAGGACACGGAAAAAGACAATTTAGACGTGGGGAGGATTTGCACACTCCTCAGATTTAGTGACAGGCCACTGCAGGCCAAATTTCAAATTATAATCACTTGACAAAGTCTAATCAGTTGGTGATTCCCAAGTGACGTGAGCGTGCCTGAGCAGATCTGACAAGGACGACGGGCCATGCTTATGTCTCCCAACACTGAAGTAATTAATATCTGTATCCTTTTAAATGTATTTATTTATTTTTTTTTACAGTCAATCATTGAATTCGCTGAGCTAACAAATAAAAACAGATGTATACGTTTAAGTTGACATAGATTGAAACCTCACAAATTCTGAATGACAGCTAATATTTTATGAAGAATAATATTCAAGACAATACTGGCACCAAAGAGGTAGGCACAAGCTCTAATGACAGGATATCACTTATAGGTGGTCATCACTATGAATTTCCGGTCACTTTCATCAGGGTCAGCCTGTACTGTTCCCAAACCATGGTTAGCATGAACACACCACACCTTTGGATACATCCCAGGTAATGGACTGGTAGTGTGGCTGATGTAATATTGTTGGTAGAATCATTGTTCACCACGTTCTTCACAAGCAAAACGATTTTGACATGCATTGAAAAACAATCAAAACTCCTAACAATCCACCAAACAATCAAGATTTTCTTAAGGCTGGTGATTGTACTTTTCCGAGTTTGATTGGATGAGCTCCTTCTTTGGCAAAGAAAAACGAATGGTACGTCCTATTTAATATTTTTATATGATGACTTGCTGTACATCTGACATTATGGCATTTCTTTCTTGCTGGGTATTGATTGCCCTTTCTAAAATTTATTTGCTTGTATCTACAGTCCAGTTGCATCACCCTCTAGTTTTATGACCATAAGATTTTCCACATAAGAAAAAACGAAATTTGGCAAACGAGATGAGACCATGCAGTCCATTGTGCTAATTTTTTTTAGCTAATAGCTAAGTGGCTCAGATACCGTATCTTACCCAGATACATACCATGACCTTCTCTTATCACCTAATATAAAAACACTGGAATAATCTGGCAACGTCTGGGAATGGCATGCTAAACCACTTTTTCCACCTCCACCTGCAAGCCATGAATACTCTTGTCAGATTCCTGCTGAACAACAAAAGTGTTGTTAGACTCTATGAAATACAATATACAAAGTTACTTAGTGACTTATCAACTGGCTTCATATTAAAGTTTTAATCGCTTAAATACAACATTTTAAAAAGGCAATCGCCTCCTTGACATCTCCCTACATCCATAATAAAACAGGATAAATACATATACAGTAAGAAAGGTACATTTATTCCACTTACACACAAGGGATAGACAGCAGAAAAGTACCAAAAGTACTACACTAATGCCAAAGTGCCCAAAGCTCTGGTCGTCCCCACATAACCATCTCATGATTTTGTATCAACATTCTCACCCTCTAAGTCCACCCTTAACCCTCCATCCCATCCCTACCAGTCAGCCTTTGCTCCAGTCTCTTCTACTAACACATCTGAATGATTATACATATTGCAGGGTCAGGTTTGGACATATCTTGCTCTTGGATATCCAGACTAGGATTTCTTTTAGTGGCTCCAGTACCCCTAAATAGCTCTTAAAAGGACAGCTGTCCACCTTAGCTTCTAAGCAGTCTTACACTAGCAGTCAATCTGGAAACTGGGTGCTGCCTCCTTAGAGGCCGAGGTATTGTTACCTCCTTGAGCAGACTGTCAAATGTCCCTAACATTAAAAGAGTTCTGGTGGAATACTGATGTCATCTTGCTGGGATACACCAGTCTGTGGTGCCCCTGGTTATTTCCCTTTCAATCTCCTTGCTACAAAGGTCTGTCATCCTCTGGCCCACTATGCTGGCATGATCAGAAATGCAATTCAGGTCTGCTTCTTTCAGGTGGTTTCTCTACAAACAAACAGTCACTGCCCAGGGCCACTCTGGTGGCCATGTTCCTGCGTTGGCAACTGTAGCTCATCTTGGATATCTCACCTTATTTCTTCTTAATCAGATAATTCATCTAGTCATTAACAGTTCATTTTTCCATAACGGTTGTTAAGAAGAGGTGTTGGTTAGACTGCATCTTGAAATTAGCGCACATGTTCCAAAAGGAGGTGTCGGGGAAAAATAATCCTGATATTTCAAAAGAAAACTGAAAATTGTGATATTTTTATTATATATTAATAAAGTTGCAGGGGGGACTTGAGGGAACAAAACCAGATACTAGAATGAGGCTTCTGAAGCTTGGGACAGGTAATCCTCATTGGTGTGTTTCTCTGATGACCCTCTTAAAAAAAGACCGCGAAACTGACAAGGCAAAACATTTTATATATACATACTGTATACAATTTATTTTGTTATTACAAATGGCAGCTTTGTGTACAACAGTAAAATACACTGCAGAGACAGCTTTAGTTAATGAATGAGAGCAGAACACTAAATCATATGAAAGAATAAAAAATATCTATATATATACACAAATTCACAATCTGAATAGATTTTTTAAATAAGTTAAAAATATTCAAATATATGGATATGAATATAAATATTTCATATACTATACACAACTCTGAAGTCACAAAGTTATTAACAGATTTGTTGCATGCAGCCACATAAGGCGGTAGACCTGTATAGTTAACCAGAAAAGAGCCAAAAGAAAATGCAGATTTGATGAAAAGTAACCACTTTAAAGTTAACTACAGGAAATGTATTTTCATAAACATCATATATACAACAGCAGGTTTTTTTTTTTTTCTTGGCTGGAGTTCCTCTACTTCTACCATAAAAACACATCCAGTCCACACAACCCAAGCAGGATAAAACAGAAGAAGTACCACCGATGGTTAACCGGCACATTCGAACGATGTGGGGACCAGCAGACTCCCTTTCACTTTCTTTTTTGGCAAACTGAGATTCTGAACAAACAGCCAACTCTTATAGGAAACGCACAATTTCTAATTTCAGAAGTCACCGTTCACACTTAGTCACCAAAGGGGAAGTGAGGGGGCATGACCCAAGATTGGTGCTTCTTTGGCAACTTCAACCCATACATGGTTACTTTTCTTACATCTCTCCCCTTCTGACATTATAGGAATACAGAGGTGGGGCACCCAGTTTCAGAAGACATGTCTCTCCATGCTGGCAGTAAGCAGCACTGCTGCAGATTTCATGTCATGTGATTACTTGAGGTATATTGAAGTGTTCTTTAAATGTGGGATATCAACCGGACTTTTTACATTAAATGATTGCCATGCCTCCATCCATTTTCTATATTTCTCACTCAAAATCAAGGAATAAAAAAGGCTAACCTAGCA
This sequence comes from Polypterus senegalus, assembly GCF_016835505.1. Classification (NCBI taxonomy): domain Eukaryota; kingdom Metazoa; phylum Chordata; class Cladistia; order Polypteriformes; family Polypteridae; genus Polypterus; species Polypterus senegalus. Next base: position 77,321,170 of record NC_053164.1, read on the forward strand.
GGAACAATAATGTTTCTAAAATAAAAAAATGTACCTGATGCTCTCTGGAGTCCCTATAATCCAGAAATTGATAACTTAGCTTTAAAAATGGAGGGAGATTTATTTTTTCACTAGCTATATTTAAAAACTATAATGTGGCAAGCATGCTGTTTCCCAGGGGGATTCGACTGGAGTGTCAGAAATAAAATGTAGGTGACTTGATGGTTCAATTTAGCAATGTGCTTTCAGCCTTGGGAAGCTCCCATTACCAAGGACACTACAGGCAAACTTCTAAGTGGGGAGCAGATGTGTAACACACAGTCCCGGTCAATGCCAGAGGTGCTTTTGTATTGTACAAACATTATTTGCTAGCCTTATTATTTTTCCCCCTCTAAAATGACCCTCACTCAGATGGGAGTATGCAGTAGAAGGCCAGAAAGAGACAGCGAGCAAGCAGTTAGAGAACAAAAATGAGGTGTTCATAGCCGTAAAACATTTTAGACAAAAATTAACATTGTTCAACAATAATTCTTTAATTTTCTTTAAATGTTTAAGATCACAAATGCATAGAGACGGGATCAGTCTTCTTTCTTTCTTTCTTAGATCCTGCTGTAGAGTTTCTGATATTAGTGGGGTCAGTAGATAATCATAATGCACCTCACGTTTCCAGGATGACTTTTTAACAAGCAATCTTCTGATTTCAGGCTTGACATACCACAGGGCAGAATCATATAAGAGAACACCTAAGCCCCCCATCTGCAAAAGCTATGCTTCATGTTGGCGCCCCTCCTAAATCCCTTAATCGGTTTCAAACAGTACAAATGGATGCCACAACTTTGCAAAAAGTCACCTTCTCCAGAGTTTCAAACTGAATCTGAGCTGTATATTGCTCCACGGAAAAATTTAATTGCACAGTTCATTATAGCAAGCATTATGGGCAGCATATAAAATGAATGTCGTTTAACAGTTAAGTTAAAAGTGTAAACAGCCAAGTGTACATTTACTGCGTTTGACATAACATGCAAGTGAACGCTAAATTTAAAGTCAGTAAATCAAGGTTGTTATGATCATATTTATACCAAATAGTCAATATCAGTAAAACATTGGTACATAATTATTAGGCAAACATTAAATTACAAAATTCTCCTGAACTGATGGATGGGAATTTCCATTATTAGCAAAAATGGCAATGGATCTCAGTTTGTGTGCTTCAGCACAGTGGCATATATGTGTAGCTTTCAACAGCTATTACTGCAGAAGAGCCGGATTCCTCCAAAAGGACATGGTATAGTATACAGTATATACAGTATATGTGTGTGAATCAGATCAGTTTCTGGGAATACAACTCGCACAAAGTTTGTTGGAAAAACAACATCCTGAAGCCAGCAGGTAGCAAAATGCCCAGGATGTCCAATCAAGATTTCACTGCCACACCCTATCAATGAATAACCATGGAAAAAAGTGTTGGCTTTTACTGTGTTTTATTATTAAGACTGAACTTTTTAAAAATTGCTTTCTTAAGCTGGAAAAGCTGGGCAAATGTAAATTCAATTCATATGTATGAAACTGTTTTTTTTTTCTTTCTCACCATACCTAGTACTTAAAAACATGTTAGCTATAGATTCCGAAGTGAGAGGATTTGAGACAAACTCTAATTAAAGGTGCTACAAGCAGAACGTGACTGATATGCCGCAGACAGCAGTTAATGCGCACATCACCATCTAGAGCAGATGCTAAAATGACGCTTACATAGCATGGTGTCAATTCCTATAAACAGGGAGTTAAGGTCAGGAAAGACAAATATGTGCACTGCAGTATGTGACAGTAAATGAGCAAGCGATTCATAAAAAAAAACAAAAAACTACTAGGAATAGCGAGTATGAACAACAAAACAATAAGGCTGAATCTTGCTATGCTGGTGTTGAAATGTGCTTTATCAAGTAAAGATTTCAAGTTTATTACAGGGTACTGCTTTACATTAACTATAAGAATCATTATCTACACAGGATTTAGGCAAATGTTTAAAATAATATGGAAAAAGCAGCTGATTTAATTTTGCCAGACATACCATCAGTAGCATCACCAAGTGAAATGTATTTTCTAGTTTGAACTGAACATCTTTAGCATATCTAATTTGGTTTCAGACTGTTTTCTGTGTGCGTCCTTATAGCTGATAGTGCAAAAGAGTTTATTATATTTCAGCTTTTAAGTTTATTCTTTAGAAATTTGATAAGGATTACTACATTTCTCACGTGTGACTTGTTGCAACAACATTAGATATATTAGGCAATTTCACTTACCACAGTGTTCTAAAAATGTCAGGAAACAATCAAAATTTTACAACCCAAAATTCTTTTTGTATTACCTTGTAATAATATAAATGATATATTTCAGCTCTTTATATTGTTTTTAATTGCTTTATAAAAGCTTTGTTATAATGCAAGCAAAGTAACAGAATATTAATTTGTACATGAAAAAGCACTATCTACAATAAATTGTTCTTACAATATGACAAAATATCTTTTTTATGGCAGTAATCAGAAATGCACTCTTTAGGTTAAGTGTCATCTGTTCCAAGAATCATCTGGTAAGGCCTCCTACTGGGGTGGTGGTAGATAAATGAGCTTTACAAAATTCTCTCTAGAACTACTGCACAAACAAGTAAAACAAACATCTTTACAGATAAATGGCTAAAGCACCTACGGATTAAATCTTTATTAACAAAGTCTGACACTGTTTCAGCATATGAAGGAGAACTGGCCTGATCCAAGTAAACCTAACTGTGCTGCACAATCTACTGTTTTAACACAAATATGAGAACCTCAGTGTTTGCTTAAACACTTTAATGGCTCAGTCTTTTCATTTCTTTCCTGAAGAAATGCAAAAAGTATAAATCTTTTTAACACAACTTACCTACTTCTACCCCTGCCACCCCAGTAAAACACAAAAAGGCCACAAAACACTGAGCTAATCACTAACCAGTGCACAGCACTGGAGAAAAAACAAAACAACAAAATAAAACACAACCTTAATGTTGTCCACTGACAATTTAGAAGGCTTCCAATTCTCCAGCTTTCTTCACTCTTCGCTTTTCCTTGTTTCAGACATCAGTAATTCCTTTGGCCATGTTACATAATGGTATTTAAAATAATTTGAATTGCCATCATATATTTAAAATCCAATAACAAGGATCTTGTTGACTTCAACTCCAAGTGACAGTCACATATGGTGTAAAAATATGAAATGTAAACACAGTACAAAATTCACAGACTCGTAATTTGTTCTTACAACATGGCTGTCATTCTCCTGGCAGTTAAAAGACATAACTAACAAATTATTAATATATTTTTTTTTTTTAAAAAGAAGGCTTTGGTAACATACCAGGATTTTACAGTGCTATGAACAGTTAAGTTCCATACTGTGCATTTGTTTCCAGAGCCGAATCATTTCCTTTGGGGTTCGCCTATGTACTACAATCAGATTTTTATAAGAACATGGATTGCCCCGACTGTCCTCTGCTATATCAAAGGTTTTGAATCCAGTATGCTCTAAAGGGCTTACTCCTAGTCTCTGCAAACACATGCCCATATACACATCATCAATAGGAAAAAGGACCACATGTTTAGTCATCCTGTTAAGCCTTCTTGCTAAATCTCCTGTATAGACCATACCACCACCTCCGACATAGGGTGGATATGTTCCTGCATACAGACTGTCTGGAACAAAGTATTTTAGTTTTACATTTCTGAGTGGAGACGCATTGTAGATCACCTGGCCCTGGAAGAGATCTGGACTTCCCTTCCCTGTTATATGAGATGCTACAAGTTCAGCAAGGCTTTCAGTGTTAAGAAAAATATCATCATCACCTTTGAAGACATATTTGACTCCTGCACAGTTTTTGTCAAACCATTCCAAAAAAAGAACATCTTTCAATGTAAGGTTGTAGAAAGTATCTTTGAAATCCCACAAGAGAACATCTTTGTAATTGTCTCTCTCAAGCTTTAAAAGGCCCTCCAAGTTGGGAAAAAAGGGTCCAGAGGATGGGTCTTGTCTTCCCAGAAGAAAAATGGCTTTAATTGTAATATTATTAACTTTCCCAGACTTTCCCCATGACTCCCGGATAGCTTGCCGGTTTTCAAAATTAGGGACCTGGGACTTAATTGCCAGAAGTAAGTCAGGAGCCTCTTTAGTACATAATTCAGGATAGTCGATAAGCAATGTGTAGTTCCGGCAATGCATGGATTCTATGAAGTCTCTCACTTGTTCAGGTAAAGTACTGAAGTCTTTAACATACATGGCAATATCTGAATCTTGAGTACAGGTAACATTGTTTTGCAAATTACTTTGCCTTGTTAAGAAGTAACTTACATTTCCAGGCAACTGACCTACTGAGGCATTTTTTAATATAGGATTGTATCTCCTGTCTAAATAATGCTGGAGTAAGTTCCAATAAGCACTGTGATCGAGTGACATTTTCCAAAAGGATCCCTCAGGTATGATTGTCTTTGTCGCTTTGGTCAGAGATGGTTCGTCATTTGATGGCTTGGATATTGTAATTAATGTATAAACAATAATATTAGCTCCGAAGGCGAACACAGCCCAAAGCAGGATCTTCTTGCGCACCAGACTCATTCCTCAAAACCTGTGGAGAGAACAGAAAACGTAAATAAAATGCAAAACCTTGTTTATTAGATGTTCCGCTTCCATTTCAATAACTTTAAGTTCTATTACTGTAAACTTTCTGACAGCATGCACACTTCAGGGAAATTTAAAAAAAAAAAAAATTTATACACTTTGTGGAAAATAGTTATAAATAAAAAGTTTTACAGGGTTTACAGCCGAAGAAAAGGATAAATCTGCTGACAGAAATGCATGCACGCATTCCATCAGTTATCCACTGCTACTAAATACACTTTTGTTTGGGCAACAAGTCTTATGTTTTGCAGATAGCCTTTATTTTACCATCTAACTGGTAGTACAACTGAAAAAAGCAGTGATTTTTAGAGACATTTAAAATTAAACACAATGTGTTTCACTATATCAGCCAAACATTTTATATAAGCACACTGGAAATGCATATTCATGTCTGTTTAAAATGGACCTCGAGTGAGGGTAGGTGTGTGCATGAGTGGACTCTGCAATGGACTGGCACATCATCCAAATTTGGTTCCAACCTTGCACTTGATAGTGTACCAAGGACTCTGACTCGATAAAGCACTTCTGAGAATCTTATAACCTTACATTGTACAACATAATGTTATCAGCAATTCAGACATGTCCAAATAATGCAACAAAGGCCATAATACCTGTAATAAAATCAAACGTGGAACAGTAAGACTGTATTACTCTTTCTTTTTTCCTGTAGCCAGTAAATATATTTTATAAATGAGAATTACATTTTATTTGTTAAGTAATGATTTAAAATTTTTTTTTTTTTTACTTGCTATAGTATCTATTTAGGTAAGCAAGAGGGAAGCATACTGTCTTCAACGCCAGAACATTCCAGTTTTAGTTCTTTATTTTTCAAATGTAAGTGCTGCAGGACAAAACGTGATTGAAATTCAACAAATAGTTCCAAGAAATAAAAAGTTTTCTATACTTATGAAAACAAACAGAGAATTCCATTATTAAGAGATTGCTGCAGGTCTGATATCAGTTTTACCCTGCTAACAGTTTGCAGGTTGATATAAAAAGCAGTTATACAAGGCAGACATCAGCTCAACAACCTCTGCACATGGTTGTTATTTTAAAAAAATGCATCTTGTTCTCTGTGTCTAAAAGGTTACTGCAGGTACTCCAGCATGCCCTTAGCTGCAAAATCTCTTGTGTAGTCACCACAAGTATTTGCGTCTCCGCTTACAACCCTTGGGTGTAATTATAATCCATAAGCTGGAAAAGGTGTTATTCAAAAGCAAGCAACACACTATTAAAAAAAAAAAACAAAAAAACAAAATCTCATATACTGTCAGTTTTAACAGCATTTATAATTCACTATGCCAAAAAAAACAAAAACTTGGTACAAAAAATAACACTTCTAGACTTAGAAAGCCATGAAAGTCCACATCCTACAAATAAAAAGGAATTGAAAGTATGAAGGAAGAATCTACATTAGTCAGATAAAAGGGATTGCTACAATAAACATTCAAACAAATTTGTACAACCAAAGAAGATGTTTTAAATGAGGCATATAAAACTAAACCATAACTGTACTATGCATGAGAAATGACCCATGATCTAATGAAAGGAGAAAAAACATCTGACATATCACTCAAATAAGATCTTTTTTTCCAGTGCTCAACCAGCAAATATCTTTTATTTACTAAATGTTCAGTTTAATCCTAGCTATATCAGAGTTATGCTCAATTTTTAAAAAGCTAATTTAAAAGCAAAGAATTCTGGCCAAAGTTAACTCTAATCAGACTTTAAAACCCTGCTCTCTCTTTTGTTAATGACAAAAAATATTTTAGTTTTAAGATGGGTTTACTAACTTTATTATGAAGAAAAGTGTTAATACCAAATCTGCCATTCTGTAAATCTTGATCAGGACACATTTAGGATTTAAAAAAAAAAACCAAACAAACTTTATAATCCTCATTATAAAAGCCAGTATTCCCTTCTGAAGTGGCTGACCATATGTACTGGTCAATTTCCTTCACTTTAACACCCAACATAAAATGTGAAAAGTTTAGAAGTAAAAGGTTCTAACAAGTATACTGCATTCTGGACCTCCATTAACATTAGGAGCAAATCTCGAGTTCTAATGTTAGAATTAATCCATCATGTTGTTAATTTTTAGTTTTTTACACAATTTCAGCAAGTAATAAAGCACACACATTTTTGGAAGTAATATTTATGAAGCAGTTCACATAAATCCTTCTCACATGTTGCTTGTCTTGCCCAGCTGAGTATATTTTCATTAGACATTACTGTACACTTTCTTGAAAAATGTACAAGACTGGTTGGTCATAGAGATGTTTGCAAGTTCAGTACAGTACAGTGTTTTAAAATCTGCATGAAATCTGTAATTGTGATTGTAACATTTTTGATAAATCTACAGTAACTTGCTATTAGCCCTTTCCTACTTCACATTCAGCGTAAACTGAAGCAAAATGATACCTTTTATTGGCTAACTAAACACATTAAAATATGCAAGCTTTCCAGGCAGCTCTTTCTTCATGCAAGCTGTAGTACAGAAACTAGAGTGCCATGTGTTTATATATACACTAGGAAAGAAACAGCATTCCAGACTTTTAAGTGGGTCATCTTCAATGTCAAAAATGAATAGGCCTTTCCAGGCTAAGATGTGTTTAGCAGGAGAGGAGAACAATGTTTAGTCAAGATCTTTTGAGAAGATACCTGTCCAACAATGTGGTTTGAGTTTTTTTGGCGAGTTTTCCATACAATGTGGTTCAGTCAGAGAGATGTAAATAGTTCTCATATCTGGTTATAAAACTTTTGTTTCTGTGTAAACCATGTTGGAATGTGTTAAATATTAACATCAGTTTAACTTCCCATTCTTTTCTCTCCTGCTGCATCTTGAAGTTGCCCATAAGCACAGTGACTTTAAAATTATTCTTGCAGTGTCCACTGCTGCTAAAGTAAGCTCCTACAGGAACATCTCGATTGCCATGCTTAATGTGGAACCTGTGTAAATTAATTCTTTGGTGGAGTGTTTCTCCAGGTTCTCCCACATAGATCACATTAGATGATCTACAGTGAAATGATCCCTTTATGCAATGTTCTTGTGTGGTATATAACTATATAGTCTGTATTATAAATGTGAGCACAGGTTTTACATATTTTCTGTAGGCAGGGAGATGTACGATTTCTGTTGGTTCACCCAAGGAGGTTCAGATAATTACCTGGTGCAGGTCAAGTGCTTGCCTGCACAGTATGCTACAAGGGATGGGTCTGGAAATATATCTCCCAGCTCATCATCATTATTTAGTATCAGGTGGAGTTTTTTTTTTTAATTTTGCAAAGTATTTCATGATGTGTGTTATAGGTGACAACAAGGGGGATACAATTCTTGTTGTCTTTGTTTTTATATGCCATAAAGGTTGTCTCTGGATATGGCAGTAGCTCCTCTTATTTAAATGTCTGTTGTTTTGGGTGTGTATTCTTGTCTAATGAAATTTTGTCTGAGCTCCTGTTTATTCCAGTCAATGACATTTTAGCAAATATGACTACAACATAATGCTTGGTTGAAAATGATGGGGTGGGAATTACCAGAGACCCTACAACACGATATTATCCTAACACTTTGGTCAAAATCTGATAGTACTGCAAGATCCTTTTATGTTTCACAATATATAAAATGTTGATACTGAATTCTGCAATATATTAAAATTCATTCCCTTTTTATTTGACTGAAGTTTAAATTATATCCCTATAGGCAGAAATCGTTAACATTAATCAATAAAACATTTACAGGGCCCCTAAACTGTGGAATGGTCTTCCTGCTTCCATAAGAGATGCCCCTTCAGTCTCAGCCTTTAAATCCCGGCTGAAGACTCACTACTTCAGTTTAGCATATCCTGACTAGAGCTGCTGATTAACTATACAGACTGCATCTCTGTTAGTCATTAGCACTAAAACTTAAGTAACATGATAATTATATTTGAATACTAACCCTCACCTATTCTGTTTCTTTTCTCGGTACCCAAATGTGGCAATTGGTGCCACGGCCCACCTGCCAAGTTGTTTGCCTGCCTATGGTAAAGTCATCCCTGATGGAGGATCACAGGAATCATGGGAAGAGGGTCCTTTCATGAACAGCGTTTCAGCCGTGGCATGGCCAAATGGGGAGGCAGCTAGATGGATGAGGTCTCCAGGACTCTAAAAATATCCAAACCTAATTATGTCATATCATCTACTGTTAAACCGTACTTCTAAAATTTTTATTATGATGCTGTATTAAGGAATTGTTCTGTTCTGTGTATTGTATTGTATTGTATTGTATTGACCCCCTACTTCTGACACCCACTGCACGCCCAACTTACCTGGAAAGGGGTCTCTCTTTGAACTGCCTTTCCCGTGGTTTCTTCCATTTTTCCCTACAAGGTTTTTATTGGGAGTTTTTCCTTGTCTTCTCAGAGAGTCAAGGCTGGGGGGCTGTCAAAAGGCAGGGCCTGTTAAAGCCCATTGCGGCACTTCCTGTGTGATTTTGGGCTATACAAAAATAAACTGTATTGTATTGTATTGTATTGTATTTGACTTGATTAGTTCTACTCATTTTTTGAAAGTAGTAAACTAAATAATCTAGAGGTTAGCAGGAATTCATTGCCTGACACAACACGTTTAATGTTACTTAATGTTCCAGCTGTTTTAAATATTTACTGGTGCAATAATGGGAAAGGTTTGATATTAGCCTATGTACACATCAGACCTCCACTGACAATATTTGTACAGATCAGTACAAAAATGTTGAAATATGAAAAATGCAAAACAGAAAAATGAACAAACTGTAGGTCATGAAAAGCATGGGTACATACAATAGTAATGGTAAGCATTTATGTAAAACTTTTGTGCAAAATAAACTGCATTAACCAGTTAAAATTTTCAATTGTAAAAGTTGAAAAAGCAAAATTACTTATTTAGTAAGTACTGTAATAAGAATTAAGGATACATAAGAAAAAATGGGGAAAAAAAACTGTCCACCATATTATATAATGAAATGGATTTAAAACAAACATATCAGTTTCCAGTTGATGTCAAAAGTGGGATGATAGAATGAGCCAGAGAATACACATAGAAGATTTATGGCAAACCCAAAAAATGGGGATTGAGCCAAGTTAAGAGTTCATTTGTTTGTGGGTATTTTTCACCATAAATCCCAACAACAACAACAAAAAAATGCAATATACTGTATATTCTGCAAATGAGTTGCATGGAAGGAGTAGACAATAAAATGACAAATATAACTGTTCACCTGAAAGGACACCCAATGATACACAATGTGCATTACCTAAATCACAATATGCGGTTTGTTTTTCAGTTAAGCAGTTATTTGAAAAAGTTAAGAGACATGAAATGCAGATAGTCAGACAGTAAATTCCATTGCTCAAGAAAAAACAGCCACAAAATTGATTTTTTAACAATTTCAATTAATCAAAAATGAATTGCATTTTAAATTAACTGAAATTTATTAAAACAGCCAAAAAATTGCTCTTGTAAATAACCATATGAATGCTTTAGCAACATTCAGTAAGCACCTGCCTACTGCATAAAGACACTTATTAGTCAAGATACAATAATCATCATTTTAAATATGATGAGTGATTAAATATTACAGCTGGACTTAACTAAAAGGAAGCGGTGGCAATGGCAACTGGTCAGAAAAAAAAAATAGTACAGGTAGAAGGAAAACACATGGAGAAAATTATCAGTTAGTAGGCCTGCGAAAGTATGTACAACGTAGTAAAGGAATTGGCACTGAGTCACCTTGCAGCTTAAAAAGAAACAAAGCAGATTCTGGAGGAGCAGTTGCTTTTTATTGTACACTTGAAGAAGACTGGATTGTCTGCTCTTTGCTCCATGTAAAGACTATATTGTGAATAACATGTTTTATTACAGAAACTTTTAAAAAGTATATTTCACGAATAAAAAATTACACACAAACATACACACACACAATGATGAACTATCATGAAGTACTTCTCTACTTGAATTTATACCTTGGGACAAATAAAGTGCAGTCTATCTATTTATGACATCTAACCCCAAGGAAGCATTACAACAAATCTGCCAGTGATGTTTTAAATGGTTTAAGTGCATTACATCCAGTGGCACAATGTGTTTTTGTACAAAGTATATAAATCAGTGGTTAAATGGTAAAAACAACAGGTTTGTCCACACACCAGTCTCCAAAAAAAATCAAGGAGTTATTAGTAAGAGTGAAACTGCCTGCAGAAAGAAACTTTACTTGTGAAGGCTTGTAGCACGATGCATGGGACTCCAGGTTAATTACATATAGTTAACAAACCAAAATATTCCTTGCATGAATTACTTAACATACTTCAGAACTGCAGTTACAAGTATTACAAAGCATGATGTTTCCATGTATTGACATTAGTGTTCATCATTGTATTTGGTATTTATATCTCCGGCTCCACAAACGTCAGATGTCTGCACTCCTTATTTGAATTTTGATTATTCTGCCTTTTAAGATACATCTACAAGTATACACATGTACAGCTTCATCAAAATTTTGATTTCTTTTTAGGCTGGGCTAGTAAGTGTGTAAATGGTGTAGAAAGAGAGTATAATGGTGAACTGAAATATTCTTGTCCGTCCAGGCACAGGTGTGCAATAAAAACATGTGTTATTTCATAGGCCCAACAGCCCGAGTTAAAGTCCTTTAAATAAAAAAAAAAAAAAAAAAGAATTCTCTCGGGGTACTCCACTTTTCTCTCATATCCCAAGATATACTGGCCAGTGAGTCTAAATTGTCAAGGATAAGGGAGTGAGTCCCATAAAGAAATTGTATTTTTGCCTTGTGTCTATTGCTGCTGGTACATTATTTGGCTCCTGCAATTATGTAATAGAAGAAGCTCTTACAGAAAATGAATTACCCAGTGTCAGGGAAAAACAAGGTTTTTTGTTGTTTTAGCTAAATATGTGTCAATACAGAAATATATGCTAATGTCAAAAGAGCTGCAGTGCTAGGAGATAGATGTCACTTATGGCGCTTTTCCACTGCTTAGTACAGCACAGCACGGTTCAGTACAGCTCACCTTGGTTCGGCTCAGTTCGGCTCGGTTTGCGTTTCGACTGCAGTTTAGTACCGCTTTAGAGTGGGCGGGATTATTCACGTGTCGTTATAGTTGCGCCGCCTCTACTGCCGTGACACCGTGGAACTTTTACAACAACACGCAGACAACGACAACACTTTGGCTCGACGACGCGCAAGGGTAAGCATCTAAAAAAAGCACATCACGAGTTAACTTTTATCACTGTTGCAAAGCATAAAATGAACTTAACTGCCAGTGTAACATTAAAATGCTGATTCTGTATATTACAGATCTTCCACATTTTGCAAAAAAGTCGCCGCAACAGACCATCTGTTTGAACATTTAACCGTGCTTCAGAGTGGTGGGATGTGATTGTTCCCGGTTTTACAAACACTCAGTGGCTGGAGAACTTTCGAATGTCTGAAGAAACATTCATCCACTTATGCAACAAACTGCGTCCAGCGATGGAGAGACAGGACACAAACTTCCGCGTGTATGTACCTTTAAAGAAAATAATAGCCAGTGACGCTGTAATGATGATTTTCTCCGGCCAATCAGTGACCAGCAGAGTTTACACGTCACGTTTTGGTAACGGTTCGGCGCTTGGAACCTCGGCTGAGGTGGTACTAAAAAAAAGGACCAGGTACCAGGTACTGTTCCCAGTGGAAAACCCCCCAAAAGTGAGCTGAACTGAACCGTGTCGTGCCGTACTATGCAGTGGAAAAGCGCCATTATATGCACTGTATCCTTTCACATGCCAAAAAAGTCTCTCTACTGTGACAACTTGTACCTTTCCGTAACTTGCTTGCTCTTATTCTATGTGTAGGTTTGTTTTGGCACTAGTCACCTAACATTCTATCTGTTAAAAGAAGTATAAGTCAGTTTACAGTAAAATAAAGGAGCCTAAAAGGTAAATTAAAGACTAAATGTTTGTTTTTGCATTATGGAACACATTTAGGCACAAGAATCCAGCAGCATTTAGTAATAACTCTGGTCAAATCTGCACTGCTCATACTGAGTTTCATGGACTCAGAAGAGAGTTGAACTTATACAAGCTAGACATATCTGCTGCATAACTGACTACAACTTTAAATCTGAATAAATACTGAAAGCTGATACCAAAAATACAGAGTTGTATTTTATACCTGATTTTTTTTTTCCAAGTTTATGTTGGGCTGAATAGCATTATAATTTCACTTATTTTCTAAATTTGTTTTTTTATTTTTATTTCTTTCAGCTGAATAACTATCTCAGTGAGCCCCCTATCTCCAGAAATAACTGCACCCTTCAGACCTGGAAAAGCAATGAAGCCTGTTCCCCACCTTGGCCAAGGGAGTGATCAAGTACATATTGGCACCTGTACACGCAAATGCCTTTTTTCAACTGTGTCGAATATACTGTAGTAAATGAAGAGAGAAACAGACTTGCTGGAGAAAAAAGCAGAAATGCTTTTTTTTGTTAAGAAAACCCTACCATTTGTGTTTTTAAAGAAGCCAACTTAACCCCAGGGTTACTGGCCTCATTGTACCTTTCATTTTAGTTTTACTTACATCTGATTATGGTACAAACAATATGCATTCTTTTTTGTTTATATATCTAGTGCCATGTTATGTAATGGCATTATGTCTTGATGTGCTTAAGTTACCCAGATTGTGTATGTTAAGTGGATTTTTCTTCCTGACATGACAGTATTTTTTGCTATAGAGACGGACCATATCTTGCTTTTTCCCCCACATAAAGTACTAGCTGCTTAGACCTAAAGCAAGAAAGAGCGTAAAAGTCAGCAAGTTAATTTAAAAAAAAGTGTCTGTTTCACATACTGCTGCTGTTTTTTTTGATAATGCATACTACATTTTCAGCATAACTAAAACATTAAAAAAAAAAAAAGTTAAAAAAAAAGGCCATTAGTTCTGGGTATTGACAAAGGTGGACAAAAACATATCGGTTTATTGGTATCACCCAGGATTTCCAAATTGGTGCGTCACTGGTGGAAAGAAGTATATAGTGTGAGTGATTAGCAAAGACACATTATGATGCAGAAAATGTAATAGTTTCCTTTCAATCAAGAAATCTGAATTAAAATTCTAGCCCATTACATGCAACTTTTTTCTTTAATCAAGCATTTCCCTTTCCATTTGTGCGTGTAAAGCTGCCCAGAGTGGGTACCAAATTGTCTGTGGAGTTTTTTTTAATTGTAATTTGAGGTTCCTTCCACCAGAACTTAAAAACAGGAATGCCGTATACAAAGAAGCTTTCCAATTTGAACAGCAGCGATGTATTAAATACAATAAGTTTAGGAGTAATAAATTTGGTAATATACAGCATAATCTATATAACTGGAATGTTTCATAGTTGTGATGCAAAAAGAATGAGTGTTAACACCTCCAAATCTGAAGTCTTGGATCTGTCCCAAAAAAGAGTGGCTTGTTCTTTTTAGGTAAGGGGTAAATAGCCGCTCCAACTTGAGGAACTGAAGTACCTCAGTGTCATATTCACAAATAAGGATAGGGAATATCATGATACTATCAGCTATATCGGTGCAGTGACAGCAGCTTTATAGAGGTTGTATTGAATTACAGTAATGAACCATGGTACTCCAGTATGCCGTGTGACATATTCCAATACCCTCAGGAAATATCAGCTGTTTTTTTAACAATATATGCATAGGCTGGTTAGCATAATAAGGCTATGCTTTCTGATTAATGTTTAATCCTTCTTTGTCCAAGAAACTCTGCCAAAATGGATGCACGCATGAGTATGTGGTGGGGGGGGAGAACTAATATTACGGCAGCAAGGAGAAGTGCAAAGGAGAAAAAGGATTCCTCTCCTCCTTGAACCGTCACCTTATCGTGGTGGAGGGTTTGCGTGTCCCAATGATCCTAGGAGCTATGTTGTCCGGGGCTTTATGCCTGGTAGAACCACCAAGGCAAACTGGTCCTAGGTGAGGGATGAGACAAAGAGCGGTTCAACAAACCTCCAATGAAGAATAAAACTTTGGACAGCGTTTTCCCTTGCCGGGCCTGGTCACGGGCCCCCTCTGGAGCCAGGCCTGGAGGTGGGGCTCGATGGCGGCGCCTGGTGGCGGGCCTGCACCCATGGGGCTCGGCGGGCACAGCCGAAGAGGTAGCGTGGGTCCTCCTCCCCATGGGCTCACCACCTATGGGAGGGGCCAAGGAGGTTGGGTGCAGTGTGAGTTGGGTGGTGGCGAGGCGGGGACCTTGGCGGTCTGATCCTCGGCTACAGAAACTGGCTCTTGGGGCGTGGAATGTCACCTCTCTGAAGGGAAGGAGCCTGAGCTAGTGCGAGGTGAGAGGTTCGGCTAGATATAGTGGACTCACCTCGGCGCACAGCTTGGACTCTGGAACCAATCTCCTTGAGAGGGGCTGGACTCTCTACCACTCTGGAGTTGCCCCGGTGAGGCGCCGAGCAGGTGTGGGCATACTTATTGCCCCGACTTGGAGCCTGTGCATTGGGGTTTACCCGGTGGGCGAGAGGGTGGCCTCCCTCCGCCGGGTGGGGAAGGGTCCTGACTGTTGTTTGTGCGTATCGCCCGAACAGCAGTTTGGAGTATCCACCCTTTTGGAGTCTCTGGAGGGTTGCTAGAGGGCATACCTTCTGGGGATTCCCTCGTTTTGCTGGGAGACTTCAATGCTCCGTGGGCAATGACAGTGAGACCTGGAAGGGCGTGATTGGGAGGAATGGCCCCGATCTGAACCCGGCGGTGTTTTGTTATTGGACTTCTGTGCTCGTCATGGATTGTCCATAACGAACACCATGTTCAAGCATAAGGGTGTTCATATGTGCACTTGGCACCAGGACACCCTAGGCCTCAGGTCGATGATCGACTTTGTGGTGGTGTCGTGGACTTGCGGCCATATGTCTTGGACACTTTCGGGTGAAGAGAGGCGAGCTGTCAACTGATCACCACCTGGTGGTGAGTTGGCCGATGGTGGGGAAGATGCGGTCAGACCTGGTAGGCCCAAGCGTGTTGTGAGGGTCTGCTGGGAGCGGCTGGCAGAGTCCCCTGTCAGAAGTAGCTTCAACTCCCACCTCCGGCAGAACTTCAACCCGTCCGAGGGAGGTGGGGACATGAGTCGAATGGGCCATGTTCCGTGCCTCTATTGTTGAGGCGGCTGACGGAGCTGTGGCGCAAGGTGGTGGTGCCTGTCGTGGCGGCAATCCCGAACCCGTTGGTGGACACGGCGGTGAGGATGCCGTCAAGCTGAAGAAGAGTCCTATAGGACTTTTTGTCCTGTGGGTCTCTGGAGGCAGCTGATAGGTACCGGCAGGCCAAGCGGAGCGGCCGGTTGTTGCTGAGGCAAAACTTCGGGCATGGGAGGAGTTTGGAGGCCATGGAGAGCGACTTTGGACGGCCGAGGAGATTCTGGTCCACCGTCCGGCGTCTCAGGAGGGAAGCAGTGCAGTGTCAACACCGTATATGGTGGGGATGGTGCGCTGCTGACCTCGACTTCGGGGCGTTATGGGTGGTGGGAGGAGTACTTGAAGACCTCCTCAATCCCACTAACATGCCTTCCAATGAGGAAGCAGAGCCTGGGGACTCTGAGGTGGGCTCTCCCATCTCTGGGACTGAAGTCACCGAGGTGGTCAAAAACTCCTTGGTGGCAGGGCCCGGGGTGGATGAGATCGCCCGGAGTTCCTTAAGGCTCTGGATGTTGTAGGACTGTCTTGGTTGACCGTCTCTGCAACATCGCATGGACATCGAGGACAGTGCCTCTGGATTGGCAGACCGGGGTGGTGGTCCCCTCTTTAAAAGGGGACGGAGGGTGTGTTCCAACTATAGAGGGATCACACTCCTCAGCCTCCCTGGAAAAGTCTATTGGGGTTCTGGAGAGGAGGGTCCGTCGGATAGTGAACCTCGGATTCAGGAGGAACAGTGTGGTTTTAGTCCTGGTGCGGAACAGTGGACCAGCTCTTCACCCTTAGCAGAGTCCTGGAGGGTGCATGGGAGTTTGCCCGACCGGTCTACATGTGTTTTGTGGACTTGGAAAGGCATTCGACCGTGTCCCTCGGGGAATCCTGTGGGGGTGCTCGGGAGTATGGGGTACGGACCCCTGATAAGAGCTGTTGGTCTCTGTACAACGGTGTCAGAGCTTGGTCCGCATTGCGGCAGTAAGTCGAGCCCGTTTCCAGTGAGAGTTGGACTCCGCCAGGGCTGCCCTTTGTCACCGATTCTGTTCATAACTTTTATGGACAGAATTTCTAAGCGCAACCAGGGTGTTGAAGGGGTCGGTTTGGTGGACTCAGGATTGGGTCACTGCTTTTGCAGATGATGTTGTCCTGTTTGCTTCATCAGGCCGTGATCTTCAGCTCTCTCTGGATCGGTTAGCAGCTGAGTGTGAAGCGGCTGGGATGAGAATCAGCACCTCCAAATCCGAGCATGGTCCTCAGCGGAAAGGGTGGAGTGCCCTCTCAGGGTTGGGGAGAGATCCTGCCCCAAGTGGAGGAGTTCAAGTATCTCGGGGTCTTGTTCACGAGTGAGGGAAGAATGGGCGTGAGATCGACAGGCGGATCGGTGCGGCATCCGCGTGATGCGGGCTCTGCATCGGTCTGTCGTGGTGAAAAGGAGCTGAGCCGTAAGGCAAAGCTCTCAATTTACCAGTCGATCTACGCTCCTACCCTCACCTATGGTCATGAGCTATGGGTAGTGACGAAAGAGCGAGATCCGAATACAAGCGGCTGAAATGAGTTTCCTCCGCAGGGTGTCTGGGCTTTCCCTTAAAGATAGGGTGAGAAGCTCAGTCATCCGGGAGGGCTCAGAGTAGAGCCGCTGCTCCTCCGCATCGAGAGGAGTCAGATGAGGTGGCTCGGGCATCTGATCAGGATGCCTCCTGGGCCTCCCTGGTGAGGTGTTCGGGCACGTCCAACGGGAGGAGGCCCGGGGAAGACCCAGGACACGCTGGAGGGACTATGTCTCCCGGCTGGCCTGGGAGCATTGGGATTCTCCGGAAGAGCTGGAAGAAGTGGCGGGGAGAGGAAGTCTGGGCCTCTCTGCTTAAGCTGCTGCCCCGCGACCCGACCTCGGATAAGCGGAAGAGGATGGATGGATATTTCAGGATGACAGGTGGTGTGCATGTATATCCATCTTTAAGAACACACTAACTGCTGGTGACTACAAGAACCACCAGCTTATAAGGATTAAAATGAACAGCCACTGGCTGATTAGACTCATTAGTTTGATCAAAAATAAAGAAAATACCACTGACTGACCAAATTAGCAATGATTAAAAAAAATATCCTCAAAATGAACATATTTATGAATAACAAAATAAACTTGATGGACAAAGTGATCTTCTGTTAACCAATAGCCAAGATATCCTATTCTTTATCTTTCAGATATCCAGTCACCAGTGTCTCAGTTTCCACTATGTCTTGGTATTTCATTTTTCCAGTTTCCTGCATTACTTTACATGTATCATGGCTTCTTCAGTGCATCTGAATACATTTTCACTAAATCATGTTGAACTACCTTGTTGATGTTTTTCCAAGACTTTTGAAAATTCTTGATTTTGCCCATTGCTTTCTCAGGTCAAGAATAAAAATAATTAATGCATTAAAAAGTCATATTAAGAGATGTCTGTTAATCAGGGATGCAGTAACATACTCTTAGCAATGCTGCCTTCTGTAAGCATTTCTGGTCATTGTGATGCACAATACCCCATTTTTATTCTCACTAATACATTACACAGTTTCAGCCTAATACTTCTTGATTTATACTGTACTTGACATTTACCTAACAATGTAAATGCCGTGTTAACCAATTCAGTACATTATCTGGAGCGTACGAATGTCTCTTAAATGTTAAGAAAAATGCACTCAAGCTCAACTAAGCTTTTTGAAAAGTAAATATCCTCTTGAATTCAATAACTGACTCCACTAAAATCATCAGCAGCAACAATAATCACCACCAGAACTTTCCCACAGTTACTGATCAACAAGTCCCTTTGTTGAATTGTGCATTGGAATGGTGGGCACTATATACAATACAATTTATTTAATTGGTTGTTGTATTCATTTTCACTGTGGGGGTAAGACTCACAATGACAGTGCAGTTTGAAACTGAAGAACAATTTGACATTTCACTCTTCTCTGTGTTTACAACAGGCTTAAAATAGCTAACTATCAGTATTTGCTTGATTAGCATGTATCTTTTTACTAGCAGACTATGTCACTTATGCTAACACATTAAAATTACAAATATGAAATGTTGTAGCTGCTGGACAATGTTCATTGGTATCTGAAGACCCAATCATGTGGATTGTTCTGTTGCCACAACTCAACCAATGCCTCCTTTTCATGATTCTACAGATATTTTGCAGTCATTCTTGGTTAATGGGAAATTAACTACAGAATTGGTTCATGTGACCTCTCACACCTGAGAAACGGAAGCTGACAGTACCTATATGTTTGAGAAGTCAAAATGCCATCAGAAGCCTGCAAGCCACCTAGCTCAAGTTGTAATGTATTTTATACCTTGTAGCCTTAAGTGACTTTGTTGTGATTTTGAGCTGATTTGAAGAAAAAAAAAAAAAACACCTCTGGATCTTAAAATTTGGGATAAAATTGCTTAGTGTACGCCAGCCTTACAAAGAATTTTATTATTTCAGAATCTGCGGATTTCTGTCTCTCTCTCGTTCAAGAGTATCCTCTGCCCCGTCCAAGTCAGTTTCCAACATGTTACAGTTACACATTGAAGATTCCGGGGTACAGTATTCATTTTGGAAAAGACAAAAATTACAATTGTATATAGAGTATTGTCACCCAATACTCTGTTTAGCATGGGTGGGTAAGATAGATAGATAGATATATGAGTATTTGGCTTTAAATGGTCTTCAAACTTTGATGAATGACAGCTGTGGCAAAATAAAGCAACATGTCAAGCCTCTTGTAAAAGATGAGAGAATAAGACAGAAAAGAAATTGCCATCATTTGCTAATTACATATTGTTACATATAGTTATGACAAAGAACAGACATCAGAAATAGTTTATGAACAAGGCTGTTTTCTTTGCTGTAAATTACACATAAATAGAAACTTCACATTCATCCTGTGTATGTAATGAACATGGCTACAGCTGTGCATCCAACCATAATTTTCTATGTGGCTTATCCATTTCTGGGTTGCATTGAACAGGTGCGTATACTGACTGCACTCCACATGAGGCAGGCACCAACCACTGATGCTGTCTCTCACTCCCACAGATCCATACGTACTCATATGGGGCCAGTTTTTGTGTCATCAGGGATGTGGAAGAAAATGGGAGTATACTAAGGAAACTCTGATAAAGGCAAGTAAAAATCAAGGAAAGCCACAAAGTTCCTATTTCTTTACTTTTAGGAAGTCTGCAATTGTGTTTTAATCGGCTGCTTCAAATGTTAATTCCAAATTTTATCCATTAATAATTTTATTCAATTTACTTTTTCAAAACTTCTGCATTAGTCAGATGTTTGTATGGCTTAGTTCCTAATTCAGTGAATCATAATGCAAACCTAGTAAGCATTTCATTGTACTCTGTACTCGTAACAATATACTACCTCTCGAATGATACATGTAATGTGGTAATGGAAGTGCATAATCACTGAAGGAACAGCAGCACTAGTAAAGCCTACTTCTTTGCTGAAAATGATCAGTGAAAGCTAATTTTGCATTGTTTATTAGTTTTTTGAAACTAAAGTAATGTTCGTTCATGTATAACAATTAAAATGTGCCAAATACAGTGAAAGCACATGCAACACATATCTGAATGGTATGGGAATTGGAATGCAGTCTCCTGTCCTGTTACTATTAATTACTGTTTAATGGCTAATGCTGCATAAGTACACAAGCAGAATCTGGTCACTTAAATGATGCACCCGGAAAACAGATTAAAGGGTGTTTTACAAGAATTCTGAAATAATGCATTACCCTTTTGCTGTCTGATAATACATTGAGGAGCTTTTGTGACAGTGTCATAATCTGAAATTTTAGAAAATTCACCAAATTTACACATAGTGCTTTCATAATTATTGAGGTTTTTCAGCACAAACTACACAATAATAAGCGGATAGTAAATGGGTCAGTATCATACACATCAAGTGTACAGTATAAGACGCAGAAATTGTGAACAACTATTTTGAACGTGAAGGAAATTTTATGAAAAAAATAATTTTACAAAACATACTAAACATAACATACAAAAAGGAAGCTTTTAGAACAGTGGACTATGTTCACTAATTAAGATGTTGGTAATGTGAAGATGCCATAATACTGTAGTAAAGCTACTCAAAAAGGTAATTATATGGCTGAAAATATGTGTTTGTTATAAATGACTTTCCAGAAAAAGTAATCAGAGGACCTTTATTTTTTGAATATGTAGCGGGGGGGCCATTCTCACATTAGCTATTCACACCTGAGTTCAGGTAACGGCTCCGCCGCACCTTTGGTATACAGTTTTCAAGCAAAGGAATATCTAGTGAGGAATGTGAAAGACAGAGGAAGACAGCTTTGGATCATTTGTTGAAAACAACATACTAATTGCATGCACAGAAGATGCAATACAATACACATATCACAATTGATTTTCCCTTATCACCACCATAACAAATAAAGAAAACATTCCATTTTGTTTTTGTGCCATTCCTCAAAACATTTCCTAGTTAGCTGTTGGCAAAGAGGAACACAGCATACCTTACACTTCCACAGTGTTCTGCCTTTTGCTGTTGTCTATCCTGCAAAGTTTGTAGGTCTTGCAACTATACATAACCACAGTAGTGCTACCAGTAGTCATCCCAGGGTGGGCATTTAGATATTTAGGAAGGGCAACTAAATACTAAAATAAACACTTTTTTTATTGATCTTTTACTGGGTGGGTAGACAATCCTTTTCAGTGTGCACTGCCCACCCTATACAGCTGTGTGCCAGAATGGTCACCATGCCCATTTTCAAAATTCAGTGCAATATACTGTATATGATGTACACATTATCACAGGCAATCAAACGAATCATACATGAATCATCTTAATACTGACATTTATGGGAACTGACAAATTATAAGTCATATATGATTGCAAGAAACAAAACTAAACACTCAAGGCAGCTGCTGGACTGAACTGAAGCTCTGTACTGAATAAAACTGCATAGTATATATGATGAACCCTTAAGGTTTTTTGTAAGGTTTATTGAAAAACACCACAATATCTTAAACTGTTTTTTGCCTAAAACTCGGTTTCCTTAAAATATTTCTATGGTTGCAGACAATATTCAGTCACAAATTCATAAGTAATAAGTAAAGCAGAATCACATTCTAAACGTTGTTGCACACAATCATACATAGAAACTTTGTTAGTATTACTAGTCCAACTATCCACTACTCCAACAATCAAAAATGCAAACAGCATTCTAAATCAGCATTGTGATTCAAAATAAAGTGATGGATACAGACACTTTTTTTTACTATAGGGCTCACATTAACCAAACAGCAAACCAAAAAGATTCATGTGCAGCAAGTACATACATGCAGATTAAACTGGCTGTACTATTCCAAAAGTAAATAAAAGTAAGCAAACTTAAAACAAGGAATTTGGAAACCAGCAAAAACAAAAAAAGAAGCATGCACAGAATCTACATGATACAGTATACTGTACATATCCATTAATATGACAATAATGAATGTAAAACACCCCTCCATCTGCCAAGTTTATCATTATCTGGATCTATTTGTTATTCCAAATGGAACAACTCATGATTAGCTCGAGTTATTCACATTGAGATTACTGTGCTACATACTTTTCATAACAGAATGAAGCGTCTCCTGTACATCCAGTGCTCTTTGTATGCCACCATCCCTCACCAAAGAACATGATCAGCTGTCATACAGTATCATTACCATGTGAACAGAGTTCTTTGCTAATGGGATATCTCACTGCACTGCAAATTTAGTTGTAATGGAGCAAAATGACAACATAAATATTTTTTGGTCTAATTGACCTAATTTTGAAGATTTTACATTTTTTGACAGACAGTCTCTATAGATATCTCAGAGATACTGTACATTAATCTATAAAAAAATATCTTTGTATAGAAATTAATTTTCTAAAATTTGTGTCAGAGACTACAATTATCTGTTTATTATTTTAATTAGAGTTGAATATTAAAGCCAGGGATCAGAATGCTACGATTTTCATTCTTAATGTGCAACTCATCAACTATGTAATTAATTACTCCATGATTTTATTAGTGAGAGCTTGATGTGTGCAAGAAACCAGAATGTCATGATCTAAAAACTTGTACAGGGCTCATCGAGTCACATGCACAATTTTTCTATCACATGCATATCCATACAATAGACTCCTGCAGCAAAAAGTTACACGTGACATTAATTAAGACAAAAATTAAAAGTACATTTAACAGTAAAATCAGAGAAGAAAAAAACAACAAACAAAACAGAAGACACAAGTCCCTTTAACCTCACAGGAATCTGCAAAAATCAATTTTGCAAACAGACTGTTACATAGTACACTTACTAATGTGCAGCTTAGACAAATGGTCCAGAAAGCTCTAAATATAAGCCGGTGAACAGTTTTGACAAAGTCAGATGCCAGGCTGGTGCAGTGTCCTGGTACTTTGCATAGATTTTGACTTTTGATGGTATGGTCTTCTCTTGCCATTCATTTCAAAATTACAAAACATTTGTTAATAACGCTGCCATCAAGGTTTAACTGGCCAAGCCACCTACTATACAGTAAATCAAATACCAAACAAGAAAAAACTATTTATGTATGCATTCTGTGACCAATGGAAGTTGTTGCATAAATCATCAAGTGTTAAAAATGGAACCAAGCAGGTTAGTTAGAATCTCGATATATGGCCACTAGGGATGTACGATGTCCTAAAAGTTCACATTGTCACTTTGTCAATTCAAAACACTGATGATGTACGATACTATCACCTTTAGTTGGAGGGGGGCATTGGGTGGAGAGATGCCTTTGGATTAAAAGTACTTAGCTGCTCTATCCATGTACCATAGAAAACATTTACACCAGGTGGTGGGGGGTTGGTGGTGTGTGGTGAACAGTACGCAGGCATTTTAGTTCAGGACAAAGTAGTTTTGTTGTTTCATAAATTGCTGCAACTCAGCACACAAAGATCTATTCATTAATATTATTATGATTGTTAAAGGCCAAACTAGTTTGGAGTAGGCCACACCAGTGTGCCAAAGCGGACAGAATGAACCTACTCCAAAGTAGGTTATCCTGAAATCAATGTGGAACTCCCAGGACGAAATGAACTGGCCTGGTCTAAACTAGTTTGGCCTGCAATCACACTTTCCTAGGCCTAACTGATTCATCCCTACTGCACTTTGGACAAACTGGCTTGGCCTGATCTACACTAGATTTTGATGATTCAAAGGCAACACACTTCAACTTAATTTAAAAGAATGCCATGATGCCATGTTGGCATTAGATCTGCCTCATCATAAAATGAATTTAATCTACCAACAGAAAACTAGAAGCTTTTTATTTTATTTTTAGGAAACTACAAATTACTAATTACTTTTACTCATTCAAACACTGCATCCTTAGTTGTTCTTTTCCTACCATCTTTTGAACACAAAAGTGACTTGGCACGCATTACAGAAAATAGGGGGAAAAAAAGCGTTTGTTCATGGCTTGGCATATTTTGCCTTTTTTATCATGTGTTCAAACGACATGTCGCAAAAAATGCATAAAGCGGAGTGCTGACTGGCTTTGAGAGCTTGTAATGTATGAAATGCATACAGGAAACAATGGCAGTGGCCTTTTAAAAAAATGCAAGGCACTGCTTTGATATATAGTGTAATCCGTTTATTTCAGATTTATTATCTTACGTTCATAATATAATTACATTCCTAAAAGTCTACAAGCAGTACTTGAAGTGGAACCAAATTACTAGCAGTATTCTTTTTAGTCAGTAACTTCTTTGTCCTCTCAGTTCATTATTACTTTTACATGGTGGGGCAAAGGACTTTCTTTTTGAGGTCAGAGTGTATATTATATTAGAATGATACTGAAGAGAGGGGAAGGTCCCCATTAAAGCTTAGAGCACTGCAGGTACCAGTCCACTTCAAGTGCTGCCTGCAAGTCCAGACAATCACCATCACACTGCCACTTTCCGTGTCTCACTGCATAGGTTCTGCAAAACATAACATCACAAGGATAGGCTCCAACTGCCCTGTGACCCTGACAAGAATAAGTGGGTTAGGAAAACCAATGGTGAATGAAAACTACTGAAACGTTGCGGAGAAAGGGGCAAACCTACCGAGGTTCCACAAGAACTGCAACTTCTGTGGCCACAGTGATTGATCATTGTAAGGATAGTAAGCTACCTAAAAGAGCAATGTATAGAGAGAGAAACTATTGATACTCAGAGCCTGCGAGCACTGCAGCGGCACAGAGCTACAAATATACAGTACTTGTGCTCTACACATTCGAACCCTGAGATTACTATGATTCAGTCTTGTAGAATTAGTTTGATTTGGCAGAAAATACGATTTTTCACCTGAACACTTCAGACCTATAAAATGACAATATTAAATATTGTTGTCCTCAAAAATCTATATAAATACAAATATTTCTAGAACACATCATACATCCTGGATAATATTCAATTTACATTTACATGTATTTGTAATTCCATACACAAATAATCTTTTGTAATGTACCGTGCATTATTTTTACATAAGTTATTCTGCACTGACAAATTATTCAAGGACCAATGTCAAAACTAGTTGCACATTTTCAGTGATTTTGTTTATTGTAGTATTTAACAAACAGATAACACTGCTGTGCTTGAGCAGTCCCAAAACACATCTAGCCCAGACTTTGCAGAAATTCAGCATCATACAATCAATACAATGGTCATTGTATGCAAGTAGATACTATCTTCAAAGTATTTAGACACAGCTATTGTTCCTAAAGCCTGCCAAAGACTAAAGGTTGAACTGTTATTTACCTCATGTTGACAAATCCAAAATACAATCAAACAAAGCCTTCAGTAGTTTTCACCCAGTCTCTGCTGAGCTGGAGGCTACAAACCTCACAGCCCCCTTTTAAAATGTTATGTCTGAAAGGTCATCACTTATCTTTGCTTTAGAAATTCAATTTAGATGTTCTTAAAGAGAATAAACTAAGAGCAATGAGCAAATCCTATCTGAAACGGTAAAAACCACAGCCAGACCAACCTACACAGTAACATGAATTTGTTTTGACCCCTCAAGTGGATAAACGATCCACCAGACTGGAATAACAGTGGACTTTTTTTTTTTTAGTATTGCATTAACCCATTCTGATAAAATTTAACACGGGGTCAAGATGTAAAACTAATTATGCCTAAAAAAAGAATAATCTATCAATTTAATTTCTGAAGCCTCCTGTGCCAATACAAGTTACCACAACCACAGACAAAGGAACAGCCAACAACAGTAAATTATCCAGGTAGAATAACAACATAAAATGTCCTGCAATTCTGCACACTAAGGTGTTTTATCCCAGTTTCTGGTGACTGAAATATATGAAGTGAATTCCCTCCTTCTCTTCTTAGCTACTACCTGAAAGTAAACTTTTACAGTAAAATTATTGGAATATTTTTCTTAAATCTACTCTCCCATCAACAGTTCAATGAAAGATCTATGTCTTAATGCCATCATGAACAGATCCTGCATGCATTTCAGACACAGGGCGATGACACAGCAATGACAAGCCTTAAAACAGTCACATTTATAGAAGATCTATTTGAAGAGGACAGGCAGCATTGGCCAATGTGTTTTTCCCCCCATGTGGATGCTTTGTATTCAAAATGAAAACGTAAAAACTTGCAAGTTTAGATATAGTCCCCAGGAGTGCTACTGGTGGCAATCTGAACCCACATATCCAAAATAATTAATCTCCAAATATTGTTTGTAGTGTCAAATATAAAACATTTTGGAATGTGAATAGCCCTATACAATAAAAATAACAAGTATATTGCACTAAATAAATTCACCCCAATGAGCTACTGTAACAAACAAATCTCCCAAATTGTCCGGCATAGAGGTGATGTTGTTACAATCTACAATTCAAGACAGAAGTTCAGTTCTTTTGGAGTTCTTGTTTTGAATGTTAAAGTCTTGGGTGCATGTGCAATAACTATATTATACAGGGCCCCAGGATGTTATGGAGATTTCATAAAAGAGTTTTCAGATTTCTGATTAGACATAGTCATGGCTACTGATAGGGCTATGATTGTAGATCATTTTAATATACACATAAAAGTAGAAGGCGATGCTAGGGCGGGCAGCTTCTGTATCCATTTTTACTCTTGGTGTTGCTCAGAATGTTGCAGAACTAACAAATACTGGCAATCATATTTTAAATTTAATATTAAGCTTTGCTATTTTTGCTGAAAATGCAACTGTTTTCCCCACAGCCCTTTTTTTATTATGAATTACAGTTAAACCAACCTATTGTTTGTACTTCAGGCTATCATTTAGGTTAAACTTTTACAGATTTCATAAACAAACTCCATCCCTCACAAATACATTTTGACTGGCCAACAAACACAGATGAACTAGATTCAATTACTGAAAATCTAGATATTATATTACGAGATACATGGTTGTACCATTCAAAAAGAGCTAGTGTGAAACAATATGCACCATGGTACACAAGTCATACTTGTATACTCAAATAAACCTCTTGCAAACTGGAACTCAAATGGCCCTCTACTAAGTTAGAGGTTTTGCATACAGCTTGGAAAGACAGTCTTTTAAATTACAAGCAGTCTTTAACTACTGCCACATCATCATATTTTTCTAACTTTATAGAAAACAATAAAAACAATCCCAAATTTATATTTGATACAGCTTCTAAATTAAATAAAAACAATGAAGCAAATAATGCATTGGTTCGTACTGGGCTTAGTAATGCTTTTATTAACTTTTTTTAGTGAGAAGGTATTAAAATCTAAGGATAAGATTGAAATCTCTAGCTCAATTTATAAATAGATTGACATCTTTTTCGACTTCTGAGGTAATGGCAAATTAAATTTCTGTTGAGTGCACTGAGCAATTAGAATCCTATGCCCAAATTGAATATTCTGAATTTGGTGTATTAGTTATAGTAACAAAGTCATCTACTTGCCTACATAATCCTATTCCTACAAAATTTTGTTAAAATCTACGTACTATTTGTAGACTTTTAAGCATTGTAAGTTTATCATTAAATCTTAATGTGTACCTAAAATTTTTAAAAAGGTTATTATTATGCCTCTCCTTAAGAAATGAAATCTTCACCCTAGTGATTTATGAAATTATAGAGTCATTTCAAATTTTCCTTTAATAATAATAATAAGAAAACACTGTAGCTAAATATTATTTCAAATACATAACACATTTCATGTTTTCAATAAGGTTTTAAATAACACTATTATACGTAGACTTTTTTAGCCTAAGTACTTAATGATTTACTTCTCTGTACTGTCCACAGCTACACTTCTCTACTTGTATTATTAGATTTAAGTGCTACATAGGATACTGTGGACTGTGACATACTTTTGAACAGGTTGGAAAAACCTTACTGGAATAAGTGTGTAGGCATTCTCTTGGTTTTGATCGACTATTAGTGGCTGCTATCAGTCTGTAAATACAGTGAAATTTTACCCCCGGTCATATAATTCACAAGCAATACATTAACTGCCTTTGCTATGCAGATTATATTCTGCTCTATGTATCAGTTAAACCACACAAAGTGTCTTCAGTTTCCAAAATAAAAGCTTGACTGATAAGATATCAGACAATGGATGGCTTGCAGTTTTTTTTTTTTGTTGAATTCTGAAATGTACTTTGTCTATTGATGGCTTCTCAATCATTTCCATTACCACAATCAGAGACTTAGGGGTCTCTATAGATTCTGATCTTTCACTTGACACCCATATTAAGAATATTTCTAGAGCCTTCTTTCACTCAAGAAATATTGTAAAAATTAAAAGTATATTATTATTCCATGATGCTGAAAAGATAATGCACATATTTATTACTTCTAGATTATATTGCTGTACTTCGTTATCTGTTAAATTGACTTCAGTTAGTGAAGAATACTGCAGCTACACTGGCCTCCTGTAAAATTCCATATTGATTATAAAATATTGCAGCTCACTTTCTAATGCATGGTCTTGAATCTCAACATTTCAGTGACCATTTAATTCATTACAGCAGGTTTTTATTACCTTCTTTGTCACTGATTTTTTTAGACTTTGTTTCTTGGAGTTTAAGGCTCAGAAATCTGTGAAGCTTTGTGACAAAATATTGTAAAATGTTCTATATAAATAAACTATGACTATTTGGTAATCTCTAATCATAAACACTTTTAGCACTTAAAAAGTTAAAAGCTATCCGCATATAAACATGATATGCAAATTGACTTTTAAAATACTTACGGAAGACCTTACACCCAAGTGTGTTAACTGCAGTGATATTGGCACTTCTCAAGTCAAGATAAGCAGTTTTGCAGAACTTTTAACCAATCATGCCAGTAGAACTGCATTGGGAAAAAAAAAAGAGAAATGATTATAAGCAACATAGAACCTCTTAAAATACTGATAGTCCCTAACCCATTTTCCAGGGTACTGCTGAACTCCTTAATCAATAAGGATGCATATAATGCTGTTTTCACATGCTATGGAACAAAAATTGAAATTTCATTTGAAATCCCTTCAAAGTGATAACTCAAAGCAAGATAATTCAGAGAAATCAAGGGATAACCAAATTAGGCAATCTGTGATACAACATTGACCTTTCTCTTTATTAATTAATAAAAAAAATAACCAGGCCAGCAGGATGTGACATTTTTGTGGTTGAGCAGTTTGAAGTAACGCAAGACACTCATTTATGTTTTTTGTAAAGAAAAAGTAACAAATTAACAGCAACCTTCCATTTCACTTGGAAAAGCTGACCAGAAATTCATGTGAACACAATGATGTGGGAACGGGAAACATTACTAGTGGTAACTCTGTCAAATCCTCAGAGAATGTGAATGCAGTAGAAATCTCATGCATTCTTTCATATACAATTTAATAGGACAGTGTGTAGTTATCATCCTTCAGACACCCTGTTCCCCCACCCCATAATTTAAATCACACAGGTTTTAATTACTCGACTTGTAATCAGTGTATAGGTAAAACCACTTCTCCCCAATACCCAGATTATAGTATGGTTAATCCTGCCATCCTCCTACACCTACCCAGTAGACATGATATGTTGGCAATTAGATCCAACCAATCACCCATGATGAACTGGACAGAAAACTGTATGACTACAACATTAGACCTTAAACCACAGAGCTGTAATTCAGACTCAACCTCTGACTCACTGTGTTGTCCAAAACAAGTTGGTTTGAGGAAAATGGTCACTTTTTTGGTCTTATGATCTTAGTATCAGGGCATGTGATGATTTTTCAGTTAGTAAATATGTTTTGGGAATTTTTCTGATTTTGCATTCTTCTCATATCTTCTTAATGGATTAGGTCTGAAGTGACCTAAAATGAATTTTAAAAAGTGTCCTTGCTTTACTAACAAGTATCAGCTTTACTTTTCCAAAAATAACAGTTTTTTGAGTCATCAATTAAAAAAGCACAACTTTATATTTTTATTAAACATATTCTTCCATTTCTCACCGGAGGTAGGGTGTAACTGTATATTTAACTGTTTGTATACAAGGCCAAAAATAAGAAAATGATTATTGTACTGTAGAACCTAACAGTTTAAGGCACAAACGTTTAATTAATAAATCCATATTAGATGTTGCACAATGATGCTTTTTTGCTTAGTTAACTATAGGCCACACAATTTAAAATATGACTTATTTCTGAGACACTCATTTATAAAGAGAAAACAATAGCCTGCACTCAGTTTATTAGGACTGCAGCAACCATGGCAAAGGCTATATTAATAAAAAACATAAAAAGGTATTTGGGCAGTATTGTGGTGTACTGGTTAAAGCAGATTCTGCATAGATAATTTAGAGATTTGGGCTCAATTTCCACACTGTTATTAATTCCACAGTGATGGTATTTGTACTCTTGCTATGCCCAGCATACCTACGTATCTCTGAATACTCTGGACTGCACGCACATTCCACAGATGAACATGTTAGGAGACATGCAACTCTAAACTGTTCCAGCGTGTTGGGTTCGTGTGTAACTCGCCCCATTTTTTGACCATTGCCCCCTTTTAGAAGTGGTTCCTATGTCAAGGCTGCTTGGGGTTTGCTCAAGATCTTCACAAGCCTGTAATGGAGCAGGTAAGCTTAGGCAATGAAAGGAACATGGGATTTGTTTAAACTTTTGTGGAGAGCTGGGTTGGCAAATGGTTTAATAAAGAGAAAAATCGTGTTGGGGACAAATGTTTTTCTTCAACTTTACTCTGCCTAAACTGTAAAAAGACAAAAAAAAAGACATACAAGTGTTATAAATATCACTGTAACTAACTAAGGATGCTTAACTTTATAGATAGGCGTTATAATGAGCAAAAGCTGTCTGTTAACCAATCCCAGGTAAAAGCCTCCCTCGCTCATGAAGAATTTTTTCCAAGACCGTTCCGTCAGACAGCACAAATAGAAACAAAATTGCGCGTCCGAAATTTTGATCCACTGCACCATTATGCCCACGCGTTTTTCTATAATTTCACTTAGTTGGTCTGCGATTATGAGAAACAAACCAACACTGCAGATGAATTAAAAGCAGCTACCCAAAACTGCAGATGTGCTCATCTGGCACACCTGGTGGCGGCGTAAACCCATCGGTGTTTTCCAGAATTAAAGTCCCGCGTGTCGAGACGGCCGTGGAGTAGAGAGAGAGACTCAGGGTGTGGTGTGGTGTGGTGGGTGCTTCACGTCCCCGCTGCAAAATTTTCCGAACGATGCTTAACTAAACAACATCTTCCTATACATCAGTGTGGGGAAAAAAAGAAGAAAAAAACAGAAAAGAAGGGAAATGGAAAGAAAACAGCGATTTCTTTTTGGTGAGCCACGTGTGTATTTTAACATTTGAGGCGCACTAAAAGCCGGCGCCATACCTTTAAATACTTGGGAGAAAAAAAAACACCTTAAGCGCGGGTGGATTTATAAACCTTTCAAAGGGTGTTTCTTTATAGCCTGAAGGCTTCTTACTCACAAAAAGACACCACACTTCTAGTAATTTCTTATACTATAACTATGACTAGGCGTGACGTGTACACTCGCGACATTAGGTATTACAAAATAAATAAAATGACTGAGAAGATCTCTTACTTGAACCGTTGTAGCCTCTCCTGCTCCGAAATGGCCTTCATGATGATTCTCGGTCGCTTTAACTTAAGAGTAGCAAAGAGCTGCTGCGTCGTCGACGGAAAAATAAACACTCCCGGACGAAAGTTTCCACGGCGTCGCAGCACACCAGTCGGGGTTCTCGTGCTTCGTTTCACCGTCTGTTTTTTTTTTACTGTGGATTACAGTTTGGAGTAAAACCTACAACCTCTGCCTCCACCGCAAAAGGCATTTCCTTCGCTTCCTGTTCTTTAGGGTAGCATTAGATTTTTTTGACAGAACAGGTCGCTTTAGCCGCTGCATCACCCTCTCTGTTTTGCATAAACCGCACCCCTAATGATAATTCACTCCTATTTTTAATTCGAGTCATCGACCAGAGGGAATATTCCGATTACATTCACGCCCAGGAGTTTTTACAGGACAACGCACTTGAGGAAAAAGAGAAAATGAGTACTTAATATACATTTAAGAGTGTATTAAAATGTTGCTTGCTATTGTACAAATATGATTTCTTTTAAAAACGTTTCTAGTATGGTCTTTAATTAGAGAGCCCTTTAGGAGGCCGAATTACATATAACGCTCTAAATCGACGCGTATTTTATGGCTGTAGCCATGGCCTGCCTTCCTTAGTACGTATTAGGATTTACTCAAGTCTTGCAGTGGAAAAAGTACCGTCACAAAAATTAAAAGTGAGGTCTCTATCATTCAGTCTTAGTTTTTTATGGTGTCTTCGATAGTCTTGCACGATAACGTGTCCATATCGGACAAAAATCCTCTTACAACATAGGCAAATACAAAGCGAGTTATACTACCATTTTCTAGTTATTTGGTACATTATTATTTAGTTATTTGGCTGACATCTTTATCCAAGGCGACTTACAAAATTTGAAATACAAATGGTTTGATTTATTTTGTTTTTCCAATTGGAACACAAGCAGGTGAAGTGACTTGCTCAGGGTCACATAGTGTCAGCAGCAGGATATGAGCCCACAGCCTCAGGTTTGGAAGTCCAAAGCCTTAACTGTTGTGCTAGTATACTAACACACAGTATAGAAATTAAAAAAAGGGACAAATGTACATAAAAATTTTAGCGTTGGGTGACATCCTCAGGAGCATGACACAAAGTATCCTAAGTATCAAAAGGAGTTTTACGCAAGTACAATTAAAATATAATACAAGGATTGAAAATGCACCTTGCCTAAGCAACAGTGGCAATACACACCATTAAGATAATGAAAATAGTTTTTATTGAGTAAGCTGACACCTTTCTCTAATGTGTCTAACAAGTGTCACTGTGCATGAAAACTATAAGGCTATTGATGGATATGTGTAATATTCAAAAAAGGCTAACAAGACATTTGCAGAGGAGCCAACAGTAAACCTATGTGTCAATCAGTTTTTAGTTAATGTAGATTTGATTATGACAGTTGACCATGTTTGTAAAGTTTTCCCTAAACGGAGGACATATGAAGAAGTTCTGTTTCTTATATTACCTGTTTGTTCCTGTGCATAAACTGTAATATGTTTCAGTGGCCTAATATTATTAATTACAGATTATAAAGGTCTTATAATTTATTTTACAAACAAAGTAGTGATTATAAATCTGGTAATAACACTTGCAAATTACTAGTATATAACCGGCATTGTTTTCATAGTTTTACAGTTGCAGTTTTGGAAAATTTCATTATTCAGCATCACACAGTAAGTAACTCATTAGTAAAGACTGAATCCGAAACATTGTAGATTACACCGCAGTTCCTTTTTTCCCCTTGGGTCAGAATTAGATTTACTGTTTAAAGACAGTGGCAGAACAGTGGGGTTTCTTATAGCTCCAGGGACCTGAGTTCAGTTGCATATCCATTTTTATGTCTGTGTGGAGTTTGTACAGTATGTCCTCTAACTGACTATGTCCCCAAGTTTTCTGTTTTCTTTCCAAGGATGTGCATGCTAGGTTATGAAGTTACTCCAGACTTACCCATCATTAATAAGTGAGTATGTGCGTAAATTTGCCTTAGACTGCTATCTTTTTTGTGGATTGTTCCTGCTTGATATGATAAACGCCTCTCATCCAGGGTGTCCTGCCACCCTGTCCAAGGGTGGTTTCTGCCTTATTTGTATTGCCCCTGAGACAGACGGTGGCCCTTGAACTTCAGAATGGAGTAAGAGAGCATAAACTATTTATGGCCTGCTGTGGTCTTGCTGTTTGGTGATTTGCTTATACTGTCTCAGATTATTGAATAATACTGGCAATAATGACTATTTCCTTTTCTTTTTAGCTGCTTCTAATCGGGCTTCATATGGCTTATTTAAGAAAATAAATAAGGCGACACAATTTTTGAAAACTGTCAGGAATAAACCAAAGGCTGAACATAAGTGCATTTCACTCATGTGTAGATATTTCTAGAGCTGTATCATATGGAATCGAGAAGGTTTCTATATAAGAACCATTAGAAAAGGCAATTAAATCTTTCATATTAGCTATACCAATTTCAGATATGTTTTTTTTGGAGATGGGGAGAGACAACAGGTATACCGTAGCTTCCTAATTTCATTACAGGTGGCATTTCACGCCTTTCATTTTTCCTTTTGTTTAAATTCTTGAGAAATAGTGCATTGCTTGTCTTGTACATTTATTGGGGTAAGGTATGTGATAGTCAGGATTTGTTATTTTTAATAAAAATCTATTTTGCAGAGATATCCCTGCATTTGCTAAAAAAGATTAATTGTGTATAGACTACTGTGATATGTTGTTTAATTTGCAGTGAGTTGTTAGTGATGACAGCTGGAATAAGTGGAAATAAGCTACTCTTGAGCTCAGAGCAAAAAAAAGAAGTGATTCAATTGTTGCTGCTCACTGTTCACATGCCTCTGGCTGCTTGTGTACACAAACTGCAGAGGCTTTTAATCTAATTTATATAAGGGATTCAGGCATAATTATAATGGTTGTCTAAGAAATTGCATAGAAGTATCTCACAGTCCCAGTTATACACAAATCTAAAATTGCTTAGTAAGTCTAATGTTTATTAAATTTAAAAATGTATTAAAACTTTCAAAGTGGTCCATAAAGGAGAAAGAGTGGTATTTAATTGTTCTGGCGCATGTTCCCTTAAAAAAATTAGACTCATATATTGTAACCTAATACTAGCCCGAAACACTCATGCACATCTTAAAGCACAAAATGATCAAATATTGGAAAAACATAGCACCTCGCTTGACTTTTACTGCTCATTTAACTTTATAAAACAAATAGTTGTGAAGGCACCACAGAAATGTCATAAAACATAAGTCTCTGTAATAATAGTAACCAGTGCAAAATTCTTGTCTCGGATTCTGGTTTTGTGTTTCCAGATATGTTCAGGTGTCTTAATTTAAAGAAAAGGCTTAAAACCAGAATGGACCAATGACTTACAACAAGATGGCATTCAGGTGATAAAACATGAAGACAAATAAAAGGAGGCAGCTTGGTGTGATAGCTAATGTTTTTTATTATTATAATCAAATATTTTAATAGAATTAGTTATAAAAGTGGTACAATTTGATATATATGATTCCTCTCTGTGACCAAAGCTATTCTCCCAAACTTTGTGTTGCCTTTGGTTCTAATCTTGTTTATCTCTAGATATTTGCATTTCAAGCAGATGTTTTTCTTATAAGAAGTTTAAGTCCCTGGCAGCTGCCATTCCTTAATCACATATTTCCTTCAATTTGCCTTTTTTATGTTCAAAGTGAGAATTATGACTCGGGCAGTAGATGGTGCTCTTTTGCAACCTTATTGAATGGAGCTGAACATTCCCGTACACCAGGATTTCCTTCTTAACCAGGTCTAGTGTTATGCATTTCTAGTCTTTTACAGAACAAAGGGTAGAACTGACCCTGAAGCAGCTCCTTTCAGTAGTTCCCCATGTGCTCACAACACATTTTGTCTGAGCAGGCAGAGCAAAATGTGACACTGTGTTTAGGAAACTTCATTAAAATGCATTGAAACACAAATTATTTTTGTTATTTTTCTCCTGGGTCTAAACATAGTCTGAGATTCAAGTAACCTTTGGCATTCCCATGAATTTCACATGCAAGTAAGAATTTAGTGTACACTCTACACATAATGATAATGCCCCAACAAACCTGTAATATGCGATAATCACGAGTTGTGGGACTCTTATGCTGACATTGACATTTTTTAAAGAAATTTTGGTTATTGAATGGTATACAGTAGCTCAAAATGTCTATATGAAATTAACAAAAATAGATGGCAAGTGGGGAAACAACACATTAAAGATAATATAAATGGGGTAACATGTTGCTTTCTTGGCCCTTAACTATGGGGAGATCTAGAGTAGCTAGTGCTTTTTGATCAAACTCTAGGGAAGCGTTTTTCAGTCTGTCCTAAATGATAGTACTCCATCCATTGCCACTCGTGTTATACGTTTTATTACATCTTTCGGGACACTATATATACACTGACTATAAGTAACCATCAAATAAATAAAACAGACTAACCTGGTTTATGATTGTAGCTTTTGAATAAGATATTTAAGCAGTGGCATCCTGGTTGAAAACCACCACTGTTAAGGTTTACTGTTTTTTGAGCTAAACTTTTTTTTTGTTTGCAGCATGTAACCTTTCTCTGACTTTGTGCGTGCTTTCACCAGTTTCTTTGCAATATCCGAATGGATGCATTCCGCCTATGATAATTGGCATATTTGAAAATGTGAGTAACCTATCTGGGATGTAGTCCTCTTCTTGTATATTTTGAATGGCCCACTGAAAAAATAAGATCCAAAATGAATATTTTTTTTTATAATGGGGAAAGTGATCAGTATCATTTTTGACAAAGAAACACTTCGCCATTTTTCATATGGGCTAAGCATCTGAAGTAGGACAGAAAAAGTTTTTCTTTTTTATGCACTTGTAATTTTATTATGAGTAATGCATATGTGTTTGTGATTCGAGTGAATGATACAAATCGTCAACATAGTATGACCAAGCTTGCAAGACATTTATTATAACTTGAAGTAAAGTCAGTTACTTGTTAAGCTCCAGAAGTAACTTTATTAAATAACTGTTATTATTGTTTTTTTTTAAACATATATACAGTGTTATGTTACAGTATGTATTATTCTGATTTGCTGTTTAGTAACCTTATGATGTGTGCATACAAAATATACCTGGGTGTGAGTGCCAATGGTCCAGTACTATTTGCCATTAGGAAGAAGTATAATTTGAATTCAATGACAAAGTCTCACAGACTGACCTAGGGAGTTCCACAGAGTAGAACTAAATAGGTTGTGTAGCACTAGCAAGTCATGAGGATAATGAGAAGGCTGGTTTCAGGACATACCTAATTTTTGAAAGATTGTGCAAGATAAACATCTTTGTAGAATAGGAGATATTTCTGTATTGAGCAGGATGTCAGTGTTTCCTTTCCACATGAGAGAAAGTTGTATGTGGTTCCCTTGTGGACCCAAACAGCAGCATTTTACACCTGGTGTTTTGGTAATATTTTATGTAGAGGCACCATTTTAAAATTAAAAGTATTTTTTTCATTCAATGAGAGTAATATGGATATTTTCAGATGTTTGGAAACTCGTCATTGACTAATGTATACAAAGTTGTTCTGATTTTAGTTGTAACTTATCAATTAACATTGCCATCCATTTTCTTAACTGTTGTTTATTATTGTGTTTTGGGGTAATAGATAGATAGATGGAGCCTATAACAGCATAACCAAAGGTGAAATGGAACCAACATGGACAAGATGACAGTCACCCAAATTACTGTATTTCACAGTGATATATTTAAAAACACTAATGGATCAGGAAGGGGTGCTTTGGATAAATCGGTTGTACATTTAAACATGTATGCAAACTCATGTATTTAAATTTTGCATGGGTTTGTAGTTTCTTGCTATTGATGTTTATAAATCTGTTTAAACACTAATTCTTTCTCCATTGAAAGAACCATATAAACAGAAGCTGAACCTGAATCAACCAATCAATCATTAATTTGTATTGCAGCTTTTCTAGAAACAATGTTTCAAAGTATATTACAGTAATGATAAAATCTTAAAATGAATTAGATATTAAATTATTAAAAGAAGTGTAAACACTGGAAATATACTACAGTAGTATTAACATTGTAACTGCATCCTACCGTTTAGAGGAGCAAAGAAACAAGAGTAAGGATCACATCAGGTAAGCCAATTTGCAATTTCCATACTATTATCAGTGCAGTACATTCCAAGGAATTCCAGAATTATAAATTGAAAGAGAAAAACTAAGTAAAATATAAATCATATTTGCAAGTAAAAAACTCTATAATATTCCTTCCAAATTATAGACATTTGTGGTTAATATAACAGTTTAGTATTGTACAAACCAAATTATGTTCTGCTTTTCTATTTGATAATATTTACAGAAAACATAACTAACTAAATTTAATTCCAGGTTAGGTTTCTTTCCATCCACAGAAAAAGTTGTTGAAACCGGTTTGGTCCCTCATTTGTGTCTTGTTGTCACAATAATGCAGTGTGCTGGCCTTGTTTAAGTTAAACTGGTTCGTGTCAGTAAAGACAGACATTCGAAACTTTATGTTTAAATGTCAGTGAAAGAAAAGGCATGACTAAGTTTTATGTTTCCCAAAAATGGAAATTGTTGTTTTAAAAGATGAAATTTCATTTTTTTTAATTGTATAACCTTGATTAAGACATTTCTGTCATAATTGAAAAGACAGAATTGTGAAATTTTTAAGTTTACACTT
The DNA here is from genome assembly GCF_016835505.1 of Polypterus senegalus. NCBI lineage: Eukaryota > Metazoa > Chordata > Cladistia > Polypteriformes > Polypteridae > Polypterus > Polypterus senegalus. The sequence goes on from NC_053164.1 coordinate 77,359,945, forward strand.
GTCATAAGATTGCTGTAATCACAGAATTGTTATTAACCATTGTGTTAAAACCATGCCATATTTATAAGTGACTTTTTCCTGTTTATAAAAAAGGATTTTAGCTTTTTGTTTAAAAAAAAAACTGATAATGGATCTGTACCTGAAAAAGCAGATTTCATTACCTGTTTCTAATTTTTCTTCATATTTTTTAAATGAGGACATAAATATCACTACCTGATTAATTTTGCTAAAGTATTCTAATGTGGTCCTGTACTAACGCTGCTGAAATTACAGTGCAATAGTATAACGGATCCAAATGATCAAAATCATACACTTGTGCTCTAAAACTAAAGAAGTATATTTTTCATTATGTAGTGTAGGATGTTAAAGTAAATATAATTTTTTATTGTTTTAATAGCTTTTGTCTGATCATTTTTTCATTTATAAAATATCTGGCATGCCTTCTATGAAGGGTTTTTGTATGTCCTTCTCACATCCATGTCTGGCAACTCAAAGAGCTCTGGTTAGTTTTCAGAGATTCTAGTTGGTTGGATAACTATAAATTTACACAATGTGAGGAAGTCTTTGGGTGTGGTCTGCCTTGAACTAGTATACCCTATTGGGCAAATTCCCACAGTACACTACATTCTTCCAGCATATCCTCTGGCATCCTGCTGACCTAGACTTTATAAATAATAAAACATCCAGTTAAAAATGGTCTGAAGCCTCTTGTGGTTTGTTGTGTTTTTATTATACTTGGCTGTAATGTTTTTCTCATTCATTTGCAAATACATTTTTTTTCTAAAATTGTCACATATCCTCTGAGTACTAGTTGATGCTTTTCTTCTGATACAGTGTGTTAAAGGCAGTACATAATCATAAAAGGCCATCATGAATGAGCCGTCTTTGTTATAGCACAGCATCACTGTTACAGTACATTTAAAAAGAACATGCATGAGTATATATCAATAAAGAAATTTTAGTGTAGTCCTGTTCCTTTCCTGTGTTTGCATGGTGTTTTTTATTTTATTTATTTATTTATTTATTTATTTATTTATTTATTCATCAAAAATAGATATCCTGTCTTATGGAATGGTCTATGTAGATAATGGATACCTTCCACAAATTTTTGTTCATATTCTGGGTTGCCACTGTCTCTCTAGTATATACAGTACAGTGCATGCGAAAAGTATTCACAGAGCATCACTTTTGCCACATTTTGTTATGTTACAGCCTTATTCCAAAATGGATTAAATTCATTTCACAACACCCCATAATGACAATGTAAAAATGTTCACTTGAGGTTTTTGCAAATTTATTAAAAATAAAAAAATTGAGAAAGATGTTACAGCCTTATTCCAAAATGGATTAAATTCATTTTTTTCCTCAGAATTCTACACACAACACCCCATAATGACAACATGAAAAAGGTTTACTTGAGGTTTTTGCAGATTTATTAAAAATAAAAAAAAAATAGAGAAAGCACATGTACATAAGTGTTCACAGCCTTTGCCATGAAGCTCAGAATTGAGCTCAGGTGCATCTTGTTTCCCCTGATCATTCTTGAGATGTTTCTGCAGCTTAATTGGAGTCCACCTGTGGTCAATTCAGTTGATTGGACATGATTTGGAAAGGCACACACCTGTCTATATAAGGTTCCACAGTTGACAGTTCATGTCAGAGCACAAACCAAGCAAGAAGTCAAAGGAATTGTATGTAGACCTCCTGCCAGGATTGTCTTGAGGCACAAATCTGGGGAAGGTTACAAAAACATTTCTGCTACTTTGAAGGTCCCAATGAGCACAGTGGCCTCCATCATCCATAAGTGGAAGAAGTTCGAAACCACCAGGACTTTTCCTAGAGCTGGCCAGCCATCTAAACTGAGCAATCGGGGGAGAAGGGCCTTAGTCAGGGAGGTGACCAAGAACCCGATGGTCACTCTGTCAGAGCTCCAGAGGTTCTCTGTGGAGAGAGGAGAACCTTTCAGAAGGACAACCATCTCTGCAGCAATCCAACAATCAGGCCTGTATGGTAGATGGCCAGACAGAAGCCACTCCTTAGTAAAAGGCACATGGCAGCCCGCCTGGAGTTTGCCAAAAGGCACCTGAAGGACTCTCTGACCATAAGAAACAAAATTCTCTGGTCTGATGAGACAAAGATTGAACTCTTTGGTGTGAATGCCAGGCGTCACGTTTGGAGGAAACCAGGCACCGCTCATCACCAGGCCAATACCATCCCTACAGTGAAGCATGGTGGTGGCAGCATCATGCTGTGGGGATGTTGTTCAGCGGCAGGAACTGGGAGACTAGTCAGGATAAAGGGAAAGATTACTGCAGCAATGTACAGAGACATCCTGGATGAAAACCTGCTCCAGAGCCCTCTTGACCTCAGACTGAGGCAACGGTTCATCTTTCAGCAGGACAACGGCCCTAAGCACACAGCCAAGATATCAAAGGAGTGGCTTCGGGACAACTCTGTGAATGCCCTTGAGTGGCCCAGACAGACCCCAGACTTGAATCTGATTTAACATCTCTGGAGAGATCTTAAAATGGCTGTACACCAACGCTTCCCATCCAACCTGATGGAGCTTGAGAGGTGCTGCAGAGGAATGGGCGAAACTGGCCAAGGATAGGTGTGCCAAGCTTGTGGCATAATATTCAAAAAGACTTGAGGCTGTAATTGCTGCCAAAGGTGCATCGACAAAGTATTGAGCAAAGGCTGTGAATACTTATGTACATGTGATTTATCAGTTTTTTTATTTTTAATAAATTTGCAAAAACCTCAAGTAAACTTTTTTCACGTCATTATGGGACGTTGTGTGTAGAATTCTGAGGAAAAAATTTAATCAATTTTGGAATAAGGCTGTAACATAACAAAATGTGGAAAAAGTGATGCGCTGTAAAATAATCTTTTTTCAAGTCCCGCGAGTTGAGACCTTAGCCATGTCCCGCTCTCCTCACATCCATTTTCAACTACGCACACGGTAATCACACCTCTCATTCGTGTTAATGCTTTTGACAGACAGTTTGTGCTCACTCGGCTCTTATAAATTTAAACGTGTTCCTCACTTTAAGTTCCCAATTAAAGAAGACGTATCATGTCCAAATCTTATTGAAGAATTTCATCATATAGGGTTATCAACAGAAAAAACGAGTACACGGGCAGTCCTAGCACCGATAAATGATGAATTCAAATGAATTAACGCCTAAAATGACGATCGGTTACACAGCAACTTGGTTAAATGCGTATCAATAAACTATATTGAAACATTTGGCGGTGATCATGCGCAAGATGAACACATCAGCTTATAATACCTCGATGAATAACCACAACCATTAACACCGTGTCTTCCACCGCACAAACTACTGTAGAAAGAAGGATGTATCCAAGAAATGTAATGTAATGTAATGTAGTACATCTTCCGCGGATAACATTACACAACAAAATGAGATCTTGATATGACATTCGTATTAAAACGTTCAGTTTCCCGTTAGAATAGCAAAGACAATTCACAAATCTCAGAACCAAGTATTCGAAAAAGTTGTTTTATTTAATAGAGTGAAAGAAACGAACTTCAATCATGGGCAGTTCTACATAGTGTTATCATGATGAAAGTCAAAAATTGTTTTTACTGAAGTTTTACCGTAAAAGTGTAAGTTTAAAAAGTATTTGCGTGTAAATTTCAAAGCCAAACGGAACGAAATCGTATTACGCAACGAATAACTCAAACTCAACATGAAACATAATTTATTTTCAAATTATTGCATTGAACTCTTTTAATATGGTTAATTACTCGCTGTAATGTAAAATAGTTATATTATGCATATGAAACAATTCCCATGAAAATAAAAATCTTTTTAAATTGTACAACCGCATCCCCATACGCGAGTGACAGAACCACAAAGAGGTTAAGGTGTAGCGCAGGCAGGGGGGTTGGTGAGCAGGGGGCAAAGCCCCCTAGTAATCCCACAATTTACAAATCGTGACTGTAACGTTGGTAGCCATCATTGTGTTAGTTCATATTTTTCCATTTTACCAAACCTAATCTAGTTTGAGTCATGGGAAAAAGAGCCAGTAATCTGCAACAGCCACCCTTAGTGTAGCTATATGTGGTTGTAATTTTATTTTTTTGGACATAAATGTGGATTAGTATCTTATCTGAGGTGGGTGTATTCTGACCTTTTTAAAACATTTTTGATTAGATTGTTACTCCCTATAACCTTTAGACACCATTTATTATTTAAGAATTACTATTATCAATGTATTTTATGATGCTTTGGATGCAAGTGGGGAACAAACCCTGGATGAAATTCTAATCCACCAGAAGGCACACTTACAACTACACCAATTCATAATGAGACCGTTTTTTTATATTGATTGGTAGATAGATATTACTTTATTTGTCCCAAGGGAGAAAGTTAACTTTTTACAGAAGCTTGCTTAAATAATTATAACAGAACAACAATGCATGCCAAAATTACTAAAGAGAAAGAAAAGCTTCTGACTTGGCCAAAGATGGCTGAAATTACTCGTTATTAGTGTGTCAGAGGGAGGAAGTGTAGCATTGTTCATAATAGCACTTAGTTTTGTTTTCATTCTCTCCTTTGCAACTTCCTCCAGGTGGACAAAATTGCATCCCTTAACGAGTCTGCCTGCATTATTAGTTTGATTTGGCAGGCATTATTTAAAGTGATGTTACCTGCCTGACACACCACAACTCAGAAAATAACACTGACCATCAGAAAGCTGTATAATATATATAACGAATATCATTACCCACATTAAAGGAGTGTAGTCCACTAAGGGAAAAAAATTACACACAAAAGAAATATTAAAAATAGAGAAAGTAACCTAATAAAGTTGTGGGTCTGGTACTTATATATGTAAAAGCATTGCTAGTGTATGAAGTGCACCCAGAAGGTACTTCTACCATGCAAACATTTTAATTAATGTAATTACTTTTCTTTATTTTTAAAACTGTGAAAGACAAGCCTTGCTTCCTTGATATCCAGCAGATGGAGCCCAAGGCCTCTTGTACTGTATCATTTTGTGCAGTCATTTCTTATCTTGAAAATAGCAGTACTTTTGAAAAAGATATTTTATAAGAATATATTTATATGAAAAATGATTTATAGTGGTTATAAAAATTATTCAACTATATTTGACATTTAGCTATACAGTATTACAGTATGGTATGATGGATAGTTTAATTGGGTTTTGCCATTAAGTAATACAAAAGCTATAATGCCACACATGTTGTTTCAAAAAAAATGTAGATAATTATAAATAAGAATAATTCCTCAAATATTTGCACTCCAAGGAAATATTGGGCAAGTAGATAGGTAGAATATACCAGTTTTGCCTATCTTAGTACTGATGTTTTTTGCCACTGTGTTTTGTCATGTTGTTAAAGCTCCTTTGTGTTGCATGGTAACTTTCTATACCTGCCACAAATTCTCTCTTGGACTAAGGCCTAGACTTGTTTTGGGTAACTTCAGCTTATTGCATTTTTGGGTTGTTGTCATCCTTTAAAGTTAATTTTGCAAGTGTTTGCTGTATCTTTTGTTGAAGGTTACATTTTGCCTTTTCTTTACAATTGTTTAAGACTATTGCAGCTCTTATATGCTGTTGCTGTTTTTTTGGAACTCTGACCTGTGATGTTTCATCATTCACTTTCCTACTTTAGCACATTAACATAAATTTCCAATTAGACTTCTCAGAGACAGGCAAAGTTTTTGTAGATTTGTTAGGCGGACTGCAAAAAAAAAAATATTTTTTTGTGAAACAGCATATTTATTGTGTATCACTTTGCTCCAAATGCAATTCAGCTACAAAAATTAAATTTCCAGCTGACTAGACTATATTTTTTTTTATTTTAAACAATTAACTAAGGTGAAAGGTTAGGGCTACATCACAAATCGGGCAATTCAGGGACCTTTGTTTTCTCTGCATTGTCCCACAGGTAGTTACGAATTCAGGACCTTCACATGAAATGAATGACTTGGAACTAGTATTTACCGACTGTCTGATAGTATGTGAAAACACAGAGTTTGATGTTGCCATCACCATGCTTTATGGGCGGGATGGTCTTGGTGATATTCAGTGCCATGTCTGCACTCTTTGAACTTTATTGCTAGACAACATAGCTGCTAGGAATTTTTCTTGGTGTTACATCCATACACATAAGATACACAGAATTAAACACAATATATATGACAACATCACAACAATAAAATATACAGTAACATTTTACAGAATATTTATGTAATATATATTAATTAATGACCTTTGATATTTTAATCTTGTCAATGCTCCAATCAAACAAATGTATACTTCTTTACTTGTGATGCTAAAGAGTGCCTTGGGACTCAGCAAGTTTTCTTGCCCAGGGTTTAATGAGAAGTAAAGCAAACAACAGAGCAGGGTTTAAAAGTTAAATTTAAACATACCACAAATCTCAAGGTTTTAAAAAAAATTCATGGGCCTTTCATTTTATTATGGTACTTTTCCATGGACAGTGAACAATGTCAACAAGAAAGAAAAGTATAACACATAAAAATGTATAAGGAAGAAGAGTTTTGAAAGGTGTAAATCCACACTTTAAATAGTTAATAGGTACATAGTAGTGGTGACTTAATCATTCATCCAAAGATTCCATTATGGCATTAGCTAGGCCACCACGACTCATTTCTTATTCAAAAATTATACTAACAAGCAGATACCATTTACTAAAAATCTCGGCAAATTTGAGAACAAACCATTATTGGAAAGTTCCAGGCACCACTAGTTTGCTTCTCTGTCAAGCTGCTAAGTGAAAACATAAAAGGAAAGACTATTAACCAAATAACAGATTTTTCAGTGTCTGAACAAAGAAGTAAACTTGGTTAATTGGGAACCTTTACATTAAATCACAGGCAAGTGATATTTGTTCTTTTTTGTGAGCCGTTTACACTCCGGATATAGGTACCTTTATGAAATCTTCTAATCACCTCCACAGGTTGGGAATGTGAAAGCAAATCATTTTCTTTATTAGCCAGCTGCCCCATGGAGTAGTTTCATTGGCATGTAATATACTGTATGTACAAACTGATGGCTTCAGTTTTGTTACTTTTATCCTCTTTTTTTTCCCCCATGTGCTCTATTCCTTGTGTAATAATTCCTGATGTTGTTTGTAAATCCCTTCTTTGTTGTTACTTTGGTTTCTTAATCATGGTTTGGGGTTGATGTCTGCCCTTGAGTGTGCCGAAAGCCCACATGGCAAAGTTAAAATGAAAACAAATTTTCAATTCACAAAAGTCTCTTTCTGTTTATCATACTGTTTAGAAATTAAAAGTTTTGAGTTCCAAGGCTGAATCACTGAGGTAATTATTTGAAAAATAGTGTTTGATCCACTAGTGTGCTTTTTGGAGCAGATGTTCAGTATCATCCAGGATTGCCTCCAGTCTTACACCTGATACTGTGACCATGAATTGTATTAAGTGGGAAAGAGAATGTTATGTTAAAACTACCACTTCAAATGTCATTGTTACCCCTTACTATATCCTAATTATGACTTTAAATCTCATGATTACCACTTAATGTGTCATGATTATGACTTTCTTTTTCATATTTTTGACTTACTATCTTATCAATAACTCATTACTTCATTTAGCTTCTCATAGTTATGACTTGGTGTCTCATAATTTTGATTTAGCATCTTATAGTTAGGACTGCTAAATGATTGACGGGGTTAGAGTTGTTGTTTGGCTTCCACTTTGAGGATTTCATTGTTTCATTGTATAAAGTCATGTTATTTTCACAATGGTACGGAATAAAGGTTATGGCATTATGAGTACAAAGTGAAATCGTTAGTAAGAACAAAAACACATTATGTGGGAAAAACCTATGCAATTGCCATTGGGAAAGTTTGGGAAGAAGTAAATAAATACAGAGGTCTAGACACAGCATCTCTTCTGCATGCTTTTGACTGATGTCGATTTCATGCTTGTGTTCCTTGTTATCAATTGGTGATCGGATAATAAGTCTTTTCTAGAGGGTAGGAAGAGACATCACAAGTCTTCTTTGGGGACGCTGAGGTTGGAAACTGAGATTAGTGACAGTGTTACCCTAAAACTGATCCTTATAAAAGAATCACCCAACTCCTGTGTATGACATACTGTATGCATTAATCTGTTAACAATTTGGTGCAGACAGATTTCCATACATGTGTTACTAGAATTGGTGACTCTAATTTGTGTTGGTTTCTGCCTTGCACCAGATGCTGTCTATATAGGCTTCAGTTGCCTACAAAAATCCTGTAGTGGGCTAAATATGTTCAGAAAATGTATGGCCAGATGATTGAATTCACTTAGTAAATTTTAAAAAGATCATTAAAAAAACTGGCATGGTGGCACAGTCATAGTCATGAGTATAAATTCTTGCCTGCCACAATGGTTCTGCCTGATTTAAGGATGTTTCCTTGAGGTAATTACTCCACTCTTTGCCACTTTACTGGTGCCACTGTTAAACTCTTGTCAGCAAGGCACTACATCACAGATGACAGCAGTACATTTCATTTCTCAATTTCTTATTGCTGTGTTTGTTTTCACAAAACCAATGTGTTATCTATTATGCATCACTGAAATACACTAGTTATTGTCTTTCAGCATAGTTTTATTGTTCAGAGTCTTATCATATATCTTTTAAATTCTTGAGGATATTGATTTCTAAATCAGATGATTTCCTAAAAACTATCACTAAAGAATGTTGGCCTGAAGCAAGTTCAGCTCAACGAAGCTTAGTGAGACAGCCCTTTTAAAAAAATTAGAAAACCCTTTCAATCAAATGTAGTTTCTAATTCCAATCGTATACACAGGTCATCCATAAGATACCAATCACTGGATACACTGCAAAATGTTTGGTACAAGGCTTACTTTTATACATACAAAGTCACACCATGTAAAGTGATAACTTATTTATATCACATGAATCTAGAACTTATGAAAAGTGAAACAAAAAAATGCAGGTAGACTGACAGCTAATTGAGCTAATAAAGTGAAATACTGAGGCATGGAAAGTTGCAGAATGAGAAAAGTTAAGCTGGCATTTTTGGGAAGTGATGACATGAACATGTCTGTATATTATGTTTCAGTCAGCATTCCTCCTTTGGCTTGGGTTGAAATCCTCGTTTCATGTCCTTTGGTCATTTTTGAGTTATTTATTTATGTTAACATTACTTGTGTTATTTGTATTGTTCCTTGTTTTTTTCTTGATGCCGCTGTTATGTGCCTTGTGTTTTGTAGGTGGTTCCCCAAGAAGTGAGACCACCTGCACATTACCACCACTTACTGCCCTCAGCCCTATAAAGGCAAGAGTTTTCCCACAATTCCTGCCCATTCATTTCAAATGCGCTTCAGAGATTTTGGTGAATTATTGTGTTTCTATTCTGCTTATTGTGATTTATTAGATTTTTTTTACCTTTTTGCTATCTCCTGACCACTCTTTGGATTCTTGTATTGGGACTTTGTTTGCTTGCCTTATTGTTTTAGGCAACTCCATTTTGCCTTTTGTGTTTGAAGGAACTTCATTCTTCTTAAAGAGCATTTTTCTGAGAGTAATTTATTTTATATAGATCCTACGTTTGATCAAGCCGGTGTTAGGTGGTACTTCCCCCTCTAGTGGGCATTTTTGAGCATTTTTAGGACTCATTTGTTTTTTCGGACTATAAGTTCAAAACACTGTACATGAGTTTTAAAATGAATGTATGACAATGTGTAATCTGTCCTTATAGTGTTATTTTAGTTTCTTGCCTGCAAGCCAAATGTGAGCCTAATTATTGGCTTCAACGGGACATTTTGAAACCTTTTTTCTTTTGCCAAGAAAATTCTGGGATGGTGATAAAAAAATAACAGGTACTAAAGTTATCAAAATAAAAAAAAATCAAATCATGAAAGGCCATTCTAAAATACTTTTAAAAACTTAAAAAAAAAAACTTATTATAGATGATATTTTACGTGTAAGGCATACTGGAACTAGTCAAGCTGGAATAAAGAGCTTTTATGAGGGTTTTGTGCCAAAAATTTATAATAATACTGTATCAAATGCAGTAACTTGATCTAGAGGAAATTGGGGGAAAAACAGGAATCATTTTATTTATTTTAGAGATATCTGCACCAGTCAAATGCAGAATTTAATATTTATCACTGAGCAGGGTGCCAGCTGGATTTTTTTAAATAGTTGGTTATTTTGTATATATGTCCATAGATGCTTTTAAAGCTTTAAAAACTGCAATAGAAAGGCTTCCTTTGCCATGATCTTGTTAATATACAGTGTACACTAAATTCAATGGGCATGCCACATTGGTGTGTGATGGTTACTTTTTTAGTATTGTTGAATCAAACAGTATCCTTAACCAAATAAAAAAACCCAATGCAATGAAACTCTGAACTTTTAACCCTTCATTTAAAACAGATATGTTTGCTTTAGAAGACATGTTTGAGTCTGTGAACATTTTATTTACCAAGTTGGCAATGACAGCTGAAGCTATAATGTTCAGTTATACTATAAAATGAAGGCTGAGAGAATGAGTCAGAAGTGACAGGGATTGCAGTTGAAGACTGAGGTAAAGTGATTCTAATCAAATGTGTGTTTTTAACCGGTTTGTATATTAGGGAACTGTCTATGCATTTTACGCAAAACAGCATCACTTTCTGTTAACACCAGTTATACATTACATACCAGTATGAGGAAAAACTATGTGATATTCAAAATAATGTAATTGTTTTAAGTTAATCTAAGTGGAATGCTTTTTCAACAAGTAAAGATTAGGTATCAAGGCTAATCTTCACCAGACATTTCTGGTGTTTGCATTAGAGCCTGCAGCTTTTCAGCAGGGAGTAAGAACGTATATTACTTTAGTGCCTTGCACTTACAAGGGACATTATGCTTTCTTTTTCAAGTCAGATTTTTTTGTTCAAACATTTGTTATCTGAGCCTTTCTTTACTGTAGCATGTATCAGATGTCTACTTCGTTATCTGTGTTGCATCTACACTAGCAACTGGCAAACAATGTTAGCAAGGAGGAGCCATAAGACAGCAAAATCAGTTGGACCACTTTAATTGTAATTTTAAAAATTAACTGTCAATGCACTCTTTTAGCGGCACGGTGGTGCAGTGGGTAGCTCTGCTGCCTCGCAGTTAGGAGACCCGGGTTCGCTTCCTGGGTCCTTCCTGTATGGAGCTTGCATGTTCTCCCCGTGTCTGCGTGGGTTTCTTGTCCCTAGTGTGTGCTTGGTGTGTGTGTGTGTGCACCCTGCCCGGGGTTTGTTTCCTGCCTTGCGCCCTGTGTTGGCTGGGATTGGCTCCAGTAGACTCCTGTAACCCTGTAGTTAAGATATAGCGGGTATATAATATATATATTATATATATATATATATATATATAAATACAGTAAACCCTTGTTAATCCGTTCCAGACTCTGCTGCGATAAATGAATTTCCGCGAAGTAGGATTCTTTATTTATAAATCGAATATTTTCGCAGTTAGAGCATAGAAAACCTGTTTACGACCTTCTAAATACATTTTTTAACATTATTAGAGCCCTCTAGACATGAAATAACACCATTTAGTCAAAAGTCTAAACTGTGCTCCATGACAAGACAGAGATGACAGTTCTTTCTCACAATTAAAAGAATGCAAACATATCTTCCTCCTTGAAGGAGTACGCACGTCAGGAGCAGAGAATGTCAGAGAGAGAGAGAGAAAGACAGAGAGAGAGAAAAGCAAACAATCAAAAATCAGTTGGGCTGTTCAGGCTTTTAAGTATGCGAAGCACCGCCGGACAAAGCAGCTGCAAGGAAGGGAGCAATGTGAAGATAGTCTTTCAGCATTTTTTAGAGGAGCGTCTGTATCCTCAAGGCCAGTGTGCGAACAGCCCCCCTGCGAACAGCCCCTCCGTCAAGAGCAGAGAATGTTGGAGAGAGACAGAGAAAAGCAAACAATCAAAAATCAATACGTGCTGTTCAGGCTTTCAAGTATGCCAACCACCGCGCGGGAAGCATATCGTATATCATTGAGGAGTTTTATTTAATACGTAATACCTGCTCTGATTGGGTAGCTTCTCAGCCATCCGTCAATAGCGTCCCTTGTATGAAATCAACTGGGCAAACCAACTGAGGAAGCATGTACCATAAATTAAAAGATCCATTGTTCACAGAAATCCGTGAACCAGCGAAAAATCTGTGATGTATATTTAGATATGCTTACATTTAAAATCTGCGATGGAGTGAAGCCGCGAAAGTCGAAGCATGATATAGTGAGGATCACTGTATATATATATATATATATATATATATATATATATATATATATATATATATATATATATATATATATATATATATGTATGTGTGTGTGTGTGTATGTATGTATTTATGCATTGTGGCATGCATCTGGGGGTGATACCCAGCCGGGAGGCCGAGGAGGGCTTACACCTCCTCCAGACCACGCCGCAGGGATGACCACCCCGGTGGCTGTGGGGATCATGGGTACAGAACTTTGAAGCTCAGCCATGTAGGGGCCAGGGGGCGCCCCAATGCCTACAGAGCCCTGGACCTCAGCACTTCCACCACACCCATAATTACTAGGGGGAAAAGGGCCAGTACTTCCACTACACTGGGGAGTGCCGGTGGAAGATTGTCGGGAGGCACCTGGAGCACATCCGGGTGATTATAAAAGGGGCCGCCTCTTTCCGTTCAATGACTGGAGTCAGGTGGGAGAGGACAGAGCTTGCAGGAGAGGAATAGAGCCGGCGAAGAAAGGCATTTTGTAAGGGCCTGGACTTGTGGGTGATTGGTGTTGCGGCACTGGGTTTGTGCATGTTCATCAGTGTAAATATTCTGTAAATAAATATTTGGTGGTGAATATAATGATGTCTGCCTGTCTGTGTCCGGGCTGCTTACCACAATATGTATGTATGCATGTGTGTAGTATTATCACCTCCATTTTGTTTGAGCATCCATTGTTAGCACAGCATCCATGTTACTAGGGGCATGTCCTCTGAGGTGGTAAACTGTCAGTCATGACACAACAGGATAAAAGTATGCCTCAATATTGTCTCTGTATCCGATTTCATTGTTGCTTGGATTCACTTCTATATCTTATTCTCTAGCTTAGAATGTCTTTTGATCTTTTTCTGACTATGAATTTTGTATCTCATTTTGGCTTTGGTTGCTAGTATTTCTGACCTCCCAGTTTTGATCTTTACTTTGTTTTTGAGCTTGCCTATTTTATTGGCTGCCTATTAAATTACAAGGCTTGTTTTGCTTTTAAGTGTGACAATTCTCATGTCTGATTTCAGGAGTGTCCTGGTATTGACGTACTTTTGCAGGCAAGTAGGACAGGCTGGATGACTTCAGAACCTTTATAACTTTTGCTAATAGCTTCAAGGGCAAACTAGCACATAGCTGCATTTGTGATGTTTCAAGTAGGAAAACTTTAGAGATTAACAGTATTTATAACCTGCAGATTAAAATATGCATCCATGTAAGTTTTTGGAAATGAAATTGTATCAAAAAAGTTTGGAAAGTAATCTCTATGTTGAAATGATTAGTATTGCAAGTCTGATTTTATATCTTGTGTGACAGATAGGGAGCGCTGTCGTCCCCTTGAACCCTCAGACCAGATGCCAGACACCAGGTAAAAGTCCAATAATTATTTTTATTCTGACCAAACAGTGCACAAAGCACCCTCAAATCCACAATACTTATAAATAATAACAAATCCAATAATACAATAATCCTCCACTCTCCCAGACACGTTGCCACCCTTTCTCCCGACTCAGCTCAATCTTCTGGGGTTTCCCATCATCCTTTTATACTTCTTGACCCGAAAGTGTTTCTGTCCCTCAGTCCATGTGACTTTATAACACTTCCGGGTCGGGTTTAAACTCTTTTTCTTCATCCCAGAAGTACATCATTTCCCTTATTCCTGTGACCAGAATTAATTAATTAATTCAGAATTCAGAATTTATTGTTCCATCAATGAAGGCAAGCCGTCCTGGCCCAGATGCAGCAAAACAGGCCCAAACCATAATACTACCACCACCATGTTTCACAGATGGGATAAGGTTCTTATGCTGGAATGCAGTGTTTTCCTTTCTCCAAACATAACGCTTTTCATTTAAAACAAAAAGTTCTATTTTGGTCTCATCCGTCCACAAAACATTCTTCCAATAGCCTTCTGGTTTGTCCACGTGATCTTTAGCAAACTGCAGACGAGCAGCAATGTTTTTTTTTAGGAGCAGTGGCTTTCTCCTTGCAACCCTGCCATGCACACCATTGTTGTTCAGTGTTCTTCTGATGGTGGACTCATGAACATGAACATTAGCCAATGTGAGAGAGGCCTTCAGTTGCTTAGAAGTTACCCTGGGGTCCTTTCTGACCTTGCCGACTATTACACGCCTTGCTCTTGGAGTGATCTTTGTTGGTCGACCTCTCCTGGGGCCTCATGTATAAACGGTGCGTACGCACAGAAATGTTGTGTAAGAACATTTCCACGTTCAAATCGCGATGTATAAAACCTACACTTGGCGTAAAGCCATGCATTTTTCCACGGTACCTCATACCTTGTCATACGCAAGTTCTCCGCTCAGTTTTGCAGACTGGCGGCACCCAGCGTCAAAGCAGTGCTACTGTTCCTGTGTGATTACTCCTTATTTTCATGACGCGGCTTTATAAATACACCGAAACTAACTGCATATTGTTTATTAGTGTAACGCATCTGATTGTAATTAACTTGTAACAATATAATGGTCCAGGGAACAGCCATAGTATTCCAAATACCATAACTGATTTAGCGTTGGTACTCTCACTGCACCTTCCTCTTCTTATTTTTCTTCTTCTTTCAGCTCCTCCCATTAGGAGTTGCCACAGCTGATCAACTTTTTCCATATTACTCTCACTGCACGACTCGGAGTATTTATATCACTGTATCTGAGTGTGAATCACAGCAGCAACTAATCGGAAAGAGAATTATCGATATACAGCTTCATGGACACGCTGTCTCAGCCACTGCAAAACGTTTTAAAGCATTTCCTGTATGGACCTCGCGGTTCAGAAACAGTTTCATCCCAAGAACTTTAAATGCAGCCAATCAATTGCACCTTGTAGAACTGTTTGTACTTATAAATACAATCACCCCACTGTTAACTTGCACTAATTATAATATCGCACAACCTGAGCCACTTTATAAATCGCGTATTTACATATGATGACGATATCATTTTTAAGATGAAATGCAGCAAAATATGTTTATTAAATTATACAGATAAAACTTTAACTTCATTTAAATAATCTATATTCTTCACTGGGAGTGTTGTTAAGGATAGAATAATTAAACATGTACTACAAAGATATTTCAATGTTCTTTAAACGTTTTGAAGAATCGGCGCTAAGCTTACAGATGGCTTAACTTCTATTACAGAGCTGATTGTATGGCGATCGGTTACTTGGGGAAAGAAAAGCACTGACTGCAGTGATGGCTACACCGATATATATTAAATATAAAACAGAAAGAGAAAATAACAACACAGCTAAAAACGCAGCGACAAATTTCGGCAAAAGTTAAATGCCTGTGTCATGAGCACGAGGCGGCAAAGCAGTGTCTGCAACGGATGAGGCCATCCACAAGCCTAGAGCCGCCCCTGAGTACTGCTTCAATAAATTATTTCATCGAAGTGAAACACATGTTTAATAACATGCTTTAACTCCTATCATCATGAAAATGACATCACGTATACATCTCAGTATTTTAGTTATTCAGAGAGCTGTAATATCACGAATGTAATGGACTCTGTGTCCAGTTGGAGGAAGAGAGCCGGTTTAAGAAGCAAGTAGTGATTCCCACACATATGCACATAGAAGATCAAATGCAAAACAAAGCATTTAACGTGCTACTTTAATTACAATGTGATTTGAGAAACTGGTTAATTAAACGATTTTAAGATGAAGTTTATGATGTTCTACTTTAATGACAAAATAAACTACGTGATTAAAGTGGAAATGTCGAGATTGAAGTTGACATTTCGTGCTTTTTCCCCACTGTGTGCCTTTTTTCTCTGTACCCTAATAAGCTTTCATATGACACTCAGACAGTGGGCTACAACTCGGCTTTTCATGGCGACTTTGATATGTGACTTCTTTTTTATTTCTGGCACTATGCGATTTTGTGAATGTGAGCTTTCAAGTTTCTCCAACACGCTATGTCACTCGGATCAACTTCCTTTTGTTGATTATACCACGGTTTATTTGAACAAATAGTATGTTTTTCCTTTGCCTCCACTTGGTATTCGCTGAAATTCTTATATTTTCCCCGTGCTTTTCCTATTGTCTTTTCACAGAAGGCTGCGCTTAAGGGCGATTTATATTGATTTGCATATTCAAAGAGGCGTAATTCTGGGAGGAGTAGGGGCGTTACATAAAGCGTGCACGAGCGTTAGTTTTCACGCTGATCGGGATTTATGTAGCGGAAGAACGTGGAAGTTGGAGTACGCACAGATTCCTGCATCTGAATTTTTCTGTGCGTAAGCACATTTCGGCTTTTGTGCTTATGCCATGTTATAGTGCGAGTTCTACGCACGGCGTTATACATGAGGCCCCTGGTCTTGAATTTCCTCCATTTGTACACAATCTGTCTGACTGTTGATTGGTGGAGTCCAAACCCTTTAGAGATGGTTTTGTAAAATTTTCCAGCCTGATGAGCATCAACAACTCTTTTTCTGAGGTCCTCAGAAATCTCCTTTGTTCGTTCCATGATACACTTCCACAAACGTGTTGTGAAGAGCAGACTTTGATAGATCTCTGTTCTTTAAATAACACAGGGTGCCCACTCACACCTGATTGTCAACCCATTGATTGAAAACACCTGACTCTAATTTCACCTTCAAACTAACTGCTAATCCTAGAGGTTCACATACTTTTGTCACTCACAAATATGTAATATTCGATCATTTTCCTTAATAAATAAATGACCAAGTATAATATTTTTATCTCATTTGTTTAACAGGTTTCTCTTTATCCACTTTTAGGCCTTTAGTGAAAATCTGATGATGTTTTAGGTCATATTTATGCAGAAATACAGAAAATTCTAAAGGGTTCACAGACTTTCAAGCACAACTGTATGTGGTAATGGCATGAATTTCAATACTCTTAAAATACCCTTTGTTTCACAAATCTTTTTGTGGAACAAAACTCTACATTTTGCTGGAAATTAATTTTGTACAAATCATTTTGCTCATTACTAGTCCTTTGTGATGATACAAGCTTTTTTATTATTATTTCCTTTCTTGTTTTGTTTTCCCGGTGCCTAGGTGAATTTAAAATTTATATTTACTGCTTATTTATTTGATCTCTTTCCCTTTACTTGGAAGTAATTGTTGGTCTGACAGAGGGGGTTATCTCCCAAAACACGTAGGCTAGTTGTTTTTTTCCACACCCGTGTCTTCCTTTTCTATTTGGACTTGTGAAACTTGGGATAGTTGGTACGTGAATTGGATTTTTAACAGTTGATTTTTCTACACAGATGCCTCCTATTGCCTGTTTGGAATCTTATTTAATACTACATAATGTCATTAGATATTTTATTTTTTGTGGCTGGACTTTTATATGGATATTTTGCCCATTTCCTTATGTTGTATTAGTTTGAGTATTACATTTGAATATACACTATTTATTAGATTTGTAAATACATTTTTTCCTAACTTTTTGGAATATCCTCTCATTCCTTTTATACTTTTGTTTTTTTCTTAAGCAGGGTTGTATTTCATTAACTTATATTTTCCTTTCTGCCCAGCAGGATACAGACTTTTATACTCCACTGTGTTGGTCTTCAGAGTGGCTATATCAGTCAAGTCTTTAGGAAGTATTGCCCAAGGTTTTCTGGCAAATTGCTTAGATTGCTTGTTAAGTTCAGTGTATTGCTTTTTCCCCTTTATATCATTCTTTTGCATTGTTAATAAATACTTTTTGTTCCTTATTACAGTGTACTGTTTACCTCCTTTTTCATTAACTATTAGGCAGATGCTCAATGCAACTGTCCAGAGCCCAGTAAATGACACTTGCAGGTTCATGTTTGGTGTGCCATCTAGGGCTTACAGTCAGATAGGGTTGTACCACATGCTACTGTCTTACAGTTTTTATAACACATAACAAATTTCTTTGTCACCAGTCATCCATCCATCCATTCCCTAACCTGCTGAATCCGAATAGGGTCACGGGGGTCTGCTGGAGCCAACCCCAGCCAACACAGGGCACAAGGCAGGAACCAATGTAGTAGGAACTTCTGCACAGATCTGGGGATGCTAAAGACTCCCCATGTTTTTTTTGGAAAAACGGACAATGGCTTGTAATTGCAGATAACAACACCACTTGGCTATCACTCTGAAACTACCGTTCCTTGAAAAATTATAATGTTACATAGTCTTAATATAAATATCACTCTGACATGTGCTACATTTAGCTATATATTAATTATTGAAAACTCTAAATTATTTTTTGATGAACTGGTCTGTTCAGTAGTCTTTGATTCCTTTGTCAATTTGTTTTTAAAGAAGAATGATCAGCTTTGTTCAATTGATGCAGCTTAGTTTTGAAGGTGTCAAAATAGCATCTCTCTATTATAATAAAAAAAAATCATGGGAGGGAGACTAGGGAGATAAGACGTGATCTTCTCAAGAAGACACTTTAACGTCCCGTGAGACAAGGCAGTGAGACATTTAAAACAAGTTCACGGTCATCTAACCTAGCAGTTCTTGGAATGCTTTTGGCAGACAAACTTCATGTGCTCCCAGCTCTTAAAACAACGACAAGCAGAACACACAGCTCACCAGCAGCAGCAAGCCAGCAGATGATCCAACCACTTCTCCTTAGCGTGTGTTCAGCCTCCCCATTCACAACGTAAGCGACAGCGGCACAAAGTGGCAAAAGGACAGCTGCTGTACAAGCTTTAAAATGATCGACGTACAGCACGACAAACAGAACACGCAGCTTACCAGCAGCAGCAGCAGCAGAAAGACATCAGCTGATCTGATGGCATCTCCTTAGCGTGTGTTCAGCCGCCCCCCACCTTCACAACGCAAGCAGTATAATACATCCTGCGAGAAAGAGACTTAACCTCACCCGGGGCCAGAAATAAAGGACAAGTATTGTTTTTACAAAACGTTTTAAAGTAAAAGTGAAAATAATACATATGTAACAATTCCCTTGAAAATAACAATCTCTTTAAATTGTATATCCGGTAAACCAAACCCGGGGGTGGGCGAGTGAAGCAGTAGGGGGTGGAACCCCCTAGTATCTTATAATATACAATTTTCATACCTGCTTAATCCAATCCAGGATTGCAAGCCAAAGCCTAATCTGACAGCATTGGATGCAATCAGCCCTGGACTCATGCACACACCCACATAGAGTCAATTAGAAGAACATGCAAATTCAACATGGATAGCAACCAATGAAATATGAAACCAGGGCCCTGGATTAGTGAAGACCTGACTGTCACACCCACACATAGCTAATTTGGGATTCATAATTATCCTAACAGGCCTGTCTTTGGCATGCAAAATAAAAATGGGAGTACCCAAAGGAAAAATATCTCACCAAGATCCAGAGAGAATGTGCATATTCCACACAGATAACAGCTTTGTGTAGTGTTTGAGGAAATAGCACTATCAACTTAGCAACATGCCACATCAATATTGGTGTTGCTTGGTAATTATTATTTTTCTTTAAGAAAAGTGGTACAACTTCGTATTCCAAAGAAGCATAAAATTAGATATAAATAAAGAACAATATAATGACAATTTACATAACATTGTGATAGAATAGTCACTTACCAAGTTATAAACATGAACATTACATGGCTATGCCAGTTCAGTGTGGTTGCCTTCAGGTCAGTGGCAGAGCTACAGTTTTGAACATCAATATGGCAGTGTCACTTCTGCCTTTCACCATAGTGCCGTGTGCCAAGTGTCCCCCACTGGCAACATTTGTAACTTGTTGAGTGGTGAGGAACAACAGAAACAGGTAGTGAGTGTGAAATATTGTTTTGAAAGTGGTTCTTAAGAAATCTGATTACACCACACCATCTGTGCTAAGAATTATACTTGGCACACAGTTCAGGCAAAACAGGCTGGAGAGGCATTTTAGTGAGCGTCAAAAGGTCATGGACCTTTGTGTTATCAGCAGCAGAGAAAAGCAATGAGAGCTCATGGACTTGTACTCTCTGATATCTCATCTGTCTTTCTTTCTGTCTGTAACAAACCACCTGTAGACTGCTGCATTGTATATTTAAAAACTGAGATACTATTTTATGCAGTCTATTTGGAGCTTAAGCGAGTGTCAAAAGTTATTTCTTTAGTTTTTATGGAATTTTGCTGTATACTGAGATTTTATCATTTTAACTGGCCTCCTTTGCAAAATGTAAAAGTGCATTGCCATTATTTGCTGTTTTTATTTGCCTGAAATTTAAAACAGAAGATAAAAGTAGAGAGCTGTAAACGCTGTCCAATCAGAAATCATAGTAATCTGACCAAAGCAGAAGTGTAGCTTTAGATGGTATCTTCTACTATGCAGATTTCACAGTAGGTTTAAAATTTAAATATGTTGTGGAGAGAGACCTGACTGACATGAGGTCTGAGAGGAGACCTTCAAAGAAGAATTTACAGCCATAATGAAGGGAAGATCATGAACGTACCATTGGGGGTGTTGTGCTCTCTGTGTGCTTGATACCTTGGATGGGAAATACACAGGGACATCAGCAGAAATGAGAGAGAGAGATGGTTGTGAGCTATGTTGCCCTAGAATGCAGGTGGTCCAATTGACACTTGGTGGGGGTGGATGACCTTCTCCTCAGAGCAAAAGAAATAGAAAAGCCTTAAAGAATTTGCATTGGACAGTGACACCTTCTGGTGAAAATAGGGCAAGAAGTGCTCAGTGTTGTGTACACTTCTTTAGTCAAAAATGAAATGAAGATTGCGCTTTTGGTGATGAAGTTTATCTTTCACATGTGCATTTGCCAGGCTGTATTTTGCACAACTAGAGGAAAACATTTGGTGTTGGCACATTAGGTTTTCTTACTCATCATCTGTTAGCTTTGGCAGTTATGTATTGAAGATCATTTTTGTACATATTGTCTGTTAATTGACATTCAGTACCTGCCATCCATGAGGAAGTGAAATACGATAATAAATATTGTTCTGTAGCACTTATACATGAACACACCCAGTAACAAAAGATGACATTCCAAACTTCATCCTTCCATCTTATATCTAAATGGCATAAATCAAAAATAGTCAAAAGTGTATGAAATGTATAAAATCATGATGTAAATCAGAAAGACTTATTGGCTGCCTTCTATAAATATGTACGACAAAGAGGGATAGTGCATAGAAGAGGTGCATCCCTGGCAGTGGCAAAGAGCTGACGTCACAAATTCCTCATAGCAGAGGCTGAAATATAAATCATAGAAACCGTTTCCATGGGATCACAACTACAAACAGTTCTGGTTGTGCTATTCTAGAAGACACACCCTTGGGAATGATGCTGCAGTGATGCAAAGTGCTTGGAGTTCTAGGCATGATTCCCATGGCTCTAATTTCATTAATTGTGCAAGAACTGTAGGTCTGTATGCTAACATTACCACTGTCTCATCTTCTGTGTAAGTCATGATTATTAACAAAATTTTGCTGTATGCATTATTTCAAATTCCTTGCTTCTCATGATTCAATTTATAAACATGTCATTGTCTTGATTTTGATTTTTTTTCCTTTTGGCACATGACCTGATCCTGCTTTTTAAGTGTTTGGTGATGAATCTACTGTTGACTGCTCTCCTCTCCTCTTCTTGGAATCATCAAGACGCATCTCTTGTAGCCAAGTTAGAGGTCATTAGCTGCCTGATCTGTCTATCATTATATATTATTACTAGGGGGCTTCACTCGCCAACCCCCAGGCCTGGCGCTCGTGTATGTGGATTTCACTTTCACCAAACAACAAATCTTTTCATTCTCGCGGATCCACCTCTTCATTGGGAAGAAACACTACTTTTCCCTGATTGCAACACAAATTAGACGATCTACAAGTCTCCAACTTAAAGTTTAAAGCCGAACAATAACTACATACTTCTGTAATATCACCTATGTCCATATATTCTATTTCTTTTTGCTGTTCCGTTATTTCACTTTGTAATAATTTCCATTTGTTAGCGCTAATGCGATTTTTACTATTTTTTGAGACTTTTGAATTTTAGTACTTTCATAATCTCTAACCGCACTGCATGTGTATCACACCAACATTTTTGAATCTCTTTACGACATTCTACTTTGTCTTCTACTCTTTGTCTTTCATTTCCAAACACTCTTGGAGCTGAGAGTGCAAGAAATGTGTCTGACTATAGCATTCAATGAGAATGAGAAGTGATTGTACCGTGGCCATGGTTGTAAATGTTTGAGAGGAGTGTGGCACTTGCCAAAAAGTCTCGCGGGACCTGAAATTATCTCTCGCGGGTGTTGAAATTATCTCAGAGAAAGTCTCATCCCATGATTTTCTTTTATAATAGAGAGATATAGAGTGTCTTGATGGCTTTGTGGCACAGTGGTTAGTGAGGCAGCTTCACAGCTCCTGGGACATGACTTTTGATTCTAGTCCTTTCACTGCTTTTTCATATTGAAGCATAAGCTGGTGTGTATGTCAGTGTGTCCTGCACTGGGTAAATATCCAGTCCAAGGCTTCAAGTCCCCATGGTGAAATAAGGGAATTCAGAAAATGGAAAGGTGCTTGACTGATGCATGCACAGTCATTTTAAAAACAAAGCTATAACTTCACAATTCGTAATGTGTGAGATAAACATGATCAGAGCAAAGACCAAAAGCCGACATCAAACAGGAAACATAATATCATTGTGTAAACTGCAAGTATATAGTGATCAAGGAAGAAGAGGTTAAGTGTTTAAATGGAAGACAGTTTATTTTCAAGGAATCAATGTGGTGCCCTGGAAGGGCCAGTCTCGCCACGTCCTACAAAGTATTGTGACTGGGGTGCTTGATTTTTTTCTTAGGTTTTCAGGGTAGGTGTTTATTGTTTGGCACCAGCTACTGCTTAAACATCCCCGAGGGCTTAACTGGTGACATGTTTAAACAGCCTCCTGGCATCTCTGCTAATTTCTTGTGCCTTAGCAAAGCTCCATTGTGCTTTTAATTTTTTTGTTTGTGGATAATTTGACTGAGCAGCATGGTTCACAGTAGTTAACTGTGTAGCAACTTAGAACCAGTGTCTCGACTTGAATGTGTATTGCACTTTCTCCCAATGTCTGCATGGGCTTTTTTGGGTATCCCCTCATCCCAAAGATGTGTGTGTCAGCCTGATTGGTGTGGGTGTGAACAGAAGAACACACTATCCAGGGTTAGTTATCCTATGCTCCTGATCTTGGGTACTTTTCCATTAAGGAAAAAATAAATCATTAACTTCCTTCATTTATATAAGCTGTTATTAAAATGTTATTGACAACCCCCAGCTTTGTCTTCTTAAGCATTTTTCCAGGTTTCTATCATCTGTTCAGTGTAATTACTTATCTAGAAAAATACCGCTTCTTGTAGTATGTGAAACTGTCTTCATGTCGAGTGCTGCAAGCCTGTTGCCTGTTGTTCTTTTTTTTTTATTTGCAAAATTGATCAGTTCTTGCCTGTTACTGCTTCAGCCTAGCACTTCCAATCTCTGCTGCATGGCACATATGTCTTTAATGAACAGATGTGGGTATTGGCCACATTACGTGAGTTCTAGTCGTGGTGTAAGTCAGATTTACAACGACTATGAATGACTGGGCACATCACATTTACTGATTGCGTGGCGGTCTTCCAACACAGTCATGCTTGCCCATGTATAGCATGCTGTCTGATGGAGCCAGTGCAGTATGAAGGGTTAACAAATACAGCCAGAGTATCCTCAGTTGCTGCCACTTTTTACTTTTGTCCATTCTTTTACGGTGCATAAAACCCGAGACATCAGACAGAAGAGCCTCTCTACTGTTTGCAAAGTCTAAAACACCTGCACTCCTTATTCCTTGTCATTGCATTTTTTGCACACTACTGTTGGATGAACTGTCATTGGTTGTTAGTTCTCATGATACAGAGCTGCTGCTACGACTAGAGACAAAAATCAAACCTTTTGACATTGTCATAGCGAGCCGTAGACTAATTGGAGTGAGTTGCTGGGCTTGTGACATTATGTGAGTGGCCTCGTGAACAGCACTGCCGACTGCCTCCAACTTGCTAAGATTATAAAAATAAAGGCTATGACTGAAAAATCCTGTAAAAGTCACGTAATGTGACAGGAGCACTATCAGAACTCTTTCCTCAGAAAGCCCTGACTCGGTATGTAAATAGTCAGGAGGTGATTCTGATGTGTAAAGCAGCCTCATCTTCAGAGGCATATTGAGCATATTAAACCTGGAGTTGAGAAGTGACCAGCGCAAAGGCTCATCTGGTCTGTGATAGAGAAGGGAAAGCTAGGAGGAAAAAATATATACTTAAACATAGAGAGACCACAGGTGTTTTGTTTTTTCTATTCTGTTTACTTTTTATTGTGTTTATTTTCAGCATAAGTGAAGGTATGATGTGGAAATGAGTTTGCCTCTAATGACTAATGCCTCATTCAGGAGATCATTTTCAGTTTGCATCCAAATGCTGGTGGGATAGGCACTTGTTCTTAATGACCTTGATTTGGACAAATGGCTTAGAAGAAGATACAGGAATGGTATGACTCAACAACAACAACATTTATTTATATAGCACATTTTCATACAAATAATGTAGCTCAAAGTGCTTTACATAATGAAGAAAAGAGAAATAAAGGACAAAGTAAGAATTAGAATAAGACAACACTGATTAACATAGAATAAGAGTAAGGTCTGATGGCCAGGGAGGACAGAAAAAACAAAAAAAAAAACTCCAGACGGCTGGAGAGAAAAATAAAATCTGCAGGGGTTCCAGGCCACAAGACCGCCCAGCCCCCTCCCAGGGGATTCTCGTCAGCCAAACTGAAATCCAAAATAAGCCAAGGAGATGATAAATTGTACAAGAGAAATCTGTTTATTACAACAAAACTCCAATGACAAGATGTAGCAGGTTAATAAATAATGACAAAATATAGGGAAAAATGATAAGCCTATGCCTCTTTGGGCCTGACTACATAGTAATTTCCCCATTCCCCTGGTAGTTTGGCTGACACGCCTTCTTATCTTAATTGTTCACCCCCCTCCAAACACCCCCCTTCCCCCAGCACCCCTCCAATCTCCACTGACCTTCCTGACTTCATGCTCCCCATGCTGGGATCCAGAAGGGGCCCACCCATGAAAAGTCCCTCTGGGGAGGGTCTCTGGACAACTTCTGGGATGAAAAGAGCTCCAGGGAATTTTTAAAGCCAACTGCCTCTGTAGCTCTGACAGCCAACTCCCACCTAAACGGCACGGTCAAACCCAGGTTACCTGTTCATTATATGTAGTGGCAGGAGACTGTTGTGAACCTAACAGTCCTTTTGATTTGTGCAAAGGAAGAGACTAATGCTGTGTTTCATTTTCCTCTGAAGTCGGATGTTGGAACTGGGAATGACAGCACACCCAACGTGATAGTGTTCAATAAAACATTTTGGAAAACCAATATGGATGCCTACAGGAAAACCTTTGTTCTGCTTGCGTTTTTAGAATAAATACCAATTGAGAACAATGCATGACGTGGTATTTTGCATATCCAAATACCACAGCAACATGTCCACAGATAGATGTTGGACAGTGTGTATGACTGATTTAGTGAGATACAAATAGGCAGAAGTGTAAATAATAAACAGTATTATCCTGCAGCTTTCAATAAAACTCTTGGTGTACGTCATAATCTGAAGTCAGACAAACTCAAATGTTACAGACCGGGGCCTCATGTATAACGCCGTGCGTAGAACTCGCACTATAACATGGCGTAAGCACAAAAGCCGAAATGTGCTTACACACAGAAAAATCCAGATGCAGGAATCCGTGCGTACTCTAACTTCCACGTTCTTCCGTTACATAAATCCCGATCAGCGTGAAAACTAACGCTCGTGCACGCGCATTATGTAACGCCCCAAATCCTCCCAGAATTACGCCTCTTTGAATATGCAAATCAATATAAATCGCCCTTAAGCGCAGCCTTCTGTGAAAAGACAATGGGAAAAGCACGGGGGGAAACATAAGAATTTCAGCGAATACCAAGTGGAGGCAAAGGAAAAACATACTATTTGTTCAAATAAACCGTGGTATAATCAACAAAATGAAGTTGATCGAGTGACATAGCGTGTTGGAGAAACTTGAAAGCTCACATTCACAAAATCGCACAGTGCCGGAAATAAAAAAGAAGTCACATATCAAAGTTGTCGTGAAAAGAAGAGTTGTAAGCCCACTGTCTGAGTGTCATATGAAAGTTTATTAGGGTACAGAGAAAAAAAGGCACACGGTGGGGAAAAAGCACGAAATGTCAACTTCAATCTAGACATTTCCACTTTAATCACGTAGTTTATTTTGTCATTTAGTAGAACATTATAAACTTCATCTTAAAATCGTTTAATCAACCAGTTTCTCAAATCACATCGTAATTAAAGTAGCATGTTAAATGCTTTGTTTTGTATTTGATCTTCTACTCGTATGTGATCTATGTGTGTGAATCACTACTTGCTTCTTAAACTGGCTCTCTTCCTCCAACTGGACACAGAATCCATTACATTCGTGATATTACAGCTCTCTGAATAACTAAAATACTGAGATGTATACGTGATGTCATTTTCATGATGATAGGAGCTAAAGCACATTATTAAACATGTGTTTCATGAGCCTCGTGCTCATGACAAGCATTTATCTTTTGTCGAAATTTGTCGCTGCGTTTTTAGCTGTGTTGTTATTTTCTCTTTCTGTTTTATATTCAATATATATTGGCGTAGCGCCCAAGAGTCCTTGCTTTTCTTTCCCCAAGTAACCGATCGCCACACAATCAGCTCTGTAATAGACGTTAAGCCATCTGTAAGCTTAGCGCCGATTCTTCAAAACGTTTAAAGAACATTGAAATATCTTCGTAGTACATGTTTAATTATTCTATCCTTCACGACACTCCCAGTGAAGAATATAGATTATTTAAATGAAGTTAAAGTTTTATCTGTATAATTTAACAAACATATTTTGCTGCATTTCATCTTAAAAATGATATCGTCATCATATGTAAATACGCGCTTTATAAAGTGGCCCAGGTTGTGAGATATTATAACTGTAGTGCAAGTTTACAGTGGGGTGATTGTACTTATAAGTACAAACCGTTCTACAAGAAGCAATTGATTGAATGCATTTAAAGTTCTTGGGATTAAACTGTTTCTGAACCGCGAGGTCCGTACAGGAAAGGCTTTAAAACATTTTGCAGTGGCTGAGACAGCGTGTGCTTAATGCTGTATACCGATAATTCTCTTTCCGATCAGCTGCTGCTGTGATTCACACTCAGATACAGTGATATAAATACTCCGAGTCGTGCAGTGAGAGTAATATGGAAAAAGATGATCCGCTGTGGCAACTCCTAACGGGAGGAGCTGAAAGAAGAAGAAGAAGAAGAAGAAGTGAGAGTAACAACGGTAAATCAGTTATGGTATTTGGAATACTATGGCTGTTCCCTGGACCATTATATTGTTACGAGTTAATTACAATCAGATCATTACACTAATAAACAATATGCGGTTAGTTTCTGTGTATTTATAAAGCCGCGTCATGAAAATAAGGAGTAATCACACAATAACAGTAGCACTGCTTTGACGCTGGATGCCGCCAGTTTGCAAAACCGAGCGGAGAACTTGTGTACGACAAGACATGAGGTACCGTGGAAAAGTGCGTGGCTTTACGCCAAGTGTAGGTTTTATACATCGCGATTTGAACGTGGAAAAGTTCTTACGCAACATTTCTGTGCGTACGCACCATTTATACATGAGGCCCCTGGTTTGAATTTCCAAGTAGGAAATCTGACTTGTGAGGCCATTCCAGTTTTAAACTCCAACCAGAAACTCCGAAATTTTGACTTCCTAGTTCAAATGGAATGCAGTATAAGCTTTGGACAAATACTAAGTTGTAACTTAGCACCCATTGTTGGTGATCCTATAGACTCACCAGGGCATGTTACTGCTCATCTCCTGTCTTGCATTGCATAATTTATATTGGAGTTTCAGTCCTTCTTGGTCCCTCTTCTAAAATGGATATTTTACAAGAGGTATCTGAGAAGCAGTAGTACACTTATCAAAGTAGCATGATGAAACATAATAGAAACATTGGGGAGACAAAGTTGAATTGTCTTTATCTCTAAAACATAGAAACATACTGAAATTTGGGGAGACAAAGATGAATTGTCTTTATCTCTAAAACTCCAAAACTGATATGAAATAGTACTGGTCCTTCCATGTACTAGGTAGGGCACAGTGTGTCTTGGAGTCTTGGCAAGATCAAGGGCACTGGGGAGCTCACTGCAGTGGCAGGGAGAGAGTACCGAGTTCTAGTGAACTCTCAGTGGGTAGCAACGAAAGTGACTGGCAGAGAGCCGAGGGGGCCGAGTTTGCTGGTGTCTTACATCTGCTGATTAATGGAAAGAGCAGTGGAGACGAGAGGTGCACTGCTCAAAGGAGCTACTTGTTGGCATGTTGTGATTTTATTTCTGGGTTTTATCTATTTATTGGATTTGTCCCCCACATTTTCCCCTGGTTTTCCCATGAGACTTTTGCTTTTTATATTTTTTAATAAACATTATTTTTTTTAACTTTTGCACTAAACCTTATTGTCTCCTTACTTGCTCTACTCCATCTCTGTTCTTAAATTGACAAGATGCTCCAGAGAGGTTGGTGCCAATTGGCAGCATGCATGGGGCATCACAAGTACATGAATATGCTCAAAACAATGGGATGAGTTTGTTGTTTAGGTTAAGCACATTTTATATTATAGAATTGGTGTAAATATCACTTTACCTCTAGCAAAGAATAAAAAATACTTCATTCCACACTCCAAATAATAGAAAACCTAAATTCTGTTGGCCTTCATTGGCTTTTATATATCAAATGTTAATTCCTCTCTTTTATGGATAAAATGATAAAATTAACATTAATGTTAATCTTTTAATAGAGTGATGATGAAGACCAAATTGCTGTATGTATCTATTAATTGGTTTAATTCTTGTTTTAGAGACTGGTTTAAAATACACATTTTTTCTGTAATAAGAACATGAACAGAAATGCTATGAATATCATTTATTTTTCCGTTTATTTTTATCTACTTTATGTATATCTATCTATCTATCTATCTATCTATCTATCTATCTATCTATCTATCTATCTAGATATAACAAAATTGTCTACAGCTTTGATGGCCTTTAGCTGTCCTTACCAGAATTTTAAGATCTATCAGCATAACCTGGGATGTTGAGGATGAGTGATTTTCACTCTTGCCATTTCAGTTCCTCTGCACTGATAGAAGAGGGATGTGTTGTCAGCATCAGGTCCAATGGTGTGCAGCATTGTTCTGGGCCCCTACAGGCTGTGAGTGTGGGGTCTGTGGCAGATCTGCATGGGTGCAAGTAATAGTGCAGCTCAGACTCCATGAGTGTGTTTGCATTGGAGAAAAGCCTTGTAGTTGTGAAGTGCCTAATGGGGGTAAGCAGCTGAATGTCTGTTCAAGGGCAAGCGCACAGAAAAACTGAGGAACAGGTAGGAAGGAAGAAAACGTGCATTGGATGGTTCAACGAGCCAGAGAAGTGAAGAGAATGGTTCTCCTGGGTCCAAGAGATTGATGGCAGGGCTTGGTGTTTTGTCCAGATGGACACCAAAGAATGGTGGTCAGGACAAAAAGAAGGATGACTGCAATTGCTAGGGTCTCAACCCTGCTGAGTAGACCTCATAGTGAGCAGGGGACGCTATTGCAAAAGAGAGCGCTGGAGTACAACATAAGGTCTGATTCAGTCTGGTTTTAACCTTACTTTTTTCTATTTAAGGATTTAATTTACTTGCTTTAATTTCTAAGACATTTCACTGCACTTTGGATTTTATGACTTATTTATTAAAGATTTTTGCACCTGCACTTTGAACACTGTTTTGAATTATTTATGAATAAATTTTCACTAAGCACTTTGGCATCCATGTTGCTGTTTGTGTCCTCTGTGCACTAGTCCACCCAGCCATGATAATCGATGCTGCATGGCATCACATACTGTATAACAACAGGCAATTCAAAACAAGTATAACCAGGAAAATGTTGGGCACAACTGAAAGCCTTTTGTCACCTTGACTTTTTATCAGATTAAATCAATGAAAAAGCACTCTGATTATTATGCCAAGAAACAAAGGGGTGTACTAACCTGTAATATTGTCCAAGGGCACAGTTCCATATGTCTGGTGCATTGGCAGGAGATATTGCTTCATATATTCAGCATCCAAGGACTGAATCCCATGCACAGTTGTTGTCTGTGTGGTTGGGATGCTATCTTCGTGTATGCTTTTTTTTTTTTTTTCCCTATGGAGATTCCTTCTTCAGGTTTGACTCCTGCCTTGCACCTGAAGCTACCAAATTAGGCTTTGGCCCCAACAATCCTGCATTGGATCAGCTGGGTTTTACTAATGTTATAGCAGGTGGCACACAAAAGAACTAGACAGGTAAATCTTGAAGGACCTGCTGACATGCCCTTCATGGCATCCTGCCTGTTGTGATAATCATAAGAATTTATAAGCACTACTTTCTGAACAATATGCAGTGCTGGTGACAACCTTTGAACCAAAACTGGAAAGGTTTCTTGCTTCTTTTGTGTATTGTTAACTGAATGAGTAGTATGCCACTTTTTTGCTTGTTACTGAATTCTGTGTTTTACAGAAGCAATTGAAGTTTTCACAAATTCACATGTCCTCTTGAATGTACCTGCTTGAATATACAACTCTGAAATACGCTGTTCCTATCAGAGATGGATCCATAGCAGGCCCTTAGTCCTGACAAAATGCTGAGCCTTGCGACCAACCAGAATCAACCTACTGAACCAATTAGAACAATAGAACAATCTAGACGAGAACAGGCCATTCAGCCCAGCAAAGCTCGCCAGTCCTATCCACTTACTTATTCCAAAAAAACATCAAGTCGAGTTTTGAAAGTCCCTAAAGTCTTATTGTCTACCACACTACTTGGTAGCTTATTCCAAGTGTCTATCGTTTTTTGTGTAAAGAAAAACTTCCTAATTTTTGTGCGAAATTTACTCTTAACAAGTTTCCAACTGTGTCCCCATGTTCTTGATGAACTCATTTTAAAATACAAGTCTCGATCCACTGTACTAATTCCCTTCATAATTTATACACTTCAATCATGTCACCTCTTAATCTTCTTTTGCTTAAACTGTAAAGGGCTCAGCTCTTTTAATCTTTCCTCATAATTCAACCCCTTTAGCCCTAGAATCAGCCTAGTCGCTCTTCTCTGGACCTTTTCTAGCGCTGCTATGTCCTTTTTGTAGCCTGGAGACCAAAACTGCACACAGTACTCAAGATGAGGCCTCACCAGTGCATTATAAAGGTTGAGCATAACCTCCTTGGACTTGTACTCCACAGATTGTGCTATATAACCTAACATTCTGTTAGCCTTCTTAATGGCTTCTGAACACTGTTGGCAAGTTGATAGCTTAGAGTCCACTATGACTCCTAAATCCTTCTCATAAGGCGTACTCTTGATTTTCTGACCGCCCATTGTGTATTCAAACCTAACATTTTTACTTCCTATCTATATATATATATAATTGACTAAGTTGCCCGACCATGGGATATGCACGACAGAGCCCCTCCCGCCAACTCTAACCCTCCTCTTGCGTCCACCCTCACTCTTGAGGACTTATCCCAACCGATGAAGTAACTTTCACCAGCATTGACTCCATCGTCACAGACGATCCTGCAGATCAACTTTCATTCCCCGAAGAATTTCTTAACAGTCTTACTCCCACTGGCATGCCTCCACATAAACTCATAATTAAAATTGGTTCAGTCGTCATGCTTCTCAGAAACCTCATACCACAAAAGGTCTCTGTAATGGCACTAGACTTTCTGTTACTAGCATTCACCGCAATGTACTGGAGTGTAAAACTATCGGAGCTGCTACCTCACAAACTGTCCTTATTCCCCGGATTTCCCTGACCCCATCAGATTCAAATTTGCCTTTTACTTTTACACGCAGACAATTTCCTGTTAAATTGGCCTTTGCAATGACAATTAATAAGGCACAGGGCCAAACTTTAAAAAAGATATGCGAGTATCTGCCAAAACCAGTTTTCAGTCACGGACAATTGTATGTTGCTCTCTCCAGAGTTCCATCTTTTCATTCACTCACAGCCGTATCCTCAAACCCGCCCCATTTGGACAACTGTGTCTTTCAGGAAGTGTTCACCCATCAATAAGTAATTATGGGGTGTATACTACGCCGCAGGTTGGCTAGTGTGTAATATTGTACATTCACTGATATTAAATTTCATCTGCCACAAATCCGCCCAAGCCTGTATGCTATCCAAGTCCTTCTGTAATGATATAACGGATTCCAAATTATCTGCTAATCCACCTATCTTGGTATCATCTGCAAACTTAACCAGCTTGTTACTTATATTCCTATCTAAATCTTTTATATATAATTAAAATAGCAGCGGCCCTAGCACTGACCCCTGTGGAACACCACTCTTAACATCGGCCAGTTCTGATGAGGTTCCTCGCACCATCACCCTCTGCTTCCTGTGTCTGAGCCAATTCTGCACCCATCTAAAAACATCACCCTGAACTCCCACTTCTTTTAATTTGATGCCCAACCTCTCATGTGGCACCTTATCAAATGCTTTCTGAAAGTCCAGATAAATAATATCATAAGCTCCACTTTGATCGTATGCTTTTGTTGGCTCCTCATAGATTTCCAGCATGTTAGTAAAACCCGACCTCCCTCTTCTGATCTAAATGCTGATATTTGTTTATATTTATAAGACATCAAATACAATCAACCAACTGAGTAGATAGCAGGCGCTTGTATGATTTATAGGGCCTACTACATAATTTACATAACAATAATTGGTGTAGAGATTAGCATGCTTTACATGAACAGCTGGCAATTCCCTAAACTAAACTGTAAATGGTACAGCGAAGAGCAGAGCGTGGGCCGAGTGTTTAAATGCTGTATACATATATTATAATCAAGTACTGATGGGTCCCTATGATTTTAAAAGAAAGATAATTAATACATTTTATTTATGTAGCACCTTTCTCCTGCTCAAAGTGCTTTGCAGAAATTCAAAATGAACAACTGGACATATACAACATTGGAAATCAATAACATCTGCAAAATACAGTAAATATTGATAAATACAGAAAACGTAAACTTAGAAAAAGACATATTAAACTAAAACATACAAAATATATTAAATAATGCAAGAAAACCCTTTACAAATAACATACTTTTCGATACAAATGCAAATCTTCAGCACCTGGCCAGACAGGGTGAACTGAGTGAAGGGTCAGAAGGCCTTGGTGAGTTAAATGTCTTCCTCAATAAATGAGTTTTAAGTTGTTTCTTTATAAGATTGAAGTGAGTCGCTGATCTCATTAATTTAGGGAGGTCATTCCAAAGTCTGGGTGCTGTACAGCTGAAGGCTCTGTCGCCTTATACTGCGCAGGCTAGTTTGGGGCACAAGATTGCCAGGATCAGTGGACCTTAGTGTGTAAACGGGGACATAGAGATGGAGGAGCTGATTGATGTAGTCCAGTGCAGTGCCATTTAAAACTTTTATACTCAGTTCTGTATGACACAGGGAGCCAATGTAGGCTGAGCAAGATGTGGATTACAAGCTCGCTGCTGTGGGTCTTTGTAAGGACTTCTACAACAGTGTTTCGAACCAAGTCGAGCTGTGATAACAGATTATAAGGGGCCTGCCAGTAGAGAGTAACAGTAGTCAAACAGGATGTAATAAAAGTATGGGCAAGCTTCTCAACATCAGAAAAGGAAAGAGAGAACATAGAGTATGTGGCGGAGGTGGAAGTGAGAGAGTGTCCGTCATAATTTGATTTTATTTTTTAATGTGATTTTGTTTTGTTTTGCAGCATCTTAGATGCAGTTTTGAGTACTCGGATGCCACTATTTTGTGTTCCTATTGTTGGGTCCACTTCATTCATTTCTAGGGGAGTAGCCTGTGAAGTTGTGACCTGTAATTAATCGACACAATGGGATTAAGAGCCTTGGGTTCATTTTCTTATCTGATCTGCAGATACATAAACCATAAACCACAAATCGTACTTCAAAGAGTGTTTTAATGGACAAATGTTTGAGCGTGAGGATACAAATACACTACACATAGTTGTTGGGGAAGGGGGTGTCCCCATGGGGTTATATTGTAAACCTCTGGTTATTATCCTAACTCATCCAACTAACATGGACCAACAGCTGTCACCAGGTCTAGATGCACTAGAAAACACAACTAGAAAAGAAATATAGAATATTAAATAATTAAACCGTTGTCCTACATAACAGAAGAAAATACTGTATGGTTCAGGCTGTCCAGCATTAAAAGGGCCGTGAACAACCTTAGGAATGACAATGATACCCATAAACAGAGGACACAAAATCCTTACTGTGGCACCTGGGTTCATCTTTCAAAGCTCAGTTGGTTTCATTTTCATGAGGGCCCCCTAACCTTTGGTTCCAATGAATGCAGCCTATCTTCTCACTAGCAGGCACCCAGATAACAGAGCAACACAAAGTGTGTACATCTCCTCGCTACCTTTACGTGACTAAAGCCAGGACAGGGCTGCTTAGTGTACGCCAGCCACCCTGTATTACGTGGGTCAGTACATTGTAGATGTTTCACCAGTGTACACCAACACAGAACAGAATGAATGGCCATCGTAAACTAGAGGGGGATTAGAGGAAACTGAGTGAGGGATTGTTATTATTTGTAAGAATCTCTTCTGAAGAGTTTTGGTTGACCTGTATATGGGTATGGCACATAATGGCTCTGGGGTATGAGTGCTTTTCCCATAAATCTACTCCACTATGGCTTATTGGTAGAGGTTGGGGACAGTACGTACTGTAAAATGTAAGGAGTGAGAAATGCAGCAAGGAGCACATGGAACGATGTGAGAACAGTAAGAAGAACGGTTAGCCACATTACCACTTAGCATGCCTCCTTGCTCTTTCCTTCTGGGTGACATGCAACAACTTTCATATTGCATGTCAGCTCTCCAAAGTTCAAACATGACAACTACAAAGTCTGCAGACACTTCAGCAAGAATAAAAACGAACCACTGTCATTGTCACATTTGCTTTCATCTGAAGGCTATCTATCAGAAAATCATTAGCCAGTTCCCATAATTGCTTTTTGAGCTGATGGAGCCTGGAGAGTGAGGCTTATGTAACAAAGTCATGTTCTGCTGCAGTGGTGCTTAGCCGAGAGGCAAACCAATATTCTTGTTTCATCTGTGCATACATTAATGGCTTGCTGTAATGCAAATTAGACACACTTTCCTAAAAGATCATTTCTATGCCAGCTTTTGCTGTTTTCGCTCTGCCTGTCTTACTATGCTTTTAGAAAATGAAAAGTTAACTGGAAACTTTGCTTTGACTTCTTACCTCAGACAATTAATTGAAGGTAGTATAATAAATCTTGACTAAAAAAACTCGCCTAGGTGGAGGTGTCAGCCATGACTCAGCAGTAGGAAATATATTGGGAAGGACAGTCAGTCAGGCTTGTCACAAACAGGAATGTCATAAAGTCACGCTGGCGCTTCCAACGTAATCACTTCAATTATTGTATCACATAATTAACAGGTAGATTTTTGGTGAGTCAGACAATTTGTAAAATCAATGTGGACAATGAACATTTAGAAACTGGCCAACTAGCCCTTGAAACCCTTTTGACACCGGAGATCACTTTTAATGGCTGAAGAAAAGGAACTAAGTGAATCTGAAGAGGATTCTATCAGCCCGTGAACGTTCAGCAAAGTGATGTGGGATTCAAACGGGTCTGTACACAAACTCAGCATTTCACCTTAGGGATAAAAATGGTGTGGTCAGTCATAACTTTATCAAATCCTCTTAATTCAGTTCAGGGTTGTGTGAGGTTGGAGCCGGTCCTGGAGGCATTTGGTGCCCTGGTTTCGGGGGGATTAGCAGTCCACTGCAGGGCCCACTCACGCTCACAGGCACCCTTCTCAGAGGGCCAATTCAGAATCACCAGCTAACCAAACTGACATCATCTTTGGGATGCAGGAGGAAATCGGTTGTCGGTACACAAACACTGATGGTCTTCTAACACATGTCTGAATTAGCACCAAGATCACTCTAAGAGATGTTTAGAAAATATGAAAAAAACATTTTTCATGAAAATTTTCAAAATCATTTTGAACTACTGAGAACATACATAGTTATTTATATGGTACAAATTTGGTTTTGCATTATACTCGTGTGATGGTATATGGCTTTGTGCACCTCTGACCCCAGACACAACTGATGCGGCCAAAGTTAATTTTCAAAGAAATAATCTTTTTATTGTTTGACTTTGACACAGTACAGACCTACAGTATGTGCTGCTGAGGCCTCTTCCTTACCCTCCTCTAGCCCAGGTCATCCTCTGTCACTGTCAACTCCAAGATCACTTGACTCGAATTTAAAGCTGGGCATACGAGTATGTAAGGCAGCTCAGAAATGGAGTCCAGAAGAACTTCCAGGTTATCTGGATGAGTGCAGGTGAAGGCCCAGTATACCAAGAGTATATTGTCATCCAGCATACTGGGGTAGCATATGATTCCATTTTTGTTTCTTTTTCCGGTTTCTTTGTGGTGGTGGCCTGCGCCACCTCCACCTACTCAAAGCTTCATGATGCTCCAGCAATGATGGACGGATTAAAAGGAAGAAGTCTACGTGACCATCATCATCATCAAGCCCTTCCGTGAGAATCCTAAATCCAAAGAGGACTGTTTCATTTATGTTAGGTAGAATGCCCAGAGGGGACTGGGCGGTATCATGGTCTGGAATCCCTACAGATTTTATTTTTTCTCCAGCCGTCTGGAGTTTTTGTTTTTCTGTCCCCCCTGGCCATTGAACCTTACTCTTATTCGATGTTAATGTTGATTTATTTTGTTTTATAATTATGTCTTTCATTTTTCTATTCTTTAATATGTAAAGCACTTTGAGCTACTGTTTGTATGAAAATGTGCTATATAAATAAATGTTGTTGTTGTTGTTGTCGTCTCAACAACACCTTGGCTTGTACTTAATTGTACATGGCAGCAGTCTGCTCATGCTGGTCCCATCAAGAAATGTGCCAGTATGTGTACCCAATCTGCACACTCCCAGTGATGATGGCTAGTGCTACATTCAAATACTATGAAAAAAGTCTCAATAGGTCCCAATGGTCGTTCCCTTTGGAGTGTAGCATTGGTCTGGTTATGTACCTCTGCCTCAGTGAGCCGTCCATTGCTCCCCTACCTGGACTTTCAATGCCCAGCTTTCTACCTTCAAGGTGTGTATGCTGGCCATGGTGTCCTGTTGCTCCATCATTTAGCCACATCCAAAAAGTCCTGCCGGCTACGCCACTGTAAGAAAGAACACAGACAACTGTGAAGAGTTAGGGCACCCATAAGCAAACCTCATATAATATAAACAAAACATGGATAATAAACGTGTTGAAAGGAAACAAAACATCATCGTAGACACGAGTCTTCAAAACAGACTGCCCAGGATGGCAGGGCTCTTGTTGATAAGGATTTCCGGCAGGAAGAGGTGGGTCCAGGCAGATGACATCAAAGCTATTAAAGCCATCAGTCTTCCAGTCTGCAGAGGGAGGAAGAGATACGGTGTTAGTCAACAGCACCCTCTTGTGTTCGGGAAGGAAATTACCATTCACCTTTAAGCCGTACCCATTGAAAGTCAGTCATTGTCCAACCCGCTATATCTTAACACAGGGTCACAGGGGTCTGCTGGACAGGGCACAGGGCACAAGGCAGGAACAAATCCCGGGCAGTGTGTCAACCCACTGCAGGGCACACCCACACACCAAGCACACACTAGGGACAATTTAGGTTCGCCACATAACCTGCATGTCTTTGGACTGTGGGAGGAAACCCACACAGACACGGGGAGAACATGCAAACTCCACACAGGGAAGACCCGGGAAGCGAACCCAGGTCTCCATTACTGTGAGAAAGTTTCACTTCTTATTGTTATACAATACTGAGTCACAGTGGATTTAATGTGGATTTTTTGATACTAATCAACAGAAAAAAGACACTTTAATGGCAAAGATAAACAGATCTCAGTAACGTGGTCTAAATTAATTACAAGTGCAAAACACACAACTGATCTCATTAGTATTCAGCTCCTTTAATGTGACACTCCTAAGCCATTACTGGTGCAGACAGTTGGTGTCAGAGGTCACAGGATTAGTTCACTGGAGATCTTCTGTCTAGAAATGCACCATACCTGGAAGGTCCAAGTTGTGGTGAGGCAGGCAGTATGTAAGAGCACTCCGAGCAGCTCTGTGAAAAGCTCAGGTCATTGGACGAGTACAAGAAAATATCCAAGTCACTGAATATTCTTTAAGAGTCCAGTTAAATCAGCCAATTACGAAATGGAAAAAATAGTTGTAGGCTGTCTATAAAAACTGAGTGACTGTGCAAGAAAACTGTGGAGGGAGGCCACCAAAAGACCTATGAGGGCTCTGAAGGAGTTACACGCTACAGTGTCTCAGATTGGAGAGACTAAGCAGACAACATTTGTTGCTCAAGTGCTTCACCAGTCACAGCTTTATAGAGAGTGGGTGGCACTGTAGAGTTACCAGAAGGTACACTGGAGATTCTGAAGTTACCTGGAAGAAGTTTCAATAGTCCGACTGAGCTTTTTGGCCATCAGACTAAACAGAGTGTTTGGAGTAAGCAAAACCCTGCATGCTATTAAAAAACAACACGTTCTCATTGTGAAGCATGGTGGTGGCAGCATCATGTTGTGCAGATGCTTCTTTGCAGCAGGCTCGGAAAGGCTTGTGAGGGTGGAGGGGGAAAATGAAGCCAGTAAAATACAGCGACATCCTGGAGGAAAATCTGATGCAGTCTGAAGAAATCTGTGCCATGGGGTACGATCATCTCCTGGAGTGGCCAAGTAAGAATCTCAGTCTTGTTGAGAATTAGTGGCTGGATTTGACAAAGGCTGTTCGCTCACTGTCTCCGCGCAGCCTGACAGAACCTGAACGGCTTTGAACAGAAGAATCTACTCTCGCCAATCTTGACAGTTTTTCCCTTACCAATTGATGGTTTCCTTAGTCTCTCCTTCCCCTGAGGTTAAGAGCTTGGGTGTTGTCCTCGACATCTCTCTATCTTTCAAATTTTGCGTTAACAATATTGCCTGGTCCGCATATGTTCAAATGGTCTCCGTCCACTCCTCACACCTCCTAGTGCTGCTGTTCTTGTACTGGCTCTGGTCACATCCCATATTGATTACTGTAATTCTATGTTGGCAGGCCTCGCTCACAAGCTTCTGCATAGGCCTTAGCTGGTGCACAATTCTGCTGCTCGAGTTATTGCCGGAAACGCCTCCATTGAACACTTTACCCCTGCACTTTGTGAACGTCACTGGCTCCCTGTTAAATAGCGCATTCAATTCTGAGATCCTCATAGCCTGGTATCTTCATATCTTTCGGATCTGCGACATATTTATACACCCGCTCTTCTTATTTAAATCTCTTGGCTGCACCCTCTGCTTGTTTATCTACCATGGGGTCCAAATCCTTTAGCTTTGTTGCTCCTCGTCTTTGGAAGAAATCTGCCACATTGATTCCCTTCCCAAATTCAAACCCAGACTTAAAATAATCTTTTTAAACTTACCTGCTCCCCTTGATTTTGTCTATTGATTAGTACTTTTACGATCATATGCATGTTATTTTAATTGTATGTTGTTATTTTTCATTGTGTTGTTTTCTTTTTATTTATTGTTTATTTCTTTTAGTGTTTGTTAATTTAATTAGCTCTTTGTTTTGGTATATTTCTTTGACTTTTTTGTAAGGTGCCATTAAATAAAATGAATTATAATTATTAAGAATGGGAAAGGACTGCATTGTGCAGAGACCACCTGTAAACACGGATTCAAGGCTGGCATGGCTGCCAAGGGTGCAGTAAGGAGGTTGTGGCGTCACTTCCTGGGTCCTCCCTGCGTGGAGAGCGCTTTGAGTAGTGAGACTAGCGCTATACAGTATAAATGTAAAGAATTATTATTTACTATCTACTGAATACGGACTTGAAGGAGGTGAGGTACTTCTCAGATTAATTATTTAGTGTTTTATGTTTGTCATTAATTTCTGTATTTACTTTGACATGATTCTTTTTTTAGTTGATCAATGTCAAAAACAGCAAATTAAATCCACTGGAATTCAATGTTGTATCGCAATAAAATGTGAAAACGTTCAAGGGGGTGAACCCTGTTTCTAGGCACTGTAGGTCATTCAGGCAGGGCTTGACCACACATCTTCCCCGAGGACGCACACACTGATGGAGGTCAGGTCCCTGTGAGGATCTCCACTTACCCTGAGCTGCCACGGTGAAGTTCGGCAGGAGACTCGAGGAGTGCCAAGCTGTCTGCGCTACTCCTACAAGCTGCGTCTCTCTTTTAGCACAGGGACTCACCAGGGGAAGCTGGCTGTGGAGGTGTCCCAAAACTTGTAACAGTTTCTTACCACAAACTGCACATGTTAGGAAATGGCGCCCGGTGTAAGAGTTTCATGCAAGAGGTAATACTTACAGGAACTTTATCATCTTCATATCTTCCGCCATTACTGCTTCACAGTCCCAGCCAGCTCTCTGTGTGTACAGCTTGCATGTTTTCATGGGGTCTTTTGGTTATTCCAGCTTCCTTTCACATTCCAAAAACATGCAGGCTAGGTTGACTGGTGAGTCTGAATTTTCCCCATGTATGAAAAGTTATTCCAAGTTGTTTAGTGGGTAGGCACCTTCAGGGACTGGCTGGGTGGATGGATGGATTTGACTTTAGCAGGCGACTGTCTTCTGCATAGCATATCTCAGCCAACTTCATTCTTTCACACCAATACTTTACTGCTGTGTTATATTACATTTTGGAGTCCTTTATTAGCCATATACAATTTCTTGTATTAGAATTTGTCATTTTTTGATTCTGAGTTTCTGATGTCATTTTATAGTCTTAACTAGACAGCTTCGGCCTTAATTTCCTATTTCCCCTCGAGTTATAGCCATACAGCTTATTATGATGTTGGTAGTTATAATTATAAAGATTACAAGGATAGATTAGGTATAGAATTTGTCATTTTTCGAATACACCAACTTACGCTCCAGAGACACATTTTTTTTTGGAATAGAGTTGTGTCAGAGTGCAGGGTCAGCTATTTGTACAGCACGTCTGGAGTAATCACAGGGTAAAGGCCTTGCTCAAGGGCCCAGTAAAGTGGCATTCCTTCTGTCACCAGCAACCTTCAGCTTACCAGCCCAGATCCTTAAGCCAGGGCGCCACCACTCCACCCTAAAATGATGTTAAACTGGTCAGGTCAGTACAGAGTGTCCACCCTACAGGCCATCACATTAGCCCCCACAACTCACTTCTTGCATTCATAAAATGATGTAACCCACATATATACACAAAGAGCCTGACAGGACACTTCCTGATGCCAGCTAATAAACAAGTAATCTGAAGCACTTTTTCATAGCCTTACTAGAAGACACTTGGACTTCGAGGTTCGAGCCCCAGTAGTGTGCGAGTACCTTCAGGTTTCCATGCCACGTGTGCCTGACGGGCAGCTCATGCCAGAGCAGTCACTTTTCTACTTCGTATCACGTGATTGAATTCTGCAATTTGCTTCATGGACCTTTTTGATTAGCTTGCCATAAGAATGATGCAAACCCTGTTAACTTTGTGGAGGTTGCTGCTAGCCACATATTTAGCTTCTCCAGTGTGTGTCACGTCATTAACTTTCGATTAAGACCAACATCAACTTCTTCCTATCAAGTAAGTGGCTTCTGTAAATTCCCTTACACTCGACAGATGACAGTGTTCTTCTTTTTCTTTTTGTCATGACATCTCCATTTACAGTCATATGAAAAAGTTTGGGAACCCCTCTCAGCCTGCACTTTCAACAAAAAAGATAACAGTGGTATGTCTTTCATTTCCTAGGAACATCTGAGTACTGGGGTGTTTTCCGAACAAAGATTTTTAGTGAAGCAGTATTTAGTTGTATGAAATTAAATCAAATGAGAAAAACTGGCTGTGCAAAAATGTGGGTACCCTTGTAATTTTGCTGATTTGAATGCATGTAACTGCTTAATACTGATTACTTTGGTTGGATTAGCTCGTTAAGCCTTGAACTTCATAGACAGGTGTGTCCAATCATGAGAAAAGGTATTTAAGGTGGTCAATTGCAAGTAGTGCTTCCCTTTGACTCTCCTCTGAAGAGTGACAGCATGGGATCCTCAAAGCAACTCTCAAAAGATCTGAAAACAAAGATTGTTCAGTGTCATGGTTTAGGGGAAGGCTACAAAAAGCTCTCTCAGAGGTTTAAACTGTCAGTTTCAACTGTAAGGAATGTAATCGGGAAATGGAAAGCCACAGGCACAGTTGCTGTTAAACCAAGAAAAATACAAGAGCAGCATATGCGCAGGATTGTGAGAATGGGTACGGACAACCCACAGATCACCTCCAAAGACCTGCAAGAACATCTTG
Organism: Polypterus senegalus; assembly: GCF_016835505.1. NCBI lineage: Eukaryota > Metazoa > Chordata > Cladistia > Polypteriformes > Polypteridae > Polypterus > Polypterus senegalus. The sequence continues at coordinate 77,402,709 of NC_053164.1, forward strand.
CTGCAGATGGTGTATCTGTACATCGTTCTATAATTCAGCGCAATTTGCACAAAGAACATCTGTATGGCAGGGTGATGAGAAAGAAGCCCTTTCTGCATTCATGCAACAGAGTCGCTTGTTGTATACAAATGCTCATTTAGACAAGCCAGATTCATTTTGGAACAAAGTGCTTTGGACTGATGAGGCAAAAATTGAGTTATTTGGTCATAACAAAAAGCGCTTTGCATGGCGGAAGAAGAACACCGCATTTCAAGAATGCTACCTACTGCTACCTACTGTCAAATTTGGTGGAGGTTCCATCATGCTGTGGGGCTGTGTGGCTAGTTCAGGGACTGGGGCCCTTGTTAAAGTGGAGGGTCGGATGAATTCAACCCAATATCAATAAATTCTTCAGGCTAATGTTCAAGCATCAGCCACAAAGTTGAAGTTACTCAGGGGTTGGATATCCCAACAGGACAATGACCCAAAACACAGTTCGAAATCTACAAAGGCATTCATGCAGAGTGAGAAGTACAATGTTCTGGAATGGCCTTCACAGTCCCATCGGCAATCTATGGGATGATTTGAAGCAGGCTGTCCATGCTTGGCAGCCATCAAATTTAGAAGAATGGTTAAAAACACCTCCATCCAGAATCCAGACACTCATCAAAGGCTATAAGAGGCGTCTAGAGGCTGTTATATTTGAAAATGGAGGCTCAACTAAGTATTGATGCAGTATCTCTGTTGGGGTGCCCAAATCTATGCACCTGTCTAATTTTGTTATGATGCATATTGCATATTTTTTGTTAATCCAATAAACTTAATGTCACTACTGAAATGCTACTGTTTCCATAAGGCATGTCAAATATTAAAAGGAAGTTGCTACTTTAAAAGCTCAGCCAATGATGAACAAAAATCCAAAGAATTAAGAGGGGTTCCCAAACTTTTTCATGACTGTACTTGCCTGTGCAGTTTGCCATATGAAAAACGTGAGCCCCGATAACTTTGCGGCAGTTGTACTTATCATGTCATATCAAGATCAAAGCCGTAGCCCCAGTGGTTCCTTTCCATTTTCATATACGATCAGGTTCACTACCGTCACGTGCAGAGATCACAGACATGCTGGTACTCAACGTGCTTTTCCAAAAGAAGTCCATTTCAGTTTAGTTCAGGTCATTTTTGTATAGCGTTCTTCACCGAGTAAGTTACCAGAAACAAGGCCATGAACCACACATCATTTACACACAAGACCTCAGTAAATACGCAGAAGCAATAAATAGAAAAAAATATTTTTTAATAAATTATTCTGATGATGTTGAATTCCAGACAAATAAAGATCATTTCTTTTTTCTTTTAAATTAGCGTAATATTAAAATTGTGTATTTTTCACTAGTACACAGCAAAGTTCTCACTGACACACACACACACACACACACACACGCACACACACGTACATACCAGCCTCTGTAGATGTAGAGCATTTAACTTTTACATAATGAAAAAGCCAAAAAAAAAAAAAAGGATAAAAAATAAATACCAAGCAAATTTATTTCGAATGAACATCAACCCAAGGTAAAATTCTACACGATTCTACTAGGACCAAAACTCCTGCAGTAGGCCTAACTGGTGAAAGGCCAAGGACAAGTCCAAATCAGAGCAGTGCAAAATGTCTAGCCATGACGCAAAGCATACTGGTTTAACTGACTCAGACAGGGAACTGTGTAGCAGTTGCTACGGACCAATGGTGCAAACTAAACTAGTCGTTAGGGTACGGGGATCAGATTTGTATCGTACGTTGACCCCTTCCTGGGCACAAACCTTCAACCTTGTGTTGATCAGCGGGCTGGTAAAGCAAGCAGCTCATCCTGCTAAGCGAAAGGAACGGCAAAGTGACAGTCACTGTGGTTTAGTGCGAGGAGGTGACGTCATTGCTTCACTCAGTGCACGGGTTCACTCTTCAACTCGTACGATAACATCAAAAGCTACCAAAGGTTACAGTTCTGCTGTAATGAATGTTACGCAAGGCTTTAGAAGACAATAAACAGCAGCAGCACAATATGCAACAATACTGCGTGATTACTGGGATGCCACACCGCCTTACACATGGTTACAGTTGCTCAAGGTGCTAGAAAGGCTTGCATACTGGCACACCAAGGACATCTTATGCGCGACTTTTGTGCTATTATAGGTGAAGAACTCATTAAAATGAACATGTCAAATGGGGCCTTCACCCAAAACTAAAGATGTGCTCTGGGGTCAAATCAAACGCGGGCACTGCTAAGATTCTCATTAAATGCATAGATAAAACTACCTGGACATGACAGGATTTCGGGAGTTGCAACAGCCAAACATAAACATACAGAACAAAAAAAGCCCCCTTCTTTTAAATGTGCAGATTTGGGTTTTAAGTTGTACATCGTTTACCCCTTGCATATTACACAACAAATGCTTACAGTTGTCTCTTAAAGTATGCCAATTCTCCAGACACCCAAGTGGCATCTCCAAATGCTCAATTATGTAAATGACGAGCGACTTTCCGGCCATCACAATCCCTTCATTCTGATTTATGACCAGCGGTTTCTAACGCTAAGGAGATGAGCCCCCTAATGAAATGACCAGGCTGGTCTGTAAACTGAAACAATGTGTCCATGGCATTCGGGAGCTCTGAGTGGAAATGCAGACAAAGCCAGTCTGATAGTCGTGGAGTTGGACATCTCCAAGGTGACAGTGAGAAAGAACCTCATCTCCCTGAATTGGATGTGCTTATTCGACATGGCTCATCGTGACTTAGGTGGTCATTTTGATAAAGCACCTTCCTGCAGTGGACGTCACCGTCACCGACATACCATTTACTGTTCCATATTGCGCACAGGGCTGACTGACTTTCTGACACACTGCGAGTTGGACTGAATGGACCTTAAGCCCCTGTGCCTGCTGAGAATCTCACGTTTGTAAGACTCAATGTATGGCCTCAGGCTACACGTACTTTTCACACCCTCTACCAAATCCCGAGACCAGAAATGGCAGACATTTCTCAGGTACACAGTGTGCTGTGATAGAGTTCATTTGGTTGTAGGTAAAGACACAACCACTGCTACACCAGGGTTGCCTGTCTTTACTGGAAGCACATCGCCTTGTGACATCGGTTAATGCTGCCGCCGCACAGTCCCAGAGTCCCAGGTTCAAATTCCAGCGTGGTCACCCTCTATGTGGAGTATGCAGGTTTTTTTTTTTTTTTTTACGGGTGCTCTGGCTTTTCTATCACATCCCAAATATGCATCCCAGTATGTGGGCCGTGTCATGGGCTGGTACACCGGCCAGGGCTTTTACAGCCGCCATGATCCAAAGAGAGCATACACCGGACAGATGGTTGGATATTCCATATACATGCCATCACCTCTATGATGAAACACTAAACAGATGCCAGTTGGGAGGCAAGTTTTAAGAGCACTGTGTCACATTTTTTAGTCATTTATTTTTGAAACAATTAGAATTAGGAAGACAGTGATTATTAAAAGAAGCTTTGTGAGGTAATTTCCAATAAGGATTTCAAAAACAATGAACTTTAGTGGAGTGCTGCATTGTTCCAAGGCGTGCAGGAAGGGCTGCGCTGCACTGATGTTCCTCAAACTAATTTGGCCTTTTTGCTTGCTGCACAACTAGTTTGGATTCATATTACAATTTCAAAGGAAGTACCCCAATGTCCAGCCCAACACTGAACTGGGTCACCAGAATACTGGTATGCCAGAGGAAAAAAGGGACAGCAGCACAACCTGCTTCTAACTTTATAAAGCACCTTTTCCTAGCAAACACCAGCCAAGGCACTTTACAAGTCCAGGCACATTGTACAGCTGCTCACTCACGTAGTGTGCTTCGGGCAGGTTACGGGATTTCCTTAGGGTCACACAAGGGAGTCTGAGGAGGGCACTGAGACGCCAGGTCCTCACCCATGAAGCCACACTGCCCGCCATCCCACTGCCTTTGAGTCACTGAATGACTTAGGAGTGCCGGGGGCAACACCCCCTTTGGTTTAGAGAAGAAGAAGCAGAGTGGGTGTATTGTTTGTAGTTCCTCCCCCCGCTTGTATGTTGAGACCAGTAGCCTGATCCATCATGAAGACAATACAGAGACAAGAAAACATGTCAACAAAAGACGCCACATTAAAACACAACACTCCAGCAGATCTCTGGGAGCCTCACATTTTGTTTTTGTAATTTTAACAGAAGTATCCACAGTGTAGTCCAGTATCATATCACAAACATTATGGAAATAGACTTCCACATGAAGTATCACACAGTACTCGGTCCCAGTGCTTAATCCTTAAACTGAGCAGCTGAAAGAAAGAAAGAAAGAAAGAAAGAAAAAGAAATAAAGAAAGAAAGAAAAAAAGAAAGAGTCCCTTGTAATATAGCTCTAATGAAGTGTCCACCCTTTATTTTATTGTATATCTTTAGGTTGTTCTACGCATTACTAATCTGTATTAGGTGGTCTTTTCGTTTTGTTCCTAATAATCTAAACCAAAATCCTGAGTATAAACACAAGCTACACAAGGCAGTCACAAACGAAGTTCTGGAAGTATCATTTTGATTTGCATCGCAAGCTCCTGTTACCGTATCTGCATTTCAAGATTTGTGTACGGGACCACAAAATCTAAAAATGCAGGACTACAATAGCACATGCAAAATGGCAAATTTGCATTTACCGCCCTATTCATCATTCATTTCTGATGAACTGCCACCCAACCGCAGCATGGCTCCAAATGAAATGTGCTATTCAGAGTCCTGCAAAGAGCCATTTAAATCACAATTCATGCTTTCACAACTGATTGTGGGCAATTTTCGTAGCTACAACAACTCAAACAGACACACGAGACACCGTACCAAGTGCAATGCAAACCATTGGCAGAGGTGATCATGGAAAAGCCTGGCTGCATTTGTTTTTTGTATTTTGTTTTTTTTTTTAATGGCCAGTGTTGCTCCGATATTCCACATGCATTAGTACGGACACATTTTGGCAAAATCCACACCTTCAGAGGTGTTTGGAAAAAGCGGCTCAACACAGACTAGTATACTGTATTAAGGCCTGAGCATATTAAGATTAAAGCAACAATAACATAAAAAAAGAAGAAACTGAATAAATATGTTGATAAATAAATTAAATTAATTACGAACCAAGAAATGGCAAACAAATTCAATAATCTTCCTTGCCGTTCTCATTCGGGGTGATTGGACTTTAATAATGTACACAGTTTGCTTCTGCTCCCATACCCTGATGAACAAAAATCCCCTCCTGGAATTGTCCTCCTCTCTGATGCAGGGTGGGTCAGGAAGTCTCTACGAATGTCACTTCCAGGGTTCTTGATTTTTTAGTTTAGATGAAAAAAAAAAGGACTGACAAAGGAAAATTCTGTCAAGTAACCCTGATTGTCTCAAAGTGATTTATTGCACATGGCCCAGCTGGGATCTGTCTTTACTCCTTGCCCAGGCCCTCGAGTGACATTTTCTATTGTTTCATAGTTGAGTGCCCTGAGATTAATCCTTCACTCATCCTTCAAAGCTGTATTTTGCTCTCTAGGACCAAGAGCTAACAATTCAGGGCTTTGGTTTCTCTCAAATTTGACAGCATGAATTTGAAGTAATTAATTTCCCCTTTTGGTCTTTTGGGAAGATTTGATGGTGGCAGCTGCAATTTAGCATTTCAGCTGTCCTTAATCTAACAGGGCAGACACTGGTCACCTCACTCACTGTTGGCCACCTCAAGCACATTAGGCTTTGACAACAGAGGTCACGTATCTTCATTCCCTTGATTGCCTGTGTGTGTTATTGTTTTTAATCCTCTTGGATGCTTCTTAGAGGTGACATCTACTGCTTTGTGACAGTGACCCAATATCCTGAAGGTATGAGGTTCAAGCTGAGGTTGTCCTGCTTATTATTTGGAAGGATTTGTCACGTTGGATGTATAATGAACCTGGTTTGCCATTCGTGAACTTAAAACTGGACCCATGTAGAGGTAAAGCCCTGAATTGTTAGGTACTAGGTCTTCAGCATGTCAACGTAGAGCAGGCTGTTTGCTGGCTTATTTCTTGAATGCTCTTCTTTCCTCAACAGCTACACTTGCCTGCTCAGAAAAATTTCACTTTTTCAACCTTCCTTTTCTTAGCAATTTAATGCTTCACACTTGGGTTTCCACTCCAGTCAGTTTGGGAGTAAGAATGCGGGGTGTGACGCCAGAATTGAGGTCATTTTCAAACTCGAGCAACTGGCCCATGAAGTTCAGGTTGGGAGAGATGACAGGGCGTTTCCCCTTCACAAACTTGTAAGCATCAGTCATGGTCATCAGTGTATGCTTCATCAAGTAGGCGATGACGATTGTGGCAGAACGCGAGACCCCGGCTTGGCAGTGGATGAGCACTCCTTTCCCACATTGATGAGCTTCCTCTGTAAGACAAAAAAAAACAGTGAACAGACATAATGAGTGAGAGAAGCCAGTCAAACAGAGCGATCAGCATCTTTCAAACTGAGTCAAACCTTTGAACACACCCAGAAATTTTTTAAAATTTAAATTTTTAAAGTTTAAATCCAAGGCACTACATGTGCTTCTAATGGCGTGAAAAGACTGATTTGTAATTTTTTTATTCAAATAAGACTGCAAAGCCCCATTTTCAACAGCCATTTCTTGTGTCCTAATGGTGACTGAAGGGGTAGCCGCTAAAAACAGGGCTTTGCATTCATTTTACATAAAGGAGCCCCAGTTACGTTTCTTGACACACTTGTGCTGAATAATTTGAGAGGATGTGCGGCATTGATCATAAAGGCACTCAGTTTTGTTTTAATTTTCTCCTTCGCTACCACCTCCAGGGATGTACAGAGCGTGCCCTATAACTGAGCTTGGCCTTTTAATTAGCTTGTTGATTCGTTAGCCTCTCCAGAAGTGATGTTACAGCCTAGAAAATCCCACTGGCCATCACAGAGTTGCAGAAGATGTGAATAATGTCACTTCCCACATTAAAAGGACACAGTCTCCTAAGGAGCTGCCCTCAGCAGTTGTCCTTTCTTATATAGCTTCTCTGTGTTCAGAGACCTGTCATTAATGTGGACCCCCAAATAACTGAGGGCTCGTTTATACTTCACGCTCAGAATGCGTACGCTCCTGCAACATGGCTGCCACTCGTTTCCAGCGTTCATTTGGTCCTCAGAAATTAATGTGACGTGTGCGCGAGTTGCAGTACCAGCAAAAAGTCGGGGTTGGGGGTTTTGGGGGCGCAGTGTGCTAAAAGTCAGTACGTGACGTCAGAGTCTCTGCTTACTATCTACATGTGACAGAAAACCGCTTTGCGGATCCTACGAGATCAATGTATGGGCTTCGATTTTTGATGAATGGTTCGAAGTGGTGAAGCAAAATGCTGACATGGAGATGCATTCGTGGTGCCCGATCGTAATGACACGATACATTTTAAAAGTCTCACATACCATCTTCTGTGCCGTCTTTGTTTTTCCCCAAGGGCTTCCTGCGGACCTGACAGCAGCGGCAAACAGCAATAGATCACCACACTGAGTACAGTAAATGTATGATATTCCAACTCTCTGCACATTTAGAATCCTTAGATTTATACTTGATATCACTTTCATGATGAAATGCATTGAAGTATGTATGTTACATTTCACAGATAAATCGGTAATTTTGTTTAAATAATGAACACGGTTAATAATTACGCACATGGGGGTGGCACGGTGGCGGAGCGTTAGCGCTGCTGTCTTGCAGGGAGTCACGTCGCTGATATTCTCTGCCTGGAGTATACATGTTTTCCTGCTGGGTTTCCACAGTGTACTCCGGATTCCTTCCAAAGATATGCAGATTTGGTGACACAAAAATGACGCCAGCGTGTATGTGTGTTTGTTTGTATTCACCTTACAATTAGCTGATGCCAGTCCAGGGATTGTTTCAGCCTCGTGCCCAGTGCTGCTGAAATGGACAAATCTCTGGACTGACGGATTTAATCATTAAACATCCTTTTCAGAGATATTGCGGTAAGGTGTCATCGGAATTTAATGGGTGTTCCAGACAATTCACAACACAGCGAAGCCAAACCTGTTCTCACCGTGATGATATCTCACACTGCCACCTGGTGGATTCCTCCAGATTTACGTAAAGTACGCATGCAAGTATAAAAAGTAAAATGCTTATGTAGCAGGAGCGTCTGCTGCAGCATGTGTCGCGTCGCGTGAAGTATAAACCCGGCCTAACAGTGAATGTGAAAGGTGGTGACTGGTGCCAAGGCAACATCGTAAGGCACTAGGCAAACCTCTCCTCCTCTTGATACCGTGACTTTTAAAGTACTGGACAAAAGTTCAGTCTCTCTTATGTCATTTTATTGAAACCATAAAAACGCATCAGCAAATATGGAAAGCCTTTAACAGAAAAGGAATGTGAAACATAACATAAATACTGCAAAACACTCCAAAGCCTGAACACCCGGCTCCAGATTTACACAACAGTGAGATTCCAGCAATTTGTTGTGTAGTTCAGTAGTGCATAAATTAGAATTAATTTTCTCCATAAAAAATGCAGAGGATCAATATCAGTGAGCCAAAAAAATGCAATTTGCGTCCTTTATTGATTGTTGTTAAGTCACAATTTCAGACGAACAGCTTACTACAGAACGTGCAAATCTCCCATCTCTTTTTTCTACTTTTTCGTGGAGTGTCAAGTCCTGTTGGGATACAGGCCTACCTTCCTTTTTTCAGCTACAGTAACTGACTAGCCCATTGCTGTGGCTTTTTACCCTGGTCTACAACTGTTGCTTTCTCCACCTTTTTAATACCCCATAGCAGTATCCCACCTCGTAGCATGTGGTGCTGCAAAGTATTGGTTGATCAGGTGCTCAGCCATGCCACCATGGCTTTAACAGAGTTATTCTAAAACAAATTCTGTGTACAAAAAATAGTTATTAATCTCACCACGAAGCTCTTCCATATCCAGAGGAGGATGGAATTGTGGTGCACCCCCCCCCCACAGGCCCTCCTTACAAATACAGCATAATGAATTTGAATCGCACACCTACTTATTGTTGGTGGTGTGGACTTCCGAAGTTCACCTCATGTGCAGTTATTTCAGTTTTCCTCCCACATTCCAAAAAGTGCAGTTTAGGTTGACGACACTAAGCTGGCCAGTGGGAGTGTAGGCATGCATATGCACTTGCCTTTACTGTTTTCACTTTACATGCTTCCACTGGAATCTCCCATTAGGAAACATAATGTTAATTTTCACTCGCATACAGATGACACCCAGTTATACCTTTCATTTTGATCAAATGAAGTTTCTCTGATGTTGTCTTTAATTAGTTGTGTTAGTCAATTAAAGGAGTGGATGGATGAGAACTACTTGTCTTTAAATACAGATAAAACAGAGATGTTAATTGTTGGAGGGAATGACGCTGATCACAACAACATCATTTAAATCAGTTTGAATCACCAATAATTTTACTGAATCCGCCCGCAATCTAGGAGTTATCTTTGACTCTAGCATGTCATTTAAAGCGCATATTACAAAGTTGTCCAAAACATGTTTCTTCCATCTTAAAAATGTTGGGAAATTAAGGGGCTTTCTAAATAAACAGGATTCTGAGAAATTAATTCATGCATTTATTTCTAGTAGGATTGACTACTGCAATGTGGTGTTCACTGGATGTTCCAACTGTTCTTTATACAGCCTACAGTTAATCCAAAATGTTGCTGCAAGAATTATTGCAAGAACACATAACTCCAGTTGTTAATTCCTTACACTGGCTCCCAGTTAAGTTTAGGGCAGATTTCAAAATCCTCCTTTTAACATATAAAGCATTAAATGGCCAAGGTCCGGCTTACTTGTCTGAACTTATCATGACTTACAAACCAGAGTGCACATTAAGATCTCAAGATGCCGGTCCGCTTACGATTCCAAGAATTAACAAAATAACAGTGGGAGGTTGAGCTTTTAGTTACAGGGCCCCTAAACTGTGGAATTGTCTGCCTGCTACAATAAGAGATGCCCCTTCGGTCTCAGCCTTTAAATCCCGGCTGAAGACTCACTACTTCAGTTTAGCATATCCTGACTTGAGCTGCTGATTAACTGTACAGACTGCATCTCTGTTGTTAGTCATTAGCACTAAAACATAAGTAACATGATAGTTATAATTTGTTACCAATCCTCACCTATTCTGTTTCTCTTCTTGGTACTCAAATGGGGCACTCGATGCCACGGCCCACCTACCAAGTTGTTTTGCCTGCCTAAGGTAAAGTCATCCCTGATGGAGGATCGCAGGAATCGTGTGAAAGAGGGGTCCTTTCATCGGATTAGCGCTATTTCAGCTGTGGAATGGTCAAATGGGGGAGGCAGCTTGATGAAAGAGGTCTCCAGGACTCTAAACAAATCCAAATCATATTATGTGATATCACCTACTGTTAAATTCTGCTCCGTACTTCTAAATTTTTTATTTTTATACTGTACTAGCAAAATACCCGTGCTTCGCAGCGGAGAAGTAGTGTGTTAAAGAAGCAATGAAAAGAAAAGGAAACATTTTGAAAATAACGTAACCTGATTGTCAATGTAATTGTTTTGTCACTGTTGTGAGTGATGAGTGTTGTTGTCATATATATATATATATATATATATATATATATTTACACACACACACATAAACATATATATATATATACATATCTATACATATACACATATATACATACATATATATCTACATATATACACACACATATATACACACATATACATACATACACACACATATATACACACAAATACATATATATATATACATACATACACACACACATATATAAACATATATATACATATACATACATATCTACATATATACACACACAGCTATTTTGTATCAGTGCAATACGCTGTTTGTTAAAAGCAGTTGACTCCGCTCTTACGTGCAATAACAAATCAAATCATTCAGTTGTCTTTGCTCATATGTCATTTTAGAGCTGGGCGCCTGGCATCTTTTTGGCCACAAGTTCGTTTCTGTTTGCTGTGAGGTTCTGTGTTGTGGAGATTCTCAGGATGGATTGCAGGTGCTCATCAGTGAGGCGACTCCTGTGTGCTGTTTTGTTAGTCTTTATCACTGAGAAGAGCTTCTCACACAGATATGTGCTATCAAACATGCACAAGGTTCGAGCCGCATGTAGACGGACTTTTTTTGTTCTTCAAAGTCACCAAAGCGCCGTGCAAACTCAGTGCAATAACTCTAGCCGCAATAACTTGCAGCATCATAAGGTAGACTTGATTAACGCAGTAAGTGTTGGCAAGGCAGCTGAAGCGCTGCATTATGGGATCTGTAGTTTATTGTGTTACCAGCGCTTCATATACCGGGCTTTAATAACAATAATACAGTATATAAAATGATCTCGGGCGGATATAATTACGCCGGGCGGATGTGGCCCGACCCTTGAGTTTGACACATATGGACTAAATAGAACTTGAAAAGATATATTTTTCAAATGTGATCGCGCAATTCAGATAGAGTTGGCGCACTACAGCCTGCATGCCTCAATGAGTCATCCTCCCTCGCTCTTACTTTTTACCGTTCATCTAATGAATACACTGAGTATGGCTTTACCAAAACAATCATTGATGGCGAATAAAGTATCCATTATTCGAGTATGTAGGCGGGATATATATATATATACATATATATATACCAGCGTATCATAGCGGAGAAGTAGTGTGTTAAAAAGCTAGAAAAGAAAAGGGAACATTTTAAAAATAACGTAACATGACTGTCAATATACAGTATTTGTTTTGTGAGTGTTACTGAGTGTTGCTGTCATCAAGGATTTGATTATCATTATTTCTTTCAATCAGGTTCGTATTTGTAGGATGTGTTGTGTTCAAGTTACATTCCGTGTTTGTCAATCGTTGTAAAGATGACAGGTTTCATTCATCGATTCGTTTCTTACTGCATCAATAAACAGCTCGTCTTCTTCTTTATCTGAGACCTGACACACTGCATGCACGGTTTTTACACTGTCTTCCTTTAGCGGGACATTGACTTTTCCACGTGTGCTTTGTTTCCACAGTAGCTGCATTTATGAATATGCTTATCAGGCGCTTCATATTTTTGCTGCCTTTTCAATTGTGTAATTCGGTTTTGTTCAGCGCTCTTTGGAACTGTTGCTTTTATCTGTGCACTCGTCAGTTCCGTGAGCCACTCGGTGTACTTGCATCGAAGGTTCCCAGCTGTGCTGGTGCCATCTCGTGCTATGTCCATAGCTTTATTTAATGTTACCTTAGTCCTGGCACTTAAAACTTTCTCTCGCAGTTTCGCTGAGTTTGTGTCAAACACCACCCTGACCATCTCATCTTCATCTCCATAAGCACAGTCCTTCACCCGTGAATATTTAGTGGCAGTTTGCTATTGGATTGCCGCTGACGGACGGACCTTATATGGGCAGGCACTAAATTACAAGCGCCAGCGTAGCCTGTCTATGAACTTAATTTAAAGTGTAGGTTTACATCGTGCTTTGTTTCAGTAGCAGAACTCATGAATATGGTTGTATATGTCACTCGCCGCTTCTTATTGTTTAGCTGCCTTCTCAATTATATAATGCATGTTTTCTTGGCGCTTTTTGAGGTCTTCCTGGTTTTCTATGTACTGCGTGATTACGTGGGAGGCGTGATGATGTCACACGAAACTCCGCCCCCACGGCGTTGAAGCTCATCTCCATTACAGTAAATGGAGAAAAACTGCTTCCAGTTATGACCATTACGCGTAGAATTTCGATATAAAACCTGCCCAACTTTTGTAAGGAAGCTGTAAGGAATGAACCTGCCAAATTTCAGCCTTCCACCCACACGGGAAGTTGGAGAATTAGTGAGTGAGTCAGTGAGTGAGTGAGTGAGTGAGGGCTTTGCCTTTTATTAGTATAGATTGAGAATTTATTCTTTTCTGTGTATTATACTGTTATGTATTGACCCCCTTTTTGACACCCACTGCACGCCCAACCTACCTGGAAAGGGGGCTCTCTTTTTGAACTGCCTTTTCCAAGGTTTCTTCCATTTTCTTTCCCTACTAGGGTTTTTTTTGGGAGTTTTTCCTTGTTTTCTTAGAGAGTCAAGGCTGGGGGGCTGTCAAGAGGCAGGGCCCGTTAAAGCCCATTGCGGCACGTCTTGTGTGATTTTGGGCTATACAAAAATAAATTGTATTGTATTGTATTTGAATGGCCGTTAAAGCAGTGAATTGATGGTGACTTGTCAATTCAATGCAATTTTCAATTTGTACCTGACAATTTGCAATTCGATTTGATTCAAAATAATAACACTGGTGCCATTCTCAAACAATTTATTTTCCAAATAAGTTAATAAGTTTGCTTCCATAAACTAATCCTAAATAAACTGCTATAAACTAGGGGTTTTCAAACACATTAGCCCTCCCAAGATTGATATTCCTAAAAAATGACAGCAAATTTTAAAGATTGTCTTGAAATTATTTCATGCAATTTTTAAATAAGTATAACTAAAACATATGACTAAATAATATCTAAGTTAAACTTTTGAGAAAAAAAAAGTACATTTAATTTTTTTTGTTCTAAATACACTCAGTTTACAGTGTAACATTTTGATAAAAATATCATTTGTCTAAATGTCAATGTATTTTTTTTTAAGTTGAGACCACCCAAAACTTTATACCATCTGGTTAGTGCTGCCCACTAATATAAACCAAATGCTGCGCAGTAAACTCTTAAAAATAATGGTTCTAAAATGGCACTGTACTGGCTGGTGTGGTTCTTCGTAGACCCATTGCTTGACAAAGAACCATTTCATTCTGGGAAAGGTTCTTTGCATTTGAAATTGGTTCTTTGGGCCTTGAAAAAGGTTCCTAATATGTGTAGTAAACAGAAACTTGAATGTATGGTAGGCTACCTAGCAGGATACGACAGATCAAGAAAACCTGAACATACACTGTGTTATTATATGCAGCAAAATTCTAATCTGTCCATGGTTTTTTATGGAGCATGCGACAGATCTAAATAAATGAAGGTTCTTCCTGGAACCTTCATTTCTATGGGTCTTTGGGGAATCAAACATAGTTTGTGTTTTTTAAGGGTCACTTTTCCCATTTGTGTGTGTGCGTGTTTCCTTTGTGTATCACCTGAGAGCTGCACACGTTAACCCAAAGCTCTAGTCATGAGTTGGTAGCCTGCAGCAAATGTGATTTTGCTATCCTGTAAAGATTAAAAATGATCATTAATCAAGCTGCATTTTGTTGTAATGCCGCTGAAAGGGTGTCTAAATAAACTGTTAGTCTTTAACACATCACTTTTCTTCTGGTGAGGAAGTCATTCAACATACTTCATGAACAAGGAGATTTCTCAACTGCTTAATATTCCTGAAAATCAATTTTCAGCATGCCGATTCAAAAGCTGAATTAATGTGAAAGTATTAATAAAAATCGCTATATTAATTCAATTATGGCCATGCAATGGACTGGCACCCAGTTCAGAGGTGCTCCTTGCCTTGTGCCCAATTATGCTGGAAAAAAACTCTGGTCCACCATAACCTTGTATGGGATTAGGAGAGCTTGAGATAGTATGCCCACTATGTAAGACCAGGAGGTGGCTCTTCATAAACATCTTTAGTTTTATTGGGGTATGGATCCAAGAAAGTACAACAGTCTCTCCCAACACTGCTGCCCCAATCCAAAATACAAGTAAAATGAATTTCGATTATTATTATTATTCTTTAGGTTATGGGGGATTTTTAACCAACACAGACAAGCACTTTTAGCTCCTTTCATGGTGGATCATCTGCCTTTCAGCAGGTACGTGTTCACATACCATGGGAAGATACAAACAGCTGGCAATGTTAAGAATGAATTTGTTGATGCAGGAAAGGCAACTGAAAAATGCAAAGATAAGGCCAGTAGCTAAAATAAAGGTGCAATAAAGTACTAATAAAAGGATGCAGTCAAAAAACAAGAAAAAGGAATGATGCGAGTAGACAAGGGATTAGGCAGTAAATGTTGGAAAAACAAAAGTGACTGGGCAAATGCGGAAGACTAAGAAAGACCAGAGAAACACAAAAGAACTACACTTGAAAGACTTGCTCGTTGTCAGAAGAAACACGATTAGAGTCGAGAAAGCCTCAGGTCACTAGGCAATGTCATGCGAGAAGTGTTGCCAAGGGTCAAGCACGTCAATAACACATTTCTTCTGTTGTGCTGTGAACAATACTTAAGTTCATGCCTAGATGGCTGCCATCTCAGCACAAAAGTTCTTTGCTCCATGTTGTGCTTTCACAGCTTTGTGCTTTGCTTTTTCACATTTTTCTCATACTTGCACCAGAATGGCTGACATGTTACTACAACTGTAAATCAGATAAGGAATTGAGCAAAAAATAACCAAATGCCAGCTGGCAAGAGGTTGTGAGGCTAAAGGGTGTTATTTTCTTAATTATTTAAATATTCAAATTAACATTTTGTAAGGTAATTAACACTTTCAATGAATTTTATTGTAGAATGAAGAATGGAGCATGAGATCGACAGGCGGATCGGTGTGGCATCCGCAGTGATGCGGGCTCTACATCAGTCTGTCGTGGTGAAAAAGGAGCTGAGCCGTAAGGCAAAGCTCTCAATTTACCAGTCGATCTACGCTCCTACCCTCACCTATGGTCATGAGCTATGGGTAGTGACCGAAAGAACGAGATCGCGAATACAAGCGGCTGAAATGAGTTTCCTCCGCAGGGTGTCTGGGCTTTCCCTTAAAGACACGGTGAGAAGCTCAGTCATCTGGGAGGGGCTCAGAGTAGAGCCGCTGCTCCTCCGCATCGAGAGGAGTCAGATGAGGTGGCTCGGGCATCTGATCAGGATGCCTCCTGGACGCCTCCCTGGTGAGATGTTCCGGGCACTTCCAACCGGGAGGAGGCCCCGGGGAAGACCCAGGACACGCTGGAGGGACTATGTCTCCCGGCTGGCCTGGGAACGCCTTGGGATTCTCCCTGAAGAGCTGGAAGAAGTGGCCGGGGAGAGGGAAGTCTGGGCCTCTCTGCTTAATAAGCGGAAGAGGATGGATGGATGGATGGATGAATTTTATTTTGCATTTAAAGAACTATTTTATACTGGGATGGCAATAGTGTTGGATTGCTTCTAAAACTTGAGAGTAAAGCTGATTATTACTTTCGGTACTGAAATGCTGGTACCGTATCATTTTCATATTTGCATTTTTCCAGTACTGGTATACTGTGCAATCCTAGGTGGTTTCGCCTGTCATGTCCGGTAGTTGACTTGCTGAGATCTTGTATTCTCGCTGTATCTGTGTGTATTTTTTCACAAAGTTGTCTTGTTTTCCTCCAACATGACCAGCAACTCTTAAGCTGAGGGTGTGTGAGCGAGTAGGCCTTGTGATGGACCTTTGATGCTTTGTGGCCAATGCTGCTAGGATAGCCTCGAGACCTTAAATTACTTAAGTAGCTTTCAGAATGTTACGTCATACTGTAAGTATGCGTAGGGCTCTGAATTTCTAACTGGATAGTGTGCTACATACAAATGAACTCAGCTGAACTTTGCTGATATGGTAGGAAAGCAAAAACAACACGTTTACCTTATTTAATCTTTGACACTTCAGTTTCGATATTCTTGCTATTTTCAAGCTTTATCTACTTATTAATGTATTTGCTCTGCATAAAATGTAGGCTGATGTGAAGGCACCATGTTTCGGGTTCCTGCTTCACATGTCCAGGAAACGGGACTGACTTGGTGCCCAGGCACTACCTGTGTGAGGTTTATACATTCTCCCAGTGTTCATGTGGAGTCTTTTCAGAGTACACCAAGGTCATTCACATGCCAGTGACAAAGTGTGGATTACCTGTGAAGCCTAAACTGGCCCAGTGTGCACAAATATGGGTGTCTGCTTGACTGTGTCCTGTGACTGACTTGTAGTTTTACCGTATTCATGTGCTATGGTGTTTCACAGTTCCTACTTGTGATCTTTCACTTTCACACTTTTGCTTGGATTTCCAGTCAGATTTTTTGAAGAAATGTGAGGTCATTTACTAGTTGGATTTCACTAAAAGCAATTAAAAAACGAGATCTGTTGTTTTTATGAAAATAAACAGCAAATTAAAAGCATTCAAGTTTGGCAACAGAAATGCCATATCCGGCTGACCAGATTTTTTTTTTCCATTTCATAATATTAACCAAGGTGAAAGGTAATCAGTACTTCACAGCTTGCAGAAATTTAGGTAGTATTGTTTGTCTAAATGGGAGCTACCACACTGAAGAACATTCACGTGACATTTCCAACTAGAAAATTAGTTCTTCTCCTCTGTGTAATAACACGTGAATGTAGCATTTGTTCACAGTTGGTTCCTGCCTTCTGTCCAGTGCTATACACCATCTCTCTGCAACCTCACACTGGACTAAACAGGCTTGAAAGTCAAGGGGTGAATGCATAAAATGTGCCACAATAATAACAAAGGATCCGTAAATGAATGTGTTATATTCAAAAACAGCATATGTTTCACAAAACACCAATCAGCAGTGAATTCAAAGCAGACAAACACAGGAAGAAAGCTACAGCAACGCAATATGGGGCATTAGCATGTAAATGGCAAGTTGCGTCTGTGTGTTTGCTTTCATTTAACAGAAACTGCTGACTGGGCTGGTTTTGTTGTGCAACAAGCCATTCCTGTTCAAGTCATTTGTGAGTTCTGCCAGTCAAAAACGCTCAAGGTACGGCTAAAGCTTGTCATTTTTGGAGCAGTAATATTTAGGCTGAAGGGCTCCAATGTGAGATGCCAATACTATTTCATGTCTAGAGGTCTGACTTTGACAACACAGCAACACACTGACTTAAAAGAATACCACACCCAAAAATGGTATTTTTCTTATCTGTTACCTATTCCATATTGTTTGTAGTGATCGTTGAGAATACTTTTAATCTCATGTTTTTATGGACAATGGAGAAAGAAAAGTCCCTGAAGACAACCGTCTTCAGTGGGGACCAACTCTGAACACGACAGGCACATTGCCGAGATGGAATATAGGAGGGTAGTGGACAGTTTAGTTGACTGGTATGAGCTGAATCAGCTGCTGGTAAAACACTAGTAAAACTAAAGAACTGGTAGTGGAATGTCCAGTTATTACCCTGTCTATAAGGGGTGTGGATATGGAGATTAGATTGTTCAGGGCTACAAGTACCTGGGGGGCGTATATGAACAACAAGTTAAACTGGTCTACACTAAGAAAGGTCAATGTAGGCTGGATTTCCTACACAGACTTAGATGTTTTAGGGTCTGCAATACTATGCTGCAGATGTTCTACGAGTGCTTGATAGCCAGTTCCACTACTTTGACTGTGGCGGGGTGGTGGTATGCAGAATGAAGGTAGCAGATATTAAGAGGCTTAACACACTCATTCAGAAGGCTGGATCTGTAGTTGGAGAAAAAATGGACTGCTTGGAAACTGTGGCAGATTGGAGAATGTTGTCACCACGTCATGGTGTTGTGGTTAGGCAGAGGAGCGTTTTTAGCACTAGACTGACTAGCATAAGGAAATCCTGCCTTCTCACAGCCGTCACAGTCTATAACTCCTCTTCTGGCCACTCATCCACACAATAAACCGCTCCCTCTATCCTTAATGGATCGCCCAAAACAGTTTTTACTTAGATGTGCAATAACTCGTCTGTTTCACATGTGAATAACTTTAATTTTTTGTTTCTTCTCAAAATAGGCAACATTTCACCTATACCTAATGTGCAATATTATTAAGTGAAATACTTCCTACTCAGTGTGCTATTCTGTTCAGTAAACTAGGGATCTAGCAAAAGATGTATTATATTTAATTCACCGCATACCTTTGCAGCATAGTAAATGAGGATTTATTGTAGTTTATTTTGGTATTTATATTCTATTTTACTTTCTATGCTTATTTTTTATCATTTTTTCTTCATGTTACTTGCGCCTTTGTCTATCCGTACAGTTGTAACAAAAGTCATTTCCTTTGGGATAAATAAAGTATTCTGATTCTGAACAACACAAACATTATCAAAACGTTTTATGAAAAAATTGTTAATTTACTCATGTTTCACAATCCGTATGTTTGAGTTCCAGTTGTAGGCTCACAACCTCCCAAACAACACATATTTTGGCTACGATATTGTTCAAGACGATCCTGTCATGAAAAGCCGTGGAATATGTTCAAACAGAATAGAGACCTTCCTCTTACCTCAGCCACTCTTCAGCGGTCCTGCCCAGTAATAGCTTATTCATTAGCCACACTGGTACTTCATGTCATTTTAACACTGCAGATCATGGACTGACAGAAAAGTATAATAAGAGATTAAAAGCAAAAATGTTTTTGGGTGGAAAGTATGCTTTGTATTTGTGCATATCTGAGGTGATTTAACAGCAGAAGGTTAATTCAACTGCAGTTTGGAACACTGCCATTGAAAACCCATAAATATGGTATTGTGGCTTGTAAGGGGAAAGGCAGGTCTTCAATTCTAAAGCTCAATCCCATTTGAACCCAGACGCTGTCATTATTTTCAAGCAATTTTCTCACCTCCTGCCCGGTTTTATACTTTCCGTCTTTGAAGGCGACTCTCTCAGCCTGTGCCTTTACTCATCCTTATACGTCTTACACTTGTATTTCCTCCATCGTGTCACCTAAGCCAATCTGACCAATCACATCAAAGTGAAACTGGCCAATCAGATTGATCTTAGACACACAGACCTTAGTATTTCATTATATAGTAGATATGTTAGGAAAGATACAGCGCATGTGTCTTTGACATTGTGAGCATACAACTGCATACCTGACAAGTGGCTTATTCAACACAAGTAATCTGAGATGTTTATCATGAAAGTTTTGTTTGCACTTTGTTCAGCATTGGTCCCCATTTATGTCTATTCTGCTACAAACTTTGTTATCTCCATTCTTCAGTAACAGATTAAAAAAATCTTTTTTGGAGTTAAGCTTGAGGCCAGGCTTTAGCTCTGAGGTAAAATGACCCACAAGGTAATCACAAAAATACTTAACCCCTAGGCCCAAAATCCATTATGGGGTGTACAGTTAATGTTTAGTATGTACAACTGTATGGTAGTCCAGCATAAAATTGCAAGAATAAGCTATTAAAAGTTTTGCAGTTAAAAGGTTCAGTTAACTTTTTTATTGGCTGCATGTGGCTAATACAGTCTCCTTGGATTTTTAGTTTTTTCTTACAAGTGATAACATTTAAATGAGTTTTATGACTGATATTTCACTATTAAAACAATACACAATAAATATTAAAAATAATTCTTTTTTGGCAAGCAGTTTAATGATGACGGGGTCATATAACAAAATTTAATTTCAAAGTAATCTCAAACACACAATATCTATTTATCTGGAATGACTAAAAGAGGCACTAGGTAGACAACCACATTTTACAGAATATTGACTGTAAAAAGATTTTTTTAGTGGAATCAAGTACAGGTCAGCCAGACAACAAACTATCTGGTCCACTAAGTGAGTGTTTTTGGTACATGGATGAAGCTCACAAAAGCAAAAGACCAGGTGATATATCACTTCAGAATGAAAACATTGACAATAACAATCTATAAAGTGTACAGATAATGTGCTAGATGGCTAAATGATGGTGGGTGAGGTAATTTTCTATTATGTGCATTTGTTCACAATAGACAAGATACAACAAGCACAATGAGACACTTTGTATAATTAAGAAAGGATCCTTATTCTAAAAGAAAAATGCTAATCCCAGGGGTCATCATTATTGAAAATCCCCCTGAAGGGAGAAAGAAAGAAAGAAAGAAAGAAAGAAAGAAAGAAAGAAAGAAAGAAAGGTAGCAGAGAGGGGATGTATCCCCTTATTGCCTGTCAGTG
This sequence comes from Polypterus senegalus, assembly GCF_016835505.1. Taxonomy (NCBI): domain Eukaryota; kingdom Metazoa; phylum Chordata; class Cladistia; order Polypteriformes; family Polypteridae; genus Polypterus; species Polypterus senegalus. The sequence goes on from NC_053164.1 coordinate 77,423,572, forward strand.
TATTCTGTGGGGAATGCTACATGGCTAAAGGTTAATTCTTCATACTCAGAACCTGCAGGGTACTGTCTCATCGTCTCAATTGTACTGACTTATACAGTATGTGGGAAATCAGATTAGATATAAGCCTTACCTGGCAATATAAATGTATCAACAAGGTGGGTGTACATTAAGGCTAAAGGTGCTTAATGACCTTGTAAGGGCAATCTATAGACACATTATGTGCCTTGAACATGGCCAGCTAATGGGCATACAAAAAGACCCATAGTCCGCCAATAAAGCATAGGAGCAAGCAGCTCAGTGGTAGACAAGGAGAATGCACAGAGAAATGCAGGAAAAGGGCAATTGTGATTACAACTTGGCTTTTGATGGGCAAGAGGTAAAGTCCACTCTAATAAGGGAAATACAAAAAAAGAAGCATGACCTAATAGTGTTACAAGGGTTTTGTTTTCTGGTTTCTAATTTACTGTATTATGGAAAATTAAAATGTGCTCTCAGGCTTATGCATTCTGGAAAATAAAACTCTCTGAAGTGCAGCAATACCCACCCACAGGTTTCTGTATGTGCCATCTGGAGTCTCACTGCTCACTTAAGCATCATGCCAATGCACTTTGTTTCAAATTAAAAAGCGGTGGCAGTATCAGTGCTCTCTATCACTCTATGAGACAATCACACCCAGCTGAATGGCGGCTGACTGTAATGAACCACAGTTGGCTTTAGACCATGTCAATGCTTTTGTTCTGTTAACCTGAACTAGAAATGACATCTGTATGATTTGGATTCACCTAGCAGATTAATCACAGATCTTATGAAGAACCTTTTACTTCCTGTAGGAATCTGTATGCCACGCCTTTAAGGTCATTGACTCAACCCAAAGGTCATTTGAAGCTTTCTCCGAATTTATAATGTAATGATAATGGTAGCAGGGCTCCAGTTATTAGTGTATGCTTTGGTCTTCCAACTCTATAATAGCCAATTCATTTTATGTACCCTACCACCTGTTACCGGAGCTGCGAAGTAGCATAATAAGAAACAGGTGGCATAGTAGGAAAGGAAAACAAACAGTGTGAACAATAAATGTTGGTGACTTTTATTTACTGACAAAACAATGATGCGATACTGCATTTTACAGTATCTGACTTCACTGTCATCCTCCAATCCTTTCCATTGCTTTGCTTGGCGTGTTCCTCTTTTGGGGCCAAAAATAGCACTCTGACTGCAGAAATACCTACCTTTTCACAAACGGTATATACATACTGTGCACAGTCCACATGGGGACTTTACAGTAGATATGCACAAGTGGTCGAAAGTAGAATATCATAAGGATGTTTAATGCTTTTAAAGTTTTAAGTGACTGAGTATCACTTGTTATACTTTCTATGAAGCCTATTTGACAACTTGAATGACTTTCAGAATTTTCACTTTGAAAAATGCACATGGCAGTGAGACAGCCTTCTATAAATGCTCTTCCAAGTCCCTGTTGTTCTAGCAGTCCCTCTGTGACAATTTTCCTTGACAGTGAAGAAGTCAGCTAATCTCGGACAAATCCTTTAAAATATCAGCGGCTGGCAAGCCAAATTTATCAGGTCCTTCAAAATTAGAAAATTAATTATCACCAGCATGACCTCTTTTTAAACGAGCCATTAGAAGGAGATGGGCTGAGACTTGAATGCTCTGGTTTGAGGTGGAAAGAATTGTGACCCTCTTCTTTAGATCTGCTCATCTAGCCTTTGTTTTTAAAATGAGCAGATCCACAGAAGAGTGGATGCAAATGTTATTGATCTGCAGTGGTACAAAGCACTGCAATTTATTGTGCAATTTCACAACTAAGAATGTCTACACTTGCAACACTTCTACTTGGTTTTTTGCATTTACATTCTACATTTTCTTAACCCTTTTATGCAATCTAAGGAAAGTCTGAATGTAGTGAGATGGGTTTCACTACAGCCTGTCATCATGGATCTGAAGGAACAGGCACCTACAAGCTCATCAGATGAAAATGTAAGCTGACATAGTGCAGGTAAACTGTTCCACTGCTGGGTAACAAACTCTTAACTACAGCATTCTGGATCTGAACTTCTACTGCATGATTTATCTGGACAACCACTATTCCTCAATTGATCTGGTGAAAGGCACTTACCTATAAACTCAAAGGCCTCCTCAAAATACTGCCGTAGGTTCTGCTTGCTGTTGTCTGTAGCAGGCAAGCGCTTGTACCGAACCAGACCAGTTTCCAAGTGGTAGAGGGGGAGATGAGTAGTGACATTGACCACATAGGCAATATTTAACCTCAGCATGCGATCCAGGTCCTGGGCATCACTCTCATTTCCCAGAAACAGAAAGGGTAAGATTGGACTCAGCTCGGCATTCTCAATATCAGGCGTCAGTGGCACCTGACCACTGTCTGGGTCGAAGCTGGGAAAAACCGAAGAGTCACACTGGGACTGACCATCAGCAGCAAGGCCACCTGCAAGAAAAGTAAATGTTGAGTACAAGTAAAAAATAACTTGGATGACCTAATGTAACAATGAAAAAACTTTAAGTAGTAACACCACTCTGTTGGAATAATTCAGAATAAATAATGAATTTAAAACATGAGACATTTATACATTCATATAATAACGGCAGAACTATGTGGAAGGGTCTGGCTAGACAATCAACAGATATGTATCTTTATTTTAGGCCTAAGGCACACATGGAAAGCATGAAAAAGCATATAGGACAATAATTTGTGAGTGTTTTCTCCTATCTTATGTGTCAGCTTTGTGGCACGGGCTCTGTTATCTTGGAGACAATCACATTTGATGCCTCTCAGACTAACGTCTTCCTACTACACTCTCTACAACATCTATATGTCTGTTCATCTGCCCTTGTAACTGAAGCCTGTTACATATATTACATGAAATAGTTTAGTATTTGAAAACAAAAACAAGAAGTCTTCAAAAGGACTTCAACAGAATTTGTAGTTAGGCTGGGAAACAAGCATACAGAATCCAGAAAGTACTTTTTCACACCAAGCATAGAGTCTGACACAAGAGTGGGAAGAGAATACATTACTGTCCTTTCATTTAAGAAGTGATTGGACCAGATACTAGGAGAACCAAATGAGTATGATAGACTAACTAATCTAAACCTACTTTTCTTAAGTTTTCCCATGTTCTGAAGGCAGAAGCCACGAGACATATTAAAGCCCATTTACACTTTGTACAAGGGTACACTTATATTTTGTTAGCAGTCACGCCGTGTGGACATGTGCATCTGTAATCATGTGCCTCAAGATTTTTATTGTCCACACGGTCCTGCACGATGTGCTACACAACTATTACGATTTGTGCATCTGCAGTTGTCTGTGTCCATTCTGTTTTTGCATAAAGACATTCCTTTACTTTGTGCAATTTGCTTACTTAAAACTTAAAACATTTACAAGTTGTTTTGTAGACATTGTGTATTAAAAAATTTTGCTGTAAGCAGGGGATGAGTTTGAAATTTTATCCCATACTTTTTGTACAAGAAGAATATTAGTCATTGCTGGTTAAATTGCCCGTGACTGTGAAATGCTTATAAAGTGGTTGATCATATAACACTAGCTAGAGTGCAACATCTCTGAACTTCATGTAAGCACAAAATCATGAATCTCACCTGCTGCTCTTTTACAAATATCATGCTACTTGAACACTATAGGTTAGAAGATCCTACACAAAAATCTCCAACCTAACTAACCATTAACTATATTCTCTTATTGCGATAGAACCAGGACGCCAGCGAGACCCAAACACCAACACTATGACACAACCACAGTCCTGGGTTCAAATACAGGATGGTTTTAATATCCACGATTCCTCAGTTAAGTACAAAGTATAAAGCACAGGTTCTCTCTCTTCCAGAATTCAATTTACAATACCTCTCCTCTCACAACCACACTGCCCTCCTCCAGCTGAGTGTTGCCTCACTTCCTCCCAGCTCCAATTCATCTGGACAAGGGAGTGCAGTCCTTTTTATTGATGACCCGGGAGTACTTCTGGTGCCAGGGTTGCTGCCCACTGGAAATAGTTCAGGGTCATACGTTAGTCCAATATAGTAGGGAGTACAACTTCCTGCAGTACCCTCTTGCAGCACTCATGGACCCCAGCAGGGCTGTGCTGCTGGACTACAACTAACAGCATTCCCTGCTGGTTCTTGAACGGGTGCAAATAAGAACGGCTGCTGCCATCTAGCACCTGAAAGGAATAAACACCCATCAGAGACCGTCTTTCCCTGTACTTTGTTATCCCAACCAGGTAAGGCATTAAGCACATGTCCGGTCAGGACACCTGTCCATTTGTTTGGGGCTTTGTCCCCCGGTAAGGAACCATCTCCTCTGGCTGGGTTATCCATCCATTCATCCATCAGGGCTGCCTTGTCTGGGTATAACATCCTTCCCTCTTTTGGCTGGGATGCCTTTCTGTTCACTCAGGGCCTCCTGTCTGGGTAAGGGATCTTCTTAACTTCTAACCGGGATGCCTGTCCATCCCGTGTGCCTCCTACATTTTATATAATATGATAATAAAGAAGATATTGGAACTTGAAAGCAAGTCTTAATGGAGACCATGCTCTTTAAAAATATACAAAGCATAAATCGATTTTTTTGTAGCACACATTCTAAAAATCAACAGAAAATTACATAAGCCATCTTCAATACTCTATTCTTAATACTGCTCACTATTATAAAGAGCTGCAAAGAGCAACTAAGAAAACATTCTTGTGTTTTTTCTTCCACATCTCCAAAGATGTGCATGTTAGGTTATTAAGTGTTGACTCCAAATCCGCAGCAGTGTGGGTGTGTGGTAAGTGTGTCGTTCTGACCAGCGTTGGTATACACCTTGCTCTCTACGGACAGGACTGGCGCCCTTGAACTGGATATGCAGTTTAGAAAAAATAATATATACTACAATAAAGTTTTATATATCAAAATTAAACAGGACATTATTAAAATGATAATATTATAGCTTTTTTGCATAATTATTTTTATTGATAACCCTCAAAAAGAACAGCACAAATAACAGACTAATCAATCATTCCTTTATACTGTGCTTTTTAAATTCATCACTATCCCAAAATTTTGTACTGGTAATTAAGAAAATATTGCAGTATAACTCGCTCATCAACAAAGGTTTAGTTAAAAAGCTGAAATTCGGCAGAATGGTACATGTAGAGCAGTAGGTATCCACTAAGAAACAACATTTTGATACATCAATATTGAGGGGTAACTGCCCCCCAAAAGAAAAACTAAATACCCCAAAATCTCAAAAGTGCTTTGACTGACCTGACTGAAATTTGGTGACATTATAGAAAAAAGAAAGAAGCTGACTTGCACTTATTTTTAGTAAATGTTTTATTTGTTGATATTTACTAATATTATGCTAATATGCATGCTCTGCGCTGAGAAGACTTTATGCAAATGAAAGACAGAACAGAAGGGACTGATGGGCAACGCAAACAGCACCACTAGCCAATAGGTTGGAAGGATGACTGAAGAAGCGGCGGTGTCCTGGACGGGAAGGTTAAGTTGTTAAATGGAGCAATGAAAGTTTAGTGAAGCTCAAGGAAGATGAGAAGCTTAATGGTTAACAAGTGTACTACAAAGTCTTGAGTAGCAGTGCCAGGCACTGTACTTGTTGAGTGCAGGCGTTGCTTCGCTAGAAGCAGAAAAAGGAAGTGAAAGGGAAGCAGAGGCGAAATTGCCATACGCACCTCATATTGATAGTAATAAATACACAAATTTAACATTATTCCTACTGGTTAGCAATCTACGTAAATTCATAAAAACAAACTTTTCTCTAAAGTTGTGCTTTAGGATGACCATCAACAAAAGCCAAGTCAATAGGAAAAGAAGGAATTGATCTAATGCAGCAATGTTTTACTCATGGAGAATTGTTTACAGCAGGGGTCAGCAACCTACCGGCATGCGTGCCAAGCGTGGCACGTGGAAAAATATTTTTTTTAATTACATTTTGTATATGCGACTCACAAGTAAATGGAAACCATGTGTACTGAACACAGTGCAGGCCATGGTACATTAAAACAAATCTCGTTATTATATTTTAATTACAGCGCATACATTCGCGCTCCGTGTCCCCACCTATGTTTTGCGCATGCAACTCATGTGTAAAGGGAAACCATGTGTTCAGTGCAGGCTGTGGTATGTTAAAACAAACCACTTGTTATTATTAAGTAATATACTGCCCTAAAATGACTCATAAAAGACAAAAAACGTAATGTTTGCGCTTTTCAAGACTCTTGGATGAATGAATATGGATTTGTACAACAAAAGGATTGTGATGTGTGTGTGTTATGCTGTGAAAGTGTCGTGTGGCGTACGTCAAGCGTACAAAGACATTATCAAACTAAACATCAGTCCACGTTTATAAACTCTGATGAGAGATGTGAAGCTATAAAAAGGGCTGTTTCTGGCTTTAAGTTATTCTTTAATACTGTAGGTCCTAATGGTGGCATTAATAGACCCTTCATTAATGGCAGCAATGCTATGTCTACCTTTAACTTTTTTTAAGTCATAATCTGCAATGTGCCTAACAATAAAGATGAACATGGCATCTGACTATTTGCTCGTCACTCCTTTTCACAATAGGGGGCCGCAGTCATGTTTTCCACTTTGAACTTGCTTTTGAAACGTCCATGCATTTTAAAGCTACATGAAAATAATGACCACTTATATTACTTGCACAAATAAAGTGCCCAGTGTAAGACAGAGTGTCTCAGCCTGTGTGATGTGACTGCTACATACTGTAAAAAGACTGTTATTAATATCAAAGCTTACATCCCCCTTTTTTACCTACAGTCTCCACTGTCATCTTTTCCAACTCTCCTGATAAGTCATACCCATAATTCCTTTTTAGATTTACCCCTACAACATGGGTATAAAGCCTCATGTCTGGAAGGATTCAGTGGTTTGTTGGTTTAGCGATTTCCATTTTATTCTTTTATATATTTGTCTGTGTGTTTTTTTATTACCTAGGATGGGTTTGCATCCCTGGTTAACTCTTTCTTTCTTTCTTGATGCTGTCGAGCGACAGTCCCTGTATCTAAATGACAGTTTCAAAAAACAACTGCATATTTATTTATCTCTTGGAATTTACCCATCCCAAGGGCACAGAAAAGCTGTCTGCTTGTGATTAGACTCAAGGGCTTCCTTTTAATTAAAATCTTACATTATCAGGCTTCTTCTTCTTATTTCCCCATTTGTGTTTGCACTTCTGTAAAAATCAAAGACAGCTTACAGTATTTTAATTTATCATGCTGTCTAGTGTTAGCAAGTGCTCAATCTGTTCTCTATAAAAAGCAGCCCACTTTTGACAGACCAACACAGGTGCACATGATGCTCTTTAAGTTGCCACTTGCCACCTGCTCAGTTGTGGATACCTCAATTAGCTGTGTGTTCTTCCATTTCAGTGTGTCTCTTCTAACAAACCAGCCCCAAAACGTGGACTACACAAGTGTTCATCAATACAGGATCAGTTCTTTGCAACAAAATGCTGGTGCCACATATATTAAAAAAGTGAAAAATAGGTGCTGAAACAATCAAGAAGCTTCTGTTGAATGCTCACATATCATCTCCTGAACAACATGACAAGAATAAAAAACAATCTGCAGCTCTCTAAGAAATGAACTGGCTATGCCAGCTTGTAAACTGTACTACATGGGTTTGCATGTAACAACAGGCTTTGAACAGAATTTCTGCTGCTTACAGACATCTTGATACCTCCTACAATTTTAAAATGAAACTGATGCACATTGCATGGTTCAGTCCGCCTCTGGCAAGCTCTGCTTATTCAGAAAATGAAACAGAACGCATCTGAATTAATAGCACTGATGAGTCTGCTGCTCATTTGTCCCGGCTTCCAGCTGGATACTGTGGGCCTCCTTTTCCAAGAAAGCTTTTTTTTTTTGCCTCAGACTTGTTACAAAAAGGTCCCTGCCACTGTTCCACTTGAAGTGTGGCTGGCAGGCGTCAGAGTGGCCTTCCATCTGCTCAGGCAGCTGTGTTTTGAACGCTGCCACACTCCCCTCCTTGTGCCCCATATCCCGTTGCACAAAGCAACAGGCTGGGGAACCCTCACTGGGTGATGTCACCTTCAGTTACATCTCCATGGCAACCAAGCAGATGGCAGAGCTTCAGCCCAGACAATACGGCTTCAAACGCAAGGTTAAACGGTCGCTGTTTCGAAAGAGGCCATGGGTATTGGCTCACAAAAGAAACAATTACTCCTTGAAAGGGAAATTCAGGAGAAAAAAGCAAAAGCTGTCCATAATAGGTTTTACTACAGGTTTAGCCTATCTTTAGGATAGCTGTTAGGCCACCAGATAGGGAACTTTACTTCTCTGTTCATTCAAAATAATAGATACATACAGTATGTAATGCTTTCATCTATTTACATTAGACAGAATATTCAAATCTCAGGAGCAACATGCTAGTAAAGTATTCTTATTCACTGTAACAGCTTAGGTCAGTTGTTCCCATTCATGTGAAGACCATAAAACAGACGTACGCTACACATTGTAAGTACAGTAAGTTTCTTTTTTTAACAGTGTGAAATGAACAGGTCAGTATTTCCCTGGCCTCCAGTTCAATAAAAGGAGCCATCCAATAGAAATCAATCCAGACTAATAAGTGGAATTCATTGGACTGGCACATCACATCCCCAACCCCGCTGGTTACTGCTTTCCATCTGGATAGGCTTTAGCTCTTTTGATTTGTAATTCTTGTTATTATACTCATTTGTCTTCTCCGTCTTGCTGCAGTCCTCAATTAAATTTAGCAGATTCAGGAGATGGATGGATGGATGGAAATTAATTTGTGTTCATATTTCTACAATTGTATCTGTTTCACACAACAGTTTGCTGCTTAACTGTACGTTGCACTTAAAATAGAACTTCCAGGAGCTCTAAATGCACACTAAACCTTATGGTTACATAACAGTCGATACTCACGAACAGTCATATAAGGGGACTGCGATGAGAGAAGCTGCCACCTTGGTCTTTAAATTCAATTCTATATCCCTTATCGAACTTCTAATTATTCAATCGTGAATTGATTGCATCATTAATCTTATTTATATAGCACATGGCTGACTGACCAGTGTCCAGTGTTCGCTCCTACCTTAAACCCAATGCTGCCGCTATAGGCTTTGGCCCCGCTGTGTCCTTAAACTGGATGAAGAAGGTTAGAGAATGTCATGGAATATTATATGGCATACATATTTCACATCGCACTACCACAAAATAAATAAGTTGTCAATCAATCAATATCTAAGTGTCACCATTCCCATCAACAGTAAAATCAATTAATAAAAATTAACCGATTTGTTCATTTACAAGCACATCAGAGATAACATACTCTCTCATATTTACTGTCAAACTGTTGTAAATTTATGATCTTAAGGCTAAGCAGGGTGAGAATGAATCAGTCTGTGGGCTCACAATTATGACTAAAAAAAGTTGTCAGCAGAGCAAAGCCTATCTATGTGAGGGTATCAGAAAATGCAAAAATCAATTGGATTATTTATTCTGTTACATTTATTTTTTTCACATATTTCTTAGATCTAACAACACCCAAATGACATTTTCACTTCTAAGATGATCAGACCTTTAATAGGAATTCTGTTGGCTAAGATGCTGGATTTTAAACCCAATGGTTGTGTGAGGGAATCAGGGGCATTAGCAAGCCCCAAACCCCCAACACGAACAAACAACTCAGTCCCGGGTTCAAATACCGGTGTTTATTACACCACAATATTTTAAAGTCACAAAAAGCTCAAATTTCTCTCTCTGCTTAACAATTCTCCTCTCAATATTTTTCTTACCACCGCACTACCCTCCTCCAGTCACGTTTTACCTCTCTACCTCCCAGCTCCGATTTGCCTGGCCAAGGGACTGTGGTCCCTTTTATTACGGACCCGGGAGTATGTCCCGTGTCAGGGCGATTGCCTGACGAAAGCACTTCCGGGTCACATGGAAGTCTATTATATCAGGGAGATTGTATCCCTGCACCGCCGTCTTGCGACACTCAGTGACACCAGAATGCCCTGCTAGTTTCCCCCTGGGGACCGCTATCTGCTGCTATCTAGCATGCTGGGGGAGGAAAAGGCCCTCAGCAACATCTTCATTCTTCAAGAGACTGTCTGACCCTCTGTTCTGGCCAATTCCTCCAGGTCTGGTTTCTCTCTCTTTCCTGGTCAGGAAGCCTAGCTGCCTTCTCTGTGCATCCCATCCTGGTGAGGAACCATCGCTTCCCAGCTCATATGGCATCCACAGCTGTTAGTTCAGTTCCCAATCCCGTTCTTTGTATCTATAATGGTAAAGCATACTGGAACTGTCTTCACTACGAACATGTTCTATATAAAGCAATTGCTGTTACTCTGAAAAACATACATTCATTCTAAGTACAGTAGAAACAGTAGAGTAGTCAGTCAGTCTGTCATTGTCCAACCCGCTACATCCAAACACAGGGTCACGGGGGTTTGCTGGAGCCAATCCCAGCCAGGACAGGGCGCAAGGCAGGAACAAACCCCAGGCGGGGCGCCAACAATAGAGTATTTCAGTGTAAATTAAAAAGTTACTTCTTACTAGATACCTGACACAAAAATGTCACAAACACAATCCATGGTACAACAACATACTGTCACTGTTAAGCATACATCATGTACCAGAACAATAATTGAGCTGGACAATGACATAGCAAGTACAAAGTGAGGGTGAACAGCACTCTTCAAGCAGCTGAGCATCCTGTCTGAAGAGCCAGCAAAATGAGGTCAACAAGAACATAGCACACACCGAACCTTCTGCACATCGCAGCCACCTTGGTGCATGAAGACAGGATGTCCTCGACTGCTGGCAAAGGTATACAGCCTGCATAGACTCTTTGAAAGAGTTTTTACTACCCTCATTTTGCACAGACTTATATAAATAGTTAAACGCATTTTGAAAGCAAACAGAATAGAACCAAATGTGTAAAACTATGTTAATAGTCATCTTGGACTTGATTAATTAATTACTAAAATAGAGCCGACGGTAAGAATTTGTACCTCTACTAAAAATAAATGTATTTTAGACAACTAAAACCAGAGGGCAATGCACTATGAAGCAACCTTTATTTTATAAATATTATGCTTTTTATAGCAAACACCAGTGCTTTACGAGTATACAAACGCACAACAATGGTTTTCATGTCTTCTTTACAGTTTACGTACAGGCAGGTTAAGGTTTATAGAGTCATTATTAGAAGTTACACAGGAGCTAGAAGTGAGGACTGCAATGGCAGTATTAGAGGTTTCAAATCCACTGCCTCACTCAAAGGTAATACTAGAAGATTAAAACCCACTGCTTCAGCCAACAGAACAAATAATACATATCCTAACAATTAAGTGGGTTCAAATAAAATAATACTGCTTTAAAATTGATATATGTAAAGAGTTCTCCAAAATCTATATTCTTTTTATCCATTTTCTATTCATGGATAATCTAATTGAGGATCTCAGGGATACCTGGGCTTACTGCATGCCAGGAAAAAAAATCAAACAGGGGCTGCACCGAGTATGAGCAAGAAAGACAATGCAGTGAGGCTTAAAAAACAAAACAAACAAAATTTTAATACTACTGGAACATTTTTAAATCAGTGCCTACTACAGTTTACAAAGTCAGCCTAGTCAGTACCTTCAGGGAATGCAAAGGGCTTTGTTGATAAACTATAAAATATGGTGAGATGTAATAATGTTACAGTCCCAAAATTATACAGACGATAACATGCGCTGAGGTGCTGAGACAGAGCAGCTTTGTGATTTGTCCACCAGAGGGCACTGCAAGTCTGGAATGGATTTTTTCCCCCTCTCTCTTTCTTCATTGGCATAATAAACAAGCCACTTTGAGACAAGCTATACAAAGAAACTATTAATGGTTACTTCAAAATATATGGACAAGAATGTTAACTAGCTAAGCTTACTGGCCTGAACCATTTTTTAAAATCAATAAATTAAATATTTTTTAACCAGAAAGGCGCAACAAAAAGGATATGATTAATAAAAAAAACAGAGATTAATTGCAGAAACATACAGGTGCTTTGTTCATAGATGCTGACCAACGTGCCTTTGCAATCATTCAAACTGTCCAAAAGCTTAAAAGATTTAAGATTCAGCCAGTGCTAGTACGAAACAGACAATCTATCCGGACTTGACGCATAATGTTACAAGTTTAAACTACAGCAATTCTCCACTTTAATGATTGCAGGTTAAAAATAAAAAAAAAAACTCTTGCATCATTTCTGACCAAAACTCTGATAAACTGCAGGGCATACACAGCCTAGATTTCTCTCTGCTGATGTGCATCCATTTTTAAACATTTCTATGAAGATGCTCAGAAGGGCCTTAGGGACACTCATTCTGAAATACTAGTATAAAAATGCATATCATAAATAACTCTGAAAATATCTAACATACTCAATAACCACAGTCAGGAACTCCTGCACTGTTGTCACATGTGGGAGGCTGGCCAGAGTCTTACAGGAACAAATATGAAGGGAACATCGGTGAGATTTGAAAAGTTACACTGCAGGTCGTGTTTATTTCTAGGTTATCTGCAATCAGAAAGCAACATGTGAAGCACTTGGAGTTACATTTCTTGTATAAAAATATACTATATAACTAAGTGTTGTTTTTGTTACTGTTTGAAGAATGTTTCCAAAACCAACCTCTGACCCAGCGACAAATTCCACTTCTTCTGCAGTCCGGGGTACACAGGCCAGAAAATTCAGCAAATGTAGAGCAAATCTAGAATATGGCACACTGGTGTTACTGGACTAATGAGTGCCACCCCCCTCTCTTTTTTATGTCTTTGCCAGACAGCAATAAACAGGGAGTCTGCAATGGTCCTCCTGCACTTTTTATGCCTTAGTGTCCTCTACGTATAATCAGTGATAAAAAAACGTGTGATCATTAAGAACAGCATTGGAGGGACCCACGGGTGTAGAGTACTCCTGTATAACATTAGAAACACAGTCCCCTCTCCCAAGAGTTATCCGACTACTGATTACAGTCTCGTGACTGGACTACTGAAACTCCTTTCATGCTGGAGTCGTGGACTCTTTCATCATAATGCTGCCACATGCCTTAGCTTGATAACCAGACACAGACTGAAAACTTGGGGGTTCGAGCTGTATGTAACTGCTATGGCACTAAGCCTGTCAATAGCTATTTGACTGTTTTTTTTTGTCATTGTTCACTTGTAATATTTTGCTTTTTTCCTCTACATTAATTATAACTCACTTTGTATAAAAGTGTCTTCTTAATGCATCAATGTGAATCTATTTTTGTTTTATTACAAAAAGTTGGCAGTTTATTAAACTGCAATGATTTGTCTCAAGTGGAATTGACTATTGTAATGCTTTATGGTCAGACAATCAATTACAGCTAAATCAAAACATAACAGAAAGGATTTGAATTGGAACTAAGAAGCATGACGGTATAGCTCCTGTTCTTAAATCACATATCGAGCTGCTAATCAAGTTGGAAGTCAATTTTAAAATCCTCCTTTCAATATACAAAGCGTTACATTGCTACCCTATAGGTTTCAGAACTTATGCTTAATATTTAAGAGAATATGCTGCAATCTCAAGATGCAGGCCTCCTTAATAGTCTGAGGATAAATATTCAATTCATATTTGTTTAGTGCTCTCAGAGTGATGTAACAAGTTCACAGGTAAATGCAATTACAACTTTTACAAATTACTAATGATAAAGTAGTAATTTATGCAAATTAAAATTGGTGAAAAAGGCAAAATCTTACATCCTAACTCTGGAAAGACCTACCTACTGATACTAGAGAAACTGGATCTGACTCGGCATTTAAATCAAGACTCTCTGTTTTAGCTTGGAATACTCCCATTAGTGCTGCTGCTGAGGTTGTGTCCTGTAACTGTTGTACTGTTTAATGCTTCTTAATTGTAGCAATTGTTTTTATTTTCTAATTACAATCTCTATCCTATTCTTTTTCTTTTCCATGTCTAATGTGGTTCTTTGTCTTTGGGAGGATGCATCATCATATATAATGGACCTTTTAACATTTCACCTATCAAATTGTTGTTCCTTTCAAGGGTGTGGTTGACCTAAGACACTTATCTGGACTTAAAAGCACCTCATATGTACCACATGTGCGCACAGGAGGGTGTGTGTGTTTGTGTGTGAGTGAGTGAACACTGAGATGGACTGATCCCTTTTCCAGGACTGTTTCCTTCTTTGTCTAAAGTGCTCCAGAAAAGGCTCCAACTCCTCTTCTACAAGCTTGAATTGGTAGACCCAGGCCTGGGAATTGTCTGAAGTCTATGTAGGTTAACTTTTGTATATAGAATATTATACTCCTCTGTTTTCTGTTTATGTTTCTTTTCTTCAAAATATACTTGAAATGTATGCACAGTGTGCAGAGCTCTAATGTATTAACTGCTTCAATAAGAATAAACTGAAATTCATTTCTTTATTGAAGACAGCAGTAGCTGAAGACAAAAGCAAATGAAAGCACATTGTGCCGTACACCCCCATTCATCAACACCCCGCCTCCTTTTTTCTTTCATGGGTTTTAAACAGCACTGGGCCACACAGCCAGGCCAAAAAAAACGATAGGAAGAGCGGACCATTACATCATCAGAGTGCATCTGTCCCCGCAGGACCCTGGGGAGAACGCACAGATAACATTACACAAAATGACAAGTGCAGCTCCATGTCGCTTATTTATAGAGCTTGCAGAAGAATGAGAATAGATCTTTTCTCAAGCGCCATAATCTCTCGCCCCAAGCCTAATCAGACAGCAGCACATGCAGATTCTCGGACTTGTTCAACTTTATGATAATGAGCCAGCTCCCAAGAATGCCTCTTCACTGACCTTGTCTCAGCCACCAGCATTGTCGTCATCATCATCATCATCATCATCATTTTTAACACCCAGAGCTGTTCTGTCCAGTTACCAACTGGCTTAAGCACATCCGAGCAAGCAAGCACCATGAAAAAAACAATGACTTTTAATGCAATGCTGTTTTTAAATACAATTGTTTTATTTGCTGCTATTATTCACAAAGTAATAATTATTAATTAAGAAGAGAACTGGGTTGACTACACAGACTTGCTGACACAACCCCCATCGCGCCGTTTTTTTTTTTCCTCATTTCAGCTCTTGTCTTGCACGGCTGCACCTGAAGGGCATGCTCACTATGACAACTTGCTGAGCTGGGCTACATGTCAAACGTCTGCTGTGCTGCTCACCCTGGGACATAGCTTTGCACACTCGGCTGAGCACACACTAGGGGATTTGGTCTGTTGGCAAGGCAAGAGTACACTGTAAATTAATAAGATGGGCTCGATCAGGACGTTCCAACCTTTACGCATCCCAAGCCACTAATATCCAGTCCGGCTGATCTGCGTCTCCCCATAGCTTTACCATATGCTGGCCCACAGAAACAAAACACTCTGTTCCCAAGCGGTTAACCTAAAGCACTTAATGTATACCTTGTAATAGTCAAAGCTGAGCATAATGTTCCTCACACACTGTAAAAACGATGAGAACGGTGACGAGTGTGACTTACCCCCTTGGTGGAGACGTCACCTGAGGCCCAGGGCTGAATCTCTGCCATTGAAAAGGAAAGTTGCAATTGTGATTTGCTTTACAGAATAGCACATAATGAAAAAAAAAGGAGATGAAAACACAAAGTGTGTCCAGGTTGACCAAATGTTCTTCATTCTGCGTTCCCTGTACAACATCTTTGGCACCAAAGCCTTTATATCTCATAGTGCTTTTCAGAGTTTGTAATACTCCTGCTAATTCAATTGCAGGCCCCCCACGAATGTGCAGGACACCAGCACACATCTAATAATTCTTTGCATTTATATACTGCTTTTCTCACTACTCAAAGCACTCAGCAATTGCAGGTTAAGGGCCTTGCTCAAGGGCCCAACAGAGCAGAGTCCCTTTTGGCATTTACGGGATTTGAACCGGCAACCTTTCGATTGCCAGTGCAGATCCCTAGCCTCAGAGCCACCACTCCACCTAAACAAGGAGGAACATGGAGCTATGTTATCCCACCATTAAACCTTCCAGAGTAGATTTAGGACGAATTACATTTGTGCAGGCAAAGCCTCCTTCCACCTTTAGAACTGCATGCCACCATATTTAAATCTCGCCTATTTTATCCTAAAGCCGCTCAACACTCTTTTTCGTCATCCATTTTCAAACTGGCTTAATCCAACTAATGGACATGGATCACAGTGACAAGGCAGCAAGCAGACTTGAACCCAGGTTTCCGGACGTGCAACCACTGCACCACTATATTGCCCACTTTATCTTAATGAAGATGCAAATTAAGATACAAGGAATGCAGTTTTTGTTTTATTTTTGTATTGCCTTTGACAGTCCACTTGCCTCTTTAATTTGCCAGTGAATGGATGGCAAAAAAAAAAATTACCAACAGCACTCAGAAAGGACTTTGCAATGACATGTGATCCTAAATCACGTTAAATCCAAATCATAGAAAGAGTACTTTTCAGAACAGGCGTAACTCAGCTCCACTTGGACGAGCTTTGGGAGAAAGGTGGACCTAAGACGTGGAGTTTTGAACTGTAAAGTACATATTGCAGAGCTCTGACTCATCACATCGCAATGTGCTCCTGTCACTGTGCTGCCCCTCATCACTACAGGTGGGGACTTGCCTTCCTCTTCCACACGTCACTCTCTGCTTTCATCCCAAGCTGGGACTCTCTTCGACTGTTGCTACCCTTGATTATTTTTTGCTTTTCACAGTCAGCTTTCTTTTTCTATATGTGTGCATGAGAATTGTATTGGGTAGGAATACATTTAGGGACCAGTACACTGGAGGAAGCTGTGCTGGGCAACTGGTAATTAATTGTGAAGGGTCTGTTATTCTGATAATGTGGGACACAATACAAGATATTTTTATCTAAATTTGTGAAACAAAGAAACAATTTTCAAGTGTAGTTTTTGATTTCCACATTGATTACTCTTTTCTGAATACTGGAAGGATAGGCTGTGTTCTCTGCAGCCCTAAAATGGACTAAGTAGATTTGGTAAGGGATGGATGGGTATTTTATTTTCCAGTCTCCAATGATAGGTCTTGGTCTTGTTCTTTGACAATTTGGTTCAGGGTCCAGTGTTAGCTGGATGCACAGTGAGACCTTCATTATACAGCCAGATTGCTTTTGGAGTTCTCTACAACATGCTAATCTGACACTGTCATAAAGTGAAAAATCAGCCAGCGTTAGGTATGAGACAAAACAGAGAAATATCTACAACAAAAGTGCTTTGTTTGGAATGATCTCCCATGTTAAAATCATGCCTCATTGTGTTCGGTAGCTGGACTACTGCTTAGCCACGGGGTGCTCTGAGAGAAAAAAAAATTGAATCGATGGAGGCAGAGGTGGCATAGCATCCCTTCAACTATGTTCCAGTCCTGGATTGGGACTGGCCAGTGGATATTTTAGCAGCACTGGGCACAATACAGGTGCCAACACTGGACAGATGGTCTATCATATGACACACATGTGCAAATACCTGCGCTTATGCTCGCCAGGCCAGTTTAGAATCATGCTTACGAGTGGAAAGCTGAAGCAGCCAAAGAAATACGTCAATTCCACATCCTCAGAGTGAGATCGCTCTGATAAATAGGGTCTAAATTTCTACTAGCTCAACATACACAAAATAAGAGCTGGCCAGATAGGACGCAGACTTTTCAAACACAGAATCATGATCAAACCTGTAAAATCATCTACAGTGCCTATAAAAAGTATTTCCATCCTTAAATTTCAGATGGGTAGCACAGCTAATACAAATAATATTTCTTACAGTATATTTGCATCATACACTACTGCAACTTTCTCTATGCAAACTAAGAGAAACTCCTTCTCTTCTTTGCAAAGGTCAGCTAAACAAGGAGCAATTAAAGGTAAACTTTACCCAGTAGTAGTTAAACTGGTTGGAACAAAACACATTCTATTGTTATACAACTTTAAATCACAGTGGATCTCTCTCTCTCTCAGATATATATATATTGTGGAACTGGACCTGGACACAGACAGGCGGACAACGGCTTTGCACCCAACACACTCATTTATTATATACACTATTTACAAATATTTCAGTGCCTCCAGCACCGATCCCCCAAAGTCCAGGCCTCACAGTCTTCCGTGCCTTCCTTTCTGGCCGCCTCCACTCTTCTCTCGAGCTCCATCCTCTTCCACCCGACTCTTGCTGCTGATGGAAGGGAGGCGGCCCCTTAAATAACAACCCGGATGGGCTCCAGCTGCTTTCCCGGCAATCCCCCGCGGACACACCCCCGTGTGGCGGAAGTGCCAGCTGTGCACCCGGAAGCCCTCCAGGTGTCCCCAGTCTTCTTCCCCCCAGCACTTCCTGGTGTGGCGTAAGTGCTGAGGTCCAGGGTTCTTCAGGCACCGGGGCGCAGCCTGGCGGTGGCCACGGGCCCCTACAGGGTTGGGTTTCCAAGCCCTCTATCCGTGGCTCAACACACCAAGGGCGGTCACCCCCTTGTGGTCTGGAGGAGGCACAAGCACACCCCCCCAGCCGCATGCGACTATATATATATATATATATATATATATATATATATATATATATATATATATATATATATATATATATATATAGACATTGATCAACAGAAATAGACTCAACATCAAAGTGAAAAATGATCTCTGCAAACTGGTCTAAGTTAATTCGAAATTTGAAACACAAAATAATTAACCACATAAGTATTTACCTCCTTTAATATGTCACACTTAAATCATTACTGGGGTAGCCAATTGGTTTTAGATTACACATAATTAGTTTAATGGGGTTTCAATTGCTTATAGTAGAAATGCTCATATAAGTGGTAAGTCATTATCATGGCCTAACCTACACAAGGCCAAAGAACACTTTAAGCAACTCAGTGAAAAGGTGATTGGATATCACAAGTTAGTGGATGAGTGGAAAAAGTACAAAACAGCTTTAAATCTGCCTAGAGCAGGCCACTGACAAAAACTGAGTGGTTGTAAAAGAAGACAACCAGTGAGGGAGACCACTAAAAGGCCAATGATACTTCTGAAGGAGTTACAAGCTACAGTGACTAAGATGGTGTCGAGACTGTGCAGACAACAATTGTTGCTTCAACAGTCACAGCTTTATGAGTGAGTGGCAAAGAGAAAACAAAGAAAAATCACACATGATATCTCGGCTGCAGTTTGCCAGAAGGCACATGGGAGACTCTGAAGCCAGCTGTTAGAAAGTTAAATGGTCTGATGAGACCTACATTGAGATTTTTGGCCATCAGACTAAACACCGTGTTTGAACACTACACATTGTCAAAGATACATCATTACCACTGTGAAGCATAATAGCAGCATAATGCTGTGGGGACTCTTCTCCGCAGCAGGCTCTGGAAAACTTGTTTTTAAGTTGCAGGAAAAATGAATGCAGTAAAATACAGGGAGATCCTGGAGGAAAATCCTGATGCAGTTTGCAAGAAATCTGAACCCTTGGAGAAGAGTGTTTTTACAGCAAGACAACAACCCCAACCATAAAGCCAACACTACAGAGAAATGGCTTAAAAACAACAATGTTAATGTCCTGGAGTGGCCAACCCAGAGTCCATATCTCAATCCATCTGATAATCTGTGGCTTTTCACTTTAAAGTAAAAAGATCAAAAATGGCACTGTCCAGTTGTATGCATCTGATGCAGAAACCTGTGCACACAGAGTCAGCGCTGTCAAGGGTATTTCAACTACTGACCTGAAGGGAGTGAATACTTTTGTGATCAATTATTAGGTGTTTAACATCTGTAATTAATTTAGATCACTTTGCAGAGATATGTGTCACTTTGACATCAGAAACTTTTTCTATTTACAAGTGCCTGAAAAGCCACATTAAATCCATTGCGATTTAACACTGTATAAAAATAAAATGTAAAAATGTCCAAGTGAATACAGTACTTTTATAAGTTCTGTATGTAGCCACCAGAGGGAGTTAGTCCTTTTATTTGGCTGAATGAATTCTTCAAGATGCTACCACGTTGTGTAGATAAAAAAGGACTCCCATGAGAAGGCCAGCTAACACTGGAGTTGGTCATTCAGGATGACAAAATGGAGATAATTCTGTGGTCAGTGGATGAGAGAGTGAATGTAAAGTGTCTTAAAAAATAGGATTTTTGAGGAGATAGCAACCTGTACAGATGGACTGAAGCTCTACATACATAGGACACCAAGTTACTTTAGCATTTGATGCATTTGTTTTTGCCATCTGCGGTGGGCTGGCACCCTGCCCAGGATTTGTTTCCTGCCTTGTGCCCTGTGCTGGTTCGGATTGGCTTCAGCAGACCCCCCATGACCCTGTGTTAGGATATAGCAGGTTGGATAATGGATGGATGGATGTATGTTTTTGCCATTCAAATAAAATGTCAACCATTATATGCTTCATTATTACCTAATAACAATGAATCATCCAGAAGATTACAAAATACCTCACATTATTTAATGTATGATATAAAGTTTTCCTGCCACAGACCTCAATGTCTTATCATCTTGGTTTGTGTTTCCTGCCAATCTTATCAATCCTTGTTGAAATATGTTTGGTGACTATAATCAACTTAGCCTTACTTTTTTTACCTATTTGCCTTTCGTACTGTACACAGTAGTATTAAAGCACCTTATGAATCAATTTAATATACTCATTTTGGCACAGTTTTTAAATGTTTATTCCATTTTCACCAATGGAAAGCCTGTAAAAGGTATGGAGTGGTACAGCTGCCACCAAGCACAAGGGCACTTCTAATTTGTACAATGCTGCTGATAATACAACATAACACCACTGTTAAACAAGCCACCTGTGTAATCTTTGCTCAGTGTGACATTTCCACACTGCTAACATAAATTTACCTTAGCCGATGACAGGACACCTGCCTCTTATGTGCACAAAGTCACATGGACCTGCCAGTATGACTCTGCACTGCGACAGCCTAAAAGCAGGTTACATTCGATTGCTGTCTGACTCATTCTATGTGAACAGTTACGGCAAGAATACCTCTACCTTCTTCAGCTCTCACCCTGAGAACCCATAACATTTTACAACTAATGACATACAGCATAAGACTTTCATTTGAACTGGTCTTCTTTTTTTTATAATTTTCCTACTCGGCATGATCAGTACTTACAATAAGGCTTCAAGTATGCTTAATACACTGACCATACTGTATGGATAATAAAAAAGTCATCGATTGAAATTAATCTGAAAGTCAGTAAGGTTCAGGTGCTTTTGTGACTTAAACAAAAGGAAGCAAACGACACTTTATTTTTTTGTCACGTACAACTAAGACATCCACCCTAAACCATGGCTGCTGTGATTGACAAATCTCTCATTCCTAATGAGCACCCATCAAAGCAACATGCAAGAAAATGTATTTGGCCATCAGGCCCCAGTGACTGTTTGTACTAGGGCTGTCAGAACGAACATCACTATTTGAATATAATTCAAATCTATATGAAGAAATTCTTATTCAAAGGCAAAAGCTGACATTCAATTGTAAAAGAACAGCCCGTTTTTAAACCTCACTCTACAGTAGAGCCACTGTTACTCCGCATCGAGAGGAGTCAGATGAGGTGGTTCAGGCATCTGATCAGGATGCTTCCTGGACACCTCCCTGGTGAGGTGTTCCGGGCTCGTCCAACAACGGGGAAGACACAGAACATGCTGGAGGGACCATGTCCCGGAAGAGCTAGAAGTGGCCGGGGAGAGGGAAGTCTGGGCCTCTCTGCTAAAGCTGCTGCCCCTGCGACCTGATAAGCGGAAGAGGATGGATGGATGGATGGATCTTCTATGTCCCAATTTTGAAAATGACCCTAGTCATTACAATGTGGTTTCTTTACCACTACCATTTTGTTTCTTTCTATTGCAAGGAAGAAAGGTCAGATTTGTGCAGAATAAGGGTGATGTAGAACTCAATACCTGTTTATAGTAGTAGCAGTAGTATTATCACATGTACTTGCATGTGCAACCAACATGTAAAATGTCACTCACAATGAGACTTACAGGTATGCTGTAAAGCACCCATCACAGCATTGTGTAAGTGAGTGACTTTGGGTATTTCCCGCAGTGTAACACACTGAGTAGACAAACACAGCCATCAACTTCCTAATACAAAATTTTGTTAGGAGCTTGTGGGAAAATGGAGCCTAAACCATAACTGTAGAAATGAATTCACTCCTGTTTTCCAAAGAAAGAAGCCAAGAGGTTACAAATGACAGCTCTCAAATATGAGAGTCATGTCCATTTTAGCTCAAAGAAGCCCAGGAGCATCCCTTTCAGCTTCCATATCCATTGGCAAAGATGGTTAAGCAGCAGCTTAAACTCATCCTCTTTGGGGTCCACATTAAGGCTAAGTATTCTCACTAAAAAAATAAAGTGATGAAAGTTTTACACATTTACTTATCCAATGATTCATTTTATCATTGTTAAAAGTACATTACGGCATAGAGTACTATGTGATGGTGTACTATGTGAAAAGTGCCATGTCATATAAGGACTGACTAATGCCTGACAGAAATTAGTTTAAATCTGTATATAAGCCTCTTCCTTTTTCCCTCTATTTTCTACCCTGATAACCAATCAGCTCCAAATTTGCTAACTCCTGATGGCAGACTAAGTTTTATGTACAAAATTCATCAAGCGTTACAAATGTTTCCAAGCAAATAAAAACTCTTGTATGCTTTCGTGCATCTTATCAATCTTCGCTTCTGTCAATTATTTATCAGTTAACACTCAGAACCTTTCTTTCTTCCCTACCTCTGTCTATTAGGATCTATTGAATATAATGTTGATACTGCACCTGAAGAATTCCACATCTCTCAATGTGCATTCACTTGCCTGTATCTTTTCTAAATGGATGCTAAGTAATCTTTAGATGCCTTCTACAATTTCAATATTTGTCATCTTTCTGATATACTGTCTTGTTACGTAATGTGTTTCGTAGAGTGCCTTGTGAGGTTTAGAAATATACACTATAAAATGCAGACATGGCGCTGGTGAGATCTGTAATAAACCCTGGAGAGCTTGTGCACCCATTTCAATGCTCAAGAGAAAGGACCAGCATACAAGAAACCATGCGTTCTATGCGTACTGCACATACATTATTAGCCTGTTTTATTTTACTAACAACATTTTCTAACAACAAGCCTTTTACTAATAGCAAATAACATTTTCTGTTATTTAATTATAATGCATATATCCTTAATTAAGTTAACTTTGTCCTTCACTGCTTTATTATGACATGTCAAAGAAACACAGAAAGAGTAGAGACAGCAAAGATGTCATTACCTTTAGCTTGGCTGTCATCCTGCTCTTTGTTAAGAGAGTTCAGTACGAGGTGCAAAGACTGGGAAGACAGCTGGGGCTTGCTGGGAACATCTTTTGGTGTTGGGACAGGAAGAGTACCCGTGGAGGAAACTGGAGAGGTACTAGGAGGAGAAGATGGCTCTCCATTGCTATAGTTAATTTGGTCTTTTGGCCAAAGTCTTTTAAGTGAGTCTCTGCCTTCTCGATTTGAAACCGTTGATGAGGTGATAAAGTCAAGGACAGCCAGTTTACTCTGCTGCAGCCTACGCCGCCCAGCAGAGTCTGTGAAGTGCATGGCTGTTCCTTGCAAATGGTTTCTTGTGTACTCCATTAGATTTCTACAGTCCAGAATGACAGGGTTTGTTGTTCTTGTCTGCTGAAGCTGTTGCTGTTGTTGAATTTTAGACCTTGACATCTTCCGGGCCAGCTCCTCAGGCCAGATAGTACGTACGCTGTAATCATCATCATCAGTTATACTGCTACTCAGAGCCCCCCTACTTGCACTGCTACCCTTGGAACCCCGGGGATCATAGGTTACTATAGGATCACTACTACAAAAGCTGCAGGAAGAACTGACAGACTTGATGGAAGGGTTGCACCCACCAACACAACTTTGCAAAGCTCTAAAGGAAGAAGAGGAAGTGGAAATAGGAGCACATGGTAAGCATCCTCCAAGCTTCTTCTTGAGTGCAATTGGACTGCTCAGAACACTTCCAGAACATGGTACACAGCTGAGAGGGTGCAGAAGACTGGCTTTACATGTAGAAGAATTAGAATTAGAAGTGGAGGATGAGGTGGAGGCTGAGAGGCAGCTTCCAAGGGATTTGAAACCACTTCCAATGCCACTGCCTCGGCCAGGACGGCAGGAAAGGGACGAAGTGGGACTGGCTCCTCCTCCATCTTCTCCACAACGCATCAATCGCCAGCAGCCACGACACCCGCACTTCAAGGGGTGCATAAGATCTGCAATGCAAGAGGTCTCAGGACTAGAAAATCCACGTGGAGCAGTAAAGTGACGATCTCTGGAACGGGAAGAACGATGCTGCTGTTGCAACTGCTGCTGTGGAACACTATGGTCCAACAAGGAACGGGAAGGTTTTGAATTCTCCTTACTCGAAGAAACGTCTTTCAGTACTCTGGAGTAGTGAGGGTAAGAAGAATTGGGAGTATTTTTTGACTTCTGGCTTCCCCCACTCACAGTAACAGTTCCAGTTTGTCTCGGTGGTTTGTACTCCCTACTAGACGCTTGATTTTCAACTTGGTTAAGGTCTAAATGCAATGAGACCTTTCTTTGGGTGTGGGACTTTCCTTGTGAAACACTGCTACCTGCAACACTCACTCCTCCTCCACCACCACCACCAACACCACCACCACCGCCGCCACCTCCTCCTCCTCCTCCACCTCCAGCACCTCCTCTTCCTCCTGCACTGCTTCCCTCAAGTCCAACTAGGGATAGCTTAATATCAATAGTATGTGTGTGTTTATGTCCAGCTGACCCAACAAGGCCTTTGTTAGTGCCCTGTTCCTTCAATGCACCACCTCCAGTACGCTCCAAACCAATCCCTGCTCGCTCCCTGCCTAGTATTGGTGGGGACTGTACAGGTGGAGGCTTCTTCAGATCAGGAGAGTTCCTCTTCTCTTTCGAAAACTGCTGACTGCTGGGAACTGTTGTGGCAGATTCAGCAGGGATATGGGGTGGGCTAAGCCGCAATGCCAAAGTCTTGGGTCTCTGCAGAACCACAATGCGTTCTTCGAGGGGTGAAGGAGCCATCAGGACAAGCTGCACAACACAGAAAGAATAAAAGGCCAAGGTTAGCCACAAAAAAGCAGAGATGATAACAGAGTAACACTGTTGGTAAATTAAAAAAAAATCATATTAGCAGACTACATGAAGGCTACGTGCAGAGATTAACTAGGAACTTATAGCATGTGAGCAAGTGGTTTAACAAAGCCACAGCATTCTCCCTCAGCAAAAGAGCAATTCTCCTTTTCATCTAACTGGGGGTGCCTGTGTGACCAGCACCCTTCACAAGGTTGTTTCCTGCATGCCACAACTCTGAATTGGTTCAGGTACTCCGTCTTGGTTACACTAGTTTTCACATACTACCATGATTTACCTGATAACTGATCTGACTGTTTAATATGAAGCATTAAAAATATGTGATGCTCTTCAATGCAGTGAGTTATGTATGGTTCAGAGAATAAAAATCTGCAACTTGAACCCTGTAATCTGGACTATTCAAACTCAACTTTATCAAGAAAATTTGCATTTTCCTTTTACTCTTTAAATTCTTTTTAATTTCATTCTTATATAACTTTTACCTCCCTAGCCACCAATGCATTACCTTCAGTGGGATTTTGAAGGAAGAACAAAGCTAAACAAATAAAGATATTTTGAATAATTTTTCATTTCTCACTGGATGCCATGAAGTAGAATAAACTGCAAGTACGGGTCAGAGGCCTATATAATTATGCAGTATACCTTTCGCATGAGTCCCTCTAAGCAACTGTTATTACGCTATCATGAACACAATGCTTTTTTTATTGCGCTGTGCACGAAGACAACATAAAAAGAAATGATGACACTCTGAGGCTGTGCTTTGTTCACTCTATAACAGTACATACTCCTAGATTAAGACACACTATTGTAAAAAAACAAAAACTTCCTGATCTATATAGCAGTTATTTAACAGACAGCACAGCTAGTAGCAAACATTATGGGTTATAATTATCACTAATTGTCAGAAAAGTAGTGCAGTGCTCCCATACAGCCTCAGGGACTAGACTGTGCACATTTATCCCTGCATCTGAGTATGTGTACTATGTGTACTTCAGATCCCAAAAGACATTATTGTAACGGCCAACTCCAAAATTGCCAAATGTGAGTATATCTGTGAGTGTGCTCCAAGACACAGTGGCATCCTCTCTAAGGTTGGTTTCTGCCTTTCCCATTACACTACCAACATTGGCTGTATACTGGTAAAAGAAAGTGGGTCAGAAGATGGATTAATGATCGTTTATCAACTGGTAGTTTTTTTTCCCCTAACTATACATGTTCCTAACATTAATCAAATTATTAAAAAAGTGAGAAACATGTTACAGAAAGCTAAATGCTGTAACTGTTTTAAATAATGTAAAGCTAAATGCGTAGCTGAATAAAATCTCCTTGATCTGTGCTATTGATACAACTTGCATGACAGCATTTCTTTCTGTATAATTTTTTATTTATGTTTGTTTTTGATATTGTTTATTTAGCTTGACAATCCTCCATTGTTTCCCTGGATTCAAAACTGCCACAACACTATGATGTAACACATTGGGCATGACTTCACGCATCTGCTCCCGAGGTCACTAAAGTGAATTTTCCACTAAAAGGAAGCATGGGAAAGCAGTTAAGATAATCACCATGTCTGAATCATTTATAATTCCCACAGTTCAACATTTAAAATTAATTCTGATTTCTTTTCGTTTATTTTGACAATTATTTTACTATTTAAATAATTTCTTGTTTCTTGTTTCCTAGAGCTCATAAAGACCTAGTGTGTGCAGGCAGGTAATTACTTTATATATTCTGATGAATGAGATAACCTTGTGCAAGCTGTACAGTAAGGCATTTGTGCCAATGACGTATTTCAGCACTATGTGCTGTTTCTTTGTCTAACACTCTCTGTTGATATATCTTTGGTGACTCAGTATAATTTTTGTGAGAGGACAAAACACCACTAACAATATTGACAAAACATTGATTCATACATATGAAAAGGATAACCTGAATATCAGGATGAACTGTTGAAAGGAAAAGGTTAAAAAAACAATAGCAAAGAGAGCAAGTAAGTTCATACTCTGCTTAATAACAGAGGAGTTCACAGCAGATGTTAAGCAAAGACAGAAAGGCTAAGCAAAAGTAAACATGATCAAAATCATCCTCGTTCTTTTTACCTTCTTTCTATTTCAAATTCTGAGCCTGTTTTTGTGGTACTCCTACAGTAAGCACTTTGTCGTTTTGTTCACCACCTACCCTTTTCTGACTTTGTGCTGTTTTGTATGTGCTCTGTTTTATGAACTCAAGTATTCATGTCTGACTTTGCAGAGTCATGTGAATGCAGCAGACCATTGCAGGCTCTCCAGTAATGCCTCTTTCTTTCTTCAGGCTAATCATATAGCCAGTTGAGGCAGTTTATCAAAGGTTCTTGTTTTATCTTTATCACGGTTGTAACACTTTCTGTCATTTTACTTTCATGTTTTTCACTTTTGAATAGCTTTTCTAACAGTTTTCCTTTTCTTTTTTCTCTATAGTTCTATAGCCTTTATCTCCTCAGCTTGTACTATGGCTGACTACCATTTCTTCAGATGACCT
The DNA here is from genome assembly GCF_016835505.1 of Polypterus senegalus. NCBI lineage: Eukaryota > Metazoa > Chordata > Cladistia > Polypteriformes > Polypteridae > Polypterus > Polypterus senegalus. Next base: position 77,451,348 of record NC_053164.1, read on the forward strand.
TGAATGAGTTCCAATCAAAATGAAATACCATTTTTTCATGATCACTTAACACGATGCCTGATTAATATGGTCTGCACCTTCTTTCATATGATTTATAGTTCAAATAATCATGATTGTAGCCAATCTTCAAAATACAGATGTTTGAACATCCAAAAATAAAAGAATACATACCAGTATATTTATATTTTATGGTCTGTTTCTTCAAAACATTGCACTATTAAAAGTAAAGTAAATATAATACATAGTAGAAGATTTTTACATATTATAACACTAGAGAAGGTCCCAAGTCCTGAACAGTTCCAAAAATGGGAAATCTTGTTAAAAAAAATCCGGCTAGTAACACCAAGAATCTTTCTAATATAAAAAAATTTATTCTTAACAGAAATGATCTGAAATAACATCAGGCTTCGTGAAGCACAAAAAGGCAGAAAGCAGTTTCCAGCTATGACAATCTAAGGGGAAACAAAGTCCCAATACAGTAATCCGAGGCAAAGTCAAAAAACATAGGTGAAGGTCAAAAATCCAGAAAACATAATAAGCATAAGCGCAGACACAAAAACACCCTCTAGTACATTCAAATGAATCACCAGGAACTGTGGGACACCCTTTACAGGGCCAAGGGCATTCCATAGCGGTGATGGTCAGGATGGTATTGGGGAGCCACCCACAATACATAAATCAAATAAGAAAGGCAACATAAATGCACAGAAATTACGTAAATATTAATATAGACAAAAGAATCAAAAGTGAACAACACAAACATCTTAAGAAGAATTTGAATCACAGCCAGGGGAGAATTACTGGCTGAAACATAACATGTAGCCTGTTTTACCATTGTGTTAGTAGTGTGAACTAACCTTCATGAATAATAATGTGAAAATGAAAGAAATTATAAATGTCCACATGGGTGGCACATGACAGGGGTTAACATTGTTAAAGGCAGGTGAAAGAGAATGAGAAAGGGGCACCTACACTCATGACCTAGGGATATCTATACATTTCACTATGGGAAGAAAAGAGCTATCTGAATGCAGCATTCCCTAATGACAAGTATGGCCTTCTACAACTTAATCATCACAAGAAACTTCGGAAACTAGCCAAGGAAAGGTTCATGCCAAGGGGACTTGGCACTCCATCCAACAATATGAGGTTCTAGAGGACTATCAAAAGCCTAGCATGATTTTTCCAGACCAACAGTAAAGTATATACAGCATCTGGGTTAAGCTGGAACCTGTTTGTTCCTGAGAGAGAGCAGAAACCTAATCTTTTTCAGGGCCATTCACATCAGGCAAGAGAAAGCCATTGACATTTTCACAGGCTATGAGAGTTATGAGCCTCCCATTTGGCAACTTCACATGAATGCATTACCAAGTGGTGTCTACCAAACTTTTTTTTTTAACTTGATTTTGCCAGGTTGTGATTTTAGTTTGGCTTCATACGTCTCATACTTCCTATAGGATGTAAATGCAGCACAAGTGCAGGTCAGTACTCAGGAGTATAATGTTCTTCATAGCACCTATAATTTTCCTTGACCTGAAGGTCTCAGTATATTTCTGACACATTTCTGATCCAAAAGGTATTAATGGGCCCTGCTTAGCAGAGAAAAGGCAACAGGCAGACAGAGAGAGACAGTAATGAAAGGAAGGATTTGCTTTTGTGGTATCAGAAGATGTAAAAGTAGGCACAAAGGAGCAACAGTTTTTGTTTCACCATCTTTTTACTTTTTGTTCTCCCCATGTGCACTTTATTTAAAATAAATACATTAGTTTGGGCACTGTCAGTCCCCAGCATTACTGTAGATGTGGAGAGGGGCCAACTGCATCATGTTGGAATAGTGTGCCTTCCTGCAGTGAATACTACAATCCCAGAAAAGTGCAATAAAGGTTCATTATTATTATTAAGCCAGTATTTGCTAATAGTGAATTGAATAAAGATCTAAAATCATTAACCAAAAATCAGAAACTTTAATCCTGATCAGCCCAATCAGGTGGATGTTCAAAAACAAGAAAAAAATTCTGCATTTAAATTAAGTATTATTTTAGGGAACAAGAAGATTGTTTCATTCATTGGTCCTAAAGATTCGGCAAATGCTAAAAGCAGCTCAACATTCTTCAATAACCTGGTATGTACTACAAAGTGAAGCGCACACACACACAAACACACACACACACACACACACCTAGCCCTAAAACAGGAAAGTGTTCCAGAAACTTGTGAGATGCCTCTTCTAAATGTTGTCATTAGTATCACCGCAAAAAGAAAGAGAAACATTAAATAATAAGAAAAGATATTCAAAACACACAAAAATGAACTACAAGAAAGGATATATAACACCCCACCAAAAGGAAGATATGATTCCTTTAAACAAACTTATTTTCTTAAGGCAGACACATTTCTATATTTAGTCTAACTTACACACTCAGTGGCTCAGAGCTCATTCTATGAGAGTTATGAGCCTCCCATTTGGACTCTAGGCTTAGTCTGCTCTAAACTTGACAGACCTGTAAAACATTTACACAAGTATTTTCTTAAATCCATATTCCATTCACTGCAGTAAATCCTTTGTAATCACATCCGGAAGAAAGTCACAAATGCTTGAATTTGTTGTGCATATGGCTTATGCCATATCATCTAGAAAATGTAAGTTTTGTTACACTTCCACAGTAAACCCATTACAACTACGGATTATGGCTAACACACCTCAAACAATACACGATGGCTTCAAGTGAAAACTGACAGAGTTACTACCTTACTTACAGATTTACTTAAATAAAGGAGTAAAATCTGTTGAAAGAAAGGTGGAGAGTTCACTCTCAGATAAATCATCTAGTGCCTCCATTCTCACTTAGCCTGTATTTGTCATAATCGCTATAACCATTATTTATTTTTTCAATGAAAGGTTCACTAATATTTACTTATGGATGAGAACAGGAAGAGGAATGAAGTACAATAATGGAAGTAAAATCTCAATTTAGTGTTAAACCTCATGTAACAAATCCATTCATTGACAATTTCCATAGTAAATAAATTTCTACATGACAAATGTATTTATAGATAACCAGTTAAGATGAGAGTAAAGAAATGTAGGAGTCAGCGTATGCACAGCCAGCTCGATGTGACGAGAAAGGAAAGGCAGGGTGTTACAAAGGGCACTATGTGCAAACACCTTTTAAAGCACACTAACTGCCTGGTGGCGAGCAGACACATTAACATACTTACGATGTTACATTTTACGTATTAGATGTGTCAACCATGGGGTAGGGTTGGGTTCATTTACCACGGATATAGGATGTAGCAGTTGGAAAGCACATCTAAAAAAAAGCAACTGACTCCCTGTGACAACAAAGACAAGACACACTAAAAGATGCCACATACTGAAGATCTTTTAATATTATACACTGAATTCAAATCAGATGCCCTCATTAACAATTCTAAACACAATTTTGTGCTTAGAATTCACAGCATCCACCATTGATTTTTATTAATTTATTGGTTATCTGAATCCATCCCTAAGCTGCAATGCAAACCATGGTATTCAGTTTAAACAACAAAATATTTATGGTCCTGAACACACTTCAACTGCAAATCCGGACTCTTGGCACTTTTATGCACTTTTTAGGCAACTGCAAATTTCAGCTTTTTAGCAGGTCATCGTATAGAATTTACAAATGTCAAAATTTTTTCAATGACACTCACACACTGCTGCCCTATCTCTTTAAACAAAATATGACCAAGCTGAATCTGTGGTGAAGTGAAAAACAATCAAACAAGCTTCATTTTTGTCATAGACATGCCATTCAAATACTCCAGGATGCCTATGCCCAATTTTAAGCTTTTGATTGTCCTAAAACAGGGGTGCCCAATGCGTCGATCACGATCGACCGGTAGATTGCATTGCAATAAATTTTTTTTTTAAATGTTAGTATATTATATATCCTCCCTATGGCATTTGCCACTTGATTGACATACAGGGCGGCCAGTCTGAGATCTTTTCTCTTCTAACACACTGGTCATCCCGCACGCACGATCAAACACGCGAGCTACTGCAAAACACCAGCTGTGATCTAGTTAGCCTTCCAATTTATATCGACTAAAGAAGGGATTAAAAAAAAATTGTTTGGGGAGGGTGTGGGCTTTATGTGGAATTGGAAGACTAATTTTTTCTCACAATGTCACAATCGAAGTGGGTTTGTCTGATCTGTCAATCTATCATTGCTATTCCAAAGAAGGAAATGTGGAAAGGCATTTTCGAACTGTTCATAAAAAACTACGAAACTGCCGTCCTTCCAAAAAGCGAACTGAGAAAGAGAAAGGAGAGGGAACTAAAATCGCAGTTAATCAGACAGTCGTCATTTTTCACTCGGCTGAATTCAAAAGCTACTTGACTGCATTATTCGGCTCTACTTATTTATGCGAGTCAGTCTTTTCCCATATAACGATTATCAAATCCAAATAGAGTAGTGACCATAAATGCATTGAATTGTTATTGTGCCATAAAGGTTATTCAGTTATGCAAGGCACGACAACATACATTTTATGTATAAAGTATACTCAGTATATATACAGTATATATTATATATATATATAATATATAGAATATATATATATATATTTCGCCAGAGATAGATATCAGTGACAGTGCTTCTTCATCAAATGGCTGATAGCAAAAAAAAGTATTGGGGCCAATCATCTTTTTTGAATTCAACAGGATCACTGGGCTGGGGGACAGTGGGGCCAACAGACCGCTCACAGATTTCCTCAGCAGCTCTCCGAATGAAAATGTGAGCGGTCTCAGGTGGAGATATGGCTGGTGTCACCCATTGGCAACACTGTCTTTTTGCAGATTCTATACAATGGCAAGAGAATACCACACAATATGGCCATTGGGTCATTTTCTATGAAAATGAGTGAAAGTCTTCTGGCAAGATCAACAACACAATTTAAATGAAATTGTGATTTACAGGTAAGGAGGGAAAAACATAAAGTGTCATCAAAGAAACAACCCTGCATTTTATGCCCAAATCCGTCTTTTATGTTTATTCCTGATGTAACTTTTCATTTTGCCTAAATCTTTCCTGTCTGGATTCAAGCATTATCACATCCATCAAACATAATGTTTATATTCTGAATGGCTGCCTCAATGCAGACTGATGGATCTTTGCAACTCACTGCCGCTTTTTACTACACTAGCACTCAACGGAAATATCTCTGGCAGTCAATGAATTTATATACAATATGCCTCTTTTCTCCTCCCTGAAAAGAGAAAAGAAAACGAAACTCAAGGTTCCATTCTTAGTGTATTGTTTCTTAATATCTTCACACACCATCACAGGAATATTTTCCCAATATAAACATTACTCAGTTTGTCCTGTTGATGGTGTTTCCATATGAAATATTCACAAACTGAGAACGCTTCAATTGGGAGTTTATAGTCACTTCTGATCAACTAGCTTTTGGCACTGTAGTTAATGTTATGATAAGCATTTCCTACTTACACTACCGGTCAAAAGTTTTAGAACACCTTAGTATTTTCAGTTTTTATGGATATGTACAGTTTAATGTCTTAATGTTTCATGAAATCAAGGCATAGAACAAATAAACAATGGAAAATAACAAAAATAAGTCAAGGAATCATTAAGAGTACGAAAGTTTATTCAAATTTTTTATTCATCAAAGTAACCACTTTTCGTTGATTTAACAGCCAAACTGTAATAACCCTTATAATTCAGAACACCACTCACTCTGTGCATGTGACCAGCTCTGCCTCCAGCAAAGGAACTACAGACCAGCACACCTCTTTCTCCATGTTTGACAGTTGGTGTCGCACACTGAGGAACCATACTTACACCAACTTGACAGTGTACAAACACCCTGCGTACTGAGCTAAAGATTTCAAATTTTGATTCATTGGTCCATAAGACTTTCTTCCAGTCTGCTGTAGTCCACAGCTAGTATTTCAATGGCCTATTTTGTCCTTTAAGAAATGGCTTTCTTACTGCCAGTCACCCTGTCAAATCTGCAGCACAAAGTCTCCTCTTCACAACAGACACTGAGACTTTCTTTTTTCGAACATTGTTAAGCTGTGCTTGAAGCTGTTGTGCTGCGAGGGTCTTTCACACAAGCTGGTGACCCTCAGAAACTTGTCTTTTGATTGGGCTGCGACTTTGGGTCTGCCAGATCTCTTCCTATCAGAGTTAATTTCAGTATCCAATTGCCCTTGGACTGTGTAGTACACCATACTCACTGGAACTATGATTTTTTTTTGCAGTTTCTCTTAATGAAAGGCCTACATCTATAAGGGTAAAAATGTTCTGTCTCATTTCATTTGTTAATTGTTTTCTTGCCATTATCACTGGAATTTACAACTTTCTACACTGTAATATTGTCCAAGCAGTACTTTAGAGGAAGTAGTAACACAGTCTGTTCCTGCTCTGCTTTAAGACTGAGGATTTGTAAATAATCACCCGAAGTTAGGGCACCTGTGCAAATTGTTTGCTTTAACTTGCCAGGCTTAAGTTTCTTTAATTGTTGCAGAACATCTGTAGGTTGTAATCTATTAGTTGTTCCCTGATGAAGACCCATTTGTAATATTTTGAAATTTCCTTTTTTCCATTTTTGCTAATATAAACTTTAAATTTAAACCTTTGGCAGTTTTCTACTTACCTTTTCATGATTTTAGGTCACTCACTGCACTGAATTTCATGTGTGTTCCTTAACGATGTGTTTAAATAAATCGTTTTAGATGCGGAACACACATGAAATGCAAGTGTTCCAAATAACAATATAGTATTTATAAAAAGTGTCATTTTGCTTGACTTCTCACTCTATACAACTCTAAGCAACTGACACGCAGGTAAACAGACTTGAGCTGAGAAAACTGTGCAGGGTGGGGGAGTGTTAGTAGGAAAAAGCAAACCATTGTTGTGAGATTCAGCCATTTTAAAAGGTGACAGACTGTACTTGTCACTTTGCCTACATCCTTGTTTGTCTTCCTCCACAACTATGTTTCAGCCCCATGGAGAATTTTTTTTTTGCTACATCCTGCAGAACCGGGAGGTGGCATTTTGCCTCAGGGTCATGAATTCACCTCGAAAAGTCAACGCCAAGTGCCCATTATTGACATTATTGAATGATGATGCACAAAAGGGGAACTGATGTCTCTATTCTTTAGACAACTAGAAACATTCCTTATATTCCTTCACTAAATAGAAGCTCATTACTTTATGTCACAAAGACTGCCTTCTGCAGGTAGATTGGTAATGCACATGTATGCTTCAGTGAGAGAGAATACGAAGCAGGCACATAGTGTGTAATCAGGTGACATGAAATGAACAGACAGGCATTCATTCATTCATCTTCTTCACCCTCTTATTCTGGGCAGGGTTATCTGGCAGCTGGTGCCAATCCTAGCAAGCATCAGACCAAAGGCAAGAACAGTTCCTAGATGGGGCACCAGTCCATCGTAGGGCAAACACACAGACACACATTTTAACAGCGCCAAGCCACCTAACCAGCATATGTTTGGACTCTGGGAGGAAACCAGAGCATGGAGAGAAAATGTGCAAACTTCCAGCAGATGCAAACCTCAATCTCCTTTCACTGCAAGAAACAGTGCTTACCACTGCGTCACCTTGCCAGCCAATAATATTAAGTTCTGTTTTTAATATCTTCCATCCATTACTCTATTCATGTAGAATAGTATGCCTCTGATGGTATGGCCACTTGATCTGCAGTGATGACCATTTGGTAACAAAGACAGCCTAGGGCCTCAGCCCACAGGGAAAGTGACATGCGGGAACCGAAAGAAATGCCAGCTCCATCAGTTGAGATATGATCTGTGTGAAGTCAGCACCTCCACGCGATGACGCCCTGGATTCTTAGAAGTGGAAAGTGACATCCCAAAAACCGTTTGACACTAGCAGAAATGCTTGGAAGAAGATTAATCTATTTATATATTTTCCCCACTATAGGTTCATAATGATAATGTAAATCCTTCCAACTTCCTAACCCTCTTATTTAGGACATGATCACAGGGCAGCTGGAGACTATGCCAGCAATCACTGGCACAAGCCTGGAAAAACACCTTACGAGTATGCCAATCCAGTACAGGGAGAACACAAACACACACGTGTCCTACGTTAGCAGTGCCGATTGGCTATTAGATTATTTAAGCATGCATCCTCCGAACCATGGCAGACCATAATTGCTGAAAAAAAATAATTACAGGAACAAAAGTAGGATTATAAGCAGAATGTAACTTGGTGCTGGGGGCTTACTGGATTGTTATAACTATCAAATACAGAGGAAATGCATTCTCACCTCAAGAAAAAAGTTCCAATAATCTGCGATAAAATAATTATTTCTAGTTTCCTTGTGTCATCATGAAAATGCCTCATAGATATGGAGGGCATGTTTTCTTTGCTGCTGCAAAGTGGATGTTTTCAGTAAGTTTTAAGGCTTTTTAATTCACCTAAGGGCCTGTGTACCTTGCACAGGCTGGATATGCTGAACTAACATGTCAACAGAGTGGTTGTGCTTCAAGAAGCTAAAAACACAAGAACATAAAAGAGATGAATCATGTTGGTAAAACATAAATTAGATAAGGTGGACTTCTGATACAGTGCGACTAGATTGCAAGAAGCTAAAAGAAAAGTGAAATGAAGAAGTAGCGTCAAAGATGAAGGTTGATTTTGTATTTGCTAAACATTCAAAATGCTGAGTCTGAAGACTTGAATAAGCCTTTCAGTGCACCAAAAGAAAAAGATTTTGAAAATGTCTTCCACTACAATTAATGAACAGCTTGCAAAGGAATTTAGTGGATTCAGAATTCACGATGAAGTCACTTCTGCTGATAGTGCTTCTCAAGTTTCTGCGAAAACAAGAAGTAAACATAGTTCATTGGTAACCTCAGTTAGTGCGCTCAAGATGCAAGAGGCAGAGAGTTGGAAGGCATACAGTACATTGCTCAGATGAAAGCCAAAAGAGATCAGCTGGCATTAGTGGCAGTACCTGCAAAACCCAATGCAAGACTGAAGGCTCTTAAAAGGTAAAATGATGGCCAGAGTAGCATAAGCAATTATAATATACCACAGTACCCAGTCAGGTTTCATATGAAAGAGGATAGTCCAACAGAACCAGATAACTCAGACGGCCCAAGTTCTTCACAATGTGATGAAAATAAGTGATGCTGAAATATTATGTAAAGAACAACGCAAGTCGTACCTGCCACATATAGAAGTGCCAATATTTATAGGCGACCAAATGGCCTATTCGTTTTTCTTTGCTGCATTTGATGATACTGTGAACAGCAAGTTTGACAATGATAGACATAAGCTATGTATATTGCCTAGAGTAGTTTACCAGAAGACAGCCACAGGAACTTTTCAGGAGCTGCAGATGCCTAGCTCTCGATGTATGCTACAAACAAGCAAGGGGGGTGCTTTATAAATACTATGGAAATGAGTTTCAGATAGTGAGGGCATACATGAATAAAGCACTGATCTGGCCTCAAAACAAGCTAGATGACAGAGAAGCATGTAGCAATGATGGGCTTTTTCCCTGCTAGCTGTGTGAATGCCATGTCAGTACAAGCATGAATGTGACAATGATGCAAATGCATGCTGTTCTCTCAAAATGTCCCTACCAATTATGGAAAAAGTGGAAGAAAATAGCTTATCTTATTGAAACAAATTAAGAAAGAGAAGCAGCATTTGCTGATTGACTTTGACTTTCAAGATCAGCAGAAATCCTGCATATGAAAGCTGCACAACAACCAAAGAGAAATCAAAAAGCTGACCAAGGAAAGTCTCTGATTGATGGTCACAGAGGAAGTGGTTGTGCTACAAGTTTTGCTACAGCAACTGAAAAGAAGACCCAGAACACACTGGTCAAGAATAACAGTTTTTAGTTCATTGAAGAAATCATGTGCATTTTTAGCGAAAGTCATGACCTCAATGAATGCAGTAAGATCAAGAAACTTCCAAATGAAGGTGGGTTGAAGTTTTAAAGTCTAAATGTTTATGCTACAGGTACAATAAACAAGGACACCTTAGTAAAGGCTGCGAAGACAGAATTAAATGTCAGAGATGTTCTAAACTGCGCTCAAATATTTTGCATATTAATAAAGGACATAAAGTTGTGTTTAGAGTAACAAAGACACTAACAAATATTGTTCCTCTTTGGCCACAAGAACCTGTGCAACCACTGCAGCTGGTAAAGAATGAGTATTAGCTGTGACCCCAGTTAAGAGCAGGTTTAAAAAAACGAAGGTATGTAGAAACATATGTCTTTATAGACGTGGCCAGTGCAGTAACACTCAGCACAGAAAATTTTAAAAGAATCTTAACAGAAAAAAAAAGGAATTCATAAGTCACCCAGAGTGGCTAATATGAAAAAAGCTATAGCGTGGTATCTCAGCTTTAAAAGAAAAAATGAAAGAAAAGCATTTCATTATAAAACAAGTTAACCTGAAAGTCACCGAGAAAGAAAGAAGATGCCTTTCACAGAGCATATGAAGAAATATACTTTGACGTCACCAGGAAGTGCTCCGCTTTGGATTACTCACAGCATGTCAGTGTGTGCAAACAGTTAAGGGTGTTCACCTTTCGCTTATGCTGATAAGGAAGGCTGCTTCCAAAGACCTTTGTAATTCAGACATTGTGGCTAACTGACTACCAGCAGTTAACATAGTGCAAGTCAGTGAACTGAGATTACTCCTGATGTGAGTCCACAGCAAAACATACTCATCTTCAAATGGGATCCAGTTCATAGGGTCGGAGACTGGCTCAATAAAGCCGAAATGGCAGGCAAAGCTGTTTTTCTAATTGCTTTTCTTATTTTGCAGCACATTAACAAAGAAAAACCACCACTGGACAGACCTATGAAAATGCTTGGTCCGATTCAAGAAACCGCAAATAATTAAAATGCACATTAGAAAATGTGCTATGTAGTTACAGTGCATCCGGAAAGTATTCACAGCGCATCACTTTTTCCACATTTTGTTATGTTACAGCCTTATTCCAAAATGGATTAAATTCATTTTTTTCCTCAAATTTTTATACACAACACCCCATAATGACAACGTGAAAAAAGTTTACTTGAGATTTTTGCAAATTTATTAAAAATAAAAAAGCTGAGAAAGCACATGTACATAAGTATTCACAGCCTTTGCCATGAAGCTCCAAATTGAGCTCAGGTGCATCCTGTTTCCCTTGATCATCCTTGAGATGTTTCTGCAGCTTAATTGGAGTCCACCTGTGGTAAATTCAGATGATTGGACATGATTTGGAAAGGCACACACCTGTCTATAAAAGGTCCCACAGTTGACAGTTCATGTCAGAGCACAAACTAAGCATGAAGTCAAAGGAATTGTCTCGAGGCACAAATCTGGGGAAGGTTAGAGAAAAATTTCTGCTGCTTTGAAGGTCCCAATGAGCACAGTGGCCTCCATCATTTATAAGTGGAAGAAGTTCGAAACCACCAGGACTCTTCCTAGAGCTGGCCAGCCATCTAAACTGAGCGATCGGGGGTCACTCTGTCAGAGCTCCAGAGGTCATCTGTGGAGAGAGGAGAACCTTCCAGAAGGACAACCATCTCTGCAGCAATCCACCAATCAGGCCTGTATGGTAGAGTGGCCAGACAGAAGCCACTCCTTAGTAAAAGGCACATGGCAGCCCGCCTGGAGTTTGCCAAAAGGCACCTGAAGGACTCTCAGACCATGAGAAACAAAATTCTTTGGTCTGATGAGACAAAGATTGAACTCTTTGGTGTGAATGCCATGCATCACATTTGGAGGAAACCAGGCACCACTCATCACCAGGCCAATACAATCCCTACAGTGAAGAATGGTGGTGGCAGCATCATGCTGTGGGGATGTTTTTCAGCGGCAGGAACTGGGAGACTAGTCAGGATAAAGGGAAAGATGACTGCAGCAATATACAGAGACATCCTGGATGAAAACCTGCTCCAGAGCGCTCTTGACCTCAGACTGGGGCGATGGTTCATCTTTTAGCAGGACAACGACCCTAAGCACACAGCCAAGATATCAAAGGAGTGGCTTCAGGACAACTCTGGGAATGTCCTTGAGTGGCCCAACGAGAGCCCAGACTTGAATCCGATTGAACATCCCTGGAGAGATCTTAAAATGGCTGTGCACCAACGCTTCCCGTCCAACCTGATGGAGCTTGAGAGGTGCTGCAAAGAAGAATGGGCGAAACTGGCCAAGGATAGGTGTGCCAAGCTTGTGGCATCATATTCAAAAAGACTTGAGGCTGTAATTGCTGCCAAAGGTGCATCGACAAAGTATTGAGCAAAGGCTGTGAATACTTATGTACATGTGATTTCTCAGTTTTTTTTATTTTTAATAAATTTGCAAAAACCTCAAGTAAACATTTTTCACATTGTCATTATGGGGTGTTGTGTGTCTGAGGAAAAAAATGAATTTAATCCATTTTGGAATAAGGCTGTAACATAACAAAATGTGGAAAAAGTGATGCACTGTGAATACTTTCTGGATGCACTGTAAGTTATTTCTTATAAACAATATTTTATAGTTTACTCTGATAAGAGCTGTAAACTATCAATAAAGTATGGCAATTATCTCTGCCCTCTGCATATACAAATAGGAGTCAGAAGCGCAAGAGCTGTTCTCAGTAACTTAATCTTATGTTAAATTATTATCAGCATTTGCTTAGTTAGGTTGAAAAATGTCGGCTTTATATTGTTAAATGGAACACATTTAAATATATAATCGAGGTCCGAGCTTATTTTCTTGCAGTTGGTGAGGCCAAACAGTTTTAAACCATAACAGTAACCTGTACCCAGCAATTGTATGTTTATTAGAATATACTGTACTGCAGAAAAATATTGTAATTTTAAGCATAGAATGTCTCTGAACTTTAATATGATAAAGTAAAGACTATAAAAACAAAGATTCTTTTCCCTTTCTTGTATGTGTGAAACATTTTTCCTGAATTTCTATGATTTGTTTTTCTTTGATTTTTCACTATAGCTTTAAAACAAACTTTGATGGATTGTGAATTTTTCATTTGCAATGAGTTTTGCCAATTCACTAGCAGTTCGATTTTGGGAACCTGAAAAGACACGGCTACAGATACTCTGTATTTATTAAAGGACACACATCATTCGGTTTGATGGAAAACTCAAATTGCACATTTAAGTCTTTAAGCTAACAAATAACCTCTTTGAAAGAGCACACTGCATATTAATGAGTTACATAAGGTGACAGGATTACATTACAAAACAAATAATGCTTTGCAAATCTTACAAATACGCCTTTCAACTGTTGCCAACTAGATGACAAATGACTGCATACACAAACGTGCCCTGTGGACTAGAGCCTGCCCGATTAATCACATGGCACATTTCATTGGCTGATAATGAGGCTCAATCAGCTAATCGGCTCCGGCAGAAGTGATGCCGATTAGGAGTCAGCATTTTCAGGGACACACACAAATGTGATGTCCAAAGTGGAGGTAAGTGCAGCAACAGCAGGTAAGCTTTATTTGTTCTTAGGGAATAAATATATTTTGTGTACATTTCTAAAGCTTGCTTTTTAAGCTTAACTATAATCTGTTACACCGTAGGCAGCAAGCGTTCAGTGCTTTTCTTTAAACAAAAGTAAACCTACTCATCTATTTCAAAAGCAATTATGCCACAGACAATGAACATAAATGCTTAGACTGTATGATTTTACCTTTTTATATGTGTTCTTTGCATTAAAAAATGAGAGAATCTGAATGAAGCTCAGTGGCTGCAGTCTGTGTTGGGGCATCCCAAACAGGTTTTGTAAAAGAACTGAATGGGCTACATAAATATACTGTATATGTTTGTCCTCATTGTTTTTGTCAGAATTGAAAAAAATGCTTAAAGTACAGGACCTTTAATCAATCAATGTTCTATTTATAAAGTACATTTAAACACAACAAATATTGAACAAACATAAACATAGTATAAAAAAAACTTCAGAATAAAATCAATAAATATGTTAGCCATATAAAAATATTACATAAAAAAATAAATAAAACACAAATATAAATCATACCAAAGCATTAAAAGGCTGTAATAAAAATACGACGCTACTATCTTTAAATGTCTCCATATGCCATTGAGAACGGGAAAGATTTTAACTGACATTTAAAAATATCAATACTGTTTATAGACCGAATTTAAAAGGGCTGACTATTCCATAGAACAGAAAAATGAGAGAAAAATCACAATCACCCTTAAAATTCTAGTGACATAATGGGATGGACAGAAATTTTTGAACAGATGATCTCAAATGCCAAGAGTTGGAAAAAGGGTGAAGGAGGTCTGAAATATAATGTGGTACCAAGCAACCAAGTGCTTTAAAGACAAATAACAAAACGTTAAACTGTATTCTGTACATAACTGACAGCCAATGAAGACAGGCCAGCACTGGAGAAATATTTTAGACCTGCAAAAGGGTTAGGGAAACTTTACAAAAGTCCAAATAGGGAGAATCACAATATTCAACACAAGAAGAAATAAATGCAAGAACAACTATTTCTAAATCTTTAAATGAAAGCACAGACTTCAGTTTAGCAATCCTCTTAAATCATAGTAAACCTTGCTTGTCAAGTTTAAAAGATTGAACAAAGATGACATCATGGGTTTGTACATTTACTGACATAGGTTCTAAATTATTACTTGTACTGCTGAATGAATTTAACCAGTATTTTGTTTGAATTATGAATTTACAATATGTTACAATCGATGTACTTTATCATTAAGAACTTCTGAAAGGCGGTTCACTACTCGGTGGCTATGCAGACTATAGCATGCTATTCTGAACACGTGCAGTAGACAACTTCAGTCGGAGTGGGGGGAGATGAAGAAGTTGAACTATTTGTGTTTTGACTCTGAAGTAATAGACAGTATTTCTGTACCAATAAAGCAATACCCTATTAATAATAAAATTGTCTAGGGCTGTCAAATTATACAAAAATCTGGTTTGAATAACCATAAAGAAAATAAGAAAATACTGCAATGGGCTGGCGCCCTGCCCCGGATTTGTTTCCTGCCTTGCGCCCTATGTTGGCTGGGATTGGCTCCAGCAGACCCCCTGTGACCCTGTAGTTAGGATATAGCAGGTTGGATAATAGATGGATGGAAAATAAGAAAATATTCAAATATATTCAAACATAGGTTAAAAGTTTTAAATGCTACTACATGTAGCTTGTGCCTAACATGAATTTTAATGTTTCATTATTATTAATATTTTTGTTTGTGGTCTGACAAAGCACACATCACTAATGACTTGTGCACTGAGAAGTCTATACTTGAAAACAAAGCACTTAGCCAAAAATGGATTTTCTGTCCCCCGCACCCTGCACCTCGTCCAGCCCTCCACTCTACTATTGGCCTTTCTGATTCTCTCTGGTCAAGCAAAGTGATATTTGGTTCATCCACCATCATTAGTACCCAGTGAGCAGGTGTTCAGTGTTATGGGCAACATTTATAAGGACAAGAAGAGCATTACAACCACCCTTTACTGGAATGGGAGGATTAGTCTGACCATCTTACACACATTAGCTGCTCTGTACAATTTTAATTCTATTGCTTTACTTATTATTTTGTAAACAGCACAAAACTTAAAAATATTGTTTCAGCATTTTGAGCACTGTCTAATTTAAATTATAGTGATATAGTTTAATTCAGTTATATAGTTACTATATATATATTTATTATATACATACACACACATATATACATGTATATGTTTATTTTGCTGAATAATTTTTAATTGACACTTCTTTTGTATATAGTTAAAATAACAGTCTGTATGAATGTTTTGTTATTCAAAAAATTGTATTCAGTCTTAATTCTATTGTCTTTTTTTCTGAACCAAACCATCTGAACACAACTGAAATTCCCAAAAAAAACCCAGCAACAAATAAAATATGTTAGCCAAGCTCCTGTTGTACCAGAGGCTTTTGCTGTGATATGTTGTCTACCTACTGTATATCTTTCTTAACAACTGTTTGCTTCAAGAAGTTTAATTAGAATTCAAATGTATGTGTATTTTTAATATTCAAATGTGTTTTATTCTTCATTGCCTATTGTGTGTTGTTTTCTGGGCTTGCAGATCATTATGAAATGAAAGGACCAATTTTCAAATGTAGTTCCTGCAAAATACAAAGAGGACACAAAGGAATAAGAAATCCCAACCTCAAAAAAACAGATTAAAAGACAAAAGATCTCTGTGAATAGTACCTGTTGGGCTTGTTTGCCTGTGTCATGTCCAGATTTTATTTTACAGTCATATAATCCCAATCTACCTGTGAATTCTGGTTTTATAAATGTACTCCTTATTTAAGGGAGCCACTTCTATTCTAGAATTTACTTTGTTTTGAAACTTACTTGTTCAGCTTTTCTTAGCAGTGTCTTCAGACTTTTATGTCTACTGGACTGCTTGTTTTGTTTATCAACTCAGTCTTTTGTTTAGCCTTTAAATATTTGTGTAATTACCAGCCATTGCTTTAAGCTCTGCCTGACCAACTGTAATTCTGCTTTGCTACTTAGACATCTCTGATTACAGAGATGAGAAATGTAAAAAAAATCACAAAGTTAAAGTCAGTCAGTCATTCATTTTCAAACCTGCTATATGCTAACACAGGGTCACGGGGGTCTGCTGGAGCCAATCCCAGCCAACACAGGGCGCAAGGCAGGAACAAACACCGGGCAGGGTGCCAGCCCACAGCAGAAGTTAAAGTCATCTGTACTTTAAATTAAAAGTAGGTGTTAATCTCAGGGCATGCATGTCCAATGGAAGAGCAGAGTACTCTTACAGCTGAAACACCTGAGGAGTGAGGAATGAAACAGTTTTCTGAAAAAAGACAACCTTGTCCTTTTACTCATCCTCAAATAATTCCAAAATAGCTTCTATTTTTGCCTTTCTGGACAGAAATACGATTGATCTTCTACCGATTCAATCTCCCTTCTGGGTCATTGGTTCAGCCAGGTTTTCATCCCTGTCTCAAGAATATTTTCTGTTTATTTAAAATTTCTCGTTTCAACATAATTTTGTAATTTTTATTCATTTTGGGTAGCACAGTGTTAGCACTGCTGCCTCACAGTAGGGAGACCAAGGTTAGTGTCCTGGGTCTTCCCTGCGTGGTTTCTACATTTTCATTGTGTCTGAGCAGGTTTCCTCCCACTGTCCAAAAACAAGCAGGTTAGGTGAGTTGGTAACACACAATTGGCCCTAGTGTGTGTTTCGTATGTGGGTATGGGTGTTTGCCCTGCGATGTCCACAGTTTATCCTGCTTTGCACCCTATGCTAGCTGGGATAGGCTCCACCCAAACTAATAAAAAACACACTGGGCTGGATTAAGTGGATTAGAAAATGCCATGGCATATCATTAATTGTCTTTGTTTCATTTGTGTTATATTTTTGATTAATGTTATTTTGTTTATCAGTAATGTTAGTTTTGTCTATCTCTTTTAAGTTTCTTGTTGTCTGTATGTTAAGTTTGGGGGGTGAGGCCACCTGTTGCTGTAGTTAAGTAACTATCTCATTGGTATTTAAGTACAAGTAGCTGTTAATTCCTGTCCTGTGAATTGTGCTTTCATGTTGATTTGTGGATCTGTAGGTTTCAGCTTTTATTTTAAGGAACTGTCTCTGATTTCTGTTTTTAGAGAGCGGTTCGCTTCAGGTTTGCACCTCTTTTGTGTGCCTTAGATTTTTTTGGTTCATTTTGGAATCCTGTCTAATACAAATTTAAATGTTAAGAAATGTTCTTGAGTTTTCTTGGACCAGCGCTTTTTTTACGTTTTTCCCTCTGTCCTTTTGATATTAGCCTTGCCCCATTTTTGGGCCAGCACAGGCCATAATCCTGCCTTATGAGTTTGGGACCAGACTGCCTGAGATGGGGAGGCCATCTTTGTTAATTCACACCTGCGGTGCAATGCACGTCTGACTTTTGGTTTTGACAACTACAGATTTGTTTGATACCTTGAGCAGGCAGAATCATGACACCCTCAATGACAGCATTTACAGATTCTACTAAGCCATAACAGCTGTTGTATAAACCTCTTGTAGGTCAACTTTACACTGCACTTGATGTATTTTATAATAGGTTTACTTTGCCTCTTGTTCTAAGTCAACATTATGAAGTCTGACAGAAGGAAAGCCTTAATTCTTTCCAGCTGTTTTGTAGGGAACAAAAACCAACAAGCCTAAAAAATAAGCCGATTGTCAGAGCCCAAAGTTCATGGTAAAAATCAAGGGAAAAAATTCTTAAGTCCCTCGGGACTTTGTTCTTGCTGCTGCACAAAGGTTACTGTGCCACCATCTTAAACAGTGTCTTAGTGCAATGGGCAATTCCTAGCTGCTACATGATACCTATGAGCCAGTACTGACAACCACTAAATGCACAAAATGGCAACACCTGCGACTGAAAGTAAATACAAAATGGCAGCACAAAAACATTAATAAATCCTGTAAGTAATAATATCACAAGTAATAATACTTATATAAGTGACGCAGTCTGAATAATTACTAGACTTCAAAATATACCAGAAATATTGTCAAAATATTGTCACTATCATGAAAAATTGCAAATATTAATATATAAAAGACAACACACATGCAATGAGTGATATTTTCTGCTTAAATAACTGGGTAAGCTTCATGCTTTTATTGTCAAACAGACTTTTGGAACAAAATAAAAAGTTTTCCTTTAGTAAAACAAATGTTCCTAATACTTCAGATTCCAAAAATATATCTTCACCAAACATGACAATGGCTAAAAAGTTCAGTTTTTGTCTCATCTGACCTCAGCATATGATTCCAGTTGTATCTCCAATGTTGCTTGGCAAAACAGAGACACTGGGATTTGTGTCTTGAACTCGTTCATAAAGCTTCTGGTCATGGAGGTGTCGTCTCACAGATGACTTTGAAAAAGTGAATCCCCAAGTTTCAAATAACCTTTGTGGTTGTGAAACTGTGATCTTTGAGACCCTCTTTGCCTCCTTAGCATCCTCCTCACTGTGTGTGGGGTCATTATGCAAATGTGTCCCATTCCTGACATATTTTTAACAGTTCCATGCTTATCAAAATTTTGGTCCTGATTGCGTTTACTGGTAATTTCAACGGAATACCTATTTTTTGTAGCCATTTTCCAATCTGTGCATCTCAACCACTATTTTTCTCTTTTTTTTTGGTTTTTCCCATGTTGATAGAAGACAAAAAAAGGATGTTACCTCATATTTATACCCAAGTTCAACAGGAAATAGCCACAGGCAACAGTTCCTACACACCAAAAGTTCCTAGACACTAAAAGCAACATCCCCAAAGATGCAAATTTATTTGGTGTTATTTATAGTATTATTCAAGGGTGCCAATAATTTTGCCACATATGTTTTGGCAAGATGAAACTATTCTGAAGATTTAACAAATTTTTCCAGAAAATGATTTTATTAAATAGATAGTCAACAATTTATCCAAATATTTGAGGAATATTAGAATCATTGTATGTATTGTGTGGCAATATTAGATGTCAGTATTTTAGCTGTCCATTTTTTGCTTGCATTTTGCCACTTCTCTAACAATTGGTATCAGCAGCTGGGCAATACTGATCTTGCTGCAGTCACATGATGGGAGGGACAAGATAAGTAAAAGAAAGGATGCCAGATCTTGGCCATAGTATTCCTTCAGGTCTGCACTGCTTGCTGTGACACTGATGCTGTGCCACGCTTGTCATGAATCCTCTGACTTTCTGCATTTCAGGATGTGTTCCCTCCACAGTATTACAAGGGGCAGCATCTCTCCCCAATTCCTGTAGCTCAGAATTTATGTCAGGGAAGCTGGTGAAGAAAAGTTATTCTGTGTTCCTGGCAGTGTGACCCTGATACTTGAGAATTTCTTAGCCTCTAACGGCCATAATGTTTCCAAGGTTTTTATGAAACACATTTTATCTTATACAGTTGGATCACTTGCTAAATACCACAATGTGGAAATTTTCATATTGTACAACGCTATTCCTCATAGCTCTTAGGTTTTACAGTTTGTGTCATGTGAAATACGAAATAGTGTTATGGGGAATGGGGGTAATGTTGTTACCTTGTATTCATGCCCATTATTTGTTTGCATTTGCAGCAGGTTTGTCAAACTGTGTAAAGGTTTTGTACCTAGCCTTAATGGCAATGTTTATTATATCTGCCAAAGTCTAACATCAACAGCATTTTTCAACAGTCAAAAAAAAGTTTTTCAGATATTTTACAATGACCACCTTTTCTTTCACAAGATCTCTTACTTCTAACACCTCCCCCAAATTAGTTCTAATAACCACTGACTTTTGTAAGTGTTTATGTTCATGCACTGGCAGTTAGTATGGTGATTTCTGGTGACCTCATTCACCACCATCTGTTGGTCCTGTTTTTCTAACACCCTTGACCAACTTTCCGCAGGCTACTCATGCAGCCACATGACGCACCAGCACATGATCACAGAGTCTAGCTGAAACTTGTCTTGTTTTATTTCTTACTTATTCTCCGCAGTACATGTTTTATCATGCAAAACTGTGTTACTTGAAGTCTTTGGCACCCCCTCCACATGAGAATTTTAGATTCACAAAGCAGAAGGTAGGCGCTGATGTTTAATAGATAAAAATCAGAAATGAGTCATTAAGAACATTTGTATGCACCGTCATGCTCAATTTCTTTTTTTCTCATTTTTCACCTGTTTTGACTTTTGTTTACAGACTTTTTTTACAAAGACTGCTAGGCCCTTATTTCATTTCTTGGGTCCTTTTGTGTTACATTCCAATGACAATATGTTTTGTACAATGATAGAACAAGTGAAGGAAGCACAGAGAGCACAGTGGGATCCTCTCATTTATTGAGACTGAAATACTGGGGCAGAGAAGATGATATCCACAGAAGATGGATGTGATTAAATTAAAACTGTGCATAAAGAAACACAAGTCAAAACACTAAATAGGAATTCAGAAATCTATAGAGCCAAAAAAGTGCGACTGGACATCAAAATCAAGAAACACAAGAAACTAATAAAAGAGTGTTACATACATCTACCTCATGTGTCCATTCTTGAAAATCAGATTATACTGGAGTAAAGGCACAACTAAAGGCAGGCGAGGGCCACAGAGAGTGAGGTGTATCCTTTGGGTACAGCACATTTCAGTAATTTACACAATGGCAATATGAAGCTGAAGTTGAAACATTCATATTTAACATTTTGCATGGTAAAGTCCAGCTGGGTAGCTCAATTCTTTACCAGTTTGTTAACTTTCACTTATAATGTTTGTAAGCAGCCTGCAAACATCTACTTTTTAACAGTGAAACCCAACCCTTTAAAAAACATTGACATAAACTGTCATTTATCAAAATCCCACTAAATTCAGTTTGAGGTTATAACCCTGGAAACATCCATCCATCCATTACCCAACCTAACTACAGGGTCACAGGGTCTGCTGGAGCCAATCCCAGCCAACACAGGGTGCAAGTCAGGACACAAACCCCGGGCAGGGCGCCAGCCCACCGTACACCCTGGAAACAGATATCCACTATTATTTATTTAGAGTCATTTCAGTGTCATAAACTAACTTTCAATTCTTGAGATAGGAGAAGAAAACTGGCATACCCTGAGATATTCTAACAGATATATGGTAAGGATGTGCAACAAAGGTAATACTTTGGCAAGGGTTTGAACTGCAGTTTATAGCTACATCGTTGTATTTCCACTCTTAGTCACCTTAAGAATTTGATAATAAATAAAAAAAAGTTCCTCTTGTTGTCTTAATTATGATAGTCAGGTCAATCCTTGCAAAAATGTATTCTATAAAACGGAGACACGTTTCCGATGTGACATCAGTTATGCTACTTTTTTGTGATTTTTTTTAAAATTATAGTTGTTATTTGTAAAGTTTAATTTTAAAGGTATGTTAATGATGTTACCTTGACTCCCTTTTTATGCCTGCCACCATTTTGTATCACTTCTTCATGGTCACAGTCACATTGTTTACTGTTGCCAGCCATGTGACACAAAGGTCACATATCATATTGAGTCCTCTAAAAGATGCAGAGCACATGTGCAGGAATCCTTGCTTTGGATCAAAAAATAAAAATACAGTCATGTTAGCGGTAGTTTGGGATAAGAAACTAAGGACAGCATTAGGATTCTACAGTTGTGGCCTTCCAAATTTGGTTTTGTGGTTTTTGTTAATCTTCTTGTTATTCTTTTTGGTTCTCTGAGTTTTTACCTAACCTGTGACCCTTTTCTTTGTTCTTTCATTTCCCTGTCTTTTTTCCCCTTTCTCATTGCTTCTTGATGCTTCTTAACACCTTACAGTGTCCTTAATACACTGCTTACTAAAATGATTCATTTAACGATTAAATTGCTGTTGTTCTCTCCTTCTTTCTAACTAAACTGAACATAATCTGATATTCAGGCTGTGCTTCTCTCCTAGCTTTTCCATAGGAAATTTTCATTTTACCTCGTATGTTTACTAGTACTGCTGTCAGCGTCACAGTCTTCTTTTGACTTTTTATTTTTATGAGAAACCTGTTGATTATTATTAATTTTATTGTTCGGTACTGTTATTTAAACTTCAACAAAAATCTGATCACAAAAAATAAACTTTATTAGCACCTTTACTCGACTGACAAAATTATCTAGGAATGTTTGTGAATTAAAGGAATTATTGCACGTCTTAAAATTATCTTCTTGTTTATGAACAGTGAAAAACACAAACTAGTTTTTAATGTTTTCAATGTTTTCACATGGCTGCTGATTGAACCTGCTTATTCTGTTTCCTAAATCAATCCCTTTTTTGACGTGCAACCAAACTCTGCCAAAGATGGTGCAGACTCTACATCCGTCATTTTGTACATGTTAAATAGATTCCTACAGTTACAGCACTTAACACTTCCCGAATACTACCTTGATGTGAAGTGAGAGGCAGTTTGTAAAAACAGCCACACGGACCAGTAAATAAGAGAAGAAAAAGACAGTCAACACATGAAGTCTACGTGAAGTTCAACATTGTGTTAATTTTACTGTAAAGTCAATGTGTCATTTAACCTTGAGCAACCGGTGATGCTGCTCA
Organism: Polypterus senegalus; assembly: GCF_016835505.1. Lineage (NCBI taxonomy): Eukaryota > Metazoa > Chordata > Cladistia > Polypteriformes > Polypteridae > Polypterus > Polypterus senegalus. The sequence continues at coordinate 77,474,456 of NC_053164.1, forward strand.
CTGGTATTTCAGAACAAAGATTATTTTACAAACAAAAGAAGAACTTTTAGTCCATCAAACTAGTTTGGTAAGTTATTAGCTAGGTTGTTCTAATATCTCATTCAGAAACATTTTGAAAAGTAGTCAGTGCTACTGCTTCAACTGCCTGTCTCAATGGTTTGTTCCATATTTCCACGACTCTTTATGTGAACATGTGTTTCGTGGCTTCTGTCTTAAATGCACTGTCCCCAATTTTCACATAAGATTTTAACAAAATTTAGGATCCTTTTTAAGCATGACTCCACACATTTTCAAAATGCTTCCTTGTGACCACAGTGGCTTCAAATAACCAGGTTAAGAACCAGGGACCTAAAGTAAAGTTACAATACTTGCTTGTATGCTTTTAATTTCTTTACTTGGCAAAATTTTATTATTATAATATAAATAAAAAAAATTTTATTTATTATTTATTTTATTTTCTTCTTCTAATTCCAAACACATGTAGAGCTTTCTATTAATTAGCAGCCTTCAATCAAGTCAATTACATTTGTGGCATCCTCCCTTTGCTCTTGCATGAGTGTCAAGGTTTTGGCTCTGGATTTTGTTTCATATTTCTTTCATATTATTCTTTCTCCCCTTCAGTTAATTTTTTCCTTTTGAAGTTTCCTTGTTAATTGTGTTTTTTTATGAGTCATCCCTTGTTAGTTTAAATACTTCTGCTTCCGTTAATAACAAAATTAAATGTCTAATTTAATAAATTAAATAATTATTATTTTTGGTTTTGACAGTTACTTCCCTTTTACCACTTTTTGAGGCAAATCATGACAATCAGGGTACAAGGATCACAAGGCCAGATGTCAAATTAATCTTGCCAAATATGTCAAACATGATTGTCAAAAGAAGCAGAATAACACAAAACAAAAAATTAAAACTTGATATATTGATGCAAATGAAAACATTTCTGAGAGAAGAGCTGCTTATAAAGCCAAAAATCTGATGAAAATTAGACAAAATTTGGCAAAGAGTTCAGATTAAGCTGTTAGGATGCAGAAGCAGATTCAGCACCTTTTAAAATGCCTCCACTTGATCTCATCAGTAGCCCACGCACAAATGTAACATCCGCTAAAAGATTTACAGTATACTGACTGACAAAACTGCAGAGCAAAGAAAAACACAGGCTTACAAAAACCGACCACTTGTCACAACACAGCACTAAAATTATATGTCAAGAGGAATGTGTAGGTATCAAACTATACAAAGGAGGCAAAGTATAAGAAAATAACTAAAAACTGCACTTACAACTTCTTCACATTGTCTGCAAAGAGCAAATCAAATCAAACATGAGTTCTTCTCATACAAGTTGTGATTGCTCAGTCAGGATAGGCACTTTTGTGACAAAGAGGAGTAGCAGACACCAAGCTTTTCAAAGCCCACTGCTTCCTGGGGGCACTGATGGGTAATGCAGGGGTCAGTTCAATCAGCATGAGGGGGAAGGCTCCCCTTCAACATCTTGCCAGACAGCATACTTCAAAAGGAAACACCATGCAAGTACAATCAGATCAGATATTACAACATTTGGGAGAAGGTCCCCTTTATATTTTGGCATTGATCACATAGCAAATATCTTTTTAAAAAAATACCAGCTGCCCGCTGACAAGTGCAATGACAAGGCATTTTAGAAGATGCTACACTGAATAAAGTCTGTGGTTTACTATTAAAATTTAAAACAGGCATCATCAGTTCATTGGTATAACGAATAATCTGAAAATACCCCTAGATTATATGCTTCTTTTAGGGTGACATTAACTTTTTTTCTTACTCTTATAAATTATAGGTTGTTTTTTAGATACCTGCTTCTTTAAAGTCACAATAAAGTGCAAGATAAATAAACTGTGTGACTTTTACACATTGCCAATAAAAACAAATAGACAAGTCTGTGTGCTACACAATATACAGAATAATAAAGCCCAATAATAAAATGTTTCCTGTATTTTAGGGGTAGCATTTCATTTAAGTAAAGACTAATGAAAAGGAATATTATCTTATTATTTAAATTTTGTTCTTTGCTTAAAACTATTGTTTTATAGGAACTACTATCATTGTTGTTACTTTAAAAGAGAAAAGGCCTTAAAATAAAATATAATGACTAAAGAACCCATTACCAAAGGACAATTATGACCCAATATTACAACACTAGCTGTGCACTTAAACCTAAGTAATCAACACAGACCTCAGCATTAACGTTTGCAGTGCAGTCTGTCCATGCTAGGTCTCTGTTATACACCATTTGGGATGGGATTTAATATTTGTGGTGCACCATCTGTTGGACAGCAGAGGCGTAGCAACCGGACAGACACACTGACAGAAACTTGTCCTTTTATTAAGGATTATCATTCCAAAACCATTTTCTATAAATCTTTAATTATCAGTGTTTATGAAGGGCGACACTGTCAAAAACCAAGATTGATAATAATTGATAACAATAATAATTACATTTATATAGCACTTTTCTCAGTACTCAAAGCGCTATCCACACAGGGAGGAATTGGGAAGCGAACCCAGAATCTTGCACGGTCTCCTTACTGCAAAGCAGCAGCACTGCCTGTTGTCATTTTGGGATTATTTATTGAAAACTAAGCAAAATTAAATCCTTATGATCACTTCTGAGTTCGATAAGGCCATTCAATATCTGATATACAAATGTTTGTACAACAATGTATGTTTCGGGTTAACTTCTGATTCTGTATTGGCCTCCTATCAGTGAATGTGACCTGTAATGGACTGGCTCCCTTAGCAAGGGTTATCCATGCTTCATCCCCACTCCTTCTGGGATATGCTCTGGTCTCCTGTGACCCTAAAGTAAATGGAGTGGGTTTGAAATGCATTGCCGAAATGCAATTGTTGTTCCCTGAAACAGTGATGTCTTCTAGACTACGATATTTAGCTGTGAAATATCAACAAACACAACAAGCTGATATGCTCATTCTTCTAGGCTATTATCTTGGATTTACATTCTGCAACACTCAATCTAAGGAGTAAAGTGCATATAGAGAGAGTACTTGTTCCTTTTCTGGTTCAGACATACTTCTCATGAATTGCAAATTTAAGATTCATCTGTTGATTTATGCATGTTGACTGAATTATGCAGCCACATGCCACAACAAGTTACAATTAAAAAAACATAACAGAGAGAGAGAGAGAGATTTGTTATGTGTAACCAAAGTGAATGCATTTAGGAGGAAAAGGCACCTGCCCACCAATTTCAGACCTGTTTGTTCCCAATACAGGTTGAGAGTGTCAGACTCTATTTCAGCAGCACTGGGTACAAGCCAGGAACCAACCCTGGAAGGGTCGCCAGAGAGCACACTTGCACACACAAACTTTACTTACTCATATACAGCCCATTTAGAGACAGTTATTTTCCACAGATATTTACAGGATGTGTAAGATAACTTAAAATTTCCACCTGGTATTTTTAGTCAATCAGCATGTTGAATGCCTCGGTTCTATCTCGTATTACAATAGCACTAAACAAGAGGAATACCTCCATTTGTCACTTTAGAGATACTTTTGCACAAAGCATCTATTGCAGAGCCAAGACAGTAAATGTATCTCTTGGATGCATAAGGTAAGCCACTGCATTTAATGTCCACATACTCTGTGCATTTGCAGGGATCAGTAAACCTGCTATTCCAGCCGCATGTCAGGAACTGAAAATTAATTAATGGCTGCTGGAGATTTCATGTGGTGTTCATTCCTGATTAAAAAAATAGACCACTTGCAAGTTTTTTTGGCTAAAGACCCAACGTGATGATATATTATATTACATGTCATGATGGATGAAGGCATAAAACCCTAAGTAGCCCAGTGAGGATGAGCAAAGACGAAGATTAACATGATCTTTGATAGTGACGAGGACCGAAGCAGCACAAAAAAGGAAGAAGATGGCTTTTCTTCCATTTTTCATTGCCACATGTGTGCTCCCTTAGGATTGCCTCAGAGGGAGATATTTGCATGCTTATGTGCTGGATAACACAAAATCTTAAAATACTGTTACCGCAAACAATTTGAATATACTGTTGCCATGATAAACAAAGTGTGTTAAATAGACTTTAATATAAATCTTTTCTAGATTAAGGAAAAAGTACAAAAAGTGAAAAGAACAAAAAGTAGGCCACACAGAGAGTACAGACAGGACAATTAAAACAAATGCAGCCCGAGGTGAAAAGTAAAGGCAGATACTAAAACAGTTTGGAACATACTGTATCAGAAATGTGGAATAGTACTCTGGAGAACATAAAAACATGCCATTAAAGATGTTGTCCTGCTCATATCAATGTTCTTCACTATATTGTTAACTGTAGGGAGGTACAGTGGTGAAGAGGTCAGCAGTGTGGCCTGAAAGCTCCAGAAATTTGGGTTTGAGTTTCAGTCTGTTCACTGTCTATTTGTAGTCGATTCTCTCTGGGTATACTACCTTCTCCAACATGTCAAAAGCATCCATATTGGGCTAAGTGACATCTTTAAATAGGTCCTTTATATGTGAATGTGGGTATGCCCTGTGATGGACTGATATCCCATCCAGTGTTGTTGTGTTTCTCTTATCATTTTAATGGTGAATGTTCTACCCATCAACACGTAAATGCCATTTTTCCAACGATTCTCTCACTTGTACTTAAATGAAATATAAATTTAACATGTAAATATGGCTCAAATAGTCATTCAATTTGTATGAATTATTTCTGCATTGCTGCATCACAGCTTCAAATCCCAAATCCCAGACCACTTGCCTTAAGCTTCTGGGTTCGGCTGCAGTCCCATAACCCTTAAATAAAGTAGGTACAGATAATGGATGGACAGATAAATGGCCACAAGATGTATTCAAACCGATTAGGGTAGAAAGTGCATATTAGAAAAGTAGACACACATATGAAACTTGTGAAACTGAAACATTGTACAACCATGCTATCAAGATTAAATATTTTAATTGCGTACATAGATGAAGGTAATAAACGAAAAATAATAATGTGAATCCATTCCTTTTTGAACTCAGTTCTCTTAATCATGTTCAGTGTTATAAGAATGCTCAAGTACTTATTATTTGTCACTTAGGTATTTTTATTTCAATGAATTTACTATAAATATGTTTAAATATGCTGATATGTCAGATTGCTATTAAAGAACCGATTAAATTTTTCTAATTCTACTGTTCTTTGAAAGGCAAATAACTAACCTGGGTATTCCTGGAAAAAGGCTGTTAATCCAGTAATGACGATAACTATAATTGTCTTAACTCTCACCCCATCTATTACTAAATCTGCTCCCCCTCCAGTTCTTGCAGGGGAAACACTGGCTTAGTTTCTAAACCTTAAACCTCAGCTTCAGGGGTAGACTTGTGCTTCCCAGAATCCTATATAACAGGATGGGACACCTCTCACAGCAAAAACCTGTACAACTGGAAGCTGACAGCATTAGGAATTTATGTTTTTATAAAATATACAAGGGGAAATAATAAGGTTGGGGGTCACTTTTCATGTCGGAAGCTTTCCTACTTTTGCTACTTGAACACTTGACTAAAGACTACCTCTAGTGGCATCTGGTGTCCCTGTACCATTGAATCTACCTTTACCCTTTAAAGGGCCAGGCCACTCACAGGCAGCATGAAAAACACGTAACATAACATTCTCAATCCTGCCTAAACCAGTTCAGGGTCAATGGATCTATTCCAGCAACATTGGCTGAAATAAGCTTTGGATGGGATGCCAGTCCATTAAATGAGATCAACCTGGGCACTTGCCAGCATTTACACATAGGGTGGGTTTAGCATGTAGCATCTAGCACACACGTCTTTTGGAATGTGGATGAAAAACACTACAGGATCATGTGGAAGGCTCAACTCACAAGACAGAGTGACACATAGCTGCTAACCTCTCTTCTTCCAACCCAAGAGAAGAGGAAGAGCCCTCCAAAGATGAGTGACATCATTTGCATTCCTCTCTTGGAAAGCCTGACTCTTCTCGCCACCTGGCTAAAAAACAAATCACATGACCAGAGGCTGGCCTTCATTCCAGAGACTGCGATTGTTGGAGCCAGACTGCCCACAGGAGCACTCAAACACGATCAGTGGACATTTTAGTGTTCAGCCCTTTCGTTTGTGTTTTTTTTTGTGCCTTAACTTTACTTAGCATTGTTGCCATTACATGAGGATCTCACGGGGACGCAACACTTTATCCCTGTAACAGCTCTTTTCTCTGAACACTAGAGAATAATGAACACAGACATGGGAACAAGTAAAAACTTCATACAGACGATCTGTGAGAAAGCAGTGCTAAGTCCTGCACCTCCATGCTGTGTAGGCTCCACAATAAGTAATTTGTTAAAAGGACAATGTTATCCCATCCACTTCTTTAGAAAGTGCATTTTCTTGGCACCTAGTAGGTCTTGTTGCCTTCTGATTTTCTTCTAGGAGGCAACATGGTCCCCGTATTTATAATGAGGAAATGCTTGCTGCCCCCTTGACCAGACTCACTTTCTCTGGACAGAGTGAGGCACTTACTGCCTGCTGCCTTGATTACTCTTTGGAGTCCTGAGGGAATATTCCATGTTTCTACCTAAGCTGCTACACTCTCGGTCTCTCTATGTTGACCTAGCACCTCCTAACTGCCCTGTGTCCAATCAGAATTACCAAATGTGCAAGTCTCCCCCTACTGCCATTGGGTGATCTTAACGGGGAATAGAGAAAAAAATGTATTTAAATGTAAAGAATTATTATTATTACTTTCCTCTGCAGCCTGAAGTACCCTTCTCTCTGTCATCAAAGCCAGCCAAAGCCCCCTTTCACTGCCTATTTCAGAAAAAGAGAGAGTTGAGGAAATGCATGAATGGGTGTTTTCAGTAAGCCAAGCACTGTCTTGCATTGCTTGGGCTGCCATGTAACAATAAATTTAACTAGGTCTTCAACACGTTTTTTTCCTTTTTGTCAGCGAAAGCAATAAATTATTTACAGGCCAGTAAAATGTGTTTACAGCTATAATTCTACTACCAGTTCTCAGTAATGTCAGTCAATAAATCAAACAATTTCTCATTTTCAGGACTTCTTAGCACTTTTGACCTTCCTATTTTTCATCAACAGTTCAGCGGTCTTCTGGCGGGACACACAATAGCAGCCTGCTTAAACTTTGTTCAAAATGAGTGATGCCACAAAAAGTACTGTCAGCTGTATAATGATCATATTATGCAATTGAGTTTCTTTTTTCTTTTTTTTAAAAACGCCTGATGGCTAGTTTGCTGTGTATGGCAGCTGATTACACAGTATGTGAATGTACTGTAATGGAAAATATTGGAGATGGATTTTTTTTTTTTTTTTTACATTTTTTGCAGCCTGGATAATATGTCTATTAAGGAAACGTTTATTAAGTGTCCAGACACTACACAATAGTCTTTCAAGAATTCTGCCAAATATATTGCCATAACTCCTCTATTAATATCCAAGTTTAAGTAAGCCATGAGTCAATACTTTTGACACGCGATGTTTGTATTTTGTCTCAACCACTGATCACATGTAAGCTCTGTCATGGATCACGGTACCTCATGTCATTCAGGAAAGCAGGCTTGACTGGTAGAAAACCAATAAGGAAAAATCATTTTCTAATATAATGCTGTACTACTGATAATAATTACAAAATGACTCTTACATCATAGTAGTACACCAAACGAAACAGTAAAGACATAGAGAGTATCTTGTGTATATGGTCTGGTATTGTATTAAAGTTCTATCTATCTATCTATTGTATGATGCTATGTTCACTGTATGTTGCTTGTATTAGACTACAGTCATTAGTTTGTGGGAATCATACAGGTAAGAATTTCATTTTACTATTCAAATGTAATTATAAATTTCAACTTGAATTTGATCTACACAAGTAGTTTTATGGGGTTTTTGTATTGTGGAAATAGCAGAACTGAGAGGGTGTTGTTTGTGCTTATTTATACTCTTAATAATGTTTACATTTGTTCGGACTATTGCTGTGTGACATGAACAAACTGAAATAACCTTTGATCTAGACAGATAACATGGCATATATATTATGCCATTTTATATATCAATATATATATCAATATTTGTAGATATATATATATATATATATATATATATATATATATATATATATATATATATATAGTATCTACAAGATATTGCTGCTTTATCATTACAACCAGGAGCATAAATATTTTATGTGTGCCAGCAGGGAAAAAGAAGCTAGACAAGAAAGTACTTCTGTCTCTTTGTCACTGAAATGCTAATTTCCTTGACACATGTTAACTCAGAAGAAATATTGTGTGATTAGGAAATTAATTTTGGAGTGATATCAAGTGTGTATGCCTATTATCTGTATACAGAAGTGCTTGCTTACCTGATGTATAACTTAACACAAGGCAAGAATGCACAACATAAAGCTTATAGGCTAGATATGGCCCCGGAGCTGTCCCTGTTATCTTTAGTATAAATCTGTCCACCGCTATGCATAATTGCATATTGAACCATATAGTATAACACAGCAGATGTGTACATTTTCTCTCAAAACTTTGAAGCAGGGACCTAAACCTACCACAGAAGCACGAAAAAAAACTGTGCACCCAAATTGCAAGGTATACACCACATGCAGTATAATAGGAAAATTAAGGTACTAAACACATTTAAAAGCTATCTTATTCCCCCGGGCTTTTGTTAGATAATGAAAATCAGAAGAATGTTTTATTAAAGTAATAATTTAAACATAGAGAAGATTGCAATTTTGAATGTCTCATTATCCTCCTGTACCCAGCCGAGTTTTTTCTTCAGTCATATTGAAGGTGCATAACCACAAGCACACTCTGCATGTCTAAGGCAGCCCAATAAAAGGTTCAAAAAGACAGGTATTATTGCATACAAGACATCATATACAAAATACATTCATCCATCCATTTTCCAACCCGCGGAATCCGAACACAGGGTCACGGGGGTCTGCTGGAGCCAATCCCAGCCACCGCAGGACACACACAAACACACCAAGCACACACTAGATAGATAGATAGATAGATACTTTATTAATCCCAAGGGGAAATTCACAATTCACACTAGGGACAATTTAGAATCGCCAGTCCACCTAACCTGCATGGCTTTGGACTGTGGGAGGAAACCCACGCAGACATGGGGAGAACATGCAAACTCCACGCAGGGAGGACCCGGAAAGCAAACCCGGGTCTCCTAACTGCGAGGCAGCAGCGCTACCACTGCACCACCGTGCCGCCCCCTATACAAACTACAGATATGCAAAAATGTGGTGTCTTCTCTCAGGCTTCCTCTTCTCGCCCTCCTCCACCCTGATGGAGAAAGGATCAAATAAGATCTTTCAGTGTCATGGCTTATAAAACACTCATGTTGGAACTTATTATGGCACAACATTAGGGGTTGAGGTCTTCTGCACCTTATGTAAAAAAGATAACCAGGTTTTGCTCAGTATACAAAGGGATCCACATGATATTTATTTGACACTAATCATCATTTTATCATTCTTTTTTGACACTAATGGTTGTTTACCTGTTCTTTATTTGAGACTGATCACTATTTGTCAGTGTCAAAAATATATAAGTGTTAAAAGTGATATTCTGATTCATCTGTACAAGGCTTTGTGATAGTATTACTCTAGAAAGGCACTATATAAAATATAAATGCAAGCTTACTCTTAAATCCTTGCAAAGTTCACTTTGATAGTGCTTTCTGTGGAAGTTATTATATAAAGCACAACGAAAACATTTCTTTTGATTATCTATGTAAAATTTTGTGGTAGAAATTACTTTGAAATGTTCAGCCAGCTATATTCATCCATTCATTTTCTTAACCCATTTCTCCAGGGCAGTAGTAATAAGTTACATAGTTCTACTGCAGAAAATAAAGACCAGTAACATTTAAATTGATTTCTTTGACTGATCCCTTGTTTTAGCGTTTTGATAATTGTTATATATGTAGTAATATGTACTTCAAATGGCACATCATTGAAAAACAGGTTGCTGCATTATTGTTCGTAATTTTTTGCACAATACAGTAGATTATGTAAATACATCACTGATGTTACCTTACATTGCAGGAACTCTAGTCAAATTTTCTTGCAAGTGTCTAGTTTAACTTTTTTCTTTGCTCATGAGAAAATTGGCTTCAATTTGGCTTTTCATTTTGTACATTGATTTTCATTGTTACTGAAATATCTTCTCATATAGCAGATAAAAAGTGAAATGCACTCCAGCTATGAATTACACTATAATTTGAAAATTATAAGCTATAACAAGCTGTCAGGCAGCAGCCAGGAATTTCCAAGTACTAATAACAGTCCCAGGTTTGTAAAATGCTCCAGCTAAAACATTTACTGCACATGCTATCTATCTTACTAAGTGTTTTTTAGAGAGACTGCACTTAAAACAATCCATTTGTCTAATTTATGAACCTCCTTTTTTAATTATAGGGTTGTAGGCAGAGGAAACCTGTCCAAGCAGCATTGGGAGCAAAGCAAAAGACAGACCTAGAATGGGACATCAATTCACTGCAAGACACACTCGCTATTACCGGGGAAATTTACAACTTACATCAAACTAACATGGATGTCTTTGGGATTTTAAAAGAAACAGGAGTACCAGGAGAAAACAGACACAGACATGAGAAAATCATCAGACCCAGGTCCTTGGAGCTGTGAGTCTACCAATGCAAGATGCCAGTGGCAAAAACATTTTAAAGCTTATTAAAAATGTACTGAAAAGAGCAAAAGGTGCAAACAAGCCAAAACATCTACTCACAGTAGTACAATTTCACTGTACAGAATTCTGCAGGGTTTCGCCATCATCTTTAGTGCAAATCACAAATGTCAGCTGAAGGATGTCAGCTCTAAGATGAAGCTACTGTATCTCTAACAGTGATGTGACAGCAATATACCTGGATCACTTTAGTTCAGGGTCCTGAATGTTGCCAATTTGCAATAGCTATCTGAAAGAACCCAAAGAGAGGTAATTCTTCAAGGACTTGGCATTTTCACATCCTCCCTGTGAGAATGCAGCTTGCAGACTGCTGTTGAATTACGGTTACAGGTGTTAAAAGTTTTGTAGACTCTTTTGACTCTCGATACAATTAAGTCTGTTCTAAATGATTCAATGCATTGAGTGTTTTACACATCATGCACACTACTCAATTACAAAATGCTTTGAAGAAGTGCTTTTATGGTCTGTAAGAAAGGTGGTAATTTCCAAAGCTGAGGAATTAATACACTTGATAGCCTGTGTTGGGAGGGAAGACAGTGGCACAGATATTAGTATGAAAAAGCCACACAAATGTGCATGTTTCTCATTGCTTGACAAACTTTGCTCCCAATGCCTAATGAACTGGGCACCGTACATAAGCACTGTCTGGACTGAATCTGAATCCCTTCCTTTGGTTGTTCCTGCCTTGCATTCATTGTTTCCTGCATTCAAAAATTAGATTGATAGAAAAAATACAAGCGCACAAACAGTCCTGCAGGATTGTGCTCAGGGACCCTAGTCTGGTCTCATTACCAATCCTTTTTATGTATACTATCAATGTAAACCAAGCAGTAAGTAATCGCTTTTTTATTGCATCTACAGGTTATCAATGTATTCGTAATGGAAATCACAACAGCAATAATTTTTTTCTTTTTCTTTTTCTTCTTATCCTATCTGCAGGTTATAACCGCAGTCTCGAGACACAAAACCAAGAAGGTCACTCAATCACTGGCTCATACTAATGCTTGGCAACCATGATTGTTGAACTGCGTTTTGGCAGAAAGGGCAACGTGGATCCTCTGCAGTGACACCTTAACAGGCAGACACGTTGCGCATTTAAATGACAATCAGAAGGCACATATTTTAGTCAAATAAAACCCGTGGGGGCATGCTATCAAATGCTATCAAATCGGAAGAAAAGGAAAAAATAGCATTTATGATTAATTATCGGTTAACGAGTATTTTACATATTTGGACACCAAAACTTACGGTTACCTCAGCACCGACACCTCACCCTCTGCAAAGCGCTTCAATGCATAAACATGAAGTCAACACCAAATCGAGCACCTATTGCAATGCCTGCACTTTAAGGCTCCAGACATCGTTCACAGTTGACACCAACGCTGTCCACGCAGGCCGAGTTAAACGACCATGTAGCATGGCAACCTTTTGCACCTGACTGCGGGACCGTTGTGGTTATCATGCTGATCAGACTACTGTAAGATATCAGTAACAAGCAATTGCAAAAAAACACGAATCAATGCCTCTCTCTCCGCTCGCGTCACTCATGCACAGTTCTCAAGAAAGCCAGCGCCGAGTGCACTGCGCTTCTGCACACATGCAGGACATATGCACTAGCGCTACCTGAAACGCGCACAACACAAACAGATCAACAGTCGCGTAAATGCCACATGTATGTATACGAGCAGTTAAAATAGGAAACAGCTTCGACTTACATTAGGAACGCATCTCGGCTGTGGTCCACATTTCGAGCTGGTTTACTGCGGCACGCGAAAAGCAGGTACAAAATTGTTGCTGCCCCGACGGCCCCACGCACCTCCAGTGCCTTTTGCTTTTGCACAGCTAAATTTCTTTTATTGTCTACCAGTCTCCTATTATACTGACAAGCCAGAGAAGTGAAAGGGGGCGTGTCTCTCCAGTGGGTGACATCATCGGCAGCCAGTGAGCGTGGAGAACACACACGGGGAAGAAAGGGACGGGGCGAGGAGTTACATAGGCACCGCACGTGATTACTGCGCGTCTGGATGGATGATTTATGTTCCGCGTGCTCGGTACGACTGGGCCAGGTTTACAGGCTTCGAAACGCGGCGTTTTCCAAGCTGGGTGCGTCTCCCTGGTAGCGTCAGTTGTTGTCGGTGCGCGCCAGATACAGACGAACGAGGAACAAACGAACACAGATCATATTTGAATCAATAACGTGTATCACTCATGATAAACAGACGGCAATGGAGAAGCGACGTGATGGTGTATAACGAAACAGCTGCGTGTTATGGTTGTTGCGTTATTATTTATCTTTTTTATTTTATTATTTTTTTACTAAAACTATACAACTACGACTCTGCAGTTTACGGCTGGTCTTCACGAAGTCACTCCAGTGTGAGCCATCTCGTAGCTGATTCATATAGGCAGGTCGTTTTAGGACCATTTACCTTAGTTCACGTCCATTTTTACGAGATTCCAGCCACTACTTAAATATGGCGCATCGTGACGTCTCCGCACTCGAAATGAATACATCATCTGGCAAATCAGTCATAAATAACGGTCTGCTTTTGAGAAAACTAACTCGACAGGATTGCTTTGCGTTTATCCCACCCCACTCTGCGCTTGGAGAAAATACAAACTTGAGAGCAACGCAGGAGTGAATCAAGAAAAAGACGCCAAGACACATCAGCACACACGCAGATTGGACACTTTTAGAGCCATCGGTAACCCTGATACACTGAAATTGTACCAGGATTAACCCTACAAAATACGAGGGAATGTAGAAAATATTGGCAGTGGCAGAAATCAAGGTCTTGGGGGGCTGTGAGGTAGCACAAACACACAGTACCTTCCATTCCCAATCAAAAAACGATTCTTATAAGTTAGCTTTTTTTACCCATTTTCTTATTTAATTATGAGTAATGTAGAGCTGTTGACTGAATGGAATTCAAGTACAGTACAGAGTTCAAATACAGCCAGTTAACTAATAGAAACACAATAGGAAGGTGATCATATCCCAATTTTGGGGTGGAATATAAGTTGCACGCCAGATTTCCCAGTCTGGGACTAAGCATGGCCACCAGGTATGAAAAGGCAATACTACCCACCTTGCCAATCTTTACTCATCAGGGGCATTAAACTACTTACTGCTTCCATGGATCTGAAACAGAATTTGCCGTTTTAGAAAATGGTTAGAAGGATTTATTACTTTTATGATTTTTTTTATTGTTGGTGAGGCAACATCATCACATGTTGGAGTAGGGCATGCAAACAGTTCTATTAAAATGAACTGTTACATATTTCTGGGGGTTTGTTCAGTATATCTTGAACAATGTAGCCATAAGTAAAGCCATGGTAACAAATAGATTCATGGACAGATCTGTATTTGTCCCAAGGAAAAAATGAAGTTTTTCAGAAGCTCAAGTTTACCCTAGTTGTTTAATACTATAGATTAATCGTTTGTGGCAGTGACTTGAGAGTGCCTGGAGATAAGAGACATGCTTCAATGGCCAATTGATTGAAAGAATTCTGAAAGAATTTATCTGATCTGCCAGTAATTAAAAATTGTGATCTGGGGAATGCACACTTCTGTATAAATTGTTGTGATGTTTCAATCAATAATTTAATGTTCTGAAATAAAAGTGGAAACTGCATCTAAAGTAAGAAATGCAAGATGTTCAAACTGGATGAAAAGAGTAACAAAGCTGATCATTTGTTTTATAATCAAGGATTCAAGGGAAGTAAAGAAAAAAAATATAATTATTATAATGAGGCACTTAATTTTGTTTATATGAGATTTGGGAACATCTCCAAAGAGAGTGGAGTGGCACAGTTGTTAGAGATTTCTGCCTCTCAGATCCAGCATCCTGGGTTCAAATAACATGTCTGGTTATTGTCTATGTGGAGTCTGCACATTCTCCCCTTGTCTTTGTGTTTTTTCAACCTGAAATCCATGGTGCCCTGTCCAGGATGTTTTCCTTCCCATGTGCCAATTGTTTGCAGGATAGGCTTTTGCCCCCAGAAATCTGAAAATGGATTAGACAGGTTCAAGAATAAATGTTTAAAAGATAAGTGCATACTGTTGTCAAAATACAAAGAACACAATATAGAGAATTTGAATACTTACAAACTGGGTAAGTGGTCCACCAAAGTTATTATCGATTTATCTTGTATACCCAACATATGACAATGGCAGGACTGCAAAGACAGAAAAGGAAACGCCACATTTTAAACTGCTGCAAGAAGAAGATCTTAAGATGTACTGAAGACACCACTGTAGTAGATAAGAACGAGGAAGGTAAAAGAAAAAAATACAAGTGCTGGTTTTCCTCTCAGTAGAATGCAAATTCTTATTAAGTAGAGGCCGTTTGCAATATTATTTTTTCAAAATCCAGCTTCATGTATATTGTAGTCACAGATTAGGAATGTTTTCTAGGATAAATGACAGTGCTAAAGGTGAACTGGCTGAAGATATCCAGAGATGCTTGTGTTTGTAATAAAAGTTGGAATACCTGGATTTCCAGGTAGAGCTTATTTAATTCCTTAGAGTCTTGAAACCATGAAGAAGACAATAAATAAAAACTCAAGTATTTGAACTATGGAGTTGAGAAATATTACTGTGCAGACTATGGGCTAAAAATGTATAGATTTGTCAGGTCAAACATAGCAGCCGCCAGGAATTATGCTGAAGCTACAAAGACAAAAAGACTCGTAGAAAAGGTTTGCAATGTTTGTTAAGTGTTTAAAAATGGAAACAGAAAATAAGATAACTGCTACCTCCCTGCTGGTCAAAATTTGACAAAAGTCATTACTGAGAGGAAAACTAGGTGAAAATCTGGCAATTGGACCACCAAGATTTGCAAACAACTAGTACAAGAATAAATGTGTATATATTATGAGGGTGCCCTGCAATGGGCTGGCGCCCTGCCCGGGGTTTGTTTCCTGCCTTGCGCCCTATGTTGGCTGGGATTGGCTCCAGCAGACCCCCGTGACCCTGTAGTTAGGATATAGCGGGTTGGATAATGGATGGATATTATGAGGTGCTGCCCAGTTGACAAGACATTGACACCATTAGAATAACACAGGGTGGATCCAGCAGAGAGTCTCTTAGAGGGGAGAGGAAGTGCCATGTTGGCAGCAGGAAGACACCTGCACATGTCAGTGTGGCAACACAGGGGTGGTATACCCTGAATGTGACCCCAAATGATGACTCACTGGGGCAGCCGCATCTGTGTGTGAAAGAGAGAAGAATCCCATGGGGGATTCGTATTATTATGCTCTCCCAGGACACTAGAGAACAAGTGACCCAGTTACTGTCTTAAAGCCTGCACCTTTCTTGTGAAGAGAGCAAGGCCAAGGAGTAAAAAGATGGCAACGCTTCCTGCCCACTAGAGGACACATTGTCCCAGAAGAAAATGTATGAGACAGAGCAATTCCTCACATAGTGCAGGCAGCTGGGTATGGATCTGGATCTTCAAAACCATCTGAAAGCTTAGGACGCAAAGGCATGGGGTGCTGCTAGAGGAAGCTCTACCCAAGTGAAATAAATGGAAGGTTACTCCAATCAGAAGTGATGCTGGGAATGGCCAGAGCTGACCCTAGGTTAGAAGTTAAAGCCAGTGGTAAGTTAAGTTCAAAGTTGGGAGGAGAGTAGGCAAACATTCAACTGGCAGGAGGAAGAGATTCCCGAGCTTGGAGTGAGTAGATGGAAATGAGATTAGAAAAGCAGTGCTTTGGGGTGGCACTGTGGTGGATGTGGGAGTGAGTTGTGGGGTTATAGCCTGTTAAAGTAGAACCAACAAGTTCTGTTGTTTGTTTCACACTTGGTATATTCCACCCTGTGCTTTTTTATGCTATAAAGACACCACTGTTGTACCTGTATGGTATCTTTCTGGGTACAGAAGCTCTTGCCACGAGTGTCCCCTCCTGTCATGATCTATTGGTTTTAAAATGTCACAGCATTTTAACAACATTACTAAATTCACTGAAAAGAAAATAAAAGAAAAATTGTTTCACATAAACACTCTGAAGAATTCAAATACTGTTAGTTGTGCTGATCTACAAATATATTTATAAAAGCTTAATTATATTTGAAAAAGAATTACTAACAATATGTATACTGACACAAATATATTCATTTTTGTATCTATTTTTTATTTTTGCTGGTTCCGTCATCTAAGTTCATGCAGTCTGGGTGTTCTCTTTATGTCCATCTGGACTTTCCTTAAGAACTGCAGTTTCCTCCTGCATCCTGAAGTTCACCAGTAGCTCTAAACTGCCTTGTTAGGAGTGAGTTTGTGTGCTTAAGTAAGTGTGTGCCCTGCAATGGATTAGTGATCCATCCAAGATTTGTTCCTGTGGAACTGTCTGGTATACCTCACCACATTTCAAACGTTTGTAGTTTAAACAGTTAAACAAGTTTAAACTGACTGGCTAAGAGTGTGTGGGATTATACCCAGAGATGGGCTGACACCCTGTTTGATGATCTTTCTGGCCATGTTCAACATGTTGCCCACCCATATAGATACTAGCTAACCGTGACCTTGGACTGGATAAGTGGGATAAGCAATATATGGATGGTAAATCTAAAGAACAAACCCCCCCCTAATTTTCCGCAGAAATGTCAACACACTTGTAAAAGTAAAATATCAGTCATCTTCACTTTTAGAGTCTTAGCCTTTCTAAGACTGGGGGCAGCAAACAGCAAAAAGCAAGAGACAATGAGCCAGAAAAGAAAATTATATGTACCAACCACTGTCTACCCAACAGATCCAAAGATGTTTTAATGATAATCGTTGTGATAACATGGTAGGTCGTATATGTTTTAACTTTGGGGTGATATTTTCTGTCTACAGTGTTGCTTATCAAGATCCCATAAGGAACTTGAATGTTTACAGATCCAAAAGGGAACTTCATATTTATTTCTGAATGTGCTATTATTTATTTTAGTATTTTAAGGATTATTAAGTAAAGTTCTTAGAATTGTCATTGTTTTCTGTCTTTCTATCCAGGCAACAATAAATGTACTTTAGAAAAATGTAAATTCAAAACTTTATGTACCCCTGTTATCAAGTAGGAATAATAATGCTAATGCTATTTTTATAAAAATTATTAAACAGTGGTCTCTCTTTATTCATGCGCTGAACTGAAATACAATCGCCATGTTTACTTGCTGTTTGTTTTCCCTTTTTTAAAGCAGCTTTACTTCAGGGCTGAATGAACAGCTTTAACTGTTGCTCTTCACTAGGAGGCAGTTACAGATGGTGCTGATTTGATCTTAGTTTCCTCTAATAGGGGTTTTTGGTGGGGTTTCAGATTTCCTTTGAATTTCTCACCTTAAAAAATGTAATGATGTTCATTGTCATTTTGAGGAAAAAAGAAAGAACATTTGGATTAAATGACTGTTTCTGTGGGCACTTTGGTTTCCTCCCACAGACCAAAGACATGCAGGTTAGGTGCATTGGCAATTCTAAATTGTCCCTAGTATGTGCTTGGTGTGTGTGTGTGTGCGCACCCTGCGGTGGGTTGGCGCCCTGCCCGGGGTTTGTTTCCTGCCTTGCGCCCTGTGTTGGCTGAGATTGGCTCCAGCAGACCCCCGTGACCCTGTAGTTAGGATATAGCGGGTTGGATAATGGGTGGATGGATGGACTCTACTCTAATGCTCCAAAAATGCATTTTTTACACAAATAACATACAAGTTACAATACAGCATTGTTAATGTTAGGATCACAGAATTTCGCCCTGTTATAGAAAAGCAGGATTTTTGGATTCTTTCTATTGATATTCAAAAGAAATTTAAGCTTTCTAGTTTGCCAGAAAACAAATCCATCCATCCATCCATCCATTTTCCAACCCGCTGAATCCAAACACAGGGTCACAGGGGTCCGCTGGAGCCAATCCCAGCCAACACAGGGCACAAAGCAGGAACCAATCCTGGGCAGGGAGCCGACCCACCACAGGACACACACAAACAGGCCAATTTAGAATCACCAATCCACATGTCTTTGGACTGTGAGAGGAAACCAGAGCGCCTGGAGAAAACCCACGCAGACACGGGGAGAACATGCAAACTCCATGCAGGGAGGACCTGGGAAGTGAAGCCGGGTCTCCTAACTGCGAGGCAGCAGCGCTACCACTGCAGCGAAAAAAAAGAATACAATGATATATACTGTACTATGTTGCTATTTTAGCCCCTTTCAATTTTTAACATTTTTAAACTGATCTGTAACATTGCACTAATTGCAGACCATCTGTAATCTACAGAATCAGTTTCCATTTCTCTCTATATGATGACAGTCACTATACTTGTTCTTCTTTGTTCATTTATTATGACTTCATGTTTCTTCCTCTTTGTTTAGTTCAGATGTCCCAGTTAGAGAGACTAAGAGATGTATACACCTATTTAAAAAGCTGCTTAATCCAATGCAGGGTGACATGGGCCTGGAGCGTATCCCATCAGCAGTAAGTACAGTACAAAGCAAGAACCAGCCCTGGGTGAGGAATCTGCCCGTCACAGAACACCATAATCATCACACACCAATGCTAACTCACTCCGGGAAAATCTGGAGCTGCCAGTTAACTTAAACACATATATTTGGAAGGTTTGGAAGACAACTAGAGTACCTGGATTAAAAAAAAAAAAAAACATAAAACAGAGGAGAGAACATGCAGCTCCTCACAAACAATGACTGGGCAGTTTTATAACACAATTTTCTACAGCCTAGTATGCTAAAGGAAAAGCAGCAGATGAGATGAGGTATAAAATTTTAAGAGTTGTAAGGAAACATGGCATTTATATGTCCCAGAATAATAAAATGACTGTTGCTAATTGTAATTACATTTTCCTTAATAAAATGAAAAAAAGAATATAATAGCTATAGATGTAATAATTTGCTGAATATATAAAACAAAATAGTTCCTCACTGGTGTCCACACATGCACAATCCCCCCATCACACACTGAGACAGGACTTAAAAGGGGGTAGCAAAAAACAGACTGCTTTTAGACACCACAACAACAAAATTGAGTGAGAAAATACCTGGTGAAATGTGCTGTAAGGAGAGGAAGAACATGAAGAACCAAAAACTTTTGAACAGGGCTGAAGAAGGAAAACAACAAGCAATTTAGATTTAGGAAATTTCCATGCAAGACTCTAAACAGTGTTTGGGAAATGGGAGCACAAGGGAATTGTTTCATAGAGAAGCAGATTTGGCACAGAAAACATCTTGCTAATTCTTAAAGGATAAGTTGGGTATTTTTCAAGCTAAAGTTAAATCTTCACAAACATGCTATATATGCATTTGTCACACAAAACTGGGGTAGAGTGGTGTCTCTGAGGCTAGAGATCTGCTTGCCGGTTCAAATCCCATAAACACCAGAAGTGACTCTACTCTGTTAGGCCCTTGAGCAAGTCCTTAACCTGCAATTGCTCCATCCTGGGGATGACGATAACCTGCATCCAGCCCTGCAAGCAGGTCCTCCAACTTACAGGGAACATTTGGAAGTTGGTGACAGGATTGGCACTCCAGCCACTGTATAAAAAACCTCACACTGTCCCAGTGTGGTGCTGAGGGGTCACCAACTGCACTGGGGTCCCATTCCAGGTAGTTCATCGTGTGGTAGGTGTGGCAACGTGCTATCAGCGTTCTAAAGTTTAGCACTTTCTATAAATTAAAAAAAATGTCTTGCCTTTACTGGCACTTTTCATTGTAGGCTATCCCCATCTTATGATTACACACACATTCTAAAATAGTTTATACATGTCATTTTTGAACAAAAAACACCAATGTTACAAGATTCAGCCATTTGAAAAGAAGACCAGTCCCACGCAATAGCTCAGCACTTAGTCTATCCTGGGCAACAACCTTTCATCCCCCCTAGTGGGTGGTTTCCTCTCAAAAGACCAAATCATAGTAAACTTTTTGTGCCACATTCTTGATTTTGTTATGATTCACTTCCTTATTTATGTGAGAACTTGCACCAGCGAGTAGAAAATATATCCTTATGTCAAGAAATGAAATATGCAATACAATGATTATTTCCAGATTCCTTTTGATGTCACAAACATGCATTGGAAACATGGAGGGTGCTGACCACGACTTGACAGGATGTCTTGCCTTGACAAATGCATGTATTTGGCAAGTTTTTAAGCTTTTCCCTCATGCCCCATACCCTCCATTGTAAAGCGCCAGTGAGGGCAAAATATTTTTTTATAGAAGGCACTTTAGAACATAATTTCACATACAGTATAACATGCTTGTGAAGAAACAACTTCAACATGAAAAATACTAAACTTATTCTTTAAGTACTACTAAAAATCCATCCATTATCCAACCCGCTATATCCTAACTACAGGGTCACAGGGGTCTGCTGGAGCCAAACCCAGCCAACACAGGGTGCAAGGGAGGAAACTAACCCCAGGCAGGGTGCCAGACCACCACAGGGCACGCACACACACACACCAAGGTCAATTTAGAATTGTCAGTTCACCTAACCTGCATGTCTTTGGATTGTGGGAGGAAACTGGAGCACCCAGAGGAAACCCACACAGACATGGGGAGAATCTCCATTTAGCTTGTTACCTTTTACGTCTGTGTGTATTTATCATGTACTATTGGGTTTAATGAAATACTTGGAAGAAAAGTGAAGAGAAAAAGTGAAGGACTGAGAATTACTCCTCCGTTTTAGCCTTCAAATCATTTGGGTGATATCCTTAGAAAGGGGAAGAAAATCTAGGATATGAGAATGACCTGACATAGCAGAGTTACAGCACTAATAAGCCACAAAATTGAATTATTGGCAAGAATTGCTTTCTAATTAAGCAACCGGGTTGGAACAAAAACCTGCAGCCACCGCGGCCCTCCAAGACTGTGATTGAGGACCCCTGGTGTAGAGGATGGAGGGTGTGTCACATGATATGTAAATATAATAGCCTTACTGGAAAATCAGAGTCCACATTAAGATCTCAAGATTCCAAGGATAAATAAAATTACATTGGGAGATCAAACATTTAGCTACAGGGCCCCGGCACTGTGCAATGATCTGCCAGCTTATGTAATATGCCCTTCGGTCTCAGCTATTAAATCCCATCTGAAGACTCACTACTTCAGTTTAGCATACAATGATTAGACACAGTTAGCCGTGCATACCGCATCTCTGTTTGTTAGTCATTTGTACAAAAACCTGCAATGTTTATAAACCGTTACTCGCCCTCCTCTATGCTGTTCCTCTTCTCAGTATCTTGATGTGGCACTTTGTGTCACTGCTCTACTGCTATGTTGATCTCCTACCCATGGAAAAATCATCTCAGATACTGAGAGCATTGGAATCATTGGACAGAAAGATTGGACGACACAGCACAGACTCTACCATAGAATGGGGTTGGGTGGCTAGATGACCGTGGTCTCCAGGATGCTGTGTCTGACTTTGTCTTTGACTTTCTCTCTTATAATTGACCATGAACCTCCCCAAAGGTTTCTTTTCTCCAGGCATTTTGCTGACTGAGGTTTTCTTTTCCTCTCCTTTGTTGTCAACAGGCCATAGCTCAACAACTAATTAATGGACAGATAGTGCTTGGCTTCACTTTCAAAGCAGTTTGTTTTCCTGTGTGTTTAAATAAATCTGCGTCTTTATGTGTTCTAACTCTGTATTTAGTAATTTATAAAAGTCATACTTGAATTTTACTTGTTGCAGAGCCCTGCGCCTGCAGTCAGTGAAGAGTGCTAAACAAAAATGAAGTGAATGATGAACTGGCGCTTCATCCAGGGGTTTGTTGCTTCCTTTTATTGAGTACTAACAGTAAAGACCTTGACCACCTGCAACCCTGAACTGGATTAAGGGAGTCTGGGAATATTATTTCAATGTACCCTCCATAATGGGTTACTTACATAGGGTAGAATGCTATTTTTACTTAATTGCCAACAAATTAATCCAAAGCAGCCTTCTTTCTCACATACTCGTCTCTTACCAATAACAAACATTTTGATCTCTCAAGATGTCCTTATTGTTTAGGATGCCACTTTGTTGATATTTTTCATCCTGTCGTAAACAGATGTATTTGTCCAGATATAGGTTTAGATCAGCTTTACAGATCAAGGGCTGGCTGTCAGTTCAGACTATTATGTTGATTTTAAACTGTGAGCATTTGATTGACAGATGCTAAGGCCGCCATCTGGCCTGATCTTGGACTGTTGACAGGCTGCTCACATGACTGTGGATAGCACTATGCATCACATGTTGGAAATTTTAACAAAAACAGATTTGGACCATTATGCACAGCTGAGTTAACCAGGCATTAGAAAAAGATGCCCGGTGTTTCCGTGATTAATATACCAACACATCAGAAACATATCACAGTGATTTTTTTGTATTTGAAAGTACAATACCTTAAAGGTGCTTTTTTAATCACTCTTGATCAAGTGATTATCGATGAACATTATTCATGTTATCCTGCACTCTATCAAATATAGGAAGGACCACCACAATGGAAAGGCACATTTAATCAGGAGGGTGAAAGGACACACAGCCTCCAGCCTGAACTCCCCAAAGTAGCCTTTGGAAATCTGCACTTCTTGTAGAGTTACAAATGGGTCTCACATAAGAACTCTGACGGCTTGTCTTCTCATTATGAGATTATTTTACCTATTTTCTAAAAGCAGACTTGCTTGCCTATTTAGAAAAATATTAGAATCATACCAAGGGATCAATTCCATTTGGATTAAACTGCCCAAAAAGCATTAATTACAAATAATAACTATTTTAGTTCAGCCATACAACAAGGAAGAGTGAACAGAATTAAAATACAAAATATGAAGACATGTCAGTAAAAACAATGCTCCTGCCTCTTCTCTCCCTTGTATATTGTGACAATTTTGTGGGGTTTTATTTTTTTCGTTTAGTACTATATTTTCTAAGGTTTTGAAACATGAAGTCAATTTGTGATTTAGATTTTGATGTGGTTGGTAATTTTTCATGTTACGTTTTATTTTGACGCACTTTAACTTTGAGAATGTCTGTTATTGCTGGCAATGCTCCTGATTGCTAGCATGAGACAGACTCACTTCTTGGGCAAAGCATAGAAGTCGGTGTCTGGGGACTGTAAATGGATCTTTGTGTGTACTTTTTGAGTTATGGTAGACTTTAGGGTTTAACAATTTTTGCAACACATTCACAATTTTGTGTTTGTCTAGTGTTTTGGGTTTAGGTGTTACAGTTTACGCTCCGTTCACATGCGCTCTCACAGAATTTGGAGGTCAGAGTTGTGATGTTTCACCTTCCATGTAAATTTCAGGTCAGACTGTTCAGAGAAAATGCAAGGTTGCTGTTATTTTGTTACCTTTGTTACAATTTAAGATAAACTGTATAAACTAACTAGAAAGGTCAGCGTAATGTAACAACTTGAAGAATTCGGGTAGCTTTTTTTCCTCCGAATCGTGAGACATGTGAGAGTTCGCAGGTTGTTCATGTGGAGTTTCCATGTCCTATTTGTTGTCTATTCAATAGCACATTGATATAGCATTAGTCCTCAAACCTTTGATTTCATCTTCCCATCCTTTTTTCTGTTTCCCTTGTGGCCTACTGTTATCATCATTTGAAACAACATATATGGTGTATATACACACCTCTTCCTTTACCCCAGCTTCACCTTCTAATTCTAGGCTATAATGGCCTTTAAATTCCAGTTGACTCAGATAGGAGTCTTCAAAACTTCAAGACCATCAGACCATAATACCTTCTGGTTAAACATGAAACCACTGCACCCTGAGTTGCATTTATGAGGGACAGAAGCCTGATATCTGCTTTAGTGTTTTACGAATGGCAGTCTGGACCTTGGGTGGCAGAGTTAAAGTTCTACCTGGCCAGAGACTGACCATGGGATTTCAGCTGAGCTTCCTGGAACTGTGAAGCAGGGTCAAGACACTGCAGCACTATGCTACTCAATCTCAATTCATTTACACAGATTTACAAATACTAAACAATAAACCAAATAAAAAAGCATCCAGCATTTACATAAACAAAAAGGTGCATTACTTGAGCAATAGAAGTATCCTTATAAATTGACTTCATTGTTTCCAAGTAAAAATTTCGGGAACATCAGCCCCTTAATCAATCTATTAATGTGTCCGTTACTGAACCCTCTGCCTTAATTTTAGAATTATGGAAAGTGGAGCCTACCTTGACATCAACAGGTGTGAAGCAGCAACGCACTCTGCACAGTCCATCGCAGGGCTCATTCACTCTTAAAACAGTCAGTTCAGAGTCACCAATTAACCATAATAAGAATGTCTTTTTTGTGAAAAGTACATTTCAGATAATACGAAAAGAATGAATGGCCAAGTCAAACCCACAGTGCGGAAACATTTATTATAAGGCAGTGTAGCAAGTGTTTACTGGGCCAGATCCTATCCTGTTAGCGGTGGGCACAAGGATGGGGTACCACTCAAACTGATCTGCACATCTTAGGGATGTGGATGTAAAGCGGAGCTTGCAGAGAAAAAACAAATTCAGACACCGGGAGTGTCTGGGGCAAAGATTTGAATTCAATACTCCAGAGGTGAGAGGCACCTTCACTAACCACTGTGCCACCTTGCTTGCCACAGTCTAATAAGTAAGGCAAAACTTATAAATTCAAGGGAGACATCAAACAAATAGAAAATGTTACCAAAAACTAAAATAAACCTCTGAAAGTGTCCACATAAAATAATAGTCTGGTTGACGAGGACATGTCGGATAAAATGGACATTGTCTCAATTTAGGTAGGCTTTCCATGGTACATAAGTCTTACTTTGTAAAAAAAATTAAAAAACAGAAGAGATCTACTCGTAACAGTGACCCTCCCTCACCTACATTCCAGCAGGACACTCAGAGCTTTTCTGCATCTCCACCAACATTTGGTCAGCTTGCTTACTGAGTTTACCTTGATAACAACAGGTATTCATCAAAGATGAGAAGACCCCTCCATAGACCTGTCCATAAAAGGGCAGTCATCTGAAGGTTGTAACCAGAACAAGAGCTCCTTGACCACCCAATGGGCACATTCAAGCACCTATAAACAGCGAAGGAAATGTAAGTGTAATATTGGAACTTGCATCTTTGTTCTCTTTGGAGCCAGAAGCTCATCTGCTCTCCCTGGATCTTAAAGTTGTTTTTCATTAGAGCCTTTGGAGCTGGATACTCATAAATCATTTGTAACACCCTTTGGGGAGGACACAAGTTCTAAAATGTACTTTTCGAAGCTTTAGCTCTGTGCTGGTGATTGAGCCCATTCTGAGAGTAAAAGCCTTACTTTGAGAAGCAAAGAGCATAGCACTCAGTGTTAGCTGAGGACGAAAAACACCAATGCCATTGACACGGACAAAAGCGCACAGAGCAAAGGTATCAACTGTACAGCACCTCAAGAAAACCTGATGCCAAGACATGCAATTCCAGACTGCATCTGACATGACCTTAAAAACACAGTATCATCAAACTGTTCATCTGTGTCAAAATAAAATAGAACTATAAGTAACAAGTAAACAGGCAGCTTAGGACCTGCTCTCTCTTGTTTAATTGTTAGTATGTAAAAACCTCACAACTAACTGTGTTGGGTAATCTTCAAGCTTTTAAAAGCTTCTGACTAATTTGGAAACAAAAAAGCCTCAAGTCATAGCTTAATGGTTCAGCTCTGTCTCACCCACGGCTGCTCATTGAAGCGAGGGGGAGCTGACTGTGACATCACACTAAAATTCCAAAGGTAGAAACACTAAAAACAAAAGACTGTAATACCCAAAAAACTCCAGAAGACCTGTAAACCAAGTAAGAGCAACCTCCTCTGTGCTATATGTGTGTCTGTATAGTCAGTGTTGGGCCTTGCCTTTCATGCTGATACATAAACACTTAACCTATTTGTATAATTCTTGTGTTTATCAATAAATTGTTTCATTATGTTTTTCAAGTGAGTGGCCTATAGTTACAATGATGTAAGTCTGATAGCAAGGAAGCAATAGAAAGAGGTAAAGAAAATAAATTGGGAATCTTACCAAAATGTCATTAATCATTGACATTCCCAACAGCAAAGCGGATATTTAATTACCGTAATAGATTGACTAAAATCAGTTAATTCCTTCTCCTTCGTGTTCTTGTTACTGGCCCTTCTCACACTCCTGGTATGTACAGTATGTTATGGCACAGCACATGCTAGTTTATGACCCTCTGGTACAGTCTCAACATACCCTAATGATGTGTTTATGATAGATAAATGGGAGCCGGCTTGAGATATTGCAATCGTTTCATCTTTGTCAACTTGGAGCCCCAACGGGTAGGTTCAGAGACTACACCTTATGAATCTAGGTCTTGTCATCTTGTCATCTACTGTTTGTTTCATTTATTGATACAGTGCTGCACTGTCTCAAATTGTTGTTTGCTGTGGCTGCTGCCATGATGTGCTTGCTTCTGATGGTTGCCACCATATTAACTGTAGTAATGATATCCATTGATGGTCATATGAACAGGTGGTAACTTGACAAATAAAGTCAACATGCAGTCCTTGTTAAAGATGGCAGCACGTGTATCCAAATTTTGTCTTTTTGGATTTATGAACCTTTTAATTGACATTTTTTCTAGCATTAGTTTAAGCTAAGAGGTGCTTCCAAGAAGACTTCAGTATTAGAACCCTTGCTTTCCTTTCTGGACTTTACATTTTGTGTTTTGATTTGATCCTTCAATTTTACAAACCTTCTTTCATTACAGAGTGTTCATAACAATTGACAGACAGACAGACAGACAGACAGACAGACAGACAGATAGATAGATAGATAGATAGATAGATAGATAGATAGATAGATAGATAGATAGATAGATAGATAGATAGATAGATAGATAGTGTAGAAGATGGCTGGGGGCCTGCCCAGTCGGGATGCCTGGAGGGTCCGGGAGAGGAGTAATACCTTCCCCGGGCCAAGAGAGGGCAACCACCCTGGTCTGCATGGGGGTCACGGGAGCAGATCTTGAAAGCTCAACCCGGTTGGGGCCCATTGTCACCACCAGGGATCATCAGGATACTTGTGGAGCCCTGGAAGGCAGCTCTTCCGCCACACCAGGGAGTGCTTCCGGACCAGGGATGGTGTACACTTCCGGGTGCAAAGGCAGCACTTCCACCACACTGGGGAATGCTGCACCCGGAAATCTGTCATCGAGCACCTGGAGCACATCTGGGGAAAATATATATAAAGAGGCCGCCTCACTCCAATCCAGGAGCCGGAGTTGGGTGGAAGTGGACAGAGCTTGCCTGGGAGGAGTTGGAGGCGAGAGGATGGGAAAAAGAAAGAAGTCTAAAGGACTGTATTTTGGGATTACTGCACTGGGGCCTGGGTGTGTAAATAGGGGTTTGCAATTAAAACATGTGTATTTTTAAGATGTTCTCTGTCTGCCTGTGTGTGTCCTGGGTCCGAGCCTTTCCACAAGATAGATAGATAGATAGATAGATAGATAGATAGATAGATAGATAGATAGATAGATAGATAGAACAACCCAGTAGCTTTTTTTGATGCTGAATAATATGTTGGCTGAAAGCACTCAGTTTTAGTGTGTAAGAGAGATGTGCAGCATTGTTCATAATGACATTTACTTTTGATTTAATTCTCTCCTGTCGTTCAAACTCCTTGTGGTCTAGTGTGCGTCCTGTAACTGAGCTTGCCCTTTTAATTAGCTTGTTAATTTGGTGAGCCTCTGTTGAAGAGATGTTACCAGCCTTCACGAATCTGTAGAAGATGTGAAGAATGTCCTTTCCCACATTAAAGTTACGCAGCCTCCTAAGAAAACTGATCCTGTTCTGTACTTTCTTATACCGTTCCTTTTTGTTCCGAGACCAGTCCAACCTTCTTTGATGTGGACCCCCAAGTACTTGTAGAAGTGCACCATCTCTTCACCAACTCCCTGAACTGTGACAGGACATAGAGGCTCTGTAGCACAGTGAAAGTCAATAACCAGTTCCTTGGTTTTGCTGATGTTAAGATGCACATAATTCTATTTGCACCAAGAAACCAACTTTTCCACCTGACTCCTCTACTCTGTCTCATCCTCTTTATCAATACACCGCATATGTGCAGAATCATCTGAGAATTTCTGCAAGTGAGATAAATTTATAGTCTGAGGTGTGCAGAGTAAAGAGAAAAGGACACAGGACTGTTCCTTGTAGTACTCCAGTGTTGCTCACATCTTTATCAGACACACAGTCCTTGAGTCTCACAAACTTCAGTCTGCCTGACAGATAGTCCATTATCCAGGACACCATAGCCTCATCCTCCTGCATATCTCTGAGTTTATCCCTTAACAGGGCTAGCTGGATGGTATTGAAGGTACTGGAGAAATCAAAAAACATATTCCTCACAGTGCTGCCAGCTTTGTCCAGGTGAGAGTAAGCCAAACCACTTTAGTCACTGCAACATCTTGTTCCATGCACAGATGGAGTAGCTTGGTTCAGGTAAAACTGAGCACCCACTGCATGATTTTGGCACAATTATAAGCCCTACAGAATTTGCAGTTGCCAACTGATTATCTGAGACTGCCCAAATACCAGCTTCTTCGGCCATCATTTCATGTGTAGCATGAGAGGGGTTGTAATGACTGACTGAATCTTATGATTGGGCTGTTGTATGATCAGAAGATGTTCTGTCATGTCAGAAATGTCAGCCAGCTGTCTTGTGGCGTGAGCAGTCTCACAATTTTCTAATGTTGCCAAAATATTTCCTGAAACTCACTGTGCATTGACTGCAGGGAGTGCAACAATAATAACAGTAGACATGAAATGAAATGAACACCATGATTAAAAATGACAATTACTTCAACAGTTTGGCCAGATGACATATTGAATTTGATTTTGAAGAGAACAATTATGACAGCAGTGACAAATGATTGGTGTTGCTATGTTGTAGTATAGTGGCTGAACATTGTACATTGGGTATTACTGTTTTCAGGCTCATTTTTACAGTTTTGATTTCAAAAAGCTAACTTTCATTGCGCAGGACCCATACTGTACAACTAAATGGCCAATGACAAAAGTACCTTAGGAAACGTTTACCGAAAACCCTAAAATAAACACACACCGCAGTAAATTACGTTCCTCCAGGTCTCTCTGTAAAAATAGACAAACCACGTTTTCCACACCTTCCCAACCATCCACCTGTCTAAGTTACACCTTTTTCTTTTCTTTATAGTTTCAGAGCACAGTACAGCAAGAGTTGGCAATGCAGCTCTTTTCTTTTTTTTGACATTTTGCTTGTCAGGCTCTCATACCGTGTCGTGCAAGTGACAAAAAAAAATAGTACAATAAACCTCGAGCAGTGCCTGTGTGCATCAGCAACTGTTTCAAGCACGTATACTAAATCTGCATCTGTACAGGTGAGGACACTGAACACACTTTTCCTGCTGTGATTATATTGATTTTTTGGCACTTACATGTTTCTGTTACACTGTAAAAGATGGCTGTTTAATTAAATAGGCAGTTAAATAGCAAAGGTAAACAACTGTAAAGTGTAAAATGGTAAAAAAAGCACTGTTTCAGTAACACCGAAGCACTGAAATGAAACCTACAGACCAATATAATATTTTTTACATTGTTAATCTGTAAAAAATATGTTATTTTTCCGTGAAAAAATGGTAACCACAGCACCAAAAAATGAGGTAACACCATCAAACAGGAAATCCTATTATGGCTTCCATTCTGCTCCACCAAGCTGTTTAAAGAAAGAGTGTGGTTTGCTCTAATACACTGTCACACGGTTATCAAGAATATATTCTTTAACTTTAAACAGCTACCTTATATTAATTTAACTCAAAATGATAAATATTTTATGTATATAGTTGTTTCTTCAATGTTACTTTTAATTAATGTGCACTCATGGTAAAATAGGTTTGTGTGGTTGCCATGATGAAAATTTTCAGAACATTTTTTCACTTCCTTGGCACCGATTTCTAAATTTGCATACAGTTTTAATATTTGCATAATGAAACGTCCCCTTTTATCACATTGTTTCTGGTGACCCTCTGCTCAGTTGGGGAAAAAAAAACTTAAACAGAGTTAACAAATTTATTCCCCAATCCGAGTGCAGAAGGTTTTTTTGTGGTTATGGAAGTTGATTTATGGTGGGTGGGTTGGCAAACCTGTAGGACACCATATACCACAAAACTAACTTTCATTTGACTGATGCAAACTGTGTACTGGTCTGTGCTTCTGACAGCATTCTTGATGGTTTAGTGATTGGCGTATTTATTGCTGTGAATGCATTTCAGTTTATGGTTAAAGTTTCACTTCTATTGTAACGTCTTATAAAAAAAAAAACAGTTATTTACAGTGTAATATACAGCTTCAAAAAGTTATACCATAGACCTAATAATTCTGTCCCCTTATTTTTTACAGATGACAGTTTTGCACTGTAATTTTTTCTTTACAGTGTACACATAACATTTTTTGTTGTTGAAAAAAATTCAACGCTTTTGGTTTACCTTTCCAAAGGGAGGCTGCTGTAGTTTTTGTGTTGATGTATACTAATCTCGCATGGTTTATTAATTACGGCTGTTAACCTCCCTCAGTCTGCACTCCCTGAAACAGATGGATGCTTCTGATCACAGAGTTCATTTCCCACATCCCTGTCATCCGTAAGAATGTGTGGGCTCCTACTTTGTGCCTGATGTGACCAGAATGGGCTCCAGCCTGCTTGATCATATCCCGGACTCAATCGGTTCATGAAACATACTGTATGGTAGGTGTTGCTCATCCTGTTTATTTTAGTATGCAGATGCTCCGGGTGTAAGTCCTGTACACTTTGAATGGCACACTCACTTCATGTCAAGTTTCCATTAAGCGAGCACATCTGGGTTGATTTTAAGACACAAATCTCTGCTTTATCTCAGTTAGTGTAAGCGGCAGCACAAGCACAGCAAATCTTTCATACACACAAAGTCATTTGTGTCCAGGGCTCAGCTCGCCTCCCTCAAACAAAGGTGACTCTGTGAGAGTTTGAGAGAATGTGAACAGGCGTTACATCAGCAGACGATTTTTGCTGACAGTTGCCCAAACTGCCTGAGCTCATCAGATGGAGACATGACTCGTTCTCTAGGCTGCCGCACGCTGGCTGGCGGGGGGAGTCTGAGTCATACATGAACAAAGTGGGACTCACAAATGCACAGCTTTCCCCTCCAGCTGAAAATGAACACATTTTATTCATCAGACAGGAGCACAATGATTAAACGTTATTGTCCAGGATATAGCAGTGTATATACTGCAGGTAAATGCTAATGTCTGATTTACTCAAACATGCACTGTCTCTGCCAGCAGTAGATGAAGTTACTTCCTTCACATGAGATCACAAAGCACCTTTCCCACAAAAAGGCAGTTATTTACAGAGTGGGGCTTTCCAAATTATACATGATGCTTTCATCCAAGCTATTTATGTGTCACTCAAATAATAAAAAAAAAACCCTTGCCGGAAAAAGCTGCACCCAAAGTGAACAACTCCCACGACACAGAGCTCCCATCATTCTTCAGCTGAATTTCCTGCTGCTGCCTTCTGAATTCAGCATTCTGAGTTTGAATTCTGCGCCCCTCATTGTCAGCATAGTTTTTGCACATTCTTTCTCAATCTTGATGGGTTTTTCTTTTTTTCTACTTTGATTTCCTCCATTTTCCCTAAACATTTGCCTATCATTGTGACACAGAAACTCTAAATGGAGTAGGTGGGCTCTGTGATGGAATAGTACCCTGTCCAGTACACCCAGTCCCGACAAGTCAGTCTTTTGGATTAATCAGGTCTAAGAATATTTGGTTACATTTCACACTACTACTGTAAACATATTACAGATAAATACCACAAAATCAGTATTGGCTGATCTATCTTTGTTTTACAATGCAGAGTGCCCTTACACTAAGCACAATCACAAAGTACTTTCAATACAAACTACAATACAATAAAAAGCAGCACAACGTAAATAAGTGCCTTCCATCTCTCCATTATCTGTACCTGCTTAGTCTAAAACAGAAGTGTATTCTGACCACAATGGGTGCACGGAAAGGAAGAATCAGACTTTGAGGGGATGCAAGTTCATCACAAGTCATGTTCACATGTTCATTTTCCTAACCTGCTTAATCCAATGCGGAATTACAGATAAACAGAACCAATTCCAAAAGCACTGGGCCCAAGACAAGAGCCGCTCCTGGATGGCACACTAGTCCATTGTAGGATACTGTATACACTCCCATTTGGATAGTTCTCAGTTACAACACCAATCAACATTACACCTTTGACATGTGGAAGGAAAGCAGAATACTTAAAGAAAACCGGCAAACACCCATGGAAATTGTGCAGTTAGTTGTTTGGCTTAGAAGGCAAGAGTATCCCATGAAAGATGATACTGGGCAAAATATGTCACAGAGCAGTTCCTAACCCCCCACCTCATCTTCTTCTTCATACATAACCCCCCATTCCTTAATTCTGCAGAAAAATTACGAATCTTCACCATTTTTTTCTTTTTGATCTACTACCTTGCACCTTCCAAAGAGGTTCCCTCACACTGTCATGAATGTTATATTTCATGGATGGAATTTCTTAGCACACACTCCAGTGTTATACTGCAGCAGTTTCAAAAGAAATGATAGCTAAAAATGAATGAAAACAAACAAGGCATACTGTAGTCAGATGGTATGGTACAGTGGGTAGGGCGTTGGACTTTAAACCACAAGGCTACCTTTGACTCAGTATCATCCAGAGCCAGAACCTTCACCTGCCTGCACTCCAACAATAAACACATGCAATTGTAAAGTGTCCTGGCTTGGTAAGTCAGCTAAATATACAATAATAATAATGTACTTTATCAAAATTTATTAAATAAACAGTCTTTCTCAGCATCATGTTTAAAAAGTGGCATATTAAAAGTGCTGGAGTGTGAAACAGGAGCTTCTCCCCCTCCTTCTCCTACTCTGTCAGTTGCCAGTTGATGTTAAAACATCTTTGGAATCTATCTCTCTATTAATCTATCTATCTATTATCTATTCTTTTACTTAACTATCTATCTATCTATTATGTAGTGCCTTTCACATCTATATATCTATCTATTATGTAGTGCATTTCACATCTATCTATCTATCTATCTATCTATTATGTAGTGCCTTTCACATCTATCTAAGTATTAAGTGGAAGTGTTATGCTTGAATTTATGTGAACCATATAAAGATTGTACTACAGGATCAGTGGTGGTAAACTAAATTATATGTATCAGATATTTATTTGAATCTATGTGTGTAGTAAATGCAGGCAAGTGGTGAAGTATTTAACTTTAATAACTTTAATAGCATGTAGAAGTACGTATGAGGGTATTAGGTGTAGCTTATGATATTCATTTGAAGGAAGGAAACTAATGTGTATGTGTCACTTATTATTAGAAAATAAATGAAATGACTATATCAAATGAATACTGTATATTTCAGGTTTGTTTTTCTTCTTATTAGTCATCTAAATACAGATTGTTTTAAAATTGAAAAAATTTGGACATGAGCATCAGTAGACTGTGCACCCTAGGAACCAAGTTACCCAAACTATTCTATAACATTTCAGGTCATTATGATAGCAATTGATGAGAAGAATTCATAATTAGCTACAGAATTACGGTATCTGAGGGTTACTCTAGAGTGTCTCTTTCTCTTGCATGATTTGGCCTAAAAACTAATCAGAAAATCATTATCTCATGTCAGACTTCATTTTCAAGTCTGGTATTTTTCCATCCAGCCATTTTAGACTGTCCTCAAGAAACTGTGACATACAGACAGACACACACACACACAAACATCCATCATCGAGATAACAATGTTTTCGGTATCAGGGGACCTTAAAATGTCGAGATCTGTTGAAAACTGGTGATCTACATTTTTGACGAATATAAAGCTTTTGCTCCCCCTCCATAGATGACAGGTTATGGTGGGGAAGGGTACCAAGCAAAACAATCTATCTATCTATCTATCTATCTATCTATCTATCTATCTATCTATCTATCTATCTGTCAATTGTTATGAACACTCTGTAATGAAAGAAGGTTTCTAAAATGGAAGGATCAAGTCAAAACACAAAACGTAAAGTCTAGAAAAGAAAGCACGGGTTCTATTCCTAAAGTCCTCTTGGAAGCACCTCTTATCTTCAACTAATGCTAGACAGAGTGAAAAAGAAGGTCAATTAAAAGGTTCATAAATCCAAAAAGACAATATTTGGATACGTGTGCTGGCATCTTTAATAAGGACTGCATGTTGGCATTATGTGTCAAGATACCACCTGATCATATGACCATCAATGGACCATCAATGGATATCATTACCACGGTTAATATGGTGGCAACCATCAGAACATCATGGCAGCGGCCACAACAAACAACAATTTGAGACGGTGCAGCAGGGATGTCACTGTCCAAACCAAGAAAAATATAAAGTACTAAAAACTTAAATCAAAAGTATTTCTAAATTAAACAAACAGTAGATGACAAGATGACAAGATCTAGGTTCATAAGGTGTAGGCTCTCAACCTATCCGTTGAGGCTCCAAGTTGAAAACGATTGCAATATCTCAAGCTGGCTCCCAAGAACAATGTTCTTCATCACATCCATGCCAGTAATCTAAAGGTGGACACTGCAACCTTGTCTACAAGGATCCAAAACCTAAAGAACCTCAATTTTTTGTTTACCATCAACCATAACATATAGACAGGGGTTGGTTTTAACAGAATAAGGGCTGGAACACATTAGTTTAAGACTGGAAAGACCACCAAAAAAATTCACCTCAACTGCATGTCTTTGCACTGTGGGAGGAAAGGAAGCCCAAATGAACATAAAGAGAACACACAAACTCCATGCAGGGAGCCCCCAGGATGCAAACCCCAGCCTCCTTAATGAGAGACAGCAGCACCATTTCACCAATCACCACATACAGTCCTGAATTGTTTTTTTTTCAGGTAGTCATGCACAATTTTAAAAAAATACAAAAATGAAAAATAATAAAATAGTCAACCGTCACAATAGTTTTTCTTTTTTTTTTTTTTTTTTTACTTGACGTGTGATTGTGAATGTTCCACTAATTCTGCAAGAGATTCTAGCAGGGTCAGATGTGATTGCATCTTACTTTCTGTATTTTTTGTTTTTATCACCAAGGCCAGAAATAAACAGGTTGTACTTTTTTTGTTGTTGGATAGGATAATACATATTTAAAATGATCACAATAGCTTCTACTCACATAGCATTGTGAACTGTCTATGATACAATGACATGGAGCCCTCAGACATGAATTATAAGTAAAGGTTAACACTGTAATATGAAAGAAATGACACACATTTGGTTTTCTTTGCCAAATCGCAGACAATATTAATGTGTTTTGAGACTTAAAAAGCACTGAAAATGAGATCAAGATAACGCAGATACTGTACATAAAATGGGGTGGCACTACTGTTTTCCAGTTTCAGATTTCACTACCATTCTTTTGGAGTTTGCTATTTCTTTGTGTCTGTGTTGATTTTTTTTTTTCTCCCACTTCACTAAGTCTTGTGTGATAAGTATATGTGCCAACTCGAAACTGATCCAATATTGTTGATGTGCATTTGAATGTGACCTACAAGAGATTCATGTCTAATTCAGTAATTTTCCAATTCTGCTTGGGTGCACTCTGGCTGACTGTGACCATCTGCTAGACTGGGCAACTTCAGCAAATGTGTGGCTGAGAGATGGAAGGAATAACAAATGGAGTCCAGCACTTGCAGGGCACGGCCCTCTCTGTACATACTGATCTTCCACTTGTTGTCTGATGGCATGATACCAACAGGTGGCTTCAACATTTTTTCACACATCATCATACCAACACACCAGTGTACATCTGGGAACTTCCACTGACTCACACTTTTATTTTTATTTCTGAATTCCAAATTCAGCACAATGATAAATGTTAAGAACCATCAAAACCAACAGACTACAAGATGTACAAAATGTAACTTCTAACTCATTGCCTCTTACCAAACACACCAGATATTGTGTATACAAACCTGTCAAGACCAACACTCCAATGTGCCTGTCTATCTGAGA
The DNA here is from genome assembly GCF_016835505.1 of Polypterus senegalus. Taxonomy (NCBI): domain Eukaryota; kingdom Metazoa; phylum Chordata; class Cladistia; order Polypteriformes; family Polypteridae; genus Polypterus; species Polypterus senegalus. Next base: position 77,511,281 of record NC_053164.1, read on the forward strand.
CTCATGAGATTGTCCGAGACATGTCATTCTGCCCCTAAGCAGGGGCGGACTGGTCATTAGGGCATTTGAGCAATGCCTGGTGGGCCGCAGACTCTGGTCTGGTCATGGGCCGGCTGTTTCATGAAATACATTTTATGTACCCGTTACTGTTTGACATTAAAATTAATTTTCTGAACTACTAAACTACTAAACATTATCTGTCCGATACTGCGATGTATATAGTTCTATATAATATACCGTATTACATCATGAAGTTGTTTTAGTTGTCAGTACACAATGTTGCAGCTAAAAATTTGGTCAAAACTGCCTTTTGCCGATTTCTGTTTTGATACTGCTAAATTTCGGTTAGCATATCCATTACAAGGTGCTGCTCCCGTTGAACTCTTAACTGATGCTTACAAAAACATTGGGCTTACCTACAAACTACTAACAGTAACAGTATTGTTGATGATGTGGCTGTTAAAAGCAGAGAACTGTGTAAGCTACTAGCCTACTAGGGTACTGACACTTGGAAATGACATTGACATTTGACAAGCACTCTAATAACGTGTAAGCCATGTTACTAAATTTTTATTTTTCATTAGATTTTATTTCTAAGCATGTTGTCAAATTTTAAGTTGTCTGATCAACAGTGTACAGATTAAGTTTGGCAACAGTTTAGATAGAGTTCATATCATAGGGTCATAACAAGTAGCGAGCCGTGTTCTCCTCACAAATTTGAAGAAAATTACAATGAATAATGGAGCTGAGAGGGTCAACCTCATCATCTCACTCGCTGAAGGCCGGTTTTGAGACCCAGTCCGCTCCTGCCCCTAATCCTCACTACACATCGCTTGGCGAGTGGACATTTACTTTGTGGCTCCTACTCTCTCAAGAGCCTGGCTCTGGAGGATATCATTTAACTTTAATCTTTGCTCGACTGCTTGTACCACAATTAACTTTCTTAAATAGCTTACTCTGCTCTCAAATAGAGTTCTTGTTTGAAACTTGTGCCTTGAATGCAGTGCTGCCAGAATAGGCTCTGGCTCCCCGCCACAGGAAATGGAAGGATGTTAGCTCTTTCCTGTATCTTCCAGTATTTGTCAATATCTTGTTCTTAATTTTAATTAGTTGGCGATGGTGGATGAGTTTAAATACTTGGGATCAACAGTACAGAGTAATGGGGATTGTGGAAGAGAGGTGAAGAATTGAGTACTGGCAGGGTGGAATGGATGGAGAAGAGTGTCAGGAGTGATTTGTGACAGACGGGTATCAGCAATAGTGAAAGGGAAGGTCTACAGGACGGTAGTGAGACCAAATATGTTATATGGGTTGGAGACGGTGGCATTGACCTGAAAGCAGGAGGAAGAGCTGGAATAGGCAGAGTTAAAGATGCTAAGATTTGCACTGAGTGTGACGAGGATGGACAGGATTAGGAATGAGTACATTAGAGGGTCAGCTCAAGTTGGATGGTTGGGAGACAAAGTCAGAGAGGTGAGATTGCACTGGTTTGGACATGTGCAGAGAACAGATGCTGGGTATATTGGGAGAAGGATGTTAAGGATAGAGCTGCCAGGTAAGTGGAAAAGAGGAAGGCCTAAGAGGAGGTTTATGGATGTGGTGAGAGAGGACATGCAGGTGATGGGTATAACAGAACAAGATGCAGAGGACAGGAAGATATGGCAGAAGATGATCTGCTGTGGCGACCTGTAACGGGAGTAGCCGAAAGAAGAAGAAGAAGATTCATTCAGTTACACTACTCACCAAACAGGCTGTTTTAAACTGCACTTAATTTTAAATTGTACTGTATTCTCTGGTGCCTTTTGATGATACCTGGTGTTAATGTCACTAAATAAAGCCTGATTTAACTTATTGAAAATCCCCTTAGAAAACTTCTGTATTCAACTATTATTGTGCCCCTTAGTATTAAAGCCACAAAAACCTTTTTTCCTATGTGGAAACATTTATGTTATGCATGTGTCATGCTTACTGCGGTGGGCTGGCATCCTGCCCGTGGTTTGTTTCCTGCCTTGCGCCCTGTGTTGGCTGGGATTGGCTCCAGTGGACCCCTGTGACCCTGTAGTTAGGATATAGCAGGTTGGATAATGGATGGATGGATGTGTCATGCTTACTTTCTATATATGTTCTCACATTAGTGAGACTTACTGTAGGTGTCATGGTGGTGAAGTGTTTAGCACTGCTGAATCCCGGCTCAGGCTCTATGTTTTTGTCGTATTTGTATGTTCTCCCAATGCCAGTGGAGGATCCTCTATTGGTACCCCAGTTTTATTTCATATATCCCAAAGACACGTATCTTATGTTTCAGTGTCTCTAAATTGGCCCCATGTGTAAGTGTAAGCCGAGAAGGATTGGCACACTGTCTAATGTTAGTGCCTGGCTTACACCCAATGCTGCTGGCATTGGCGTCTTTTCCCTGTGACCCTGTACCGAAAAAGCACATTAGAAAATAGAGAGATGGACTCAGAAAAATGTATGCACAGATACATATGAATGCACATGTATATCCAAGCTCCTATGTCCTCACACAGATACATTCATCCAGATATCTTCTACAAAGCTTTTTTTTCAGTTGGAGAGTCAATGCCATCTGTAGAATATCCCAGAAGCATCAGATGAAAATAATGAGCCAAATTTAGATGATGTGCCAGGGTAGAATCATTCATATGCACAGAAGGCCCGGCCAATTTTGGGACACTAATTAACATGACACCAGCATGTATGTGGTGCAGAGGAAATGCAAAGTACACAGAGACACAGGGATAACATTCAGGGTTTGGTACTGTGACTGAACTCAGGTCTCTGGCGCTGTGAGCTTAGAAGCATGACACAGTAAGCTACCCCACCATGGATCAAGGTATATACGAATAATGAGTTTTATATGCAAACCACACACTAAAATACTCATTCAAATGGTTAGTTGATACTGTTGTGAACAGGAGGGGGATGCTCTCATAGAAATCCTTCTATTCAAAAAGATGTTCACTATAAAAGAAATAGTAAATAAAGAACAATGCATAAGAGATAGACACCCCCAGGGAGAATATACAGTACAAAATTTGTATATTATAACAATTTTGACAAAACAAATCAGCATGGTGTACAGCTATCTCCATCCATCCTCTTAAACTCCTTAGACCAACACAGGTGGGCAGCACACTTAGGCTTATCCCAATAGCGTTGGGTACAAGAAAGGAACCAACTCTGTGCAGGATGCCAATTCTATGATTAGACACATGCATTTACCCAGGATCCTGTAGCTCATACTGGACTACTTTAATTAGCTTAGCCTGAAAGTGTTTTTTTTTTTTTTTATGTGAGACAAAAAACGTAACAGCTTAATAAAAACTATACAGACACAGAGAAATAAAATACAAACCAGACTGCACCCAGATAGTGACTGGGCTGGGGTTCAAACCCAGTCTCCTGGAGGTATGAAGTAGCAGCACTCTGCCATCTTCCTCTCCCCAGCATATAAGCCTATGTAGATTTAATTTTAAATGGGGGTCAGTTAGTCAGTCAGTCATTGTCCAGCTCGCTATATCCTAACACAGGGTTCATTTTTTGTCTTTAAATGGGGGTTGTAGATTTAATTTTTAATGGATTAAATTGACAGTATTGCCCATGAAACTACATTCAGTCAGTCAGTCATTTCCCAACCCGCTGAATCCGAACACAGGGTCACGGGGGTCTGCTGGAGCAATCTCAGCCAACACAGGGCACCAGGCAGGAAACAAACCCCGGGCAGGGCACCAGCCCACCACAGGGCACACACACACACCCATACACCAAGCACACACTAGGGACAATTTAGGATCGCCAATACACCTAACCTGCATGTCTTTGGACTGTGGGAAGAAACTGGAGCACCCAGAGCAAACCCACGCAGACATGGGGAGAACCTACAAACTTCATGCAGGAAGGACACAGGAAGGGAACCCATGTTCCCTTACTGCGAGGCAGAAGCACTACCACTGCACCACTATACCGCCCTGAATCTACATTCAGTACCCTATAATAACAGTTGAAAACCTGTTTTCAGAAAGATTTGCAAATTTATTAAAACACTGAAATCTCTCATTTATATAAGTATTCACATCCTTATTTCAGTACTTAGTAGAAGCCCCTTTGCCAGTAATTACTTCATGTTTGAGACTCTACAAGCTTTTCACGCCTGAATTTGGGCAGTTGATCCCCTTCTTTCCAGCAGCATCTCTGAAGCTCCGTTAGACTGGAGGAGAATCATCTGTAAACTGCCATTTTCAAGTCTCTCTACATACCAGCTGATCTGTGAGGCTTTGGCTGAGCCACTCAAGGAAGTCAGAAATCTTGTCCTAAAGCCACTGCAGCATTGCCTTGGCTGTATTCTTCAAGTCCATAGTGTACTAAAAGGTGAATTGTTGCCCTAGTCTGAAGTTGTGCGCACCAAGCAGCAGGTTTTCTACAAGAATCTCTTTGTGTTTGGCTGCATTCATCTTTCCCCCAGTTGTGACCAGTCTCCCTGTCCCTGCAGCTCAGACGCACCCTCACAGCATGACTTCACAGTGTGGATGGTATTAAGCAGGTGATGAGCAGTGTCTGGTCTTTGCTAGACACAGTGCTTAGAGTTCTGTCCAAAAAAAGTTCATTTTTTTGTCTCATCAGAACAGAAGTTACTTTTCCTTGCATTCACGGACTCCTTTAGATGCCATTTGCCAAACCCCAAGCAGGCTGTCATATGCCTTTAACTGAAGAGTGGCTTGATTCTGCCACAAATACCTGATTGATGGTTATCATTCTGACAGGTTCTCTCATCTCATCAGAGGACTTCATTGGTTTTTTGGACACCTCCCTGACCAAGGCCCTTCTTGCCCAGTTACTCAGTTTGACCATTGTGCTCCTGGGAAAACTTAAAGCTTTAGAAATGGTTTTGTACCCTTGCCCTGTTCTTTGACTCACCACAATTTCATCATGACAGTCTACAGAGAGTTCCATGGACTCCATGGCTTGCTTTTTGTCCGGAAATGCAGTGTGCATTGTGGGCCCTTATATACCAAGGTGAGTGCCTTTTTTAAACGATTTTCAGTCAGTTTAGTTTGGTACATGTGGGTTCTAATCAAGTTCTAGATATATTTCAATGAGAATTAAAGCAAACTTGATGCATCTGACTGCAATTTGGATTGCCACAACAAAGGGTCTGAAAACTTACATGAATGAGAGATTTCAGTTTTTGATTTGTAATATAAGTGCAAATGTTTCTGAAAACAAGTTTTCACATTGTCATTATGGGTTAGTGAGTGTAAATTGATGGGCAAAATGGCTAATGTATCAATTAAAAATTAAATCTAAAACACAATAATTTGGGCAGAAAGTGAAGGGGTTTGAATACTTTCTGGATCCACTGTATTCCATCAACATTAGGTGTCAGTTTCCAAACCCAAATAGAGACAATTTGAAATCATCCCAGTTTTGGGGATATGGGAGAAAACCTCCACATAGACATGAGGGGAATGTGACAAAATTAGGGATATTAGGAATATCATAATAACCATCAAAATGAATCAATTATAATCTTAAACAGGCTACACACACGTATGTCTTTTCTAGGTTCACCTACTCCTCTGCTATTTATTTGCTTGCAACACACATTCCAGTAGCACAGTTTATCATTTCTGAACGTATAGGTAGTTGTCTCACTCCATCTTTCTACAGTGTGGTCACCGCTAATTCCTTTCTGCTTCAGATTGGGTAATTTTGTCTGTTTGTCCTGCCTCCAGATGACCGCCATGCTTCTCTACCCACATGGGCCTATATATATCTATCCCTGTCTAAGCAGGAGAAAGTCTTCATGAAATGCACAATATGGAATAGCTTTCTCATAAAATTCTCCTGCTGCTCTGACTTTACGACATGTTTGAATTATGGCGATAAGCAGTGCACATAGTGCTAAAGGTTAAAAAGAGAGGAAAATGAAAATTGATTGGGCATAAATCTCTGTACAGGGGCTACATGGATGAAATATTATTACCATCATTTCAAGCTGCACAGTGGTGTGTGGAAAAAATGCATTGTGCTCTGCGTTTCTGGGTCTTTCTTAAAGCCCAAGAAAATATGAACTAAAGCAGGATGTAATTTTGACTTGCTTCCCTTATGTGGGCTGCATGACAAAACAAACCTGATGAGGTGTATGGTGTGCAAAGATGAATAAATTCTTCATTGTTTTAAGTCGTTCATAGAGGAAAAAACTCTTCTCTGGAAACCTTTGAAATTTTCCACCAAAATGCCTCCAGCAAGGGGATTTCTATCTTACAATGTTCTTGTCATATATCATCCTAAGCACATAAAAGTTGTTATAGCTGTTAATTAAACCTGGCAAAGCATAGCCTAGATGTTTTAGAAATACATAAAAATACCCTGTCTTAGTTGTCTTTCACAGTTTAGGGAAACACCGTGGCAATGGAAGTACCACTGCCAAATCTCACCCTTTGCAATGTAGTTTCTGTTCAAATGGCCTTTTGTGCTCATGTAGATTTCACCCAACACAAGTATCTAGCTACAGTCCAAAGATATGGTGCTGTGTTTGTTGGTGAGCCTAATATTGTCTGAGATAATAATAATAATAATAATAATAATAATAATAATAATAATAATAATAATAATGATAAGTAAGGAGACCTGGGTTCGCTTCCTGTGTCCTTCCTGCATGAAGTTTGTAGGTTCTCCCCGTGTCTGTGTGGGTTTCCTCCGGGTGCTCCGGTTTCCTCCCACAGTTCAAAGACATGCAGGTTAGGTGCATTGGCGATTCTAAATTGTCCCTAGTGTGTGCTTGGTGTGTGTGTGTGTGTGCGCACACTGCAGTGGCTGGGATTGGCTCCAGCAAACCCCCGTGACCCTGTGTTAGGATATAGCTGGTTGGACAATTACTGACTGACTTATATAGGACCTTATCATACATTTATATGCAATTCAAGGTGCTTTCCACAGATTAATCAACTAAAACAAAAATATATCACATTTACTTAGATTTATATCATTAATGAATACTATAATAATCTATACTAATAAAAGGAAAAGCCCTCACTGACTGACTCACTCACTCACTCATCACTAATTCTCCAACTTCCCGTGTAAGTAGAAGGCTTAAATTTAGCAGGCTCATTCCTTACAGCTTATTTACAAAAGTTAAGCAGGTTTCATTTCGAAATTCTATGTGTAACGTCATAACTGAATCCTACTTACGTACATATATACGGCCATAGCCTGCAGCTCAGTCGCCATGTGAGGCGGAGTTGCATCCCCCATCACCACGCCTCCTACGTAATTGAGTGCCTGCCCATATAAGGCCGTCCGTCAGCAGCAATCCAATAGACACACTGCCAGGAGTTAAAATTCCTGGTGAAGGACTGAGCTTATGCAAAAGAAGATGAGATGGTCAGGGATAGACTAGTGTTTGGCACAAACTCATCAAAAGTGCAAGAGAAACTTTTAAGTGCCGGGTCTGAGCTAACATTAAATAAAGCCGTGGACATCACAAGATCGAATGAGATGGCACAAGCACAGCGAGAACCTTCGATGCATGTACTCCGAGCGGCTCACGTGAACTGACTGTGAACGCAGTACGCAGACAACAACAAAGACCTTCAAAGAGCGCTGAACAAAAAACGCATTACCCAATTGACACGGCAGCAACAGAATATGAAGTGTGTGACGCATACACGCATATTCATAAGTTCAGCTACTGCGGAAACAAAGCACAAGGTGGAAAAAGTCAATGTCCAGCTAAAGGAAGACAGTGTAAAAAATGTGGTAACTTGAACCACTTCGCTAAAGTTTGCAGGACTGGGAAAGGTAAACCCGTGCATGCAGTGTGTGATGTCTCAGATAAAGAGGAAGACAAGCTGTTTATTGATGCAGTAAAAAAGGTACAACCCTCTGAAGCTGAACAAGCCTTTGTAGACATATCAATAGGAAAGCAAGGTGTAAAGCTTAAGTTTAAATTACGTTCATAGACACGCTGCCGCTAAATATTCGCAGGCAAATCCACAACTTAATACCGGGAATGCCTATTAAACATCTTAGATTCACGAGTACCGATTTGAGTAGTGAACGCATCGATGAATGAAACCGGTTATCTTTACAACGGTTTACAAACACGGAATATAACTTGAACACAACACATCCTCCAAATACGAACCTGATTGAAAGAAATAATGATAATCAAATCCTTGATGACAGCAACACTCATAACAGTCACAAAACAATTACATTGACAATCAGGTTACGTTATTTTTAAAATGTTTCCTTTTCTTTTTCATAACTTCTTTAACACACTACTTCTCCGCTGCAAAGCGCGGGTATTTTGGTAGTTTGTAATAATGTAAGTATACTAAATACAAAATTTAACCACTAAAGCGCAAGACCTTCACTCTTATCAGAAAATTTAAATTTGTATACATTAAGGTTGACAATAGATCAACCAGATCTGATTAATATATATAGATAAATAAATATATACAGTATATATCTACCCTTTGCCTAGGCATATGTACATGGCAACCCATTAAGTAGAAACAGTTTGGTATTATTAAAGTTAATGAAAAAATAGAAAAGCAAATAAAATGGTCCATAGTGGTAAACGTAGATTAGGGATCACTTTCAGGTTTGAAATTGCAAAACACAAAATAAGCTTTTTCTCAGATACAGAGAAGAATTTGGATGACAATCCTCTCCATGGCAGGTATGTCCAAACATGCATGCTCTCACTCAATAACATTTTTCACACATATACTGGCTATCCAAGGAATTTACCACGTAATTCCCTGGTTGATTGCATTTGTGATTAAAGTCTGGACAAGAATCCTGAGAGAGTGGACTTAGTATCATTCCCAGGAATTTCCCAGGTCATTGTATGTGTTAACAAGGTCAGAAGATTGCTGGCTAAAGCACACTAGCCATCAGACTGTCTTCATTTTTATCCCACTAACTTTCATGGGGTTGAACCAATCATAATAGACCATGAAAATGACAAATGAAAGTCTTGCTTGGTCATTTAAACAAACTTCCTTCGTTAAGGTTACTTATGAAAATTGTTTGGGTCCTGGATGGATTTTCAAAAAAGAGGAATTCATTTTTATTTCCACTTACCATCAAATGTAATTATGTGTCTCCTTAACAGCCTCTTACCAAAAAAAGTGAACATGTGTCTTCTTCACAGGCAGTGTTAACTGTGCACTTAGGCTTAGGCTCCTAAATGGAGCAGCATTCAAGGTGTTTGGGTAGGTGCTTTGGACATTCACCTCAGAGAAGCTTTCTTTCTAGATAGAGAAGTCTAGCTGTTTTTCAGTTTCCAATCTACAGTCCCTTCTATGACACAGGACATATGCTGTCATCAGTGCAGTTTTTAAGACCAAAAAAATGGTTACATTTTTAGGGTGGCTATCCTAAGACCAGAGAGTCATGTATTAATGCTATTGACTGCTATGAATGCTATCTATTGGATGCAATCAAGAAATTATTGTGTCACCCTGGTATGTGTGGGTGAGTGAATCCCAGGAAATTTATGGGAGGGTTACTCCAGAACTCCCCTGGACGCATTTTTAAAAGGAGCTTCTCTAGCTCTCTTCACACATATCTGTGGAAAATCTAAGTGGGCACAGGTGGCCAGCCATATCTACTATAGTGATACATCTAACCACTCATAATGCATTACCTTTGCATCCATATATGTGATTGAAGTTGTCATTATAGTCGATCAAATCCTGAAACCATGAGGTGAATAATTTTTTTAATTGTTACTAAAGTGTCCCAAGAGATTTTATTGTCTTATTACCATCCCCTGGATAATGTTGTTTGTGTATAGTTTGCTGTTTGCTGGTGTAGATGTAAGACCACCATAGGTGGTGGCAGGGGTGGAGTGTCCATTCAGAACATTACACTTCCTGGTGGCCCGGCTAAGTTTCTGGGTCGGTCGAGCTACTGTGCACACAAATTTTCACAAATAAATGCACACATATTTTATTAAGTTCATAAAAAGAAAGCCCTTCTCCAAGTAGTAAAACCCAGCTTTGCATACAGGCATCTGTGAAAAGGTGGTGAAAGGGTAAAACCCCACATGTGAAACTGAAACTATCCATCCATCCCTTTTCTTAGCCTGGTCACTGCTTTTAACCATTTTATAGTGGATGGACCCCAAAGGTAAAAGAAAAAAGAAAGTTAGTGCTCAGAAAGTGGGGATTAAGCCAGACAAATGGTACTGGGGAAGGATTAAATGTAATGTATGAAAATATCAGCTTTATTTATAACAAGTGAGAAACATTGTCATTCGTTAACTTTATAACATTGCCTTTGTTCATGGCTTCAGTAGCCCTGGGTGACTTAAATGTAGCTAGCTAGACAGAGAAGCAAGTTTGATTGGTCTAACAGTCTGTCATATTGCCTAAAATCAGTAAGTTTCTAGCGCTATTAACACACAGTGTCTAGATGACTTTGATGTGCAGTGCTTCAAATGACAACACTGCTAACGTCTGCTCGCTAAATAACTTAGGAGCCAAAAAGTGTAGCTGTAACTCAGCAGCACTACCTAACGTTCGTAGCTACAGTAAGCTTTAGAATTTAGGCTACAGGGAGCCTGTTAAGAAAGGGACTTGTTTAGTGAATGTATGATGCAAGTATTAAGCAACTAAAAACCAAACCTGCTAAGAATGCTCAGGGAAAACAAATCACTGCCTGTTTTTTAATAGTTCTGCTCCAACAAGCAGCTTCAGAGAGTCACTTCAGTGATGGTGACAGGAAGTAGCAAAGAAAGAACAGCAGCAGATATGATCTGCATTGTGGGGATGTGGCGTGATGACTGGATGGAAGTTTGAACGTATTTTTCAATATTATAGAACATTATATGACCAGTGTGAAATATTATTATGATTGGAGGATATAAAGAAATTCTCTATGAAAAGATATACAATGATATATTAAAGATAGGCATCAAGTACTGCATTATGTATTGCAAAGTTATAGTTAACCATACTATATAGTTGTACACACTACATGGTAGTTCAATTAATTACTTAATTTTTTTTTATTAAAGATGACACTGGCCCAGTGAGAAGTGGAGAAGCGAGTTCACCTGCAGGAACCATGCCAGGGACTAGAAAGGGTTGCCTTTCTGGGTATGTGACAGAGGCAACAACAGCTGAGGAAGATAAAGAAAGAGATACTCAGGCCAATGGAAGGAATGTTCAGAAGGCTGCTACAAGCTCTGATTACTTTGGACGTCCTCAGTTTAAAGATCTTCATCTGTTTTTCTGCTATCACCTCCAACAATACACAAAACAGAGTGTGTCCTTGATGTGGTAAAAAGCCAGCAAGGGTGCATAGTTCAAGCTGCCTATATTCTTCAAGATAATGTTCTTGAGCATGGCAGCTTGTTGCTTATTAATATGACACCTGCTAACTTCATTGTCTACATGTGAAAAGAACAGGAGACAGCTGATTTTGGAGTTGTATGTCTCTTTTCTTCTATTGGCTGTTACTATGGTAGACTAATAATAATGCCCCCCTGAGCGGGTGTGGGCTGGTCTGTATCATGTCACACCAGGACTGAAAGGCAGTCCCAATCCCCCTCTGAGTGCTGGAGTAGTAATAGTAAGATATGCTTCTCAATGAACAAATCTATATATATATAAAATTCTTTTCATGTTTGAAACGGAAATTACATATGACCACGCGAAACGGAAATTACGTATGACCACAGAACATATTATAATACAGGAACTAATCACTTTGTTTGAGGATGCCATTTTTATATCGTCTTTACGAATTGTTATTATTTGTGTGAGAGTTATTTTACTGATATTGAAAAGAAATAAATACAAACACGCCGATCTATCCCATAAAAGTGCACCCCGCGTTGCCCTCTCCTAGCCCTCCTATCTAGACCCCAATGCTGAGTCATCCGCCGCCAGGCGCGTTCAGACAGAGAAGTTTTATTTATTCATCCACGTCACTGTCGCGGAAACTGCCACATTATAACTTTTTTTTAATTGGCAGTACTTGATAGTAGAAGAGATGAGGAAAAGCAGCTTTGTGTCTTTCTACTTTTTAACTGCGCCGAGCTGTAAACAATGTGAAGACAAGACCGCCTTCAGTGGTGACGGGTCGTGAGAATAAAGTGGATGCTGAAAGGCGTGGAATGTCTTCACAGTTTCGGGTGGCGTCCTCTCTTCTCACACTGTTTGTGACACTTCGAGTGTCCCGTCGGCTCCTGGGAGAGTGGAAATCTTTGCAAATGAGTGTAATCGGCGCCATCGAAGCAAAACTCTCTTTGTAAATTGCGCTGCACAACTACTTACTGTCCCTTAAGGTGAGTTCGAGTCACTAAAACCCTGCAACATTCAAGGTTGCTATTTTGATGAATTCTTTTAACAACATGCAGTGTTTACATCTAAGAAGATGTACCAACCTCTTCATGTAAAGTATTGCATTTGGGAATTGTTTGGACCTTCTGCCCGTTAAGCATGGAACGGCAGCGTCCATATTTCTCAGAATAAGTTTTCTCTTAAATCACAGGCATATAGTGCAATGTTGTCAGGCAGAAATTTGGAGGATCACATACAAATTGTTATTTCTATACCACACCGGTCATGTAGTGCCTTTCACAAGGGATTTCCTACTGAGAGATGATCCAAATACATTTGAACTGCTGTTAGTACTACTTACCTGTTGTGTTATATCGCCTTTAAAATGTACTTTACCCTAAAGCACTCCAGTAGTGCTCAATGTATCTTTGCTTCTTAAATGCTAATGTTTTGCTGTTTAATAATTTATATACTACATTTTATTTTTTCCCTTGCACTCAGTGAGTGAAGCCACTGGGTAATCAGCTAGTATTAAAATAAAACTAGTTTGGTAAAGAACAAAGCCCTAATGCAGTATGTTTCAAAAATGGAAAGTGTTAGGACAATATGAACCCTCCCTCACTGCTGAAACACCACAGGCTTTGGTGCAATCTTCAGACATTAGAAGAATTGTGCGTTTTTTTCTTGACACCAGTATGACAATATGTCAAGAGTGTCTTCTTCTTCCTCCTCTTCATCTTTTCCCACTTCTTTGTGGGGTCAATGTGCTTGATCAACCTTCTCTATACAGGTCAGTCCTGCACCTCCTCCCCAGTGAATCCCTTTTCCTTCAGATCTTCTTTTATATTATCCCTCCATCTCCACTTTGTCCTCCCTCACTTTTTCTTCCCCTGTACTTCCATTCCCATCACTCTTTTGCCCACATGTTCATGGTCTCTCCTCATTACATGTAAATACTACTTCAGTCTACTTTCCTGTATTTTCCTAGATATCTCTCCCACTTTTAATGTACCTCTGATTGTCTCATTTCTTATTCTATTCTTTTTTGTAACTCCACACATCCATCTCAGCATTCTCTTTTCTGCCACATGTGATTTCTTCTCATGCTCTCCCTTTACTGCCCATGTCTCAGCTCCATACACCACTGCTGGTCTTATCGCTGTTTGAAAAGCTTTATCTTTAACCTTCACCTTAATTCTCTGATCACACAATAAGCCTGATACCTTCTTCCAGTTGTTCCATCAACGCTACACTCTATGGGTTTGCCACCAGGGGGGCAAATACACCCAATTTGGTGCCGGTCCAAGGCCTGGATAAACAGAGAGGGTTAGTGTGAGGAAGGGTATCTGGCTACAAAACTTAGACAGAACCCTAATGATGGAAACAACATGTCAAAGGTGCAACTGGTGTAAATGCTGCTCTGCAACAAATAACAATTGCGATAACAAATAACAGTTTTCAGACACTTTCCTTAAATACAAATGTTGTGTAAAATTCCCAAATGGGAAGGCCAAAACTTAAAAACCACCAAAAAATTCAAAAAGCTTCCCCAAATACTTCTGAAAATGTATGTGATTAAAAGAATCAATCGTGCAAAAAAGAGAATTGCTAACTAAATAGGGTAAAAAAATAAAGAGAAAAGAAATCAAAAGTTTTAAACAGCAAAGAAAGAAAAATGAACTCAGAACCAAAAATGCTAAGAAATAAAAAAGACCAAAATTAAATTAATTAATTCAAGAAAATAAAGAAATTAAACAAACATTAATTACAAGAAGAAACCAAAGCCAAATTTTTAATCCATCCATCCATCCATCCATCCATCCATCCACTATTCAACCCACTCTATCCTAACTACAGGGTCACGGAGGTCTGATGGAGCTAATCCCAGCCAACACAGGGCAGGAAACAAAGCCCATGCAAGGCGCACACAAACACACACACCAAGCACACACTACAGACAGTTTCAGATTGCCAATGCACCAAACCTGTATGTCTTTGGACTGTGGGAAGAAACTGGAGCACCTGGCGGAAACCCACACAGACACGGGGAGAGAACATGCAAACTCCACGCAGGGAGGACCCGGGAAGTGAACCCGGGTCACCTAACTGTGAGGGAGCAGTGCTACCCACTGCACCACCGTGCTGCCCAAATGTTTAATCCAAGAAGCCAAATTCAAAAACCATCAAAACATTATTTATAATCTCTTCTGAAATATGATATTCAAAACTATTGCAAATTTATCAGAAGATTCCAAATGGTCATCGAGAAGGAGAGTTTACTTGCTAATAATGTCAGTGTAAAAGGCTAGTAGCAGGCAGCCATCTTAAAAGACCTCTCAGGTAACTACTGTGCCTAAAGGCTGCAGCACCTGAGAGTCATAATTTACAATGAGGTCCACCACGGCAAACACAAAACACAACTGAGAGAAAAATGAAAAACAGAAAATGAAATGCAGACAAGACAAAGGTGAGGGCGTGGGGGCATGAAAAGCAGTGCTGATTCAGTAAACCTCACAACACACTTGCAAACAACACCACATTTACTAATGTGAACTTTAGGGCTTGCTTGATTAGAATGAGATCATCCTACTCATCAACTGCAAGTTGTCTCTGACTCATTGTGTCAGGCTCCATTTAATGGTATGCCCGGACATTTCTGGCGCTTTTCCACTGCATAGTACGGCACGACACGGTTCAGTTCAGCTCACTTTTGGGGGGTTTTCCACTGGGAACAGTACCTGGTACCTGGTCCTTTTTTTAGTACCACCTCAGCCGAGGTTCCAAGCGCGCCGAACCGTTACCAAAACGTGACGTGTAAACTCTGCTGGTCACTGATTGGTCGGAGAAAATCGTCATTACTGCGCCACTGGCTATTCTTTTCTTTAAAGGTACACACACGCGGAAGTTTGTGTCCCGTCTCTCCATCGCTGGACGCAGTTTGTTGCATAAGTGGATGAATGTTTCTTCAGACATTCGAAAGTTCTCCAGCCACTGAGTGTTTGTAAAACCGGGAACAATCACATCCCACCACTCTGAAGCACAGTTAAATGTCCAAACAGATGGTCTGTTGCGGCGACTTTTTTGCAAAATGTGGAAGATCAGTAATATACAGAATCAGCATTTTAATGTTACACTGGCAGTTAAGTTCATTTTATGCTTTGCAACAGTGATAAAAGTTAACTAGTGATGTGCTTTTTTTTAGATGCTTACCCTTGCGCGTCGTCAAGCTAAAGTGTTGTCGTTGTCTGCGTGTTGTTGTAAAAGTTCCACAGTGTCACGGCAGTAGAGGCGGCGCAACTATAACGACACGTGAATAATCCCGCCCACTCTAAAGCGGTACTAAACTGCAGTCGAAACGCAAACCGAGCCGAACTGAGCCGAATCAAGGTGAGCTGTACTGAACCGTGCTGTGCCGTACTATGCAGTGGAAAAGCGCCTTTCCTTATCCTTAGCTTATTACAGAAAATGACAAAACACTAATAATGATCATTGTAAAGTAGTCCTAGCTCCAAGTAAGTCACAGGCTGCAAGACGGTGTTTCCTTGCATTGGATCTTCTCAGTGTTTCTATTAAATATTAAAAGTCTGTTTCAATAATACTGCAATTGCTCATTGAATGTTTTCCTCATTTTCACTTTTGCAGATGTGTTTTTCATGTTGGACACTGGCTAATTTGTTTATTTTATTAGTTTATAATGTGAATTACTTTTCTTAAATTCCCCTATGCCTGGGTCCAGGAAAATAAAAAACAAAAACTTCATTTCGTTTACCAATATCAGCATCTTCAAAAGGAAACTGAACAATTTGTGACCTTTACATATTCTGATATACAAATATCAGATAAGTTAGGAACAATCCCCGCACTTTCCCGTCCAGATTATGTTAACCAGTCTTGTGTGGCACATCTGCTCAGTCATGCACAGTTCTTGTAATTTGTAGGAGATAGGAAACTGAAATTTCCACTACTTCAGGAGGACATCCACCTTTTCCATTAGGTTCTCTTGGCTCTGTCTATTATTGCTTGTGCTTTTCTGAGTGTTCATCTGATGCGTCCAATATCAATTAGTTTTGGTTGTACAAAGTCTCTTTGGTCAACATCAAAACACTGTAACTATGGCAGGTGCTAAACTCTGGGTGAGAGGTGCCAGAAAGATTGACCTTGGCAGACCACTTGGGCAGAAATGAGGGACAAGAACATGAATGTGTGCAATGAGTCAGATAGTTGTAGTAACCTTTCATGAGCTTAATAAATGTTTCCCAATATTGAGAGTGGGTGTTTTGC
The DNA here is from genome assembly GCF_016835505.1 of Polypterus senegalus. Classification (NCBI taxonomy): domain Eukaryota; kingdom Metazoa; phylum Chordata; class Cladistia; order Polypteriformes; family Polypteridae; genus Polypterus; species Polypterus senegalus. Next base: position 77,527,891 of record NC_053164.1, read on the forward strand.
CATTTTTTCACCAGTGAACCATGTAGTAATGTTTGTTACTGGAAATTTAGCTTCTAGATCATGTTGGATTTCTTTAGCATTAAATTTTCTCTTCATGTTGTTTCTTGAATGGGTGCTGCTGTTTGGGGATTGTGTTGCTAGGATGTGACTCTCCATTGCTGGGGACACGGTTCCTGAAAGTCATGCATGCTGTAGTCAATAGCACGATGATATAAAAAGCCAGTGCCATGTATCTCACGGTGTCCTAAATTGCAAAGATCTTTGGAAAGACTCTTTGATAACCACAACTCTTTGATGTGTTTTTGATTTATTTTTAACAATTACGACTTGGTTTTGACATTCAGTCTCTTTAGTGTTTTGTTTACTCTCAGAAAAAAAACTTGCTCAACATAAAAAAATGTTAGTATGTGTAGCAGAGACATTCAAATACTAAAACCATCAAAAATACAGCAGGAAAGGGTATGTCTAGTGTCCACTGCTGTACAGTACTGATGCAAATTTAGTTCACATTCTTCGCGTGATATATTTTGAGATGGTCACTAACACACAAGCCAATGTTGCAATTGAACAGTAGAAGTTTGTTTTTTTTTGGTAAAATTTTCTTATATTTGTTCTGTTGCTTCTACATGAGATAGTAGAATGTCAGTGTCTGATCCATATGATGAATTGTAGGCTAACACAGTACAAGGCTTAGTGATCTCCTCATTTCCAAGACAAAACCATTGATGTTGCTGCCTTGGATGCTAAAGTTATTCTCATTCTTTCAGTTGCAAAAATTAATTTTGCCTTTTTGCCACGCAGCTACTGGCACCATGCTGAAGCTTCACATGATAGTATGCACCAGTTTCACTATCCATGTCAATATCAAATAACCAATTCACATTAGTTTCACTATCCATGTCAATATCAAATAACCAATTCACATTGTCATCAATACCACTTGATTCAACTAATGGTATGATTTCAGTTTGTTTTAAAACTAGCTGGACAGTTTTTTGTTTAATGCCATTGTGTTTTGTGGTTTTAAGGTCCCGCCCACTCATGAATATTCATGAGTTACCACAGAGTGATAGAAGTCAGAGAAGTATTCATGATGTTTTTTAAATATGATGCTGTTTAATCCATTAAATAGCAACAAAATACTTTCCCGTGCATTATTTGAGCTTAACACTGTATATTGGATCATAAGTGTCCTGGCAGGGAACTGGCAGGTAGATTTAAGATGAGCTGGGAGATGCACACAGAAAAACAAAAAGGGTCAAAGCCAGGGAATAAAAAAAAAGACACCAACGCCAAAACATGAGACAAAATCGAGGTCAAAAAGAAAAAGCAAGCCATCCAAACAGAAAAACACGTAAGGAGAATTTGAACAAAGGTTTTTGATAGAGTTTTGTTATCCGCAGACTGGATAAGGAAAAGAGCCCCTAGTCATCCTTTTATCACGTCTCATTGATTACAAACAAGTCATGACCTCTGTGGCACTACTCCTAGATACGCAGTGATGCAGACCTCAAAATGGCAGAGATCAAGGACATAAAATGGTATCAAGACGTTACAAAAACAAAACAGCACCTAAACTGTTAAGAATTTTGAGCCATTAATGATAGGAACAGAATGCTCAACCTCAGAAACCCCCAATTCAAGTACAAGGTCATACCATATATTTAAAAGAGCCGGCAGCAAAATTAAATCATGCCAGAGTCACATTTGGGGTTAATCATATTTTACATAGAATACCAAGCCTGAGAGGTTAAGATATTAATTATTCCAGTTACAATTCTATCATATTATAAGATTAGATGTTGATCATCTAGTCCTATTACATGCCCTAGTGGCTCATAACCATTACATTCAGTGACATAATAATGTATACCGCCCTGCCTGGGGTTTGTTTCCTGCCTTGCACCCTGTGTTGGCTGGGATTGGCTCCAGCGGACCCCCGTGACCCTGTAGTTAGGATATAACAGGTTGGATAATGGATGGATGGATAATGTATACCACAAAAACAAAGACAAGACTAAAAATGGGAAGTCAAAAAGAAACCTAACATCTTAACACCTGACCTTCAATTATACAGGGTGACGGGGGGTTGGACCTCAACTCTCATCTTCGTCTGCCTCATCTTATACAGCGGATTAAACAAAAGATTTACATTTACTTATTTAGCTGACACTCTTATCCAAGGCGACTTCTGACACAATTGTAGCACAGGCAGCTCAAGTGACTTGCTTATGGTCACACATTGTCAGTAGCAGGACTTGAACCCACAACCTCAATCCAAAGTCTTAACTACTACACCACACTGACTGCCAGTGATGAAGTCTGTGGAAAGGAATGCTCATGCCATATAAACTGAACACATTTCAAGTGAATTTGTAGCGTAATATGGAGTAGGGAGACACATTAATTAGTGCTACATCCTCACAGCTTTACAAGCATGGGTTCAAGTTCTTGTGCTTCAATTGAATATGTATATTTTATAATATAGTGTTCAATATAGGAAGGTACTTTTTAAGAAAAGGTTGTGTCATTGCATTGTAATGATTTTAGCTACTTTGAAGAGAGGTTTTTAACACGTGATGTCAATGAAACTGCATCCAGTTACAACAGGGTTAACCCTTCTGCTTTAATAAAAGCTAATAAAATAAAATGGCACATAGTTCTGCATGACATATGCAAATGAACACAAGAGGTTAAAGTCCAACAAAAATGTAAAAATGCCAAAAGGCAGGAGAGTTTGAGCTTCCCTCTGTTCTGTTTGCCCTTCTTTAGCTCTACTTCCTCTCTGGTAATTTCTTCTCTCCTTATTTCATGCCAGGCACAGCAATGCCTGGTCCTGGAGAGCCACAGCTGGTGGCACATTTCACTACAAGTAGTTTTTTAATCTTAGCAATTTGTTGATCACCTTGTCCATTTATTTGCCTGATTCAACTGCCAAATGTAAAATAATGGTAATGGAAGGTTTTCTGTTTCTAAGTAATCTAGCAAACAAAAATGAAAAAAATTTATTCTTGAAACTCTCTAACAGTTCTGCCCTGCTTGTTGTGTGTTTTGCTATATTTAACAGTGTTTACCACTAAAATGACCAAAATGCTCTATAAGACAAATATTGGTTCTGTTACGCTTTATTAATTTTAACACAGTGGTATACTTGGGATCAACAGTTCAGATTAACGGGGATTGTGGGAGAGAGGTGAAGAAGAGAGTGCAGGCAGGGTGGAATGGGTGGAGAAGAGTGTCAGGAGTGATTTGTGACAGACGGATATCAGCAAGAGTGAAAGGGAAGGTCTACAGGACGATAGTGAGACCAGCTATGTTATATGTGTTAGAGACGGTGGCACTGACCAGAAAGCAGGAGACAGAGCTGGAGGTGGCAGAGTTAAAGATGCTAAGATTTGCACTGGGTGTGATGATGATGGACAGGATTAGAAATGAGTACATTAGAGGGTCAGCTCAAGTTGGACAGTTGGGAGACAAAGTCAGAGGGGTGAGATTGCGTTGGTTTGGACATGTGCAGAGGAGAGATGCTGGGTATATTGGGATGAAGGATGTTAAGAGTAGAGCTGCCATACAAGTGGAAAAGAGGAAGGCCTAAGAGGAGGTTTATGGATGTGATGAGAGAGGACATGCAGGTGATGGGTATGACAGAACAAGATGTAGAGGACAGGAAGATATGGAAGAAGATGATCTGCTGTGGTGACCCATAACAGGAGCAGCCAAAAGAAGAAGAAGAGAAGGTCTTTTTTTTTTAGCAGTGCTTAGCTGATACCTCGCTATCAGCCGTATCATTAGGCTCAAGACAAAAAGGTTTGCCACCTCTCAGGGGCTGTTATTGTAGTTTCTTTTCTCTTTTTAAAACAAATCTTTTGTCGTGCAACAAATATAACTATTTAGAATTTTTACTAATCCACACTTGGACATAGACTTGGTAAATGATAAAATAATTCTTAGTGTAGCAGCCAGTAGACAAGGACACTTATTGATCAAGTAAGTCTCTTGCTCTCTCTTGCTTCCTTTTACACCCTCAAAAAAGACACATACAGTACTGATTGAAAAGAAACCATTTACAGTTTTAAATGAACTATCTTACATTCACTAAGAACTAAGATAAAAGTTCAGTTGACTTACTTGCAAAAACACTTCTCCAATTTTGTGAGAACGTTAACTGGAAGATGTGACAGAAAAATCAGAATGCATGTTGGGATACAGAATTATATTTTTCACGACATATGACGTTTTCATTTGTGTTTTCATTTGATTGAATATTGTAGACTTTTTCTCTCAATAAATCTAATTCCTTATGAGGTCTTTGATTAAGAGGTTGTATATCACTAGAAACAAAAATATTAACTTAGCTCTCATATACGGTTTCCTATATTTGATTTTTAAAGGTAAAAGTTTCCAAGAGGGCCCAATCCTGAAGTAAAATAAAAGTAAGGTGATTAAATAACAGCTCACTGGCACAGGTCTGACAGTGTCATAAAATTCAATATACTCTGTGTCCGTATGAAAATAATGCAAATCAGGCAGGGGACCCAAATGAGGAACCACACTTGCCTCCTCAAGCATTATGTGAAATGGAATGCCTACCTTCAAGAAATTTCTAATATTTATACATTATTTGCTTAGAAACATGCGTACCACAGCAAAAGTTCTTTTCCAAAAAAGTTCAGTTCTAAACTGTAATGTGTTACACTACTTAGTTACTGGGAAATGTAAGGTGATACCTTGTGTGACCCACAACTCTGATGATAACACAACAAAAGTGATTTCATAAGCTCTGGTACAATCTTTGTCTTGACTTAATCAAGTGATACCAGCCAGTAGTTGTGTACCCAAAAAAATTCTCTCCATGTTAACTTGATTCAAGTTTAATTTAAATTAAACTGTCTTTTTAATTCCTCCAATCACAATAAGATAGGTCGCCTTTTTATTCTTGTCAATATTTATTCTTTATTCGGGTCCTCCCTGCGTGGAGTTTGCATGTTCTCCCCGTGTCTGCGTGGGTTTCCTCCGGGTACTCCGGTTTCCTCCCACAGTCCAAAGACATGCAGGTTAGGTGGATTGGCGATTCTAAATTGTCCGTAGTGTGTGCTTGGTGTGTGAGTGTGGGTGTGTGTGTCCTGCGGTGGGTTGGCGCCCTGCCCGGGATTGGTTCCTGCCTTGCGCCCTGTGATGGCTGGGATTGGCTCCAGCAGACCCCCGTGACCCTGTGTTCGGATTCAACGGGTTGGAAAATGGATGGATGGATGGATATTTCACTTTGAATCTATTATTGATATTTGAAGCTATATTACAATAGTAATGTACATTAATTTGGCTTTTAAACCTTTTGAAATTACTGTTTTTATTATGGTGCATCAAACACAGCTTGAAATTAATTTTAAATGATGATTCCACAACAAACATGTTGGCACACTGGCAAAATCACGTAGGACAAAAGGACACCGAAAAATGCACACTGGCGCAAAATCGAAGACACAAATGCACCAGGAATGTGTGCTTTTCAAAGTACAACATTAGAAAAGGGTCATTATACAATGTGTTTTATAGCATTTAGCCAAGCATAGGAATGACAGATTAGGATGCAGCAAATAAATTTTGGGTCACCAGTCAGGTTGTCCCATTTATTGTCTGGAGACAGGAAAAAACAAACAGATAGCAAACAAAACAACACTTGTTGGCGGGCATCCCTTCAACGGGGATTTCAAAATAAATAAGAGGTGCAGTCGTTCTAGTGGAGCCCTGTCTGGTGGGATGCTATGGCCAGTAATGATGCCTCCTTCCGGGATGGGAAGGTTAAATGTCTTCACCAGGCAGCTTCTCTGCACTGTGGGAAAAGGAGATGACAGCGTTATCGGAAGCGCCCCCTCTCTTCTTGATGGGTTATTACATACCTCAACTGAGCTTGCAAGGAGGTCCTCTGATGGTCATGTGTGAGAAGCGCCACAAAGAAAACTTGCTAAACAAAACATGAGTAGAAGCACCATAAACAACATGAGACACGTGTGGATTTACACAAGTCCTGGTACTCTCTGTGTAAGATTGTTTTATTCAATTAAAAACTTTATAGCATTTGGTCGACGGAGGTCCCCTTCAAGTTTCATGTTCCATGATACCGTAACATTCAATAACATAGCAGGTAGGGGACCCTTTGCAGTTTTGAGCTCAGCAATATGGTAACAAACTGAAAGACAAGGAATATGTCTTTAGTGCTACAATATGTTAACATCCAATCGAATAGTGGGAGGGGGGGACGGGGGGAGTAGAAATGTGTGATGTGTGATAGTACACTCAGATCCACTACTAATAATTGAGAAATGCCAGTACTACATGCCATTGTGTTCTGACCTACTTCAAGCCCTGGAGAGACAACACAAAACCATGTAAATTACTCACAACAAACTCCAGTTTGTTAGTAACAAAGTAATCTGGGTTTAGTCAGATGGAAAGCAAACTCTTAAAAAAAAGCAGTATAAAAGGAAGACCTGTGTGTCTTCTTTCAAGCACTTAGACATCAGACCTTTCAGGTCCCAGTGGCATAGCGAGGTAATATTGTTTTTTGCAGGATACACAACTAACTGAGCTGTAGAGGCTCTTCATTCATTCACTCTCTGAATTTACTGATGTCCTGCTCCAGTTAAGTAAAAAAAACCTGACTGTAAAAAAAAACGCTTACCTAAACATGTCTCTGAGATTCATCATTTTAGATTTTGGACATACTGTGTAATACAGTTTATCTACCTGTGCAAATGAAAAAGAGTATTTATTGTTTTATTTTCAGCTATGATGATTCTGTATATAATCATGTTGGGCTCTACAGAACTGCATTTGCAGCACAGACAAAAACAGAAACATCGTCAACAAAACAAGGTATGTTGTATTAACATGCTGGACGATAGACAGACAGATAGATGTGAAAGGCACTACATAATCGATAGATAGATAGATAGATAGATAGATAGATAGATAGATAGATAGATAGATAGATAGATAGATAGATAGACTAAAGGGTAATCCAAAAATGCCATTAACTAAGATATTACTTACTAAGGCTTGGACCAAGTGATATCTGCTGCTTATGATTTTTATTTTCTGCTGATAGTAAACTGTCAGAATTCAGAAGTTATGGACAAAGCAGCCAACGAAACGGTGAAGCAGAGCATGACAGACATACTGAGCCCTAAGTCAGTGAGAATGACAAAAAAACTCTCACAAGCAGGGAGGAATTATGGTAGGCTTTGATGAAAAAAGTGCATGATGCTACAGATCAAGAAGACCTGTGATTGTACCAGTGATCGAAAAATATAACCAGTAAGCAGTGGCGTAGCGTAGTGGGGGCGGCAGGGGCGGTAGGGGGCGGCAAAGAATTACTGTATATTTTAGTCTTTTAAATTGAAATACCTAAATAAGGGGGCAGCGAAATTTTCCTCCGCCCCGGGCGGCTGACACCACTGCCAGTAAGGGTCAAAGAAAATGCATTATTTTAAGTTTGTAGGTTTACTACATCTGTTTAAGTGACAAGAAGTCCATTATTTGTCAGGTTTTAGAAATAAGAAGAAATAATATCAGATATGTATAAACCACTACTACTACTACTTCTATGCAAGGAGGGTGGGGCGGAAAAAATGATTGGATTCCATAGCTCATGGTTATGAACACCTTCATAGTGCTAACATTAAGGCTTTGTATAATTAAGACCATGTCACGTTAGCCGACTTTTCTGCAATTTTCAGTCATAGCTTTCATATATAGTTGCAGTGAGTCTGAGGGAGTCAGTGACGTGCTCCCACAAAGTCAGTCACATAGTCTGACATACCCAGTGTCTCATTCCAATCAACCCAAAACTTGCCCAGGGTTTTGTGTCTAGTTGTAGGGCCAGCCTCTGTGTGAATGAGAGCTGACAACCAATGAATGTTCATCTTTGAATTTCAATGCATATAATGCAGTGACGAACAATAAGGAACATGAGTGTTTTGGACCTCACAAACAGAAGTGAATCTCATTTGTTTGGAGTCTCTTGTTTTTTGCACCACAACAGAATGAAAACAAGGAAAAAGACTAGAAATTGCAGTGGAATTCACTGTTCCTGTTAACATTTCACATATCTCTATCAAGCAGCTGGAAATGAGCTGGAAAGTTGTCACACAATTTCTAAATCTGACATGCCCAGTGATTTTCAGTCATGTAAATTCACATTGTGTGACGAAAAGATCAGCAACGGCACTTGGCAAGTCTGACATACTCTACGACTACAGCATAAGTCATGTAATGTGACATCCATCAGCTTCAGTCAATTAAAGACACAGGGACGCCTCATTTTGTCTCTGGGTGTGTTTGCGTGCAGCATGTCCTTTTCGCCTTTTCTTAATACTGACCTCTGCTGCACACTGGTTTTACTCCTTTTCTGTTTTTATTGCCGCTTTGTTCCTCATCTCCTGTCTGCAGTTTCACATTGAACAATGGCTGCTGTCGTCTTTTTCTCACTTGTTGTCATATTTAAACACAATCGCCAGACATAAGGCAACAACTTAGCCTAGCCCATTCAGGTCTAAATTCAAGTTTTTGTTTGTAAAATTACCTAATAATGTACTATATATGTTTTCCTCTTTGTGTATTAATTATAAGAAAGTTAAAGAATACACCAAACTATGATAAAATTCAAATCACATACACAGTTGGTTATTACTTATTAAAAACAATACACTTGGGGAGTAGAACTTGAGAGTCATCTTTGTGGAGATGACAGCATATTTATCACAGAGTGATTCAGAAGACAAATCAATCATTGTAATAATAAATGGGACAATATATATGTAGCACCCTCTTCGGCTAATTAAGCAGAGCTGGATGCTACACTTCACAGATGTCTGTTTTTTGAAAAATGTCCAAGGGACTGGAAATCACCCAGCAGTTTAAATGTTCTCTCTACTGAATGCCCCTCATTAGCATTAATAATATTTGTGATAATCACAATCACAACTGAACAGATATAATACAGATGTACTATATATATATATATATATATATATATATATATATATATATATATAATATTCAGAACCAAAAAACAACCCATACAGAACACTAACCATCACAGAATTATATTGTTATTTATAACAAACCTCAGGATCAAATAGAAAATACAGTGTTGGGGAAGGTGAATAATGAAATACTCAAATGCCAGCAATATACACAAATTGCATAACAATGGAAGGGGAGACAGCGCCATACCAAAATAAAACAATTTCTTCCTTACCTGTAAGTTATGTGGGTACTGAAGAAGTTTGAACAAATAACAATTTAGTGAATACATTGTGTAAGTACACAAGTCAGTGAGAAAACTTTGTTTCTTGGTTCAAAGAGAATTGTCTGCAACTTAACATCAGCAAAACCAAGGTACTGGTTATTGGCTCACTCTGCACCCAGTCACTTTTCAGGGAGTGATTGGAGAGATGGTGCATTGCTGCAAGTACTTGGGGTTCCATAACAGTGATTGCTGGACTGCTCTCATTACACAGAGGAACTATACAAGGAAGGTCGGAAGATACTCTGTTTTCAATGTGGGAAGTGACATCCTTCACATCTTCAACAACTCTGTGATGGCCAGTGGGATTTTCTGTGCTGTGGTGTGCTTGGCTGGTAACATGACTTCAAGAGAGGCCCACCGAATCAACAAGTTAATTAAAAGGGAAAGCTCAGTTATACAGTAGGGACACACTCTGGAACCCCTCTGGAGGTCTCAGTTAAAACAAAACTGTATGCCATCATTAACATTGCTACACATCCTCTCTCTGACACACTGACACTGAGGACTTTCAGCCAATGAGTTATTCAGCAGAAGTGTGTCAAGAAACACAACTGGGGCTCCTTTACACCAACAGCAATACTTCTACATAATGCCTCACTGGGGCTGTGACTGCCCTTTAACCTTAATCAAAATAAATGTTTTCTTTGTTTTTGTAATTCTAGGTTGTGTTTGAGGGAGTTGTTGTTGTTTATTATAATATTAATTTATTTCTTTAGCTTAGGGATGGGCCAAGGTCTCCAGGACTGTGATCGTGTTTGACTTTGTCTTTGACTTTCTAACTAGTTCAATATTGCAACAGCCTGATAGTTTGTTGCAGTTTCTGTGCTTCAGTCTGTCCTACATGTCACAGCAGGCAGCTTTTAAACCTCGGCCCTTACTTGATAAGATGTTCTTATCAGTCCTCAACTGTGAGAAAACCTTTTAAGAAAATGATCTAAATACATTTCTGTTGTGCCGCACCAACACTGTAAGAAAACTAGACGAGGTGCTTTACAGGAAACTGAAGAAAAGCAACTGATGACCATACTGCATTTTGTCATTCATTCCTACGGGTAGCAGCTGTACACATCACTTGTCACTTCGGACCTGCAGGCACACCAGGACAAACCTTTGTTTTTAAATTCCTTAGACCAGAAGGTCTCTCTAGTCATGTTCTGCCTTTTTTTTGGGTATGTGACTAAACACCCAGACTATTAGATCTGTGTTAATTTTGGCCCACAGCCAACTTCAAAGACCCGTTTGTGCTTTTTTCATTGTTTTTAGCTTTAACAATGCAGCAGAATGGTGCATTCAGCACAACATCGACGCTCTGAATCACCAGGCTCTCTGTGCGATGTGGAATGTGCGTGACCTTTGGTATGAATCACATTTGAGTTAGGTAATGTCCTCAACACAATTCCATTATTAAGACTAACATGAGGTCAGCTCTGTGTGTCAACATTTCTCTTTCACTTAACCTAATCAGAAGCCAAAACTCATTTTATTGATCAGCACCAATTATAGGTTTATAGTTCTACTGGACAAATTGAACTAACTGTGTTTACAGATTGTTTTCAACTCTAGTCTGCTCTTTAGTTCTTGACTTTGAGTATGTGATGGAAGCTGAGTTTTGTGCTTATTGGATTATGGGGTCATTATTGTCACATGTATACACTGAAATTCTTACTTGCATGTACTAATCAACATGTGAGACATTACCACTCTCTAGCGCTGTATTATCAGAAAGCTTGTGAGACTTACCAGGAATGTTTATTGGGTTCATCTACTCTCACCCTTGAAGATAAACACACACACAGAGAGAAACACACATACACATAGCGATCCTAGCCGGACATAGTCTCGACTGATGCCAATTGACAGTCACTCTGCAATATTCTGCATAAGATTCAGTACATTGGGATTCACTATCACAAACACGCAGGTGTTGTCGCAACATACATAAAAGTGCATAGTTTTTGGTTATATGCCACTTTCAAACCAAACTATACCTTGCTTTTACTGCAATTGTTCTAATTATTGAGGAGCAACCTCGATAGATTTGATAAACTCTATGAATGAGACGGTAGCCATCTCACTCACACTTGGCTCCCTTTTATTATTTCAATCACACTAGATAAAAAGACAAAATATAGAAACTATAGAAAGCAAAGTCCGGCTATAAACAATCTTAGAAAAACATACTGAAAATTAGAAATGTCAAGAAGATAATGTTCTGGGCGGCTTTTTATTTAGCAATCGGTGTTATTCATAGGTTATGTTTGGTGACATGCAAATTACATGATCTCATGTCTCTTGATGTCTGATGTGGTCATTCTGTTGTTGTTTTTTCTTCTCCTTTTTATATGAGCCGTATTAATGTTATGGGGTTTCGGGACATGTGACATTGCACACATTTGATTAGTTGTCTTAACCTGACAATGAATGGCTTTGATCAAAGTGTTTGATCTTTTAAGTACCTCCGCACTCCTTCATTTTTCAAGCTATAAACTAATTCTGTCATGCCTAGCCCCATGGAGTTCATCTGTTCCCAGGATATAAATTAATTAAAACAGGTTCTGTGGCTCTGTGGTATGTACTTGCCTTCTTTTCTCTGCACTATTAAATTGTAAAAATCTTAACACAGACTTGTACAACACAAGAAGATGTTTTCAATGCCTGTAATTAATGCCCTGTAAATTTGATTTATCCTGGTTCATTTGAGCAAAATAATTAAAATTTTATATAATCAGTCTACAGTTCAAAAATTGGAAATTTTCCCCACCAGAACAAGTGCCGTGATTAGTGAGTACTACTTCTATGACACACTAGCACTTTTGATCAAATCCCAGGTCAATGAGCCTCCTTTTGTCATCTTTCTACCTCCCAAACCCCCTTGAGTGTGATGTGACAGGGGGCTTGTGAAATGTAAAGCAATGCTGTTCAGTGCTAAAGTGATTCTTGAAAAATTATTCTGAAGTCGGGGACGCAAATCACTCTATGATGGCCAGTGTACTTTTCTACATTATGATGTGCTGGGCTGGTAACATCACTTCAAATCAACAACTTAATTGAAAGGGTAGGCCCAGTAAAGGTAAGCACTCTGGACCCCATGGAGGTCGTAGCAAAGGAGAGAATTAAAACAAAACTGAGTGCCATTATGAACAATGCTGCACATTCTCTATGTGACACAACAACACTGAGGACTTTCAGCCAACATTTTACTCATCAGAAATGTGTCAAGAAACACAACTGGGGCTCTTTTATACCAGCAGCAATAGGTCTACATAATGTTTCACTGTGACTGGGACTGTCAAGTAAGAAATTTTCTTTATTTTAAATTTTTTTTTCCTTTCAGTCATTATGGTGTGAGTTCGTACTATAGTGTGTGTGTATCTATATCTATCAATCGGTCTATTGTAGGTGCCATGAAGGAAGGACAGGCATCCTGCCCAGGATAAACGAAGGAGTCATACCTGGCCAGAAGGCTGTAATGAAAGGAGCAGGCATACAAGGCCACTGGGAGCAGCTCATTACCCCATACAACAGGTGGCAATGTTCCTCAGGGCTGGATCACTTTAGGACACTCACAGGGTGGCACAGGAATTGGAATCCGGAGACGCAGCCCTGTTTGGGTCTTTGGGTGCCACCAGAAGACTGCACTGGTTTGTGTACAACCCAGAAACACTCCAGAGGACAGGGACAGGATGCTAGAAGCAGTTCTATCTATCTATTCTAGTGGTCCCTAATAACGCTAACTGAACCTTGCGTAGATCACGAATGCCAGACCCCAATCCTGGAGTATGGCTTAGGGGAGTAGTTTAGTGGTGTGCAGCTGTTAGCTAGGGGGTTCTAATCACTTGTCTAGTCTCAAACAAAAGAACTTGCATTGAGGCATCATTTGGGTTCACTGCCTGAAAGATAATGCCAGTTTGAGATGAGATATGTTTGAAATAAATATGGATATACTAAAAACTGGCAATGGAGTCTAGTCTGTGGGCACTGGAATGTCCCTTCCCTGAAGAGGTAAACCCCAGAGCTTGAGGGGGATGATGAAATGAGCCAATGTGATATAGTTGGGCCCAACTTTATGCACTGCATGGACTATAACATTTGGAATAATTGTGAGTGAACAGTGAGATTTAAACTTGTGAATTAGAGTGCTGAAGAAAACTTAAAACAATGAAGCTGGCCATTCCATTTTAAAAGATTTTTACGGCTGAACTAAGCTTAATAATCCTACACATCCATTACTACCTGTACACAAATTACTAAATAGGTAGGTACACAAATGGAACCTCTTTGAATGCTTATTACTGTACCTTGCACTTATTCTCAAATAAACTCGATTCAGAACACTGAAGGACACAGAACTCATTGTCATGCTCATGAAACCAGTTTGAGACTTGCTTTATGACATGGTACATTATCATGGTGAAAGCAGCCATTAGAAGATGGGCAAATTGTGTCCATGAAGGGATGCACATGGTCAGCAACAATACTCTAATAGGCTGTGGCATTCAAGCAATGATTGATTGGTATTAACAGACCCAGTGTGCCAAGAAAACATTGCCACACCAATACTCCACCACCAGCAGTCTGGGGAATTGACACAAGGCAAGTTAGATACATGGATTTATTCCACTGGTGTCAAATTCTAACCCTTCCATCTCTGTGCCTCAGTAGAAATTGAGATTCAACAGATCAGGTTACATTTTTCTAGTCTTTAACTGTCCAGTTTTGGTGAGCCGATTCCCACTGTAGCACCAGCTTTCTGTTTTTGGCTAACAAGATTGGAACCCAATGTGATCTTTTACTGTTATAGTTCATCCACTTTAAAGTTTGACATATTATGCATTCTGAGATGCTTTTCTGTTCATCACAATTGTACAGAGTGGTTATCAGTGCTACTTTCTGTCAGCTTGAACCAGTCTGGCCATTCTCCTCTGACCTCTCTCATCCACAAAGTATTTCTGTCCGCAGAACTGGCCCTAATTCAATGTTTTTTGTACTTAGCTCCATTCTGAGTAAACTCTAGAGACTGTTGTGTGTGCAAATCCTAGGAGATCAGCAGTTACAGAAATACTCAAACCGGCATCTGGCACCAACAATCATGCCACAGTCAAAATCACTGAGATCACATTTTTTCCCTGTTCTGCTGTTTGATGTGAACATTAACTGAAACTCCTGACCTTTATCTGCTTGATTTCATGCATGGGACTGCTGCCACATGATTGGCTGATTAGATAATTGCATGTTCAGTTTTTGTACAGGTGTTCCTGACAGTTTGCTCAATGGAAATATAGCGCTGAAGTCTACCCAACCAGCATCAAGCTCAAGGAAGAACCTAACAACTCATTGATAGAGGGCCTGTTTCAGGCCCGCCACCAGAAATATTTGGGCCTTAGACAACTGGGTACATGTGGGCCCCTTTGCCTTCCCCCGGGTCCCTACATGCCAAGACCTTCAAGTACGTATACAAAATGATCAAAATGTAGTTTATCCGACAACAATAATGCTGCATTTATCAATACCATACTTGATGAGTTAAGCCTTCTTGTACATCAAAGTTTGACTGCGAATAGGAAAGCCAGTGCTAATGGAAGCTTGTAGCGGAATTGAAACAATACATTAATGAGATAGGCCTATGTATTATCTATTGTGTAACGGTACAATTATACCAATGCAATGAATAGGAGTAACATCTGCACATTTTAATATATACTAACGGTTAGGGTTATCTACATGGTGTACAATCAGCTGTATCAAACTTCAAAGTTTTCTAAAAATCCTGGTGATCCAGAATCTTTAGTGATACACACAAAACCAATGCACACTCATCATTGCTTTAAAAGCAACAATAAACACCCAAGTGAATGAATTATCAAACTACGGAGACGGACTTCTGCTACACCATACACGTTAACATCCACGATAGTGCGCAACAATATCGCTGTTGTCTGAGACAGAACAGCGCCTGTGTGTGAGAAATGGAAGTATTCAATTACAGTGGCAAAGTCAATCCATTATCCACGTACCCTGTACAACAAACATACTACTCAACCTCAAGCTCAAGGACGACGGCGTTGGCTCTCCTTTGTCTTTGAGAAGCGTGCCGCTGCCAGCCCCCTTTGACAAGCGTGCTTCACACGACACGAGCATAATATCTACTTGCGTGGAGCGCGCGGCCATTAAAACACTCACTTGTATTGTTGTAAGCTAAATGATGTAACTTTTCTATTAATAATTGTCTGAATATATATCTACACGCACAACATCAGCATAAAAAAAATCAAGCATGAAGGGGCCACCTTCCGTTAGGGCCCCGAACCAGAGTCCCATTTGTCCCCCCCTGGCGGCGGGCCTGCCTGTTTAGAGCAACTAGTTAACATTTCTTACACATCTTTGGAAAGTGAATGACTGAGCACCTCAAGAAAATCCCTGCATATCCTAGAAGAGAAAATACAGACAGGGAACAGGCCAGCATTCAAATACATCATTCTGGAATGGTAAAGCAACAACACCAACTGGTACACAGCGCCATCATTAAATGTACAAAAGTGAAATGTTTCTTGTAGACATTCCAAAAACATTCTGCATACTTTTCAGTGGATGTAATACTTTGTTTTTAACATCACATACCAAGCCAGTTTTAATCAAATGTGTCACTTTGCTTTTGTTGCATGACATCATGTGTTTTTAACTCACTTATCGTAACAATCTTAAAAGCTTGTCATATATTGGCACCACTTGCTCTTAAGCCCAATCACCTTAGCCAGTGAATTCAGAAATGATGACCTTTGTTCATTTTCATGGTGTCACCATTCTCTTAGTCATTAAAGGAGTTTTATTTTTTGCTTTATTTATGAATGATCTCAGCCTGTGTTTCCAGTCTTTTATTACTCACCCCAAATAATCAATCTGATCCAAAATCCAAATAGTCAAAATAGAAAAGATAACGTTTAAGATACTGCTTATTTATTTTAAGTTTTTCTTGAGAATCATCTCTCTATTATAAAAAATAATCTTGGGAGGGAGACTAGGGAGACAAGACATGATCTTCTCGGAAGACAATTTGACGTCCCGTGAGACAAGGCAGTGAGACAACATTTAAAACAAGTTCACAGACATCTAACCTAGCAGTTGTTGGAATGCTTTTGGCAGACACACTTCATGTGCTCACAGCTCTTAAAACAACGACAAGCGACAAGCAGAACACACAGTTCGCAAGCAGCAGCAGCAGAAAGACATCAGCTGATCCGATGGCATCTCCTTAGCGTGCGTTCATTCGCCCTCCCTTCACAACGTGAGCAGCATTATATGTCCTGCAAGAAAGATTTAACCACGCCCAGGGCTGGAAATAAAGGACAAGTATTGTTTTTACAAAAGTTAAAGTAAAAGTGAAAATAATGCATATGTAACAATTCCCATGAAAATAACAATCACCTTAAATTGTATATCTGGTAAACCAAACCTGAGGTGGGCGAGCGAAGTGAGCAGGGGGCAGAGCCCCCTAGTCTTTTAAAAGCACAGCACTGACACTCGCGACTTACACTTTTGTATCTACTGTGTTTATTTTTTGTCTATAACTATATTTTGCTGCCTTTTATAAAATGATGCATTTACTTCTGATTAATTTCTCAGTTCAACACAAAGGTTCTCTTCAAGTCCAATCACTTTCCCTATTCTCAGTAAACATCACAAATCTGAGTAGAAGACATTCATCTTTGTTATCCACATATTTAGCACTGCTTTAGAAAAGGAAGTCAAGCTATAATCAAAATAGTTTAAAAATTAATTGGATTAGTGTTTGCTTATTTTAATTACATAATGGTCTCAGTAGTGTAATGCCAGATTATGATTGTTAAAGTGACATCTTCTTGTAAATTATTTCACACATTTTTTGCATGACCACTAGCTTTTATCTTTGGGTTAAAATATATTTTGCTTGAACAGAACTCTGTGGATGTTTTACACACTTCCCAAAAGTGCTAATCAATGAAGAGTGATACTTGGTCACAATTCTCACATGCTTGACCTTCAACTATGTTCCCTATTTTTTTTTAGATGACAGTTTCCAGTTTAGTTAAATATTTACTTCTTTTAGACAATGTTGGAACAGTTGATTATTTGCCTGTATTTGCAAACAACATATTCGTAAGAAATGAAAGCACTACTAAGCTGCATGGCATTGCCACTTCAGCACGGCTTAATATGTCACAGCAAACACCTTTAGAGTAGTTCAGCATGACAGAATGTAGCTGTTTCAGTGTGGCAGATAAGAGCGTACTTAATGTTTATATTTGTAACTTTGCCTTCAAATAAACCTTTCTTTTTGCTTAAAATGTGCTGATATAAACTTAGTTTTCACCAGTCTGGACAGTTCATCCTGAATGAATGGAGTGATGAAACCTTCCAGATGCGAACAGGACTGATAAGGCTATACTCTGGGCTAAGCACAAAGAGAAAGCTGAACTGCGCTTATCAGCACAGTTGGACTATGAAATTAGGCATTTAGCTAATTAGAACAACAAATGTGTTAGCCAGTCAGATGAGAATAAAAACAACTTGTGACCAGTCATACCTCTTGATAAACAATGATGTCCTGTCTTAGTTGATGGAGCAATTTGGCTTGGCCTGATGGTCCCCAGCTTGTGAGTGGCTGTGGGCAACACTGAAACCTGTATACTGCTGTGGGTGCTGCTAGGCACTGGGGACATCACATGCTATATCATTAACCATCATATCCTGTGCAAGGCTATTTCTTTTGCTGTTTCTGCACTTTGGCATTGATTTCTAATATCTTCTTCAATTTGTTTTAAATATGTCTTCTTTAGAATTATAAATATATATTTGTATTTTAAATGGTACTGAAATGTTTGGCTTGTGTACCAAAGTACTCCAAAGGCTGCAGTTGCTGTTCCTAATTGGCTCTGTATGTCTTCCACAATGGTTGTTCAAGCCAGGGCAATGGCTTCAAGGTATTTAAATATGTGTATTTGCTTGTATTTTGTGCCACTGAGGTGTACCAGCTGATGTAAAGACTTTTGTCTTTTCTGTGTTCATTTTTGGGATATAGGGGTAGGTTGTTTCCTGGATATTTTAGAGAATATGACAGGGTTCTGCAGCATTGTCATAGAAAATAACATGGTCATCGGCTTTGAAGGCTTTTCACATTACAGCATCCATGGTGAATAGCAGAGGCGATAGGATGTATCCTTGACACACTCTTGAATTTACAGAGAATTTGTCAGAAAACTTTGATTCCCACTCTTCTTTGATTTGCCTTAAGGTTTTTCAGGCTTGCCTTCAGTCATAAGAATCCTCCAGAGCACCGGCCAGTGAACGCTGTCAGAAGCTGCCTTAGAATCAATAAAAACACTGACAATGTGCTTTTCACATTCTTCCAGTAGGTGCCAGAGGGTGAAGATTTGGACACAACAGACTTCATATAAATGGAATCCAGCTTGGTCTTCTCTAGTGGTATGTCATTGTTGGAGACAATTATTACAAAAAGTCAAGAATATTTATGATAAAAACATTAACAAAAGTCAGAGCAAAGTATTGAGGTCCATAACCAAAACAACAATATCAAAACATAAAAATGTAGAATATAGATATTGGATGAACGACAGTCAATTACTAAATGCTGTAAGACCATTCATTCACTGTCTGAGAATAAACTGGAGGAACATGGTGGCTACATTAGGAAAACACATCATGATGAGTTCTTACACTTGCTTGACTATTGGTTTTACTTTATTTCGTTATTTTATTTAATAGTATTTGTTAACTTTGGGGGATTTCTCCATGTCTTGAAACTTTGCTAATGAATTTCCTTTCATTTGTATTAATTATCTAGTTTTCCTAATTTACTTTGAATACTCCTTTGTCTTCACAATGTAGTTTGTGTTGAGAGGTGTGTTAACTCAGAAGTAGGTTAAGTTTTACTTCATCTTTTATAAAGCTCCTTAACTGCATACAGATTGAGACACATGGACTATTTATGTAATTTCTAAAAAAGTCATGTTGATCAATATAAAACAATAAGTAAAATACATTTATATTCTACCCCGTGACCCTGTAGTTAGGATATAGTGGGGTGGATAATGGATGGATTTATATTCTATAGTTTTAACACAATAAAATGCGAAGAAGTTTAACAAAGTTAATTGCTTTCAATAATTAATGTATTGTAGGAGTAATTAAAGTATACATGACAAAGAACTTTGGTATTTTCAACAAAATAAAATACTGTAAAATGTTCAGGACTGGGGCGGAGGCCAAAGAAGATTTCCATAAACACTGATCAACAAAAAGTACCAAAAATAAAGCCAAGTTAGTGACTAGTGTAACATGGCATCTGCTTCAGGGTATTATAATAAAGTGAAAAGCAGGAGCTAAAGAACATACAGCTACTGTTAAGAGTTTATATATTCAAAAGACAAGAGACAGTGGGAAATAAGTACAAAAAATGACCAATTAATAAACGCATACTGTAAGCAAACTTCTAGCTACAATACCTCACTGGGTTTACCTACACAGAAGGTTTTCTCTTTGTATTTGCCACTCTATTATGCAGGCCTTGTACACTGGAAAGTACAAGGAAAATGCAGAGAGAAAAAGATCTGGAA
Source organism: Polypterus senegalus (assembly GCF_016835505.1). Lineage (NCBI taxonomy): Eukaryota > Metazoa > Chordata > Cladistia > Polypteriformes > Polypteridae > Polypterus > Polypterus senegalus. The sequence continues at coordinate 77,547,811 of NC_053164.1, forward strand.
CTGAAAGACCCAAAAGGAGTAGACTGATATTAAAGTCAAAGAGCAAATCGGAGTCAGCTTAATGAGAGGCGGCCAGACCAGAAACACAATGTTCTGATCTTAGAAAGATTAAGGTGAATGTAGCTAAGGTCTTTGTGGAAGTGCATCTTAGCTTCTTCTGCACTAACAGAGATCAAGAATTAAATGTGCATGCTGGCTAACACAGAAGGGTCTGACTGAAATGAAAGCACTAGAAGAGTGCAGGCAGAACTAAAGTGAAATACAAAGGCAAGAGTAGGGAAACAGAAAGAAATTGGGCATCAAAATCTAAATGCAAAATGAAAATCGCTGCATGAAGGTCGCAATTTGTAATTGCCTTGGACAATTACAAAACTTAAGGTTTGTTTTGTGAATTTGAATCCAATATACAGACAAATTGTATTGTGTGCCTTCATAATCAAATGGAAGCCTCATGCTGACATTACAATTTATAAAACCATTCTATCAAGTGATTGGAAACTGACATCTTTTTTATAAACAACCTGACAAAAGTCAACAGAAAAAGACCTTAGTATTGCAAAAAAGTACTTTGAGGAAGTTACTGGCATGGCACTAAAATATTACAATGTCCATAACAAACACAAGAGCACAAAAGATACACAAATGAAGACTACAGTTTGATTAACATAGATTATAACAAACAAAACCAAAACTGAAAGCCAATGTACTGTCAACACATTAGCTGGTAAGCTTTAGAGCCCAACTGGAAGATACGCATAAGAAAACAACCTAAAACAAATAAAAGGTTGATAACAAAATGAACCCAAAGTCCAAACCGGGAAACAGAAATCAAAGTGAAAAGAACAAATTGGGTCAAAACCAGAAATGTGAGATGGAAAATAATGAGGTTGTTTAGTCTTTTTTCTTAAAGGGTTTTGGTATCTGCAAGTCGGATAAAGAACTGAACTCAAACTTGTTCATTTATCCTGTCACATCGATAATCGTGGCTCACAACCTCAGATGCCATGTCCCTAGATACGTGGGAACTGGATCTAACAAAGGGAAACAAAAGCAGCAGCATTTGAGGACCCAAAATGGAGTTCAAGAGATTGCAGAACAAAACAAAAATATGGCAAATAAGCAACACAGAATCAAATCAAAACATCCAAAGTCTTAATACTAACTTGTTTAAATTACCCTCAATTACCTCAATATTTAAAGTTGGTTGCTTTAATTATTAATCCAAAAGCTTGAATGCCCGAAGTTAGCATCCAATAGAAGAAGGAAACAATGTCACAATCCATCATGAGACTTCCATTCATATGATTGGCAATGAACTTACCAGTGACAAAGAACAAACTTCCACAAACTGGAAGCAACCAGCCAAAAACAAAAACACAAAATGGTGTCTCTGGAATAAGGATACAAAATAGAAATAACTACAAAAACAAAATAGTCCAAAAATGAAACAGCTTGCATTGCTGGATGCCAAACACACACTGAAGACACACTCTCTCACTTAGTCATAAACTTGAAAGACAAGGCATTCCCACTTCAGCTGCCATTGTCTCTCTCTGTCACTATGCCTCTGTGCACAGTGACACCGTCTTGGAACCTTAGTCCAAACTCACTGCAACTTGTCTGTTGGCTACAGGAGCTTCAGACATTAAAATTGTACCCAGAATAATTTACAAATACTTCCATTATAATTGCTTCAAGGAAATTTGGATTAAGAGCATGAAACAAATGTGAAAGTTCGAAGGTGGAAAACAAGATGTTTCATACTTGAAGAGAAGAGGTGAGACTGACAGTCATAAACCTCTAGTACAACATACTTGTGAATTCTTGTAGTCTGCTGACCTTAAATGTTTCAATTGCTGGAAAAATCCCAAGGGATGTCAATGGGTGATCTGACACAATGTAATAAGTACTTAATCAGCAGTTCTGGGAACATTTTAAAGTATATAGTCATGTTTTGTATTTATAAAGTGTCTTTTATGTAGTTTTCTTCAATCTAAAAATAAGTCACAGTCAGGCACAAGTATGGGTCACATTTCTATACCTCAGCTGCCAGTTCTTGACTTTTATCATTAACAGTCATGCCAATAAAATAACAGTGGAAGCAGTGAGTCTTGAATATAAAGCAACAAATAAAAAATGGATTTTCCCATTAGATCAATTTTACACATCCTGAGGCCCTGCAACAGAAAGTTGTAGAGAACAACGATGTATGTCTAAATGAAGTGAGAAATGCTGATTACGTTTATGGAGCATTAGAAACTGACTATAAAATAAAGGATACTGCAACATCTGACAAGTGTAAATGGCAAAATTACATTTAGTTTCTAGAAATAAACTATCCATAATGCATATATGTATGAGAGTTATAAAAAGTAATATTTAATAATAATAATTCTCTCCATTTATATAGTGCTTTTTCTCACTGCTAAAAGTGCTTACCACGTATATTGCATGGTAATTCTTTATAAAAGAACAAGATTGGAACTCTTTATTTGGCTCATTTTAGTGCCTGAGCAGTGGTGTGTAAATGAATCTGCAATATACAAAGATGTTTCCAATAAGCCTCCCCCGGTAAAGGTGGGCCAATGATGACACACACTTCTGCTACCATTTAATTAAATCACAAATAAATAGTACTATTTCTCATGTTTCCTCCTAAAGTTAATTGAATAACAATCTCTGAGAACAAATAACAAAAGTGCAGGTTACCTGATGTGTCACATCAGTCACTATTATACAGTATAAGCGGTATGTTTATTAACCCATTAATTAATTACCTTAATTCGTAAATATTATTTTCCCAAATGATTGATGAAGTCTGAAAATAAAATAATACAAATTTCAAACAATACAGTATTTACTTTATATTACACTTGTTTCTAACATTGTTAACATATACTTTCATCGTGCTGTTTTAAGACAGGCATGGAAAACTAATTAAATACCAAGTAACTTTGCCTTTATAATCCAAAATCTTTTACTTGACATTGGATGAAAAACACAAGGCAGTAGGTTTTTGGCAAATGTGGTTTTATAAACCAAAAACAGCAATGACCAGGAAATAAAGGAATACAGTGGATTGAAATTACCAAAATTATAGAGTCACAACACAAATTTGTATTGAATTAAAATATTTCTATTGTCTCAGCCATTGAAAATCAGTTTGTTCTACACTCAATTATTGTAGATGCATTAGATATTGGTCTGCAAAGCAAAAATTAAACATTCTAGAGGATTTCTAGACTTGAGGTCCAAGAATATAAATGTGCTCGTCAAAGGTGAATGTTCTGAGTGGCTGAAAAGAGACATGAACTAATTGTTTTATTTGAACCAAGAAATGGACAACAGAAAAAACAAAGTAAGGCTAGCCAGAGTTGTTACCAGGTATCACAAAAGACAAAAGAGCAAAGCCAAAATGCTAAACCAAAATTCAAGTTGAGGAGAACATGCTAAAAATTCTACCAAGAAATTGTTCACTACTTCTATACAGTTTTTACAGAATATCCAGAATCTTCACACAGATGACCTTTAAAACTGGTATGAAATGGAATCTCAGACATGGTGATAGGGTTGTGGAAACTCTAAACATAAGCTAAGAAGCAGGCCAGCACATTGACTGACCTACCCAGAAAAAGGCTACATAAACTCCCAAGTCCCAGATACTACCTGCTGGTTTTAAGTGGACCAAGCCCCAAATATGAAGAAATGGCAAAAGAAGATTGGGGAGCATAAACTGTGTAAGAAGAATGAGTCGGAGACATCATAAAGATTTGGGGCAGCCACCCATATAATTGAATCGGCTGAAAAAATAGGTTTCAAATAGCACGATGTGCTTAGTTCAGAGTCCAGAAGAGAACTGCCTGTACTGAGGCAAGATGGCAGTTTTAAAGGGCTGGAAGGGAAATGACGTCATCTGTGCCGGTACTGGGAGTGTTGTCCTTGTGCCCGGAAGTGACGTCATCCTTGGGGCTGGCAACAGGCGGGATTTCCCGGAAAAGGTCTGCAAGGAACTGAGAGAGATAGTCAGTACACTCCGCCACCCCCTGGCCTGGTGTAGAATTACTAGTGTTTAGGCCCTTCAGCTGATTCCCATGAGCACGTGTGTGACAATTGGTACAGCATGTTGCCATGCCCACCACACAATGAAACAGCTTAGGATCCCAGTTGCCAACCACCGAGGAGGATACGCAGTCCAGTCCCACCCTGGAAATGACTTTCAGGTGTTACGTGAGCATTCCCTTGGCCTGGTCCAGCTCCTCTGGTCCTCAACAATGATCACCCTCAGTGGATCACATCACATGGCTGAAGTGCTGTAACTGACAAAGTCAAACCAGCATTATCCAAGGATTCTCAAGAGACACAGTATCGAAAGTGTCCAGTCTTCGTCTCAGGTCACTGGATAGTGTCCATGTCTCACAACCATTTAGCAAAACAGGAAGCACCAGGAGTCTGAAGACTTGGACCTTCACCCTTTAGCAATGATATCAGGAGTGCCCCTTTCCAGTGACCACATGACCCCCCATGCTCTCCCAATCTGTCAACTGACTTTATTGGAAGAGTCACCAGAAATATGAATGTCGCTGCCAAGGTAAGCAAACCTCTTGATGAGGTCAACATTCTCTCCCCAGACAGACACACTGCTGATGGCTGTGCCTAAGAGGTCATTAAAGGCCTGGATCTGGGTTTTTATCCAAGACACTTGCAAGCTCAGACATTTAGATTCCTCGCTCAGTCTCTCAAAAGCCCTGATCAGAGCCTCCATTGACTCTGCAAAGATCACAGCATAATCGGCAAAGTCAAGGTATGTGAATCTCTCTTCTCCAACAGATGCCCCATAGCTGCTGGACCCTACAACCCTGCCAGCACCCAGTCCATGCAAGCACTGAAGAGAGCAGGAACAAGAACACATGCCTGACAGACCCCAGAATCATATGGGAAAAGAACAAGTGATGTCTCAAAATATATAACAGAAGCCCCGCAAGGAAAGGGGTGACTGTAACCCTTAAGCTTGTATAAAAAAGGCAAACAAAGAATATTTATTAATAAAGGATTTATTTAACAAAAACAGCAAATAGGACTGAAATGCTAAACAGAGCAAAAAAAAGGCAAAAAGGGCGGAAGTACCGTACTGCGGTCAAAACCCGGCTTATGGTGGAGGAAGGTCTTTTCTCCTATGAGGAAGCAGAGGGAGAAAGTTAGTACCCTGCCATTCCCTGCTGGCGAATGTGTCCCCAGGTGCATTTGAATCCGTCCGCGATCTCCTACTTGCGCGTGCGTGACATGATCCCCCCCTTAGCCCAAGACCGTCAGGTCGGGCGGACCTAACCAAGAGGTCGTGAATATGAGAGAGGGCATCGGCATTGGCCTGAAGGGTGCCTCGCTGATAAGTGACAGTGAACTTATACGGCTGTAGGTCCAGAAACCACCTGGTGACCCGCGGATTCGACTCTTTATGTAGGGACATCCACTGAAGGGCAGCGTGATCAGTCACCAGAGCAAATTCGCGACCTAGCAGGTAATAACGGAGATGGGTCACTGCCCACTTAATGGCCAAGGCCTCCCTCTCCACTGCCGTGTACCTGGTCTCCTGGTCCATCAGTTTCCGGCTTAGATACATTACAGGGTGTTTGACGCCATCGACGCTTTGGCTTAACACAGCACCCAGGCCTGTGTCCGAAGCGTCGGTCTGGAGAATAAAAGGGAAGCCAAAATCGGGTGTCCTCAATACAGGTGCCTACATTAGGGCCTTCTTTAGGTCACTGAATGCGTGTTCCGCCTTGTCGGTCCACACCACGTATAAGGGAGCGCCCTTCTTTGTCAAATTGGTCAAGGGTGCTGCTCTTTTGGAGAAACGGGGAACGAACCGGCGGTAGTACCCCGCTAGCCCCAAGAAAGCCTGCACCTGCCTCTTGGTATTCGGACAGGGCCATTCCAAGATGTCTTTAACTTTTGAACACTGTGGTCTCACCTGTCCCCGTCCCACTAGGTAGCCTAAATACTTGGCCTCCTTTAAGCCAAAATAACAATTCCGAGGATTGACGCGGAGGCCGGCTTTAGCTAGTGTTTTGAGGACAGCCATGACCTGCCATAGATGCTCCTCCCAGGTGCCGGAATAGATGACGACGTCATCCAGGTAGGCGGCACTATAGGACTGGTGGGGCTTCAGCACTCTATCTACCAGACGTTGAAAAGTCACAGGGGCCCCGTGCAGCCCAAATGGAAGAACCTTGTATTGCCAGTGCCGATTACACTGGGGTCCGTGACTATGTCATGGGCAATCAGCGAGGTCCGGCCGGGCGCCTCGCTCACTACTTCGGGGACGGCTCGGAGTGTTTGGGTTAACTCCTGCCGCTGCTTGGGGTTTAGCTCTTTGCCGAGGTTAAGGGCAGTCGTGCATGTGAAGAGGGAGAGGGATCTATGGGAGCCGGGAAGCTCCAACCGATCTTTCCAATGTTTTAACAAGTTGACATGATAGATCCTCTCACTCGGTCGATGATTGGGCTGTTTCACCAAATAGTCGACGAGTCCTTTTCTTTCCTTAACCTCGTAAGGCCCTTGCCAGTGAGCAAGCAATTTGGAGTGGGAGGTACGAACGAGGACCATAACTCGGTCCCCTGGGCGGAACTCCCTGAGGACGGAGTTGCGGTTGTAACACCGGGCCTGCGCTGCTTGCGCACGAGTCACGTGTTCCTTTAGGAGGGGTCGGATTTTTGTGAGCCGGTCGCGCAGTTGCGCTACGTACTCCAATATGTTGGAGGAGGGGAGGGCCTCAGCCTCCCAGCCCTCTTTTAGGATGTCCAAAATGCCACGGGGTTGTCGCCCATACAACAATTCAAACGGGGAGAAACCCGTAGAGGCCTGAGGTACCTCCCGGTAAGCAAAAAGCACGAGCGGGAGGAGCTGATCCCAGTTCCTGCCGTCCGCGCTGACTACTTTGCGGAGCATCTGCTTAAGCGTCTGGTTAAATCGCTCCACCAGCCCGTCAGTCTGCGGGTGATAGACAGACGCTTTCAGGTGCTTTATTCTCAGTAATCTGGCCACTTCCCTGAACGTATCTGAGGTGAAGGGGGTACCCTGGTCCGAGAGGACTTCCTTGGGTATGCCCACTCTGGAAAATAAACTGACTAATTCCCGTGTGATGCTTTTAGTATTAGCGGAGCGCAGGGGAACCGCCTCTGGGTACCGGGTGGCGTAATCCACCATGACTAATATGTATTTATGGCCACGGGTTGAGGGCTCTAAGGGTCCTACTAAATCAACCCCTATTCTATCAAAAGGGACATCAATCAGGGGAATAGGGACGAGAGGAGCGTGGTCCCTTCTAGGAATCTGGCGGGTCTGACACTCCGGACAGGATTGGCAGAAACGCCGGACCTCCTCGTTAATCCCAGGCCAATAAAATCGGAGCTTAATTCTCTCCAGCGTCTTTTCGGCCCCGAGGTGGGCGCCAAGGAGGTGAGCGTGAGCTAACTTGCATATCTCCCGCCGGAAGGTACACGGAATTAGCAACAACTTCCGCACCTCGCCCTCGTGGGTCGCCACTCGGTACAACAGATCGTTTTCGAGGACAAAAAAGGGCTCACACGGTGTGGAACCGTCGGCTTGTGAGCTGTTTGGCAGAACTACCGCATTCCGGGAAAAGCGCAGGGAATCGTCATTCCACTGTTCCCTCTTAAATGAGGCCGGCGTGGACCAAAATTGATGGTCCAGGCTACCGAGAGGGTCTTGTGACCTGGGCCTCGGAAGAGTTCCCTGGCTAGTCCCTTCCCCGGCGGAGTCTTCCGGGTCAGGGTCCGTCACCGCGGAAACGTCCCCCGAAGCGCCAGTGCCACTAGGGCCTGCCCCTGAGCACGGCGTGGAGACCGCAGGAGGGGCGCCTTTCCCCCTCATAACTATATCCAACGAGGCCCCGGGAGCGGCGGGTGTCTTACCGCAATTCTTTTTTGACCAGTCTTGTCCCAGAATCACCGGATAGGGGGGTTCGGGTAACACAGCGACCATCAAGTGAGTTAACTCCCCCTTCCAGGTGATATAGCATTGGGCGGAACGATATGACTTGGTCCCCCCATGTACACAAGTGACCAATAGGTGCTGTTTCAGCCACTGTCGCGGCAACACAAAACGGCGAGCCACAATGGTTATGTTGCTGCCGGAGTCAAACAAAGCCACCACCGCGTGTCCATTTAATAACACCATTCCCGTGTTCGGAGTCGCCAAGGGATGCGGTGGGGTACAGTACCTTTCCGTTGTTGTCCAGGTGCAGTCCATGGGCTCCACAGTGGTATTGAGGGGACAGGTTGGCAGCCTTGAAGGCGTTTCTGCAGCGCGTCGAGGGGGCTCGGGGTTGGCCACCCGTCCCTGTCGGTTCCCACGAGCAGACCTTTTTGATCCCCGACTCGGAGGACCGCGAGCTGACGTTCCAGGACGTCCAGAAGACCCGGCATGTCCTTATAAGGGTGCCCCCAGACCTGCTGGGCGAGGGAACTAGGGCATCGCGTTCACCAGACCTTCACAGGCCACCTGCTCGACTACTCTCCGAGCCTGGGGTCCCTCTGGCCATAGCCAGCGCCCCATCTTGCCCCAGAACTCGAACGCCTGGGCACGGGCAAGCTTTTCAGGGTCGAACTGCCAGTTCCGCCACTCTGCCGCCTGCTGGCCCGGGGTGATGCGTAGCGGGCCAGGATCTCTGGTTTGAGGAGGTTGTAGTTCGCGGCCTCCTCCTCAGGGAGGTCATAATAGGCCCGCTGCGCGGGTCCCTTCAGGTAAGGCGCCAGAATGGACGCCCACTCGGACCACTGCCACTCGTTCCGGGTGGCCGTCCTTTAGAAAATGCCGAGGTAAGACTCGACGTCATCTGCCTCTGTCATAGGCACCAGAGGAGGAGGCGTCAGTTTGGGCGGGTCTGGTCTTACTCTTTGGGCCTCTGCCAGCCTGGCCTTCGTAGCCTCCAACTCCCAAGTAGTAGCGGCTTGCGCTTGCTGCAGGGCCTGGAGTTGGGTGTTCATTCCCTGCAGCACAGTGTTCAGGTCCTGTCCTTCTGTCATATCCACGGATCTTGTATCCTGCCGACTACGTCACTGTAAAAGATGCAGAAGTAGACAGCATAAAGGTTTGGGGTTTTCCGGCCCCGTATATTGTAGACAATCCACAATAAATTAAATGAAAAAGCAGGTCAAAATATAAACTAAACAGTTCATATGCGCGACGCCGTATCATGGCATCCGCGGCCATTTTATTAGGGAGGAGCCGGAAGTGGAGGAATGCTGGGAAGGACCGTGAGGGAGGATGGGACTGATGACGTCAGGACAAGATGGTGGAGGAAGGGCGGAAGTACCGTACTGCGGTCAAAACCCGGCTTATGGTGGAGGAAGGTCTTTTCTCCTATGAGGAAGCAAAGGGAGAAAGTTAGTACCCGCCATTCCCTGCCGGCGAATGTGTCCCCAGGTGCGTTTGAATCCGTCTGCGATCTCCTACTCGCGCGTGCGTGACACAGCATTCAAAACCTGTGTGAAAAATTAGGAAGTCAAAAAAATTCCAATGGCTCAGGAAAAAAATCAACAAATTCATAACACTATCATTATAAGATATCTTGAAATGAAGTTGAGTTATCTTCAATTGCATAGGAAGCTATTTCTACATATCTTAAAATAATTTCCTGCTTATTTCAAGATATCACAATTGAATTTCAAGATAACTTACAATAGCAAAAGGTCCCTTTCAAAGTATAGGAAATTTCAGAGTAAGTGTCAAGTAATTCAAATAATTTAAATGCAAACAAGGTCAATTTGAGATATGTAAAATGTATGCAATATAATATTAAATGCTTTTGTGATATCTGAAAATGGACAGGAAATTATTTTAAGAAATCTGGAAATTGAATTTCAAATATCAGGAAAAGATATTCAAATATGTTGAAATAAAATCCTGTCTTATTAAAGATACCTCATAATGTATTTTAGATATTCTTAATGTAAATCAGCTGTCTTTAACTGAATTTTAAAATATCTGAAATTCATCTTTAGATATGTCTTAAATTTTAACTTGTCTTGCCATATATTGCACAATACCAAATACTGGGATGCTTTATGTGAAGAAAATTAAATTCTGGGCACATCAGATTTTTTTATTTTTGCTTTTAGCAGTGTTACGCCCACTGGATAATTTTACTCCGTTTTGTTTAGTACCTTTGTAATGTATCTTTGCTTATTGTTTATTTCCTGTCATTTTGTCTTTAATAAAAAGTTAATCAGAAAAAAAAAATATCCTAGATATTTTCATTATGACACCTTTGCCTGAAATATCAGTTGTGTTATGAGATCACATGTAGTTACACCAGCAATCATGTGACTGGCAATGGGCATTGTTGTAGCAATATAGAGGTAGCCATGGAAATGAGGACAAAATGGTGATGCCTGCTAAGAAAATGGCAATCCACCATTGTGATAAAAAAGTAGCCAAAAGAATTAAATACATTAGAACCAAAATAAGCAAAACAAACCCTAAAACCAAAAATACATTGTTATTATTCATAGCAAGGACTTTTGTACTATTGTGGTTTTGGTTTCTTTCTGTCTGATGGAATATGTGTGTGATTCCAGTTTATTTTTTATGGCATTTAAAATGTTTTTGTTATTACAATGACAAGCTCGAAGGGTTTTCTTTGCAGTCATCGATGTTTTGTTTATAACAACGTTCGTTTCTCAAAATAGCTTCCTATCTGTTTCAAGTCACATGTTTGGAAATTGTTGGGGAGTTTGATTTCATTTCCTTTTTCAGATGGTAGTATGACATATCCATGTATTGGATGAAACTCAAAGACATTATGTATCAACCTTTTTTTGAATAATAAATAGGGAAAGGCATTTTAGACCAATTCAGATCTGATTTTGATTTCTGAATTTTGTATTGTAGTTTTGGTGATTGTTATTTTTTCTATCCTTTTCTGGTATGTGAAGTCTGTCTGCCAATCAGTTATTCTTTATCTTGACCTGTTTAAAAATGTTTGTCAATTGCCCAGCCATTTTTTACAGCAGTTACTGTCAGTCAGTCACCTTCCAACCTGCTATATCCTAACACAGAGTCACAAGGGTCTGCTGGAGCCAATCCCAGCCAGCAAAGGGCGAAAGGCAGGAACAAATCCGGGGCAGGATGCCAGACCACCACAGTACAGCAGTTACTGTCCATTTGTAAACCTTAACAGGCACATCCTTATTTTACCTTTACTTAAATAAATAAGAATTTTGTTAAGAATTTCAGCCTGATGTTTTAGAGCTCTTGACAAAAATGTTTGATTTTGTCCGATTAGAGAATACGCCCAATCAGTCAACCCCAGCTTATCTCAAGGTTATGATTTCTGTTTTTTGTGTATACTAATCTCTGCCACTTGGGTAAAATAAATGACAGAAATTTGCACTTTCATTCTTGGAAAGACAATCTTGTTGGTCACAGCAGCTGTCACAACCAAACTGTTTGTTAAGGGAGTATTTTGGCTGTATGTGGACCATTTTGTTTTGCGGTGGTGTTAAATTAGAAAAAGCAAAACTGTGGTTATTAAAGAAACAATGGTTCAAAAACAAATACAGCAGAGGAAGGAGGCAAGAAGTGAACTCTAGATGGAACAAATGAGATCACAAAGAAAGAAATACATTTTTTCCCTGCGTCTGTATTTGTTAATCTTTATTCTTACAAGTGAGCAGTCTTTACTTAACAAAGTTCAGACAAGTATCTAATGTCCCTCTTGTTCTTAAATTAGAAAGTGACGTAGGCTGTATTCACCACATTCACCTAGCAATGACAACTTCTTCTATAGAAACTATGACAAATACAGAACTACAGTGCATCTGGAAAGTATTCACAGCGTATCACTTTTTCCACATTTTGTTATGTTACAACCTAATTCCAAAATTGATTAAATTCATTTTTTTCCTCAGAATTCTACACACAACATCCCATAGTGACAACGTGAAAAAAGTTTACTTGAGGTTTTTGCAAATTTATTAAAAATAAAAAAACGGAGAAATCACATGTACATAAGTATTCACAGCATTTGCTCAATACTTTGTCGATGCACCTTTGGCAGCAATTACAGCCTCAAGTCTTTTTGAATATGATGCCACAAGCTTGGCACACCTATCCTTGGCCAGTTTCACCCATTCCTCTTTGCAGCACCTCTCAAGCTCCATCAGGTTGGTTGGGAAGCGTCGGTGCACAGCCATTTTAAGATCTCTCCAGAGATGTTTAATCGGATTCAAGTCTGGGCTCTGGCTGGGCCACTCGAGGACATTCACAGAGTTGTCCTGAAGCCACTCCTTTGATATCTTGGCTGTATGCTTAGGGTCGTTGTCCTGCTGAAAGATGAACCGTTGCCCCAGTCTGAGGTCAAGAGCGCTCTGGAGCAGGTTTTCATCCAGCATGTCTATGTACATTGCTGCAGTCATCTTTCCCTTTATCCTGACTAGTCTCCCAGTTCCTGCCGCTGAAAAACATCCCCACAGCATGATGCGGCCACGACCATGCTTCACTGTATGGTATTGGACTGGTGATGAGCGGTGCCTGGTTTCCTCCAAACGTGACGCCTGGCATTCACACCAAAGAGTTCAATCTTTGTCTCATCAGACCAGAGAATTTAGTTTCTCATGGTCTGAGAGTCCTTCAGGTGCCTTTTGGAAAACTCCAGGTGGGCTGCCATATGCCTTTTACTAAGGAGTGGTTTCCATCTGGCCACTATACCATACAGGCCTGATTGGTAGATTACTGCAGAGATGGTTGTCCTTCTGGAAGGTTCTCCTCTCTCCACAGAGGACCTCTGGAGGTCTGACAGAGTGACCATCGGGTTCTTGGTCACCTCTCTAAGGCCCTTCTACCCTCAGTTTAGATGGCTGGCCAGCTCTAGGAAGAGTCCTGATGGTTTTGAACTTCTTCCACTTACGAATGATGGAGGCGACTGTGCTCATTGGGACCTTCAAAGCAGCAGAAATTTTTCTGTAACCTTCCCCAAATTTGTGCCTCGAGACAATCCTGTCTCAGAGGTCTACAGACAATTCCTTTGACTTGATGCTTGGTTTGTGCTCTGACATGAACTGTCAACTGTGGGACCTTATATAGACAGGTGTGTGCCTTAAATGAATTTAATCCATTTTGGAATAAGGCTGTAACATAGCAAAACGTGGAAAAAGTGATGCGCTGTAAATACTTTCCAGATGCACTGTATGTGATCTAACCACAGTAAATTATACACAAGGTTCTAAATAATACAAAACTTAACCAAAAATTACATTAGACATGCCCAGAACACAACCTTAGTCCTAGCAACTATCAGCTTTCCATTTATCCAGTTTGTTTAAAATGACATCTGCTTGTATGAAATTGCACTTTCCAAACATAAAGCTCACTCTAATGGCAATCTCAGAGTGGCAGAGTCCAAACGCAATTAGCTTTAGATTGATTTGATTTGCTTAACTGTGCCGGAGAAATGTACAATTATAAAACTCACTTTTCATAAGCTTTTAAAGAATAAATCCACAATACAAACAGTGTGCTGTAACTGCTAAGACATTAGAGTGCAAACCCAAGGTTACCAGTTCAATTTTTGCCTTTAACTGACTGTGTGACCCTTAGCAAGCCACTTAACCTGCCATGTAAACAGTTGCACTGCTGAACCTGTAAGTCACCCTGAATAAAGGTGTCAGCCAAACATTAAACAGTAAACGTAAGCATCAGGTCTTTTACAATAGAAAATGAAGAGAACAAGATCCAGACATTTCCACATTTATAAACTCTTTAGCACTGATGCAATTGTCCTACAACTAACACAGTTCTCCTTTTAGTAATAATCTGTTTAAGATGTTTTAAGGTTTGGTTCTTATGGAGACAATTTTAAGGGAACTCCTGCGGACAATTTAAAAGAAACACAGTCACTTAACTGTCATCCTTTTTTACTTGTAGTCCGAAATACAGCAATGTGGAAGAAGATTGTTAGTCTCGCCTCTCTCCAGCCCTTCATCCTCTGGTAGGATATCAACCAGAACCCAATGGAAGTCCTTAGGTGTGACCAACTGCAGAAGAGTGCACAAGGCCTATGATAATGCCATTAGATATCAGCCAGAATCTCAGGGAAGTCCTTAGGTGACCAACTGTAAGAAAATGTGCACAAAGCCCATTATAATTCTAGTAGATATCAACCAGCACTAAAAGGAAGTCATTAGGTGACCAACTGCAGAACAGCACACACGACCCATGATAAAACCAGCAGATATAAATAACAAGCAACTTTTATACCACCTACTCTTGCAATAAACAGGGTTACCTGTGGTACCCCAAACCTTTTCATGAATATTATTTGGGTTTTGTTCAAAATGTATCATTGCCCCCCATTATGATGTCTACTTTTTCATTTATGTCTCTTAAGAGTTAATGCAAAATGCAAAACAGTGGAACTAATTTATCTTTATAACGGGCCTCTATTTCACAGGCAGCTGCAAAACCGAACTGTGGCCTGAAATCTTTTATATGATATGCTGCATCTAAGAACGTACAAGGGAATCTAATTTGCTTATGATTACATCCAGAAAAGAGAAAAAAGGACTGTCAAAATCTTACACGACTTTAAATATATCATCATGCATTGCCTCAATACTCCGATTACGTTTAGTCATCCTGACTGCAAATGCCTGGAAACAAGGCTAGGAGGCTAGGGTAGGTTTTTGTGCCAACATAATTCTGTAATGGACAAAGTGTGCTCAGAAAATGAATGGACAAAGAATAATTATGACAAAGCCCTACATTTAGAATGATTTGAAAGAAGGACATTCATATCAGGTTAAAACAAATTCAAGCTAATAAAGCATTCCACAAAAAAAATACAGAGTCTCTGGCATATGTGCATTTTAATAGGAATAGTCAGTCAGGTATTCCACTGATTCATTTGAAATCCAGTAAATTTGAGGCCTACTATCTGTTTGAAGTCAATATTAATTTTGAAGTTTTTTATATCCACAAATTAAAATGTGGACATTGATGAAAAGGGAAAAATGTTAAGGGACAAAGCCTAGCATTCTCAATGAGGTGCCATACTTTAACTAACATAGCACTGTTATGATCAATAAGTCATTAAATACACACATTTAGAATTCTGCCTTATCCAATTCAGGATCCAGAGAGCCAGGGCTTTCCCTGGCAGCACCAGATGCAAGGTGGGAATACCAGTCCTTCACAGAATCCAGACACCCATCCACCCACACTCACACTGGGACAGCTTTATACAGTGGATTCAGAAAGCATTCAGAGCCCTTAACTTTCTGCACAATTTATTTTGTTGCAGTTTTATTTTTAAATGGATACATTTGCTATTTTTCTCACCTCTGGCAAACTGAATTGATTGGACATTGTTTAGGAAGCCACACACCTGTGCATATTAGTCCCACAATTCATACCACAAGTCAGGACCACAACAAAGCCATGAAGTCCAAGGAACCCTCTGAAGACCTCTGTGATCAAATTTTGGTGAGACACAGATCAGGGCAAGGGTATATATATCCATTTCTAAACATGTGAGTGCTCCCGGGAGCGCAGTGGCCTTGATTACTGTGAAATGGAAGAAATTTGGAGCCACTGTTACTCTTCCTAGAGCTGGTTATCCAGTCACACTGAGTAACTTGGTCTGGGAGTTCGACAAAAACCCTATGGTCTAACAGAGCTCCAGAAGTCCTCCGTTGACATGGAAGAACCTGTCAAAATGATGACCATCTCAGCAGCATCCATCAATTAAGTGATAAAGGGGTGCTTCTCAGAGGCAGAGACAGGGAGAGTGGGGAAGGATGAATGCAGCCCAAAACAGAGAAGACCTTAAGGAAGACCTGTTCAGAATATATGAAATCTTTCAGCACAACATTGACCTGAAGCATACAGCCAAGACAACAGTGGTGGCTTCAGGGCAAGTATCTGACAGTCCATGAGTGGTCCAGCCAAATCCCCAAAGAACATCTGTGGGGAGACTTGAAAATGGAAGTTTACAGACAACTTACATCAAACCTAATGAAGCTTGAGAGGATCTGTCAGGAAGAATGAAGTAAACTGCCCAAATCCAGAAGTAGAGGCTTTCTCAGGGAGTCTTGAAGAAGTAATTTCTGCCAAAGGGGATACTGCAAAATACTGAATTAAAGATCTAAATACATGTACTTACATAAATAAGAGATTTTTTTTTTGATTTTTAATAAATTTTCAAATCTTTGAGAAAACATGTTTTCAGTTTGTCATTAAGGGTTATTGAATGTAGATTGATGGAAAAATGGTAAATATATCCATATACCAGCTAACCTCAATCCCAGAGGAAGAGACCCTTACAGACATGGAAAGAACATGCAAACTCCATATGAAAAATGTCCAGGAGTGAGATTCAAACCCAGGAATCTGGATCCATGAAGCAGCAGATCTATCCAGTGAATCATCATGCTGCACTTAAATAAAAATAAAAAAGAAACTTTCTGGTAGCAATAAAACATGCTGCTGAGTCACATGTATTTAGGCACTGATTGAGAGCCAAAAGCTGAGGTAAAGGCACATTATGCCAAAAAACTGACAAGCCCTAATACTAGCCTAAAAGATAACACTAAAATTGCAACCCTAAGCAGAGTTCATAAGAGCTTACATCTCCCTTTGACTCACAATGAGCGCCTGCCTGTTTTCTTTCATGGAAAAAAAAATATTTCTACACACCCCAATTGCACCTGGAAAAACAACAGCTTGAGCACCAACAGCACCTCAGCTAACAGAGCAAGTGGAGGAAACGGGGAGAACATCTTCCACGCTCCAGCTCCATTCATTCAGTTCCAATAGGGTTTCCCAACACAACCTAACATTGTTTGTACCTTGAATTGTTACTTAATACAAAATAAAAATAAACTTATTACTTTTAATGTGGTTGGCTTCTGTTGTTGTTCTTGTTACTATTTTGTAACTGTGGCGGCTTTGAAGTGGCATTGTAAATAAAACTACCTTTCTACAGTGCACCTTAACAGTGAACCCGGGCCATTTATGGTCCTGGTGCTCTGAGCTGGACACAGAAGGAAAGGGTCAAAATAAGTGAAGTTTTGTGATGAGAATGAGTCTCCAAGGATTATTTTAAGAAAATGTCTAAAGCCAGAATATAGAGACAGAAAGATTGTCAGGGACAGGCCAAAAACAAAACTAGAAAGACCATCAAAACCAGCACGCATAACACAAGGGGAAACTGAGAATCAAAGTCAGATAACAAAAGGAGTTAAAAGCCAAAGGAGAACCTAATGATTTGCCTACTTGAGAGAAACTAACTGCACAACAGTTTTTTATATATTTATATTCAACTGAGGGATAGCATCACATGGCGGTGTTGTCATTTTAATGGAGGAAGTTCTGCGAATGTCACCAGTGTGGCAAAAGTGGTCACACGATATGTGTCAGCGTAATGACCAAAATGAAAAAAAAAAAGCATTTTGACAAAGGAAATAAAAACATTTAAAAACAAACATAGTGTGACTGCCGGCCACGACCATTACCTGGCCAGGACCCCAACGGAATGGAAAGACCAGGAGAGATAGCATTGCTGAGGCAATACCTCCCCTGGGACGCTAGAGGACAGCCCTCCTGGGCGGCTGTGGCACCACAGAGTCCTGCAGGGCATGCTGGGAGCTGGAGTTTGGTACAGCCCAGTTGGGTTCTGTGGGAGCTGCCAGGGGGAGCTGAAGAGCCTTATAGTGAACTTATACCCCACCTGGGAGTGGTATAATGAGCAGCATCGCTCCATTTGGAGAGCCAGAATCGGGAGGAGGTGGATGAAGCTTGCTGAAGAGGAGTGGAGGCGGAAGGACTGGGAAAAAGAGCAGACTGGCAAAGAGAAGGGACTGTGCTTACTTTGTTGTAGCTATTGTGTTACTGTGGGGAGCGAAGGAATTGCCCCCATGTGTAAATAAACTGTGTGCTGTGTGGCAAACCTGTGTCCTGCCTGTCTGTTTCAGGGTTAGGATGGCCGTATGCACCCGGGCATCACAATAGTTAAAAAACTTCAGTTGACTCTTTAAATGAATAAACAATTCCATTATTAGAAGTTTACATTGAGCAGGGCAGGCTGCAATCAAGGCAGTCTGTGTTCACTCAGACAGCTGTAATTGTCCCTTTAATTAAGTTAATTTAACTGAGGGCAATTACTTTTGCACACAGCGCCAACAGATGTTAGATAACTTTATTCATTCAATAAATCACACAAGTAAAAATATATAGACATTTTTTCACACAAGTGTTATCTAATAATAGATTTTGTCTGAAGATCTGAAAATATCCAGTGTCAAATATCTGCAATAATTAATGAAATTGAGGAAGGGGGAAAACACTTTTTCACTGCACTTTATTTGTTCAGTTCAGTGTCTCCTTAAATGAAAGTACAGTAATCTATATTCTAGTGACAATTGTTTCTTTTAACTGCTACTCTACATCACAATAGCATCCTTCATATACAGATTTTGCACATCTAAATTTCTGTATCAGAAAAATGTTTATCCATCAGTTTTATTGTATGTTGCTGACAGCACATAACCTTATGATGTTTATGACCTCATCCTTATCATTTATGACTGTCATTTTGTTGCTCTTCACTCACATCCCCCGCCCCCGAAACCTTAATTGGAGTACCACAAGAAATACCTAGAGAGACACCTTGAGGATAATCACTGAAATGCAGCTTTTAGCCAGACTAGAAGATTACGAAAAATTTCCAAAAAGTACTAGAAATGGTGGGATCTCTGACAAACAGATCAAAATGGACACCTGTCTGTCCTCAAAAAAACCCTGAAAAGGATGAAGTCACATATGGTGTATTAAGATGACGGGTCTCTAAAATTTACTTAAAAAAGTTACTTTCACTCAATTACTGCACCTGAAATATCAATCTATATGTTTCTGTATCAGCTGTTGATTAGACCTACCTGCTTTTTTTTTATATGTCTAAAAAATATTTTGAAATTTATACTTATTAATACTCTTTCCCGTCTTCACAATTATTTAATAACTGAAACCAATCAAAGTTGTTTCCTCTGTGATCAGCAGTGCCATCTCACAGTTCTGTGAACCTTGGTTCAAGTCATAGTGCACATGAGAGTCCAGATGTTCTTCACATACTCTTCAAGCTTTCTATGGATGAATATTAATGTAAATAGATCCAGACTGAAGACTTATGGGTGGGTGTGTATATGAGCTGGGGTGAACTAGTAAATCTTCCAGAGATGATTTCTTCCTTACAAAAGAAGTGACAGATTAAGATATCTGAAATGGTAGGTTCAGAAATTGTTTAGAATAGTAGGTTCACAAAGTAATTTAAGGAAGATATAAAAATCTATAGTAAATTAAACTGTACTGGTCAGGCAACTTTTAAGTTTCTGCCTGTAGAACTTGAAAAGATTTTGGAAATAAAATAGGTATAACTTTCTGATTCTGATTCAAATGATTTGTGGTTTTGAACCAATTAAAGCAAGCACATTTCTTTACCTTTATGGCACAATTATTGCTTAGTGGTTAACATCACTGCCTCATGACTCCAGAGTTCGTATTCCAGCCAAGGGCACTCTCTCTGTGGACATGTTCATCCTGTGTCTGCATGTGGTATTCTCTGGCTACTCTGGTTTTTGTCACATACCCAAAGACAAGCTGCAGGGGAGGGTCATACTCTCTATAAGTGAGAAACACACCCACATACACCTTAGACCAGGCAGTGGAGGACAAAAACCTCAAACATCTGAGAAACAGCAGCACTTAGACAAGCTGTTAATGTTGGCTTAATTTGGAACATTCAAGCAAACAAAAAGGCAAGTATCATTTCACCACCATCACCATCAGAAACACAGGAATTTGAGGACATTTCTTGTCTGTTATTGGATCTTCTTCCTTGGTGTATCAGTTATGTCCAGGTGGCTTTGTTCAGAGCAAACAGCCAAAAGTTGGATGCCTTGATTAGTTCCAACAAGACAGCATTCAGATGATGAAACTTGAAGATGCAAAAACTGAAGCAGGGTGGGGCAGGAGTCATCTTTTTATCATCTTCCCTGTTTGACTATTTGTGCTCCCTTTCTGTTTATTACAAATAAATTCTTTGTATATAAAGATACTTTCTTTGCCCATTTAAGCCAGAGGTTTATGTTCATCTTCTCCCTTGATGAACATTTTTGTGAAGTTATGTTTTCTTTTTAACTTTAAAAGCCTCTACCCCGTTCTGGGATGTGCAAGTCTTGAAGCTTGTCTCTTGTGTTTGGAGTCTAGCTGCCTGGGGTACACCCTACTTTGACACAGACTGGTGAGGTCCTGTTCTGGTAGCACTTTAATTTGGAGACTGCAAAAATGCATTCATTACTCACTTACCCTTATGTAACAAGACCTTAACAAAGGTTGCTTGTTTTGATGTTAATGCCACTTACAAAGCATCAGTTAAGTGTTTATTTATCTGTGCAATGTGACCTACTAACATAACTTCACTTTGGAGATGTCAGAATTGGTTTAGGTGTAACATATATTTCTTGATATTGCATACTTCAGAATAAGACCTGGGAATCCTTCATATTCATAAGTAATTTTATCAGCATATCAAATGCTGTATTGCACAGAGATGAATAACCTATTTACTGATGTCTTAAAAACTAAAAGAAGCCTTTGTTAAGGCCTAGTTATATAATACTAAATGAATAATAGATTCATTTTTCAGTAGCTAAACTAATTTGTTACCCGGTCTTTTTACGGATTTTCTGCTTCATTTTCATTATTTGTATGCTGCTAATCACAAAAATGACCAAGGCAGAGAGGAAAAATAACTCCAGCCATATGGATATAGAAGTATATAAACTGCTAGGAGTTTCAAAACCAAAAGACTGCTGGCTCATTCTGGGCATCCTAGCGTAAGTAAATGTGTCACCAGCAACAGTATTGTCTTGTGGAAATCTTTTTATTATCTCATCATCACAGGTGGTTGCTGCATACTTAGAGATGGGGTGCAGTGGTGAATAACACCACCAGGTACCAGGAAAAAAAGAGACAAGAAAAACACACAAAAGTAGTGATTAGTGACTAGTCTATTAAATATCAAATAAAATTGCATTTCATGATAAGAGGAAACCACCACCTCCTTACTTTGAGGGAATGATGGTAATGTTAGTAATTTCTTAAGAAAATGTTCAGCTGTACTGGCCTGAGGTGTTCCAGATTTTTGGTGCAAAAGAGAAAAAGGCCACTTCATCAGTTCTTTTATATTTCACTCTTGTAGTTCTGTGAACACACCACCAGTGCCTTGCACACACTGATACTTTGGAAAGTAAATAAAGCACAAGGAAACTGATTTTCACAGGGCTCTGAATTTTTCACTAAACCGTCCCTTCAAGGATTTTTCTGCCAATATGCATATACCCTGTGTATGCTAACATCTATGCCATATGTGTCTGTGGTTTTTTTTAATGTGGATGGATATACTTTTGTAAATGATGTGAAAACACTACAGTGGATGCATATCTTTTACATTTAATAAATGAAAACACAGCAGTGTGGACATAGCCTCAGATTATGATTAGGAATGTAGGACACAGGCAGTAAAGACCAGTGAGATATGCTCAGATTTGCTTTTTTGAGTTGATTCTTGCTGCTGCATTTTGGACTAATTGTAGCCGAGTTTTGGTAATTATTATAGGATTGCATTACAATAATGTAGATGATTTAAGACAAAACTTAACTTTTAAGCATCTTGCAAAAATACTAGGTCAGACATGTGCAATGTTTCTTACATGAAAGAACACAGTCTTCATAATTTATTTCATGTCTGAGTTAAACTTCAGTTCTGTATCTAAAATGACATCTAGATTCTTTACCACTGGCTTTATTTGCAAGGCTAGATGATCATATTTTTTCTATGGTCTTTATTGTTTTTCACTGCCAATGATTAAAATTTCCTTTTCTCTTTTGTAAGTGCAAGAAAATTATTGCTCATCCAACCTGTGAAGTGAGTAAGACTTAGGGCCTCAGGGTCATCCGGCACTGTTAATAAATAAATCTGTGTGTCACCTTCATAGCTGTGGCAATTAACTTTCTTTCAAAATGATAGTGCTTATAAGGAAGCATGCAGATTAAGTGTAATGAAAGACCCAAAACAGATCTCTGAACACCACCATACATAATCAAGGATCACTGAAGTATAACCCCACAACTGACAAAGAATTTCTTCCTGTTATATAAGAATGAAACAACTCAAGGCACTGCAAGAAAGGCAAACATAATATCTAAGATGGTTAATAAGAATGCTGTAATCAATGGCATCAAATTCTGTGCTCAAGTCTAATAGAACAAAAACTGGTACATTATGGGAATTAGCATTAAGCTGTAAATCACCTTTTTTACACTGTGGTAACTTTTCAAAAGTAAATTTACCCACACCCTGTTTTCTTAAGTAACTTGAGTTTACACTTCTACCATAATAAAGCGATCCACAAAGGGGACATTTTACGATACTATTTAACATTTCTATTTCGAATTCAAATAGCAAGAATATCACATAACAATGCTATTTCACTTATTCAAAAACAACTAATGATGAGCAGAACGAAACACACAGTCGATGAGAACACAGCAATCAGTGAAACATTTGTTCGTTGTTTTCACCTATGATTTTGGATATTTTTTTGGACTAATTGAGATCTTTGTGTTTTTGAGCAAATTTACTCCTGTTAGGAAACACCCTACTCTAAGTCCCTAATTACTTTAACTAACACAGTTTCTATACAATGATTTGATGTAAAAACATTGCTGATATGTATACAGAACTGAACTTTTATTCAAGTAGTCATTTAATTGCTGAAAACCTACTTTTTCTTAAAATGTATTTGGAGATAGGTCTAAAATTGACTAAAACAGAAACATCAAGATTATTTTTCTTAACAGTAGGTTAATTACTGTAGTTTTTTGATAATCTAATTTGATAATCTATTAACTACAATATACCAAGTATAGACTTCTTTAAATAAGTCTGTAGGGACTGAACAAAGCCGTGGTGGGCTGGCGTCCTGCCCGGGGTTTGTTTTCTGCCTTGCGCCTTGTGTTGGCTCTAGCAGACCCCCATGACTCTGTAGTTAGGATATAGCGGGTTGGATAATTTATGGATGGATGGACTGAACAAAGAAAGCATATGGACAGAGTCAGTTGAGCAATAATTCTACAAAGATCAGGTAAGCTTATTTCAGTACAGGAGTTTAACTTACTGTGTTCACTACATTGAGGTTTAACTTGGTCTTTATCTTAAGTTATATACTCTAAATGTAAAGAACAGTGCAAAGGCCAATGAGTTTGAGGTCAATAATTGAAAATAGGACTTTCTTCTTTGACCAACATTTAAAAGTTTATTTTGTTAACCTTGCAAGAAATCTGATATTCAAAATTGAGATTTGATTCTTAACAAACAAATTACCACAAAAATTGAGCACTGATTGACTTTACTTGACCAAACTTTATGTATGGAGGACCTCCCAGAGACTTGTGCTTTAGTTTACTTAGCGATACTAAATAGGCCCAATGGATGTGTGTGTGAGTGTAAACAGCCCAAGGTCAGTTCTTGCCTTTTTTATGTGAATTCAGGGGTAGGTTCTAGCCTACAGTGACTCAGGATTTAATTTCGAAGATCTGAGAATGTTATGTGTTATATGTGTGTTGAAAATGCCATTATGTAATAAGATGATGTGAGCTCAAATCCCAGCTAATGATATGCAAACAAAGTTTTCCAATTTGGATTCTTCTCCTGCTTTGACTAACCATATTTTCTAGCTCAACAAACTATACAGTACTTCATTTTCCCCACTCTGAGCTACACCCAGGCCTGCTAAGGGCTGGCCTATGGCTCTCAATTGTTTCTGGCTGACCCAGCTTCCTTTATTGGGAATGACAGAAGTCATTCCTTCATATCTTGTGGCAGCAGACCACATCATCGTACTATAGTAGTTTGCTGTCCTTACAGTCCCTGCCATCTCTCAAGACATACATAGCAACTGCAGGAATGTCCTAGAAGATATTTTTATTATGATCTGCAGCTTTTAAATTAGTCCTGGCAAGTCTTAGAAAAGACTATCAGTCCAGTATGTTACTTACACCAATATATATATTTCATGTTTGTTTACCCAATGCATGGCTCCCCGTGCATCAAAGAAATGTCTTTTCATTAATCGTTCACTGCACTGTAGTGATCCTGCATGTGGGGAGCATATTTACATAGGAGTCAGCACTGTTACCTTGTCTTTTGTATGACCCGAGTTTGATTTCTGGTCTTATTTCTATCTGTGTAGATTTTGCACATTCTCTCTGTGTCTGTTTGAGTTTTCTCCACATCCTGCATTATTTGAAAGATCTACATATTAACTTAACTGGAGACTCTAAATTAATCCAGCATAAGTCACTGAGAGAGTTTATATTTGTATTCTAGCATCTGAGAGCAATGCTGCTAGGACATGCTTTTGTTTACCACACCCGTGACAGGTGAGTATGTGTAGCTGTTTATATTAGAGAGAGTTGTAATTTTCAGGACACCCGTCCAGAGCTGATTTCTGGCTTGTCCATGGTATTCCTGGAAAGTCCCTGGATCTCCAACACCTTAATAAGGTAAAACACTGCATGGATGCAGGGATGGATGGACATATATTTAACCAGGGTATCACTTTACTTTACAAGTACCTGCTTCAGCAATGCCATCCATAAGACAGGCAGTCTTCTGTGGTGGCCAAGGCACTGAAAGTTGAACTCCATGGTTGCTGGTTCATATCCTGCTCACTGTGTGACCTTGAGCAAGCCACTTAAACTGTCTGTGATCCTAATTTAAAAATTGTAGACAGGTAGAACAGCTATTGTAAATGTAAAAATAAAAAATGATAAATGTTGGAATAGGAGCTAAAAAGTTACTCTTCTGTTATAATGCCAGTTCAACATACCATTCAACAACAATTTTTAAAAATGTATACTTATTGAAGTTATTGTTCTCCAACAATATAAAATGGATAGGAAGCTAAAGAGTACAGTAAGAAAAATAACTGAGTCTTTCCTTTACTTCAATGCAGACATTTCATAGTGCATAAATTATGAAGAAATATTGATAAAGAAGAGTTAAATAAGTTGATCAGCACTTATTTCCGCTGTCCATCAAACCTCACCAACAACACTTGCAAAAGCACGGTATAATCCCTTTAATGCTAACAGTTAACCCATGAGAAAACATGATACAGTTTAAACTACCCCAGTGCTTTATACACAAACACCACTCACCTCAAGATCAGCTGAAAACTCAGTCAAGGCAAATCTGTTCTCATTAGAGGAGCGCTACCTAAAACTCAAGTCTGCAGTCCTCTGTAGTTTCAGGATTTTTAAGGTTGCTACTGCAGCTTTGCCTCCACACTCTTTCATAAGACAAAGCACACTGAGTGCGACCTGAACAGCCATATACTGTAGCTAGCAGTACACAGATATGGCCCACCACTGCACCAAGCAGGGGAATGTTAAATCCCTAGGTGTCCACATTAAGGCATAGTTAAAATTCCTATCCCCTTATAAGCAAAGCTTTCTCATCTGTGTACTCATAAAAGCCAAAGTTTTTTTCACTACTATTCAATACCACATAAAGTGCCACCGCTGGCCACCACAACTGTGGCTAGATAGCAATAAATAAATAAAAAAAAAGTTTAAAGACGATCAAGATGTACTGTCCATTGGAGTTCTTATGTAACAAAGTTCCACACTAATGAAAAGAGACTTTTAAATATGTAGAGGATAATGAAGGTCTACTGAGGGAAGCAACCATGCACAATACAGTTTAAGTGAAAGCCCCACAGGAGATCCAGAACTTAGGGGGACATATTAGGAAACTGCTACAAAGTAAATGGGATTCAGGGGTCCTGCTACTTATCTAAATAGACAGAACATCAGCATGGTGCCTCTTAAAGGATCATTAGCCACACTGTTCTCAGTTCTAAGAGACAAATCCCAGACACACATTGAGAATGCACTGAGATGTTGCACTCATTAAGTAGGACAAACTTCAGCTGACCTTTCTAATTGGGATGTTATAATTTTATTTTAAATATATTTTATTTCTATTAAATTTAAATACACAGTATAAATAAATATGTACTAGGCAGTTTAGCTCTGTGAAACAGTGAGCCAACATGGTACACTCCAAGCTATAAAACTGCCTAGATGACCAGTTGAACTAAGATCCTGTCTTTGAGCAGACCCTAGAAATTACCCACATATCACGAGTGTGTTTTGAACGCATATGACTTAACTTCCTTACCTTCTTCTTCTGAGACATGCAACCACCATACTAATTGCCTTCATAATTTTTACCTCTTCAGTTTTGTCACCTTTTAACCTCGACATGCTTAAACTGAAAAGTTTCATCTCCTTCAATATTTCCTTACAAGACATACCTCACACTTCTGGAATCAAATAGAAGAAGGGCCAGCCCATGCCACCTTAACTTGAATAAAGTGGATTTTGAAAAAGGATGGAAGGACGTTCATAATGGCACTCAATTTTATTTTCATTCCTTCACATTTGCTACTACTTTCAGGGAGTCTAGAGTGCATCCCATAATTGACCCTGTCCTTTAAATTAGTTTGATGGGCGTCTCTTGAAGTAACGTTATCACCTTAGCACACCACAACACAGAAAATCAAATTGGCCATCACAGAGTTACAAAGATGTGAAGGATGTCACTACCCACATGAAAGGAACACAGTCTCCTAAGAAAAAAGAGCCGCTCTGTCCTTTCTTACTTAGTTCCTCTGTGTTCCGAGACCAGTCTAACCTGTCATTAATGTGGACCCCCCGTCCCCCCCAATAATTGAAGAAGTGCACCATCTCTACATACTGAATAGAGGCTCTTTGGTGCAGCGAAAGTTGATAACCAGTTCCTTGGTTTTGTTGATGTTAAGATCAGGTAACTCTCTTTGCACCAAGAAATGAAGTTCTCAGCCCGATTCCTAAACTCTGTCTCATCTCCCTTTTCAATACACCCCATAAATGCAGAATCATCTGAGAATTTCTGAAAGTGACATGACCTGGTATTATTTTTGTAGTCTGATGTGCACAGAGTGAACAGTAAGGGAGACAGGGTTGTTCCTTGTAGTACTCCAGTGTTGCTCACATCTGTATCAGACACACAGTCCTTGAGTCTCACAAACTGCAGTCCGCCTGACAGACAGTCCATTATCCAGGACACAATAGGCTCATCCACCTGCATATCTCTGAACGTACCCCTTAACAGTGATGGCAGTATGATATTGAAATCAAAGAACATTCCTCATTGTGCTGCAGTTTAAGCCAGAGTCTAAGTGGGGTCCAGCTGGGTTTGGTTTGATTCAATAAAAAGATCAGTGATGTAGCCAAACTTTGCTCAAGGATTTCTTGTGCCTGTAACTTTGTGTCAGCTGTTTAAATACATCTTTGGATTTTAATTTTATATTTTGTTGGTGAAGATTATATGGCTATCTGGGTTGTGGTTTCTTTGTTTTTTTCCTTAAATATTTCTCTTTTAAAAAGTATTTTAATTAACTGAACACTCCGAGTCTTTTTTTTTTAATAATATTTTTGCTAAGAGAATATCAATTTCTTTTCTAGACTTTAGCTGGCAATTTGAGTCGTTGGTAGTATGGTGTCAGTATAATTATTTTCACTTATTAGAAATTGATTGGTCATGTTTCAGATTTTTTGTTTGTTAGTAACCTATTAGTAATCCAATAACAGTTTAATAATTTGTTGCAGGTGTATAATTATCACTTTTTTAAGATTTAGTGGTCCTTTTGTTAATTGATTTAATTATGTTAATCATTCAATTAAGATTCTTTTATACTAAATGCTCCTTTTACTTCAAGCATTCTGAAGTTTCTTGTTAAAGCAATTATTATTTTCTGGGTTATTAGACAAATTCTCATATAGGTATCTGTCTTTGTTTTAAGGATTTCTGTTTAGAGATTAATTTATTCACAGCCATTTCTCAACTATTTTTAAAGGATTTGGCTAAAGTATAGGCTTTTTGTCTATTCTCCTTCTGAATGGTGTGGAACTTTAGCGATGTCACTTCCATTTTTAGCTCTGTTTTTTAAAACAGCCATTTTTATGATTTGTCTCCATGTTGCTACTAAACGAAAGTGAGTAGGCAAGACTTTTTCTACCTGCTGTGTCATAAAACTTACACAAGCAGACCAAAACAATAATAATGGCCATGTTTGCTTCTTCTTGCACTTGTGAACTGGAAGGTGGAAGAACAGGCGCCGTTGACTGGGAATAATTCTGAAATCTGCAGAAAAGCACACACAGGAAGCATTTAATGCATGAAAATCTGGGTAAGAGCTTTGAAAAGTTTATTTATCATAGGAACTAAATAAATTATGACTGATTAATGAAAACATTGGCAAATTTATATAATTTTACCCAGAGGAGAGGGATTTGAGCACAGGCTCCTACATTCTTAAATCAACACCGCACACCATATATTAATAGCCATTTCACATTTGTCATAGCAAAACCCAGGATGAGTAATTTTCTTTTTTCTTTTATTCCTTCTGGTAAACAGCAGGAAATCATTTTGCACTTCATGCAGTTAATTTTGCTGGAGGAGAAAATAAAAGCTGCAATAGACAAGCACCTTAAGCCACAGAAATATTTGAAAATGCCACAAGGAGCTAGCAGCATATCTCCAAGGAGCACATCAGAGGCATCAGTCAAAAGATGACAGGCAGCATGAGGGGAAAAGATTACTGTAGCAGAACACAAAAAAGACGGACCTGAAGTGACATTTAGAATTTTAAAGTTCCAGTTAAGGTCACAAGAAAAGGAGGGAGGGTTGGGTTGCTTTTGAATGCTCCACTTAGTCATTTTTATACCATATAGTGTATTTTCTATTGAATGCAAAAAGCTTTACATGAATAGAGACGTTCAGCCAGGTTAGGCAGCCTGGGGAAGGAATCTGAATCTGTGGCCCTGAAGGATATGATGTCTGTCTACACTGGCATGCTGTTGGCTTTTTTCAGTTTAACTGGTTTCTTAAAATTAGAAGCCTTCTTTCAGTTATCATTTAGGGTTGCCAGTAGGTTCCAATTTGTCACATCTCCATTCCAATGCAATGATTACTTTCAGAGGCTCCAGTAACATGGTACCACATCTTTGTTAGCAGGATCTACTCCCAATAGTGGGAAAGATTTATGTGGATGGTTCTTGGATTCTGATTCAACATATTTCTGTAGGTGATATGTAGGAAGCTGTAGAAAATGTTAATACCAAAACATTCAATGAGGGTGCAGGCGTACTCCAGCCAGTGTTTGAATATTAGAAATCGTAGGGCTCTTAATACAATCTGGGAAGTATAACATTAAATGGCTATTGTCATTTACGTGGCATAGATTGTTGTGACTGCCCTAGCTGCCTCACAGATGCAGAGACCTGGATTCTTATCCTGCTCACTGCCTGCATGAGCTTTTTCTCACACTCCATGAACATTTTTTACTTTACGTTAACTATAACTTTGCCCTGAAGTGGACTTGTGTCCCATCTGGGAGAAGATGCTGCCTAATACCCACTGCTGTTGAGAAAGGCTTTAGCTCCCCACACTAATGCAATGAAACAGGATGATTCAGAAAATAAATCACTGAATGAATGAAAAATGTACTATTTAGGCCTAGGGGGCTATTTTGTGAGGACAGTTGACCACATTCTGGACACTGAAAAATCAATATGTGCATTTGGTAAGAATTCAACTATAAATATAAGACAAGACACTTTTCCACCATTTTCTTTTTTTACATCTAAGAACAATGTTTTGGTTTTTATACTAGTGAAATGTGAGGACTACAGCTAGGATGAGGACTGTGCCAATAGCTTTCCAAAATGCATAGATAAAGATGTCATTAAACTTCTTGGAAAAGTCTAACAATTTGTTTTCTTGTCTACTTGTATTTTAGCACTTTCTTAGTGAGTAGCAATGTGTTGAATATTGGTTGGACTTGCAAGTAAGAATTTCACTGTACACTGTATGCATGACAATACTATAACAACAACAAATAGCTCAAAATCACACAAGAAGTGCGGCAATGGGCTTTAACAGTACACGTTTTTGACAGACCCCCAGCCTTGAGTCCCTAAGAAGACAAGAAAAAACTACAAAAAAATACCCCTGTAGGGAAAAAAAATGTAAGAAATCTTGGGAAAGGCAAATCAAAGAGAGACCCCTTTCCAGGCAGGTTGGGCATGCAAAGGGTATCAAAAATGGGGTAAATACACCAAACCACAAAAATACAATACTGCTACTACTACTTTCCCTACATGTGTTGTAGGTATATACTATATACATAGAACATTAGAAAAGTTCTGAAGAAAATATGCATTTTGGTCCAAAAAGCAAGATCATCCAAAATAACATCAAGTCGAGATTTAAAGTTTCCTAAACTCCTACTCTCCACTAACACTTCTTAGTCATTGATTCTATGTGTCTGTGGTTCTTTGCATCAAGAAAATCTACCCAACATTTGTGTGAAATCTGCCATTAACAAGCTTCCAAGTATATCCCTGTGTTCTTTTTGCTGAACTTATTTTAAAGTAACAACTGGAGTCCACAGTACTGATTCCTTTCAGAATTTTAAACATTTCAACCCTGTCCTCTATTAATCTCCATTTGCTTCAACTCTGTCAGTCTTTCCTCATAGCTAATACCTCTTAGTCCTGGAATAAGCTTAGTTGTTCTTTTGTTACCTTCTCTGGTAATGCGCTGTCTTTCATATAGCCCGGAGACCAAAACTTCCTACAGTATTGCAGGTGAGGCCTCACTAGTGTATTATATAACTTAAGCATACTTCCCCTTGACTTATACTGCACAAGGGAGGTTATGCATATAGAAAGTATTATGTTGGCAATCAAAATTTCGACTTTAACAAATTTGCTGGATTTTAGCATCCCAAAACACGATTTAACCATTTTCAGAATGATGCCCAACTGCGTGCGCTTAGGTGAAGAGATGTGAGGATGTGGACACAATATCTGAAAAATGAATCATTTAGTCTGAATGAAATTTTGCACAGTTAATAGCACTTTGAAATGCTAGAAGAATATTGATTTCCAGCAAAGTCATTTGGGTAGATTTGGCTACACAAAGGTATTGATTTTCCATTTTTGTGCACATTGGCCTGCAATATTTCACTGCTAGAATTACAGAATTTCTGTAGGAAAGGTCATGTGCTGGACACAGCAGATTTTATAATAGCTGACCGATTATAGAAAAGTCAATCCTAGCACAGGATATGGACCACTCACCTGTAGTCCTGTGTATGTTTCAGAAAACGTATCAACCAGCAAAGCATGACCTTGTTTATCACACACATGGCTGTCATCCCTATAGCCCTTGTATGTTTTGTCCCTTCCCACACTGGGACCAATTCATAAATTAATGTAGAGGTAAAAAAACAAACCCTGCAGACTGTAACCAGTCCAGGCAAACTGAAGCCATAGTTCATTAAGGCATATAAGTTTTTAAGTAACGTAAAACAGATAAAGTATTTTACCCATCTATTTTATGAAACCAATACTTACTTCTTTCTTCTTACAGGTTCTTGGGAAGCTAATGTTTATTCTGAAACCATCACTTATTAGGCAACAACTAGTCCTGGAACAGGATGTTATTCCATTAGAAGTAACAACCACACCACAATCTATATAATGACAAATAACAGACATAAGAAATTTTAAAAAAAGATAAACTTAAAAAAGAAATCAGTAACATTCAGTTACTTAAAGAATTACAGATTAAATAAATAATTAGAATTTAAAAATTGTAACTGTCAGAGTAATTCAAAAAAGATGACTTTTAGATGTATCTTGCAAATGGTTCGAAGCTGCTGTAGCATACTAACTGAAAACAAAATTTCCAAGTTTAGAATAAAAGTGTGGGACCTGAAGCATAATCTGGTCATTGGAGCAATTTTGATAAGGTCCAATATTCACAGTCAACACTGGAGTAATATAAGGTGGCAAAAAAAAAACTAAGAAGGCTTTATAAATTAACAGAAACCAAAGTACTGTATATCTTGATAGCAAGGACAATGCACAGTAATGAGTACTGTAACTGCCACGATAGCTGAGTGATAGCAAAGAGTAGTAGTTGAAGTGTGCCTATATGATATGCCACCATAATCTAAAACGCAAAGGAAAGCTGCCTTGACAATTTCCTTCTTACTATGCATAAAAAACATGTTCTATTTCTATAGAGGAAATCACTTTTTTCCTTATTTTGCTTAATTGGTTACTTAACTTGGAATTTAAGGGTAAATTTCTAATCACATCAAATACTAAGGTACTTAAATTCTGTATCTCTTTCAATGTTCAATCCACTCAGGGTCAAAATATTCTTATTATCACAATCAATATATTGAGCTCTTGTAAAACACATTAATTTTGTTTAATCATTATTCAAAATTAATTTACGATTATAAAGTGCAACTTGCAAAGTATCAAAAGTATCAAAAGAACGCTGTACATTTTCAACAGCAGACTACTGTCATCTGTATGAAGGTGTACCTTGCAGTCTGTTTGTGATAAAACAATACCATCAATATAGAGTAGGAACATGACTGGACTGCACTCATAATTAAACTTTGTGGCGCAACTTTAGTAATTGGCAGGACTTCAGATTGAATGCTCCCTGTGGTAATACATTGCTGTCAATCCAAAAGATAATTCCGAAATCATTCATGTACTTCATTTATCAAAACAAAAGTTATGCAGTCTTTTATTTTACATATAATCAACAATTGATAAAATCAAATACTTTTCACAGATCAATAAAAACAGCAACACTAATCAGATTATTAAAAATTAAGTTAATTGCAGTAATATTATTATACTTTTCTCTGAAACCAACAACAACAACAACAACATTTATTTATATAGCACATTTTCATACAAACAGTAGCTCAAAGTGCAAACCAGGTTGATGGGGGCTCAGGACAGGGTACTTTAAAAAGAAATTATTTAAGATGATTAATCATTAAAACATCTGAAAACATAATTAGTATTAAATGTGTCACCTTAA
The DNA here is from genome assembly GCF_016835505.1 of Polypterus senegalus. Lineage (NCBI taxonomy): Eukaryota > Metazoa > Chordata > Cladistia > Polypteriformes > Polypteridae > Polypterus > Polypterus senegalus. Next base: position 77,580,917 of record NC_053164.1, read on the forward strand.
TACAGTGGAGTTATGTGAACAGACTTCCAAACATTAATAACTATAGCAGATAAAACAGCCTGTGTTATGTATTTCACAATAATTGGGGCTGTGAGCTACAAAGCATAAGATGGTCGTAATTTCTCTGTGATAATACAAGGAGAGAAATGGCCAAGAATGAAATAGGATGCTGTGCACACAGAATAGGCCTGGTCCTGTGTAAATTGTTTTGAGTAGATAGCCAACAGTAGGAAAATGTTACCAAATGTCTGTCTGCTGCAATATCAAGCAGTCATTAAGTACAAGAGGTGAGAAAAAACAAAAGTGTAAGACTTATTTTTAGTGTGTGAAGGCTAGGGGGCATAACTGAGCCCCAAACCACAATCACGAACATAAAAAACAGTCCCAGGTTCAAATAAAAGGGTATTTATTACAAGAATAACTTGTTCAAACAATAAACAGGTTGTCTGTCTCTCCTTCTTTCACTCTTCCCCTCTCTCAGCCACATTGCTACTCCTCCAAGATGAATGCTGCCTTCCTCCCTCCCATCTCTGACTCGCTTGGATAAGGCAGTGCAGTCTATTTTATTGAGGACCCTGGAGTACTTCAGGTTCCAGGGCATCACTCGTTGGAAGCACATTCGAGTTAAATGGAAGTCCCAAATAACAGGAAGTTTAACTCCTGCAGCACCCACAGATCCCAGCAGGGCTGTGCTACTGGACTACAATTCCCAGCATTCCCTGCAGGTGTCTGAATGGGTACAAATACCCAGGGAATCCGCCACCTAGTACATGGGGACAATAAGCTGGCAATACTTCTTTCCCCCATCCTTCCGTTTTATTGGCGTCACTGCCAGGTAAGGATCCCAAACCAATTCTGGCTAGGATGCCGGTCCTGGCATGTTGCCCTTCACAATTGGTATTAACGTCCTTCTACAGGGTGGTCCAGATTTAATTATGCAGATCCAGATCGCCTGAATGACTTTGATTTATGCGGGGATGATTCCAGTTCGGTGCAAAGAAAATTCTTCATGCCGTCAGTTTGCACACTTCTCGATGGTCCGGGATTTTTCGGGTGATTGTCTATGTAATAAACTTAATAAGTTATTATGCGCAATGAAAATTGCATAATTAGATCTGGACCACCCTATAGGATTTGATTGGATTGGATTTGTGTAAGAGCTAGAAATTAAATGTGAATAATAATCAGATTCAGCTTTTCTCACTGAAGATGTACACTTTTTTCTAAGCCACATAAATGCAAGCCAATCAGCATGGTCCCTAGTCCACCTAGCAAGAGGGTAGCCTTTATTCCTTATCTTAAGAAGCAAAGAAAGTGTAGTCGAAAACCAGGGACTTTATATGTCCTGTATTCTAAAAATCTTAGACGGTAAATTACTAACAGCCCAAGAAGCAAAAAGCTTTACTGAAAAAGCCAAGTGTTCATTTACTATGCATCATTTCAGTACAATATCACTGTAAAATAAACATCACTATGTACAGATCAAGGAGGTCTGCTCATTAAACAACCATCATATGAGAAAATATGTTTTCTTTGAAACATTGCTGCTAGGGCGGCACGGTGGTGCAGTGGTAGCACTGCTGCCTTGCAGTAGGGAGACCTGGGTTCACTTCCTGGGTCATCTCTGTGTGGAGTTTGCATGTTCTCCCCATGTCTGCGCGGGTTTCTTTCCAAAGACATGCACGTTAGGTGCACTGGCGATCCTGAATTGTCCCTAGTGTGTGCTGTGTGTGTGCCCTGCGGTGGGCTGGCGCCCTGTCCAGGATTTGTTCCTGACTTGCACCCTGGGACTGGCTCCAGCAAACCCCTGTGGAAAACTGACCGACTGACAGTACTGCTAATACAGGCTATTGAGATGTAATCACTAAGACTAAAGACACCTGAGGTAATATTTTTCCCTCTTATGGGATACAATTAAATCAATCAAAGTTGATTTATTAACACCATTAAGGTGAGCTTGGTTGGGTCAGTAATCATCAATCAATCAATCGGATTAAGACTACCAACATACAGTATCTCTTTCAAAAATTCACATACAGTATTCTGGCAGTTTTATTTAAAGTTCCAAAGCACAATCACCTCAGACATACTGTAATGTGCAAGTGGATCTGCTATCTCATCACCTGCAGAGGAGTGAGCTAAGAGAGGCCTGTAAATTCTCAGAGTTCCAATAGAGAATACAAAGTATTTCCCCAACATAACAGCATTAAGAACTGTAGATGAAAACACATTTTAGTATACATGACCACAGTACTCCTACTTCTCCTCTTTCTGTCCATTCTAAACTAGTTTTAATCATTTGAAGTTGATTCAAAGTCACATTATTTCCTAATCAAGTTTCTGTCAGCACAACATCTGTGTGTGTAAGAGTCACTTATATTTTGAGCTCATCAATTCTTCCATGCTAACTCAGAGATGGTTAATCTAAACTGCAAGTGTTTAGGCTACAGGAGGAAACTGGAGAGTATCTGTTTGGGTAAGGGGAGAATACTGTATGCAAACTCCACACAGCATGTAACAAAGCTTGAACTCAAACCTATGCCTCTAAAGCTCTAAGGCACCAGTACTAACCCTTTGCTCTGCAGATCTTGCTCCGATAAATATTCTGAAGTATTCATCTGCAACCCAAGGCTTATTTTTATCAGCTTATTAGACAACACAGCTTTTTCTAAAAAAACTTTATGGGTGAACAATTTTTAAAACTAATGTTATAACAATCCGTTCTATACACAACAGTCATGGAACTACAGGTTGGATGTGGTTCAAAGGAACAGAAAACCCAAGGTTTTAGGAGCAGCCTCTGGTATGTGCAGTGGTGTGCCCTTCCACACGCTGACATCTCATGTTGCCAGGAAAGGCGCCAGCTGTCTGAACTAGGAAAAGCAAGTTATTAAAAGAACGGATGAAAATTGCATAAACACAATATTAACTAACAGAAAAAATACGTGCATATTCAAGTTTAATATTTATTTTTATGTTCTAATACCAATAGTGCCCACTTGAATATGTGTGGAGCGTTCTGAGCAAGGGAACGGCGCTATATAAATAAAATACATTGCATTATAATTCAAAGAACTCGACATTTTCCGAACGTCACTTACAAACGGGTGGCATTTTCTTCTCCTACAATTTGGATCAGCACTCTAATGCAAAAAAAATGAAAGTCGCCCTTAACCTAACACTTCTAAAACTAGCAGACTTTACAGCAAATCGAACACACAGTCCTGTAGAATTTCCTCGTGCAATGTGCTGTTCTGGGAACTCCGAATCATTTCTTTTGAACTTCAATGAACATTTTTTTGTAACGGAATGGTAGCACGATACCATAATCTTAACTTTCTTTGGTCGTTTCGTCCTAAACAGAAGACATCGCAAGCACAAAAATGAGCTTTGTTGTAGTTCAGATAAATATGCTAATTATTTCATTTATTTGTAAACATCCAAAATACACAATGTTAAAACTCCTATAAAATCATATTCGGTCGTTACCTGCCTACTTCTAGCAGTTGCTGCATCATACATATAATTAAGGACTATAACTCTCATCTAACCTAACACAGTAACAACCTTCTAAAAAGTAGCACGCCAGGCTTAGCACTGCACATTCTGTATTTCCCGTCCTCTTATCCTACATGGCGCGTATTTTTTTTTTAACCGCGAAGGTCGCTAACAAATGAACGTGAAAGCAGCCTCTCGAACCAATGGGAATCATCCAAAGTTGAAGCTGTTGAGGGACGTAGGAAGCGTTCCAAAATCCCGCCTCTTACTAAGATTGAACGCTGCTAACTGGCCTCTCCTCTTGTCAATAATGCAGAAACCCGCCCATGACGCCCTATAGCTGTTTTTGTAATATTGGCGCGATTCTCAGACACTACTCAGCTGTAGTAGCTGATACTGGGTGGATTTATTAAAACCTTTGGTGTTTGTTTTGTGGTAGATATGTACGATTTTAATGTGTACGCACTGTTTAATTGCGATAAGCCACCGCAAAAACTAAAAAGGTAAGTTAACTCTGACAATAACATGCACGCTCACCATAGCTGGGCGCGCGCTGCATGTAGATGACGTTTTATTGACATCGCATTGCCTGGTTGTGTGAAGCGTCGGACCGTACTGTACACTTCGGCCTTAACATTTTTTTTGCAGTATTGCATGTTATGCACGAATGCGGCGATTGTTGTGTTAGCGCTTCCGAATCGAGTTCTCAGACGGCCAGTTCCTCGCAAGTTCAGCGCAGGAGGTGCTGTAACTTGGCGCCGTCTACTCTCCCTTTAGCTCGTTGCTTTTACTGGTGTGGGCAATTTCAATAGGGACGTAAGCGAATGTGCATAGCAATAATTTTTCAAAACTCTAAAGTTTTTACCACCATGTTACCTAAGGATATACGGATCTTTGTGGAGTGAGATAGCTAGTCAGTGATTGATAGCCATCATTGGATATTTCTGTCAAGTATTTTTAATCCTCAAATACCGACTCCACTCGCTAACAAAGCCAATCCTGCTAGTTTATTTTGTACATTGGTTCATTTTAAATAAATCGCAATTTGCAGTTTGTTTGTAAGGCTGAAAATTAATCTTTATGAAATATTTATCTTTGCACCTGTGTTAGTAAATATATACTGTACTTTTAGTAACAGTTTGTTATATTAAAGTTGTTATTGTTGTTTTTCGACTTAAACAGACTGTTCAGAAGGTGTGTATCCTCTGTGGAGCATGTCTTTAACCAGTAGTCAGAATGGTCGTTTTGGGTTTCATGTCTGCACAAGTCACCATACAAATTTTACCTTATTTCCCCTAACAGTGATACAGAGAAACTACAGTTTGGAGTAGAGCTGGAAAATTCCTGGCCAGATCAGGTGGTGGTTTTTACTCGGGGTGACTGGCGTATATATTCTCCTGGCACAACAATTGATGTGGAGGTAGTTGGCAGTGATGAGATAGCATGGAAGCTCGGCACAGTGACAGAGGAAAACAGGTAAAAAAGTGTGGCATGAAGCGAATGTCAAAACAAATATTTTTTGTCTTTAGGAAAAATATACCTGATTGAAGCAAATATCCAGACATGGGCAGAAAGAGAACATTAGAAACTATTTTAGATTGCACCATCCACAGTAAACACTACTTCAGAGCATTTAACCTAAACATTCTAGTAAAACATGTGGATAAAATATTTAACATCTGGCAGGCTAACTTACTTTCTCAGCTTAAATTCAAGACCAAGGACTTGTTTTTGAATCTGCATCCTCAGCCACCAGCGCACACACTTTAGTAATCTTCCTGTCTATAACAATAATTAAGATTTAAGTAAAATGTCTATCATGAGAATATTGAAAGTATTGTAGTGTATTACTAATGTATGTTGTGACGAGTGCAGCACTTGGGCAGACACAATCAATGTTTTAGAACTCTCTTTAAGTTACATGTCATTTTGTATGTTTTTTTTTTGTTTTTTTTTTTGTAGTTGTCTAAAATTTCACCAACTGAGAATTTGTGCTGCAAGTGCCCCCAAAGATGGCACATTAAATATATTTTCCAAAGAAAAAATACCTATGCAATCTAACTTATTGTTGTTTAATTATTTTTCATGCTACAATAGTATTCACTTAGATGTTTTCGTTTTATCTGTATAATCAGTTCAGGGTTACAGGGAGCTGGTGGACATCTCTGGACAGGACAGCTCAAACATGCAAACCCCTGAACTTGGTCATATTCCACCACTTTAGAGTTGCCACCTAACTTAACTGGCATGTCTCTGGGATTTTGGATGAAGTGCGTCCCTCCATGGATATGCCACCCCAGACCTTTACTGTCCCACCACCAAACCGGTCATACTGAACGTTCTTCACAGCTTTTTCAGACCCTTTCACATCCGTCATATGTGCTCAGGGTGAACCTGCTTTCATCTGTGAAAAGCACCGGGTGCCACTGGTGGTCCTGCCAATTCTGGTATTCTGTGGCAAATGCCAGTCGAGCTCCACGGTGCCAGGCAGTGACCACAGGACCCACTGGAGGAAGTCGGGCCCTCAGGCCACCCTCATGAAGTCTGTTTCTGATTGTTTGATCAGAGGTGTTCACACCAGTGGCCTGCTGGAGGTCATTTTGTAAGGCTCTGGCAGTGCTCATCCTGTTTCTCCTTGCCCAAAGGAGCAGATACCGGTCTTGCTGATGGGTTAAAGACCTTCTACGGCCCAGTCTAGCTCTCCTAGAGTAACTGCCTGTCTCCTGGAATCTCCACCATGCCCTTAAGACTGTGCTGGGAGACACAGCAAACCTTCTGGCAATGGCACGTATTGATGTGCCATCCTGGAAAAGTCGGACTATCTGTGCCACCTCTGTAGGGTCCAGGTATCGCCTCATGCTACCAGTAGTGACACTGACTGTAGCCAAATGTAAAACTAGTGAAAAAACGTTTAGAAAAGATGAGGAGGGGAAAATGTCAGTGACCACCTGTTAAACCATTCCTGTTTTGAGTGTTGTCTCATTGTTGCTCCTCTAGTGCACCTTTTATTAATTTCATTAACACCAAAGCAGCTAAAACTGATTAACAACCCCCTGTGTTACTTAACTGACCAGATCAATAGCCCAGACATTTCATTAACTTGATCTATACTCTGATTAAAAAGTGTTCCTTTAATTTTTTTGAGATATATACAGTATATAGGGTGAGTCAAAATTATGTTAAAACTAATTGTATTGCAATGGTACATATGTTGAACATGATAGCAAAGAGGTTAAGACATTCCTGTAAATCATCTTGCACATATGAAATTTGTTTTGTGAATAAATTGTTTCCGCCATAAAAATGTTAACATAATTTTGACTCACCCTGTATATATAAATATACACTGTTATGTCATAATATTTATTATTATGATATGCTGCTCTGTGACCTTGTTACCAGTCAATATTAAACTGTCCCTACATCTGCTGGTGCGACTGCCAATGGTACTGTACCATTTACTAGAAAGTGTAGAATGGCTGAGGTCTTTATTAATACTGTTTGCTTTTCTAAAGCAGCAAGAGCAGGGCTTTACAATCTTCCTATTATTATTATTATTATTATTATGTTTTTGTTACTGCTGATTCAGCAAGTATGGCATAATATGGATCAAATGATTTTAAGTACATTTACAAGGCAATGCATCATTATATTAATGATTTCTAAGATGGTTGTTATCTAATAATTTAACAGAGTCATTTTAACTGCTGACAACCAAAACTTTTACATAGCTATTGTACATAAAATATCTATTGGTAAATGTGACATTCTTCTTGAAAAGAACTGAGAATGCCAGACAAAATACATATTTTCAGATGTTCATAGGAAACATTGTTTTGTTTAGTGTCCAGTAAGTAGTGGTGATGGACAGGCGAAACTTTAGTATTGTTTCCAAGTCTATAATTTTGAAACGGGATATTCCTCTATCTGTTTTTAAAACTCCTTTATTCTGCATTTTATTTGCATGAAATAGTAAATGTTGTATGCATTAGTAGTCTGTCCGTCCTAATGAATCCAGTTCAGGATCAAGGGCCAAAGCAATCGGCCCAGGTCAGGACACCAATTAGTAGTGCTCAATTGAAAATCCTAAATGTTTGCATTTTTTGCCATTATTTTGTTTCTTCAGATGTCTTGCATGGGAGCAAAGTATTGAAAAAGACTGGGCAAACTGGGGAATCGGAAACTTCAGGCTGAAACTGACCATTAATGGACAGGTAAACACAAAAATGGTAATCTGATCTAGCTTTGAGGGTTGTTTAGTGTTTCTTTAGATTTTTATTCATTGTTATGTATTAGAAATATTGCTTTCAATTTTTTGTCAAATATTTTAACTTTGGAATATAGCAATTTTGTGTATACTGTATTGTTTATTTTGTGACAAACAAAATTAGTTTCATAAATTGTAGCCTGTAGTATTTGCTCTTTAATTCTGATTTTATAATGCAATAAATTAGACAATTTCCTGTGTCTTTATCATATTTCTAATGAAAGAAATTGTTCAAGATGACTTAAATGTCCACTGTTAGCAAGCCTGTAATATTGGGAGTTTCAGAAGTTCAAACTCTGATGAGTGTGATGGTCCACATTAATGTAATGCATTATTTAACCTTCAACGCAGAATTACTCTGTGACCACCCTTCAGTGGTCTTTAGCGTGATCTATCCAATTATACATTAATGTATAAACATAAGCAAGCAAGAGAAACTGGCAGTACAGTAGGTCACAAAGCACAATGTTCGCTTATATGTGTGTGCGCGCGCGCGCGCGCATGTGTGTGTGAATGTATAAACCCTCAGCTTAAAAGACTTTTTTTTGTCTTTTTTCTATTGGACATGAGATATTTCTATGTATTTTCAGTTTTAATATCTGCTTAATGTCTGATGTTGCACAAAGCTTGATAGACAGTGTTCATACTATAATTGAATTGTCTTTCTTTGGTATTTCAATATAGTCTTATGCAAAAACTGTAGCTGTTTCATTGCTATCAGAATTTATTCTTTTCTTATAGACTGTGTAGGTTTCACATTATCACTATATAACATTCTCAAACTCTTCTTATTCAGTTCTGGCTCCCAATTTTTTGTAAACAAGAGCATATCTTGGCACCATTGGGTGCATGGCAGGGTATTCCCTTGCACACCCATACACCCATATCCATACAGTGTGGAATTGGCAGTTTACTTAACCTTCACATTTTTAGGGATGTCGGAGGAAAAAACAAACAAACAAGTGGAGAATGTGTCTTCTCATAGTGCATTCTGCTGCCATCTCTTCCCCAGGTAAATGACACACGCACACACCCGGCTGTCCACATGATCTAAAAGAAAATGTGATTCATCAGATTGGGCTGCCTTATCCCATCGCTCCATGATTCAGTTCAGATACTCACATGCTCACTGTAGGCACTTTTCTCGGTGTACAAGGGTCTGAATGGGCACTCTGACTGGTCTGCAGCTGTGCAGCAGGCTACAGTTCACTGTGTGATCTGACTCGTTTCTCTCATGGTACGTTTGTATGCAATTTGTGCCAAAGTAGTTCCTCTGTGGAATTGGACAAGATTGGCTAGACTTTGCTCCCCAAATACATCCTTGGGTGCTCTTAACCTGTTGCTGGCTCACCAGTTGTCCCCCACCCAGATCACTTTTGGTAGGTACTAACCATAGCAGACCAGAAACACCCCACAAGACCTGCTGTTTTGGAGAAGCTCTGTCCCACTCATCTCATATTTGGCCCAAGTCAAAGTTGCACAGATCCTTATGCTTGTGCATTTGTCCTACTTCTGACATATCACCTTTAAGAACTGATTGTTCATTAGCTGCCTATATGTCCCAACCCTTGGCAGGTGCCATTGTAATGAGATAAGCAATGTTACTCACTTTACCTGTTAGTGGTTTGAATGTTGGAGCTGATCACTGTATATTTTCTACTTTATTTTGTAAATTAGTGAAATACTGCATTTTACTCTTCTGGAACAACCTTATTAATAATGTAAGCTATAATTTAAAGTCTGAGGAATTATTATTTTTTCCTTACAGTTGTCACATGAAGGTGTTACACCTAACTTAAAACACTCTTGTAAGAAACATGCCAGGTCTGGAAAGGAGCTTATTGATGACTCCAGTATTCACTCAGTCCCAAAAGCAAAAGAGAAGACACCTAAGGTAAATATATTTTGCCAGTATTTTATTTGTTTTTCTTGTATTACATTACAAAATCAATTAATTTGATATGACTGTACATATTTTTGTGTCTAACTTTGTTAGACAATAGTGGTAGGACTCCCAGGAATGCTTAGATTAAATAGTGTGTTTTGTGATTTAAACAGTGTGGCCTGCAAGAGGCACTCCAGCTTCCCAAAGCCAGCACAAACAGACACAGGCACAGGCACACATCCAGCAACATACGAGACTCTTTATTTGTGTGAAACTCTTCCCAAAGAGTTTTCCACAGCATCAGCTATGTACAATGAAGTACAAGTACAGGAGAAAAACAGCCCACAGCACTTTGTCTTCTCACTCTGTCTTTCTCTTCATATCTCTCTCTCAAGCTGTGGCAGCAGGTTCCCTTTATGTAACACCCAGGAGTACTTCTGGTGTTCTATAAGCATGATCTGGAAGCACTTCTGGGTAAGGTGGGAGCCCAACAAAGTAGGGCTCATCAATCCCTGCACCACCCCCTTGCAGCGCACACAGAATCCAACAAAGACGAGTCATAGTGGCCTGTGGGAATCCATGGCACTGTAGCAACTCAGGGAGGGGGCTACCGTCTAGTGATCTGGGGAAGATAATGCCCTTTACATTCTCTCTCTCTCTCTCCCGGTCCTTCCATTGTAAAGGCCTCCCAGCTGGGTAAGAGCTCCAGGTGTCTGCCACAACAGATTTTAAAATTATATTTTGATGTACAATTTTCATTTATTAACCAGTTTTAAAATAATGGCATCGTTACTTTTCTAGAGTGTTAATCAGAGCCCTGAATCGGAGGTACCTCCTTTGAAAGAGTCTCATGGAAAGAGGAAGCGCAGAATTCTATCAAAAGAAGAAGAGATATTACAGAACAATGAAAACAACTGTCCCAATGCATCATCTATTAAAGGAACTACTCCACAACGACAAGGTCGCCCATCTTCCCGTGTTAAGCAGATACGACTTTTTGAGTGTCATGAGGATAAAACCAGGACTTTGAGTTCCACTAGAGAGGAAGGTAATGTGTTATGTAAAGCATTTTATCATATAAAATGTGTTTTCTGTTGCATTTTGTATCCATCTTAAAAAGAAGATTGACTGATACTTTGGACATACATGTAACTGTTGTTTTTCTTATTGGTTTATGTTTTGGTATTTCTCTCTACAGTCCCCTCTGGTCGCTGGGGACAAGCTCTTTGCACAATTGATGACCACACAGCTATACTAATTGGAGGGCAGGGCTCCCGGATGCAGTTCTGCAAGGATTCCATGTGGAAGCTCTGTACAAGTAAGATTTGTTGATTCCATGCTATCACTCAAACAATACCGTGTGATACTTTGGTGAATTAGCTTTTTTGACAAAAGTACAAGATAAATTAGATATGGGAAAATGCCTCTCAATTTAGGCCTGATTCAGATGTACAGCTTCAGGCTTTGGAAAGTTTATATGTTTTCAGTTAAAATACCTGCAATGAAAATAAATCATGCACTAACTTTGCAGCCTTGAGTCTTTTTAATGTTATTCTTAAAATATTTTCTTTATATATGTATTTTCAAAACCTCATTGGCGTTGTGGTATGTACTGGGTAAACGGGTAAAATTCCGTTACAAATAACTCCCAGGGACCTAAAAAATATTTCATTGTAATGAGATTCTGTATTTGTCACTATAGTGCTTTCTTTAACTTGCGCCCAGGCATTTGCAATCATTTCAATAGCTTCTTTCGCGTTAATTTTAATCTCCTCCTCAAGAATGTTTCTCAGCATTTCCTTGCGATAATACACTTTCAGGGTGCGATTGATGCCCAAATCCAATGGCTGAAGCACTGCTGTTCAGTTAGGTGGGAGGAATTCAAGGCGAACATTATCTAAATGTAGAAGCATATTGTGGGCAGCACAGTTATCAATCAAGACCCGAATCATCCTTCTTCATATTGTGAGGTTTCTGAACTCTTTTGAGAGCTTCAACCCAACCCCACTCTCCACCCAACGGGAACGACACGCTGAAGTGCATACCAAAGCGCAATTGCAGCGTCTGCAGAAGATTGTTTGTCCGTTGCCAGGGCAGGGCAAAAACAGGCTCATAGCGCTGCAGTAAAGTGACACAGAAGCAAATCATAAAAGATCGGGATTTCGCTATAAGTCTTTGTCTTGCACCCCAGAACATGAGGCTATGTCTCGGTAGTTTAGCAAAACCAGCTTTATTCAGCCTGAAACAGGAACGGCACACTTATTTATTGTAGTGTGATCTGCCACTCTGCTATCCACAGACACAGCTGTCCGGCAGGGTCGTGGCCAGGTCAGTGATCAAGTAATCCTGTAACCTGCATTTACAATGTTCCTTGCATCACCCATCTCTATCTTTTCTGTTTGCTTTGGTGGAGAGACACAGCATAGCTTTGAGCCTACTGCTGCCCTGGCAACAGATAAACAGTCTTCCATAGACACGAAGATCGGACTTCGGGACGCCCTTCAGCGTGCTGTCTAGTTGGGGGAGGTCCCAAGAGAGTTTACAAACCTCACATTTTCTTGAATGAGTGCCGCATTAATAGGAATATTTCTTGAACGAGCATCACTGAACCACATAAAAACTGCTTTTTTGACGTCTTCAAATGCAGCAGTTCACATACGTTTGCAACCTGAGATTTTTCTTCTTTTTTTACTCGATCTTTCAAGAAAGTTGACGGCATCGATAGCAAAATTCCAAATTCACTGGCAATGTCTTTTTTCTTTTTGCTGCAATCGAGTTTTTTTTTTTTCTAATTTGAACTGTTATCATTTTTTCATGTCTGCCGTTTCTATAGGAGGGTGACAATGAGTTAAATTCCAATGGATGTTTTTCAAATGTTGACGAGCAATAAGTAAAAGGTATCATTGAAAACCGCAGGAAACAAAAAAGGCAAAAAAAAAACCCCAAAAAAACAGTACGAGGAAAGTTCGAAAGAAAGAAAAAAAATTACAATGGTTTCTGTTTGGGGATTGTTGTGCACAACTGAGCTGTGGCCACAGAACTAGCTGCTCTGTGGATGATTCATTCAGGCATTTCAAGGTCTTTTGGGCACTTCGTTGTAATGAAAGTATCTGCTGAATGTACTTTGTAGTAACAAGATTTCTATAGACTCGCGTCATATGGGGAAACCTTTGGGACCATAAAAGTACTTCATTGTAATGAAAATGTCATTGTAAAGATATTCATTGTAACTGAATTTTACCTGTATATTTTTCTTTTGTATTCCTATGCGTGCAACTCAGCATTTCTGACAGTGTCCCATAAAGTTAACACTTTTACCATGCCCAAAAAATCAAGATAGGGCTAAGGAAATATATAAATGTCTGCTTAACTGTTTCACAATCCTAAATCCCAAAGTTGCTTGTTAGTCCAGAAATATTAGTTAAGTGTTGTTTCTAAACTTCTTCAGAGAAAGTGGTAATTTGTCATGGTTTCTAATGGAAAAATGACAACATAGAACATGGTCATTTTGACTTACTGCTTCCTAGCATAACTTTAAACAGGTCTCAGAAATTGATGATTATTTTGACTTTTTCTTGCTTTTGTATTTTCACATTACTGTTTAGCTACTGGTGTCTGGAATGCTGCAGAGACAATTGCTGATGGCCCCACACCTGAGTGCCGTATCGGCCATACAGCTACCTTAAATCCTGAAACAAAGCATATATATGTTTTTGGAGGTTCTAAGAACAAGAAGTGGTTCAATGATGTTCACATTCTGGACACAAAGACATGGAAATGGTCAATGGTTGAGGTATGTTTGGATGAGTTCTATGCACACTTTTCCAAAACTGAATGTTAAAGTGTTCTTTAGCTGCCCAAATTTGCACCATTTCATAGAAATTGTGAATTGCTTGTAACTGTTTTTTAATCTGCAGCTATGCATCTACGTTTACATTTGGAAAATCTTTTAAATTGATAAACAACTTGATAAGGAGTGTAATATGCATGGCTTCTGTTTGCACTTATAGGAAGGGTGTGAAAATGACATTAGATTGTGAAAATCTTTGGCAGAGCTTTGATAACCACATTAGCGAGGCAAGAATCCTTGTGAAACCAATACAAGTGAACACCAAACTTTGAAGGGGCATTAAAAAACTAAGAGACATTGGAAATTTTGTGGCTTACAACTTTCAAATAAATAACTGATGGGCACTAAAAAGGAACACTTAGAGAGAGCTATTTGAGTTATTCTGTCTGTTGGCAATAGTGGCCAATTCAGGGGCAGTAATCTAAGAGAATTCAAAGGATGAAAAGGATATTATGATTGGTGTAATGAGAAGTCAAGCAAAATGACACCTTTTATTGGCTAATTAAAAAGATCACAATATGCAAGCTTTTGAGGCAACTCAGGCCCCTTCTTCAGGCAAGATGTAATCATCTAATCATGTAATCATGATTGGTGTAAGAAGACAAGCTGCTCCCATAAGATTGTTAGGCTATTTTATGTAAAATGTACTGATAGTGGCAGGTAAATGTTTTGTCTTTAGTCTTGCATATTCTACCTCTGGTTTGCACATAAAGATTTAAATGAATTTGAGTGGGTAGCGGTCATTGTAGTGAGTACACAATTTCTGCTGGAGTTTTAGTGGATAATGAGCTGTTTGTCTGAATCAGGAATGGGCCTCCACTTTAAAGCATTAAGCTAGCATACTATAAGGCTTATTCAGAAACACACCACAGATCAGTTAAGTCAATAGTTGCAGAGCTTGTGCAGATTAACCAACAGAAGTGAAGAATTATCTGAGTCAAAAAAGTGTTCTGAGAAAAACAATATTGCAAATGACATCGTGTCTGTACTCAGGTGGAGTATGGTAGATGAAAACCCAATCTACCCTACTTCTGTTAGCTAAGGAACCAAATGATAACTAAATGTACTAAGGAATACATGTGATAATCCTTGAAGAACCTGTTTTCTGCTAATTGGTAGGCCAAGATATGGCAAACAGTGGAGTAATGGCATAGACGTTAGTTACACACAGTTGGTTCCTTGATACAAGTAGAGTATATGTTGATTGTCATGGAATATTGTTAGCCCTGATGTAAATTCTTCACTAGCATTGTACCCATTTAAAAATTACCTTTTTAAGCAAAATAACGATAAGTGCTACAAAAATAACAAGTACTGACATGGATTCAGGAGCATGGCAATGAATTATACATAATTTAGTGTCCTTTCTAGTCATCAGATCTACTTGCATATTTGTAAGATGAGACTGAAGGTGTAATCTGAGGGTATGTGAAAGATCCACCATTAGCTAAATGGTGACTCTGGAAAACACTGAAACATCCCTATATTAAACTTTAGGCACCATATTGAATTCATACCTCAACAAATTTAGGAGGTTCTAATAGCAAATCAGATACCAAGTTACTGTTGGACAAATGTATCTTTAAAGATCAGTTTATAATCTTATTATTACTTTTTCTTTTTCATAGGCAAAGGGAAAAGTGCCACCTCTAGCATATCACAGTACTACAATGTTTCGTGGCGAGTTATTTGTCTGGGGAGGAGTCTTTCCTAGGCCAAACCCTGAACCTGATGGTTGCAGTGATTCACTTTACATCTTTGACCCCCAGCATGAGATCTGGTACCAGCCTATTGTGTTGGGAAGTCGTCCAGCACCAAGATCAGGGTAAGATACCAAGAGTAAAGATGGTATATTTTTGTTTATATACATACAGTATAAAGTATGTACTGTATGTTTGTATACTTCTTTGGATGGGAAGACTCTGAAAGTCGAATGAAAACTCAAAAAATATAATTTGTGGACTTATATTCTAGATAAGAGTATTGTCCTTTTAAAGTACAATTCTGATTTTCATTTTGTTTTTTGTAATTTTCTTTATTGTACAGTCACTCTGCTTGTCTGATTCAGAAAAAACTGTATATCTTTGGAGGCTGGGATGCTCCTGTATGCTTCAATGACATGCACATATTGGATCTGAGTAAGGAGAATTTTAAAATTGTACTCTGTTATGTACTTCCCCAAGTGTGAGTGTCAGGTTATAGGAAGCCCTTGATGCCCTGTGGTACTATGTAGACATTTTTTTTTTCCAAAATGGTACCAAAGCTTGAATCCTACAATTCCGTTTTTTTCAGCCTTATGTTTATATATACAATGACCTATGCAGAATAGTTGGGTGAGCAATTAGAGGCTGAGCTGTATATGTAGTGTACAGTGCCTTTCTGAACCGCGTACTATATTTTGTGAATCTAATTTTTGTCCTTTGCATTCAACACCCAGATTATAGTGCTGGGTATTTTGTGAAATGAGTAAAACATTCCCAGGTTACATTTTACATTCTATAATGTAGTACATGTAGCCAGCTAGGATACATTTTTTAAGCATTCATGCAGTCTTCATGTTGTGGCACTAATGTTAAACACATTTAGGCTCTCAATACCAATGGTGCATGATGGTACATTTTCCAAAATGTCTTTAGTTCATGTTGGGGAGAGCAAAGTACCTAGAAAATATAACATCCGTATAGTCCTTGCACTCTCACTTGAAATATGTACATGTATACTGCAGCTGTTGGAAAAATGTGATAAGTGCCTCTTAAATATTCCCCTTCCTACAAAATATCTTGAGCCTCCAATGGTTTTTATGAAAGAAAGAATTGCAGAGATATTATAAGTTGTACCCTCTGGGAGCAACAGGCGTTAACAAGTGTTTGAACATTTTTAAACTAAAGATATTATTTTTCTCTGAGCTGCACATTACCATCTCCATTCAGTTGAAATACAATTATGTTATAATAAGCAGCTTTCATTTGAAAAGAAAAAGGCTGTACTTTGTCATTAGGAAGATTCTTGTCAGCTTAAATAAAAATAGAAACCATCCATCCAAAAATATGAATAGTGTGTTTCTTCAAAATATATACAAAGAGGAGATGAAAATATAAAATATTTCACAATGTTGCATTGCAGAAAATATTCAAGTTAATATAAGTTAGTAAGCCATAGTTCTTACACATCTATTTATGTTCTCAAATTCAAGCTTATTATCCTGTGAAATAATACAATGAACTTGTTACTTGCACATCTCTTCAGAATAGTGACAGGGAAATAATATAAAATACAAGATGCAGAAAATGAATATACAGTACATGGATTGTAATGTAAAGTACACATTCTATACATGCAGTAACATTTAACAGTATTTGTTATGTTATCCTATTTGTTATTTTCACAAGAATGTGTACAGTATTTGTTACTTTGGCTGTTCAGTACTTACAACCTGTGGATAGAAACTGTCTGGATGGGCTGGTGCTGGTGTGAATGGTTTTGTTCCCTTGGCCAGAAAGAGAGAATGAGAAAAGTGAAGTACAGGGTGGCTTTTGTCTTTAATAAGAATGGTTGCCTTTCTAAGGCAGTGAGAGTTGTAGATGTCCTGAACAGAAAGCAGTTGGGTGTTGGCCATTTTTTGTGCTGCCTTCACCGCCCTCTACAGTGCTTTAGGATCTTGAGATGTATTAGGATGATCTGCTACCAGTGAAGATGGACTCCATCACACACCTGAAGGAGTCATTGAGAACACTTGTAGAAATTTGTGTTTTTCTTGAACATCTGAGGACGTTTTTGCTTTTTAAATATGTTATTCAATACCATCATGTTGAATATAAACTTATCTTTGGTGTTGTAATTTTGTTTTCTGAAATGTTAGTTTGATTTGCTCTTCTCGGCCACCGTACCATCAAATTATATTTGACTACATTCATTTTTTTCTGGCATCCATACCTAGTCATTTTCCCAGCCATTACATTATTATATAGCCATTCTGCCATAATGTCCCCAAGAGCAGGAAGTACAATTTTATGTAAACTCAGTAAGAAATTTAGAACTACATGTTGGGCTCTACAGGCCTCTCCCACTTTAGCTGTCATCATCATTCCTATTTTCATATGCAGTTCTGCTGCATGGTGATTAAGCATATAGCAAGGGGATGTGCACGTCCATATACAAGGTTTTCCAATCCCCCTCACACACTGTGGTTGTATTCATTGAAGTCCGTCTTCTATGAGCTATATCTAACTGCTCCTCTCCTAAATCACTGCAAACAGTTTTAGAATTATAATACTAAAAAGGTTGTGTCCTACATTTTACCATTGCTATAAATAGTGAGTGTTTATTATAATGTTTTATTATGACTTGTTTTCATCTCTGATTTCTTCTAACATTTTAATGAAAACTTGACTTTGAAATGAGCGCAGTCTCTCGCTGAATTGGGTTATAAAACTTTTCAGAGGCTAAGTGGATAGTAGTGGTGGAAACCTCTGTTCTGTTTTCAAGTGATGTTTAGTTTTTATTTGAGGACTGTAACTTTTATTTATTTCCCAGAGTGGTGAAGAACTCCTTCTTGGCATTTCCTCCCTTTATCTAGATGACACAAATTGAAGATGCAATCCGTTTTATTCTGACAGCATCAGCATTTTGCTTTGTATGGCTCACCCACTTCTGAAAATGTTTTCTTCTGAAAATTTTTTTAGGTCTCATGGAATTTTCTGCTGTGGATGTAAATGGACAACCACCATCTCCTAGAAGGTTTGTTTTTTTTTTCTTTTATTATACAGTTTTTAATTAAATAATTGAAAATGTCAATATAAGAACAGTTGTCCCTTCTGTGTTAACTTTAGGCTTCAATTTAACAAACAGACTTGGCCGGAGCCAAACATATCTTTTATAAACGTTTTAGTGAGAAGTCAAACAAAATGACACCTTTTATTCTCCTGCAAAGCCCATTGACAACATCAGACTCTAGCCAATAAAAGGTGTCATTTTGCTTGACTTCTCACTACATTCATAATGGCTAACATGGTACAACACCTGGGTACTATAAAAGTTTTAGGAATCAAGTTTGGAAGATTTAAAAAAAAAAAAAAAAAGGAAGTGGAATGATCCCATTTCTTAAAGTGACCTTTAGTGGCTGAAAATGACACATGACAAATCCTATTTTAATGCCCAAACTGTACTGTTAAGATTATGCAGTAGCATTAAACGGAGGACTCCTTGTTATTGACAACAGAGACATTACAAGAAGTACACGTTTACCTTTGACATAAAAATAATAATAGCTGGAGCAGTTTAAGCAAATAAACGTGGTTTTGGTTATATGAAATAAATATAGTGTTAACAGTGTTTTTCTTAGTGTGCATTCTTTTTAGTTATGTAGTTTTTACTTATATATTTTAAAAAAGCTTATTAAAAATGTTTAATCCCCATAAGAATGTTTTTATATATAAAAACTGTTTGAGATTTATTGCTATTTTTCATACTTGTATACAAAAAAAAGATACTGGGCCTCATTTTGAGAAGGCACCAGTGTGTATTTATATAATCTTGTACATTTGAAGCTCACACTTGACTGTGCTCGAATAGATGAAATATGTCTTGCCATTGTGATCATTAAGGCTAATTTGTTGCAAATTTTGCAATTAACATTTTGCTGTCTCAAAACAAAAATAATTAGTGAGCTATTGTTAACTGTCAGTAGTGGCTTAGACTGGAAGAACCTCTTTAACAAATGCAATAGCTGTGAATAAATGTCATAAATTAATTCATAAAATTACAGCTTATGATAAATGTTCTTCCATAGCTGGCATGCCTCTGCAGTGTTGTCAGACTACAGTTTTGTGATTCATGGAGGATATGATGGAAATAATGCTTTGAGGGACACTTTCATCTTCAATACAGGTGAGATCAACATTTAAGTTTGTTTATAGGCAGTATTGGCCTTCTTTTCTTTTCTTTTTTACAAGCCAAGACTAGCAGCTTCATTTAAGTCAGTTTTATGTATATTTGTCTGTATTTTGTGAAAGAAACGGTTGCCTTATGACCCCCTTGAGTCAAGAATCGGACAGGAGGAAGCTTGGTCATGCATATTTAATTTCTCTCCATGGAGAGGGGACACTGTCACAGCAGTCTGTTAAGGGAATGGTCCCAGAACAAAGTCAGAGTCCCATATTTATAGACAATTGAGTTTACATAATAGTGCTGAATTAATGTTTATGCGACATCTGATATTTACTCTGATTGGTTCACTAGCTTATACACCTAAATAAAAGTCTCACTCCACTACTTTCTTGTCCTTCTCAATATTTCTAAGGTTCAGTTCTTAACCTTTTGTGGAATTTCTGTGTATGTGATAACTGTCAAGTCTTTTAGTTGCTACTTTTCATTCATCACCACTTAGAGCATTCTATCTCCTAATATGCTTGCTTAAATGACCACCCATTGCAGCAGTCTCTTCATGCTGTTTTTAAAATAAATGCTATATTTTAATGTGGAAAGCATACCAAAACACTTCATACGCAATAACTAAATTACCCCTTGATCACCTTTAATTTCTTTCACAATTTCACACAGAGACTTTTTTTTTTAATTACAATGCCAAATAATACCATGCTAAAATAAATTGAACTAAATTGAAAAATACCAAACCAAGTTTACAAAGGCATTTTTAATGTGTTTTCAAACAAGTATTTCTTTGGATTCTTTCAGAAAGCAGCACCTGGACCGCTCTTGTGAACAATACTCTGTCAGCCACTCCAAGGGCAGGACACTCAATGATTACTTTGGCAACAGATCAGGAGGACAAAGATTTGGAATCGTCAGAAACAGGTTTCCCACAGCCACACAGTTTATTAATATTTGGTGGTGGAGACAATGAAGGGGGATTTTTCTTCGACACCTTGACTCTGCCAGTTGACAGTCTCCTCAGTTCCTAAGATGTCTGTAGTTTTTACTTAAAGATGAAGTGTTTTTTTTTTTGTTTAATAGTATTATGCTTGAGAACATCTTTTCTGTTTGTATTACTAATTGTGTCGTACGGTGTATGGGTTAGTAATGTGACCTTACTGTTAATTCTCCGATACAGCTTTCTGTGTTTTCAATTACATTTGCTGATTGTTGTTAAACTATGTGGCCAGTAGAGGGCAAGATGATTACACATGTTCTTTGCCTATATATATATATATATATATATATATATATATATATATAGAGGTATTTTAAGATGCTTTTCTTTTAGACAAATTTCATAATTAAGTTATTTGTGTGTACAGCATCCATAATAAATATATTCATTTTATTTTGTAAAGAGGATATTTTTCTTTCTTTCTTTCCTTCATTTTGCTATGTTTCCCATTTTATTTTAAATGTTTTTTTTATACCGATGCAGTTCTGATATGTTTGCATACATGATTTTTTTTTTTCCATACTGAATCCTGTATACTCCAACTGAGGTCTGCTGGAGACACAATCTGTCACAGTGAGTGCCGGCTGTGCGCTCATACAGAAAATCCCCAGCTGTCTTTACTCGACATTCACTCCCAGTCTGGGGCTTCCCGCATAGCAGACTGACAAGTAGTAACATCACTTGAAATCTTCCTCCAAAAGTCACTTCTTATAATGAAGACTTTTATTTTCATGTATGTTTTTTGCACTTCTTTAAAATTTATTTCTTAGCAAATTTGGAGTACTGCTTGAATAAGGAATAATACAGAGGCGGTTTGGTGGTGATAAGAGAAATGCCTAATTCTACACAGTTCCTCTTCCCTCACTTCCCACAGCAACACATGCTAGACAGGAAATATAAATTCCAATATTTTGTTTTTCTTCTATATTTGTATCTAGTGTGTGTACAGTTTATTTGCAAATGTTATATGTGTGTGTAATATCAATCTATATGTCTATCTATCTAGTGTCAGTTTGATTTACGTCTATGTGTGCGTGAGTGATAACAACCAATAAGCATCCCAGATACATTTATTGTGGCTGCAAGGAAAAAACAGATGTCAAGTGTTCTGGATCACACAAAAAAGGCTTATCTGTCCAATATCTTTTATTTGTTGTATAATAACAGAATGGAAAAAGAGGGAAAAACAGGTGGAGACTGTAACTGAACTTGCCATGCCTGGAAAACATTAATACATCCTCTGGTCCAGTCAGGAAACCTGTTAATTGGCTGTCAAAATGCAGTGAGCTTGTGGTACTTTAGAAAACTGAAACTGTGCCAAACAGTAAAGAGGGTGTTATGTAGCCGGTCATCCCCTGCAATTCCTACCTGTGTAATCTGGCATCCTCAAGGTTATAAGATCCAGCAATTGCAGTAATTAAGTGAAATAGGCTCCCCAACTCAAAAATCATGTATTCTAACGCTGGCTATAGACTTTCCTGCCATGTGCTGTCCTCCTGAATAGCTGCAGCTTTTCTCACTAAATCAATCCTACTGTTTAAGTTATAGTTTTTCTATCTACTCTTTGGCCTAGTAATACACGTCTTGCACTCACCTGTAACTTTAGTCAGTACCTAATAATTGGTGTACAAGCAGCCGCAAATAATGGAGTCTGCAAATCATTTACTCCAGCCCTTACAACTCATAGCTAGTGATGCACTGGCAAAATTAGGGTCGCAGTCTTGTAATATTTAATCACTAGTAAAGTATAATTGATCTTGCCAGACTTTTTCTACTCTGTTACTAGAAATTAGCTGATTTTAAGCAAAATATATGGAGTACAGATCTGTGACAAGCAGCTGCTGGCACAATCTGAATGTAGCTAATTAATTTTCCTGTTCTCGTTCTCTGTTGCCATGTACTTTAGAGCCAAATTAACCAGACTGAGCAATTTCCCATTGAAATTTAATTAATCCTAGGGGTCTGACATCTAACTAGGAAGATTTAGTTCAAGCCAGCAGGTGCACTTATACAGCACAATGCAAAATGTTTGTAGAGATGCCTGCCATAATACTGATGAATCTTTAAAGCAACTGAATCTTTGTTCTTATTGTTAATGTTTTTTCCAAATTTGGGTAAATAAAGATTTTGACTTCATCAGAATCTTACGAAGTCCAGGCAAGGATGCCAGAACCTATGCCAGCCCATCACAGGACCCACTCTCAGTGTCTCACACAGGGCCATTTTAGAAATGCTGGTTAACCTAACACAAACATAGTTAGGATGGAAGTCACATAGACAGTGACCGAGCTGCCATTCAAACCTCTGCACCGTATGGGAAAGACCTTTCCCTAACAGATTACGTGCACACTTAAATGTTTTGATTGGTTCACACAGAAACTGCAAAATATTAAAGTTTTGTTTAAACATTAAATAGAAAATGTAAGTGTCAAAGTAGGCCTTGACTTAGGAAATTGATACTGAATTGCAAAGAGATCAGCTTGGCTTTCGTTCACACATTACGTCACCCTTTTAGCATATCAGTAAATTAATGGAATAGCTTACCTGGGGGTGTCAACCATTTTGAAACTTCCATGTGGACATGTTGAGAAGTAATGCTACCACCTTTTAGAAACTAGCTGAAACCTGTAGAAATGGACTTTTGGTGAATCCTTTATTCAGTTGATATTACAGAATGCAATCCTACAGATGTAAAAAAAAGGAGATTAAGTTATTAATGTA
This sequence comes from Polypterus senegalus, assembly GCF_016835505.1. Taxonomy (NCBI): domain Eukaryota; kingdom Metazoa; phylum Chordata; class Cladistia; order Polypteriformes; family Polypteridae; genus Polypterus; species Polypterus senegalus. The sequence goes on from NC_053164.1 coordinate 77,604,027, forward strand.
CACAATTTATGTTTTAAAAATGAATACAGAAAGAGTAGAGCTTTCCTTCCATTATTTCTCGACATCGTCTCCCGAGTTATTGACATTCAGTACTTACTCCGACAGACCCACTCCTGTCTGCCAGGTCTATGTCATGGGCACACCCTGTGTGGTCGGCAGCATTGTCCGTGAGCAGGAAACCTGATTGTTCTTCATCTGTGATATTTGTGCCTCCATTCTTGAACTTTTCATTCCATTCACAGACATTTCTGAGGCAAAATATTGTTTCCATAATGTGCTGAAAGTCAATGATGGTTCAACTTTTACACCTTCAGCCTACAAATAACAGAAAATACAGTAACTACATACTGCTTTTTTGGTGTGTGTGGAAAGCAGAGCAGGCATGTTAACAATTTTGTAACATAATTCAAATTATTTTATTTTTGTATAGTGCGCTTTACTGAGTGTAGGCTCAGAGTGTTGTAACAAGTTCACAGGTAAATACAATTACAAACTATATATTACTAATTACGGAAAGAATAGTGTTCATCGATAAAATTCACCAAAGTAATTTTTGCAGGAAATTTACTAGCTTCGCAAATGACTGACTAAAACAGTTTTCTTCTAAAACTTCAATGTGCAACCAGCTTAGGCAAACTTTTTTTCCTAGTGCCCCATGATGCTTTGTGAGACCAGTGTGACAGCAAAGAGCTATAGTAGCCAATCTTGAATGGGATATCATCTAGGAAATGCTTGAAGTTCAACAAAACTTCTGTATTTTTGGATTCTTCTTCATCCTCGTCATGCATTTTAAACAATACATACAATGTTTTCACTTATATGTGGAGTTTATGAGGGGCTACCCTTGGATTTTCAAGCACACTTCGTTAATACTCACCGGTAAACAGCCATTAAACTGTCAGTACTCCAAAACACAAAAAGAGAGGTGTCAGTACTGAGCACTGAAACAAAGGAGGCAATGACGCTGGGTATATAATGCTGATTCTTTGCACGACCGGCTCTGTGGGTGTTAATTTGTCGTAGTTGTAGGAACTCGGGATATGCAGGGAAAGATAAAGGTCTCAGAGATGTCGGTTCAATAACCTGATTATTCACAGAAGTCCGGTTTCTAAAATACCTTGTAAATCCTTATTCCAATTACAGAAATCGGAAAAGAGGTAGATTACTCTGTGAATAATCTGATTATATGGCCATGCAAAACTTTAACCAGGTTACTGTTAATGATGTTGTAGTCTGCCACATGTATTTGATTTGCAGACACTTTCAGCAGCCAAGGATATAGAAGCGTCCACAAAAGAAATTTCCAGAGGCAAATGGTCAAGCGATCGCATTATTAACTTTTCCTGGGTTAAATAAGAGAAGCTGTGATGAGAGTCAATGTCAAAGACTCAGAGAAACCATAGTCAAAAAGTGAACAGCTAGACCATAAGCTAAATCAAAGCAAAGGCTGCCAGGTGTATTAACTAGAAGGCAAGCTGTCACTGAAGCCAAAATGTGTATTCATGTGATTCTAAAATAAGAAAATGTTCACTCCTGAGGACTCATCCTGAGGTTGTTTGACTGTTGGATCCAAAATCTCGGATGCTGCACTGAGTTATAAAGCTACATATTTATGTCATGGTATATAGTGCCCTCTGAGAGACAGCCACCAGCAACAGTGCAGCACGTCCTAGTAAAAGACACAAAATGCTGAGACTACAACATGGGAATGTGACATACATACATAAAAGAACTTCCACTGGTTTATAAAGCTGCAGAAAGAAACATCCTGAAGCAAGAAAAGAATTACAAATTGACCCAAATCATAACAGATCACATCAAGAAATAACCTCTCTCAAGGCAAATTTGAACCAGTACATTAATAACAATTTAGGTGGTGTTTTGGTCAAACTTCTCTTTATCTTCATTGTTCTTTTTTCATTATTGTTCATTGTTTTCAATTTTTTTTTTGTAATATTGTTCTCTTCATCATTTGTTTATAATGCATTATCTGTTACTTTTATTCTATTATTTAGTATCTATATATGTCTAGAAATTTTCTTTTGTGTCTTGTATTTTGATTGGGGCCACCAATCATCACCATTAATGGACCATCACCAGCCCTATAAAGGCATGCTGTGGCACTGACACATTGTAGTCTAGTGTGGGTCATTTAAATTCACATTTAAATCCACTCTGGTGTTGGTGGCTTTGTAAGTATTGTTCTCTTTGTGATTTCTGATTTTTTTTTTCTGCTGTGGAACTCTTTTGAACCTTTTGCAGTATTTTTAGTTTTCTTTCAAAAAAAAAAAAGATTTCTGTGGCCTTTCTCTATACATGCCAGGGGTTAACGATGATCCTAACCCTTGTGGGACATTTTGAGTGTATTATGGGACTTTACAGAAGATATTTTTGAACTTTGATAATGAAGCATGTTTTTGTCCCATGCAAGCTGAAGCCAGCCACTCAAGTAGAAGCTAGGTTGCCTCTTAGTGCACCTCCTCTGGGTAGAATGGTAAGATATTGGCCCACTTCCCTGGGTGTTTCTAAAGGCCTTTCTCCACCTTGGCCTCTTGTGTGATAAATCATACCAGGTGACACAGAATGTTTCTCTGTTTTAAGACAATTTCATAAATTCTCCAATTTTTTTTATGTGAATTTTTGATATTTAAAAATCTGCCATAACACACTCTATTCTGGAAAATCTCAGCAACAAATTAACTTTCCCAAAAAAAATTTCTTTCAAGGATAAGCGGAAATTTTTTAACAAAATTAGACCAATGGAAGCCAAGTTGTTTCAAGAGGACAGACATGCATGACAACAAACAAAATTTATTTAGTTTTTTTGATTTTGTTGTTTTTCTTTGGGGTACAACTTCCAAAGTACCTTTACTTCTTAGATCGTGAAGTTTCAAGATCTTACATTTCAAAGTTTGTTAGAAATATCTGAATCTAGCTCATTTAAAAAAGTGACACCATATAATTTTTTACAACTAAAATTGTTATAGATGCAATGCTGTATGTACAGTCAGGTTCATAAATATTTGGACAGAGACAACTTTTTTCTAATTTTGGTGCTGTACATTACCACAATGAATTTTAAATGAAACAACTCAGATGCAGTCGAAGTGCAGACTTTCAGCTTTAATTCAGTGGGGTGAACAAAAAGATTGCATAAAAATGTGAGGCAACTAAAGCATTTTTTTAACACAATCCCTTCATTTCAGGGGCTCAAAAGTAATTGGATAATTGACTCAAAGGCTATTTCATGGTCAGGTGTGGGCAAGTCCGTCGTTATGTCATTATAAATTAAGCAGATAAAAGGCCTGGAGTTGATTTGAGGTGTGGTGCTTGCATGTGGAAGATTTTGCTGTGAACAGACAACATGCGGTCAAAGGAGCTCTCCATGCCAGTGAAAGAAGCCATCCTTAAGCTGCGAAACAGAAAAAACCCATCTGAGAAATTGCTACAATATTACGAGTGGCAAAATCTAGTTTGGTACATCCTGAGACAGAAAGCAAGCACTGGTGAACTCAGCAACGCAAAAAGACCTGGACGTCCACGGAAGACAACAGTGGTGGATGATTGCAGAATCATTTCCATGGTGAAGAGAAACCCCTTCACAAAAGCCAACCAAGTGAACAACACTCTCCAGGGGGTAGGCGTATCGATATCCAAGTCTACCATAAAGAGAAGACTGCATGAAAGTAAATACAGAGGGTGCACTGCAAGGTGCAAGCCACTCATAAGCCTCAAGAATAGAAAGGCTAGATTGGACTTTGCTAAAGAACATCTAAAAAAGCCAGCACAGTTCTGGAAAAACATTCTTTGGACAGATGAAACCAAGATCAACCTCTACTAGAATGATGGCAAGAAAAAAGTATGGAGAGGAGTGGAACAGCTTATTATTCAAAGCATACCACATCATCTGTAAAACACGGTGGAGGCAGTGTGATGGCTTGGGCTTGCATGGCTGCCAGTGGCACTGGAACACTAGTGTTTATTGATGATGTGACACAGGACAGAAGCAGCCAAATGAATTCTGAGGTGTTCAGAGACATAGATAGCTCAAATCCAGCAAAATGCAGTCAAATTGATTGGGCGGCGTTTCATGATACAGATGACAATGACCCAAAACATACAGCCAAACCAACCCAGGAAAGAAGTGGAAAATTCTTAAATGGCCAAGTCAGTCACCTGATCTTAACCCAATTGAGCATGCATTTCACTTTGGACAGAAAGGCCCACAGACAAACAGCAACTGAAAGCCGTTGCAGTAAAGGCCTGGTAGAGCATTAAAAAGGAGGAAACCCAGCATCTGGTGATGTCCATGAGTTCAAGATTTCAGGCTGTCATTGCCAGCAAAGGGTTTTCAACCAAGTATTAGAAATGAACATTTTATTTCCAGTTATTTAATTTGTCCAATTACTTTTGAGCCCCTGAAATAAAGGGATTGTATTAAAAAATGCTTTAGTTGCCTCACATTTTTATGCAATCTTTTTGTTCAACCCACTGAATTAAAGCTGAAAATCTGCACTTCAACTGCATCTGAGTTGTTTCATTTAAAATTAATTGTGGAAATGTACAGCACCAAAATTAGAAAAAAGTTGTCTCTGTCCAAATATTTATGGACCTAATTGTATATATATTAGAAAGTAAAACAAACAGAAAAGAAGTAAAAAATAAAATAAGGTGCAGAGTGAATCCAATCTTCTACCTCCTCTCTCTTCCTCTTCTCACTAAGGCCAGGGATATACTTGACATTATGCCACACATGGGCTTGAAGACACTGCTGCTGCACAAGCAGTTTAATGATTATAGTTGTGCACGTACTTTAAGTAAATCTGAAGGATTCCACCAGGTGGCAGTGTGAGCAATCATCACAGTGAGAAAACAAAGTTCAGTTTCAGTATTGTGAGTTTAGGGAAGAAAGATGTTAAAGAGAACATTTCTTTGAATTCTGATGCTTTTGCAAAGGTGCAAAAAAAAAAAGATGCCAACTGCGACACAGAAGTTGGTATTTGAGACCTTTAAATGTATCACGTCAAACATGAAATATGAGATGTTTGCATTGCCTGTGTGAGAAATGGTTGAAGAAAAGCACCACTAATACTTTATTAAGTCTGATGATTTGCTTCAAGGTGTTGAACCATTCATCGAACATCAAAGCACACAGATTGATCCTGTTGGAGTTGCACTGCGGCCTGGCATCATATGTTGATAGTAAACAACAATGCTGATGTCATGTATTAAAACTTGAACACACACATGACACCTGCATTTTTTCAGGTACTGCAACTCGCGTACGTGTCACGTTAATTCCTGATGATGTGCTCAGAAGACACGTCAAAAGAACGCTGGGAATGCGTAGCAGCTCTGATGCATGCATGTAAGCGTTCTGAGTATAAGTATAAACCGGCCCTAAGACTAAAGACAGTATACAGTGGAACCTTGGATTGGGAGCATAATTCGTTTTGGAAATGTGCTTGTAATCCAAAGCACTTGTATATCAAAGCGAATTTCCCCATAAGAAATAATGGAAACTCAGATGATTCGTTCCACAACCGAAAACTATTCATATAAAAATGATTAATACAAAATATAAAGTAAAAATACATAAAACAAATTAACCTGCACTTTACCTTTGAAAAGAATCATTGCTGGTGTGAGGGAGACGAGAGAGGAGGGTTATTGTGCAGAACGACTTTCCCTCTAACTAACCAAATCTCTGCTATCTGTTGGCTCACTGGAATCTTCTTCTTTTTTTGCGACTTTAACAAGGAAACCTATCCAATGACAGTTCCTTTTTCCTGAAGAGTCACTACACTTGGACACAAAATAAAAAAATGCTTTACGGACTGTAAGGTTTCTAAAGTCTTTTGGGATTCCACCCAACGGGACGACACGTGAAAGAGCGTCCCGAAGCAACCGCAGGCTCCCAGTGCTGTAGCAGTTCGCCGTAAAAGCGAATCCGAAAAGATTGTGGATATGCTATAAGCGCCTGCCATTGATGGGTGATACAAGGAACATTATAAATGCGCAGGGAACAGTATTACTTGGCCACTAACCTGGCCATGACCCTGCCTGACTGCTGTGTCCGTGTATAGGAGAGAGGTAGATCCCGCTACAATAAATAACCGTGCTGTTCCTGTTTCCAGCTGAATAGAGCTGGTGTTGCTAAAGTACTGAGACTCAGCTTTGTGTTTTGGGAGCAAGACAGGGACTCGCACGTTACAACACACACGTGGTCACTATGCTATAGTAAACAGTGTACGCTCGTACAGATGTTGACTATATGAGTGAGGCATGCCGACTGAGACCAAGAATGGGAGACAATTACCCCCAATCCCGCAGCAAGAGATAGAGAGCAGAACCATCAGCTCAGATGTGATCATGTGATGCTCAGCAGACAAAGCGTATACATACTACTCGTATTGCAAGACCTCGTTTATCAAGTTAAAATTTATACAAAATTTTAGCTTGTCTTCCAAAACACCTGCTGACCAAGTTACTCGCAATCCAAGGTTTTACTGTATCTCCCTTTAGTTTTTGTTCAATATTATTATCAGTCGATTAATATGCAATTGTTTTGTTTCCTTAGCCTGCAAAAGTAGGTTATTCCGTTTATTTTTTTTCTTGAAGTAGCAGTTTACTACAGTTAAGAAGACCCAAGTGTTAGAACTCTCAGTGTGCAGCCCCATTTGGATCAAAAATAGCATACAAATCCAAAATAGAGTCTTCACATACTGTCACAGCTTTGCTCCATGAGAGTACGGACAAGAGCACTGGGGAAAAAAGCTCAAGCCACAACTTAGAGGTGCCAATGACAATCAAGAGAGCTAAAATGTAGCCCACAATGACAAGGTGACATATGAAGAGGGTGACATGGGACAAGTTCTAATAAAAGTCAGTGTATTGTCTGAACCCAAAAGGCTGCTCTGAGTATTACAATAGGAGAACAAAGCCAGAGGTTTGTAAAATAACACTGCTGTCAGGGTATTCTGAATCCACTACTTAAAAGTCTAAAATAGGTTCAAATAAATATTCCCTGAATGTTGGGCTGCTGCCACTGTCTGTACAGTTTTTGAAGTGTTAAATGTTTAATGTCACACTCACATTTTGTATGATTGCTTTTAAAATCTGTTTTTTTTAATCAAACACTCCAACTTTGCTGATGATCATAAGCTTCTTCATCCTCATGACCTGTGGCTCAGTGACTGCAGGCTCATTTCAAGCAGCCTTACAACAACAACATTTGATAGGATGCCATGCTTACATGTAAACTTTATAACCTAATGCTTATGACAAGCTTGGATGGCAGTGCCCTGAGATGCTTGGGACCCAAATGGCATTACATATGACAGCATAAAAGATAACACAGACGGAGTCTCTGAGCTCCACACAAAGTGTGATGGTGTTGTTTCATAAAAGAAAATCTGACTTTCTAATCTCTCTCTGCTCTGCCAAATTAAGAAGCAAAAACAGACAGTATGACTTTTATTGATTGACCTGAAATAATGATTTCTGTTACTTCAAATAGTTAAATTTGAAGCATATACTTCAGAAGCTATGGATTAACTGGGGTAGAACTGAAACAATCTTCATTTCATGGGTTTAATTATGTTCCGATTCTTTTGATGCTGCTTTCAAGCTGAGGACTTCAGCTAATGACATCAATGTTTTAAAGGAGGTTTCCACATTGCCTGGACAGATTTCCTCCCTTGGTTGTATGTTAGCCTTATTTGACTGGTGCACAGCTCCAGTGAAAGCCAGTGTCAGAGGAGAACTTCTTCTGGCTTCTGATTGTTAACTCCTAACATTGCATAGATCTTCTTGTTTATATGTTGAGGTAGGTGTTAACCATAGTTTTCTGAATGATTCTCCATCTCATGGCCGTACTGCAGGTTTTATTCACGCCTGTCTAATTGATGTTGTGGGCTGTCACTTTTTTCCATTTCATGGTGCCATACGGCACTTTCTCATCTATCTTTAGGTTAGAATACTGCCATCTTAATTAAATTATAAGAGATCTCATCAAAGGAAACCTCTGGGATTTGTCTTGTCTTATGATACTTTTTCAGTAAGAACAGGAAACACTAAGAACCAAAATTAGGCTGAAAGCCAAGTCTAGTGTTATAGTTTAGTCAGGGGTCCTTCCTTGGTCTCTATTTTCTTTTATAAAATGTGTTTATTTTGCTTTTTTGCGTATTTTTCTTTATTTTCCTATGCTTACTTTTTTAAGGATTGTTCTTTTCTGTTTAGGTCTGTAAATCATAATGCTTTTGTAATTTATGTAAATTTGACTTTCTTCTCTGTTTGTTGAACTTGAAGGATCCAAGATTGCAGCTGTGAGACACCTCTAGGAGATTTGAGAGGCCTCCGCATTGTTGCTGAGACATTAGCTGATGCAAATGCTCTTTAGCTCCCATTGCTGGCTTCCCTCTTGCTCTTTTGGATTTTGTAAGTTTGTCTTTAGATTTTTGCTCACTCTTGCTTATAGATAGATAGATAGATAGATAGATAGATAGATAGATAGATAGATAGATAGATACTTTATTAATCCCAAGGGGAAATTCACATAATCCAGCAGCATACTGATACAAAAAAAAAAACAATATTAAAGAGTAATAAAAATGCATGTAAAAGCAGACAATAACTTTGAATAATGTTAGAGTTTAACCCCCCGGGTGGAACTGAAGAGGTGCATAGTGTGGGGGAGGAACGATCTCCTCAGTCTGTCAGTGGAGCAGGACAGTGACAGCAGTCTGTCACAGAAGCTGCTCCTCTGCCTGGAGATGACACTGTTCAGTGGATACAGTGAATTCTCCATGATTGACAGGAGCTTCCTTATCGCCCATCGCTCTGCCACAGATGGTAAACTGTCCAGCTTCAGTTCCATAATAGAGCCTGCCTTCCTCACCCGTTTGTCCAGGTGTGAGGTGTCCTTCATTTTTATGCTGCCTCCCCAGCACACCACCGCGTAGAATAGGGCACTCGCCACAACCGTCTGGCAGAACATCTGCAGCATCTTATTGCAGATGTTGAAGGACGCCAACCTTCTAAGGAAGTATAATCAGCTCTGACCTTTCTTACACAGAGCATCAGTATTGGCAGACCAGTCCAATTTTTCATCCAGCTGCACTCCCAAGTATTTATAGGTCTGCACCCTCTGCACACAGTCTCCTCTGATGATCACGGGGTCCATGAGGGGCCTAGGCCTCCTAAAATCCACTACCAGTTTCTTGGTCTTGCTGGTGTTCAGGTGTAAGTGGTTTGAGTCACACCATTTAACAAAGTCTTTGATTAGCTTCCTATACTCCTCCTCCTGCCCACTCCTAATGCAGCCCACAATAGCAGTTGTCTTTCTACTTAGATTTTAGATTGCAAATTTGGTGTTTGTTCCTTTTTGGGTTGCCTCTATGAAGCAACCTTTTAGTTTCCCCTTTAATCTCATTTTGAATTGTCATCACGTTTTTTATTTTGATATCCTTTTTGAATAAACTGTATTATTATTATTATTATTATTATTATAAGGACTGTGTTGTAATTTGGGCCAGGGTTTTTCTTGTGGTTCCTTTCTCCCTTTTAAAATATAGGCTTGGCGCGATTTTTAAGGTTGCAGGCCATAAGCCTGTATTTTAATTTCAGGGCCAGGCCTTCTTTGTGGCTGGAAGACTTTTTGAGTTTACTTTGATTTATTTAGCAGACTCTGTAAGCGACTTACAAATAACTGAGTCAACAACGGTTAGTGTCTGTCACAACATTCCGTTAAAAAACAAGAAATCCCACAATGTTTTGATTGGTTGTTTATTTAATTTTTTTTTTTACTGATTTGTAATTTGGATTCTGTGCTTCTAAGAGTTCTCATTAGGGTTTGCTAAAGGCAAGGAATTCATTTTTACATTAATTTCTTCCTAACAATGTTTGGTTTTATATTTTGCCATTTATTTGAATCGTTTCTGCCACTATTTTGTGTATGGCAGGTGCTACCATATTGAGCACCCATTGGTAGGACACTATAGCCATAGTTAGGGGCATGTCATGGATTTGTGACCCTGGCACTAACAACATAAAAGGTTAAACGGTTATCCACAAGTGCAGTTCACTATCTGAGGACCAAAAAACCCTCTAGCATTTCATTATTTGATTTTTGTTACTTTTTCATCTACTGCTCTTAGACCTTTGCCTTCTTTTTTGATGCTGATTTGTAGTTCACTTTTTTTGGTTTAGTTATTACGTGTTAACCATCTCCTGGTTTCACCCCTTGCTTTCACTAGACAATGGCAATATCCTGATCTGCTTCTTTATTCTCTCTGCTATCTGGTATAGTACAAAACACAGTTTATCACCCTTGTGAAAATCAGAAAAAATGTTCCCAGTCATTTGGATTTCACAAATGACAGCATATAAGACTTAGTGACTTAGTGAATATTTGTTGAACCTCTTTTATATTCTGACAGGAACTTCTGTGATCAAAAATAAGCTGAACAACCAATCCCATACTATAAAAAGGAAAAAGATGATCTGGCTTGTTAATGGTGTTTTCTATTAATTAAAATGAACTTTAATACATTTTTGTTTATCCTGGTGCTGTGGAGTGATGATATGTTGCATGATGGTAAGATATGCAAATAAGAAATCAAAGAAAAACTACAGATATTGTCATACTTCCCCATGTTGTCATGCCTCTCAGGATTTTTTCCACAAAAAAAAACCTGATGGATCAAATTGTTAAATTTAGCGGCTGACATTTTAATTTCTGTTAATAAGGGAAAGTCAGGCATCACCAAGGTCAGTGTACAATAAGCCAAAAGAATGGACATCAAGTTCAAAGTAGTTCACAAACTTCATAATGATAATACAAAAGTAAATTTGAAACAAGGAATTACTAACCTAGAATAAAATTTTGATTTCTGTGTAGCAAAAGAGCTTGGCTATTAATTAATTTTCTTTGGCTTAGGAACACTACAACTACTAGGTTCCCTCATGTGTTGTTCAGGATGTGGAACCTCAGACTGTCCATATCAGCTACTGCTGCTTCTGTGGAAGGACTAGCTCCTATATATATATATATGTATTTTTTTTTTTTGTAGGTTCAGTTCTATATCTAACTGTTCAACAGTAGTTGTTAATACTGGAACTTGCACTTTGATGACTTTATTTTGTAAAGCTAAAATTTTTGAGTTAAGCCTAATCTTTGAAGATTATACATTGTTTGTACAGCTCCGAATGAAACTGCTACCTAATTGGAATATGAAGTTTTGAAACACAGAGAATCTGAATTTAAAGTCAAAACAACTCAGTAAAGCCCATGTCGCAGTAGACGACTTTTCAATCTTAGCCTTCGTTTAAATAATCGTAACCAGTCCGCTCTGTGCTCTTGTGAAGCCGATTGCCTAATGTGATATACCTTATGGCTGAGACCCATTAGTCTACGACTAGTAGTCTCATAGTTGTGGTAAAATTGCAAAGTTTTCTAAAATTATCTCAAAACACACCAACACTTTAAATTCACTGTCACTAATGTGTCAGTATTGGTATGCCAACTGTTTAAAGTGTCACACTGGCGATACTTAATATACTGTAGACTGTTCCTACTAATGTTTATGTACTACTGTTCTAGTGCCCGTTATTGTAACGGGCTTAATGTCTAGTAAAAAATAAAATGGCTCTGCACACAGGATATGAGTTTAAAACCCCTGTGTGCGTCCAGGTGCCCGTGTGTGCGTGTCTTCTGGTGAAGTGTGCATGCGCGGGGCCGCACGTGTTCAGTCTCTCCCTGTGCATTCCCTGTGAAGAGAGAGAGAGAGACACACACACACACACACACAGGCACGCAAGACACACACAGGCGCGTGAGAGAGACACACACACAGGCACGCGCGTGCATTGTTGCAATGTTACTTTTCTTGGTTGTTTATTAAATTACGGATTTTTCAAATGTTCATTTTTTTTTCCTGTGCTTAAAACTCATTAAAAAAAGTATTTACAGTGAGCGGTTCATAGCGCTATAGCACAAACTCTTGCAGTGTTAGTTTTCTCTGTTGTTCAAGGTTTTCTCTGTGTTATTCAATGTTTTTACATTTAGTTTACTATTATGCTGTGCATTCTATGGTATATTTAACTATATTTGTGCTTAAAAACGTAGAAAAATATATATTTACATACAGTTCGTATGGTCTGGAACAGATTAAATGTATTTACATAAAATCCTATGGGGGAAATTACTTTGGTTCACGACCAAATCAGGTTTCGCCCAGAGTTTTGGAACCCAGGTTTCACTGTATTACTGTAAAAAGAAAAATTACAGGCATTTTACGGAAATACAAACCAGTATTACTGCGAGAGAATATTAAAGGCACACAATACAGTGACGCGTATTACAGCCACATACAAGGTCCCTTGCCATTTAATATACTGTAGACTGTTCCTACTAATGTTTATGCACTACTGTTCTAGTGCCCGTTATTGTAACGGGCTTAATGTCTAGTAAAAAATAAAATGGCTCTGCAGTATAAATAAGAAACATCATAAAATAAATAATTAAAAATCTACCTAAAGAATATTAAGGCAAAGACAAGTATTCCCAATTATTCTCTGAAGTTTAAAACGTTCAAGTTTAATAATAAACGCATTGGAAAAATTGTACTTCAAGCAGAATACATTTCAACTTCACCAGTCTTACAACAGGTTCATTGATGTTTGGACGCATTTGTTTAGTCACAGCAAATCAATCTCCCTCAAGCAATTTTGGTCCAATTCTACACAGCCATCATCAAGTCCATTCTGACCTCATCTCATGGTTTGGTGCCGCCTCTGTTCTGTCTAAGGCCAATCTGCAACACATCAGGTCGCAAAGATCATTGCTGATCTGATACACCCAGAGCATCATCTGTTCCAAAGACTTCACTCTGGCAAAGGTCATTGTGTAGTGAAAGCTAAAACAACACGTCAACTAAACATTTTTTTTCCATGTGCAGTTATTCTTAATAATCAGGTCTGAGTTTCTACTCAGTATCTAAGTATACATGCAAACTAGACTGCCTGGGCATTTTCATCCTACTATTTCTTTGTTGTTTTGTATAGCCCTTGTATGCTGCATCATAAATTTACATTTTATCATTTTATATTTTATCTTCTTATATTTATCTCTTGTATTCTGTACTGTAATTGTATGTTGCACTGATACTATTGAGCCAAATTGCTAGTACACATTAGTGTACCTGGCCAATACAGTGAATTCTGATTCTGATTCTTAAGCTCCCACCCCCTGCATCCAGGTGGAGGTGAGGTCTGGGCTCTGACTTAGCCATTCCAAAATCTCAACTCTTCCATCCATTCAGTTTTAAATTTGCTGCTGGGCTTAGAATCATGATCTAGTTTCAGTCCTGCTTTAGCTGATGGGCACAACGCCCCACAATTCCCAAAGGTCATGTGAAATATTAAGTGGGTTTTTCAAGTTTAGTACAGTCAAGTAAGGGTGACACAGTGAGTGAGTGAGTGAGTGAGTGTGTGTGGGAAAATGAACTGTTAATTTTGTAATTTAAAGTCCAGTGCTTTAGCCACTTTCTTGAGTGTACTACATCACAGCATTAATCTACTGTACATTATTTCTCTACTTTATACAAAAACAATCCACTCGGCAGATGCTGAAAAAAAGGACAGTATTTCTCAGCTGTGAAATGAAACATTGAACTGCTGCCAGTTCACTGATGTTCAGATGTTTCTTGAAGACCACATTGCTTTGGGACTGTTCAGGCCATCTGCCCCTCTGGCCTCCTCCTGGAGATCTGCAGTGGCATTGACCCCTTCAGCTGTTACCTCCCTCTATTCTTGTTCCAATGCCTTTTCCTTTTAACAATGAGGCTTATTACAGTGCTAAGCTCCTTTGCTCTACTATATAATTTGTTAGATTTGTACCTTCTAATCATGTAACTGTATTACACGTATTAATAGTTTTCTTTTTATAAGTTGTCTGTGATAAAGGCTTAAAAAAAGATATTAATAATGAAATGTCTGCTGAGAGCAATGCATTTTGCAGTAATGCAGTTTCATCATAGCTGTCTGCTTCTTAATGGTATTTCTGCTTCCCTGACATCTGATATCAGTTTACATGCCATTTAATAAAGAATCATCTCTGAGCTCTCATGTTAGAAGGGTAGCTTGAAATCTTTCTCTGAAAGCTCAACCGTGTTTAAAGATCAATTTGACCCACTGAGTGGGCCATTCCTGGAACTATAAATGTGGTTAAACATTTTAAAGAGGTACCACTGATGTGCAGAAGAAGACCAAATTCAGGTTTTTCTCGTAGCAACTATTAACTCCACATGTAACTTGGAAGTCACAGCTTGTTTGTCTTTACCTTGGGGAGCATCTTGAAGATTCAGCATCCGCTCTTCCAAAAGGCAGAAGAGACCACTGGGAGTTGTCTGAGCTGTCAGCTTGCATTCCAGCGCTAAACAGGATTTGCCATCCTCAGGAGAGACACCACCCTGCCAAATGACATGCAGTATGAAACAGGCTATGGATGTCTCTCCTTGTGTTATCCTGCATTTTGGCTCCCTGCTGTCTACGTTTTTACTTTCGTGCAATATTTGTTCACAAAGGCCAAAACTAACATAATCCTTAAAATGACTATTCTTTTATTTACAAATATGTCCAAAATAATCCATCAGTCAATTTAATTTCAGGTAGATGTCAGTGGCGGGCGGCACGGTGGCGCAGTGCTGCTGCCTCGCAGTTAGGAGACCCGGGTTCGCTTCCCGGGTCCTCCCTGCGTGGAGTTTGCATGTTCTCCCCGTGTCTGCGTGGGTTTCCTCCGGGCGCTCCGGTTTCCTCCCACAATCCAAAGACATGGTTAGGTGGATTGGTGATTCTAGATTGGCCCTAATGTGTGTTTGTGTGTGTCCTGCGGTGGGTTGGCACCCTGCCCAGGATTGGTTCCTGCCTTGTGCCCTGTGTTGGCTGGGATTGGCTCCAGCAGACCCCCGTGACCCTGTATTCGGATTCAGCGGGTTAGACGATGGATGGATGGATAGATGTCAGTGTGTGTGTGTCCAAGAGGCAAGTGTTGTGGTGTAAAGATGGCACCAGTTTGTGTGGCATATCGTCTACCGCTCTCTGGTTTTGTTGTTAATTTTGTGTGTGTCATGCAAAATGTCAACTCACTACTGATGTATGATCGCCAAACACTTCTGGGGCTTCGTTTGTCTGCTGTAAAACTTGTACAGTTCGAAAACGGAGGACGAGATTATCCTCCTCCCCAGCTCCCATCTGGAATACCGGCATTCCTCACACCTTGATCCAGGTCCACCTCGCTGGTGGAAGTGTTACAAACGCCGTGGTAAACGCGCCGGGCGTTTGGTGAAGTTAAAGGCTAGTTTGGCCCGATCTCCCAAAAGTTTTTCTAGCTCAATATAGATCGGCTCCTCACCTTTTTGCATCATGGCGCTCCCGGGACCCTGTGGACTCCTGGCTTGTACCTGTTTTTGGTTTGGACCAGGCGATGTCACTCCCGCGGCCCTGCCCACTTCACCTGCGCTGGCGAGGAGCGAATCTCCAGAATTTGCGGCCTCTGGCGCGCTCCGCTCGTTATTGCGGCTTCGGACTCGGCTCCCATCAGGATGGGTCTAGTGAACGCTAGGTCTGTAATGAACAAAACTTTTATAATAAAGGATTTCTTCGCATCTCATGGATTGGATTACCTTTGTATAACTGAAACTTGGTTGTCTCCCGGTGAGTTCAGCGCCTTTTTGAATTGATGTCGTGTGGCTGCTCGTATTTTAATTCCCCGCGGTTCTCAGGTCGTGGTGAAGGTTTAGCGACTGTCTTTAAATCCAACTTCGATTGTAAACAGCGGTTTCTAGCTGTTTCTTTCTCCAGCTTTGAACTGAGCCTTTTTGAGTTGGGTCTTTCTCCTGTGCTGCTTTACGCGGTGGTTTATCGTCCACCAAAGTATAATAAGGATTTTTATAAGTGACTTTTCTGATTTCTTGGTAGAATTTATGCCAAAATATGACCAAGATTTAATTGTTGGGGATCTTAATATTCATGTTTGGTGTACTGGGAAGACTTTGGTGAAGGACCTTTTTAGATTTAATGGACTTATTTAGTTTAATTCAGTTTGTAACTGGTCCCACTCAGGAATGTGGGCATACACTGAATCATGTCTTTTCTCGCGGTGTATCTGTTCTTAATCTGGAAACTGGTGATGCAGTGTTTTCAGACCATATGCCCATTTTATTTGATTTTGTATCTCTCTGCCAATTTGCTAAACCGTACGCACCTGTTTGACACTGCCGTGCTCTTAAATCTTCCACTGCTGCTCAGTTTTCTGCTATTTTTAATTATGAAGTAACCTCACAGCCCTCGGTGTCTTCCAATACTGAGGAGCTAATACTTCAATTTAATTCTCATTGTCAAACTGCTTTGGACTGTATGGCACCATTAAAAAGCAGGCAACTAAAGCCCGGCACCGAGCCGTGGTCAAATGCTAATACCCATGCTTATAGGCGGGAGTGCAGAAGAGCTGAGCGAAGGTGGAAAAAGAACAGGTTGCAGGTTTCTTTTGAAATTTTGAGAGAAAGTTAGTTGTGTTATCAGAAAGTTTTGAAAGCTGCTAGATCAAAATTTATTCCTGAAGTTATTGGCTCAAATTCTCACAACCCCCATGCACTTTTTAACGCATTGAGTTCTGTTCTTAATGTTCATGAACCAGTTTATCTGGAAGCTTCTAAGGAAACTTGCAATAAATTACTTGACTTTTTTTTGTAGAAGGTTGTAAGCATTAGGGCCCTCATTTCCTCACCTTCTTATGATCCATCCATTTTAGACCTCTTCGAGCCTGTCACTCTCTACCTTTTAAAGCAGCTGGTTTCCAGTATGAAGCCATCTGGCTCCCCCCTAGATGATGTCCCTCCTCGACTTCTTAAGGAGATCTTTTCTACCTTGGGTCCTTCTATTCTTACAATTATTAATAGTAGTTTAACCTCTAGTGTGGTGCCTAAAAATTTTAAACATGCTGTTGTGTAACCTTTGCTGAAAAATGGGTCTGGACCACTCTGTTATGCCTAACTTTAGGCCTATTTCCAAGCTACCTTTTTGTCCAAACTCTTGGAAAAAGTCATCTATACCCAACTGAAGTCCTTTCTGGACGAACATGCGATTCTGGAAATGTTCCAGTCTGGATTTAAAACTCACCACAGCACTGAGTCCTCTCGGTCAAGGGTTTTTAATGATGGCTTGAGTACTACTTATGCTTCTGGATTTAACAGCTGCCTTTGACACGATAGACCATGAGATCCTCATCTCCAAGCTAGAGCAGTGGGTGGGCATCATGGGTTCAGCTCTCCAATGGTTTAGATCTCATCTCTCAGAAGTTTTTGTGTCAGCGTTGATTATTTTAATTCCACCTCTGTTGCCCTCCCCTGGGGGGGTACCACAGTGCTCCATCCTGGGATCTCTTCTGTTTTCCTTGTACCTGCTGCCACTTGGCGCTATTTTTTGGAAACATTGTATTTTCTTTCATCTTTATGCAGATGACTGTCAGGTTTATTTCCCTCTGAAGCACCAAGGTCCATGTTCAGCTTGATTGCCTTATTGACATAAGGAGTTGGATGGCATTACATTTTCTAAATTTTAATGACAACAAAGCAGAAGTCATGCTATTTAGACCCAAAGGCACCAACGGGACTCCCTGCATCGACCTTTCCACTGTGGCACAATTTGAGAAATCCATGATCACAAATTTGGGCGTGAAAATGGATTCAACTTTAAAACTTGATAGCCATGTGAACGCAGTGGTAAAATCTTACTTTTTCCAGTTGAGGCGGCTGTCAAAAATCAAGCCTGTTTTGTCTAAATGCAACCTTGAAATAGTGATACATGCTTTTATAACATCTTGTCTAGATTACTGCAATGTGCTTCTTTTTGGAATTAGCCAGGCCTCCATTGCTCGCCTACAGCTGGTGCAAAATGTTGCTGCTCAAGTTTTAACTGGCATAAGAAAGCATGAACATGTTATCCCGATTTTGGCTTCCCTTCAATGGTTTCCAGTTCGTTTTCGAATCCATTTTAAGATCCCTGTATTTGTTTTTAAATCCTTTAATGGTTGTGCCCCATTTTATTTGTGGGAACTGCTGCACCCTTATGTACTGTCTCGTTCTCTCAGGTCAGCAAGCCAGATGCTTTTAAGTGTTCCCAAGGCATGATGCACACTTCGAGGTGATCGGTCTTTTTCAGTTGCAGTCCCAAAACTCTGGAACAATTTGCCATTGCACGTTAGACAGGCTCCTTCACTAGCTCCCTTCAACTCTTATTTAAAAACACACTTTTACTCTCTGGTTTATAACCCAGTATGATATGTTGGCTATCTGTATACTTTTTATTATGAATCACTTCAGCTCTTATGTGTTTATGTGTTTCCATTTCATTTACCCTTGGTCATTGTGTGTCTGATATGTTGGGTTTTTATTGTACAACACTTTGGTCAGCCTTGATGTTGTTTTTTAAGTGCTTTATAAATAAATAAAATAAATAAATAAACCAACTGTTTGAAACTGAAATCTGACAGGACACCAGAAACACCAAAGTCTGGTCCCTAAGGACCCCAATGGAGACACTGATTAATGAATCGCATGAATTTTTCACCTGAACATATTGTGGCTAGGTCACCTCTGTAGTCAAAAATAAATAAGAAAATGTATTTGTCCTTGCATGCTCAAAGTGCTTTTATGGAGAAGGGAATGATGTTTGCCTGAAAAAGCAACAAATCCATCAAAGAATATAAATTAAAATCTACCAACCGTCAAAAACAATTATACCAAAATATATGACCGACAAAGAAAGTTAGTATTGCAGTGGTTACAGACTTTATGGAATCTGCATGTTCTCCCTGTGACTGCAATGGCGTTCTTCTAACTAAACTGGTTGTCCTATAAATGGATACATTTGAAAATGGATAAAGGGATGGGTAAGACTGAACAATTCCTTTTAAGAAAGTAAAGGGACCTTATCCAGCCAAGGAAATCAAAAAGCACTGCAGCTCATACAGATCTTATTTTGTCTGATGATGTGCAGAGATAATAATACATTTTAATATTTTTATGGTGGATCTAAAACAACTGGATACAGAAGGAAAAAATGAGTCGCCTAGGGTAGGAACATGTATTCCTAGTTATATGGTTGCTGACAATAGTAGATACACCCTGAATCCATCTAACTTTTGAACCAGCTTTTTTAGATGTGTACGTATATAATGCAAAAAGCACCTACTGCAATAGCTATGTCTGTCTGTCCGATTGAAACACCTCTGCTCTCAATGGGCTGATTTTTTTTAAAATTTGGCATACATGTTCTTGAATACAGTATACATTTTTTAAATTTTAAAATCTCTCATTGGTATTGGCAAATTTGCAAAGTCATCAATCTTAAATCAGAGAAACATTCTGTGCAACGTCAACTACAAATTAATTGACCTCATTACTGGCAGACTGGACTGGTGGCTGCCATTTTAAAAAGGGGGTAAAAGTTTAAGTTCTTTTTACTGAGGGATCACACACTTTAGCTTCCCAGGGAAAGCAAATGCTAGAATACAGTGCCACATTGGAAACTCCATATGAAACCTGAACCACAATTCCAGGAAAGGCAATGTGAATTTGGTCCTATCCATTGGACCAACTGTTTGTTCTTGCAGAGATACTCAAGAGGTCATGAGAGTATGCCAGTCCTGCATACATGTGATTTGTGGAAAACAACAGAAAGAGAAAAAAATCCATGTAGACTGGCAAAATAGATTTTTGAAAACGTACTCATTTTTGCTGACATTGATTCTTGGTTTGTGCCACAGACCAACAAATCTTGAAAATATTATTACAAAGATGAGATGAAAGTCATTTTACCACAGGAATGTCATGATATAGTATGTGTCTGGTCTAAGGATCAAGTGTCCAGTGTTTGTTTTCTTCATCCACATGTCTTTGATCACATCTGATGGAACAGTATACGTTAATATGTTGTTTTGGACACTTTCATCATTATGGTCTTCATGGAAAAAAACATTTTCAGCCACAAATATGGGTAATGTGATCTAAATCTCTGTGAATATGTTGTAGGGCACAGAAAGAATAATGTGGTGAGTTGACGTAATTTATTTATTTACTTATTTCTCAAGACTGGTTATTCTAAAATAAAAGTAATAGTTGATTTATATAACACATTTCATACATAGACTGCAGCCCAAAATGCTTTACAAAAATGATGACATTCACTTTAAGAAAAATAGAATTATAAAGATAAAAGCAGATATAGATCAATTATGCAACTTAGATATAAAAATAAGATTTATTAAGTAAGATCAGATGCATCAGGAACTACCCACGACAGAGAGACCACCAGTCCATCACAAGACACTTGCATTTCACATTCACACTCACACAACTCTCTGAAAGTTTAGAGTTGTTAAGCCCTTAATTTCCTCTTTATATTAAATATCAACATTTTGCAAGAAAGGCGTTAAAGTAACACATCAAAAATGGAGTTTCACTTCTATCCCAGTTTTCACTATGCTTTGACAAGTTGTAAAGGCTTTGTACAGTATCTTTTAATTTACTTTCTTGAAAGCAGCTACTACACTGGATGGGCTCACTGCTGGGATTATGCCAATTGTAAGTAGAACGCAACTTTTAAACTTACAGGTTGGTAGGTAAACATTGACTGTCAAATAAATACAGTAGTTCTGCTGTGAAGAGCACCGACAGCAGTGTGTACTTTTTGTTATATAAAACAGTCATTGGTGCAACTTTTTTTTAGATATTCTGTGTGGCAGGATTATTTCATGATGCACAAGTATAAATACAACCTGTAAACCAGCCTTGTTTAAATATGAAAATAAAAAACAGATATAGTTTTTGGCCTAACTTAATTTGAAATACTGGGCAAAGTTTTTACTGATCTCATATTTTTCTTGTTTTTCTAAAACAAATTTAGTGTTCAACATTTTATAATCCATAGAAGTGTAATGAGTTAGCTTTTTTCAAATTCGTGTGGAGTTCTTCTTCCACCAATTCTTCTTCTTTCAGCTGCTCCTGTTAGGAGTTGCCACAGCGGATTATCTTCATATCTTTCTGTCCTCTTCATCTTTTTCTGTTACACCATCACCTGCATGTCCTGCCTCACCACATCCATAAACCTCTTAGGCCTTCCTCTTTTCTCTTGCCTGGCAGCTCTATTGTTAACATTCTTCTCCCAATATACTCAGCATCTAGTTAGTAGGTCTTTTTGGAGGTCTTTCACTTTTTTGCAATGTTTTTGTCACCAATTCATAACAGCTACAACCACCAACAAGCCGAAGATTTACATTGTTGCTAAGAGCAACATCAGTTAGATCAACCACAGGATAATCCAACAATGTTACTGTGTTAATTGTTAAGATATGGAGTTCCAAATATGTCAGATGATGTGAGGCCTACAAAAACATCCCCAAAAGGCAGAACCTCCACAAAAATGACTCCAATCTTTATCCATCCATCCATTTTCTAACCCGCTGAATCCGAATACAGGGTCACGGGGGTCTGCCAGAGCCAATCCCAGCCAACACAGGGCACAAGGCAGGAACCAGTCCTGGGCAGGGTGCCAACCCACCGCAGCCAACCTTTATAATAATGCTATAAATTCCTATACAATTTCTATCAGTCTGTATTGGGATTACATGGATTTGAGATCCAAGGAATTCAAAAATGTGGTTTGATTTGTTTTGAGAAAGTTTGTTATTTAATCATGTTTTGCAACCCCAATTTTCTTTCCCATTTAGGCACTGCTATGTTATGTTTCCGTTTCTCCATGGAGATCTTGCCCAGAATTCCCATGGGTGCACTCATTCATGAAATTAATGTGGAGATGATACAAAGGTCATCCCAGAAGTTTCTACGCTATGTGAGTGTGATTGATAAACTTTGTTTTGCTGTATTAATAGAGTATTATTTATAGCCTCTGGTTTTTCGAATCCCCGATATTGTTCTTGGCTCAGAATTTTTTGATTGCATTTTGTCTTTGATAAATGATCTCCTTGACTGCTGGTTAGGTCCTTTAGCCTGTCCTTTCACTTACGATTGTCCTGGTCATTTACATTTCATTTTTTACTGTCTCTTGCGAATCAGTATACAGACAGAAATCTACCTGCAGGCTACTTCCTGAGCAGGATACAAAATGAACAGCTAGCCTTGAAGGTTCAAAAAGATAATGAGTCTCATAATAAACAGAAATACAGTACCTTAAAAAAGGAGATTAAACTGTGGAAACTCTGATTTGTAGAGTCAATCCCAAACTGTAATCTTTGTAAATTTAGGTTTATTTACAAAGATAGCAAAAATGCTTACAAAAGTAAGAAGGATGTACCTAAAAAAGGCAATTCAAGGCAAACAAGTCCCAATGTGTAATCTGTTAACCAAAAACAAATGACAGAGCAGAAAAAAAAAAACCCAGAAAAGTTGATAAATGCACACAAAAAAATAAACTCCTTTACACTACAATGTACCACTGCTGACTGCTTTTGTCTGGGATACTTATCAACCCACAGGGAGGATCCTGCAGCAGTGACATCAGAGAGGGCCTGCCACCTGGGACTTCACCCACAAAGAACAAGAAATAAAGGCACAATAAGAAAAACAGAGCATAATTACAAACATACCAGAAAATAATTAAAAATATGAAAAATAATCTTCAGTAAAACAAAAAGAGGAAACCTTGGCTGAAACACAACAGTAATGGAAATGGATTTCATACTTGTTGAGGTTTTCTGTTTGAGAAATGAAAATATTTTCATTTTTAAATCACACTATAGTTGACAAAAATGTGCCAAGTCAGATACTGTAAATTTATGTACAATGCACATCCAAACAACCCTCACTGCCTACCAAAACTCATAGTGACTCAATGTAATATTGCTGTATATCAGACATGTACAGTAGGTTATTAGCAAAAACACCAAAATGTGAAACAGGTTGAAATACTTCAATCCAGTTATTTTCTGAACCTACTTATTCAATCACAGGATCATTCCATCTCAGAAGCATTAAGCTCAAGGCAAGGACACCATTTCATTGTAGGACACATTCTCAATTTATACACACCAATCTATCTCAGTTGCCCTTCTTTGGCAAGTCATATCCTTAGACTATGTCAGGAGAGAGAGTGAGAAAGAGAGTAAAAGCTCCAGAATGCTACAGGTAAATATAAGGATGTCACTGGTCAAGGATAGTACATCTATAGATTTTATTATAAGTGTTTATACAGGTGCAACAGGTGCTTCACGTTCACATACAAAAAAATCCAGAAATTATAAAATGACGGACAAAACTATTTGCAATATCAAAAGATATACAGTTAATAAAAAGATATCTCTCTATTATATAAAAAAAATCTTGTGATGAGACAAGACTTTTTCAGAGAGATTAGACAAGATATTTTTAGAGAGATAATTTCATGTCCCGTGAGACGAAACTTTGTACCAAGAGATGAATTGAAAACCTAACAGGTCCAAGTGGGGGTGGAAATAAAAGACAAAGAGTAGAAGACAAAGTAGAATGTCATAAAGAGGTTCAAAAAAGTTGGTGCGATACACATGCAGAGCAGGTCAGAGATTATGAAAGTACTAAAATTTGAAAGTCTCAAAAAACTGATAGTAAAGATCACATTAGCATTAACAAATGGAAATTATTACTCGGTGAAATAATAGAACAGCGAAAAGAGATCGAATATATGGACATAGGTGATATGACAGAAGTATGTAAATATTGGTTGGCTTTAAAGTTTAAAGTCAGAGACTTGTAGATCCTCTAATTCGTGTTGCCATCAGGAAAAACTAGTGTTTCTTTCCAATGAAAAGGTGTATCCGCAAGAAATAAAAGATTTGGTAAAAGTGAAATCCACAAACACTACAGGCAAAATATCCGAATCTACAATAACCTGTTTGTGTTTGCATCATACAATGCTCAAAACGTAGATTTACACAATTCAGGACCATATGCTATGAGAATCTGGGGTCCCGAAACAATTAAAGTTACTACAAGCTTAATTTCAAATAAACCACAGTTCGGTCAGGTTTATATTTATGATCATGGAGAAGCAATGCAAAATAGAATCAAAAGAGTTAAACAATCGGACGTATTAGAATTTATACAGCCAATAATGGATACAAATCCATACGTCCAAAAGTATCACACTTTACGCAAAATTTATCCCAAAAACACAGACAAAGAAGTTTTCTTGGATTTCTATATGAATCTGAAAGATCACGCTTGCATATATAATACTCGTAAACCAACATGTGACAAATTGTCAACGATAATAGTCTCAAAAGACGGAGATATCAAAGACAGAGTTGATATTTGTGTTTATCCAAAAGCACAACACGATTCATCGCAAGCGGCAGATCTGGGAAGTGACTAGCGCATAGGGCCCGCATGGGGGTTGGCAATCGAAGCGAGTAGGGGGCAGAGCCCCCTAGTTTTTAAATTAAAAAACACACTCTCTCAACACTAAATAAAGTGTGCAGCACCTTGGGATAAAGGAAAAAAATCAAAAAATATCATGCAAAAATACAATGTTAGTAGCCAAAAATGACAAGTCGAAAACTATAATCAGTGTCTTGTGATCCCACCGGCAGCCTCTTCAACCTGCCACCACCGATAACATTTTTTTGGGTTGAGGACACCATACAGGGCAAAGGGAACTGTTCTTAAAACTGATGTCTCCTCGGGTTATCTTATAAAGGTTTTGCAGCAGCGGAGCCGCCCTGCCAACAGACCTTTCATAGGTCCGGGTCCCGGGCCATTCCATGGCTACAGCAAGGCCTCCACTCCAGATCTAGGTTTGGGTCCCCAAAGGAGATCGCACTCACATTGGGGATCCCAATCCAAACCTCTATCTCCCACTCCCTTCCCAGACTTATGTGGTGAGCAGCACACTGACTGCTCCAGCTTTCTAAATCGCTCAGCTGGAGAGATCCAGCACTGTAGCTCCGAGCACCGGCCACACGCTCTTTCCATGACTGTCCACCTCATGGCTGTTTGCCCGTCTCGTCTCCTCTCTCTCTCTCATCCTGCCTACTTCATGCTCCTTCCTTTAAACTCCAATCTCCATTTTGTTCTTCTCTTTGTTTTTTTCCTTTCTTTTCCTGTGATTTTTTTATGCTGGGAAGTGGCTGCAGGTGCAATCATTTGATTGCTACCGTAGGCTGATAATGAGACAATCCGACTGCCTGCATATGCTGACCCGGAGACAAGCCATCTTCTCAGACAATCATTTGCACCTGCTCCCCTCTACAGCATGAGCATATCCAATTACTTATTTACTTATTTTTCTCCCCTTAAGTCTCCAGTTGCATGGGAAGGCTCCATGCCTCAACCAATTAATCTTTAATTAATTATATTGGTTGTTTTTATGGGATACAAATATTTCTTAAAATGTATCTGTATTTGTATACTTTGCCATAGCTTTATATGCTTGATTGCTTTTGCTATTTTCTTCATAATTAATCTCTTTCTGTAGAGTTTGCTACCTAATTTCTATCCAAAGGTTCATGATTACCAATGACCAGAGCAGACACAGGTGCCATCAAAATTGAATGCTAAAGAAGAGCAACTGTGGTGCCATTGTCATTTCTTATTTCACAAAGAAATGTCTTTCAGAAATGATCAAACAAGTGAATGTGGCACCAAGGTAATTGCCCCCATTTAAATTCAGTGTTGTCAGCATTAAGATACAATTAAAGGAGCAAACTCTATAGAAAAGGGTGAATTAAAAAAGCAAAAAAAACATAAGCTTTTCAAGTTTTGGTAAACAAAAAGCAAATATCTCAGAATTTCTTAGAATAAGACAATAAAATTTAAACTAATTAAAAATTAGTTCAGTTAAAATTAAAAATAATGCATTGATTGTGAGCAAACTCATACCTTGCGATAAAAATATTTATGGATACGAAATACAAGAAATAGGCATAAATGCCACATCATATACAACAGAATGCCACATGTTGTATTTCTGTGGCAATTTGGCACTTCTTGGCCCATTGCTGCATAACCTTTCCACCAAGTCATGGTGGTCTTATTTTTTCAGTGTTCATTTATGTGACTTTTGAAGTTCCAGAAACAGCTGGCAGATGATTCATTGCTTCTCGTGAAAACCCAGAATGATAAATGTAGACCTACTGTGAACATACTGTGAAGTTTTTTTTATCCTCTGTCCTAAAGAAGCCTATTTTTGACAGTTTTTTCTAAATGTGTTATATCAAAATTATGAATGCGTTATTTCTTGCTGTAGAGAAAAACCTTTGAGAGTTACATTACATGGAGTGCAAAAGTAGAGGAAAAGATACCAGAAAATGACACAGTCAAAGGGAGATGACAGAGTAATTGTCTGAGGATCACGCAAAAGACAAAAATACAAGAAGAGCCAAAATCAAGATTGACTAAAAACAGTAAAACCCAAATATCAAAGATCATAGTAAAACATCATACTAAAAACATCAACACTAATCTAATAGATTTGAGAACCCTGCCCAAAAAAAATTAGTATTCTACCAAGCATGACCTCATTTTATATAGACAGGCCTTAACTAAAAAAAAAAAGGAGCATAACAGCAGTAAATATACAGTAATAGATGCACCTATGAAAAATAAGCACAAAAATAATGTCACACAATGTCATAGGTATAATGATAAAAATAATGAATATCTAACAAGAGAGACTAAAATAGTACATAAATGTGCATAAATTATTCTTAATAAACCAAACCCAAAAAATCTCATAGGCAGCAGGTAACATTGCCCAGATGTGTGCTTTTCACTTCTATGGGGAAACCAGAAAGTAATCTAGAAAAGATGTCCCCAGTACTGAGACAGAAATATATAGTAGGTTCAGACAATATTTAGACCCTTTCACTTTCTGCACACTTTATTGTGTTGTAGATTTCATTTTAAATGCATAGATTTGCTATTTTCTACCAATTAAGCTACATTCAATAACCCATAATGACAAAGTCCGGTGTGTATAGCTCATAGACACCTGCCCAAGACCAGTCAAAGTTGTAATTGCAGGCAAATTGTTTTCTATTTAATACTGATTTCAAAGACTGAATACTTATATGAATAGATATTTCAGTTTTGATTTGTAATAAATTTGCAAAACTTTCTGAAAACGTGTTTTCACTTTGTCATTATAGGTTATTGAGTGAAGACAGATGGGCAAAAATGGCAAATATATCCATTTAAAATTAACAACAAAAGTGTGCATAAAGTGAAGGGGTTTGAACACTTTTTGAATCCATTGTACTGCATATACCATATAAAGTATCTGTTTAGTTTTCTAGTTAATATTTTTTATACGGAGCCAGATTTAATTTCTAGCTTGGTCACGGCTCCTGGGGCATGAATTCTTATCTGCAGCACCAAATCAGGGTGCGGAAGAAATAACCATCTGTAGGAAAGGCTATTCAACTTTAACAAAGTAAGGTGTGTCTGTTAGTATTTATGCGGTTACATTTCCTTATAATGTTATGCAAGAAACACGGATCTTATACTTTCACTTAAAAAGTTTTTTTTTTTGAATGCTTCTATTACTGACAGTTGTTTGACTCCATACAGAACAACTGATCTAAAAAAAACACACTGTGTTTCCAGCAAAGTACTTCATTAATACCTTTGGTGCACTCACTCTGTATTGGAATGTTTATCCCCGCCCCCTCCCATTTTGTATGATATACTGTAAGTCTATTACTAATAATGAGTGACTTTCGAAAATGTTCCATTAATCATATTATAATACTGTCATAGACACAAAAAAAAACAGTTTGTAGGTTTTTGAGATAAAATGGTTACTTGTGAATAATGGCTGAAATATTTTCATGCTTAGAAGAGAATCAATCATCACTATAGACTGAATATGGGTACCATACATAGACACTGTCAGGTGCAGAACCTTGCAGTTTGCAGTCACAATTGACTGGCCGCTTTGTGAACTTTCACTGCTAACAGAAAGGAGAGAATATTCCTTTTGGAATCCCAAATATCATTGCATCCAACTCCTCAGGTGAGCATGAGTCAAAAACAGCAGTCTGCTTAATATGCTTGTCAATTAGATGTGACTCCAGATGAAACTTCAACAGCACTCGGCAGATGTCTTTTGTCTGTTACATATATTTTTCTTTGTTTTGTCTGAAAAACATCCACTCTCACAATGTAGCAATATAATACATAATGTTGCTGTGAGCTACACTGATGCCAACTCCCCCATCTCCATCTCTATGATTTCAGTAATAAAAAGTCCCAGACGGAACACAGATATTTCAACACTCCAACACCACATTTAAAAACACTGAAACAGTGAATGTACATCACGTTTGGCATGCATAAAGCCTCTTTATAGTGTAAACGTCAAACGGATGATTAAGAAAATATTTCAAATGAACCACCAGGTGGCAGTGCACCAACTTAAAATACAGAAAAGGAGAAAATGGGGTGGTGAGGAGGGCTAAATTTTATACACCCGACATAAGCAAAGACTTTGGGCCTCAAGCACATTTTTGATATGTTCAAAGCCTCTGCAAATGTATCCGGAGTACAGGTGTGTGAGGCTGCTGGTTGGAGCAAGATTAACCAAAACTGACTTATCAAAATTTAAATTTATTATCAGTCAGTCATACTTTACTTTATATAATGTCTAGTGAGACATATCACAGATAACTTTATAAAGTAACCCATATTAAAAACAAAATGAATGAAAGCAGTGACAACGGAGATCATAAAAGCTTTATTAACAAGCAAATTTGACCAGGGCTCATGCAGCTTGACAAGACATTAATAAGTGATTATAATTAAAGTACAGCTGGCAGTTAGTAATGCTGCGTCACAGATTCAGAGCCCTGGGTTCCATTCCAACACCCACTAGTTGTCTATGTGGAATTTGCACATTCTGCCTGTATCTGTGTAGATTTCCTCCAGTTGCTTTTGTTTTCTTCCCACATCATCAAAGAGACACGTCTCATTAATTGATAATTCCAAATTGGCCCTGAGATAGCGAGTCCTGTGATAGTCAGGCATCCAACCAGATTTACTGGAGATAGAAGCAAAAGAGAGAATGAAGACAAAGATGAGCACCATTATGAACACTGGTGCACATCCTGTCTCTGACACAACAATATTAAGTACTTTCAGCCAACAAATTATTCAGCAGAAATGTATAAGGAAACACAACTGGGATGCCTTTATACCAACAGCAATATGCCTTTAAAATGATTCACTATGACTATGATACTCTTTTTTTTCTTTGTTTTTAGTAATTCCTATATGTAGATTTGAGGTCTTTATTGTTGTTTGCTACAATATTTATTTACTGATCAATCTATCTATCTATCTTTGATAATATTTTCTTTGTGGAGGATTTGGTAACTGCCTCCGAGATTCTTGGGTTTAAATCTGGTATAATACATCAAGAGCAGGCTTGTGACTGTGTAGACCACCAGGATTTATTTAAAATTATACAGAAGTTTAGATTTGGTCAAGTTTTTGTAGGATACATTAAGTTAATGTATACTAATGTGTTTAGTGTTTTAAAAATTAATGGAGGATAGAAACAATTTATCATTTATTTCTGTATTGTACCAGAATAAGAATAAGAGCACCATTACATTTTGTTGCTTTACTGTTTATGGATTTAGGAATTACGTTCAACAAACTCATTTATATTTTTGGAATGTCTGTATCAAGAAAATGTAAATGGGAATGTTTACTTAGCAATTTTGTTGTTAGGACAAGCCAAGGTGTTCATTTTAAAAACAAGAAGAAATAGGGATAAAGATGTGCAAACTATTGATGCTTTACTAATGTTTAAGGTATTCCTTCAAAGTAGATTGAAGCTTGAATTTGCATACTATAAACTAATTAATCAATTAGATATATTTTGATAAATCTCATTTGTAAAAGATGTCCCTTGTTCCACAGAAAATGATAGTTTAGTGCTAAAGTATGAGTAGAAAAAGTTTATTTTATATGTTTTTGAATTGTATTAGTTAATTGTTAATAAAGGTCTGCTTATGATTAAAAATATCTATCTATCTATGTATATATCTATCTAATTATTCTGTACAGTATTATATTGTTAATATTTTTATTTTATTAATATAAATTTATACAACTTTAAAAGCCACCAGTACAGCAGTGTCTCTTCATTTTAAAACCCCAATATTCAATAAAATCAAGCTTATTCCTACATTGTACTCTTTACTTAACATAAGCTTGCACAGATTTAAACATTTAATGCAAATAAAGAAAAGTGTATAACACTCTATAAATGTATATAAAATATCTACATAAGTACAATATTTATAAGTATATAATTAAATTAACAGCAAAACAGGATGGAAACATCAGGCTTACGTCTTTGCATTCATCTTCTGATTTAATATTGTGCCTCAAAAACAAATTCATGCTCCGCTCTTCCCAGGATTTTCTGACCTGGGGCCAAAGTGTTCCCTTAAAAAATTTGGAGGACCAGTTTGTATAAAAAGGAAAAGGAATTACAGAAAATATGCATTTACTTTTTCATTTATTTAAAACTTTCCAGCATGGCAGCACAAAGGCTAGCACTGATGTCTAGCACCTAAAGAGCCTTGGTTTGAAATCTCAACCATAGCATTATGTCTGTGGAGTTATTACATTATTGCATACCTGCTTGGGTTTTCCTTCCACGTCCCAAACACATACAGGTTAGATTAACAGGTGTCTCTAAACTGGCAAGTGTGTGTGTGTGTCTCCTCTATGATGGACTAGAGCTTTATCTGCTTCCAGCCTTATGCTCAGTTCTGCAAGAACAGACAACGGTTCCTGATGACCCATTTTTTATTTTACATTCTGAGTGGACATATTTATTTAGAAAAATGAAACACCATAGTCATATTTACTTTTATTTTACTGTGAAGTAAAAATGAGTAGAATAAATGTAAGCTAAACAGTGCATTCTTCAACACCAAATGTATTGTAATAATGACAGTGAGTATGTTATATTCATTATTATTTCTTTCTAATATAATACGTTGACCTGCGGTGGGTTGGCGCCCTGCCCAGGGTTTGTTTCCTGCCTTGCACCCTGTGTTGGCTGGGATTGGCTCCAGCAGACCCCCGTGACCCTGTAGTTAGGATAAGTGACTATGTCATTATATATTATAACATTCAGGGTAAAAGTCAGGCTTATTTGACAAACCAATGTCTATAATGCCATTATCAAGTACAAAAACACCAACGCAGCTTCCCACCTGACCGTTTGTTTCTTTAAACATCACTTTTATGCACTGCCACTAATGTGCAGCTTATCATACCATACATTTTAAGAAATTGCTTTTAGTCATGTCATTCATGTATTTTCTAAATCTACTTATTGCAAAACAGTATCACAAAGAGCCAAAACTCACCCTGTTAGCTTTAGGCGCAGGCAGAATTCAGCTTCACAAAGGGACCAGGCCATCATAGGCACACTTGCACACAAACCACATTCACTCACGCTGAACAAAGGATTATTCACAGAAAGCAACAGGCTTTTATGATTGCTGAAATTAGTAGCTAAGGTTCCAGTGGATACAGTATTTGCATGGAGATAAATTTAAAAGATGGTAAAAACTAAAAAAAGAAATAAAAACTAAAAAAAGAAAGCAGTACAAAACTAAAGAGGACCAGCACTATCAGTGTTAAGAAAAAAGATTAATTACATAGGTTTTGGGCACAAATGTCACATTTGTAATGCAATAAACAGGAAGTGACTGTAATTGTAGAGAAAAGAAGAATTACAAACATCCGTTGACCCATCCCTCCCTTATTGAACCGACATAATACAGTTCAGGATCACAGAGGCCTTACAATTATGTGCAGGAAAATACTGGCATAAAGTACAATGAGATCTGAACAAATGACTGCACCAACCTTTGCTTTCATAATTGTATTTAGTTATACGTTATCACATGTGTATCAGCTAGATTTACTGTATTTTGAAAAAGTGTTATTTACCAGATAAGGTTTGAGGGTGAAACACTCAAAAGGGTATAGCAAAACAAAGCAGAATCATTCAAAGCCGATTAAATGTATATACAATTTTTTTTTTCAGACAGTGTATGTCGCTAAACCAGACCAACAGGCAGCCACATATAATCTGCCAGAACTTGTGACGTGTTGAGCTGGCACCTGCAGGTCCTAGTGTACTGTTGCAATGTTTTTGTCATCTTAGGTTTCTTCTTATGTATGAATTGTTCTCTGATGTGTTTTTACTTTTGAAGTGTATTTTCTAATCTCCCTTTTGCTGTTTTTCTTTGTTTCATATATTATTAAATAATGCTAATCTCATTTGGTTTTTTTTTGGTCTGTACATTGCTTTTTGTTATGTGAATCATGACTACAGTGCAATGCTAAAAATTAACTGAACCTACCTAACATATCATTACTGAGATTAGTTAGCATGTGCTCTGTTTCTAAAATATTCTGATATAGTGTGTCATGAAGAGAAAATATTCCTGCCTGTTTTACATTTAAAGAGCAGGTAGGTAGAAACAGAACACACACCTGCAAAGACCTCAGGAAAAGGAAACAATCTGTGGGTGGTTAGGGAGGTTTTATTTCACTGATTGTGTGTGTGTGTGTGTTTTGCCCTGATTTTAAGATACTTTTTATAATGGAAATATTTGACAATATAAAAACCAATTTTGATACATCATTATGTAAAAGTAATATAATATATAGTGTTCTTATGAGAAATAAGATGTGTTATATATATATTTTTCACTCATCCCCAACCTCACAACCTTGTTATTCTCTCAGGCTAGACCTGAGAGAATTCCATATCTTAATGCTGCGACAATGGTGACAGCTTGTAGTAGATTTTTACTTAACTTTGTTACACTAGAAAGAAAGAAAGACACGTTGATAAAATATCAATCCAGTCAACAATTCTCAAAAGTGGTCAAAAGGGCCCAAAACTCCCATGGTAGGATTAGACAGTGTCACAGGACAAAAGAGGGAAGGAGTCCTCAACAAAAGTTGAAGGACCATCTGGGCAGCCCCATTTAATGCCAAAGTCCAAACAAAAGAACTGATATAAACACGTGATGGTGCAAAAACAGAAAACAGGCAGCTAAACTGCCTTGTTAGTATGCTAGGCTTTTTTTAAGGCTCTGTTGAGCTGGTCAAGATCTGGGATGTCCAGCATGCAGAAGGTCTGCTTCCCATCAGACACCATTCCTTCTGTACACATCGGTATTTATAGTTCTTGAGCCGAAGAGGTAGGATTTCAGAGGGAGTTGTGGGGAGGGCTTAGTTTCCGTCACTGAGTGTTTTGTCAGCACTGCAGGGGGAAAAAGGGACAATAAATTTTGTGGCACTGCCTCCTCTTGCCTGAAGGCAGTGCTGCAAGAGTCCAACAGGTGATCATCAGATGCCCATGTGTGACAACAGTTATTAACCTTTGGCAAGACACCATTCCACTGTTAGACCAAATTATGCCCACAATCACATTCACTCATACAAAGCCAGTTTATAATTTTCAATTATCCAGTACAGAAATCTTTAGGATCTAGGAGGAAAATCACAGTCCTTAAAGGAAACTCATACATACACAAGGATAATGTACAAACTCTACAAACACATAAGAACAACAAAGCTACATGTCGTTCAAATTGCATGGACAGGACAGAGAGTGTTAATAAATATAAAAAGCTCTCTTTAAAGCTTGCTCAGAATACTATTCTACAATAATAGATAGCAATAATAAAAATCCTCGGGTACTGTTTAGAACAGTGGCTGAATTAACAAATGGAAATTCTGATTTACAGTGCAAAATACCAAAAGATATTAGCAGTACAGACTTTATGAACTTCTTCAATGAGAAAATTAAAAATATAAGATCCCAGATCTCAGCATCACAGTACAAACCAAATACTAGCTTAGCAGACCCTGTCTAACATTGCATTCAGCACTTTAGTAATTTTAATCCTGTAACTGAGCAGGAAGTCTTAACTTTAATTTCTAAAATGAAGCCCACTATTTGTTCCCTAGATCCAGTGCAAACAAAACTAGTAAAAAGTACAATGGATGTTAATGCAGCGCCTATTCTAAACATTATCAATAGTTCATCATTGCATGGCACAGTACATGAAGCACTAAAAGTGTCAGTTATTAAACCATTACTTAAAAAGTCAGACCTAGACCCACACATACTTAATAATTATAGGCCTATTTCAAATTTACCCTTTCTCTCTAACATACTAGAAAAAGTAGTCGCCAATCAGCTTCAGTCACACACTTCAGTCGCATTACAATTTATTTGAGAAATTCCAGTCTGGTTTCCGCACTGGTCAAAGTACAGAAACAGCACTAACGTGGGTTGTAAATGACATTTTGATATCCTCTGATGAAGGAAACTCCACTGTAATTATGCTGTTGGACTTAAGTGCAGCATTTGACACCATTGACCATTCTATTTTACTGCACAGGCTAGAAAATGATGTTGGGCTTACAGGCACCGTGTTCGCTTGGTTTAGTTCTTATTTATCAAATCGTTTCCAATATGTACAGAAATGTGCTGACAGTACTCCATCATTATACACAGAAGTTCAATATGGTGTCCTGCAGGGCTCAGTACTGGGACCTTTACTATTTTCACTTTACATGCTTCCACTGGGATATCTCATTAGGAAACATAATGTTAATTTTCACTCGTATGCAGATGACGCTCAGTTATACCTTTCATTTAGATCAAATTAAATTTCTCCAACAACAACAACAACATTTATTTATATAGCACATTTTCGTACATGAAAAAATGTAGCTCAAAGTGCTTTACAAAATGAAGAATAGAAAAATAGAAGACACAATAAAAAATAAAAATAAGTCAACATTAATTAACATAGAATAAGTAAGGTCCGATGGCCAGGGTGGACAGAAAAAACAAAAACAAAAAACTCCAGACGGCTGGAGAAAAAAAAATAAAATCTGCAGGGATTCCAGACCAAGAGACCGCCCAGTCCCCTCTCGGCAATCTACCTAACATAAATGAAACAGTCCTCTTTGTATTTAGGGTTCTCATGGAAGGACTGTATGTTCAATTCTTCATAATAACTATTCATGGTGGCTCTAAAATCCGTACTGACCCCTACTCTCTCTTCTGTTTCTTTTTCCGGTTTTTTGTGGTGGCGGCCTGCGCCACCACCACCTACTCAAAGCATCATGATGCACCAACATTGATGGACTGAAAGCCAGAAGTCTACATGACCATCATCATCAGGTCCTTCCATGAAAACGCTAAATACAAAGAGGACTGTTTGATTTATGTTAGGTAGATTGCCCAGAGGGGACTGGGCGGTCTCTTGGTCTGGAACCCCTACAGATTTTATTTTTTTCTCCAGCCTTTGGAGTTTTTTGTTTTTCTGTCCACCCTGGCCATCGGACCTTACTCTTATTCTATGTTAATTAATGTTGACTTATGTTTATCTTTTATTGTGTCTTCTATTTCTCTATTCATTTTGTAAAGCACTTTGAGCTACATTTTGTTTGTATGAATATGTGCTATATAAATAAATGTTGATTGATTGATTGATTGACTTGATGATGATGGTCACGAAGACTTCTGGCTTTCAGTCCATCAATGTTGGAGCATCATGATGCTTTGAGTAGGTGGTGGTGGCGCAGGCTGCCAACCCAAAGAAACCGGAAAAAGAAACAGAAGAGAGAGTTGGGGTCAGTACAGATTTTAGAGCCACTATAAATAGTTATTATGATGAATTGAACATACAGAGTATCAGTATTAAGTTAAAGTGAAGTTATAAAAAGGCCATGTTAAAGTAATGTGTTTTCAGCAGTTTTTTAAAGTGCTCCACTGTATTAGCCTGGCAAATTCCTATTGGCAGGCAATTCCAGATTTTAGGTGCATAACAGCAGAAGGCCGCCTCACCACTTCTTTTAAGTTTAGCTTTTGGTATTCTAAGGAGACACTCATTTGAGGATCTAAGGTTACGATTTGGAATATAAGGTGTCAGACATTCCGATATATAAGATGGAGCAAGATTATTTAAGGCTTTATAAACCATAAGCAGAATTTTAAAGTCAATCCTGAATGACACAGGTAACCAGTGTAGTGACATCAAAACTGGAGAGATGTGCTCGGATTTTCTTTTTCATTTAGGATTCTAACAGCTGCATGCTGCACTCGTTGCAAATGATGTCTTTTTTGGGTAGTCCTGAGAGGAGTGCGTTACAGTAATCTAGTCGACTGAAAACAAAAGCGTGAATTAATTTTTCAGCATCTTTCAATGATATAAGAGGTCTAACTTTTGCTACGTTTCTTAAGTGAAAAACTGCTGTCCTAGTGGTCTGATAAATATGAGATTTAAAATTCAGATTACAGTCAACAGTTACCCCTAAATTTTTTACTTCCGTCTTAACTGTTAATCCTAATGCATTAAGTTTATTTCTGATAACCTCATTGAATCCATAATTGCCAATTACTAAAATTTTAGTTTTCTCTTTATTTATTTTGAGAAAATTACTGTTCATCCATTCAGAAATACCAGTAAGACATTGTGTTAGTGTATCGAAAGAGTTGGTGTCATCAGGAGCTATTGATAAGTACAGCTGTGTGTCATCAGCATAGCTGTGGTAACTCACGTTGTAACCTGAGATAATCTGACCTAACAGAAGCATATAGACTGAGAAGAGCAGCGGACCCAGGATAGAGCCTTGTGGAACACCATATCGGATATCATGTGTCTTTGAGATGTGATTACCACAACTCACAAAGAATTTTCTCCCTGCCAGGTAGGATTCAAACCAATTTAAGACACTGCCAGAGAGGCCCACCCATTGACTAAGGCGATTTCTAAGAATATTGTGATCAATGGTGTCAAATGCAGCACTCAGATCTAAGAGGATGAGAACAGATAAATGGCCTCTGTCTGCATTTACCCGCAAGTCATTTACTACTTTAACGAGTGCAGTTTCTGTGCTGTGATTTGTTCTGAAACCTGACTGAAATTTATCAAGAAAAGCATGTTTATTGAGGTGGTCATTTAACTGCATAATGACTGCCTTCTCTAGAATTTTACTTAAGCAGGGCAGGTTAGAGATGGGTCTAAAATTTTCAAAAGCAGAGGGGTCAAGATTATTTTTCTTGAGCAGGGGTTTAACTACAGCAGTCTTAAGACAGTCTGGGAAGACCCCCGTATCTAATGACGAATTTACTATGTCAAGAATATTGTCAATTAGACAAGGATGCCCTTTGTCACCACTGCTGTTTGCAATTGCCATTGAACCACTGGCAATACATTGTCGAAATACTGATCAGATAAAGGGGATTAGCAGAGAAGGACTGGAACAGAAAATCTCATTATATGCAGATGACATGGTACTGTATATATCGGACCCAGAAAATTCTGTGCCTGCAGTCTTAGCAGCACTCACAGAATTTCAAAAGCTCTCTGGTCTCAGAATTAATCTGAATAAAAGTGTACTCTTTCCGGTGAATTCGCAAGCATATAATATTAGATTAGACACCCTTCCTTTTATCATTGCAGAACAGTTTAAATACCTCGGGTAAACATCACAAGTAAACATAAAGCTCTTTATCAAAAAATTTCTGCCTGTATGGAAAAAATTAAACAAGACTTGCATAGATGGTCAACCCTTCATCTCACACTAGCTGGAAGAATTAACACTGTTAAGATGAATATTCTTCCTAAGCTCCTTTTTTTATTTCAAAACATACCAATATACATTAATAAATCGTTCTTTAAGCAATTAGATTCAACAATAACCTCATTTATTTGGAATTCTAAACATCCACGCATCAAAAGAGCGACCCTACAAAGACAAAAGGCAGAAGGCGGCATGGCTCTACCTAACTTCCAGTTTTATTACTGGGCGGCAAATATACAGTCGATAAGAACCTGGACACAAATAGAAGAACATACACAGGCATGGACCGCAATAGAAGTAAAATCCTGCAGTACTTCTTTGTATTCCTTGCTTTGTGCTCCAATAAACACACGCTATCGGCAATACACTAATAACCCAATTGTGCTCCACTCACTTAGAATCTGGAACCAATGTAGAAAGCATTTTAAGACGGAGAAGCTTCTTTCTGTGGCACCCTGCAAAAGAACCACCTCTTTCAACCCTCACAAACATATGCAGTTTTTAATATCTGGAAAAATTTGGAATTAACTTGCTTAGAGACCTTTATATAGACAACGCCTTTGCATCTTATGAACAATTACGTTCCAAATTTAACATTCCAGCTACAAATTTCTTTCACTATCTTCAAATCAGGAACTTTGTTAAACAGAACCTTCCAGATTTTCCTCATCTTGCACCCTCATCCACGCTGGAAAAATTATTGCTCAATTTCAAGGAGTTAGACTCCATCTCTACAATATATAAAATCCTTTTACAATCCCTTCCTTTCAAAGATCCAAGAGGACACTGGGAAAATGACCTCTCAATTAATATATCAGAAAAGGAGTGGAAAGTAGCAATGCAGAGAATTCACTCAAGCTCCATATGCGCAAAGCATACAATTATACAACTCAAAATTATATATCGAGCACATCTGTCTCGACTAAAACTCTCCAAAATGTTTCCAGGGCATGATCCAACCTGCGAACGTTGCAACCAAGCCCCAGCCTCACTAGGTCACATGTTCTGGGCCTGCTCCAAATTAACATTATTCTGGACAAAAATTTTAATTACCTCTCAGACAGTCTTGGACTCACAATCCCTCCTAACCCATTAACAGCTGTGTTTGGGGTTCTTCCAGAGGGTCTTAAAGTGGAGAAAGACAAACAAACTGTGATTGCATTCACTACACTGTTGGCACGCAGACTTATTCTGATAAACTGGAAGAACCCAAACTCTCCTCTTTTAAGTCAGTGGGAAACTGATGTGTTATATTATTTAAAATTGGAAAAATCAAATACTCAGTTAGAGGATCTGTGCAGACTTTTTCAAAACATGGCAGGATCTAATCAGTAATATTTTGAAATGATTTTATAAAGCACAGAGAATTTGTTGATTTAGGTATTTTTAAAAGCCTTAAATTTTACACCGTTTGGCTTGCTCTCTCTCTCAAGGGTGGGGATCGATCTGTTCTTAGCATAATTCTTTTTTTTTTGTAAAAACTTGATTGCTATGTATTGATTGTAATAAAATTAATAAATAAATAAAAAAAAAAAAAAAAGAATATTGTCAATTAGCACGCCTAATAATTCTTTGAAAAACCTTGTTGGTATTGGGTCAAGGACGCAGGTGGAGGGTTTCAGTTGAGAGATTATACTATGTAATTCAGGTAAATTATCCTGGTGAAAGAATTTAATTTGTTTATAATGGAGTACCGGGCTTTGGAGGTTCTGTAGTGTTGGGGAGATATACTATGTTATCTCTAATATCATTAATTTTTTGATTGAAAAATACAGCAATGTTCTCACAGGTTTCACTAGAAGTATTCTGGGGGCATTCCTTTGTGTTACCTGGGTTTAACAGACGATTAGTTGTAGAAAATAAGACTCTGGGATTACTAGCATTGTTATTTATAATCTTAGAGAAATAGTAGCGCCTCTCAAGACGGACTGTGTTATTGTATTCTGTTATTTTAACCTTCAATAACTCATAATAGGTAGTTAATTTAGTTTTCCTCCATTTACGCTCAGCTCTACGACATATTCTTTTTAAATCAGACACTCTTTTGGTCTTCCATAGAATAACAATGCTAGAAGATTTTTTAACTGTCTTTTCAGGTGCAACTATGTCAACAGCAGCTCTTACTTTAGAATTCAAGTTTTACACTTTACTATTTACATTATCCTCGCTATTATAGTTGGCACTATAAACGGACTGATTGCTTAGAATGTTTGTAAGTTTTAAAGCTGCTGATGAGTCAAAGAAGCGTTTTTTAACAATATGCTTCTCATGAATGTTTTCTATCATTATTTCTATATTAAATAGTAGAAGGAAATGGTCTGATAGACCAATATCAATGACCTGCTTTATATAAACTTTTAGTCCTTTAGTAATCACTAAGTCTAACGTATGACCTGCTTTATGTGTAGGTTGATTAACAAGCTGTCTCAGATCAAAAGAGTCCAGGAGGTTCATGAATTCTTTTACTTTTTGGTCACTGATTGTCGATATGAAAGTTAAAGTCGCAGACTATTAAGAGTGTGTCATAGTTCGTAAGTCCAATGTTGTCTTTAATTAGCTGTGTTAGTAAATTAAAGAAGTGGATGAATGACAACTACTTATCTTTAAATACAGATAAAACAAAGATGTTAATTGTTGGAGGGAATGACGCTGATCACAGCAATATTTTGTTGTCATTTAACTCCGTTGGAATCCCCATTAATTTCACTGAATCAGCCCGCAATCTAGGAGTTATCTTTGACTCTAGCATGTCATTTAAAGCGCATATTACAAAGTTGTCCAAATCATGTTTCTTCCATCTTAAAAATGTTAGGAAATTAAGGCGCTTTGTAAATAAACAGGATTCTGAGAAATTAATTCATGCATTTATTTCTACAGTAGTAGGATTAACTACTGCAATGTGGTGTTCCCTGGATATTCAAACTGTTCTTTATACAGCTTCCAGTTAATCCAAAATGCTGCTGCAAGAATTATTACAAGAACAAGAAAATATGAACACATAACTCCTGTTCTTAAATCCTTACACTGGCTCCCGGTTAAGTTTAGGTTAGATTTCAAAATCCTCCATTTAATACTGTATATAAAGAATTAAA
The DNA here is from genome assembly GCF_016835505.1 of Polypterus senegalus. Taxonomy (NCBI): domain Eukaryota; kingdom Metazoa; phylum Chordata; class Cladistia; order Polypteriformes; family Polypteridae; genus Polypterus; species Polypterus senegalus. The sequence continues at coordinate 77,644,816 of NC_053164.1, forward strand.
TGGCCAAGGTCTGGCTTACTTTTCTGAACTTATCATGACTTACAAACCAGAGAGCACATTAAGATCTCAAGATGCCGGTCTGCTTATGATTCCAAGGATTAATAAAATAACAGTGGGAGGTCGAGCTTTTAGATACAGGGCCCCTAAACTGTGGAATGGTCTGCCTGCTACTATAAGAGATGCCCCTTCGGTCTCAGCTTTTAAATCCCAGCTGAAGACTCGCTACTTCAGTTTAGCATATCCTGACTAGAGCTGCTGATTAACTGTACAGACTGCATCTCTGTTGTTAGTCATTAGCACTAAAACATAAGTAACATGATAGTTATACAGTAATCCCTCCTCGATTGCAGGGGTTGCGTTCCAGAACCCCCCGCGATAGGTGAAAATCCATGAAGTAGAAACCATATGTTTGTATGGTTATTTATATATATTTTAAGCCCTTAGAAACTCTCCCACACTGTTTATAAATATTCACCGCACAATTTTACAGTAAACCCTCGTTTATTGCTGTTAATCCGCTCCAGACAGATAAATGAATTTCCACAAAGTAGGATTCTTTATTTATAATCTAATATTTTTGCAGTTAGAGCATAGAAAACCTGTTTACGACCTTCTAAATATGTTTTTTAACATTATTAGAGCCCTCTAGACATGAAATAACACCCTTTAGTCAAAAGTTTAAACTGTGCTCCATGACAAGACAGAGATGACAGTTCTTTCTCACAATTAAAAGAATGCAAACATATCTTCCTCTTTAAAGGAGTACGCGCGTCAGGAGCAGAGAATGTCAGAGAGAGAGAAAAGTAAACAAGCTAAAATCAATAGGGCTGTTAGGCTTTTAAGTATGGGAAGCACCGCAATAAAGCGGCTACAATGAAGGGATCAATGTGAAGGTAGTCTTTCAGCATTTTTGCAGGCGTGTCCGTATCTTCTAAGCAAACAGCCACTGTGCAAACAGCCCCTCTGTTCACACCCCCTCCGTCAGGAGCAGAGAATGTCAGAGAGAGTGAGAGAGACAGAGAAAAGCAAACAATCAAAAATCAATACGGGCTGTTAGAGCTTTGAAGTGTCTGAAGCACCGCGCGGGAAGCATATCTTATATCATTGAGGAGTTTTATTTAATACGTAATATGTGCTCTGATTGGGTAGCTTCTCAGCCATTCGCCAATAGCGTCCCTTGTATGAAATCAACTGGGCAAACAAACTGAGGAAGCATGTACCATAAATTAAAAGACCCATTGTCCGCAGAAATCCGCGAACCAGCGAAAAATCTGTGATATATATTTAGATATGCTTACATTTAAAATCCGCGATGGAGTGAAGCCGCGAAAGTCGAAGTGTGATATAGCGAGAGATCACTGTAATTGAATACTAACCCTCGCCTATTCTGTTTCTCTTCTCTGTACTCAAATGTGGCACTTGGTGCCTCGGCCCACCTGCCAAGTTGTTTTGCCTGCCTAAGGTAAAGTCATCCCTGATGGAGGATCGCAGGAATCGTGAGAAAGAGGGGTCCTTTCATCGGATTGGCTGGCCCAGCACTGCTCCACCCGTGGAATGGCCAAATGGGGGAAGCAGCTTGATGGATGAGGTCTCCAGGACTATAAACAAATCCAAATCATATTATGTGATATCATCTACTGTTAAATTCTGCTATGTACTTCCAAAATTTTAATTTTTATACTGTATTGAGCATTTGTTCTGTTCTGTGTATTGTATTGACCCCCTTCTTTTTGACACCCACTGCACGCCCAACCTACCTGGGAAGGGGTCTCTCTTTGAACTGCCTTTCCCAAGGTTTCTTCCATTTTTTCCCTACAAGGTTTTTTTTTGGAGGTTTTCCTTGTCTTCTTAGAGAGTTAAGGCTGGGGAGCTGTCAAGAGGCAGGGTCTGTTAAAGCCCATTGCGGCACTTCTTGTGTGATTTTGGGCTATACAACAATAAATTGTATTGTATAAAAAAGAATTGCAAAAATGACCAGTATATATACTTCTATATTGTTTAATCAGTAGTATTTTGGTTAAATTAAGTATGTGACTGGATTACATGCAACTATCTGTAAATGTCCACCTAACTGTGCTATTCATTCTTCTATTTTGCTCAGGACTATGGAGTATAAAGTCCAACCCATCAGAACATAATACTGTATAAGGCAGAAACAAACAGGATACCATTTTCTTCTCATTCACTGACAGACAATAAACAATAGTTGTCAGACATGTGTGCAGAGGTGGAGTCTTTGGGGCTCTATATCAAAGTGTAATACACCTTAGTACATGAGGTGGCACTATTGGTAGTAGCATCTCTTTCACTTACAGAAACAAGGAAATCTGGCAGGATGATTGATATCACTTCCGACACGTCAAGTTTATAAGATCCTGCAATACCAGAAGTCAGCTTTAATTCTTGAACTCACATCTTCATTGCAACCAGAAGTCGTGACAGAAGAAGTCACTGTTTAATTCTTTTGTTGTTTTTTTTCTTTTGGCCCAGCCAGCCAATCATTAAACAGGGTCTGCTGTGCTCCAACTCTTAAACTTGTCTTTGTTTTGTCTTTTACATAGTATATGTATTGTTTCGGTCTGTTCTTATTGCTCAGATTGGTGGTTGAATTCATGACACATACTTGCACATAAAAGTATTTATTTTATCACCATACATACAAAAAAGGGCAGACTGGGTTATAAAAAGTAATGGCAGGTAAACTGCAAAGACATGTGCAAAATTAAGGCAATTTGCATTGCTGACTGGCTCCTGTCTAGCAGATTGGCTGAAGTGGTGAAGTCTAGACTAAGAGAAGAAGGCCAACAGCTGGCAGTAGTGTGTGCTTGTTGCCTGCTGAGTGTTTGCGTCAAAATCCTCTTCTCTGATGGTATGTGACAAGCAAGAATGCATGTGCTTCTTTAGCTGCTGATTTACATAGTCTCCCATAAGCCTGTGCACAATCCTTTTTGTGGCTGTGCTACTGGAGAAATACATCTCGCTTCTGTACAGGGCCTCATGCCAGCCAGCTTGTGGAATACTGCCCCTGAAATATAGCTACAATGTGTTTCCAGGAGAGGTACTTAATAAGGAGACATTTACAGCTAATTCAGTTGTAAATATATGCACCATACAATAAAACCTAACCTGTAATTACTATCATCTTATCTGTAACATTGCACTAAAAAGGACATACAGTATGTCAATATTTAGGGGTAACCCCCCCCCCACAATAGAAAAACTACATACCCCAAAATCACAAAAATCCTTTGACTGATAAGACTGAAATTTATTGACCATGTTTTTATTTATTTGTCAATATTTATTTATATTATTCTAACATAATGATCTGTGCTGTGCTGACAGGAGATGAATGACTGTGTCCTGGACATGAAAATAGAGACATGATCATATTGTAAAATAGAAAAAGAAAGTTTGGCAAAGATCAATGGTTAGCAAGCATTTTTAATGCTATTAACTACCGGCACTATTAGATGCGTACCAGCTCTCATTTTGATTTTCATTTCTGCTCCGTCAACTCCAGCCCCCAAATCGCGGCACTGAAAACTACAAGGGGAATTGACCCAACTCCCTGCTCTTGGATTATGGTGCCTGAATCTTGCAATAACCCATATTTTAAATTGTGGCACTAGAAATTCTAATGGGGAGGCCACAAAAATAGTGTTGCAATGTTTGAAGCTATTGCTTAGCACTCCTTACTCTTCACATTAAAACATTAATGTAACACATAGGGTACCAGCTCTTATGTATATCCACTTCAAACACTGCTTTCCATATCCATTCACATCTGTGGATTTTAAAGAAATACTGAACTTGAGTGAACAACATAAACAAATGAAAATTATAAACATCTAATAATGATAATAATATACACCCACATTTCTTATTATTCCTACTGATTACACATTTATATTCAAAATAATATACTTTCCCCTAAAATTGTGCTTTGCAATGCCCATCAACAAAAGCAAAGTCACTAGGAAAAGCAGGCACTGACCTAATGCAGCAATATTTTCTTTATGGGCAATTGTGTATTACATGTTCAAGAGTACAGTAAGATGCACCAGAGACCTAATTATATTCTTATTACTAGCAAAATACCCATGCTTCGCAACGGAGAAGAAGTGTGTTAAAGAAGTTATGAAAAAGAAAAGGAAAATTTTCGCCAGCAGCAGCGTGTGTATGAACTTAATTTAAAGTTAAGCTTTACACCTTGCTTTCCTAATCGTTTGCATAAGCACAGTCCTTCAACCGCAAGTTTAACTCCGTTACAAAGTGATCCAAAGTCTTGTTTATACCCCGCGTCTTCTCATTAAACTTGTATCTCGCGAATATCGTATTCGTTGTAGGCATGACAAACGCCAGCGGCAGCATGTCTATAAACTTAATTTAAAGTTACGGTTTACACTGTGCTTTGTTTCTGCAGTAGCTGCACTTATGAATATGCTTGTATGCGTCACTCGTTTCATATTCTTTTGCTGCCTTCTCAATTGTATAATGCGTTTTTTGTTCAGCGCTCTTTGGAGCTCTTCCTTGTTCTCTACGTACTGCGTTCACAATCAGTTCACGTGAGCCACTCTCTTGTGCGATCTTGTGATGTCCACGGCTTTACCTGACCATCTCATCTTCGTTTGCATAAGCACAGTCCTTCACCCGCGAATATTTAGCGGCAGCGTGTCTATTGGATTGCCGCTGACGGATGGCCTTATATGGGCAGGCACTCAACTACGTGGGAGGCGTGACGATGAGGTACGCAACTCTGCCTCGCACGGCGACGGAGCTGCAGCCTTTGGCCGTATACATGTACATAAGTAGGTTCCAGTTATGACCGTTACACGTAGAATTTCAAAATGAAACCTGCCTAACTTTTGTAAGTAAGCTGTAAGGAATGAGCCTGCCAAATTTCAGCCTTCAACCTCAAAAAACTCTTCAAGGAGTTTTGTTTTTCACAATATCTGTAATTATCTGTGAAACAAAATTTAGTGTCAGTTTCATGAAACTGCAGGTGAATCGATTCGAATTCTATCATCACTTCATGGGCACAATTCTATTACATCCAACTGTTTCCACTTTCCAGAAGTTTTCCAGTCTTCCATTGTTGGGAAACCATATCTTAGTTATAATAAACCTTGTATTGTCATGATTTGTTTATTTGGAATAAATTACTTCTTCCCATCCAACCTGATGGAGCTTGAGAGGTGCTGCAAAGAGGAATGGGCGGAACTGGCCAAGGATAGGTGTGCCAAGCTTGTGCCATCATATTCAAAAAGACTTGAGGCTGTAATTGCTGCCAAAGGTGCATCGACAAAGTATTGAGCAAAGGCTGTGAATACTTATGTACATGTGATTTCTCAGTTTTTTTATTTTTAATAAATTTGCAAAAACCTCAAGAAAACTTTTTTCATGTTGTCATTATGGGGTGTTGTGTGTAGAATTCTGAGGAAAAAAATGAATTTAATCCATTTCGGAATAAGGCTGTAACATAACAAAATGTGGAAAAAGTGATGCACTGTATAAAACACATGACACTTTAGCTAGGCGCTGTGTACGAATATGCTACAATACCATCCTACCAGTACTGCAGCTTAAGTTAATTGAGAACACGAATTGCAGAAACACTGTATGTCAAAGGAAGAGCAACGTGAATACTAACAGTATTAAAGTATCGGCAATCTCTGATTACAGGCCAGTGGCGCTGACCTCTGTAATACTGAAGTCATTAGAACGTCTGATTTTTCAGCATATCAGATTTGTTGCAGTTTCTCTCCTTTCCTCATTACAGTTTGCTTACCTGGTTAACAGGTCAATACAGGATGCATTAAACATGGCTCGCCACTACATCTCGCAGCATGTAGACGGTCCAGCTACTTATGACAGGATCTTATTAGTGGATTTCAATTCTGCATTTAACTCAACCATGCCAGAGGTTCTTCATATCAAATTACTCAGTATGAATGTGGACTGCACCACATGTCTCTGGGTCTCTTGCTTTCTAAGGAAAAGACTTCACACAATGAAGATGGGTGAATATCAGTCAGGAACACTGATCCAGAGCACAGGTTCTCCTCAGGGCTATGTTCTGTCTCCTCTTCTTTTATCTCTCTATTCCAATGACTGCACTTCCAGTGACCTATCTCTTAAACTGCTTAAGATGGCTGATGACACCACCCTGACTGACATGATCACAGACAGGGATGAGGTGCCTTATATCAAAGGAAAGTGGAATGGCTGGCCAGTTGGTGCACCCTCAACAGTCTTAACTTGAATTCACTGAAAACACCAGAAATTATTGTGGATTTTAGGAAATTCCTTATCTCCTATACCTCTAATTATAAATTATCTCAGTGTCGATAGGGAGAAATCATTTAAAATTATTGGTACAGCTATCAATAAACAATCTGATTTGGAATAAAATCAACACTGCTCTCATCAGAAATGCTCAGCATTGCAGTTTTTTTCTGTCAAATGAAAAAGTTGAACCTGTCCCAATCAGTGCTGATCGAGTTTTATTGAACTGTTATTAGTATCCTCCTTTTCTCTGTAACAGACTGGTATGGCAGTGCATCTGCTCACTTGAAACATAAGCTGCAGCTTGTTATTCGGACAGCACAAAAGATTGTAGGGTTGAAGATGGACTGCACCAAGGTCCTGTATACATGATAGATCAGGAAATGTGCCTGAAATATAAGCAAAGGCTATACTCACCACGGCAACCGTCACTTTCAGTTGTCACCACTGAGGAAACGTTACTAGTCACTAAAGGTAAGAACTACTAGATACATATACAGTTTCTTTCCTATTGCACTCACGGTGGTAAACACAGACACTGATGCATCTCTGTCTATTCCTGATTTCTAAACTCCTCCATCCAAACTAAATTATATTTTTACTTTCTGTTTATTCTTATATTATAAGGGCTTACTTGAGATATTACTGGGAAGGAGGGCAATTCTACTTTACTAAAGTAACATTTACTACTTTACTACTTTGTTTTTGGGCAATATATTTTTACTATATATTTTACTACTGTAAATAAAGTTGAGATAATGTAATGCATTAGATATTGCATTGTTTAATTGTATTTATCTTGTTATGTGTATGGATGTAGCACCAAGAAAAATCCCAGCAACTATGTTGCCTGGCAGTAAAGTTCAAAGTTCTCCGTCACTTTCTTATGTCTCTCAACATACTCTTCACTTGCCACCGAGACTCAGATGGCTGTGTGGGGCTCATATTTGTACTTGTTCTCTTAAAGTCTCCACTTCCTCTCTGGAATCTTCCCGAGGTTTGTTAAACGACCTGCTGCCACTTAAGAATTTAGACCACCCACACTGTCAAGAGTTATCTGTAGATTGCTACAGTACTTTGTCATAAACCCAATATTTTCTGGGGCCACCGTTTTGTTTTTCAGAGTTTCACATCGTCCCAAGGATTGATTTGTGGGTCCCACACTGTCCCACCTACCAGCATAGCCGGCCACAGTCCGCACCATGATCATATGCCATCCATTCATCCATTTTCTAAAAAACCCGCTTCATCCCGAGCAGGGTTTTAGGGAGATCGCAAGCTTTTCGATATAAAATGTAGGTGATATTTCAGCAATACATGCACTGTTAAAAAAGATATATATCCCATAGTTATGGCGTTGAAAAAGCAACAGAAAAATGTGTCTCGGGACCTTCGTACCCTAATATGACAGCAGTCTAGCATTATGTAATCGTGATTGCAGTGATGTACTTTTAGCAAAGCGGTTTATGATACATTTCTTATTCTTTCGTTATTTGTGAATTCACCTCTGTAGTAACAGGTTTCTCTTTTATAAAGCATAATGCTTCACAGTATTAGATCAACAGGAAAACTTAACAGTCTGTTTTTTCAGCCCTCTGTGTTCATTCAGTAGCTCAAGTAGCATCCGCCTTCATCGATCTCGCGCAGGCCAGTCAGACCTGCCTAACACTATTATTTCCGTTTACGCGTTTGATTCGCTGTCCCCATTGTAGAAACCGCGCCTCTTCTGTATCACGTGATCAATAGAACGGGTCATAATTCGCCTGTTTTCGTTCGGTATGACCCATGCGTTTCCGCCCCACGGCTAATAAACTACCTGCCCCTGCAAGAATCTAACACGTCTACTGGCTAGTCAACTGTTGTTAAGTACTATAAGAAACGAAGAGGACAGTAATTTTATTGTAGAAATATCCATGTTGAACTGGTCAAGACTTGTTCCTTCCTGGTTAAAACGATTACCATAAAATCCAGTTTAGATAAGCTGTTGGCGTGCTGGCACCGCTGTAAATAGATTCCTCTGTATTATATATAATACGCCCACACTTCTGGGTCATTTAAAATGTGTGTGCCTGAGAATTGAGGCTCTATTTGATAAACAATAGCATGCAAGTAAAATTAAGCCGGTAAAATGAAGCCTCAGCTGTGAGTACTTGTGTGGGAGAAACGTGTGATCCGCAAAAAACGTGTAAAGGCTACAGTAGTTTCACTTTCATACCTGGGTTGAATCTTTGCCTTATGTCGTTTTTCTAATTGAACAACCAACTTATATAAAAAATTTTGGTGCTGGCAAAAATGTGTTTTGGACTTAATAAATATTTGCTACATGAGGAAAAGAAATTTCAAATGAGTCCACTTTATCAGGCGAGGATAGCTAAAAGCTGATTGGTTGTTTCATCTATTAAAAGGATTGAAAGGCTGACCTAGAAGACATGAGAGAATGGGGGTTTAGGAGGGGGGCATCTGACAAACATTCTGATTTTTAAGTAGTTCAAGGGTTTGAAAATCTCCCATGCCACCCAAGAGCTTTTTTGTTTTCAAACAATGGCCACAGTGTATTCATATTAATAGCAAGTAAACCTATGTCTAATCACTTAAACCATTTTCTAAACTTGTTCAGTTCAGTCATTGGAAGTCGGAGCTCATCCTAAGGTTACATATATAGGCAGATCAGGCCCTAGATTAGATGGTTTGTCCACTGGCAATGCACATATCATATACACACACAGAGATCTGCATACTTTGTCTTGACTGCTCCCTAATGAAATAAAATATACGGATATAATATATAAAACATAATGTAATAATTTATTATAAACCATACTAACAAAGGATCTGTCCAGTTGGTATTGCAGTAGAAGAAAACAAAAACCTTAGTTAACAAAGTACTTTGTGAAAATAAAAGTTAAAACTCTGGTTTGCCTATACTTTCAAGTCACCCCCTCTTCATCCTGGACCTACAATGTGGTATGGCACATGGTACCGTCCATAACTGTTGGTCCAGTGGTGTTAGTATAGTTATTTCGAGGAGGGCAATTGCAATAAGGCCAATGGGGCTAAATGGTTGTTATTTTACAAGTTTTTATATTTAGCAAGCCATCAGAGTGAAAGGCATAAAAGTATTATCATTTCCTCAACTCCGTAAAGCTTAATTCTTTTTGTTACTTAGATGCTTGCTGCATCTCATTGCTGGTGGTTGTTTTTAAATGGACAAGATTTCATTTCACATTAGTTGATCTAATTTATTTTTGTACTACTCCCATCAAATTCTAGTTATGTCACTCTGTAGTACAGTCATTTAATGGTCTGATGCCATGTCTGTCATAATTAATGCTAAACGTATTAAACATTCTCATGTCTTGTTCGGTGGTCAGGAGTAGTACCTTGCTAAAGTCTAGTACTTTTTAGAGGTCTCTATGCATATGGCATTAACAGATTACAGTTATTTCAAAATGCTGTTGCCAGGTTCTTTATCTTCTCTCATTAATCCTGCAATAGGATTGGCCACACTGGCACCTGGTGTGTATCATTTCAGGATAATTATCAGCAGTCTGCTTGTCTCCTATAGTATAACGCTCTGAGGTATCTCTATGCAGCTGGGGCCATCCAAATTAATTTCTCTAGACCAATGCCATCAGTATTGTAGAACTCTCACATGATGTATTAAAGTCCCAACTGGCCCTGAAATCAACCTTAACCATAAAAATGGCATGTAATCCTTGTTTATGCAAGATTACCTTTTTTCTCACTGCATTCTGTTGTGCTCTTGTGTTTGCCACATTAAGAAAATTTCTACAATCCTGATTTCTCTCTCATCTATATGATGACTGACATTTATTTATACACCTCATACATGTGGTACAGCCTTACACACACTCTCTCTCTCACATATACTCACTCACACCATCCTTTACTTTTTGCTTTTCGGGAATGAAATCCATTTATAAGCCCCATTAATCATAATTCTGGAAACACATTTTTCTCATCCTTCCTTCTATCTTACACAAGCATTAATTATCACATGAAGAACTTCCAGTGTACTTCATTTAAACAAAGATAAATCCTAACAACCCTCCCCCCACACTAACTGCTAATGATTATATCTTCTTTATCACCTTTGCTCCAATTAATATCAAAGATCTGGTTTCCCTAATAATTTGTTCTGAACATGTGCGTTTTCCTCTGGTATACTGATAAAATGGTCCAGTTTAATGTTATCAATATATGGATAAATAAAAAGTTCTGACAAACTTTCTTCCCATTCCAGATCTTCATTTATGAAACTCTGGAGCAACTAGCTTCTTCTAAATTGCCTAATAATCATCTGTCTTGGATCTTTCCAGCCCTGACTACCACATAATAGGGTTTGGCACGTTATTATAAATATCTATGCTTTTCTTTTTATTATAAATGATGTCCTGCTAAATACTGGTATCACGCTTCATTGCAGAATGTGTCAGTTCCATGATATGCATAATTCCATGCCAGTCCTTAACACCTCTGGTGTACTCTTTCATTCTCAATGGGTGGACCATTGGGATTAAGGATTTGCACCAGCATAGAAAAACAAGAATCATTAGTGTCATTCTCTATGGAAAGACTTGATCATATTAGATTTTTATATTAGATTAACAGGTAGACGACACAGATAAATCATTGTCAGGAGACAGGTCATTCTATAGCAGGGGTTTCAACTCTGGTCCTGGAGGCCCACTGTGGCTACAGGCCTTCATTCTAACCCTTTTCTTAAACAGTTCTAAATTAGTGGTTTTTGTTGCTAATTAACTTCTTTTGAATTATTTTTAATTGACTTGCTCTTGAAGACTCAGACCCCTTAATTTTTTCTTTTTCCTTAATTAGCAGACAAACAATAATGAGATACAAAATGGGCCAACATATGACCAGCGAACTGTGTCCATCATACAATATTTGAAAATAAGGATAGGTGAAGGTCTCAGAAATGCTGATCTGCTCTGGTCCCCAAAACATTTTATCAGCGCTCTTAGAAAAGAAAAAAACAACAATTTCAGAAATTTATGCTATTGCACAATGAGACCAACATCAAGCCATATGATTAAAGAACAAGTTTAATTTACAACAACAATCAGTGGCTAATTAAGCAACTGGATTGGGTTTTCAGGTCCTCATTTAGTTGGTCTTCTTTTGGCTCACTCACTTCACGTTTTGTCTCTGTTTGGGTGCCATTTAAGGAAACAAATGAAGCAATTCAGATGAACGATGAAGAAATTCAGGGGAACAAATCTTAAAAAACAAGTGAATTGAAATGAAACAAAAAGGATTTTAATTAGCAGCCAAAACTGGTCACCAATTAAGAAAAGGGTTAGAATGAAAACCTGCAGCCACTGTGGCCCTCCAGGACTGGATTTGGAGACCTCTGTTCTATAGTTTAGGCAAAAACTGGACAAAAGGTGCAGATTAAGATTTTATCAAGTTCAGACAAATGGAAACAACAAATCAAGCTAAAGCACATGAGCAATTTAAATTCAAATAAACTTTCAGGACCAGAAATAAAGTAAAACAGAATTAAGAAACAGGCAAAAATTAAAACAGGAGAAAAGCAACATAAACAAGGCAGGAGTTGAGTACACTTGATTAATGATCAAATTACTAGTAAGTTTGGACATTCCATATAAATACCCTTTATTAAAGTGTAAAAATATTTAAGGTGATTGTGGTAATTGTTGTTGCATGGCAATGTTCACTAGCGAAAGAAATGGTTAAGGAAGTGGTTAGCCATGGATGTATGACATTGTTGACCACAATACCATTCACAATTGCCTGAAAAAACATACAAGAATGTCTGCTACTGCTGGATTTGTCCCTACTATTTCAATCGCTTGCAGCCAGTCTTCTTTGGAGGTGAATCCAAAACTGCACTACACAGTGTATCTTCTATAGTTTTTATGGTTCAATTTTTTTTTAATAATATTTACATTCTGGGTTGCTTGATCCTCAGCTAAGATGTAATATTGAGAAATGATTTGAGCTCCAAAATTCAATAGAAGAATTTTGGTTCTTTATCCCAATTCTGCACCCTATCATGAACTTTGACTTTCATACCTCAGTTGTAGTCAAACTCTCATTAGAACCTATCATCACAGTCTGTGCTTATACCAACATATCTAATAGTAATTTGTCAGTCCTTCCTCTTACATCTTGGTGTGAGTACTGCAGTTTCCTTTTCACTGGTCTTCATGCACTACCTGAAACAGAAAACCTGACAACAATGCCAATGAGAGCTTTTGAGACAAACTAAAGTTAACAACCATACAAACAGATGATGGGGCTACACTGTTAACCAATATATCTTTTAAGAATCTTTTCCCTCACAAAACATAGTCAATGTAAATGTCACCAATTTTAATCTTTAAACAAAAAAGATATTCATTGGCAAAAACTTAACTATAGCCAAACATAATTTTTTTTAGTAAAGGGCATTGTTAGCCATTTATCCTTAAAAAACGCTATTATATATATATTTTAAATATGTTATTTAAATTGATTAATTTGCCTTTTATGAGTGAGTGGTAGGTATGTTTGTGGGTGCATCATTCAATGTACAGGGCTGGCATTTACCTTGTGCCTGATGCTGCCAACATAGGCTTGAACCTACTGTCATTCTGAATTGGATTAAGCAGGTTATATATATATATATATATATATATATATATATATATATATATATATATATATATATATATATATAGACAGATAATATATATATATACTTCACAGCCCCACTTCAAACTGAACATATGAGTATCTTAACCAACAGAACTAAAGAAGACATTCTGTATATCAAACAACTATTGTTATTTATTCTCCCTAATAAGTAAACTGTATCACAAGCCATGTACAATTCTCATGGAAAAACAAACAAAAATTATGTGAACCTATGTGATTGGTTTGTTATTGCATTTCAAATACAGTACAAGCATACAGTAATTTTTTTCAGATACAGATCTGCCTCATAGATCCAGCATTATGGGTTTGAATTCCATTCCTGCACTATAATAAGTATGGCTATCCTATGTCAGACTTGGCCTTCCTCTGGGCATATGGGTTTTATTCCATGTCTCCCAATGGTAGGCTAGTTAGGTAAATGGTTTGGTTCCCTACCAGGAATGAGAATGTTACGTTAAATATTTTTATCACACCTCTCAATGAACTACATGTGAGAATAAGTCAAACTATACATGTTGTGTGTATACTAGTTACATTACCTGCAGGTAATAAAATACATTTTAAAATATTTGATATCTCTTTTCCTATGTGTATCATTAGTGTTTGACCTACACCTTTCCTTGGTATCCTTGTGGATATCAACCTTTCTTGCTCAGGGCTTCCTTTTCCAGTGGTGGTCCTGTAAAGCCTGCTTCTCAGGCTCTCATTTTGAGACACCTTGCTTGCATCCCGTCTGCTTTTTGACTACCATTACTGGTGGATAGGCCCCCATTATCCACTGCAAAAAGGATAATTTGTATTTTTACTATTGATTCCCATAGTTGAAGGTAATATGGGTTGCACCTCGTTAGTATTTAGTGACCCAAAATCGTTCGGTTACCTAGCTAGCTAGCTAATCAATGTATAATATATATAAGATAAAAACATACACATGGTTTTGAAACCCCATAGCCCATTTAGAATGGCAGGGAGCCAGAGCTTAACGAAACCTCAATGAGAAACCAGACGTGGACATGGCATTTGTCCATCCCTTTTCACACTCTCATACCGGAACAATTTAGCGTTTCCACCAGCATAATGTGTTTGGGATACATTTTATTATTTAGTTCTATTAGCAACATTGTATATTTTATATGAGAATTTCGATTATACAGGCACCAAGTCGAATTTTGTAATACGCAGAGCCTTTTCCTTCTCGTGTCTTGTCTATACAGGCAGGTACTTGCAAAGCCAATTTCCGATGTTCTCCGAGGTTTTTCGGTCCCTGCTCAACTAGCTGCAAATCACGGAAATCCGAGGCTCCGAGGTTTGCCGAATGGGTCAAACTCTCCGCTCTTTGCTGTGATAGGTCTCTGTAAACGCCGAGCCGTTCCGACTGTAGGCGAAGTGCGTCGTGCTCGGACTGTGCTTTGCAGAGACAGGTAAAGTCTTTCAGTCGAGTATATTCGATTCCTGCCGTAGTGATTCGGGATCCAAGTCACTTGTACACACACACACCCCCTCCCAACACGCGTCATCGGCGGCGGCCATGTTCGGAGTGGCTGTTCCGGGATTGACAGTTTCATACTCGGGGAGAGCACTGGCGCTTGCTGGAGACGCCGAGCAAGTTAGAATCATCAAGCTGTCGGGAAGGAATACAGGGAATCACCATCAACAGGCTGCTGCGTAGGAACGCGTACGCTCTATTCTTCTGGTTAAGAGGGGAGAACACTTCTATTGCCGTGGTGTCGTATTAAATCACAGAGAAGGTGCGTTTTGGGCTTTTTCTACAGAGGTCGAGTTCCGCTTGGCCTGGCCCAGCCCCGAATCCCCGAGCTCGATTTGAATTCCTGTGCCGGAGAACAAACTCCGCCTCCTTCCCGAATCAACCAGCACCAGCACCACCACCACCACCTATATTTCTGGGATAACTTCCTCGAGGGGAAGTATAAGCTTCTTCAAATGTAACGGCATACTTTTTTTACTTTTGTTTTTTTTTGTTTGTTTTTATTTAATTTTATTTTTATACCTAGATTTGTCTGAACGGTTGAAAACTTTCTGTACATAAATATATATATTTTGGTGGAAGGCTCGGTTTTATTTTTGTTACAGTAAAATTTTTATCTTCAATGCGAGGCGCAACCTGTTGATTTTTATGTATTTTTGCTGTACGTTCAGCAGATTTTAAATCCTTTTTTGAAACCTCAAAATGTCTACCAGAACGCCATTACCTACAGTGAATGAAAAAGTCTCCGATCAGGTAAGTCTCCTTTTCCTTTTTCAGTGCTGTTCTTTTGAGACATTTATGTCACTGAGGTCCCACTGTTTTACGCTCTCTTTACTGACCCCTTCCCTTATAACCAGTATTTATTTTTCAACTAACCTTCCGTGAGGGTTTATTTTCCTTGATGCTGCTGTTCATACAACTTCCAGGTCGCTCCTGTACTTGGTCTCAAATTGTCGCCGTGACTGGCCTATTGGTTAGTTAAGCTGCAGTAAATGATGTGTGTACTTCATCGGTCAAGTACAGTATAGAAAAACGGCTGACGGAGCTAAAAGCGAAAGTGTCCTATTACAGGTTGTATTTCTTTGGATGCCAGTTTCCTTGCAGATCCAACTTTATGGTTTTCAATCGATGGTAGGATTTTGTAAACGCAGCCGTTCTTGTTCGTGTGTGTTTGTGATGATGTTGGAAGATGCACATCTACGTGTTACTTGCGCAGGCATGCGAATGGCCGCAGTGTTAACTGCAGTGATAAGCTCGATTGTGCCCCTTGCTGTGTTTGCCCTTAAAAAGGTTCCTGGCGTTTTTGTCAGTCGTCTACACTTGTTCTACCAGTGCTTTATTAGTAAGGCTTAAGCCAGACACCTCTTAAACTCTCCATTTCTGCCTAATTACGACATTAAGTGATTTATTGATAGTGTCAAGGCATTTGACGTACTGCTGCACTGGAATAGTTGCTGTGTATGTTGCAGTTGTTTATACATGCGTATTATTTTTTTTCAGCAGAACGTCTACTGTAGTGTAATGTTGTTAACAGGTCTATTTTGCTAATCTTGTTAAATACATAATGAGGAAAAAAAAGGAATAAATCATTCACATTTAAACAGGATTAGTGGTGGTCCAGTCAGTTCCTATTGCACACTACCATCTTGGCCTAAGGGTGCTTGGAAGTGCTTTTTGCTATGTCTATAATGTTTATTCTCTCTGTTCACTGTAGTCAAAGACTGAGAAGCTTTTAAAAAAAGCAAACATGTAGATGCACACAAGCGAGTGTGTGTGATTGTAGCAGCTGTGTTGCTGTCACAACTTTGCTCAGTGTATATTGCCTGTTAACAAAGCCTTTTTGTTTTTATGAACTGTTTTGTTGATGAATGTACCCTATGGTTATTGGTGCTACATCCAGGATGGTTTTCTGCCTTTACGTCTGATGTTGCTAAAACAGGTTCTGTCTCTCATGTCCCAAAAATGAATTAAGTGGTTAAGGTGATCACATTTATTTATACCAGATTATGCAATATTAAGCAATTTTGTGTAACGTTATGCTTTACTTTTGGATGAATGGATTATGTGTTTATGTTATCAGAGGATGAAGTTGATATTAGTGGACAACAGGCACATTTATAGCAGTTGGTCTATTACTCAGGTGGAGCTGTTATATAGTTCCGAAAAGAAACCACATGCACATAAGGGATGGAGATCACATATTGATAATTTAAAATTGCTATATGTGAGTGCGTGAGTGAGTGTGGGTGTGTCTGTGTGAGTAAGCTTGCTGTGAACCTTGCCCAGGGATGGTTTATGCCTTACAGCCAATGCTGCCAAGATAAACGTCTATTGACTTGTGACCCTATATTATACAGAGTGTATTTGAAAATAAATGTGCAAATGTTAAACAAATGAAAAGGGTTTTTGTGTGGTGGAAAATTCTGTTTTGTAGCTGTTGCTGTATAATTAAGTTAGGAAAATTAATATCTGATTCAAAATCAGTTATTTTATTTTCAGAATATTAACTATAGAAGAGATAAGTGGATGGATTTGATGTATTATCTGGATGCAAACATGGCCTTAGAATTGTATTATTCAGTATTATTCCTTTCATGTAAAGCTGTTTTCACCTAATTTGACTTCCTCTTCAAATTGTTCATGAAAGCTTGACATCATAGGTCCTGCTTGGCTATGCGCAGTATTCATAATAAAATAATCAGATTATGAGCAGCAGGTGGAAGCTGTGTTTTGTATGTAAGAGTTTTAGATCAATAATATGGTTAAAAGAGGATTGCATTTAAGGATCTTGCTGGCTTTTAGTTACTTTTGGAAGTGGTTAAAAGATCAGTCTGCCTTTTCTACTTATTTGAAAGTACTTTCCGAAGCAGTTGACATTGCACTGCATAATGAAACAATAGTTGCATATGTATAATATCAGAAAAAAATGAGTGATCATTATTGCAGTGCATCCTTTATTTCGGACCTTGACACTTTTGATCCGTTGTTGTATTGACTTTCAAGTACAGATTATACTCTTATGTGCATTTTCTGTGCTATTAACTCCTTTAGATTTTTTTTTTATTTTAAACACTTTTTGTGATCATAACTGTTACAGGCAAAATGTTGTTAATACATAATTGATGCTCAACAAAGTGCAGTAGACCCCCGTGAAGTTGTGGTTCAGGGTTCGCGGACTCAGTTGTTCATGGATTTTTCCTTAGAACCTATTAATTGTTATCAGAAAGCACAAATATCCTCCACAATTTTTTATGTTTTTTTTTTGTGACAATACTGTGTCTTAGAGAGAACAGGAAGTAACTGCTGAGGGAAACGCGGTTTGGGATGGTGAAAGTAGCCAATCCGAGAGTGTTATTCTTTTCTCCTTGCTGCTGATTGATTTCTGCCCTGTGACGTGACTCCAGCTGAGAGTCCTCATGTTTTCCATTTTGTCATTGTATTTATTTTGTTATTCTTAAACGCACAAGATGTCACTGAATCGTGCTGCACATTCTAAGGCTTCTGGCACTGTGCCTAAGCTCCAGAAGAAGTTTAAAACACTCCATGAAAAGGTTGAACTACTGGATTTGCTCTGGGAACTAAAAAGTTATGCTGCAGTAGTGTGCCACTATGGCATTAATAAAATTAAGAAGTTCTTTCGTTCGCTAACTAAGCGGAGTTAAGGTTAAGCCCAGAGGCAGACGCGTGAGTGAGGAGGGCCCTGCCCCCGTCCACGCAGCCCAATGAGTCTCTCTTGGCTTCACACTAATGAATCGGTACTGCAAGCAAACTATGATACTTTGTGCGATGAGAAAGTCGCAACATCAATAGAATGTTCATGCAAATTCTAGAAAAAAATCCCGATGTAAATCCATTAAGTAGTTCTCTCGTGAAAAGCGGACAGACATAAAAACGGGTCTAAAAAAATATGTGAAATTTTGCTCTTGGACCATGAAATTTTTAAAAATCGTTTCTTAGTCAGCACCTATGGGCCAAGGGTAACCTACATTCCAGATTACAAGTCCCAAGTCCTCATGGTTCAGGAGATTTTGTGATGAGTGCGTCAGTGGTATTTGGCTTTTATTCATTTAGATATCTATCTATCGATCGATCGATCGATCGGAATGTCAAGAATTGGTTAGAAAAAACCTACATCCAGTGCGTCTTTCCATGTGTTGCATAGCTATTATGTATATGATTGTCCACTTCAGTTGTTGTGTTTGTTTGGGGGAAACTACAATTGAGTTCATAGTCAGAGTAATCTAGGATTATTAAGTTGATTACATGGTTTGTTTAATGAGTAAATAACTGATTAATATTGGTTCAAGTTTTGCTGTTAGTGGTCTTGGGATTGCCTATGGATCTGTGCAAACTTGTAGAGGAAGAAGTGGCCTTGGAAAATGACTAAATTAATCTGTTTGACTAAAACTTAATATTTATAGTTTATTTCCTCCCAACTGTCTTGGATAAACACGATTGCAAAAACTAAGTTTTCTAAGTAAAACAGGCTTACTTTGTGTGGTAGAATTCTTCGCACATCAGAATATATACTTGAACTGTAAGAAGAATTAAACAAACTAAAGAGTTTAAATTATTTTCTGTTTCCTGTATTTTTATATTTCTGATGTACTGTTCTGATGATGTTCTGATGACTGCTGTATGTAATAAAACTGAAATACTTTAATTCAACCAAATATTATTTAGGAAAAAAATATATATATACTGTACAGTGGGCGGCACGGTGGCGCAGTGGTAGCGCTGCTGCCTCGCAGTTAGGAGACCTGGGTTCACTTCCCGGGTCCTCCCTGCGTGGAGTTTGCATGTTCTCCCCGTGTCTGCGTGGGTTTCCTCTGGGCGCTCCGGTTTCCTCCCACAGTCCAAAGACATGCAAGTTAGGTGGATTGGCGATTCTAAATTGGCCCTAGTGTGTGCTTGTTGTGTGGGTGTGTTTGTGTGTGTCCACTATATATATATATATATATATATATATATATATATATATATATATATATATATATATATATATATATCTCTATCTCATCCGGAAAGTATTCACAGCGCATCACTTTTTCCACATTTTGTTATGTTACAGCCTTATTCCAAAATTAATTAAATTCATTTTTTCCCTCAGAATTCTACACACAACACCATATAATGACAACGTGAAAAAAGTTTTCTTGATGTTTTTGCAAATTTATTAAAAATAAAAAAAAAAAAACTGAGAAAGCACATGTACATAAGTATTCACAGCCTTTGCCATGAAGCTCAAAATTGAGCTCAGGTGCATCCTATTTCCCCTGATCATCCTTTAGATGTTTCTGCAGCTTAATTGGAGACCACCTTTGGTAAATTCAAGTGATTGGACCGGAAAGGCACACACCTGTCTATAAAAGGTCCCACAGTTGACAGTTCATGTCAGAGCACAAACCAAGCATGAAATCAAAGGAATTGTATGTAGACCTCTGAGACAGGATTGTCTCGAGGCACAAATCTGGGGAAGGTTACAGAAAAAGTTCTGCTGCTTTGTCCCAATGAGCACAGTGGCCTCCATCATCCGTAAGTGGAAGAAGTTCAAAACCACCAGGACTCTTCCTAGAGCTGGCTGGCCATCTAAACTGAGCGATCGGGGGAGAAGGGCCTTAGTCAGGGAGGTGACCAAGAACCCGATGGTCACTCTGTTAGAGCTCCAGAGGTCCTCTGTGGAGAGAGGAGAACCTTCCAGAAGGACAACCATCTCTGCAACAATCCACCAATCATGCCTGTATGGTAGAGTGGCCAGACAGAAGCCACTCCTTAGTAAAAGGCACATGGCAGCCCGCCTGGAGTTTGCCAAAAGGCACCTGAAGGACTCTCAGACCATGAGAAACTAAATTCTCTGGTCTGATGAGACAAAGATTGAACTCTTTGGTGTGAATGCCAGGCGTCACTTTGGAGGACACCAGGCACCGCTTATCACTAGGCCAATACCATCCCTACAGTGAAGCATGGTGGTGGTAGCATCATGCTGTGGGGATGTTTTTCAGCAGCAGGAACTGGGAGACTAGTCAGGATAAAGGGAAAGATGACAGCAGCAATGTACAGAGACATCCTGGATGAAAACCTACTCCAGAGCGCTCTTGACCTCAGACTGGGGCAACGGTTCATCTTTCAGCAGGGCAACGACCCTAAGCACGCAGCCAAGACATCAAAAGAGTGTCTTCAGGACACTCTGCCCTTGAGTGGCCCAGACAGACCCCAGACTTGAATCTGATTGAAAATCTCTGGAGAGATCTTAAAATGGTTGTGCACCGACGCTTCCCATCCAACCTGATGGAGCTTGAGAGGTGCTGCAAAGAGGAATGGGCAAAACTGGCCAAGGATAGGTGTGCCAAGCTCGTGGCATCATATTCAAAAAGATTTGAGGCTGTAATTGCTGCCAAAGGTGCATCGACAAAGTATTGAGCAAAGGTTGTGAATACTTATGTACATGTGATTTCTCTTTTTTTTTTATTTTTAATAAATTTGCAAAAACCTCAAGTAAACTTTTTTCACGTTGTCATTATGGGGTGTTGTGTGTAGAATTATGAGGAAAAAAATTAAACCATTTTGGAATAAGGCTGTAAAATAACAAAATGTGGAAAAAGTGATGCGCTGTGAATATTTTCCAGATGCACTGTATAACACCTAGATTATTATAACTAGTAACATGGAAGGTTTTAATTAAAAGCCATTCCCACCATTAAAAGTTCTTAAAATATCTTCTATGAAAGTTGTTTTTGTTGTTGTTAAATTAACTTTGTTTTTATATCTTTTTCTCTTGGCTGAATAAAAAAAAAGTGTTTCTTTATTGGTTGTTGGATGGTGATAGTTCATGGAGAAGTATGTTTGTTCTTACAAAATTGATTACATTGATGCCGTGTTTTTCCATGGGTAACTAAGTTATCCGTTTTTTTGTTTGGTTCTTTTCCTCTAGTCATCCATTCATGTTTTGATCCTGTTTTCTTCATTACACGGTCTTGTGGATGCAGAATGTATTCCTACAGTATTAGTATAAATCAGGAATTGTTTTTGAACTGATCGCTAGTTTATTAAAAGCAGAGGTACTCGCATGCAATCGTACATGCAATTTTACAATTATCTTAGAGTTGCCACTTAGTTTAAATTGCATATCATTGGAATATAGGAGAAAGATGGTACATTAAGACCTGACAGTGTAGTCTCCACACATTGATTTAACCATTTCTTGGAAAAAAAATGTTTGATGTAGCTAGGGTTAAACTACCTGTAAGAAGATTCTGGTAAAGCAAGGTGAACCCAATATGGTGTTATCTACAGTCTTCTAACTAGTTTTCAAATTATACTGAAATTTGTAAATCGTTGACAGCAGTCCGTAATATACGAGTTTTACTTCCAACATCATTTGGACTGCAATGAGTCATACACACTTTCGATCTATTCAGGGACAACCCCCCTCCATGACATTCACAGTTTTCTACAGTGAGGGCTACAATATAAAGTAGGCAAATATTCCAGCAAACCATGCTCAAAGTTAAATTAAGGTAACTGTGCACCGATTTTACCTGATGTACATTGAATAAGGGCATACTTTGTTAAATTATATCTTTCATATCCATAGTGTGTGATCTAGAAATATTTGTTAATTTTGCTTAAATGAGTACATTAGTATTTTGGAAATTGGTAGGAAAACATTAATTTTTCACTGGTCCACTTTTTATTGGCAACAGTTATTACAATTTTTCCAACTGCCCAACATCATCTCAGTGTTTTCCGGTAATTAGCCTAATGTTATTTGGAAAAATACATATCTCAGGTTTTTATGAGATATGTATATTTTATGTTAAGTGGATGTTGGTGACGTTTAATACACTGCTCAAAGCTAGTGCTTTAGCAAGGATTACTGGAAGAAGAAAACAGAGACAACCACATGTGCTCTGGTGGTTTTAGCTGTAATGTGTATTAAATAGCGGTAAAAGTTAGAATAATGCCATTGTTCCTCTTGCATGTCTTAAATATGTGTAAAGGTGGTTTTTCTATATTTGCTAGCCTTTTCCATTGGATGCCAGCAGGACATAGTTTTTGTGTCCTTTCTTTAATATTCCACATGTGCCACAGTTGTTTACTATGTTGCATTTTATGATTTTGCACTTTATTTGCAGGTTACAATATTGCCAGTGTCAAACTGTGTTCATTTATCATGGCTATGAATAAACTCCTCAAAGGTTTAATTTTCATGTTTAGCTTTTTATTTATCTTGACATCTAAAATCTAAATTGTAACAGCATATACCGGTTTATTAAATCCTTTGTATAAAATAGTTTGTGGATTTGCTGGATTTTTTTTTCTTGTTTTGTTCCTTAAATTTGTGCTGTAGCCTTATAACACTTTCCATGTGTTTATATGTCAGCTGTATAAAAGGTCAAAGGTAACAATGAATCTGGAAAAAATATTAAGATTTAGAATAATCAGATTTAAAAATATAAAATTATACTCAAGATGTCTAAAATGCAGTGTTGTATAGTAGGCTCAGCAGACTCCTATTAAAAATGTTTGGGTTTGGCTGTATAATTATGCAAAGTACCATTGAGGGGATTATGGTTAAATGGGAAAGCATGCCGCCCAGGAGTAATTCAAGTGGTTCTGCAGAGCAACTGCTAATTATTTGTGTTTAATATAGACTAGAGGTATGAGTAGGGAGGAGCTGGTTGTCATTAGTAACACTTTTTTAATTCATTCTGTCGCATTCTAGCTTGTGTGGGTCTTCGCACCAACTTGTCTGTTGAGTTTTTCATATAAAGGTTGATAGCGGTACATTATCTAATACAGCTGAGAACCTCTACATTTGGAAAACCATAGGTAACTGAATATTTTATTCTGGACACTTAACCCTTTGTTTTGTTACACTTTAACTCTTTACTCTTTTGATACTAGCTCCCAAAAAGAACAAAAGGCTCCCAAAACGAACAAAAGGCCTTTGCTTCACATACTGAATGTGGGAGATGCATGTTTTTTTTTTATCACTTTTGTACTATCACTTGCCCCTTTTTTTGTCTTAGAGAAATTAGCCATGAGTAAAGTTTAATTATGATAGTTTAACTTAAGTAATTTTTAATCCTCTCTCTGCTAAAACTGGCTATCTGCATAAGCTTATTTAGTCATTAGGAAAATCTAAGCAATAATTTAATTCATAAAAGACAAAGTTGTAGATAAGGACATGTGCTTTATTAGCCAAAAACCTGTAAGTATTTACCTATCCCTTAGTATATGTTACAGATTGATTTTTTTATGTGGAGTTGTGGCAAAATGTACTAAGAAATTGGAATAAGTGCTCATTGTTTAGTGACATGGATTTTTTGGTTGACTGAAAACCTTTTCACTTCACTGGCTCCCTGTCCCACTCAGAATTGAGTTCAAGGTTGTTCTCCTCACCCATCAGTGCATCTGTGGACATGCCCCCCTTTACTTACAGGAACTCCTTACCCCACATACCTCCTCACGCACTCTCCGCTCTGTACACACTAACACTCTCCAAGTCCCTAGAACCAAGCTTCGCACTATGGGTGATAGGGCTTTTTCATCTGTGGCCGAGACTGTGGAACGCCCTCCCTGACTACCTGAGAGCCCCACAGTCAACTGATGTTTTTAAACGGAATCTAAAAACTCATCTTTTTAGAAAGATATTTTGTTGAAGTATAAATAGATGTTCTTGTTTCATTATTTTTGGTTTTACTCTGTAGCACTTTGAGATTTCTAAAATATGAAGTGCAATATAAATTAAATTTATTATTATTATTATTATTACTTTTAAGAGTTCTTAAAAGACACTTTAAAAGCAATGTATTGCACACAGAGCTATTGTGGAACAGTATTTAGTGCTGTCTCATTCCTTCAGTTAAAAGGATATGGGTCCAGTTCTCAACACAGTGCGTTTGTGTGAAATTTGCATGCTCTCTGAATGTTTGTTTTTTCTCTATGTTCTTGTGTTATTTTTGTATGACCAAAAAAAAAAAGATTAAGCTGACATGGCATGTGAGAATGTAGCAGAATGTGTGAGTGTACTCTTTGACATTCATAGATGCTGGAATAGACTCTAGCTCATTAGGAACAACTAGTGTGAAAACCTGGATTCAAGAATTGGTTAGATGTGACTTTAGCAAATACATCTTGCAATTTCCTTAAGTAAACAGAATTTTGAAATACTTACTAACCTTTGTTTGCTATGACCATAAAATTGCCCTGTGCAAGTTTCATTAATTGGTGGCAAATTTGATCATTCAGCAAAAAATAAAATATTCAGATAATTAAAAGGAAATGGACAGAGAAGAGACCATAATTGTACATGTTGTACAAAGTACCAAGCACTGACCAAAGAAATGCGTACAATTGTTCAATGCAAGATTTTAACTAATTATTAATGCATAGCAAAAAAAAAAAAGAGTAAACAGTAGAGTGTTTTGATAATATCTATCATGAGTGGTCACATTTGCTTAAGAAAATTCTAGTAGCACTTCCTAGATACCTGCTTTTGCAGTCATCCAGGTACTGTGAAGTGGTTATTTCCTTAAAAGGTTTTTGTCACTGGTTTTTATATTTTACAATTGCATTGCTAAGGATAATTAATTTCAAAATCTGATTTTGTATTTGTATTGCTTTTTTTTAGCTGTATATGTGCAGAAATTGATCTTTTTTATTGTACCTTAATTGAAGTACTGCTGAAACAGCATGGGTAGGTTCCTTTTCCACTTGTTCAACAGATTTGTTCACACACTCTTGTCATAGTTTATTTTTTTCCTTTTTCACAATAGATGCTTTTAATCATACTTTCTTTAACAGAATGCTTTTGCTGGCTCAGGATGGCAGTTGATAACCTCATTAATTCTATTATCTGTTCTCTAGATGATTATTATCATGATATTTTTTTTTCTTTATTTTCTTATATTCTGTGTGGAGATCAAGTGTAAACATCTTTCATGTCGTTCCAAAGTTTAGAATTGAATTAAAAATTTATTCCATTATAGATCCATACTCTGAAGGGAGTTTATTATTTCAGACATGGTATGGAATACATATTTGCTGTGTGTCTTGCAACCTTCCTTTAATGGGAAATACATGGATGGATGACTTTGTAAGGATTCAGATTTTTCTGTGCTCTCAGAACTGAGTCTAGAGTTGTATACAGCATAGTTAAGCGGATTATTGCCACATCATCAGAAACAAACAGATCTTCTTTGAAACATATGGTAGGCAGACAGCTTTTGTTAACTGTAGGAATTTGAAGGTTGGGTGTTGTTTGTTAGGGTGTTTATTTGGTGCTTACAAAGGTTGGGGCCTTTTGATGATTCCTGGTAAACTATGATATATTTGTTGTAAAGGATGTACTTTCTATTATTACAGTTGTGCCATTTTCTGATAATTGGATATATTTTTCCTGTTAGATGGTAATGTAATATAAAATGATTATATGTCCTTTCCATAGCTGCTATTTATACTGAGTTCTTTCAGATAAAATATTTTGCCCTTAGTCAACATTGGGGTTCTCAGCCTTTTTTCTTGGTATAGCACCTTCTGAAATCAAACTGTTTTTAAAAATCAATATTTGTTATATTTTAAATTGAAATTGACATTTTATTCCTCAACCCTGAAATAGATTGTTTGGTGATTTTAACAAGTTGCAAAAGATATTTTTGTGTCTTTTGGTGGTTCTCCTATATGGCTAAAGTGTTTTGTGATTATTATTATTTTTAACCTAACAGCGTCGCTCAACCACAGCCTCACATGGCCCTGTTTCTGGGGAGGAGGCACCAGTGTTGTATATGAGGTGTAGGATCATTGACACTGTTTTTGGCCCCTTCTGATATTTTATTTCTTTTGAAAGAATGAACAGAAGCTAACAATAAATTTTAAAGGATAAAACTAGAAGCAAGCCTTGTACTTTGTGAGTACTAAAAAAATTAACATACAGTATACACAGTAGGCTGCAACACCAAACTGACAACACAGCTTAATGCAACATGTTTGACACAATTGCTGTAACAATTAATCTATGAAGCGTGCCTTTGGTAGAAGAACCGATAAAAGGAAGGGGAGGATGAAGGTAACCGAGCATTGGTGACTGTGCCCTTAATGGTAACTTTCTGCCTAGATAATTATTAATGGACATTAAAATGAAAGGATAGCTATGGTTATTTTGTTAATAATTGTTAAAATTATTCTTTATTCTCCTTTTTATAGTCCTCTGCATTAGATTTGACAATTTCTAAGAATGATGGAAAACAAAACAAATTTACCCAAGTCAAAAATGCTGAACATATTTGACATTTGTAAATTTTGGGCACATTCTAGAAATTGAACTAAAATCTATAGTAAAATATTTGGACTATAACGTAATTACACTCAAATGTAGTCATTCTGGTCATTATAGTAGCCAGTGGAAATAATATTAATGAGGTTGGGAGTATGCGTTCCTGGTAAACCTAAAATGTTGATATTAAACTGTTTATTTTTAATGCTTCAAAAGGTAACTTTTTTTTTTGAGAACCTAAAAAGAAAAATTGATAATGCCCTTCATAATGCTATGTAAAACAAATATTCCCTTGAATTTTCTGTTGCTTATTTTTAAGTTGTTTTTGGATTTATAACAAAACTCTTTAATATACTTCTTTTCGAATATGTCCAAACTTGAGATTAGTCTATGGTAAGGTCTTTTTCAAAGTAAAGAAGGAGGTGGAGTAGGTCAGAATGCCTTTCATTACGATAGGTCTTGCATAGTTTTGATTTCACCAGTTTTAGCATTAAAATGAGTGCTCAGCTGAGGATGGTTTGACAGGTGATGTGGCATCAATTTTGAGAAAATATCTCAAAACGGGTAAAACTATTTCAGCCTAAGTCAGGTCGAGAAAAAGGACATTAAATGATTTTAAGATTTTCTGAAAGAGGCTGGAGTAGTTTCAGTAGAACAAGCAACGTGAACCCACCTTGCGTAGATTTGTACCTGGTGCGCAATGTGATCTGCAATTGCTGCATTGTTTTTTATTGAATTTATTGAATCTGGGATCCAAGCCACTGATAGGTGCAAATCAGCACCCTACTTGACTGAGAAATCGGTGGGTTTAATTTAGTTGCTTAGATGCCTACTTTTTATTTTTGTGTTGCACTTTTCATCATCGTGAAGACAACATTCTCAACTCACTGCAGGGGACATCAAAGTCAGTCCTCGGAATCTCTGCTGGCTGATTGAGCAGGCCAAAGATTGTGGCGAATGTTGTTCACTTCAATTAATGAAATCTGTTCTTGCTATCAAAGTAGAAAACAGAAGCTACAGGTCATAAACTTCCTGACATTTAATACACAATTTGTTGTTCTCTTGGTGCTTGTTCTACTTTTGGCGTTTTTTCACTACTTTTACAAGAAGTATGAGACTGTCAGAAAACAACTGCTTCTGTTTCTCTAAATACATGTCCTAAAATATTTCATAATATTATGATGTGTATTTGCCAAAAATAAGTTATTAAATTTTAACTTTTGCATTAGAAACATCTGAATAATTAATACAAATGATGTTTTAATGATGTCGTACCTGTATAGTCCAATCAAATTCAGACCAATTTGTCAGAAACCATTCCAATCTAGCACATTGCCTGGCCCCTATCCTTTCTTTTCTGTAGATGATGGAAGTAGTTAAGTTGCAACAATGCAAAATTAAAAAATAAAATAAAATCATGACCTGTGTAAGGATTTGCATTTTTTATTTATTTTTTTCATATGACATTTTATATTCATATGACACCCATTTCGCAAACCATATATTTTTTTCTTTTCGTATTACAGAAGGAAGGTGATGCAAAAAAACATACTTTTTCTCCTCTTATGGATTTAACCACAGAGTAATTGGATTACATTTCTCATAAAGAATGCTCAAATTCATACTCTTTCCTTCAGGTGCCTGTGGAACTAAAGCTCAATATAACTGTGCACATCTCTTGTTAAATACTTTGTAATAAATAATTTGTCTCATGAAGACTGTTTTTAGATTGAGGTTTGTCAAGATACTGTCATATTACTTTTTTTTAACTGTTCCTTAGCCTATACAAATTAGTTAAGTGTAGTTACTGGGTTTTTTTAAGGTCAGGGAATCTCTTGGTAAAGTTAATTTCATCTCCCCTTTTGATTTTACCAGGGGAAATGTAATTTGCATTCTCCTGCGATGCTATTTTGTTTTCATTATGGGCTCTGCTATTCTGAGATAGTTTTGTTGGAGGAAATGTTAAAGAGGTTCGTTTTACCTTCCTTATGGGATGCTAGAAATATATGAAAAGAGCAATTCATTTTATGAACCCTTTCTTTGTTTTGTGTTCCAGTTGTGGATTTCAAAAATTACTTAGACATGCTTACAGCAGTAAACCAAATAATGTAATATAAGTATAACAGAATGACAGTACAAGATGGGATATATGCAAGTATACCTGTATATAGATATATAACCATATATAGATATAGACAATGGGTAGAAAAAATGTGTTAAACATAAAATTCCAATAGCTTAGTCAAACTATATTTCTACTATATAAAAAGGCAGAGAAGTTATAAATTCTGATCTTATAGTTTATATGATCAAGATTCAGTTCTTTAGTTTAAGTTTCTATGTTGCTCTGAGCTTTCATACTGGATTTAGGAAGAAACTTTTCCCATGTTTTATTCTTCACAAAGGTTATGACTTTTCAGTTACAGTGATACAATTAGATGGCTTTTTCCTATCAATGTTGCCCATCACTTAGTATGGTACTTTGTCCCTGAGCAAGCATTTAGATGGTGCCTCACAGGGACATCTCTGGGGTTTCACTTAGTGATTATTTTATCAGATAAGGTTCCTCAACTACATTCCAATGGGGCTAGGTTAAGAGGAATGGGGTTCTTTAGCTGACATTAAGAGCCAATGACTTGTGTTCCAGGTATAGCAAAATGAATAATGCTAGTCTGTACTGTTGCTAGCCTTGATGACCAGGAGTGTACATAACTTGATATTATTGTTATTACCTTGGCAGCATAAAGGTTGGCGCCTTATACATATTCGTCATCTTAACATCTGGATTCAAGAACAAAAACCCTTTACTCTCTTTTTTTATTGTTAGAGTGTGAGTTAGTGGTTTATGACAACTTTTTCTGCCATCTAACTTTGAATTGTGTCTTGCGTCTTTTTGGTTATGATTACAAGTGCCCAGTTTGGCTACATTTCTTGGTCTTTGTTTAATATTAGTCTTCCAAGTTGTAGCCCCTAGTTAAATTCTGATCTGTCCACAACATCATCTGACTGTTCTCTCTCAGAACTTTGCTATTTGCAAGCAGTACAAATTTAATTTCTTAGATGTTATATAATATTCCAATATCTAGTTCTCTCATGATTTCTAGTATTCTGTTGCTGATTTCTTGAGACTGTCCAAAAGCAGCAAAGTAATAAATTCAATTTTTTTTGTATCAGTGGTCTAGAAACGTTTTAATTGCATGTTTTCATTATTTTAGTATGATTGTCTAATTTGTTGTAAGTTTATTATCCTTTGTTTCTTTTTTTTGAAAACCATACCTTGAAGTTATTAATGAGCATTGATGGTAATAAGTAATATTTTACTTTTTAATGTAGTTCTTTTCCCCTCACTTTTTACCTACTGTTCAACATAGCTATTACAGGGAAAACATTTCTGAATGAATGTTATCAACTAACATGTTTTAAAATATTATCAAATCACTAAAAGAGGTGACTTGAATATTATGTGCTCAAGTCACATGCTTGAGTAAAGAACATTTAGTACAGTTATAGCCAGCTCTTGTTAACACGTATTGTGAAAGATCATCATTTTCATCTGGTTAATTCAGTATATACACAATAGTACGTATTGCTGTTTTTTGGAAGTTTGTAAGTAAATAAAAGTTTAAAATAATCCAAAAAGAAAAAAAGTCAAAAGTTTAAAATATACAGTACATCTAAATTTAAACAGCTTTCTAATGTTAAAAATAAACTGTACAGTAAAATAAAATGCATAAGCTTTATCTGATTAAGTGCCTGTCCCAGTAGTCTTATTTTATTCACAGAATATAATGTATTTGGAAAGGAAAAAAAAATCTAATTCAGAGTTTGATTGCATTCCACTATGCTTTTATATTGGTTAATGCTCTTAAAACCATTTAAGGCAATAATGTGGCATTATTAAATTATTCCAATGCTGAAGATCTTATCAAAGATCCCTTAACTTCAGAAAAAAATGTAATTAGTGATTTAGCCTTTGGTAAAGTACATGGTAATCTACAGTATATTAGTGTTTAGCATTTCAAGTGAAAGTGTACTTTTTTGTGAGCTGAGGGAATGTATTTCAGTGACATATCTTTCAGGGAGGGTCTGTGAAGTTTTGAGATGATGGTACATTTCTGCCCTTTATCTTTATAATGTGCAGGAAAAGACATGTTCTGTTGCGCAAGGCAAGTCTGATCTGGAATAGTTTTGACCACCTTAAACAGGAAGACCATGATTAAGGTTGAAGATTTCATAAGTAGCAGTGTGACAGATGTTTACAGTGTTTATTTGGTTTGATATTTGTATTTTACATTTTTTTTTTTTAAACTGAGTTGCTGCCATTCATAAAGCTGTTTGGTTTTCTTTTGCTCTTTTAAGTTGCGCTATTTTGTGCAACTAGTCAAAATAAATACACTGAGTATGAAAGATGCATGGATGAAATTTTCATTTGAGTAATGTATAGGTTTAGGAAGAACAGATGGGCAAGCTTTTAACAATCTCTTGATTGTTTAGTTTGCATGCCATTTTTTCTTAACCAATGTTTCGCTTTTTTTGCAACTTTGTAATGAGTGTTTTAGGAATGCACGATTTTTGTTAATTTGTTGTTTCATGTTTCTTTCAAGTTGACACTTTTTTTTTTGCTGTGTTTCGGGAAAATATTTGAACATCTTTTTTCCATGCGTATATACTGTATATGAGCAGTTTTGAAACTTTTTGCTGGAATACAAACATTGTAATGATATCCTGGCACTGCCTTTTTATTCTCTTGTAGTGGCATCAGTATCAGAAGTTATGCATACTGGTATTTTTGTGAATGCATGCTTATCGTATGCTGTCCAACATGTGTAGAAGAGAAAAAAATGTTCTATCAATTGGTTATTTGTGGGTATGTCTTTTTAAAATTTTGAGTTATGTTTGTATGGAAATCGATTTAAAGGCGTGTTGTTTTTGAATGTAATTTTTAGAATCTTTGTATGCTGTAAATTGGAGCAGTATATTAGTGCATTTTCTATTAAAAAATAATTTATCTTGGCTGTTTTCAAATGCAGCCAGTAATGCAGTAATCAAGACATGAAAACAAGTCTTTGAACTTGTTTCCATTTCAAAGTGCCAGAGCCCCTGGAAGCATAACCAGCTTTACAGATGTATTCCAATGGTAAAACAAAAATATACATTTTTGGTAATGTCTATTCTGGAGAATACTAATTCATATTTATTGTCCTTTTATAATGACCAGTGTGATTGGAGCTGTTATATAAATAAAAACAATGTGTGTTAGAAGCAAAGGAAAACTAGAATAAACAGGAAATAAAATGTTAAAGCCAGTAGATCTTAGATTGGAACCATTCCTCAGTAAACTGTACATTTGTGCAGTAGAACGTTTAGGATTATGACTTATCATGTAAATTACTGAATAAATGAAAGCATAGCCAGAGAACAAGGAGTGCTGTAATGTTAAAGGTGTATCCTTCGATATGAGGAAGTAAGCCCAGCCCCAAGGGTAAAAATGAATTGTGCAAACACAGAAACAGATTTTTTTTTTTTTTTTTTTTAATATAAACAGAAGTGTCTCCCAAAATGCTTTTTTTTCTGCTTTTGGACAGAAAAAAAGCATTGAACACAAACTTATGTAGTACTAATTTCCTTGATAAAGACAGGTAAAAGGATAAGTTTTAAAATATTTGATGCTTTACTTTCAGTGTTCCTCCTACACCTTTCCTTGGTATCCTAGTGTGTCACAACCTGTTTTGCCTGACACTTCCTATCTTGATAGCATTCCCAAAAAGCTGTGGTCTCCAGTGGTTGCAGGTTTAACTTTTTTCTTAATTGGTGAACTTTAACTCCTTTTCCTTTCATTTTAATTGAATTGTAAATTAAACACAACATAAAGATATGTTCCCCTGAATTTCATCATTCACTCCTCTGAATTGCTTAATTTCTTTTCTTAAATGGCACCAAAATGAAATGTGAAGTGAGTGAGCCAACAGATGACCAACTAAGTCAGGGTCTCAAACTCCAACCAGTTACTTAATTAGGTGCTGATTCTTGTTACTAATTAAACCTATTTTAATTAGCTTTAATTCCCTTGTTTGTTGCTAATATTAATGTGCAATAGCATACATTTCTAAAAGCACTGCTAAAATATTTTGGGGACCTGAGCAGATCAACATTCTGGAGACCTTCATCTTCCTTTATTTTTCAGATATTGTATGATTGACACAGTTTGCTGTTCATGTTTTGGCTCATTTTGCATCTCATTATTGTTTGACTGCTAATTAAGGAACAAGAAACAATTAAGGAATCTGAGTCTTCAAGAGGAAATCAATTAAAATTAATTCAAAAGAAGTTAACAGCAAAAACAGGTAGCTAAGTAAAGGGTTATAATGAAAACCTGCAGCCTCTCTAGGGCCGGAGTTGCGGACCCCTGCTGTATAGCCTGCTTCTTAGACTAAGTAATTTAAAGGTGCCTTGCTTCTTGACCTCCAACAGTTGTAGATGCGTCCCCATTACTCACAGTGAAATCATTATTTGCATTCTTGTGAATACTAGAACACTAGAACAATCTACTGTAGATCAGAACAGGCCATTCATCCCATCAAAACATGCCAGTCATATCCACTTAATTCTTCTAAAAACCCAAGTGTAGTTTTGAAAGTCCCTAAAGTCTTGCTGTCTTGCGGTAAGCACATTTTTCTCGCTATATGCGTGCTGTTGAAACTGAAACAAGTAGCATCGCGGATGAGAAATGGATAATTTATTGACTAAAACTGGCACAACAGGCCCTGAAAAACCTACGGAAGCATATTAAGGCCACGGTGAAAAAAATATGGACACAGTGAAGACAAAAACAAATGTAAATGTCGAGATTAAAGTGGACATGTTGACTATATTCTCGACATTTCCCCTTTATTCTCGACATTTGCATTGAGATTATTCTCGTAGTTTATTTTGTCCGTAGAATGTCGCAAACTAAATTTCATCTTAAATTTCATCTTAAAATGAATGTTTCATTTACTAGATTTTCTCAAACCCCGTCATAAATTAATGTAGCACATTAAATGCTTTATATTAAGTGTTCCCGACCCAGCGCTTCTTAAACTGACTTCCTCTTGCACTGAGGAAGCGCCGGCAGCAATCGCCGCAAATTGACTTCATGATATTCCTGCTCAATGAACATTCAGAATACTAAGATAAATACTTGATATCTTTTTCACAATGAAATGTATTAAAGCATGTATTAGACATGGGTGGCAGGGGGCATGGTGGCGTGGCTGTAGTGCTGCTCCCTTGCATTAAGGGGTCCTCAGGTCTACTTTCTGTGTAGAGAAGTTTATGGCAGGTGTGACGAGGCTCCAAAAACTGGATATTTGAATGGGTATCGCACAGGTTTAACTGAAATATTGTGTAAATGTTGGGTTCGTGATCTGGAGGTCGGAGACACGAACGCAGAATTCAATGGTTGTTTTTCTGAGCAAGCTTTCTTTATTGCATGTTTGCTGTGTCTATCTTACGTACTAAACCCCCAGTTCCTATCCTTTGTCTTTCTCTATATAACCAATCACCACACGATAAACGTCATTGTGAGATTAAAACTAGTTATAAACCTAGACCTCACAGTTTTCAGAACTTTTAAAAAAAATTCGTTATACATGTTTAATTATGCCATCCATTCAGAGGTCTAAGCTTATAACTAGTTTTAATTTCACAAATACGTTTATCGTGTGGTGATTGGTTATGTGCAGAAAGAAAAAGGATAGGAACTGGGGGTTTAGTACGTCAGAGAGACAGGAGTCTAAAAGTAAGAAAAATGCTGGTTCAATTGAAAAAGCATTTTCTAAAGCTGAACGCTTGGAGGTTGAGCGTTATGCTAGGCTGTTCAACACTGCTTCATTAGGAGAGTTTGACCCACGATCAGCTGTGGAATTTTGGCTGTCACCTGGCAACAAGCACATCACTTATAAAAAACCTGAAAAGTCATCAGCATCCACTTCTGCAGGACCATCAGTCCAGGAACCATACAGTTCAGCTCAAGCAGAAATGAAAAGCATTCAACACATGCTGTCTGAGATAGTAAAAATTCTTGGGGGAGAAGATGTTGCAAGACAAAAGCTGAAGAACATGGCAGAAAATGAATCAGGACAGTGTTCTGTTATGCAACTGTAATATATGAAAAAAGAACTAGTGTAGCTATAATGAAGGCATTGTTTATTAGCCAGTTAAAATAAGGGAATCTTTTATATAATGTCCTAG
Organism: Polypterus senegalus; assembly: GCF_016835505.1. NCBI lineage: Eukaryota > Metazoa > Chordata > Cladistia > Polypteriformes > Polypteridae > Polypterus > Polypterus senegalus. The sequence continues at coordinate 77,679,801 of NC_053164.1, forward strand.
AGCAAGGTGGCAAAATACTACACCCTGAAAGATCTTTTTTCAGTTTTAAAATGGAAGGCAGTTTTGGTATCAATAAAAGAGATCAGAAAAAATAAACTATTTTTCACTTTTGTTATTTGTTTGTGGGCAAGTGAATTTAACTGGCGGACAAGTGGATTTTCTAAGTTTACTTGTCCGTGGACAAGTAGAAACAAATTTGATTTCCACACCCCTGGATATGTGAAAAATGACAGATTTGCTGTGAATCTTGGACATCTGGACAACGTTTTACAAACCAGGGCAACATATTACTGTTGATGAGCGACTGTTTCCAACCAAGGTCCGTTATTCTTTCTTGTAATACATCTCAACTAAACCTGACAAATTTAGCATGAAGCTTTGGATTGTGGTAGATTTGTAGACAAAATACATGTTCGATGCCACTCCGTACTTAGGAAAAGATCCCAGTTGTCTCACGGGAGAAAGACTTTTCGAGACTGTGGTCATAAAGTCGTTTCTGGACAAAGGTAGAACTGTAACAGCAGCTAACTTCTTCATGTTGCTTTTGCTGGGTAATAGACTGCTGCACCACAACACAACTCTGCTTGGCACTAAAAATAAAGTGGAACTTCCACCTGCAGCTAAATTCACTTAAGTACGCAAGCATTTCTCCATGCTAGTGTTTAGATCTGACAGTGCCGTGCTGACTGTGTATGCGCACAAAAAGTCTGTCTGTATTCTTAATACCATGCACCATAACGTGGTGATTGGACAAAATGAAAAGAAAAAAAAATGTTCAAATGACATAGCATTTTCAAAGAATGACGTTTTTATGCATGGATGTGTGTATGCGTGCATGCGTGAGAGAAGCAAAGACAGATTTTATGTCATTCAAGTGGTTTCTGGAATATAAAATAAACTCTTTCACAAAGGTATAACAAAACAAGTGTGCTTAAATTCAAGAATAAAACTGAATAACAAAAAATTCAAGTGACAACAAGATACCAAAAAGACATTACTTACCATTGTTTGTGTGTCTGCTTATATCCCTTCAGCAATATCTTTTACAAGTAGAAAACACTAATACCAGGTGTCACAGACTCAACTGAAATGTATGTTTTAATTATCTATACTAATAAAAGGCAAAGCCCTCACTGACTCACTGACTGACTGACTGACTGACTGACTCATCGCTAATTCTCCAACTTCCCGTGTGGGTGGAAGGCTGAAATTCGGCAGGCTCATTCCTTACAGCTTCCTTACAAAAGTTGGGCAGGTTTCATTTCGAAATTCTACGCGTAATGGTCATAACTGGAAGGTATTTTTCTCCATTTACTGTGATGGAGTTCAGCCAGTTCCGTGGGGGGCGGAGTTTCGTGTGACATCATCACGCCTCCCACGTAATCACGTGAACTGACTGTCAACGCACTACGTAGAAAACCAGGAAGAGCTCCAAAACGCACTGAAGAACACATGCATTATAAAAACATGCATTATATAATTGAGAAGGCAGCGAAACAATAAGAAGCGAGCGAGTGACATATACTACCGTATTAATGAGTGCTGCTACTTCGGAAAGAAAGGTGTAAACCTAAACTTTAAATTAAGTTAATAGACAGGGTGCCGCTGGTGTTTCTCATGCCCGCAGGATATAAACGAGAGTTTTGATCACTTTGTAACTAAGTTAAAATTGCAGGTGAAGGGGTGTGCTTATGCAAATTCCGAGAGACTGTGTTTGTGGGGGATTGACAGTTAACGCGGTTGGGGGAGTCACGTCATCATCTCCCCTCCCATTTACCTCATTTCGCTCTGAGCTGAGCTCCGCGGCTAACGGCGTCTTCCGAAGCAACTTCATCACACTCCCACAAAATACTCACAGAAAAATCCACAAGTTAATACACACGCTGTCTCTAGAGTTTCTCCACACTCAATGTATTATTCCTCGCGCCCCCTTTATACCCTCTAATCTCCCATTTCAATTCAGATACCTCCAATTTCCTGTAAGGCTCAGCTGCGCGATGACAAGTAATAAGTCTCAAGGACAGACCCTACAAAACGATGCCATTGATTTCAGGCAAGATTGCTTTTTTCCTGGACAACTATACTTGCATTCTCAAAAGTGAGCTCGCGAGCTTCGTCATATTACAACCGGAGTGCAGCCAGAAACTTTTAAGTACCGGGTCTTAGATAACATTAAATTAAGCCGTAGATATCGCAACATCACACAAGATAGCAGCTCACGAGAACTTACTGAACGCAGTACGAGATCACTTCCATGCATCAAACCTGTTCAAAAACGCATTACACAATTTACAAGGTGATGGCTTTCTATGGCGTTCGTTTATAAAGCAGCGGAGAGGCTGTGTGAAGGCAGCTACACAGAAAAAGCAGAGCGCCACACTCTGAATGTATTGCTGGCATCACTGTTATACCCTCTGATCTCCCATTTGAATTGAAATGCCTCAAATTTCCAGTAAGGCTCTGCTTCAGATGACAATTAATAAGTCTCAGGGACACACCCTACAAAAGGTTGCCATTGATTTGAGGCAACATTGCTTTCCTCCTGGACAAAACTATACGTTGCATTCTCAAAAGTTTTTATATATATATATATATATATATACACACACACCCCGATCTACAATACTGTCAAATAAACAACCCACGCACCATAGCGCAACATGAGAGGCTTCACCTTTAGCGCTGACGTCTTAGGTTCGATTCGCGAGAGTGGGTGCAGTGCGTGTGTACTGCCTGATGAGCCCAGAATTAGGGCGAAGCACGTGCCGCGTACTGTTTGCATTATTTGATAGTAAAACTATTTCAATATATTCAATATATATATATCAGCGCTTAATGATTCATTTTACTCTCGCAACCCCTGTTTGGGAAGAAGTATGAAAAAATATGAGGTTAACGCAGAAAACCAGATCACCAATTTAACCTTTAGGAATCATAGATACTTTATTCGACATCAATGATTGTTTTGGTAAAGCCATACTCGGTGTAATCCTCCTTCCATGTTATAATATTTCCGACTAGCCAAGATTAAATGAACAGAAAAAGTAAGAGCGAAGCGAGGTGACGAGGCAGGCAGGCAGGCGACAGCTCAATAGCTCGAATTTGGATATACTACAGTAGGTTCTATTTAGTCGCCAGAAATATCTTTGGTAGGAATGGAAGTTGGATTTAGTCTTTAAATTTCTATGGTGAAGAAAAATTTATGCAATGATGATTAAATTTAACTTTCATTCCTACTAAACATATTTCTGTCGACCAAATAAAATTACTTATATTTAAAATTTAAATAGTACTTGAACAAATACGATAGTTCATAATACCCACGCAGCACTAAGTGCACGTAAGATTACGAGTCATCCGTTTTAACAAGCAGCATATTGCACTGATACGAAATAGCCTGCCCATTTAATTATTTAGGAATGGATAGATAAATTAAGATTTTGTACAAATAATGTTTTAAATTTTTCTTCCTCAGTGGATTCTGGCACCGCCAGCAACAACTCCTCGCACCCCAAAGGAGATGTGCATGTGTGTATGTATATATATATATATAGATAGATAGATAGATAGATATATAAATTATATAGATATATAAGATAGATATAGATATACATAGATAGATAGATATAGGTGTATGTAAATGTGTGTCTGTATATATGTAAATATGTGTGTGTATATATATATATATGTATATATATATATATGCCAGCAACACTCATGACAATGACAAAACAATTACATTGTCAATCATGTTACATTATTATTAAAATGTTTCCTTTTCTTTTTCATTACTTCTTTAACACACTACTTCTCTGCTGCAAAGCGCGGGTATTCTGCTAGTATTATAATAATAATAGCAAGTCACTACTCAGAACAGGGAGAACCTGGATTTCGAACCCCCAACTTCTTCATTATGAGGCAGACATGTCTGCTCTCTGTTGATTGATATTTGGTCTTTGGTTTTTATTCATTGATGGTAACATGTACTGTATATTGAATAATTTCTTTTTATCTATACTAATAAAAGGCAAAGCCCTCACTCACTCACTCACTCACTCACTCACTCACTCATCACTAATTCTCCAACTTCCCGTGTGGGTGGAAGGCTGAAATTTGGCAGGTTGATTCCTTACAGCTTCCTTACAAAAGTTGGGCAGGTTTTATATCGAAATTCTACGCGTAATGGTCATAACTGGAAGCAGTTTTCTCCATTTACTGTAATGGAGATGAGCTTCAACGCCGTGGGGGCGGAGTTTCGTGTGACATCATCACGCCTCCCACGTAATCACGCAGTACATAGAAAACCAGGAAGACCTCAAAAAAGCGCTCAAGAAAACATGCATTATATAATTGAGAAGGCAGCGAAACAATAAGAAGCGAGTTCTGCTACTTCGGAAACAAAGCACGATGTAAACCTACACTTTAAATTAAGTTCATAGACAGGCTGCCGCTGGCGTTTGTAATTTAGTGCCTGCCCATAGAAGGCCGTCCGTCAGCGCAATCCAATAGCAAACTGCCACGGGTAAATATTCACGGGTGAAGGACTGTGCTTATGGAGAGGAAGATGAGATGGTCAGGGTGGTGTTTGACACAAACTCAGCGAAACTGCGAGAGAAAGTTTTAAGTGCCAGGACTAAGGTAACATTAAATAAAGCTATGGACATAGCACGAGATGGCACCAGCACAGCTGGGAACCTTCGATGCAAGTACACCGAGTGGCTCACGTGAACTGACGCAGTGCACAGATAAAAGCAACAGTTCCAAAGAGCTGAACAAAACCGAATTACACAATTGAAAAGGCAGCAAAAATATGAAGCGCCTGATAAGCATATTCATAAATGCAGCTACTGTGGAAACAAAGCACACGGTGGAAAAAGTCAATGTCCCGCTAAAGGAAGACAGTGTAAAAAAAACCCGTGCATGCAGTGTGTCAGGTCTCAGATAAAGAAGAAGACGAGCTGTTTATTGATGCAGTAAGAAACTAATCGATGAATGAAACCTGTCATCTTTACAACGATTGACAAACACGGAATGTAACTTGAACACAACACATCCTACAAATACGACCTGATTGAAAGAAATAATGATAATCAAATCCTTGATGACAGCAACATTCAATAACACTCACAAAACAATTACTGTATATTGACAATCATGTTACGTTATTTTTAAAATGTTCCCTTTTCTTTTCATAACTTCTACTTCTCCACTGCGATACGCTGGTATATATTTAAATGTATATATATACCCCTATCTACAGTACATACTCTCGCATAGACAAGCCACATGCTGTGGCTCAATTGTAGAGTCTTCGCCTCTAATGCCGACATTCGAGGTTCGATTCGAGAGGGATGCACTGAGTATGTACGCTACTGATTCATTTTACCTTCGCATCTCCTTGGTTTGGGACGTATGAAAAATATTAGGTTAACGCAGAATCATGTTACGTTATTTTTAAAATGTTTCCCTTTATTAGCACAAGCACAGCTGAGAAGCTTCGATGCATGTACTCCATAACGCGTTAAAAATAACGCATTTAATCACACTTTCAATTCCAAGCAAGCGGGAACTTTTGTCAATGCATCATTTCCTGGTACATCCATTACACTGATGCACACATCACAGCTACAAAAATGTTAGAGTCGGAATAAAGCGCGTTCCTACGACTGATCATTTCGACTTCCGAACGAAGCCTTGATAAAAGCATGGTTTTGTGCACAATGAAAAGCAAGCAAAATTAGATGCATTACAGAAAGCGGACTTTGTGGCTCTTACTGGGGATCATTGGACTTCCGTGACCGTTAGTAATTCTAATTACATCTAATTACAAAATGTTCAATGATCACACTGTTTTAGCCTAATGTACAAAATAATTTTGGCTAAGGTTACTCAGAGTTTAAAGATTAAGTTGGTCAAATTACCTTTTATGTTTCTGACTTATTTTTTTAAGAAGAAAACTGCACTTTATGTTGAAATTTTGGTTATTATTATTTAAAGACAATACTATTCTGAAAATCTACTTAAAGTACTTAAACTACCACTTTATTTTTAAGTCTGCCCAATTTTAACCAGGGATGATATTTTTGTTTCTGTTTTGAATTCAAATGCAGTTTAAAGGCTTTTTTTCAGAAATTAAAACAGCTTCAGTTTACAATATTCATGTACATGTCTATTATTTGATTCTGTAAGCCCACTAAAACACTTTTAAATTAAAAAAAAACATTTGCGATTTGGGGCAAATTTACGTGTCGATTACATACGATTAATCAAGATTAATTCTTACACAGCCTCTAATTAATTGGATTAATTTTTTAATCGAGTCCCACCTAATATATATATATATATATATATGTGGATATATATATGTAGATTTGTATATATAAATGTGTATATACAGTATATATGTAGATATGTATATGTGTATATACAGTATGTATATATATGTATGTGTGTATATGTATATATATATAACTGTGTATATATATGTGTATAGATGTATATATATATATATATTTATATATATATGTATGCCAGCAACACTCATGACAATGACAAAACAATTACATTGTCAATCATGTTACGTTATTATTAAAATGTTTCCTTTTCTTTTACTTCTCCTGCCAATGCAGGTATTTTGCTATATATATATATATATATATATATATATATATATATATATATATATATATATATATACAGATATATACAGATATAAATATATATATATAAATAGATAGATATGACAACAACACTCAATATCAATGACAAAACAATTACATTAACAATCATCTTACGTTATTTTTAAAATGTTTGCTTTTCATTTTCATAACTTCTTTAACACACTACTTCTCCGCTGCGAAGCGCGGGTATTTTGCTAGTTCAGTTATATTTGTGAATAAAAGTGCACTTGTTTTGTTATACCTTTTGTGAAATTATTTATTTGATATTTGGACTTAAGTCTTCACACATTATACACTTCACGTCAGCATTTTGTCATTATTACTGTAACATGAAAAAAGTTTGTTTTAGTTATGCGTTCAGCATTTCTTGTCTCACATTTCTTGTCATCCAACATTTACCCAGATCATTGTAGACACGGAACACGCATGAAATGTTTGTATACCAAATAACGATTAATTATTTATGCTATACAATTCCATACACCTCACACCCAGATAAAGAGACTTGAGCTGTGAGAATGCCAGTTGTGTCGGTGGGGGGATGGGATAGCAGGCTGCTTGTGCTGATTGACACATTTGGAAAACAAAGACGCTGATGAAGAGGTGTAAGGGAATTTAAGGTGGCCCGGCATAACGACTCTTTTTGTAGGCTTCAGGGATTCTAGTGTTAATCTTCTTTTACTTAAACTGAAAAGGCTCAGCTGTTTTAATCTTTCTTCATAATTCATCCCCTTTAGCCCTGGAATCGGCCTAGTCACTCTTCTCTGGACCTTTTCTGGCACACCTATGTCCTTTTTGTAGCCTGGAGACCAAAACTGCACATAGTACTCCAAATGATGCCTCACCAGTGTATTATAAAGTATAACCTCCTTGGACTTTTACTCCATGCATCATGCTGTATAACCTAACATTCTGTTTGCCGCCTTAGTGACTTCTGAGCACTGTTGTGAAGTAGATAGCGTAGAGTCCACTACAACTCCTAAATCCTTCCCCTAAGGTGTACTTTCGATTTTCAGACCTTACAAAAAACCTGACATTTTTCACTTCCTATTTGTAATACTTTATATTCACTGACATTAAATTTCATCTACCACAAATCTACCCAAGCCTGTATGCTGTCCCAAGTCCTTCTGTAATAATTTAACGGATTCCAAATTATCTGCCAATCCACCTATCTTGGCATTGTCTTCAAACTTAACCAGCTTATTACTTATATTCCTATCTAAATTATAGCAGCAGCAGCTAGCACTGACCCCTGTGGAACACCACTCTTTAACATTCGCCAATTCTGATAAGGTTCGTTGCACCATCACCCTCTACTTCCTGTATCTGAGCCAATTCTGCACCCATCTAAAAACATCACCTTGAACACCATCTTTTTAGTTAGATGCATAACCTCTCATGTGGCACTTTATCAAATGCTTTCTGGAAGTCATAATAAATAATATCATATGCTCCACTTTGATGATATCCTTTTGTTGTTTCCTCATAGAATTACAGCATGTTAATAATACATGACCTCACTCTTCTGAACCTGTGTTAACCACTTAGAAAAACTCCTGTACTTGCCATGTGTTGCTCAATCTTATCCTTAATAATTCCTTCCATTAATTTTCCTGTGAGGCATGTTAAGCTTACTGGCCTATAGATGCTTGAATCTGCAAGGTCACCCTTTTTATATAACGGGATAATATTTGCCATTTTCTGGTCCTTCAGAATCTCCCCAGTGCGCAGTGACTTCCAAAAAATATGTGTCAAGGGTTTATATATGTACTCGCTAGCCTCCATAAGAACCTGAGGGTAAATATTATCAGGTCCTAGTGATTTGTTTGATTTCAGCCTATTTTAACTGAGCAATACTTCTCCCTCAAAAATTTTCAAATTCTTCGGTACCTCCTTAGTAGTCCCATTTACTGCTGGGTGGTTATCCACTTGCTCATTTGTGAAGTTTAGAGCATCTGCTAAATCACTGTCTATATCGTTTAATTCCCCTTGACTATTTCTGATGCACTTCCCATCCTCTTTGATTGTTCTTTTACTACTAAAATGCTGAAAGAATCTCTTAGGGTCTTCTTTCGCCTTATCTGCTATATTCCTCTCGGGGCATCTTTTAGCCTCCCTAATATCCTTCTAAATTGTTGTCCTCATGTTTTCATTCACCCTATGATTCACTTTGAAATTATTAGTTTTATATGCCTTATACATCTGGTTTTTTTTCCTTTGCAGCTTCTTTTTTAACTCTTTATTAATCCACTGTGCAGTTTTTTTAAACATTTCCTGTTAATTCCAAATGTAAGTATGTACCTGTCCTGCATTACATGTAAAACTTTTTTTACAATTTTAGTCTTTGCATCCGCACTGTTATAAAACAATGAGAACACAATCACCTCTACCTCCTCAATTCCTACCTGATTATTACAAAATACGAAATCCAGTCAGGCTTCACCCCCGCGTTGGTGCTTTATCATATTGTGTTAAAAAACAGTCACGGATTACTTATAAAAGCTTCTGCCTTTGTGCTCTTCCATTTGCAAGGTTATCTCAGTTAATATTTGGATAATTAATGTCCCGTAGGACTATAATATTCCCCTGTAAACTTGCCTTTTTAATATTAATAAAAAGATGTGTGTTGAAATTACTGTATGCATTGAGTGGTCTATAATGCACTCCTAAAATAAGGTCTCTTTCCCTAATGCTTTCCAGATGAAGCCACATGTCCTCACTAAGATGGGGCTCATCATCCAACTGAAGAGGACTTGCATTTAAATTCTGTTTGACATAAACAGCAACTACACCTCCTTTTCTATTCTGTCTGTCCTTCCTAAAAAATGTGCATCCTCCTACACTCATCCCCATTTCTGTTATTTAACCAGGGTCCTTTATTGCTATAATATAATTATGCTCAGCTACATACAACTCTAACTCACTTGCCTTATTTTCGATACTTCTTTCATTAAGGCAAGCTATTTTTAATGTGTTACTCCTTCTGCATTTAAATATTGGGTTAAAATTTACATTACTATGCATTTTTATTTCCACATCGTTGTTTGTTCTTCCACGTACAGTTCTAAACCTGGTCTGTCCTAAACTCCCTATACCCTCATTCCCTAGTTTAAACAATCAGAGACTAACCTACTCGTATGCCTACCCAATATTTTGGAGCCCCTCCAATTTGGATGTAACCCATCGCAGCGGAGCAGGTCCCATCTATTCCAAAAGGAGTCCCAACGCCCAATAAACCTATACCCTTTTACCCTTCACAAAGATTTGAGCCAACGTGTTAAGCCTTCTGATCTCCTCCATCTTACCTGGACTGGCGTGTGGCACATGCAGAACATCAGAGAAGACTACCTTGTCAGTTCTGCTCTTCAGTCTGCACCTAACACTTTTGAATTTTGATTGCAGAACTGACAGACTACCCTTATGTATGTCATTTGTTCCAACATGGAGAATGACAACTGGATTCACCCTCGCTCTGGCCAAGAACCTATCCACACTTCCAGGGATGTCTCCTACTTGTGCACCGTGTGATTTTCTGTCTCTGGAGCAAACCTGTGCTTCAATCCCCCTAGTGATTGAGTCCCTAACTATTACTATCGCTCTCTTTCTGGGATCTGGTTTTGGTAGCCTATTGGGGCCCTTTATTCCTGCCTACCATCTCTGAATCATCAGAGACACTGTCTAGCTTCAGAGGGACCAGGAAATGGGTTGACATTTCTAATTCTGGGGTCGTTGCCCCCAGATAGTGTGCACCCTTTACGTTACTCCTTGTGACTGTGACCCACTTATCTCTACCTGTCTGGTCTGGAATCTCCTTCCGCACCACCTTAAGTGTGCACACTTTCTCTCTAAAGGACACTTGGGCTAGGTCTGACAATTATCTACTACAACGCAGGCCAGCCAACTCCTCCTTCAGTTCAGCGACCCTGAGCTTTGAGGTGCTGGATCAGAGGGCATCTCCTGCAGATGTAGCCTTCAAATATTATCACTGGCTCCTCCAAACCACCATCTAAAAAGTCCAATATCCAATAGGTCCTGCATTGCACTGGCCTCATTGTTAAAGTTTTATTGAGGTTTACTAAAACTGCCTTAACGTTTAAAACTAAAAACATTTAGCCAAAGAAAATTGATTGTAGAACTGCTACAGCTATTTTACACCTTCTGTCTGATCCTGTACTATTCTCCCTCTCATCTGCCTGCTGTTTGTCCTTCTGTGAGGTTACCTTTACTTTTCTGTGTCTGTTTTTCTAACTTTACACTCCTCTTATTCCTTACATAAAAGCTCTCCACTTGCACTGTTTGTATTCCCCCATGTTAACGAACTCTTACACTATCACCCACTTAACTCTTCTACCTCTGGACGGCTAAGGACTGTTCAATTTAAAATAAAACGTGCTTGGTGAGTATCTGCTGCCAATTAATTACTTACTATTTTATCTTCCACTGCTGTCCCTTGTGCAAGATCAGGCGTCTCAACGCTGCCACATACACTTACCTACATACAGCTGAGCCTTCCCCTTTATTGCTTTGAAGTTGCCATGTCCCCGCCCCCCTTATTTATTTATTTATTTATTTTTTAAACTAAGGAATGACATGGTTATTTACTTATAGGTAACTGATATCAGTTACTGCTGTTTTTCTATCTTGCCTCCTTGATGCTAGTTCAAATACAGATAACAAATACACGTACAAGTACAAGAAGCTTTTCCAAGTGTACCTCCAAACACCCAGCTACTTTTGCTCCCGTGTGGGCGAAAAAAGCAAAAGACCCTTCTAAAGGGAAAAAAACCTTTAAAAATTACCTTGCAAGTCCTTAGCAGCAACCAAAACCCAAGTTTATAGGAGCAAAATGTATTTTTTAATTAACTCTCACACCACAGAAAACTCAAACTCTCAGCAGCCTCTCTTGTTAGCAAAGCTGACGTCAGTACTAAGGCAATTCGAATTGTTCCTCATTAGTTTTTAGTGACCCAATGTTGCTCAGTATATTATTTGATTTGTTGTTGCTAAAGTGCTGTATTTTAACTCCTTTTTTTGTTTAAAAAAATTCTAAATCAGAAATGAAACTATCCCTAACCCTAAAACTAATCTGATTAATGTGGATTAATTTGTGAATGAAAGTCTATAAATGCTGAGACATCATTTTGCAAGCATCTTGGCTTCAGAGTTCATCAATCAGGGGACTCCTTTCCTCGTTTTAAAATAAATGTAATCATTACCAAATTAATTGTTTTAGCCTCAGAAATTATCCTGGGGTATAATAAACACTTTTTCCTCATAAAACACACATTCATTTGCAAAAAAAAATGTAATTAATAATAATTAAATAGGTATGACTGTCACTATCATACTAAAATTCTAAATTCCATCTAATGTTACGCTTTCTACAGTTTTCCCAAACCTGACTCCATGTACTGAGTACTTAAATTCTCTTGTTTGTAAAATGGATATATTTCTTGTACATGTGATAAAGTAAGTACATCACAACATGTATTTTCTTTTTTTAGCATATGTGGAGATACCAAGATTGGATTTTCATTTACATAAACATAAATGCAAATTTTGCATATGGAAAAAGAAAGTATACCCCAACATTTACCACTACATCAAATATCTAAAATTAGATTGAAATGTACCAGATTAGGTTCAGATGATTAGAGCATCATTAGCTGTTTTAGGGCGGATGTCAATTTTTGTTGACACAAGGGGTTGAGATGGATATCAAGGGCAGAGGGTGAAAGAAAGCTGTAAATGCTGATAAAACTCACCGTTACATTATAGGTGGACCCTGTTACTTCGAAGGACTGTTAGACTTGTTGACTTGTTGAGCTGCTGTGGCACTGCCCTTTGGTCATTTTAAAGCCTGTACAGCTGCTGTCCTTTTTACCACTTCCTGTCTCTGCTGCTCGTGTTGATCGCTTCTCCGTGATCATAAATATACACCTGACCGAATTGTGTGTTCTTTGAAATTAAACTGCTTTAACTGTTGCGGGACCACAGATTCTCATAGTGTATGGTCCATTATTGTGTAAATCTACATTTTGTGCATTGAATGCGAAAAGACTTTGTTTTCTGCTCTTTGCCTTTTATTTCTGACCTTGCTTTGTCCTGCTAATTTTTTCAATTACACCTGGTCCTGATGATGATCTTTTAGTCGTCGACGTTTCATTTATAACGTATTGTCCTTTATATGCACTGAGACCCCAGTATCTGTGTGTGCTGATTGCCTTTACACTACTGATTTTTTTTTTTTTGCTGGCCGTGCTCTAATATTGCTTGTAAGTAGGGCGTATCTTGCAAGAATCTCATGTTCTATATCCCTGTAAGACGCTCTGTGGCCATTCTCTTTCATTTCGCGGGTCTTATTTGTCTTCCGTGATATTAACTTGAAGATCACGTATAGCCTCCTAGTCATTCCCTCCCACAGGATTTTTTTTTATAATAGAGTGATTTTCAGGCCTGGGACAAAAGGAAAAAAAAATAATTAGCCCTAAAAAAGTTAGAGAGGATCATGGATAAACCTGTCTTGTTTAAACCTCAGACTTTTTTTTTTGGTTTGCTCTTTGTTGTTGAAGTGTGTGTTATCACCATACCTAGATTGAAAGTGCTCTCTTATGTCTTCAGAAAGAAGGTTATAGAGATTCTTTGAGTCTGGGAGTGGATTTAAAAAGATTTCTAAACAATTGGAAATCATCCATTCCACTGCCCGGTACATCAGGTACAAATGGAGAAGATTTCAAACAACTACCAACTTGTTCATTTCAGCCCAAGAGCAGAATGCAGGATGCTGAAAGAAATCTGTAACCCCACAATTTCATCATGTGACCTACAGGTGTAACTTGCCACTGTGAAAGTGCATTTGTGTGTATAGTTAGAAGCTGTACAAATTACATCTACATGTAATGTGTGCCAGGAGGAAAACTTTGCTGTCCAGAGAGACCATCATGTCAAGACTTAAGTTTGGCCATGAACTCCTAGGCAAAGTCCAGGGTTTTTGTGCTCTGGATAGACAAGATAACGATAGTTATTTAGCCACAGTACCAAAAGTCATGTTTGGTGATAACCAAAGATTCCATTTGACTAGAATGGCTTGATACCAACTATAAAGATCAATGGTGGAAATGTTATGATTTTGGACTGCTTTGCTGCATCAGGGCTTGAGTGGTTTACCATTATAGAACCCACTATGAAATCCTCATTGCAACACAGGATGGTTGAGGATAATGAGATTAACTGATAGTAGACCTTGCAAGATGACAGTGACCCTAAACATGCCAGTAATCCACATAGGAATTGATGAAAGTAATGAAGGGTTCTGGAATAGCCTGGATCTGAATCCCATCTAGATACTGTGCCCCTGGGTATTGGGTTTGAAAATGGCCATGCATGCAAGAGACACCTCTGTGTTTAGGAAGACAAAAACATTCTCCCAGTCAATATCAGAGACTGGTGGACAGTTATATAAAATACCTATTTGAGGTTGTGTTTGCCTAAGGTGACAATACTAATTATTAAAGCCAGTGGTGTACTTACTTTTTCCACAGATGGTAATGACATATCTGTTAAATTTTTAAAATAAATTATTGCAAAGTCAAATTTTCATTATTCACCTTTATCTAATTATACTGTTTAAATGAAGATCAAATCTTGATCTTGATATGTCCTACTATATTAAAAAAGAAATAGACATTTCACAGGTGGTATACTCACTTTTTCATATCACTACATGATTGGCTACTGTGAAACCTACTGCAAACAGAAAGAACAGTAACACCACCAGCAGCAAAATGCCCACAAATGTTCACAACTGTTAAAGGGTTAATCTTTCACCCCTTAAAAATGGAAGTTAGATTTGCTAGGATTCAACGTCTTGGTAATAAAATACATCAAAAGTATTGCAAACATGCAGAGCTTACATTCATTGATGCACTAGTTCTACAGGTTATTTTGTCATTGGCGGTAAAAATATTAAAGGCTTTCTGGAACCAGCTGACCAAGCATTACATGTCTGCATATGGTTAGTGATGGCTAATGTCTCTGATGTTGGTTTATGAATGAGTAAATTTAGATAGCTGACAACTGGCAAAACTAGTTGAAAACTTCTCTACATAAGTATTTATTTTCAAGCATAAAATTCATGCCGTTGCCTAGTATCTGTGCTATCAAATAAACTCATGTCAATGAGAAACAGATTTAAAACTACTGTCTTGGAAGAACGCAGTCCTATCTTTTGCAGTTGTAGTATTGTGTATTGTACCCATATGAAATAAATCTCAAAATTGGCTGTGTGAAGATGCAGAGAACTATAGCCTGGTCTGTGTAATGCTGAGGTGACACTCATAAGGGCATGTGCTCCCTAAAGGTGTGAACTACATGAATCACTGATAATGCCTTTTGTAGTTAGCCAGACAAATGCAGGACTATCTACTGAATCCACATTTATGGTTAGAAAGAGAGAGATGCTGGGTGCAAAAAAAAGCCACTTTTTACAGAGTAAGATGGCAGTTAAGAAATAAGAATATAGTAAAGCCTAAATTGGTAAAAGTGATGGAGGAATGACGTTTTCTTGGTGAATGCATTTGCTAATTTGAAAGAGTTCAGCAACTTTAAATCTGAAAGAGTAGTTAATTAGAATGAGGGGTATATAGATGTGTAGAAATGGAGACTATCTGACAGTGAACTCATACAGCAATTTGTGTCAGTGTCATGAATTATTTAGGATTTGTCTGGTTAGGCACATTCATTTTAAGGAGTCTGGCAATAAGCAGAGCACGGCATTATGAGTTTTATCACCAAACACAAGCAAATAGCTAAATAGCTAGCACTGTCAAAAGCTGAGCTGAATGTTTCATGTTGAAAGTTGTGCTGCACTAGGATAACCATGTCACATTTCCAAGAATAACTAATGCAGCTACAAAGTAATGATTTTTTTTTCTAAAGCAAGATGTCTCTGTAGTTAATAGTCTATATTCCTCTTAGAAAGCTGTGCCTTTTTTTTCCATCTGTCAAGTGTAATCCAGACGTTTTAAGTTTAAACGGAAACTCCCAATGCAAGAAGTGATCATTAATTTAGCCCTAAGAATATATGAAGGAGGAAACAGAAGTAGCTGAAGAAAAAAGGCAAAAGAAACTGACACACAAAATTATAAATCAGTTAACAAAACAGACCTACTGTAATGTCCAGCACCACTTCCTCACTTCCCTGCTAGTACTGCCAGGGAACAAAATCTGATGAAACTCTTGCCCCCATCTCACACAGGCATAGGCCCCTACCCTGTTCATTTTTTGTTAATTGATTAAATAACATACAGCATAAGAGCACCATGCAAAATGGAATTTCTGACCATACACAAAGTAGGATTCAATCAGCATAGTATGTGCAGGTCTTGAATTTCAGTAAGAAACTGCAGGGATTATGCCTGTTTTTCACTTCATTAGTTCTTTTTATTATAGATGTGATTACCTGGTTTGGTTTACTGCTGGGATAAATTTAGGGAACAGAATATTTCACTTGCATTCATTAGATAGATTATAGGTTTTCCATGTGTCTTTGAGAACTTTCTGATGAAAATCATAATTAAGAAATAATCAAGAGCTTTGATCATGATTGAGTTTTTCTTGGGGGAATACAGCCTGTGATATCTTTAAATAACTGCAAAGAGCTCAACATAAACTGGGAAATATACATGCCCACAATATTTTGGAAAAAGTCTGAGGGGATGCCACACTTAGTTTTCTTTATTACCAGTAATACAGACACTTCTACTTAGATTGCTGTCCTCCAGCTTAATTTTAGAGACAGTGCTATAACTTGGTATTACCATATATGAATGTGAATGTCATGGTGGCCCACTGTTTTCTGTACTGGCCTATGCTGCTTGATGATGTTTTTTTCCCTTCTTGGCTTCATTCTTATTGTAATAAAAGTACCTTGACTTGTTGAAAACTAAGATGGCAATCATTTACTCATTTATTCAGATGCTTTAATACCTTAAGAGAATGTGACCAAATTATACTTAATGGCATCTTCCTCTAAGTTCACATTAGTGTTGGTAGTTTTCTTTACTGGGTTGGTAGTTTTCTTTACTGGGCTATAAAAGATGGCACAAGATCATCTGGCAGCCAGTATTACTCATATTTTTGATAGCAAGGTAGCATAATTAAACAATTATTAAATTGGCTTTGAGAGAAAATAAGTCAAATGAAGGAAAAGGACGAGTATCCCTATGGAGTTATTTGATATAAGTTTATTGTCCGTGGTCTTATATTGGTGGTGAAAGAACTAAGGGAAAACTGTCTCTTAATTAAAAACTGTATTTTTAAACAAATTGCATTCTTTTGTCAGGGTGTCTTTTTTTTTGTATCATCTGATTGAGCTGTAAAAGACCTGCAAAATAGTTTGATTGACAACTACACATAGACATTTTGTGAATATAGATTCACAAGTCAGGGACTGATTTCAGTTTTTAAAAGAATGGTAATATATGAAGACCAAATTTCTAAAATAGTAATGCTTTTTTCATTCATGTTTTATTTTTAGTAATTGATTATTGTTTTAGTAATAGCCAAGCGTAGTGATACTTGAGGCACATGAACCAGTGCACACTGGGTTCATTGAGCAAATCTTAAAAGCTCCATTTGGTAACACAATTTTAAGTCATGTTTTTTCACTAATTACTTTGTCAGGCATGTGACGTGACATTCACCCATGGGAAGTTGTTTAAATTTGTACGTTAAAACAAAAGTGACACTAAATTTTAAAAAGTATCTACTTTTACATTTAAAATTTTATAATCAACCCAAACACCCCAATTATATTAAGTAATTACACATTTTAAATTCTTGTTTCTGCAGATTCATACAGATTTAGCTCCGTAACAAAAGTGGCTTTAACTGCAGTTATGTCATCCAACAGTTTATTAGGTGCTGTTTAGCATGATCATTATTATAGGTCACATTTTATACTGAAATGCTTCTACTATATACACTGTAATTTGGTTTAATAAGCTGAGTGGCATATATTTATTACTGAACTAATGTGGCGTACATTCAATACTTAATTGATGTTGAATTAAAGGATGAATTTGGTATTTTTAAAGTCAGTGTTATTCCGAATTTATGGCATTTTGTTAAATTTAAAAAAAAAAATTTTTGTGAAATTGTTCTAAAGTGAAGCATCTTTTTTATGAATTAAAAAAATACAATCTTTTTTTTTAATGGAAGTGAAGCAGTCAGGGTCCAAACATAAAAACTAAAGCCTTAAAACTTGCATAACATGTCTATTTTTAAAGCCAAGAGTGCTATCCAGTATTAAGTATTAAACTGTGCTTTGAAATTGCACACTTAATGTAAAACATTATATCTTTGTGAATGTAGGAAGTAAAAACGAAAAGCATTTTCTTGTAAAACTTATTGTTAGCAAAGGTAACTAAAATGTGCACTGCTGAAAAGACTGATGTTATGATAACCATAAAAATCAGAAATACAGTGGAACTTTGGTATTTGGTATACGCCCTTAATCCGTTCCAGACACTTTGACTTATACCAAACAGGACGTATACCAAACAAATTTTTCCCATAAGAAATAATGGGAAAATGATTAATCCATTCCCATGAAAAAAAAATCCTATTGCTATTGGCATATTATACATTGATGGGGTTGTATAAAATTATTTAAACATTGCTTAATACTAAAATACATAAATACAAAAGCAATTAGATGAAATAAATGAAAATTTTACCTCACTTTACTTTTTAATGACATCTTTGTTTTTCACAATTGTAAATACCGTCGTTCTCGGCAAACGGTATGCAACAGCCATGTCCCGGATACGCATGCCACCTTCATACTTTTCAACAATCAATTCAAATTTACATGAAAAAAACACAAAATCACGCTAGACGATGCAGGTTTGCTTTATGCTCCCATCTCCTGCCGGGGAGCCCTTGAATCCTACACCGTCGGTAATGTGCCTCGCTGCTAACCTCATCGGTAACAACAAAGCAAGGAGATGGTGAAAAAGTGCAAAGTGCTTTTATTAAAACAATTAACAAAACAAGGTGTTCAAATTAAAGTGCAGTCTCCAAAGTTCCAATAAATAATCCATAAAATCAGAAGTGAAATGTGGAGGTTAAAACAATAGAAAAAGTCTTCTTAAAAACAACAAAGTTAAAAGCAGGAAGCATTCTTTAAAAAAAAACAAGAAGCCCGATGCCTGCTTCCCAACTGGGGAGTCTCCCTACTTGCAGCTGACCAAGCCAACTTGCGCTTCTGTTTATCAAGATAAGCAGCCCCAGGAACTATCGTGAATGCGGACGGTCCCTCACAAGTGCACTTTGGTGAGAAACACCTACATCGCTAATCGCCCTGACAACCTTCTGCCACATAACCACCACGCCCCCTCACCAAGCTGCGAGCGCGGTGATCATTTATTTTAAAGCTGGACTTTGACAGGAGCTGTGGACCCGCTATATCACACACGTGAAAAGTTCAGAGAGTTATAGCACGGGTTGTTCACTGAATGCTAGCAACTGGCGCACTAACGCTCGTGGGTAGTCGTGGCTTTGTCTCGAGAGAGGTAAACAAGGTTAGCACTCGAGTTGTATTCCAAACAAAGGTCGTATACCAAGCAAAATTTTTTGTGTCCAAACAGGACGTATACCAAGTTGGACTTATTCCAAAACAGACGTATACCGAGGTACCACCGTATACCAGTTCTTTCCCATTGTGTTTAACACTAGAATTACCAGAGACTACGAAAAAACTCAAATCCGGCCCACCTTAAATCCGTTCGCCCCTCTCCGCCAGTGTCTTTTGTCCTCTAAATGTGCCGATAAAGACAAGCTGCAAGCAGCCGGCTATTCCATCCCCCACTGACTTAGAACGTGCACGAACTTCTCCCAGCTCATGCCTTGATTGATTATCTGGGAGTGAAGAGGAGTTTTAGAGTGGAAATAATAGATCGTTATTTGGAACACATGCATTTCATGTGTGTTCCGTTTCTACAATAATCTGTGTAAACACATTTTTAAAACAGAAACATTTTTCATATTGTAGTAGTAAATGACAAAATTTAGGCATAAACTATATAATGTATGAAGCCTGAAGTCCAAAGATCTTTCACAAAAGGTTCAAGGAAAAGACGACAGCTTCCGTAGCGTAGCGGTAAGATTTGCTGACTTGTAATCAAGAGTCCCTGGTTCGATCCTGACTTGCTCCTATATTTGCTGTTTTCAGTAGTGAACTGCTCTTATTGTTAATATTATACAGTACACACATACACTTGGTTTGCGTCTGTAACACACAGTGTACATTTATAGGACTTGTAAAAGTTACCGTTTTTTAACACTTTTATTCTTTCTAAATCACAATCACGATACATACTATAGGGATCTGATGCTGTTAGTTTTTATTTGAAACTGGGAATAACTGGAGATGTGAGTGGTGTTTTGAGACAATGGAACTGGACATTCTCTGATCTGAAGTGGTAAAAGCTGACAGATCAAAACGCTGATGAATCTGCCTTCTTCGTATCTCACCATCACTTAATTTTTTTTATTCAGTTTTATTAAGTGTTCCTGCTCACTTTGAATTAGTATGCACCTTATGGTCTATTCCTGCTCACGCTAATTTAATATGCACCTTACTGGACTGGTTTGACTTGACACAACATGTTGATTTTCCCACCCACTCTGGTGGTCATATACTGGATCTGATCTGCACTTCTGGACTATCTGTTGCCAACATTTACAGCACTGATTTGGGACTCTCTGACCATAAAGCA
Organism: Polypterus senegalus; assembly: GCF_016835505.1. Lineage (NCBI taxonomy): Eukaryota > Metazoa > Chordata > Cladistia > Polypteriformes > Polypteridae > Polypterus > Polypterus senegalus. The sequence continues at coordinate 77,700,265 of NC_053164.1, forward strand.
GTATTTTTCATTGTCTCACTGCCTTTCCCTCCTCTTACCTGTAAATGACAAATTTCTTACAGAAACCTTAAAAATGTCTGTCCCTTTATCCTTTCTGGATCAATTTCTGATCTTTTACTGTCTGCACCTATTCCGTCAACACTGGATAGTCTTGTTGACCACTATAACTCAGCCCTTCATTCAGCATTAGATAAAACAGCTCCTTTAAAACATAAGGAGGTTTCCTTTAAACGTTCAGCTTCTTTGTATAATTCTGAATTGCGATCTATGAAAGCAGCTGGCCGATGCCTTGAGAGAATGTCATGTAAGACTGGCCTCACCGTGCACATCCAGGCTTTCTCTGACCACCAAAGAGCTTACAGAGAAACACTAACTGCTGCTAAGAACACCCACTATGGCAGAAAGTGTACACGATAACGCAAGGGTTTTGTTCTCTGTAGTTAATAAACTACTCGAACCTGCATCTGACCCAACCACCTCTTCTACTAAAGTCTTTGAGGAATTCCTCCACTTTTTCCGTAACAAAATTAAAGATCTAAATAATTCAACTAACATAAATACATCATCTGTTTATATCTCTCCCTGTTTTCCCACTACATCCAGCTCCTTCTCTAAGTTCTCACCAGTCACATCTGCATTTGTTAATAACCTGCTTTGTAAGATGAGGCCGACTACTTGTGTACTGGACCCCATCCCCAGCACACTACTTAAATCCTGCCTTCATGCCATAATCCCGACTGCTACAACAATAATAAACTCATCCCTTGACACACAAAAAGTCTGGTCTTGATGCTGACAGTCTTAACAATTTCCGGCCTATTTCCCATTTACCTTTCCTGTCAAAAGTTCTTGAGCGTGTTGTAGCCTACCAGCTCACCAATTACTTAACCACTAATAATTTGATGGAACCCTTTCAATCTGGTTTCAGGGCGCGGCACAGCTGTGAAACTGCTCTGCAACGGGTAACCAATGATCTGCTTATGGCAGCAGACTCTGGACAAACCAGCATATTAATTCAATTAGACCTCAGTGCAGCATTTGACACAAGGAGTTCCTCAGGGCTCTGCCCTCAGCCCTCTTCTCTTCTGTATTTATATGCTTCCCCTTGGCCATATTATCCATAGCTATGGACTGGGCTATCATTTTTATGCAGATGATACTCAACTCTACTTCAATGTTAAAAGTGGAACTGCATCAGAGCTTTCTCAGTTCACAACCTTTCTTATTGAAATTAAAACCTGGATGGAGCAGAACTCTTTAATTTTAAATTGCAACAAAACTGAACTCCTGCAAATTGGGACTAAAATGCAACTTAATAAAATCGGCTCTTTCCCAGTCCATCTTGGTGGTGATCTCATCAGACTTGCCTCTACTGCAAAGAAACTTGGTGTCATTTTTGATTCCTCCCTCTCTTATTCCGCCCACATAAAACACATTAAGAAACTAAGCACATAACACCCATTCTGCTCCGTCTTCACTGGCTCCCTGTGTCTTAGAGAATCGAACATAAAATCCTACTAATAACCTACAAAGCCTTAAATAACCTCACGCCAAACTACATCAGTGACTATGTGCCTGCATGCCCACTAAGGTCCTCTGATTCTGGTAATGCCTCTTGTTGTGCCCCACACTAATCTACACTCCATGGGTGACACGGCCTTCAGCTGTATAGCGCCCAGACTCTGGAATGACCTACCGGAATTAATCAGATCTGCTGACTCCATGAATTTTTTTACAACTCAAAACTCATCTGTTCAGGAAGGCTTTTAGCTCTACTTGACTTTATTACCCTTCTCTCAGTTTACCTCTCTGTCAAGATGCTCATGTAACCTATGAGTGTATGCTAGACCATCAGTTATGTTGTCTGTTAAGCTTTTTTTTTCTTTTTTCTCTGAATTCACTGTCATAATCTTCTTTATTTATTTGGTTTGTACAATGCTATATACTGTACCCCATGCCGTTCTTTCTTATATTCTGTAAGTGCTTTGAGCATGGGAAAGGCGCTATATAAATAAAATGTATTATTATTAATAATAATAATATTATGATGATGATGTCAGAAAAAACACCAAAAACAGAGACATATTTATATATGATATTTGGAATAATTCGTTTTATGTCCTGTATGGAACATTTCGAAAAAAACTTTGTTGCACGGATGCAACATTATTCATATTATTCATATTCATTCGCATAACATCTTGTAGTTTGTAATCAGTGACCATGTGTTTTTTTTTTTTTTCCCCCCGATCTTGTGAGTCCCCACATGTTGCTGTATGCTGTTTCTTTTGTACTCAAGGACATGCAGAGGAAAGAATAGCACAGAGCAGTAAGTTCAGCGCTATATGCCATCATCAGATTCAAATGTTAACAGTTCACACACACACGCAAGGATCGTCCTTCCTACGTTTACAACGTGTTTACCTGTTACAGTGTACACACTTCTCTCTATGCTGTGGTTTCTATTACATACCTGAAAGAAAGAGACAATATATGTGAAAACATAATCGCACTAATTCAATATTATTTGAAAACGAACAGCGTTAGATCGGGTGTGAATTTATGCTGGCGCTGTTACTTAGAGTCAGATTAGGAGCTTATTCAGTGCGAGCAAGAACATGCAGGTGGCCAGTTGCTGTGTGCTACAACATGCTGGCAGTGACCAATGCACATGTACTGTGCAAGGCATGCACGGGGAGCCACGGTGGAAAAGAAGAGTTTTCATGGCTCAGTTTGCAGTGGAACTTTGTCGTTGCATCTTACTAGAAAAGGTGATGGAAAAAGAAAAGGAGGATTCAACATCTTAGACTTAGTAAATTGTTTCAGACTAAATTGGATTTCAAATTAAAGTGGAAATGTCGAGAATAAAGTCAACATGTCAACTTTATTCTCCACATATAGTTTTTTTTTCTTCCCTGTGTCCGTATTTTTTTTTTTTTCTTCACCGTGGCCCTAATACGATTCTGTAGGGCTATACCACAAAGAGCATTATAAATGCAAGTTGCAGTTTTATTATTTTTGTATATAGCTTAGCTTGAAGCAAGGTCCATATTAATGCAATTTGCCTAAATGGTGGTTCATTTGGTAAAGATGTCATCACCAAGTTGCACTTGTTTTATTTTATTTTTATTTGGTGAATACTGTGTAATGCACCTGGGCTTGAAGTCTTGAAGTAATAGTATTATTACTGGAAATTGCACTGTTATTTATTTTATTGTTATTATTTATTAGTTTAAATATTATGCAGTTTAATGATGGTAAAGTTGTTTAAAAAGTCACTTTAACGTGCCAGTTGACAGAGATTGTTAACATTAACAAAGTGTAGGTGATTTACAAAAATGATTTACTATTTATTCCTTTTCTAAGACATGTTCAGTGCAGTACAACTTTTGACAAGCACCTCTGGATATTTTACTAAGTCTAAATGCCTCTTTGGATGGTTGAAAATATGTTGTCAAAATTTTAGTTTAAGTTGTTTGCAAAATTTGTTCAGTAAAAAGGTTCTGTAGTTTGACTGCAATTGTCATGCAGTGTGATTCCTTCTCTTCATTAGTGCCATCCCCTTTTGAAAACTATCACTTTCTGGGACCATGCAAACCTGTATTAATACTTGTGTGCACATTAAATTGTTTTTTTGTGCAATGTACAATTCTCATGACAGTGGAATAGGTTATTCGTAGCCAGTCTACTGCAGTAATTGCAGTGGAAAATGTGGTTAACATCTACTCATGTATGGGGAAAAAAATGCCATTGAATACCTTGAAACCGGTATAATTTTGAAAAATACTGTGATATAGAATTTTGGTCATACCGCCCAGCACTAGTGTGCATGTAATACAATGTGAAAAGTAGTGCAGTGATAAAACAATTAGCTGTTTGGTGTAACAATTTTTTTTTGTTTGTAATACATTCAGATTATTCAAATAGAGACATTTGACTTGACACTCTCAGTAGAAACAGTTTTTTTTTTTTTTTCTTCAGTTGTAAATGTAAAAGTCCAGTATGTAACAGAGCGGATTATCTGCTTTATTACTATGTATATTATAAATGTCTTCTTTTCCTAATGCGAATGCCTACATATCTACCATGTTCTGTTTGGTTTGCCAGGTTTACATATAGCAGACAGGTGATCAGTAGCCTTTGTCAGTCCCCGAAAGCTTCTAAACTTGATAATTTGTTTTTTTCATTAGGAAATGGTCTGCCCATTGCTTTGTACTTGCATTCTACTCAGTGGAGCAGGAGCGAATGGAGATATCCTTTCTAGAAATGCCACCCTTTCAAGTCTGCCTTACAGCACAGAGAGGCGAATGCTTAGTGTAGTTCTAGAGACATCGGGGCTCCATTTGTGACCAGGTAGCTGTTTTAGCCAGGTGAATGAAGACTTGTCCAGAGTTCAGTGAATGCATGTCATACTTTACTTTGACATCTCTGTGTGTAACAGCATCCAAACTACACTTAAACTTGCAGTTTACAGGTGCATGCTAACAATATTGCAGCATGCGGAAGAGGAAGACTGGGAGATATACGATGCACCCGCAAACACAGTGGCAAGAACTTAGGAACCATTTTACCATGTGCATAAGGCAGCTGGTTAGTAATGCAAAGTTTACCATTTTGCTGCAGATCAAAATTCATCAGCAGCAACAAAGTATCAGTTACAAAGTTCCATTTGTATAAGGCAATACTGTTCGATAATAAATAACTTCAATGGTGAGCAGTGCTGACAGTTACATGTTGGTTGCAAAAGAATTTGTTCAGCTGTTCTGGTTATTTAGATTCTTTTTAATTTAAAGAGTTCATATTTGCAGGCGATACAGGTTATTTTTACTGAAGGAAACAAAATGTGCAGGTTATACAGAGGATTCGGGGCATATTTGGGAAATTATGGTAGCTGTGGCAAAGTTTAAAAGAAGGTTATATTTAAAAGTTTAAGTCCACCTATTCATATGTTCTGTCCCACATGCAAGACATTGTTATGTTTCTTCTTGGTTAAAAAAAGGTTTAAACACAAGTTTCAAATTATATTTTACTTCTATATAAAAGCCTGAAACTTAAGAACCATTTCCAGTTTGAAAATATGATGTTTTCCTATTTCTCACAATAATTATTTAACATATATAATACCTGTGCTCTCACATTTAAAGGGATCGGTTTCATTCTTAAAGTTTTTTGTACACTATTGTTTTCTTCCTATGCGACTGGTGTGCCTAGTCTTAGTTATGATTTGTGTTTAATATAGTATGATTTATCCTGAGTGAAGCTGATTGCAGGCAGCAGTTATATTGTTCTTGTTGTATAGAGATTGCAGACTTTGTGAAACTGTGACATGAATGTGAATAACCCATAATATTTGTGGCAAAGATAGCTAGTTTGCTTGTTCTGAAATAGAGAGATAGCAGGTATGCCTCTAATGTAAAGGTACAGGTATGGAAAGTTAAAAATGTTACTGTTGTACGTGCTTACTTTTTTACAACAATTTTTACTAATCTTGACAGAGTATCATTTTTCCCCCCCAAACAAATCGGCATAAATCAAGTATGCAATATTGAATACGTTAATTTTCTCTTCTATTAGTGTTGCTTCTTTCTAATATAATAAAAACTACTGTAGGCAAAAGTATTTCCTGCTTCCTACACTTTTCTGTAGATAGTTGTACAGTACATAACACCATCTGTTGTGCTGGAGTGTGGGGGACACTCTCTGTCGCCGAAGACTTGGTAATCATAAAAGCTCATGCACATTCACAAGGGAGTAGGTGCATGTGTTTGTGATGTATAGTCATCTTTTTTAAGACAACATTCCTTGGCATGTATTTCACGTACCTTAATTCAGCACAGTGTCCAGTTTGCATTTAAAAGTTATTTCTCCGTCACCTACTGATTATTGACCTTGAGTATCACACACATACTGCCCTTTCCAGAATGGCTTTAGTTTTTCCATTGCTTTTTTTGAGCTTGATTGATGTCTCTGTTGAGAAAGCAATGTAAAGGGTTGTAGCCTTTATTAATACTAATCCTTATTGCAGCATATGCATATTCATCAGTGAATTGTTTTCTTTAACAAATAATTTACTGACAACTAGACCGGCTAAGTTGTTAAGGTCCCCAGCAGTAATTATCTAATAGTCATTCATCTTATAACTTCTAACCTCCTTTAACCACTAGCACACCAAGCTAGATTTTTTTACTCAGAAACAGGCCAACAACATTGTTGGATAATATCAGTTTGTAGTGTTTATGTGAGCATGACTAAAGTAAGACATTTTTAAAACAATGTCATGAAGTATAAAGCTTGTACGTGCAAGAAGCAATTGGCCATTTCAAATTGTCCTTTCTTTGTTAAAATCACCATCTGCTGTATGACATCTTTTTGTAACTGCTGTTCTTTCTTTCAATTACTAATATTTGCCTTGAGTGAATATAGTAACTTAAATTATGCATGCTGTGGATTTTATAACTGCTAGTTTTAATTATAGGTTGCTGTAATTCTACGGTCTCCCTTTGGGATCAATTAAGTATCTATTTGTGTATCATTTAATTCTTCTTATGTCTGTGTGTCTGTCTTTCTGTTAAATATTTGCTTTCACAGATGTCTTTCGTTACAGTTTCTTTCATGTTTGTATGTCTTTCTGTTTGTTTATTTAGCTTTGGTTGTCCCCTGTTAACTTAGGAGAGGAACTTGCTTATTATGTTTCTTGAGGAGGAAAAAAAATATTAATTTTAAAATACCAAAGATTGTACTATTATAAAAGTAATAATTTAGGATCAGGAAATGAGCATTGGTTGTTTATAGAGATGACTGATACAACATAGAAAGAGAAAGCTACTGCATTTCCTTTGGGAACTTCTTCTTCTTTTGGCTGCTTCTGTTAGGGGTTGCCACAGCTGATCATCTTCTTCCATATCTTTCTGTCCTCTGCATCTTCTTGTGCTACACCCATCATCTGCATGTCTTCTCTCACCACATCCATAAACCTTTGTTTAGGCCTTCCTCTTTTCCTCTTCCCTGGCAACTCTATCCTTAGCATCCTTCTCCCAATATACCCAGCATCTTTCCTCTGCACGTGTCCAAACCAACGCAATCTCGCCTCTCTGACTTTGTCTCCCAACCATCCAACTTGAGCTGACCGTCTAATGTACTCATTTCTTATCCTATTCATCCTCGTCACACCCAGTGCAAATCTTAGTATCTTTAACTCTGCCAACTCCAGCTCTGTCTCCTGCTTTCTGGTCAGTGCCACTGTCTCCAACCCATATAACATAGCTGGTCTCACTACCGTCCTGTAGACCTTCCCTTTCACTCTTGCTGATATCCGTCTGTCACAAATTACTCCTGACACTCTTCTCCACCCATTCCACCCTGCCTGCACTCTCTTTTTCACCCCTCTTCCACAATCCCCATTACTCTGTACTGTTGATCCCAAGTATTTAAACTCATCCACCTTTGCCAACTCTATTCCTTGCATCCTCAACATTCCACTGACCTCCCTCTCATTTACACATATGTATTCTGTCCTGTTCCTACTGACCTTCATTCCTCTTCTCTCTAGAGTATATCTCCACCTCTCCAGGGTCTCCTCAACCTGCTTCCTACTATCACTACAGATCACAATGTCATCAACAAACATCATAGTCCACGGGGACTCCTGTCTAATCTCGTCTTTCAGCCTGTGCAAATTGCAAATAAGAAAGGGCTCATAGCTGATCCCTGATGTAATCCCACCTCCACGTTGAATGCATCCGTCGCTCCTACCACAGACTTCACCACTGTCACACTTCCCTCGTACATATCCTGTACAACTCTTACGTACTTCCTCATTCCACCACCAGGTTTCTTTTTCCTCCTTCCCCTTTCCAGAAGACACACCAAGCACCCTTCTTGCTGTCACCATTACTACATCTGCTGTAGTTTTCCAGCTGTCTGGTAACTCTTCAATGCCACCCAGTGCCTGTCTCAACTCCTCCCTAAAGTCAACCTTGTAATCTTCCTTTTTCAACTTCCACCATTTAATCCTTGGCTCTGCCCTCACTCTCTTCCTCTTCTTGATCTCTAACGTCATTCTATAGGCCACCATTCTATGCTGCTTAACTACACTTTCCCCTGCCACCACTTTGAGTCTTCAATCTCCTTCAGATCAGCTCTTCTGCATAGGATGTAATCTACCTGTGTTCATCTCTCCTCCACTGTTTAACGTAACCCTATGTTCCTCCCTCTTCTTAAAATACGTATTCACCACAGCCATGTCTATCCTTTTGGCAACATCCACTATCCTCCCACGTTCTTCATTCCTCTCCTTGACACCATACTTACCCATCACCTTCTCGCATCCACTGTTCCCTTCACCAACATACCCATTGAATTCCCCTCCAATCACCACTTTTTGTCCCATGGGAACACAGTTCATCACTTCATCCAACTCACTCCAAAAATCTTCTTTCTCACCCATTGCACACCCAACTTGCGGTGCATATACACTAACAACATTCATCATCACACCTCCAATTTCCAGCTTCATAATCATTACTCTGTTTGACACTCTTTTCACCTCCAGAACACTCTTGACATACTGTTCCTTCAGAATAACTCCTACCCCATTTTTCCTCCCATCCACACCTTGATAGAACAATTTGAATCCACCCCCAATCCACCTGGCCTTACTCCCCTTCCATTTAGTCTCTTGCACGCACAATATATCAACCTTCTTTCTCTCCATCATATCTGCTCTCTCCCCTTACCAGTCATACTGTCAACATTCAAAGTTCCTACCCTCGGTTCCACTCTCTTTACTCTCCTCCTGCCTCTGGACAACTACAGCTGAAAAAATAGTTTATGAACACTTTAGAATTACCTGTGTTTCTGCATTAATTTTTAATAAAAATGTGGTTTGATCTTCTGCTGTGTCACAAATTCTGTAGTGTCACAATCTATTTAAATTAACAACACACAAAAATGTTCTGCATGTCAAGAATAAATATGTTGTTTAAACACTTCACAGTCCAGGCTTGTCCTTCATATAAATGCAAAGCTTGCATTTGACTAATTCTTATCTTTGCTGATGTGTATGGGGGTGTAGGTGGTTATATATTTTGCTAGTATGAGGCTGTTTTTAGAATTAGAACTAATTAAAATCTCAGCAAATTATTCATTTTTGCCCTTTTATTTTGTCATAGTAGTTGAGATACTTGAAACTAAATAATTATTATATATGTAGGTTCAAGAAGGATGTACTCATGTTTATAAGTACTAATTGTGTGGTAAATACAGATGCGAAATATGAAATTAAACACTATGTATCGACAAACACAGAAAAAGTGTACCGCTTTCTTTTAAATCTCTGACTTTCATTTGAAAGCATTCTAAATATGCTGTCAGAATAAGTATTCTGAAATTCTGAATATCAAGCTGTTATACACCCTTTAAAGTCATAATAGAAGTCACCTTTTCTTCCTCTTAGTGCTCAAACAGTGATTAGAGACTGCGATTAGCAACAGTATTAATGATTCATTAGTGAGAGGCATATCCATTACACACCTTGGCAGGTAATGTCAGGAGGGACATTTTCATTCTTTTGTATTTATAATATAAGGACTGTTTTTTTACAACTTAGAACCCACTTTAAAGAAATTTTATGGACCTTGGATAAGCTGAACACTTTGAGGTTTTTCCATTAAAGAAGACTCCAACTTCTTCAAGTCATAAATATGTGGTGGTGCTATGAAATATGCTCAATTCCAGCTGCAGCTGTTTTTTATCAGTAATATTTTGAAGTAGACACTCGCTTGGTTTGTGGAAAAATAACAATGCACTATTTAATAGATATAATAGCTATAACAATGAAGAAGATAGAATATATAAAATTAAAAAAAAGTCTCTTACCAACATACTAGGCTGTAATAGAGTAGGCTAGGCTAAGTCAGTGACATAAGATATGCTATCAGAATAAATGTTGAGATTCTGATCATAAAACTGTACGTTTTGAAACAAAGTGATAATAAATATTGCTAATTGCTATTTTATTCTAGCTGAAAACATGCCCAGTGCTTTTATAGTGCTCATAATGCATACAGTTATCAGTCTACCTTATGTTACTCTGATCATACCAGTATTTGTTTTACATATTTCAAATACTTGTCTATAATACATGTGACATAAAAGTAAATTAGTTTAATCAAAAAAAGTGTTATTTACCATATCTAACAAAAATTATATACAAGTAAAATTCTGTTACAACGAACTCCCAGGCACCTAATAAATATTTTATGGTAATGAAAATTTCGTTGTAATGAGATTCTGTATTTGTTACTATAGTGCTTTCTTTAACTTGCGCCCAGGCGTTCGCAATCATTTCAATAGCTTCTTTCACATTAATTTTAATCTCCTGCCTACAACTTATGGTGACGAGTATTTTTCTAAGCATTTCCTTGCAATAATACACTTTAAGGGTGCGACACAGAAGCAAATCATAAAAGATTGGGGTTGCGCTATAAGTCCCTGTCTTGCACTCCAAAACACGAGGCTTTGTCTCAGTACTTTAGCAAAACCAGCTTTATTCAGCTTGAAACAGGAATGGCACACTTATTTATTGTAGCGTGATCTGCCACTCTGCTATACACAGACACTGCAGTCAGGCAGGGTCGTGGCCAGATCAGTGATCAAGTAATCCTGTTATCTGCATTTACAATGTTCCTTCACCCATCGATATATTTTCTGTTTGCTTTGGTGGAGAGATGCAGCATAGCTGAGAGACTTAGGATAGCTTTGAGCGTGTACTTCATAGTAACGAGATTTCCATAGACTTGTGTCATATGGGGAAACTGTCGGGATCATAAAAATACTTAGTTGTAATGAAAATTTTGTTGCAAAGATATTTGTTGTAATGGAATTTTACTTGTATATTAAAATATATATATATATATATATATATATATATATATATATATATATATATATATATATATATATATATATATACACACACTCACCTAAAGGATTATTAGGAACACCATACTAATACGGTGTTTGACCCCCTTTCGCCTTCAGAACTGCCTTAATTCTACGTGGCATTGATTCAACAAGGTGCTAAAAGCATTCTTTAGAAAAGTTGGCCCATATTGATAGGATAGCATCTTGCAGTTGATGGAGATTTGTGGGATGCACATCCAGGGCACGAAGCTCCCGTTCCACCACATCCCAAAGATGCTCTATTGGGTTGAGGTCTGGTGACTGTGGGGCCATTTTAGTACAGCTTAACTTATTGTCATGTTCAAGAAACCAATTTGAAATGATTTGAGCTTTGTGACATGGTGCATTATCCTGCTGGAAGTAGCCATCAGAGGATGGGTACATGGTGGTCATGAAGGGATGGACATGGTCAGAAACAATGCTCAGGTAGCCCGTGGCATTTAAACGATGTCCAATTGGCACTAAGGGGCCTAAAGTGTGCCAAGAAAACATCCCCCACACCATTACACCACCACCACCAGCCTGCACAGTGGTAACAAGGCATGATGGATCCATGTTCTCATTCTGTTTACACCAAATTCTGACTCTACCATTTCAATGTCTCAACAGAAATCGAGACTCATCAGACCAGGCAACATTTTTCCAGTCTTCAACTGTCCAATTTTGGTGAGCTCGTGCAAATTGTAGCCTCTTTTTCCTATTTGTAGTGGAGATGAGTGGTACCCGGGGGGGTCTTCTGCTGTTGTAGCCCATCCGCCTCAAGGTTGTGCATGTTGTGGCTTCACAAATGCTTTGCTGCATACCTCGGTTGTAAGGAGTGGTTATTTCAGTCAAAGTTGCTCTTCTATCAGCTTGAATCAGTCGGCCCATTCTCCTCTGACCTCTAGCATCAACAAGGCATTTTCGCCCACAGGACTGCCGCATACTGGATGTTTTTCCCTTTTCACACCATTCTTTGTAAACCCTAGAAATGGTTGTGCGTGAAAATCCCAGTAACTGAGCAGATTGTGAAATAGTCAGACTGGCTTGTCTGGCACCAACAACCATGCTACGCTGAAAATTGCTTAAATCACCTTTCTTTCCCATTCTGACATTCAGTTTGGAGTTCAGGAGACTGTCTTGACCAGGACCACACCCCTAAATGCATTGAAGCAACTGCCATGTGATTGGTTGATTAGATAATTGCATTAATGAGAAATTGTGAGTGTATGATACATATACTTACACAATCAATTAATTGATATTGGCAATTAAAAACTGCTTAAATGTAAATATACTGTACATGCACTTAATCATTTTAAATCATTAATTATGCTACAGCTTTTTTGCTGTACTTTTTCTGACATGGCTAACATGCACAACAGGTTTAAAAGTAAAAGACAAATTTTGCTGTTAAGCTAACAAGCCTGTTGTTTAATGAGCAGCAATTTCAAATTCTTCCCCTTTTTCCAATCGAAAATGTAAACTGCTGCTCTTAACACAAGCTCAAGGTCCAAACTAAGGCAAATGGTGTCCCATTTTAATTTAATGAATTCAGACCTTTTTTATTTTGTCCTTCAAGCTGCTTTTCTTCCCGTTTGTCTAGTTGCACAGGACTTGTCCGATTCCCTTTTCTGAGCTGATTATTCTACTTTCTTCAAAGTAAAAACTGATATTCCAATCCTTTCTCGTTCTCTGGTAAAACTAGCCATGACTTTCTGCTCTTTGTTTACATTACAGGAAGTTTGCTGCTTCTTTTTTTATTTTTCTTTATATACTTGTATAAAGGAGCATTGCAGCTAATTTACTGTAAAGCTTAGAAAAGCTGGGGCTGAAAAGATTTATTTTTGTTAGGGATGCTCTGATCAGGTTATTTTTTAAGGCTGATACTAATCTCCTGCATAACCAGACAAATAGAACTCTTATGTCCTATATTAAAGTGTATTTTTATAATTAAATTATAAACCACAGGTGTTAACTGTTCATTTTTTATTATATGTATGCTTATTGTTCAGTTACCTTAAAATACTAAAATTTGTAAAATTTAGTTAAAATACTTACTTTAACTAATAGAAAAATATTTGTACAAAAATATTTATCCATAATACATATGACGAAAATAAAATACTTCTTATGGAATTAAGTGATACCGGCAATTAAACACTGTATAAATGTAAAAATACATGGACTTAATAGGTTTTAATCATTTTAATAATTACTTGCACTACAACATTTTGCTGTTGAAATACTATATTTATACAGGTGTGTTTTTTTTTTTTTTTACATCTGTAATTCTTGAGGTTTAATTATAAAATATGGATTAACATTTTAATTATGTAGTACTTGTTTCTTACCAAACCTTATGCTATTTGACACAGTACAAAAACAATTCCTATTGTTTACTAAGCGGCAATTTCAAATTTGTGTTTACTGTATCTTTTTCCAATTAAAAGTTTAGGCTGCTGCATTTTAAACAAGCTCTCTGTCCAAACTCAAGTTGTTTCCCTTTTTAATTTAAAGGACAAAGTAAAGGTCTGAATTCCTTTAAGTAGCTTTCTTTTGCCATTTATCCACCAAAGAATTGTGTTGCCAGAATTTTGTTCTTGTACCAGTACCATCGTTGCTCAAGTTTCACTAAATACATTGTAATATCAATAAACCTAAAAAGATGCAGATTTCATCAGTAGTTGGTGGTTCCTATCTTTTTGAATGGGAACACTCCTTAGGTGTATGGTTATTTGCCTTACACTGTTTAGTGCAGGGGTGCCCAACTCCAGTCCTGGAGGGCCGCAGTGGCTGCAGGTTTTCATTCTAACCCTTTTCTTAAGTAGTGACCAGTTTTTGCTGCAAATTGACTTCTTTTGCATTCATTTCATGTGACTTGCTCTTGAAGACTTAGACCCCTCAATTGTTTCTTTTTCCTTAATTAGCAGCCAAACAATAATAAGATACAAAACAAGCCAAAACAGGACCAGCAAACTGTGACCATCATACAATATTTGGAGATAAAGAAAGATGAAGGCCTCAGGAATGCTGATCTTAGAAAACAGAAAATCCACAATTTGGGAAATGTCTGCTATTGCACAATGAAAGTAGCAACAAGCCATGGAATTAAAGAACGAGTTTAATTAGCGACAAGACTCGCGTCTCATTAAGCAACTGGTTGGAGTTTGAGGCCCTGACTTAGATGGTCTTCTCTTGGCTCACTCACTACACTTTTCACTTCTGTTTGGGTGCCATTTAAGGAAAGAAATGAAGCAATTCAGAGAAATGATGAAGAAATTTAGGGAAACAAATCTTAAAAACCAAGTCGATTAAAATTAATTCAAAAGAAGTTAATAAGCAGCAAAAACAGACCACTAATTAAGAAATGGGTTAAAATGAAAACCTGCAGCCACTGCGGCCCTCCAGGACTGGAATTAGGCACCCCTGGTTTAGTGTAACAATTCATCTTGACAACAATTCTGTCGATTTATGTAATTATCCAGGAATATCTGTCAAGTCCACTTTTATTCCTGGCTCTCCCACCAAATTAAAATGAGGTGGTGCTGATTTATTTGAAGCAGGGTCAACAGACAGCCAGATTTAAGGGTCACTTTTTGGATTTATCAGAATCACTTTTGGGCTCACTATCCTTTTTAGTTTCATCACCCGAGGAAAGATTAATTTCGTCATTACTGCTGATGAGAAGCTTCTCAACGTCCTCAACTTGCTCCTCCTCCTCACTGCTTGTATCACTAGCAAGAGAGTGCAACACTTGGGATGCTGAAAACCTTTTCTTATGAGATGCCATTATTACAGAGGCGGTTACTGATCACACTTACAGTGGAGAGGAGAAGATGCACCGACACCTTTTCCTTTGTGATTCTTGGATGTAATGCTTATGCAAGACCTGCATATAACGTTGCCCTAATAATGCTCAGGACTTATGCTGACAGCACTTTTATAGGCTGAGTGATTCTCTGTTCAAACGCTTACGCAAGACACATCTGAACAATTGCCCAAGTAACACTTGGAACTAATGCTTTAGCAGGGTTTTTGCATCCTGGTAACGCTCAGTTTTAAAGCTAATGAGGTTAATGTAAAGGCTAATAATATACTAATTGCCCCTCCTTCACTGATAAAACAAGCTTCCACTCACTGCTCTTTGTTTACACTGCAGGAAGTTTCCTACAAAGTGTGAAGAAGCACTGCAACTAAATTACAATGAAGTTTAGAAAAGCGGGGGCTGAAAGAAAGCTTTTTCATTGAGTGAGACTTAGGGCAATAAAAGTAAAATACAAATAAAGACAGTGCAGTATAAGCATTGAAGCAAGTTTGAGAATTTATTTTTTTTCTACTGAAATAAGTCAACAGTGGTAGTCTGTGTAATGCATTGTTTACAGTATAATGGAGAATTGTTCAAATAGTAATATTTTCACATCATAAGACTACAGGTTGTTATGGATTGGTCTACATTCAGAAATCAAATCCTTGTGATCATGCACACCTCCAAGTTAACCAAAGCTTGGTTGAGAAATGGATTATGGAATGTCCTAACCCTAACCCTGGAGTGGCCTGCTCAATCCCCCGATTAAAATCGCATTGAAAATCTTTGGTGGGATTTAAAGAAGGCAGTTGCATCCCGGAAGCCATTAAACATCATTGAGCTGGTGGCCTTTGCACGAAAATAATAGGCCAAGATTCCAAGTGAAAGGTGTGAGAAGCTCGTCTGCACTAGCTGAAAATGGTTATTAGAAGTTATAAAGGATACTTCACAAAGTTCTGAAGCTGGTGGTTGAATAATCGAGCAAATGCACATTTATGAAAAGAGCTACATTTTTAATTTGAACTTAACCTTAATTATGTTCTCAGAATATCTCTAAAAATGCATAAATAAATATATATTGTTTAATGAGTTTTTTTTGTCATATTTTCATTAATCTTGATTCATATCACTATAATGTCTTTTGGGGTGAGGGGGTTGAATATTTCTGATTGCAATTGTGTGTATGTATGTATATGTATGTATGTATATAATAGATTACATACATTTGCACACACACACACACACACGCACACACACACATAACAGTCCATCCAAGACAGAAGCAGTACCTGAACAAGGTCTTATGTGGTGTAATTACTGAGAACGGGTCAGATCCCCTAAATATAGCGAGGAAAAAAAGAACATGATTAGGTCACTAAAAACTTATATTCATCTAGCTGTGTTATTTGGCTTTTTCTGGGAGATATCTTAAGACAATTGGGTAACTAAGAACTTTCCTTTGTACATTATTTGTAATCTTTTTTTAAAACTAATGGCTATTATTATTGGCAGGCAGTGTGTTTTGGTGTTTAGGGCTTTGCATCTAGGACTTAACACCCTGAGGCTGCGGATTGAAGACTTGCTTCTGACACTGTGTGACCATGAGCAATTCACTTCACTTGTCTGTGTTCCAATTGTATCTGAAATGTTGTTAGTCGCCTTAGATAAAGGCATCAGTAATATAGTAAGTAATAATAATATTAGGTCACTGAAGCTGCTTACTCTTGAACATGCAATAAACGGGTGTCCACGAGGAAAGCACTCCTGCATTAGATCAATTCCTGCCTTTTTTTTTGCTTTTCCTAGTGACTTGGCCTTTGTTGGTGGTCACTGCCAAACACAGTTTTACAGGAAAGTGTATTTTTTATTGAAACAGTTGCTCAGTAGGAATATACTGTAATGAACTGCTATAATGTGGTAAAGGAAATGAACACAGAATATAAAGTTATTGGAGCTTGAACTAGTGGCCTTTGTATTATAAATCAAAACACTTCCAAAACTTTAATGCACTAAGAGCTATATACATGAAGTTGTTAACCTTCCATTAGGTGAAGGTGACCACTTAAAAGCTCCAATGGTTCGGACTTAGCGCATGCTGCATATGTCTTTATAACCTGCTCCCATGTCTTGGTTTCACAGCATTCCACAAATGTCTCTGCAGCTCACTTCATTGTTCCAACCCCAGAGCACAGTAACGTTAATCTCGTAAGTCCACTCCAATGTTCTGGCCTTGAAGCATACCTGCTTACTGGATATAGTTTCACCTGAGATTCCTGGTGTACAATGATCCTCCTCTTATGACTTATATGCTCTGTGGGGTGCTGAGAACAAGGAGAATAATATTAATACTGAGAATAAAAATTTTTATTGACATATAAATTACATGTGTCTGCTGATGTCTTTTTTTCTACATCATCACCAAATTTCAAGCAAATCCGTCAAGGCATTTTTGGGATTTTGGGATATTTAGTTGTTTTATTGTGAGTGGGGGGGTCTTACACCTAAATATTGAAACATCAAAATGTCCGTTCTTAGCGGACACCTACTACCCCAGATGTGTCATCCTGCCAAATTTCAGCTTTTTAAGTAAACAAAGTGGCCAGTGAGTCATTTAACTACTTTGTGTATATGTAGGTGAATGTAAATGATGAATCCAGAGTCATGCAGAGATTCTTGACCGTGATTAATGGTGAAAGGGTGATACTTTCAAGAGCATGGTTTAGAGACAAATCTTAGAAAGAAGAATCAGAAGGCAAGTCCAGGATATCAGACTTTGAAAAGTTAAGTTAAAGGTTGTGAAGTTTCATCCAGATAAGATGGTAGAGAGACAGCAGAAGATCTGGGCTGAAGAAGGAAATAAGAGATCTGAGAAAGTTAGGTCTTGTGATAGTCCAAAGCAGAACCTTGGATTCAGAGTTTACCAAGTTGAAGGGATAAGCAAGGAGTGGTTATCATTATCAAATACTGATGAAATGTCAAGAAGGATAAGGACAGAGAAGACGGAAGCAGCTCGGGCAGTTGTTTGTGTACAATGTATTGTAGAGTCTTAGACAGAAGTAACAGCAGGAAAACAGAATGGTAATTCTTAATGGCAGATGGGTGGAGAGAGGGTTTTTTGAAAACAAGTATCACATGAGATTTCTCAAAATCAGTAGGGAAGTCAGTGAAGCATTAAAAAGAGAAGAGATGCATGGAATCAAAAAAGGAGCGATGGACTGAAAATGAAATGAAGGAACAGGGTCCAGTGCACAGGTGGTGAGTTTGTGGTTATGGAGCAGGTTAGAAATATCAGTCATTTACAGGAGAGGAGGAGGAAAGAGAAGAACTACACAGTGGTGAATCAGAGGATATTTTAGATATCTTTAACTCTTTTTGGATATTAGTGTCTTTGCGAGATTGTGTTGGTTTGGACATGTGCAGAGGAGAGATGCTGGGTATATTGGGAGAAGGATGCTAAGGATAGAGCTGCCAGGGAAGAGGAAAAGAGGAAGGCCTAAACGAAGGTTTATGTATGTGGCGAGAGAGGACATGCAGGTGATGTGTGTAACAGAACAAGATGCAGAGGACAGAAAGATATGGAAAAAGATGATCCACTGTGGCAACCCCTAATGGGAGCAGCCAAAAGAAGAAGTGTCTTTGAAGGTGAAGTAGAAAGCAAAATCATTAGGAGAAATTAATGATGTTTGTGGAGCAGCAGGAGGACTTAAGAGAGACTTGAGAATAGAGAAGAGGTGGCGAGAATTTATTTCAGTGGTTGTAATTAAGTTTGGAAAGATGGACAGCAAAGATGCAGAGAAGGAAGACAGAAGAGATCTGTACTTATTCAGAAAAGATTAAATTAGAGTCTTGTTTCAGAGTCTACCGACAGCTGGGCAGTGTAATCAGATAGGAGTACAGACATGATGGAAGCAGAAACAATAATAGGATATAGACAATACAGATTTTGTAGCATTGTGATAGGTGAAAGAGGAATATAGGAGGATATGACTGAAGAACAAAAAAGGAAGTGAAGAATTGGCCTGAGATGTGCAGTGGAGTGATGGATGGAAGAGATGAGAGAATAAGGTTGATGACCTTCCGCATGAATAGGGCGGGATAGAGACAAAGAGAAGGAAGATGAGCTGGGAGAGGCCTGGCCTATGTTGTAAAGGAAGTCTCCAAGAACCCCAAAATTTCATTGCAGGATTTGCAGTTAACTCTTAAAAGTTGGTGCCAAAGTGTATGCATCTACAATCGGAAGGAGATTGCACAAATTTGGAGTGAACATGAGATATTCTAGGAAAAAGCCTTTGCTCTCCAAAAAGAACATTAAAGTAAAACTACTGTTTGCTATTAGAACATATAGGCAGAGCCTAGGCTTTCTGTAAGTGTTGTATTGGTACTGAAATATGTCCTTCAGTATTGATAACAGGTTTCGGATCTCGGTACTAAGCTGGTTCCTAAGCAAATGCCGCATAATTCTCAAACTCCTCCATCTAAATCCATCCATCTTGGTGCGGTGCACAATTGCACACATTTCTGGTGTGCCACATTACACATTGTTTCCTTCTTCAAAGTATAAATGCATGAAGTAGACAGTCGTCAAATAAATTACTGTATTCCTAATGGAATTGATGGATTGAGTGGAAAACTGATACAGTGGAACCTCGAGTCACGACCATAATTCGTTCCAAAACTCTGGTCGTAAACCGATTTGGTCGTGAACCAAAGTAATTTCCCTCATAGGATTGTATGTAAATACAATTAATCCTTTCCAGACCGTACGAACTGTATGTACATATATTTTTGTTAAAGATTTTTAAGCACAAATATAGTTAATTACACCATAGAATGCACAGCATAATAATAAACTAAATGTAAAAATATTTAATAACACTGAGAAAACCAACACTGCAAGAATTTGTGGTATAGCGCTACAAACTGCTCGCTAAAAACACTTTTTTTAATGAGTTTTAAGCACGGGGAAAAAATGAACATTTGAAAAATCCGTAATTTAATAAACCACCAAGAAAAGTAACATTGCAACAAATCACGCTACGAACCGATCGCTGTAAACAGAAGTGAAGTGGAGGTTAAAATCCAATAGAAAAAAGTCTTCATTAAATACGAGGTTAAAACAATGCTCGGATCTGTCTCTTTAAAAACACGCCTAGTGCATTCTTTAACTGCCTTCTCGGCCTTATGAGTCCAGCCGTGTCTCTCTCTCTCGTGCGTGTGTCTGTCTGTCTCTCTCAGATGACATACCAATGGAAGCATGAAGGTGTTTAGGAGAGATGACAATGGAGCTTTTAATCAGGTTGTTTAATGGAATCTTTGAAAGTGAGTGGATGCCTGAGGAGTGGAGAAGAATTGTACTCGTGCCGATATTTAAGAATAAGGGGGGTGTGCAGAACTGTAGTAACTACAGGGGGATAAAATTGATGAGCCACAGCATGAAGTTATGGGAAAGAGTAGCGGAAGCTAGGTTAAGAAGTGAGGTGATGATTAGTGACCAGCAGTATGGTTTCATGCCAAGAAAGACCACCACAGATGCAATGTTTGCTCTGAGGGTGTTGATGGAGAAGTTTAGAGAATGCCAGAAGGAGTTGCATTGCATCTTTGTGGACCTGGAGAAAACATATGACAGGGTGCCTCAAGAGGAGCTGTGGTATTGTATGAGGAATTCTGGAGCAGCAGAGAAGTACGTAAGAGTTGTACAGGATATGTACGAGGGAAGTGTGACAGTGGTGAGGTCTGCAGTAGGAGTGACGGATGCATTCAAGGTGGAGGTGGGATTACATCAGGGATCGGCTCTGAGCCTTTTCTTATTTGCAATGGTGATGGATAGGTTGACAGACGAGAGTAGACAGGAGTCCCCGTGGATTATGATGTTTGCTAATGACATTGTGATCTGTAGCGAGAGCAGGTAGAGGAGACCCCAGAGAGGTGGAGATATGCTCTGGTGAGGAGAAGAATGAAGGTCATTAGGAACAAGACAGAATACATGTTTGTAAATGAGAGGGAGGTCAGTGGAATGATAGAGGATACAGGGAGTAGAGATGGTGAAGGTGGATGAGTTTAAATATTTGGGATCAACAGTACAGAGTAATGGGAATTGTGGAAGAGAGGTGAAAAAAAGAGTGTAGGCAGGGTGGAATGGGTGGAGAAGAGTGTCAGGAGTAATTTGTGACAGACGGATATCAGCAAGAGTGAAAGGGAAGGTCTACAGGACGATAGTGAGACCAGCTATGTTATATGGGTTGGAGGCGGTGGCACTGACCAGAAAGCAGTTGACAGAACTGGAGGTAGCAGAATTAAAGATACTAAGATTTGCATTGGGTGTGATGAGGATGGATAGGATTAGAAATTGAGCACAGGTGAGGGTTAGCGGAGGTTGGATGGTTTGGAGACAAAGTCAGAGAGGTGAGATTGCATTGGTTTGGACATGTGCCGAGGAGAGATGCTGAGTATATTGGGAGAAGGATTTTAAAGATAGAGCTGCCAGGTAAGAAGAAAAAAGAAAGGCTTAGGAGGTTTATGGATGTGGTGAGAGAGGACATGCAGGTGATGGGTGTAACAGAACAAGATGCAGAGGACAGGAAGATATGGATAAAGATGATCCACTGTGACAACCCCTAATGAGAGCAGCCGAAAGAAAAAAAAAGAAACTTTTCCAATATTGGTGTAATGCGCGAAACTACAAACCGAAGACATACCAACTGTGAAGCATGGTAGTGGAAAGTTTAATATATTTGGGGTAGTTATATTCTGCTGATTTACACTGCATATGACTTGATTGGTACCTTATGCAAGGTATTTTGCTAGTTAAAGAATCACTTGTGTCGTGTTTTTGCCAAACTTGCTGTAAAATGAATGCCAAATGTCAGATTTTTGGAAAAACTCAAGGCGGATATACTGGATTTTACATTGAAGAAAGTGAAGTTATAATCTGAGAAAAAGGAATCTGAGGAGACATGCTCTTCATTGAAAGGAACTGTAGAGTGCTAGAAAAGAGGGGAACTTTTTTGGCCATTAGAAACCAGGTTCAACCCTTTTTATTTTCTCCTGTAATTAAACAGGCACTCCTTGTTGGAGTGTCGACATTGAGCAAGCTTGTGTTTAGTACATTTTTACATAAAAAAACAGCAGATGAAGAAGAATTTGCATTGCTTCTTAGTAAACAGCAGGCATTTAGCTTTAAAGCCAAATATGTCTATTTTTACATGTAAACCTGTTAAGCATGTTACATGTTAGCCTTAAATTTTCTTGATAAACACTTATGAACATTTTATTAGAATTATGGCTTATAATTATGAGAATTATTATTTTCTTTTATGGCACGTGTATGGATGAATATGTTTTACATGTTTTATTACTTTCGGGTTACTTCAGGAAAGGCATGTGGTGTAAAATTTTGCCAAATCAATATGTGGACAGCAATTTTTTGGATGATTTGCCTAATGGGAGCAGCTGAAAGAACAAGTAGAAGATTAATTTAAAAAAAAAAAATCATTAATTTGGATTTTTATTTATTTTAATATTTGTTTTAATTATCAGTAAACAATAAGCCTACATAATTGCATTTTGTCAATAAAATAATGAACAGGTAACACCGGTGGTCTGCAGTTTAATTATAAGAATCACTTTAATATTGAACATATGGTTCCAATGTGGTTGGTTTTACAGTAGCTTAGTGGTGTAAAACAAAAAAAGCCATTTGCAGTCATCCAGTTCCAGTAACATGAAATCAGTATCAGCCCTAAAAAATGTGATCACAGCAACCCTAGTTTGAGGTTGCTTTGCTGCCTCAGGGTCTGGGCAGCTTGCATTTGTCAAGTTAACTTTTGTTCTTCATATCAAATTGTGTCTGACAGTTGAACCTGTAATGGATCTTTCAACACAATAATAATTTGATGCATACTATAAAATTCACCAAGGAATGGCTCAAAAAGAAGTGGAGGGATATGGACTGGCGAAAAGACTTGAAACAGGAAATGCATGCAGGAAAACCCACAAACTGAAGGAATGTTTCATTGTTTTTAAAGACATGTTTGAGAGTCAATAGCTTGTGTGATAGGTGCCTCAACAGCTTCAGAGTAGAAACTGAGACATGCTTTTTTGACCACTGTTAAGCTGTGGTGCTGTGAGGAGCCTTTCACACAAGCTGGTGACCCTCAGAAACTTGTCTTCTGATTAGGCTGTAACTTTGGGTCTGCCAGATCTTTTCCTATCAGATTTTCTTCCAGTTTCCAATTGCTTTTGGATTGTTTAGGGCACTGTACTCGCTGACACTTTTTTTTTTCTTTTCAATTTCTGTAAATGAAAGGCTTACACTTACCAGGGTAATAATGATCTGTCTCATTTAATTTAATTGTCATTATTGCTGGAGTTTCTATAGTGTAATACTGTCCACACAGTACTTCAGATGGTGTAGTAACACAGTCTCTTCCAGTTCTGCTTTAAGACAGACAAGGTTTTTTTTTTTAGTAATTAACAGAAGTGGGGACACCTGTGCAAATTGTTTGCCTCAACTTGCAAGGCTTAATTTTGTATTGTTTTGTATGTATTTTGTAATATTCTGATAATTCCCTTTTTAGTTTTTGCTAGCCTTAACTTAAAATTTAAACCTCTGGCAGTTTACTGCTTTCCTTTTCACCATTTTAGGTCATTTGTTCCATTTCAGCTGATTAAATTTGAAGAAAAAGTTGAAAAACTGAGGTGTTGTAAAACTTTTTTACTGGTTGTGTGTGTGTTTGTAAGTATATGTGGAATTTGTATAATATGTATGTATTATTTATATATATATATATATATATATATATATATATATATATATATATACATACATACATATACACTCACCTAAAGGATTAATAGGAACACCTGTTCAATTTCTCATTAATGCAATTATCTAATCAACCAATCACATGGCAGTTGCTTCAATGCATTTAAGGGTGTGGTCCTGGTCAAGACAATCTCCTGAACTCCAAACTGAATGTCAGAATGGGAAAGAAAGGTGATTTAAGCAATTTTGAGCGTGGCATGGTTGTTGGTGCCAGACGGGCCGGTCAGAGTATTTCACAATCTGCTCAGTTACTGGGATTTTCACGCACAACCATTTCTAGGGTTTGCAAAGAATGGTGTGAAAAGGGAAAAACATCCAGTATGCGGCAGTCCTGTGGGCTTAAAATGCCTTGTTGATGCTAGAGGTCAGAGGAGAATGGGCCGACTGATTCAAGCTGATAGAAGAGCAACTTTGACTGAAATAACCACTCCTTACAACCGAGGTATGCAGCAAAGCATTTGTGAAGCCACAACACGCACAACCTTGAGGCGGATGGGCTACAACAGCAGAAGACGCCACCGGGTACCACTCATCTCCACTACAAATAGGAAAAAGAGGCTACAATTTGCACGAGCTCACCAAAATTGGACAGTTGAAGACTGGAAAAATGTTGCCTGGTCTTGATGAGTCTCGATTTCTGTTGAGACATTCAAATGGTAGAGTCAGAATTTGGCGTAAACAGAATGAGAACATGGATCCATCATGCCTTGTTACCACTGTGCAGGCTAGTGGTGGTGGTGTAATGGTGTGGGGGATGTTTTCTTGGCACACTTTAGGCCCCTTAGTGCCAATTGGGCATCGTTTAAATGCCACGGGCTACCTGAGCATTGTTTCTGACCATGTCCATCCCTTCATGACCACCATGTACCCATCATAGCCTCTGATGGCTACTTCCAGCAGGATAATGCACCATGTCACAAAGCTCGAATCATTTCAAATTGGTTTCTTGAACATGACAATGAGTTCACTGTACTAAAATGGCCCCCACAGTCACCAGACCTCAACCCAATAGAGCATCTTTGGGATGTGGTGGAATGGGAGCTTCGTGCCCTGGATGTGCATCCCACAAATCTCCATCAACTGCAAGATGCTATCCTATCAATATGGGCCAACTTTTGTAAAGAATGCTTTCAGCACCTTGTTGAATCAATGCCACGTAGAATTAAGGCAGTTCTGAAAGCGAAAGAGATATATAGAGATATATAGATATAGAGATAGATATAAATATATAGATATACACTATATAGATATAGATATGTATAGATATAGATATACACTATATAGATATAGATATGTATAGATATAGAGATATATATATATAAATATATATATATATATATATAGAGAGAGAGAGATATGTACATGTATGTATGTGTTTGTGTAAAATATGGTTAAATTAATTTGGAATTAATTAACATGTTTATTCAACTTAAAGCCTGTTCTACGAGAAGGCAGGTGGAGAAGTGTGTATTGTTTTTAAATGGAAAATTAGAGAGCATTTAGACATGGATTTATTGTAATAGCCTTAAACAAATGGTTATCCATTTTTTTGTTTTTCTAGTTATTCATTAATTGGCAGTTGCAAAGAGAGTTTTAATTGTACATTTATTTTTAAAGTTAGTGCTTTACAAACAACAAGGTAAATAAATGCTAAAAAAATTCCTTAATAAATTAATCTTCCTGTACAGTAGTTCTCTGACATTAGGTATAGTAGCATTGTAGTATTGTATACTTGTATAGTTTTTCTTCCATATTTCAGCATTTAACTTGCTGCTCTTAGAGAAGCCAAAAAATCTCCCTCATTTGTTATGCATTTCAGTGATGTATCATTTGTTTTTGATTTCTTCATTTCTTGCCCAATCGTGTTGTTTCACAAAAGGTGCCTCCACTCGTTTCAAATGTGGTGTCTTGCTGCAGGGAGTGGCACTCTCCAATGTGCTTTACTGCAGGTGATTGCTCTTTGAACTATAGTCTCTGTCCTTTCCTAACCTTTAATTATGGTTCTTTTTTAATCATCCTTTAACAATGCAGACATTTGCTCTTTCAGGTAATGAGAAAGTGCTACTTGCTTTAAAAAAGATTAAAAACATACAATAGTTTGTTACTTGTATTCTTAATGTTTTGTTTGAGTAAATAATAAATGTGCAACAGTGTCCCTACAAACTTCTTACTGAACACTTATTAAAATATTAAATAAATGGTTATTTTAATGTAATGTGTTATTAGCAAAATAATGTTAGTATAGAATTGGAAAGGTAAAAGTATAGTTAAGTTTATGTATTCAGCTTTTTATTTGTTCAAAAGTCATTAAAAAACAGCAGTAGCCCTGGCCTTTATGGAAGCTCTGAGGAATTGTTCTCAGCTTGCTTAAGATGATTAATTGCTAGATGGCTGTACTGTTGTTTCTCTCTGCTTCAGAGAGACTGTAGAGTATAAGTGCCAACATTTTCACTCTGATGAAATTGTTCCAAAGTAGGTAAAACCAATACAGGCAAAAAATTAGTGTGTATAAGTGGACTATAGTCATGGCACATAAAATTTTGGAATTGGTCTGTTTATTGTTTTGTGTTTTTGTTCATCGGTAATTAACAATAGGAATGATTGTCTGTTTTTTCTCATGCCCTTGTACATTTTTCAGCATCCTTACGGGAAATGACAAGCTGAAATATGGACTATTGAACTAGAGGTTTTATATTGTTTGTTAGTTGATATTTGATTATATCCAAAATAAAAGAAAATATAGACGTTTCTGTATATGAAATACATTTGTACATTTCAAAAGGGACATGAGCCTGGGTTTTAATAGAAGGTGGAATAAGGACAGTTTGTACTTTATTAATAGAACCTATACAATGGTTATGAGAAACATTCAGCAGAGGAATTTGTGAGTTAGAAGTTTACAAAGTGTCTCAGATGCAATTACTCAGTAATCTATTTGAAAGGCCATGAGGATAGTTTTTTGAAAGTACCAAGTAGCAACACATGGCTCCCAAGAATGTATGTCCAACTGATAGGTGGAAAGCTGGAAATTCAAGCTTGTCTCTTCAGCTTTTCTATGCTGTGTGATCTGTACTTTTCTTGTTCACTTACATATTATTCTTTATAATACCTGTTTCAACAGTTCCCATGCCTTTAAGAAATTGTGCTGTTGGCACATGTTTTTTATCTGATAAACACTTCCTCTTCTTTTCCGTTTGTGCACTTAAACAACTTTATTAAACTCTTTTTAATCACTCAGTCCTGTTAATGTGTTCATTGTCCTCCAAGAGGATCCACGTATTCTAGCAATATAATGTATTGCTGCATTTTCTACCTTTTTTAATATTTCCAGCAGTTTTTGGTGAAATGGTGTTAATTTCAAGTTGATTTTATTTACAGTCTGCCTTAAATTGGATTTTTGCTTGTAAGAGCTTTGAGAAATGAAATATGGTAACACTAAGAATATAGTCAGTGCTTGAAAGTGAATTAAATAATAATTTAAAATTCTCTTTTCAGCAGCCACTGAATTGGGATTTATCAGAATGTTTTTGGACATTCTGGGGAAAAAAAAATCAGTAATTAAATTGAAATACTGAAAAAATTGAAGTTGGGTATCTTTTTTTTGTACAGATGCCTGTTTGTAGCATCGGGTTGTTTTCACTGAGAGCCTATTTCAGAATTACTCAGTCAAGGTCCTGGAGGTCCACAGAGACTGCAGGTTTTGTGCTAGTCAGTTTCATAATGAATCTGGGTATTTAATTATTTGGTTTGCTAGTACATTCATTCTTCCAAGCCACAAATTGTGTATTTTTTGCTTTTTGAGTACTTTATCGATATTTTTTATGGCCCTTTATGATGCATGTACACAGGAGCTAGTTAGCTGGAGAGCTGATGGTTCGTATGTCATTTGTACCTTATTATTACCTGGATGGTTTAGAAAATGGGCATCAATTGAAAGTTAAATGCAGGGGTTTAAAACTAAAATAGGCATTTATGAATTCTGAGTTGTAACAAGCAAGTTAACCAAAACTAAACCTAGGAAAATATTGTTTTATTAGTAAGTAAATGGGTTGTAATTTAAACAAAAAACAAATAAAAAAAAACTTAAGTGAAAATCTACAGCCACATCTGGCCTATATGACACTGTGGGTACAAGGCAGAAATAAATTCTCCATTTATTTTCAAAAAAAAACAAAAACAAATCTTGGACTATAAAATAAAAACTAAGAGTTCTAGTGGAAATCTGGACACAACTACTAAACTCTAATATAACATTTTTAATTCCATGAAAAACTGCATTAAATTTTGCAAACTACATCATTAGCAATATTTATTTTTCGAATGCTAAATACAGAAGATACATATGTGTTATTTTCTAAATTATTTGAGAGCATGTTTCCCCATTTTAAAATAGTTCTCTAAAGATGCCTATCATTTATTTCTTTTGCACAATTTTTTTAAATCTCACAAATTGATTACCTATTTTTATTATCAAATATTTTAAGCTATACTGTGAGAGACTGGCATTCAGACTAGGGTTGGTCCTGCTTTGTGCCCAGTACTACTTGAATACTTGTATATAGTGTGATTAGAAAGCAACATAATACTTTTCCTTATGCTGTAGCTTACCATATTTATTTTCTAGATCACTTTTCCAAAAAGTATGAATGTTTCATTTCTCTTGATTTTTATTTTTTAAACAGCAGTGGCCTAAATATGTCTTTGCAATTAACTAGTACATACTGCCCTAATGTTGAGGATGAGTTGTGTTTCTGCTGGTTGTTTGTAACCTGATTTTTGTATATAAATTGGACCTCACATTACAGTCTGTGCTAAAATGTACAGTGCTTTATTTATTTACTTTACAGATAAAGTTTAAATCTTATTGATAACATGGCAGTTAATCAGTATTACTGAACTTTAAATCTCAAAACAGAAATAATTTGAACAAAAATTAATTACCATTATGTATAGTCCAGTATGTTGACCTTGTGCTTAAACATCCTGCATTTTTTAATAACAGCATAATACCTCATAGATGTTATGGTGCTAGAAGCCACCAGTACTTGCCAGTTGATACCTCAGCAAAGAGAGCACCATATTTGCTGAGGGATATCTATGTATGTAACTTTCTCCTCCCAGCTGCTGGACTTCATGACATGGGTTGGCTGGAACTTGCACTTGGGATGCTAGGAAGTACAAACGACAGTTACTTACATTTCTTTAGCTAAATGGAAAACTGCTTTCTGAGCTTGTTGCTCATCTCTGCATGTTGCCTGCTACATTTAGTTTCACATGCTCTTTGGTGAGACATGGTAGAGTACTGTGACTGTACTCCAGGAGGTGACACAGCTGGGCCGTGTATTTAGAAAGCTGGGAATTGTCAAGCAATGGGGTTATTTACTTTTTTAATGAATTTATTTTTATATATTTTCTTGTTTCTGGAATCTGATTTTATAGACTCACTAATGTTATACATCTTAAATGATCTATCGTAAAAGCTATAGTTTTTTTGTTCATATATATATTTTTAATCAAAGTAGACAGTGTTGAAAAGAGATGAATATAAAATAAAGTGTGTGTGTGCTAATCCATTGTCTACATTTCCTTGAATATTAATACTCCAGGTTTTAACCAAATATAGCTGTCTGGCAGAGCCACCCAGGACCATATATTTACACAGTATAGCTGATTTTTGGACAATGTTCATTTTACCATTCAGACAGTGGAACAAATCTGGTCTAGAGCCTCAAAATATTCCCACTGTGTTTCGTGCTGTGTATAAAATTCTTTCCTTTTGTATACGTTGGTGCAGTCAAATTTCTAGCTAAATAGTATATTTATCTTTTTATTCATTTTGTTTTTTCATCCATTGTCTGACTGATAAAGCAGTTTCACCTCTTTAGGTTTGCTTGTTCTTTGCCTATTGTCATATATGTTGTTGAGAGAGGAAGTCCCAGATATATCCTTTTGAAGATTATGTGTATAATTAAAAAAATAACGTTTCAATAATTATAACTGTGATTTTGAAAAATGTGTTATTAATTTTAAAACTTTTATGCTGTGTATTCATTTTGGAAAAAAAAAATGAGGATACAAGTAATTTTAATATACCTATATTTGTAAATGAAACAAATATTGTTGTTGGAAGCTTTCTGTCAACAGTCTTCTTCTGCACTTTTTGTAAATTGTAGAATATCTGAAATGCAGCTTTTATGTGTTTTTTTTTTTCTTCCTGATGTAAGGGAAGATATGATATGGAGGATGAAATTCTTTATAATTGTTTTAGCTGCAGCAAAATGAGAGTTTGTGGGGGAAACATTATATAACCAAACTGAATGAGTCACATTTAAATCTGTACGATAAAGAATGTAAATATTTTTAGAGAAAGCAAATGTTAGTCCTTAAATGCTATTTTTAAGCAGCATGTCTTGGTTCAGCAGAAGAAAATCACAGGTTTGCTGATACACACCAAACGAAAGCATCTTGGTTATGTGAATTTAGATAGCACTGATAAAACCTTATTTTTGAGATAGTTTAAGCTGAATCCAGTTCAGTTTGTAAATCTCTTTAGCCATCACAATAGGTTGTCTTGGTGCACTGCACACATTAACTTCCAAAGTAACACAGACACTATTACTGAAAATTACTTCATGTTTTTACCCATTCATGCAAATACAGGATTATAAGGAACTTCTGCCCTTTCAGGCAGTATTTGGTACAAGGCAAGAACCTACCGCAGTTGGGAGACTCATGCATTACAGGACACTTATAGTTTAAAACAGGAAACGTATCTAATCTCTGACTTCTTTGGGATACTTACAGTGGTGTGAAAAACTATTTGCCCCCTTCCTGATTTCTTTGCATGTTTGTCACACAAAATGTTTCTGATCATCAAACACATTTAACCATTAGTCAAATACAACACAAGTAAACACAAAATGCAGTTTTTAAATGATGGTTTTCATTATTTAGGGAGAAAAAAAATCCAACCCTACATGGCCCTGTGTGAAAAGTAATTGCCCCCTGAACCTAATAACTGGTTGGGCCACCCTTAGCAGCAATAACTGCAATCAAGCGTTTGTGATAACTTGCAATGAGTCTTTTACAACGCTCTGGAGGAATTTTGGCCCACTCATCTTTGCAGAATTGTTGTAATTCAGCTTTATTTGAGGGTTTTCTATCATGAACCGCCTTTTTAAGGTCATGCCATATCATCTCAATTGGATTCAGGTCAGGACTTTGACTAGGCCACTCCAAAGTCTTCATTTTGTTTTTCTTCAGCCATTCAGAGGTAGATTTACTGGTGTGTTTTGGGTCATTGTCCTGTTGCAGCACCCAAGATCGCTTCAGCTTGAGTTGACAAACAGATGGCCGGACATTCTCCTTCAGGATTTTTTGGTAGACAGTAGAATTCATGGTTCCATCTATCACAGCAAGCCTTCCAGGTCCTGAAGCAGCAAAACAACCCCAGACCATCACACTACCACCACCATATTTTACTGTTGGTATGATGTTCTTTTTCTGAAATGCTGTGTTCCTTTTACGCCAGATGTAACGGACATTTGCCTTCCAAAAGTTCAACTTTTGTCTCATCAGTCCACAAGGTATTTTCCCAAAAGTCTTGGCAATCATTGAGATGTTTCTTAGCAAAATTGAGACGAGCCCTAATGTTCTTTTGCTTAACAGTGGTTTGCGCCTTGGAAATCTGCCATGCAGGCCGCTTTTGCCCAGTCCTTTCTTATGGTGGAGTCGTGAACACTGACCTTAATTGAGGCAAGTGAGGCCTGCAGTTTTTAGACGTTGTCCTGGGGTCTTTGTGACCTCTCGGATGAGTCGCCTCTGCGCCTTGGGGTAATTTTGGTCGGCCGCCACTCCTGGGAAGGTTCACCACTGTTCCATGTTTTCGCCATTTGTGGATAATGGCTCTCACTGTGGTTCGCTGGAGTCCCAAAGCTTTAGAAATGGCTTTATAACCTTTACCAGACTGATAGATCTCAATTACTTCTGTTCTCATTTGTTCCTGAATTTCTTTGGATCTTGGCATGATGTCTAGTTTTTGAGGTGCTTTTGGTCTACTTCTCTGTGTCAGGCAGCTCTTATTTAAGTGATTTCTTGATTGAAACAGGTGTGGCAGTAATCAGGCCTGGGGGTGGCTACGGAAATTGAACTCAGGTGTGATACACCACAGTTAGGTTATTTTTTAACAAGGGGGCAATTACTTTTTCACACAGGGCCATGTAGGGTTGGATTTTTTCTCCCTAAATAATAAAAACCATCATTTAAAAACTGCATTTTGTGTTTACTTGTGTTATATTTGACTAATGGTTAAATGTGTTTGATGATCAGAAACATTTTGTGTGACAAACATGCAAAAGAATAAGAAATCAGGAAGGGGGCAAATAGTTTTTCACACCACTGTATATAAACCAGAATATCCCTGAGAAGCCAATGCATTTTCAGTGAGAGGGATATGGACTTGTGAGATAACAGTATTAATCACTGTGCCACCCCATCAATCAATATCAAATTGTTATTTGCAAACATTAGGAAATGAAAAGGATGCAAAATACATAAAAGGTTAAGGCAGTAGCAGGAGTGAAGGAGAAACACTCCTGCTCCATGTTGACTGTAGTGTGGACTTTATCTTCTACAGTCAAAAGATATAAGAATCTTATGTGGCTGCTGTCTGCCTCTCCCCTTTCTACACAAACTATTTTGACTACAGTCAAAAACTGACCAGTCTGGTGTCTTCAGGCTGGTATGTTTTCACATAAAGATAGCTTTTGAAGATTATTCAGACACCAGGGTCAGTCTGTGTTACTGTTGCTTCACCCATTCTATGATGCCATGAGGGTGCAGAGAAGACAACATTTATTTCAATGGCACAGTTTCATAGAAAAATATAGCTCAAAGTGCCTTATAAGAAGTTCAAGGGCAAAAAAGAACCAATAAATAAAATTAATGAATACAAACTTGTATGACACCAATAAACAAATATGTTACAGAAATGGTGGAAACCTCAAATATGGAAGGATGTATTAAACACATTTTTTAAGTTTCTGATGTTTATAACGATATGGCAGAATGACAGGAAAACACAAATTCCAGTTGTTGATGAAAATAAAACAGAAGGGGTTTCAAGATGAAAACAGTACCCTGCCCCAAGTGGGCATTCTGTAAAGCATACTGTAAATGTGTATAAGTAGTTAATTACTGTTGTTCACAGTCCCGCAAATTTGTAATGGCAGTGAAAATCTTGTAGTAGTTTAGACTTTTAGTGAAAAATTAATGTGTTTTGTTTGGAAAGCTTCTACAGTTTGTGCAAAACAGAAAAGTTAAATTGATTGTGGACAAATGCCAATACTTAAAGAAAGTCAATAATTTTCCACTCATTGTACTCATACATGATCAAATGTAAAAAGAAGTGCAGTCTGGGTTATTTTTTTTTTGTTCAGAGTCAAGTGATAAATGACAAACAGGAGAAATTCAATCATACATAAAGAAAGAGGTGATGTATTGAAAGAGAGCTCAAATAAATTTCAGTATGATTTTAGTCGAATGTGGGAAAAGCTTTTTTGTTTAAAACCTGTCTTTCTCTGGCACTGCTCTAACAGTTTGCAGCTTGCCCTGGCCATATTGTGGAGCATTGTAATCCTGAGTAAATACAGTAAGTTGATGTTTGCTTGCATTGCCTATTAATCTAGAAGTTAATATATATATTTTCTTATCTGTGGTTAGTTGAAACCAGATCAAAAATGTAACACAAGGAAATAAAAGGTTTACACTAAGGAGTTAATCATTATTAAGTCTTGGCGCTAGTGAAAGGGCCCATGTCAAAAGTTTCATTTATCAGACAGGTTAATATGAAGCATCTATAAATGACAAGTAATGTGCAATTTTTGGAAGGAATAATTTTAATGTATTTCATTATAAAGGATGGTAAGGTTGTCAAGCCTGTTCAGAGTTGCTGTGTTAGCTGCTTTTCATCTGATGGTAAATTCCCATCAGAGCCTTTTAGACTTGAGCTAACAAATCATGAAGAACACCACCACTGAAATATGAGTTGTAGTAATTCATCGAATAGTGGTGAAGGAATGATATAGTATCACTCATAGATTGACAAATTTAGGTTAGTTTTCTATAGCTTTATATACAGAAGTTACCTGCAACCTTTTACAGCAACGTTTATTTGTGAAGTGTTGTTGCACACAAGTGCATGGCACTCAATCCTCTATTGCAATCTAAACACAATTGGCATCTTGATAGAGAATATTTTAGTAATTTGGAAAACTGTGAACAAATGATTTTGGTCAGTCTCAAAAACCATGAAAAAAGTTTGGTTTTTTTTTCCCCCCAAGATACGTATAGTAATACCTTTTACAAGTTTTTATTAATGTGCAACTATTCACTCTAAACACGCTACTAAGGTGCTAAGAGTTTTATTGAATGATTGTTGAAGAAAACATCAAGTAATTACACAGACTTTTCTTTATACAGTTGCTTTAACTGCAGTTTGTCAAGTTATTTTCAAATAAAAATGAAGGATTGAGTTGAAGATACTACATTGGTTAAATAATAGAGAAACAGTGAATATTGCTGGGTCATTATATACACATTTAACATTTTTAAGCATGGCGAAATTATGGACAGTTGGGCATCTCCACAAACATGCCATAACATCATGCTCATATGTTTTTATAACGTTCATTTTCATATAAAGAGGTAAACATTATATCTATACAGTTCTCACTAATTTCATAAGTAGAGAATACTAGTAGTAGCAGTATTAGTAGTACAGGGTGGGCCATTTATATGGATACACCTTACTAAAATGGGAATGGTTGGTGACATTAACTTCCTGTTTGTGGCACATTAGTATATGTGTGGGGGGAAACTTTTCAAGATGGGTGGTGACCATGGTGGCCATTTTGAAGTCGGCCAATTTGGATCCAACTTTTGTTTTTTCAATAGGAAGAGGGTCATGTGACACATCAAACTTATTGGGAATTTCACAAGAAAAACAATGGTGTGCTTGGTTTTAACGTAACTTTATTCTTTCATGAGTTATTTCTAAGTTTCTGACCACTTATAAAATGTGTTCAATGTGCTGCCCATTGTGTTGGATTGTCAATGCAACCCTCTTCTCCCACTCTTCACACACTGATAGCAACACCGCAGGAGAAATGCTAGCACAGGCTTCCAATATCCGTAGTTTCAGGTGCTGCACATCTCGTATCTTCACAGCACAGACAATTGCCTTCAGATGACCCCAAAGATAAAAGTCTAAGGGGGTCAGATCGGGAGACCTTGGGGGCCATTCAACTGGCCCACGACAACCAATCCACTTTCCAGGAAACTGTTCATCTAGGAATGCTCGGACCTGACACCCATAATGTGGTGGTGCACCATCTTGCTGGAAAAACTCAGGGAACGTGCCAGCTTCAGTGCATAAAGAGGGAAACACATCATCATGTAGAAATTTCGCATATCCAGTGGCCTTGAGGTTTCCATTGATGAAGAATGGTCCCACTATCTTTGTACCCCATATACCACACCATACCATCAATTTTGTTGTTCCAACAGTCTTGGAGGGATCTATTCAATGTGGGTTAGTGTCAGAACAATAGCGGTGGTTTTGTTTGTTAACTTCACCATTCACATAAAAGTTTGCCTCATCACTGAACAAAATCTTCTGCGTAAACTGAGGGTCCTGTTCCAATTTTTGTTTGCTCATTCTGCAAATTCAGTGCGCCGATCTGGGTCATCCTCGTTGAGATGCTGCAGTAACTGGAGTTTGTAAGGGTGCCATTTGTGAGTAGCTAATATCCGCCGAAGGGATGTTCGACTAATGCCACTCTCCTCAATCTCCCCCGTGGCTCCATGAGACATGGAGTCCACCACAGCAGCTTGGTTGGGAGATGGGTTGGCCGATAGGGGTTGCTGCAGAGAACCAACCACCACACTGGACGGTTTATCAGCCCCACCCGGAGGTGCAATTAAGACCAGCTGGTCAGGCACCTGAACACTTCTGGGTGGGGTATAAAAGGGCCTGCCTCCCAGCAATCAGGGCCAGAATCGGGAGGAAGAGGACGAGGTTGCCTGGGAGGAGTGGTGGAGCAGGAAAGTGTTGGTTTGGTGTGGGTTTTGTGCCTGGGACTGTGTTGGGCCGGTGGGACATGGGGAAGGCGTGTGCCTACGGCTGAAGAGCAAAAAATAAAAAGTCTTGAGTGTGAACACATGCCTCTGCGTAGTCTGTGCCGGGTCGGGCGCTATATAGCGCCTTTATCACAATATATATATGTGTGTGTGTGTGTGTGTGTGTGTGTGTGTGTATATATATATATATATATATATATATATATATATATATATACTATATATATATATATATATTGTATATATATATATATAGTATATGTATATGTGTATATACTGTATGTGTGTGTGTGTTTCAACTGCCGGGGATGTTGTCAAAGCAGTGAAGTCTCGGCTGCATGCACACTGTTGACATTTAAAAAGAAATATTACATTCTCTTAATTGATCCTGTCAGGACCCACAGCTAACCAGTCAGTAAAGCATTCATGAAATAAATAAAATGACAGCCGTTGTTGGAGTGAAGTTTGATGTTAACTCAGAAAACAAAAACATGAATTTAAATTTGGGTGATTTTGCACTGCAGTGACTTTGTATAGTAGGTTTATACAGTCATTATTGTCACGTACAAACTACAGTCAAATTCTTACTTACATGTTCTAATCAACACATCTAATGTTACTGCAGTGTAAACATTTTTTTGAATGAAAACAAAAAAGCTTTAAAATATGTTAAAACTTGGGTATTTGTACACTGATTTTAATTTATTTTTCAATATTTTGATTTATGAGTGTTTAACGATAAATAAAACCTAACATACAATACATTTCCTTAATGTAAATTTCATATCGTTGGAATATCGTATTGCCAAGCCTGAATTGCATTTTAAAATATGTTGTGAGAGAAGTGTATTCTCTTATGTCTGACATTTAGGCATGCCTACCATTTTGCTTTATTGAGTAACGCTGAACTTGTAAAGATGAGCAAGCTTCCTTAATCTAAGTTGCTTGATTCTAAAGAAATCTTTGTGAAATTGGACATCAAATATTTTCTTTGATTTCAATCTCCACTAATTTACACATACTGTCCAGTTTATCCAGCATCTCCTCCTCCACCCCATTATTATTATTAGTGTTTAGCAGTGCAGTTTAACCCACTCCGACTTTAAGGAGGTGAGTAACAGTGTGAGTCATATCCTGGCAGCCATGGATAAAACTTGACAGAATTCCTTAGCAAAAACAAAGAAAAAGCACTTGCTGGATTTCACTCCCACGTCCTTTTGCCACCCCCTTAAAATCTCCCACTAGGCAACGGCAGAGCTTAAAAGCTAACTGTCAGTAGTTGGCAAGCAGTTACGGTCATGTACGCTAAATTGGCTGAGATTTAGATGTGCTTGGATTTTAAATCTGAAAATGGTGTTTCGATTTCTCAGGAGCTTGTTCAGACTCTTTTTGAATCAGCTTTTCTCCCTCTTAGCAGGGAAGCTGGTAAAGCGCAGCATTAGGCCACGTTAGATTTAGAGCAAAATTGTGCTCCCTGGAAATGAAGCATCAAGTTGGAATTCCTTGGTTTTCTCTTTCCAAAAAGCTCTGAAGGGTCAGGTATGTTAAAAAGAAATGTTTGCAGTATGTTGATTGTGTTTCAAATCTTGCTGTTCTGTGGGTTATTTTTTGATTCATTTTTCTTTGTTTGTTGATAATTTGAAAAGAGATGGCTAGTTTATTACTTCCAGTGTTTTTTTCCCTTATTTTCATGCATTAATTAAATGTCTGTTAAAATATGTTGTAATATCTTAACACATGTAATCCGAATGTAGAGTATAGTTTATACCATTAGAAATAATTATTTGTTAATAAATATTATAAACATTAAAAATGGAGTTGAGCTCTCCTACTTAAACATTTGCATTTGATAATGTTTTTACACAAATATTGTGACTTTTGCTTTCCTTCTTAGTTTCCACAGCTTCATAGTAGATTTCTTTTAATGTAAGCAAAATGAATGCAGAAGTGATCATACCTAGAAATGTAACTTAAGGCATTTTTATTAAGTTGTGTGTGTGACTGCAGTGTTGGGAATGTCTGTGAATGAGTTGTATTTATTTATACCTCTGTTTTCCCATTTCGGTTTAGAATTGCCTTTACACTTTGGGGCTTTCTGATATGGTACATCATGTGGAGTTGCTTTTAGATTTTGCACCTATTTAACTTTGCTATTGTGTGCCACATTTTAAAAAATTGTATTATTTACTTCCTAGCTAATATCTGAAATTGTTTCAGTTCTTATAAATCGCCACTCTGCCAAAAAATGTGAATGAAGCAATGAATAATTTTAGGATGGGGGGTGTTTAGCTTTCTTGCACAGGTGCTATCTAAAATGTGCTAGATTTATACTGTATACATTAGTGCTGGAAGAATTACTTATAGAACAGTTCTCACCTTCTTTTCTGTATTGATTTCTTTGGGTGAGGGTTAATTTTGTTTTATTTGTTTTTATTTACTGGGATATTTTTAATCTGATTCTTAATTTATCAGTTACATGCAAATTAGTAACACAGTTTTCAGGGTAATTGAATTTACAGCATTTCATTTATACAAACACTTGAAACCGATTTTTTTTAACATGTTTCAAATCAGATTTATCAATAAGTCTCTGTCAGGTTTCTGTATTTTGCTACTGTTAGATTTGTTTCCATTAGTATAAAATAGCAGCAGTAGATGGTTGTTAATATTTTCTGAAATGTAAGATATAATAGACAAGTTATATTCCTTTAAATTACCAATCTCTCAAACTGCAAATTCATTCATTTTTTTTTAAATATCTTTTTTAAACATCCTTTCCTATTGTAAAGGGAGTCAGGTGACATGAACTGAATAGACATTATAGGCGTACATTCATCCATTTTCCAAGTCCCCTTCTGGACAGGTTTTGTGGGACAGCTGAAGCCTATCATGGCAGGCATCAGATGCAAGCCAAGAACAGCATCATGACATGGCAACCAGTCCATTGCAAGGAAAATATAACACACATACGCCTCTTTAGTACTAATCCATCTACCCTGCATGTGTTTGGACTGTGGGACAAAACTGTCCTTATTGCTGTCCTCATTATCCTCTGTTGATTAATCTGTTCATATATTTTTCTCCACTATAGGAATAATAATAATCATCATCATCCTTCTTTTTAACCCGCTTATATAGCACAAGGCTTACATCACAACTGGAGCCTATCCCAGCAAGCTTCACACGCATGGCAGGAGCAATCCCTGTATAGTGCACTAGTCCATTGCAGGACAAAGCCACACACTGGCCACTTTAACAGCACCAAATCACCTAAGTTTAATCATGTCCCAGTTTAGTAAATTTAATACAGATATTTTGACACAGAGTGGAAGCACAGAGCTGCCATTCCTGTCTTACAGTGCCAGTTTCTTCATGGACTCGACATTTTCCCCTATGAATTTCTGTTTTGACTGGTATCAGAGAGCATCAGTAAGTTTTCACTTCAAAACTGTTGGCAGTTCTTTTATTACCATATCCTAAGCAACAGCAACACATTAAAAAAACAGTAATTGGTTTGTTGTGCTTCAATCTGCTCTGTTGCAAACTTTGCCTTTTCTTATCCTGAGTGTTTTTTTTAACTGTTTTATCGAAAAGAGAAATGTGTAGGTGACTTGGCTCTTTCAAAAGCTCTAAAGTTTTTATTAAAAATACAATGCTGGTGGCATTTAATGGAATTACCAATGCATGGTTGAAGTCATTCTGTAGAATTATTACCAACTAGCAAAATACCCGCGCTTTGCAGCGACGAAGTACTGCTTTTAAATTTTTATTAAGAAGAAAAGAAAACCATTTTAAACTGAGTGAAAATATAGCAATAACTATCTGTTAAGGATCTCTTTGTATACCACGTTGTCAGTTCAGCAGTCCGGTTGTAATATGACCAAGCTGTGCACTGAGATTACTTTTTAAAATACAACGTATAGTTTTGTCCAGGAGAAAAGCAAAGTTGCCTCAAATCATTGGCAGCCTTTTGTAGGGTGTGTCCCTGAGACTTATTAATTGTCATCGCGAAGCAGAGCCTTACTGGAAATTGGAGGCATTTGAATTGAAATGGGAGATCAGAGGGTATAACGGTGATGCGAGGAATACATTCAGAGTGTGGCGCTCTGCTGTTTTTTTGTGTAGCTGCCGTCGCACAGCTTCTTCGCTGCTTTATAAATGAACACCATATAAGGCCGTCATTTCTCCATGCTTTGCGGTTCTGTACTTTTTTATTGTTCGTTTATTATGATTCTTATAGTTATTGTGTAGCTATTCGAGACTTACTTTACTGTTCAGGTACCCATTTCCTTTATTTAATCCGCGGGTTGTACGTTATTTTTTGTTTGTTTATCACGATTAGATATATTTATTGATTCCCCTCTTTAGCTGACTGCCTGCTCATATAAGGCGCTCCGCTGGTTTTTTGTGAAGCAGCCTTTACACAGCTTCTCCACTGTTTTATAAACGAACGACATATAAAGCCATCCTTTTTCCTTGCTTCTCCAAGGAAGCTGCCTTTTTATTTAATCCACGGGTTCTCCGCTGTTTTATTGTTCGTTTATTACGAATAGTTCTCTTTATATATCACACTGTCAGTTCAAGAGTCCGGTTGTAATATGATGAAGCTACGCGAGCTCACTCTTGAGAATGCAACGTATAGTTGTCCAGGAGAAAAGCAATCTAGACTGAAATCAATGGTATCGTTTTGAAGGGTCTGTTCCCGAGACTTATTACTTGTCATCGCGCAGCAGAGCCTTACTGGAAATTGGAGGCATCTGAATTGAAATGGGAGATCAGAGGATAGAACAGGGATGAGAGGAATATACATTGAGTGTGGAGAAACTCTAGAGACAGCGTGTGTATTAACTTGTGGATTTTTCTGTGAGTATTTGGTGGCAGCGTGACGAAGTTGCTTCCGCAAGACCGCGTTAGCTGTGGAGCTCAGCTCTGAGCATATTCTTTTCCTACCTTGTCAATTGTGTAATGCATTTTTTGAACAGGTGTGATGCATAGAAGTGATCTCTCGTACTGCGTTCAGTCAGTTCACGTGAGCTGCTCAACGTGTGATGTTGCGATGTCCACGGCTTTATTTAATGTTAGCTAAGGCCTGGCACTTAAAAGTTTCTCGCTACAGCAATTTTAACTCCGTTACAAAGTGATTCAAAGTCTCGTTTATACCTCGTGTCTTCTCATTAAACTTGTATCTCGCAAATAAAGTATTCAATGAAGGCATGACAAACAGCAGCGGGAGCGTGTCCATGAATTTAATTTAAACTTACAGTTTACACCGTGCTTTGTTTCCGCAGTAGCTGCACTTATGAATAAGCTTGTATGCGTTTTTCTTCAGCGCTGCTTTGGGAGCTCTTCCTTCTTTTCTACGTACCGTGGTCACAGTCATTTGACGTCATTACGTGGGTGGAGTAAGGATGTGACACGCAGCTCCGCCCCCCACGGCCATCGAGCTAACGTCCATTACAGTATATGGAGAAAAATAGGTTCCAGTTATGACCATTACATGTAGAATTTCGAAATGAAACCTGCCCAACTTTTGTAAGCAAGCTGTAAGGAATAAGCCTGCCAAATTTCAGCTTTCTATGTACACGGGAAGTTGGAGAATTAGTGATGAGTGATGAGTCAGTGAGGGCTTTGCCTTTTATTAGTATAGATTCATTTACCAGGACAGAATATGGTTCAATTTAAAGAAAGCAAAGAAGCAGATGCTTTACAAGTAGCAAAAAGAAAAAAAATTATTGGCTTATTTCGAACTAATAAAAAAGACGTAAAGGCATATGCGTATATGCAAATTTCTCAACATTACACGTGGCAAAAACAAAAAGGAATATGGCATCCAAGAAAAATTAATTGGAAAAGTGTTGCATGATTAAATATTGTATCACCAAAAGATAGCAAATGCTCTCATTTAAAATTGTTACGAGAATCGAAAGGCGCAACGTCGTATAGAGATTTTCTAACTATAGATTGAAATACGTACGGTACCTTTCAAGAAGTGGCTCGAGCAGCTGGATTATGTAAATTGGACGACTATATGTATGAAATGATGTCTGATGCCACGTCTGTAATGATGCCTGACAAATTAAGACACTTCTTTGTTTACTTAATGACAGGGGAAGTTGATGCTTTACAATTATGGGAAGCGTTCAAAGGACCATTATCCAAAAAGTCAAATGAACAAACGGGTCTTTCAATCATCAAAGAATTGTTAGAAGCAGAAGATTTAACAATGCAACAATTTGGCCTTCCACAAGAAATTAATGAATCAGAGGTAAAGAAAGAGATAAAAGCAGACGAAGATGTAACAGTGGAAGACCATAGTAAAATATATCAGGCAATGTACTCACAATTAAACGATGATT
Source organism: Polypterus senegalus (assembly GCF_016835505.1). Taxonomy (NCBI): domain Eukaryota; kingdom Metazoa; phylum Chordata; class Cladistia; order Polypteriformes; family Polypteridae; genus Polypterus; species Polypterus senegalus. The sequence continues at coordinate 77,742,332 of NC_053164.1, forward strand.
AAAGATCCATTTTTGACACAATTCAAAAATGTCTCCTCGGAGAAATTAAACAGTGATTATTCTTCATAGATGGACCAAGCAGAAGAGGGAAAACATTTTTGTATAAATGTTTACTCCATTATTGCAAACAGCTATATACGGTAAAACAGCTCACAAAACGTTTAACTTACCTTTAAATATCACAGACGAAAATGTTACATTGAAGTGGGGGTTGGCGAAGCGAGCAGGGGTCATAGCCTCCTAGTATATCATTAGAACAATCACCTTTATTTTTCATTAATTTTAGAATAATCATTTTGAATAGCTCAAAATCTCCTCCCCTTGTCTATGAGGGTTCTCATATTAGGCTAACTGATGTCTCTTCAGTTGTCACTCTCCAAATGAGTGTGCGTATCTGTGTGACTGTACCCTATAATGAAGTGACACTTTGTGTAAAATTAGTTCCCTCTTAATGCCCTGTGCTGTAGTAGACACCAGCCGTCCATGACTCTGAAACCGAATAAGAAGACTGGAAGAAGTATTGATGAATATGATACAACTGCTGCGGTGGGTTGGCACCCTGCCCAGGATTGATTCCTGCCTTGTGCCCTGTGTTGGTTGGGATTGGCTCCAACAGACCCCCGTGACCCTGTGTTCGGATTCAGCGTGTTGGATAATGGATGGATGATACAACTGTACTTGCATCCATTACATTCATGTGGTGAATGCAAAGAATATTAACTGATTGATCATATCATCATGTTTTTCAAAGCAAGTCTAAATCATGATTCTTTATTTGCTAACTCTGTACTGAGCTAAATTTGTTGATAAGCAGTTGCACAATGCTGAAATTCAACTCTGTATTAGATTGACCTTTACAACCTAAATTTCCATATTCTCAGGGAGTATTTGTCTTGTTTGGGGGAATTGACTAGTATTGAAATCCTTCTGGTACACCTGCTATGGGAATGCTCACAGGCCAATCTCATTTGATATCCAAAAACACCTCATTGTAAATGTCTGGTCCAGACTTTAAACAGCTCTTCTCTATTTTTTTTTTTTCAGATTGGCCACAAAGATCCTTTTTCTTATCATTAACAAAGCGTCCTAGCTGCACCGGCAATCACACTGGTCTGTTGGTCAGTCTTCCAAACCCTAAAGAGCTGTTCATAGAATGCCTCACTTTATCCAATGACTCCAGGTATCCTGGAACTAGGTACACTTGTGAGTAACGCCAGATAGTCTAAGTGCAGCATATACCTTTCGTATGCAGATGAAATTAGTTATCAGACTAGTGTAACACTTGACTCTAAACCTTTGGCTTCTGTGGATGAGCCAACAAGAATTTTTCACCAAAAAGTTATCATCTAAAAAACATGCCTCTGGCTTCACAATGTGTTTTTTTTTTCTTCTTCGCTATCTAGTAATATTGTCCTGACCTTATTTAAGAAATTATAAATAATTAATTTGGATTAGTCTTTCTGTGGCAAATCAATTTTGACCAGTTTGTTAATGCAACACATAACTGAAATATAAGGTTTCTGTTTCTGTACTGTATTAAAAATATCAGTTAGTGTATCTACAACAAAATAGGAATTCCTCTTCCTAAACTGAATAAAGATACGACTATAAAAAAAGGTATTATAGTCATACTTCCCATGAGAAAATGGTAAAAATGCTGAAGAAGTATTTTGCTGTTCTTTAGATCAGTGGCATCTAGGGACTTCCTGTGGCTGCGAGTTTTTGTTCCAACTAAATTCCCGATAAGTGATGATAATTCGTAATATTGATCTCATTTAGTTAGCTGTTCTTTTTTTTTTCTCTTCTCTTATTCTGCGTTCAGAAAACCACAGCAATATGATTTTTACTCTATAAGACATTTAGGAGGAGGTTGGGAGCATGATACTTAATTCTTATTTATTGTTTTCCTATTATTTTTGACTTTTTCTGTGTAGTCTGCTCCTTTCACTCTATCCTAATTTTTAAACAAGCAAAGCTGACACACGGGCGAACAGCACTAAATGATGAAAGGATAAAACTGCTTCAGTGTCAGACCCAGTAATTAGTAAACAATGGAAAGGCAAGATGGAAATCAGGATTAACATAAATAAAAAGTAATAAAATGTATTATCTACATATAACTACTTAATTTTATTAAACAGTATTAACACACTTTCTTTTGTAATTTCTTCTTTGACCCCAAAACACAGAAATTGGGAAGTAACAATTCACTTAATTAGATCAGGAGTTCAATTAAAAATATGTTGATTGAAACAAAACCTGCAGTACGTGAGGGTCCCTGGGACTGAGTTTGGAAACCATGGCTCTAGATCTTCGTCTATATATGTTTAAATCATTTTCTTTTAAGTGCCTGTATTTTTCTTTAACATAATCAAGGACAGTGTGTTTTGTCTAAACTATGGGTTCACTGCCTATTGCATTTAAAATATTTGAATTTCAATCTTGTGTCTTTTTGTTCCTGTTTGTTTCAAATTCCAATCCACACCTGGAAATGTGTCTGCATTGAATTTACCTACTCTCTGTGCTCCAGGCGTTTTCACTCCAGTATTCTGCACTTTCGTCTACATCCAAAAACATGCAGGATAGATTAACTGTCAATATTAAGTTGCCTGTGTGACAGTGTGTGTCAGCCCCTTGCTACTGGGTCCTTCCAGGAGCCTCTTGAACCCGAGGGATGAACCTATCAAATGAGGACACACATGCACAGCAATGGTTAGGTGCATAAAGTTACAGTGCTTTTATTAAAAACTATCAAAAAGTTCTGGAGCAGTGCAGTGCTCAAACTCATCATCAATAAATAAATAATCCATAAAAACCGTGATTGTCCATGAGTTAAAAGTCCAGGGTTTTAAAGGAGAGCAGAACCATCACAGTCATTAGGTTATTGTTCCAACTGAAGATCCACCACAACTTCTAGTTTGACTCCCCGGCTCATTCGTTGTTCACTCAGCCGGCGGAGACACCAGCAGCCATGGTCTTCTCCAACCTGTCCCCCATCTTAGCTGCCTCCAGCTTTGTCAACCTGACCACTTGGGGTCAGTTGTCATCCTATTATCCTTCTTGCTGTCTTGGCATACCTTGGATCCTGCTCCTCTAGAATAATCAGCAAGGACAATCCGCCCCTAAAGCACCAGTGCTTTGTTCCATTGCAAGCCTACGTGTAGATGCGCTCTGTCTCAAACACCACACCAACAACAACAACATTTATTTCTATAGCACATTTTCATATAAATAATGCAGCTCAAAGTGCTTTACATGATGAAGAAAGAGAAAAAAGACAATAAATAAGAATTCAAATAAGGGAACACTAATTAACATAGAATAAAAGTAAGGTCTGATGGCCAGGAAGGACAGAAAAAACAAAAAAAAAAAACAAAAAAAAACAAACAACTCCAGACGGCTGGAAAAAAAAATATCTACAGGGGTTCCAGGCCACGAGACCACCCAGCCCCCTCTAGGCATTCTGCCTAAAATAAATTACCGCAGTCAGTCCTCATGGTTTTCAGGGTTCTCATGGAAGAACTTGATGATGACGGTCATGTGGACTTGTGGCCTTTAGTCAATCAGTGTAGGGACATCATGGTGCTTTGATAAGGTGGTGGTGGAGCAGATCGCCACACCCGAAAACCGTCAAAAAAACAGAAGAGAAAGTAGGGGTTAGTACGGATTTTGAATATGAATACCATGAATAATAATGATAAGTAATTGAATATACAGAGCATCAGGATTAAATTAAGATGAAAAAGCCATGTTAAAGTAATGCGTTTTCAGCAGTTTTTTTAAAGTGTTCCACTGTATTATCCTGGCGAGTTCCTATTGGCAAGCTATTCCAGATTTTAGGTACATAACAGCAGAAAGCCGCCTCACCACTTCTTTTAATGTTAGCTCTTGGAATTAACTGGTAGAGCAGCTTCCCATCTGATGCTTCAGGACACTGCCACCCCAAGGATTCATATGGTGCACTCCACAACTAAGTGCGCAAAAACATGCACATGATTATAGGTCCTCTCCTCTGTATTCTGAGGGTCAGGGCAAAAGGATAAGATGCCAGGAAATAGCCTCAATCACCTTGCACATATAATGACGTGCTTGCTGCTTCATTGAATAGTTTCGGCCATATTTAAAATCTGAGGGTTCAGTCAATTCTCTTCCCAACAAGTGACCTACCATGTACACCATCAACAAATCGTCTGTCATCACCCCTTTGTCTCAAAATTATTGAATCATGTGTTGACCCTGGCCACTGATCCATGATACTGTATTTGTCAGTCTCTTCTTGACTTCACAGATGGCTTGACTGTTAATGGAGTATCACTGCTCATGGTTAACAAAACCAGCATCATTCTCGCTAGGTGCCTATCACACTATGAGTGCAGTCAGTTGTTCCAGTTACATTAGAAAAACAGACAATGCTGCAGGTTGCCATTTTATATTGGTATTTTTATGTTGACAGAAACATTTGTTCTATGTATGTAAACCTATTCCATGTGGAAGGTGAATGTTATTCATGTTATGGTTAATGGCTTCCAGCACAGCGTGCATAATGGAGCTGAAGCTTGACTCAGATATTCCTGACCTGTCAGCCAGTTCCCCAAGAACTGACAATAGGTAGCCAATATATACTGGAAAAAAAACATAAGTTCTTCAGTGCAAATGAGGCAGCATTGGCCCTTTTATAGGGAAACTAAAAAATAGTTTATAAATCATGTTAATCATTTTTGAAGTTTTAATTTTTTGTCACTTCAACGCACATGATAATAATGCTTCCATGATCTGAATTATGTGCGTGAGTCGTGATTTAGCTGGTTTGGCTTCATTTCCCAACTTGAGCAAGAGTGCTGTCATTTCCCAGTTTCTCAGAGTTGAGTTGTTGTGTAGTCATAGATCAGAATTGCCATAAATATACACAAGTTATCCTGTCAAGTTTTCTTCTATAAATTCTGACTTTTTGAGTGGCAAAAGTTTGTGTATAATCATGTTTTATAAATCTTACCCCTAGTCCATTTACTGTATTTAATTTCCAAAACTCATTCATTAGTCAGAAAATTGTGGTATTATTTCTTGAGAGATATGTTTTGCTGTAATATTTTTCTTGCATTTTATAGATGTTATTATTATAGATTTTTAATAAAAGGTATATTGCTTGGTGACATATGACACTGTGGAAGTGAGATTTTTTGTATGTAATGGACTGATCTAGTATTCTTTTTTTGGCATATTAGGCTCATGCTCTGATGGATAATAAAACTTACATGTCCTTGCAGAGCAAGTTATTGCATAGATGATAATGGATTCCGAGGTTAGCGCATAACATATTTGGTGCAACCTTGCATGCTGTGATCTTCTTGCATACTGAATAACATAGTAGTTTAAAATAGGACATTATCACATACATCCAGAAAATAGTGTCAGAATACAATAATATATTATTTCTTGCAAATGGTATGTATATAGTAATGGTTTCCTTGACTTTATTCCATGGTTTCCCTTTTTTAAATGTGCATACATACATACATATATGTATGGTATGTTTTGAGCTTGAAAGGTGCAGTGCTTATTTTGTAAGCAGATTTTTTTTAAAATGAAGTGTACTTAAAAATGAATTGAATTAAAAGTTTATAGCATGCATGGTTGTATTATGTTTTTTTCTGAAACAACTCAACATTAATTAAAAAAAACTGCAATATCCTGTACAGTGCATCATTACATTTCTAATGGCAGAGAACAATATACATTTAGAGATTATTTCTTACAGAGTTAAAGTTTACCAGGCCCAGTCCCACTCATATGGCACAATCTAGAGATGAGCTGTAGAATTCCATTGCAACAGAATGTGTCTCAAAGTTGACGTAAACCCTGTTTGGCCATCAACATTGATCCCTTCCTATCTCATTATTGTTTCACTGCTAGCAAAAGCAGTCTGTTCCATTAGCAGCTGTAATTGGTTGCTAATTAAGAAAGTAACTGGAATGAAAACCTGTAGCCACTGCTGCCTCCCAGTATTGAGTTTGACACCACTGTACTACAGTGACAAGTAATGAATCTTTCATAATAATTAGCAGACATTACATTGCTGTACACAGTCACTAATTGAAGGATGGATTTGAACATATAATATTGGTGCTTTTCAATATGTTACTTGTGTAGCCTTCTACCTGTTGTTATATATACCTAGTTATTTTTTGGAAATCATTATGCACTATCCAGTTAAAACCAGCTGTATATCTTTGGTTTGTGTCTTTTAAAATTAATTTTATTTATTTTCTTAAGCACATTTAGTCTATCCCTAATATCTTCTTCTCTCGGCTGTTCCCGTTAGAGGTTGCCACAGTGGATCTTCTTTTTCCATATCTTCCTGTCCTCTGTATCTTGTTCTGGTACACCCATCACCTGCATGTCCTCTCTCACCACACCCATAAACCTTCTCTTAGGCCTTCCTCTTTTCCTTTGCCAGGCAGCTCTATCCTTAGCATCCTTTCCCCAATATACCCAGCATCTCTCCTGTGCACATGTCCAAACCAACACAATCTCGCCTCTCTTGCTCTGTGTCCAAACCGTCCAACCTGAGCTGACCCTGTAAGGTGCTTGTTCCTAATCCTATCCATCCTTGTCATACCCAAAGCAAATCTTAACATCTTTAACTCTGCTACCTCCAGCTATGTTTCCTGTTCTTAGGTTAGTACCACCGTCTCCAGCCCATATAACATAGCTGGTCTCACTACCGTCCTGTTGACCTTCCCTTTCATTCTTGCTGATACCTGTCTGTCACAAATTACTTATAACACTCTTCTCCACCCATTCCACCCTGCTTGCACTCTCTTTTTCACCTTTCTTCTACAATCCCCGTTACTCTGTACTGTTGATCCCAAGTATTTAAACTTCTCTACCTTTGTCAGTTCTACTCTACTTCCTGATTCAGTATTGCCACATCATCCACCTTCTTTCTGTCGTTGTTTTCATTCATCAACCTCTCTAAGTACTCTTTCCATTTGCTCATCATACCCTCCTCGCTTGTGAGTACATTTCCATCTTTATCCTTTATCACACTAACCTGCTGCACATCTTTCCCAGCTCGGTCCCTCTGTCTAGCCAATCGGTACAGGTCCTTTTCTCCCTCCTTAGTGTCTAACCTCTCATACATCTCATATTACGCCTTTTCTTTAGCCTTCGCCACCTCACTCTTCACTTACGCCTTATCTCCTTGTACTGTTGTCTACTTTCTGTATCTCTCTGACTATCCCACTTCTTCTTTGCCATCCTCTTCCTCTGTATACTCTCCTGTATTTCCTCTTTCCACCACTAGGTTTTCTTTTTCCTCCTTCCTCTGTCCAGATGTCACACGAAGCACCCTTCTAGCTGTCATCCTTACTACTTCTCCTGTAGTTGCCCAGCTGTCTGGTAATTCCTCACCACTGCCCAGTGCCTGTCTCACCTTCTCCCTAAACTCAACCTTGTAATCTTCCTTTTTCAACTTCCACCATTTGATCCTTGGCTCTGCCCTCACTTTCTTCCTCTTCTTGATCTCCGACGTCATCCTACAGACCACCATTCTATGCTGCTTAACTACACTTTCCCTGTCACCACTTTACAGTCCTCAGTCTCCTTCAGATTGACTCTTCTGCATAGGATGTAGTCTATCTGTGTGCATCTTCCTCCACTCTTGTACGTCACCCTATGTTCCTCCCTCTTCTTAAAATACGTATTCACCACAGCCATGTCCATCCTTTTGGCAAAATCCACTATCATCTGACCTTCTTCATTCCTCTCCTTGACACCACACCTACCCATCACCTCCTCATCTCCTCAGTTCCCTTCACCAACATGGCCATTGAAATCCACTCCAGTCACCATTTTCTGTCCCATCCAACTCACTCCAAAAATCTTCTTTCTCATCCATTACACATCCAACTTGTGGGGCATATGCACTAACAACATTCATCATCACACCTTCAGTTTCCAGCTTCATGATCATCACTTTGTCTGACACTCTTTTCACCTCCAAAACACTCTTGACATACTGTTCCTCCAGATTAACCACTTACCCATTTCTCCTCCGATCCACACCATGATAGAACATTTTGAATCCACCTCTGATCCACCTGGCCTTACTCCCGATGTTGGCTAACAGTACTGGTGGTGGCTGTTGTTAACCCGGGCCTCGACCGATCCGGTATTGAAATCTGTATTGTTAATCACATACTAATCCGCAAAATATTACACCAGATGCCCTTCCTAATGTAACCACCTACCCTCACCAATTATCCGGGCTTGGGACTGGCATGAAGAAACTCACTGGTTTCTGGATCGCCTGTGGCTGGGTTAGTTTATCCCTAATATAAACTATTAAATTCTTGTATTTTGCTAATATTCTACTATATACTGTAGTATATATGAATTGGTTATTTTTCCTGTGTTTTTTTAGTATTAGTAGATAGTAGTACAGGCTGAATTTTATGTAAGGATTTTAAGGTCTATGAGAATACTTTGAACATAAACACTGAAATGGATGCATTGGTCTTTTGCTAGTAATTGGTTGACTTGCCTTAGCCCCAATCAACCATCTGTTCAACTTAAACCATTTTCAGCTGTGCTTCCATGCAGCCATATAAAAATAAAAATACTATTGCAGAAAATAAACTTATATAAACCTTAATCATACTGTGTAAACATAATATGATGTAATAGTAGTTGATGTAATACTAGTTGAAATACTGGGTATTGAATTATTTCTAGTTCACACCAAAATACTGTGCTTGACCCTGAGCACACTGCATTTATTAACCATGAAAATGCTTGCATTTATTGCCATCAGAGTGTTGTGATAAATATGTGTGTTTCACTGGTAAGGGGTGATTTATTAACCAGTTCCATGCAACTCTCAAAGTCTTAAAAAAACATAGGTGAATGTTAATTCTGGGTTTCAAAGTAAAAAAGAAAATGACTGATTATAACATCATTTTTTTTAGTTTAATATGAACTTTTGCCTTGTCTCATTTCATTTAAAGCATAGTTGAATGAAATCAGTGTTATAAGTCTATATGTGTGTGTGTTTGTTCTTTCCCCTTGAGTATTTTATGAATAGGCTCCATCCCTTAATGCAGTTCTGTTTTCCATAAAATCAATCCTGAATTGAATGCTGAAAATCTTCCAAAACTTTGTCACATTTACTTACTGTACTTTTATGCACTGTGACATCATCGGTTTAGTTGGTCAAGACTGGTCTCTTGTGGCTTTGTTTCACATTTGTTGTGTTTTGTTTTATCCCTCTATGCAACTTCTAATAAATTCCACAGCAGAGATTATGGAAATACCTTGAGGAATGTCCAAAACAAATAGTTAAAGGCTTACTTGATGTTTATTGGGACCTCTTATTACTTAGATATTTTTAAAGGTGTTGTGTAGAATATATAATGATTGCTAAACTAGTTAGGATATGCTTCATTAATTCAAGAACAAGTGAAACCGGGAGCATCCCTTAAACTCATGGCAAATCTACTTAACAGGGTGAAGCCTGTCTGATATTATTATTTTCACATATGCAGGTTTCTCTCTTGCTAGACAAATATCTATAATTTGTGTTTTCCAGCTCACTGGTGGAAAGGTAAATGATCAACTTAACTGCGGTGAACTGTGGTTTGCAGCTTCACTTAGGTCAGCTGTACTTGGCAAACATCAGGCGTGGTGCACACCTGTTCCACATATCAATACACTATGGTATCTTGGATACAATGTGTACACACAGTTACACTGTAAATTAAGAACATATCTTAAATATTTTAGAATATTTTAACTGAAACTTTTTCTCATTTAGTATATGCAAGTTAAAAAAAAAATGTTTGCTGCCTGTACAATTAGCGTTGCTTATTATCTGCAAGACTTTGCCATCACTGTACCATAGAAGGCATGTACAGTAACAGAACTTCTTAATAATACAGCCAAACCATATTCAACAACATGGAGTCTTAGTCTAGTATATATTTACTCCTTGTCTTTCATGGTAGAAATTAGGGGAGAGGTGGATGAAGAAACATGTGCTTCCCTTATATTCTGGGCCTGTATTTTCACAGCTAAGATATATATCTCTTTGCTCTACTGTGATGCTTAGTATGGATAATGCAGAGCAATGCAAGTAGTCACTTCTCCAAGTACCCTCTGAATTGGCTGCGGAATATAAACTGTTCCCTTGAGACCCTGTTGTCTAGCTTGTATGTTGCAGAATTTTTTCCTCTTTTTCTCCTGGGTTTCTTGTGCTGTTGTGTAATTGTGATGTGTTAGATGCTCTGATTTCATTTGTACAGCAATATGCTGGTGTACTTAATTAGCTCGTTTCAAGTTATGGATTTTTTTTTCATTTCATACTTGAAACCTGACTGAGCTGTGTTCCTGATACACAATGAAGTGCAGAAATGAGACGTTATCTTTTGAGATAGGAGCAGCAGTGCGGTAGGAATATGATAGAAGGCAGAATAAGCTTATGCTGATGTGAATACAAAACTAGGACAGGAATGTACCGTATCTGCTCACTGGCAAAGGAAAAGGCAGCTTGGTCAATAAAGGATCTGCATTTTTACCAAACCAGGTAAGGATACATGATGTGTTTTGAATTTTTAGTAATCTTGCCTTGTGAAATATATAGCTTTCACTTAATTTCTTAGTCACTGGTTATTCATTTTTCTGACTTTCCCACTTAAAAATATATTTACTCCTTTGAAACAGCAGGATTAAAGAATAAGGCAATTTATGGTGCTTAATTTCTAAAATTAAAACCATAGCCATTTTAACTATGTTTAAGAAGCAAATGCTGTTAATTTTTTGACTTTGAAAATTAGCAAAATGAATTAAACCTATCCAACTACTTTTGGCTGATGTCTGAGACCTGGTTTCTCTTCCTGGGTCCTCCCTGTGTGGAGTTTGCATTTCTCCCCGTGTCTGCGTGGGTTTCCTCCCATAGTCCAAAGACATGCAGGTTAGGTGCATTGGCGATTCTAAAATTGTCCCTTGTGTGTGTGTGTGTGTGTGTGAGTGAGTACGCGAGCGCCCTGCATGGGGTTTGTTTCCTGCCTTGCGCCCTGTGTTGGCTGGGATTGGCTCCAGCAGACCCCCGTGACCCTGTAGTTAGGATGTAGCGGGTTGGATAATGGATGAATGGATGGATGTATTCAACTAGGTGCATTATTGTTTTGCATTTCTAGCCACTGCAGTTTCAAATTAATAAACATTCTAGAATATTCTTTTTTGCTTTTGTAAAATAAATAATTTAGATAATAGTGTGATTTTGAGAAGAATACATAGTTGTTAGTCTGTTTCTGTTTTTTTCAGATGACCAAAATATAAAAAAATTTAAATATTTGCAAATTTCTACAATTTAATGATTATAGATTGATGGAACTTGAATTGTGGAAGTTCAGTGGGATAATTTTCACAACTAAATGAATTCTTTTTCCATGTAAAATATGTTCCGGAAAGTTTCATGATGGAGCAATGAAACAAGAAGTTGCTCTGCATGCAGAGGAGCTCCAATATACCAATACAGAGGTATAGTTGTATTTAACATATTTAAGATCAGATCAGTAAAGGTGACCTGTGATTATGGAGTTCACACCTATATTGCTGAACTCTAACCAGATTACTAGCCAATTGCACACCCAATCAAGAACCTTCAAGTAAAAAATAAATATATATAGTCCAAAGAATGAATACACAGGCTAGCACTTTCAGATAGTTAAAAACATTTGAATATGCTGATTTTGTAAATTAAAAGGCAATCGTAATAATATATTTCTAACCTTTTTTATGTGATATTTTTGAGTCTATGGCCAATGACATATGACCGCATATGTCCATTTTATTTGTTGGATGGTATGCGTAACTTGTTACAGAAAATTTGTAATTCTGTTAAGTTGTTTTCATTTACTGAAAGATACAGCATTTTAATGCAAGAATTACAGAAATTAAAATCCTGAAATTGACATTTGATTGTGAGATGATGTTTTCACTGCAGACCCTGGATCAAAAAGTAATCAGTAGTTACCATAGTCGTCCTTCTCTTCTTACCCCTGCTCTATGCCAGACTGCAGTGAATCCCTCTGTGAGTTCAAGCTGTCCAAGAGTCAGAGAGACTTTAGCTACTAGTCTCTCATTAGTTTTGCACACACCATTTGAAGTCAACCGCTCCCTAATTAAATGAAAGGATACATTTTTTCGGAGCGTAGATGTCAGTTGATTTAAGCTGCTCTGTATGCATTTTGGGAGGCAGGTTAGGGTGTTACTCCCTGACCCCAAGATGCATCCCTCAATTTAGAAAGTGTCTGACATACAAAGGTGGTTTGAAATTGAGTAAGCATAGTTATTAGGAAACAAAGAGCAAAACCAATTGGTCTGTGATCTAAGATTTCTCTGGAGAGTGGAAATGAGCTTTTTTTAAATTGTATAGACTCATTTTATTTTCAAAAATAAAAAGTTGTGTCATATATAAGTGACTGTAGTGACAAGAGAAATATTCCAATTAGTCAAAACACTGCTTTTTTATTTTATTTTATATATTTTCCTGTCTGTCACATTAATTACATTAATTTTTAACGGTACCAGTGGCTTACTTGCAAGATGCTTGCAGAACTCATGGACTGAAAAAGGAATGAAATGTATATTAAAAATTGCATAATAAGGGAATAATCTATTGGGATTTATACACGAGTGAGAGAATAATTTGTACGAACAATGTAAAAAGTTAAATCAGTAATTTTCAATATACAGGCAGAACTCCATTTTTGGTGTTGTCAACTTCACTAATGCTGAGGCCTATTACAAGATGATCATTGTCATCATTTTGTTTTCCTCCTCTGTGTTGCAGGCTACATTAAGTGACACAAAACACCTGTTCTATTAGCTCCATTACAGGTAGATAACTTGATCAGTAGCTTGCCATTTATCTAAACTGCAGAGCCCACTGCTTGTAATCCCCAATGTCCTAAGCGTGTGTTCTAGCTGTGCCGGCCCAGGGGGTACAGTAGCTGGGAGGAGGGAGAGACCCTCAGAGTGATTGCTCAGCAGGAACTTCATGTGTCTCATGTTTGTCATTTTTCTGAGGATCACTGTTTGTGCCCTCATTACACCATTTCCAACTCTATTAGCTACTGTATTATAAAAAGCAGTAGGACGTTTAAGCCCAAGTTCAATACACTGTACATACCCATAACTCAGTTTAGTTTAAATTATTTTGAATATTTTTTTTTTTTGTGATTTGAAGCATAGCATTATTTCTTCAGTGTCTTTTTAGTAATGCAATTGAATTTTTTTAAATAAAAATAAGTGAAAATGAATTATTCATTTTTGCCAATTTCATATTAGCATAACCTTTTCAGTTTAACTTCCAACTTGCATACAAAACCATGTTCTGAATATCTACAGAAATGGAATACTGAACTGTATACAGTCACACATTTGCCTCTTTTTTTGGTAGTAAATCATGACATACTGTATAATGTAATGTGCTTTTAGATTGTTGTTGCAATAGTAGAGAAAATAGCTAAGGTCTGGGAATTTGCTTGGCATGCTAGGGCTTGAGTTAGTAGAACTGCTCATGTACTGAACAGTCTTGAGTGTTTAATTTTGAATTGTGAACACACATATTGCATTTATTTGTGGAAGAGTTGTCTCTCAAGTATATGTTTATGAAATATGCTACTTAAGCCTGATATTTAATGCTAACTTACCATTACAAAATGTCAGATCTGTGCTTTGTGGATTGAACTAGTGGGCAAAACAGGAAAAACTGTTTTACAAGTTCCAAAACTTTCTTCCTTCCCCACTAAATATTTGGCAATCCTGAATGTTATGTATATTTCATATGCAGACAATATAGTATCAGTTTGATTTTTTTTCACTGAAATTTTAAATGCTAAAATTACAAGAAAATTGTAAATCAGGATTTGCTTCACCTTTTGTAAATTTGCCAGTGACCTCTGGTAAATGTCGCCTTTAAGTGTTTTCTTAGCAGCAACCCTCTTAAAATTGTTGTCCCCTTCTTTGTGGTTTTAAATAGCTTGAGCCATAGTTAAACTGTAATGAAATCTATTAATAATGTTTCCCTTGTGCTGCACTCTTGCTTTTTGTAACAGATAACCTTGTCATGTCTCTTTTAGCAAGTGATAAGTGTGAATTAGAGTTTCTTTATTCTGGTGGTGGAGTTGTCAAAGTCTTATGACTTTCTCACATACTGTATTAACAAGGAAAAAAGATCATGATGTAGCGTATAGAACAGCATGTGCTTCCTGTTTGCTCATAAGAGGTGACAATAACAAGAGGCATGTATCACCTTAGTTTTTTAGAATATGAATTACCGTGTACTGGTCACATATGGCAAATAAAATATTTCTTTCAGTCTTGCTTTTGAATCTGTATATCTTATCGTGTATAAATAAGATCATTTTAATTGGTAAGCAGCACAACAAATATTGGATACATGTTAAAGGCAGTTTAAAATTATATTTACAAAACCTACTAGACAAAAGATATGACCATTATTTAAGTTTGTTTTTTGTTCTTTACTTGTGGTGCTGGTGCTTTCAATGAGACCAGGCTAGCTTGGCTAGAGCAGTAAACTATATAATGCTTTGCGCTCTTCCTAAAATTCTCCATTTTGCATATTTTACACAATGAATGGCCTCAGGTCCTTGACAAAATGCAATATTAGTGAAAGGGAGCTTGACTGAACAAGGATTTAAAACACTGTATTGTGTAATTAAAGAAATTTAGGTTATCCAATACCCTTATCATCCATGGTAAAAAAAAAAAAAAAAAAGTAATTGCCCCCATGGTTTCAAAAATAGCTTGCAGCATCCTTAGCAGTAATGATAGTGGTTAAGTGCCTCCTATAATTTGATATCAGTATTTCACCTTGCTCTTTTAGCCCACTCTAGAGAGCTATTTTAATTCAAACTCATTGGTAAGTTTGTGAATGGGAAGTACTTGTTTTAAGTCCTGCCATAGGTTCTGTAGCAACTGTATTGAGTTCAGCATGGGGATAGGACTGGGCCACTCCAAAATGTAAATGATTTATTCTGAATCATTCAGTTGTAGACTTGCTTTTGTGTTTTGTACAATTGTAATGCAACATAACCAGCCCAGTTACCCCAGCTTTAGACCATGGACAGATGTAGGAACCTTCTATTTACGCAATAACAGTAATCCTTCTAGGTCCTGAGGCAGCAATGCATCCCCACATCATTACAATACCATCCCTAGGCTTTATTGTAGGTGTGATGTTGTGTCCAATGTTGTATTAGCTTTATGACAGATGTAATGTGACCAGTGTCACCCCAAGAGATCTATTTTTAACTTGTTTATCCATAAAAAAATCTTCCAAACTACTTGAGGATCATCCAGGTGTTTCTTTGCAAATATGAGATGAGCACAGATGTTACCCTTGGATCACAGAGGTTTTCTTCTTACAACAAGAATCTGATTTTTGCTAAGTTTCTTGTTTTGTGAAGTTGTGATCATTGACCTTACCTCTGAGGGCGGTGGGGCCTGAAGTTCTTTTGGATATGCTTCTGGGATCCTTTATGACCTTTTGAATGAGTTGTCACTGTGCTTTTGGGATAATCTCGGTTTGTTAAGTATAGATCACAGTGTGTAGTGTGATGGAGTCCTAAAGCCTTGGAAATGATTTATGATTGATATGAGGAAAAAAAGTTTCAACAGCCATCATTTGGAATTTCCATTGATCTAGGCATGCATAGTAGTGTTCTAGAAACTCTTTGGTGACTTCTTCACTCTCATAGTAAGGATCGATATGGTGAAGTTTATACTCAACATTTGCCTGCAGTCAGCTCTGGCTTTGTTTGGTCAGCTTAGTTAAGTTATATATTGTCAACTGCGTTGACCATACTGGTCATAGTTAGAATTGGCAACTAAACTTTACTGCATGTGTTTGGCACGTACCATATTTCAGAAGTACCTTCATAAAAAAAACTTGGGCAGAGCAAGTATTTTCACGCTTGGGTTACACAATTGCACAGACTCATTCAAGGTTTTCAAGAAACATAAACGTTATCCGTGAACAGTGTAATAAAGCATAAAGCAGAGGATGTTTGGGGGACAAGTTAGACAAGGTAATAAGCAAAAAGGACAGGTGCTATACAGGCTTTTAAATATACAAAGTGCTGCGTGAGAGTCGGCAGCAACGAGGCAAACTGTATTTGTTCCTATTGCAACAGCGTTCAAGAGGGGGCCTCAGAGGAGCGACCCTGTCCTCCAGGGGTGTGCAAAGCCCCCTTCTTTGCAGTATGTTCCACTCAGACAGCGCCAACGAGAGGATTCAAGACAGTATTCTTCAGCTGTGAGGCTACTGTGCTACCACAATAAAAACTAATGTTGCATGTTTCTAATTCATTATTAATGCTGTGTGAAATAAATAAATAAATGTAAAATTGTATCATATTTGTTTGAGATATAACTGGCAGAACAATAACAAAAACTCATCATAGAAAAATATGCATTGTGTAAAGCAGGGGTCTTCAACTCCGGTCCTGGGGTACAGGTTTTCATTCTAACCATTTTCTTAATTAGTGACCAATTTTTTCTGCTAATTAACTATTTTTTCTTGACTTGAATTGAATTACTATTTATGACTCAGACCCCTTAATTATTTCTTTTACTCTTAATTTACAGCCAAACAATAATGACTTAAAACATGACCAACAACTTGGTATTGTGTACATCATACAATATCTGAAAAAAAGAAAGTTGAAGGACTCAGTAATGCTGATCTGATCTGGTCCACAAAACATCTTGATGGTGCTCTTAGAAAAAAAGAAAATTGGCGGTTTTGGAAATGTTTGCTGTGGCAGAATTAGAACACCAGCAAGACCTGATATTAAGCAATGGGTGTAATTAACAGCAAAAATCTACTTCTGATTAAGAATCTGGTCAGTGTGAAAATGGCTGGATTTGAGGCCCTGACTTAGTTGGTCATCTATTAACTAACTTTACTCATTTAGGTTTGGGTGCTGTTTAAGGAGTAAATTAAGCAATTCAGAGAACTGAAAAAAAGTAAATTAAAATGAAGGAAAAACACATTAATTAGTTTTAAAAACTAGTCACTAATTAAGAAAAGATTTAGAACAAAACTCTGCAGCCACAGTAGTACTCTAGGACCAGAGTTGGAGATCCCTGGTGTAAAGGCAATTTTTATGAGGTTCTCCAATCAATAGAGATATTTTTGTTATTTACATTGAGTCATTAGCCTTGGTACTTTTTACCAATTGGACTAGCATAATGTAAGAAGTTCCTCAGAGTAGTTCATCAGTCTTAAAGACTTTTGCAATTTAAGTATTGGTGTTTTTTCCTTTAAAATGAAAGGCCATACTCATTGATGGTTGCAGCCTGGATTTGAAAGTATCATAGACGGAAGTTGGGCGGGAGAGGGCAAATCTCTTCTGCTGTGTGTTTAAAATTTATTGGTTTAATTTATCATTTCTTATAAGTAATCTGTTGGGCCCTTGAGCAAGGCCCTTAACCTGCAATTGCTGAGCGCTTTGAGTAGTGAGAAAAGCACTATATACTGTAAATGCAAAGAATTATTATTATTATGTAATAATTACATCAATCTTATTTCCACTCATTGTGTGTTGTGTATTATAATTTTTTAACGTACTTCTATACAATACGATTTATTTTTGTATAGCCCAAAATCACACAAAGAGTGCCACAATGGGCTGTAACAGGCCCTGCCTTTTGACAGCCAAACCTTTCCCCCCCACTCCACCCCCTAGCCTTTATTCTCTAAGAAAAGCCAAGCAAAATGACACCTTTTATTGGCTAACTAAAAAATTATAATATGCAAGCTTTCGAGGCAGCTCAGGCCCCTTCTTCAGGCAAGATGTAATCATTCTTCTTTTTTCTGTAAGAAGAAAAAAAAAGCCTTTATAGGGGGAAAAATGGAAGAAACCTAGGGAAAGGCAGTTCAAAGGTAGACCCTTTTCCAGGTAGGTTGGGCATGCAGTGGGTGTGAAAAAAGGGGGTCAATACAATACACAAAACAGAACACAAGTAATCCTCAATACAATATAACAGTGCAATAGAAATATTACAAGTGCAGAGCAGAATTCAACAGTAGATAATATTACATAATAAAATTTGGATTTGATTAGAGTCCTGGAGACCTGTGCCATCAAGCTCCCTCCTCCTATTGGCCGTTCCACAGCTGAGTCAGCACTGGGCCAGCCAATCTGATGAAAGGACCTCTATCCAAAGATTTCTGCGATCCTCCATCAGAGATGACTTTACCTTAGGCAGGCAGAACAACTTAGCAGGTGGACAGTGGCACAAAGTGCCACATTTGAGTACCAAGAAGAGAAATAGAATAGGTGAGGGTTACCAATAAATTATAACTAACATATTATGTATGTTTTAGTGCTAATGATACAGTATGTACTGTACATTTAATCAGTATTTTTAGTCAGGATATGCTAAACTGAAGTAGTGAGTCTTCAGCAGACCGTTCCACAATTTAGGGGCCCCGTAACTAAAAGCATGACAGCCCACTGTTATTTTAATAATGTTATTTTATTAATCCTTGGGATCATAAGCAGACTGGCATCTTGAGATCTTAATGTACGTTCTGGTTTGAAAGTCATGATAAGTTCAGACAAGTAAGCCAGACCTTGAGCATTTAAGGCTTTATATGTTAAAAGGAGGATTTTGAAATCTGCCCTAAACTAAACTGGGAGCCAGTGTAAGAAATTAATATCTGGTGTTATGTGTTTGTATTTTCTTGTTCTTGTAATAGTTTTTGCAGCATATACCCAGCATTCAATATATCCAGCATCTCTCCTCGGCACATGTTCAAACCAACGCAATCTCGCCTCTCTGACTTTGTCTCCAAACCGTCCAACCAGAGTTGACCCTCTAATGTACTAATTTCTAATCCTGTTCATCCTAGTCACACCCAATGCAAATCCACAACTTATTAAAGGCAGTGGAGAAACTTGATTTGGCCTAAAGGAAAGGTATAACTGGGTGTCATCTGCGTACGAGTGAAAATTAACATTGTTTTCTAATGATTGATCACAGTGGAAGCAGTACTGAGCCTTATGGGACACCATAAATCTGTTCTGTGTATAATGAATAATTGAGTACTGTCAGCACATTTCTGTAAAAAACTGGAATACATTTGATAAATAAGAGCTGAATCAGGCAAGGATAGTACCTGTAAGCCCACCATCACTTTCTAGCATGTGCAGTAAAATAGAATGGTCAATGGTGTGAAATACTTTGTTACATGATTACATTTCTGAAGTGTTGAATGCAAGGTGTGGCAGTGTCTGCCAAGTTAGTATGTGGTTTTGCAGTGTGATGCTGAGATCTGGGATCTTATATTTTTAATTTTCTCATTAAAGATGTTCATAAAGTCTATACTGCTAATGTCTGTTGGTACTTTGCACTGTAGATCAGAATTCCCATTTGATAAGTTAGCCACTGTTCTAAACAGTACCTGAGTATTTTTAATATTGCTATCTGTTATTTTAGAATAGTAGGCTGAGCGAGTTTTAAAGAGAGCTTTTTTTTTTTAAATATTTTTTAACATTTTGTCCATGCAAATAGACCTGCAGTTTTGTTGTTCTCCATCTGTGCTCCAGTTTTCAACACTATAATTTAAGAACTTGAGTGTTCTGATTAAACCAGGGAGACTTTCTATGTGCTTTGTTCACTTTTATTTTAAGGGGAGCCACAGCGTCCAGAGCATTTCTCAAGGTCACATGATGTTAGCTGATCTAAATTGTTTTCCACATTTACATTTGATGTTAACTGATCTTAATGGTTTTCCAAAATTACACTTGACTTACTCAAAGTATGTTTACATTTTGAAGCAGAAATACAATCTAGATGTCGCACTACTGTTGTTTTAATCTGTGAGTGTATTGGTAAGGGCAGAACCAAATCAAACGTATTTAAGTAGTGATGAGAAGTAACTTCATTTAATGGAGTAATATTTAAATTTCGAATTTCAGCTTGGAAAGTTATAATTACATCAAATATGTGGTTATGATTATAAGTTGGACCTTTGACAATCTGACATCAATGTGTACATTAAAATACCCCATCAAGACTACATGATCATAATTTATAGCCAAATCAGAGAAGTTGGACCTTTGACAATCTGACATCAATGTGTACATTAAAATACCCCATCAAGACTACATGATCATAATTTATAGCCAAATCAGAGGTTGCCAAAAGGTTGCCAAATTCAGTCATGAACATTGAATATTTCCCTTCTGGTCTGTAGATTAGCACTACAATTGTATTGGAATCTGTTTGAATATTTAAAATGAATGCCTCATTGGATGTGAACTTGGCTACATTTTAAGAAGCAATTTGCGTTTTGTCACAATATGATATATTTTTTGTTTTAATTTGAACTAAGTTTCTATTACAGTTATTCCTTGTGGATGCTCTATTTTTTTTCTCTTGATCTTATTATACACCTTATTTTTCTGGTTATCAAGTAATTTAATGTCTACATCATGACCAAAATTACTGGATGCCCCTCAACAGGGACTATGGATAACAGCTTCAGGAAAGTAACAGGTGGGATATACAACAGCCTGTGATTTGAGATCACATGACTGCAGTCTGGATGGTGCTCTAATCAGTCAGCCAGGCAGTCTTGCTGCCATATTTTGGTATAATACAAAAGATCCCCTCCAGTTACAATGAAGACCATCTCTTTTGAAAAATCCAGGTCTTTCAAAAATAATCATCCCAATTGTACACAAAGGCTATGCCTTTATTTGCACACCAGGTTTCTAGACAGCAGTGAAGGGAACATAATCTGATATAAATGACACCTTCTCTATATAATCTTGGTAAGGGGCCAGATACAATTAAATTCTGACATTTTCTTTTAGCTTTGGTGCATAGAGAAATGAAGTTCCCCTTTAATACCTCAGATTGCTGTAAATAAATATCATTAGTGCCAACATGTAGCAATAAGGTAGATACTTCATCATCGGTGACACAATCCAATTGGGCCTCTGTCAGAAATCTTTGCCCCTGGGAGGCATTTAACATTAACTTGTGGTTTAACAGTTTGGAATTCTAACTTTCCACACTGTGGAATTGCCAATTATGAGCACTTTGTTGTTCTCGGGATCCGCAGGTCCGCTACATAGTTCTGAGAATCTGTTCTAGTTCAGAATTGGTGACATGGGTGCCAAGGGACTATATTTTGGCTTCTTAGACCCTCTTCTTATTATTGTTACCTACTCGCCCTGTGGCTGAATTGGTGCTGCTGATTTCGGCTGCGTACTGAGTACAGTGGGACCTGGAGAGACTGAAGCAGAATCAGGAGTAGTCTAATTGTCTAAACAAACTGAGTAAATCCAATTTTCGGTTTGTCTAATTGCTATCAGGTTCCTAAAGTGGCCCTTTAATTTGCATACTTTCTAGACCAACTCTAAATTAACTAAACACTTTTAGGAGGTGAAGCTGCCTTTGTTGTCAGCCAGAAAACCTGAGGTGTACATGCTGCAGGACACACAACATATAAATGTGCCCTCAATGGACATAAAACATATAGAAGTTGCGTTTAGTACTGAGTTCATCTTCTCTGTTTCTGCAGTAACTTCAGCGCTTTCAGCCCTTTTCTGTGTTCAGCTGAGTCACTAATAGACTGTCGGCTTTACGTTTACACCGCTCAATGGGCGATCGACTTCGAGTTCTCACTGCTGGTTACTTCTCCTCTTCGGATGTTGGCTTTATTGCAGTTGAACTTACTTGGGTGTTTGTGAAGAGCTATGTGCGTGTGGGAGATGCCGCTGCTCTGTGCTTCCACTCGCTGCTGCTTAGAAGAAGTGGGGTCTGAAAGAGAGAGAGATCAGAAATAACAATATATACTACTGTATTGCAATCTTTAGAGCAATAATCACTGTGCAATATTTTATTTTCTGGTGATTTTTCCTAAATGTACATCATAGTAAGATAAACAGTGTGAGGTTACAAAGATCCTGGTTTTTTTTACATGTGTAATTGATTTATTTGTATCCTGTAGTAGTAGTCAGGATTTTACAGGTTTAAAATTACAGTGCTATAAGAATGTATGCAAACAGTGTAGGCTAATAGAGATTCTTATGGGTCATTTTGACCATATACATTCATAATGTAGTACAGTATGTCTTAAATCTTTTCATGTTGCATTTTGTATTTGCAGCACTCCTCTGGGCAAAGTGAAGGAAAGACTGGTAGTCGACTGAATATGCCCCACTGCCGTAACCCCAATTCTTCTACTGCAGATGAGCAGCCCCACATTGGCAACTATAGACTACTCAAAACCATTGGCAAAGGCAACTTTGCCAAAGTTAAGCTGGCGCGGCATGTTCTTACTGGCAAAGAGGTAAGAAAATTGAGAATTCCCTTTTTGGTAGTCAATCTATTTATATCGCTTAGTGATATGTTTTCATCATTTAAATGAAAAAGTTTTTGTTTATACATGGGTAACTTTCAATAAATGTGCACAGTGGGAAATTATCATCATTTGTTTGTCATAACTAACTATAATATTACATTTGTAGTATTTCTGAAAGTAATAATGCATACCCAGTAACAGGTTTAAAAAAAGTAAGGTATGGTACAGTAAGGTACATTTTTTAATTAATTATTATATTGAAGAATTAACAAGCATTAGTACACTTAATTTCTGCTGTAACCATAATGGATCATGTTTTAAATATATGTCTTGAAAAATAACAGTTAAACTATAGTTATTTGAGGTAAATAATACCCACCTGATGAAACATTGTATGGCTTCTGGGTATAATTGAGGGTACAACTGCATTATTTTTAGTATTGCTGGTAAAGTGATTTACTATAGGGGTTTTTTTATATGTGAAACATTAAACTCCTTGATTAGTTGGATGTATAGATTTGTGTTCTGTTCTCTGCTTTCCAGTACAACCAACTCCAGCTATGGCCCCCAATGATATTGTTAATGACAGTAATTAGAACATTAGAAAAACGTTTGACAAGAACAGACCATTCGGCCCAACAAAGCTTGCCTGGCCTCTCCACCTAATTCCTCATAAAAACATCAAATCTAGCTTTGAATGTCTTTAGAGACCTTCTATCCAAACATGCTACTTGATAATTTATTACCCATGTTTTTAGTTCTCTGTGTGAAAAAAAAAATCTTAGGGTTTGTGTGAAATTTACCATTAACAAAGTTACATCTGTGCCCACATGTTCTTGTTAAACTCATTTTTAAGTAACAGTCTCAATCCACTTTACTAACCCTCTTCATAATTTTAAACCCTTCACTATATTTCACTTCTTAACCTCTGTTTGCTTAAACTGAAAAGGTTTAGCTATTTCAGTCTTTTTTCCTAAGTTATACCATGCAGTCCTGAAATCAGTTCAGCTGTTCTGCTATGCATGCAGCACTCCAAAGTGTGGCCTCACTAGTGCATTAAAGTTATAAATCTAATATTTCTACTTCCTATATGTAATACTGTATGTAATACTTTACATATACAGTGCATTATGTTTCATCTGCTGCAAATCTGCTCAAGTCTGTATGTAATTCAAGTCTAGCTGTATCAGTTCAATTCTAGATCGTCTGCCAAGCCGCCTAGCTCAATATCATCCTTAAACTTAACCAGCTTGTTGTTTATATTTGTGTCCAGATTATTTATTTATAATAAAAATAGTGGAGGCCCTAGTACTGACTCTTCAGGGACACCAGTATTAATATCTGATAAGATTCCTTACACCATCAACCTTTGCTTCATGTATTTTAGCCAAATTTGGACACATCTACACACTATATCCTGAACTCCAACTTCTTTGATAGTAAGGCTTTATTAAATAATTTCTGAAAATCAAAATAAAAAATATATGCACCTCTCTGATCATATCTTTTGTTGCTTCCTCTTAGAATCCAACTCAACCTCCCCTGTCGAAACCCATACTGTTTCTGTTCTTATTGTGTGGTGCTCAGTCTTCTTCATAGCCTCCTTTGTGTAACCCTGAGTGTTACAGGGGCTGCGAAAACTGTGCAAAAAGTGTTAGTCCCGAGTGTCACTCTGGCAACTGCACAGATGCGTCTAGTATATGTGATCGAAACGAGAATCACTTGGGCTGTAAAAGTGAAAAGGGAAAATTATGTCTGTGTGCAGGTTTTAACTAATTATGAAATACGTGTATCTGAGGAAAATTTGGGAGATATACCAGGCCATTGTAGCAAAATTTCGAAGCGTTTACATTTCATACCATGATGTCAACATCAATGAAAGTCTCATGGCTTATAAGGACAGATTGTCATGGATACAGTACATCACATCAAAAAGAGCAACATTTGGCATAAAGTTTTACAAGTTTTGTGAGTCTAAAATGGGATACATTTGGAATTCGGTTCTGTACACGGGAAAAGGGACAATGTTTGATCTGAAACACAATCAGTACAGCATTGCTGCGTCATCGATGCTGACTTTAATAGATGGTCTTCTGGATCAAGGTTACTGTGTAACTATGGACAATTTTTATACTTCGCCAGAGCTATTTGACATCTTGCTGCAAAGAAAGACCAATCCATATAGAACAGTGCGTCTCAACCGTCATGGCATGCATGAAGATTTTGGCAGAGCTAAATTACTGCGAGGTGCGCAGTAGCTTGCCAAAAGTTTAAAATGCTTGCGCTGAATTGAAAAGACAAGAAAGATGTCTGTCGTCTTACCACTGTACATAATCCATCTACAGTCAGTGTTCAGGCAAAAGGCAACAAGTAAGTTACGAAGTCTTATTCTGTGGTCGACTACAATAGCACAATGGGTGGCATAGATTGTGTGGATCAAGAATTGACTTCCTATCCCATTATGCTGAGGCAACAAAAGAAATACTACAAAAAGATATTTTGTCATCTGGTGGAACAGTGCTTTTGGAATGCATTCGTCTTATACAAACTAAAAGCTGGCGAAACTGTATCTCATGCAAACTTTACATGCCAGCTTGTAGAATAAATCATTTTATTGATTATATACATCCAACAGTAAAAAAACCAGAATCCAACTTGTACCTGTGCAGTGGGTTGTTGAAAAACTGATCAATCTAGAAAGAAAATCTGAAAAGAAACACGTTGTTGTTGTCCAGACTGTGACTTTGGATTGTGTCTTTCTCCATGTTTTAAGATTTACCATACATATGTCTGAGCCCTCCTCTGCATGGCTGCCACCACACCCAGAAGCGCGGCCGGAAGAGGATTGTGGAGCTCCTGGAGCACTTCTGGGTGCTCTATACAAGGGGCCTCCTTACTCAATTTTGTGAGCCAGAGTCGGTAATTAGTAATTACTGTTACAATATACATTTACTATATTTATACAGATGTGTTTTTTTTTTTGTTTAACTTCAGTTTATTATCTAGACTTTCATAATTCTTGGGGTGTAATTATAAATAATTTTATAATTTTAGTCTCATTTAGACTTTGGTGCATCTGTTCAAAATATGCCTTGCCAAAGTTAAATTTAACAGTTTTAGAATTTGCATTTGTGCTCTTCCAAAACACTGAGAATTGTATAATATTATGGTCACTTGACCCTAGTGGGTCAATCATCTCTACACCTTCAATTCTATCCTGGTTATTACAAAGTACTAAATCAAGACAGGCTTTCTTCTGTGTTGGTGCTTTAATAAACATTCAGTGATTACATCTTAAAAACTACTGCAGTTGTGTTCCACTATTTGCAAGGTTAGCCCAGTTAAAATTTGGGTAACTAAAGACCCCCATAACTATAATATCCCGCTTAAAACTTACCTTTATAATGTTAAAAATAAAATTGCATCTTGAAGTTATTGTCTGAATTGGGGGCCTAGAATTTCATAATGCATACCATTAATGGACATTATTTTGTGTTATTTACCAGTTAAATGCTTTTAGACAGCTTTTGTCTTCCTTTTTACTTCAATATCTGCCACACCTGTAAGTTACATACAGGTATTAGCAATTTATAAACATTGTGACTGCTGCAAGCAGCTTTGCAGTTTCTTGTATTATATCTGATTCTAATCAGACATTTCATTTTAACATTAACAAAAAAACATTGCATAAGAGAATACAGTCTTTAGATAATGTTGTACATTCATTGCTGTGGCAAGCAAAGAGGAACATAGAAGCTACCCAGAATCATTTGGCTGAAAAATTAATTTACAGTAGGTGCAGGAATTGTCAAATATTCCATAATGTTACAAATTAACTTTTAGGCTGAAGTTGTTCAAAGAACACTGGCAGGGGTTTGCTTAATGTAGAATAAGATTATGTGATGAGACAAGGGATTTATTGATCTCAACATAAAAAGGACTGCACGTTTAATACCCACTAAAGGAAGTCTGGCCCAAAATCATGTGGCCTCAGGGTTATTGAGTGTATCTTTCTGTCATGGGTTAGATCCACTGATATTTGAAGAGGGCTATTTACATTCATGCACAGATGTCTGTTTTATGTTTGGCCAGCAATTTCCAACAAAGGCCCACCGGCTTTATTGTTAGTTAATTTCAAAATATCTAAACCACTAAGTAACTAGTAATTTACAGTGTTGCTAGACCTTTTTTTGTTTCTCCTGAGATCCTAAGTGAGGCACTATGGTCATGTGGCACGATACCCTGAGGATGATCTTGCTTGCATTATCCTCATAGTTGAGGACTCGAGTGGCTGGACCAGGCCAAGGAGACACCAACGTAATGCCTGGATGCAGCAGATTGATCTTCATTTCCTGAGTGTGTGGGAGGGCTGGTAGGTGGGGGGGAAAGAGAGCAAGTTATTTCTTATTTATCCCTTTTAAGTCAACTGTAAGTGCCAACATAATAATAGGCACTGTAGCCACAATAACTGGCAACAATATGAAATCAAGGTTAAAGCTATTTGTATGAAACAACGTGCTAAGTTTACAAAATTTTAAAAGTTCGGAATCAGTGTCTCTCAGACCTACAGTGCACTTTTTGAGTGGGAATGTCAAAGGTCTCAATGTAAAGAGAAAAAAGTACTTTCTCACTTAACAGGTATAAATACCAAAATAAAAAGGAGACTACCTTAATGAGTAAGGCCCAGTTCCGGTTGCAAAGAGATTTGATTGGACAAATTTTTCCCTCTAGCTATGCAAAGAAAACTAGAGGTGTTGGAATCTTAATACACAAAACAATCTCATTTGTAGTATTTGATCCTGAAGGGCGATTTGTAATGGTGATTATTTAAGTCTGAAGTAATTTTGATAAATATCTACACACCTAATGTGGATGACAGAGATTTAATCCTAAATGTATTTTCCTCTTTTTATAATGTGAACACTCAGAAAATTATAATGGCTGGAGACTTTAGTTGTGTTTTAAATCCAGTCCTAGATAGGTGTTCAATTACAGTGGCAATAACATCTAATAAAGCGAAAATAATCACACAGTTTGTATTGGATCCTAACTTATCAGACCCATGGAGATTTTTAAATCCAAACTCATGAACATATTCCTTCCTCTCATCAGTACATAACAGTTAAGCAAGAATTGATTATTTCTTTGTAGATAATAATTTATTGTCACTATCAAATCTTGCAAGCACAATGCTATTGTTATCTTTGACCATGCCCTTTTGATCATGGAGCTTAAATCACCATTCCCTACACACTCATTTTGTAGCTGGTGCCTTAAAACTCTGTCATTAACTGATGAGAACTGTACAGAATTAATCTTGGAGCAAACTATTATTTGAAGACAAATGCATCCTCAGAGGTCTCTGCAGGAATATTATGGGAAACTCTGAAGGTTTTTTTTAAGATGGCAGATTATTTCATATCCCTCACACTGGTTTCACTCTAACTTAACTAGTGTGGTGCTGAGGTCACGCATTGCATAGCTGCACTTGGGTCTTAATCTGGGATCCTGAGTTGATTTGTCATGTGGTGGGTGCAGCAATATATCTATAAGTGTGTGCTCCTATCTTCTCCTCTCTCTTTCCATTCCCACAAAGTCAAACTGGAAACCAAGAAGGTGTCAGAATTAATTAGTGAAATCACCATAATAGATCAAGAATACGCCAGGTCTCCAAATGACTTTATAGGAAGAGACAGATTTGCAATCAGAATTTAACCTCTTGACAACAAATGAAATGGAACAACTCATCAGCGACATCATTACAATAAACATGAAAAAAAGGCTAATAAAATCTTAGCTCATCAAATCCACAAGCAGGAAGTTTGCAATGCCATAACAGAAATTATCAACATAAATGGAGATAAAATCACTGACCATAAAAATATAACCCACACATTTAGAAATTACTGTAAGTCCTTGTATTCCACTCAGTTTAAAGAAGGTAAGACACAATCTAATGAGTTTTTTGATGCATTACAAATACCTTAGCTAGATACTCCTCGTGTAGAGGAACTGGATAAACCTCTGACACTGTCAGAATTATTAGATGCTATAAGCTCATTCCAATGTGGGAAAATCAGCAGGCTCTGATGGCTACCCAGTGGAATTTTACCAAAATTTTTTTAAATAATTTAGCTCCACTACTATAAACAACGTTATTAGAAGCCAGAGACAACACAATTCTACCTCAAACTTTTCACCAAGCATTAATTACCATCTTCTCAAAGAAAAACACTTATTACAATGTATATTATAAAGACCAATTTCACATCCTAATAATGATATTAAGATGTTCTCTAAAGTTCAAGCTAGAAGAGTTAAAGTGCTTCTTTCTGTAATATCACAAGACCAAACAGTCTGTATTAAAGGTGGACACTTGGCTTCTAATCTTCAACGCTTATTTAATGTATTATACTCGCCCATAAAATCTAACATACTAGAGATCATGTTATCATTGGATGCAGAAAATACATTTGTTTGTATTAACAACATTATGTCGAACTACTTAAAACCATTGCTCTTTACAGTCTCCATTGGCCATTCAATTTTGAACTGTATCAGAGATACACTAAAGGAGGGCTTGAACAGAAACCATCATTATATGGTACTGTATATACCAGACCCACAAACTTCTGTACTAGCAGAATTTCAAGCAATATTTGGACTCAGGATTAAGTTGAATAATAGTGTGCGCTTTCCAGTGAACTGTCTAGTAGGGCTGGGTGATATAATTCAAAAACTATATCTCTGTATTTTTTATGGTTGTGACTTTAAAACATCTGGGAACAACAGCTTGATCCAGGGAGATGTTCAAGATGTCAGCAAGGACATCCTTGAGCTCCTCAGTACAGTGTGGAATGAAGACATAGGAGTGAGGCTAACACTGACATGGCTTTACAGAGTGTGTTCTACAAAAACAAATTTTGCAGTTCAACACAGTAAAAGCAGCTGAATATAAACGGTACTTTTTAATTCTGTACCTTGTTTGAAAATATATCAGTATACGATGTAAAGTTGATGTACTCTCTCTAGTACACAATATTAGATAGGACATGTTCCCATTTATTTTAGGAGGTCGGTTTAAATACCTAGGGGTAAACATCACAAATAAATATAAAGATCGTTTTCAACAAAATTTTGCTATCTACATGGAAATCATTTAACAAGGTGTGAACAGATGGTCTACATTCCATCCTAAATTAGAAGGGAGAATCAACACTGTCAAGCTTCTCTCTGGAGGGGGTTGAAATTCTGGTTTAAGTTTGACATGATTGTATGAAATGTTGTTACCATGCTGCACTGGTGGAATTGATAGCATATCACAACTAAATTATCAAGATTATTTAGACTTGTTTCCTACAAATTGCAGCTCTAAATTTGCATCAGGAGTCGCAAATCAGGGTCACATTCTGGACTTGCAAAAATGATTGCAAACTAGAAGTTTATTTCATTCTATTAACAAATAACGTTTTCCATCTTTTAATCCATCTGTGATCAAATACACCTAAAGCATAAGAGCCTACTCGGATAGCATTTGGTGCAAGACTGAAATCAATAACAGAAATGAAAAAGTTTTTTTCTGAAAAAATACAAAAAAATTGAAGAGAAAAACAGCAAGCAAAGTGCTTGAGCAACTAAAATGGTTTTGATTTTAAAGATTGTGTTCTCCAAGAGGCTCCACGGTATACGAGTGTATATCTGTGTTTGTGCATTTTACAGACGGTGGTATTTTCTGTTATCTTCAAATCAAAATACCCGCCCTTTGCCTTAAAATTTTTATTAAGAAGAAAATTAAACCTTTTTAAACTGAGGGAAGATATACCAATAATTATTTGTTAAGGATCTCTTTGTATACCACATTGTCAGTTTGGCCCTCCGGTTGTAATATGACCAAGCTGTGCACTGAGCTTACTCTTTGAGCATGCAACATACAGTTGGCCGTATGAAAAGTAATCTTGTCTCAAATCTCACAGTTTGGATTGCTGCTGTCATAATCGGTTTGAGTTTCATGGTTTGTTTCAATTATGACATTATTTACAGGACTTGTGTTGAAGTGACATTCGGCATCTGTCAAGCGTTGTAAGCATACAACCGGTTTCATTGATAACTTTGCATCCAGCTTTTGAGAGTTTAATCATTCATAAACATCAGAGTGTCCACTACTAAAATCAACACCTATGAATCTAATATGTTTATGAGGCATTGGCGGTTGTCGAAAGGTGTAAAATATTTGGCCATTTCGGTACACTTGAAAGCGGCAGCCATCAATTCACATGCAGAACCATAGGTGAATGGCTTAAGTATTTCACTCTTATAGTGCTCCTGTGTAGTATGATTATCTCCTGTACCATCATCAGTCCACACCTTGAACCTGTCCCAGTCATTCAATACATAAGACACAATGTTCCTCCGGATATCAAGGGTGAGCCTGATATGGCCGTGCAATATGTAACAAAGAGAATGGAAAAGGCAGGTGCCATCTCCGGGCATGAAAACCAGTCGGTAAGTGACAGTTCTTTGATCGATGGTGATCAACTCTGTAACCAAAGATACATCAATGCTAGTAACCTCCAAATTGTACATAGGTTAGCAAAATATAAACTTATTGAGTCACTGTAATGTAGGGCTGCAACTAATGATTATTTTGGTCGTCGAGTAATCGTTCAACTTTTTTTTTTGATTAGTCACGATTATTTCATGCCTGACTATTTTGATGCCTGCAACCTGTGGTTGTACATCCTGTTCTGGGCTCCAGTACATGTCTTACCTCATCTGCTCACATCTGTCCACCTGTGAATGTCACCCTGATGTCTCTGCATTAATACGATTAAAATTAATAATAAATTAAAATAACAACCAGTGAAACATATGAATTTGAAAATAATCAGATGTTTTTATATTAGTGTGACCATCAAAATAAAAAAGAAATATTAATATTAAACAATACAAACTAAAGTGCACATCGTCTTTAAACACAAAAAGTGCATTTAACTTAACCAAAAATGGCCACTGGTGTGTCTTAAAGTCCAAAAGTTTAAATAAAGCTTCAATCCAAATAAAATAAATCAATAATGTACAGTTTATAAAAGATTCAGTTCATATTTTCCTGATTGCGGTGCAGGAACATTAGCATTTCAGTGTGCTCTGGTGTGAGGCTGGCTCTCTTCTTTGAGACAATGTTCCCAGCTGCCTAGAAGACACACTCAGAGGGAGTAGAGGTAGCAGAAATCCATAAGAATGATTTTGCAGAAAGATAAAGATGTTTTAATAATCACACTCAGAAAGAAAAGTGTTGTAGTTTATGTACATCACGTACTATTTTATGGCAAAATAAAAAAATAACGGACTAAAATATGTAACAAGGTAATTACTGCCAGCACACCGGAACAGAGTATATGTGGAAAAGTACAAAGGTACAATAATCAAACCTGGCAGATGTGCCAGTATATCACTAGGTATGCTCTGAAAACACAAGCTCTGTGGGCTAAGATAAAAATTAAATCTGGCCAGTGGGTCAAAATGTTATGTAAAATACTAAACTGAACTTTATATACACATTTTTGTTTCTGTAATGGCTCAACATCCTTAATGGATCTTTTTCTACTAAGGTTGCAATGAAGCAGTCCGTGCATGGTAAATTATACACTAAAGGCATGAGAATGTTAGTTTTTGTTTTATTTTCAATGTTAAATATCTTAGAGATCTCAGCCCCAGATTTCCCAAGTAATCCTTTCACAAAACAAAGTATGAACTGTTACAAAGACTATACTTAAAACTTCATTTTTCATCTTTTAAGTATGCCAAAGATAGCACTGTGAATGTTACATGTTGCATGATTAAGTATGATAAAGATATTATCAACTCTCATATACAATACTATGATGTTTTTTCCTAATTGCTGAGGAGTCACCTCTTGCTTTTGAACTTTCAATCTTTAGCATGATTCTGAGCTGTGGTGCAACATTGTTAACCACTGCACCACCAGAATTTAAAGGGTGAAAAGTTACATTTGTCTTATTCCCTTAGCAATTTTAAAAAAGTTATGTTTTAATTTTATACTTAAAATGATTTTTTTTTTCATTCATATATGTAACTGCTCAAAAAAGTTAAAGGAACACTTTTTAAATCAAAGTATAGCATCAAGTCAGTGAAACTTATGGGATATTAATCTGGTCATTTAAGTAGCAGAGGGAGTTGTTAATCAGTTTCAGCTGCTGTGGTGGTAATGAAATTAACAACAGATGCACTAAAGGGCCAACAATGAGACGACCCCCAAAACAGGAATGGTTTAACAGGTGGAGGCCACTGACATTTTTCCCTCCTCATCTTTTCTGACTGTTTCTTCACTAGTTTTGCATTTGGCTATAGTCAGTGTCACTACTGGTAGCATGAGGCGATACCTGGACCCTACAGAGGTTGCACAGGTAGTCCAACTTCTCCAGGATGGCACATCAATTGAGGGAGGCTTGAGAGCCCGACGTCCTCTAGTGGGCCCTGTGTTCACTGACTGGCACCGTGGAGTTGGATTGGCATTTGCCATAGAATATCAGAAATGGCAGCTCCACCACTTGTGCACTGTGCTTTTGAGCACATGTGACAGACGTGAAAGGGTCTGGAGAAGCTGTGGAAAATGTTATTCTGCTGTAACTTTGTTCAGCATGACCGATTTTTTGGTGAGTCAGTGATGGTCTGGGAAAGCATATCCATGAAGTGACGCACAGAGCTCCACAGGCTGGACAACGGCACCTTGACAGCCATTAGGTATTGTGATGAAATCCTTGGACCCATTGTCAGACCCTATGCTGGTGCAGTGGGTCCTGGGTTCCTTCTGGTGCACGACAATACCCGGCCTCGTGTGGCAAGAGTATACAGGCAGTTCCTGGAGGATTAAGGAATTGATACCATTGACTTTTTTTTCCCCATTGAGATCTGATGTATTTTCAAAGTGTTCCTTTAATTATTTTGCGCAGTTTATATATTTTTTATAAATGTATATTTGTTTATATTTATATATAAGTATACTAGCTGGCTATTCATATTTGAAATATGAAACAAAATACTATTAATTTTGATTTGATTAGAATATGATATGATTATAGTTATATTATGTGATATATATAATTTTATATATATTTATTTTATATATGTATATTTTGTTTTTATATATTTTATCTTTATATATAAAACTGTACAATGAATGACTGACTCGTAGATAAATGCACAACTTAAACCGCTGGAGCTATAAACATGAAGTTTGGACAGTAGATACCTTTTGTGACATAGCCACCCACTAAGAATGGATTTTTCAAAATTCAACCCCTGATTTGTGGAAAAGGAAGATGATGATGGAGATATATAATGATATATATAAAGATATATATATATATTGTTTATAGTTGGTGCTGGTAATTTCATAATAGCGAAGCTTCCATTATAGGTGTTACTTGTGAAGTGATTATTTTTTATAAGTACAATACTAGAAAGCTTATGTGGTTTTTGCCTCCTAGGTAATGAATGCTTGATTAGCCCTCAAATGTTAGTGAAAACAGTTTGTAAAGTGAAACAATGACAGGATCTATATTTTTGCACTCTCATTTCATCCTTAAGCATGGAACATCTTTGTTGCATATACTACAGAATTTCCGATAGTTGTGATAGTTTTATATTTGTTTCACATTATATTTTGCCTTCACCTGAGTGATCAAGACCTTGTTAGATGCAGCCTTTAAGTGGTAAATTTGCATTCATCTCACATAATTTTAATTTCTTTGTTACTGACAGTATGCATGGTATTTACTAGATAAGACTGGTAACACAAAAGAAGTTGCTTTCATCCTGAAGTTACCCTAATTTGAATGAAAACCAAGGAGGCCAAAGTTATTTAAAAGGACCTCTTTACAGAAAATAAACCACACAAGAAAGTGTAAGAATGAGAAAATGAAGAAATTAAATTATATACATTATTAAAAAGGGAGAGAATAACTTACTTACTTTGATGTCTCAAGGGCATGATTATTCCACTTCCCACCTCCACACCATAGTAAAGTACTACTTCTCTCCTTTTCCCTCTCACTTCATGTACCTTTGCCTGTAATCGTCTTAATTCTTGCCTTGACTTCCCTCCCCACTCATCTAAAGGCCGACTGAAGTTGTGTTTTGAGCTTTGAGGCTTTTGGGGACACCTTCCTAGCACAAGCCCCAGTGGCCCCAGATGTCTCTGAACTTATGCTTTTCACCTCCCAGTTAAAAGGTCAGGACACTCCCATCGTTCATAGTTGTCATGCTTCCTTTACATCAGTACAGCACTTCTACTAGTGTAATTTTCCTCAGGGCATCTTGTGGCTCACCTTCTGTTCTTGTACTACAGTTTTGACTGGAAGTCCTCCTTGAAGAACTGCTTAATAAATAAAACACATGTTTACAAGGAGTGTCTTTATGTATAATATTCATCAGACCATGTTGAACTTTGTTTGGAAAATGTTTGAACAGTGCTTCATAAATAATATGATCATTTTGAATATAGTCATTTTAATCCTGAATTTTTCTTTTTTTTTCAGGTTGCAGTTAAAATTATTGACAAAACACAGCTGAATTCCTCTAGTCTTCAAAAGGTAGGAAATATTTTATAAGCAATAATAAAAAGAAAAGATGCAATCACCCCATATAATGACATCAGAAAATAAATGTTATTCTTAGATCGTCACATCTTTTGCATTTTATTTATTTATTTTTGCTACTAAGGTTTTTTTTTTTTAATAGAAGTGCACAAATTCATATATCAGCAGTGAAGTTTAAAATTGAACATTTCAGGGAGGTTCTTAACACTTCTCCCACTTTCTTTTCTGTTATGACCACTTTTCTGGTATGAAACTTTGGACCTGTCAGTCATGATTCATACATGGAACACTACTTTTAAAGTTGATTGAATGCCTGCATCAATAGATTTTTTTTTTTCCTTTTTAGACCAGCTGCAACAGATTGAACAAAACTTTTTTGTGTTCTTCTTTTAGTAACTTGTAGTCTGGAGATAAACAGTATTGAAAACATTTTACTCTTCTGTAGAAGATTACTATCACTGATTAGAAACTAGTATGTTTTAATTTTAAAATAGCTTTGCCAATAGCAGTTACTTGAAAGAGAAAATAAATAAGAACAATTAAAACCTTGCATGATATATTAATTTACTTGAATTAGAAAAAATATTTCCTTCATAAATGCCAGGATAGACAACTCCCTCTATATGTAATTTTATCTGTATTATAATTTTGACTGATTCTGTATTATATTTTGTGACGGTCACTTTTCCCCACAAAATGTAACATTGTGATTTACTGGTTTTTAGTAAAACCAAGAATGGTATATATTATACAGTATGACACAATTATACAGGACCACCTCAGTCATTCAGCAAACTGTGCTTTCAGAATATGTTCTGCCTTAATTACCAGTGTTTTGTGTTGCTCTGGTGGTCTTGTGGTCTTGCTCTTCTGTTTTGTATCCTATAAATGTCTCAGCATCAGAGCACTGTCTGTGATGAGGTCATTTTCTAAATGGTTGCCTAATGGAAGAATATAAAATTATGCCACCTGTGCTTTCATACTAGTTACTTTGACAAAATGGTACAAATGTAAAAAATAAAATTATAATTTAAAAAGCACTAAGCTTAGTCATTATCAATATTCTTCATCAGATGATGGATAAGATATTGCATTCTTTTAAAATAACTTTTTCAGCTGTTAATTTTGGTGTTCTTATTGTGGAAATTTAATATAAAATTGCATCTAGAATAATTATTAGATGTTTTTTTTATTTCTATTGTTTTTTGTATACAAAGTATAGGGGAAGTATTTCAGTCGTAAAAAGATTCGATGTTGGGATTTTGATGAATCTCAACGTTTTAGACCTACCTGAGTCCGAAAATACAATGTTAGAATTATATCTGTGTGTGTGTGTGTGTGTGTGTGTAAACAGATAACTTGAGTACGCTTTCACTTAGGTCAACCAAATTTTGCATACAAGTATTAGGTACAAAATGTAGATTTCTTTCAATTTTTCAGCTATTTCTGTAAACCAGAAGTGTTACTTTACCTCCAATTTATTCAATTTACTTTTATAATAATTGTTCAATATATTTTTAATTTAATTTGTTCTTAATGCTTCTTTAATGTACATAATATAAAAATATAATTGTCTTGCGATTTACTCCTTAAATATCCATCACCATATCTGAGTATGCAAGAAAGTCTAGGGGAGAGCACTCACGATTTTTTTATTTATAAAATAAGCTACCCTGTATTGTGCATTTCCTCCACAGACACACAATCATCACACCAGTAAATATGTATGCTAAACTCAATTCAAGAATTTGTTTTACTCTTTTTGATAACTTGAATAGACCCTTAGAATGTTAGGCCAATAATGTATGACTTTTAGTGACATTAACAGTATTATTAGGTGAATGAGTGGAACATTGACAATGTAGAGCAGAAACTCAGGTTTCCTCCACTTCACCTACAGATTGATGAGAATGAACACAGATCTTCATTTTCTGTGTCAATCAATTGTCCTCATTGATTTCACTGAATTCAGTTACTTTAGCACTTCCCATTTGAAAATTTGAGTATTCCCTAAAATTAGTACTGTGTAAAAACACAGTTTTACTCTTACAGGAAAAAAATGCCAAAATGGCTCAAAGAACCATAGGAAGCCCCGAATTTTAACATGATGGAAGATTCTTTAGCATACTGTATACCTATAATCCTAATAAAAAATCGGCTCCTTCCAGGATAAAGCTGGTAATTTTTAGACCCATCAAAAAAAGTCCATTATTGGTGATCTCTGAAAAATTGTTTAATTATCACCAGCCAATCTATAGAGAAGTGAGATGTGAAACATGGTAACGTAAGTCGATAGCAAAATGTATCCATTATTAGACCCTCATATCACCTATCGTGGATTATGGTATTATTGTCATGGTTTTAGAACTATATATAAACAGTGATCCTCTCTGAACAGAAGGAAATTAATAACCACATCTCTGTCATCAAGGGGAAATATCTACTGTTGGTTGACCCCATAGAACTTGGGCTAGGAAAGCAATAATTGTACATTATTAAAAAAAATTCAGAATACTGAGAGCAGTGCTAGTTGCTTAAAATATTGGTGTTCAAATGACTCTTCAAGCAGAAATTTTGTCATTTGAAAGATGTCGTAGGAGTCACTTATAAAAATGATTGTTTAATATCCCTAGAACTGAAAAAGACATGCTCCCGTGTGCCAGCATTCACTCTTAACTTTTGTGATACATACACACATAAGTAGTAGCTTTATACAAACAAGGGAAATACATGTATTCCCTAATGTAGAAGACTGGCCCGCCTGGCTGCTAGTAGAAAAAGAACAAGGAAACTGCATTATTCTATAATGTTCACAAGACTGTCGCTGTTAGTGAACATTTTATGTACAAAATTAAGTTTAGCATGTTGTGAAATAATGCTGAGCCGATGGTTGATGATACTGTCTATCGCTGATTGGCTGGACATATCGTCATTGTAAATAAACATTGTTGATTGGCTCCAAGCATTTGCAGAAATTTCCTCAGTGCCAAACTGCAACCATCACTTTTTTTTTCTCTAGTGTGCCTCATAAGAAAGCTGTCAGGCACTTGTATAAATAAATAAAATGTATTATTATTATTAAAACTGTCAGGCACTCATTTGCAGGAGGAGGCGCATGCTTAGTTTGCTGAGCAGGAGTATGCTGTACTTGATGGAAGGAAGCTGAATTAGTGGGTCACACACAAAGTTTGAATGGGAAGAGCTGCTGTGGTGCTTGCAGAGTCAAGAGTTTGAAGTGGGCCGGTACCAGTGGCTCTCGAAGCTTCATGGGTGAATCATTTAGTGACTGACTCAGTCATTTTTTTGGCACCAGCCAGTATGAATATCTGCAACCAGTGGACTTCACAATGTATAAATTAAAAGAGCTGAAACTGAGGTCTGAGCTCAGCGGGCTCCCTGGAAACAGTGACATTCACAGCAGAGGATCCTGTCCGACTCAGAGTCAAATAGACAAATGGTTTATAAACAGGCTGCAGGGAAAGGATTACATAATGAACAGGTCTGAAAGCTGCAAAGTGTGCAAGTCACTATAGTGAGAAGTGTGTTGAATGAAACACCAGAGCACCAGTCAGGGTGTTTTCCATGGCTATAACAATGGAGAAGTGTCAGTCATGAATGAAAAAAGTTAAATTTGTATTGATTGAAGTCCTGATTATAATGGCTATTTTACGGAGTAAGTTATGGACAAATTCGTTTATATGAAAAATACATTGTTTACAGAATCTGACTACAGTGTCTAGGGTAAAGCACAAAGTGCAGCTGTAATGTTTCGAACTTTATCCATTGATGGCTTAGTTGTTCTGTAAAATATGAAGCATTTTTTGCAGCCTCTTCATCTGTTTATCAGTTAGGTATGCCAAATGTCATATTTAGGCTGTTAAATATCAAACATACTTTGTGCTCTTTTATTTAAAGGTTGTTTAAAGGCCATTACAAATACTATTTTAAGTAGACCTTCCTGAGTATACTCATTATGGAAATATTTGTTTGCTTTATCTAGTAGTAATTGAACTAAATGTTTTAACCAAATACTTGGCCTTGCATCTTCATTAAAAATATATTTTCCATCAAAACTCCATTTCAAATTTTTAAAATTGTTAAAGTTTCAACATTTACTTGGCTCTCTCACTAACTAAATACCCTAGTCTCTCCATCA
The DNA here is from genome assembly GCF_016835505.1 of Polypterus senegalus. Lineage (NCBI taxonomy): Eukaryota > Metazoa > Chordata > Cladistia > Polypteriformes > Polypteridae > Polypterus > Polypterus senegalus. The sequence goes on from NC_053164.1 coordinate 77,781,513, forward strand.
TGATTCACTCACCTTAGCTCTAAGGGTGGTTTTTGTTGTGCAAAGTTATAAAACCTAAGCAAAAATCAGTCAAAGTACATGTTCCAAGATTGTAATCATTAACGAAAACTAAAATGAAGTTGTGAAACTATTAAAAAAAACTTTTTCATAAAGTGAAATAAAATAATTACCCATACCAAAATGAAAAAATAACTAAAAAAAAAAAAAAAACTAACGCAGCTGAAAGATTCATTGAAATAAAATAATAATTTCAAAAAAATTTTCATTTTCCAATACAACCAAACTTACGAATGAGATAACTTGGGCGGCCGTGGCCCCAAATTTATTGAAAATATATAGATTCACAATTCTTATGTTTTTCAAATAAATATTCCTACTGCTTGAATGACAGATCAATTCTTTTTTTTTTTTTGCATCCTCTTTTCCTGTTATCTGTGAGATTACCTGTCCACTGCAAGCCTCTTGCACAGTCTCATCAGCAGCTAGTGAAGGACAGCGGTGTTGACGCAGCATTTGCGGTGACAGGGCAAGATGAATACAGGCACATAAAGCATGTGAATGAGAAAGCAATCTACTGGATGATAATAGTGACAGTTCTTCAGAAATTTAGCGTGACAGCATGATCCTCAAAGTTGATCTTAACTATCTTATCTAATATAATGATAGATTCTACACTAGTTCTAGTATTAGTGAAGCATACCAAGATGATGATTTTGATCACCTGGTAAATTACGATACAACGTGCATATGTGCTTGCATTCCAAGAGTGTTGGGCAGCCTTTAAAGCTGCTTTTCGTTGGATCTCCATGTTTCAAGACGGAGTTATCAAATACAGATAATCACTTACAGAATTTCAGTCTGCTAATAAATAACAGCATGTGTTCAGTGATTCTCCCTGCTTTGTGCCTGATGCTTGCTTGTCATAGGTTTCAATTCTCCTGCAGTCCTGCTCTAAATAAGCGGGTTTGGAAAATGACTGAATGGATATACAGTATATATTGCTTCTAATCTCAGATTTGTTTCTATCATTTTGGGGCAGTTCATGCACCTATTGCAAGCTCTTTCTCTCTGTTCATAAAGTGCTTTCTGTTCCTGCATTGTGGCTATTCAAAACTGCCACCCCTAAGCCTTGACTTGGCATACTAGTTTTTCTGGATTTCCCTCAGTACAGGTAGGTGGAGCCTGATATATGATTCAAGCCCAAGGGTCTCCTCCCCCATAAGTCTTCCCCCATGATTATTGCAATCATATCTGTCATAACACAGTAAAATGTATTTTCTGATTTTTGATAACGTTGCAGGCCTGCTGGTGGTAAATTCTATTTATGAATTGTGTGTTTTTGTGGGACCATAAAAATACTAAAATAAATTACATCTCCTTAAAATAAATATACTGCTCAAAAGAATTAAAGGAACACTTGTTAATCAGAGTATAGCATAAAGTCAATGAAACTTATGGGATATTAATCTGGTCAGTTAAGTAGCAGAGGGGGTTGTTAATCAGTTTCAGCTGCTGTGGTCTTAATGAAATTAACAACAGATGCACTAGAGGGGCAACAATGAGATGACCCCCCAAAACAGGAATGGTTTAACAGGTGGAGGCCACTGACATTTTTCCCTCCTCATCTTTTCTGACTGTTTCTTCACTAGTTTTGCATTTGGCTACAGTCAGTGTCACTACTGGTAGCATGAGGCGATACCTGGACCCTACAGAGGTTGCACAGGTAGTCCAACTTCTTCAGGATGGCACATCAATACGTGTCATTGCCAGAAGGTTTGCTGTGTCTCCCTGCACAGTCTCAAGGGCATGGAGGAGATTCTAGGAGACAAGCAGTTACTCTAGGAGAGCTGGAGAGGGCCATAGAAGGTCCATAACCCATCAGCAGGACCAGTATCTGCTCCTTTGGGCAAGGAGGAACAGGATGAGCACTGCCAGAGCCCTACAAAATGACCTCCAGCAGGCCACTGGTGTGAATGTCTCTGACCAAACAACCAGAAAGACTTCATGAGGGTGACCCAAGGGCCCCATGTCCTCTAATGGGCCCTGAGCTCACTGCCCAGCAGCATGCAGCTCGATTGGCATTCGCCATAGAATACCAGAATTGGCAGATGCACCACTGGTGCCCTGTGCTTTTTACAGATGAAAGCAGGTTCACCCTGAGCACGTGACAGAAGTGAAAGGGTCTGGAGAAGCCATGGAGAACATTATGCTGCCTGTAACATCATTCAGCATGAGCAGTTTGGTGGTGGGTTAATGATTGTCTGGGGAGGCATATCCATGGAGGGTCACACAGACCGCTACAGGCTTGACAAAGGCACCTTGGCTGACATTAGGTATCAGGATGAAATCCTTGGACCCATTGTCAGACCCTATGCTGGTACAGTGGCTCCTGGTGCACGACAATTCCTGGCCTCATGTGGTGAGAGTATGCAGGCAGTTCCTGGAGGATGAAGGAATTGATACCATTGACTGGCCACCACACTTTCCTGACCTAAATCCAATAGAACACCTCTGGGACATTATGTTTTGGTCCATCCAATGCCACCAGGTTGCACCTCAGACTGTCCAGGAGCTCAGTGATGCCCTGGTCCAGATCTGGGAGGAGATCCCCCACAACACCATCTGTCATCTCATTAGAAGCATGCACCGATGTTGTCAGGCATGTATACAAGAACACAGGGGCCATACAAAGTGCTGCGTACAATTTTGAGTTGCTGCAATTAAATTTTGGCAAAATGGACTAGCCTGCCACATAATTGTTTCACTCTGATTTTTGGGGCGTCTTTGAATTCAGGGCTCTGTAGGTTGATCATTTTCATTTCCATCAAACGATGTGGCATCCTATCGTTCCTAACACATTACCCAGTCTATATCAGTATAGATATCCAGGAGGATTTCTTTTTCCCATTGAGATCTGATGTGTTTTCAAAGTGTTCCTTTAATTTTTTGAGCAGTTTACTTTAATAAAATATGTACAAAAATAGTTATCCATAATACATATGGCTTAAAAGAAAATAAAATGCTTCTCATAGTTACAAGCTGTCATATTGCTTAGTTTTTTTCTGTAATGTACATATCTGAAGCGAGGCTTAATTAAAAACAGTTGTTTTCACCATTTCTCTAAAAACAATATATATTTTTTGTTTTCACATGATAAATTAATTGATATTGGCAATTAAATGCTCATTAAATGTAAATATACATGCATTTACACATTTTAATCATTTTAAATCATTAGTTGCTGTACAGCTTTTTGCTTTTAAGATATGCATTTGCTCTATTAATTAATAATATAGATTACCATTTGTGGTCAGCAGGAGGCGCACTAGCCACCCAAACCCAACACAGACAGGCACAGTTCAGCACACAACATACGTGTATTAAGTGGGAAAGCACTTCTCCCTTGCTCCCCTCAGTAGCATAGTACAGTAAGTACAGCACACAATCTTTGCCTTCTTTCTTCTTCCTCTTACTCTCTTCGCCTCTACTCCTCCGCCAGTAAGCTTAGTCCTCTTCATCCAAACTCTTCCTTGTCTCTGTGAGACATCTGGTTCCTTTTGAAGCTGCATCTGGGAGTATTCCAGGTGGCTCGTTAGGCAGGTCTGGAATTACTCCCAGGTGTGGTGGAAGCCCAAAGTTGGGCTCTGCTGCTCCCTCTGGTGGCATCCTTGGAACCGAGCAGGGCTGAGCCAACAAACAGCAAATCTCATACGGCCTTGTGGGAATCCAAGGTGCCATAGCAGTTCGGGGGAGGCAGCACCCTTCATAAAATATTCTCCCCCTTTCCTTCCATTATTGATGTGTCCCAGTCAGGTAATGGCACAGGACACCATCCGTCACACATTTTAATTATGTAGTACTTGTTTCTTTCCAAAACTTATGTTGTATGATACAGCAATTTCAAATGTGCCTTATCTTTTCTTTTTCCAATTGAAAGTGTAAGCTGCTGCATTTTAAACAAGTTCACTGTCCAAACACAAGCTGTGTCCGTTTTAATTTAAAGAAAAAAATAAAGGCCTGTATTCCTTGATGTAGCTGTTCTTGCCTTTTGTCTATTTGCCCAGGATGACTTCACCGATTACTTTTTATTTTATTGCTTTAATTTCTTCCATGTAAAGGCTAATATACATTCTTCCAATAGCTGCTCTTTGTTTACACTGCAAAAACTTTGCTGCAAAAAAAAAAACTACCTTAATACCTCATGTAAAGGAGGACTACAACTAAATTACTGCAAAGCTTAGAAAACCGGGCTGAAAATATAGGTGTTTGTGATCAGCCTTTTTACTGGTCATGGATCAAGGCTTTTTTTTTTTTGTAAGAGAAAATCGTCTGATTTCGATTGGCGGCCAGTCGATCAAAGCATCCCTAATATATTTTTGTGCATGTTGTACTTGTATGTATACCATACCATTTATATGCCCGCTTAATCCTGAGCAGGTTGTACATACATAATCCACTTTTAAATGTGTGTGTGTGTCTTTAATTTTTAGTGATACTTGGATTATTACATGTATTCATTTTACTGGTGCCCTGGAACAACTATTGCCATCTCTTTGCTCATCCTTCCTTATCTTATATTAAGTGTCAGCACCATGCCATCATTGTGATTGTGTTGAATGTAATCTAGGACTGTGACAAAGAAGATTAATGGGATGCAACATCTATAGCACTCTTTCACTTGTATCATTAAGTACAATGAATTTGACATTAAAGTTTGGTTCATGTATGGTGAAGGGCATGTTAGATTACTTGAGCACCTTGTTATAAGGAAAGTTAAATTTATGGTTAGCAATCTATTTTCAAGGTTTTGCTTTGAACTTTGAGTGCTTGTTCGGATGGATTAACAAAAATATTTACATGTACACTCCTCTTAAAAAAAGCTGTGTATTGTTTCCTCCCTTCAACTGTATGGTTTGAGTTAGAGCAGAATGATAATCATCAAAGCCAGGTCACTAGGAACAGCACAAATTGATCTAGCACTGGAGTTATTTACTCATGTGCAATGTATGTAGCATTTTTAAGAGTAAGGAGCTCTAGTGAACTAATATTAGCCCATTTTGATGGAGGATACATAAGTATTGTATATAGAAAAGTACTCAGTTACTTGCATAGTACTGTACTTGTGATGCATCTGATTAACCCTCTATAACCAAGGCCAGTTGTCTTTGGAAATTTACTGAGCAAAGCCAGGTTACAGAGCTAGTATAAAATACTAGATCCATGGAGGTTTATTAATCCATATTAAGGGTAATGTTCATTTAGTCATGGTTTTTTATTTGGAAAGTACGCACTTTCTACATACTTTGTGTTGCAGATTTCATTTTAAATCGATAAATTTGACATTTTTGCCCATCAATCTGTTTTCACTAACCCATAATGACAAAGTGAAGACATGTTTTCAGAGATATTTGCAAATTTATTAAAACTATTAAAATTAACTCTTTCATTCATTTAAGTATTCACACACTACTTTGAAGAACCCCTTTGCCAGTATTTTCAGCTTTAAGTCTAATTATTAAAGTCTATACAAGCTTAGCACAATTAGATTCTGGCATATCCTCTCAAACTCTTTTTGACTGAATGGGAAGTGTCCATAAACTCCCATCTTCAGGTCTCTCCACAGACGTTCTTTAGGGTTTAAGTCTGTGCTTTGGCTGGGGCCACTCAAGGATATTCAGAGACTTGTTCCAAAGATATTCCAGCATTGTCTTAGCTGTATGTTTCAGGTCATTCTCATGCCGAAACATGAACAATTACTGTGAAAAATTGGAATTTAATGGGCTACATATACTGTACTTTTTATTATTTTTACTTATCTAGCCAGATACCTTTATACAAGGAGACTTGGAACATTTTTGAGAGATACAGTTGGTTGTATTTCTTTTTTCTTTTATAAATTAGAGCACAGGCAGGTGAAGTGATTTGCTTATGGTCACACAGTTTCATTAGCAGGATTTAAACCCACAACCACAGGGTCTGAAGTCCAAAGACTTAACCACTATGCCTCGTTGCCTTATTGGCAACTAACGTGTATGTAGCCTTTAGAATTTTAAATTAAAAATATATACTTTACAGCCAGCCGCCAACTTTCGGCTGCATTTCGGACTTGCCATTTGACTGTACGTCAATCACAAAGTGTATAGGTAAATGTAATTGAGGCTCTGTGGGTTTGGTGTGGGTCACCATTATGTATACTTTAACTTCTGGTATGGCGTCTTTGGTCCATGTAGGACAGTATTTCTTAACCAGTGGGTCGCGATCTACTTTTGGATTGTTTGTTGCTGTTGTTGGTTTGTGAGTGGGTTTCAAATTGCTGATGGTGGGTCATGGGTTGTCATTGATGGCTTGTGAGTAGGTTGCAGTGAGTCACATAAGCAATTGAAAGCACTGTGTGATACATTTCTCCATTTCTAGTTGAGGTTGTTTCACCAAGATCCCTCATCATGCTTGCTGCACCAATGGGGAGGTTTGCAATTGCTGCTAGTAGGTTGTAAATTAATTTAATAAAGGCATAACTGGGTTGCATGACCTTAAAGGTTGAGAAACACTGGTGTAAGGTGGTGTGGACGAATAATTAACCACATGAATTAGCGCTGATCAAAACAGTTCTTTAAGGGCCCTTCAAGAGTGAGAAATCAGGAGCCCATGTGAAGAAGAAATAAAAATAATAATGATAAAAGATTTATTACTGTGCATGACTGTATATTGAAACCATGTTTTAAGTAGAAGATATAGTCAGCAATTAGGTTATTAGATTAGATATTATTTAATACTGCTGACACAGGAGAAAGAGTAATTCAAACCAGAGTCTTTCTTCAATGACAAATACTGTAATTTCTCCTGCAAAGAACATGTTTATCTGAGCAGGATTCTTAAAACAGTGAATTGGGTATATGCATCTGCTAGATAAAATTATTTAGTTTACTTGTATATTTCAGCTGTCCTTAGCAATTAAAACATGTAAAATCAGGAAACACGTTTTGTTTTAGCAGCAGTTATTTGATGTTTGTTTCAGTGTGACACCTGAGCTCATGACCTCTGTGATTGATTTCTAAAGATAAATCAAGACATGTATTTCCCTAATGAAAAGCTTATGGCAAAATAGTGTTATCTGTATTTAAAGACGGTTTTGTTAGAAGAAATTGGGACACAGTACAGTAAAAATACTGTTGTTAAAATATTAACATACTAGTAAGAACTTTCTACTACTGTGGCATTTTCAGTTATTGTACATTTTTCATGATAATAGTGAAGGTTTGTCTACAGCGTCTAATATAGATAGAAAAGGAAAAAAACCTGTATACTATGAGTAAGATAGTACTGTATTTTGAAGTTCACTTATCAGTTTTATCATTTTTTAGGATTACATTGACTGATTTGAAGCAAGGATCATTATGTTTATCTTTGATTTATCTTTGCCAGGAAGTGTGTCATTAGGGTAAATGGTTGGACTTTGATGACTGGACATGGCATTTTTATATAGAGTACGTATTAGGTAGGAACAGTTCCTGTGTGTTTCAGGACATCATGAAATCATGCTCAGAAACAATCTGATAAGACATTTGTTACTGTGTAAATATATTAACTCTGTGGTGCTGGCACTAGAGTTATAGAATAATGCTTTCTGTCTTTTGGAACTTCTGCCTCGTTATAAAATATTCAGCACATTTTTGAGCAATCTGGACTGTGGCTATTATTATTATTGCTATGGATAATTTAGACTTTGTTGTACTTTGTTAATATTTCTTACATGCAGTTTATTCAGATATATTCAGACTATGCATGGACTTTTTTTTTTTTAACTTGTAGACTCATCAATGCAGAACTGCAGAATTTATAGTATTGAAAAAAAACTGAAATCACTTTAGAAATATCTGGATTCCTTTATTAATTACTGTTGACTGATCTTCAACAACATTACAATAATACACAAATATAATCAGCTTGCCACTCTTTCTTAATTTTGCTGAGATATTACTGTGCATCTAACAAACATGCTTATTTGATGTTAGTGCAGTTTAATGTCATCCAATCCCATTATATATAGATGTGAAAGCACTTATGTGATTCTTTTTGGCTTTACATGCTGTATTCTCCATTCCCAACAAATGTGTAGTGATCATTTGTCCTTTGTCTTATGTCCAGAGGTCATAAGCAATCATGTGACTTAATAAACAGGAAAAGGATTGATATGTACAGGTGTTGTGTTTTTTTTGGTACTGAAAAAATCTGAAACAAAAAAAAAATAATGTTGGCACATAAACAAAACAGTTTTGTCTGATATTTCTATTAAGTGTATTTATTATGAGTCCTTTATGTTTTTGTTTGAGGTTATTTGAGATAGGAGAAACAAGGTTAACATAGGAATTCCAAAGGATTGAATACCAGCTGCAGTCTGGCATTAAGCCACACTTCAGCCTTCACCATAGCAACTAAACCACCCAACATGTCTGTGAATAGCAGTTGACTGACAGTCTGCAGTTTTTTTCATTATTCATTACACTGTAACATTTCCTGTTGTCAGTCCTGCAAGATTCATTAATGCAATTAAATGTACATAAGTTATATATTCCCAAAATTGTTGATATCATAAAAAATATACTTTATATTCTATTGATTTAATGATTTATTCAATTAAACATTTTTGTTAATAACAGTAGTATGACCATTACAGCAACAACTGGGACAAAAAGTCAGCACACTTTTCAAAACGTTCACTTTTGTTGCTCTACAGCCCAAAAAGAATATAATCAGAACCCATAAGAGAATGCTCCCGACATTGTGCTTTACTGTTGGAATGGTGGTGTTTATTTTTTTTCTCGTTTGAACCCTAAGAACTTTTGCCACTTTACTAGAGAATCTTTAAGGCTGAATGCTAAATATAAATTAGTATTGGTATTGCCTTTTTATTTTTATCTTCTGATATAAATAAGATTTAAAGAGCATTTGTGATATTGTTACCATTTTTTCAAAATGATGGGTATTTGCCATAAAGAATGTTATCTCTCTAAAGTTGGCATTGACTTCTGATCAGTCTCTGTATTGCTCATTCATTCCATATGAAGTGATGACCTGTTCTAGGCAAGGCCTGGTTCATATCATAGGCATCTAAAGTGATGGTGCTGACTGTGGTACAATGGAATACTCAAGTCTTTTTTTTATGCTTATTTCCTTAGTTTTTGATTTTTATATATTTTCTCTTGTTTTTTTTTTTTTTTTTTGAAAGCACCTCCCAGTCTCTAGTAGATTCTTTGCTTTAAAATACTCTCGTAAGCTGTGAAAGCAACTTCCTTCTATTCTGAACTAATCAAAATTGCTATAGTTGTTCACAGTTGACTGGTTTTACCTGAGCAAGTTTATAAATGCATTTGGAGATGTTCACCTATGCCAAAGAATTTTTTTAGGTATTGTTAGTTTATTTCAATTCCCCCTATTAATAACAAACCATGTTTTTTTTCTGTATTTAAAGACATGTTGTTAGCATCCTTCCAGGATACTATAGGAGAAATATGGTTTGATCTGAGAAAGAAATATAGCTGAGTGTTTTTTGCATACAGATGAAAGTAACTGTTGTATATGTTTTGTACTGATATTTCACACTGGAAAAGTAAATGGTAAAGGTCTGAGTACTGAGCCCTGTGGCATAGCATATTAACTTGTTAATTATAGAGTACTGTCATTACAATTCTGTCATTACAATACTGAAATCAGTTTGATAAATAACAGTATGAACTAAACCATGCAAGGATGGTGCCTGAGAACCAAACATAATTCTTCAGCCTATTTATTGAATTAGAGTGGTCAATGTTGTTGAAGCCTGCCTTTAAATCTCACTGTAGACCCCACAGCAGGGATTCTGGGTACAACTAGAGAGATTAAAGATTTAAGGTGAGAAGTCTTTGGCCAATCTGGCTCTCTAATTAGTAAGCCAGGTAATTTTGCTGCTACATTTTGGGATAAAATAAAAGATCCACCTTGACTTAAGATGAAGATCAACTCTTTAAAAACAATCCAGGTCTTCTCCAAAAGTCCCAAATATTAACAAATGCGTTTTTTTTTAAACCAAGTCTGTAAGAGGCATTGAACAGAATGCTCTCTCCTATAGACTACTATATCCACTCTATATAATCTTGGTAAGAGGCCAGACATAATTAAGTTCTGCCATTTAATTTTAGCCTTGGTTCAATTTTCTGTCTTTTTCTGAATCATCTGTTGATTTGCTAATTGCCATGCATGTTGTTTTCTTAAAATGCTACTCCTTTTAAAAAAAAAAAACTAGTTGTGTGTGTGTGTGTTGTGTTGCATACTTCGGGCATTTACATTTGTGATGAGATCATAGGTAATATGGATGCTTTGCCTAACTAATCTTTTGGAGATTTTTATTGGTCTTGTCTTGACCTCAACAGTTTCCCTCAACTTTGATTTCATAATGATATTTTGGACACTAGAAAATGCAAGTACAACGTATTAAGATGTGTATGTAACATCATTGCAGCTATTTAGGTGCACATTTGGGGGAGATAGAGGTTAATGAAATAGCATAAGAATTAATTAGAAACATGCTTAAAACTGCTGATGAAACGGATTCTTCCGAAGTTATCACATATGTCAGAGAGAAAATTGAAGATTTATGTTGCTGGTCTTTTTAGACTACGATATTGATATTGAAAACATCCAAGAAATGGTCCAGTTGACAAGGCTACATGCCAGTTCATGTGACAAAATTACCTGCCTTGGATGCATATCCTTTGACATTCCAGCTGAGTCAAGAAAACCCTTTCTTTTATGTGGTGTAAAAGCATGACAGATTGCAGATCTGTATGTGTATCAAAAAAGACGATCAAAGGCAAATGAGCTAGTGTGAGATATGGATAAGAAAGTATCATGTTTGCCACTGATCAGAGCTGTAAAGTTGCTTGAAGAAGTTCATTCAAATATGTACCTGACTTTAGACTAGTAAAACAAGGGTGAAATATTCAGTTCAAAATATTAGCTGGGGCTACTTTGGGCTTTCTGTGTCAGTGTGTCTAAACTAATACAGGTGCAGCTCACTGTATCTCACACTTGCTCATAAATCATTTATTTAACCTGCGATAAATGATAATGAGGTTTAAGATCCAAGTTGAGAAAGCAGGGGTAGGCAGAAATTAAAAAATCCTACATAAAAGGTTAGGAATAAAAGTATATATGTTTTTGTTATTCTTTAAGTACTATGTAAAAGGTATACATTATGAATGACATGAATAGTAGAAGTATGTCCCCACTAATAGGTTCACTGCAAGTAATATTGAAGATTTCTTCATTTTCTTGTGTAACATTCACTGAAAAGGATGTTAATCCAAAAAAAAAGCTAAAATAACAAAGAACGGACAAAAGTAATGTTAATGGAAACATATATTTGAAGAAAATACAGCCTGACAATGTTTACATTGCTTTAAAAAAGGGAATAGAATACTTCCCAATAATAGCTGTTTTAGTGTATCAGTGAGGTAATTCTTATTTTTTTCCTTAATATTTACTATATAAAGGGCCAAAACTCTTGACTTGTGGCATACTTTGTTGCTACTACTGTGAAATTTAATGAATGCCTTTTTAGCAGGCCCTTCCAAATTAATTTCCAATTAAAAAAAAATTTGAAACCAAACTTTATTTTATCCCTTTCATTTTTAGTTATGACCATTTTCATTTGTTTCTGATATAAAATAATATTGAGTGTAGATAGCAAATTTTTATATCTCACAATTTTCCTCTGAAAATGTATTTGCAGATGCAAGGGTGTAACAAGTCCTTTTTAAAAATAAGTACTAAAAATTTCTTGTTTTACATTCATTTTGCAAAGTATACGTCATATATGTAACAGTGTAGTCAATTAGAAAGTATTTGTTTCTAGCTTCAATTAATAGTCCTCATAGCAGAAATAAATTCTGAGGTTGCGTTTGTGATGCAGAAAACTTAAAAGAGACTTTCTGCAGAATTTGCATTGGCAAAGCATGATTGTCTGTTGAAGCTCTCTTCTAATAAATCATGTTTTGTATATAACATCTCTGCTGCTCTGTCTTAATCCACACGTCTTTTTTTTTTTTTTTTTAAACAGTTTTTGCTTTTTTTTTAAGCTATGTCCAGGGAATCTCTTTCTGGAAATGTTGGTTATTCATTTCAGAAATTAATATTAAAACCACTGCATTGAACTTCTATGTTATATTAAATTTTCTTTTTGAAAAAATTAACTATAATATAGGATTAAGAAACTGGGCATCTCACAGTGAAGAATTTTGTAATATTGTATATGGTGTTTATTAAATCTTTCATTTAGTGTGTTAAGTAGTTGTTTTTTTAATGCAGTTTTCTGTGCTCCTCTTTGCATTTTAAAAGGAATACCTTTCAAAGGTCTTAACAATAGATTAAAATAATTAATCTTCTCTACTCCTCTCTTTTTTGTTGTTGTTTAAGGTTGGCATTATGTATACTTTGTTGTAATACTCAGATTCTAAAATAATCTATCTACCTTCTTCTCCCCATTTTCTACTACTTTTTTCTTTACATAATGAAAGTCTACCCCCCAGTATCTTAAGCTGCCAAAAACAGAATAATTAATAATAAGTTATTATATGACATTTCCATTTACAATTTCACATGTGATTCATAAAGATCATAGGCCATCCTCTCTTTAAAATAAATCCTGTTAAAATAAAAAGTAACCTCTTATGAAAGTTCTTGTTGGCCCTATTCAGTTAGTTTAATTTTACTTGGTTGACACTTTAAGCTTTTTTCAAGGTGCAAAGGAATCATTTTACAGAAACATGTATTATTTATCTGTTGAATGTGTTTTACCTATTACAATATAGATAGATAGATACTTTATTAATAGCCAGCATTTAATTATAATTATGGTTTTATTTTGGGTTTAAATTTTTAATTTCTGTTTATAAGTACAGTGCTTGTGTCTTCATCACTATACCATGCTGCACAGGATTGTGCTTATTTAAAAATGGCTCTTGTCTGATGTCTAGATTAAAGGGTTTGTTAATGAGTAGCTAATACTTAAACATTACACACTGTATCTGAAATTTTACTTTTACAATTGTTAGACACTTTGGAGGGAAGATAGTAAAGCATGCTGTGTTCTGAAAAGGTGAAAGGCTGGGTGCTGTGCCTCCAGTAAATTGCTTCCTGCAGTCAATGACTGGGGAGGAAAAATCCAATTAGCTTGTCTGTTAGATCAGCAATTAACATTGCTGAGTTGAGAAGCTCTAAGCCAGGAACACTCATCAACTTCTAATTTAAAAAAATAACATTAAAAAATAACTGAACAAAATACCTTGAGCAAATACTGGCAGAAAGTCCTAAGTAAAGTGTCATTCTGCTTTATAAGAATTTGTACTGTAATTGTTTGAAGTTATAGATAAAACAAGTTTGCATTTATCAGTTATAGTTTAGAATAGCATATCTGGAATATGGAAGGACTCTGCTGTCAGCCAGCTTTTTTTCCCCTCTCTTCTTTTAGTGGGTACATTTTCGGAATTGTTGAGCTTGGTCATGGTCTATTTTTCACTTGTCTTTTTTCCTTTTAGCTCACTTGTTTTAGCAAGTTTTTTGTTAATAGAATATTGCTGAGATTTTCACGTACTAAAATTTCTAAAGGACGTATTTAATATGCTCTGGATAGCAAACAGTAGTGCCTACTATGAAGTTAACAAGAGATCAGGTGCAAAATCTTTAAAAAAATGTATTTGCTTTGTAATGTAAAATTACAATGGGAAATTAATTTTAAAATTAAATGTTAAGTCTTTGGAATCCTTGAAAAAAGATTTTGGAGTTAAAGACAAGGTAAATTTGCACAATTGTAAATTTTTCAGCCCATGCTAAATATAGTCTATTCTGTAATTGACTATAAAGGTATTCCCCAAGATAACAGGAATTGCATTATAAAAGGTTTCATTTAATGTCTACATGGAATCCCCATTGCATTTTTCAAAATCATTGTTTCCTATTCGTTGCTATAGACAGCTGTACAAAAGAATGATACCAGATATTAAGCTGGTCAGACCTTACCTTCAACTTCTGGCTTCTGTCATCTTCTTCCAGTGGAATAGACGGAAACGGAAGACTTTGACAAACCAGAAAAGAAGTTTGTTGTTTGAAGTTCCTCTTTATTTTTTCTTTCTCCATCACCATTTCACCATCACCGATGCAATTACCAACCACTCCACAGAAATAATGCTGGCACCACTGCTTCTCTTCATTGTGATATTGTTGGAATTTTATTCCTTTTACTAAAACTGCTGTTTTTAATTGAAAGACAGATCTATTGTTCATAAACAATGAGTATAGTATGTTTACTTTACTTGTGAATATGCTGCATAACACAGTAGCCATGAAGTTTAGTGGGAAGTGGTAAACAGCCATATTATTGAGTCCTTAAGGAAGGATCTTTCTCTTTAAGAGTGTGTTCTGTAGGACTGCTGCAGTTAATCTATGTAATTGACTAATGAACAAAATATTTTAGTTGAATTGTATTTTTTTAATCAACTAGTCCTTGCCGTTCTCCTACATTGCACAATGGTATGGTATAACTCTGTACTGTTTTTGAGCAGACTAATTTTGGCTACAGAAGAAGGTTCCCCAACATTGGCCAAAATTCTCCTCTTTGTAGGAGTATTTCACCTGAGAAATCTAAGAAAGTTGTTGTGTGATCATTGTGTGGTGTGTAGCACAAAAGGTTAAGCACCTGAAGAGGAAGCATTATGGAATTACAGCACAGGTCACGCCAACAATACTGAAAGTAACCTATTCTTGTTTAGCTGTTCAACAATAGTTCTTTTATTGTTGTGAAGCTGGTTAACTTGAGGCATGCATACTAGTAACTAGTGTTGTGAAGAAAGTTAGAGACACTATTTCTTTAGACAGAAGAAATTGCTAAATGCATTTATCATTTGCTGCCATTATTATTACTTGTGTATGTGCTTAAGTGAAATACTTTTTCAGAATATAGACCAGCTTTAAGTATGATAGAGTAGTCTGATACATGCACTTGCTAGCTTTGTTTTGGAATAGAGTTGCATCTTCAGTCTTTACTCATATGCTCGTGCCAGGGCAAGCAATCTTGTAACTGTCTTCTGGGAAATCTGAAACAAATCTTATCAGTGGCAGTTAAAATTGAGCAGCAGTAATGTCCTACATAAACATAGACCAACTTTATAAAGTTATTTTTAGATACTGTATTTTCTCCAAACATTAAATTGTAAAGAAAGCAAATTTAATAAGTTATCAGGCTGACCAAGGAAAAACATTATTATTTTTTTAATCCTGTGCAGTTGATCCAAACATGAAAGAGAGTTTGTGGCTCAGCAACAACACGGGAAGCTGCTGCTGCTGGGAGGTTGGCTTTTTTGAAAAGAGATGCAGTGTCTACTGTAGTTTACATTACAGATATGCAGAGTGTACAGCTTAGTAAAATTCTAGTTTTCATGTTTAAAAAGGTATAAATACAAACTAGTCTTAACTAAAATGGTTATAGGCTCTTTCCATGTTCTCAAATTGGTGTCAGCTGCTCTTGCAGTGCTGGAAAGGAGAACTTCAAAAAAGCCACATGTGTTTCTACCCATTTCTTCTCTTTACCTCCTTTGTCTGAAACTGCATTTTTTTTTTTTTTAAGCGGAAGTTGTTTTGAGTGAGTTGTTGCAGGTTGTTGGATTATAAATGCGCACTTACATAGTAGGTTGATTATGAAAATGTGAAAACTGCAAAGAAACATAAGTGCAATATAAATAATATGTATTAACATCAAGAATTTAAAACGAACTAAAGGATTTACATTTTTTCATCCCTGCTCATCACCAATTTTTTTTAAATAATTAATGTTTAAATGTTATGATGGAAACAACAAGCAATGGAAAAAAGCAAATCTCATTGTACCATCATTGTCAGTTCAGAACAAAGTGCTACGCTGTACCAAAGTTGGCAGTGTAACAAATAACTATTACTGAAGAGCTTAACTTCATCTACAGTATTTACAGTGTTTAATACTTTGCAGTAGTATATGTCAGGGGGCTTCTGTCAAAATGTCAATCAACATGATTAATGACCTTAAGCACCACCCCTTTATGACATAAGCCCGGAAGATCCACCCCTTTGGTCCGCCCCTCCACTGGCCCACCAATATCTACATGATTGGCGGATGTGAAGGGAGGCCTCGCCCCCTGGCAGTGGATTGGAGAAGGACACCCTGTCTCCGCCCAGACTCTGCCTTGAACCCGCCCCTCAACCTGATTGGTTAAGGAAACTGTCAGGGACATTTTGGTGGATGTCTGCACCCTCCTTGAACCCGCCCCTGCACCTGATTGGTTGAGGAAACTGTCAAGGGTATTTAGATGGGTGTCTGCCCCCTCCTTGAACCCACACCCACCTGCTTGCCCCAGGAAACTGTCAAGAGCCGTTTGATGGATGTCTGCCGCCTCCTTGAACTACTGACTTGTATAGATATTCTTTCTAAATATGCCTGGGTCAGGGTTCTGAAAAACAAAACGGGTAAAAAAGTAACCAGGACTTTTCGAGAAATTTTGGAGGAACAGACCGATAGCGGTAAAGAGTTTCTCAATCAGGAATTTCAAAGCCTGCTCAATAAACACTGGATAAAACATTTTACCACCGCTAGTGAATTAAAGGCTTCGTTGGTGGAGAGGTTCAACCGAACTCTGAAGACCAAAATGTGGTGTTATTTCAGCTCCCGGAATACCTTGTCCTATCTGCCTGGGCTACAGGACTTTGTGAAATCTTGTAATCTCAGCTATCACCTAGGCATAAAAATGGCCCCTTGCCAAGGTGAATAGTTCCAATTCTTGGAAAGTCTTTAAAAACTTATACGGCCTAACTAAACCCAAAAGAAGTCTAAAATATAAATTCAAAGTTGGAGATACGGTGAGAGTGTCAAAATCCCAGAATCCTTTTACCAAGAGCTTCAAATAAACGTTGCCAGGGGGCAGGGTCCCCCTTCACATCCGCCAATCACGTGGAGGGGGCGGTGCTGGGTCACATGGAGGGGGTGGGGCCGGGTCACGTGGAGGGACGGGACATACACGAGCGGCAGAGATGCGAAGTGGCTGGAGCATAGTGCAAGCCAGGGGATTTGCGAACGAAGCAAACGGGGGAAGCCCTGGGGATATCATACTGTTCAAGTTTCATAGCACTTCTCAAAGTTTTATTTGAGATGATTAAAAAAAAATGAGAAACAGTGTCAGTTTACAATGAAAGAAAGATTAACAATCCTGGGTAAAGCTGATTCTGGAATGAAGAAAAATGATGTGGGGAAAGCATTTTGGAATCGTACCTTCATCTAACGACTTGTTTTCTTTCTGTGGTCATACCTGTAATTCTATTTAAACATCTAACATCTCATTTTCACATAAAATATTATTGCAGTTTAAGAAGCTCTTTTTTATATACAGATGTTGTCAAGCTTGGGTCACAGAGTTGCATGAGAGACAGGAAGGCGAGTCCAGATTTTCAAGGAAAATACACATACTTTATTACTGCATAGAGAAGGCAAGTACAGTCTCAAGATTTCATTCAGAACAGGAGTTGTTAGGAGCTGCATCATGGACAGTCGTCTTGCTTTAGTTCCCATCTTCAGATTAGAAGAATGCCTTCAGCACAGAATCTCTGCTTTGGTAGATGTGGCTTGGAGAATAGAGATCAGGAAAATGTGACGAAGAGCAGATCAAAGCCCGTTGTTAAATGTTAAACATTGTGCCCTTGATTTACTGTTTACCAGACACATCAGAGCAGTTAAGGGGCTGTCCTTGCACCGCTGCCATTAGACGGATGTATAAAGGATAGTGCGGATTAAAACCAGCTTAACAGCCAGCTGCCAATTAAACTGCTTATTTATGACTGAACTTAAGGTGTGTGCTACCCATCATATACAATGACATGTGCAAGGTGGCTGATAATGTCTTGTTATAGTGCTATTTCTAACCATTAGTGATGGTTGCTATAGATGGCATACAGTATATAGTTTCTTTTGCAAGTAAAAATAAAAAACAAAGCAGAAGATGCTAGATGAAAATAATTTAAATTAAATTGAAAAGAATAATTTTGCAGTTTTATATGCTCGTTTGTTAACTGCTCTAAGACCTGCCTATGAGACTACTCAAATGATAAACCCAGGGTACCTTCTGAATATTTAAAGCATGGGTGCCCAACTCCAGTCCTGGTGGGCTGCAGTGGCTGCATTTTAACCCTTTTCTTAATCAGTGACCAGTTTTCACTGCTAATTAACTTCTTTTTCCTTCATTTCAATAGCCCTGTTTTTAAGGATTCAGTCCTCTGAATTGATTCGTTTCTTCGTTAAGTGGCAGCCAAACAGAAATGAGTTGTGAAACAAGCCAACAGATGATCAGATCAACTGGATCATCAAGCTCCAACAAATTTCACTCCAACCAGTTTCTTAATGAGAAGCCAATTCTTACTTTTTCTAAGACCACCATCAAGATGATTTGGTGACCTGAGCAGACAAACTTGACTGAGACCTTCACCTTTTTCTGGTGGCTTGTTTTGTGTCTCATTATTGTTTGGCTTCTCATTAAGTAAAAAGAAACATCTATGGGGTCTGAGTCACATCAATTAAAACTAAGGCAAAACAATTTAATCGGCAGCACAAACGGCTCACTAATTAAGAAGATGGTTAGAATAAAAACCTGCAGTCACTGTAGCCCACCAGGACCTGAGTTGGACACTCCTTATTTAAAGCATATTAAATGTGTTTTCATCTGTGTAGTGTTTATTCAACTGTATGATCAGTAGAGAGGAGAAAACGTTGTGTAGATGATAATTAAAATCAAGATAAAGCAATTCAAGACATCATATAAAGTCAGACTAAAATTGTGTTATAATAGCATTGCAATAATGAAAGCCTGGCAGGAATTACTTGTTTAATCAAACACTAGCTAAAAATTCTATAAGCATTGTATAACTGTTGAAAGGAAATGTCTTTTAGCAAATTGTCTCAATGATTTCTGTAGCGTGATTGATTCCAGACAAATGCAATCAACAAAGCAAAGGATGTTCCAGCTGCTGCTATGTTAAAATAAATGTTGATGGTATCTGATTACAATGTGTATGAAGAGATAAAGCCCATAGTCCAGATGGGCTGTAAAATCTTAATAAATGATCTCCTACAAGTTAGTGAAGTTGCTGCCGTTCTCAGTTGATAGTCATGGAATCCCTTTTGGAAAAACAATTAAAATTATCTGAACAACAAAAGAATACACCAAATGAAAAAAATGATATAGTAGCAATATTATATATTATACAGTATAACACCTTCCCAACACAAGGTTTACCACTTTTAAATGCAAACTGGTATGCCTTTCAATCTACAAATGAATTTCATGGTACCCTGGTGAGAATTATCAAGCTTACCAAAATCTCTTAATATCTTGAGAGAAATTCAGGCTTTGTTTTTGTACATTTCAGCAGTGCATTTAATACTGTTCTACTATACCTCTGAACTAAGAAAGTGACAGAACTCGGGTTAATTCTAGACTTATTTCTGTGGTCTTAGAATTTTATGAGTTGCCACCAGCAAATCAGATTTAACTCTTCTTTCGTCCTTTTAAACTTAATACAGTACAAGGTTGTGTTCTATCTGCATGTACATTTTGTGCTTAATTTTGTGCCAACCCACACCTGATTCTTAAATGTTTCAAATTTGTTATACCACTGATAAGATTTTTGAAAGATTACACTTCATTCTCAGATTTTTTTTAAGTTGAATGTCGGATTTTATTAAATGCTGCTGTAATAACTTGAAATATAAATCAAACAAAAGGCATAGTCACGACTTTAAAAGGAAAACCCCAAGAGTGTTGCTATAAATAGGGAACAGTTGAGAGAGTAGCATTCTACAAATATTTATGAATCCAGTTTGATGATAAACAAATATTTTATGATTGTACATGACTTTGGTGAAGCTTTTTTTTTTCTCTTGGTAGTCTGTTCTAAAATGTTTTATGTAACTGTTTTTAGAGTGTTCTTTCTTTTAGTCTGAAATGTTTATTTAAAATGACCTACTCAGGATCAGCATGACTGGAGTTGAGCAAACATGTTTTAAACAAATATATACAGACTTCCTATAAAATCTTCCTGAATTACTTGGTAATCTTGCTTCTTCACTTAAAACTCATTCACATTTCCATAGGTTTTGTACTTCCTATAGTGTAGATTACATACAGCATGATATAAGATGGTGTAGCATGGTAGGTAGTAGGGCTGGGGGATACCACAATAATAAAAATTAAATATTTGAAACTCTTCAATAATAAAATTGTTTGGGTAATTTTTTATTTTTAACCCACTTTTCCGTACATTATAAAGCTTTCATCCCAAGCAATTATACACTTAACTCCCATACTCAGCACTAGTATTGCTTATCAGTTTCAGGACCCAAAGGTACTCCACCAGGATACATGTATTTAAATGTCAGTTACGTATTGTGTATACTACGTAAACATAATCTGAAACATAATATGCTCAAATCACCTGATAAGTACAATTCTAACATATATATATATATATATATTTTATTATGTTTATCTCTCATTTTTGTGTTTATTGAAAACTATCTAAAGTATCAGTTGCTACATACAGTGGGTACGGAAAGTATTCAGGCCCCCTTCAATTTTTCACTCTTTGTTATATTGCAGCCATTTGCTAAAATCATTTCAATTAATTTTTTTCCTCATTAATGTACACACAGCACCCCATATTGACAGGCAAAAAAAGATTTTTTGAAATTGTTGCAGATTTATTAAAAAAGAAAAACTGAAATATCACATGGTCCTAAGTATTCAGACCCTTTGCTCAGTATTTAGTAGAAGCACCCTTTTGAGCTAATACAGCCATGAGTCTTCTTGGGAAAGATGCAACAAGTTTATCACACCTGGATTTGGGGATCCTCTGCCATTCCTCCTTGCAGATCCTCTCCAGTTCTGTCAGGTTGGATGGTAAACGTTGGTGGACAGCCATTTTTAGGTCTCTCCAGAGATGCTCAATTGGGTTTAAGTCAGGGCTCTGGCTGGGCCATTCAAGAACAGTCACAGAGTTGTTGTGAAGCCACTCCTTCGTTATTTTAGCTGTGTGCTTAGGGTCATTGTCTTGTTGGAAGGTAAACCTTCGGCCCAGTCTGAGGTCCTTAGCACTCTGGAGAAGGTTTTTGTCCAGGATATCCCTGTACTTGGCCGCATTCATCTTTCCCTCGATTGCAACCAGTCGTCCTGTCCCTGCAGTTGAAAAACACCCCCATAGCATGATGCTGCCACCTCCATGCTTCACTGTGGGGACTGTATTGGACAAGTGATGAGCAGTGCCTGGTTGTCTCCACACATACCGCTTAGAATTAAGGTCAAAAAGTTCTATCTTGGTCTCCTCAGACCAGAGAATCTTATTTCTCACCATCTCAGAGTCCTTCAGGTGTCTTTTAGCAAACTCCATGCGGGCTGTCATGCGTCTTGCACTGAGGAGAGGCTTCCGACAGGCCACTCTGCCATAAAGCTCTGACTGGTGGAGGGCTGCAGTGATGGTTGACTTTCTACAACTTTCTCCCATCTCCTGACTGCATCTCTGGTGATCTTTGGGTTCTTCTTTACCTCTCTCACCAAGGCTCTTCTCCCCTGGTAGCTCAGCTTGGCCGGACGGCCAGCTCTAGGAAGGGTTCTGGTCGTCCCAAACATCTTCCATTTAAGGATTATGGAGGCCATTGTGCTCTTGGGAACCTTAAGTGCAGCAGAAATTTTTTTGTAACCTTGGCCAGATCTGTGCCTTGCCACAATTCGGTCTCTGAGCTCTTCAGGCAGTTCCTTTGACCTCATGATTCTCATTTGCTCTGACATGCATTGTGAGCTGTAAGGTCTTATATAGACAGGTGTTTGGCTTTTCTAATCAAGTCCAATTAGTATAATCAAACACAGCTGGACTCAAATGAAGGTGTCACAGCAAAGGGTCTGAATACTTAGGACCATGTGATATTTCAGTTTTTCTTTTTTAATAAATCTGCAACAATTTCAAAAATTATTTTTTTTGTCTGTCAATATGGGGTGCTGTGTGTACATTAATGAGAAAAAAAATTAATTTAAATGATTTTAGCAAATGGCTGCAATATAACAAAGAGTGAAAAATTGAAGGGGGTCTGAATACTTTCCGTACCCACTGTATGTATATTTGTATAAAGGGTTGAGGCAACAAAGCAGATACAGGTGGAATACCTTTGTAATGAAATTCATGGGATCATAAAAGTTTCGTTGTAACGGAAATTTCATCATAACAAATATGGGAAAAATGCATATACTATTGTAACCGATGTCGCTGACAATTCAATGTCTCTAATGGCAGGGCACAAAGGCAGCTCCATAGCTGTTCTGCTGCGTCCAGTAAATGGTAAACCATGGGCAAAGTAATTGGTTGTCCTCTACAGGATCAAGCTTGCCACATAACATGCTTGTCGCAAAATATTTAGAAAATTCAATAGCCGGGTTTGACTTGCTCTTTCTCGCACTTTCCTGATCTCTTTTCTCCAGGCCACATCAGCCATAGAGGTGACTCTGAGCCGGTGGTGGTCTTCAAATCTAAAGATGGGAGCTAAAGAATGGGGGCTTGGCCATGTCATGGCTCTTATCTCGTGTGCTTGAGTGCTGAAGTAACAGTTCCATTTTTGAATGAAGTCGTAAGACTGTACCTACCTTCTCTATACAGTACCTGTATTTTCCTTGAAAAGCTGGACTCCCCTTTCTGTCTGTCATGCAACTCTGTGACCCAAGCTTGGCAATACCTATATAAAAAAACACTTCTTAAACTGAAAAAAAAATGCAATTGAAAGACATTAGATTCAACTTTATTTTAATAGAAATACAGGTATGAAAATACAGAATGAAAACAAGATGTTAGGTGCAACTTTTTTATAGAAATATAGTTGATAATACAGAATGAAAGTCAGAAGTTAGATATAACTTTTTTTATTGAAATACAGTTAAAATACAGAATAAAAATGAGATGCTAGATGTAACTTATTTTTTAAATAAAAATACAGAAATGAAAATACTTTTTCTTTTTGTAGAAATACAGGTATTAACACAGAATGAAAACAATACATTAGATGAAGAGGAGATTCCAAATGCTTTCAACTCATCATTTTTCTTCATTCTGTAATTAACTTTTTCCAGGATTGTTACTTTTTCTTTCAGCATAAACTGACGCAGTTTCTCACTTTTTTGTTCATCTCAAAAAAAATTTTAAGAACTGCTATGAAACTTGAACAGTACAGTATCTGCATATGACACAACTACACACGTGGACACTAGGTGGAGCACTGACTCAGAATTTGGCTATGTTTATGATGTCACACCTGTACTCTTGCTGAGACTAGAATTTTTTCAACAGACTATCTCTCAGCCTGTTGCAGAGGTCCTGACACTTGGCATAGAAAATGTAGGCATGGCATTAAGTATTTTTTGTATCACATTATCATTTTTGATGGCCATTTTTAGCTAGCTTCAGATAAGAAGTGAAGGTTAACTACTATAACGCATCACGTAATTGGGCATCACATTCTGGGTTTTTAGTATAATAAGCCAGTTGGAAAATGTAATTGGTGACTATGGGCTTGTTCATACTTCACGCTCAGAACGTATACATGCCCGCATCATTGCTGCCACATATCCCCATTGTTCATTTGACGCATCATCTGAGCAGGTCCTCAGAAATTAATGCGACATGTGCGCGAGTTGCAGTACCAGCAAAAAGTCGGGAGGCACCATATGATAAAAGTCAGAATGTGATGTCAGAGTCTCTGTTTACTATATTTACAGGATCGATGTGCATGCTTCGATGTTTGGTGAATGGTTTGATGTGGTGACGCAAAATGCCGACATACAGATGCATATGTGGTTCTTTTATTTTCAAGCGTCGCATATTCCCGATGGTAATGACACAATACATTTTAAATGTCTCACATACCATCTTTTGTGGCGTCTTTTTTTTTGCAACTTCACAACAGCAACATAATGTACAGTGCTGTATTTGAGCCACTGAGAAAAAATGAAGGACTTGGTAAAAACGTGTATTTTGTGATTAAAGTGGAAATTTCAGCTTTAATCTCGTAGTTTACTTTTTAATTGCTGTGGCAAGCAGCAATAGATCACCACACTGAACACATTAAATGTCTGATATTCCAACTCTCTGCAAATTTAGAATCTTTAGATTTATACTTAATATCACTTTCTTGATGAATTGCATTAAAGTATGAATTGTTAATTTCATGTAAATAATGAATACTGTTAATAATTACTCACATGGGTGTGATACGGTGGCGGAGTGGTAGCACTGCAGTCTCTCAGGGAGTCACGTCGCTGGTATTCCCTGCTTAGACTCCGTACTGTGCTCCAGTTTCCTTCCAAAAATATGTGGCTATGGGGATTTGGTGCTGCTTAAATGACTCCAGCGTATGTGTGTGCTTTTATTTACCTTGTTATGAGATGAGGCCCTGTCCAGGGATTGTTTCTGCCTTGTGCCCAATTCTTGTTGAAATGGACATACAGTATCCCTGGATTGATGGATTTAATTATTAAACATCCTTTTCAGAGATATTGCGATACGGTGTCATCGGAATTTAATGGGTGTTCCAGGCAATTCACAACACAGAGAAGCCAAACCTGTTCTCACTGTGATAATATCTCACACTGCCACCTGCTGGATTCCTCCAGATTTACGTAAAGTGCGCAGGCAAGTATAAACAGTAAAACGCTTACGTAGCTGTAGCGTCCGCTGGAGCATGCGTCGCGTTGCGTGCAGTATCATCCTGGCCTAAGAATTACAATTGATGTTTCATAGTTTTATATAGTATATTTTAATAACAGCATTTTATAGATGTTTCACCACACATTATTTATAAGAAATGTTAGGTAAAATACTGCTAAACATAAATAAAGCCTTTTTCCTCCCCGGGACAAATAAAAATCTGTCTGTCTGTCTCTCTGTCTCTTCTGCTCTTTTATATTTGCATTAATTTTCATTTGCTTTAAATACCTTTGTTTGTTGGATCCTTCTGATTTTTTGGGCATTTTCTGTACAGTCATTCCTCCATAGTAAAGAATTTGATATTTGCAGTTTTGGTTATTTGCGAGTTGGCCGTGGATAATTAAGTGGAAATATTTTTGGAGCCTGCTGAAAGATCACAAAAACTCACAAGTGACATGTAAGCCGTACATCTATTACATATTAGTGTTATTTAATATGTTAGTATAAGTGCATACTATATCTGTAATATTAAGTTATTTTTGGCTAGAAAAAAAAAAGCGTGCAATCTATGCATCTTGGCTTTGGTACACCATGCATCTTTGTCTTAGCAATCAGCCTTACTCACATGTTAACTGTCTTTGTGACTCATGTTTCACATTCCCCCATCAACATTTATGGAAGTGTGAAGACTTTGGAAGAAAAGGTTCTGCTCCTCCCAGGAGTTTGAGTCAGACCCCAGCCTTTGAACAGCCGCACTGGCCCAAACATGCACATAGCAGCATTTTCTGTTAGGTTTGCAGAGAGCTACACCCTTATACTCTTCCTCCACACTGTTTCCTCTTTCCCCACCAGCTACTCTCCACCTTGACTGCTCCCTTAGTTATTCAGCAGGCCTGGACGTCTCCTCCTAGCTGGTTTGCACTCTGCTGTCTCTCTCGCCTCTTCCAGAAACCCATATAGAGCTCTAATCGTCCTTTTTGGCACTTGCCTTTCACAAGCTCACTTCTTGATTTTCTTTCTCCCAAATCTCTATCTCCTTTCATACCTGCTCCTCTCTTTTTTTATTCATGTCCCCAAACCTAACTGACGTGTGTCATCAGTGGTTAACCTGCAGGGTAAATTAAAAACACCTTAAAGCAATTAATACTGTATATTAAATCACGAAAATACCCAACTGTGACATGCCCCTCTACAGTTAGGGAGGCCCAAGTATTTGTTGCAAATTTTCACTTTGCAGGGGTCTTCTGCTCCTAATCCTTGCAAAAGTGAATGGGTGATCTGTATTGTTTTTATTTTAAAAGTCATTCTTCCATTGTAGAGTACACAAACTATTGTTTGTGGTATGTTACAACAATTATCACTCTCATCCAAAATATTTTTTTTTCCCTCCTGTTACTTTTTTTTTAAGGTATATTGTCTCCTGTGGTGGAGTACCCACAAATCATCCTCTAGATTCAGTTTTATCCTCAGGTCAAAAAGTTACTCAAGAGCCACTCACAGTGACAACTGCTGTTTTGTGTCTATATTGCAAACTTTGTATATTGGTGTGTTGTTCTTTGTACAGTGCGTATGTCTGTTTTTTGTGTGTTTTTGTTAGCATTGCATTATTGTCACTATTTTGAGGACTCATGCGAGTAAGAATATTTTATGTACACATGACAGTAAACTTCAGCTTGAGTTTTCCTTGACCAGTGATTAAATCTTTGAATCTTGCACTGAAAGAACAGTCCAGACCTGTTCATATCATATTCTGAACTAATTTACATGGTGCTTTTCTCTGTTACAGTACTGCTAAATAAAAATTAATATTTAGTAATCAGCCTTGCAAAGTTCATATTATTTTGAAAAAAAAATATTGATTGATAAACAATTATTTTTAGCAATTACTTAACATACAAACATCCATTATAGTAACTCAAAGGTTTTCAACAGAAGTATTTTCAAAGTGCTTTGACAACTGAATGATGATTGTATTATTATTATTACTACTTGTATATATTTTTAAGGAAGGGAATAATTTATACTAATGTAATTTGCCAAAAAATAAAGCATTCTCTGAATTCTCTGAATTCTTCTGAATAAGTTTAAAATTATTGTTATGCTAAATCTTTTTTATGCTAAACCTTTTATTTTTGTATCCTAATATATTAACATTTTATTGAATTAATTAAAAGCAAGTAAAATGCCATACAAGCAAGTCAAACTTGACAAAATTAAGTTCAAATCAGCCCCCACCCATGAGAAAGAAAGCTTGGCCAACACTTTTAAGAGTAGGAAAAAAAGAGGGGGAGAAAATGCTTTTCCCCAATTTAATTGCTTATTCTAAAATATTATTGATTAGATCCTATCAGGTTTAAAAAAAAATTAGCACAAATCCTCTAAATGAGAATTTTATTTTTTTCCAATTTCAAATAGTATATAACATCAGTTTGCCCACTAACTGAGGTGGGTTAGGATTCTTCCAGCTGAGCAAGATAAGTCTACGTGCCAATAGTGTAGTAAAGGCAATTACAGTTTGTTTGTCTTTCTCCACTTTAAGCCCATCTGGGAGTACAGTAATTCCTCCTCCATCGCGGGGGTTGCGTTCCAGACCCCCCCGCGATAGGTGAAAATCCGCGAAGTAGAAACCATATGTTTCTATGGTTATTTTTATAATTTTTAAGCCCTTATAAACTCTCCCACACTGTTTGTAAATATTCCCCGCAGAGTTATACAGCATAATCCCTTTGTATTCTCTTAGATAGGTAATCTTAGGTAAGATTAATTGAAATTATGTATATAAACACACTGTTTATATACAGTAAAACCTAAATATTATTTTAAAGATATTGAGTGTCTCCACATGTTACATCCATTACGATAGACAGGCCACCAGCAATAAATACGTACAATGCAACAAAAATAGTATACAGTAAATGTGTGTACAGTGACACTAAACGTACGTACATGTACTAAGTACTGTAAGTAGAAAATTAATTATGGTTACTCACCAACAATGACACGATGACTTGTCCGATAACAATGAGTTTTATTTTACTGCACAACAAAGGAGAGCGTTACAGTTCTTAAAAAGTAGCCACTTCAGGCGATTGTGTAGCACTGCCGTTGTTGTTCTTCTGGCAGTCTTCAATCCAAATCCCTAAAGCAGATTCCATCCAGACTACTGCCTTATTACATCCACTTACAACTTGTTTTGCACCCTGGTTAAAAGGACACTGCGGCCGTAGATCTTATATTCCTTTCCTACTTTTTAAATAAAAAGAATCGTAGCCTTCAACAAATCCAAAACGTTTACCTTTTCGGCAATCGTTAACATCTTCTGTTTGCGCTTGGGCACGGCCCCTGAAGCAGTAGCAGATCGTTTTGGAGCCATAATGAAGGGCTTGACTATGCACAAAGATAAACACAAAAGAGCACAAAAGTTAACTCTTTACACAGCGAAACACGTTGATGCTGAATGAGCGAGACGAGACTTCCTGGTTAACACTGCATTCAGCAAGCAGGAACTTAACTGTGTGCTCTGATTGGTTAGCTTTTCAATCATCCGCCAATAGCGTCCCTTGTATGAAATCAACTGGGCAAACCAACTGAGGAAGCATGTACAGGAAGTAAAAAGACACATTGTCCGCAGAACCCGCGAAATATTCGCGTTATATATTTAGTTATGCTTTCATATAAAATCCGCGATAGAGCGAAACCGCGAAAGTCAAAGCGCAATATAGCGAGGGATTACTGTACACCAAACACATCTGTTAATGGGTTAGGAGAGATTGTGACACCAAGGCTGTCTGAAAGGCATTTAAAAATTTTGGTCCAGAATGATGTTAATTTGGAGCATGCCCAAAACATATGACCCAATGAGGCTGGAGCTCGATTGCAATGTTCTCAGATTGGATCTTGCTCTGGAAACATTTTTGCACAATTTTAAACAAGATATATGTGCTCAGTTAAAGATTTTAAGTTGAATAATCGTATGCTTTGCGCCTTGCCGCGTTCCACTCCTTTTCTGAATTGTTAAGTAAGCGATCCTTTTCCCATTGTACTCTGAGATCTTTGAAAGGGAGGGACTTTAAAATGTTTTCATATATTACAAAAATGCTGTCTGAGTCCTCAAGACTGATCAATAATTCTTCTGGAATAGAAGTAGGTGAGAGGTGGGGAAAATTGGACAGATTTTGTTAAGCAAAATTTCTGATTTGAAGGTAGTAAGAATTGTGTTGATGGAAAGTTAAATTTGGAGTTTAATGCAAAGACGTTATCTATATACAAATCTCATCTCTAAGTGATTTAATCCCTTATATTTTCCAAAAAGTTATAAACTACATAAGTTTTAGAAGGTGGAAAAAGGCGGTTATCGTGCAGAGGTGCCACAGATAAAAGTTTCTCTATCTTTTTTTTTTTTTTATTTTATTAATTTTATTACAATCCATACAAAGCAATCAAGATTTTACAAAAAGAAAAATTGAGTTAAGAACAGATCGATCCCCACCCCTGAGAGAGAGAGCAAGCCAAATAACGTTAAATTTAAGGCTTGTAAACATACCTAATTTAAAAAAAATTCTCTGTGCTTTATGAACTTATTTTAAAATATTACTGATTAGATCCTGCCATGTTCTGAAAAAGGTCTGTACAGATCCTCTAACTGAGTATTTGATTCTTTCCAATTTCAAATAATATAACGGTTTCCCACTGACTTAAAAGCGGAGAGTTTGGATTCTTCCAGTTTATCAGAATGAGTCTGCGTGCCAACAGTGTAGTGAATGCAATCACGATTTGTTTGTCTTTCTCCACTTTAAACCCCGCTGGAAGAACCCCAAACACAGCTGTTAATGGGTTAGGAGGGATTGTGAGTCCAAGGCTGTCTGACAGGTAATTAAAAATTTTTGTCCAGAATAATGTTAATTTGGTGTAGGCCCAGAACATTGCAACGTTCGCAGGTTGGATCATGCCCTGGAAACATTTTGGAGAGTTTTAGTCGAGACAGATGTGCTCGATATATAATTTTGAGTTGTATAATTGTATGGTTTGCGCATATGGAGCTTGAGTGAATTCTCTGCATTGCTACTTTCCACTCCTTTTCTGATATATTGTTTCTCTATCTTGAAGTACTTCCTACATTGTGGTTCCATATTATGAGTGAATGAAGCACATTTGGGTTGTTAGTATATTGGAAATAACTTGTATTTACTGCGGTACAAAGCAAGGAATATAAAGAAGTACTGCAGGATTTTATTTCTATTGCATACCAAGCCTGGGTGTGTTCATCTATTTGTGTTAATGTCAATGTTTTTACAGCTTGTATTAGGGCTGTTTGATATAACGATATATATCGGATGACAATATGAAAACGTCTATCGCTGCACATTACGCTATCGTTTGTTTCGTGGTGTCGCAAAATAAACTGTTTACGGCAATATTTTTTTCATTGTTTTGATGGCCACCACGTGGATGCAGACACACTAGCATGGCTGATGAAGATGAGGCAACACCAGGTAGCTTCACACAGAAGGACCTTGTTCGTAAATGAGGGGCTACCTCTGTAGTATGGAGATGGTTTGGATCTGAAGAGTCTGACACGGACCAGAAAACGGTACTGTGCAAATTATGCTGCAAACCGAGTCCAACACGACAAACCTCTTCTACCACCTCCGCAAAAAGCACGTGAACGAGCATGCAGAGAGTTTACAACTGAGAGCCAGGCCACGTAGGATATTACAGTTGCAAAGGTACTATTTAAACGAGCATGTTAAAAGCTTGGAAGATTAATTGCTACCAAAACAATTTGCTTAAGGCATAATTTCCCCTGCAGCGTTTGCTGTCAACGTTAATCTTGTTAAAATTACGTTTACGCCACAACTGCATTAACACGGCAAATCTCCGTTAACGAGTTACCACGGATCGCCCCGTGCTTGGGGCTGGACGGCATCAACACGTTAGCGCCGTCCAGTCCCACGCACGAGGCGATCAGCTATAACTCATTAACGGATATTTGCCACACTACGATGTGCAAATTAACATTTTACTAGAATGTAGCCTAAAAAATATTATATTTAATATTATATATTTAATATATTTTTGTCGTAAGCCTTATTGCTGCTACAGTTTGAAGTACAATGTTTACATTTGGTTTTGACAGTTAATTTTAGACTTGTATTTATTTTGTTTAATGGGTTTATCTATACTAATAAAAGGCAAAGCCCTCACTCACTCACTCACTCACTGACTCATCACTAATTCTCCAACTTCCCGTGTGGGTGGAAGGCTGAAATTTGGCAGGTTCATTCCTTACAGCTTCCTTACAAAAGTTGGGCAGGTTTTATATCGAAATTCTACGCGTAATGGTCATAACTGGAAGCAGTTTTTCTCCATTTACTGTAATGGAGATGAGCTTCAACGCCGTGAGGGCGGAGTTTCGTGTGACATCATCACGCCTCCCACGTAATCACGCAGTACATAGAAAACCAGGAAGACCTCAAAAAGCGCTGAAGAAAACATGCATTATATAATTGAGAAGGCAGCGAAACAATAAGAAGTGAGCGAGTGACATATACAACCATATTCATGAGTTCTGCTACTTCAGAAACAAAGCACGATGTAAACCTACACTTTAAATTAAGTTCATAGACAGGCTGCCGCTGGCGTTTGTAATTTAGTGCCTGCCCATATAAGGCCGTCCGTCAGCGGCAATCCAATAGCAAACTGCCACGGGTAAATATTCACGGGTGAAGGACTGTGCTTATGGAGAGGAAGATGAGATGGTCAGGGTGGTGTTTGACACAAACTCAGCGAAACTGCGAGAGAAAGTTTTAAGTGCCAGGACTAAGGTAACATTAAATACAGCCATGGACATAGCACGAGATGGCACCAGCACAGCTGGGAACCTTCGATGCATATACACCGAGCGGCTCACGTGAACTGACGCAGTGCACAGATAAAAGGCAACAGTTCCAAAGAGAGCTGAACAAAAACCGAATTACACAATTGAAAAGGCAGCAAAAAATATGAAGCGCCTGATAAGCATATTCATAAATCCAGCTACTGCGGAAACAAAGCACACGGTGGAAAAGATCAATGTCCCGCTAAAGGAAGACAGTGTAAAAAAACCCGTGCATGCAGTGTGTCAGGTCTCAGATAAAGAAGAAGATGAGCTGTTTATTGATGCAGTAAGAAACGAATCGATGAATGAAACCTGTCATCTTTACAGCGATTGACAAACACGGAATGTAACTTGAACACAACACATCCTACAAATACGAACCTGATTGAAAGAAATAATGATAATCAAATCCTTGATGACAGCAACACTCAGTAACACTCACAAAACAAATACTGTATATTGACAGTCATGTTACGTTATTTTTAAAATGTTCCCTTTTCTTTTCTAGCTTTTTAACACACTACTTCTCCGCTGCGATACGCGAGTATATATATATGTATATATATATTCCGATCTACATACTCGAATAATGGATACTTTATTCGCCATCAATGATTGTTTTGGTAAAGCCATACTCAGTGTATTCATTAGATGAGCGGTAAAAAGTAAGAGCGAGGGAGGATGACTCATTGAGGCATGCAGGCTGTAGTGCGTCAACTCTATCTGAATTGCGATCACATTTGAAAAATATATCTTTTCAAGTTCTATTTAGTCCATATGTGTAAAACACATCCGCCCGGCGTAATTATATCCGCCCGCGAGATCATTTTATATACTGTATTATTGTTATTAAAGCCGGGTATATGAAGCGCTGGTAACACAATAAACTACAGATCCCATAATGCAGCGCTTCAGCTGCCTTTCCGAACACTAACCGCGTTAATTAAGTTATTGCGATGCTGCAAGTTATTGCGAAGCTAGAGTTATTGCGCACTGAGTTTGCACGGCGCTTTGGTGACTTTGAAGAACAAAAAAAGTCCGTCTCTCGAACCTTGTGCATGTTTGGTAGCACATATCTGTGTGAGAAGCTCTTCTCAGTGATAAAGACTAACAAAACAGCACACAGGAGTCGCCTCACTGATGAGCACCTGCAATCCATCCTGAGAATCTCCACAACACAGAATCTCACACCAAACAGAAACGAACTTGTGGCCAAAAAAAGATGCCAGGCGTCCAGCTCTAAAATGACATATGAGCAAAGACAACTGAATGATTTGATTTGTTATTGCACGTAAGAGCGGGAGTGAACCGTTTTAACAAACAGCGTATTGCACTGATACGAAATAGCTGTGTGTGTATATATGTAGATATGTATGTATATGTATATATATGTTTATATAGTTGTGTGTGTATGTATATATATATATATATGTTTATGTGTGTGTGTAAATATATATATATAATATATATATATATATGACAACAACACTCATCACTCACAACAGTGACAAAACAATTACATTGACAATCAGGTTACGTTATTTTCAAAATGTTTCCTTTTCTTTTCATTGCTTCTTTAACACACTACTTCTCCGCTGCGAAGCGCGGGTATTTTGCCTATTGGCCTTATATAGTTTAGTTGTTAGTGCTTTGATCCTTTTATATTTAATATATGTTGTGAGAGTTATTGCTGCTACAGTTCACATTTTGTTTATGTCAGGCATTTTATATAGCAGTATTTTATATTGGGCCTTTAGTAATTTGTTTTTGAAAAGTGTTTTATATTTGATACATTAACATTTTATGTTTACATTCTAAGTCAAACATTTGCTCAAATGTTCTAAATAAAAGAACAGAAATAATTACAAGTTGAGTACTTCTCATTTTTGATTTTTTTAATTTAAATGAAAAAAAAGGAGTGGTGATTATATAAACTATTCACTGAATACAAAGAAAATGTACTATATCGTGATATCGGGATATGAAATGAAATATCGGGATATAAGATTTTGGTCATATCGCACAGCCCTAGCTTGTATATTTGCTGCCAAGTAATAAAATTGAAAGTTAGGTAGAGCCATGCCACCTTCTGCCTTTGATCTTTGTAGGTCATCCTTTTGATGCGTGGATGTTTTGAATTCCAAATAAATGAGCAGAGATGCACAATATATCGGGAACTGTATTTTTATCGGCCGATGTTCATTAAAAATGACGACATTGAAATCGGTCAGATGTGTACATTTTAACCAGTACAGCCAACCGATATAATTCAGGCTTGTCAACACTGTCAGTTCACTAAATAATTAAATGTTTTTTTCATTGTTTGGCTGCAGAAAAACATGGATGCAAGCACAGCTCCTTGCACTCACAAAAAAAGAAAAAAAAAGGCACTGGGTTTCCTAGTTTTTCTGACAAGATCACTATGCGCATTGTTTATTCATTGGTCAAAAAGTAATGTGCACGTTGTGCTTCGTGACATTTTACACAATAATGCAAAAGCTGTGGAAGAAAGCGGCATTAAAAGTTTAAGCTGCATGGCCCACACTTTGCAGCTTGCTGTAAATGAAGGCTTATTGAGCCGGAGAAGCATCTCCGACTGTGATGCCATTGGGCAGCGAATAGTTACTCATTTTAAGCACTCACAGCTCTGTATTTCGCACCTGAGAGAAATACGAACAGGACTTGGTACCCCAACTACAATGCTTCAGAAGGACGTCCCTACTCGTTGGAACAGCACATACAGTGGTGTGAAAAACTATTTGCCCCCTTCCTGATTTCTTATTCTTTTGCATGTTTGTCACACACAATGTTTCTGATCATCAAACACATTTAACCATTAGTCAAATATAACACAAGTAAACACAAAATGCAGTTTTTAAATGATGGTTTTTATTATTTAGGGGAAAAAATCCAAACCTACATGGCCCTGTGTGAAAAAGTAATTGCCCCCTGAACCTAATAACTGGTTGGGCCACCCTTAGCAGCAATAACTGCAATCAAGCGTTTGCGATAACTTGCAATGAGTCTTTTACAGCGCTCTGGAGGAATTTTGGCCCACTCATCTTTACTTACGTACTCACAGAATTGTTGTAATTCAACTTTATTTGAGGGTTTTCTAGCATGAACCGCCTTTTTAAGGTCATGCCATAGCATCTCAATTGAATTCAGGTCAGGACTTTGACTAGGCCACTCCAAAGTCTTCATTTTGTTTTTCTTCAGCCATTCAGAGGTGGATTTGCTGGTGTATTTTGGGTCATTGTCCTGTTGCAGCACCCAAGATCGCTTCAGCTTGAGTTGACGAACAGATGGCCGGACATTCTCCTTCAGGATTTTTTGGTAGACAGTAGAATTCATGGTTCCATCTATCACAGCAAGCCTTCCAGGTCCTGAAGCAGCAAAACAACCCCAGACCATCACACTACCACCACCATATTTTACTGTTGGTATGATGTTCTTTTTCTGAAATGCTGTGTTCCTTTTACGCCGATGTATGTTTCTTAGCAAAATTGAGACGAGCCCTAATGTTCTTTTTGCTTAACAGTGGTTTGCGTCTTGGAAATCTGCCATGCCGGCCGTTTTTGCCCAGTCTCTTTCTTATGGTGGAGTCGTGAACACTGACCTTAATTGAGGCAAGTGAGGCCTGCAGTTCTTTAGACGTTGTCTTGGGGTCTTTTGTGACCTCTCAGATGTGTCGTCTCTGCGCTCTTGGGGTAATTTTGGTCGACCGGCCACTCCTGGGAAGGCTCACCACTGTTCCATGTTTTTGCCATTTGTGGATAATGGCTCTCACTGTGGTTTGCTGGAGTCCCAAAGCTTTAGAAATGGCTTTATAACCTTTACCAGACTGATAGATCTCAATTACTTCTGTTCTCATTTGTTCCTGAATTTCTTTGGATCTTGGCATGATGTCTAGCTTTTGAGGTGCTTTTGGTCTACTTCTCTGTGTCCGGCAGCTCCTATTTAAGTGATTTCTTGATTGAAACAGGTGTGGCAGTAATCAGGCCTGGGGTGGCTACGAAATTGAACTGAGGTGTGATACACCACAGTTAGGTTATTTTTTAACAAGGGGGCAATTACTTTTTCACACAGGGCCATTTAGGTTTGGATTTTTTCTCCTAAATAATAAAACCATCATTTAAAAACTGCATTTTGTGTTTACTTGTGTTATATTTGACTAATGGTTAAATGTGTTTGATGATCAGAAACATTTTGTGTGACAAACATGCAAAAGAATAAGAAATCAGGAAGGGGGCAAATAGTTTTTCACACCACTGTATTATTTACTGAAAAGTCTTGTTGATCAGAAGCGCACTCTTTCTGCGTATAGTGCTGAATTCAAGCTTCCTGCCTCTCTCACGGTGCATCAGTGGGGACTTGTGGAAAACATGATTACTCTACTCGAACCATTCAAGCAACTTACTAAAGACATAAGCACACATTCATCTACAATTGCGGATGTTGATTCAGTCTGTTGAAGCGCTTACACGTCTGCTTAAAAAGTGTGGCAAGACAGATTTCGGAGTTCAGATGGTGAAAACCGCACTCTTGGAGGCTATCATGAAAAGCTTCAGTAGTGCATTCTCCGAGCCACTATACGATCTATCAACTGTCCTTGATCCACTGTACAAAGATCCATTATTTTTGACCAAGATACTGAAAAACAAGCTCAAGAAGCACTTCAGAAACAAGTCGTTGAGATGTCAGCTGGTGAAGGAGATGGTGAAAGCAACAGCGAACCACAAGAGAAAAAGTTTTGTACTTGGAGAAATGTTGCTGCTTCATTACTGGAGATGTATGCAGAAATTCTTGACGAAAATTCGTATGTGGTTGCAAAACCACATTCGACTGCCTCTGAGGTAAAATAACAGGATTATAAAATTAACAATAATGATACTAATTAGGTAGACCAGACATCCTGAATGGGGGAAAATTAACCAACACTGTTACGGATTTTATTTTTTTTAAACACAAACCATACACTGCAGCTTCCAAATATCCAATCAGTATCATCCTGCATTTATCGGAAACTCACAGCACAGCGAGGCAGCTTGCTGTGACAGTGTATAACTTAAGAGTGCAAGGCAAACTTATGTTTTCCAGTTTGCCCACACAACTGTCATTGCAGTGGTGTAGTTTGTGGATTTTTCCATTGTAGATAGTCGAGTCGCTGTGGAAAATTAGAGGAGGAATTTAGTTTAGTGGGCACTTAACAAAAAGGAGGAACATGTTCGCCTGCATGGTAGAATGCAGCTTCAAGTTTTGTACATTGTGAAAGATGTGTCTCCTGTGTCTAAACTGTAAAAGATTTTAAGACAAGATGTATTCCTGTTTTAATGTAAGCATTACTTTAAGACAAAATCACCCTGAAATATATAGCAGTCTCTCAACATTTCAAGGCACACCTGTGTTACAAAGTATTTCATTTTGGAACAGCTTGTGCTGTATCTCTTAAAAGTGCATCCACATCACACTTTATACAGAATCCTTCTCTGATAATCCTCTTTATCTCATGAGCATTTCAAAAGTGAGCTGCCAGTGGCTTAAATGCGATTGCAAATACAGTTGAGGCCAAAATTATTAGCCCCCCTGGAATCATGGAACATTTTCCTAAACTTCTTCCCAAAGTTTGCAACATTGATGAAACTTGATATAATCAAACATCCACCAGTGCTATTTACTAGCTTTTGATACATTTTGTAATATAAAATATATTTTTAGTCTTGCTTTATATCAAATATAGTAAAAAATGGGGTGGTCAGAAATATTAGCCCCATGTTAATGTTTGCTTTCAAAACACACTTACACTAATTAACCAATCAGCTTTGAAACCACACCTGTGCAATCAATTGGCTTCCTAACAACACCTGCAGTCAATTGGCTTCCTAACAACACTCAATCAGCATAAAAAGACTCCCCAGGAACAGGGCTCTTGAACACATGAGAGGGACTACTGTTACTGACCATGCCAGGAAATCAGTCTGGAGCTCAGAAAGAAGATAGTAGAGGCTCATGATAAGGGGCAAGGCTACACTGCCATTTCCAAGCGATTCACAGTGTCTAGAACTGCTGTACGTTGCATCATTGCCAAGTACAAGGAGACAAATTCTGTTAGAAACAAACCTGGCCGTGGCCGTAAGCGCAAGATTTCAAGAACTCTGGAGAGAAAAATAGTCAGAGATGTCAGCAAGGAACACCGGACATCTGCCAAGATGATTGTTGCTGACCTGGCCTCTTCTGGAGTTGATGTTTCAAGGAACACAGTTGTGAGGGCTCTTCACCGTGGTGGGCTTCACGGCCATCGTCCCAGAAGAACCCCTTTACTCAAAGAGCGGCACATCACAGCCCGACTGTGGTTTGCCCGTGAACATTTGAAATGTAAAGATGATTTTTGGAAGTCTGTGCTTTGGTCTGATGTGACTAAACTGGAACTGTTTGGGCACATGGATGTTGCTTATGTTTGGCGAAGAAAGGGACAGGCCTTCAACCCTAGGAACACAGTTGCCACAGTTAAACATGGTGGTGGGAGCATCATGCTGTGGGGCTGTTTTGCAGCCTCAGGCACAGGGAGCCATGTTCGGGTGCATGGCATCATGAAAAAAGAAAATTATGTTGACATTCTGAGGGAGAATATGCAGAAATCTGCTTGTAGTCTAGGCTTAGGTCGCTGGGTCTTCCAACAAGACAATGACCCAAAGCATACATCAAAATTAGTTCAACAGTTTTCAAGGATACCAAAACCAAGATCTTGGAGTGGCCCGCACAGAGCCCAGACCTCAATCCCATTGAGAATCTGTGGCGAGTGCTCAAAGTGAATGTCCATGCTCGGAAACCACGCAGTTTGGACCAGCTAGAACAATTTGCAATAGAGGAATGGACCGAAATCCCTCAGGAGACCTGTGCTAATCTAGTAAAGACCTACACTAATAGATTGTTGTCAGTTGTGGCTCAAAAAGGGTACAGTATTGACTATTAATGGGCATGGGGCTAATAATTTTGGATGTCTCATTTTTGCCCTTTCTTGTTTCCACTCAGTGTGTCAATAAAATATCCAAACTACAATTAGTGGACCTTGTTATTTTGGACACAGATATGCTTTAAAAAACAAACATTTGTTGTTAATGGTCATTTTCATATTGGAATCAGGAGTGTTGCCTAATTTCATAAGGGGGCCTAATAATTTTGGCCACAACTGTAACAATGGTGATCGGGGCATCTTTGTCTGGTATCTGACAGACTGAGGAGATCGTTCCTCCCACACAATATGCGACTCTTCAGTTCCACTTAGGGGGTTAAATGTTAACACTAAACAAGATTATAGACTATTATACCTGCCTTACACTCTCTCCTTGCATTTTTTAAGTTGCATTGTGTTTTAGTCACTCTTTAATTAATATTGTGTTTATCAGTATGCTGCTGCTGGAGTATATGAATTTCCCCTTGGGGATTAATAAAGTATCTATCTCTCTCTCTCTCTCTCTCTCTCTCTCTCATATTCTAGTATAATGTTGTTAATACAAACTCAAGCTTCTGGACTGGTATACAGTAGTTTGATCCTTGAACATATGTTCTGACCAAATTTCTCCAGTGTAGTGAACCATATCAAATGCTTTTTCTTCATCCA
This sequence comes from Polypterus senegalus, assembly GCF_016835505.1. Taxonomy (NCBI): domain Eukaryota; kingdom Metazoa; phylum Chordata; class Cladistia; order Polypteriformes; family Polypteridae; genus Polypterus; species Polypterus senegalus. Next base: position 77,820,797 of record NC_053164.1, read on the forward strand.
ACTATAATATTATCTCTGGGGTGTTTGACATTGTGGGTGAATATATTACATTAAACAGATTTCGGAGATTGGAAGCTAAGTACCTGCCTTTAATAAATCCAATTTGGTCTTGCGATATTACCGAAGGAAGCACTTTCTCAGTCCTTCTAGCAAGAATTTTGGAGAGCATCTTAACATCACTATTCAGAAGTGAGACTGGTCTGTATGATGCACATTGTAATAAGTCATTATTTTTCTTAGGAAACACAGTAATTAATGCTTAGTGAAAAGTTTGAGGTAGAATTTTATTGTTTCTAGCTTATGTAAATGTTGCTAATAGATGGGGAGCTAATTTAATTGAACATTTTTTATGAAATTCAGCATGGTAGCCATCAGGGCTACTCTAAAGTGAGTTTATAGCGTCTAGTAAGGCTGGGCGATATATATCGAGTTTTTAAAAAATATCGACATTTTCATACGAGATATAGGATGAGACAATATTGTTTATATCGAGTCTATGTTGCGTTAAAATTATTCTCGTACAGGTGCCAGTTCACCTTTCTGTTCTCCTCATTTGTCTCTTGCACAACTTCACCCTGCCCGTCTCTGAACAACTCATTCCTCCCCCACCAATTCACACAGTAAGTCCTGCAGGCAGCAACAGGATGGAGACTGATACACACATGAAGGAAGCTATCTAAGAAGAGCTTGTTGCATAAAAGAAAAACAATGGCTCAATTATTTGGAGATGGTTCGTGTTCAAAGTGTCAGATGAGCAGCAGAATAATGTGTTCTGTACAAAATGCAAAAAACAAGTCCCCACAAAAGCTTCAAGCACTACAAAATCTTTTCCACCATTTACAACAGCACCATAAAGTACAGTATGGAGAGTGTGTGAAAATGCATGCTGTAACCCAGACCGTGAAGCCTTTCCAGCCTCCTGCCCTGAAACAAACCACGCTACAAAACTCGTATACCCATGCTGTGCCTTTTGAGAGGAAAAAGTGAGAAGTGGGGCAACATTACTAAAGCAATGTCTTATCATATTGCCGACTTTTTTTTTTTGCTTTTTCTCCCAGGACCGAAGATTAAACTCAGTTTTCTAAAAAGCAGACAACGTAATTGTTTCTCACATTAAAGGTTTTTTGCTGCATGCAGTGTGCAGACGCTGCATGTTAGACATATGGCAGTACCTCACTTTCTTTTCAGATCTCGTTCTCCAGATCACTTGCACAAAATCATAGTCCAACAAGTCCAATTCAAAATAATAAAGTATACGCAAAATGTCATCCTCTCTGAGTATTTTGCTTTTCACATTCACTTCAGTCTTTCACCCAATGTCGATGCCATTCTTGACGTTGTTTACTCTATGCTACTCACATATGCAGGGATTTGACATCAAGTCAACAAGTCTAATAGTCCTCCAAGCAAAGAAGTTCTACCTATAACGTAACGGTGAATTTTATCGACATTTGTAGTTTTTTTTTGCCCTCTTCCCACCCAAAATTAGTTAAGTAAACAGTTTTATAGAACCACTTACAGAGCTAAATACAGGCTGTCCCCGGGTTACGTAGGAGATAGGGACTGTAGGTTTGCTCTTAAGTTGAATTTGTATGCAAATCGGAACAGGTACATTGTTTTAATAAATGTCATTGTTGACCGACTGTAACCAAGTGCTCTGCCAATGAATGATGGAGTTTCACCTCTCTTCTGACCTTTTTATTATTTCTAGTTTATTTTCCATGGTGATGGTTTTTCTCTTCTTTACTGTATCACCAGCACTTGTATCAGATTTGTGTTTCAGAGACATTGTTGAAGGGTGAAGACAAAAGGTTAAGATGAGCTCTTCTGCACAGCACTGTGCACACTGTCACAGCAGGAAGGCACCCCTCGTCAGCACGTCTGGTGTACTGACGAGAGACAACTTCCTGCTATTGCTGCCTGCAGCGTTAGCCCACCAAGAGCGAACAGGGTGCAGCCAAAGGTGGGTAGTGAATCGCCCACCACCGCCCCCATTCAACAGGCATACACCCGAGGCACACTACAATGCTGCCCCCTGCCGCCCCATTCACCCTCAATGGCCTCCGTTCAGCCACAACCAGGTCACTGCTTGCAGCATCACCAACCTCCCACCGAGAATGAATGGGGCAGCTGTTCGAGGGACACTGCAAAGCTGTGTGGTGGGTGGGGCAGTGAAATGCCCCCCTCCGCCCCATCCAGCCTTCTTCCAGTCAGGAGTGGTGGGTGGGCAGTGAACCGCCCCATCAAGCCTCTGTCCTGCACATGAGTGGTAGCTGTGGCCCCTGGTCACTGCTTGGCGCGCACCCAGCCACCCACTGAGAATGAATGGGGTGCAGCCCCCACCACCCCATTCATCAACCAGCGCCGCCCGAGGGACACTACACTGTGTAAGCAGCGAAATCGTCCCCCTCTAGCCACCCCGTGCAGCGTCCCCAGGCCGAAGATGACAGAGCAGTTACTAAGGAGCCTGTGTCGTGTCCCCCAGACAGATGAAGGAGCAGCTGTGGCCCCGTTCATAAGTCGTATGTTGGATGTCCTTAACTTGGGGACTACTTGTATGCCTATTGACCACAAGATAATCTATTTGAAATTTTTAAGCTTTTACATCTACCACTTATGAATTTGAAACTTTGTTACATAAACTATCAGCCTTATTAGAGTATATGTGTGCGTGTGTTAAGACTGAGGATTATGATGCTGAATGAGAGCCCCACCTGAGAAGAGACAGGAAAGGAAAGGGGAGCTTGCGCTGTGTACAGTGCATGGCCGCACCCATCACATACGACAAACAATGGGTGGTGCCTCTTTACCACAAAGGTTTTTACAATGCTGGAGTGCCAATTCTGCCACCAACCCCGAAGTTTTCTTTGCAAGTTGGAGGGCCTCTTGCATTGCCGGATGCAAGTTGACATCATACCCAGGATGAAGCAATTGCTGTTAAGGGTCTTGTTCAAGTACCCAAAGAAGTTTTACACCAGCAATCCTTACCACCAGAGACACCACTTCACCTAGGAAGAGACAGGGGTGCATTTTACTGTAAATTCAGAAGTGTTTTGAGATTGAAAAGGTCTAAAAATTATACATCTGTTTCACTCATTTGCTGGTGATTTTACTAAAATAGTTTAACTAAAACCATTTACAGGTTACACATTACACAACACAGTTTACACATTTAGTGAAATCTTATACATCCCTACTATGTACAGATGGATGTTAATTTGCCTTTGAGTGATCTGCCTCATAAAAATGAAAGTGATTTTAAAAGTTTATATTTTGTTTGTTACAGGAAATGGTACGGATGATGTCTGCATCACCCAGGCCATTTCTCTGTGTAAGAAAGTTGTCACTTGTTTTGTTTTGTCAATTGTTACATGTTTTGTTGTTTGCACAAAGTTGTAGATGTTTGTATTGGACTACACACAGTAGGATGCACTTTAGTAAAGAAAACTCTATTTCAGTGGAAAGTACTTTTAAAAGACCTTTTGTTATTTTTGCTCTGTATCTTTTTTATTTACATTTATTTCCACATCTGAGAGTCTTTTGATAGGCAGGAAAAGAACATTATTTTATTCAAGGAGTATTATTATTTAATATATGCCGATAGTTTATTTTTGAGCCATTTCTCATGTACATCTACAGCTCTATATGTTAATAAAAGTGGCTGTGTGACATTTGAGATATGTGGCTTTGACTCAGAACTGTCTTTTTGTTACTACTTTAGGGGAAGAAAAAATATTGAGATATATATCATATATCGCCACTCAGCTAAAAAAAGTATCAACACATGAATTTTGGTCCATATTGCCCAGCCCTAGCATCTAGTAATTCTGAGAGTGCCAGAGGTTTATCCAATTTCTCTGCAATGAGAGTATCTAGTTGTAGTATCTGTAATGCATCCATAAACATATTCGGTTGTGTCTTTGTCGTCTTTAAACTGAGTAGAATATAAGAATTTATAATTGTCTCTAAATCTGTGCATTATATTTTTATGGTCAATAATTTTGTCTCCATCTGTATTGGTAATTACTGGTATTGCATTGCGAACTTCCTTCTTGTGGATTTGTTGAGCTAAAATCTTACTAGCCTTCTCTCCGTGTTCATAGTAGTGATGTCGTGATTTAAAAATGAGTTCTGTTTCTTTTGTTGTCAAGAGGTTGAGTTCAGTATGTAGAGCCTGTCTTTTCCTATAAGTGCCTCATTTGGACATCTGGCATGTTCTTGATATATTCTGGTAATTTCACTGATTTAGCTTTGAAGCCTGTGTCCAAATATTATTACATTGTACTAATATCAACACATTGATTAAAAATTAATTATGATACTGCAATTTCATTTTTAGGTTTAATGCTCATTATACATAATAGTAATATTATCAACAGTCAAATAACACACATCTTTTTGTTTTAAACACAATTTAGAGGAAATTGATATAAATATTTATGATGATAATGCATTTACAAACTGAAAATGAAGTACAGTCATATGAAAAAGTTTGGGAACCCCTCTCATCCTGCATAATAATTTACTGTACTTTCAACAAAAAAGTTAACAGTGGTATGTCTTTCATTTCCTAGGAACATCTGAGTACTGGGGTGTTTTCCGAACAAAGATTTTTAGTGAAACAGTATTTAGTTGTATGAAATTAAATCAAATGTGAAAAACTGGCTGTGCAAAAATTTTGCTGATTTTGTAATTTTGCTGATTTGGATGCATGTAACTGCTCAATACTGATTACTTTGGTTGGATTAGCTCATTAATCCTTGAAGGTCATAGAGAGGTGTGTTCAATCATGAGAAAAGGTATTTAAGGTGGTCAATTGCAAGTATTGCTTCCCTTTGACTCTCCTCTAAAGAGTGACAGCATGGGATCCTCAAAGCAACTCTCAAAAGATCTGAAAACAAAGATTGTTTAGGGGAAGGCTACAAAAAGCTATCTCAGAGGTTTCAACTGTAAATTTCAACTGTAAGGAATGTAATCAGGAAATGGAAGGCCACAGGCACAGTTGCTGTTAAACCCAGGTCTGGCAGGCCAAGAAAAATACAGGAATGGCATATGCACAGAATTGTGAGAATGGGTACAGACAACCCACAGATCACTTCAAAAGACCTGCAAGAACATCTTGCTGCAGATGGTGTATCTGTACATCGTTCTATAATTCAGTGCAGTTTGCACAAAGAACATCTGTATGGCAGGGTGATGAGAAAGAAGCCCGTTCTGCACTCACGCCACAAACAAGTCACTTGTTGTATGCAAATGCTCATTTAGACAAGCCAGATTCATTTTGGAACAAAGTGCTTTGGACTGATGAGACAAAAATGTAGTTATTTGGTCATAACAAAAAGCGCTTTGCTTGGCGGAAGAAGAACACCGCATTCCAAGAAAAACACATGCTACCTACAGTCAAATTTGGTGGAAGTTCCATCATGCTGTGGGGCTATGTGGCTAGTTCACAGACTGGGTGATTTGTTAAAGTTGAGGATCGGATGAATTCAACCCAATATCAACAAATTCTTCTGGATAATGTTCAAGCATTAGTCACAAAGTTGAAGTTACGCAAGGGTTGGATATTCCAACAAGACAATTACTTAAAACACAGTTCGAAATCTACAAAAGCATTCATGCAGAGTGAGAAGTACAATGTTCTGGAATGGCCGTCACAGTCCCCTGGCTTGCATATCATCAAAAATCTATGGGATGATTTGAAGCAGGCTATCCATGCTTGGCAGCCATCAAATTTAACTGAACAGGAGAGATTTTGTATGGAAGAATGGTTAAAAATACCTCCATCCAGAATTCAGACACTCATCAAAGGCTATATGAAGCGTCTAGAGGCTGTTATATTTGAAAATGGAGGCTCAACTAATTATTGGTGTCATATCTCTGTTGAGGTGCCCAAATTTATGCACCTGTCTAATTTTGTTATGGTGCATATTGCATGTTTTCTGTTAATCCAATAAACATAATGTCACTGCTGAAATACTACTGTTTCCATAAGGCATGTCAAATATTAAAAGGAAGTTGCTACTTTGAAAGCTCAGCCAATGATGAACAAAAATCCAAAGAATTAAGAGGGGTTCCCAAACTTTTTTCATATGACTATATTTTACCAATCCACAAATCTTTATCTAAGAATGTTGATATAGCAACTTGAAAGTTTACAGTTCATTGTTTACAAAAAAGTGAAAATACCCAAATTGGTATTTAGTGTTTGTTTTTCTGTTTGATAATTTTTTTCTTTTTTTCACTAAAGCTATTTCGTGAAGTAAGAATAATGAAGATGTTAAATCACCCCAATATAGGTAAGATTGTTTGCTCATGTTTTAAGCTTTACAAAAAAAAATTTTCTGAAGACTGTTAGTTTGCTTGCCTGTTTTATAATCATTTCTTTCCAACACCACATAAATTGAGAAAATAAATTATCCTTTTCTCTTTCTCGGTAGTAGTAAACTGCTATTTATGTCCATTCCCTAAAGATTTGGGGAATTTATTTTTGAGAAACTGCTTTTTAGAGCAATTCCATGTCAAATCATCACACTCATCCTGACAGATTTTAACAAAACTTGGCATGCTGGTTTGGTTATATGAGTAACTTCTGGAAATGAAATAGCACATGTCTTGGATAAATAAATATAAAAGGAGATATAAGGTAACAAAGTTTGAACGTATTGGTGAGGGATTATGACTTTGACTGGCTACAGCTTCCTAAATATAAGTTACACAGAAAATATTCTCATTCTGTTTTAAAGATCTTTTTTTAATTCTATATTTTGCGTAAATACCATGATTTTCCAAAATGAAAAATTACAGTGTTATGAGTGATTATTATATTAAAAATTGAATAGCGAAAAAAATCTGTATTTTAAAATTTGTGAATTTTTTTGTAAAGCTACCTTTATAATGTCATGAACATCTTTAGAAAATTGAGTCCATTGCTAAGATATCATTACTTATCTGAAATGTACATCAAAACCATAATTCCTTACAATGCTGTTGAATCAAAGTCAGTGATCAGTGAATGGTACAGTGTTGTTGGGATTCATGAAAACGAAGACTAAAGCCAGAACTAGCACTAAAAATATGACTTAAATTAAAATAAAATTAAGAATTACAGTTATACTGGTATAGAGTTAGAATCTGCCCATCAATGAGTCATTGTAGACAAGCTCCTGCAGCAAGGTGTTTAACTGTCCCTCCAACTCCATTACATGGACCTGTGCTGTGTGATGTTGCAAAAAAGTGGCATTTTTCAGGTATAACAAAATCCACCTCATGATGGTGCAAGTTGATGAATTTGTTCAAGTTCTTATGCTTAGCAGTGCAGCCATACGAAAAGCAGATCATCTTCTTTGGATGCCTGTCTTATCAAGGAACTGAATAAGCAGCTTCTGAAAAAGGTGAACAGCAACAGTGCCATGTATGTTGCAGTCTGAGATTTTCTCCAATTTCTCTTCTCCTTGATGGTAGCAGACAAAAGGATGTATTATTGCCTGAAGATTATTCTAGTGAAATGACTGAGTGGAATCCTTGAACCATAAAACTGTAATTCTCTGCAAAATCTGTCACAACTAAGAATGTTCCTGGTTGAAGAGACTTGCAAGTTTGCTGAAAAAATGTAGTCTGCTGTTTTGCAATTAAGTTATGGCACAGAACGTTTGGAAGACTACCTAGGAATGACTCTAGGAATTCATTAGCTGACTGTCTCTTTCTCTCAAGCATAGACCGATCAGTTGATGTCCATTGCTTATGTACTGCATTGTAAATCAATATGTTTTCCATGTAGAACTCTAGTTTGAGGTTAGAGATTAGAAGTTCCTGGACACTCTGGGCAATCCTGGTGGAAAACACCTGATGCTTGGAGGGTTGAATTGTAACGCTCCAAAGCAGTCATAATAGTTCGTTATCTCTCCATTTGAAACGATGTTCAAACGTACTCAATCAAACGTAACTTTCATGTTCTGTTGTATTGTACACACACATACACTGGAGTGTGCCGCTGGTTCCAGCAAGAACACACTGTTTGGGTCACAGTTCAGCAAATTTTGAGATCCAGATGCTTCTCTTTGAAGTGTCTGAAAGACTTAGAAATTGTTGCAAAGCACAAGTCTTGTTTGAATCAGTGTCTTCTCACCATCAACTTTCACTGACACAATCTTTCATTCATCTTCCAAAAATCTGATAAGTAGAAGTCCTTTACCACTTTCTCTATACTTCCCGAAAGTGTCTTCCAGACTTTGTGTTAAGCATTGGTTATCCCATGTTCTTTCACCTGCATCTTACATTTCCATGCCATGTAGTAGGAAGCACCAAATTCCTCCTCTTATTTCCTCACACTCCAACTTTTTGGTAACATAGTTGGGACTTGCACCTTTTCACTTTATGAGGTTCAAGATTTGAATTTTTTCTTTTAGATTGTCTGTGATTTCCTTTCCATCATCTCTATATGAGCTCAGTGGTTGCCCAGTGGCAACTTCTAACTTCTTCCTCATGCTGCTGTTAATACTCTCTGCTTTGAGTTCCACATGTGAGCACTGTCGCACTCTTTCTTTTAACTGGAGATTCACCTTTCAATGACAAAGACTGGTACAGAATTGCCAGTTCAACATTGGCAAATGTCCCTTTATTGCCAGATGTTGAGGTACCCAGCCATAGGTTCAGGATTGGGAGGGTGTGCAAAGTCACTACTAGAAGAGTCAGACCAACAGATTTCTTTGTTCTCTGGTGTAAGTTTTTATAGTCTCACACAGCAATTTCTACCTGACCTTAAATTGAGATTTGGGTGATCCTGCATTGCTTTCTCAGGCACATCTCTTCGAGCATGTGTTATCTTCTCGAGATGACATTTGAAAGGATCACACCAAAATTTCTGATTGAATGTAAACAACACAGTATCTACTGAACACATTGTGAAAATTTATGCTGCTGCAGCAAAGACAATGCTTTTATCTCCATCAGGTAATTGACAGCATTTGCTATGGATTGATTACACCTGACCTATTTGCACACCTCACTCTGCTCTGAATTAATGCAAGGCGTGGAGCAATGGCATTTATTAGCCACATTGGAATGGGCATTTTTCACAACAGCCATTTTGACATGAAATAGTATGGCAAGCATGGGTGTCACTAATGACACAATGAAGCTTCTGTTCAATTGCAGTGTAGCACAGGAGTCGGCAAACTTGGGCTTGCGAGCTGCAAATGGCTGTTTGGGTACATATGTGTGTCTCTTTAAATTAAGATGATAAGGAATAAAATTTTAATTAAAAAAAAAATTCACGCGAAAATTGAGTTTATTTTATTATTTTATTATTATGTTTGTATTACAATGTAGTTTCTGCAACTGCTCAAACCGGCGCGAACATACTGTATGGAGAATAAGTAATGCCATTGCTGGAAAAAGGATGGGTAGTACACTGATGATGTAGGAGGGCCATGTGATTATTAACCAATCAGTTGCAAATTCCTTAGCCTTGCATACTCTCAATCTCCACTGTGTTCCATATCTACCTACTGTACTTATTTTTCTAAATCAGCTGTGTTGTCTTGTTGATCGGTGTCTACAGTAGTTTGATTTACTGTTAAACTATCATACACAAATTTTTGTATCCCTGGTATTGCTGCCATTGTAATTATCTAATTTTATATATAGTGCATATGGAAAGTCCCTGCACATTTTGACTATATTACCTGTTCTAACTGCACAGCAACTTTCCTAAGAATCTGTTGGGAAAAATACTGGTTTTATTAAATTTTGATTTTGTTTTCTAGCATCATCTTAATATGGGTACAAGAAAGAAACAACCCAAAATAGAAGATGAACATTACCAATTCAAAAGTCAATGGACTGAGTCTTTTGTGTTCATTGCAAACTCAAATAGCCTTCCAACATGCCTTGTCTGTAACAAACTACTGGCATATAATAAGTCGAATTTAGAAAGACACTTTGGGACAAAATATGCGTTATTTGCCAGTAAATATCCCGTCACTGACATACGAAAGAAAGCAGTTGAATAATTTTCAAAATTCAACAATTGCATTTAGTACTTGGCTACAGTCTATATATAACATTAACGTTGCAAGCTTCATCGTGAGCCAGGAAATCGCTAAGAGTGGAAAATCTTTTACAGACGGCGAGTACATCAAAAGTTGTTTTATAAATGCATCTAAAGAACTCTTTCATGATTTTAAAAACAAAGCAGATATCTTTAAAAAAAAAACTGAAAGCATTACATTATTTGCTAAAACAAAAAAAGATAGAATGGTTTAAATGTTCTCAAACGTGACTGAACAACTAATTGAAGATATTAAATCCGCTTCAGTCCTATCAATTGCGGTAGATGAGTCTCGTGACATACAAGATACAGCCCAAATTTCCCTTTTTGTATGCTATATTTCACCCGAGGGTCCTAAAGAAGAATTTCTAAGTTTACTGCCACTTAAAGGCCAAACACAGGGAGTGGACATTGCAAATGCTGTCCTTAAATGTATGTAAAAAATCATATCCCACTCACTAAAATTGTGTCAATTGCAACAGATGAAGCAAAAAGTATGTTGGGTCCAGAAAATGGGTTTCAATTTTAAATGAAAAAATGAATCACGAGGTGATTACTTTCCATTTAGATTGTCAATAGAATTGTAGCAAAGAACCTTTACCATAGTCAATTTAAAGATTATCTCAGCGAAATGGACAGTGAATATTTATATCTTTTCCTCTTTAACGAAGTGCGATGGCTTTCAATAGGGCAGATGTTGAAACAATTTGCAACTTGTTTAAACGAGATCAAATTATTCTTCGATAACAAAGTTCAGTAGTTACAAAAGTTATATTTCATGGTGGACATTACATCACAACTGAATCAACTTTAATATTAAACTACATGGTAAAGGAAATACTGCATTTTCACTTCTTAAAGAAGTTATTTAGTTTGAAAGGAAATTTATTCTTTTGGCTAATGATATAGAGAGGGGAACTGTAAATCATTTCCTAAGTTTGTCACAATATCCGAAAGAAAACTGTCATCATTAATAAAGAATATTTCAAGACAAAAGTTTTAAAATCAACTAATCTTTTTTTCAGAGATTTCAGAACTTAAGATATGTTAAAAGGGACTCTTGCTTTTATTACAGATCCTCACAATGCCAATGTTAAGGAATTAAAATTTTCTCCATTCGTAATTGAAATAATGGCTTTTGAAATGCAATTGTTGGACTTGACGATCAAAATTTTCATATCTTGGTGCTGAAATAGAAAATTTAGAGAAAGATAAAATGCAGTTTGATTTTACAGAACAAGCAGACTGCTGTAAAGAATTTACAGAAGACAGCAAAATCATTTTCATTATTTGGAATAGCCTGTCGGATTCATATGATGAGTTGGAAAAATTAGCATTTTGCGTTCTTAGTATCTTCAGCTCTTCATATATATGTGAACAAACATTTTCCAACGTGAATCTTGTTAAAAATAAATTGAGACAGATAACAACTCACAGTTGTGCCTAAAATTAAAAACAAGAAGCTACACACCAGACATACTGAAACTTTCTAAAGAAATGCAAGCTCTTTGCTCCTATTCATTAGCTTAAATATATACAGTACTTTTGTTTTGTGATATATTTATGTACTTTTCATTTAAAAAAATAAATATATAATTATATGTTGTTTTCAAGCAGCTTTCAAATAAACCTTATATATAAAAAAAATTATGGCTCTTTAAAATGTTTTAAGATGCTTTAAAATTTGAATTTGGCTTTTCAGCCTCTAATGTCTTCCGACCCCTGGTGTTGCATTTTTGGAATCTTAATTGATGTCATTACTTACACCTGTACTTGCAATACTATTTAATGTTAATATGGCTGCTATGACAAAGGCCCATTAGTGATCTGAAACCAATGTGATGCCACCTATAAGTAATGATAGCTCAGCAACAACTCAAAAAACAAACGCCAAATTTTTACAACATTATAAGCTGCCTTTAGTAAAAAACTGACCAATTTTAAAATACAATTTTTTTTACTATTCAATTTTTAATATTATAATCACTCATAACATGGTCATTTTTTCAATTTGGGGATAACATAGATTTACACAAAATATAGGGCTTGAAAAGATATGAGAATAATTTCTCTTATTTTTAGGGAGATATAGCCAGTCAAAGTCATAATTAACCCCACCCCCCCAATACATTCAAACTTTGTTAGCTTAAATCTTCCTTAATATTGATCCAAGACATGTCTAATTTCAGTTCTATAAGTTACTCTCATGTCCAAATCAGCATGCCAAGCTTTATTAAAATCTATGATGATGATGATGTTCAAAAGTGTGATGATTTGACGTGAAATTACCTTTCAGTGTCTGCGCACAGGATAAAATTATTAAGAAATTAATCTATTCAGTAACTGTGGTTGGCTGTTTCTATAGAGATTTTAAGGTCGTTATTGCTACATGTGTAGAGTGTAATTCAAGCATATACAGTATCTGCAAATCAACTTGCAACATGTTGCCACTCTCTGACAACACAATTATATTAGTTGCTTCTAGTTAGTAAATAACAAACACACATTTACAACCCCGATTCCAAAAAAAACTGGGACACTGTGTAAAATGTAGATAAAAACAGAATGCAATGTTTTGCAAATCTCATAAACCCATATACAGTAATCTCTCCTCCATCGCGGGGGTTGCGTTCCAGACCCCCCCGCGATAGGTGAAAATCCTCGAAGTAGAAACCATATGTTTCTATGGTTATTTTATATATTTTAAGCCCTTATAAACTCTCCCACACTGTTTATAAATATTCCCCGCAGAGTTATACAGCATAATCCCTTTGTATTCTCTTAGATATTAGGTAAGATTCATTGAAATTATGTATATAAACACACTGTTTATATACAGTAAAACCTAAATATTATTTTAAAGATATTGAGTGTCTCCGATATCACATATGTTACAGCCATTACAATAGACATGCCACCAGCAATAAATACGTACAATGCAACAAAATAGTATACAGTAAATGTGTGTACAGTGACACTAAACTTACGTACATGTACTAAGTACTGTAAGTAGAAAATTAATTATGGTTACTCACCAACAATGACACGATGACTTGTCCGATAACAATGAGTTTTATTTTACTGCACAACAAAGGAGAGCGTTACAGCCTTTAAAAGAGCCACTTCAGGTGATTGTGAAGCACTGCCGTTGTTGTTCTTCAATCCAAATCCCTAAAGCAGATTCCATCCAGACTACTGCCTTATTACATCCACTTAAAACTTGTTTTGCACCCTGGTTAAAAGGACACTGCGGCCGTAGATCTTATATTCCTTTCCTACTTTTTAAATAAAAAGAATCGTAGCCGTCAACAAATCCAAAACGTTTACCTTTTCGGCAATCGTTAACATCTTCCGTTTGCGCTTGGGCACGGCCCCTGAAGCAGTAGCAGATCGTTTTGGAGCCATAATGAAGGGCTTGACTATGCACAAAGATAAACACAAAAGAGCACAACTCTTTACACAGCGAAACACGTTGATGCTGAATGAGCGAGACGAGACTTCCTGGTTTACACTGCATTCAGCAAGCAGGAACTTAACTGCGTGCTCTGATTGGTTAGTTTCTCAGTCAGGAGGACTTAACTGCATGCTCTGATTGGTTAGCTTCTCAGTCATCCGCCAATAGCGTGCCTTGTATGAAATCAACTGGGCAAACCAACTGAGGAAGCATGTATAGGAAGTAAAAAGACACATTGTCCGCAGAGCCCGCGAAGCAGCGAAAAATCCGCGTTATAGATTTAGTTATGCTTTCATATAAAATCCGCGATAGAGCGAAACCGCGAAAGTCAAAGCGCGATATAGCGAGGGATTACTGTACTCATAAGGGAATTGTATAGTAAAGATAGTATATTGGATTAGGATGACAGAAAGGCCAGTACATTTGACACAAAATATTCAAGTGAAGAAATATTATTGGACATACTGCCAGACTGCCAGTTGCACTCCCGGAGAAAAAAAAATAACAATAAAGGATTTCCCTTTTAACATTGCAATAGCTAATACAGCTTAAATGAACAGAAAGTGTGTTGCAGTAAGCAGGAGGCACAAACCTAAACAAACTCTAGCTAGGAATTACTTTAAAATCTGCAGTTTAGTAGGTTATTCTGTAATAGTACAATCTGAAGCAAGTGAACTTTTATATTTGAAAAAGGGCAAATTTTAAATAAACTGGTATTTGTGGGCTTATCATGCCTTGCCACCTGCAAACCAGAAATCATCCATGTTGTAAATGTATATGTATTTTCTATTTTTTTATATGTCTGTACTCACTGTAAAGTTGTCTTAACAGTTAATGGGTGAAGTCAGGATAAAAAAATGTCTTAATGGATGAAGTCAGGATAAAAAATGTCTTAGATTTGTCTTTACAGGGTCTTACTGAATCTAACAGTATTTGTCAGTTTTGAAATGAATAATGTCTTGGCAAAATAAGCAATATAGGAGGGAACAGAGTTAATACCACTCCAATAACAAGTATAGGGACATGGGATTCCATTCTGTCACCTGCCATAAGACTTGCAAATCTTGCAGCATTTTACAGTTGATAAAGGATTTGGCCGGAGGGGTAAAGACATATGTACATGTTTTGTCCCTGGGTTTTCAAGTGTTTTTCTCATATCAATTGACAATATTATGAAAGATATAGCATTTTCTATTCACAGTATAGTACTGTACACTGTATTCTCTGTGCAAGTATATTTACATTAGTGTGTGCAATAACAGTATTTTATATCTATTTTACAGTTAAATTATTTGAAGTTATAGAAACAGAGAAAACACTTTATTTAGTAATGGAATATGCTAGTGGAGGTAAGTTTTTTTTTCTTTTTTTAATTTATTAAACTTAATATGGGGTTAGGGATGCATATGATTGTAATATGAGCAAAAGAGTGATTTGGATTATTGCCTGACATTATTAGAGCAGCTCATTATTTAACTGATGGGGAGTAGATATAATCCAAATTACATTTTGTAACCACAAAAAAAATTGTCTATATTAATGGCAAGCATGTGAAATGTTTTATTTAATCACTAAATCGTTATCTTAGTTTTGATGTTTAACCACAATATATGTTAAAATTGTGTTTGCTTCTATTTCAAGGCTGCAATGTACTGTATATATTATATAAATGACTGTTTAAAGAAACCAGTTCTGTGTCTTTTATTGTATAACAAATTAATTGTAATCAGGTGGAGAGAAGGAGTTTTTCCATTAGATCAAAAACATTTTCCCTTTGTACTGTTTGTTCATGTTACAGGTGAAGTTTTTGATTATTTAGTTGCACATGGGAGAATGAAAGAAAAAGAAGCTAGAGCAAAATTTCGACAGGTCTGTATCTTTATTTTTAAAAACAGACTCATATTAGACATGTACCATTAGACATTCTATATCATTTCCTAAATGTTGGGTAAATAATGCTATGCTTTCATTTAAATAATTTTTAATATTCATTGTTGGGGGAAAACATTTAATATTTGCCATTTGAAAAATAGTTTTTTAGTTGTATTTGACTGTTCCCTAGTTACTGATCCACATTCACAAATTCATTGTTGACATTTAAAGTTTATACAGAATTTAATATTATGGATTTATTATATATACAGTATAATCAAAAATAATTAAAAAGTTTTTAATAATTGTGTTTTGGCCAATATAGTTAATCCTCATGAGATTTTTTTTTTGTATAACAAACGATCAATAAACTTTTATATAATTTTATGCTTTAGTATTAAAAATATGGAGGGATTGTATTTTGTTTATTTTTGGTTTTGTTCAAAAGAGCAGTTAATGCAACACCATGCATTCTGTTCGTTCAGTAACATGTCTTTTATCCCTTCCTGTAGCAGAAATGAGAAGTGTGTCCATGTTTTAACCTTTTTTGTTTTACATCCAAACCTGTTAGAAACTGCTGTTGTGTCCACTAAGCATTGCGAAGTTGTAAAATAAAAAATATTCATTTAGAATATATTGATATGTAATGTAAAATGAGATTAAAACACATTTCAATGTTCTTTACCTAGATAAATGGCAAACTTAAAATCAGCTAACATTTTTTAGTATTAAAAGAGGAAGATCATTGATTAACCTGTAATGGTAATGATGGGCATTTACGTTCACCTCCTTAGCATTAGACCCAACCATAACTCTGGGTGTAAAACAGTGCTAAAAGCATTAGTCCTAATAGTCACTCAGGCAACTGTTTAGATGTGTCTTACATAAACTTTAGACACGAGGATTACTCGGGCTATAAAAGACCCAACAACATTAGCGTTGAGCGGTGCTTGGGAAACGATATAGGTGTGTCATGTGTACACGACAATGCAGACATGTCTGCTCCTAGCCTCATAATGCTGTCTCATAAGAAACATTTTTCAGCAACACAGGTGTTACACGCTTTTGACAGTGATGACGAAGTGAGTCTGTTTTCAGACAGTGAAATGGAAAGTGATTCTGATGAATCCGAAAATGACGCTCATGTCAATCACACATGTGCAGTGTGCTGTTCAAAAGTTGATCAGTCTGGATTGTGTAGTTCACCATGCTTTAAAATATACCAAACATATAATACATTTTTACCGCATATATGATATTAGTATTATTTTTATTATTATTTGTATCATTATTATACTTTCTACACTTCTGACTGTGGTTTTAGTGTTCTGCATGTCTCACAGTAGAAAGATCAGATTTAATAAATATGCAATTTTTTAAGCCAATAAATGCAACGTTGGTTGTATCAACCAAGCGCCAGGACTGGGATCTGTGCATGGAGGAGCAGGAGGAGCACTGCCAGAGCCCTACAAAATGACCTCCAGTTGGCTACTGGTGTGCATGTTTCTGACCAAACTGTCAGAAACGGACTTCATTAGGGACCTTTGCTCACAGCCTATCACTGTGAAGCTCAATTTGCATTGGCAGAGAATACCACAATTGGCATCTCCACCATTGGCACCCCAATTTCTTCACAGATGAGATCAGGTTCACATTGAGCACATATGACAGATGCAAAAGAATTTATATTCATCGTGTTGAACATCATGCAGCCTGCAACATCATCCAGCATCACTGGTTTGTCCGTGGGTCAGTGATGATCTGGGGTACATATCCCTGGAGGGTTGCACAGACCTCCACGTCCTGGGCAATAGTTCCCTGACTGCTGTTAGGTACCAAGATGAAATCCTCAGAGCCATTGGCCATTGTCAGACTTTATGCTGGTGTAATGGGCCCTGGGTTCGTTCAGGACAAAACCAGGCTTGATGTGGCAGGAGTGTGTAGGCAGTTCCGGGGTGATGGTGCCATTGACTGCCCTGCACATTCCCCAGATCTAAATCCATTTGAGAACCTCTGGGACTTAATGTATCTGTGTATCCAACACTCCCAATTATTGCCACAGACTGTCTAGGAGCTCACTGATGCCCTGGTCTAGGCCTGGAAAGAGATTCCCCAGAATACCCTCTGCCATCTCATCAGGAGTATGCTCAGATGTTGTCAGGAATGCATACAGGCACATGGTGGCCATCCACACACCTGAGTTACATTATAAGTTGCCGTGGTGAAATTCACACAAGTTGGATCAGCCTATGATTTCAATTTTTAACATTATTTTTCAGTGCAATTTTGAATCCAGCCCTCAATGGGTTGGTGATTTTGGTTTCCATTGCCTGTTACGTCATTTTGTTCTTAATGAATTACACAGTATTGCTCAGTAAAGATTTTCCATTTGAATATTTTGTTCATCAAGATCCTGTGTGTGATTTAAATCTTTCCCTTATTTTTTTGAGCAAAGTATGTGGGAATAAAAAAAATAAGCACAAATTATAAAACATTAATTGTGGAGCCAAAGATTTATTTAAAATAATTTATGTATATGAGCATTGCAGTAGGTGTACCTATAGACTGAAAAAAAATAATTATATTACCTTCCCTTAATAAAATGAGTCAGGAATTTGCTCATGAACTGCATTTGTTATAGTATTTGTGATGAGCTCTGTAACTTTCTTACTTTACATATGCAAGCTAGTATGTACAGTATTTTGGCTCAAAATAACACCTCATTCTGCAATGTTGTCTCTTCCAGATAGTATCAGCTGTCCAGTATTGTCATCAGAAATGCATTGTACATAGAGATCTTAAGGTGAGTATATAAAAGCCCTTAATGCCTTGCTTTGAGGTGCATTTTTTAAATCTATAATGATTAGAAGAAATTAAGCCTACAATGATTAATTTGTTTGACATTTCGCATTGTGCCCTGAATTAATTTTTATTTTTGACAATAATGACCTTAACATCTATATACTTATAAATCTTTTCTGAAGCCTAATGACCACTAATATACAAACCGGATTCCAAAAAAGTTGGGACACTAAACAAATTGTGAATAAAAACTGAATGCAATGATGTGGAGATGGCAAATGTCAATATTTTATTTGTAATAGAACGTAGATGACAGATCAAACGTTTAATCCGAGTAAATGTATCATTTTAAAGGAAAAATATGTTGATTCAAAATTTAACGGTGTCAACAAATCCCAAAAAAGTTGGGACAAGTAGCAATAAGAGGCTGGAAAAAGTAAATTTGAGCATAACGAAGAGCTGGAATACCAATTAACACTAATTGGGTCAATTGGCAACATGATTGGGTATAAAAAGAGCTTCTGTGAGCTTGAGTGTCTCTCAGAAGCCAAGATGGGTAGAGGATCACCAATTCCCACAATGTTGCGCAGAAAGATAGTGGAGCAATATCAGAAAGGTGTTACCCAGCGAAAAATTGCAAAGACTTTGCATCTATCATCATCAACTGTGCATAACATCATCCGAAGATTCAGAGAATCTGGAACAATCTCTGTGCGTAAGGGTCAAGGCCGTAAAACCATACTGGATGCCCGTGATCTCCGGGCCCTTAAACGACACTGCACCACAACCAGGAATGCTACTGTAAAGGAAATCACAGAATGGGCTCAGGAATACTTCCAGAAACCATTGTCAGTGAACACAATCCCCCGTGCCATCCGCCGTTGCCAGCTGAAACTCTACAGTGCAAAGAAGAAGCCATTTCTAAGCAAGATCCACAAGCTCAGGCGTTTCACTGGGCCAGGGATCATTTAAAATGGAGTGTGGCAAAATGGAAGACTGTTCTGTGGTCAGATGAGTCACGATTCTAAGTTCTTTTTGGAAATCTGGGACGCCGTGTCATCCGGACCAAAGAGGACAAGGACAACACTCAGTTCAGAAGCCTGCATCTCTGATGGTATGGGGTTGCATGAGTGCGTGTGGCATGGGCAGCTTGCATGTCTGGAAAGGCACCATCAATGCAGAAAAATATATTCAGGTTCTAGAACAACATATGCTCCCATCCAGACGTCATCTCTTTCAGGGAAGACCCTGCATTTTTCAACAAGATAATGCCAGACCACATTCTGCATCAATCACAACATCATGGCTGCGTGGGAGAAGGATCCGGGTACTGAAATGGCCAGTCTGCAGTCCAGATCTTTCACCTATAGAGAACATTTGGTGCATCATAAAGAGGAAGGTGCGACAAAGAAGGCCCAAGACGATTGAACAGTTAGAGGCCTGTATTAGACAAGAATGGGAGAGCATTCCTATTTCTGAACTTGAGAAACTGGTCTCCTCGGTCCCCAGACGTTTGTTGAGTGTTGTAAGAAGAAGGGGAGATGCCACACAGTGGTGAAAATGGCCTTGTCCCAACTTTTTTGGGATTTGTTGACACCATGAAATTCTGAATCAACATATTTTTCCCTTAAAATGATACATTTTCTCAGTTTAAACTTTTTTCCTGTAATTTATGTTCTTTTCTGAATAAAATATTAGAAGTTGGCACCTCCACATCATTGCATTCAGTTTTTATTCACGATTTGTATAGTGTCCCAACTTTTTTGGAATCCGGTTTGTAGTAGGTCTGAATCCAAAAACACAGCAGTGTGTTCTAGTAAACCCTAAACTGAACATGTCATAACATACATAGAATTTAATTCCCTCCTTGTGCTTGCAATGAGAGTTTTGTGTCCCTGTGTACTCTAAAGTGCATATTCTCTAAGAAAAGGATGATATTAATGAACCAAGTAATACTAAAAGCAGTAGTAACATTACAAAAACAAAAATCTTTTTTTAAGCTATTTATTTTTTGTCTCTGTCACTTCAACAATCACACGGTGTCTTCTTCACTGTATTCTGATAAAACCACAGTATCATGTGCAAGACAGCACCTCCTGGATAACAGAGGGGTGTAGCTCAGTTAGTTTTGTACAGTTCACATTTCAAGAGGAAAACACTGCTTATTCTGTATGGACAGAAGGCTGTTATATATATATATATATATATATATATATATATATATATATATATATATATATATATATATATATATATATATATATATATATATATATATATATATATATATATATAAGAAGTGTTGGGATTCGAGAGACTGTGTTTATGTGTTTGTGGAAAGATATAGCGTTAAGGTGGGTGGGGAGTCACGTCATCATCTCCCCTCCCATTCACCTCATTTCATTCACTTCATTTCGCTCCGAGCTGAGATCCACAGCTGACGCGGTCTTGCTGTTCTTTTTCCTTAGTGTTTAGTCCTCTTTTCTTTACTGATTTATATAAAGGAGAGTTTGGATCCGAGAGACTGTGTTTGTGGAGGGATGGAGAGTTAAGGTGGGTGGGGAGTCACGTCATCATCTCCCCTCCCATTCACCTCATTTCATTCACTTCATTTCGCTCCGAGCTGAGCTCCACAGCTGACATGGTCTTGCCGTTCTTTTTCCTTGGTGTTTAGTCCTCTCTCTTTTACTGATTTACTGTTTACTAGACGCAGTACTTACTGAATAGTATTTTTTCCTTTAGTGTTTCTACTTAATGTTTCTTAGTGTTTTAGTAGACACGGTGAGCCAGTGTTCCCGGTGGTGTTGTGGTTTACTGTTACTTTCTACTTCGTTTTTGTATTTTAGTGTTTAGTAGACTTTGTCATTTACTGTTGTTTTTTTACTGTTGTTCCTGGTGGTGTTGCCCTTTTTTACTTTATCTCATTTAGTGTTGTTCCCGGCAGTGTTGCCATTTTTCCCGTTTCTATTTTTTATGTAGCATGTTCACAAATTAGTCATAGAGAAAATTTATATATTTTGGCTCCAGGAGGAAAAACCAAAAATGTTGTATATAAACAACCGGGGTTCAGAAAATCCCAAACTAATGCAGTGATGACTTTTCTTGCATTACTCTTTTTCGCTTTTAACTTTAAATAGCCAGTACAAATAGACATTAGAATGCATTATACATTTAATATGAATGTGACAGGTGTACTGTATTATAGCTACCCCAGAAGCTATTACAATTTCAGGTTTGGTAAATAAAGAGAAAAGCCAAGAAAAATTACACCTTTTATTGGCTAACTAAAAAGATTACAATATGCAAGCTTTCGAGGCAACTCAGTAACTTGTTAGGATATATATATTTTTTTTTTAAAAGAGTATAATTTTTTCCTTGCAAGAACACTTATGTATAGAAATGTGATTTACAGTAGCAATATTAAAAATATATTTTTGTCTGTTGAAATATCACTCAAAAATTAAATCAGCTTTATATTAGCCTTCTTCCATTTTTCTTTTACCTTTATGCTGATAATGTATTTTAAATCAAATAACACATGGATAAACTGTAGTTTAGAAACATAAATCTTTAGAAATTTTTTATGTATTTATCTAATACAGGATTCTGGCCTAGGCGAGATGGTACTTAAAACTATGTTGTCTTGCACGTAATTGCTTATGATAGTTAGGCCGGAGTTATACTTCATGCGACACATGCTGTAGCGGATGCTCCTGCTACGCAAGCGTTGTAGTGTTCATACTTGCGCGCGTACTTTACGTAAATTTGGAGGAATCCACCTGGTGGCAGTATGAGATATCACGATGAGAGCATGCTCAGTTTCTCTTTGTTGTAAATTGCCTAGAAAACTCATTAAATTATGATGACACCTTACCGCTATATCTCTGAAAATTATGTTTATTGATTAAATCCATCAATCCAGGGATGTGTCCATTCCAGCAAGTATTGGGCACGAGTGAGAAACAATCCTTGGACAAGGCCTCAGCTCATCGCAAGGTGAATACAAGCACTCGCATACACTAGCGTCATTTTAGCGACACCAAATCCCCAAATCTGCATATCTTTGGAAGGAAACTGGAGCACAGTGTGGAATGCAAGCAGGAAATACCAGCAAAATAACTCCCTGCGAGACAGCAGTGTTATCGCTCTACCACCGTGACACCCCCATGTGTGTAATTATCAACAGTATTCATTATTTAAACAAAATTATATGTAAAATGTAACATACACACTTTAATGCATTTTATCATGAAAGTGTTATCAAATACAAATCTAAAGATTCTCAATGTGCAGATAGTTGGAATATCATACATTTAATTTGTTCTGTGTGGTGATCTATTGCTGCTTGCCGCTGCTGTCAGGTCCAAGAAACTCGTAGCGATTAAAAACTGGGATGACGTTTACGATGGTCTGCATTAATTATAAAGTAAATTACGAGGTTAAAGTGGACATTTCGAGATTAAAGCCGAAATTTCCACTTTAATCACAAAATACACGTTTTCACCGTGTCCTTTATTTTTTTTCTCAATGGCTCAAATACAGCGCTATACATTATGTTGCTGTTGTTAAGTTGCAAAAGTTAAAAAAAAAAAAAAGACAGCACAAAAGGATGGTATGTGAGACTTAAAAAATGTATCGTGTCATTGCGATCGGGAATATCCAACACTTGAATATAAAAGCACCATGAAAGCCATCTGTATGTTGGCATTTTGCTTCACCACATCGAAGCATTCATCCCGTAGGATCTGCATAGAGGCTTTCTGTCACATGTAGATAGTAAACAGAGACACTGACGTCACGTTCCAACTTTTAGCACACTGCGCCCCCCGACTTTTTGCTGGTACTGCAACTTCGCGCACGCGTCACACTAATTTCTGAGGACCTGCTCAGAGGACGCGTGAAATAATCGCTGGGAACGCGTGGCAGCCATGATGCAGGTGTGTACGTGTTCTGAGTGTGAAGTATAAACTGGCCCTTACTCGTAGTAAAATGGACAGAAAAATAACAAATCAAAAATACACTTGTAGGACTACTGAGTTTAAAGAAGACAATACACAATCTAATACATTTCTGGATACATTACAAATACCACAAATAGACACTTTTATTTCAGAGGAACTTGATAAACCTCTGGCGTTATCAGAATTACTAGATGCTATAAAGTCACTCCAAGGCGAGAAAGCAGCAGGCCCTGATGGCTACCCTGCAGAATTTTACAAGAAATTCTCCGCTCAGCTAGCTCCCCTCCTATTAGCAAAATTTACAGAAGCCAGAGATAACCAAACTCTTCCTCAAACTTTTCGCCAAGCACTAATCACCGTTTTTTTCAAAACAAAATAAGGACTTATTACAATGTGCATCATACAGACCAATTTCACTTCTGAATAATGACGTTAAAATACTCTCTAAAATCATAGCTAGAAAGATGGAGAAAGTGCTCCCCTCGGTAATATCACAAGACCAAACTAGATTTATTAGGGGCCGACACTTATCTTCAAATCTTCAACGCCCGTTTAATGTAATATACTCACCAACTAAATCAAACACCCCAGAAATAATAATATCATTGGATGCAGAAAAAGCATTTGACATAATTGAATGGAAATACCTTTTTACTACATTGGAGAAGTTTGGGTTTGGCCCGAACATTTGTGCATGGATCAAATTACCGTATACTAACCCAGAAGCTTCAGTTTGCATCAACAACATTTGCTCAGACTACTTTAAACTAGAACGTGGTACTAGACAAGGATGCCCCTTGTCACCGCTACTGTTTGCAATCACCATTGAACCACTGGCAATACATTATCGAAATACTGATCAGATAAAGGGGATTATCAGAGAAGGACTGGAACAGAAAATTTCATTATATGCAGATGATATGGTACTGTATACAGGTGCCGGTCATAAAATTAGAATATCATGACAAAGTTGATTTATTTCAGTAATTCCATTCAAAAAGTGAAACTTGTATATTAGATTCATTCATTACACACAGACTGATGTATTTTAAATGTTTATTTCTTTTAATTTTGATGATTATAACTGACAACTAATGAAAGTTCCAAATTCAGTATCTCGGAAAATTTGAATATAAATTAAGGCCAATGCAAAAAAAGGATTTTTAGAAATGTTGGCCAACTGAAAGGTATGAACATGAAAAGTATGAACATGTACAGCACTCAATATTTAGTTGGGGCTCCTTTGGCCTGTATTACTGCAGCAGTGCGGTGTGGCATGAAGTCGATCAGTCTGGCACTGCTCAGATATTATGAGAGTCCATGTTGCTCTGATAGTGGCCTTCAGCTCTTCTGAATTGTTGGGTCTGGTGTATTGCATCTTCCTCTTCACAATACCCTATAGATTTTCTATGGGGTTAAGGTCAGGCGAGTTTGCTAGCCAATCAAGAACAGGGATACCATGGTCCTTAAACCAGGTACTGGTAGTTTTGGCACTTTGTGCAGGTGCCAGGTCCTGTTGGAAAATGAAATCTGCATCTCCATAAAGTTCGTCAGCAGCAGGAAGCATGAAGTGCTCTAAAACTTCCTGGTAGACGGCTGCGTTGACCTTGGACCTCAGAAAACACAATGGACCAACACCAGCAGATGACATGGCACCCCAAACCATCACTGACTGTGGAAACTTTACACTGGACCTCAAGCAACGTGGATTCTGTGCCTCTCCTCTCTTCCTCCAGACTCTGGGACCTTGATTTCCAAAGGAAATGCAAAATTTGCTTTCATCAGAGAACATAACTTTGGACTACTCAACAGCAGTCCAGTCGAGACGCTTCTGACGCTGTCTCTTGTTCAAGAGTGGCTTGACACAAGGAATGCAACAGCTGAAACCCATGTCTTCCATACTTCTATGCGCGGTGGTTCTTGAAGCACTGACTCCAGCTGCACTCCACTCTTTGTGAATCTCCCCCACAGTTTTGAATGGGTTTTGTTTCACAATCCTCTCCAGGGTACAAGCGGTTATCCCTATTGCTTGTACACTTTTTCTACCACATCTTGTCCTTCCCTTCGCCTCTCTATTAATGTGCTTGGACACAGAGCTCTGTGAACAGCCAGCCTCTTTAGCAATGACCTTTTGTGTCTTGCCCTCCTTGTGCAAGGTGTCAATGGTCGTCTTTTGGACAACTGTCAAGTCAGCAGTCTTCCCCATGATTATGTAGCCTACAGAACTAAACTGAGAGACCATTTAAAGGCTTTTGCAGGTGTTTTGAGTTAATTAGCTGATTAGAGTGTGACACCAGGTGTCTTCAATATTGAACCTTTTCACAATATTCTAATTTTCTGAGATACTGAATTTGGGACTTTCATTAGTTGTCAGTTATAATCATCAGAAATAAACATTTGAAATACATCAGTCTGTGTGTAATGAATGAATCTAATATACAAGTTTCACTTTTTGAATGGAATTACTGAAATAAATCAACTTTGTCATGATATTCTAATTTTATGACCGGCACCTGTATATCGGACCCAGAAAATTCTGTGCCTGCAGTCTTAACAGCACTCACAGAATTTCAAAAGATCTCTGGTCTCAGAATTAATATGAATATAAGTGTACTCTTTCCAGTGAATTCTCAAGCATATAATATTAGATTAGATACCTTACCTTTTATCATTGCAGAACAGTTTAAATACCTAGGGAATAAACATCATAAGTAAACATAAAGCTCTTGTATCAACAAAATTTCGCCGTCTTCATGGAAAAAATTAAGCAAGACTTGCATAGATGGTCAACCCTTCATCTTACACTAGCTGGAAGAATTAACACTGTTAACATGAATATTCTTCCTAAGCTCCTTTTTTATTTCATAACGTTCCAATATACATTAATAAATCATTCTTTAAGCAATTAGATTCAACAATAACCTCATTTATTTGGAATTCAAAACATTCACGCATCCAAAGAGTGACCCTACAAAGACAAAAGGCAGAAGGCGGCATGGCTCTACCTAACTTCCAGTTTTATTACTGGGCAGCAAATATACAGTCGATAAGAACCTGGACACAAATAGAAGAACATACACAAACTTGGTCCGCAATAGAAGTAAAATCCTACAGTACTTCTTTGTATTCCTTGCTCTGTTCTCCAATAAACACACGTTATCGGCAATATACTAATAACCCAATTGTGCTTCACTCACTTAGAAGCTTCTCCGCCTTAAAATGCTTTCTACATTGGTTCCATATTCTATCTGTGGCACCTCTGCAAGAGAACCACCTCTTTCAACCTTTCCAAACATATGCAGTTTTTAATATCTGGGAAAAATTTGGAATTAACTTGCTTAGAGATCTTTATATAGACAACGTCTTTGCATCCTTTGAACAATTACATTCCAAATTTTACATTCCAGCTACACATTTCTTTCACCATATTCAAATCAGGAACTTTGTTAAACAGAACCTTCCCGATTTTCCTCATCTTGCACCCTCATCCATGCTGGTAAAAATATTGCTCAATCTCAAGGACTTAGACACCATCTCTACAATATTTAAAATCATTTTACAATTCCTTCCTTTGAAAGATCCAAGAGGACACTGGGAAAAAGATCTGTCAATTAATATATCAGAAAAGGAGTGGAAAGTAGCAATGCAGAGAATTCACTCGAGCTCCATATGCGCAAAGCATACAGTTATACAACTCAAAATTATATATCTCGTCTAAAACTCTACAAAATGTTTCCAGGGCATGATCCAACCTGCGAACGCTGCAACCAAGTTCCAGCCTCACTGGGTCACATGTTCTGGGCCTGCACCAAATTAACATCATTCTGGACAAAAATTTTTAATTACCTTTCAGACAGCCTTGGTCTCACAATCCCTCCTAACCCATTAAGAGCTGTGTTTGGGTTTCTTCCAGATGGGTTTAAAGTGGAGAAAGACAAACAAACTGTGATTGCGTTCACTACACTTTTGGCACGCAGACTTATTCTGATAAACTGGAAGAACCGAAACTCTCCTCTTTTATGTCAGTGGAAAACCGATGTGTTATACTATTTGAAATTGGAAAAAATCAAATACTCAGTTAGAGGATCCATACAGACTTTTTTTCAAAACATGGCAGGATCTAATCAGTAATATTTTAAAATAAGCTCATAAACCAAAGATAATTTATTCATTTAGGTATGTTTACAAGCCTTAAATTTTACAGCGTTTTGACAACTGAAATCAATATTAATTTAGGCCCAAAATGCAGGAAAAGAGAGAAATCTATCTTAAAATTGCCTTCCTTAGGTGAACATTTTCCAAAACATCAATACTGGGAGCCTCTTATGTAGCCTTTCCCTGGGGTTGAGCTCAATGGCTTACACCTGGCATTCATGTGACCCATGTAATTCTGCTGAGGTCAGGCCAAAAAGTGGCACTAATCTGTATTTTTGGGCATACCATCCTCAAAACAAAGTTCAGGTGCAAGGCAGGACTAGGACAGATCCACATATACTAGAACTTGGCAAAGGTAATTGTTGCCTAGGGCATGGACTATAATGTTTCTGAGTAGGAAGGAGCCTGAGTTTATGTGGGAGACTGAAAAAAAACTACACACATAATCTCAGCATCTATACTACTCTCTCTTTTCTTACACTAGGATTATTATATATATGGATATATATAGCTTGTACTAAATTCTAAGTAACTATATTGGTTTTCTGTTCTTATTTGTGATAGGGTAAAATGAAGACTTCAGAGCACAACTACTGTTTTTTATGTTCTCATTATGATCTGGAAAAGTGGATTGAAAGTGAAGTGATAGATCCCTTTTATGTACATGCATTTATTGTTTAGGTGTACAATATAATTTTTTGGTTTTGCTTTTAATTTTACAGGCTGAAAATCTTCTTTTGGATGCAGATATGAACATTAAAATAGCAGATTTTGGTTTCAGTAACGAGTTCACTCTGGGAAACAAGTTGGATACGTTTTGTGGTAGCCCCCCCTATGCAGCCCCTGAACTTTTCCAAGGAAAGAAGTATGACGGGCCTGAGGTTGATGTCTGGAGTCTTGGCGTAATTCTCTACACACTAGTCAGTGGATCATTACCATTTGATGGACAGAATTTAAAGGTTGGTAACCTGTTTTTAAAAGGACATATTATGTACCAATGTATGTGTTAACTTTTTTGCAGTCTTTGAAAATATTCATGATTGGCTTAACAGCCTTTAACCAAATCACATTCGAACTAGGCTTGGGCGGTAAAACGGTAATATGGTATCCCGCGGGATCTAAATATTGCAACGGTGTCAGTTTCAATACCGTTATACCGTCATAAAAACAATGCACTTATATAGGAGACAAGGATTAAATATTAAATATAATTTATTTAATGCCTAAAAATGCGCATGTGATGCGTGGTTGTCATCACGTGACAGCGTGGAGGATAAAGAGAGAGGTGGGGAAAGATGGCGAGTCGCGCACCAAGTGACCTGGTCTCGAAAAAGAACACAACTTCTGCAGTTTGGCAGTATTTCGGGTTTTGGCCGATCAAGAAGGGAGAGGCGGTAAATACGGACGAGGCAATTTGCAAATTGTGCAACATAAAGGTGACCGCGAGAGATGGAAATACCTCAAACCTAAGGTCGCATATACGAAACCACCATCCACTCACTGCTGCGAGGATGGACCTGCGTTCACTCAGTGCAACAGTTTCAATGCCTCCCGATGCAGGACCAACAACATTTAGGTCCACCGCCAGATGCGCAGCCGGCGATAATGGGGCCTTCGGGAAAGCAACAAAGTACAAAAGGGACAGTGTCCGTTGGAAAACCTGTACTGATGCAGTGACAAAATACTTGGCCAAGGAAATGGTCTCTTTCCACACAGTGGAAAAAAAGTCCTTTACGGACATGGTAAAGGTTCTAGATGCCCAGTACGAGCTGCCTGGATGGAAATATTTCTCACAAACAGCCGTCCCACATTTATATAGTAAAGTTAGAGACAATGTTCAAGTGCTGCTGTCAGCGGCAGACAGTTATTCCTTAACAACTGACATGTGGTCGTCAGTTAACATGACACCATATATGTCTCTGACTGTCCATACTATTACACCTGACTGGAAACTTGAATCCAAATGCCTCCAAACTACGTATTTTCCTGAGAGTCATCCAGCGGACAATCTTGCTGCTGTGCTCAGAGCTGCACTTCAGGAATGGCAACTTGACGAGAAAAAACTTTCAGCCATAACAACTGACAACGCTGCCAACATTCATGCCGCAATCAGGTCCCTGCATTGGCCGTGGCTATGCTGCTTCGGTCACAATCTAAACTTGGCTGTCACAAATGGATTGCATGACCAGAGGCAAAAAACCCGAGCGTGCCCTCGGGCTATGATGTAATATTGTCGGGGCCTTTTCACACAGCTGGCAACGTAAGCATGAACTCCACAAGAAGCAAGTAGACTTGGGACTCCCAAAACATAGTCTCATAACGGTAAGCATAAAACGTGCAGAGAGTTCCTCAGGGGCAGGGGCTCAAATATAAAAAATGGGGCATATATATATGCTTTGCATCACATAAAATATATTGAAAAGTAGGCTATATTAAAATAGAAAGCCATTTTTTAAATTGTAATTTTTTTCCTCTATTTTTTATCAAGTAAATGCAGGCTTGATGCGCATAAGGGACTTATTTAGCCTAAAATAAATGTGCATGCAAATTTGACCAAATGGAATAATATACGTTAATGGACTTATTTATTTATGCATTCATTCTTTTATTTAGGCCTATTTATTCATTCATTCGTTTATTTAGGCCTATTTATTCATTCATTCGTTTATTAACAAATGAATTGGCCTAAATAAAACGAATTTCGTTTATTTATGCCTATTTATTCATTCATTCGTTTATTTATGCCTATTTATTCATTCGTTTGTTTATGCCTATTTATTCATTCGTTTATTTAGGCCTATTCATTCAATCGTTTATTCATCATTCATTAATTAATTCATCCATCCATCCGTCGGCAGGACTGTGCAACTCGCTGGGGCTCCAAACTGGCAATCGTGGAGCGAATTCTCAAGCAGGCCCAAGCGATCAGACACGTCCTGTCTGATGACAGAAGGAGCAGCCTGTCCCTGACCTGGCAGGACATGGACGTCTTGAAAGCTGTTCACGAAACACTGAAACCAGTCGCTGACTTCACTGATATTTTGTCAGGAGAAAATTATGTGACCATTTCCTGTATCCTCCCCATACTACAGCTTTGCAGGGACAATGTGTTTTCTGCGTCAGAAAATGACCTCCAGCTAACAAGGTCAATCAAAACTGGAATTCTAACAAAGCTGGAGGCCAAGTGTGAATCCAATTCAGTGCGCAAAATATTGCGAAAATGCATATTCCTCGACCCTCGTTACCGTGGAGGATATGAGACAGATGACAACGCATTGGCTGAGACCAAGGCTGAATTACAGGCTGAGATCGTGAGCTTAGAGGCAGCAGGTCCAGTGGCCATCAGAGTGGAAGAGGCAGAGGAGCGACCTGCACCCTCACGAAAAAAGATGACTCTGGGGTGTATGCTGCCAAAAAAAAAAATGCATCGACACCGTAGAGGACCGAGTCGGAGCTGAAATAACAGCCTACTGTTTGAAGCCAGTTACTCAAGGAGACGAGGACCCACTTCTCTGGTGGAAAAATGCTGACGGGCGTTTTCCCCAGATGTCGCAAGTGGCACGAAAGTACCTGTGCGTCTGTTCCACAAGCACACCATCTGAGCAGGTTTTCAGCACCGCAGGTAAAGTTGTCAGTCCACAACGTGCCCTGTTAAAGCCGGACAAAGTAAACATGCTGGTTTTTCTAGCGAGAAATCTTGAATAGATTGATGCCATTTGCCATGTGTTTATTTTTATTTAATTGATTCAGAGATTTTTATTTGGGTTACGTTAAAAACGATATTGGAAAGAAGATGTTTTTGTTTAGGACTACAGTAATCCCTCCTCGATCGCGGGGGTTGCATTCCAGAACCCCCCGCGATAGATGAAAATCCGTGAAGTAGAAACCATATGTTTGTATAGTTATTTTAATATATTTTAAGCCCTAATAAACTCTCCCACACTTTTAACATTATTAGAGTCCTCTAGACATGAAATAACACCCTTTAGTCAAAAGTTTAAACTGTGCTCCATGACAAGACAGAGATGACAGTTTCTTCTCACAATTTAAAGAATGCAAATATATCTTCTCTTCAGGAGCAGAGAATTTCAGAGAGAGAGAACGCTCGCAAAAAAGCAAACAATCAAAAAATCAATACGTGTGTTTTTAAGTTTAAGCGGCATTTTTTAGAGGCGCGTCAGTATCTTCTAAGCAAACAGCCCCTCTGCTCACATCTCCTCCGTCAGGCGCAGAGAACGTCAGAGAGAGAGAGAGAGAGAGAGAGAGAGATTAAAGCAAACAATCAAAAATCAATACGCAGTGCTTTTCAAGCACCACGATAAGCGGCATTTCTTAGAGGTGCGTCTGTATCCACTAGGCAAACAGCTTCTGTGCAAACAGCACCTCTGCTCACACCCCCTCCGTCAGGCGCAGAGAATGTCAGAGAGGGTGAGATAGAGGCAGAGACGAGCAAACAATGAAGCGCCGCACGGGAAGCATATCTTATAGCATTGAGGAGTTTTAGTTAATATATAATACATGCTCTGATTGGGTAGCTTCTAAGCCATCCGCCAATAGCGTCCCTTGTATGAAATCAACTGGGCAAACAAATTGAGGAAGCATGTACCATAAATTAAAAGACCCATTGTCCGCAGAAATCCGCGAACCAGCGAAAAATCCATGATATATATTTAGATATGCTTACATTTAAAATCCGCGATAGAGTGAAGCCGTGAAAGTCGAAGCGCGATATAGGATTACTGTATTGCTTTGCAATACTTTTTATAATATGGATGTTGTTTATGTTAATTTAACTCTGGTTGACTGTTGTGGGTCTATTTGCACTTTTTTATAAGCTGCTCATCTTTGTTATTAAAAGTTGTTCAGGTGGTGTGATTTAATTTAATTGATTTGTGTGCGCGTCTCTGCGCGAAAACTGTTCTGGATGTTTATGTTAATTTAATTCTGTTTGACTGTTGTATTTGCACTTTTTTATAAACTGCTATTTGTTGCTAATAAAAGTTGTTAATATTGTTCTGCATGTTATTTTGTTATTGTTTCAGTATTAGTGTTTGATATTCAGTTTCTGAACGGTTTAGGCACAAGCCAACAGCTTGACCTACATGTAGATATTTTAAACATAATATAGTTCTTTGTACAATGTTTATATAACTATTTTGAAAATAAACAGTAATAAATACTAATAAAACAGTAGCACTTCTGGCTCTGGTTTTGCAATGCACGCACATACACATACACTCTCTCTTTCCTTAAAACACAACAGTTTTCAATAAATTAAATAAAGTTGCAATTGGGTTTATGTATTATGTAATCACACCAAACACACACTTTTTTTTTCTTTTCAGTTTCTATGAAAGTGAAGTTTTACTGGAAAAGCATCATGCAAATACCTGACCAGTACAGTATTCCTCAACAGGAGAATTTGTTGTACCATCATGATTAAATTACATTTTATTTTTATTTTTTTTAAATTCTGAAGTAAAGTTTGAAATTAGTTGTTATATTATGGGGAAATGTCCAGACTATTTTCCTTTTACAGCAAAACGAGTGGTTTCATTTGTGTGAAACTCCATTCTCCCTTTGCTAAGTAATATGCCAAGTTCATTTTAACTGAAAGTTCATTTCTTTTTGCATTCTTTTGTGCCTGGGAGCCTTTTACTACCGCAGATTCTTTGACACATTTGCTTTCAGCCAACACACTGTTACATCCTGTCGCATACCATTTGCCATATTGAATGTGCTGTTAGATTTTCACATTTGAAACTAAGTGATTCTGCCACAAAATTTGTTTTACTGGCTAAATTAGGCTTGCTTCAGCAGCACTTATACATTATAGCGTCTTCCTTCAGACTGTATAAAAGCCAGTTGACCTCTGATAGCCAACTAGTTTAGGACTTTCCTTTTTCCACCCCACTCGTACCTTTTGACTCGGAATGAAAGATACACCTTTCAGTCGCTGTTGATGTACTCTTGAATTTGCTGGTGCTTTCTGCCAAGCTTTTGAATTCCTTTGCATGTGACCATCCATCCATCCATCCTCTTCCGCTTATCTGAGATCAGCTTGCGGGGGCAGCAGCTTGAGCAGAGATGCCCAGACTTCCCACTCCCCAGCCATTTCTTCTACCTCTTCTGGGGGAATCCCAAGGTGTTCCCAGGCCAGCCGAGAGACACAGCCCCTCCAGCGTGTCCTGGGTCTTCCCCGGTGCTTCCTCCCGGTTAAAATGTGCCCAGAACGCGTCACTAGGAAGGCGTCCAGGAGGCATCCTGAACAGATGCTCGAGCGACCTTATCTGACTCCTCTCGATGCAGAGGAGCAGCAGCTCTACTCTGCATGATTGAGCTTCTCACCCTATCTTTAAGGGAAAGCCCAGACACCCTGTGGAGGAAACTCATTTCAGCCACTTGTATTTGTGCCTTTCGGTCACTACCCACAGCTCATGACCATAGGTGAGGGTAGGAACATAGAACAACTGGTAAATTGAAAGCCTTGCCTTACGGCTCAGCTCCTTTTTCACCACGACAGACTGATGCAGAGTCCGCATCACTGACACTGACACTGACACTGCACCGATCTGCCCGTCGATCTCCTGTTCCATTCTTCCCTCACTCGTGAACAAGACCCCGCGATACTTGAACTCCTCCACTTGGGGCAGGATCTCACTTCCAATCCTGAGAAGGCACTCCACCCTTTTCCGGCTGAGGACCATGGTCTTGGATTTGAGGGGCTGATTCCCATTCTAGCCACTTCACACTCGACTGTGAACCGATCCAGAGAGAGCTGAAGATCACGGACTGATGAAACAAAAAGCAGTGACCAAATCCTGAGCCCACCAAACCGGACCCTCTCAATGCCCTGATTGCGCCTAGAAATTCTGTCCATAAAAGTTAGGAGTCCAACTCTCACTGGAAACAGTTTCGACTTGCTGCTGGCAATGCGGACCAAGCTCTGACACCGGTTGTACAGGGACCGAACAGCCCTTATCTGGGGGTCTGGTACCCCATACTCTCGAAGCACCCCCAACAGGATTCCCTGAGGGACATGGTCGAACACCTTTTCCAAGTCTACAAAACACATGTAGACTGGTTGGTCAAACTCCCATGGACCCTCCAGGACCCTGCCAAGGGTGTAGAGCTGGTCCACTGTTCCACGACTAGAACAAAAACCACACTGTTCTTCCTGAATCCGAGGTTCAAATATCTGACGGACCCTCCTCTCCAGGACCTGAGAATAGACTTTTCCAGGGGGGCTGAAGCGTGTGATTCCTCTGTAGTTGGAACACACCCTCCGGTCCCCTTTCTTAAAGATGGGGACCACAACCATATTCTGCCAGTCCAGAGGCACTGTCCCTGATGTCCACGCGATGTTGCAGAGGCGTGTCAACCAAGACAGTCCTACAATATCCAGAGCCTTGAGGAACTCTGGGCGTATCTCATCCATCCCTGGGGCCCTGCCACCAAGGAGTTTTTTGGCCACCTCAGTGAGCTCTGTTCCAGGAATGGGAGAGCCCACCTCCGAGTCCCCAGCCTCTGCTTCCTCATTGGAAGGCATGTTAGTGGGATTGACAAGGTCTTTGAAGTACTCCCCCCACCGACCCACAACATCCCGAGTCGAGGTCAGCAGCGCACCATCCCCACCATATACAGTGTTGACACTGCACTGCTTCCCCCTCCTGAGACGCCGGATGGTGGACCAGAATCTTCTCGAAGCCATCCGGAAGTCGTTCTCCATGGCCTCCCCAAACTCCTCCCACTCCAGAGTTTTTGCCTCAGCATCCACCGAAGCTGCATTCTGCTTGGCCTGCCGGTACCTATTAGCTGCCTCCAGAGTCTAACAGGAAAAAGGGTCCAGTAGGACTCCTTCAGCTCGACAGCATTTCTCATCGCTGGTTTCCACCAACGTGTTCGGGGATTGCCGCCACGACAGGTACCGACCACCTGACGGACACAGCTTCGGTCAGTTGCCTCAACAATAGAGGCACGGAACATGGCCCATTCAAACTCGATGTCCCTCACCTTCCTCGGGACGTGGTCGAAGTTCTGCCGGAGGTGGGAGTTGAAGCTACTTCTGACAGGGGACTCTGCCAGACATTCCCAACAGACCCTCACAACATTTTTGGACCTACCAGGCCTAACTAGCATCCTCCCCCACCATCGAAGCCAACTCACCACTAGGTGGTGATCAGTTGAAAGCTCCGCCCCTCTCTTCACCTGAGTGTCCAAGACATGTGGCTGCAAGTCTGATGACATGACCAGGAAGTCAATAATCGAACTGAGGCCTAGGGTGTCCTGGTGCCAGGTGCACATATGAACACCCCTATGCTTAAACATGACGTTCGTTATGGACAATCCATGATGAGCACAGAAGTCCAATAACAAAACACCGCTCGGGTTCAGATTGGGGGGAGCTGTTCCTCCCAATCGCGCCCTTCCAGGTCTCACTGTCATTGCCCACATAAGCATTGAAGTCTCCCAGCAGAACGAGGGAGTCCCCAGAAGGTATGCCATCTAGCACCCCCTCCAGGGACATAAAAAAAGAGTGGGTATTCCAGACTGCTGTTCGGCACATACGCACAAACAACAGTTAGGACCCATTCCCCCACATGAAAGCGGAGGGAGGCTACCCTCTCATCTACTGGGGTAAACCCCAATGAACAGGCTCCAAGTTGGGGGGCAATAAGTATGCCCACACCTGCTCGGCACTTCTCACCGGGGGCAACTCCGGAGTGGTACAGAGTCCAGCCCCTCTCGAGGAGATTGGTTCCAGAGTCTAAGCTGTGCGTCGAGGTGAGCCCGACTATATCTAGCCGGAACAGGTCAGGCTCCTTCCCCTTCAGAGAGGTGACATCCCACATCCCAAGATCCAGCTTCTGTAGCTGAGGATCGGACCGCCAAAGTCCCCGCTTTTGGCCATCACCCAACTCACACTGCACCCAACCTCCTTGGTCCCTCCTACAGGTGGTGAGCCCATGGGAAGGGGGACCCACGTTGCTTCTTCGGTCTGTGCCCGGCCGAGCCCCATGGGTGCAGGTCCGGTCACCAGGTGCTCGCTTTCGAGCCCCATCTCCAGGCCTGGCTCCAGAAGGCGGCCCCCAGTGACCCGCGTCCGGGTGAGGAAAAACGCTGTCCAAAGTTTTTATTCTTCATGGTAGGTTTTATGAACCACTCTTGTTTGCCTTGGGTGACCCTACCAGGGGCATAAAGCCCCAGACAACAGAGCTCCTAGGATCATTGGGACACGCAAACCCCTCCACCACGATAAGGTGGCGGTTCGAGGAGGATATGCATATGACACTGGGAGAAAAAAAATTCTACTTGGACTGGTATTTAAGTTTGTTCTCCGCCATATTTTGTAAACATTTAAACACTAATGTTACACATGAATGCAAGCTTGTAATGCAGCACTATAAATTATCAGAGTGACCGCTGCACCAAAAAAAAAAAAATATGTGAAACTTTGCCTAATGGCACATATTTTTTTGGTTGCTTATTATAAAACTGTATTGCATGTGCTAGTGTTTTAATTGCTAATCCATTGTAGAGGGCTGGATTATGAATCAAATAAATCCTCATTTCAAACCAAAAGTCATGTCATTATGCGTAGCCTAGCAAACATTGTGTTCATCTTTATTACATAACGCTGAATTGACATTCAACTTACTGGGATGATGGCAAGTGTTACTCCTCCATGGAGCCTGTAACAGTATGTTCCTGGTTCAAATGTTTGTGCATCTGCGATGTGCTCTCCTACCATACAAAGTCAGACCTACACATTTTGCAACTCGCGCCCTTTTTTTTCCATCATTCAGAGTAAAGTGTTCCCGAACCTTGAAAGTCTTTAGTCACACTGTCATTTTCTGCCACTTGCTTACCATTTGCCTGTTTTCAAATGTGTTCACAGCTGAGAGAATTAGTGACACAATTGCAAGGCAAAATTGATTAAGCCTAATGACGTAATCAACTAATCGATGAAGATGATCGTTGGCACCATTTTTAATAATCGATTAATGCCAATTAGTTGTTGTAGCTCTAATTCTGAGCCAGTGTTAGTCTGGGGTAAAGAAAAATGGTTATTTGTTAAGATTGAAGATTTCATACCTAAACACAATCAAAGTCTTGTTGCCTTTGTTCACTGGGCGTTCTAGCCCTTACATCCATCTCTCTTTGTGCGTCCTATTGTCTTTATTCATTGGTCATTGCAGCCCTCTTATGGACGCAGGCTGACATTATGCCCAGGCATGGAGGCCGGGCTTTTTTGTTTTATCTATATAAATTCTGATATATCTCTCTATTATAAAAAAAAATCTTCGGGAGGGAGACGAGATGTGATCTTCTCGGAAGACAATCTGAAGTCCCGCAAGAGACACTTTAACTTGCTCCCAGCTCTTAAAATAACGACAAGCAAAACACGCATCTCACCAGCAGTAGAAAGCCAGCAGCCATGCATGTGTATAAAATAATTTGTATAATTTCCATTATTACAAAGAACAAAAGATATTTTGTTTTCTAAATGCCTTAAAAATATAATAATAATAATTTGAATGTAAGAAAAATAAGTGCTAACAAAACACTTGTAATTATAAAATATATATTCAGACAAACTTTCTACCCATTGGAAGTTCATTCCTTAATGATATGTCAATGTTTGTTAGGTTTTACTTTTATCAAGTAATATTTATCTGCAAAATACAATCGATTTCATGAGCATGAATAAATAGAGTTTGCTGTCTAATAAAACATTCTCCATTTATAGTTTGTTAATAGTGCTGCATTAGTATTGTGGCTACATGTACTCTATTAGTGTGCATTTCTAACAATATTAGGCCACTTAAGACACATTTGGCATGGCTTACTGTAAATTCATTTTGTGCTTACTAATTATTTTACCACATGGCCTGCTGAGACTGGGGAAAATGTAAACTATTATGGCATAACTATGTTGGTCACATTACAAAACTAAGCGCAGTATTGATAATTGAGTTTGCCAGCCGGTGGAAAGTGTAGGTACAGACTGATATGGTCTACTGTAGTACATTAGCCAAAAGTATTGTATAGACAGTTATGCACACTGGCAGACTGCTAAAGCTGGAATAGGAAACTATATATGAGAGAAGAGAAGTAGTAAAATCCTAAAGAAAGTTTTACTTTAAGTTGTTATGTAGACCACTGTTACTTGTTTACATCTCCTGTACTGCTTATGGCATTCAGCACTATTCTAAGATATATTAAATGTATATTTTATTTATTATTGTGTAGTAGCAAGAGATTAACAGAGATGAAGCAGTGATTAGCACAGCATCTTGAATTTGAATTTCCATGAACAGTAAAGTTTGTATGGAATCTGCATGTTTCCTTCACATGTACTGTACATGAGTTTGTCTCTGGGGGACTCTACTTCCAAATCCTACAACCTATTCACATTAAGTGTTGGTTGTGTCGTCTTTGATTTTCATTATTTGGACACAGTTAAGAGAACAAAAGCCACAGAAGAACTGAATATTAAAGAATAACATATACAGTAGAGTCTCACTTATCCAACATAAACAGGCCAGCAGAACGTCGAATAAGCGAAAATGTTGGATAATGGCAGGTGTTAAGAAAAAGCCTATTAAAGGTCAAACTATGTTATAATTTTACACATTACGAATCTAATAATCATGTTTTACAACAAAACAACAGAATAAATTAACTGAAAAAATGCACTTACAGTTACAGAATTGTCTGAAGTTAAATACAGTATGTATTGTACTTAAAAAGTTCAGTCCTGTGATGATTTAAAGACATTTTTGATCGTAGTTTGCTTTCCTGATGAGTACCGTTTCTTCGCTGTCAAGTCTCGCCATCTTTGCAGCATCATTATGTCGATTCCTGTAGCTGCTTCTTGTTGCTCAATGTAATTAATTGCAGTTTCTAGAGCTTTAACTCCGTCACTCATATAGTCAACATCCGTACAAGCGTATACTGTTTACTTACAGCATTGTGACTGCGTGTGTGTGTTTTTGTGCTGTGATGTGCGAGTCCCCGTCTTGCACCTGAAAACTCAAACCTGAGTCTCAGTACTTTTAGCAACAGCAGCTTTATTCAGCTTGAAACAGCAACAGCGCGGTTACTTATTGCAGCGGGATCTGCCATTCTCCTATACTCAGACATGGCAGTCAGGCAGGGTCAGGGGGAAGTAATACCGTGCCCTGCGCATTTATAATGTTCCTTGTATCACCCATCGACGGCAGGCGCTTATAGCATGTCCGCAATCTTTTCGGATTGGCTTTTATGGCGAACTGCTACAGCGCTGGGAGACTGCGATTGCTTTGGGACGCTCTTCCGCGTGTCGTCCTGTTGATGGAATCCCACCAGAGTTTAGAAACTCACTCACACCAGCCATGATTTTTTTCAAAGGTAAAGTGTAGGTTAATTTGTTTTATGTATTTTTACTTTATATTTAGTATTAATCATTTTTATATGAATAGTTTTGGGTTGTGGAACGAATCATCTGAGTTTCCATCATTTCTTATGGGGAAATTCGCTTTGATATACTGTACGAGTGCTTTGGACTGCAAGCACAGTTCCATAACAAATTATGCTCGCAAACCGAGGTTCCACTGTAATTAGCTGCGGTAGAGTCAGAAGCAACAAAAAATAGACTACGCTCACGCTCGCAACTTGCAGTTCTTGTTGCCGATTGTTGCTTTTTTTTTTTTTTGCGGTGTAACGTCGGATAATATGGAATGTTGGAAAAGCGAAGGTAGGATAAGAGAGACTCTACTGTTTCATAAACAGGTTACTCTTGAATGTTACAAATGCTGAAAAAAATGCAGTTCTTTTAATATTTATTTAAGTGATAAAGTTTGTAAATGTGTAAGGAGTTTGTTAGAAACAGGAATGAATCAGATGTTTGATGTCTAGGACCAAGCTTGGGAACCAATGATTAAGAGAGCACAGTAAATTTTGCACAGCAATAGTTATAAAGTACCTTTGGACCAGGTTGTTGTTTTTAACTCTTCAGGGTTCAATATTGTTGCTTGATAACTAAAATCATCTTAGTTTGGCTTTTTTTTTTTTTTTTTTTCCTCCATGGACATTTTTCACATCATGTGCTAATGTGTAGCATTGGTAACAGTCGGCTTCTTTCCATCAACCCATCCATTATCCAACCCGCTATATCCCAACACAGGGTTACAGGGGTCTGCTGGAGCCAATCCCAGCCAACACAGGCGTAAGATAGGAACAAATCCCGGGCAGGGCACTAGCCCACCACGGCACACACACACACACACCAAGCACACACAAGGGACAATTTGGGATTTCCAATGCACCTGTCCGGCATGTCTTTGGACCGTGGGAGGAAACCTAAGCACCCAGAGGAAACCCACGCAGGCACAGGGAGAACATGCAAACTCCACACCGGGAGGACCAAAGGAAGCGAAGCCAGGAGCCAGGTCTCCTGTCATAATTTATTTTGTTCCATTCTGCATAAAAATATGAGATTCATTTTTTTTGGTCACCCCTACAAAGTGCATGGGATAAGTACATATTTAAAAACAAAAATGCCATTTTTGGAATTATTCCTTTAACATAGTTACATATTTTATATAAAGAGTAAAAGGTTTCACCTTAGAAACAAAAGTAACACATAGGCAATGCATGGCATAATCTTTATTTTTCATGGCATGGCCAAAGCCCTGTCGTGAAGTTAAGCCTTAACACTGAATCAGAAACAAAGCAGGAACAGGCCCAAAAGCCAGAGATAAAGAATGAGTTGCTGTTGCTGGGTTCCAGTGGAGGAACTGATAGACAGAATGTGTGATCTAAATCAGGAGTGTCGAACTGAATTTATTGAGGACCAATGCTAACTCACATTTCACTTGAAACTGTCTTCACCCTTTATCAGCTTGTCTCTTCTTGGACATCACAGCTTGTCTGGAAAGCTCCTAGCAGCCACAAGACCAAAATCAGCACTGAGTAGGAAAAATGAATGTCAGAGCCAGGGCTCTAGTGTTGTTGAAGCCCTAGGCAAAACTATAAATGGCACCCCAAAGCCAATGTCAGTCTTGCTACCTTTTTATTAATCTACTATCAGGTCTAGTGTAATTTATTGTCATACCATCCATAACACAGTATTTCATTATACTGTACAGTGACATGAAATAACGTTCCCCAGGACCAGGTGCAACATACACACTTAAACACAGGGCAGTGCAAGACAAGACCTAAACTATATTATAGATTATAAAATATATATATTATACTAGCAGAATACCCGCACTTCGCAGCGGAGAAGTAGTTTGTTAAAGAAGTTATGAAAAAGAAAAGGAAAAATTTTAAAATTAACGTAACATGATTGTTAATGAATAATGATTGTTATATATATATATATATATATATATATATATATATATATATATATATATATATATATATATATATATATATATATATATATATATATATATATATATATATATATATATATAGCAAAATACCAGCTTGGCGGAGAAGTAAAAAGAAAAGGAAACATTTTAATAATAACATAACATGATTGACAATGTAATTGTTTTGTCATTGTCATGAGTGTTGCTGGCATATACCTGTATGTGTATATGTGTGTGTATATATATATATATATATATATATATATATATATATATATATATGTGTGTGTGTGTGTACATATATACACACACAAATATACTGTACTATGGGGTGCCAAACAGGCAAATACATTGATTTTGTGAATATATAAAGTCGGCGTCAGAATATATAAGTCAAAACTTGAACATATAAAGTAATTCCCGAATATATAAAGTCAAAACTTGAATATATAAAGTCACTGTCGGAATATATAAAGTCAAAACTTGAATATATAAAGTCAGTGTCTGTATACATAAACTCAAAACTTTTTTCTGAATATATAAAGTCAGCGCTGGAATATATAAATTCAAAACTTGAATATATAAAGTCAGCGTCGGTATATATAAAGTCATTCCTGATTATATAAAGTCAACATCGGAGTATATAAACTCACTCCTGAATATATAAAGTGAAAGTCAAAATCTATTGATTGAAACGACCCTGAACTGAACTAAGTTAACAAAAACGTATTCAGAAAAATAAATTAAAAAAACACTGTTCGGTTAATGTTTTGTAAATGATGCATGTGCCCTGCCCAGGACTGGTTCCTGCCTTGCGCCCAGTGTTGGCTGGGATTGGCTCCAGCAGACCCCCGTGACCCTGTGGTCGGATTCAACGGGTTGAGTTTTGGAAAGTTATAGCATTCTTATTATTTTCGTTGTAGGAGCTGAGAGAGCGGGTTTTGCGAGGAAAGTACAGAATACCTTTTTACATGTCAACAGACTGTGAAAATCTTCTGAAGAAATTCCTTATCCTTAACCCAGCCAAGCGGGGAAGCTTAGAGGTGAGGAGATGATTTTTTTTTTATTATTATTTAAAAAAAAAAAAAAAAAGTTTATTTGTCCTTTCTGAAAAGATTAATACAAAGATAAATACTATATCTTAATTTCTAGTGAAATAGAGGTTTTTATTCTCAATAAGTAAGTGGCAAAAGATGACTTACTTTTTTTTTTCTTCCCCTTAAGCAGCAAATAATGAAAGATCGATGGATGAATGTTGGACATGAAGACGAGGAACTAAAACCCTATATGGAACCCCCTCCTGATTACAAAGACCCCAAAAGGACAGGTTTGTAACACCTGTTAAATTATTAATTCATTTTTGTGATTTGTCTCCAGTCATGTTTACTTGTTTATGTAAATATAAAATTATTCGAGAACCAATTGCACAGTGATAAAATTTGATAGCGAACAGTAATTAATACTTTTAAGTTAAAATTATATAGCAAATGAGTGACAATTTTACAATAAATGAAAATCACCTTTATAGTGCCTAGCTTGTCGATTCAAATTGGCCTTTAAATTTTTGTGTCATTAGTTATTGCAAATGTTTGTTTTTTGATATTTTTTCTAGAAATTATTATACATACATAATTCTAGAGTGTCTATTTCCTTCTCTGGTTTTCACTGTGTCTGTTAATTTTTTTTTTCATAAAAATTATTTCTGGATTTTCAATGTAAATTTCACAATTTTTGATAAACAATGAGAAATGTGAAAGTTATAATGACACAGACTAATATCAAATCTCTGTATATA
Source organism: Polypterus senegalus (assembly GCF_016835505.1). Taxonomy (NCBI): domain Eukaryota; kingdom Metazoa; phylum Chordata; class Cladistia; order Polypteriformes; family Polypteridae; genus Polypterus; species Polypterus senegalus. Next base: position 77,864,253 of record NC_053164.1, read on the forward strand.
AAGAAACACTTTTTAGTAAACCTTCATCCTAACCAGACAGGGACTATTAAGTATTTCAAACAGATGCACTGTATATTTTTGGAAGATGGTATACATGAAGTTCTGGTTACAAACTTTGGCAGAAATCCTCTAGGTTACAGCAGTGTTAGCCACCAGCTTTTATGGTGGCCAGCAGAGCTGAAAAATCATTTTAAGTTTTTAAGTTTTAGTTGCTTTTTTATTTTTATATAAAAATACTTTGAGGTACAATGAATAAATAAATAGTGAATTCTAGGCTCTACTATCTAGGTGTATTATATGTTGATATCTGTTTCTTGATTCATATAATAAGCAATCAAAGATTCTACTTTTTTATGAAAATAAACAGCAGAAGAAACATATTTTGTGTCTATGTCATTGCTCTATACAGTACACTAACCAAAAAATATTTTTTTTAATCTTTTTTTGAATTTATTAAAAGAATGTAATATTCCATGCAATCAAGTAAAACTTAACAAAACTAAATTCAAATCAACCCTCACTCATGCCAAAAAAATAATTTCTAGCTAATCTGACTATTGTTTTTAGTTTGTTTTGTGTGATGAAATAAGGTTTGAGGTTACTTTTAATGCATAACTTGTCAAATTCAGGTAGCAAAGGGATCTTTAAATTGTCCCTATAGGAGCTAACAGTTTAACACTAGAATCCCTGAGGCCTACGAAAATATTCGTACTAAATAATATACCGTTACATGTAATATATTCATTTCATGTGTTTTCTGTGTCAACAACGATCTGTGTAAATGTAGAATGACAGGAAATGCGAGGCAAGAAGTGTTTAACACATAGCTAGAACAAAAAATTTTCCTGTACAGTAGAACCTCGAGTAATGACCGTAATTCGTTCCAAAACTCTGGTCGCAACCAAATTTGGTCGTGACCCGAAGTAATTTCCCCCATAGGATTGTATGTACATACAATTAATCCATTCCAGACCGTACAAACTGTATGTAAATATATTTTTTTAAAGATTTTTAAGCACAAAATTAGTTAATTATACCATAGAATGCACAGTGTAATAGTAAACTAAATATAAAAACATTGAATAACACTGAGAAAACCTTGAACAGAGAAAACTTAACATTCACGCTACAGCCTTACGAACCACTCACTGTAAACACTTTTTTTAAATGAGTTTTAAGCACAGGAGAAAAAAATGAACATTTGAAAAATCCATAATTTATACAGAAACTAACCATAAACAACCAAGAAAAGTAACATTGCAAGAATTCACGCTATAGCCTTACGAAATGCTCAGTGTCAGCACTTTTTTTAATGAGTTTTAAGCACAGGGAAAAAAATGAACAAATGAACCAAGAAAAGTAACCTTGCATGAATCAAGTTCTGGCATGGAGGAAGTGGGTGGAGAGGAGATTACAGTTTTGAGGTTAAGTACCTCTGCGCGATGCACGTCTGACCATGAACAATGTACTGTACAGGGAGAGACTGAACACATGCGTAAATGACCGGTGCTTTCGAACCGGAAGGGAAATGAAATAGAGCACAAAGAGTTCATAGCAAATGCACAGGGAGAGATTGAACACATGCGGAAATCATCAGCACATTTTTGTGAAAAGAATGGAGACAAACATCAGCTCGGAGAGGGAGAGGCAAGTTCGTTGTACCCATGAACGTCACTGATGGAATAAAACTGAATATATCTGTCTATTATAATAAAAAAAATTCTGTGATGAGACTTTTTAGAATATTTTTTCAAATACAGAGAGTTGAACCATGCACACGGTAATCTCACCTTTGATTCGTGTGAATGCTTTTGACAGACACATTTTCTACTCTCTCAGCACTTATAAGTTTTAACGTTTTCCTCACTTTAAATTCACAATTAAAGAAGACGTATTATGTCAAAATCTTATTAAAACATTTCATCACAAAGGGTTATCAACAGAAAAATGAGTACACAGGCAATCCTAGCACCGATAAACAATGAAGTCAAACGAATTAATGGCAAAAATGTCAATCAGTTACACAGCAAATTGGTTAAATGCGTATCAATAGACTATGCTGAAACAGTTGGTGGTGCGGAAGATGAGAACAACTTACAATATCCCGTGGAATATCTACATCCGTTAACACCATCCGGTCTTCCACCGACCGAGTTACTGTTGAAAGAAGACTGTATCGTAATGTTATTGTGTAATTTCTGTATGAGTGATGGGCTGTGCAGTAGTACAAGATTAGTTGTTTTCAAAATTGGTCGAACAATTCTGATGTAAAATTTTAACAGGAGACAAGAAAGGTAATGTAGTACATCTTCCGCGGAAAGCATTACACAACAAAAGTTTTACAGTAAAAGTGTAAGTTCAAAAAGTATTTCCATGTTAATTTGAAAGATAAACAGAAAGAAATTGTATTACGCAATGATTAACTCTAACGCAATATGAAACATAATTTTTTTTTCAAATTACATTTTACTCTTTTTTAATATGGTTAATATGTAATGTAAAGTAGTTCTATTATGCATATGTAACAATTCCCATGAAAATAAAAATCTGTTTAAATTGTACACCCGCATCTCCATACGCCATTGACAGAACCGCAAAGAGGCTAGCGCAGGTGCGGGGGTTGTCAAGCGAAGCGATAAGGGGACAAAGCCCCCTAGAAGAAAAACTTTTACAAGTAGCAAACATTTTCACCGGGTGTTACAAACTCCAATCAAATGTATGTTTTTATTATATAATATTAACAATAATAGTAGCTCACTATTAAAAATGTAAATGCGGGTAGGACAGCAGTTCTTACCTCTGCACCACTCAATCAGACACTTCCAGTTTTTGTCAATTGATAGTTGGGTTTAATTTTTTACACATTGACAGCAACATGTAGATTAAATAATTTCCTTTTCTTTGGTTACGGTATATTCTTGAATAAAAGCACACTTGTTTTGTTATACCTTTTGTGAAAGTGTTTATTTGATATTTGGAGTTTGGATACATTATACACTTCACGTCAACATTTTTTCCTTATTACTATATTATAAAAAATATTTCTGTTTTAGTTATGTGTTCAACATTTCGTGACTCTTTCTGTATTTACTGTCATTGTACATTTACCAAGATCGTTGTAGACACAGAACACACATGAAATGTATGTATTCCAAATAATATATTAATTACCCCTTTCAATTCCAGACACCTTCAGACTTTGTGTCTGACTTGACTTCAGCTGCCTCGGTGTGGTATGAGAAAGCAGGCTGCTTGTGCTGATTGACACATTTGCAAAACAAAGATGCTGATGAAAAGGCGCGAGTGAATTTAAGATGGCCTGGTATTATGAATATTTTCATAGGCTTCAGGGATTCTAGTGTTAAATGGCTTTCACTTGAAGCTTTCCACAGCATGCAAAAGGAGCTTATTTTCACAATAGCCTAAATCTCAATTAATGAGTTCAGATAAATAGTGCTCAGTAACTAGTCAAGGCACCTAATACTTTCTACAGGGTGGGCCATTTATATGGATACACCTCAATAAAATGGGAATGGTTGGTGATATTAACTTCCTGTTTGTGGCACATTAGTATATGTGAGGGGGGAAACTTTTCAAGATGGGTGGTGACCATGGTGGCCATTTGGAAGTAGGCCATTTTGGATCCAACTTTTGTTTTTTCAATAGGAAGAGGGTCATGTGACACATCAAACTTATTGGGAATTTCACAAGAAAAACAATGGTGTGCTTGGTTTTAACGTAACTTTATTCTTTCATGAGTTATTTACAAGTTTCTGACCACTTATAAAATGTGTTCAATGTGCTGCCCATTGTGTTGGATTGTCAATGCAACCCTCTTCTCCCACTCTTCACACACTGATAGCAACACCGCAGGATAAATGCTAGCACAGGCTTCCAGTATCCGTAGTTTCAGGTGCTGCACATCTCGTATCTTCACAGCATAGACAATTGCCTTCAGATGACCCCAAAGATAAAAGTCTAAGGGGGTCAGATCGGGAGACCTTGGGGGCCATTCAACTGGCGCACGACGACTAATCCACTTTCCAGGAAACTGTTCATCTAGGAATGCTCGGACCTGACACCCATAATGTGGTGGTGCACCATCTTGCTGGAAAAACTCAGGGAACGTGCCAGCTTCAGTGCATAAAGAGGGAAACACATCATCATGTAGCAATTTCGCATATCCAGTGGCCTTGAGGTTTCCATTGATGAAGAATGGCCCCACTATCTTTGTACCCCATATACCACACCATACCATCAATTTTTTGTTCCAACAGTCTTGGAGGGATCTATCCAATGTGGGTTAGTGTCAGACCAATAGCGGTGGTTTTGTTTGTTAACTTCACCATTCACATAAAAGTTTGCCTCATCACTGAACAAAATCTTCTGCGTAAACTGAGGGTCCTGTTCCAATTTTTGTTTTGCCCATTCTGCAAATTCAGTGCGCCGATCTGGGTCATCCTCATTGAGATGCTGCAGTAGCTGGAGTTTGTAAGGGTGCCATTTGTGAGTAGCTAATATCCGCCAAAGGAATGTTCGACTAATGCCACTCTCCAGTGACATGCGGCAAGTGCTACGCTGTGGGCTCTTGCTGAATGAAGCTAGGACAGCCACTGATGTTTCTTCATTAGTGACAGTTTTCATGCGTCCACATTTTGGCAAATCCAACACTGAACCAGTTTCACGAAACTTAGCAAGCAGTTTGCTAACTGTAGCATGGGAGATGGGTGGTCTCGTAGGGTGTCTTGCATTGAAATCTGCTGCAATGACCCGGTTACTGCGTTCACCAGACATCAACACAATTTCTATCCTCTCCTCACGTGTTAACCTCTGCGACATGTCAATGGCTGTAAACAAAGAGAAACTTGTAAATAACTCATGAAAGAATAAAGTTACGTTAAAACCAAGCACAACATTGTTTTTCTTGTGACTTTCCCAATAAGTTTGATGTGTCACATGACCCTCTTCCTATTGAAAAAACAAAAGTTGGATCCAAAATGGCCGACTTCCAAATGGCCACCATGGTCACCACCCATCTTGAAAAGTTTCCCCCCTCACATATACTAATGTGCCACAAACAGGAAGTTAATATCACCAACCATTCCCATTTTATTGAGGTGTATCCATATAAATGGCCCACCCTGTAGAAAGTATTAGGTGCCTTGACTAGTTACTGAGCACTATTTAAATGGCCCACCCTGTAGAATGCAATTCAGCAAGCCACAGTCAAACTATAATTATTTTGGCCTTTTCTGTTCATACAATACAGTGCATTGGAAGAGCTCTCATTGTGGGAAGTTGTACGCAGATTGGGATCTTCGTTTTATTAATTTGCTGCTGCCTGTTGGCAGACATTATTATGATATTAAACCAAGGAGGCATTGTACTCTTCGTAAACAGATGATACAACTCACCTAAGCTGAAACTTAATTTTGAGTTTGTGAAATGACACAGACTTCTTGAATTTGGGTAGGACAAATAAATATGCATTTTACATGTCTGCTTTAAGAACAGAGTTTGTTCAGATGCCTTTAAGTTTAGGAAAGCTGCTAATAGATTCACACATCCACTTTAATAGTCACATCTCACGTTAACCATAGTGCTACTTGTGCTCAAATGGTTGTATTACTAGCTGCTTATGTACATAAGACTTGATTTAGGATTACAGATGGCCAAGGATATGGTTCTGTTTACTGTTTGAAGAGGCAAAGTTAATCGTTCATGAAAATTATGTACTATTAGTATATTACATTACAGAAAATTTGATTCCTGTAGCATTTCAAGCATACCTAAAATGTCAGGATGAAAATGCAAAGGACAGTGGTGGCATGCGATCACCCCCACTTCTTACTGAAGTGACCATTTGATTGAAAGTTTATGTGGTTTAATATTTAATTGACTGTCTTATTGCTCTGTTATAGGGGAAGCTACTGCAATTAATGTATTTCATTTTGTGCTGTTGCTTTCAGTTTTAAGGAGAAGTGCTACTAATATTGCAATAATAAAAAGACATGTATGTTTATTTGTGGTAAAGTAAATTATACCCATTTATGTTCAAGTGCATTTTGAAAAAAGGCGATTTAAATATTTTTTCTTCTTGTATTATGGTCATTTCATGGAGTTTTGGATGTAAAGATTCACCTGACAGAGCTCATTTTGATAGTTTCAATATAAAATGTGTATGGGTGACACTCACTATCTAAATCATTTGACCTTGTAATTCTTATATAGTGACAGAAATTAAAAAAAGAAACTAAGTTACAACCAAAAAAAGAAACACTGAGTTTTGTTTCCATTGTGAACTGAAGAACATAATACTTAATGACATTCTTTTTCAGAATTAATTACATACGTTTCTTATATAAAGAATAAGTAAGTTTTAAAGCTTTTTTTTTTCTACAGTGTGACCTTGATACCTATAATAAAATGTAAAAATGGGCTAATTATTTTTTAGAATGTATAAAAGATGCTTCACTTTAGAATGCATCTTCATGTGGCAAATTAATACATACTATGATTGGGGAGAAATAATATTAAACTGGAAAAGTTACCTAACGTATCCTTAATTGAAGGTTTTGTTTTTTTTTTTTTTTTTTTTTGTGTATATGATTGTGTCCTTTAATTCTCTGTCATTCTGAATAACACATGTTTCATTTCAAAAGGTTCCTGGCTCAGTGCATTCATGAATTGGGAGAAATTGGATCTAGAAAGGCAGTCATTGCTTAATTTTCTAATGATCTATGTTGTAATTGAAGGATGTTAACAACAACAAAAACAACATTTATTTATATAGCACATTTTCATACAAAAAGTAGTTCAAAGTGCTTTACATAATGAAGTAAAGAAAATAAAAGACAAAATAAGAAATTAAAATAAGACGACAATAGTTAACATAGAAAAGGAGTAAGGTCCGATGGCCTGGCTGGACAGAAAAAACAAAAAAAAAACTCCAGACGGCTGGAGAAAAAAAAAGTAAAAATAAATAAATAAATAAATAAATAAATAAGAATTCAGGGTCTTTATTTTATATAGAGCCATTCATACAGTACACCATCATAAAGCAAGCATGGCTTGTAAGTAAATAGTTTTGAACAAACATTCTTTTTAATTGAAAATATAAAAATTGTGGATGTGGTTGTCAGTATGTCTGTAACCTTTTTGGGAATGGTATTGCTGGATGGTGCCTTGAAAGTGTTTTCAATGTAATCAATGATCAGGAAGCATTGCAAACCATTGAGGGAAGATATATGTGGTTTGTGGTTCTAAATATATATGTATATATACACTGCTGACAAAAATTAAAGGAACACTTTTTTTATTGGGCCTGGCATGAAATCAGTTAAACCTGTCTGATAATTTTCTGGTTGGTTAAGCAGCTGAGGTCATTGTTAATCACTTTCAGCTGTATTGGTGTTCATGGATTTAACGACAGGTGCACTAAAGTGGCAACAATTAGAAAACCCTCAAAACAGGACTGGTTTTACATGTGGAGGTCATTTCAAGTTTCTCCCTCTTGATCTTTTTTGGTTGGTTTTCCACTTGTGCTAGTTTTGGCTTGAGCAATCATCTCTACTGGCAGTATGAGGCGATTCCTTAACCCTACAGAAGTCGCACAGGTTGTCCAACTTCTCCAGGATGGCACATCCACACGTGCTGCAGCAAGAAGGTTTAATGTGTCTCCCAGCACAATCTCCAGAACATGGAGGAGATTTCAGGAGACTGGCTGCTGTTCTCGGAGAGCTGGACAGGGCCGTAGAAGGTCCTCAATCCATCAGCAGGACCGATACCTGCTCCTTTGTTCAAGGCGGAACAGGCTGAGCACTGCTCGTGCCCTACAGAATGACCTCCAGAGGGCCACTGGTGTGAATGTCTCTACCCAAACAATCAGGAACAGACTTCATGAAGATGGCCTGAGGGCCCGACGTCCTGTAGTGGGCCCTGTGCTCACTGCCCAGCACCGTGGAGCTCGACTGGCATTTGCTCAAGAACACCAGAATTGGCAAGTCCGCCACTGGCGCCCTGTACTTTTTACAGACAAGAGCAGGTTCACCCTGAGCAGCTGTGATAGACGTGAAAGAGTCTGGAGAAGACAAGGAGAACGATATGCTGCCTGCAACGTCGTTCAACATGACAGTTTTGGTGGTGGGTCAGTGATGGTCTGGGGAGGCATATCCATGGAGGGATGCACAGACATCTACTGTGTAGGAAATGGTGCTCTGACTGCCATAAGGTATCGAGATGAAATCCTTGAACCCATTGTCAGACCCTACACTGGTGCAGTAGGTCCTGGTTTTCTCCTAATGCACGACAATGCCCAGCCTCATGTGGCAAGAGTATGCAGGCAGTACCTGGAGGATGAAGGAATTGAAACAATTGAATGGCCTTCACGATCCCCTGACTTAAACCCAATAGAACATCTGTGGGACATTATGTTTTGGTCCATTAGGCGCCGCCAGGTTGCTCCTCAGACTGTACAACAGCTCAGGGATGCCCTCATACAGATCTGGAAGGAAATGCCACAAGACACCATCCGTCGTCTCATTAGGAGCATGCCCGACGTTGTCAAGCATGCATACAAGCTCGTGGGGGCCACACAAGATACTGAAAAGCATTTTGAGTAGCAGAAATTAAGTTTTTGAAAAAATGGACTAGCATGCCACATCTTCATTTCACTCTGATTTTAGGGTGTCTACACAATTGAGCCCTCTGTAGACAGAAAACTTTTATTTCCATTAAAAGACTTGGCATCCTTTTGTTCCTAAGACATTACCCTGTCGTTATTTGTATAGATATCCAACTTCATATTGAGATCTGATGTATCTAATGTGTTTCTTTAAAGTGTTCCTTTAATTTTTGTGAGCAGTGTATGTATATATATATATATATATATATATATATATATGTATGTATGTGTGTGTATATATGTGTATGTGTATATATGTATATGTATGTATATATATATGTGTGTATATATATATATGTATATGTGTATATATGTGTCTTTGAATTTAATTTAAACTTTAGGTTTATACCTTGCTTTGTTTCCGAAGTAGCAGCACTCATGAATATGGTTGTATATGTCACTCGCTCGCTTTTTATTGTTTCGCTGCCTTCTCAATTATATAATGCATGTTTTCTTCAGCGCTTTTTGGAGGTCTTCCTGGTTTTCTACACACTGCGTTGACAGTCAGTTCACGTGATTACGTGGGAGGCGTGATGATGTCACACGAAACTCTATATATATATATATATATATATATATAGCATTTTTAATGTAGGTAGATCACTTCGACCTGGTCATTTTAGAAGTAGCTCGCAAGCCGAAAAAGTGTGGTCACCCCTGGTTTAGAGGTACAGTCTATTTTGTGCATATTCACATGTTCAACAAGCTATCCGTCTGATTTTGACCAATTTACTTTTAGTTGACTAAAACGGATTTACTTTTTATCACCTAAAATTAATTTATTTTTTGTTGAAAAAATCTTTACCAAAAGTAGCAATAATTAAATGATTAAATTATGCATAAATGTGTACATTAAAAAATGACTCTGCACATGTGGTAGGTGTGTTGCAGGCAAGCGCGATGCATACCAATCACACCAGGTGCAACCTCGCTGCTTATATGCAGTGCTTCTGAGATGACTGGCTCTTGTTCCAAAAACCTTTCTAGCATTTTCAATGCACTGTTCCATTGCCTGACTGCACCAATCACAAGTTTGTGTGGTAGCAAGCCCAATAAATGTTGCTTCTCTTTAAGCATGAGGCTAGCTGAACTATTACTGTGGAAAAAGTGAGCAACACACCTCACCTGGCAAAGCAATCAGCAAGTTGTTGGAATTTTCAGAACAGCCTGCAATATCAAAATAAGTCTGTGCAATAGCAGCTGATATTAAGTATCTCCATAAGCTGTACCACACGGATCATATTAGCAGAGTTGTCAGTCACAATGGCCAGTTCTTATTCTTTTATGTTACATTAATCCAACATCACTGTCAACAAGCATCAGCTCTACATCTTCTTTTCAAAATGCCTCCTTTTTATCTGAGGAGAAACTGTAAGGGCACATTTTCAAGACTTGTTAATGTGACTGCTGCAGTAACTGAAGATATGTGCAGCTTGTTGAATTATAGAAAGACACAAGTCTTCCCACATTATCTTTAATTCTGCCAAATTTATGATTATTTTAAATTTTCAATAGGGGAGTAAATTTGGCTAAAAGTTTCGCTGGAGGGTGTCTGTAAGGGGATTCATATCACATGAATAAGTTGTTGAATAACATGCTTATTATTTAAGAAGCAATATTTGATGAATTTATAATATTCACAAGTTCATATAGTTATTTTATTAAGTAGATGCCATTGCATTATATTAAAGCAAGTAACATCTCATATATGATGCGGCAATAAATATGTTAGTTAACCTATGGACAATTTTTTGCAAAGCTGTGAAAAAAGTTATTTTGTTTCACATCTTCCAAATACTGACGTTAACTGTTCATTACCAATCAAATATTTTTTCTTAAATGACATTCCATGCTTATGCACATGTTATGAAGTCATTATGTAGCTACCCTTCAAATAAGTTGTTACTGAAATTTTTCACATTATATTAATGTTCTCTTTGCATGGTTGAGTAATCTCTAAAAAAGCTAGCACTTCAAATGTATTAGTGAATGCTAATTCAGTTAAGATAAAATCGATATTGAATCGAGGTATCAGTTTTGATAAACGGCCTTAACGCTGATCCCAATTGCTTTCATCTTCGCTAACCAGTGTTATTAAAGTTTTTAGAGTATTAAAAGTTTGATTGATCCTTTCCACTAAATCATCAATTTGAGGTGATATATTGAAGTTTTAAGATGTTTTATTTTGAACAACTTGGCAACATCTCTGAACGTATCCAGGGTAAAAGGCATCCCTTAGTCCGTAACAACTTCTTTCGGGATGCTTACTCACATCCAGTTCCTGTGAGATATTCTTTCAGTTAGCATGTTGCAAAGGAATTGTCTCATGGAGGTATAGTCACTTTGGTCCAGAATGAATGTATAGCCTCTAATGTAGGGTTTAAGGGATCCGACAATGTCAACCTGGGTTTGCTCAATGGTAATATCAATAAGCAGCAGGGAAATGAGCACTGTCCTTCCAATGAATCTGTTGAAGTTGACATTCTGGGCAAGATGCACAAAATCAGCAAACCTCCTCATTTACCCCTGTCCATTAGAAGCGCATCCCATGTTTCCTTGGTCCCCAAGCACGTAGATATCCCAACAGTATGTTTGTGAAATTAAGAGCCATCCATACAATAGATCATTTTTCAATACAGGGTACAGGGTTAGTGGTAGGTTGCCCATTTACTGACACCACAGCATTTCTAGTAGATTTTAAGGAATGTTCATTGTGTTGTTTTGTTTAAAGGAGCTTAGCAGTTTCCTAAAAGTAAAGTGCAACTCATCCTGCAGTTCCAGGTTATCCTGCGCATGCATTATTTCCCTCCTTGATGCTTCCTCGAACAAATCTGATATAGATGTCAGGAGATCCCTCAGCATCATACCATGTGGCCTGTATGTTCACTGGGAAACAGCTGAGTTCTTCCGGCCTTTATGTCACATCAGTATCACCCAAGGTTAACTCAATATGCATATTACAGCAACTTGTATCCTACTGATTTTCCTAGAGCAGATAGTGAGCACATAATGACCTAGGATGCGGTCCTATATCAACAAGTTTCCCTGTGGACACAGGTTATACAGGTCTTTCCTTGAATCCTTTGTGGTGGAAGAATGTGTCAGCGGGTGACAATGGAAATGTTGCTGCTAAAGTCAATTAAAATGGTGACTTTATAACTGTTAATTACAACTGTACCCATACAGTGCAGAGTGAGAAGGTAAGACACTGCTAAAGTACAATAACTTAATCCCTTGATTCATCCACATTCCTTCAGCTCATCCTGTTAAGCACAGAGCGGAGTGATGTATCTTTGCTTACCGCACTTATAGCAGCATAGAAGAGGTGGTGATTTGTCTTTAGCATGAGCCCCCAGCATTTGATCATTGTTCCCCACTTCAGGACAGAAGGAGTATGTAAGTTTGTGCCTTTTCTTTGGGTCTTTCTCCCCATAATTCAGTGAGTATAGCCAATCGTTGACTATTAAGGGTTCCAATGAGACTGTCCATATTCGTCCAGTTCCTTTGGTGGATGAAGCTTTTTGGAAGAGCATTTATTAAATAATCACAGGTTACAACCTCTTCCACATTTTTGTTCTCCCTTGGCAGTCTATCCCTAATGTCAAATGCATTCTAAGCTGAAGAATCTCCATCTCCGACAAGGCCTGTATGTTCACTGGGCATGTGCGGGGTGCTCGATATTGAATCACCAGTCTCTGTAGGATTTAGCCTGTTGATCAAATGTAGTTAGGAGCCTTCTGTTCATCAGTTTCATGATATGCTGTCCTACACTTCCCTGGTCAGAAAAAAAAAATATTATATGTGCCCAGTCCAACTTTGGCAAAAAAAATCACTTGGTGAATTCTGCAGTCATTCTGAAATTATAACATGTGAGGAAAAGATGTATTGCACAGTTACTTTATCAAAAGTTAAACAATTGACGCTGGAGTTTATGTTGAAGTGATATAATGTGATGTGACATTTATAAATATTGTATCTTCATAAAATGTATTAATTTTGCTTTTTCCAAAAAGTCTAAGTTTTCTCTTCTGAAGCTTTGTAGTGTTTTAGTATATTATTCTTTTACCGGAGGTTGAAAAACATCCTTTCAGTACAATCTGTGCAAGTTATGACTGATGAAACAGTGAACATTTAGCAGTATAAAAAAAAAGAACCCTGTTCTTTTCCCAACCTGTACTGATCTATTCTGGATTAAACTGAGAACTTGTGTGACAAGAGTAAACAGAAGGTGGAGGTTTCAACTGATTTTTTTTCTATATATGATTAAAGAAAATGGTATATTGAAGTCATTATTTTGTTTATTATCAAGGATATTTTTCATCTGTCTTTTTTCCACACATACTGTAAATTTGCTGTTTTTACATCCTGCTCTGACTTCTTATTACATTCTTCTTTATTCTCTTCAGATATCATGATTCAGATGGGCTACTCTCAAGAAGAAATTCAGGACTCTCTGGTAAACCAAAAATATAATGAAGTCATGGCAACATACCTCTTGCTAGGGTACAAGACTTCGGAGGTAGGTTTTTTTTTGGTTTTTTTTTTTAGTTAAATATCTCACTATGAAAGATAACAAGCTTTTCTTAGAAATATGTCTGACTAACAACAAAACAAAAAAGAGTAATTATGAGCAGAAAGTAACTTTTTGGGTCATCCTGCTTCCATTATGAAAGTAATTTTATAACTTGGCTCTCTATTATAAAAAAAAATCTTGAGATGAGACTATTGCCAAGAGAATTTACTAAGTTCCGCCCTCCTCTCAACTATTTACATTTAACAGCCCACGCCTCTCATTTGTGTTAATGATTTTGTCATAAATTTTTACATTTTTCTCACTTTAAGTTCCCAATAAAATAATACTTATTATGTTCAAATCTTAATGAAGAATTTCATCCCGAAGGGTTATCAACAGAAGAAATGAGTACACGGGCAATCCTATCACCGAGAAATGATGAAGTCAGACGAATTTATGTGAAAATTGTCAATTGGTTACACCGCAAATTGGTTAAATGCGTATAACTAGACTATGCTGAAACAGTTGGTGGTGATTGTGTAGAAAATGAGAACAACTTACAATATCCCGTGGAATATCTACAACCGTTAACACCATCCGGTCTTCCACCAACCAAGTTACTGTTAAAAGAAGACTGTATCGTAATGTTGTTGTGTAATTTCTGTATGAGTGATGGGCTATGCAGTAGGACAAGATTAGTTGTTTTCAAAATTGGTCAAACAATTCTGACATGTAAAATTTTAACAGCAGACAAGATAGATAATGTAGTACATCTTCCACGGAAAGCATTAGACTCCAAAGGAGAAATTGATATGCCATTCGTATTAAAATGTTTACAGTTTCCCATTAGAATAACTTTTGCTATGACAAATAACAAATCACTGGGACAAACATTCAAAAAAGTTGGTTTATTTATTAGAGAGAAAGAAACGATATTCACTCACAGGCAGTTATACGTTGCGTTATCACAATGTATCACTGCAAACACAGAATCAAAATTCAAAGCGATATTGACGAAAAGTTAATTCCAAATATTTCTTTTACTGAAGTTTTACAGTAAAAGTATAAGTTTAAAAAGTATTTTCATGTTAATTTCAAAGCCAAACAAAATGAAAATATATAATGCAATAAATACCTTTAACGCAACATGACACATAATTTTCTTTCAATCTATTACGTTTTACTATTTCTTACCATGGTTAATTACTCGCTGTAATGTAAAATAGTCAGGTCTAGATAGATAGATCGATAGATAGATACTTTATTAATCCCAAGGGGAAATTCACATAATCCAGGAACAGTTGTCTATTATGCATATGTAACAATTCCCATGAAAATATCAATCTTTTTAAATTGTACATCCACTTTCCCATACGCGAGCAGCAGAGCCGCGAAGTGGCTAGCGCGTAGTGCCCACACAGGGGTTGGCGAGCTAAGTGAGCAGGGGGCAGATCCCCCTAGTATTTTATTATTATTGTATTGATGATGATATTTAATATCCTGTGGTTCTGAAATTGATTCAGCCATTATGTTAATTTTTTCCATAGCTTTTGGGAAAACTGATAACAAATATGGTATAGTATTGAAAATCTTGCATTCTTTTTAGTGATTTAAATTATTTTCAGTATATAAAGAAGTCAAATGCTAGCACTTCTTATTTTCCTGTCTGCACTTGCTGTAAAGGTTTTTAAAGATTCAGACCAAGATCCAACCCACATTTCTCTGTGCACTGTCATTATGTTATCTTATTCAGAAATGCGATTTTAATTTTCATGTGAAATCAATTAACTAATATATATCAGTAAATATGAATGTGACTTATTATGTCGAGAACTGTTTAAAACAGGTAAACACGGGATCAATGAAAATCATTTGTTCTTGTACTTGAAGTCTGAGTAATTCGTACAAATTCTACATATAGTTAAACAATGCAAGACTCTTTAGTTTGGTTTGCATACATACAGGTGCCGGTCATAAAATTAGAATATCATGACAAAGTTGATTTATTTCAGTAATTCCATTCAAAAAGTGAAACTTGTATATTAGATTCATTCATTACACGCAGACTGATGTATTTCAAATGTTTACTTCTTTTAATTTTGATGATTATAACTGACAACTAATGAAAGTCCCAAATTCAGTATCTCGGAAATAATTAATATCAATAAAGAAAAAGGATTTTTTTACAAATGCTGGCCAACTGAAAGGTATGAACATGAAAAGTATGAGCATGTACATAACTCAATATTTAGTTGGGGCTCCTTTGGCCTGGATTACTGCAGCAATGCGGCGTGGCATGGAGCCGATCAGTCTGTGGCACTACTCAGGTGTTTTGAGAGCCCATGTTGCTCTGATAGTAGCCTTCAGCTCTTCTGAATTGTTGGGTCTGGCGTATTGCATCTTCCTCTTCACAATACCCCATAGATTTTCTATGAGGTTAACGTCAGGCGAGTTTGCTGGCCAATCAAGAACAGGGATACCATGGTCCTTAAACCAGGTACTGGTAGCTTTGGCACTGTGTGCAGGTGCCAGGTCCTGTTGGAAAATGAAATCTGCATCTCCATAAAGTTCGTCAGCAGCAGGAAGCATGAAGTGCTCTAAAACTTCCTGGTAGACGGCTGTGTTGACCTTGGACCTCAGAAAACACAATGGACCAACACCAGCAGATGACATGGCACCCCAAACCATCACTGACTGTGGAAACTTTACACTGGACCTCAAGCAACGTGGATTCTGTGCCTCTCCTCTCTTCCTCCACACTCTGGGACCTTGATTTCCAAAGGAAATGCAAAATTTACTTTCATCAGAGAACATAACTTTGGACCACTCAACAGCAGTCCAGTCAAGACGCTTCTGACGCTGTCTCTTGTTCAAGAGTGGCTTGACACAAGGAATGCGACAGCTGAAACCAATGTCTTGCATACGTCTGTGCATGGTGGTTCTTGAAGCACTGACTCCAGCTGCAGTCCACTCTTTGTGAATCTCCCCCACAGTTTTGAATGGGCTTTGTTTCACAATCCTCTCCAGGGTGTGGTTATCCCTATTGCTTGTACACTTTTTTTCTACCACATCTTGTCCTTCCCTTCGCCTCTCTATTACAGCTATTGTGCTTGGACACAGAGCTCTGTGAACAGCCAGCCTCTTTAGCATTGACCTTTTGTGTCTTGCCCTCCTTGTGCAAGGTGTCAATGGTCGTCTTTTGGACAACTGTCAAGTCAGCAGTCTTCCCCATGATTCTGCAGCCTACAGAACTAGACTGAGAGACGATTTAAGGCTTTTGCAGGTGTTTTGAGTTAATTAGCTGATTAGAGCGTGGCACCAGGTGTCTTCAATATTGAACCTTTTCACAATATTCAAATTTTCTGAGATACTGAATTTGGGACTTTCATTAGTAGTCAGTTATAATCATCAAAATTAAAAGAAATAAACATTTGAAATACATCGGTCTGTGTGTAATGAATGAATCTAATATACAAGTTTCACTTTTTGAATGGAATTACTGAAATAAATCAACTTTGTCATGATATTCTAATTTTATGACCGGCACCTGTACTTTACATAGAATTTAAAGGTTATTTTTGACAGACAGTGTTTTTATTTGGCACCATAATCACCAAGTTATTCACAGAAACCTTGTTTACCAGCCATATAAACCCTTATTCCAGTTAGAGAAACCGGGTTACTGATCTCTGAAAAACCTTGTTAACATATCCGGATTTCTCCTGAATAACAACAACGTCAACATTTATTTATATAGCACATTTTCATACAAATAATGTAGCTCGAAATGCTTTACATGATGAAGAAAGAAAAATACTAATTAACATAGAATAAAAGTAAGGACCGATGGCCAGGGAGGACAGAAAAAAAAAAAAAACTCTAGACGGCTGGACAGAAAAAATAAAATCTGCAGGGGTTCCAGGCCACGGGACCACCCAGCCCCCTCTGGGCATTCTACCTAACATAAATGAAACAGTCCTCTTTGTATTTAGGGTTCTTTTGGAAGGATTGATGATGGTGGTCATGTAGACTTCTGGCTTTTAATCCATCAATGTAGGAACATCACGGTGCTTTGATTAGGTGGTGGTGGAGCAGATCGCCACCACAGAAAACTGGGAAAAGCAACAGAAGAGAGAGTAGGGGTCAGTATGGATTTTAAAGCCACCATGAGTAGTTATTATAATGAATTGAATATACAGAGTATCAGGATTAAATGAAGGTGAAGTTATCAGAAAGCCATGTTAAAGTAATGTGTTTTCAGCAGTGTTTTAGAATGCTCCACCATATCAGCCTGGCAAATTCCTATTGACAGGCTATTCCAGATTTTAGGTGCATAACAGCAGAAGGCCGCCTCACCCCTTTTTTTTTTTTAAGTTTTGCTCTTGGAATTCTAAGCAGACACTCATTTGAGGATCTAAGGTTACGATTTGGAATATAAGGTGTCAGACACTCCGATATATAAAATGGAGTGAGATTATTTAAGGCTTTGTAAACCATAAGCAGTATTTTAAAGTCAATTCTGAATGACTCAGGTAACCAGTGTAGTGACATCAAAACTGGAGAAATGTGCTCGGATTTTCTTTTCCTAGTTAGGATTCTAGCAGCTGCATTCTGCACTCGTTGCAAACGATTTATGTCTTTTTTGGGTAGTCCTGAGAGGAGTGCGTTACAGTAATCTAGACAACTGAAAACAAAAGCATGAACTAATTTCTTAGCATCTTTCAATGATATTAAAGGTCTAACTTTTGCTATGTTTCATAAGTGAAAAAATGCTGTCCTAGTGGTCTGATTAATATGTGATTTAAAATTTAGGTTACAGTCAACAGTTACCCCTAAATTCTTTACTTCTGTCTTGACTTTTAATCCTAATACATGAAGTTTATTTCTAACTAGCAAACTACCCGCGCTTTGCAGTGGAGAAGAAGTGTGTTAAAGAAGTTATGAAAAATAAAAGCAAACATTTTAAAAATAACGTAACATTTGCTTTCTATTCGTTTGCATAAGCACAGTCCTTCGCCAACAATTATTTAATGTTAGCGCAGACCCGGCACTTAAAAGTTTCTGTCGCACTTTTGCTGAGTTTGTGCCAAACACTGTTCTATCCCTGACCATCTCATTTTCGTTGCATAAGCACAGTCCTTCACCAGCAATTTTAACTTAGTTACAAAGTGATCAAAAGTCTCGTTTATACCCCGCGTCCTCTCATTAAACTTGTATCTCGCGAATATTGTATCCGTCTTAGGCATGACAAACGCCAGCAGCAGCGTGTCTATGAACTTAATTTAAAGTTAAGTCTTACACCTTGCTTTCCTATTCGTTTACATAAGCACAGTCCTTCACCCGCAAGTTTAACTTTGTTACAGCAATTTTAACTCCGCTAGAAAGTGATCCAAAGTCTCGTTTATACCTTGTGTCTTCTCATTAAACTTGTATCTCGCGAATATCATATTCGTCGTAGGCATAACAAACGCCAGCGGCATCGTGTCTATAAACTTAATTTAAAGTTACGGTTTACACCGTGCTTTGTTTCTGCAGTAGCTGCACTTATGAATATGCTTGTATGCGTCACTCGCTTCATATTCTTTTGCTGCCTTCTCATTTGTGTAATGCATTTTTTGTTCAGCGTTCTTTGGAGCTCTTCCTTGTTCTCTGCGTACTGCGTTCACAGTCAGTTCATGTGAGCCACTCTCTTGTTTGATCTTGCGATGTCCACGGCTTTATTTAATGTTAGCTAAGACCCGGCACTTAAAAGTTTCTCTCGCACTTTCGCTGAGTTTGTGCCACACACTAGACCATCTCATCTTCGTTTGCATAAGCACAGTCCTTCACCTGCGAATATTTACCTTATATGGGCAGGCACTCAATTACGTGGGAGGCATGATGGTGCGGGACGCAACTCTGCCTCACACTGCGACCGAGCTGCAGGTTATGGCTGTATATATGGTCGAAAGTAGGTTCCAGTTATGACCATTACGCGTAGAATTTCAAAATGAAACCTGGCTAACTTTTGTAAGTAAGCTGTAAGGAATGAGCCTGCCAAATTTCAG
Source organism: Polypterus senegalus (assembly GCF_016835505.1). Taxonomy (NCBI): domain Eukaryota; kingdom Metazoa; phylum Chordata; class Cladistia; order Polypteriformes; family Polypteridae; genus Polypterus; species Polypterus senegalus. The sequence goes on from NC_053164.1 coordinate 77,883,496, forward strand.
CCTTCCACCTACACGGGAAGTTGGAGAATGAGTGAATGAGTCAGTTAGTCAGTCAGTGAGGGCTTTGCCTTTTATTAGTATAGATAATCTCATTGTCTCCATTATTGCCAATCACTAAGATTTCTGTTTTCTCTTTATTTAGCTTGAGAAAATTACTATTCATCCAATTGGCAACACAAGTAAGACGTGTTAGTCAATTAACAGCGTCTGGGTCATCAGGTGCTATTGATAAATACAGCTGCGTGTCATCAGCATAACTGTGGTAACTCAAGTTGTGCCTCGAGATAATCTGACCTAACGGAAGCATATAGATTGAAAAGAGCAGTGGACCCAGGATAGAGCCTTGTGGAACACCATATAGAATAACATGTGTCTTTGTTACTTGTGGTAATTACAATTCAAAGAATTTTCTACCTGCCAGGTAGGATTCAAACCAATTTAAGACACTGCCAGAGAGGCCCACCCATTGACTAAGGCGATTTCTAAGAATATTGTGATCAATGGTGTCAAATGCGGCACTCAGATCTAAGAGGATGAGAACAGATAAATGGCCTCTGTCTGCATTTACCCGCAAGTCATTCACTACTTTAACGAGTGCAGTTTCTGTGCTGTGATTTGTTCTAAAACCTGACTGAAATTTATCAAGGACAGCATATTTATTGAGATGGTCATTTAACTGCATAATGAATGCCTTCTCTAAAATTTTACTTAAGAAAGGCAGGTTAGAAATTGGACTAAAATTTTCAAAAGCAGAGGGGTCAAGATTATTTTTCTTGAGTAGGGGTTTAACTACAGCACTCTTAAGACAGTCTGGGAAGACCCCTGTATCTAATGACGAGTTTACAATGTCAAGAATATTATCAATTCGCACTAACCCAGTCATATGGCCATGTAAACCTTTAATTGTGTTACAGTTAAGGATTTTGTAGTTTTCGCTTGTCTGTTGCACTCTGCATCTACAAAATAATTGTCCTGAGTCATATACAATACAATTTATTTTTATATAACCCAAAATCACACAAGAAGTGCCGCAATGCGCTTTAACAGACCCTGCCTTTTGACAGCACCCCAGCCTTGACTCTCTAAGAAGACAAGGAAAGACTCCTAAAAAACTCTTGTAGGATAAAAAAATGGAAGAAACCTTGGGAAAGGCAATTCAAAGAGAGACCCCTTACCAGGTAGTTTGGGCATGCAGTGACAAAAAAAGGCATTAAATACAATACAATACAATACACAGAACAGAACACAAGTAATCCTCAATACAATATAATGCTGCAGTAGAAATATTACAAGTACAGAGTAGAAGGCCTGTGCTTGAGCAATCCCGTTATTCCTTCCCATGGTTGAAATAATCTGTCCTTTATATTTCATAAATCATTAAATTTATGTTGATGAGTTGAATATTCTATACTAAGTTCAACAATAGAATCTCTGGAGCAGTTTTGGGGTAGCGCATTAAAAGCAATTTGTATTAAGTAATCCATTTACTTTTTTTTAAAGTAATATGTAGCCTAACACAATATGTATTCAAGTAAAAACACCTGCATTGTTTGTTATTATAAGCACCACTTGTAAGGCAAGAAATGCATATACCGTTGTATCACTCATTTGCAGAGCCCAGTCGCACAGCAAAATGAAAAGCGTGTACTGCAAGCAATGAAGTAACAGAAACATATAAAGTATCAGTTTAGTTTTCATCCAGGTATTTGGTATAGATAAGTTGAAACAGTGCTGTTGGGTTACACATTAGCCCTGTGTACACTCCGCAGATCATCGGGGGCACAGAATGAAGATATAAAAAGGGAACAAATGTTTTTAACATCACAGCACACAAAGAACTAAATATATTAATAAAATAACACCAAATTATCACAGGTTTTATGCTTCCTTTTGGATTCAATGATGGTGTTTAACTCTTTTAAACTGTTATGATGTTTATGCTTTTTGCCAAAGGAGAACTCCAGAAACGAGGTTACTCACCTAAACAAACTGAATGACCTAATCTATCCATCATTTCAACATATCCAATATGTATTTTTCCAAATTAGTTGCAGTTTAGCTTTTTTTTATATACATTATTTGTATAAACGCTTTAATGTCAGGCTTTTCAAATCTTACTCTTAATAACTTTGTCCTTCTGTACCTTACATTACTTATAAGTATAGTATATACATTGAGATCACAAGACATGGGTCTTCTTACAATTTCAAAGATAATTAAAATGAACCTAAATATAATTGTAATTATTAGATCTCTGCAATTATTATTTTCTTCTCAGTGTCAATGATCAATGACCTTATATCCTAGTAGTTTCATTTTTGTCCTATAGTGGCCATGCATTAAACACTAATAAAGTAATGAGCTAGAGTGATAATTTCTAGGTTAAATAATTGTGCGGGAGAAAGTCAGTCATATGAACGAATAAAGAATAATGGAGGACAGAGATGGTTCCTGGGTTTCATTTTTTTTCTTGCTGTCATTGGCAATGTAATCTGTTTCAATTACAGAATACACAAGATGGCAATGAAAATTGTAAACCATAAAAAGATGTTACACTTCCAGATAGTATATGAAATATATGCACATTTTAATGCATAAGAAATGGATAGAAGTAAACAGCAGTGTGAATAGTGTATTTTTTAGAATCATGGGAAAAACTTTTTCTATGATTACAGAAAATTTTATAGTAATAAACATCTTACTTGAAGAAGGGGCCTGAGTTGCCTCAAAGGTTGCATATTGTAATCTTTTTAGTTAGCCAATAAAAGCTGTTATTTTGCTTGACTTTTCATTTCATCCATAATGGCTAACACAGTACAACACTTTACAACTATAGTAATAAGCAATTGTTTTTACACATCTTGCAGATAATTGTTGTTGTTCTTTTTTATATACATGCATTAAGGCACCTGCGCCCAATTAGGCAAGATAAATGGAACCTGCAAAAAAAAAAAACACTAAATGATTGAAACGACTATAGATTTAAATGAAACTATAAGCATCTCATTAATGGGCATACATTAAAACTCTGTTGACACTGCAAATACCACCCTGCATTGTTCAGCATCATCAACAAATTGATAATTATACTTTACACAATTGTTTTTCAACAGGTGCGGTGTGGAAATAACAGTACCCCTGGGTCCTGACTTTAGAGAAGCATACTCGTAAGGTGGTCAAGACTACCTAGAAAAGCCAACATAAAAGTAGCTCGACGACTGCTATTTTGCATACACAGCACTTAGAATGCACCATAACAAGCCCAGCTGTCAGGTTGTGTGTTCACCAGACAGTCTCACAGAGCCGAGGGACAATGAGCATGTGAGTGCTGATTAAGTGCTGTGTCTGTGAGCGCCAATCTCCAAACTGATTTTTTTGATAACATCTCCGGTAGTCAAGACCCTTCGGACAGTTTAGCACGTGTATGACATTAATGTTTTTGTAGTTGTTAAAATCATGGTGTGCCTTGGGTTTTTTTTGGGGGGGGGGGTACAAAAAGTGTGCCACCACGTAAAACAGGTTGGAAAACACAGCTGTATACCTTTGATTCCAGCACGCAAAAAGTTCTCCATAGTAGCTATCTCTCCTGAAAACTGACATTGTGCATTACTTGGATGGTTATGTTGCGTTCTTTGCATAAATTAGCGAAGATACAGCAAACTGAAATAATGGATAGGGATAATAATTATACTTCTATTTTGTAGAATTTTGTCATTGTATTAAGGCAGTCAACACTACAGGCTACCTGACAGACTGGCAAGTTAAATTCAGAGATACTAGAGACTTATTTTTCATTGAGAAATTTTAAATGACAAAAAAAAGCACAATTTTTATCTACACAACTTTTCTCTAGCATTGCACCGGGACTGACACCCCCACCAACCCTTCCCTCCACTACCCAGCATCAATGTCAGTATGTATAAATCAAGAAAATGAACACCAGTATGACGCAATCACCTTGATGGCAAATATAAAACCACACGGGAGGTGAGGAAGGCGCTTTAAAAGTATCTATCTATCTATCTTAAAATGATGGCAGAGACAGACAGACAGAGAGAGAGAGAGAACAAGTGCCAGTTAAGAGACGTTCATACATACAAATACAGAATAAAGGCACATGTAGGACAAGAGAGAGCACATGTTTTTAAACTATTCTGTTACCTCATTAATCTCCACACAACCCACAACTACATCCACATGCACTCCCCTCCTGATTTACTATATATTGCTTTGGATTCCTGTACACATAACCATTTTCCTTTGATGATGATTCTTGATAGGAGTTGAAAGCTTAAAAATAAACTATTTTAAGATACGTGATTTATTTTCTACCTTTGTGCATTTCCATCTACAAATATGCAAACCGTATCACAGACCTTCTCTTCCGTGTGTGTGTGTATATATATATATATATATATACTAATAAAAGGCAAAGCACTCACTCACTCACTGACTCATCACTAATTCTCCAACTTCCCGTGTGGGTGGAAGGCTGAAATTTGGCAGGTTCATTCCTTACAGCTTCCTTACAAAAGTTGGGCAGGTTTTATATCGAAATTCTACGCGTAATGGTCATAACTGGAAGCTGTTTTTCTCCATTTACTGTAATGGAGATGAGCTTGAACGCCGTGGGGGCAGAGTTTCGTGTGACATCATCACGCCTCCCATGTAATCACGCAGTACATAGAAAACCAGGAAGACCTCCAAAAAGCGCTGAAGAAAACATGCATTATATAATTGAGAAGGCAGCGAAACAATAAGAAGCGAAGCGAGTGACATATACAACCATATTCATGAGTTCTGCTACTTGAAACAAAGCACGATGTAAACCTACACTTTAAATTAAGTTCATAGACAGGCTGCGCTGGCGTTTGTAATTTAGTGCCTGCCCATATAAGGCCGTCCGTCAGCGCAATCCAATAGCAAACTCCACTAAATATTCACGGGTGAAGGACTGTGCTTATGCAGAGGAAGATGAGATGGTCAGGGTGGTGTTTGGCACAAACTCAGCGAAACTGCGAGAGAAAGTTTTAAGTGACAGGACTAAGGTAACATTAAATACAGCCATGGACATAGCACGAGATGGCACCAGCACAGCTGAGAACCTTTGATGCATGTACACCGAGCGGCTCACGTGAACTGACGCAGTGCACAGCCAAAAAGCAACAGTTCCAAAGAGCTGAACAAAACCAATTACACAATTGAAAAGGCAGCAAAAATATGAAGCGCCTGATACATACAAGCATATTCATAAATCCAGCTACTGCGGAAACAAAGCACACGGTGGAAAAGTCAATGTCCCTTAAAAGGAAGACAGTGTAAAAAAAAAACCCGTGCATGCAGTGTGTCAGGTCTCAGATAAAGAAGAAGACGAGCTGTTTATTGATGCAGTAAGAAACGAATCGATGAATGAAACCTGTCATCTTTACAACGATTGACAAACACGGAATGTAACTTGAACACAACACATCCTACAAATACGAACCTGATTGAAAGAAATAATGATAATCAAATCCTTGATGACAGCAACACTCAGTAACACTCACAAAACAAATACTGTATATTGACAGTCATGTTACGTTATTTTTAAAATGTTCCCTTTTCTTTTCTAGCTTTTTAACACACTACTTCTCCGCTGAACGCGGGTATATATATATATATATATATATCCCGATCTACATACTCGAATAATGGATACTTTATTGCCATCAATGATTGTTTTGGTAAAGCCATACTCAGTGTATTCATTAGATGAACGGTAAAAAGTAAGAGCGAGGGAGGATGACTTATTGAGGCATGCAGGCTGTAGTGCGCGTCAACTCTATCTGAATTGCGATCACATTTGAAAAAATATATCTTTTCAAGTTTTATTTAGTCCATATGTGTCAAACTCAAGGGCAGGGCCACATCCGCCCGTGTAATTATATCCGCCCCGAGATCATTTTATATACTGTATTATTGTTATTAATGGCCCGGTATATGAAGCGCTGGTAACACAATAAACTACAGATCCCATAATGCAGCGCTTCAGCTGCCTTGCCGAACACTTACGCGTTAATCAAGTCTAGCTTATGATGCTGCAAGTTATTGCGAAGCTAGCTCACACGATGCTGAAGAGAAAAGTTGATTCTGAAAATAGAGCCTTTAAAACCGATGGGAGGCTGAGTATATGTTTACTGAACCCGTGTGTCTCATTTGTGGAGCTAATGTGGCTGTAATTACAGAATTTAATCTAAGACGGCACTATGAGACAAAACATCAGGGTAACCTGAAAGACCTGAATGCAATGCAGAAGATACAGAAAGCAGAAGAATTAAATAAGAATCTGACACTTCAGCGGACGTTTTACCGTGCACAATCACAAAGTGATTTCAAGTGAAGCTGCTTTTATGGGAGACACAAATGCACCAGTGCAACTTGCCCCACTTTCCCTGTTGCCAAGTAATGTTAAACCAAGTCGTCACTACGGTGTTCCCAAATCGCACTTTGCTGATAAACTGAGCGCACTGAGTTTGCACGGCGCTTTGGTGACTTTGAAGAACAAAAAGTCCGTCTACATGCGGCTCGAACCTTGTGCATGTTTGGTAGCACATATCTGTGTGAGAAGCTCTTCTCAGTGATAAAGACTAACAAAACAGCACACAGGAGTCGCCTCACTGATGAGCACCTGCAATCCATCCTGAGAATCTCCACAACACAGAACCTCACACCAAACAGAAACGAACTTGTTGCCAAAAAAAGATGCCAGGCGTCCAGCTCTAAAATGACATATGAGCAAAGACAACTGAATGATTTGATTTGTTATTGCTGAAAGGAACACATTTTATTTATATTTCCAGGTTTTGTTATGCAGCATGTTCATATTTGAATTTGTATAATTTTGACAGGATATATTTTTATGGAGAGCAAAATCTTTTGGGATATTTAAAATCTAAGTTTATTTTTATATAAAATTACATAAGAGTAAAGAAATTTGAATGTTTGTTCTTTTAACGCTTACTTTATTTCTAACTTGTATAATTTAGACAGGATATATTTTTATGGAGAGCAAAATATTATAAGTTGTTTAAGGTTTGAGTTGATTTATTCAGGAATAATATTCCTGTCTGTTTTTACCATTCCTACCAAAGATATTTCTGTCGACTAAATAAAAATTCCTTCTATTTAAAATTTAAATAGAACTTGAACAAATACGATAGTTCATAATATCCACGCAGACTTGCGTAAGAGCGGGAGTAATCCGTTTTAACAAGCAGCGTATTGCACTGATAATGAAATAGCTGTGTGTGTATATATATATATATATATATATATATATATATATGTGTGTATATATGTGTGTGTGTATATGTATAGATATGTATATATATATGTTTATGTGTGTATATATATATATATATATGTGTGTATATATATATATATATGTATATATATATATATATATATATGACAGCAACACTCATCACTCACAACAGTGACAAAACAATTACATTGACAATCATGTTACGTTATTTTCAAAATGTTTCCTTTTCTTTTCATTGCTTCTTTAACACACTACTTCTCCGCTGCGAAGTGCGGGTATTTTGCTAGTGTATATATATATATATATATATATATATATATACACACAGTGATCCCTCACTATATCATGCCTCGACTTACAGGGCTTCACTCTATCGCGATTTTTTTCTCATACACGCTTACGTCACTATGCATGCGCTTTTTAGAACTTTTATCTAAGCCCTATGATGGCTCCTAAACGTGCTTCTTTTTCTAAGCCTTCTGACAATAAAACTAAGCGCCGGAGGAAGATGCTTACTATCCAGGAGAAGGTGAAACTCTTGGATATGATTAAAGGTGGCAATACCCTACAAAAGCCTCCTCACGCATATGAAAAGACAGTGCCAGCAACTGCCTATCAAGATGTTCTTCAGCCGCGCACCCAGACACCCACTGCCTACTCCTAGTACTTCTTCACTGAAGACAACAACGCACCTGCTGAAGATACTGCACCACCTCTGAAGACTCTCCTACTGAGGTCGTGCCTTCATAGGTTAGTGGTTGTGTGTAATTAAATGTACAGTGCAATAATCTACTATAAAAAAGCATTCGGGATTGTTCTTCCATCCCGTGAGTGCAAAGCGTAGCGATATTCCGCTTATTACAGACTTACTACTTGCGGCTTGAGGTGCGATGCGATGTGAGCAGAGTTCTGGTGCTCTCATCATTCCCTTGCTTTTATGCGCGATGCGCTGGAAAAATAGACAAAATTATGTCTCTGGAAATAATTAATGTTGATGGAGTACAAATGCCTCACCGCGTAGTAAATATCAGGGGAGATGGTGCTTGCTTATTCTCATCTATAGCTTATTTAGTGCATGAAATAAGCACTCCGTCTTTAGCGGTACAGATTCGGGCTGACATTATATGACTTTGGACAGGCACTTTGGGGGGAAAAAAAAAATTTCGGGCGATGTTATGAATGTTACATGCCTGATGTACACATGGAGCGCACAAAAATTGAGGATAAATATATATATATATATTTGTAACGTCTAATATGTCTTATTTTCTCTTATTTTGTCTAATATATTGGGTAATACGAGTGTAATGGTGACTAAAGGGTGTTATTTCATATCTAGACGGCTCTAGTAATATTAAAAAATGTATTTAGAAGGTCGTAAACAGGTTTTCTATACTCTAACTGTGAAAATATTCGATTTATAAATAAAGAATCTTACTTCGCGAAAATTCATTTATCACGGTAGAGTCTGGAACGGATTAACCGTGAAAACGAGGGTTCACTCTATATATATATATATATATATATATATATATATATATATTATATATATATATATACACACACACAGTGGTGTGAAAAACTATTTGCCCCCATCCTGATTTCTTATTCTTTTGCATGTTTGTCACACAAAATGTTTCTGATCATCAAACACATTTAACCATTAGTCAAATATAACACAAGTAAACACAAAATGCAGTTTTTAAATGATGGTTTTATTATTTAGGGAGAAAAATCCAAACCTACATGGCCCTGTGTGAAAAAGTAATTGCCCCCTGAACCTAATAACTGGTTGGGCCACCCTTAATAACTGCAATCAAGCGTTTGCGATAACTTGCAATGAGTCTTTTACAGCTCTGGAGGAATTTTGGCCCACTCATCTTTGCAGAATTGTTGTAATTCAGCTTTATTTGAGGGTTTTCTAGCATGAACTGTCTTTTTAAGGTCATGCCATAGCATCTCAATTGGATTCAGGTCAGGACTTTGACTAGGCCACTCCAAAGTCTTCATTTTGTTTTTCTTCAGCCATTCAAAGGTGGATTTGCTGGTGTGTTTTGGGTCATTGTCCTGTTGCAGCACCCAAGATCGCTTCAGCTTGAGTTGACGAACAGATGGCCGGACATTTCTCCTTCAGGATTTTTGGTAGACAATAGAATTCATGGTTCTATCTATCACAGCAAGCCTTCCAGGTCCTGAAGCAGCAAAACAACCCCAGACCATCACACTACCACCACCATATTTTACTGTTGGTATGATGTTCTTTTTCTGAAATGCTGTGTTCTTTTTACGCCAGATGTAACGGGACATTTGCCTTCCAAAAGCAGATGTTTCTTAGCAAAATTGAGACGAGCCCTAATGTTCTTTTTGCTTAACAATGGTTTGCGTCTTGGAAATCTGCCATACAGTCCGTTTTTGCCCAGTCTCTTTCTTATGGTGGAGTCGTGAACACTGACCTTAATTGAGGCAAGTGAGGCCTGCAGTTCTTTAGACGTTGTCCTGGGGTCTTTTGTGACCTCTCGGATGAGTCGTCTCTGCACTCTTGGGGTACTTTTAGTCGGCCGGCCACTCCTGGGAAGGTTCACCACTGTTCCATGTTTTTGCCATTTGTGGATAATGGCTCTCACTGTGGTTCGCTGGAATCCCAAAGCTTTAGAAATGGCTTTATAACCTTTACCAGACTGATAGATCTCAATTACTTCTGTTCTCATTTGTTCCTGAATTTCTTTGGATCTTGGCATGATGTCTAGCTTTTGAGGTGCTTTTGGTCTACGTCTCGGTGTCAGGCAGCTCCTATTTAAGTGATTTCTTGATTGAAACTGGTGTGGCAGTAATCAGGCCTGGGGGTGGCTACAGAAATTGAACTCAGGTGTGACACACCACAGTTAGGTTATTTTTTTAACAAGGGGGCAATTACTTTTTCACACAGGGCCATGTAGGTTTGGATTTGTTTTCCCTAAATAATAAAAACCATCATTTAAAAACTGCATTTTGTGTTTACTTGTGTTATATTTGACTAATGGTTAAATGTGTTTGATGATCAGAAACATTTTGTGTGACAAACATGCAAAAGAATAAGAAATCAGGAAGGGGGCAAATAGTTTTTCACACCACTGTGTATGTATATATATATATATATATATATATATATATATATATATATATATATAGTAGTCTTGCTTATCCAACATTCCGTATTATCCAATGTCCCACCGAAAAAAAAAAAATGCAATAATCAGCAACAAGAACTGCAAATTGTGAGCGTAGTCTATTTTTTGTTGCTCCCGACTCTGCCGCAGTTAATTACAATGGAATCTTGGTTTGCGAGCATAATTCGTTCTGGAAATGTGCACGCAGTCCAAAGCACTCGTACTGTATCAATGCCAATTGCCCCATAAGAAATAATGGAAACTCAGATGATTCATTCCACAACCCAAAACTATTCATATAAAAATGATTAATACATAATATAAAGTAAAAATAAATAAAGCAAATTAACCTGCACTTTACCTTTGAAAAGAATCATGGCTGGTGTGAGTGAGTTTCTAAACTCTTGTGGCATTCCACCCAACTGGACGACACGCGGAAGAGCGTCCTAAAGCAATCGCAGTCTCCCAGCGCGGTAGCAGTTCGCCATAAAGGCCAATCTGAAAAGATTGCAGACATGCTATAAGTGCCTGACATCGATGGGTGATACAAGGAACATTATAAATGCGCAGGGGACAGTGTTACTTTCCCCCTGACCCTGCCGGACTGCCTACAGTACGTACTGTATTTAACTCCAGACAGTTCTGTAACTGTAAGTTCATTTTTTCAGTTAATTTATTCTGTTGTAAAACATGATTATTAGGTTCATAATGTGTAAAATTATACCATAGTTTGACGTTTAATAGGCTTTTTCTTAATACCTGCCATTATCCAACATTTTCGCTTACCCGATGTTCTGCCGGCCTGTTTATGTTGGATAAGCGAGACTCTACTGTGTGCAGTGTATATATATATTGATGCTATAATTGATGCTGGTTTGAAGGCAAAAGGTAGTAACACCAAATATTGATTTGATTTAGATTTTTCTTTTGTTCGCTCACTTTGCATTTTGTAAATTGATAAAAAAAAAAACAATCATTATTTATATTTCTGAAAGCATTCTTTGTTTTTTCACACCTGCCTAAAACGTTTGCACACTACTGTATGTGTGTGTTTGTAAAATATATATATATATATATATATATATATATATATATATATATGCACATAAGTGTGTGTGTGTATGTATATCAAATATTCCACAAGATATTAGAAATATTTGAGGATCTGGAACACATTGACATAACTACATCATCCCATTTCTGATAAAAAAATGATAATATAGGCATAAAATTCCCAGCAATGACAAGGTGACACTTTAGCTTCATATTAATACTTTCAAATCTAAACTGTGTACATATCAAAGTTACCAATTTTGAATGCACTATCCCAATACACATTTGCATTATACTGTGCCAGTGGTGCTCAGACACTTTTTTTTTTTTTTATAGTGTCACCCCCACTTTCCAAAAATGCTTCCAGCAGGAGTTGTATTGCATGATGCCTCAGTGAACATTATGAATATTCACAGGGGCATCCAGAAATAATGCATATAATAACATAAAGTTATATCAGAAAAGGAGTTAAAGATCTTCAATGTCCTCTCAAATCTTAACTTTCCTTCTTTGTCTACAGGATCTAAATATTGTTATTTGAAAAGAACACAAAGCAAATTGGGAGCACATGAGTAGGATAAAGAAACCTACACAGCAAAGATAAATCATGAAACTAAACACAATATATACAACATACAAGAGAACTCTAGAAACAGTGTTTATAGTTTAAAGTACAGGGGCTTCATGTAAACGGTGCGTACGCACAAAAATGTTGCATAAGAACGTTTCCACGTTCAAATCGAGATGTATAAAACCTAAACTTGTCGTAAAGCCACGCATATTTCCACGGTAGCACATACCCTGTCGTACGCAAGTTCTGCCCTTGGTTTTGAAGACTGGCGGCACCCACCGTCAAAGCAGTGCTATTGTTCCTGTGTGGTTACTCTGTCTTTTTTAGATCCACATCCCTGATGTTGCTTTATGAATACACTGAAATTAACCGCATGTTGTTAATTAGTTTAATGCATCTGATTGTAATCAACCTGTAACAATATAATGGTCCACAGAATGGTCAAACTATTCCAAATACCATAACTGCTTTAGCATTGTTACTCTCACTGCACCATCTTCTTCTTTCAGCTGCTCCCGTTAGGGTGTGCCACATCGGATCATCTTTTTCCATGTTACTCTCACTGCACCACTCGGAGTATTTATATCACTGTATCTGAGTGTGAATCGCAGCTGTACAGCAGCTGATCGGAAAGATAATTATCGGTATACAGCATCAAGCCTACGCTGCCTCAGCCATGCTGTCTATTGAACTGCACTCATACAGCAAACGCTTCAGAGCCATTCTTCACGGTTCAGAAACAGTTTCATCCCAAGAACTATAAACACACTCAATCAGTCCAAGTGCTCCTTGTAGAACTGTTTGTACTTATAAGTACAATTACCTCACTGTAAACTTGCACTACAGTTATAATATTGCACAACTTGAGGCACTTTATAAAGCGCGTATTTACATACGATGACAATGTTATTTTTAAGATGAAATGCAGCAAAATATGTTTGTTTTATGATACAGATAAAACTTTTACTTTAACAATGTTCCTTAAAAGTTTTAAAGAATCTGCGTTGTAAGCTTGCAGATGGCTTAACGTCTATTACAGAGCTAATTGTGTGGCAATTGGATATTTGGAGAAAGAAAAGTAAGGACAGAAATTGGAGGTTAGTACGTTTCAAAGAGACAGTACTGCTACAGAAAAGTATTTCATCGAAGGTCGCGCATGGCGCAGAAAGCATCTTGTGTGAGACAGGAACAATCACTGCACCACCGTTTTCCCATGTTTAATAACGTGCTTTAACTCCTATCATCATGAAAATGATATCACGTGTACATCTCAGAGTTGTAATATCACGAATGTAATGGATTCTGTGTCCTGTTGGAGGAAGAGAAAGTCTGGAAGCACATAGTGATACACGCATATAGAAGATCAAATACAAAACAAAGCATTTAACGTGCTACTTTAGTTACGATGGGATATGAGAAACTAGTAAATTAAACAATTTTAAGATTAAGTTTATGATGTTCTACTTTAATGACAAAATAAACTCCATGATTAAAGTTAACATTTCATGCTTTTTTCCCCACTGTGTGCCTTTTTTTTTCTCTGTACTCTAATAAGCTTTCATATGACACTTACGACTCGCCTTTTCACGGCAACTTTGATTTCTGACAACTTCTTTTTTTTATTTCGGGCACTGTGCGACTTTGTGAATTTGAGCTTTCAAGTTTCTCCGACACGCTATGTCACTCGATCAACTTCCTTTTGTTATTTATACCACTGTTTAAACCAACAAATAGTATGTTTTTCCTTGGCTCTGCTTGGTATTCGCTGAAATTCTATTTTCCCTCGTGCTTTTGCCATTGCCTTTTCATAGAACACTGAGCTTAAGGGCTATTTATATTGATTTGCATATTCAAAGAGACATAATTCTGGGAGGAGTTGGGGTGAGGCAGCAGGCGTGTGCATATGCATTAATTTTCACAATAACCGGGATTTATGTAGTGGAAGAACGTGGAAGCTGGCATTTGTACAGATTTATGCATCTGGATTTTTTTGTGCGTAAGCATATTTACGCTTTTGTACTTACATCATGTTATAGTGCAAATTCTACGCATGCCGTTATGCATGAGGCCCCAGGTCTATGTTGGAAGATGAACAGATATACCAATATAAGAAAACTTAAGTAAGCAACATTTTATGTGATTAGTGCAGATTTTTGTAAAAATAATAAGACGACTTCTAACAGAAAGTACTGTATAAGCAAGGCATGCATCCCATAGCAACTTTTGAATAGGCTTTGGAATGCATCCTTTTCAACATTTTGTCATTCATTCTAATTGTCATCTGTTGTAATTTTAATGTTTTAGTCTTTTAAAATAACCACACTTCTAAAATATACATTTATCCTGCATTGTATTCATGTTCACAAAGGATGTCACCAAGTGCATTTTGGACATTGTCTGGCATCCACAGCATTGTTTCTTTTATCCACATGACCCTGAGTTAAAGAACCACAGTACTTTTAATGGATGCCTTGGAAAATTATTCATTCCCTTTACCAATTCTCAGTTTTTACTGAATAACATCCTACTGTGATACTTTAATTTAAAGCACTGAAACTCAAAGCTCTTTTTTAGTATGCCGTTTTTTATGTTGGAAAAAAAAGTTCAAGCAAAAGTGAAATATGCTGTTTCCTTATGTATTCAGTCCCTGTACCTTAATTCTGTATTCTGCAACTCTGTGCAGCAATAATAGCCTCAAGTATTTTGGCCATATGCTATACATTGTTTTGGAGTGATTTTGGCCCATTCTTCCAGGCTGATTTGCACCAGGTTTTTTTGTTTATGAAGATGATTATTTTGTAACACAATTCCAAATTTTCATCCATTTCCTGTTTTCCCTCATTCACATTCTGTTTTACTACTGCATATACCCATTGTTTTTAGTTGACACAAGAAAATGAAACTATGTTTCTGAATATCTTATCCAAATGACAGTGTATAAAGAGAACATTGGACTGAGCCTTGCGCTGAACCCTGAAGAACACCATCTTTATACTAACTGTTGAAAGTAATCAAGTAGTGCTAAAATCACACTGCTTTGTGTAGTGAGAACAACTTATTCAGTTAAAAAAGTAGAATGCTTCTGAACAGTTATATCAAAAGCAATGAATAAGTGAAAAAACATTTTAGGGTTCTATACTAGAGGATATTCTGTGATTGAAGTGAAAGCCACAGTGAAATTTCTGTTAATCTTTTGATAAGAGCATATGTTTGTTTTTTTTCCCCCCTATGACTTTAAAGAGAAAAGACACCTGAGAAATTATACTGTTATTCTAAGCAAACATGTATGTCAAAATCTGTTTTTATTTAATGCCACAGAATTACAATTTAAAAAATCTGAAACTGCGATGATTTAAAAACATGTCCATTATGTTTGTTACTGCTATTACATATGTGTTTTTCTTACAAAATATTAGAATTTGATCAGATGAATGGATATTTTTTTTTTTTATAGATCTAAACTGAATGTCACAGACCTGAAATTATAGTGTACTTTTGCAAATAACATCTTGCTTTCATGGTTATAATACAGACTTGTCAAGTATTTCGTAGTAACAGAAGATATCTTGTTCGGTTTTCCCTGCACACAGTACCAGCCATTACATTGTTCAAGGAGCCTACATAATTTACCAGTCTCCATTCCATTTTACTTGCTGATTAAACATTTTGTCCTCCTTTCAAATGAGGAGTCCAGATCAAGGTAACTGTAAGAGAGGTCATTCATCAATAAGTCACCCAGGGCATCCACACTAAGTTCACTTTCTTACTGTATCTCCTGTCCTCGTCATTTTTGAGGATAGAATCTTGTTTTGCACAGATCTGAAATTGCTATATACCAAATTGTGTCATTGGTTAACATTAATAGAGTAAATAAAATGTATGAGAACTTATTTTAATTTTAAATGTTATTTTTGTCATTTTAGCTGGATGATGGGAGTAATTTGTCTCTAAAACCACGACCAGGAAGTGACCTCACAAACACCAACATCCAATCCCCTTCACACAAGGTACACCGTAGCGTCTCCACTGGACAGAAATCTAAGAAACCTGGCATGGAGCAAGGTGAGAAGACATATCTGTCAGCTGACCAAAACTGAGATCTCTTAAAACAATGCACAGGATTGTTTTTATTTATCGTTTTTTTGGTTAAAGTGTGAGGTAATATAAACTGCTGTGGATGACAGACAGATAAAGGTGATCTGGTTTAAAAATATAACATTAAAAATTCACATTTTGCACTCACTTGTACAATTTAAATGAGAAATGCAGTATCCTAATGGGAAAAGTTAGAAATTAAAATCGGCGGGACCCGAATATGTGCCAGTGATTAGAACATTATTGGAGAGTAATTTGGAGAGCTCAGCCTTATAAATATAAGAAACACATGATGTAGTTTAGTGTTAGCAATTGAAATGTGGGGCTAAATCATGCCAGAATCTAAAGAACTGTCTGAGAAAGAATGTTGATGCCAGTGTATTTAGGCATTTCCAAACAATTTGCAGTAAGTCATTCCACTGTCTTGGAAGATTTACAAATGGAGAAAATTTCATCCCACTTGCCATCTCTCCAGGCCAAATTCAGCCCAAGAGCTGACCAAAAGGCACTGTGGGAAGTTTCTTTGAATGTTAGGATATATTAATATTTATTTGTGCATGAGTTAGTGTTAATCTGCTTGAGTCAATCATCTTTAAATGATTGTACAACTTTGTTCTACATGTGAAAACATGAAGAATGTAACCTCTGCTCTCAAATAAGGAATACAAATCCATGACTAAAGATTGCCATACAGCACCTACAGTGGATTCAGAAAGTATTCAGACTTTCCCTTCACTTTTTTCTCATTTCCCTATGTTGCAATCTTCTGCTAAAATTATTTACATTCGTTTTTACCTCATCAACTAGTCAATACGCCAGAATAAAAAAGCAAAACCTGGAATTTATACATTTTTGCAAATCACAAAAAAGTATATATCACATTGACACAGATATTCAAACCCTTTGGCATTGGTTCCACTATGGAATCTCCTTAGTTTTAATGTGACAAGCTTTGCACTCCTGCATTTAATAATTTTTTTGCCATTCTTTTCCACAGATTCTCTCAGACTCTGTCAAATTGGAGATTGTTGGTGGGCGGCTATTTAAGGTCTATCCATAGATTTCTGATTTTGTTCAAGTTTAACATCTGGTTTAATAACTTAAGGACATCCCCAAATGTCCCTAAGCCACTCCTGTGATGTCTTTGTTTTGTGTTTAGGGTCACTGTCCTGCTAAATCTTCAGCCAAGTCTGATGTTCAGAGTGCTCTAGAACAGGCTTTCATGAAGGATATCCCTTACTTTGCTTTATCATACTTTTCCTCAGTCTTGTCCATTCTCTCCCATTCCCTGCTGCTCTAAAACATTCAACAGCATGAATCTGTCACCACCATTCTTCATCTTTGGAATGGTACTGCAGAGGTGATAAGCAGTGTCTGACTTCCTCCAGATATAATGCTTAGAATTGAAGCCAGACTGGTCAATTTTGGTTTCATTAGACCAGAATGTTGTGTTTCTTGTTGTCTGGGAATTATTTTCTCAAACATTAAGTGGGCTTCCATGTGTCATTTATGGAGGAGATTTTTCTGTTTAGTGGCTCAGGCGTAAAGCCCCAATCAGTGGAGTGTGGATATTATAGTTATCTTTCTGTAAGTTTCTCCTTACTCCACACAGGTTCTTTTCTCATGATTGCTGAATTTGACTAGGTAGCCAGTTCTAAAAGAGGAGTTGTGGTTGTTTCAGATGTATTCCATTTAAGAGTTACGGAGGCCATTTTCTATTTAGGAACCTTCAATGCCGTAGGATTTTTTTTTTTTGCAGCCATCCCCTGGTCTGAGCCTTGATACATCATTTTCTCTAAGCTCTGCAAGCAGTTCATTTGACTTCATGACTTGATTTTGTTCTGATACATATTGTCAACTGTAGGACCTTATATAAGACAGGTGTGTGTCTTTCCTAATCATGTAAAATCCATTCAGTTTACCTACTGGTGAAGTCCAAACAAAGTATAGAAACATCTCGACAATGATCAATAGAATTGAATGCACCTGAACCAAATTTCAAATGTCATAGCATAGGGTCCTGAGTGATTGTGTTAATGTGATATTTAAGATTTTTTTTTTTTTTTAGTTAATTTACAAAGGTTTCTAAAATCCTATTTATGCTTTGTTATTCTGGTTATTGAGTAATAAATGATGTGGTGGAAAGTAATTTTAACATAAGGCTGCAAAAACAAGATGTGAAAAAGTGAAGAGGTCTGAATACTTTCTGAATTACTGTAGGTGAGGAACCAGTAAGTTTGCTTAAAGTAAATGTATTTATTATTTGTCTTATCTATTCAGAACATGTTGTTCTAAAATAACTTAATGTGATCTATAATGGATGGTTAAAGCTTTATGGTTTTGGGCTGTAATTTTTTTTTTCTGCTTTAGGGCTTGGTGGTCTTGCCATTCCACATTGTCCAAAAGAGTACAACCTGCACAAAACCTAAACAACAGTGACAAAACAATCTCCTGTATTACCGTTTTTGAATTGCATTAGTGAAATTAATGACTCTAATAATGCCAACTACTTATACTTAACATGAGGCAAAGTAAAATGATGATCAATTTTGATTAAAAAAATAATGTATAACCAGACTTTTTAAAACCACATTTCATGATAGATAGATAGATAGATAGATAGATACTTTATTAATCCCAAGGGGAAATTCAGATAATCCAGCAGCAGTATGCTGATACAAAAAACAATATTAAATTAAAGAGTAATAAAATTTCATGTAAAAACAGACAATAACTTTGAATAATGTTAGCATTTACTCCCCCGGGTTGAATTGAAGAGTCGCATAGTGTGGGGGAGGAGGAGGCAATACTACTTGCTAGTTATTCTAAATGTGTTGCTGTATCAATTGAATTACTAGAATAGCTATGATTTTAGCATTATAATTTTGTGACCTGTTTCAAAATAATCAGCTGAATTTTCTGTTTGATATTAATAGGTACCTCAATATCATCATCAAATTCTTACTCTAAACGCTCTCAGATAAACTCCTCAGACAGTAAACACCATGGAGATGAGCCTTCTCGCAAATCAAGCAGCACTGTGAAAGTGCCAGCCAGTCCTCTGTCTGGTACTGACAGAAAAAAGACTACCCCAACACCCTCCACAGTAAGTGTAATGAATCATAGGCATTAACTGTTTTGAAATTCACCTTTATTGTAGAGGAAGAATATAAATAAATGCACTTTAGGTTAAGAAGAAACTGTCATCTTATCAGTTAATGTGTTTTTTTGAACACCAGCATCATTAAAAAAAATTAAATAAATAAATATAATTGATATACAAATTACATATCTAGTCATTTCAGTGTGGCTGGTCTAACTTTGACTACCACTCTTTCCTTACAAACAGATGTAGAATTCAAGTATGCCACAATACTGGTATGATTTTACTTTGCATTTTAAATGCGACACAAAAATGGAATTGAGGAAAACCATGTTACTTGGCAGCATCTGATCTGTCTATTGTGTTTTGTGAACACAAAAATGTTGCATTGCTGTAGATTTAAGTTTAATTTAGGATGAAATAAAAGAATCTCTGGTGAAAGAGGTTTTTGATATATACCTCATGACAGTCAAAGCTATAATGTAAGCTTTCTGGAAAATACACAAACCTCTACCATTCAATTTCATAAACCCTGCTAACTTCCCAGCCTTTGACCAATAAAAGGAATATGTAGCACTGCTCACTAGGTAAACAGTGTTGGATTGTAGCTTAAATTCAAATTCATTTTGTACAATTACTCAATTTTTCACCTTTTTTCTTATTCCTTCCAATGAAAGAAATAGTCAGACTTTAATAAATGCCATTATTCAGACACATCCTCAGACTTGGTATTTCACTGTTAACAAAATTGTGTTTTTTTCAGCTTCTAATTTTTATTGTTTTATTTTTATATTTTTTATTATTTTTATTTTAATTGTTTTATTGTTTTTATTATTTCTTTAAAATAATCAAGTTTACATTTTATATGCCTTGATTGCTTTCATGGAATACAGACATCTACCTATTAAGGCAGTGTGAAATTATGAATTGCATACTGGCTTGCTTCTGAAACTACATTTAAATTTACTAACTATAAGGAAGGCTTTTACAGTCTTTTCTGCCATTGCAGTCCTTCCAGTATTTGCCTAGGTCAAATGTTTTCAGTATTTTTATATCATTTTCCTTAATGGTGTAAAAGAACATCTTAAAAGTTTTAATGTGGATGTTATTGCAAAAGCAATTTAGACAATAGATTTCAGATAAATATTTAGTGTTTTAATATTTGATTTCAAATATTATTGAGTTAGATGATTATTAATGCTATCCCTGATTATTTTTCCTCTTTGACTTTCCATAATCACTATAGATTCAGCTTTGGGGAAAATTGTTAGGATAAATAATTGTGTTAAGAATAAATACCTGAAAAAACTAATTAGAGCTCAGTAAACTGGATCATCATAAACAATTCAGAAACTCTTTGACACAGGCTGTTCTCTAGAATTGAACAGTCAGATTAGAACGGTGTCTAGTTCATGAAGCTACCATGAGATGAAACAATAACACAATTCATGTGGTTGAAAAATTTCATTAAATTGCAATTAAAATACACTTTATGTAATGCTAGTGTGAAATATTTCCAATGAAAGAATAGCAAGTGACTAGGATTACTATAGTGCTCAATCTATTCTCAAAAATAACACTGTCTTTATAAAGCATAACTGTCTTTACTTAAATCATCTTGCAATCACATAATCTGAAGTTCCCTTTTAACATAGTTTAACCTGAAATCTGTATAATGGAAATAAGAGTTGTAAGTTAGTATTTTGAAGTAATCTGAAGAAGGTATTAATTGGTAAGGTGAGACCTTAAACCTCTTTCGTCTGAATTTGAAATTGAAACTTCCCAGGTATTTAATTGTTGTTTGTAATACATACTGAGATATGGGCAGCTATATTCTGTATTAAAGGTATCTGTTGTCCTTTAAAGGTTGTTTTTTTAAAGTAAATTGGTATGCCAAAATGCACATTTAGATTGTTAAATTAACTGAATTTTAACATTTTGAATTGAAAAACAAAATCTGAGTCCAGATAAACTGAGTCCTCACTTTTTTTGTTCATTGTTGGTATGGAAATAAATTATAGTTAAACTGTACAGGTACTGTAAAATGAAAAATTATTAATTTTACAGAACAGCATTCTATCCACTGGCACAAGCAGAAGCAGGAACTCTCCAATGATGGAACGATCTAGCCTTGGCCAATCCTCAATACAAAATGGCAAGGATAGGTAAGGCACTTAATAAAGGTATTTAAATATCCGTTTGCGTCTTAACTTAAAATAGATTTGTGTTATGAAGGAGAACAGGTAATTTTGCATCTCATACATCCTGAAAGACTTGATAATGTAATAAGCTTATAAAATCTTTAAAATACTAC
This sequence comes from Polypterus senegalus, assembly GCF_016835505.1. Taxonomy (NCBI): domain Eukaryota; kingdom Metazoa; phylum Chordata; class Cladistia; order Polypteriformes; family Polypteridae; genus Polypterus; species Polypterus senegalus. The sequence continues at coordinate 77,905,081 of NC_053164.1, forward strand.
TAGAAAAATCTAAGAACAGTGGCACACCCTTCAAAAGACAGTAATTGTGTGAACGAAGCATTTCAGTATGTTTTCTTCCTTTGACTTGCCTAATTAGCTGGGACTGCTGACCTTAATCACCGTTTGTGTTTAGGTTACATATGCTGGCAGATGAGTCTGCTTTATATGAAGCTAAACATTAACTTAATGTCTGTTTTATTACTGGTTCCTTGCACATATGGCAGTTAAGACTGTACTTGGAGAGTCCCCATCATGTTTTTCCTTATTAAACAGCAAGTGACAGCGGATATCGGAAGGGTTCCATATCTATGGTGCTTTGTAAACTATTTTGTTAAAATATACAATTACATAAACATGAAACCTTTTGTGAAAAATATTGTAAATACACATGAATACTCAAACAATATAAAGAAGATAGTGTCATGCTGAGCGTAATGCTCCCTTAATTTACGCATTTTACTTCTGAAGAATAGTATTCATCATTAAGCATTCTGTGTGTTAACTATTTGTTACTGTAGGAATGCCACACATTCTTTCTATGAGAAAAGATAAGAAATTAACCATTTCTAATCAAATAAACATCTTCAGATACATGTAAAATATTTTAATCTTGATTTTATGTCATAAAATAAATACTTTCAACACTGGCAGTTAATATATGGTGATTCAAAGTAAAAAGGAAGTAAATGTGAGAAAACACCTTCCAAAGTGCTGTTTTCCTAACCTTTTCTGTAAAACACAACTCTTAAATAAAGCAGAAGCGCACAAGAAAATGACATCCACAAATCCATAGTCCTTACTATTTAGACTTAATTTCAGTGTGCTGAAATTCTTATGACTGATACCTAAGAGTGTGCAATTTTTATATTCTTCTCCAAAATTTCATGTCACATACATACTTTAATTTATGCATTTCATAATCCTGATTAAATGTTCTTGCTTTTAAATTAAAACATATTTTCCACAAATCAAAAACACAGCTCTGTACTAATTTACAATTTATTTGCTTTCTTCAGGTAAATTTTCACATTAAGCCTTTAAAAAGTGCCTTTCCATGCTTCATTTCCAATAAAAATCATAAAATAGGTCAATGAGCAGAATCACAATGACCATTTACACCACTTTCTCAATGTATCCCAACTACTGGGCAGAAAGACCTTGTTCCTACTTGACTAACTAGCTTGGATTTTTCAACACATTCAGTTAGACTCTCCATGACAAGATTAGTACAGTACTGCTGTAATCAAAACACACAAAGGCTTTTTCAGAATATAGACTTATCATTGGCAAAAATGAGAATGATAAAATATGTACTGTTTCATTGCAGACTTTATTGTTCTGCATTTAGATTATATATACTAGCAGTTCATAATGTAGGTTTTTATGCATATTTAACATTCAGAAACTAAATAGCTACAAAGAAGTATTTATTGTTCTTAACATAATTATTTGAATATTTGTGGTTAAATCATTAAAAGAAAACCACAAGTTATTCATACTGTCATCTGTACACTTAATAAACCGGAGGGTACATTCAGTATTTGTCTTGTTAGACGGTTTTCTCCCAAATCTTAAATTCATCACTAAGAAAAATATATAGCTGAAAAATGCATAGTTAACAATTCTTGGAATACACAGTACAGTCCTTAAGTCCATGCTCACAATGTTGGACATACTGAATAATGATAAAGCAATGCTTGGCATAATATGTGCATAGTACAGCATTTACTGTCTTTTTCATATTGACAGTGCATATAATTGGAAGAAAAATCAAAAGACCACTGCTTTACTATGTTATAAGTAACTGAAAGCGGCAACCTACAAGAGTATTATTAGAAGCCTTAGATACTTATAGGATTATGTTATTTAAAGAGAGTACTAATTCACTATTGTAGTATTGTGCACTTTTTTGTTATAACAGTTTTAGTCTTGTATGATTCTCTTAATTTTTATCATGCATGTCTATAATACCTAATTTTAAAAAACAAGTATTTTTGTCAAATTGTAGTCTTCATTGGTAATACAGTGATACCTTGAGATACAAGTTTAATTCGTTCCGTGACCGAGCTCGTAAGTCAAAATGCTTGTATCTCAAATCAGTTTTCCCCATTGAAATTAGATTAATTCGGGCCAGCCCCCAAAAAACCACCCCAATTTTTTGTTAAATGTTTTCAACATGAGAAAAATGGTTTCATAATGAACAAATATTTTATACAAACAAAATAAAACCTAATACATAAGAGAATCTAAAGAAATAAACAGATGTTGTCGAAGCCAATTACCGTATTGTAATTTTTTTCTTTCACTTCACTTTTGCTTAACTTAATTTTCTTCTTCACTTGTTTTTTTCTTTTTTGCCACGCTTTCATCACTTTCATTCTCAAGGCGTTTCAATAAAAACCTATCCAAGGAGCTTTGTTAGTCCTCCCCTTTAGAATGTTTCTGAAATGAGTTAGGCAAGTGCCATTAAATAGCGCCGCTGCACAACCAGTTACAAATTTTTCAGGGTGTTTCTTTTCAATAAAGTCAAGTGTTAGGCAAGTGTCATTAAATAGCGCCGCTGCATGACCAGTTGTAACTTTTTCAGGGCGTTTCTTTTCTTTAAAGTTCGGAACTTTTTCCCACATTGCAAACACTTCCTTTATCTCACTTTAAGTGATAACGTCCTCCACGGTACCAATCTCCTTTAGAACCTCCGTATGTTGCCGCGTCTGTAGTTCCGTCAACTCCTCCGTCGTCAGTTCCTCGGAATGTGCAGCAACAAGCTCTTTAATGGCTCGTATTTTGAATTTTGGCTGGTAACTCAAGGCAAAAAAATCGACATAGTGACGGCTCGTATCTCAAAAAACCCGTACGTTGGGGCACTCGTATCTCAAGGTACCACTGTACTTGTTTTTGCCATCATATTCACCAGTTTATGAAAATGCTTGCATTTTTATAAGGTCATATTAGTCAACATGATATCTAACATTTACTTTGTCTGAACAGTAACAAAAATGGTAAAAAAAAGTGGCAGAGTATGTTTTTCACAAGCATCTATTTTAGGCATGTATATAATAAAAATTTAATTAAAGATAAAAAAAAATTCTTAAAATATCCTTAGAGTTTGTTCAGTCTTGTCTGTATGACTACACTCACTTGAAACACCACAGTACTATTCATGGGATAAAATTAGAGAAAAGCCAAGCAAAATGACACCTTTTATTGGCTAACTAAAAAGATTACAATATGCAAGCTTTCGAGGCAAGTCAGGCCCCTTCTTCAGGCAATATGTAAAAGTTTTAGTTAGCCAATAAAAGATGTCATTTTGCTTGACTTTTCTCTACATTCATAATGGGTAACACAGTACAACACCCTAGTACTACTGGGATAAAATTAGTAATTTATTCAAATTCAGTTTTACCCACTTCAGCACTATAAATACTATTACTAATGTTCTGCAAAGATATAGTGCTGTCAGAGTCTTGGAATTAGTGCCATAAATACAGGGTGGTCCAGATCTAATTATGCAGATCCAGATCTTCTGAATGACTTTGATTTATGCGGGCATGATTCCAGTTTGGCGTGAAGACGATTCTTAATGTCGTCAGTTCGCACACTTCTCAATGGTCTGGGATTTTTCAGGTGATTTTCAATGTAATATACTTAATAAGTTAAAGTGTAATGAAAATTGCATAATTAGATCAGGACCTCCCTATATTAACAAACAGTTGGTAAATAGTGGCTTTTTATTTAAAAGATTAAAGATGTACTTCAATGATAACTCTTGTGGTTTTGGTGTCTAATGTAAAAATACTTTTTTTAAAATAGATATTCTGATAAATGGTAAAATTTAATGAATATTAAATAAGATTATCATTCTTTGGTATTTGGGTTCCTTACAGTTTTGAGGAAAATATGGTAGTTCTGTGTTAGTACATGGTAAATATAAAATACTGATCATCTTTACATGATTTGATGGTTTCCATTACTGTGGCTAAAATATGCAACACATAAAAACCCTTTTCAATTCTTTATTATTATCATTAATTTGTTTTCTGTTTTACACTACTAATTTGGAATATAGATAAAACTTAATCTTTCCAACAAGAGTGTTTTGTTTGAATTTTTTTTAACAGACAAGCCAATTAATGCTTTTGCTCTTTTTATGCTGTGCAGCTATAGTCACCTGGAGTTTCATTTTTAGAAAAATAAAAATGTGTCTTTGTCTCTATTTATGTTATTAAAAAGTAATACAGAAGTCTAGAAAATGTCTCTAATTTTACTTTTTCCTTCACTTTCTGTACCCTTAACAGGCAAATCCACAACTACTGAACATGTAGCCTGATTTCTGTCTTTGCCTTTGTCTTCCTGCTTGAGTTTTTATATGTTATGTTGTCATTTTGAGGATCCAGTTTAGACAAACCATATGTGTTCCTTTCTCCATGTTTTTCCTCATATAAATGTGGATATACTTTTAAGTATATAGTAAACCACTGTATGTCATCTGCTTCTATGCAGTTTCTCTCATGTAGGCATTCCCTCCTTTGTTTCTCTTTTGAGCTCCAGATTAAATATATTTGCTTACCACACATGAACAGTTTTAAACAGCAGTATTTTTATCTTTTATTGCAGTCAATCAATGTAAAGTCATTTGCATTGCATTGACAACATCATTTTGCACTGTGATAGACTGTTTGTGTCCCTTTTAATTTTAAACTGACCAGTACATGTTAATGCTTCCTTGTTTGTTTTTATTTTTTAATCAAGCTGCTTTTACCATTATTGCTTTTCTGTTCCCTCCCTTTTTTCATTCCCCTCCCCCTAATGTGTACCCTACTTCCCCTTTTGTCTCCTAGTTTAACCACACCGGGTTCCAGGGCTTCAACTGCTTCCGCTTCCGCAGTTCTGACATCATCAGCACGGCCACGCCATGTGAAATCCCAATCCACGTCCGTCCACCCCAGCAAGGTCACGCTGCCCCCCACGGACAACCACTGTGAGGCGCAGCGGCCCAGGCAAGTGAAGCCATGCAGGAGGAGAAAGTGAAAATGATAGTCAGAAAAGAAAGATTACAAACACTGCGGAAGCAATAAAATAATTTGATTTGCTCCGTACTCCTTCAACTGAAATAAAAAGTTGAGAGGTTTTGTAAAGATTCGTTTTAATGAACAAGAAATAAAAAAATAACATAGATTGCAAGTGAAAACAGGAGGTTATACTGGATATTCTTTCCTAAATGTTATGCCCTGAAAAAGTTCCTGTTTATTTGCTCAAAGCAAATCACTGGAATCATCATCAAGCACTCTTTTCCAATTCAAAGTCGCATAGCTTAGTTGTTTTAGATGGATGGACTTGGACAACAAGCTCTCCTAACGCTCACTAACCAACTAAATCTGCAGTGGGTGGCGGGGGGGTGGGGTGTGTATCTGGGTTTCTGCCACCATGCCCCATACCAGCCATAACCTCATAGCTTTTATTAAAATAACGTGAAACTTTTTGACTTTTACAGTATTTCCACTGCTCACTGTTACCACATTTTGTCTAAAAGAGTAATAACATATTTTAATATATTGCAAAAAATGTTTTCAGACTATATACCGTAGCTATTAAACTGTATTGAGGGGTAAAATTAGAAGTAATATCTTTAGAACATACAGTGCATCCGGAAAGTATTCACAGCGCATCACTTTTTCCACACTTTGTTACAGCCTTATTCCAAAATGGATTCAATTCGTTTTTTTCCTCAAAATTCTACACACAAAACCCCATAATGACAACATGAAAAAAGTTTACTTGAGATTTTTGCAAATTTACTAAAAATAAAAATAAAAATGAGAAAGCACGTGTACATAAGTATTTACAGCCTTTGCCATGAAGCTCAAAATTGAGCTCAGGTGCATCCTGTTTCCCCTGATCATCCTTGAGATGTTTTTGCAGCTTAATTGGAGTCCACCTGTGGTAAATTCAGTTGATTGGACATGATTTGGAAAGGCACACACCTGTCTATATAAGGTCCCACGGTTGAAAGTTCATGTCAGAGCACAAACCAAGCATGAAGTCAAAGGAATTGTCTGTAGACCTCTGAGACAGGATTGTCTCGAGACACAAATGTGGGGAATGTTACACAAAAATTTCTGCTGCTTTGAAGGTCCCAATGAGTACAGTGGCCTCCATCATCCATAAGTGGAAGAAGTTCGAAACCACCAGGACTCTTCCTAGAGCTGGCCGGCCATCTAAACTGAGCGATCGGGGGATAAGGGCCTTAGTCAGGGAGGTGACCAAGAACCCGATGGTCACTCTGTCAGAGCTCCAGAGGTCCTCTGTGGAGAGAGGAGAACCTTCCAGAAGGACAACCATCTCTGCAGCAATCCACCAATCAGGCCTGTATGGTAGAGTGGACAGACGGAAGCCACTCCTTAGTAAAAGGCACATGGCAGCCCACCTGAAGGACTCTCAGACCATGAGAAACAAAATTCTCTGGTCTGATGAGACAAAGATTGAAATCTTTGGTGTGAATGCCAGGCATCACGTTTGGAGGAAACCAGGCACCGCTCATCACCAGGCCAATACCATCCCTACAGTGAAGCATGGTGGTGGCATCATCATGCTGTGGGGATATTTTTCAGCGGCAGGAACTGGGAGACTAGTGAGGATAAAGGGAAAGATGACTGCAGCAATGTACAGAGACATCCTGGATGAAAACCTGCTCCAGAGCGCTCTTGACCTCAGACTGGGGCGACGGTTCATCTTTCAGCAGGACAACAACCCTAAGCACACAGCCAAGATATCAAAAGAGTGGCTTCAGGACAACTCTGTGAATGTCCTTGAGTGGCCGAGCCAGAGCCCAGACTTGAATCCGATTGAACATCTCTGGAGAGATCTTAAAATGGCTGTGCACCGACGCTTCCCATCCAAACTGATGGAGCTTGAGAGGTGCTGCAGAGGAATGGGCGACACTGGCCAAGGATAGGTGTGCCAAGCTTGTGGCATCATATTCAAAAAGACTTGAGGCTGTAATTGCTTCTCCCAAAGGTGCATCAACAAAGTATTGAGCAAAGGCTGTGAATACTTATGTACATGTGATTTCTCAGTTTTTTTATTTTTAATAAATTTGTAAAAACCTCAAGTAAACTTTTTTCATGTTGTCATCATGGGGTGTTGTGTGTAGAATTCTGAGGAAAAAAATGAATTTAATCCATTTTGGAATAAGGTTGTGACAAAATGTGGAAAAAGTGATGCGCTGTGAATACTTTCCGGATGCGTTGTATTACAGACCATCTAAAAACTGAAAATGAGATCAATTCTTAGTTTACTTCCACTTTTCAGGTTTATTCAATAATAAAAAAACACAGATGTTGTATTATGTTACAGCAGATATTAAAATAGAGCAGGAATGTCTTGGTGCACAGAACAAAAGAAAGAAAAGTGTACAATCTAAAATGATGGTGGTATGGAATACTATATGCTCAACCTATGATGCATAGTAACACTAAAAGCCTTGACCTCTCCAATGAAAAAAAAGATGCAGTTTTAATTATGAATTTAACTTAATCCTGTACTGCAGTTTTTCACCTAAATTTAAGAGATCTTTGTTATTATTTGTAATAGAATAACTTGTTTTTAAACTATGTTGTTTGTCTGACAACAGATTCCTCACAGAATGTCAGTTTTTTTTTACTCACAGGTTTATGATTAACCAAATGTCTGGTACAGTGCAAGCTGTTCTGCAGAAATTCATTCATACATTACTGCCCCAATCTTTTTTGTTGCTTGAATCGTTATATACTTATAAAATATCAAATTGTAAGCATTTTCACAAGAGGGCCGTTCCATATTGTTGGAACACATATAAATTATTTTTAAGACCAAAGCATAGCTCCTCAATAGACAGATACACAGATATTCATTGATGGACAAAATACTGTATGTATGTATCCCCAAAAAACAGTAACTACAAAATGCCAACCAACACAGGCAGTAAAGAGCCTCAGTAGCATAACTTAGAATATTGCCGACTGTGGCCAATACCACTCCAGAACAATGTGCTCTTGAGAGGATGTTGGCCACAAGACATGACTGTAGGGGTCCACGATTACCAAAAAATTAATAATTGATGATTATGGATATAATAATCATGATTATTAATTTTGATTAATAACACTTCATATTTTGTTTTGCCAACTTTTTCATTCCCCTCCCCCTAATGCATCTTGTTTTCTGTATAGATATAGTACAGAAGAACCTCCATTTAGCAGGAAATTGATGATATTGAAGTAATTATTAAGTACAATTTAAGTATAATGTAAATAATCCTTTTTTTCTTCTTCAAAACAAATACTATGCTTGGAAATACTGCCATTACCTCCACTCCTCATCCAAAAATGTAAAATGTGGGTTAATGTTAAATTGGGGATGTGCTACATTAAGGAAATAAAAATTGCATGTGTATGTAAAATCAAAGCAAATAATAAAAAATTAAGTTACAGTAATGCAAAATTAAGAAGGTAATGTAAACATAATGTGATAGTTCTTTGGTACAGGTGTGTAAAAGCATTAAATGTAACAATATAGCAAACTTAAGAATTACTTAGTCAGACACTACTTATGCTGCTGCCCTTCTCATTCATTTAATGTACTAGAAAACAAATTACAAATGAACATAACAGTCTAAATACTTCAGAAGTTCACTATATGCTTACATAGACAGCCACTATGGTATGCCATGTTTACTTTTAAATGCCAAAGGATATTCAGTATTCACTAAGTGTAGCTTATGGCCAAAGCACTAGAGTTTGTTTCAGTCACCGATACCAACAGTGTTCATGACTTTTGTCCCTGTTATCTGTAATCCCTCAGGCCTCAGCCTCCATTCCGGATGAAGTATGCTGATTGCAAGCATGTTTTTCACTGTAAATTTGATGTTAATATAATATACTGCTGTATTCAGGCACGTTTCCATGACTGTAGTCAACCACAAATCAGCTGGTGTTGTATAAAGTGCCACTTGTTTCGTTCCTTTTCAATTTCTGTCTAACATTTTGAATAAATTTAAGGCAATGCAGCTTCAGAATAACTGTGGGAGGGAATAGTGCATGTTTTATATTGGGTGTTAAATAATTTTTTTAAAACCTTCATTGTGCCCTGTTTTAATTGGAGCCCTGTGTCTAGCGATGGCTACTGTTATCTGATTTTGATGGCTTGCTAGATACAGACATGCTTCATAACAAAAGAGAAACAAAATATGAAATTATGGAAGATAATCTTTATTTTGTTACTAAAACATTGGAGGCTGCTGCATACACAGAAAAAAGAAATTCATGCTTTTTAAGAGATGTTGTTAGAGATATTGATTGGCAAATTTCCACACCACATGACAATAGTGAGAGTACTGCCTGTGCCAGTGCTGCATGGCTAATTTGCATCCATAATTAGCCTTGTACCATGATTACCAATCAAAACAAGCCGTAATTGAGCCTTCACCCATCCCTCATCAGAAAACACATTAGACCATGTGAAATAATATCAAAAGATTTTACTATTTAAAAAATGACGGAAGAAAAAAGTGTGAAACATTTGCACCAGTACATAGGAAACAAAAAAAAAAAACAAGTTCCATCTCTGCACCCAAAGCTGCAACTTCAAACAAGGGAAAGAGCCAGTCACACACTGCTGCTTCATGGCATGGCTGATGTGTTCCCAAAGACTCTATGAGCACAATAATATATATATATATTTTACTTACTGCTAGATTGAGGCATGGTGGCGCAGTGGTTAACACTGCCGCCTTACAGTACAAATTTTGGCCACAATAATCTCCCTGTCATAGCTGACAGACACTTAGCCATCAGAAACACTTTAAAATGGTGTAATTGTCTTTTATGTACTTAAAACTAGTCCAGTTCCTCCTTCCCTCCCTGACTTCAGTACATTTCCTTCAGTTTGGTGATGTTCCCAAAAATTTCAATGACTTCACCAAACTCATGGTGAAGTAATCCCTAGTGGGTTCACTCATCACTATTAAACATTACACTTCAAAAAAACTCATTAAGGACTGTCACCTATAACTATTCATATGATATGAATGCTTCTGATTCACCCTGCTCTTGCCCTCAGGACATGTGTCTCTGATTGATTACACTTATTTCCTGATTAAAGCACTTTGTAACTGGGAAAATTCAAGAGTGAGAGTGGACTTAATGCAATACAGTAACCGCTAATTTTCACGATTAGTATGTCACTGCACCTGTAAACATAATCACGATTAGTATACGATTAATTAAGCAGCTCTGCATGACTACATATTTTACCATATTTATTCTATTCTATCATTGCCTCCATTGAGTCTACAGTCAGACTTCTTGCACTGTTTATTCAGGCATTTGGCATCTCCTTATGTTTAATCTCCAGGAAAATATAGCAAAGCATACACCATAGACTTGTAGAACATCCCCAGCAGTTTGTTGTACCCATTAAAAGACAGTGTCTGCTGTGGCGCTTTGTTTATAGCCAGCCTGTCTTTGTTACCCAGTTCAGTCTATTGTTCATCTGGGCCCTGTTTATTTATAGGACTGCAGTTCTTCTCCCATTATAGTAGCTATCCTTAGGATTTGCTTGGTACATCGTAAAGTCCACCACCAACTTCTTTGTCTTAGTAAATGCTTAATTCTAGGTGCTGCTTCTTTCATCACATGATAATTCCTAAATCAGCTTTGAATACTCCTGCTCATCTCAGATGGTGATGCCACATTCAGTACACAAATCTTTAAAGAAGGTGTCATAAACTCAAGCTGTGCTGTTGTGTAGTTGATAAAAGAAAAATTAAGACAGGATGATTCCATAGGATTCCCCTGGATTGCAGATTATCATCTCTGAAACACACTCCTGGAGCCTCAAGAACTGTTGTCTGTCAGTTAGATTGACCTTGGCTGTGATGTATCTGCCTGTTTCACCATGAGATGCTAGGTATTATTGAAAACACTTGAAATATTCAATTAGAATTAAAAAAAATATACAAAAATAATACATAATATAAATACAGTTTCTAGTGTAGACTGAAATAAGTGGAATGGAAAAAAAAATTGAGTTCATTATTTCTTGCATAGTTTGTGTATTTCACAGATCAGATTTTTCAGATCTGAATGTACATCCAGTATACACGTAGCTGTCTCACACAGCACAAAAGCATATTAAGTTGTTCAGAGTAGCATACCATTTAGCAGATTTTAAAAAAGGCTGATCATAAGAGGACATTAAAGAGATACCCAGTGAATCAGCTAAATTTAAAATAATAACCAATCTTTAGATGTTCTGATCATTACTGAAGCATTATGCAGTGTTTTAGGAAACCTTAAACTGCCAGAGAATGTTTTTCAGCTGATTGTGCAATAATTATTTTTGAGTAAAAAAGTGTTAACAAGTAGACAGAAAACTAATTGAGTTGCTAAGGCAGTTACTGCAGGATAGATGAAGATACATAACGCAATTAACCCTGGAATATAGATAAACATAATTATATGTTGAACCTGGCTGTACATTTGTGATGTATTCAAAGAAGTATTAAAAATGTTAAAATTTTATTCCCTTAAAAAAAATAAAAATAATAAGTCTTTTTCATCCAAAGGGGAAAATGTTCACTAAAATGTTTTGTTGAAACTGATAACTCAACCCAGTGGATGAATGTCATCAATTTCATCTGATCTGATCTGAAATAAATCTTTTTGTTACTTAGTATGCAGATCTGTTTTTTGCTCTTGATTACTTTTAGTTACTCAGTTTTGATAAATCAATTCCCCTAAATATCAGTTCATTGGAATGTGTTAGTGATTTTTCCCCCTGTGATGGAAGATGCCTCATTCAGGCTTGGTTACTGCCTTTTGCCCATTTTTTTCAGAAATAGACTTCATCTTCCTGTCACATTCAATTAAATTTAAGCATGTTTAGAAAATAAATATATGAGAACTTAATGTGTTTAGTCATTCAATTTGCTTAAACATTCTATTGTTTCGGGTCATTTTAGTGCAGACACCAAAATAACACATAATAGCAAAAATAATAATAATTTGTATCCCGAAAATAGGTAAGTCTTAGGTACAGTGGAAGCAGTGCAACGACTATAAAAGTTGAAGTATTCTCTACCATTTCTCAAAAGATCATCCAGTTTCCTTCTGTTCCTTCTAAACCATATTTAGTAATGACTTGTAATTTGTGAACAAATAACCTGCCTTCTACCCAGTGTTGCAGATTCATTCATTACCGCATAGTGAGAAACCATTGTGTCCTCATTTACAAAAGTGTTAAAAAGCTTCTGTGTGTCTGTGTTATCATAACACATTTGTGAAAATGCTTTAGCCTGTGAGGCATGTTATTTTTCTTTCCTTTAGGAATCCCTTGATGGTCTCCTTATACAGCAGAAAACCTTTGAAGATATGTTCTGATGTTATTCTCCCAAAAATTTTGATTGCTTTCTTTTTAGCTGATACGGAAGATACCTTACTACTTTGAGTGTCACTGGATTGTTTTATTATGTACATTTCTATAAATATTTGAACACTTCTGAAGAATGCCCCATAACGATTCAGGTATTCTTTTTTTATTCATTCATTCATTCATTCATTTTATTATTTTATTTTTCTTTTTTCCCCCCTCCCCCTCTCCTCATTACACAACAGTACGGCCCCTCAGCGAGCCCCTGTGGCATCTCCCTCAGCTCACAATATCAGTACTGCTGCTGTAACAGACCGTACCAACTTTCCTAGGGGTCTAGCCAGTCGAAGCACCTTCCATGCAGGACAACAACGTGCTACCCGGGACCAGCATGGAATAGCCTACAATGGTCCACCAGCTTCACCATCACTCTCCCATGGCAACAGTCAGGCTCGGCGAGCAGGACCAACTGGCATCTTTAGCAAGTTCACCTCCAAGTTTGTGCGCAGGTGAGGTTTTAGTATATAATAAACTTATATTTGCAAAGAGTGCATTTCTGAAGTCTGGGACTCCATAATTTGTTGAGAATATTTTCAAATCTAAACTGTACAGTGCTGTAAAAAAAGGTTTTTATTCATTCTATTTTGCATAGTTTACACATTTAGAGTGTCAGACATTTTGACAAAATACCATATTAGAAAAAGGGAACCTAAGTATACATATAATACAGTTTTTCAAATAATTATTTTCTTTATTCAAGGATCAAAGTTACCCAACATGCCTATCACTCATGTGAGAAAGTAATTGCCTCCATAATCTCATTTACTGGTTGCAGTACCTCAGAGCTAAATAGCTGTCTTTCACATCACTGTTGAGGAATTCTAACCCACTCCTCTTTGCAGAACTGCTTTAATTCAGATACATTCATAGGTTTGCATGCATGAACTGCTTGTTTCACGTCCAGCCACAACAAGTCTGCAATTTGTCTAGTTGTTTCCACAACTTTAATTTTGTTTCTTCTGAGCCATTCGGTTATAGATTTGCTGTTGTGTTTTGGGTCATTTGTTCTGTTACTCCGTGTCACAGACAGACGATCAGACATTCTCCTTAAAGAATATTCTGGTAAAGTATAGAATTCATGGTCCCTTTAATAATGGCAACTCTTCAGCGCCTGAGGCTGCAAAACATCTTCAAACCATCACATTAGCTCCCTATGTTTTATTGTAGGTATGATGTTCTTAGTGTTGAGCCTTACAACAGACATAGTGGGATCAATGTCATCTGGAGACCTGTATTTTTAACTTGCTTATCCATAGGAAATTATTCCAAACGTAATAGCCACTTTACCATCATGGTAAGAGTCAATATGTGGTGAGGTTTAGATGTAACAGGCATGGCTGCGATCTGGTCTAGTTGTGTTCAGCCACTTGTGTCTAATATTTAACTCTGGTAAGTTGTTTGAGTAAGCACCTATGGTGGCAGTTACCTTTTTACACAGGTAATACAGATGTTGGATTAATTATTACTTAAATATGTTAAGTAGAAATGTACAAATTGTCGTGTTTTGTTTGGTTCCCTTTATCTAACATTACATTTTGTATAAAGATCTGAACCTATTCATTATGACAAATATCCAAATATGGAGGACATCAATAAGGGGGCAAATACATACAGCTGACATAAGGTGTAGAACAAGAACATGCTTTCTTAGACGTTTCTTAATATGTAGACTTGCTTTTTATGATGATTTACTCCTTCTGCTACACATGCATTTCTTAGTCATCATTACACACAGCCTATAATTAAGGATGCAAACAATAGCAATTACTTTGCTAATTATTTTGTAGCTGATTTCCACTGAAGTGGTTCTCCCTTTGTGTTGAATTAACTTAATATATGACAGGGCACTTTGTTTACATGGACTGGTCAGCACCTTATGGTAAAAGGTACAAGGCTAGTGTCATCTGGTACAGCCAGACCTCTATAAACATTTTTGCTTTCTGTGGAAGGGCATTTTATGATAATCAATTTTGAAGCCCATAAATATTATTAAATAAGATTTTTACAAGGTACATTACTTCATTTCTTAGCTTTTTTCCTTGTGAGTTATGCTTCATTTTGCAGACATAAGATGCAAAACTGATAATTTTTCTAATTGCAGTCTTCTGTATGTCTTTATTGCATCATGACCCTTTGAGTCTGGGTACATTGACTGCTTGCTGTTGTGTGGCTTGTCTGTTTCAAAGAAGATCAATCAGTAAGACTGTATTTTATACAGTAATATTAACAGCATGCACCATCACAAGAAAACATTATAGATCATAAAATTACAATGTACCAGCAGAGGGAATAAACCATAGAAGACAAAAGCATCTCTATGCCTTGCTAATAATGTCTTTAGCTTGTATTCTACATCTCTCTTCAGGAGTCTGAATGCTAGAAATGTAAATTAAATAAGGTTTATCCAGTATTTACTAAACCTGTTTATAATACTGGTACTTACAAATGTGGCAGAGGATATGAAATAATTTAAATAAAAATAACACAAAAGAATTTATATCCTGTGCACTGTGCACACTGTTCAAATACTTTGCAAGTTATTTGCTTCCCCAAACTTCTAAAATGACTTTTGCAAAATTGAATACAGAAATTAATGTCTTCTCATACTGCTTACAGGTAAGTCATTCTATCATTCTGTAGTACTAATAATACATTTTTTTGAGATTTTACTCTGGTACTATTAATTTTAGATATAACTGCCCGAAACTTGCTGTATCATATAAATCATGAGATTGTGAGTTATATAAAGGCCTGGAAAGTTTGTTTTTCTATGTTTGTTACAAGTGTTTGTTATAAGTGTTGTTTTACAATGTTTATGATTCAATATACTAATTTAAGTTATGCTTTTTGAAAATTATTGAGCCTGCTATGTAGAATGAAGAACAGACGTCTTTAATTCAATACAATGTTAATGTTAGATTTTACATTCTTCCATTATTATTTCTTTATAAAAAACAAAGGATTTAAGCAAGATTATATATTTTTGACAAATGGCTTGTGCTTGGTGATGAATCCTGCATTTTGTGTTTTGGTGTAAGAAATTCAAATGCAGGCAAAATAAAGTTCTGAAACTGGATAATGTACAGTATTGTAATGTATTTTGTAAACTTTTAATACAAAATGTCATAGCAATTAGTAAGTATGCTTAATGCATCCAAATTACTCTTCATACAAAGAATTTGTGAAGTGAATATGAAGCATAAGTCTGTCCTCACAGGAGTGCCAAGTGTATTTTTAACTATGAAACAGAATTAACTAACCTTCAGATTACAATAAGGCATATCTGCCAACCTGCAAATATTAGCATATGTTAATCTGGGTTGTGTACTTATCAGTTTGGTCCATCTCACCTACTACAATAAAAGCTTATACAAATGTCATATTTTTGTTTTCATTGTTTGTCCTAAACTGGGGACAAAATAGTAACCGATTTTCGTAACACGATAAAAATTGAGTAATGGTAATAAATAATTTACAGAAGGTAATGCACATTTGTATTGACCTCAGTTTTGATTGTGCCTTATTTATATGACATATTTGAGACAACCACACTGATAAATGCAATGCTAGATGGAAGGAGCCTTAAGTATAGTATTTACATAAAACTATTTTACTAAATTGGTCACTGTGTCTCTTAAATTTAGTTTTCCGTGGTATTTTGTAAAAACTACCTGGGAGGGCAGATTCACTGTGATTTTAAGCTTAAAATAAATTTAAGGCATAACTGCAACACACTTTTGGAATCAAGTATAGTTCATTAGTGATTTAAAAAAAAATTAAGTTCAAGCATAAACCAAAATAAATTCTATTAAAGTTGTTACTACTTAGGTTTAGTGTTGGAAGAGTAAGCATCAAATGTGTTGCAGTTTTGTTTTAAGTAACTTTTTATTTATCCATTATTTATCTCTCATAAAAACTGCATTTTGTTTACCAGTATGACTTTGTCAGACATCATGGTTGGGATTGTCTATTTACTTGTTTTTCTCCCTCCCCTCTTCAAGCACCTAAAAACAAACATAAAAAAATGAATACTTGTACAGCCCAAGTTTCGTTATTCTTACTTAATAAGATCATATTCGCGTGCACAAACTATTTTGGTCACAGATTGTTTTATTATATATTAAATGACTTACAGCTTAATAAAGCATTTTACACAATTTTGATTTTGGGTGCTTGTAAGGATGGGATATAAGAGAATGCTATTCCTTTTTCATCTGGGGATTTTTGTTTTGAAAATAACTCTTATATAATGTTCAGTCATTATGGACTCCATTGTAATGTATCATCCTTTCTAAACATTTCAGATATTTCAGATTCTAAAATATGATGATCTGAAATTGCTTAATCCAATAATTAACTTAAATATTTATAAATTTAAAAGTATGTAATGTTAACATATAAGGATTGTTCTTTGTTCTGATTGCACTAGTTTAGATGCAGTGTTTGTCATTTCATGAAGCAATGTTAAAGATATGGCCACAGTTGCTTTGTAGCATTTTTGCATGGTCATGTGCATTTTCATACCTCAAAAAATGTGATTACAGTAAATTGGAATATTAAAAAGTAATAATTTCTTGCTGTATCACAATATTTGATATATGTAGTTAAATTTCTGCATTATTATGCATATGACCAATTTACTGGACTCAGTTAACTAGAGTGCCAAAGTCTGTTCCCAACAGCTGGAATTAAAATGTATGACTGAAAAAGGAATAGCATATTGTTTACTGGTGGCTGGTATGTGCTTATATTCTTTCTGCTGTTCATTTTTGTAGGAGTAGGGGGATCCCAAGGGTTACGGAAACTGAAAATTTACCAATATGTCCTTTTAAGGTCAATTAATTTAACTTGCCACTAAAAATGTAAGATTCTTGTATAGGTAATTCTTCACAGTACGAAACACATTATTCAGTTAACTTGTATTGCATTAGGTGCTTAAATCTTACTGCAGTTTTAAAATACTACACTAGGCTGTCTGAGGAAATAAAAAACTGAATTCTTAAGCATTTATACCATTCTTTAGATAGATAAGATAGATAGATAGATACTTTATTAATCCCAAGGGGAAATTCACAAATTCTTTAACTGACATATCTGCATCGAACCGTTTTTACTGTTACTCATTTCAAAATGTGTATTTTATTGTGGTAGTACAGTCAGTTCTTTGTACTTTTGACATTTAATGACTTAAGTTGGCATAGTGAAAAAGGCAAAAATGTTGTAAAGAAAACTGAATTATACAGTCTACTTTGGTTTGCAATGAAAGAATATATATATATTAATGTAAATTACTTGGAAGGGTGATCAAATAGTTTTGTGCTTGAACCTAAAACGGGTACTATACTGGGTCGATTTTATATTTCACCAAAGGTTACCTTGTGTACGCTAAAATAAGTAATTTAGAAGTTTCTACCATTTGTAGTTAATAGTGTATGTACTAGTTTGAGAATCAAGTAAACGTGGATGAGGAAAAACACCAAATAAAGTATAATTGAATTTCTAATCCTAGAGGACAGTAAACTTTTAGAAATTCCTTCACGCCTAGAAAGTGTATACCAGGACCAGTCCCCTTCAGATGCTAATTCACAATATGGACTGAAGAATTCCTTAATGGCAGGACATATCTTGAAGATGGCATCAGTGAACGAAGAAAATGTCACTATGCAGTAAAATGTAATGGAAAATCGAAGACTTTTGGAACAAAATATAGTAAACACTCTGGGGTTAGTTAGCGGTCAACTGAATCTGTTCTTCTTAAGCAGGTTCTATGTACATTGGGTGTGTAGAATATTAACTCCCAAGGTAAAGCATCACCGCATCCAGTGTCCATGAAGACTTTTGAACAATGAGTTCAGACTGGGAGAATTTGAAGTAATGTTTCATAACTAGGGATGATACGTCACTTTGATCCAGAGTCCAAACAATAACCAAAATAATTAAAGTATGGTAATGCTCCAAAACCAAAACAATACATTATAAATGCCGGTAGGATGTTGCATGCATTTTTTATGGTGTTGAGAGAGTATGTCGGGTGTGGTGTAGTGATTAAGGCTTTGGACTTCAAACCCAGGTTGTGGGTTCAAATCCTGCTACTGACAAATGTGTGACCCTCAGAATGTCACTTCACCTGCCTGTTCTCCAATTGGAAAACCAAAAGAAATGTAACCAATTGTATCATAAATGTTGTAAGTTGCTTTGGGTAAAGGCATCAATTAAATAAGTAAATGTAATGTAAAATGTAATATTGATTCATGGCTCAAAAGGCTCATATAACTGATCAATATTACACTATTTTTTTTTTTTTTTTTCGCTTAAAGCAGTCAGCCAGGAAAAAATGGCAAAGAAAGTTATCAATCATTACTCTTCTGCTTAACAACAATATGTCTCCTCCAATTGTACGAACTGCAAAGCTTGCTCTTTGAAAGAGATTCCTCATGTACCCAATCCTTCTGACTGGCCCTTTCCAACTGCTGTCTCTTTCCCAGTCTGAAGGTTTACTTTCGTGGCGCACACTATATCAGAGATTAAGACATCAAAATCATTTACAAAACTGTGGTTGTACAAGCAAGACATATTTTATTTAAGTGGCACAGAAAAGCTTTGTGAACATTATAGCAAGTGTACTGGCGTTCACAGAAATTATGATGAAAAATAACTTGTTTTGGGGGGAAGTACACTATGAATAGTGCTGCTTTATAAATCAAGCATCCTGAGGTTGAACTTGCTCTCAGTTGTTGTGGAGGTGGGACATTCTCAATATGCCCGCATTGATTTTCCTTTTGGTGTTGTAGCGTTTCTCTCACATCACCAAAGGTATGCAGATTATGTTAACCAAAGATTCTTAATTAGACCCTGTGTGAGTGTGCATATGTATGTGCACAAGGTGGGGTCCCATGATGGACTGGTACATTGTCCAGGACTGTTTGACGCCTTGCACCCCATGCTGCCTCGATGGGCACGGGTTAGTGTTTTTGCTGTTTTTTTCTCTTAATAGGTGTGGCTCATGCTTTTTGATCACCCCCATATATACGTCATATAAACAAGCTTATAGAAGAAAAAAGTAGTAGTTAGAAGAATTACAACATCTTTGAATATTTCCCAGTGACATCTATATTTTCTAACCTTTAGCAACCAAACAAGTTCTCGTTTTAGTACAGCATTTAATTAGAATTGCTAATGATCCTGGTAATACTTTGAATATTGTACATAAAATAAACATTTCTTCAATTTGTTTATTTTTTTATATTTAGTTCAATTTTCTCTATATAGGCAAAATGATACTCGCTTTCACAGAATATTACAAATAAGATGCCTTCAGTCTACCAATATTAATTAAGAGCTTTCACTACTAAGGCAAATACTATGTTGAAAATATAAAGTCAGATTCTGCTCTGGTATGTCAGTGGTAAAGTTTAATGTGATTTTGTTTTTGTACAAGTGCTGCTGGGACTTCTCATGTCCTGGCTAGTTACATCAACATCCAATTTGTTGTGATTAGGTGAAAAATAAGTTTTGTTGAATAGCAGATCACTTGATATTATATAGAGAGATGGTCATGTTCAAGTTATTGTTAATATTGTTCATTTGCAAAACAATATCTTGACTGATATGCATAGCTTGGATAAAAATGTTTCTAACTGGATTTGGGTTTTAAATAAACCTAATGTCTTTGCACTTTTAACCATAAAATTCATGAGCAAGCTAACGCTTTAAAGAGGGCCTTACTGTTAGCTGAGAAACTTAAGTTTTGTTATCGGTAATGTGTGCTTTTTCTAATTAAGATTAGAGAAGAATTTATTTTCATTTGACATCTGCATCTAAATTTGTAGTCTGAAAGATTTAAATGCCAAAATATCTATAAATAAAAAGTTTTTCAGTAAACATACTTTAGCATTGTATTTTTATTCTATCCTAATATATGCAACTTTCAATTGTTTTAACTGTCCGTGCATTTAAAACAAATATTATTTTCACAAATGCGTTCTTGGTTATAATAGGCCATTTTATTTAATTTGTAAAATAATAAAATAGCAGTATGTTTGCATTACCAAAGTTACTTTAGGGATAATTATATTTTTGAAGGAAAGTACAAAGCAGTTTGCATTGTTGATCAAATAGCTTAGTAGGTCTAGCTTGAACAGCCATCATTTTTTATACTACACTGTGTGCACAATTATTAAGCCAGTTGTACTTTTGAGGATTCATTTTAATATGGAACAAATACAGTGCTATCATTCAATCCAAAATGGTAATAAACCTGTAACTTGAATGTTTTACAAAGGAAATGTGAGTGTGAACATTCTCAGGGGAATACATATGTGTGCACAATTATTAGGCAACTATTAGTGTGCAGAATTATTATGCAACTAAAAAGAAAAACGAAAATTTTCCCATCTCACTTGTTTGTTTTCATCTGTTAAAGTGAGAGTAATAAACAACTCAAAATTTACAAATAAACATTTCTGACATTTCAAAAAAAAAAAAAAAGAATCAGTGACCAATATAGCCGCCCTTCTTTTCAATAACAGTCATAAACCTTCCATTCATGGAGTCTGTCAGTTTCTTGATCTGTTGACAACTTTTTGTACAGCAGCAACCACAGCCTCTCCCAGACACTGTTCAGAGAGGTGTTCTCTTTTCCTTCCCCGTAATTCTGCTGTTTAATAAGGGCTTTAGGTCAGGTGAGGAAGGGGGCCATGTCACTTTTCTTTTATCTTTAAGGCCTTTACTGGCTAGCCATGCAGTGGAGTACTTCGATGCCTGTGATGGACCAGTGTCCTGCATAAAAATCATGGTCTTCTAGAAAGATGCAGACTTTTTCTTTTATCACTGCTTGAATAAAGTGTCTTTGTCTTCTAAAAACTGGCAGTAGGTTTGGGAGTTGATTTTGAGTCCATCTTAAACCTGAAAAGGTACAACTAGCTCATCTTTAATAATACCAGACCATAGCAGTACCCCAGAGTTGAAGTGGAGCTCTGTGCCCGTTACTGATCCAGCCACGGGCCCATCCATCTGCTCCGTCTAGAGTGGCTCTCATCTCATTAGTCCATAAAACCTTTGAAAAATCTGTCTTCAGCTATTTCTTGGCCCAGTCTTTACGTTTAAACTTATGTGTCTTGTTCAGTGGTGGTTGAGTTTCAGCCTTCCTTACCTTGGCCATGACTCTGAGCACTGAATACCTTGTACTTCTGGGTACTCCATATAGGTTGCAGTTCTGGAATATGACAGCACTGGAGGATAATGGCTTCCTTCACGTTTGATTCTTCTCAAATCTTTGGCAGTTAATTTGCGTCTTTTTTTGTCCCAACACGTTTCTTGTGGCCCTGTTGACTATTTGCAATCAAACGTTTGATGGTGCTGTGATCATGCCACAATATCTGAGCAATTTCAAGAGTGCTGCATCCCCCTGAATGACCTTTTATATTTTTTGACTTTTTAGTGTCGGTTAAATCTCTTTTTTGGCACATTTTGCTTGAGGAAAACAAGCTGCCTAATAATTACGCACACCTTGATATAGGGTGTTGATCTCCTTAGGCCACACCCTCCCTCATTACACAACTACACATCACTTGATATGCTTAAATCCAATAACTATTAAAGTTTGTACAGCTTAGAGTCAGAATACATAAATAAAAATGATATGGTCAAAATACTCACTTGTCTAATAATTGTGCACACCGTGTATATAGGCAAGAAGTATTTAATAATTCTGTAATTCAACCTTTTGTTATTTTATTTTGAACTTTGCTGGCACCATATTAAACACATCAGCTATTTTTATGCAGATCAGATTATTTGTTACATGGATAAAAGTATATAAAGGATTCTTTAGTAGATTTGTTGTTGAGTGATATTTAACTTTAGATATTTGATTTTGTAAAGATAGGATGCTGGTTTTATATTTCATCCATCTCTTACGTATTCCACTCGTATTACTGTGTTATTTTTTTTTTGGTAGACATTATAGACCTTATTTATTTATCTTATTTGTACATCTCAAAGTGATAAATTACAAGCTGATAAATGTATGTTTAATTTGTATTAGCAAATTATATATTATCAAATTAAATAATTTTATAGCATATTTAGAGCAATGTTCAAAATGGTTTGAATTAATACAACACATTTATTTTTGTAAACTGCTCAGTATATTAATAACAAAACTTGATTTCTAAATCAAGTTATTCCCTCCCTCCCTCCCAATAAACTTTTTTTGTGGTTTTTGGGTGGGTTAATTGCTACTAAAGTAAAGGGCTTTAAATGTGCAGTTTTGTGTTTTCAAAGCTTCCTCTTCATATATTTTTCTTTTTTTTTTTTTTTTTTTATTTTATTTTATTATAGAAATCTGTCATTCAGATTTTCCAGAAGGTAGGCATGTTCAAGCGTATGAATTATTTTTATTTATATGCTGCTGGTTTTGTTACTAACCTCTTCTTGTACTGCATTGCTACCAAAATCTGTTGTTCATTCCTAGTTGACCCTTTTCCTTTCCACTCGTTATTACACATTTTTCACACTTTCTGCAAATAACTCTGTCTGTCATGGTGACCAATGAATAAGCAGTTCAGGCACAGTAGATGCTTCAACAATGACAATATGCAACACTTGTAACAACAAGCATTTCTCCACTAGGCCTTTTATTGTATACCACGTTTTCAGAAACAAAATAAATGTATTCAGGTCTTTTAAAATTTCATTGAGATATTGTGCGCTTTAAGTAAGTACACATTTTTAAAATGAATTAATTTCAAGGCTGATAACAAATAAGCCCTACTCCAATTTTGCTTTGGCAAATAATATAAGATCGTCTTGTGGTTTTTATTTACATGGGAGAAGATAATGCATTAGTAAAGGCAATAAGTCATCTATTCAGTGCGAGACAAAAAAAAGCTTTAATAGCATTTAAAAAATAGCGTAGATACTGATCAGTTAGGTTCAGCTGAATCTAAGTTATATTGTAATTAATAAGGTAATAGATACATAGGAATATGGAAATAATAGAACTGAAAGCAAACAGTATATATAAACATATATAAATTACTCTGCCATAAGGAGTAATTTAATATTTTCTAAACGTAAAACATTTAGTTGTAAAATTTAATTAACAGCATTCACTACAAGTTACTTTTTTAAATTGTATTCAATAAAAAATGGAATCCAATGATTACAACATGAGATTTGTACTTAATAATTACACTATTTTTTTTTTTTTTAAAATAACTTCAACTTACTAACTTCAATTCAGCCATTTTACTGCATAGCTATCAAAACTGTTCATTTTCTGAATTCACAGTCCAGTTTGTAGATGCTAGGACTTCTTCTTTACAGCAGTAACCACAAGGCAACCATGGGAGCACCAGTCCACTGTAGTGCACTCTTAAACATAACTTAAATATACCAGTCAAGTTTACTGAATTTAGACTGTCAAAGGTAACCAGAATATTATGTAAATCTGGAAGGAAAGATACCATAGTCTTCAACCAAATGTTAGTTGTTTGAAGAAGAGCAATACCCCTTTAGGATGTTAAAGAGGATCAGAAAGCCTTTGTCTTAGAACTTAAAAGGCTGTGCCATGAAATTCTTGAAATGGCAGAACAGATGTTAAAGTTATACTATATATGTAAGAGCATCATATAGCAAGAAAATCAAAACTAAACAATGAGGGCAACATTCCATGATTCTGACTTAAACTGGTCAACAGATACTCTAAACCAGATAGGAAGGTTTCTTCTGTCCTCTAAAACTGTTAGTAATCCAAAATAAATACTCTACCATCCTCTTTCAAAAAACCTGCACACCAAGCAGAAAAAAACCTTCTTTTGCATGTCAAGACCTAGAAATGACCTAGAACCTCAATTACAGTAGGTATGATATATCGCTGTATAGAACTGATACTGTGTTAAATTGAAAATTCTTCAATTACTATTAAAACTGTAAGTAAGGCAAAACAAGAAAGCAGCATGTTCAGATATTAGTTTTAAAAGAATAAAGTGGAAACTAAAATATTTGATTCACCCCTTAAAGGTTGTAGCAGTGTAAGACTATAATTCATATTTAGTTATTTAATCTCTGAAACAGAGGTCTAGCAAGTAAGACTGAATTGTGGTTCTCTCCGCTCCATTACACTGTACAGTTAATTCAGCCTCAGGAACAGACCTCAGTTCAGAGTAGGAACTACAATACTATAAGAACCTGAGCGTAGGTATCCCTCTTCAAATGAGGAATTTGGAGTCAGATATGATAAGGATTACACCTACAGATACTGTAGAAGGGGGGTTTCAATATGGGTAGCCACACACTGGAAAAATATGTGCACACTAAGTCAAAGGACATGGAGGGAGCATATACGTCTACAAAATAGCTGATGCACTCCTGATGGTGTAGCTCCTTTTAATGCCTTTACAAAAAAAAATCTTTTAAGAGCCTTTTTATCATGGTTCATAGTTTTCATCATATGAATGAAGCCTTAATGTGCCTGTTTCAGAGAACCATTGTAGAGCAGCCATTCAAGGAACTCAAAAGAGAGAAAGGAAGAGATACAACACCTCAGGTATATCATACCCAAGCTGTGACCCTAGGTTTTAGAAACAGTTACAAAACTGGTTAATGGTGCACCTTTATGGTGCACAAAAAAACGAGAGAGAACTCCTACAGAAGGCCAGAAAAGAAAACCACAATGCTTTATATTGCATTTCCTGTTTATCTTGGTTGTTAATTATTTTGTATATGAAAATATTGTAATGTTTTCCTAAAATTTGTCTCACTATGTACTAAAGTTTGAATGTCAAAAACATTGTGACTGTGAAGGTTGACATAGTTGGGTATGTCTCCAAAAAGTACTGGTTTCTCTAAATTGATCTCTTACAGAAAGTGTGGCTTTGTGCATGCATCTCCATTTAGGCTGGTGTCGATCCTTTTTTTTTTTTTTCCCCAAGGTTATTTAAGAAAATTTGAAATTTATAAGCATTCTGACATTGTTAAGTAAGAATTATCATATACTTTAAATTGCATTTTTTAATGAATGCTTCACCATATCAAAGTAATAAGTTTGATAGTTTTAAAAGATTTGTACTTTGAAATGTACAGTATCAATAGGTAAAGCATAATTGGTAGCTTCAACACAGCAATCATAATCAATACAGGTCTAATTTTATATTTACTAGACAGCTTAAAAACACTTAAATGTGATTTTCCAATAATTTTATAAATGTTTCTTTGATTAACACATGCTATTAAATGAGTACCACAAGACTCCAAATTACGCATAAGATTAAAGGGAAATCACACTTACATATGTGGACCCTACATTACTTCCTCTGAGACACTCATTATAACACAAGACATGTCTTGAATGCTCCATTAGTACCTCTAAACTACATGCTTTAAGTTAACTATATGCAATAATTTTGAAATTGTAATTTTATTGTAGCTTCTTGGGTGTAGAATTGCATGATGTGCTTTGTGATGGATGTTTACTATAATGAATTTTAACTTACTGTAGTCAAGATTTGGTGTGTCCTTTTTGCAGCAGGGGAGTTGGTATTAAGGCCAAGCATCATTTCTAGATTAGGGACAAGTGGCAGAAGATCATAAGAGTATTTGTTAGCTATTATACAGTAACAACACAAGGATATGGGAGGTAAAGGAAGTTCAGAAATTCTTGTTACACAGGTGATACTTATACTGGAGAGGGTTTCACATGTTACATGCTGTTCACAAGAATTTCATTGTGCTTTGTACATGTGACTATACTAGTACTACTACTACTGCTTTGATCACATAATCTTGTATTAGTTAAACAGCTGCTTTAAATATATGGGGTTGTCAAATGTACCTGTTCAATATTTTTATACTATTCACTTAAATGGGAGTTTTATTGGTCCATGTTGCTGTAACTAGAGTCCAAATGATCTGGTTAATTTTTGGTTTACTATACTGCTGTTTACATGGCCATTCTACTTTCCATAACCATCAAAGAAAAGCAGCGTGAATTTATCCATTATTTTCAGCAGAAAATTTATCAGCATCACAGATCAGTCGTTAACTTTTAGCGCACTATGGAAACATTTTTGCTCCGTTTAGTGTCTTCAAATATATTGAACAGTTCAAAAAAGACATACAATCAGATCATCCATCCATGAACGTTATTGTAGATAATATTGGAGGAGTGTGTGTACGTGTTCAACTAAAGTGTGTTAATAACTAAGGAGACTATGTCAAAAAGTAACACTTAAATAAAATCTGTATAGTTTTCTAAATATTTTATGGACACATTTTGACATAGTTTCATAATTTTTTTACACCTTAAAATAACATTTTGCCATACAAGGTTCACTGCAGTTGTAACAGGAATGTCTGAGCTGTGAGAGCACTTTAATATATGAATGCTTAGAAAATATCAGAACTAGCTTGAATAGATTAATTAATAAGAAGACTAAATTATTGTGATATGTAGAACATGCACCTTTTAGTTATCCCGTCTCATTGCAAAACTGTAGAACCCACTGTAGTTATCCAAGACATAATACATCCTAGAAGTGACTCTGCATACTTGTGAAGACTTTGTACATTTTGAGACCTCTCTGTCTCCTGAGAAATTCCCATATAATTCCAGGTCAATCAAGAGAATTATGTCTGCAGTCTGCTCATGTGTCTTGTAGCTATGCTTGTTACATCCCCCCACTTGTCACTCATCCCAGGAAATGGCAATGGGGGATCCTAAATACATGTTTAAACTATATCAGTTTTTTCCTTTTTATAAATTGCAGTTTTATTTATTTTAAATCTATGTGTTATGGTTTCAGTACAACAAAACTTCAAGATTTAAAGAAATCTTAAAATTCATCCCATCTGTCAAAGAAACTGTGCTAAAACCCCCAATCTTTACCACAACAGGGTGCTAATTAATAATAAGAAAGAGACCTACTGTTTTATGTTTTGCTAATAAAAATTATATGACTTTAAAAGACACAGCAGCTCAGCAAATTTATTTTTAAATAACCTTAATGAAATTTTGCCAAATTCTAAAGAAGCTTTGCACAGTTCCACGTAATTATTTTTTTTTCTAGTTTCAGAAAATATAAAATACAATTTTTCCATTAAGTTATAGAGGTGTATTTGGATTCTTCCAACTAAGCAGAATCAGCTGACACACTGTCACCAGATAGCCCATGAAATACTGTAACTCCAAAGACTAATGTGACAGGATTTCCAATGATCAAACAACCTACAAGACTGTATATTTGAGGGTGGGTGCGAATGCAAAGTTATCACGTATAGGGGCAGCAGACAGCCATGTCTTTTCTTTGAAGTAATATCTAAATTGGTTTCATATTTTCAGTGAGTGTCAGCATGCAGAGACTATAACTATATTAAATGCCTGCTAGAGAGAAGTGAATATTTTACAATCTATTGGCATCTTGTTTAGTGCTTTCCATCAGATTGCCAAAATTGTGTTTACAAAGATCTTTAAACTTCCTGGTAACAGTAACTCTAAGGTACTGTACTTGAACTATTCTAAAACAGTCAGTGGATAGCCTTCTAATATAATGTAACATGCTAATGAGTTTTCTGAAAAAAGAAGGCTTTTTCCCAAATGAATTTTAACCACCTTAGTTCAAGTTCAACTGCTATGTCCAGTATGGTGGGATCCAGCCACGTCTTCGAAAAAATCAAAAGGCAACAGTCCCTTGTGGTTTTATGTGTGGAAATATCCAGTCAGAGCTCGTCCGTTTTATTTGAGAGTAATCTAGTATTCGCAACAAGAACACTGGAAAGAGGGGTTTTATGCAGAGCAGCCTTTAGCGTAGTTAGTAATCCTGCTCGCTTGCCTCTTTTTTTGTTTCCTCTCCTTGCGTCGTTGTGTAGGAGTCAACGTAAGTCCCGGTGATCTGAGAATCTCCTGTGGTATTGCTCTGTGTTATAATAATTATCTTTGCTATTAGAGCCGATCTGTAGAAGCTTTTTGACGACTGTAGTGGATGCTCGCTTCTGTGTGTAAAACAATGAAAGTCGATATTAAGAAAAATAATAGCAGAAAAGAGCACCTATTCAGGGAGCACAAAGCTACAGCATCTGTGTGCGCTGCCATTATTTATCCCGGGAAAGATGAGGCTAAAATAGTTTTTTTCAGCAATAAAAATTGTTGCAACAGAAACTTGTAAATACCAAAATATCAACATAAATACAGTCGGAAAGGTGTATTTGGTGTCCACTGCTGAACAAATTCAGTTCTGAATCCTGGTCTTCGTGTGATAGGTTTTGAGACAGTCACCAATGCTCAGCTTAATGTCGCAATCAGGACAGTATAAGCATGTTTCTTTATGCACTTTTCCTATTTTTTCTGTTACTTGCCCATGACAAGGTAGAATGTCAGCAAAAGTCTTATTGATTTCCAAATTTTCCCTGACATGAACAATTGACACTTGCCGCATTGTGAGTAGTTCTCAGGAGCTAACGTCTTGCTTGTTCTTGCACTTTTAATCACAGTTATTTTTCCTTTTTGTCAGGCAGCTACTGATGCACCATGCTGAAGCTTCACACAACCAAATTAACCAGGAATATCTTGGTGATTTGCTTGTACAGTGCCGCATCATGCATCAGTTTCACATTCCATGTCAATATCTGATGACCAATTCACGTTGTCATTGCTATTGCTCAATTCGAGGTATGGTTTGGTTTAAGTTCATTCTAAAGCTGCCTTTAAGGCTTCTCATTTACCTCTGTGTTTTAGATGGATGCTCCACGAACTGTAGAAATCAGAGTGTATGCTGTTTACCTACACAAAAGCTTGTGGGCTCGAGTAAAGTAATTTAACCCAGGCAACAGTATCTGGCCCAAACTCAAATGTGTGCAAAACATTAATGAGGTATCCGCATTCTACTCTTTCAAAAGCTTTATCTACATATACTGACACTGAAATGTGTGGGGGCTTGGTTGTTGCTAGATGTAGTGTACACTTCCTCAAACAGCAAACATTTGACAGTAGTTTCCTGCCTTCAAAGAGACCGGTTCTGTCTTCTGATATAAGAGCATTTTCTCAGGTCTTTTTGTGAAAACTTTGGCGACTGCCTTGACATCACAATTCAATAATGAAACTTACCTGTATGATGTACATTCTAAAGGGTGTTTGTTTTTCTTTGGAAAGATGATGCTCAACAATGTGTAGGCCAGAACATTGTCAGCTGTCTCCTTCCAGCATGGAGAAGCAGCAGTTCTATTCTGAGGTCCTCCTGTATTCCCCATAGGGCTGGGCGATAAAACAAAAAATATAATTATCGTGAAATAACTTTTACTCAATAGAAATATAAGACATTGTTGATACAACATTGACAGAACTCTTTTCATTCATGTTTTGACAGACAACACAAAAAGCTAATGAAAATAGCACCACGCCGAGTTAGTCATGTGGCTGGAATAGAGTTACAGCCATGTTAGGTTGACGCACATAGCACTTAGGGTCGGAGTAGCAGTAGTACGTGCTAATGTTTAGGCTACAGCAGGCCCTGCATTTAGGAGTGGAAGCAAGATAAAAATCATAATAGAAAATGTTAACAAAAACTCAAACAAAATCAGCGTTGCTGAAGAAGACACTTCAACAGACAGCCAAAGGCACAAAAGACAAGGACATTGTTGAAAAAGGTTCAGAGGAATTCGGTAGTGTGGAGACATTTTGGCTATTTAAAGTCCAACAAGAAGCACTGTAGTGTGCATTGCAAATTGTATCAAAAGCATGTTCCCACAAAGACAGGTAATACCACTAATCTTTTGTACCATCTGAACTAGTATCATCCTTTAGAGCGCACACAATGCTACTTTTCCATTTCTTTCTCATCCACGGCAAGCTTTGAATTCTTCTGACTCTGACCCTTAACCCCCTGTGCAAAGTGGAAGACTCCATTTTTAAGCCCAACCCAGAAGTACTACCAGTACCCAAACTGTTATCTCCAGGAAGCACTTCTTGGTTAGATGTGATCACCTTGGAATATGCATTCATCTTCCAATAGCTCCCGTCTAGCAGCCCCGACAGAACCCAAAAGGGAAGCCCTAAGAGACCACAACTCCCAAGCTGACTTCCCGGTGTCCATATAGGGGCTAAACACAAGGGATGCTGCCAAGCCAATGTGGGTGGGGATGACCTGCGCATAGAAGGCAGTCTGTCATATTCACCCATTTCTGCTGGCTTCCTGACAAGGAAAAGGACTACTGTCCATCCTGGTCAGGATGCTTCTCCACCCAGGTCATCTATCCCACTGTGCCGGTCTCCCAGCCAGGTAACAGATTCCTGTCCATTACTGATTTGATGCCAGTCCCAGTGCCCCACCCATGCCCACCTCCTGGCCCACAGAGGGGAAATGTCACACCTCTCTTCCTGACCATCCGTTAAACTGGCCTCCCAGCCAGGTGAGGAATTGTGAGTCTGTCCCGGCTGGGATGCCTGTCCACCTATCATAATGTGGTTAACAAGATTTAGCTATGTAAATAGTTTCTAAAAAGTGAACTGTACTGTATTATAAAGTGAGCTTCAAGAAGGTCAGTATTTAACAATCAGGCCCATTCAGCTGGTTCTGAGTGATACATAGTAATTTCCAGAAATATTGGCACCCTTCATTAAAAATTGCATAACAATTGTAAAATGAATGTATATATATCTATAAAGGGACCACCCATGCAAAGATTAATATTTTGTGCTTTAACAATTGGGTAAGCCTCATGCTTTTAAATGTCAGACTTTTGCGGAAAAAAAATGTTTTCCTTTAGTAACACAAATTTTCCAAAAATATTGGCACCCCAAATGTCAGTATTTGGTGGGGCCTCCCCTAGCAAGAATGACAACTTTCACCCTCTTTCTGTAGTGTTTAACAAAATTGTAGAACACTTGTGGAGGGATCTTGGACCACTCTTCCATGCAAAACATTTCCAACTCATGGAAATTATTGGCTTTTCTTCAATTGAGACCACAGATTTTCAGTTGGGTTCTGGAGATTTAGATTGCCACTGCAAAACCTTTATTCTGTTTTTCTACAACCATTTATTTGTTGATTTTGATGTGTGCTTCGGATCATTGTCTTGTAGGAAGACCCAGCCACGGCCCAGGTTTGGCCATCTTGCAGAGGAAACCAGATATTTGGCTAAAATATTCTGGTATTTAATGGAATTCATTATGCCACTGACCTTAAGAAGAGTCCTGGACCACTGGTAGAAAAACAGTCCTAAAGTATCAAAGAACTGCCACCATATTTTACCATGGATATTAGGTGCCCTGCTTTGTATGCAGTTCCCTTTTTTGCCAAACATGGTGATGGTGTGCATGGCCAAAAAACTCAAATTTTGTCTCATCTGAACACAACATACGGTTTCAGTTGTATCTCTAATGTTGTTCGGCAACGTAGAGATGCTGAGATTTGTGTCTTGGACTCGGGAGAGGCTTCTTTTGTTACACTCATCCATAAAAGTTCTGGTCATGGAGGGTGTCGTCTTATAGTTGACTTTTGAAACAGTGAATCCCCCAAGATTCGACTAAACTTTGCAGCTGTGAAACTGTCATCTTTGGGCTCCTCTTTGCCTCTCAACATTCACCTCACTGAGCATGGGAGCAATATGCAAATGTTCTCCTTCCTAGCAAATTTTCAACAGTTCCGTGCTTTTCAGTCTTTAGTATTATGGTCCTGATTGTGCTTACTGGTAATTCCAATTGAATATGTATTTTTTGTAGCCATTCCCTAATCTATGCAGCTCAACAATTTATTTCTTATCTGAGCCGAGAGCTTTTTGATTTTAACAATGTTGATGGATAACAAAAGGATATAATG
Organism: Polypterus senegalus; assembly: GCF_016835505.1. Classification (NCBI taxonomy): domain Eukaryota; kingdom Metazoa; phylum Chordata; class Cladistia; order Polypteriformes; family Polypteridae; genus Polypterus; species Polypterus senegalus. The sequence goes on from NC_053164.1 coordinate 77,937,357, forward strand.
TGTGTGTGTGTATATATATATATATATATATATATATCCCAGTGAAACAGGAACTTGCAATAGACAACAGTTCATAGACACCAAACATTCCTAGACACTAAAAGCAACAGCAAGAAACATTTTTCCCCAAGGATGCAAATTTATTTGTTTATAATATTCTTCAAGGAGTCCAATAATTTTGCTAAATCCATTTTTAACAAGATAAACTATTCTGAAGATATAACAACACTTTTGCAGAAATTGTTTTTATTAAGTGAATAGTCAACAATTTCTCCAAACATTTGAGGAATTTTAGAATCTCTATGTATTAATTTTTTTGTTCACTTTTTTGAGGAGTGCCAATATTTCTGGAGATAACTGTAGTTATTTTAGTGAAACCTGTTTTTCATTATGGTTCAGAACAAAGAGCAGTTGCCATGCGTTTTGAGTTCATACCCCTTTTAAACCGCAGTCGACATGCTTTAAATGTGCTGAAGACATATTTAACCTAAAATATATTAATAAATAGTTTTACAATGTAGAGGAGTTTCATTTTAGTAAATGTTTCCAAACTGAATAGCATAATTGTCAGGGTGTACTGTATGTCCATTTACCAAGATGGTGTAAATTAGTAACCCCTAGTGAAGAGTGGGAAGTTGTCATACTACAGGTAAATAACAGAAAGTTTACTGCCATAATTTTCTCACATGACTGCTGCTGTTCACTTTACTATTTCATATGTCAATAACATTTTCACCAATTTCTTAATTGGGTCTAATGATGTTTTTTGTACAAATATTAATGTGGGCCCAAGGGGTGTTTAGCCTGTTTTTCCAGTCGTCTGAAAGGTTACTCTTTCTTTTTGGTGCTTTGATGTTTCCGTCTTAAGGTTCCTGTGTCTGTCTCAGCTTTTTTGCATGAACTGTGGGGTGCGAGTTGTACTTTTCTGCAAGGTGTTGGTGATGAAACAGGGTTAAAGGACTGGTGCTGGCATAAAATTGATAAACCAAAAAACATAAGCCATAACAAGTCAAAAACTAAACTTTTAATAATTCTTTTTTGAGGAACCCGTATGAGGGAGAGAACAGAGAACGAGATGAGGGGAGCAGGTGAGAATGAAAACATATCTTAATCAATGCTTATATTAATGGATAATTAAAAAACTTGGCCTTTGGGTATCTTAACCTACCTCTCTCTCAAACTCCATTTTCTATTTTTTTTTCTCTCTTAATTACAAATTATTTCAAGTATATCAAATTTTTCTTATGTTGCGACATGTTCATTGAAATGATTTTTTTTTACTTCCCTAAAAAGCATTTTTGATCCTGATTTCTGATTTTTGTCTCCACATTTCAGTTTTAGTTTTTCTTCCTTCGTCTATTTACTTTTTCATAAATCACTTGTCATGCTCTTTGTAATATAATTGATTTAATTATTTTGTCTTCAAAAATAATATTAAATAAAACATTAATCTAATTTTGTTTCAGTTGCTTAAACTGAGTTTAAATGTCTTGCACAATTATTCAAATACTTACTTTTGTCTTCTATTTTATAAAATTGAAAATTTTGGTTTTTTTTATCTTCTCTCAAGAGTACTCAGGGCAACATCTGTGTTACACTTTCTGTCTCTTTTAAAACTATATTCAAATTCAAAACTGAAAATATCAAAAATATGTAACATGATACACAAGGTGTTATGAACAGTTTTAAATGTATGGAAATGTGTAATGTATTGCTTTTGTAATTATTTATATTCATGGATATACCTGGCAGCAAATGAAAAATTATTTGTTGTCTTAAGTAAGCATAACTTGATATACCACACATATTGTGAAACAAAGCAGACTGGTACAGGGTAAAAGTTCCTAGAATATTCTTTAACTACCAAAGAATTCCATTTCTGTTAATCAGTTTTACTGTGTTTTTTAAAGGTAAGATGAACAAAATCAAAAATGTCAATTGATTGCAGAGTAAGCGTAGTAGACGTTTAACATGACATTCTTCATGAAACCTTTGACTGCGATCTAGGCTGATCTTCTCCTGTGTTTGAGAGTTCATTGTGTATATTGTGTGTGTGTGGATATGACAAGGGGAACACTCACTCAGGAAGCCCATAAAAAGAATACAACAGCATGTTTTAACCCAGTCATGCTGCTTAAATTTATTTTTAAGATAAATATGAATATTTTGATTCTTATATAAAGAACAAGTTTTTGCTATTAGTTTTCAAGTTCTTCTGAGAGTACTTGAACCAGCCTCTGTAGTAGATGTCTTTTCTGTTGCAAGTCTAATATCCAATTTATAATTCTCTTTACTCATTTTGTTTTGTATTCTGACTTTGCAGTGTAACCTGTGCCAAGAACCTACGACTAGGTTTATAGTTATGTGTGGTGGTTTTGTATTCATTTTAGAAAATTTTGAAATTTATTTTGACTCTTATTAAACCATCATTCTGATTTTGTTGGGGAAAGTGTGATTCATTGTTTAGATATAACAGCCCATGGTTTGTTTTAAGGCAGTGGCAGGTGACATTATTTTGGCACAGTACATATTGCCACTTTCATTTCCACGTGTCCAAATCTTTGTATAATACTATAGAGAAAAAAAACCTCACATAGATAGGGAAAGGAGATTAGACTAGGTTCAAGACACTTGTTTTTTTGTTTTTTTTTTGACTGTGTTATTTGCATGTTAAGCAAGAAAGCCTACAAGCAGCATGGTAACATTATCCCATCATTGCCTAAAATCATCTGAAGTGCACACCATGAAATTAGTTGACTGCTAATCAATACTACATGAAATAATATTCAAGAGTAGATGTTGATGCAGCATTGCATGTAAATGTAGTGCTTTGCTTGAATGTGTGTAACTTAACAACTGTTCAAATGATGCATAAACGTCTTCAGCATAGAAGTGTTCAGGATTTAAACATTGTACACGTTAAAGAAGGCTGGATTATTGATTATCATGCACAGGAGCAGCCAGAGCTAGCATTTGTACCCTAAAATGTTTCCTGTATTGGTTCCAAAGGTTAAGTAAGTACTGCACTGCTTCCTTATTAGTAAGCTACCCATCCCCCGCGGCTTCGCCCGCGTATTAGTGAAACAGAACAGTGATGAGGGCCCCGCCCAGCTCTCTACTCCCGACGTCACTCTTCCCTGTCCCATTGGCCCGCAGCCTCTGTCTCAGATTAGTGCAAGTATATCACTCCTGCAAGCAAGCTATGATTCTTAGCCCAATGAGAGAAGTCACAAAATCAACCAGAATGTTCAAGCAAATTATAAACAAAGAAGATCTAAATCCGTTAAGTAGTTCTCTCGTTCGCTAACTGAGCAGAGTTAAGGTTACGCCCCGTGACAGACGTGTGAGTGAGGAGGGCCCCGCCCCACAGCCCGATGAGTCTCTCTCAGATTTGCACTAATAAATCAGTACCGCAAGCGAACTATAATACTTAGCACGATGAGAAAGTTTCAAAATCAACAGAATGTTCAAGCAAATTCTAAAAATAACCCAACCTAAATCCGTTAAGTAGTTATTTCATGAAAAGCGGACAGACATACAAACGGGTCTAAAAAAAACTATTAAGAAATTTCACAGTTGGACCACAAAATTTTTAAAAACGTTTCTCAGCAAGCACCTATGGGCCAAGGGTAACCTACATTCCAAATTTAAAGTCCTAAGTCCTCATGGTTCTGGAGATTTTGTGATGAGTGAGTCAGTGGTATTTGGCTTTTTTATATATATATTATATATATATATATATAGATTGGGGGTAATTATTGATGGCTGGACCACAAAGCAAAGCCTACAGAGGACTTGCTCAATAGCAAAGTTAAAAGAGCAGGTACATTTCTGTTACTGCCTGATTCCTTCAAAAGTTTTTATGTACAAATATTCACAAGTCAGTAATAAGTAAATAGGTAATGCCATACCACCTTCTGTTTGGGATTTTTTCAGAGCGGCCTTTATTAAAAGTTGCATTTTTTGCATTCAGTATTAATTAAATTACAATTAAATAATTTAAACTGATTTTTAAATATAAACAGGCATGCTCTGAAAGAGAAATGAAAACCTTTGAAGAATATTTATTTTAAAGTTAGAAGCAAAAAGCACTGCTGCAAAGCATAGACAAAATTTTAAGCAAATACTTTGCCCCCTACTCGTTTCGCCTGCCAACTACCACTGGCCTGTGCTATGCACCAGCCACTTTGCATCTCTGCCACTCACGTATGTGGATTTCACTTTCACCAAACAACAAATCTTTTAATTCTCGCGGATACACCTCTTCATTGGGAAGAAACACTACTTTTCCCTTGATGGCAACACGAATTAGAAGATCTACAAGTCTCTGACTTAAAATTTAAATCCAAACAATATCTACATACTTCTGTCATATAACCTATGCCCATATATTCGATCTCTTTTCAATGTTCCGTTATTTCCCTGCGTAATATTTTCCATTTGTTAGCGGTAATGTGATCTTTACTATCATTTTTTTTTTGAGACTTTCGAAATTTAGTACTTGCACTATCTCTGACCTGTTCTGCATGTGTATTATGCCAACATTTTTGAACCTCTTTACGACGTTCTACTTTGTCTTCTACTCTTTGTCTTTTACTGTATTTCTGGCCTCGGGCATGGTTAAATCTCTTGGCACAAAGTCTTGTCTCGCGGTACTTGAAATTATCTCTCTGAAAAAGTCACGTTTTGTCCCAGGCTAAAAAGTCTTCTCTTGTCCCAGGATTTTTTTTGTATAATAGAGAGATTCTTGCTGTCTACTAGGAATATTTTAGATTTATCCATTAGCTGCACTATGGCCTAAAATAGTGTTTCTAAACTTTTCTGGTGTTCCTTCGCAAACTATACAACACAATTTGCAACTTACTGCCATTATTAATGATAGCTGCACACAACCCAAAAGTGGGTCAGAACCCAGTGGTTCAGAAAAATTGGCCTGAAAATGTGGTCAGAGCCACACCATAATTAGCCAGATGCATCCCAGTTGTGCCAGAAGCTGAGATAGGTAGACAACTTGTAGAAGCAAGAAATCAGTGTCTGGTTATAAAATGCTTGTAGTAAAAAATTATTGTTGCCTAAACTGCCTTTACCACATATTTATTTGAAAATTATGATGTGAGATTAATAACAAAATCAGTTATTTTCTAGTTTGCTGTTGATTAAACAGGGGAAGTAATCAGACAAATTAAGACAACACATCGTAATGGTAAATGAATCCATTTTTGTGATCAGTATACATTTAGAATACTGTATTCTCTGTTCATTTTATAATTTTAGATAACTGAATCATTATTTGTTTACCAGGTTGCACAGGTTATCTTTGAAACTGAAAAAAATCAACAAGGGCAAGCACTATTTTCTTTGACAGGCAACAAGATTTGTTTGTTAATCTTATTCAGGTTGCTTTTTATGCAGTTATTGCCATGATTTGTACTGCATTATAACACCAGGGCAAAGAAAGAACACAGCTTATGGGCCAGAATTGTCATGCTACTGCCACACTTTTGTTTACAGTGGGGAGAGATTTGTCTCCCCAGAGCACACCACAGTACAAGTCACAGTCCTGTCCACCTCCTCCTGACTCTGGCTCCCTGAATGGAGTGAGGTGGGCCCTTCTATGTTGTTCTTTGCAGTATTCCAAGTTGCTCGTTAGGGCCTGCTTATACTTCATGCTCAGAATGAGTATGTGTACACATCATGGCTCTTGCACATTCCCAGTATTCATTTGATGCCTCCTTGGAGCACATCCTCAAACATTAACGCGACACGTGCGCGGGTTGCAGTAGCAGCAAACAGTCAGGTGTGTTCAAGTTGGAACATGACGGCAGAGTCTCTGTTTACTATATATATGTGACAGAAAGCCACTTTGAGGATACTCTGGGATCGATGTGCATGCTTCAATGTTTGATGAATGCTTCAATGTGGTGAAACAAAATGCCGACATACAAATGCATTTGTGGTGCTTTTATATTCAAGCATCGCATATTCCCCAACGTAATGACACGATACATTTTAAAAGTCTCACATACCATCTCCTGTGCCGTCTTTTGCACCTTCACAACAGCATCAAACTGTACAGCAGCTAATTTAAGGAACAGAGAAAACACTTTAAAGACATGGTTAAAAAGTCTGTTTTGTGATTAAAGTGGAAATTTTGGCTTTAATCTCGAAATGTCCACTTTTACCTCATAGTTTACCTTATCATTAAAGTAGACCATCATAAACTTCATCTTAAAACTGACCCAGTTGTTAATCGCTGTGTGTTTCTGGGGCTTCCTCCTGAACTAACAGCAATTGCCACACAGAACACATTTCATTTGTAATATTCCAGCTCTCTGCACATTTAGATTTGTCAGATTTACGCTTGATATCACTTTCATGATGAAATGCATTAAGGCATGTATGTTACATTTTACAGATAAGTCATTAACTTCATTTAAATAATGAATACTGTTAATAATTACACGTGTGTGGGCGGCATAGTGGCAGAATGGTAGCATAGCCGCCTCACAGAGAGACACATCCCTTGTTTTCCCTGCTTGGAGTTTGCATGTTTTCCTGGTGGGTTTCCACAATGTGCTCTGGTTTCCTTCCAAAGACATGAAGGTTTGGGGATTTGGTGACACTAAAGACGCTAGTGTATGCATATGCTTGTGTTCACCATGCGATGAGCGGATGCCCTGTCCAGGGATTGTTTTTGCCTCGTGCCCGATGCTTGCTGGAATGGGCGCATCCCTGGATTAATGGATGGAATTATTAAACATCCTTTTCAGAGATATTGTGGCAAGGTGTCCTCAGAATTTAATGGATGTTTCAGGCTATTCACAATACGACAAAGCCAAACATTTTCTCACTGTGATGATATCTCGCACTGCCACCTAGTGGAATCTTCCAGAATTATGTAAAGTATGTGCGCAAATATAAACAGTAGCAGTAGCACCCACAAGCGCACATGTCATGTGAAGTATAAACCCAGTATTAGCATTACCTGGAATCAGTCCCAGATGTGATGGAAGTTCAAGGTAAGGCTCTGCAGGTCCCCGTGGTGTCCCCCACGGAACCCAACAGGGCTGCACCAAACTCCCAACTCCCTGCATGCCCTGCGGGAATCTGTGGTTCCACAACCACCAAGGAGGTCTATGCCGTCTCTAGCGTTCTGGGGAGGTAGTACCTCATAGATGCTCTCTCCCCAGTACTTCCATCAAGCTGACGCCCCGGCTGGATAATGGCCGTAGCTACCTGTCACTCATGTTAACAAAGGGATTGATTTTTGTTGCCGTTTTATACACTAAAATGCAGATTAGATTTCCTAAGCTACAACCAAACAGCAGTAATTTTAGATCTGTAGTAGTTATGATTAACAGCCATTCGGCCATACTTTAGGAACATGCATAACTACAAGAGTAAACATAGTCATCAGCAGAGTTTAGAAAAATATTTGCACCATGACATTTCTTCCAGACATACAGTATAGTGTGTTTCTTTAACAGTCTTTTTCATTATCTATATGTTTAGGAGTGTGAGAAAATCAGTGAAACTTAAAATTGAGCCCAAATGAGTAAAACCGTTGTTTTCTCTGCAGGAAAGCATGACATACTTGACATCTGTAACTGTAGCTTCAAGTGACTTTATTGTCTGCCTCCAACCAACAATGCATAAGCATAAAGGAAAAGTCTTATCCCGAGGCTTCATTTGACTGTTTAGCTAACACAACTCTTATTCTTTTCTATTACTTTTATCAGAATTCTCAGAGTAATGCGTTGTTCATATTAATGTTAACCAAAAAGGTACAGATTTCTAGGTATTATAATAACTGAATGTGTTAATGGACAAAGTTACATCTTTACAAGTAACTACCATCCAAATGCAATCTTGTGAGACCAAGCAGCACCAGGTAACTGAATTCCTGGTATTATCAGTCAAGATGCAGTTCCCCTCCAGGCACCATTTCAACTTCCTCACAACTGAGTGGCCAAATTCACTGAGAAATATCCTATTAAAGAATTTCTCTTTTCCCTGGTCTTGGTTCACTAGTGTTAATCTTACCCAAAAATTGCAAAGACCTACATGTCACTATTCCTGTTAGTATTTTCAGATAAAATATCCACATCATTTCCCTGTGCATTTTTTCTTTACTTTACTGATCTTATCCTTAAGCCAAACAATTGGTACCAACTGCAGCAGCCACATCTACCCAAAAAGGTATTTATTTCTAGGTAGGTTTCTATCCAAAATTGTGCATCTCTTTTCTCTTTAAAAAAGCAAAATTCTGTTTGTCAGTTTTTCCATAAACATATCTCTGACTATATAATCATCCCACCTACCTCAGAGTTTGAAAAAGTACACATTAGTGTTTCAATTCTAAAAGTTTTTAATATGAAAAACATTTGTTTTTATCTAAAATGAAGGACTTGATATAATAGAATTAGCCAAAATGCACAATTAAATATTTTATATTTATAGAAACAGTTTGCATAAGTAATTAAGCTATTCTAAAATTTGTGTAATACATATGCAGATTTTTTTTTCTTCAAGTATGGTTTATCTCTTACATATTTGTGCGTGTGTATATACAGTTATATATACTGTAGCCTGATAGGATCATTATTGTCACATGTACAGAGTACAGTGAAATTCTTACATGCATGTTGATAACACATCCAACAGGTCGCCACTCACTGGCACCATAATTTGTGAGTATACAACCTCACCATAAAACCTTTGTGGAATTAACATGAATTTTTATTTTGATATTACTTTAAAAACTGTTCCCATTTGATAGTCATATCCTTATACTGATCATTCTGCAACTTAGCTAATTGTAGTGTATGTTTGTTACTTATACTTTTGTTGTCCAGTTATATTTTTATACTTAAAAGTTTAAATAAAAAAAAAAAACTATAGCTGTTCATATGGAATATACACTGTTGAGCATATCTAACATTGTTTGAAATCTTTCGGAATATACAGTATTTTGTGATATGAGTTTTAATAAAGTGCATTGCATTTTTCATTCCAACAAATTGCACATCGCAAACATGAGCAGTGATGTAGAAAATCGTATGCCAAATGCCATATAGTTTGTAACAACGCAATGACTTAGTAAAGAAAAATGTAAATTGAAAAAAATATATTGGGAATAAAAAATGGCAAAGGGAATATTATTTAATTTGTGTCCATTAAACATTCTGGTAGTCTGCCTTTATTAATGTAGCAAAATGAGAACAGCAATGGGTCATGTAAATAAATAACAAATTCCCTTAACAACTGTAAAGATGGCATGCTGATCTCCCAAGACAGAAGTCTGAGGCTCCTCATGTCCTTTTGCATGACAGCCAGTGGGTTTCAATGAGATTAATATTTCTTCTATCAAGCTTTTTTATTTTATTTTTAGTTTATAGTGACATTTATATACTCCATCTGTTGGAGTAAAAAATAAAATGATTTTGGTTAGAACAGATGACATTCTTTGCAATGGTCATGTCCAGAGTAACATGCCTTGAGTGGGTTTATCATGTGTGACATTGTAAGTAGCCTATTGTGAACTGCAGTTATGCTCTGTTGAACTCATTTCAATTTACTGATGCTTCTGCAGTCAGAATTAAGCACTAGACCAGTAGTCCACAATTTATTATAAATTGGGCCAGCTAGTATATACAGTAATCCCTCGCTATATCGCACTTCGACTTTCGCGGCTTCACTCTATCGCGGATTTTAAATGTAAGCATATCTAAATATATATCACGGATTTTTCGCCGGTTCACAGATTTCTGCGGACAATGGGTCTTTTAATTTATGGTACATGCTTCCTCAGTTTGTTTGCCCAGTTGATTTCATACAAGGGACGCTATTGGTGGATGGCTTAGAAGCTACCCAATCAGAGCATGTATTGCATATTAAATAAAACTCCTCAATGATATGCTACCCGCGCGATGCTTGATTGTTTGCTTTTCTTTGTCTCTCACCCTCTCTGACATTCTCTGCACCTAACGGAGGGGCTGTTTGCACAGAGGATACGGACGCTCCTCTACAAAATGCCGCTTTATCGCGGTGCTTTGGCATACTTAAAAGCACGTATTGATTTTTTGATTGTTTGCTTTTCTTATCTCGCGCTCTCTCTCTTTGACATTCTCTGCTCCTGACGGCGCTCCTTTGAAGAGAAGATATGTTTGCATTCTTTTAATTGTGAGAAAGAACTGTCATCTCTGTCTTGTCATGGAGCACAGTTTAAACTTTTGACTAAAGGGTGTTATTTCATGTCCAGAGGGCTCTAATAATGTTAACAGTGTGGGAGAGTTTATAAGGGCTTAAAATATATAAAAATAACCATACAAACATATGGTTCCTACTTCGCGGATCTTCACCTATTGCGGGGGGGTCTGGAACGCAACCCCCGCGATCGAGGAAGGATTACTGTACTGTAGTTTTGTGAAAACTGTAATATGTTAAAATGGTCTGTATCTTTCTGTGTTAATGTAATTTTGTACAATGTAACACCTTCTTTCTAATTTTACCTTGCATTCTTTTTAGGGGAGTATAAGGCTGTATGCTGCCATGTTTACTGAAAGGGAAAGGAAAATAAAAGGACAATCTAGCGTGACATGCAGGCAGTGTCATATATTGGATAATACAAGGGACCTTAAACTGTAGTGTTTAGGCTGGCAGCTTTTATTGCATAATTTGTATATACAGATATCTGCTTGATTTTTTCACTCATACACATATTTGATATACATAATACATATTTAACACAGCTTCATGCCTGAAGTGCACCCCCTAAAGACCTCCTTCCACATTTTAAGTAATTTCATGCTATCAAATGTTAATTTCTCCTGATAAACTTGAATGTTTTGTAAGAATATTTCATATAAAGAAAAAATAACCCACTTTTTGCAAATACTGACAAAAATTAACCTCCAGGAATCAATGATATTTTGGAAAATCTAAGTCCCAAGGTCAGTTTGCCTTCCAGTCCCAATACAAGAAATTATTGTTTTTAAAAAGGGGAAGTAATACTCTAGAGTGAAACAAGGTTTCTCTCTTCCCACCCCCCCACCCCTTCTTTTTGGTTAAGTTTTTTGCCTTTCAAGAAGACACTCATCATGTGGAATGCTTAGCTTTTGAGAGAGGACTCTTATTCACAGCTAAACAGCACATTTTCAGGTGATGCACATGAAAAAAAACTTAAATCAATACAATCAAAGATATTTATTTTAAATCTCCACATTAAAGGAGAAGAGTTAAACAAAGGTGTATGGTAGATAATACTGTTATTCTGAATGAGTATTTAGTGTTACTGTGTAAACCTCACGTTCTGCTTACTGGTCACCATGAGGACAAGTCAGTTGCTCAATTTAAGGGGGAGGGGTGTTCGTGACTATAATTAGTCCTTTGTCTGATGTAATAAACAATCTTTATTGCATAGACAATTGCACTGTACAGTTTGTAGAATGTTGCTGATCTGTTTATGCATGTTGCTTGTATTTCAATTTGCAAATTATTTCATACTTACAAATAAAAATGTCATTCATAGGACCATACATCTTGAGGAGCAATAAAGTAAAAAAGTTGTTTGTTTTTTGTTTAACTTTCTGACTGTCATCTTTATCTTGCATTCTTAGGCCTGTTATGGCAGGAGAAAAAGAAAAAGATGAGAACAAAGATGCAAAACCACGATCGTTACGCTTTACCTGGAGTATGAAGACCACAAGCTCCATGGAACCCAATGAAATGATGAAGGAGATAAAGAAAGTGCTAGATTCCAACAGCTGCGAGTATGATGTGCGTGAAAAGTACATGCTATTTTGTGTTCATGGAAACCCATCACATGAGAACTATGTTCAGTGGGAGATGGAAGTATGCAAACTGCCACGTCTGTCACTCAATGGTGTGCGGTTCAAGAGGATAGCTGGTTCATCTATCGCATTCAAGAACATTGCCTCCAAAATTGCCAATGAGCTTAAACTCTGACCAATGGAACTGAAAAAGGAAAAGGTTTTTCCCGAATCCCTAATATACAAATATCCCATTTATCCTCCTTCTTTCTGTCTTTAATTCTTCATATATATGTGTGTGTATGCATGTGTTTATTTATATATATATATATATATATATATATATATAGATACACACACCATATACATATGAAGATTAAAAAAAAAAATCACTCTTTTGTTCAGCTTTATTTAAGTATTCAAGAAACGTATGTCTCCTTGAAAAGAAACTTTGAGAGTCTGTGGTAAGCGACATTTCTAGGAACTTGATAATCCTAAAATAAAAACACACACACACAAAAACTGTTATCACATAACTGGAGTGGTTTGTAGCAGCGTGTGCTTTAGTGTCTTTACATTGTTTTTGGAGGTACTTAAAAAAAAAAAAAAATCTAAATTTGATCATAAATCAACCTCTAGAATAAATACATATCAGAACATGTATGCCCCACAATTGACAGTAGCTTTAAACTCCAAGGAATATAGCGTCTGAAATCGAATAACTGTTAAATTATTAAAAACTGAAAAGTAGCTCCATATAACAGATAACACAGAGCAATGTACAGAGTCCAAAGGAGCAGGTGTGGTGGCATCACTAAATCCTGACTTTTTGGTCTGAAGATGTTTCTCATAAGCACTGCTACTGTCATTTAATTTGTTTATTTGTCTGTCTTTATTTCTTGGCGTTATTGTACAAAGTCTTTCATTTGCACAGGTTCACAAAGGAAGATAACGTATTGCTGTCTTTGACCATTATTTTTTATTGCTACTTAATAATGGAATATAGTCACATACCCCATTCAGTGAAGAGAATGATGTGAACACAGAAATGAACACATTGTGCATATCAGAGGGTGTGATATAGCATTTTTTGCTATGGTTTATATTTGTCTATCTCTGTATGTATATATACACATATATATGTATGTATATATAAGTATATGTATATATATATATATATATATATATATATATATATATATATATATATATATGAGATTGTGTATGTGTGTGTATATATACCAGTATATTTGAAATGATACTTTAGTCAGTATCATTTTGTCTTGCATAATATTGTGGGACTACTATCTTTTTGAATAGACATATGGAGTAATACCAACACGGATTATAATGTCAGTGAATGGTTTGTAGTCTCAATATCTCTCTTTATTTTACATATATATGTGTGTATGTATATATATATATATATATATATATATATATATATATATATATATATATATATATATATATATATATATATATATATATATATGTTTAGTGTTTTGGGTTCCTAATTTTAAATGAGACAACAAATCTAAATTAGATTATTCTTCACTAGGCTACACAGACCTGTGTTTTTGATAAACATGGAGCATAATCTTATAAAGGTGCTGGGTTTAGATTTTTTATTGAATTTTGTTGATGTAATTATGTTGATTCTGATGTTTTTTTCATTTATATATAATATGGTTAATCTTTTTTGTTAGTTTTTTTGTGGGGGTGGGGGACATTTTTTCTTCAGGTTAAATGATTATAAATAATGATACATTATTAAAGAGGCATTAAGATGCTTTGAGCTTCCAAATACAGGCTGTAGACATTTTTTTAAAGAACGGTTTCTTTTAATTTCTAAATTTTTGATTTGGCCATTTGGTACCTCGTAAATTGGCAAACTGTCAACTCGGCTGATAAATGCAAAAATGGCTATAGGTACCTTTTGTTTGATGTCCAAAAGATACATGCCATTCCTGAACATATTTCTTTAGGTCTCTATCTTTTAAGTGTTTGTGGCAAATGCACAGAGAAAAATGAAAAAAAAAACTGTTACACCCAAAACAGTTTTTGCCCTAAACATTGCTTAAAGCAGAGATTGAGGTGTGTTCCTACTTGGAAGAGCAAAAAGAGAGGTTTTACTATATGAGTTCAGAAGTGAATATGATTCGCTTTTTCAAAATACTTGATCCTCCGCAAAGGAAAACTGTTTTTCTTGTACTCTGCTGTTTGAGTATAATCATTCCTGGATTGTTTAATAACACACTGAAGTTTTAGATGTCTGGACAGGGCTGGGTGACTGCCGTACAAAGTTCATTTGCCATTTACTGCTCAGTATTGCTGTTAAGTCTCTGCATACATGTAAAAATCAAATGATCGCAGGGAGAAACTTGGTACGCTAGTATGTTTTAAATATTCAAAAATACCCAACAAATGAGACAAAGGATCAACACGCACATAGGAAAAGGAATGGCATACAGTGCTAAAGTGCTTATGCATGCATAAGGATCCTTTTTATACTGATTTCTATGGGCTTTTTTGGTTAAAGTTCTTTAATCTGTTAGAAATACATGAACATGTTACCCAAATCTTGCTCTCAAGCACAGAGTTCTGTAATGCCCCCTAACCCCCCACCCCTTTATTTTGCTGGCTCAAAACATGTTTTGCACAGTCAATTCTCCCCCTTTAAATTAGCTGGTTTTTGCCCAGCTGTCAATAAAGAGATTGTTTGGTTGTGAAGTCGGGCTGCCTCGAGTCGAAAATGTTATTGTCCAAGCCAAGACTTCAACTTCCATACTGCACTTTCTTTGCTGTAATTTCTTCGCTATTTGATTTTTGCACCACGTTTGGCTTTGTAAATGGATGTGTTTGCTTTAAAGCAGATCTGCTGATTTGTAAATGCTGTTGTTAAAATTTATATATGTGTGTATAAACACATACATATATGTGCTGGCAAAAAATGAGTGGTTTTTGTTTTTAAATAAAATTTTGGGCCTTGTCCCCAAACTGTTGATCTGAATCAGTACTGTTTTGGCTAATTTAAAATGTTAAACATTATTTTATATTGTTATTCTTCATGAAACAGACATTTCTAAAGTTAGGATATAGCCAGTACTAAAGGTTAACTGAAATATATCATTAACCATGTTCAACTGTTTTTTGCTTTGTTTTTGGCATTTTTAGGTTTTGATTTTTTTTTATGGTTTAATGCACAATCAATACAAAAAGAGCAATGGTGAGGGATTTCCGTAAATTTCTGTAAGTGCAATTGGATCAGCATCTCCAAACCTTATATTCTTTGCTTCCGCCTGCCCAAAAACTCGGGACTTCTGCTGCTTCAGATGGTCCAGTTTCTCTGCCAACCATGCTAGCTAGCGATTCTTTAGTTAAAAAGATAAATTAATACAAACATAATATATAGAGAAATTATATGATGATTTCTTTTATAGCATTATATTTTTATCTGTTGTTCCTTACAATTTTGTAATGACTAGAAGTAGTTGCTTTTTAAATATTAAGAATAAAATAATGCCCTATCCGAACATTTATTTGACCTGTGTGAGTTTGCACTGACTGCTAACACTCTGGCAGGGTTTTAAAAAAACCCAAACTGTATTATTGGGTGTATCTTGAATGTATTACATCAAGAGCATTGTTTACCATGGGTTTAAAGGATTTGTTCATCACAAAATATACTAAATTTATTACTACAAATCTGGATTTAAGTATACAGGGTGGGCCATTTATATGGATACACCTTACTAAAATGGGAATGGTTGGTGATATTAACTTCCTGTTTGTGGCACATTAGTATATGTGAGGGGGGAAACTTTTCAAGATGGGTGGTGGCCATTTTGAAGTCGGCCATTTTGGATCCAACTTTTGTTTTTTCAATAGGAAGAGGGTCATGTGACACAAACTTATTGGGAATTTCACAAGAAAAACAATGGTGTGCTTGGTTTTAACGTAACTTTATTCTTTCATGAGTTATTTACAAGTTTCTGACCACTTATAAAATGTGTTCAATGTGCTGCCCGTTGTGTTGGATTGTCAATGCAACCCTCTTCTCCCACTCTTCACACACTGATAGCAACACCGCAGGAGAAATGCTAGCACAGGCTTCCAGTATCCGTAGTTTCAGGTGCTGCACATCTCGTATCTTCACAGCACAGACAATTGCCTTCAGATGACCCCAAAGATAAAAGTCTAAGGGGGTTAAATCGGGAGACCTTGGGGGCCATTCAACTGGCCCACGACAACCAATCCACTTTCCAGGAAACTGTTCATCTAGGAATGCTCGGACCTGACACCCATAATGTGGTGGTGCACCATCTTGCTGGAAAAACTCAGGGAACGTGCCAGCTTCAGTGCATAAAGAGGGAAACACATCATCATGTAGCAATTCCGCATATCCAGTGGCCTTGAGGTTTCCATTGATGAAGAATGGTCCCACTATCTTTGTACCCCATATACCACACCATACCATCAATTTTTTTGTTCCAACAGTCTTGGAGGGATCTATCCAAAGTGGGTTAGTGTCAGACCAATAGCGGTGGTTTTGCTTGTTAACTTCACCATTCACATAAAAGTTTGCCTCATCACTGAACAAAATATTCTGCTTAAACTGAGGGTCCTGTTCCAATTTTTGTTTTGCCCATTCTGCAAATTCAGTGCGCCGATCTGGGTCATCCTCGTTGAGATACTGCAGTAACTGGAGTTTGTAAGGGTGCCATTTGTGAGTAGCTAATATCCGGCGAAGGGATGTTCGACTAATGCCACTCTCCAGTGACATGCGGCGAGTGCTACGCTGTGGGCTCTTGCTGAATGAAGCTAGGACAGCCACTGATGTTTCTTCATTAGTGACAGTTTTCATGCGTCCACATTTTGGCAAATCCAACACTGAACCAGTTTCACGAAACTTAGCAAGCAGTTTGCTAACTGTAGCATGGGAGATGGGTGGTCTCGTAGGGTGTCTTGCATTGAAATCTGCTGCAATGACCCGGTTACTGCGTTCACCAGACATCAACACAATTTCTATCCGCTCCTCACGTGTTAACCTCTGAGACATGTCAATGGCTGTAAACAAAGAGAAACTTGTAAATAACTCATGAAAGAATAAAGTTACATTAAAACCAAGCACACCATTGTTTTTCTTGTGAAATTCCCAATACGTTTGATGTGTCACATGACCCTCTTCCTATTGAAAAAACAATTGGATCAGTTGGATCCAAATGGCCACCATGGTCACCACCCATCTTGAAAAGTTTCCCCCCTCACATATACTAATGTGCCACAAACAGGAAGTTAATATCACCAACCATTCCCATTTTATTAAGGTGTATCCATATAAATGGCCCACCCTGTAGAAAGTATAATGTGGTGCTATTTGCCCGTTTGTTAAAAGTTTGATTAGATTCTCTAGTTAGCATTATAATAATTTCCTATTTTTTTTAAAAAAAATTATTTTACTACATTACTACATTTTACTGGTTTGCTTTAGCTGTGGGCATCATGCCATCATCCCTGTGCAATAATTTCTATAAAGAGTGTTAAAAATGAAGTGATCAATAAAACACTTTAATGTTTTAGAATTTAAGCATCAAGAATGAAAATTTAATGAAAGTTACATATTTAAAGCTGACTATGGTAGAAGTGTAATATTAAATATTCTATTATCTAATTCTATTCTTGTTCATGCAAGACCTGGCTTTCGAGACTTTTCCGATATGACTTGTATTGCACTCAGAATGCTCCAAAATGCAAAATAATCACACTACCAAGCTGTACACACACCCTTCACACTTAGCTGTTCTTGGCTGTGCTTCTATGGCTCCTTCAAACACAGGGCCCTGTGGCTAGATGTGTGAATTGGGAGAATCTTGGTCAAAAAAAAAGTGTGATATCATAAATTATTAACAAGTGTTCATTGACAAGATATTTTAAGACTTTTGTATTTGATACTGTAGTGGAAATCTCCTTAAAACAAGTAATATTTTGTGTACATTTAACCAGCTAGTATCTATTAACAATATACTATATTATTTCGAGATGACAGCACAGTTTATTACATACACTATAACGTTCCCATCACACAATAATATGGTTTAAAAACTGCAGTGTTCATTTTGGTGTATTACTGTAACATTTTTGTAACACATTCTCAAGAAATGACTGAAAATGCTGTTGCAAAACTTATCTAAAAAAAAAAAAATAAATAATCAGGTTTAGCTGCATACCTACAGTGGCAACCCCTTCTGTACCTACTAAAGCCAAGGGACCCTGGCTTTGTCTCATAGAAGCAAGTCACAGTACATTTAACACAAGTAGTTTTCGATATTAAATAATGGCATCGCCTAATGGAAATTTATCAGTCAGCCAATTGCCCTGAAGAAGTGCAGGTATAAATGTCCTATTGGCAGTATTCTGTCACACTGGTATACAAAGTACTGCATAAGACAGGTCTTAGGAAGATTCAAGAGACAGAGAATTTCAGAGGACAGAATAAATAGCAGCATGGAAGAGATAAGAATGTTTCTTGATGGATCACAGGGAATAAATGCATCAGTGAAAAGGACAATCAAGGGCATTACAATACTATAACATTTCTATTCTACAGTGTTACAATTTAAAATATTTTTTTTATGTTAAACGTACTGTGATTATTTCTGTGAGCCATTACTAGGGTCCTATGGGCTGAAACAGCCAAAAGCAGGTCTGCCACTGTTGCTGTGCAGTCAGACTTGATTGACTTTTTACTTTTAATTATTTGGGTAGAATTTACCAGTCATTTCATGAGGAGCATATTATGAAAATACTAAGTCACCAAACTTAGCAAGGCAAGTTTTAAACTTTATCATATCACAGAAATATGTGTAAAATTGTGATATCGTACTTTGCTTTATTGTTTATATTTAGTAGTGTAATTAGTTTTAAGGAGATTTCTGCTATGGTACAAATGCAGAAATAATAAAGTATCTTTTATTAAAGTCATACACACTGTGATGCCCAGGGCGCACAAGTCTATTCACGTGGGGAAGCACTTTTCTATTCTCTCCACAGTACCACAGTGCAGAAAGCATCAAGTGCACAGTTCAGCTCAAAACCCTATTTTATTCTTCTTCTCTCTCCGCCTTCACTCTTCTCCCGGCAAGCTTCATCCACCCCCTCCCGACTCCAGCTTGTCAAGTATTAGCAGCTTTTTTTTGTTCCGCATCCATATTTGCCTTTATGTCCACACAACACCCTGTGTCAAGACTCTGCACTTCATACCTCAAGCCACAGGACCCTGAATGATTTCACAGGGTCCTGTTGCTGGAGCAGCGAAGGAGATGACTGCTACAGAAAGTCTGCAGCCAGACCGTTCTTAATTGCTAAGCTTTCATTTTATGTATGGTGGCTCCTAAACTCAGTTGGGTACCACTAATTGAATTTCTTGAGCCTGTCTTCCTGAATCCTTGAAGTCTGTTCATAATTTTTTTTCTTTTGGGGTCAAACTTTTGTCCTTAATATATATGACTTTTACTCCATCTTTCTTGCTCCATGATTTTGAAGGTCTTTGAATTTTGGAATTTGGCCTTCTGTTTGCATTTTCACTACATCTCTTTGTGCTTTTTTCAACACAGGAATGGCAGACAAATGCACAGATTCATTGTAAACGGCTGATTTGTCTACACTGAATGCTCTGTTTGAGTAAGGGGATGGTTTTCTTACTTGACATTTGTTTCAAGAAATGTAGCAATATTTTAGTGATGCATGTGACACTGTGGGGCAACTGAAGTAATTACTCTTTCATTGGTGTGGTTGATCTCTTGTGATGGAGTTGTGTGATTACATACAAGTTCTGCTGCTGTTTAAGGTACTGCTCTCCACAGATACTTGGATGGAGTTGCAGCTAGAGTAAATGCAGATGCCAATATGTAATCTAATCATTTTTAGATATTGCGCCTTAGAATACATTTGCATGTGGAAGAAAATTACACCTTCAGTCCACCTCCTCTATTTGCTGTGCTGCTACTAAAAGTAACAACACATGTAAATTGTAGTTTTACTTTCATTTTGTACAGTTAGCATACTTTACATTTTGATGGCCCATATTTTTTTTTAATTAAAAAAATAAACATCAGTAACTCATAAGAAGATGAGATAGGTGCTATTGGCATTGCACTGCATGGTAGCTATGAGAAGATAAATCCATCTGTCCATACAGTCTCAAGCCCACTTGATCTATGCCAGTTTCAGGTGCTAGGGTCCATTGTAGCAGATTTAAAAATAGGATGGATAGTTCTGGGTACTGTTACTAGTATTTTTGGTTTATTTAGAAAATTGTGTATTTTACTTTAAATGGCAAATCTATGCATAATATCAATATGCATTAAGATGTCTGCTTATAAAGTACAGGAAATTGTATAAAGCCAAGTCAGGAACTTCTAGCCCATTACCAATCTGTCCACATCTACCCTTGGTCAGTGAAGAAATGAGAGGACTACAGGTTGACAATATTAATAAAATGGCTGACATTCACCAGCTATTTTATAATTTTTTATATGTACGACTTTTCAGCTACCATTTTTTTGTTATTTGAATTGTGTTTCTTTGATATACTGTTGAGAAGTGCCAAATATTTATTTTTACTCCGAACGCATCAAATTGGTAAAACCATAATATGGCACCAATATTATAGTATTTGACAACAGATTTTAAAGACTGTACATACATTGATGTGATGAGTGATATTCTGTTTTTTGTAATTCAAAGAATCTGAGAGGGAGTTCTCCCAAGGGTGACCGACCCTTCAGGTGCTATTAGTGTGTTACTAGTTATTAGGTCAGTATTTATAAGAATGTTAAATGCCAACTGTCCTACCAGTCATTGGCTTTTGACAACAACCCAAGCCACCAGAAATTGCACATACAGTGCATCCAGAAAGTATTCACAGCACATCACTTTTTCCACATTTTGTTATGTTACAGCCTTATTCCAAAATGGGTTAAATTCATTTCTTTCCTCGGAATTCTACACACAGCACCCCATAATAACAACGTGAAAAAAGTTTATATGAGGTTTGCAAATTTATTAAAAATAAAAACACTGAGAAATCACATGTATATAAGTATTCACAGCATTTGCTCAATACTTTGTCGATGCATCTTTGGCAGCAATTACAGCCTCAAGTCTTTCTGAATACGATGCCACAAGCTTGGCACACCTATCCTTGGCCAGTTTCACCCATTCCTCTTTGCAGCACCTCTCAATCTCCATCAGCTTGGATGGGAAGCGTTGGTGCACAACCATTTTAAGATCTATCCAGAGATGTTCAATCGGATTCAAGTCTGGGCTCTCGTTGGGCCACTCAAGGACATTCACAGAGTTGTCCTGAAGCCACTCCTTTGATATCTTGACTGTGTGCTTAGGGTTATTGTCCTGTTGAAAGATGAACCGTCGCCCCAGTCTGAGGTCAAGAGCGCTCTGGAGCAGGTTTTCATCCAGGATGTGTCTGTACATTGCTGCAGTCATTTTTCCCTTTATCCTGACTAGTCTCCCAGTTCCTGCCTCTGAAAAACATCCCCACAGCATGATGCTGCCACTACCATACTTCACTGTAG
This sequence comes from Polypterus senegalus, assembly GCF_016835505.1. Lineage (NCBI taxonomy): Eukaryota > Metazoa > Chordata > Cladistia > Polypteriformes > Polypteridae > Polypterus > Polypterus senegalus. The sequence goes on from NC_053164.1 coordinate 77,958,724, forward strand.
GGATGGTGTTGGCCTGGTGATGAGCGGTGCCTGGTTTCCTCCAAATGTGAAACCTGGCATTCACACCAAAGAGTTCAATCTTTGTCTCATCAGACCAGAGAATTTTGTTTCTCATGGTCTGAGAGTCCTTCAGGTGCCAGGCGGGCTGCCATGTGCCTTTCACTAAGGAATGGCTTCTGTCTGGCCACTCTACCATACAGGGCTGATTGGTGGATTGCTGCAGAGATGGTTGTCCTTCTAGAAGGTTCTCCTCTCTCCACAAAGGACCTCTGACGCTCTGACAAGAGTAACCATCGGGTTCTTGGTCACCTCCCTGACTAAGGCCCTTCTCCCCCGATCGCTCAGTTTAGATGGCCGGCCAGCTCTAGGAAGAGTCCTGGTGGTTTCAAACTTCTTCCACTTACAGATGATGGAGGCCACTGTGCTCATTGGGACCTTCAAAGCAGCAGAAATTTTTCTCTAACCTTCCCCAGATTTGTGCCTCGAGACAATCCTGTCTCGGAGGTCTACAGACAATTCCTTTGACTTCATGCTTGGTTTGTGCTCTGACATGAACTGTCAACTGTGGGACCTTCTATAAACAGGCTTGTGCCTTTCCGAATCATGTCCAATCAACTGAATTTACCACAGGTGGACTCCAATTAAGCTGCAGAAACATCTCACGGATGATCGGGGAAAACAGGATGCACCTGAGCTCAATTTGGAGCTTCGTGGTAAAGGCGGTGAATACTTATGTACATGTAGTTTCTAATTTTTTTTATTTTTAATAAATTTGCAAAAATCTCAAGTAAACCTTTTTCACATTGTCATTATGGGGTGTTGTGTGTAGAACTCTGAGGAAAAAAAATGAATTTAATCCATTTTGGAATAAGGCTGTAAGATAACAAAATGTGGAAAAAGTGACGTGCTGTGAATACTTTCCGCATGCACTGTAATTCAAGTTACCCAAAGGTTTACTGCAAACTTCACCTTTTATCATTTTGAGCAAGAGATCTAGAGTAACTGGCAAGTATAACCCCCCTTTTTATTCACAGCTTTGAATGAATCCATGCTAATATTAGCATGTATATCAAATGTGCTGCACATCCTGAAAGGCTGTTATTCTGCATCACCTCTCTGTTTCACACTTTTATTCTGCACATTGACTTTCTTTCTTAGAGAGGTTCACACCTACTCTCATGGCTTGCATATTTGCTTTCCTGTTTATTCTATTCAACATACACTGGGTATAGACTTACTAATGAATATATTTTGTTCACATTTCTGTACAGCTCATGGTAGAGTCATTGTCTTCTGAAACATCTAATATACAGTAGGAAGTAAACCTGGATGCGGTACACTCACACAATAATATTCACTTGTGTCAGAAATGTACCATTTATCATCCTAACTGCACACTTATGAGTTGTAAATCGTTTAGAGAACACCTATATAGACTATATTTCTGATTTTACATAGCTCGAGTCTGAGCTAGGAACTTAACCTAGGCCTTGGAGCTCAGAGGCAGTACTGGCAACATAACACTACCTTACATAATTTTAAAATTATCAGTTATTACTTTTGATTATGGAACCACCTGAAGGTTTTGTTTTAAGATCAGAAGGAAACTCTTCACCAAAATGGCTGTGACACTAAATGCCATTCATGAAAACAGAAGGAAAAGAGCATGGGAAGTGCACATTCAAAGCAATTGCTACATTTATTAAAAGTATAATGCACTGCTTTGGTGGTATCTCAAACAAGAGTAAGCTATTTTAAAATAATGAGTTTTGAATGGTGATTTAAATCCTGGGGCTAACAGTGCCTTCCTAGTATTGGTAGGATGATCAGCCCACAAATTGGAGAAGCTTAAGTTAGAGGCTCTGCCTCCTACAGTAAGTGCATCTGCATCTCGACATCACAGTGCACCTCTTGAAATATAGGCATAATATTGTACGGTAAGGGAAATGAGCATAAGAAATGTAGAATTTGATTGCAAAGGACAGCATTCAGAATTGTTCCTAAACATAGTTACAATAATGAAATTTGCTGGAACAAATACATGAACTAGCTTTTCAAGACTTCACAACATGTGAAAACACTTTTAAATGTGGGATATTTCTAGGTAAACAAAAGCAAGCTGTAGAAAGACTGTACATGTAACAACTAAAAACCAAAATACCGTTGGAAATAACTCCTAAATTTCATGTTTTTTAAAAGTCTGCAGCATTTCCCATCTACAAAACTGCCACTCACTTTTCTCATTTTAAAGTTGTCTACACCTACGAAAGGCAAATTAATAAGGATGCAGGGTGCAACTTAAGGACACTGCCTGATAGGCCAATTAAATATTTAAGCTTGTATGCATGAATGTCTTCACAAGATTGTCAAAATCGGTTCATAAGTCTTAAAACAATTCTGACCTCTTTTGTTGAATCAGACATCTGACTATTATTTACAGCATGTGTAATGGTAATGTTCTCTAACTGAAAAAGAGATTTGACATGAAATCTACAACACACTAAAATGTGCAGAAGGTGAAGGATAAGGAGTGCTTTCTGAATACACTATATTATTTGTCTCCATGCTCAGGTTTGAGGTTCTCAGAATATTAATTGATCTTAAAGTTTGGCCTCTTTTTCAACAGTACATTTACTATTAAGGCTTGAATTTAAAGAAAAAAAAAATAAATAAACAATGGTCTTACGTGATTTAATTTATAGCACAGAAAAAAAAAACATTTTGACTATTAACTCTGTATCTGGTAAGTTTATGTTGAATAGAATGTAGGACATTTCATATTTCTGAAAGCTTGTGTTGCTACCTACAAATAATTAAAAAAAAATTCCAATTGCTTCTTGCCAATAATTTTGTAGGAGCCACTCGTGCTGTATTTACTTCCATTTGAACACTGGCTGTTAGACACTGTGGTTGCCTCAGAAAATTTAACTTTTTCTTTTCAACTAGTAATGATTCCCATGGCATGTAATTTAAAAATACAAGCACTATCTTTTTGGTCAGTGAGATCTGTAAACCAAAAAAAAAATACTAGGCAAATGAAGTCAACTAAGGACACTTATCTCTCCCATCTCCTGCATCTCTCCTGTGCAGTAAACAGTTTTCCTCAATGCACCTTTTCTTCACAGACAGTTTAGGCAGCATAGAGGAGAATGATTAAAACCAAACTAAACAAGCCTGGGTCAGTAGGGCACGTGGACAGTGACATCTAGTGGAGTTCCATGAAAATGCTGTGTTTTGCACTTGACTATGTATTTCCTGTGTGATAATATAAACTTGGAAACGCTACCAAAAATTAATTTGAAAACTAACAGATATGGTGATAAGTATAATAATAGCCTAACACTGCCTTTAGTTTACTATCCTATTTGAAGACAGTATCTTGATAAGGTTTATGCTGGTAAGTACAAATGCACCTTTAACAAATTGCTAGTGATGAAACAAAAAGAAAACCACTTCTATTTAATAATTAGAAAAAAAAGTTTTTTGAAGATTAGATGGATAATGCTGGATTAGCATCCCATTAAGAACAGTTTTCTGCCATTTTCCTGATGTTACCAGCACAAACTGAAACACTGTGCTACCCAGTAATAGGAAAACAACTTGTGTATGGCCTATCCCCAACCACCATAAAACATCGGCTGTAAGGCAACCATTGGACATATTTGAACACATACCCAGAAGCAAACATCTTTCAAAAGAAGGACAAAATTCAATGCAGACATGGAAGACGGTAGGATTCACTCCCATATTTACAGAGATTTTAAATGAAGAAATAAAAGAGTTTAGAATAAGTACATTTTAAGATTGCTGCCAAAAACAACAGGAATTTTGTTTTGAAAAACAGGCAATGTCTGTTATTCTGACATTTACTCATCTCAAAATGTATATGAAATATTGCAAAATAAGCACATACGCACAGAGTCAATTCCTGATGCTGCTAGGATTGGCCTTGATTCCCAACAAGGCTGTAATGGAATAAGTAAGGTAAGCAAATTAATGGATGAACCTTCTGTGAGCTGATGCTAACAACTGCCAATTGCAAGCTTAGTGTCTTATTTTCTATAGGTTCTCTTGATTACAGAAATATGAAAAAAGTGTTAATACTTGCAGATATATCAAGCAATATCCTAATCTAAAAGTTGATTGTTTTTTTGGTTATTGTTTTTAAAATGGTTTTAATCAACAGTGTTAATGCTGATTGAATTTAACATCAAACTGCTAAATTCAGTTCCCAGGATGGACACAGGAAGTGTATCAAACACATCTCCTTTTGCTGTATTAAAATTCCAGCATGGCAACTGTTGTACATATACGCAAAGACAGAAAAACTCTTTACATTTGCAATCTTAAACTTCATTTTTTTTCCAGAGATTAGTAACTATATAACTTTTGGCCAAGTTTTGTCTCCAGTAACTCCCCCCAGTTTTCTTTAATAAAATAGTCTGGGCCTTTGGGATATTGGGAGGAATACGGCAGTCCCTAACTAAAGACAATATACTGTATAAGTAACATTTATTATTAACTGGATTTTGGGGGCACTTCCACTTGACATACCGTATGACTGACTGCAGCCGAGTAAAAATGACAGTTTCAAAATGTCTTGCTTATTTTACCTGGAGCAGTAGATTCTTGTAAAATGATGTGTGTTCTGTCACTAACCCCTACTTTCTCTGCTGTTCTTTTTCTGGTTTTCTGTGGTGGAGACCTGCGCCACCACCACCCAATCAAGGCACTGTGATGTCCCTACATTGATAGATTAAAGGCCAAAAGTCCACATGACCATCATCATCAAGTTGTTCCATGTGAACTTTGAACACCATGAGTACTGATTCAGATCATTTATGTTCGGTAGAATGCCTAGAGGGGGCTGGGTGGTCTTGTGGCCTCGGAACCCCTGCAGATTTTATTTTTCTTCTTCACCCATCTGGTGTTTTTGTTTTTTTTTTGTTTGTTTGTTTTTTCTGTCCTATCTGGCCATTGGACCTTCCTTTTTATTCTATGTTAATTAGTTTTCCCTAATTTTATTTTTTATATTTTGTCTTTTTTCTATTTCTTCATCCTGTAAAGCACTTTTAGCTACATCATTTGTATGACAATGTGCTATAGAAATCAATGTTGTTGTGGCATGCAGGTTTCGTGGTGTTCTTGCTCTTGCCTACCTGACAAACCTCATGGCTCAACTGCCTCAGCTGAAGTTTTTATCCTCTACTTGTCAGTATATGGCAGTTTGAAATATGATATCAACCACAGTGTGCCATGATTTGACAAGATGTGCATCACCAGGACTCCCAACAAAAGAGCTGGGGAAAGAAAAAGCCAGATTTGGGTTTTCCTGTAAGTGCCTAGACACAGGTGGGGAGTATCTGCCTCTGAATTAATCCACTCTGGTGATTGTGCTTTATTAATCCTCCACCCAATATGAATGCACACTTACATAAAAAAGATATATAATTATAAGAGATTTCCTTAAATATAGATTTTGTTTGTTTTGTTTCTAAATGACAATCCAATGATAACATGGGATGGCCAGTGTGGACAGAAAAGAAAAAAAAAACTCCACTTAAGCTGGAGAAAATAAAAATTGCAGGGGTTCCAGGGCAAAAAGACCACCCAGACCCCACTGGGAATTCTGCCTAATAATTGACTTTATTAAGCTAATTGTTTAATTAGCCTTTTTTCCCTCCTCACATATGACAAAAGCATAAATTGTTTCCTACAAAAACGTGCAACAACTGTTGTTCTCCAGGACTGAACTTGTGGACCACCAATTTACACAGTCATCTGCAATTTTCATTTAGATTCCTTTTTGGCCCAAAATAAAAGTTGGCCTTTACAGAAGCTCAAGAAAAAGAGAAACGTAACAAACCGCAACAACCAAAAGAATTACAAAAAGAAAGGGAGGGGGGGTCTCACTTGGCTAAAGAGAGTAGGAGCAGTCACAATGAAGAATTCTAAAGTAAGGTAGATATAAAAAAGTACCTGTGGCATTGCTTAATGCACTTACGCTAAATAACTTACTTGCTAAAAGCTCCAAATGACATTGTATCATAGAGCGACCGTGCAGCTTTGTTCATAATGGCTATCAGTTTTGTCTTCATTCTCTCCCTATACTGCTACCTCTAGCAGGCTGAGAGTGCAAGCTCGCCAACTTTTTTCCCACCATATGTTAACAAATAATGCATTCTTTGAAGTGCCCAGAGCCACCTCTTCAACCCATTTCTGAACTGGGCAATGTCGGAAAACTGCCTTGGAGGGATAACATGAGTTTAGCAGACCTGCTGTTTTATCGTCTGCTTTCCAGAACTGCCCCCGCCATTTTCTGTGTGAAAAATGTTTAGCTACTATAAAGTAACGTTTGCTACTAAATTTTAATTAAGCAATGTGTACAAAGGAGCATTAACTTTGCTAGTAAACCATTATGACGGACCCAAACTGTACAACGTAAGGCCTGTCAACAATACAGTAAGAAAAGATATTTGAGTTGCATACAAACCTGTGCTTTTCTACAGCATCTAAGAGGACCTCGGGGTGAACCATGCGTCGCTCAGTGCTAAAAACAGAGTGGTGCTGCTCTAAAGTGTGCCTTTGTGGTTACGTCGGGTTCCTGTGCGCTTAATGAGTGAACATCAATTTCATTAAACGGTTTTGTCAACGTGAGTGATGAATTGGATGGAAAGGGTATTCAAAGCAAAACGGACACAACAATTTACCCAACCATCTTATGCAAATTGTACTCTGTGTCCATGCTTGGCTTGCCTCAAGAATTATAGAAAAATCACAAAAGGCTTGCCCTGTTTGAATACTCTGGCAGCTGCAAGACACAGTTCGATGGTAAAACATAAAATCCCATACCTTTCTTTCCACTTCAGCGTCCAGTAGTGAGGGCGCCTCCCGAGCGTTTGGAAACAGTAAGCATGCGCGCTTCTTCCTCCCGCCTTTTTCTGCGCAGGCGCATGTCTTTATTTGATTAAAAAGTTAATTTCGCAGCTCCCTCAGGAACAGACGGACAGCTGGGTCTGTTTTTCCGTGGTTATTTTAACACGGCTATAGTTGCCAGAGTGGAAACGTTTTAGAAACAGGCATACATTTGGTAGCATATTTTTAAAAGGATGAGTCCTGTGTCAACGAGATGTGTTGGATTGCACCAGGATGTTTGTAAGTGCATTGCTTCGGTTTTAGTGATGTCGTTTTGTTCTGATATTGAAGAAAGTTACTATATCCACGCTAAACAAGGAAGAAGGCAAGAGACTCGGCGCCTCAGTGACACACATGAAGGCTGTACAGACGAAACGCTGGGTTTCTTACTTTAGTTTTTGTTCAGTGTGAAAATAACTATTTTTTTTTTCCTTTGCAGATGCACACGGGCACAGCTTTTCACTGTCTGTAATGTTGTTTCACCTGAAAAGACAAAAGAATGCAACACACATGGTCACTACTGTTCATAAAATTTATTTAAAGATATCCATTTTAAGGCTTTGTTATGCGAGTTGCACCCTGGGATGTTAGCCATTTAAAAAAAAAAATACTCTCAAAATTTAACTGGACCAACTGGCCAATTAGAGGAATGAAATTCATAGATGTATGTGGCTTGGGGATTTGAGTGGCAATTTGGTTGCTTAAAATTGACTAATCAAAACTGGGCTCGATTTTGCAGGATTCGGGTGCAATTTTGTCTGCAATTGGGTTGTAAAGTGCCTGTCAAAACTGGCAACCCTGAACACCCCCAAGTCTCAGCTTAAGATTCCTGGCCTGTTGTCTACAGTGGTCCCAAAGGGCGCAATTAACATTAAAAAGTGAAAACGTGAAACTTCTACCTGCATTTTAAGTGTATGTGCCTTTTTTCTATGGATACTTCAAACTCCCCCACAGAATCCCCCACTGCTATTTGATTTTTAGCTTTAAAATAGTTTGGTTCCTTTCATGCACCCAATAATGCTGCTACTATATGTGCAGGTGGTATGGAAAAGTGTCCCTCTGGGCAACTTTATGTGAACACCCTTCGAAAGTGGAAGGCTACAATGAAGTTGAGGACAATATTTTAGTTTTCAATTCATGGATGTCAACAATGTTTAGAAAATTGTAAGTAACTCTAAAGACAAGAAAATAAACTTTATTCATACATATATTGCACGTTCTGTTTCAGCCTGAGCTCCCCTCTGGGCTGCAGTTCAAAAACCTGTTTGTATCTTCTGTTTTGTGTGGTGGCTCCCCAAGAGGTGGGGATTTAAAAGATGTTTAACAGTCATTAACAGACACTTGGACTTGAACCCAGCATATGCAGGCTTAAAAAGAAGAACAATCAAATAATAAAAAGACTTTATGACTAACACCCTCTTTTTTACCCGCTCTTTCAAGATATATATAGTGCCCTCCACAATTATTGGCACCCCTGGTTATGATATGTTCTTAGGCGTCTAATAAATTATTTTTTTCTCCCAAAAAATATAGGCTCACAACACAAAAAAGAGAAAAATCCAACCTTTCATTAAAGTACATTTATTCACTGGGAAATAAATCCCACATTAAGAAATACGTTTTTTACATGAAATCATGTATGCCACAATTATTGGAACCCCTGCTGTTACTATTTCGTACAACCCCCTTTTGCCAACAAGACAGCACTTAATCTTCTCCTCTAACATTTCACAGGGTTGGACGATACAGAGACAGAGATTTTTGACCATTCCTTTTTGCACAATCTTTCTAGATCGTCAAGAGTCCTGGGTCCTCTCCTCTTCAGCTCATCCCACAGGTTTTCAATGGGGTTGAGGTCTCGGGACTGAGATTGCCATGGAAGGAGCTTGATTTTGTGTCTGCTGAGCCATTTTTGTGTAGATTTTGCCATGTGTTTAGGGTCATTATCCTGCTGGAAGACCCAATGACGACCCATCTTCAGCTGTCTGTAAGAGACCACCAGATTTTGATTTGAAATGTCCTGGTATTTCAAGGAGTTCATGATGCTATGCACTCTAGCAAGGTTCCCAGGGCCATTGGAAGAGAAACAGCACCACATATCCTTCACCATACTTTACAGTGGGCATGAGGTGCTTTTCCACATACTCATTCTTGGATTCACGCCAGACCCACTTAGAATGTTTGTTGCCAAAAAGTTCAATTTTAGTCTCATCTGATCAAAGCACAAAGTCCCAGTTGAAGCCCCAGTACCACTTAGCAAACTCCAGACATTTATGTTTGTGATTGTAGGTGAGAAAGGGCTTTTTCCTTGCATGTCTCCCAAACAGCTTGTCGGCATGGAGATAGCGTCTTATGGTTGTCATGGTGACTTTGTGACCCCAAGATACCAGTCTTCGGTGCAGTTCTCTAACAGTGAGCTTTGGAGATTTTTTTTTTACTTCTCTTACCATCCTCCTCACTGTGCATGGTGGCAAGATAAACTTGGGTCCTCGTCCAGCCTTGTTTGTCACTGTTCCTGTTGTTTTTTTTACACTTCTTTATTATTCCTCTGACTGTAGATACAGGAGGGTTTGGGCGAGGAGCTATTTTCTTATAGCCATTACCTGACTTATGAAGGTTGACACACATCCGCCTTACTTAAACAGCATGTTCTCTTGTCTTTCCCATGTTGAACAGTGGCTAAGAGCAATAGGACTCTGTGGCGCATCATATTTATACCCCAGGGACACAGGAAGTCATTAATTACTAATTAAATGGTCCAATTTACTCTGAGCAACTTTAAAAACTAAACCAGAAATTACAAAAACGCTTCAATTACATTTATTTTATAGGAATTGTTAAGGGTGTCAATAATTGTGGCACACATGATTTCATGTAAAAAATGTATTTCTTAATGTGGGATTTATTTCCCCAATGAATAAATGTACTTCAATTAAAGGTTGGGTTTTTCTCTTTTTTGTGTTGTGAGCCTATACTTTTTTGGGGAAAAAAAAGAATTTATTACAAGCCTAAGAACACATCTTAACCAGGGGTGCCAATAATTGTGGAGGGCACTGTACATATATAGTCGCACACATGCGCTTAGGGGGCAGCCAAAGGGTCCAAATAAGCAGGAAATAATAAAAGATAAGAGGATTGGAACAGAGCATTAATGCCTTTCTCCCTCTTTTAACGGGCCATCGGAAGATTAATCCTTCTCGTCTAACCCAGTGGTTACCATCTCTTCCGGCTCCTAATAAAACTGCCACTTCTGACGCCTCTCTGATGATGTCACTTCTGGCCAAACATGATGACAACACGTTTTCAGCCAACCGTGATGATCTCACTTCCAGGCTACCACTGATGACGTCACTTTTGGTCAGCCACAATGACTTCACTTCCGTTCCACCATTGATGATGTCAGTTCTGTTCCTTTCTGCCACTATTATTTAAATAGCTCTGATTCTCTATTTTGACCACCAAAACCAGTTTTTTTTTTAATTTTTTTAAATTGCTTTGCTCACCAAACGTTATACGTATAGGTAAGCTTCCCCAAATCTTTTTCTGTGTTTCCGACCAGTTATTGTGTCACAATAAATATCTTAAGTATTTTTCTTCTGTTAGCTCAGACAAGCCCTTGAACCTTTTCTACTTTGCTAAATGGAGTACGATATTTACTCAGGACTGTGGTCTCATTTATAAGACAGAGTGGTGGCTCTGAGGCTAAGGGTCTGTGCTGGTATCTGGAAGGTTTCCAGTTCAAATCTTGTTTCTGCCAGAACTAATTTCAACTCTGCTGGGCCCTTGAGCAAGGCCCTTAACCTGAAAATTGCTCCAGGGCCACTGTACAATGGCTGACCCTGCACTCTGACCCACAAAGGTCATGCAAAAAAAACATTTTTAATGAAGTTTAAAAAAAATCAAATCCGATTTATAAAGCCTGGCACACGTGATTTGCCTTTACAAATCACAGTCATCGTGTCAATGTGCATACCTGAACTCTCCCCGAACCCTGCTTGGTTGCTACCCTGAAACAATGATGTATGGACTGTGCTAATCAAACTTCTACACATGAAGTCATGATGCTGCACACCTTAATTGACTGATGCATTGAGACACCACCACCTGAATCTTGCCTGCATATGAGGAGTGCTATGGTGTGGTCCACACGACACTGAAGTACTGGATCAGTGAAAGGCATTAGGTGCCAGCATCTGAGCAGGTAGCCACCGTCGCCTGGCCTGTTTAATGACACAATTGCTGTTACAATGAATAGTACAAGCCATATGAAAGACTGTGAGTTCAGCCAGTTAGCCGGCCATCATGTACATGACCATCATCAAGTCCTCTTCCAATCCTACTTTGTCTCAAAATAAATGAATCATAGGTTGACCTATAACTTTTTCCAAAATGTTGTATATGAATTGGTCAGAGTTACTGTAAATATGTGCAAGTTTTCCTGTCAGATTTCCTTTGATAAATCCTGACGTTTGCATGGAAAGCTGTGTAAATACATTGCTGGGGGGGGGCGACCCGGCTGGGACACCCAGGAGGACCGGAGGAGGGCTTACACCTTCCCCAGACCATGTGGGGTGACCGCCCTGGTATCTTTGGGGGCCACGGGTACAGAGCTTTGAAGCTCAACCCTATAGGGGCCCACGGTCACCGCCAGGGGGCGCCCCTATGCCTTTGGAGCCCTGGACATCAGCACTTCCTTCACACCCGGAAGAGGAGCAGGGACACCTGGAGTGCTTCCAGGGATGCAGCCGGCACTTCCACCACACTGGGGCGTGCCGGTGGAAGATTGCCGGAAAACACCTGGAGCACATCCGGGGGAGCATAAAAGGGGCCACCTCCCTTCATATGATGGCTGGAGTCGGGAGGTCGAGAGACAAGGTCTTGGTGGAGAGGCAAGGAGGCGGCCTGAAGAAGGAAAAGCATTGTGTTGTGGCCAGGACTTAGGGGTTGTGTGGCACTGTAAATATGAGCAATAAATGTGTGTTGGGTGACATTGACATGTCTGCCTGTCTGTGTCCTGGCCAGTCTCCACAACATTGTGGGCCTCTTTTTGTACACATGCAAGTTTTATAATTCTGTCCCTGGGTACCAATTTCCATAGAGGCCGAAAACCAAATATTCCTACATACTCTCCCTCGTATTATTTTTGTCGCCCACCAAGCCATGAAGGAAGCCCATGTGTGCTTGAGAATCCTTCCTGATCCTCCAGGTTGTTGCATTTTGTGAGTCTGATTTTTGCTGTATATACTGCAGCGTGCTATTTTCTGGCAGGTGGAAGAAGACTTGGGACCCTAAGAAGTCACTTTCACTCCTTGTTACTTTAGGTGGTTTGAACGGGTGCTCTTTTGTAACTGACAGAAATGACAAAGCTACTTCTACTAAATACAGTTTAAAGTAAGATGGCTACAGTAGGTGTCCGACTGGCTCAGTGGCTGGAAGTGCTGCCTCACAGGCCTACGAGATTTGGGGTTGAATCCCAGCTCTGTCACCATCTGTACTGAGGTGCATGTTCTCTCCATGTATCTGTGATCTTTCCTTCCATATTTCAAAGATATTTTTTAAGTTGGGTTAATTGACCATCTTAAAACTAACTCAATGTGAATGTGTGAGTGAAAGTGGGTGCACAAGGACACCCCTTAGAAGAACTGTTATAGCTTAGAAAAATATGAATTTAGTGCATTCAGGAAATGGGTAAATGGATGGATAACGTTGCTGTGTTCTTCCTGGTAAAGATGAGAGGTAAAGGTCCCCACATTACAATACACTTCAATGGTGCATGGGTTGAAGGAAAAGACAATTCAACTCATAGTAGCATCAATTCAACTCCCAGGCATTACATATTACTGAGTTCCTTACCTTATCGGGTTGTAATTTGGGCTCCTGAGGTGATTCATCGCGTGGTGGGTGCAGCAGTGTGCTCTCTCAGTGTGTGCTCCTAACCCCCTTACCTTATCAGAGTAAGCCCAGCAACTTTAGAAAAAGGCCTCACTCCAGTCACAATTCAGAGCATCATGACCGACCATAGGCGAGGATGAGGATGTAGACTGCCCTGTAAAGTTTAATCTTAGGATTTTAGCTCCTTCTTCATCACTACAGTCTTGTAACATCCAGAAAACTGTCACCACTGTGCCAATCCTTCTCTTGATCTCATGAGTATCTTTATCGTCACTCATAACAAGGACCTGCAGGCACATTTATTCCCTTACCTCTTCCTAGAAGACTTTTAAGGTGCCACTTCTCAGCCCAAACACAGTATGTCATATCAACCTGCAGAGATCAGAGCAGTTGACACTAAGAAGGACATCATCTTCAAACAGGAGATGCAACCTTAAATTCCCAAAAGAGATCACTCTTCAAACCTCAACAGCATCATGACATCTAAGAAAACTGAGAAGCAATGAGTCACTCTTGGCAGAATCCAATGTCTAGATCAGGGGTCTCCAACTCCAGTCCTGGAGGGCTACTGTGGCTAACCCTTCATTCTAACCCTCTTCTTAATTAGTGACCAGTTTTTGCTGCTAAATTACCTTCCTTTTCCTTCATTCTATTCAGCTTGTTTTTTTAGGATTCAGTCCTCAGAATTGGTTCTATTTTTTTTTCTTAAATGGCACCCAAATAGAAATAAGATATTAGGTGAGCTGGAGACCCCATAGTTAGACTGCAAGAATTCAAACAATATTCTTGTCTAGTAAATGGAGAGACTGGATGACTTGCTCTTGTAGCCGCTTCCAAAAGATTAGGCATAATATTTAATAAAAAAAAGTTTTTTCCAAGTTCGCAAAACAAATGTACACAGGATTGGTAAACTCCTATGATTCTTCTAAAAATCTGTGTAAGGACAAGGAGTTCTTCTTCTTTATGCTCAGTCTTGGAAATCTGAAATAAATTACAGAGCCATGTAGTTGAAACCTTGACAATCTTTAAGAAGTATCTGGATGAGATACTGCGACTTCATGGCTATTAGCTAAACAAACAAGCTACACTATCAAATAAGCTGCTTCACTGTTCCATATCCAAGTTGGAATCTCTCTTGATCTGAGGTTCAGCTTTTCAGGAGCTTGTCATTGACAAATGAGAACCATTGCCAATCTTGAGGCAACGTCTTTGTCTTTTGTACAACACTAAAGAGGAATATTGGTCATCACAACCTATAAAATCTGCTTTACTTTTCTGAATTTGCAGTCAAATTGCAGAAATGGAACTAAGTATCCCAGTCTCCATTTATTTAGAACCATCTCAAGAGCTTCATTTTTCTCTGTCTGGCAGTTCCTCTTGTACCAGTTTGCTATGGGTAGCCATATTAGGAGCATATATCTCCAGGCAACATATTGTATCTATGATTATCGTCGAGGCAAACATGCCTCTCTACCTCACTAAAGTCACAATCCTAAGAGGAGATGTTGCAATTCTCAACTGTAGACTTCATTTACATAATAATAATAATAAGAAGAAGAAAATCACAATGAGTTGTTAACAGTTACAACAATTGTGCTTTCCTGTCAATTGCCTAGTAATACACCCCAATGACTTGGTCATCGGTCTCTTCAACTCAGTACAAAATAAAATTGGGATCAGCAAGAGATTTGAAACCATAATTAAAAAGTTGTGAGGGGCTCATATAATCAGCTGCCCCCTGCAATTCCAAGTCCTATCATTTGACTTTCTCAGAGGCTACAAACTTTGGCAGTTACAGTCAAAGTTAACATTTTGCTGAGTTTCATCAGGTGAGTAAAATACATTTCTTTAGAAAAAAATAAATAACAGCATACTACATACTTTGACATTGTTTCTTATTGGTCCATTTGCTGCACTAGTAACCTCGAGCAGTGACTTATTGTCTGGGTCTCAAGATTTATTATCTTGTGGCTCTGACTTATTGCTTTCATTTTCCCAACCTTTTATCTGTTACATGTTATCTCATTCCTTATGGCTTTGAAATGTTCTTATGTTCCACAACCTCCAGTGTTAATGCTGTGACTCATTCTGTTAATCCAATACCTTGCATTCTCCATGTCATGAACTATTGTTTCATCGGTCTTACTTTCTACCTCCAGGCTATATTTTTTGTTTCATTTCCTAAATTTAATGCTGTTCTACATCTTGCAACTTAGCGCCTGCAGACTATGATTTATTCTATTGTTCAAAATATCGTCTGCTTCCTGACCGTTAAGGTCATTAGTTCTGACAATTTATAACATGATGACTGCTTCATCTTCTTTTCCATGACATTCTGCTTCTTTCTGTAATTAATTTTCTAATTCCCACAGTTTGCTACTTCCAAGCTTTCAAAATCCAGGTTGTATTTTATTATCTTCACAGACCAATTTCTACCTCCACGTTGTAATTTCTTGTTTGATTACCATAACTTGCCAGATCCAGACTCTAACCTATTGTTTCTTCCTCCTAATTGTCTTCCAGATAGCTGTAAATTATGTCCCTAGCTCTTTAAATAAATAAATAGGTAAATAAATAAATGTACACACACTATGGTCTGAACACACACCAGAATGCCTACAAAGCAAGAAGATTAAAGAGAAACAGAAGTTCGGACTTGGCTGTCCCAGTCTCAGTCCCAGTCCCAGTCCCAGTCAGAGTGAGGCATTTCTGTATGCAGACGTGTTGCTGTTAGTCTAAAGGAGCCCCTGTAGTGTTTCCTGACACACTTCTGCTGGACTATTCTTTGGGTTTCCTCCAGGCTGTACTTTACTGGCTCGATCCCATGACTTGCTACCTGCCACCTTTAATTTACTGATTCCCAGAATGCAACTTGTTACGTCCAGACTGTCTTTTCTTCTGATTTTCTACCTACAGCCTAAAGTGTACTGTCTAACACTGATGATCTTCTACCCTTGGAAATGTAATGTTGCATTCCTGACTCCCACATCCTGAATTACTGTTTCTTGTGCCACCCATGCTACTTTGAAGTTCCATCATTTTTAGTTTTATTTCTGTATTTGACAGTTCTTGTTTTCGGAATTGTGTCTTTTCTTAAGTTTGCTACCACATTACGGTGAATTATTCACAAGTTGTCACAATTTCCTGTCTCATGATGGTCGATGTCTTGTTCCCAACCTTTAATTTATTATTCCATTTCCAAAAATGGTTGCATCCAGGATTTGCTGTTTCACGTGGCATGTCTGCGATTGGCAGAGCTGTGTTGTGCCCTTGACGTAATGTATAATTCCTGAGGTTTACTACCACTTACTATCTGTAACCGTCCAGTGGCGCAAGTGCAGTACGAGTGGGATCAGGCGAGTGCCCTTTAGAAATTGTGCCATCCACAGTTTTTCCACTTCTTGGTGTCTTTGTAACTAAATGTTTGGCCAGTTTGAACTTTCCCACGATTTACTAGCCGCGGGCTTTAATTTACCAGCTAGTTTCTAAAGCTTAGTAGTGCCATGTTCAAATGTATGATTATAATGTTCACGTGAATTCATGCCTTCTTGTTTCAGGTACTGTGTTTACTACCGTTGTTCAATGAAAGGTAGCTGCTATCCATCCATTATCCAACCCGCTATAACCTAACTACAGGGTCACGGGGGTCTGCTAGAGCCAGCAAGGCAGGAAACAAACCCCGGGCAGGGCGCCAGCCCACCGCAGGGTGAAAGTTAGCTTCATTTTCCCAATTCCTAACTTCTCGTCTCATTCCTGTTGTTTGCTTTGTCACTGCCGTTTTTCCAGTCGTCTGCGTTCATTCTCCGAGTGCTACTTAAGTTTCAGGTTTTTTCTTACAGCTTTGGTTATCAAGTGATTTCTGCCAGTCTTGCTCAGATACGCTCTGTTGCTTTTCAGAACCCTCTGAATTATTTTTGTGACAAGCTCCTCTGCGAGATGTGCTGTACATATAATAATATAAGGCCTGCTCTATTAGGCGATTTTCATTGGTGTTTGTCTGCTACCAGTAGCTGAAACTAACAGGTGCCAGGGCTACAACGCTCACCGCTTTAATTGAGCTTTTATGAATGGCAGATGCGTGGCACTTGAACACTGCCAACTCACTAGAGCTTGAAAGGAGTCATTAGACAAAGAAAATGCAGAGGGTGGGTGGGGGAGAAAGCGTGGTGTCTGACTGCCCACCTTTCTGCCCAAATCCATTAACATACTCATTCTGGGGGAGACATGAAGGCAAAACGCCTGCACGGCTCCTAATTAACTTCCTCACTCCCACAATATGCATTCATGCAGGAAAATCTAAAAGGCTCTTCATGGGAGAGGAAACATAAAAGAAAATAAAATGGAGCAGCTTCCCCATACCACTCATTTTTTAGCAGACACGTTAATTGCTTTCTATTCCAAATGTCTTGAGAGCGATGAAGAAAAGGTGGCTGGAATTCACAGACTGGATTGTTGGACCTCCCTGCTGTTCAGGCAGCTTTCTAGTGACACAGAGGAGGAGGGATTTTAGAGACATGGGGTCTTAGCAGCCACACAGATATCAGGTGATCCTCAGTGCAGATCTCATTGTTGTCCTAAGGCACTTTTGTGCGTCTGACATTGTCACCTTTTAGCAGTAAGTGTTTGTCGGTCAGAACCTGATTTGAGCCCTGAACTCCACACTGCGTCATGTAACCTGGCAGTTTACAACATAAAAACATTGGCAAGTTGTCCACTGGCTCTACCAGCTTCTGCCTGCCGCATATTAGACATCCAATCCCAGCCTGCATGTCACAGCAGCCGCCGCGATCCTCGCTTCCTTGCAATTCACTCTCTTGAAATCTGCGGCAAAGTCAGGTTCAGCTTGTTGGGAGCAGCGAGGCTGCCAGGCTCATTTGTCTCTCCAGTGACAGGCTGTCTGCAAATGGTGGCACGTTCTCATGGATTAACCCCTTAACCATCTGAAGCGCTCTCCCTCCTCGTTTTGACATCATGCAGGCTGCTCCGACTGGCTGTGTATCAGATGGCTGTCACAGCAGCTCCCTTTGTTCAAATGCATTTGTACAGCAGATGTTTCTCTCACGATTTGCTCCAACCGCTCTCAGCCTTTGAGTACACCATTACGAGAATCTCATGTTTCTGTTTGGTGCGCTGACTCGGAGTAAGGGCCTGGAAGATGAGCGCCGGGCGAATGCACTGCTCTTCTCCTTTGTCTTCATTTCAAACAGGGGACCGGTGGGATGATAAAGGTTGACAGTCATGGGGATGTCACTCTGCTTATGTCCGCTCGGTGGGCATTAGACAGCTAAGGTTACCCGAGTAAAGCTGAAGGCCGTCACCTTGGTGGTGGGAGAGCTACGGTAGAACTGGGCATGCCATGTTGGCAGTATGAATTCAATTTTATCTATTTAGCAAACATTTTTATGCAAAATGGCTTGTATGAAATTTTTCCAGCAGAGAAATCTCATCGATCACAGTCTGTACACCCCAGCCGACAGACTACGCTCTCTAAACGTAAACCTGCATTCAACAACCTGACGTTACACTCCGTACTGATACTTGGTGTTATGGTAAACACTTTTCATTAGATATGTAAACATCTGGGGCCTCATTTCTAAAGTTTGCATATGCACAAGAAGAGGGTTGAAACGTGGCTACGATACTTTCCATGGAACCGTCGGGATTTCTACATGAAAACTGACACAAAAGCTTCCATATATTTACAGCGAACTCATGCGTACGCAGCATTTCAGAGAAACCAGGGAATGACGACACCTTTGATCAAGCTGGGAAATGCAGTCAAACCAGCAAAATGACTCGCATATAATCTCTCTATTATATAAACAAAATCCTGGGACGAGACGTGACTTTTTCAGAGAGATACTTTCAAGTGCCGCGAGACGAGACTTTGTGCCAAGAGATTTAACCACACCCGGGGCTGGAAATGAAAGACAAAGTAGAACGTTGTAAAGAATTCAAAAATGTCGGCGAGATACACATGCAGAGCAGGTTAGAGGTAATGGAAGTACGAAAATTCGAAAGTCTCAAAAAAATAAACAGTAAAGATCGCATTAGCACAAACAAACAGAAATTATTACTCATTGAAATAACAGAATAACGAAAAGAGATTGAATATATTGTTTGGATTTAAACTTTAAGTTGGAGACTTGTAGTTCGTCTAACTCGTGTTACCATCAGCGAAAAGTAGTGTTTCTTCCTAATGAAGAGGCATATCCGCGAGAATTAAAAGATCTGTTGTTTGGTGAAAGTGAAATCCACATACGCGAGCAACAGAGACACGAAGTGGCAGATGCATAGTGCAGGTCCATATGGGGGTGTTTGGCATGCGAAGCAAGCAGTGGGCAAAGCCCCCTAGTAATTCATATCACCGAGTCATTATTATAATGTGTGTTGATGTGACAAACATATTAAACCTCAGACGTGATCAATATGATGCACAGACTGTATTTTAGTTCCCTTTTAAGAGGGACAGTGCTGCATATTTCTGTATTTCACATATTTCATATATTGACTTCTCAGGAAACTGGCCGACAGGTCAACAGTATTTCGGCCAAGCTTCACTCCGTACCTGCTGTGCTGGAAGCCATTAACTGACTGGTGAGGCACTACATCTCATTTTCATATGGTGGGGGTACTCATACATTAATGTTGATTTTGCTAACATAAAAATGCCATTTGCAGCAGTGCCCAGTTCTTCTAATGTAATCGGAGTACTTTACTATGCTCATATTACAATAAGGGCTTCTAGAGAGGATTAAGCTGCTTTGTTACCTGTAAGCAGTGACATTCCATTAATGCACGAGCCATCCATGATGTGACTGGCAGATGTGGTGTCTTAGCGGCCTTGCTCAACCTGAGATTTGTTTATTTTGAGGTAAAGTAGCTTTGACAGACATGACAGTACTGCATGTGGTGGCTGGCTTGTTGGCACAGTACCCTGAACCCTTAGTTTTTCATATGGCCTGTACTATTCATTGTAACAGCAATCCCATCATTACATGTGCCAGGTAACGGCAGCCCTCCGCTCAAACACTGGCAGCTTATGCCTTTCTTGGACCCTTAGAACACAGAGGACAGGCACTAGAATGCCACGCATGATCTTGGGCACTCAGTTGCGGGCACAGCCAGAAGAGGGTGGCAGGGTCTCAACATGTCAGGAGGGAGCTGCTCTTCTAGCCAATGAACGTCTGCAGCATCATGATTACAGATGTATGAGGTTGATTATTACTGAGACACATTCACCAAGTTTTTTTTTAGCATGCACATTTTCCATTTTTTGCACTATGTACAGTACATATCTTCACTAGACTTCACTTTAAGAAGTGAGGTGATGATTAGTGAGCAGCAGTATGGTTTCATGCCAAGAAAGAGCACCACATATGCGATGTTTGCTCTGAGTATGAGTTGATAGAGAAGTTTAGAGAAGGCCAGAAGGAGTTGCCCTGCGTCTTTGTGGACCTGGAAAAAGTATATGAGAGGCATCTTGAGAGGCGCTGTGGTATTGTATGCAGAAGTCGAGAATGGCAGAGAAGTAGTTAAGAGTTGTACAGGATATGTACGAGGGAAGTGTGACTGTGGTGAGGTCTGCGGTAGGAGTGACGGATGCATTCAACGTGGAGGTGGTATTACATCAGGGATCAGCTCTGAGCCTTTTCTTATTTGCAATTTGCACAGGCTGACAGACGAGATTAGACAGGAGTCCCCGTGGACTATGATGTTTGCTGATGACATTGTGATCTGTAGCGAGAGCAGGTAGAGGAGACCCTGGAGAGGTGGAGAAATGCTCTACAGAGGATAGGAATGAAGGTCAGTAGGAACAAGACAGAATACATGTGTGTAAATGAGAAGGAGATCAGAGGAATGGTGAGGATCCAAGGAGTAGAGCTGGCGAAGGTGGATAAGTTTAAATACTTGGGATCAACAGTACAGAGTAATGGGGATTGTGGAAGAGGGGTGAAAAAAAGAGAGTGCAGGCAGGGTGGAATGGGTGGAGAAGAGTGTCAGGAGTGACTCGTGACAGACGGATATCAGCAAGAGTGAAAGGGAAGGTCTACAGGATGGTAATGAGACCAGTTATGTTATATGGGTTGGAGACGGTGGCACTGACCAGAAAGCAGGAGACAGAGCTGGAGGTGGCAGAGTTAAAGATGCTAAGATTTGCACTGGGTGTGACGAGGATGGACAGGATTAGGAATGAGTACATTAGAGGGTCAGCTCAAGTTGGACGGTTGGGAGACAAAGTCAGAGGGGTGAGATTGTGTTGGTTTGGACATGTGCAGAGGAGAGATGATGAGTATATTGAGAGAAGGATGATGAGGAAAGAGCTGCCAGGAAAGGGGAAAAGAGGAAGGCCTAAGAGGAGATTTATGGATGTGGTGAGAGAGGACATGCAGGTGATGGGTGTAACAGAACAAGATGCAGAGGACAGAAAGATATGGAAGAAGATGATCAGCTGTGGCAGCCGAAAGAAGAAGAAGAAGAAGACAGTACATATCTTCACTATCAAATTGACGTAAAATTTTATAAATCAGTGTTCTGGGGTCTCATGTATAACGCCATGCATAGAAGTCACACTAAAACATTGCATATGCACAAAAAAATTCAGATGCACAAAACCATACATAAGCCAACTTCAACACACTTCAGCACCATAAATCGCAGTCAGTGTGAAATGTAACGCATATGCACCCCGACTCCTCCCAAAATTTTGCATATTTGAATATGTAGGTCAATATAAGTAGCCCTTTCAGTTGAGTATTTTGCTTAATCTTGAAATTTCCAGTTTAATCTCAGTTTATTTTGTCTTTAAAGTAAAACATGATAAATTTCATCTTAAAATCAATGTTTAATTTACTAGAGTTTCTCAAATCCCATCGTAACTAAAGTAGCATATTAAATTCTTTGTATTTTATGTGTTTTATGTATGTGAATCACTACGTGCTTCTTAAATGGGCTTTCCCTTTTGCAGACAGGAATGCTCAGGCAGCGAACGCCACACAGAATACATCACATTCATGATATTCCTGCTCTCTGAACATTTAGAATGCTAAGATGTATACTTGATATCATTTTCATGATGAAATGCATTAAAGCATGGGGGCACGGAGCACAGTGTGGTAGTGGGGAGCTGGCTACCCGTCCAGAAATTGTCCGTGCCTACCACAAGATGCTTGGTGCGCCATGCGTGACCCTCAATGAAATAAATTATTGCAGCAGTTCTGTCTGTCAAAAGTACCAACCCTCCAATTCCTGTCCTTCCACTTTCTTTTTTTCCTTCACCACAATATAAGTTCTGTAATAAATGTAAACCCAGCTGTAAGCTTAACGGCGATTCTTCAAAACATTTAAGGAACACTGAAAAATATTTGTAATATGTGTTTAGCTATTCCATCCATCTATCCATCCAGGGTTGCGCCAGTCCCAGCAAGCATGCAACGCGAGGCAGGAACAATCCCTGGATGGGGCATCAGCCCATCGCTACCGCTGTCCACCGTGTCCTCACATGTTTAATTATTAACAGTATACATAATTTAAATGAAGTTAACAATTTATCTGTAAAATAAATGTAATTTAAATACTTGAATGCATTTCATCATAAAAATGACATCAAGTATCCATCCTAGCATTCTAACAGCACACAGTGCCAAGAGGATAGAAGCCAGTCGTCAGCATCTGTGAATACGCACTCTCTTCTATTGAATTGAATCAAATTCCTTTATTGTTATTTTATGGTATAATGAGATTCAACACGCAAATCCTCCATAAACTTATTTTCCTATAAAATGCTGAACAATAATAATAATATGATAAAAAAACAATGAGAAACATATAGTATGAAAGCACAAGTACAATATACATGTACATACAGTGCAGATACTGCAAATTGTTCATGAAGTGACTGAGGTTGCACAATATTATAGTTATAGTGCAGGTTTACAGTGAGGTAGTTGTAACTATGTGTACAAACAGTTCTCGATGGACTGATTGAGTGTGTTTTAGCTCTTGGGACGAACCTGTTTCTGAGTTTTCAGGTCCATGCAGGAAAAGCTCTGAAGTGTTTGCTGGAAGAGAGAAGTTCAAATAGACTGTGCACGTGGCCGAGTGTAGTTCATGCAGATGCTGGTGGCTTTCCAGAGGCAGCATGTGCTATAAATGTCCTCCAGGGCCTTCTGATCAACTGCTGTACAGCTGTGATTCCACACACAGATACAATGGGTTAAAATACTCTGTGAAAGCAGCTATGTTATTTGGAATAGTTTGGCCATTGCATGCACCATTATATTGTTACAGAATGAGTACAATCAAAATTACAGTTGGTTGCCCTATATCCCGCATCGTTGATGTAAATCTGAAAAAAGGGAGATCACACAGAAACAGTAGCACTGCTTTGATGCTGGGTGCTGCCAGTTTGAAAAACCAAGCAAAAACTTGCATACACAAGGGAGGACGACGAGGTGGTAAGGAGCACACACTGATACAGCGCATTGCCGCACCCACCACATGACAAACCAACTCAGGACCCCAGGTTAGGACCCGAGTGCAGCCATGCAACAGGTGACACCTCAGCACCACACGAGTTCAGATGAACCAGGGTGAGGTTTTTAATGGTGGCAGGAGTGCCAATTCTGCCACCAACCCCCAGGCTTTTCCCTACAGGTTGGAGGGCCTACATGCAGGTCTGGATGCAGATTAATGTCATACCCAGGATGAAGCAATTGCAGGTTAAGTGCCTTGCTCAAGGGCTCAAAGAAGTAGAGTCACTTTTGGAGTTTATTGTGAAAATGTGTGTGGCTATATGTCAAGTTTAGTTTTTATACATTGTGGTATATGGCCGGCCAATACCCCCACGCTGCCAGATGGAGCACTCCCTGCGACGTGGAGATGCCCCAAATTCCAGCAGGGCATCATGGACCTTGGAGTTTTCCTTCACAGCCCTGCTGGATACCATGGGGCCCACCTGAGGAAGCTGCAGGGAGGCTCAAGGATTATTTTCCTAACAGCCCGGAAGTACATCCCAGTCACGGGGATAGAAGAAATGACGTACTTCCGGGCTGAAGAAAAAGGAGTTTCATCTGACCCGGAAGTGTTGCCAATCACATGGACAGAGAGAGAGAAACACTTCCGGGTCAAGGACTTTAAAAGGACTATGGGAAACCCCAGCGGGTTGAGCTGAGTTGGGAGGAAGGGAGACAACGCGTCTGGGAGTTGGAGGATTGTGATTATTGAGATTATGAGTATTGTGGAGTGGAGGGTGCTTTGTGCACTTTATTGTATCAATAAATTCATCATTTGGACTTTTATCTGGTGTCTGGTCCGAGGGTTCAAGGGGATGACAGCACCTATTATCCGTCACAACATCTTAAAAGTGTGTGAGGCCCCTGGTTGTTACATTTCATTCATTATAGGTTTCAAAAAAATATATCGACTGCCAACACACCTTTTATAACCCATTCCATGGGCTGTGGCCGTTATTCTCATCACATTTGGCCCCATTCTTGTGTGCCACTTTTGGACTTGGCAGAACTGAAGTTGAATTCCTTTATTTTAACTGAAAAATTAAGCACCAAATTCCTTCAATAGAGTAGTGGATGCCTGCAGCCAAACCCTTTTTGTATTTCCTTTCTGTCTTTTTTAACAAGCATTTAAAAAAATAATTTTGTCCCACCTACAAAAAATCCCCCCACACTTGAGAAGAACTTGAAATGGACAGACAGGCAGAGCTCTGCTGGGACGTGTCCTTTGGTTTTCAGTCACTAATTTGGTCTTTTTCAAAGAGTGGACGCTTGTGAGCCGTGGTCGATTTCATAATTAAAAGAACTGTGTGTTTTAAATAACATCAGCGTTGCTATACGCACAAGAACAAAAAGAGGGGCCTAATGGCAGAGTCAGTGTGTTCGGACAGACCCTGAAATGAATGAACACCAGAAGGAAACGCTAACCTCATCACCTGTAAAATGTGCAGCAGACGAAGGTGGTAATAAAACAACAAACTGTTTTAGCTAAGACCACCATAACGACATTCAAAATCCCTGACTGTATCTTTTACATTAAAAACATCAGATATTCTACTCGGTTGTTTTCTTCATTACGTGTCGAGCCAGAAAACACAGAAGTCGGCTGAAGGACCTGTAAACGGTGTCGCTTTCCCTCACGTGGAATTACTTTTATATTTGCAGTTGACGATTCCCAGATCTGTCATGGTTAGACAGAATTAGCACACAAGAGTCTTGCGTAGTAAAATACTTTTATTGAAAATTTCTAAGAAACATCGTCAGAAACTAGGTTCTTCAACACACTACAAAACCATTGAGGAAATAAAAAAAATACATTTTCCTTTAAAATTCACTATTTAGGGGGAAAAATCTAAACGAAACACACACGCGTACGTACAGTAATAACTTAAAAAAAGTGTTTTCTCCACTAATGCTATTATAAAATTGAAAAAATAATTCAACATATGTTTAGGCTGCAGTTAAACAAAGGCAACAATGGAATAAAACTTTTCAAGCAATACACCGGCCTGGAGTCATTTTACTTTCCTATTCTTCTACAAGACAACAAATTAGAATGTTAAGGACTCGTCTGCTTCTTTCTTTGTCATCGCTTGTCACTTTTACCTTTTTGTTCACATGGAGTCCATGACAGATAGCACCAATTTGTTAAAACAGTGAGCTAATGAGATCTCAAATGTAAACTTATAATCAGCATGAGCGCCTTAATGTTGGCTGCTTACTCTTCGCCATTGGCTACTGGTTAGCTTAGCAAACTCTCTAATTATAACTATCGGTGCCAAGCGGGAAGACGGACAACAGCAGTCAAGATGGAGCGCATGGCGTTCTTTCTTGCATTTAAACAGGTTCTGTAAACCGACAATCACACACGTGAATAAATCTCTTGTTAGATTAACATCCAGTTTCTAATTTGGGGGAATGTTTTTATGTGCTACATTTTATTGAAAGGAGTGGTTCCAAGTGCTTAACGGCATTATCAAAAACTTGTTTGCTCTAAAGAAAGGTGGAAAACGTCATTATCACCATTCGTCCCAAAAGGACAGATCATCTGAGAGTTTGAAATGAAAATCAGCCCAACTGTGGATTACCACTAAAAAGAATCACTAGCCCGAGTGTCCTGCTTGTTATATCTGTAATATTTTTTAACGTATGTCATGTCATATTGTTTTGGGCAGGCTATGCTTAAAGATGATGCATCTTTGCCACAGTCTGACAAACTAAGGCTTCTCCATCAGTCAAAATGAACAGCAACAAATGAAGCAAGCAATCTGTTACAACAATCAAGAAGAATTCACTCCACCCATAGAGCAATACGCATGACTATCAGAAGGTTCAGAAGAACAGGAACACACAATTAGGAACCAACATTTGAAAATGGCCACCTAATTTAGCCTTCATGCAAAAGTAACCCGATATGGAAAGACGAGAGTCAGTGCTTTACACATTTAAATGCACATGTGGTGGTGGTGGGGCTGAATCTACACTTACTCAGGTACGCCAGCAAAATTGATCTGTAATGGCTGTTTAAAAGAAGAGAAGCCGTACTGTTAAGCTTCAGGCTACAGTCGACTCGGCTGAGCGCAGCCTTCGTGTCTGGACTAGACGTATTTGATTAGTGTTTTTTGGCAGAAGGGAAGATGTGGTGCTAGTTCAAAGAAACGAGGCAGACAGAATGATAGCACACAATTAGACCGCCTTCTGCCTTCAGGCAATCCTGCGAAGCTGCACCAACCAAGTGGCACAAGAACTCTTTGTAAAGGCGAGAGCTCGGCGCAGGCCCAGCCATTTAACACTAGGATTTCACCCAAAGCAAAATCTGTGTCTTTATCCCAGGAAGGCCATCAAATTAAGAAAAAGTCGCACATCCTTTTTGTTTTGAGGCACTGCAAAGAAGGTAAAATATCGAAAGATTACTTGGACCCTTTTTTTTTTTAGGTCGGTTTAAGAAATGAAAGCCCAGCTTAACCTACACAAGAAAATCCAGTTGTGGCAGCAGACAGTCACTAGCCCTATTGTCTGTCAGTCACTTGCTTCAGCGTTTTTTTTGCTCTGACAAATGACATTCAGGACCCTGTAGGTCACATTCACCCCCTCAACTTTTTCAGCCACTTTCCAAGCGTTTTTTTTTTTTTAAATTGGCTGGCACTGGATGAGGTCTGGCAAATTTGCTGTCACTTTCCTTTAAACAGCCTCAGCTGACGTTGTGCCCCTGTGTCCTGGAGTGAACTAGGAATTAAAAAAAAAAAAAAAAAAAGTTTGTGCCCACCAAAGCTGACACATCACTGACACTCCATATAATGCGGACTGACCACAATGTGACATTGCTGGGAACAAGGGAGGAATCGTGTGAGCTTTTCTGCACCATAAAGTCAGTCGAGTCAAAACCATGAAACTGAAATGCACAAAAAGCAGAGGTGGGCCTTACTGAACTGAATATGCAGGAGGCCAACTGACCCGTCGAGCTCTCGCTTACGAGGGGCCCCATTCACATTTGATATGTTGGTCTTCTTTATGCCAGTGTTAGACAATCAGAGGTGTATTATAATGTCTCAGCTTTCCTTTTTTTGTTTTTGCCTGTATGTTCTTTCATGCAGACTGGGGGTCACATTTGGACCACAACACGTTGGATTTCTGCTGGGCACCATGCCATTGCCAGTGTTAATTAGAAAACTATTTGATAATCCTGCCTTATTCCAGGTCCTCATTTTTGGAGTGTGCTCTTCTTTGTTCACATCTAGCTAGAATTTCACTGGATCTACGGAAACTGGAGCCTCGTTCCTATTCGTTTTGTCAATGCAACAAACCCTGAGATGGCAGCGTTCTTCATGCACTGACTTGCTGCACTGCCAGCATATGCACTCTCGTTGCCAGGAGAGACATGCTCTGCATCTTCAGGAAGGGTTGGTGAAGGACATGTTGCCAAGGAGACGGTGCGTGTCCCCCAAGGTCACGCCCACAAGCTTGCTAACATTTCCCCATAAAATGTTCCTTGGTTGCTATGGTGCTTCCAATAGCTTGTTGCTAAGGAGTCCCCATATGACTTGCTTGCCATAAAATTAAAAAGTCAGTGCAGGTTCAGTGTTGTCAGTGGAGGAAAAAGGCTTGAGGCCTTTCACTCAGCTGTACATGAAAGAAGAGTTCAGCACTCGAAAATGCCCAGAAAAAAAAAAAAGAAAAGCTACATTACTGCAACAGGAGCAAAGGCAAACCCTGCTGCAGCCATCAACTTTAAAAGCAAGAGAGTCTTGCCTGCATCATCTCTGTAGCCTCAGGTCACTGGCAGTGCAGCCCAACCTCTTCTCACAATCTCATCAGTGTGTGCTGTGACTGGCAGGGTCCACCTGTAAGCCAATGAGTGAGGGGGGCAGATGAGTAACACTGTTGGACGAGGAGGAAGATCGAGCCGGGCCCTGCTGTCGAGCAGCTGCCACTGCAGGTCGGATTAAAGGCGGAGGGGGCTGATTCAGAGCTGTCCTGGCCTGCAGAAACTTTCCTTGCTGAAGAGGAGGCGGCTGGCGGAGAAGTGTGGGAGCAGAAGGCAAGCTGGGGCGCAATAAGGGGGCTGGGACAGGGTGGGTGGTGCACCAGCCCCTGTACTGGCTGGAGAAGTGTTGATGGAAGACGGGGTGGAAACCCCAGTAATCTGTACCTAGAGATAAAAATCAAGAAAAAGAAGAAAATTAAAACGGATATCCTTTAAATCTGAATCTACCGTGTTTTTTTTTTTTTTTTTTTACTTAAAACAGAGTTCCTGTTGAAGAAAGCCACACACACTATGAGCAGACCCCCATGACCCTGTGTTGGGATACAGCGGGTTGGATAATGACTGACTGACATACACTATGAACTCGATCGAAAGGAGCAGATAATAATCCTGGTCATTTTTTGCCTTCTGACTGCTGATCCAAGTAAAACTGTAGGTTTGTTTCAAAGATGACAATGAACTCTGTTTTAAATGTTTCTAAACCACAGCCCCCAAGTGCACTCGCATACAAACACTTGTTGACATACAGAATGGGGACTTAGGAGTGTTGGCTTTCAGTAAAGACAAAACCCACAAGATTGAGGATCGTCACAACATTATTTCTGGTTTATAAGATCATTATCATCACAACACTCTTCTTTGGCCTACTGTGAGGAAAATGAAAAGTGCCATTGTAAAATAAGCAAAAAGGACTTTTAGTCAAAATGTGCAGGTTGATTTGTGTGTGTGTGTATAGATACAATATACATTTATAAAAATCCCCTGGGATGTTTAACTCCTTCCTTTCTCATCAGTGCCAGTGTAAAATACTGTAGCTTACCTAATGAGAATGCTCACTATCTGGACAGCATGTAGCTGAGGATCTCATCCTTGCATGTCAGACATGTGTAGTAGACAGCTTCTGCTAACATTTTGATGATTAGCACTTTTTATAACTGTTCAAGGGGAAAATACTAGCTAGCTCTTAGCCATTTGCACTTCTGACAGCTGAAGACTGTGCTCCATTTGGATGAGAAGAGTTGAAAAGGGACGACTACAATTTATCCTCTTTCCATATCAATTGAGCATCCTTAGCAAAAGGAGATGCCATACCAGGTGGCCTTATCCCTGCTGCTTCATTACAAAAATTGAAGGACAGATTGAGCAAAGTATATTCAACTTTCAAACCTATCAGTTAAATGCATCCAAAAATAAATAAACAAACAAACCTCATCTTCTTCTTCACTGCTGGCCAACGAACCTGCTCCTGAGCTCTTGTTGTCATCCAGGGAAGACAAATTTGCAGTATTACCCTGAACTTCCTGCTCTGCCTGCCATTCACGCAGCACTTCCTCCAGATTGAAGCGCCGTCTGTAGCTGACGAAGAACGATTTAACTTGTGCCACTGTCTTGTTACCAATCACCTCTGCAATTGCTGCAAAATCTTTCCCATACTTTCGAATTGCTAGAAAGAAGGCAAAGAGTCTGATTCAAGGCATTTAAAAGTACATTTACTTGTGCATTAGCAGTGAAAAGAAAACATTTTAATGTAACAGTCCCACCTGTCAATAAGCTTTCTTTAGATGTTTCAGTAAACATTCTGTACTTCAGGGTGGGGGTTTGTGCAGTCCGAGGCAACAGTTTGTATGTACAGTACACACACACACAAGGAAAAAACTGCAGTGCAACAGTAACCTGCACATATTAGCAGTAGTCAAATAAAATCTACACAGAATATATTCAACTCTAAACAAAAAAATAAAATCGCTGTAAAATAATTTATTATGGGCCATATGAGAGGCTAGGCATTAAACTAAAAGAAGTGGGAATTTAAGGCACACCATACTGAAAACTGCCAAAAACACAGAAAACAAGTTAGTGTGTTAAGAGGAGCTTTTGTCAAATGTGTTTAGGCCTCTGCACATTTTAATTAATTTTATCAAGATAATTTATATAACTAACAACCTGGTTAAGTTAACTAGGCAGAATAGCAGAGATCCAAGAGTCAAAATAATTATTACAGATAGATCTAGAGAGAATTCAGAGTCCGTTTCAGTCACTGTTTCAGAAAAGTTAGATGAACAGGAATTGACAAAGACAGACAGGTGAAATGGCACATCCTCATCTCAACTCTCCTTATGTTCTTAAATTGAGCTTGAAAAAAAAAAAAATAAAACCAACAATAACATGAAGCTCTTCACATACCCTGCACTGCAAGAAGTTGTTCATCTGTGGTCCACCGAGAGTTCAACTTGGGGTTTCCCTGCAGAGGACAAAAAGACAAAATATAAGCACATATTCTAAAAAAAAAAAAAATCTGTATTATATACGACCTAAATACTTAACATACTGGCTTAAGAAGGTAATTATCACGTTCAAAGTCAGTTAAATAGACATTGCACATTTCATACTGAAAGCAGACTTCGATCCATCACACCTGCGACCTTCATTAAAAGCTACGTCTGATTCAGTCCAAACAGGACTTTCAGATGTGCTTGACGTCACCAGCACATTAGCTGCCATCTGCAGTTATGTGGTTGTGATACTGCATTGTTAGCCAGCGTACTTATTCAGATAGAACAGTTCTGATGGTATTGTGAAAATAAATGACTCACAACTGCCACCAACATATTTCGCTTGCTCATGTAATTGAAGAAAAATGTAATAGACATCAAATGCCTGTACATGCAATTATTTCACATTAATACAAAACATTTCTTTCTTTGTCCACTTGTCTACAAAAACATTGGCATGGTTAGTGAATTATTTGTTCAACTATTTCACCTCTGTTGTATAAGATGGACAGTGATGTGCCCTCTGTCTCTTGCGCGTGCGCGCACACACACACACACACTCTCACTTTCACTTTTTCAATACGGTCACAAAATGTAAAATGACTGACCCTGCTAAAACAATACGAATAAATTTCCAGTAGCATATAAAGAATGACAGGAAGCAGACCTGAGTATTAAACACTGTCCCCACAGAAAGAAAAAAACTGAAGACAAAATGAAATAGGATCGGTTTTAGTGTTTTGCACACAAGTGACTTCTCAAGATAAACAGCAAGCCACTGAGTATTCAACGAAGCCATTGTGCCTCACCTCCAAGGGCCGCAGCTTCTCTATTCCTTGTTCCAGGTTGAGTTTCAGGCTGCTGTTGATCTGTTTGATGTGCTGCACCTTCCATAAAAAAAAAAACAGAAATATTTTAAAGCTGGACAGTCGCCTTACTAACCAGCTGTCAAAATGAATGACAAATCTTTTATCATTTTAGAAAGCAGACCTTTATTTTAAAATCTACATAAAATGTAATCACAAATCAGTACTTAAATTTTATACAGATATTGTGTGTTCAAAATATATCTGAAAATTGTGCATACAGATTCAGAAACCATTTTATCAAAGCCAATCAAATGAGATTACACAGGTTTGTTCTTAACATCCAAAACATGATCTCCTTTGGTTAACTGGAAATGCAAACACTGTTGAATTTATTGCTTTACTGCAACTGAACCTCATGATTTCTGGAAAAGCCCTGGAAAACCAAGAACTATGAGGACTCGAATATAGATAGACAGATAGAGAGATAGTTAGATACTTTATTAATCCCAAGGGGAAATTCACATAATCCAGCAGCAGTATACTGATACAAAAAATAATATTAAATTAAATAGTAATAAAAATGCATGTAAAAGCAGACAATAACTTTGAGTAATGTTAGCATTTACTCCGCCGGGTGGAATTGAAGAGTCGCATAGTGTGGGGGAGGAACGATCTCCTCAGTCTGTCAGTGGAGCAAGACAGTGACAAAAGTCTGTCACTGAAGCTACTCCTCTGTCTAGAGATGACACTGTTCAGTGGATGCAGTGGATTCTTCATGATTGACAGGAGTTTGCTTAGTGCCCGTCGCTCTGCCACAGATGTTAAACTGTCCAACTTTACTCCTACAATACAGCCTGCCTTCTTAACAAGTTTGTCCAGGCGTGAGGCGTCTTTCATCTTTATGCTGCCTCCCCAGCACACTACCGCGTAGAAGAGGGCACTCGCCACAACCGTCTGGTAGAACATCTGCAGCATCTTATTGCAGATGTTGAAGGACACCAACCTTCTAAGAAAGTATAGTCGGCTCTGACCTTTCTTACACAGAGCATCAGCATTGGCAGTCCAGTCAAATTTGTCATCTAGCTGCACTCCCAGATATTTATTTAAAATGTGTTTGTGAAGAGCACTATATATGAATGAACTGTTTTGCACTGTGCTGTCTTATTCTCTGGCAGAGTTGGGAAAATCACGCTAGATTGTTCAATTATAATTCTCATATACTGTAGGTATTGAGGTGTGTACTGCAGTATCTTTAGTTGAGATGTATCCTTGACACACTGAGGACAAGAAATTGGATTTTTCTTCTTCTGCATTATACATTGGTTAAACAAATCATGCAGCTGTGTGACATCTGTTGGAAAGTAGAAACAATGTATTTAATTGCTATTTCCATAATAAAACCAATTTCCTCTGAATTTAAGCAGATATTAAGATGTTGGCACTTCTGCACAGTTTAGTTTTCACAGACAAATTAAAACACATTGTTATGTTAAATCCAAGTGCTGTGCCACACTACAAACTATGAGCAAACTAATTTTTTTTTATGCACAAATATTAAAATGTTATTCATGTCATTCAATAGAGCGGTTGGAAGCCATCAAAGCAGCTAACACCACACTCCCACCACTCTCAAAAATCTTCTCAATGGAGGTGGAGAAAATGCCAAGGTATGTAATGCTATAGCCCTTCTGAGTTAGTTCTCCATTTTTACAAGAAAGCTCTGCTTTTAAAGCATAGAAAACTAAAGGACATCAGCAGAAAAACACATGAGGGGGATCCATGTTTATGTTTACCTGCAACGCACAAGTAGCACATATATTTTACATAATTGATATGTCTATGTAAACGCTCAGGCAAAATGTAATCCGTTTAACACCTCAGACATCAAAATAGACATCTTTACCAAATTGGATTCAGGCATCAGTGTAAATAGACCTTTGCTAAGAGGCCAATTTATACTAAATTTATATTTCACAAATGGATGTACTCGATGAGAAAACAGGGAAGCTAGAAAGTTCAGCTAAAATTACTTGCCATATCTGAATGCAATAAAGCTTTGTGAGAGAAGGAAAAGGCCGGAAAACAAAAATTAGGTGAATGCAAAGCATCACAGGATTTTGTTTTTCTATTTGGTTTAACTGAACAATGTTCAGCATGTACAGCTTGTATTCCAGCATTCAATTTTTGTGAAAACAGCACATGAATGACTATTACAATTTTAAATGTATACATTAAAACTACATTTTAAATTTGAAATGTTCTAATCATAAGGATTGTAGGCAGTAGGGCTGTCAACCATCAGGACTTATTGCCAAGGACAAGCCAAATTTGAAATGATGTGTGTGGTTATATATCATAACCGAATTTTCCTATTCTTATTGTAAAAGACTGACAAGTTACTTGAACTTCACTCGCACTGCTAAAAAATTAAAGCTTTAAAAGGATGAACTGAGAGAAGGAATGTCCTCAGGTGTAATATGATTTCATCTTTAACTTATTGCTTTAAAATAAAAATTTTTTGCAATATGCTACAAAAATGAATAATAAGTTGCATTTATAGAGCGCCTTTCACAATCCCAAGGTCGCTTTAAATACAGAGTTTAAAAAAAAAAAACTTAAAAAAAAATCACACAAACGTTCGTAGAAGAGGAAAGTTCCAAGTTGAGAATTAGTATCTTGTTTTTAATATTTTAAAGCCTATTTATCATACTGTAACCCGATTATTGGGATACTATTGCACCACGTGTAATTTTCATTTCTAGTTTATTATGAACTTTTTAATTCTTCTAAGGGAACCTAAAGATCAGGATACATAAAACAAACCTGAACACTAGCAGATGACTCAACTCAGTAAGAGTAATAAAGTAAGTTAGTAACTAGGACTAAACCTTTGCTACTACACCACACCGTCTGCCCTGTAACCCTAACAAAGTTTAAAAAACTGAAAAATGTATGAAATTCAGAAGTTCAAATATACCAACAGTTTTTGCATAAAAATATTTATTTCCAATCCTTTTCAAACCCCCCTTGAAAAAATTAAAAAAGCAAAACGAGTCACAGAAGCAATGGAATACAGAAATTGCGAAGGCTGGAAACCTCAATATGCCTAACAACCACCCAATACCTCCGAGTTTGGTTCTCTACTTTGATGAGTGAGCAGAGAGCTCTGACAGTATTGAAAATCTCAAACAACCTTTGTACACACAATAGGTGCCTTCCAGATGAGCATAACCATCAGTGGGTACAATTTATATTGTTGTACCAAACATACAGGAGGATTCTTATTCCCATTATCACACCTTTCAAGTAAGCCAGACCTTACTAGCAACTGGCTCATGGGAAGACTGCCATTGGTCTCTACTCCATCCAGCTCTTTATTGCAGGGACCAATTCTTATATTATTAACCAGATGTGTATGGACTCATAACTGATGGATCACAATTGTGTGACAGTTTGATTGCCTTTGTTTAACTATTAGGCTGTTTGTTTCCCACTAGAAATTACCTTAAAAGTGAGAGTTTTGGAATAGTGGTATAAATGGTTATCACTGGTTGTAATTTGATTTACAACTGTGTAATATACTGTTGGTCTAATGTGACCACCTCCTTCATGGTACTTGCATAGTAACTGTTCAAATAACAAAACCTGCACATGGACTAGATGAAGAGTCAATCCCTTTTAGAGAGTGTAATCTGCAAGAAAATATGACTGAAGACAGCGATAATGCATTGGGTATTCCAGATATTTTCATGTAGGGTGGCTCTTGCTGGGCGCTCCGGTTTCCTCCCACAGTCCAAAGACATGCAGGTTAGGTAGATTGGCAATTCTAAAATTGGCCCTAGTGTGTGCTTGGTGTGTGGGTGTGTGTGGGTGTGGTTGTGTGTTTCCTGCAGTGGGTTGGCACCCTGCCTGGGATTGGTTCCTGCTTTGTGCCCTGTGTAGGCTGGGATTGGCTCCAGCAGACCCATGTGACCCTGTGTTCGGATTCTGCGGGTTGGAAAATGGCTGGATGGATGGGTGGCTCTTGCTGTCAAGAAAGAGAAACTTCAGGAGACCAAACTTACATGCACCACTTGAATTTTAATCTTCAGATTTTTCACTATCCATTCCTGACAAATGTTTATCCGTGTTGCACAGCTGGCATCTCTGAATAAAAGCTTCAGCAGATGTGTGTAGATTTAGTCAATCCCACACTCATCACCATGTTAATCTATCAATCCATTTTCTTATATGCTTATCCAATTTAGGGTCACACGGACTCAACACGTACCTCCTAGCATTGGATATTAGCCAAGGACCAGCCCTACACATGGCCCCTGTACACTCACTCATACCAGGCCAATGTTGAGTCTGCAAATGCCCTTTCATACATTTTCGGGGATATAGAAGGAAAACCTATACAGACACAAAAAGAATGTACAAACTCCATAAAGACAGTACTTAGGCTGGAATTTGAATCTAGAGATGTGGAGATGCAAGACAGCCATGCTACACACTGTGCCACAGCGTCGCCTCACAAAATGAAACAATTTGCATTGCTGAGACATCATCTGTCTATGTATATACTGTGTTGACAAGTGGAGTAAAAATCAATCAAAGTAAAGGAAAAACTGTACACTGCTGTGACTGGCTATTATTTCACCCTGGCAGGTGTTACAGTAACAAGAAATGGCTGTTTTTCTTTTTAACATTTCTTGTTTTTCCTTTACGTAAGAAGCAAAATTAACTCAATTACACAACAACTAAAACTTCAGAATGGCTTTAAGAAACAAAATATTCAAAACACTACACTAAAAATGACTTTTGTTATTGTTTCACACTTTCAAAAGTTCATCTGGACATTTAATCAATAAACTACTGTATAAACTGTTTGTCTCAAAATTAAACCTATCAACGGGTAGTCAGTAAGAGACAGAAAACAACAGTCTTGTACCTGTCTTTTCAGGGATATAAGCTGTGAGTCCAGCTGCCTTAATGTTAAAGTTGCAATGTCTGGGTTGGCAGAAAGAGCTGCGATATCCTTCTGACTCAGATACATGCCCTTTGGTGGGCGCCGACGAGAGCGAAGAGGGTGGTGCCGATATTGAGAGTTCTGTGGCTCCTTCCTGATAGGACCAGTTTTGCATGCAATATTAGGCTGCTTCTGGAGACTAATCTACAGAAAATAAAAAGAGAAAATTATAAAACGTTCAGGAACTTCACGTAAGGATATAGTATTTATCTTTTAATTGTTATGCACAAAATTGTTCTTTCCTGATACCAAACATGCAGCCAAATCTGTCAGATTCAAATTACTTTTCACAAGTGTTAATTATACAAAATTTGAATCTTTATCATCATTTT
Organism: Polypterus senegalus; assembly: GCF_016835505.1. Taxonomy (NCBI): domain Eukaryota; kingdom Metazoa; phylum Chordata; class Cladistia; order Polypteriformes; family Polypteridae; genus Polypterus; species Polypterus senegalus. Next base: position 77,995,451 of record NC_053164.1, read on the forward strand.
CTATTTCTTTTCAAAATTTGAAACTTCAGTAAACCAAGACTAATTCCTGCACCTCGTGCTTTTGTAAAATAGTTGGTGGTTTGCCTTGAGCCCCCCTTTATCCTGTCTCATGTGTGGAACCTGAACTGTATTTCCATTGACATATAACTAACAAAACCTTCAGGCCCTCTTACAGCTTCTAAATAATGCCTGGAGAAACAATCATCCATTAAAAAAATGGTTCACCATAGATATTTCTTGGTGCAGAATATTCTATCAATTCTAAACACAACTCTCTTATCATTTCATGTTAATCTACAACACATTCAGACAATCAAACAGGATTGATGCTAAGGTATGTGGTAAAATATAAAAATGAACGCCTGTTAACCGTTTGAAAACTGATGCAAACAGCCTAATCAAGATTTGCAACAAAGAGCTTAGGTATACAGGAATATTATGGGATATAACACTAGCTTCCTAAATGAGCCAAAGAATTTCCTTTCAGACCATAAGTATGTGAATAAACGGATTAACCAACTTTTATTTATTTATCTTTTTATAGGACACCCCATCTACTAACCCACACATTTGTTTAAAATCATCATACAGAAGGAAAGAGTAATTCTTTTTATTATCTGTGTTCTACTTATGATAAAACAACGAAGTTATTTCGCACTAGATAACTTTTTATATTTCATATACAAGTCAATTTTAAAATCTTTAGTTGCTTAAGCCAGTGTCACTTTACATGACCTCCAGTGGGAGGGGATGTCAAACTTTAAAACTACAGCTGATCTGTTCACTTGAGCATGTCATATTACGCTAGCAATTGCAGGGAATGTTAAAGTAGACGATCGTGCAAAGATTTTCCAGAACAGCTTTACATTCAAAAGTATTGTGAGCATGCCCCTTTTCCTGACAGCGAATAATGTGATGCCTGTGTGAAGCTGCAGAGAGTTCATTCGCAATCTCAGCCCTTTTCTTTTTTTCATTCTAGTGTGGTATGTAAAACCTGAGACATCAGGCAAATGAGCTTCTATTCTGTTGTGGTATAAAACACTTCAGTTCCTTATTCCTCGTCGCTGCATTATATGCATTATACTGCTGGGTGAGTGCTCACTGGTTGTCAGCTCACATGCACAAAACCTTGCTCCAATGAACTACGACAAAATCAAACCTTTTTCTTTTTCTAAGACCCCCACCCCTGTCAATTTGCCCTGAAAGATTTGTAAATCACTCTTGAAGGGCTTGTCAAAGAATTAAAGATCAATAATATCTAACAAATATTCTGCACAGTGTTAAGTAGAAAATCATAGTCAACCACTCAACCTCTGCTTATTGTTATGTTTATTTGTTTTTTTTAACTAATGAAGTTAACAATATTGCATTGTGTTTGGCTGCACACCAGTGCCTGATCTTCAAAACATATTTGGGTATATAAGGTTAAGAACAGTTCAAATATAGGCAATTGAACAGTACAGTTTTATTTAATATATAAATAAAAGAAAATTAATATAGCCCATGGTTCAATAAGTTTACTTATTTTAGAGCAAAAAAAAAAAAAAATTTAAAAACAAAATTGTAAAATAATCTTTATTTGCGTGTCATAGGTGAACCTGAACGTTAAATAAATAAATGTTGGCCTTTCACTTTCTTTTCACATAACACATACAATTACTATTTGAATGAATTTCGTACAGTATTTAATATAGTTAATTGATTTCTTTTTATTTTGAATTAAAATTATTTCACAAAAGGATCAAAGTTTGTTCCCCCACAGGATATCCACACAATCATTTTAGCCTATTTTTCTGACTTTTCTTTGATCCTTTCGGGTTTACCATTTAGTTAAATCCTATGCTAAATCAAAAATACAACTTCATAAATAATTATACTATTCTTAAAAAGATTAGTCTGGCATGCTGTACAATAATAACTGCAATATAATATGTTGCTACTTTAGAGTTATCTTCTTTGGACAAGGAACTGGACTAACTGCAGTAAGACAGATAAGCATGGACACATACACAGAATTTTGAAAAATGAAATGCAAATTTTGACGAAGAATGGAATGGCAAGGTACAAAATAACTACAAGTATGTAAACAAACTCAGTTAAGGAAGTCTATGCTGTATGCACTGTTTATTTGGGCCAATAAACATCCAAATACTTTAAAGCAGTATTTTATTTTGTGATAGTCACCCGTTCCAGATTTTGCCAACCTTGAATAAGACTGAAAGGAAAAAAATGCACATGTATGCACATGTAATAATATAAGCAACACTTACCATTTCCATGTAGCTGTTAAAATGACTGATAAAACTGACACTGGTTCAGGTGTCCCCTGTCACATGATAGGGTTCTGTATATTTCTTACAACTTCAGGTTGTAATATATACAGAGAGAAATAACTGCACAAAAAGAACAAAATGCCCAACAGTTCACATAATGTCCCTGTCCATGCTTACACATAAATGTTACAGTTTTACCTTAGGTAACACCACAAAGTTGGTATTAGTTCTGAAAAAACTGAAATAAACAGATTTAGCGGTATGTAAAACATGTATACTCACCTCTTTTTTGGTCTCCGATTCAAAATCGCTGTCACTGGCCACATTGGTATCCTTCATCTCGTCACTGCTGCAGATACAAAAGTAAAAGGTAAATCATTCATCTATCTACTTTCTTAACCCATATTATGTTTAAAAAGATATAAACAATGGTGTGTTAAGATGGTAACTGTAAATTGTAACATTTTACTTGCTTAAAAAAACAACAATATGAGGTGCAACAGACTAGAACTATGCTGTAGCCTCCTTATCATTATGTTTGAGATGGTCACCGATGGTCACCAGCACAACAATCTAATCTGAATAGTCGAAGCATGTCCCAAAAGCAAGGTTTTCTTGCACACGTTTCTTAATGCACAATAATTTTCCCGTTGCTTGTACATGAGGGTAAAATGACAATGCCTGAACCATACGATTGGCATACTACTTGTATTATTGTATCCTACCACTGCACAAAAATTAGCAACTTACACATTTCCCTTCATATGAACAACAGTTGCTGTATTGTGAACAGTGCTTGGGGGCTAACGTCTGTCTTGTCCTTCAACTTCATCGCAAACATTCTGTGTTTCTGCTTTGCACCTACTTGCACCGTGATGAACCTTCAGGTGACTGAGTTCACGGGGCATGTCATGGCAGTATGCATCAGTTCCACTATCTGTGTCAACGTCTGATAACCAATTCACATGGTTTTTACTTGCTTGATTCAACTAATGGTTCAGTTTCAGTTTGTTCTAAATTAGCTTTACGGCTTCTCATTTACATGCCACTGTGTTTTGGCTGAAGACTCAACCCCAATCATGAATATTGATGAGTTACCTTAGAGTGGCAAAATACATAGAAATATGGAAGATTTTTTGCAGCTTGATGTAACTTCATCCAACATTTGGCAGAATAATAATATTCTGAGAGTTACTCAGGCATGACACTCTAAAGCAGATCATTATAAGTGACCCTGAGTCTGACTCAGGAATAACCATATTTATACTTCGAGTGTATTAAATAAGACTACAAAGTAACTCTGATAAGCTATACCTGCAGTATAAGACTTCAAAATTTTAAAAGAAATATAAAACCATGAACTATATATTACTGTATATGGGTTACCTGTCTTCCTTTTCCTTCTTGCTGATTAGCTTGCGAGCCTGCCGATCCATAACACTTGTACGGGATCGAGTCTTCTTCCAAGAATAGTAATACTTCACCAAACTTGGCATCATCTTGTCAGGTAGCTGAGAAGATGCAGTTGATGTTTATTTGTATGCACATGAAATATTAGACTTGCATTATCATTCAAATTAATTTTAATTGACACATTACTATTTGTTTGTTGTATAATAGGCAGTGTCTCCTGCAGAGAGCCATTGTAAAAACAGGAAATGCTTTGTTACCTATTAGTGACGGCGATTAATTTTCATGCATATTATAAATGACATCAACAAGTAAAGGGACATCATGGATATATTATCACTACAAAAATAAAAGTGAACCTCCCTAAACCCCTTCAACATCAAGATTTCAACAAGTTTTACTTTTGTTATTAAATTATATGAAACAGCAAAGCCTGCAGACACTCGGCATATATTATATTCTGCATGTATGATATATTTATAGGCACAGCGAGTTGAGCCATAATCATATTTTAGCATTTAGCAGAATTGATTAGATATGACACAAAAGTGAAACTGACAGTAAGCAAAGGGCAAGGATATAATATAGTGTAATATGCCAATTATATTCCACTCAGCGTAAGAGATGCAGTAACTAAAACGGATAGAAGCTGAAGCAATACAACACATTCACAATGCCTTATCTATAACTCTCTGCCATTAGTCCAGTTGAAGCCAAGATCAAATAAATATGGTTGCTTTGCTGCATGATTGCACCAATGTTGAACAATGTGCTATAGTGAGATTTCTTTCTGCAGAAGGAGCAAAATCCTATTGAAATTCACCAAAGGACGTTAACTTAGTATGGAAGTGAAAACAGCATGAATCAACAGAAAATGTATAAATGAGTAAAAAAGGCTTAAATCTGGAAGAACAAGTGTAACCGATAATTCCAAATCTAATTAATCATCAAAATCGTGCACATAAGAACACATCACCATGGCAAATGCCTTTATCAGAGAAGGCCGATGGATTACATTGCCTGCTGTTGCTACACATTTGGATATCAGCTATGGATCTGCACATGCCATACAGCAAGACGACTTGGGTACCATAAAGTTTGCGGCAGATCTCCACAAGCAACACTGCATGGAGGTTGCAACCCAATTCCTGAAAAGTTATATGAAGATCCAAGTGATATGGTTTATCTGACCAAATTTCTACTGTTTCTCATTCATGCAGGTTCACGCTGTACAACAACCACAAGATCAGACCTTATCTGACGGAATGTGCATCTTTTTATCTAGGCTTTGGTCTTGTTGCATCTGGACTGCTGCAACTCACTGCAACCCGCATGTGCTATAAAGCCGCTACAGATGGTCCAGAATGTAGTGGCCCATCTTGTATTTAACCAGCTGAGACCAGCCCATGTCACTCCGCTCTTCAGGTTGCTATATTAGCTCCCTGTAGTAGCACACATTAAGTTCAAATTCCTGATGTTTGCCTACAGAGTAGTCAATGGGTCAGCACCAGCATATATGGAGAAACTGGTGAGGTGCTATGTTCCTTCTCCTCCAATCAGGTCTGCTAGTGAACAGCATCTGGTGATGCCATCTGTGTGTGGTATCAGGTCTCAACCAAGACTTTTTTCCCATGTAGTTCCTAGTTGGTGGAACATGCTGCCCACCTCCATCCGAACTGCTGATTCCCTCAATGTACAGTATTTAAGAAGCAATTGAAAACCCACCTGTTCTGAGAATATCTGATCTTTCATACTGTTGTCTGATTTGTGGTTACATTAAGTTCAATTGCTTTACCGATTGTTAATCTATGATTATATATTTATTACTACATTTGTTCTGTAATCTCATATTATTGGTTGATTGTTTGCTTGATCAATTATTAATCTAGGATTGTAAATTTAAGAGTTATTGCATCATTTTGATTGTGGCAATAATCTTTTGTTACCTGTCCTACTACACTTGCTGAACAAACAGGTCCTAGCCTAATGTTATTTGATTATGTTTACCTCTTTTGTAAGTTGCTTTGGATAAAAGCGTCTGCCAAGCAAATAAATGCAAATTTGTTCTGGAATGTTGTCACTGAATATGTGTCCATCACTGGGACCCAGAAAGCAAGAGACAAGGCATGCAGTGGAAATGCTTGTTTTCTACAGTAAAGAAGAAATTCAGATGACAGCCCTCCACCAAGAAAATCATGATGACCTTATATTGGGGACATGAAGGGTTCTATTCTGGCACATTTTCTCGAACATGTACAATCAGTGACCTGTGCAAGGTATTGTGCTGTGCTTAGAGAGAATCTGAAACCTGCAATTCACAGCAAATGAAGAGGAATGCTGTCAAAATCAGTCTTGCTGCTCCAAGACATTACAGTTCCCATTTAGTGGCCACAATTGTGGAAGGCAATGCAACAGCTGCACTTTAAATGTCTTCCACATCCCCTTCTCAGCCCTGATCTATCACCATGTGATTATTTTATCTTCGGTCCACTTAGAGTGCCTCTGTATGGTCAAGGTTTCACCTCTGATGATGATGTTAAGGAAGTGGTACAGACCTGGATTTGGAAACAGTTGAAAAGCTTCATCTCCCAAGAAATAAGAAGCTACGGGAACAATACAAGAAGTGCATCATCCTGCAGGAAGACTTTGTGGAGGAGTGATGCTCATGGTTACAAGTATTAATGAATAATTTGCCTTTACTTTTAGATTTTCCCTCATATGAAGAGAATGTGCAACTTCACACAGAACTTGACCAGACTTAAATTTGAACCCTGCCAACTAGCGCTGTAAGGCAGCAGCTTTAACCGTGGTACCATGAAAATCTTATTTTATGATTCTATATGATCTGGTTTTTAATAATGTAAAGAACTTTGTGATGATATACAATGTATCAGAAGTCTGTGAATAATGCTACAAAATATTAAAAATGAGATATTTTTATACTTGTGCTTTAGGTATAAAGACCATAGAAATACTTTTTCCTGCCCTTATCCACATAAGGGTTTGTTTTTCAAGTATGACTTAGTGCAACCAAGCAAATATATCCTGCATCTAAATACTGAGAATTAAAGCCTTTTCCAGCCATTCACTGTACAGCATCAAATTTTGCTGTAAGGCTCTCTTCCACTAGCAGATCAGAAAACACAAAATTCAGTAGCATGTCTGCACAATACACATACACACATACATGAACACAATCCCTTGTAGCTGATTGCCCTGCAGTACTTGATCAATAACCAGCAATCCGAGAAACCACATCACTTCACTCATAGACACAGCAGGAAGAGCTACCAATTTAAAATGGAAAGTGTTTCTATAGCATTCAGTAATTATTTTTAGTCAAACACATTAAATCTAAGGATAATAAGGAAATGTCCTTGGGCTCTTACCTATGTAATACATGTGGAGTAAAGCGTGGATATAAGCAAATAGACTTTCATGAAAAACTCTTGCCTGCTGGCATCTCCATGCTTGCCAATCACTAAGATTTCTGTTTTTTTCTCATAAACGCCATAAGTGACTCTACTCTGTTGGGACTTTGAGCAAGGCCCTTAACCTGCAATTGCTCTGTCTTGGGTATGACGGTAATCTGCATCCAGCCCTGCAAGCAGGTCCTCCAACTTGCAGGGAAAACATGGAGGTTGATGGCAGGATTGGCACTTCAGCCACTGTTAAAAACCTTGCACTGATTAGTGTGGTGCCGAGGTGTCACCTGTTGCATGGCTGCACATGGATCCTAATTTGGGTGGTTCATCACGTGGTGGGTGAAGCAAAGTGCTGTGATCAGTACATGCTCCCAATCCCCTCCTCCTGCTGGCATTATGACTGGTTGGTACTAAATAGCTTTCAAATGTTGAATAAAAAAGTACGAAAACCACCCACTTCTCTTAATAAATTTAAGTAATATGTTTAATAACACCTGACTAAATTGTTTAACCAGGGTGGAGCCATACAGAAACATTGACACATAAGCTGTTTGTTGTACAGTGGGTACGGAAAGTATTCAGACCCCCTTCAATTTTTCACTCTGTTATATTGCAGCCATTTGCTAAAATCATTTAAATTATTTTTCCCTCATTAATGTACACACAGCACCCCATATTGACAGACAAAAAAATAATTTTTGAAATTGTTGCAGATTTATTAAAAAAGAAAAACTGAAATATCACATGGTCCTAAGTATTCAGACCCTTTGCTTAGTATTTAATAGAAGCACCCTTTTGAACTAATACAGCCATGAGTCTTCTTGGGAAGGATGCAACAAGTTTTTCACACCTGGATTTGGGGATCCTCTGCCATTCCTCCTTGCAGATCCTCTCCAGTTCTGTCAGGTTGGATGGTAAACGTTGGTGGACAGCCATTTTTAGGTCTCTCCAGAGATGCTCAATTGGGTTTAAGTCAGGGCTCTGGCTGGGCCATTCAAGAACAGTCACAGAGTTATTGTGAAGCCACTCCGTTATTTTAGCTGTGTGCTTAGGGTCATTGTCTTGTTGGAAGGTAAACCTTCAGCCCAGTCTGAGGTTTTTAGCACTCTGGAGAAGGTTTTTGTCCAGGATATCCCTGTACTTGGCCGCATTCATCTTTCCCTCGATTGCAACCAGTCATCCTGTCCCTGCAGCTGAAAAACACCCCCACAGCATAATGCTGCCATCTCCACGCTTCACTGTGGGGACTGTATTGGACAAAGAGTGAAAAATTGATGGGGGTCTGAATACTTTCCGTACCCACTGTATATGCTTTTTCACTGCATATTGTCCTTGTGTGACCCTTCTATTGTGGTTACAGGGACCAAAATGAATGAAACACAGGAAGATGTAAAGTTAAGTTCCCTAAGTATAACCTCTGTCTGTCTGCTTCCTCTACAGCCCTGAAGTCACCGATCAGGAAAATTAATCCTTATTTGAATTTCATTTCCTGTATATTTACAAAATAGGCCCCCTCTCCATGAATGGATAGTGTGAGCATTCTAAATAGAGAAGGAAGCAGGATCTGGAATACAGAGCATTTGTTCCTCAGGCCTACAAACCTTTATCTTGCCCTCGTGTATTTTCCTCAGCGTATATTAGAGATGAGCATTGGTAACTAACTCAGACATCCATTTTACAAGAGTATCTGGCTAAAACCAAAAAATTGTTAACTGCCTAATACAATATTTTAGGGCTGCACAGCATAGAAAATATACTTTACAAAAAAGGAGCAAAGATTTTAAATAATGCAGCTCACAAACATAACAGTGATACCTGTTTACCTCCAAAAAGCCCCAGAGCATCTATTCTACTCCATATATTACTGAACAAATCTGTCTGCAAGCTGTACACTTGATTCAAAAGATGCACTTTAAGTAGCAAACTAAACTGTAAAGCAACTGCCTTTTTGCATTGGCAGAGAAAACTACTTTTTTAGACAATATTTAAATTTATAATAGGAAAAAATGTACTGTGGGATTAACTACCTTTGGATTCCACATCTGGATATTGTCTGTGTGAAATTTGCATATTCTTCCCAAGTCTGTGTAGATTTTCCTCTTGGTTTCTTCCGTTTATGCTCACATCCCCACAGACAGGGCAGTTATGTTGATTTTGAATTCAAAATTGGTCCCATTTATTAGTACAAGTGTGCATCAGGGTTTTTTTTTTTTTAATAATGTTTAGAATGAGTAAAGAGGTGAGGCTGACACTTTTACGTATGATCCAAGGGCTTCTTAAATACCCATGATTAGTTAACACAGGTTATTTTTTTCTCTTTCAAACAAATACAGTTAAGATGCTTTTAAAAAACTGCTGGGACCACAGATATTTTTGTGAAATATTCTTACTAAAAATTGTACCAATATACACAAGCATTATTTCTCATATTAAATGCAATGAATCTCAGTATTAGTGAATATAATTTGCGCACTTACAGATTGTACTGAACATTGTTGTACAAATACAAGAACTATCATTACATATTGACCTGAACATATACAAATAGCTCATTAAATATTAAACAGGTATATGAAAAAGAATGATGTGGAATTACAAATACAATTGCCTGAAAAATGCTGCTTACATAAAAACTTGTTCTGTACTGTAACTCTGTGCCCAAATTTAATTCATGCTTATACTAGCAGGTGAAGTCACGTCCCTCAGGACATGTGTGTTTTTTTTTGTTTTTTTTAATATATCCAACATACCATCTGCTGGATCCTCTGGAAACATTTGCCATGGAAGCTGAAAGCTTGCTCAAACAAGACCTTGTCCTCCACTGTCCACTCATCTGGGAAGGGGGTGAAGTTGGGTAAGTCAGCCAGAGATTTCTCCACATCATGTTTGTGCCACAAGAGCATCCCAAGTGCCTAAAGTAGAAACCACAGGTGCAGAAATAAGCCACATAAGAAATGGCAGCTATGTAGATGGCAATTTCAAAACAGGCCTAGGCCAATTAACAGTTAATTCAAATTGCTCTGACAATGCTAGGCCCACAATGTTCACTCCTACCTCAGGAAATTTCCATGTGCTGATGCTGCCAGAAAAGCAAATTGGGGTGGAGGTGGGTAATGAATAGTGCTGTCTGTATTATTCAGCTACTTGTGTAGTTTTGACAGATAAATGTATATTATTGGCGAGACTCCTTCAGAATGGATTAGCAGCAGCTACAGTATCTTCTACACTTCTAGACTTGAAAACAAAAAGCGGAGCCTGACAACTCTAAAAACGTGTGTGAACAATATTTATACCTCTCTGGATTTTCTGTTTATTATAAGTCATGCTATAATTTTAATCACCTAGGAAACAACCCCCAATAAAAAACGGGTTGAATAATATACAATGTTTTATATGGGACCCATAAACCCCACCAGACCACTTGCATATCATCCACTGACATTATCACTACTGGATTAGACGGTCAATAGCCAACACCTTTAGATTCCTAGAGGTGACCATTCTGTCCTTCCTGTGAAGTTTCCCAAATAATAGTTTTCATCTGAAAATGATAAAGCATTTATTAATTCTTTGCCTATCAGTGTATTTCTTCAAGTACTGTCCTCCTAAAATTAGTTATTTGTAACTCAATGCTTTCATTTATGGTGCAATTTCAATGTTATTTGCTTTGTGGTAGCACTGACTGTGAAACATACTGTTATAAAAAATGTTAACAGGAACACTGTTGTGCAGATGGTATTATTGTTTTCCACTCTATGTAAATGCAATGGAACAGATGTTTATAGCTAAGACAACACTGGTCATGTTCAACAGGGGCAATCTTGTGCCAATAGAGCATTGTCATACTACAAATGGCTCTCTTAAATGTAATTTCTGTTAAATATGATTGGCAATAATATATAATAATAAATTGGCATAATATTGGCAATAACGGATGGTCTTTTCCTTGATGGAAAGTAAAAATAAAGTACATACTCTATATACTATCAACTATGAAGCAACTGTCATGTTTAAAAACAACCCTAAAGGATCGTGCACTTCATTTTCTTTACCTGCTCCATATTGTACCCATGTTTCTCCTTCGCCATCAGGATATATTCATCCACTACAAAAAATGAATACACAAAATAGTAGATTGAAGCCAGTGGTGATGGTAGCAATATGTAGAATTGGTATAAACTGCATTTTATGCACCATTAAAAAGAATACTGTCAACTAGAAATACATAATGGTAATGTAAAGACTATATAGACCTCAAAATCAGTCTCTCTCTCGCTGATATATATATATATATAAAAAATCATACATATACACACACACACACACACACACATACATACATGGTCAAACCAGAGGCTATGTCATTCATTGGGTTCATCTGCTTATTAGCACAAATAGCCTTCAAACAGGCAATCATGCAGTTGCAGCTCAATGTATATGGCATGGCCAATAGGGTTAAGTGTTGTTTAATCAAACAATTAGTCAAAAATGATTAAAACTGAGGTCAATATAATGTAAATAGTAGAATTAAACTGTAAAATTAACTTATTAATTCATTTTCTGAGCTGGTTTCTTTAAGTCTTTTGTTACATGTTCAGAGTACATATTCTATGTTTCAAAATAATCTTGACATCATGCCATACTTCAGTTGTTGGTTATCAACAGGAATTTCATGCTTTTTTTAATTCTTAAAACTAACTGATCAAATGTACAGTTACACATACAAAATGAAAATTAACAGTTAAGGAAAAGTGGCTGCAGCTTTACAAGAAACATCTCCATTTATTGTGTAGTGTGCCATCTGGTGATGATGTCAAAATACTACATCAGTTTCAATAAAATTAATTCCAAGTTGTTTCGACTGCAAAAAGAATACTAAAATGTATTCCAAAGTTCTTACATTTAGCATCTGAAACAATGTTGTTGGGAGACCATACAAGCATTCCTTTAGGCTCCTTGTCGCTGAATCGAGCAGGGCTCTCTGAAGAAAAAAGGAGAAAAAAGGAGAAAAAAAAAACTGAATACCTCTGAAAAAAAAATGATGCCAAAGACCCTGTTATGTAATTTAGAAAGACATTAGTTCAGTAAAGCCGACGTCACAATATGTGACTTCTAGCTGGTGGGTAAGTCTTAGTTGCTGAAAGTAGTTACTGATCTCGTTGCTGAACTGTGTTGATTTACATGGTTGAAAATTGCTGGCCATGTCAGATTTAGCATTTGCGTGCCAAACTTCCAGCACAGTGATGCTCACTCATTTTGTGACAGCAAATAAGGTGCTGCCTATAAGAGCTAGTGCTATACAAACAAGTAACAACTATGGCAAATTCAACTGCAACATCTTCTGTTTGTGAGGCTCAAAACACCTACATTTCTTATTCTTCACCACTGTATTATTTGCATTGTACTTGCAGTTGTTAGCTCTCATGCACGCACACACAGCCAATCCTCATGACTAATGCTTTTGTGAGAGGGAATTATGGGCTATTTAGAGTGAGTCGCTGGGTATGTCAGACTTTGCGATTGTCCTTCAGGGGTGTGTGACACCAACTTGCTAAGAGAAGACCATAACTGAAAACTGCTGGAAAAGTCATCTAATGTGACATTGCCTTTAAGGTAGTTTTTTTTTTTGGACCATATATTTATGTATATGAAGTGAAAATATTTTTTATTCACAATTAATATATATTTAATATACTTCTTAAGATAGAAATTAGAGCCTTGTAGTACATTATAAATATAAAGTATATAACTGGCTAGATTAAGCAACTTATCTAGAGTCACCCAGGAAGTCAGAAATGATCTTGGACCTGGGATCATACTACTAGATGACAGTCTGCCACACCAGCGACTAATGCCACTTTTATACTAAAACTTGGAACTACACTATTCCTAGTTTGTTTTTTTTCCTATGAAAACTTTATGCTTCACTTGTTCGCTACTCCATATGAAAAGACCATGATGACATAGATGTGCATCAAGAAAGCTGCATTGATATTATGGTGTCTGACTGGATTATGTCCGTGTTGATTACAAGCCAGTAGTCAAAGCATTGTTATTCCGGGTACAGTTTTTACATATTGTTAGTGGTCTGAAATGGTTTTATTTCAAGTAAAACTTTTTCTGCAAAATGTAGTCACAAGCGTAATTAACTGTAATATTTTTTATAAACTCTTAGCATTGCTTGAAAACTTTGATGTGAGCATCATGGTCAGCATAAAACATTGGTAAGAAAAAAAATTCTAAAACTAAAAAAGTATTTCTGTATAAAATACACTACCCCTTTAACTCCTTTTCCCAGGCTCCACAGGTTCCCCTGGACAATGTTAAGAAAAAAGATGCTTTTATTTAACACTCTCTTACCTGGTTTACATTCTGGGATTGCTGCTTGATAATCACCCCCAACTCTGATCATGCTGTCTGAAATCAAAACAGAAACAAGTATATTAAAATACTCATTACATATAAATTCAGCTGTATTTAAGACAAGACAAATGAGACACAAAAAAAGCAGCTGGAGCAAATAAATAAATAAACTGAACAGCCAATATAAACCTCTGAATGAAAGTAATTTATTAAGATGGCACCTACAATATTTAACAGCAGTCCCTGCCTTGTTCTCATTTTAATCAGCTATAGCCACACATTTTTGGTGCAATTTATTGTCCTATTAACTTATTAAACTGAAAACGATGAAAATGTTTTCAGAAAGTGCAACACAAGGGCAGATTGGTCAGCACTGCTACCTCACAACTCCAGGAGACTGGACTCAAATCCAGGCTCTGTCACTGTCTGTGTGGAGTATACATCTTCTCCTCCTGTCTATATCGCTTTTCTCCAAGTACCCCAGTTTTCCTCTTACGCAATAACAATATAGCTCCAATGTGGACTGGGAACTTTAAACTGTCCTTTTACTGTCCTTGACTGCATGTGAGTGGGCTCAGCAAGTGGACTGCCACCTTTCACAGGTACTGTATGATTCTTTCCTTGTGCCCACAACTCAGCAAACTGATTAAGCACATTTTTAAGTTTAAGCATTTTTTTCTTTGTGTAGAGGGAAAAAAATTAATTATACTCAATTTGTCTTAGCAAGCAAATGTATGCCCCAGTTCCTTTTATTTCCAGCACAATCATGATTTTATACGGTGTATGTGTCCTGAATTTTATGTACAAAATACAAGACAGATAACCTGAAATCAGTTTTCTGCCTCAGTCCAGCTTCAGCAAAGGAAAAGTCCCCTGATCAGTGGCCTGAGCCTCAGCAGGAAACAAGCTGAACTCTTCATTGGCCTCCTCTGGCTGCTATCCAGCAAGGGTCAGTTAAAAAGAGCAGGGTCTCAGATCAAATTTCAACTTTAGTTTCACCTTACTGCCAGTCACAACTATTTCACTGATGCCAGGCACCAAATGAGATCAGTTAACCACTTTGATTATCTCTGCAAACATTGAAATCCACAATTTAACAGTTTGTGTCCAGTTCTTTAAAGTTAATCTAATATTTGGGTTTGAAATATAAAATGTGTCCCTCATGGTAGAGTGAGAAAATAAAATTTGAATACTGAAAATGACTAGTATTTTAGACATTTCTGAATAATTTCATTAAAGATTTTACATTGTCTTTAACTATTTCAACATAAATAGATTCTCCCCACAAGGCTCACCCTGATCCTCACAGATGAGGTGGTTTGAGAAGAATCCTTCAATTTTCACTATAGGAAGGATAAATGTGTGTGGCAGCTAGGATGCAGGGCTGTTTCCTTTCTGCCCTGTCTCTTTCCTTTTCATTGGAGGAGCGCTACTAGCCTCAGCTATGATGCAGGAAGAATTTCTGTACTGTGGGCCTCAAGGTTATCGGAAGCACTGCTGCCACCGCTAATCAAGCTAAAAACAAAAGGGTTTTAGTGCTTGGGGGAAAACAGACTGAACTAGCTTACATGCTCAGACTTTGACTTTACTATTTAACCCTTGACCTTAAGATTATTTCTAACTGACAAGTATCTATGGAGGAACTGTAAAGCACAAGAAACAATATTTGATACAAAAAGGGAAGGCAATATCAGATAGACCAAAAAATAAATAAATAAATACATAAAAAATACTTCCTGTATGTGTGACACGTTCTGCGGCTCAAAAAAAAAAAAAAAGCTCTGGACCTCAATTCAGGCATCAGTAATATTAATATAATTAAAGATTATCAGTGAGATCACTTTAGTTTAAATTAAAAAAAAGAGGAAATAGTTGCTCTAATGTTTTAAAGGTAGAATAGGTAGAGGGGTTAATGCTTAAAGACCAAGCCCCATGTGGGAAAACTTTAGTTGGCCAGTTGGTGATTACAATTTAACTTGAAGGTGGGGTAAATAGCTATAAATGAATGGGGTATATAACATAAAGAATGCCAGCCAATGTTTCTGGCTCTCTTTTCTATGAGGAAGGTACCTACACTACTTTTAGAAGTTCCTTAAAGGGGTCCTTCAATCTCTCAAGGTCCAGGTTTTCTTATTCTTGCTGAGAATAGTGTTGGCAGCATTCTGCTTGCACTCTCCTGACAAACTGTAAGAACTTCTTTGAGACCACCACATAGCCATATGACATAGTCTTACTAAACACAACTCGCTTGTGAATGTTTGTGTTGGCAAGCACTGTGGTTGCTGCATTCTTGACCTGCTCAGGGGCTTTGTTTTGCCTGACAACTTTCTTCTAAACTGTTGTTCAACAACAAGTTCCAGACAGCTGATGAGCATTTGGCCATCGTTTTTTTAGATGCATCCCCAAGTCTCTCCACGTCAGGCAGTCATCCTCAAATGGTGATCAGTTAACGCCTCAGCATCACTCTTTACTAGAAAATCCAGAACTACTGGTTTCTGGTCTGATGGCATGAATACAAAATCACTTGCCAGTCTTTGACCAAATGTGTTATTGTTACAGGTATATAGGTACAGTATAAGCAATGTGTTGGTACGTGACTTTTGCTACAGACAACCCATGGCTAACACAGAGGCCCAATAACAATTCCTCACCCAGACCTAGATAAAACAAAGGGATTCCTCCAACTCACACCCCTCCAAGTATAGCAGGGTTACAAAATCAAATTCAAGCACCAAATTCAATGTTTCTCAAAAAGCAGAATTTTTTGAACAGTTATTAGACACATACAAATACAGTGAATTTCCCACTCTGGAAGTTGCACTGAGGTGACCCTGTAATACCACAGGACTCAGGTAGATGTTTCTAAAAAATAATTCAGCCTGCCGAGGCCCTGTCTTGTTGAAAAGCTCCAGAGGAGGAAAGCCCACCTTCTGCTAAGTTATACTTTATGTTTCAGGAGTAATGGTGAGTGAGATGTTGAATTCAATTGTACTGTACCGAGCTGTTTTTTTTTCAGCTTTCTGCACATGCCATGACTCACTCTCACCAGAAAGGGTACACTCCATGAACCAGGAGTCAGTGTCATTACCAACTTATAGTACTTTTGTATCTATCTCACTTACTCATCTGAATTACATGGGATCTAACCTAGGCACTATGATTTCTGGTATTATACCATATTCAGTACTACCAAACGTGCAATTGTTGCTTGGATCAGATTGAAAAATAATTATCACATATTCAGAATTATAAGAACCACTTGAGGGAAAAGAACTAGCAAAAGACATGATTTGGTTAAAGGGTAATGCCATTACTGATGACTTTTTTCCATTGGTTTGTATAGTATTAGTTTTATATTAAAAATGTCAAACTGATGAACTGATACTTGCTTTCGAAAAGTTAAAAGCTAGGAAAAAACCTTAAGTAAAATAAGTAACCAATATATATACTGTATGTAAGTCTTAAAAAGTATGTGCACCCAGATTATGAAATTATTTCCCTAAAGACGAATTCATACCGTACCTTCTCTAACCAGGGACACAAATTTAACAACACTTGCTTAATCTCTGAGGGTTTAAAACTACACAAGTAGCAATTATAGGAGGTGATTGATTCCCTCAAGGCAGTTCATTACGGTTTCAGATTGCCCTATGTATACTCGTATACTGTAATAGTACTGCAAGATCACCTAATTTTGGCAGCCAATTAATATGAACTTCAGAAGTTAGCCAACAGCCCAAAGAAATGCTTACTGTATATCCTGCAGTCCTGACCCATTCATTTCGGTTGAACAGAAATATGTACGGGCTCCAAAGTTTGAAAAGATTGTCCTTCACAGGCTCAGTTCAAAACTATTTTTTTACTCACAGCTGCTATTGTTCTTTTGTGCTTTTTTATACATTAGATTTCCAGTTGAGTTCTTACTGAATGTCAACTTTCATACATACAACAGGTAAAAAATTATAAAAATCAAACCAGTTTCATTTTGTCGTAACGAGTCACAGTGTGCTATAATGGAGCAGCTGAGATGGTCACATTACACACCTGGCAGTCACAGGTGTGTAATGTCCATGACTTGCAGAAATTCTTCATTATGCAAATGAAGATTATGAATGAAAATAGTTGGAAATGTAAGGTCATCAAAAATTTCCTGGATTCCGAAATGGTTTCTCCCTTTAAATAAATCACAACAAATGGGTATCTTTTTAAGAAAATATGTTGAAAAGATCAAAATTGAATGCACTGTCTTAAAAGTCTCTTTATGAGCAGCATTACTTGCACTACACATACCAAAAAAAAACAACTACAAATTGCCATTATTTTTGTGAGGTCTTTGATATGCTGAGGTGGTTTAATATGAAATTGCAGAATTAACTTTTTTGATGACCCAGTACTTTGCAAACACTAAAAATAACTATAAATTTTGTGTGACTATGATAAAGGTTTAAACATTGCCTTAAAAAAAAAAAAAAACCTGAAGAATTTGATCAAATATCTGATACAACAGAAATCAAAATGTTCTTAATTGGAATTTGAAAGACAAATGCCATAATATTACATGAATGTATTTACTTCTTAAAACTGAATGTTTGAGTCTTCAACCAAAATCTGGGCATAATGTCATATAACTCAACAAAGTTATCAAATATCAGCTGGCACAGTGTAAAAGTAATTGCCTCTTTAAACTTAACTGGTGGTACTATCATTAGGTTTACTGACGGCAGACAAATGCTGGCTGTAATTCAGTATTCCATATCACTTTGGAGGAATTTTAGCTCAATCTTCCATGCAAAGCTGTTTTAATTCAGAAATGTTGGAAGTTTTTGGTCAATAACTGATTATTTCAAGTCTTGCTACATCTTTACTTCATTTCAGTCTTTACTAAGTCAACCTAAAACTTTAACTCTGCTTCTTTTCTGCCATTTCAATGTGGACGTGCTTTTGGTTTTTGAATGACTGTCTTGCTGTATGATCAAAAAATGTATCGGCTCCATTTTACTTAATAATTTTCTGATACAAATCAGAATTCATTGTCGGGTTTCCACGTCCTTCCTACACTATCACACTACCACCATATCATGTTTGACTGCTGGAATGACATTCTCAATGTGAAAAGTGGCTTGTTCACACTAGACATAAATGCACACAGGTCACCCAAAAGAGTTCCACTTTTTCTTGTGTGACCATAGAACATTCTTCCACAAAGCTTGGGTAGCATCCAAGTGCTTCCTGGCAAATAAGAGACAATTTATGTTTTGGTTAGCAATGGCTTTCGTCTTGCTACTCTTCAATGAAACCCATTTTTACATGGAGTCATGAACACTTGACCTTTCCTAAGGCAAGAGACGCCGGTCGTCCTGTGTATGATTTTTTTTTTAATACTTTGTGACTTCCTGGATGATTTTATGCTGAAACCTTGGAGTAATTTTGGCAGCCAGCCACTCCTAAGAGGATTTACTGCTGTTCCAATTGTTTTCCATTTGGAGATTATGGCTCTCACCGTGGTTCCTTGAAGTTCCAGAGCCTTAATAATAGTTTTTAGATGTTTCTAAACATCCTGATAAACATTTTTTTCTGATCTCTTTGCGAATTTTCTTTGATCACGGCTTCATGTTCATGTTGAATATTTGGTGGAAAAGGTAAAAAATAGGTAAGGTTTACATTGAGCTAGGTCGGTTGTAATCGTGCTTGACTGTTTTCAATCAACTAACTTTAATAATCACTTGAAATTGGTTGATTTAGAAAGGAGGTAATTACTCTTTCACACAAAAACCTTGAGTGGAATATCTGGGGGGCCAAATGACCAAGGTTAACCTGCAAAATTAAATGAGGGATGGTACCAGTTGATATTTGATAACTTCACTAATTAGATAAATAAAGTTACACTTGCTCACTCTGGTGCACTTCATGGAATAGTAGATTTTGACTAAAAAACTGTAAACATTTAATGTATGACATTTGCAATAAAAAAGAAAAATCAGGATGGGGACAAATACTTTTTCACAGCATTATACAGTATACTGTATATCCTTTAAGAGCATGCACTTTTAAAATTCAAAATTTCAAAAAGTAATAATATTTCATTGTACTGCTTTATTTTACTAAATGTTCTCTATAGAAGTGGTCACCATACTAAGAAGCTGTTTACCATGAGAATGCTCATCTTCACTGCTCTCCTCCTCAGAATGCTGGCTGTGACCATTGCTGGAATGCTTGGCTCTACTCCGAGACAGGATTCCCGAACTGGAACGCTCCATCACTGATGGCATCTCTAAAGAGAACCAGAAAGTATATAGTATTTTTAACATGTGTGCTGAACAAGATTGTAATATATATAAAGTTTAGTATTTGTGATAAAAAGAATTAAACTACAATTACCTGAATTGTATACATTACCATTTACTAATCATTTTATAATACTTTACAACATACTGTTTCAACGCAGAATATTCAACTGTTCAATATTTCTAGGCTGAGGAAAGAAATAATATAAAGACTGAACCTTAAGCCTAAGCAGGTTTTTATCAATCTTCATTTGAATTAATTCACAGTCTATCATTGCCTGGTCTGTGAGATTCCTCTATGCAAAAAACAATATGCTCACCTGCAGTGTATCGTCATTCCTGTGTGGTTAGCCTATGAGACAGTTACCTGAGCTCTTCTGCTACCATCATATTTAGGAGCTAAAGTCACTAAGTTTATCCACTCCATATCCTCACTTTAACCCAGTCTGCCACTTAGAAACTCCTGCTTTACTGCACTTCTTGTGCAATATCAACATGAAGTACTACCATGTAGCCTGAAATGCCACTGCCCTGCACAAATAGCCTGTGTCAAATGAACAGACCTACAAAATGAACCATGAATAAAGGCTTCAAGCACTACAAAGAGAAACACAAGCACCTGTTGTTTTTTTCCATCTTCCTGGCCTATGATCCAGATGGGTACATTTGTGTGTGGATGTCGAAGTTCCACACAATGTTAATTTGTTCTTAAAGATTTTATATACTGCTCTGATGCCAATGCCTATCCACAGAAATTATGTAATGTTGTTCAGGCCTTTTTGTGTGACATTTGAAGGTACATGTGCCTCTTGACAAAAACTAATCTGTTCCATTACCAACAGAAAGAATTAGACTTTTATATTATTACTGGCATTTTTCAGGTGTAACTACATTATCAAAGCACTTGACATGTTTACACTTTACATACAGTAGTTAACTTACAGATACAAAGTGGGTTAAGCAAAGATTTTATGACCACCAGCCTAGATGGAACGGCCAATGATGAGTCCACCTCTGAATCTCAGTATAGGCTACTCTTAACTGATGACCAAGTGAGGAGATAACTGAGAACACTACACACAGGAAAAGCTACAGAACCAGATGGAGTCATTTCTCAAGTTCATAAAGACTGTGCTGATCAACTTTGAGGTATCTTCTGACAACTGTTCAGTCTACCATTAAGGGTGCAAAAAGTGCCGCTGGTTTGGAAAAATATCATACATTATTCCTGTTCCATAGAAGGCAGGCACATCCTCACTTAATAACTACAAACTTGGGACACTTACATCTCACATCATGAAGATATTTGAGAGGCTGGTCTGGGACTATTTGGATTATCTTGTGGTAGACCACCTGAATCCACTGAAATTTGTATATGAAAGTTTAAAGTGAAGGATGCAATTGACTAGGGGTAAGCTAAGAGATATGGATGAACCTATGGTTTTCTGGATAATGGACTTTCTTTTGGGCAGACTGTGGTTTGTGAGACTCAAGGACCATGTCTCCATTATATACTAAATAACACTGGAGCACCAACAGTCCTCCATCTCCTTTTACCATCACACTGTACACATCAGACTATAAAGTTAACACCAGGTCATGTCACTTGCAAACATTTTTTGATGATTCTGGACTCATGGGTTTATTGACAAAGGGGTTCAGAGAGAGTAAAGGAGTAAGGTGGAAAGCTGTGGTTCTTGGTGCAGAAAGAATCGTCTGCATCTTAACATCAACAAAACCAAGGAACTGGTCATTGATTTTGTTCTTCCAAAAAGCCTCTACACCTGGTCACTATTCAGTGAAATCAAGTAGAGGTTATGCATTGCTACAAGTTCTTGGCAGTCCACATCAATGATAGACTAGACTGAACTGGAACTCTATGAGAAAAGGTAGAGCGGACTCTTTTTCTTAGCAGTCTGTGTTCCTTTAATGTGGGTTGCGACATCCTCTATGGGTTTGTGATGGCCAGTGTGAGTTTCTATGCGGTAGTGTGATGGGCCTAGTAACATCACTTCACGAGAGGTCCACTAAATCTACAACCTAATTAAAAAGGCACACTCAGTTAATAGACTCACTCTCGCCCCCTGAAGGTAGTAGTGTAGGAGAGAATGAAAAACAAAACTAAGGGCCATTATTAATAATGCTTTACAGTACATCCTTCTCTCTGACACACTAACACCGAGTACTTTTGGCCAATTAATTATTCAGCAGAAGTGCATCAAGAAATGTTAAAGGGGCTCCTTTATATTAACGGCAATATGCCTGCATAACTGCCAAGTCAGAAGTTTTCTTTATTTTTAGTCATTCTGGTAGGTGTTTAGGCTATAGTTAGTATATATATATATATATATATATATATTGCTTTGTTGAATGAGCTTCAGTAAAATGCCATACTTCCCCTGGGACAAATAAAGTACTATCTACAGTAGCTCTGCTAAACAACAATCATTATCTGTGCTTTTAATGGTTTGAGAAGACTGGCGTTTTATCCCGAATTCCAAAATCACAAAGAATATTAGTAAAGAAAAACATTTTGGGTTCTGCAAAAACTATGTAAGATGGCAGCAAGTCAAAAAACCTTGCACTGGGTGACAATATTTGCCTTAAAGCAAACTGATTTCTTGCAAAATTAATTGACTCAAATAGTGAAAACTGAATTCCATTTTCACTCAATTCATTATTAAATCAGGCACAATATTTAGCTATCTTTATTACATTTTAGCACAAACAATACATATTATGTGTTATTACATCACAACATGTGGAATAAACTTGTTGTATGACAGAAAATGAATTACAATGCAAGAGAAACATAGAACAAATTGAATGATTATCACTATATTACTGAAGTGTGAACATGTACATAGTGTTTAATGACAAACCACAAAAAAAAACTAAATATATGATAAAAGGTTGCTAAGTTTTAATTAGTAATTTCACAGAATATTGTTATATATAATACGCTACCGTGGCTGTTCGTTTGTCTGTGCAGGATTTTAAATCACCTGTAGTTCGCAAATCGTTTGACCAAATTGACCTGAAATTTGGTATACATATACTATGTGTATTTTGTTGTGATGATTGACCTCCAAGGTTATTCCTCATTTTGTTTTTATTTTATGTTATTGTAGAATCAACTCTCGGCAGTGGCCAGCAGCTCAATCATGTGGCTCATGCGTACGAGCGCCGTTCTCATCCCTACCACCTTCCCCGTCACTTCCTCTACCTCTTCATATCTGAAATCATTCTTGAGGCAGATTGAAGACTTTGAATTAAAGAAAACGTACTAAGTAATTGCAACACACACACTGATTTAATCAGTTTTAATGCGAAAAGATGCCGACGAAAGAAGAGAAGCAGGCCACTAGGGTGGAGAAAAGAAGAGCTGCTCAGGAAGCAGCAAGCGCATCAACCTCTGAGCAAACATACAGAGAAAGAGGATGAAAACTAAGAATGCCCAAGTCAAGAATATTCACTGCACATCATTGTGCAGTGCGCTGTTACTGGTATTGAATAAACTATGGTTCTCATCACCAATGTCTCAGAAGTCAATGATATATTTCTAACTAAAATATACTATGACAGTAAAGGGAAAATGGAATCTAATACATTAACTTGCAGTCTTGTAAGAAAGAGACCGATTTCCCACAGCTGTAAGAATTTAAAAAGGAACACATGAACTCTTTATCATAGTGAACTGCGTTCTTTACAGCAAAAGTGTTCAGAAAGAAAATGTCCTTTTCAGGATGTATCCTAAAACTCACTGTAAAGGCTACATGGGCTTTATGTACAAGAAATAAAACTACTTAAATGTAACTAGTAAAGAATACCTCAGAATATTTAAAAAGGGGTAACTTAAAATGGCTTTCCCAGAGTAAGAGGATAATGAGAAAGTGAAATATGAAAACAAAATTAGTCATCAAGCCACGGTCTTATGGGGTGAAATGCAGTTTTTCTGTTTTACAGCAATCAACAAAATTTTGATTTTTTTTAAATATAGTCCACTGAAAATAAGATTTGGTTTTTTTTTTTAATATTATATTTGTTGAACTTCTTTAATATATTGAGGGTATTTAGACATTTCCAAAAATAGAACAGTAGCACAGAAATACAACAAAGCTTAATAGTGTGGTATTCTTTCATGACTTAACATTCCATATGTATAAAAACAGGTTATGCTTCACTGTGCTGAAAAGATGCCCCACTGTAAACCAACAACAAATTAGTAGTTGGACCAATATCTAAGGCATACAAAAGCTGTCACTGTTTTTCAATAGATGGTGGTGGTTGTGCTGTAATGAAATAAACAAGGCAAAACTAACCGTACCAGATTACAGTAAATGGGCCCTAGTACTGAAATGCAGCATGAGAAATCTTGAAAATACCCAACTATAGCTTTTCAAAACGAACTGTGAGGTAATCTCTCGGATTTGAGAAGGTAAAACAGACACACATGATAGCAGAACAATGAGATTGTTTTTTGATTTCTCCAGTGCCTTCAATACCAACCAGTCATTTCTGTGAAGTGTGTTCTGGGTAATGGACTTTCTTCTGGGCAGAACACGGTTTGTGAGACTCCAGGACCATGTCTCTGATGGATCTGAGCAACACTGGAGCACCAGAAGAAACCAATCTCTGTCTCTTTCTCTTCACGCTGCACACTTCTGACAATAAATTTAACTCCAGGTCATGTCACTTGTAGACATTTTCTGATAATTCTGCACTTTATGCCAAAAAACGGCGACTGTAATCAACTTGGGTGACCAGTGAAACCACACATAAAATGAATGACGAGATCCACCATAAAAAACACGGAAAACAATGCACGCGACTCTTTAGGCTCAATTTGTTTTTGATAACACCCGACCAGATCTCCTCTTCATTGTCTTGTACAGGCTTGAGCGGCTGACCCACAGAGCAGGAGGAACTTAACCTGGAAGTTGTGCCTTGGGAGATGGAAAGACCTAACCTGGGAGACCGCCGATACAACAAGCTTTTCAGCTCTATTCATCCAGTATTAAGGCACATTCTCCTCCTCTTTCTCTCCCCTTCTGGCACCGCTCATGTCCAGTAGCAGCCGATCAATGCGGCGGGGGTCGGGGGTAGTGGCTTTGGTTTGAAAAAGGGGGTCTGCCCAGGGGACGGCAAGATGGAGGGAGCCGTCCGCGGGTCCGGCTTGAGGCACACTATGGATACGCCGGAAGGTGGCCTAATGGGGGGTAATCCATCTGAACATCAGCTCGCCACAAAAAGAACTAGCGACCCGTCCGTGCCTCTTACCATGGTTATTTTATTGTTCCCTTGTCCCTAGTTTGTCATTTACCTACATCAACGTAAGCGACACACTGTCGCCAATTAAACTTGGGATAGTTTTTATGAAGAGAAATAAACGTCGGAATGGATGGGGCAGCATAAGCAAGAAGCACCCATAATGTGCCTGGTCCAACAAACTGCCCCCACGCATAATGCGCAAAAAGAAAAGCGACAACAAGAGAACACATAAACAAGCGTGGGTCATCGACACTTTCTTCCTCACTTGCACCCCTCCGTGAAACCGTCTACAAAACTGATCACGAGTGACCCCTTATGCGTAAAGTGCCAAAAGCTGGAGAGTATAGTTTTTGTTTTGCTATTGTTCGTGTTTCAGGAGAGTCCGTCTCCTCCGCATAAAGGAAGCGCGTGCGGAGCAAACGAGTGGCTGCAAAGGCACCGCTCGAGAAGACAGGGGGAGGGAAGGGGTGATCGGCTTGAGTTTTTTAAGCAATGGCACTAATACTCAAGGATATACCAACCGTGGCACCCCGCTGCAGGGACACGTAACTTAGAAGTCGCGACAGAAATATGGGATTTTCTCCTACCTGGTTTATTTTTTTTCCAACGCCGCTCCGTCGCTAGACGTTGCCCGCCACCTTCAGCAGCTCAAACTGCTACAGTTCCCCCACTCCCGTGTGGTCTTCGCCCCCGATGCTATTGAAAAAGCTTCAGGGAGGGCCTCACAATTTCACCACCTTAAGTTAAAAAGTACACGCCAGACAAAAATATCTCTCAAAAACCAAGACCGCGTTGATGTAGGAATACAGAGGAATCTCCAAAAAATCTTCCAAGTTAATTTAAATGATCCAGACAGTATAAATATTTCCAAAGTATGATTTTCTGTGCTATTTTTTAGTTACAGATATATTTGGTGGGTGGTGCGGATATATCTTAAGATAAAAATGGTAAGACCCCCACGCGTGACCAATCCACTCGTTACTGATTGCGAGTTTCTCAGTTTCCCTCACCGTTCTCGCAGCACACCAGTCACGAGAGAGCAAGTAGAAAATGATGATTAAATGACTCCCACGAAACGCGGCCACTCTTCTCGTCGCGCTGGGGTACGGTGCCTGCCTTTAATTGGCCGGGGCACGCTCCCACGATTTCGTCGGCAGGCTGTTAATTCCTCGCTTTTCTTTTATTGATGAAAAGAAGAAAAAAACTGATGCTTTCGTTAAATATCGAGATGCCAGGTTCGGAGAGAATGCGTCAACTTTTGTAAATATATATTAAGTTTAGTTAATGGTCATTTTTGCTCCTCTTTTGAATTCCGCGTGACACTGCCTCACGAATAAAACTGCAAATGCCGCTTTGCTCTGTGTATCTGACTCTATGCATCACGCCTGCATGTCGTGCACATACTCGCTTTTTTCTGCCGCGCGCACTCTCGCGCGCTCTGCTACTCTCTGTCTGTCTATATAAAAACCGACTGAGGCGACGTGCCCGCCTGCTGCCACACACAATGAACTGCTGCAGACAGTGGCCCTGCAAGCCGCCGGCTCATCTCACGTTCGCTCACGTACATCCGCCGCTGCTCTCTTTCAACTAAACTTTGAGTCTGCAAGTAGTTCCGCAGCGGCAGCTGCAGCGGTAGCAGTTAAACCCACCGCACACGAGGGCATGGCCTTTAGGAAGGGGGCGGGGGGCGCTCTAGAGTTGGGGTAGATTTTCTTGACAATTTTCAAATAGATGTAAGAAGTATAAGAATGCAGTAAAACACAGTTAATGCAGGCGATTATTACCTGCTTATAGCATCCCCCCCTTCGTTCATTTTAAATTCCACTTCCACGAGAGGGTTTATTTGTTTTTGAAGGGGAAATGCGGAAGAACACGCCAGCTGTGGGACGCAGCACCTTCGTCTCTGAGAACCAGTACTGTCTATTATGCAAGTGTGCAGACGGAGGATGTTTTGAGTGTAATCGAGGATCTCCAAGACAAGGGAATCCCTCTGTTTTTATTATATTTACTGCAAATATATATATATATATATTTGTCCATCCATCTTCCAAAAACACACACACATATACTGTATGTGTACTGTATATATATATATATATAAAAGCACATGCAGAGAATCAGAACACAGCAATAATTCAGCCTCTATTTCTGTAAATGTTTGCACAAAAATAAAATACACTGTTTATGGGAATTTCTCTTTACGTTGGTTGTCCTCACTGGTTCAAATAATTTAGTAATATATTATTTAAAACAATCAGTGCAGCATTACATTACTTTATATTTTGTTAGGTTAGCCAAAATTATGACCTTGTGCAATATCTATATACAATGCATCCTGAAAGTATTCACAGCGCATCACTTTTTCCACATTTTGTTATGTTACAGCCTTATTCCAAAATTGATTAAATTCATTTTTTTCCTCAGAATTCTACACACAACACCCCATAATGACAACATGAAAAAAGTTTACTTGAGGTTTTTGCAAATTTATTAAAAATAAAAAAACTGAGAAATCACATGTATATAAGTATTCACAGCCTTTGCTCAATACTTTGTCGATGCACCTTTGGCAGCAATTACAGCCTCAAGTCTTTTGAATATTATGCCACAAGCTTGGCACACCTATCCTTGGCCAGTTTCGCCCATTCCTCTTTGCAGCACCTCTCAAGCTCCATCAGGTTGGATGGGAAGCGTCGGTGCACAGCCATTTTAAGATCTCTCCAGAGATGTTCAATTGGATTCAAGTCTGAGCTCTGGCTGGGCCGCTCAAGGACATTCACAGAGTTGTCCTGAAGCCATTCCTTTGATATCTTGGCTGTGTGCTTAGGGTTGTTGTCCTGCTGAAAGATGAACCGTCGCCCCAGTCTGAGGTCAAGAGTGCACTGGAGCAGGTTTTCATCCAGGATGTCTCTGTACGTTGCTGCAGTCATCTTTCCCTTTATCCTGACTAGTCTCCCAGTTCCTGCCGCTGAAAAACATCCCCACAGCATGATGCTGCCACCACCATGCTTCACTGTAGGGATGGTATTGGCCAGGTGATGAGCGGTGCCTGGTTTCCTCCAAACATGATGCCTGGCATTCACACCAAAGAGTTCAATCTTTGTCTCATCAGACCAGAGAATTTTGTTTCTCATGGTCTGAGAGTCCTTCAGGTGCCTTTTGTCAAACTCCAGGCAGACTGCCATGTGCCTTTTACTAAGGAGTGGCTTCCATCTGGCCACTCTACCATACAGGCATGATTGGTGGATTGCTGCAGAGATGGGTGTCCTTCTGGAAGGTTCTCTCTCCACAGAGGTCCTCTGGAGCTCTGACAGAGTGACCATTGGGTTCTTGGTCACCTCCCTGACTAAGGCCCTTCTCCCCCGATTGCTCAGTTTAGATGGCTGGCCAGCTCTAGGAAGAGTCCTGGTGGTTTTGAACTTCTTCCACTTATGGATGATGGAGGCCACTGTGCTCATTGGGACCTTCAAAGCAGCAGAAATTTTTCTGTAACCTTCCCCAGATTTGTGCCTCGAGACAATCCTGTATCGGAGATCTACAGTTAATTCCTTAGTCTTCATGCTTGGCTTGTGCTCTGACATGAACTGTCAACTGTGGGACCTTATATAGACAGGTGTGTGCCTTTCCAAATCATGTCCAATTAACTGAATTTACCACAGGTGGACTCCAATGAAGCTACAGAAACATCTCAAGGATGATCAGGGGAAACAGGATGCACCTGAGCTCAATTTGGAGCTTCATGGCAAAGGCTGTGAATACTTATGTACATGTGCTTTCTCAATTTTTTCATTTTTAATAAATTTCCAAAAACCTCAAGAAAACTTTTTTCACGTTGTCATTATGGGGTGTTGTGTGTAGAATTCTGAGGAAAAAATTAATCTAATCCATTTTGGAATAAGGCTGTAACAGAACAAAATGTGGAAAATATGATGCGCTGTGAATACTTTCCGGATGCACTGTAAGCTTCCTTGTTGCAGAGGTGTTGTTTTGAATGTTTTCAGTGATGCCATAACAAAACTCCAAACGGTTATCCCCCTTATACACAACACATTACAGAAGTTTTAGTACACTCAAGTATTTTTCAGGAAAAATAAAACTAATCTCTGGCATACATTATAAATGAAAGAAAATGCATTAGATTCAATAATGGAAGACCTTCTGTGGGACAAAAAGGGTGACTTAGGTCAATGGAATAACACCCTTTACACTCATGAGGAAAATGTCTGGGAGCTAATATGTTATTTACTTTTCCATGTCAGTATAGATATCTGATATTGTGTTTAAATGATTTTCCTTTTTTTTAATTTATTTGTACCAGGAGCCAAAGTTCTTTATTATCACATACTCTGCGAGAGCACAGTGAGATTCTGGTTCCACAGCATAAATTCAATTTTTAGAAACTCAGATTGCCGAAAGATAATAATTCACAAGTAATATCTCAAGTGATTTAGTTCTTCATGACTTTACAACTTTTATGGTAATATACAATAGTCTGCTAGTCAGATCTAATGAAAACTAGGCTATATTTTTGCCACTATTAGCAACTAAGTATATACTAATTGATATTGGAATGTCATATTTTAACATACAATTCTGAAACCCAGTTAATCTAATTCAGGATCACAGGGGGCCAGAGCCTATTGAACTATAATTAGCAACAGGAATAAAATAACCCATATTCCTGTTCATTGCAGGATACACGTACACACACAAAATTTAGACTCACCAATTAACTGAAAACGCATGTGCTTGTGATATGGGAATGTGCTGCAGTCAATGAAATGGAAGACTGATTGTTGTTATTATCAAAATGGGCAAAGAAAATATTAAGTTGGTCTGGATTGTAAAAAGCCTGTCTAATTACTGTGCAAGCCTTCACTCATTTATTGTAGCCCAGTTTTGAGTCACCAGGCAAACTTTCAAGCTTTAGTATCTGAAGAAAGATCACATGAACACAGAGAGAATGTGAAAACTGTATATGGATATTGATCAAGCTGAGAATTCTATCCAAATCATTGGAGCTATGAAACAGCAATACTGCCATGCCATGCTATCTTTATTTTCCTTGCTTCATATACTGGATATGAGCTGGGTAAAATTCAGAAAATTTGGACCATTGTTTTATTGCTCTGTGTGAATAAAGTACAATAACAGCCAATAACACTTACCACAAGATTTATTTTTTAAGCTTTTTTAAGTGTCAGTCAGTCAGTCACTGTCCAACCCGCTATATCCTAACACAGGGTCACGGGGGGTCTGCTGGAGCCAATCCCAGCCAACACATGGTGCAAGGTAGAAACAAATCCTGGGCAGGGTGCCAGCTCACCACAGGGCACACACACACACCCACACTAGGGACAATTTAGGATCGCCAGTGCATCTAACCTGCATGTCTTTGGACTGTGGGAGGAAACCCACGCAGACACGGGGAGAACATGCAAAGTCCACGCAGGGAGGACCCAGGAAGCAAACCCAGGTCTCCTTACTGCGAGGCAGCAGCGCTACCACTGCGCCATTTAAGTGTGTATTAGGAAAACTATTTAATAGATGTAACTCTTTTAGAAATTATTTTGGTAATTATGAACAGTTTTCTAAAGTATATTGGGTTGATAAGAGGGTAATTTGTTATTGTTATTTTCAAATATCTCTCATAACGAAATGTTGCCAGCTTAATTAAATATATAACATTCAATATCAACTAAATTTATACTTACTTTATGTATTTATTGTATTTGGTATGATTATAGGCCTGAAAGGTGCACAGCTGGTGGACTCCTTGTTCCGTTATTGTTTGCGCAGCATTGGTTTCTATCTTTCACCCTGCACAGTATTATTTCCTGTATTTTACCCTGTGTTGCATGGAAAGAAATTAGCTCCCTGTGACCCTAAACTGGTTAACTAGTTTAGAAAATAAATAGCTTCATGAACAGATGAGGCAAAGCATTGGCGTTTACAGTATCTGATAGAATATTATTTATACAGTACATGTTAAAGAATTCAATATAAGTTTAAACAAGCCATAGAAGTATGTAAGGTCATATGCAAGTCAGAAACTAAATCTAGATTTGAATTAAAAGCTTTACAGTTTAAAGGTCCTTCTTATATCAAAAGACTATCTCTACGATAATGTGCATAACATTTTATATATAGTATTATATATCCTTTGTGGTAAGAAAAATGGGATATTCAAAAGCAGTGACCCAGATAACATGTAAATCAGCATGTTCAGGTACTGTGTGGATATGATTAGGTTTGTGTGTCTGCTATACGCATAAACTTTATTAAAAAGATGCACACTATTCTTGGCAAAAAAGTAATAACTGGATAGATTCAAATCACGGTCAGCACAGGGTGCATGTTTTGCTGCTACTCCACATCTAGAATGCTTCAAGAAATACTGAGTTAGTGTAGAAGGAATGAGCAACTGGTCAACTTGATATATCACAGTAAAATCCAAAGGTAAACAGAATTTAAAAAATAACTAATCTGGCCTGAATATACGATGATCTGCTGTCTTCCCAGTGGTTTGACTCACCCACCTGTCCACCTTAAAAGGACAATGAACTTCTCCTTTCTCTCATTACCTATGTCTCACTTTATTCCGACCTCTTTTCATATTGCCAGTGATCCCTTTCCCCAACTCTCCTCTCAACCTTAAACAGAAAGGACTGCTGAGATTTTAACCTATGTGGCTAGGATCACTTATGGTCAAGACTGTGTATCATTTGTTGTCCAGGGGGATTCCTACTTTTGCTACAGAGATGTTAGGTTAGAGCTCCCTCAAGTAGAGCTTCACATCCTAGCACCATTGAGTCTTCTGCTGCCTCAATAGTCCCACAACCCCAACACAGTTGTCTTGCTGCCTGATCTTTTTATTTTGGTTCCCACTATTCATCCCAGAACCATACTGCACTCTGTAAGCCAGCATATTCTCTTATCCTGTTTAAAACCTTCCATGGCCTCACCTTCCTTTTTAACAAATTATTCAGGCATCCCTGGCAACTGCTTGATCACCTGATCATCCTAGGGGGATACTGACTACTTTCAACCAGGCTGCATGTGTTATAGCTAATGGATGCTCTTTCTTTTATAGGACCTTGCTATGACCCATCCCTGCCCTCTGCCACCCATTCCTGCTTTACAATTTCATATTCATCATGTTGCCACCATCACTATTTTATTTATCTGTATCTACAGTATATCATTATCTCTATATTATTTTTTTTAATAAGATACAGTGCATGATTGATATTAAACAAAAGTTCTGACCTCAGCTTTCATACATACAGTATATATAAAACATGTCAGTCTTACCATGATCTCAGTAAGCAGTAAATGTCTGCCAGCAGTATTATTCTTTCTACTTGTAATCCTCTGCAACAGTGAAAGGTCTGAGACTTCAGTATTAGCAGCATGACAACTAGTAAGCACCCGGCAAGATATTAGTGGCATTAGTCCAATAAAAAAGCATCTTCTTCAATCACTCCATTTCAAAATTTATCGCATAACACAGTTATTGAAATAAGGTTCTTTTCAAATCGAAATCTGTTTCAATTAAATGTTTTTTCAAAAAGACTTTGGTTAATAGAATAAGTGATACCTGTAGATATATTATTTTTTCTGTCAGTTGTTATTTCAACTTTATTATGAAGAAGATCAGACATTCAGAAAAGTAGGGAGAAAAATCAATGTAATAAGTAAAGGAAGGTATTTATTCAAATAAAAAAGGGACATTACTTTTCCTGGATATACAGTACATCACCCACTTAAAATAGGAAAAGGCACTAGCATGGACTGCTCCTGTTTTGATAGACTCTTGCTGCCATTAAAGGTGTCTGCAGCCTTTTCAATGCTGGAATGCCCAGCTGAGAAGCCTAACTACAGCAAATTGGAGTCTCCACTGAGATTTAATCATTAAGGCTGCCTGGCTGGCTGGCTGGACCGATAATGCAGACACTGTACAGTTGTCATCAATCTTCCAGACTCAGATGCCTTACTAAATGAACATAAAAATTCATGACATGAAAATGGCATTGCTTCCAACACAAGCAGTAGGGCAAATCTGCACTGTTGTAAAAAGTTGCTTCTTTAATTTTTTTTTCAATTGAAATGTCTTTTTGTGATCATTTTAAGTAGATTATCAAATATGAGTATTTCAGCTTGGGCAATTCTGATATGGATGTTTGAAACTCTTATTTTCACATATTAATGGAGAGGATATTGACTTTCGTTAGGTGATGCATAAATTGAGCTCTTTTACAGAGTCTTCCTGGCATTGTCTTTAAAGAGTTATGCAGCCCCTCCCCAATCATTTTCTCTGTACTGCTCTTCCCCTTCAGAGACAATGAGGCATCTTTTTGACATCCATACAGACTTAGTGCCTTCCTATTGTCTTTACAACTCACACACAAATCACTCACATATATCTCAACACAGTCAGAACTGTCCTAATCTCCTTTTACAGCACATTTATTGTATGTTCATTTTTACAGATTTTCTACTGTTTGTATTGAAAACCCTACTTTCAAGCTCTGCGGACTAAAGTTCTGCCTACAGTATGTTCAGATAAAAAAAAACCAAAACTGTCCTTACAGAATTAAAACATTTTACTCTTGAGTTTTAGCAAAGTGAGAGCTTCCCTTACAGAAGGACTTGGATAGCATACAGGCTTGGGCAGATTTGTGGCAGATGAAATTTAATGTCAGTAAATGTAAAGTATTACACATAGGAAGTAAAAATATTAGGTTTGAATACACAATGGGTGGTCGGAAAATCGACAGTACACCTTATGAGAAGGATTTAGGAGTCATAGTGGACTCAAAGCTATCAACTTCCCAACAGTGTTCAGAAGCCATTAAGAAAGCTAACAGAATGTTAGGTTATATAGCATGATCTGTGGAGTACGTCCAAGGAGGTTATGCTCAACCTTTATAATGCACTAGTGAGGCCTCATCTTGAGTACTGTGTGCAGTTTTGGTCTCCAGGCTACAAAAAGGACATAGCAGCACTAGAAAAGGTCCAGAGAAGAGCGACTAGGCTGATTCCAGGTCTACAGGGGTTGAATTATGAGGAAAGATTAAAAGAGCTGAGCCTTTACAGTTTAAGCAAAAGAAGATTAAGAGGTGATATGATTGAAGTGTTTAAAATTCTGAAGGGAATTAGTACAGTGGATCGAGACTTGTATTTTAAAATGAGTTCATCAAGAACACGGGGACACAGTTGGAAACTTGTTAAAGGTAAATTTTGCACAAACATTAGGAAGTTTTTCTTTACACAAAGAACGATAGACACTTGGAATAAGCTACCAAGTAGTGTGGTAGACAGTAAGACGTTAGGGACTTTCAAAACTCGACTTGATGTTTTCTTGAAGGAAACAAGTGGATAGGACTGACGAGCTTTGTTGGGCTGAATGGCCTGTTCTCGTCTAGATTGTTCTATTGTTCTAATGTCGCATATCTATTGTCTCTGCACAATCCCTGTGCAGATGCAGAGCCTTGTCTCTTTTCAGGTTTTCAAGGCATAAAAAAATTTTGTGCTATGGTCTCTTCAGAATTAGACCTTCTTTTTCCATTTTCAAAGTCTGAGAGTTTTCTTACTCGCTTACCAGACTCATGGCCTCTTTACTATTTTTGAAGACTGCATTTACTGGCCATCTCAGCAGAATCAGTCCCTCACCCCCCACCATCTATATAACCTAGGCTATGTAGGTAATACAGTCTAGTGGCTGAGGGATTGGACTATAAATCACTAGGTTGCCGACTCAGTCCTCACAACTAACTTAATCTATGATTGTGAGCAAGTCAGTTAACCAGCCCAGGCCCCAGTTTTAGAAATATAGAAACAATTGTGCTATCCTGTATCTGTAAAGTATCGTGTACCACTGCAAATGCAAAACCTCCCTATAGTCTGTAAAGACCCACACCCTTCCTGTACCCTTTTTGCCTTCATAGTCTACATTTCATCTGTATTCAGAAAGTCTAACTGATGCCTGCTTTTTCTGCCTAGACATGTTGTATTATTCCCTTTAATATTTTGTAAACTCATAATTTAATCTTAGATTTAAGACTGAGCCATATCTGTGTGTATCTTTTAGAATTACTTACTTGTCTCCTCTGAAAGCTCAACCTTACTCTCATCAGTATTGTTGTTACATGTCTGCTGATTGTAAATAATGCATTTTCACTTTATCTCTTCTTCCCAGTGAAACTCTTCTACCTTCTCTGAACATTCAGCCCATTTTATATTTTACTTTTTAAAATTGTTTTTTTATTTCTTATACCAATCTTAAGCAATTTATTAATATGATGATTGTCTAAATTTTAAATATAAACTTCTTTACAAGCTAAATAAACTCAAAGGCTACCGTTTAGCCTTACAGTCTCCTCTTTCAATGCAGTATTATGCTTTTGAATAAGAAGACTTACAACTTCCTTAGAGTGAAAGGTTTTATAACTTCCCTGTCTGGTGTATGCTGCTTTGTATGTGAATTCCATGGCACAGTATAGGCCACAGGTTTAAGAGTCCCTGTAGCCACACTTTGCTTTTTGATTATCACCCTGTTTACCTTTTTGTGTTAGTTGTGATCATCTTCCCTAGCTCTCTGTATTCCATGCCTCAATGACATTTTTAGAAATTTTCTAAACATCTTCTTCATATTTATGATTGACTCTCTTCCTGGTGACTATTTAGATTCAAAGCCTTCCTACCTGACACACATCTCCTCAGCATCTCTAAGGATTTAGAGTCTCTCCTGAGATTCACTGCTATCCATATAGCCTGAGTTTAGTCTGTACAGTCTCAGCGGAATCTAAACCATGCCAGTGTCTCTGAAGGCTCATGGGCTCCCTGCTGTCATTGTAGATTCAGTGCCTTTTCACAGTCTCTTTAGATTCAGATGCAGCCTGTCAGATTTAGGCCTGGCCTGCTCTGCTTTTGTGCTACAAACTTGTAGCCCCCTTTTCTGTGGCCTTCAAATTTCACAGCTCCTCTTTCTTCATCTGGATAGATTTGTGGCCTTCTTTAATGATTCATCTTCCAGAGAACACATGCACACACAAAAACAGGCACACCATCAGCTGTTCTATCTGTGAGTTTCTAATGACAAAGGAAACAGAGCTGCCATTACATGATTAACAGGACGAAAGCAGGACACAGGATTTGAGTGCCTTTTACACACATCGGTTTCTCCAAATGGACATACAAATCTGTGCCTGGAAGTCAGACAGTGAATAAGCAAAGAAAAGATACTCAAGATCAGAGGCACCATAAAGAAAGCACTTGTTTTGGATAATTTTACAATAATGAAGCAAAAAAATCTATATATGTGCATTGTAGTATAATACAAAAGAATGAAATTTATGAAATTCACATAGACCAGTGGTACTTTACAATTGTCCTGAAATAAACATAGACAGTTTATTCAATGATAAAATGTACTCACAGTCTGAAACTGCCTTTTCCATTAAAGTTACAGGACGTATCAATATAAAAAAAATAAAAAAAAGAGAAAATTGTTCATTTATGACATGTTGCTTCTTACTATACAGTAAATTTGGACAAAAATAAACATTGATAAAAATGCTGAAAGGCCAGTGATTCTATAACGAACTCACTAACTGGAGTTTATTATTATTATTCATCATTATTCAGTTGACTTCAAATTTCAGGCTTTCATTCTATCAAAAAAATAATGTTGAAAGCTGCAGAGCAGATGAAGATTAGACTCAAATCATGAGCTGCCTTAAACTGACTTCTTCTAAATCAAAGAAACATAATCAATAGACCCCTGTGAGGGTAATGATCTACAGGCTTGGGAAGTTACATATTTCAATACTTTTAGCTGCTTTTGGGCATAGATTAATATCCAGGAGCAACTCTTTCCTGAAGGAGCATCCGTCAATTTTAAGAAACTGAAGATGCATTTTACTGTCCCTGACTTCAATGATATAAATCCAAAGGTTTGCTAATTAAGACAAAAGGCATTAGTAAGGCTTTGAAGTCACATTTGTGCATACAGGACACATAATGTAATATTGGTGGTGAAAGATGTTTTTTGCCACTCCAAAAGCTGACAAAGTTCCCTTGTTGGGAGAGGGTAGAGGATGTAAAATTAAATACCTGCTGGAAAGGTTATGCCTCTCTTTCTCCACCGAACAATAATGATATATTATAAACTAATATAACAAGAATACTCAAGAGAAATTAATATCTTCTTCTTTTGGCTGCTCCCGTTATGGGTTGCCACAGCGGATCATCTTCTTCCATATCTTTCTGTCCTCTGAATCTTGTTCTGTTACACCCATCACCTGCATGTCCTCTCTCACCACATCCATAAACCTTCTCTTAGGCCTTCCTCTTTTCCTCTTCCCTTGCAGCTCTATCCTTAGCATCCTTCTCCCAATATACTCAGCATCTCTCCTCTGCACATGTCCAAACCAACGCAATCTCACCCCTCTGACTTTGTCTCCCAACCGTCCAACCTGAGCTGACCCTCTAATGTACTCATTTCTAAACTCAAGAGAAATTAATAAAGTATTCTCAAACCTACTTAAGCCAATTAAGTTTTATGGGGGCCAGAGCCAATTCTGGCAGCCCCAGGATCGAGACATAAATGTCTTGGATGGGGCCCTAGACCATCACAGAAAAAAGAAGTTACCTTACAGCTAATCTGAGACAAGCTACAAAGTGGAGGTAAATTAGAGTAGTGGGCCTCTAGATTGTAGCATGAGCTAAGTATATTACCAATACAGAACTCTAAGCCTCTGTCTTCTGAATTAAATGCAGTTGGCTAGAACATTGCATGGCTAGCATTGTACTATATACAGTAGTGTGTGCTCATTTTTTACCTGTCTCATTTAAGACTGCAGTAAAACAAAGAGAGTTACTTTAAGTATTTTTGCAGACTTCACATTTTCTTACACTGCATGCTATATATATATATATATATATATATACTGTATATTGTATATTGTATATATATATATATATATACTGTATATATTGTGTATATATATATATATATATATATATATATATAGGTTCTGTGATCTGATAACATGAAGATTAAAAATGAAAGTAAAAAATACATTTTTTCTAGCAGGCATTGCTACAGTATAAGTCACTTTAACTCAAGCACTTTTGCTCACATTATAACTTAGTCTATTTCCAAAACTATGCATTGACCTAGGTCAAGCACCAATTGTTACACTTCACTTTAAACCAGACTACTGTACTTTTCATTTTCTATCCTATTTAAGCTCAAACTGTTAAAGAAATATTTAGAGAAAATGGAATGAAAGAGCAAGAGCAACAAATTAAAGTTTTGGAAAAGTGCCCTGGGTCTATATTTTTTATTTCATTGTTTTTAAACTTGCTCATGGGGATCCACCATAGCTGCTAGTTTTTAGATATATTACCCCATTGTCAGTCTTCAGTTTGAAGAATTCCCCATTGCAGAGGTTTTACTAAAAAAAAACTTTTATTGAAGTGGTGCAGTAGTTAGAAAGCTGACCTTGCGGCTGTTTTTTGGTACTTCATGGTATTTGGACATCCAATGTCTTTGTGGGTCTTTCATAAAGTATCACATTCTTCTTTTCACATTCAGAGTTAGATTAAATAGAGTATTTTAACAAACTGAGTATGACTGAGCATGAATTTAGCTTAGTAGGGGCATAAATTCCATTCAGGTATGGTTCGTGTCTTATGGCAGATGCCACCAGGATTGACTCACAGTCCCCTGACCATCAAATAAAGTGGTTTTGGAACATACATGAAAGAAGCAAATTTTTCTGACTTTACAAAATGACATGTATCTCTCCAGGATAGTATCGTTTGTTTGTGATAAAAAAGTGGTACAGTGAGGTTTATGTTAATGGATGTAACTAGGAAATTGATCTAATGCGTCTTCATATAGGAATTTGTGTTAATGCCTAGAATGATTTCATCCATCCATCCATTATCCAACCCGCTACATCCTAATTACAGGGCCATGGGGGTCTGCTGGAGCCAATCCCAGCCAACACAGGGTGCAAGGCAGAAAACAAAGCCCGGGCAGGGCGCCAGCCCACCACAGGACACACAGACACACCAAAGACAATTTAGAATCGCCAATGCACCTAAGCTGCATGTCTTTGACTGTGGGAGGAAACTGGAGCACCCGGAGGAAACCCACACAGACACGGGGAAAACATGCAAACTCCACACAGGCAGGACCTGGGAAGCAAACCCGGATCTCCTAACTGCAAGGCAGCAGCGCTACCCATTGCGCCACCGTGCCGTCCTAGAATGATTTCAAAGCCTTTAAAATTATCACTTTAACTTGTAGATATTAAAACTGGTAAGCAGTCAGTAAGTAAGCGGAATCCAGAATGACCATGCTTAGTACACTTTGTTGCCATCATTAAATGGTTGACTGCTTCAAGTTGTAGCACACTAGGATAACTACCCTGCATTTATGAGATTTAGCCAGAGCAGTTGACCCTGTGAAGTAACATTTATTTCCAGCTTGCAGCAAATCTTAAGTTAGATGCTTGGACTGCTGCAGAAAAGTGATATTTATCTTTTCTGCCAGAAATAATCAGTGACAGTTGATCTTTTAACATTTAACCCAGGACCCAAAGCATTTAATTTAACTTAAACATAAAGATTATAGGAAAGAAAATGATGATGAAAACTAAACAAAGATAAACAATAAAAGAGTCTAAAACAAGGTTTCAACTGTGTCACCATAACTCTGTCCAATCAGCAGCGTAAGCACTGGAAATAACTTAAAAAGACTCCCTCCCACAAACCTACACTCACCATATGCCAAGAAAATTACCAAAACATGACTAGTAACCCTGCAACCACCCTGTCTCAGCCCACTGCACCTTCCAGTATAACCCAAGCAATCATACCCCCATCTTACACATAAGTGGACCCCACCTCTCACCCCCTTCTGTCCACATAATTAAACACCATATACAGTGGTAATGAAGCACCAATGCTAATGAAGTCCAAGCAATCAACAAACTAAGATTAGCACAGCGTAACAAGTACATTGAAAAGCACAACAATAAGCAAAGGTAGGTGCAACACAGAGGGGGCATGAAT
The DNA here is from genome assembly GCF_016835505.1 of Polypterus senegalus. Lineage (NCBI taxonomy): Eukaryota > Metazoa > Chordata > Cladistia > Polypteriformes > Polypteridae > Polypterus > Polypterus senegalus. The sequence continues at coordinate 78,035,567 of NC_053164.1, forward strand.
GGTTTGCAGCAGCTGACCCCCTCATTGTTGATTTGTCAGTGCTGCAGCATGTGCAACACCTGTAGCAACAGAAAGAGAAAGAAGGAGAATTTTGCTTGCGTCCCAAAAATACAGTAGGTGTTTCTCCAACAGTGTAATCCAGCAAGGAATTTTTTTACTTGGCTGATGCCTTTATCCAAGGTGACTTACAACATTTGAGAGATACATTTGGTAACAGACACTTGAAGTTACTTGCTCATCGTCACACTGTATTAATAGCAGGATAAAAACCTACAAATTCATAATCTTTAACCATTAAACCACACACCCTGTGATTTTTCAGATCTCCTTGAAAACTGAGTGGAGTAGTGGTTCTTAGGCTAGGGATCTGCTCTGGCAATCAGAATGTTGCCGGTTCAAATGCCAGAAGTGATTCCAATCTGTTCAGCTCTTGAGTAAGGCCCTTAAAATGAAGTTGCTCTGCTCTACTTATGAGGTTAACCTGTGCCTGGTCCTGCAAGCAGAAGCTCCAACTGGACTGGCACCCCAGCCTCTGTTAAAAAAATAAAACAAAAAAAATGTGCTTTTCTATTCCATTTGATCCAGTGTGGTGCTGAGGCTGCAATTGAGTGGTGGGTGTGCCAATGTACTGTATTAGTTCATACTCCCAACCTCTCTCTCTTGAAAACTGACTGATCAGGATAATTTAAAAACCTCATTCTAGGGGCCTCAGATGTGAATAAATTTTCAGCAAGAAAACACATCCTATGACATATTTCAGTTGTTGGAGAGAAATTGCACATTGTAAGAAAAGTAAACTATACACAACTTTTTTCAAAACTTCATGGGATTACCATCCTCTACACATTTTTAATATCAATAATAGGTACACTATTTATTTTGATTTCTGTCCACCAGATCTATTAATCTGGAAAAAATAGAAGATGACATTCCATCACTTGAATATGATTCCTGGTGGTTGACAGTAGTCAACAATGCACCAAGCTTCTTTGTATTTTGTTTTTGTGTGCTTATTTTTGACCTCATTCATCTTGCAACAAAGTTTTCTGAGGTCTTCTTGAAAACTAAATAGAAAACTACTTCTGAGAAAATAATATGCAGCACTGTTTTTCAATAATGCAAATAAAGTCAATTGAAATCATGCTGAATTTCAAGAATTGTTTTTAAATCATAATATTATAGTTGCTATGCCATTTGAATAAATGAGTTGTGTTTTACTAAAATGTTTTATAGATATATGCTTTATCTCTGTATGTGCATATATACATATATCTTGTGTGTATATACTGTATGTGTGTATTATATTTGTGTATATATATATATATACATACACACAAATTGAATGTATTTGTTTATATTTTGTATTTATATATACAGTATATATATATAGTATATGTACAGGTATATATATATATTGTCAGGGATGCCAGGGGCAGCGACCCGGCCGGGACGCCGTGAGGGACCGGATGTGGGTCTACGCCTACCCTGGATCATGTGGGGGCCGCCTTCCTGGTTGCTTTGGGGGCCATGGGTCCTAGCGCCCTCCGCCCCAAGTCGGCCGCGGACTCGCGCCGCACTGTAGGGACGCAGACGGGAAAGAGGCTCTTTCTTTGTAATAAGGAGTCTCAAACCATCAGGGCATCCCAGAGTGACAGGAGGAATGGCAGGCTGAGTGCCGGTTCCTCCGATATCTTGGGACGCGGTGCTGGGTGCACGCGTCCGGGTGCTGGCCGCCCTCTGCAGGGGCAGAGGGAAACCCTGAGGCCTGAGGCATGGAACGGAGAGCAGGCAGTTCCGTCTAGTCCAGTAAGAGGAGGGACATGGGACCCGCGGAGAGGGTGCCGAACAGGCAAGTGCCGGGGTGCCGGTCGGAGGGGGGAGCGCTGCCAGTGTATGGCACAAGGGGACACCAGGGAAGGGTGTCCAGGCAGCGGCTCTGCCCCTTTGTTTCTGTGTGTTTCAGGACCGGACCCCGGACAAGCAGTAGGATCTGCTGCGTTGGGAACCTGCCCTCAGAGGAAGGGCCGTCTGCTTGCAGGACTCTTCGCTGGCAAGGGGCTGCCGCCACGGCTGACGGAGGCTATGGAGGAACGAGTGGCTCCAACCAAAGGGGCACAAAGACCTCAGAGGGGGTGCCGAACGAGTGGGCGCCGGGGTGCCGGTAAGAGGGGGGAGCACAACCTGTGCGAGGCACAGGAGGGCACCAAGGGCTGGTGCTCAGGTCGCCTCTCCGCCCCTATTCCTGTTTGGGGAACAGGACCGGACCCCGGCTGTCCTGAAGTAGGACCCACTTCGGGGGTGTGCTGCCCTCGCGGGACGGGCCGCTCCTCCCGAGTGGTCTTCGCTGGCTGTGGGGCAGTGTCAGGGATGCCAGGGGCAACGACCTGGCCGGGACGCCGTGATGGACCGGATGTGGGTCTACGCCCACCCTGGATCACGTGGGGGCCGCCTTCCTGGTTGCTTTGGGGGCCATGGGTTGACGGCATGGAAGCCCGACCCTGTAGGGGCCCGTGGTCACCGCCAGGAGGTGCCCCAATGCCTTGGGGACCTGTTACCTCAGCACTTCCGCCACACCAGGAAGTGCTGGGGGGAAGAATTAAAAGGGCACCCGGAGAGCTGCCGGGAGAACAGCCGGCACTTCCGCCATGCTGGGGCGTGGCCAATGAAGGAGTGTCGGGAATCACCTGCCGCTCATCCGGGAGAATATAAAAGGGGCCGTCTCCCTTCATTCAGGGCTGGAGTCACGTGGAAGCAGGACGAGGCAGAGGAGAGAGTGGAGGCGGCCTGAAGAGAGGCATTGTGTGGCCAGGACTGAGAGTTGGGGTTTGTGCACTAATGAACTGGGTCTGAGTGACCATATTTGTGTAAATATTGTAAATAATAAACGTGTGGTGGTGAGAAACAACATGTCCGCCTGTCTGTGTCCGGGCCGCGTCCACAATATATATATATATATATATAAAATGCTAAGGTCTGTCCACCTGTCACTCAGTTACTCACAAACTACTGAGACTAGAACCTTCATCTTGATTGAAAGCTTTTGACTTGATATGGTCTGGTAAGTCAAAACATTTGATGTAGTGGCAAACTTGATAAACTGATCTGCACTTGTGAATGTCTCAAAGCAAAGTGATAAGCAAACAAAGTGACATGGCGGAAAGAAAAAGATGATCAGAGACAGCAGCTAAGCATCACCCAAATATCAGAGGCCAATAATGTGATGAAGAATTCCCTAATAGGAACAAGAGAAAGAAGCACATCATTATCTGATGAATTTCAAGTATGTTTCACTAGTTTCCAAATAAAATTAAAAATGTGCTAGCATTATGTCATGTGTCAGCATAATAAGGGTTAAATCCTGAGCCAGTGTGTCTGTTGGTGAGGAAGAATAATGTGGAATTGAGGCAGAAATTGATAAAAAGGAGAGCATGGTGCCTTAATGTGACAGGGGGTCACAAAGGAGACAAAGACAAATGGCTACCATGGAGAAAGCAAGATGAAAAAACTCAAGAAGATGAAACATATGTATGTAGTATGTGAAAAAATAATGAAACGTGCAAATGTTCAAAACAGTGATGCTGCTTTGATTGTATGCACCTAACTCTGTATGCCTGTTAATCTGAGAACACAATACAGAGCAGTGGAAATCACTCTATATGCCTACAAATATTTTTCATGCTCGCTTTGTCCATTTCAAGGCTGGGAGAAGCCAGGCAGCACCAGGTGAAATGTAAGAGCCAACTCTGGACAGGGCTGAACACCAGTCCATCGCCTGAAGCACTCACATTTGCCAGGGTCACATGGAACTGCTGACTCACCTATAAAGCATGTCTTTGTCATGAAAACCAGAGAACCAGGGAAAGGAACACACACAGAAACAGGGAGAATGTGCAAACTGCACAGGGGCAGAGATGAACCCTGTATCCTGGAGCTGAGAAAAAGCAGCAGTAGCTCAAACCACTGTGCCACTCTCATTGTGTCGAATTCATAGCTGCTTTGTATTAGACCTTTACAGTGAACATGCTGGCAGGGCTCCATTTAACAACGTAACATTCTGTACCATACTTACACACTGAATGAATAACACGGATTATGTATGTCAGGAGATCTCACGATCGTTAAAACATAATACAGACGCTGTGCGTGTTATGAGGCCCACTGTGCCGCCCGAGGGCGTTCTGCGGCGCCTTTCACACGCCTGAGTGAGGTCAGCCTCACGCCGTTACCCCGAACCACCTATTAGGATATAACTGGCGACAACTGTGCCCGGAATTTCTGAAGCGACGAACATCTGTCTCTGTGCGCCGATGGACTCGAATGACCTCCCTCTCTTGAAGGGCTTGCGCACGCCTCGAGACAGATAACCTTCTTTTGTGTAGGCTGGAAACAAAGAGTGCGCGGGGCGGGAGGCAGGAGGCCATCTGCGCGTATTGTGCACGGGGGAGGGAAGGCGGGAGCGTAAGTGTGTGTGTTTGTGTGAGTGTACGTGCGTGTGCGCGTGTGTGTGTGTAAAAAGGTCTTAAAGAGAAAGGGGCCTCCTTGTTATTAGTATTAATAGTACTCCGTCGAGAACATGAGTTACACTATGCGTGTTTGATAATGGAAGGATAACGAATAACATTAGTGTTGTGAAATATTAATGGAATATCCACCATCTACATGTTTTCCTCCTGGGCTCTTTATAACGTCACACATCCAAGACTCCAAGCAGTTTCTTCGATAACCCGATTAACAATAAATGTCAGTTCTAGGGGTGCTAATGAGTAAATAAAATAATCCACCATCACATGGACTGCCAGAGCAAAATGCAGGCATCCATATGGAAAGTAGTGCCGGGCTTTGTTTCTGTAGCAGCGCCTCTCCGCACATAGCTGACCTCGAGTTTTAAGGCTCTCCTAACAGGCGTTGAAAAGGTGCCGTATAAGTTAAATAGAACCTAAAATATTCATGATCACCACAACTGTGCCTTTATGTTTGTTTTGATGTGGTTAATCTGCAGGAAGGTGGCTTTTGAAGCAATCCATCCTGATCAATAGCCTCGAAATACTAAATAATAATAGAAATCCAATCCCCATTGGGTAAGAATGAAAATTCTGTTGTTTATAGTCTTTTTTGTGGCTCCACTCACCAGGAATTTCATGCAATAGCATACCATAAAATGTCTGAATCTTAAGTAGAAAAAGAAAATCTGAGCACATCTCACTAGTTTTATTGACGTTCTATTGGTTATTGACTTTAAAATACTACTAATGGTGCATAAACCCTTAACCAATCTTGCCCCTTCCTATATTTTTGAATGCTTGTCCCCCTACACTCCAAGTCGTAACCTTAGATCTTCTAATGGTGGTCTGCCTGTAATTCGTAGAGCAAAGCTTAAAAGAAGTGGTGAGGTGGCCTGTTGCTGTTATGCACCTAAAATCTGGAATACTTTATACCAATAGACATAGGCTAAGCTAATTCTGTGGAACACTTTAGAAAACTGCTAAAAACCCATTATTTTAATTTGGTTTTTTTGTAGCTTCATTTTAGTTAGAATATTAGAACAATCTACACGAGAACGGGCCATTCAGCCCAACAAAGTCCTATCCTAATCTTCTAAAAAACATCAAGTTGAGTTTTGAAAGTCTCTTAAGTCTTACTGTCTACCACACTATATGGTAGCTTATTCCAAGTGTTAATTGTTCTTTGTGTAAAGAAAAACTTCCTAATGTTTGTGCAAAATTTACCCTTACCAAGTTTCCAACTGTGTCCACATGTTCTTGAAGAACTCATTTTAAAAATAACAGTCTCGATCCACTGTACTAAATCCCTTCATAATTCCAAACACTTCAATCATGTCACCTCTTAATCTTCTTTTGCTTTTTGCTTAGTTGTACACTGTTAATAGACTATATGGACTTAGAATTATCATACTGTACAGCGATTTGCAATCTTTACCAATCTGTACTTCTCTCTACTTTCTTTTCTGGATCTTCTGTGATGGTGTTTTGTGCCACCAACACCTGATCAAGGCACCGTGTAGCCCCCTGTGATGCTGGAAGGAAGTTGGGTGCAACAGCTATCTACAAGTCCAACTTCTTCAAATCCTCTTAGATGAAGCATGGAAACAATAAGGAATGACTTAAGAACATTTATGTTAGGTAGAATGTCCAGTGGGCGCTGGGCAGTCTTCTGGCTTTGGAACCCCTGCAGATTTAATTTTCTTCTCCAGGTTAACTGGAGTTTTTTGTTTTTTTTCTGTCCTCCCAGCCATCTGACCTTATTACCAGACTTATCTTTAGAGACTTATGTTATGATATTGTATATAAGGACGCTACCCTTCTACTAATAATATGTTTTATACGATCTTATAGATTTATTCATTTTTTCCTTTGTTAACTGTTCATTCATATTCTTACCTAATCTTTTTTTCTTTTCTTGTAACTTTCTCTTTGACATCTTGTAAAGCACTTTGAGCTACATCATTTGTATGAAAATGCGCTCTATAAATAAATATTATTGTTGTTTTTGTTGAATTAGTGTAAGCCGCCCTCACACATGGTGTTCATAAGAAATGTAATGCTAGATCTTTAGTTATTTTCAGCTCCATGGAACTGTAACGGCATCTCTTCCCATACCTCAAGTCTCATGGTGATGGCCATGGCCCTTAATGTTGCCCCCACTGCTAAGACAGCCCTGTTGCACAATGGATTAGGCTGCTTCCTCCATCAACACCTTTATGCTTCAAGATTTTTCCATACTAGTGAAGATTCTTTGGATATTAGCTTTGTGCTTGCAGTGCCAACAGACATGTGGCTTCACCACCCTGGGTGTTATAGTTGTTTATATTTGGAGGGAGGTGTGATAGCTGCTGAGGTCATGTAGATCCTACTCCATCTCTACATGGTGCACCTGTTCTTCACCCTTCATCACTGTCTCCAGCTCCATGGTTTTGGCCTGAGTTTTCCCAATGTTACTGGCCTGGCAAAATGCATCTGCTACCCAAGATCACTTTGGTGTTAGGTCCCTTTCTTGCACAGATTATCCTGTACAACAGAGCAAATGCTGAAAAGCATATTGCACAAAGTATTTAATTTTGACAGCAAGAATACCAAGGCTCCCTACCTTGCCACACACTCTACATTTAGCTGCATCTATAAAGCCTTCACTCTCTCACTCCAATCAAACGTCTGCTCCCCCATGTTTCTACTATGTAGTCTCAGCATTCTGCTACCTCTCCCATACACTGAATAAAAAAAAAAACTTAAGAAGCTTATTTTGTTTTAATCTGTCCCATTAAAACAAGCTTAACACAACAGTGCTATATGGGACATAACAGGCTAAAATAAACTCCATTTTGGTTAATCAAGTGCCTTTTAACACTATTTTGCTGAACCTGTCTGTTGTCCCACCTAACTTCTATCATGGTATGCTGTGTCTCTATTCAGAATGTTCTCCTATCTTGAAAATTCCACTTATGATACCAAGCACCAGAATTAAAGATGCAATGTACTGGATTTTTAAAGGTAAGTTCAAAGTTACTTTTATTTTCCTCCCTGCCATGATCTCTCACGTCCCTGTAATTCAGGCCAAATAAGACATTGGTGTTACAAATCTACAGGATTTCTACAACCTACTCTTGTCTTAATATCAGCAGCTGTTTTTTCTCTACCACTCCCTCTTTGCCAAATGGTCATCTCCAGGTGTTTCTGCTCTCCACTTTGTCCTCCTGCCCAAGACTAGGGATTATATGTATGTAGCTCCTTCTACTGACATAATCTGTGGGCAGTAATTTTAAAGGGTTCTCCTGTGCTTGGCTGACACATTACACTGCATTAAAAAGTTTTATAATGTCCATTTAAATGTAGCAAGTGGTGCACAGCATAGTATTGAAATTTTATAGCAACTAGACCTTATTTTGCCTCCCATGTGGCATGCGTATCATTTTGATGAAATGATTGGTCACTTGTATTTGGCCCAGTGAGAATGACCATGGGTGTGTGCATGAAATTTCTATGTGATAGATTGCTGTTTTTTTCACTCGGGTAAATTATAGATAATCCTGTACTAGAAAAAGCAGCTTAGGAAAATGAATATTGAATTTAAAAGTGAGTGTGGTTTTCAGGTGCTATACAAAGACCACCAAAACACTCATAAACATCATTCATAATGTTTCCAGGTATACAGGATGATAGCACGGATTTAGTAAGAGTACTAAAATGGATTAAACTAAGACTGTAGAATAAAGCCGAAGGAAAATAAGCCTCCAATTTAATGCCAGCCATAGCAGAAGATTTCTGTAGCTTTCTTTAAAATCAAATTGTTTCCATACTTGATCTGTATAGTTAGAGTCATGAAACATAGTACTGTAGTGATGTATAATGCAATTGGTCTATATTTGCTCTTTGGCAGGTTCATTTGTTTTCTGATATTCCTGTTTTTATGAACTGTAGGTAATTTGCATCTGATAAGTGCAGGTGTAAGTGACAATGAATTTTCAGTTTTTCTGTAGTGCTCATAAACACCATACATTGGGAACTAAACTACCCACTTTTAAAATTGGTTACAAATTATTTATAACAGACACATATTATAAGAATGAAAAGAACAGAATACGATTTGTGAAGTAAAATTCTTGAACAGACCTCAAATTAGATATAAATTTGGGATATCAAAGCCCAAAATATTATCTCTTTTGGATTGATAGTTTGGATATATATAGTTCCATGAGCAAAGTATGTACATAGGGGACAGACTGAAGGATCTAGTGATCTAGTGATCTAGTGATGGTAATTCCCTGCCACTCCAGTAGTTGGTGCTGTGTGCTAACTGCTTTTTTTTCTACCTCTACAGACCAAGAAGATTAAATCAATTCCAGTGTATGCCTAATTGGACCAGTCTCCTCCTGCTGGGAGGACTTAAAACCAGTCAGTTGAAGTCAGTCTGTACTTGTATTTGTTGTTTTGTCAACAATTATATGGGATTCACCATTTGGAGCCTCAACGTTTTATGATCTCTTCTTTTGTTACTTTTGTTTGAACACACACCAGAATGAATGAAAAGGAAGAAATTTTAAAAGAAAGTAAACTTCTGACTTGGATGTCACACTCACAGTGAGGCATTATGCACACATATTGCTGTTGGTATAAAGGAGCACCAGTAGCATTTCCTGACACAGTTCTGATGTATAATTAGTTTGGCTGAAACTCTTCAATGTTAGTGTGTCAGAGAGACGATGTGTAGCATTGTTCAAAATGGCACAGTTTTGTTTTAATTCTCTTCAGGGGGTCCAGAAGGTGTCCTATAACTGAGCTTGTCCTTTTAATTAGCTTGTTGATTTGGTCGGTCTCTCTTAAAGTGATATTACTACCCACATTAAAGGAACACAGTCTCCTAATAAAAAGCATCCCACTCTGCCATTTCTTATATAGTTACTTTGTGTTATTAGACCAGTACAACCTGTCATTAATGTGGACACCTAAGTACTTGTAGGTGTGCACAACCTCTTCATCCTCTCGTTGAATAGTGACTGGACAAAGAAGCTCTTTGGTGCAGCAAAAGTTAATAACTGTTTCCTTAGTTTTGCTGATGTTAAACTGTCATGTCAGTCAGTCATTTTCCAACCTGCTAAACTGATATAACATTTTATGAGTCCAACTAACTCATATACTCTTGTTTCATCATACTTAGCAATACAAATGATAAGAGCAGAATCATCTGAGAATTTCTGCAGGTGACGTGATATTGTGATATCATTAATAAGAACTTTGATCTAGCAATTCATTTAGGTGTGTAGTTAAGCACATAGTTTACTATGACACATAGATTTACTTCAGATGAAAGAATGGCTACAAGGAAGAGTTATACACACTGTGGCACCCCATATACTAGCCTGATTTGGCAAGTAATGCAAAACTGAGATTGACCCTTTAAATCAGTGGTTTCTAGTCTCATTCCTGTGGTGTCCTGTAGGTGCAGGTGTTTGTTCGAACCAGTTTCACAAACTGTGAGTCAAGTTACATCAAATTGCTTAATAAGTTATATTTTTCCTTTTCTTCTCTTATTCAGTAGGAAACAGTAGTACTGTGGTATTTACATACATGAGAAACTATAGTTTTAAGTTCTTTAAACTCTTATAATTTTTATATTAATTTTCCTTTTCCACGATAACGTGCAGTGAGTACATTTGACTTGAGCATTCCTAGTTTTCATCCTCTTTCTCTGTACGTTTAGCATTCATTTGCTCAGAGGCTGATGCACTTGCTGCTTCCTGAGCAGCTCTTCTGTTTTCCACCCCAGCAGCCTGCTTCTTCTCTTCTTTCATCGGCTTCTTTTTGCGTTAAAACTGATTAAGTCAGTGTTTGTGTTGCAATTACTTAGTAAGTTTTCTTTCATTTTTCACTTATGCTGGCACTTAAGTCTTCAATCTGCCTGACGAATAATTTAAGATATGAAAAGGCAGGGGAAGTGATGGTGAAAGTGGTAGGGATGAGACACATACACATGCGCCGCACGGCCTCCCTCCTGGCTTCTGCCGAAACTTGTCTCTACAATAAAATATAATAAAAATAAAAAGAAGAAGAACCTTGGAGGCCAATCATCACCCTGAAAAGTGGATAGTAGACGTCATGTAATACATGTGTACCAAATTTCAGGTCAATAGGTCAAACAGTTTACGAGCTACAGGTGATTTGAAATCCTGGACAGACAAACGAACAGCCACGGTATCATATCTCTATATATAATCTTCATTTGGGTCTTGATCTTTGTTTGTCCGCGAATGAATTAGAAGAAGCACTAGATGGCAGTAGAGAGACAGCTAAAACATAGGCATTGCATTAAGAATCTCCGCCAGGCTTATACTACTGAAGACTGTAGTACTCCAATCACACCTCAAAACGCAGACATTCCAACTAAACAAATTGTTGTGCTTTACATTAACTAAAGAGATCTTCATTTAGATCTTTGTCCGCGAATTCCACGCATGCGTAGACCACCTTCCAGTTTAGTACGTTGTTGTTACTCATGGATGTCAACAATGTGCCGGAATAACGAAAGGGGTGGTGGACAGTGTTACGCTGATTAGCTCCCGAGGCCTGGTTAGAGAATGAGATTGCCGAAGATAAAAGGTACGTGCCTACGTAACATATGAATGAAAGAAAGACAGTGGGTAAAAGGAATGACAACGTAACAGCACGTTCTGGAAATTATTATTGTTACGTTGTATCCGGTGAAGTGATCTCTATTTATGCTTTAAAGAGCCTGGATACCTATGTGTCCCCCTTTAATAACCATTGCTCTGTGTATATTGCCTTACTGTTTGGATTGCCACAAAGCAACCTGCGAGATTGGAGAAAGGTTGAGAAGACATCGTGAGAGGAAACGACAGCGTCGTGAAAACGAGACGGACTGTGAACGGACAGAAACAGAAATGCTCCAACACCACCACATAATTACGATTCGGACATTGATTCCGAGAGCGGCACGGTGGCGCAGTGGTAGCGCTGCTGCCTCGCAGTTAGGAGACCCAGGTTCGCTTCCCGGGTCCTCCCTGCTTGGAGTTTGCATGTTCTCCCCGTGTCTGCGTGGGTTTCCTCCCACACTCCAAAGACATGCAGGTTAGGTGGATTGGCGATTCTAAATTGGCCCTGGTGTGTGTGTGTGTCCTTCGGTGGGTTGGCACCCTGCCCAGGATTGGTTCCTGCCTTGTGCCCTGTATTCGGATTCAGCGGGTTAGAAAATGGATGGATGGGCATTGATTCCGAGTGGGCCGTTCCTATCGAATCAATATCCAAGGGTTTTCTTTTTTAATTTTGTTTCCCTTATAAGATCATAATGCTGTGCGACGAACGGCCCAGTTCACGACTGGCAGCCGCGTTTAAACAGGGAGACCTTCACAGACAACATTAACACGCGCAACATAGTTGGGCGCACATGGCTAGTTATATATAAAGATTGACAATTAACAATGAGTATAGTAGATACCAGGGCAAATGACAAAGAATAATGAAGAGACTGACGACAGAAATCCATCACACACCAGGGACAATTTAGAATCGCCAATGCACCTTACCTGCATGTATTTGGGAGGAAACCCACACAGACATGGGGATAACATCCAAACGTCATGCAGGGAGGACCCGGGAAGCAAACCCGGGTCTCCAAAACTGCAAGGCAGCAGTGCAACAGCTGCTCCACCGTGCCACAGACAACAGAAATTTCAAAACTAAATGTGCGAAATTTTACTGGAATGTATCAAGTACTTATTATCTATTTTAGGGAGTTAAGTTAATGATTTTTATCTTTGTTTTTAAGATTTTCATAATCATCCTCATAATGATTTTTATTCTGCTTTTCCAGGTATTCTGGTAATTTAAGCTGTTATTTGCTTATGATCATGCTATGGGTCTGATACTGAAGGAGCTGCAGCCTTTCAGCATTCAGTGTCGCCTGCCCCCATGCCTGTTCCACTCATTGTTAATTGTCCTTATTAGGGTACACTTAAGGGGCAGAACACATGAATAAAGAAAGGTAAGTACTCAAAACTATAGCAAAAATACAATTTTAAGTGTTTTTTATTAATGTAACTGCTGCTCTTTTCTATATGCAAAATATAAAAAGGTAAAAGGCCAGATAATTAAACAATGAGAGAAAAAATTACTCATTGGGAAACTGGTTCAAACAAAAATCTGAAGCCACAAGGGTCTTACAGGACTGGGAATAGAAACCACTGCTCTGAATAATGAAGTCAGGAAAGCACTATTTATTGAAACAACCATGGGTAGCACAAAGTGACAGTTTGTGACAATGTCCATTTAACAACCTACCCAACAAACCCACTCAATTTGGTTCTAGTGTCACGAAAACCAGGGCTTATCACAATAGCACCGGGGACAAATCAGGAACCAACTATGGATGAGGTGCCTATTTAAGCCAAGGTACATTTATACACATGCAGTACCTATCCTCACATATTTGTGGTGAATTTATCATTTCCATTCAATGCAAACTTCATGTGGATGTGGAAGAAAATCTGAGTATCCTATATAGACATGGGAGAATTTGCATATACCAAATAGTGATTAGGCTGCAATTTAACCCCAAAAAACTACGATAAAATCCAGATTCTCAGAATACAGTATATAATGATAGGTGATCAATCAGGTAAAAGGCTTTAAAACGATAAACAGGCTTCTGGAAGAAACCTGTTGCATCCATGGAATGCAAGATGCCTCATAAGTTTACTTTTTTGAAGCAAGGATATCATGATTTGACAAAGTAATCAGAGGTTGACTGAAGAAAGGAAATCATAGGACATCTATGGGCAAATGGGGCTTCAAAACAGTATTTTTGATAGAATTACACTTCAAGTGCTGTGTAAAGCATATCTACTCACCTAGATTCACAAAGCAGCAGTCATATATACTGTAGACGTGTATTTTGAAGAAGTAAATGTGATAATTTACTGATCTTAGCTGTAGGACCAGTCAATAAATCTCTTTATTAACTTGGCAACAGTTAATAAATCTGGAGCTTCCCATAATTTAACTTCTGAAATGTATTAAGTCTATGTATTATGGGATAGAGCAGCATTGCCCACAAGGCAAGAGCAAACCCAGTACATGCACCACTCCCACTGTGCCAAATTAGAATCACCGATTAAACTAAAAGATATTTTTGGTATGTAGAAGAAGATTGGTGTACATGTACTGTAGGTAAAGCCTCACAGATATGGGGAATACTTGCAAATGCTACATGAACAGTTTCTAGCAATGGGAATCAAAGCCAGCATGTTCGATGTGTGAGACTGCAGAGTTGAGTAATGTACCATTTTGATACCCCCACCCTCCAGCAAAAATACAATATCTTTATTTAAAAAGGCACTGAAATAAAGTACTTCTCAGTCTGTAGTTCTTTAATGTATTACATTTACTGGGGTACTTTGTTTTGCTCCTAGTGGAGACTTTTAGCCATTTACTGCCCAAAAGGGCTTATATTTAAAATAAGTCTTAAAGTGCCATAATTTTTTTTATAACAGAATCAGGAAATGTCTCCAGCAAGGATGCTCTTCCTTTTCCTTTGTAATAGTACATATTATTGCACTGGCTGTGCAACCTGCCATTTCCAACGTGTGGCATTATAAAGTGTTATACCTGTCATGTAATGCCTTAAAATAACTACTGTCATGATCCTGTCTGCCACCTCTCCTCCCCCATCTACAGGGGATTTCAGTAGACCTCTGGAAACTGAAATTAAATATCATCTAAGAAGAAATAATATGCCAAAATAGAAAATGGAAGAAAATGTAACCAGAAAATGCATTGATTATTGATTTAGTTAGGGTAGAATGCAACTGTTCATAGCATGAAAGTAGTAAAAATAAGACCACAGTGAAGAAACATTGAATGTGTGTAATGAGGGAAGTGGTATTACTGGAGAAGAAGACAGATAGAAAACATATAACCAACGGATGACACTATAACACTAAACGTAATAACAATTAAAAGACCATAAGCACAGATACAGTATGAAGTGTATGGCTAAGGTAAAATCTACTTGCAGATGAGAAACAGATCTTTTTTCTGTCACTATGCCATAGGATCTAGATACATATGTTAAGGAGACAATGTGAATGCCTTTATAGCTCAAGTATCCCAGAAATGCCTAAACACGACAGTAGTGAGTAATGCTGGTAAAACTAGTTCTAATGCAGAAATAGCCTATGGAAACAAAAAGAAAATGGTAGAATTGATGAAAGACTGACAATAAGACTGTGTTTCCACTGTTACAGGGCAACATTCTTTGAGAAATTGGTAATTTTAAAAATGTGTTACATATGTTACCTTTACCTAGGACAAAAAGTAATACTTCCTTCTAGATAAAGCAAAATGTCAAGTAAAAAGGTCTTTTTTGTAAAGCTATTGTCCACTAAAGTCACTAATTTATGTCTTTAAGCTTTAATCAGTTTGGAGTTCTTAATGTTTTGTATGAACATGTTTCTGATTACTGTGAGCTGAGTGTTCCACAGATGCCAGGGGCTGCTGTAAGGACCTCTCGCCTAGTGTTCCTTGTAAAAATACATGGCTGGCTACCTTCAAACATTGAGTTTATACTGGAGCTGGACTAGAATTGAAGCCAGATCAGAAGTCAGATGAATGTAGAGCTGGGAGGACTGTGGACAATTACTCGATTGATCGGAGAAGCTGTGGCCAGACAGACAGAAAGAGGTGGAAATTGTGTATTTGTGGGCTAGTCGCCCTATGTAATGTATAGGGTTCAAGAGCTGATTGTGAATATGGCTCTTGGTTTTATTGTTTTGCTGTGTTGTTTTGCACCTCAACCACTCCTTTTTGTATACTTCACAGCTATGTTTAGTTTACTTCAATAAAACATGTCTTTTTGAATACCTTAGTCTCCTTTGCATTATTCTGGGTTCAAAGAAGGCTCAAGAGCACACACCAGTGTTCATACTATTAAGGACTGCAAAGAGGCTGGTGATTACATGACAGCAACAAGGATTTGATAGGAACATATCCTGGATGCACTATCTGTCTATTGCAGAGAACAGACAAACACACCTATCCATCCATGACAGGATAAATTAAAGATATCAAAAACCTAACAACGTATCTTTGTAACTAAATGAATCAAGTATTGTCAGGTAGGGAAGTAAATCTTTTCAATCTGGATTTGACACAAGTAAAGCATTAATGTTATTATAAAATAACATTGTTTTGAATGCTGATAATCACTGACCTTCACCTCACTGCTTTCATCAAATGTTCAGCCTCCTTAGCGTTATGCATCTCTTATTTTATTCTTTTGTTTATTAATGTGTTATTAATCCTACAGACAACACTTATCATGAACTCTTTTGAATAGTATTTTTGCTTAGCCACAGTATCTTCTATACATGCTACTCCTGGTAAATTATATATAACACTTGTTTTTCTGCACCATAATGTTTGCATGTTCCCACCACTTCTATATGGATTTTTCCATGAACATTCCAGTTTTCCTACCAAAATCACATAGTTGTTTATTTTTGGTCATTTGATGACTATAATTCAGCCCTGTGTGACTGTATACGTAAATGGACTCTGTGATGGACTGGCACCCCAAGATTACAATTTAAATGAAGTATGAGACTATTATGGTATGTTAGTTTACTTTCCATGCATGTGCCAATGATGCCTGCTTCTCTATGCAGATCACAAATTTTACACCTTATGCTTGACAAACCTCTCATTTTCAGTCATCATTATTTGCATGTCAGTTGTTACCAATACAATTACACTGTTCCTGTTCCTAACACATTTCAAAAAACTAAACTTGAATCCTGGAAACAATTTTCATAATTTCTTTGATTTGGATCAATTTCTTACAGTGGTTTGGTATTTTAACACTAAAATCTAATCTTTTGTAAATTATATATTGTGCATTTCCATTGTCCTGCCCTACACCTTAGCCTTCACTCAATATACACAGCATTTTCATTTCAATGAAGTTTTAAATTTTGCAAGCTTCAGTCTCAAGGTCTTGTCCTCCTGGTGCTTTTCTTTAAGCACAAAACTTGCTTCCTTCTCTATATCCTTTTAAGACAAATGATCAATTGAAATTACACAGTTTTTACAACATGGAGGCCCTCTGCTGGGTAATCTTGATAACCAATAGATGAAGGTGGTACAGCTTAACTGTTCAGTAATAAAAGTGGAGTATTTAGGTTATCTAATATAGCACTTTTAATGTCATGTATTTCTCTGCGATTAAGATGCACATGAAAGAATTCATATTTTTAAGAAGTATAGTCCCTAAGATGAATTAAATATTGTTATGCTTCTTCAGTTGCTTTAACTGGAACAAAAGAATCATTCTCATGGTACGCATACATCCACACAATTTTGCAGTTATTTTTATTCAATAAATATAATAAAGCAAATGTATTTAAATGAATTAAACTTAGACTGAATGAATATACAGAGGTTTTGCTAATAGAATTGTCCTAGCCTTAGTTGTCTAACTGCAACTAAAGGGATTAATGAGTCATTAATGCGTTACTGAAATAGGCTGTATACTATACACAAAAGGAAGCCCCTTCATGTTGTAAGTGATGGCCGGCAGTCTTACCCAGCCGAGATACCCATGAGATGGATGGACCGGGAGAGAGAGTGTGTGCAGGGTATTATCTCCCCTGGAGTGCTAGATGGCAGCCCCTGGGGTTGCAGCAGTGCCTCGGATTCCCACATGTTACGTGGAGTTCTTTGACTCAGCCCTGTTGGGTTCCATGGGTGTTGCCACGGAGTGCTGTAGGAGCAGGGGAACCCTGTTTCATGGGGTTTTCATCTCACCCGGAAGTGCTTTTGGACCACATGTATGTACAGAAGACCAGAAGTACTCCCAGTGGAAGATAAAAGGAGCTGCAAAACATGGACGAGCTGAAGTTGGGAGTAGGTGGACAAAGCTTGCATGGAGGAGTGGAAGAGGCAGTGAGAGAGATGGAGAGAAAAGACAAAGAGTTGCTTTATTGTATTATTTAGTGCTTATTGCATATACTTGTGGCTATGTGGGTGGGAAACACTTTATTCAAGATTTTCCTGAAGTAAAAGACTCTTTGTGCCTTTTAACTTGTGTCTGTGACTGTTTGTGTTGGGTTTCTGGGGAGCTGGTGCACCCCCTGGAGTCCACAGTGTATAGTGACTTCCTAAACTTGGTTATATGACCATGAAGCAAAAAAGCTAAATTCAGTTAATCTTATTTAAAAGGTATAAAAATATATTAATTATAAATGAACACATTTTATTAGCAGAATTATAAGGCAGAAATAATATATTACTGTATCACGCAATATGTCAACAATAATCTTAAAGGAAGTATCTGTGCTGGTCACAAATGCTTATTTTTGAAGTTTATTTTAAGTTAATAGGTACTTCTAAACTGGCATGAATGAATATGTATATAAGTGAATCCTCCTTTAGACTGGTGTTCCTTTTAGATCTGGTTATTGCCTTGTATATTATGCTACAAGGATATGTTCCAAGACATTTTACTGGAAAAAATTGTCAAGAGGAGGTTATAATTATATTCTGAACAGCCTGGATTTAATGGCCATGCATTCTCTAAAAGATTACATTTTACTAGTTGAAACATTGCGGTGGCCTGGCGCCCTGCCTGGGGTTTGTTTCCTGCCTTGTGCCCTGTGTTAGCTGGGATTGGCTCCAGCAGACCCCTGTGACCCTGTAGTTAGGTTATAGCGGGTTGGATAATAAATGGATGGATAGTTGAAACATTTGCTCCTTTATCAGCCTGATACAGCAAAATCCTAGCTAAATGAACTGTCAGGAACTTGTATTATGTATTATATGTTATGATATAACCAAACATAGCTAAATATACTGTATTACTCCATGGCACCATCTAGTGGCAAAAATTATCCCCACTAAATAAAGACATCTCTCTTTGCACATCCTTTTTGAAAGTCATCTATCCATCCATTTCCTGAGTCCACTTTTTCCATTACATGGTTAAGGGCTACCAGAGCCAATCTCAACAGTATGAGTTAAAATGTAATAAACCAACTGCAGGTAAGACACCAGTATATAGGTTTACTTGCAATAGACCAATTTAACTTAGCATGTGTATCATGGTGATGTGGTTGGAGACTACAGTATACAGAATAAATCCATGTATATGTGAAGAAGAAGGTAAAAAGTCTATACAGGTATTTACCAGCTTCTGAAGCTGTGATAGTGTAGTACTATCCACTATATCCCTGATGCATCTGAGCAAAGCAAACTGGTAATTCCAATACTTGCAATTAACTTTTTACAATAGAGAAAACAATAAACATACTAAAAATAAAACAAATAATAAAAATAATATTTTCAATATATTTGGTTTCAATTGAGTCAGGTTCATAAGTATTTGGAGAGTGACACAATTTTCATAATTTTGTCTCTGTATGCCACCATAATTTATTTGAAATAACGCAATTATTATGTGATTGAAGTATAGACTTTCAGCTTTAATTTAAAGGGTTTACCAAAAATATTGTATGAGCTGTTTAGGAGTGACAGACATTATTATGCATAGCACCGCCCACCCCCCACATTTCCAGGGGATCAAATGTATATGGACATTTGACTTACAAGCTGTTTCATAGCCAAATGGGAGCAGTTCTCTCATTATTTCATTAACTATTAAGCAGGTAAAAGTTCTGGAATTGATTTCAAGTGTGGAATTTGCTTTTGGAAGCTGCCATTGTGAACACTGTCCATACATGTAAAACAGTCTACAACAAACCCTTTAGAGAGATAGCAGAAGCATGAAGAGTGATCAGATCAACCATTTGGTACATTCTTAAAAAGATGGAACACACTGGTGAAATCAGCAACACTGGAAGGTCTGTAAAACCACACAGGACAAACTTTTCTGAATGACTGCAGAATTCTGTCCTTGGTTAAGAAGAACATCTTCACAACCTTTAGACAAATCAAGAACATTGTCTGAGAGGTCAATCTATCATTGCCAAAGTCTATAATAAAAACACATCATGAAAGTAAAGACAGAGGGTATACCACAAGATACAAAATACTGGTAAACCTCAAACATAGGAAGAACAGATTAGATTTTGTAAGAAAACATTTTTTAAAAGCCTGTCTGGTTCTGGAGCAATATTCTTTCTTTCAAAGGAAACTAAGATCAATATATACCAGAATGCTGGAAAGAGAAGAGTATGGAGAAGAGAAGAAACAGCTCATGGTCCAATGAATACCACATCATCTGTGAAACTTGATGGAGGCAGTGTAATGGAATGATAACATAATAAGGCTGATGCTGATGTGACATAAATGGTTTTTCTCACGATTGTTATTGCAAATTTGGAAAAAGCATTTTTGAACACTGTCATCTCAAGGGATTTTGGATCTATCTACATATTTTTATCTAGATTTAGCTAATATATTTATAATATGTTTTTATAAACAAAGCACAAAAAACACATAATCTAAAATATCATACAATGTAAGGCATTTTAAATAAATGAAAAGTGATCAATCATTTTTAAAAGTTATGTTCTTACATATAAGGACACTCCAGAATCTTGTGTGGCTTCACATAAAACTGGACCATAATGTATGGGGCTGATAAGTTATGATTACTCCATCAGCATTAATTTTATTATCTACCAGTGTCCTACCAAAGGTAATGTACAAATTTCAATTACTGAGAAACATATTAGCAAAGTGACAATATTACTAGTACTACTAATACTACTTCTACTACCACCACTATTGCATTGTATCATCCCTCATCTGAAGGAAAAAATTACATCACTTGTCTCTGCTGCATGTTCATAGATTAGTGTGAGAAAGTGGCTGCCAAGAAATTTCAATTTGACAATGTGTTGCAATTGAATTTATTGTGAAGGAAATATTCCTCAGGGGTTACCAGTCACACACATAAACAACATGCATATAGAGACACTTGCATGGGCACTGGCAATGTCAAACAATGAGAAACAATCAGGAAAATACTTTAAAGATAGAAACACAGACATCTCTGTGAGCTCATCAGAGAGAAACAATACATGACAGTCTAAGAAATGGCACTGGGGATTACAAAAGGGCACCAAGCAGTCCAGCTGTTTACACATGGCCAGAACAAAATTGAATAACAAACAAATATTCAGACTTCTAAGACCAGGATGGAGAGAAGAGATTTGAAGAGAAGTAAACAAAAATAGGTCGGTTTGACATATATTTTTTATTAGAATATCTGTTGCAATTCACAATTAAAGTATAATCTATCTATCTATCTATCTATCTATCTATCTATCTATCTATCTATCTATCTATCTATCTATCTATCTATCTATCTATCTATCTATTATAATTGTTACTTTTGGAGTAGAATGGCATACTTGGTAATTGTCTGGGTGTAGTTTGTACTTTCTCTCTAGCTACACTGGTTTTCCTATCACACACCCAGTTTAGGTTAATTGTTTACTTTGAATGGGCACTAGTGTGATTTTGGGTGTGTGAATGGGTCCTGTGATAGACAGGCACTCTGTTTAGGGCTACTCCCTGCCATGCTTCTAATGCTGCCAGGATATGCTACAACAATTCATGACCTTGAATTGGATTAAACAGGTATAAGAAATGTTAGTGGATTCAGAAAGTATTCAGGTCCCCTTCACTTCCTGTGCACTTTATTATATTGTAAATTTAATTTTGAATGGATAAATTGACCATTTTTGCCCATTAATCTATACTCAATAATCCATAATGACAAAATAAAAAATGTTTTATAAAGGATTGCAAATTATTACAAACAAAAACTGAAATATATAATTCATAAAGTTTTCATTTAATTCAGATCTTTGTAGAAGCCCCTTTGGCAGCATTTACAACTTCAACTGGGTAAAGTCTATTCAAGCTTTTCACACCTGGAATTGCGCAGTTCATCGCAATCCTCTTGGGAGATCCTCTTAAGATCCATTCAATTTGGATGGGAAGCATCTGTAAACTGCCATCTTTAGATCCCTCCACATACATTCTGTGGGGTTTAAATTAGGGCTTTGGTTTGGCCTCTCAAATATAGTCAAACATTTGTCCCAAAGCCACCACAGTGTTGTCTTGGCTGTATGCTTCAGATCCTTGCTGAAGGGTAAAACATAGCCCCAGTCTGAGGTCACTTCCACTCCGGAGCAAGTTTTCTTTAAGGACCT
This sequence comes from Polypterus senegalus, assembly GCF_016835505.1. Lineage (NCBI taxonomy): Eukaryota > Metazoa > Chordata > Cladistia > Polypteriformes > Polypteridae > Polypterus > Polypterus senegalus. The sequence goes on from NC_053164.1 coordinate 78,057,270, forward strand.
ATCTGTATTTGGCTGCATTCATGCTTCTTTTAGTTCTGATCAGTATCCCTATTCCTGCTTCCACTACCAAGCTTCATCGTAGGGATGATATTAGGCAACTGATGAGCAATTGAGAGTTCAATTTTTATCTCATCAGGCCAGAGAACATTTTTCCTCATTCTCTCAGAGTCCATCAGATTGTTATATGTCTTTTACTCAAGAGTGGTTTCCATCAAGCTACTCTACAATAAATGCCTGATTGATGGAGTGCTTCTGAGATGGTTGTCCTTCCAACAGGTTCTCTCATCTCAGAAGAGGACTTCTGGGACTATGTTAGAGTGACTATTGGGTTCTTGGTCACCTTCCCCTGTATTCTTCCTGAAGGTTGGAAGAAGACCAACAGATTAAAACCAGAAACAAGCTGAATCTGTGAAGATGAAATCTTTTGCACCAAAGCCTAATCAGAAATCACAGTCAGAGGGAAAACTGAAAGTTTAGAAACCAGAAATTTGATAAAGTAATTTGCACTATGTTTGTTCTGAGTTTTCTATCCAAATCACAGTGTTGCTCTGATGACATAAGATGCTGTACCTGAAACCATGTTCCTTGGCTACTGGGAGCAACGAACCAGTAAGAGGAAAGATAACATGGTGGCACCCATATGCAAAACAAAATAAGGTTCCAGCACCATGAATTAAATAATAAAATATGATCAGGAACATTATACTGCAAAGGTAAGTACACATAAATGTTAATAACATAAAGAAACACATATACTTATTCATAGCAAAATGATATCTAGGGCAAAAAGATTCTCAAATTGAACGTCTCAGAACACTCGTTAAGGCCCTTCTTGCCTGGTTCCTCAGTTTCGATGGATGAACAATTCTAGGAAGAGTCCCATCAAATCCAAACTGGGTGGCAAAGTTCTACAAGGGAGTTCCTTAAACTTTATGCTTGTCTTTTTGCCTTGACATGATGTGAATTGTAGGATCTTACATACACAGGTGTGCACCTTTCTAAACTATATCCAATCAATTCAGTTTGCCTCAGGAGGTCGCCAATCAAGTTCTAGACACATCTCAAGGAAATTAAACCAAAAAGGATGTACCTGTCTAAAATCTGAAGTGCAACATCAAAAAGTATGGATACTTACATGAATGACTGTCTGGAAAAAGCAGCTCATTCCATCAGAGTGGCAAAGGGCTGTAGCGGTCTTCATCCCAAAGGAAGCAAACTCTAAGGACATCGGCCAATTCAGAAACATCGCCCTGCTGAATGTGGAAGGCAAAATCTTCTTCTCAGTGCTGGCCAAGAGTATGACCACCTACCTGCTAGAGAATGGCTACATTGACACCAGCTGCCAGAAAGCAGGGGTTCCAGGTTTCCCAGGGTGCGTAGAGCACTCTACGATGATCTGGGACCAGATCCAGAAGGCCAAGTGGGAGAAGACCGACCTGCATGTAGTTTGGCTCGATCTCGCTAATGCATATGGTTCAGTCCCACATCAGCTGATCAACTACGCCTTGGAGTTCTTCCACATGCCTCCTTGCATCAAGAACCTGGTAGCGTTATACTTCAGTGACCTGCAGATGTGCTTTGCCCTCCAAGACTTCACCACCGGGTGGCAGCAGTTGGAGGTGGGAATTGCAATGGGGTGTGCCATCTCTCCAATCTTGTTTGTGGCAGCCTTTGAGATAATCCTCATCGGAGCAAGACAAGTGGTTGGAGGAATCAAATTACCATCTGGTCAGAGGTTACCCCCAGTGAGGAGTTATATGGATGATGTAACCAGCCTCCTTCAGACAGCAGCATGTACATCTCGGCTGCTGGGAAGGGTGGACGAGTTGATGTCATGGGCCAGAATGAAGATAAAACCTTCCAAATCTCGTAGCCTGTCACTCAGAAGGGGAATCAGAAATGACAACACCATCTTCACCGTCGGGGGAGAGAAGATCCCCCTTCTGGCTGAACAACCCATCAGAAGCCTGGGAAGGCAGTATACCGCAGATCTGTCAGACAAGCACATGGGGAGGTCCGTCATGAAACAGCTCACGGATGGCCTGCGAAAGATCGATCTGAGCCAACTCCCCGGGAAGTACAAGGTTTGGTGCTATCAGTTCACACTCTTCAGGAGGGTAATGTGGCCCCTGAAAATGAGCGAGATCCCCTCATCCGCCGTGAGTAAGATGGACGCAAAAGCCAACTCGTTCATCCGAAAATGGCTGGGATTGCCACGGTGCCTTTCCGAAATGGGCCTCTTTGGGAAGAACACACTACAGCTCCCACTGCAGTCCATCAGTCTGGGTTACAAGCAAGAAAAGTCCAGGCTGGTGCTCGAGCTAAGGGAATCCACCGACCAGTCAGTGAGGAATGCCAATGCCATGGTTTCCACTGGCCGGAAGTGGAATGCCCAAGCGGAGGTTGACCAAGCCATCAGCAGGCTGCAACACCAGGAGATCATGGGCAGAGTCCAGGTCGGAAGAGCAGGGCTAGGATGGGGAGAAGCGCCACGGTTCTGGTCTAAGGCTAACTGCAAGGAGAGGAAGGAGATGGTGGTGGCAGAGGTGTCGAGGACAAAGGAAGAGTGCTACAAGATCAAGGCCGTGTCGCAGGGCCGACAAGGAGGCTGGACAACCTGGGAGGGAGTCGTCAGCCGGAACATCAGTTGGTCGGATCTGTGGAGGATCCCACAGGCAAGGGTCAGCTTCCTGATTCGTGCAACTTACGACACGCTTCCCTGTCCTCGCAACCTCAACCAGTGGTTTGGGAATGAGGAAAGCTGTGCACTCTGCAACGCGCCCAATGCAAGTCTCCAGCACATCTTGTCAGGCTGCAAGATCGCACTTTCCCAGGGGCGCTACAGATGGCGCCACGACCAAGTCCTGAGGAAACTGGCTGAGGTGCTGGAGGGGCGTCGACAGGGCAGCACAGGACCACCACTATCAGAGGACTGTACCAGCTTCGTCACGGAAGGGGGGGGACAAAGTTACACCAGGCCAAGAGAGATGTCGAGGCCTTTTTCCCCCGACCAAGAGTGGAACATGAGGGTTGACCTCAACAAACAGCTGAGGTTCCCCACGGAGATAACAACTACATCTCTCCGCCCTGATATTGTGGTGTGGTCCACCAAAGTAAGATCGGTGCACCTCATTGAGCTGACCGTTCCATCTGAAGGGGAGATAGAGGCCGCCGAGCGCAAGAAGGCCAAGTACTCCGAGCTGGCTGAGGAGTGCAGGGAGGCCGGCTGGAAGACCACCATCTACCCAGTGGAGGTGGGATGCCGAGGGTATGTGGGGCTGTCAACCACACGCCTCCTGAGGGACGCAGGGGTGACTGGAAGGAACCTAAGAAAGGCCATTAAAGATCTGGCAGAAGAGGCAGAGAAATGCAGCTTTTGGCTCTGGTTGAGGAGAAAGGACAGGAGCTGGGGAAAGAACAAATAACCCCAATAACAGCTGCAGGGGGTGACAGGGAGACGTCCCTGTCACTGCTCCGCCACCAGGAGGCGTTCTAGCGATTAAAGGAGCGAAACGTTGGTGAATGGTGGTTCCTAGCTGAAGACCCTGCAGCTGACCCATGGGCACCGGAGGAGGTGCGACAGGCAGCAATGCCAAGCAGGTTATACCACCTACCTGTACATCGACTGAATGAGAGATTTCATTTTTTGATTTTTAATAAATTTTCAAATCTTCCAGTAAAATGTTTTCACTTTGCAAATCATATGTTATTGGGTTTAGATTTACAGGCAAAAATGGCAATTGTTTCCATTTAAAATGAAATCTACAACACGATAAAGTGTGCAGAAAGTGAAGGGGACCTGAATACTTTCTGAATCCATTGTATGTTACTTTTAGCGTGACCTAAGTAGTGTTCTATGGTCGTATGACCATGCATTTCAAGACGTGGTATATACAGTATGGTACATTTCTGTTTTGGAGCCACCTCAGTTTATTGTGCAATCACATGAATCTCAGCAACATTTAATGGCTACCCAAGTCAAGAAATAACATAGTTGGTTAGTCATTGTCCAACCCACTATATCCAAAAACAGAGTCACAGGGGTCTGCTGGAGCTAATCCCAGCCAACACAGGGCGCAAGGCAGGAACAAATCCAAGGCAGGGCGCCAGCCCACTGCAGAGCACACACACACACACCAAGCACACAATTTAGGATCGCCAATGCACCTAACCTGCATGTCTTTCGACTGTGGGAGGAAACTGAAGCACCTGGAAGAAACCCATGCAGACACAGGGAGAACATGCAAACTCCACACAGGGAGGACCCAGGAAGTGAACCCAGGTCTCATTACTGCGAGGGAGCAGCGCTACCACTGCGCCACCCGAAATAACATAGTGGATTTCATATATATCGTACCTATTTAATGCATACTTAAAAGAATACCAGTTTACTATTAAAATGTTTAAAAGAGTAGACCCATTAGTAAAAGTATGTTGTGGATTCAAAGACATCCATATTTAAACATGCCTCACAATCACAAAATTGAGAACTAAAGTCAATCAATCAATATTTACCCAATAAACTTGTGGCTAAGTTCTGTAAGGGTGAGGTCCTACGCCAACACTAAAACGCAAGGACATAAGAAAACTTTAGATCAGAACAAGTTTGTTTTGCAATTCATAGAATTCATCCAGTAAAAATGTGTTAATGTGAAGAGATAAAATGAAGTTCATAGACATCTACTATTTCTGCCCTATTTTAACCATACTGTCTGATTATGTTCATACTACTGTCACAAACGTGCAAATGGGAGGCAGCTAAAAGGCTCAAAAAAGGATAATTCCATGCTGGACCAGGAGGTGGTAGAGTGCTCTTTTTTCTCTGCAGACAGACCACAGAAAATTCCTCCTGGGTACGATGACCCCACTTCCGTTTCCGGACCAAATGATATCACTTATGGCTCCAGCCCAGATAACATCATTTTCGGTTCCTGCACAGATGATGACATTTTCCCTGCCCAGCTTTAAAACTGGCATGTTTTGTCTGTCTTGCCAGTTTTGTTTTGGACTCAAATCTGTAAAGACCATTGCTTTAATTTTTTTGCCTTTTTCAGCCAACTCTTCAAGTATACAGGGTGGCTGCCCCAAAACGTTTTGCAGTGTCTTTGGCATTTATTTCACAGTACAGAATAAGCATATAAATATGACTATAGCTAGCATTCCATCATTCAAATGAGCATCTTCAGAGCCAGCCACTGGAGAGCCTATAAAATGGAAAGACTGTCCAAATTGCATGGATTCCAACTATTGTGGCAAAAGTGATAGGCCTTCTAAGGACAATAAGTTACTTAGAAGTGACATGTAAAAAGCAAGAAACCATTAGATCACTGCTGGCAAGCGCCAGTGAGGCATTACAATATATCTGCAGAGCCAAAAGTTAGTGTGGTTTTAGGACAACAGTTTATTGACAAAAGTAAAGGCTAGGGTTAGTATGTTTATAGTTTAGTGTAAGTGGTTAAGGTTAAGGTTAGGGTTTAGTGCAAACAGGTCAGGTCAGGTTAGGGAGCATGCACTGGTACAGCACATTGCCACACCCACTACACAACAAAACAACTTGGGATCCCGGTTGGCATCCCCCCCAGGCAGACACAAGGTCCAGTCCCACACTCCAGAAATGACCATCTATCCACCGCAGCCAGGTGTTACGTGGGCACCCCCTTGGCCTGGTCTTGCTGCTTGGGATCTCAAGAATGAGGATCCTGTGAGCTGGATCACCCTTGGGTAATTTCACCACATGGCATTAGTGCTGTAACTAGTATTCCCTCACAATGCAGGTAATGTGCCTCATTCAGGTCTTTGTAAGGAACAGCTCATTTGACACAAAGTCAAACTAGAGGTACCTAAGGATTCTCTGAAGAGACACAGTCTCTGTCTAAGATCACTGGCTTGCGTCCATGTCTTGCAACCATATAGCAAAACAGGAAGCACCAGAACTCTAAAGACTTGGGCCTTTGTCCTTTGACAGAAATATTGGAAGAGCCACACATCCCTTACCAATGACCTCATTACCCCCCATGCTCTCCCAATCTGTCTACTGACTTCATAGGAAGAGTCACCAAAGATATTTAATTAATAATTAATGTACTACCGAGGAAAGTAAACCTCTCAATGAGGTCGACATTCTCTGCACAGACAGACAAACTGCTGATGGCTGTGTCCAAGAGATCATTAAAGGCTTGGATCTTGGTTTTTATACAAGACACTTGCAAGCTCAGACATTTAGATTCCTCGCTCAATCTCTCAGGAGCCCTGATCAGAGCTTCCATTGACTCTGCAAAAATCACAGCATCGTTGGCAAAGTCAAGATCAGTGAATCTTTCTTCACCAGCAGATGCCCCAGCAGACTCTGGACCCCACAACCTTGCCCAATGCCCAGTCCATGCAAGCATTGAATAGAGTAGGAGCAAGAGCACAACTCTGATGAACCCTAGAATCAAGTGGGAAAAATGCAGAGATTTTACCTCCACTCTGCACAGCACTCACAGTACCAATGTTCTGGCTGACCATGATATCTAGCAACCTTGGGGGGATCTCGCAAAGTCCCAGGGCAGCTTGATCAACTGAGTTGAATGCTTCATGAAAATTGACAAAGGCTGTAAAGAAACTATTGAGAGAACACTAATGGCAAACCTTAGAAATCCAATCCTACCTACATCTGACCCTGCCTCATTCCACGCGTGAGAGAGAGAAAGAGAGAAAGAGAGAGAGATAGAGAGAGAGACTTTATGATATTTACAAGTAGTACTAGGTTGTTGTACCGTGTTAGCCATTATGAATGTAGAGAAAAGCCAAGCAAAATGACACTTTTTATTGGCTAACTAAAAAGATTACAGTATGCAAGCTTTCGAGGCAACTCAGGCCCCTTCTTCAGCATCTTGCCTGAAGAAGGGGCCTGAGTTGCCTCGAAAGCTTGCATACTGTAATCTTTTTAGTTAGCCAATAAAAGGTGTCATTTTGCTTGGCTTTTCTCGATATTTACAAGCAAATATTGGCTAAGCAGAAAGGAGTGGCAGTTGGTATAGTCTGCAAGAAGCTGAATGGTCTTGATCAGGGTTGATACAAAATATAGCAGCTGGGAGTTAATTTAAGATGATCATGATGACATTCCATGTATTATCAAACAAAACAAAATCAATTTCGTATGCATGTTTATCATTTAGTATGTTTACTTTTAACATTCTTGATTATATTCAATTTTTAAAAATATAATGTCATTTTAATTTAACTATAACTGGAAAAAATTGCAGGTAAAAACAAAAGTTAGGAGCATCCTACTGTATGTCTGTTATGGCAGTGTGGGTGAACATCAGACTTCTGTTTCTTATTTCTTTTCAATGATTTCTATCATTTCATAGCCTGAGAAAATTAAAAACATGCTATTTTTTTAAACAACAGTCTGATTTGGAATCTAAGCCGTTTAATCAAAAGTCAGGAAACAAAAAGGCTCTGAGGACCAAATCTGAAAAAGAGGTTCTTGTTTTTAAATGTAAATAAAGGGGTGGTTCATTAGAAATGAAGAGGTCAGCAACTATTATACTTTATAAAAGTGTTTTGAGAAAAGCAGAGAAATAGCATCACCAGGTGGTGACCTTTGATACCACCGTAAAAAAAATTGTGAAAAAAGCTTGGAAGAAAAGTAAGAAGACATAAGGAGTGTTATACCATTGACAAAGGGCAATTTGATAAACTCTCTTTAACTTCCTGATTGCTATAATTTTCAAGACAGATCAATTAGTAACATAAAGAGAAAAGTGGCCTCAGTTGAATTATATGCCTTGTGGAGGAGTAGCAGTGAGAGAGAGGGAGAAAGAGAGAGAGACTGGCATCAGGAAATATATATGGCAATATAGAAATGCATAGGCTACTGTTAGATAAATGCTAAATAGCACCTGACCCCACAATTGCTAACCTGGTGTCTCTGACCCTAGAAGTTATTTATTGGGGCTTATAGCTGCAACATTCGCAGATGCCAGTTAATTGCAGAGTCAAGAGGAGAATGACGAATACTCAACTGGATAAACATTGAGAAGTCGAGAGAAAAAAATGAGACAGGCCCAGAATATAGGTATATGGTGAGCAGGCTGGTGAGAAAGCACATCAGAACAATAAGTCCCCAAAACCAGGAATAGTGGAAAGTTTTTTGTCTTTTCGTATGTGGTGCTATCTGCCTGTTTATTAATTAACATGTCTTGCTGTTAAACTTCCCAATAATGTGTGCTTAGACCATGTTTCCTAACTGAAGAGATTTTTGCTAATTTGCTGAGATATTTAAAAAGGTTACCTCTTTGCATAGTTATTCAGCCTTTTTTTCTTCAAGTTTGTGTGGCTTCTTGCTTGTGAACTCTTGCATTTATAAAACATACAACTTTCTTTCAGGATACTAGAAAGCAGGTATCTTAGCAGATAACATACCTCTGACCTTCTGCTTAGTGTGAGGGAGATGCTATGGAGGAAAGACCTCCATGCCAGCAGGGGAATTCAGACAGCTCAAAGCCTGGATAAGTTGAACTTTTCTCCCTAAAGAACAAAAGGTACTAAGGGCTCATAGCTGTTGTTTTCTTTCCAAGGCTGCTAAAGTAGGGCAGCCTTTATTACTGAAAAAATTTCAGGGCTTGGCCAAAAGTGATACCATAAAGAAATTTAAAGTTGTGAGGGCTAATTAACAAAAAGTCACAGTCAGTATCATAAAAGTGAAGAGGAAACGAGAGATAATAATGGAGAGTACTGTGGTGGTTATGAGAGGCAGATAAATGGCAAGCTAAATCAGCTATTAGACAGGGTTTAATCATTTGTGTAAGCAGGCATACAGGAACAGAAAGATTGCATATTTTGTTTTCTGTTATTTTTAGTATTATGAGCTCTTCCATATTTTTTCTTTCTTTATGTTCTTTATTTTATAAGAAATTTATTTTTGTTATATCTTTAGTATTCTTCTGTGGTGGGTTGGCCGCGTGACCCTGTGTTCGGATTCAACAAGTTGGAAAATGGATGGATGGATGGATGGATAGTATTCTTGGAATTATTCTGAATGTAGCTATAGGGCATGAGGGAGTCATTGATTGAAATTATTGAATCAATAAAAATATACAAATAATAACCAACTTTGGCTAAGCTTCACAAGGATTATGAAATTATTAATTATTTATTACAACTGCAATTCAGATAGTAAGATTTAGAATATATATCAAACTAATTCATTTATTTTCCAACAATACATCCATTCCTTCATTTTGTAAACTCACTTATTTCAATGTACAATCAAGAAGAGAAGAAACCTGTCCCGGGAGCTGTGAGAAGTTGCATTGACGAACCTGAACAAACTCCTTAAAACTTATAGAAAATGTGGAAATTATACACAAACACTGTCCAGTTGGAATATGAAATCAGTGATGATGCAGTGCTAATCACTGTACCACTGTATTACCTAGTATTTAAATCTAGACACTTTGATGAATAATAATGATTTACTGTAATTGTAATGCCATACAGGTATGGAAATATTTTACTCTTACATTTTTATTTCATATTTTGTGAAATTTGTGTTTTTCCAGTCTAGTCACATTTATTTCCCATTTGTCAGCGTGAATGTTCACATGTGAATATTTACTTAACTGGTGATTCCAAAATGGCCCCTTGTGAGTGTGGGTGTGCACAATAGTGGATCAATGTTGGTCCTTGCCTTATGCTTGTTGCTGGTAGGAAAGGCTCCTACTCTGTGTGAATCAAATTAGTTTAGCAAGGTATAGATGTGGCTTATGAATATAAAAAAAAAATCATAAGAAAGGCAATAAACAAGTACTAAGAAAATTTACTTTTTAAGTTTTGTGGCATATCATGAGTGATGGATAATATTTTTGTAGGTCAGTTCTAAGAAAATCATCTGCAAGAAAGTGTTTACAGCAGACAAGCAACTGCAATTTATTGGTCAGCAAAATGAAACTTAGCAGTCAATGTTAAATAGCTGTTTGTGTCTTATTAGAGTGTATACAGAACAAAGTGCATACTAGAGTGCATACTAGTGTTTTTTTTTAATTTTTTTTATTTTAGAGTTTCTGGAGTTTTTTTGTTTTTGTTTTTTCTGTCCTCCCTGGCCATCAGACCTTACTTTTATTCTATGTTAATTAGTGTTTCTCTTTCTTCATCATGTAAAGCATTTCGAGCTACATTGTTTGTATAAAAATGTGTAGTTAAGGTAAATTGTCATGTTCCGTGCAGGGATACCTCCCGACTGTGGTTCAAATGTCATCTCATTTATATTTACTTTGTTTTTTATTTTCACTGTGTTTATTATTTAGTTCCTGTATGTCAAAAATCTCTTCTGTTTGGTTTTCTATGTTTCATGGGTGGTGCCCAAGAGGTGGGGTCACTTGCAGTGACTGCTTTCAGCCCTTTAAAGGCCGAGGAAAATGCACAGTTCCAAGTGGTTCATTGTTAATGCACTCATGGTGGTGGTGAGTTCTCTTATGTATATTGATATTCTGATTATTGTGAATTTCTGGAATTTTTGTTCTGTTTCTGACTTTGCCTCTGAGATTGAGTGTTGGGACTGTGATTACTATTTGGATTGCCTATTTTGAATTGATTGATTTCTGTGTTTTTTGTGTTCCTCTTGTTGAGCAAAGCCCTTTTTGAATAATAAGTCTTTTTTATTTTTAATGATTTTTATTGACCTTTTTCTGACTAGCCAGGGTCGCACAATTTTACCCCTCTAGTGGGCATTTTGAGTATTTTTAGACTGTTTTATTTTGGAACTCCTTATTGAATAACATAAACAGCATTCAGAGAGGCTTTTTTTAAATGTCCTTGTCTCAACAAGCCTTCAAGATAAAGGAAAAGTGTTTTATAATAAAAATAATAAATAAAATAAAACATTTCAATGATGATGGCAAATTTGCACAGTATAGATGCTTGCTGGCTATAGAATCAACTTGTTTTTGAATCTAAAGATTGTGTTTGCTAGACTATTTTAAATCCCTTCCATTTACACATTTATATGTTTTGTTATTTCTTGACACTAAATTGGACAAGCATAAGTTGTTGTGATAATATATAAGTGGATAGCCCTAATAATGGATTGGTGGTCTTTCAAGAATGGTTCCTATTTTGAGTCCGATATAGCTGAGGATGTTTCCAGGTCCTTGCAACACTGTAATGGAGAAGGTAATTACAGAAAACATATGGATTACTTATACTAAAAAAAACATTCATGTGAATCATCCTAATAAACAGAATGTTGGATAGATCTCCAACCTGCTGAAGAGAAAGCAGAATCTAACATATCTCTAGGAAGGAAACATTAATTCTGAGGAAAATGGAAAATACTTGCAAAATGGATTTGAAAGGAAGGTATTTTTAATTAGATGTAACACTATTTCTACTAGAGCACACATAATTATAACAAGACTAAAGCTTAGTTAAATCCATATGAAGTGATTGTATTGAGAATTGCAATCTTTGTGCTTATGCAGATTCACTGGAGGATTTCTTGTGGAATGTGACAGATTTACTACATTAAGATGCACAGATATTTTACATCCATATTCAGAACTGAAGAATTACTTTCAGCCAGATTCTTGGCTTTTAAAATGTTTAAAGTTGCCAGTGATTATTATCATAATTTTTACATTCTTTACAATTCTTTTTAATGGCAATTGTAATTCTTAATATATGTTTAATTTTTTTTTTATTTGGGGGTTTTCCAGTAGACAGTAATAAATCAATTTGATTGTTTAAGTCTGCCATTATGGTTAGCTGGCAGAAGAAGGGAGAAGGAAAACATAAATTAAGAGAATGAATAACCTCCTGAGTGCTAAAAGATGTCAAAAATGCATCAACCTTTTTCTCAGAAGAACAAAAAAATATTTTGAGTCTTATTTATATAAAAAAGCCACCTAGTTATTTTCTTTGTTTCTTTGTGTAAAAGTTGTTAAAATCTACTTGTTTTTATTATTGTTGGTCCAGGTTGCTTTGCCTATTGCATTACATTTCCTAGAGAGATTACCATATCATTTGCAGTAGTATTATCTAGGCAGTTCAGGGTTTCTATTTATTCCTTTACTGTTTTTTGCACACCTTCAAACTTCACATCTCTATACTTTATTTTCACACAATTTGCATTATTCTGTTTTTCTTCTCCCCCCCTATACTGTATAAACTGCAAAAGATGACAGAAAAAATAATTTTACTGGGTAACGTCTGCCATTTTTTACAGGATTATTTCATACTCCAGATTTTGTGTTTTTTTCCTATCTCAGCTTTATTCCAACATTGAAAAATTACACACAAGATTTTTAAAATATTCAGCAGAAACTTCTTCATTACTTAACAATTATTTAAACATATATTGTCCTTCTCAAATATATATCCACCACTTCTTTTCATTCTCTGCTCTCTATTTTACCTCTTTTTCATCTTGTTCATTTTCCCAAATTGCAGTTTTCAGTTTTATTTGTCATATCATGTCATATTGTTTTACAGTACTTTGGCACTTTCCACCTTTCTTTTTATTCATAATTTCACTCCTTATTGTTTATTTAATTTTCATTTTTCTACTTATAAACCATTCTTCTTAATAATTCTTTACTTTTTCAAAATATTTTTTAGATCTTTATTTCTACTATACTTTGTGTAATACTATTTGCCTTTCTCTGCTATATAATGTTAGGATCATATTATGGTTTAGATCTATTTTTTAATCAGCAATAAATAATTTGACTAATCCATAATTCAAATACTCATCATATTTGTCTGTCTTCTTTTAACTTTAGACTCCATAACCTACTTCTCCAAGCCTTAGTAAAATATATGCAATGTCATATTTGAGTTATTTTAGTTTGACTGTACAGTATACACTTGTTTGTATAATTCTGCATCCAACGTTCATTTACAATCCTTGCCTTTTCTTTATTTGTATTCTCTTTCTTTCTTTCATGTCATAATCTCTCCCTTTAATACTAACTCCTCCTTTTGTTTATACATTTTTTCAAAATGTTTCTGTCTTTTTTATTTAAAAAGCTACTTTATTGCTCACTGTTTTTCCAACCTGAACATATACAATTATAATTTGTTTTCATCATCTTCCTCTTCTAATTCTTTTTGTTTTCTTTTATTTCTAATTCCAAACTATTCTTTTACCTATATTTTTATTTGCCTTTCATAATAATTTTTTTCTCCATATTTTTTATTGCTTTGCTGCTGTTCTTCTTGTATTTCTTAATCACTTCCCACTGCCTTTATTTATTTATCATTTGTACTTTCTTTACCACTTCTTACTACATCTATAATCTCTTCTCTTTTTGCTTCACCCATCCCATTGTATTCACTGTATGTATCGTCTTGTTCCATTCCAGTTGATACCTTTATGCCTTCCCACATAATTTTTGTCCTGTGGGACATTTTGTAAACCTGTTGTTTGAACTGGAGCACAAATTAAAATATGTTGTTTATAATGTTTTGGCTCATGTCCTAATTTATAACACCTCCAGTACTCTAATCTACTCCAAACTAAGGGCCATATATCCTAGGACTGCACTTGATTAAAATATACATGTTGACATTTGGTAAAGCAAATCACCATCTACATGGGGTCCAGCTACAGTCATTTGAAAAAGTAGGTAAACCCCATGATTTTTTAACATATGTGGACATATCAAGGTTTGATCTTTATTTAAACAGTAAATATAGATAAAGGTGATATACTATAACAAACCCCATTCTATGATTGCATTTTGTAGTCCATTGTATAGTTTAAATAAACAAAAATGCAAATTTCTTCTGTGGAAAAAGTAAGTAAACCTCTGTATTTTTCATTACATCAAATACCTAAAATTAGAATTCAGACAGGTTTACTCTTTGTTGCTGAAGTGTGTGTTATGACCATTCCTAGACCGAAAGAGCTCTCTGAAGTCTGTAGAAAGAAGGATGTAGATGCTTGTGGGACTGGGAAGGGATTTAGAAAGTTCTCCAACCCACTGGAAATCAACCATTCCACTGTCCAGAAGATCATCTGCAAGTTGAGAAGATTTCAAATAATTGCCAACTTGCCCTGGACAGGCAGACCCATAATGTTCAGCTTGAGAGCAGAAAACAAAATGCTGAAAGAAGTTTCCAAGGACCTCAGAATTTCATCACATGACCTACAAGTAGCACTTGCAACTGTTGATGTCAATTTGCATTAGTCCACCATCAGAAGGAATCTGCACAAATTAGACCTACATGGTAGATATGCCAGGAGGAAATATTTTTTGTCCAGAAAGAATATCAAGGGCAAGACTAAAGTTTGCTCATGAATATCAAGGTAAAGACTAGGATTTCTGGAACAATGTTCCCTGCACAGATGAGGGAAAGATAGTTATCTGGCCATAGTACCAAAAGAAATGTTTGGCGAAAACCAAAGACTTAATTTGACCAGAAGAACCTGATACGAACTATAACACACAGTGGGGGAAATGTTATGGTTTGGGGCTGCTTCACTGCATAAGGGTCTGGGTAATTCAGCATCATAGAATCCACTATGAATTCTTCATTATATTAAAGGGTGCTTGAGGATAATGTGAGACCATCATGCAGACGATTTAAGCTCTGCTGAAAGTGAGTCTTGCAACATGACAATCAAAGTAAACATGCCAGTAAATCCACCAAGAAATAAAGCTTCAGGAATGGCCAAGTCAAAGACTGGATCAGAATCCCATTGAGATGCAATGGGGGCAGGATTTGAAATGGGCTGAGCATGCAAGATAAATCTCAAATATTGAACAGCAGAAAGAATTGTGCATGGGGGAGTGGGAAAGACTTTCTCTTATTTGATATAAGGGACTGGTAGACATTTATAAGAAATGTCTACTTGAAGTTGTTTCTGCCAAAAGTGGTTAATATCAGCTATTAGAGCCAACAGTGTACTTATGTTTTACACAGATGGAAACAGAATATCTGTTCATTCTTCATTAAATTAATTATTGCGAAGTCAAATTTTCAATGTTTATCTAAAGATACTGTTTAAATGAAGTTCAAATCTTCAAATCCACATATTTTTAAAAAGAAAATAAGCATTTCATGAGGTATGCATACTTTTTCACATGACTATGTGGAACTCAAGGCTGCTGAAGTTTCACTCTTATTAATTTGAATACATTTTACTAATTTATCACCGAAAAGTAAAAAAAACAAGACATTTTACAAACAAGAGGAGACCATTCAGTTCATCAAGCTTGCTTGTATATCTAATAACTAAGCTGTGCTAAAATCTCATCCAGGTACTTCTTAAACCTTGTCAAGGTTTCTGTTTCAACTATCTGTCTCAGTAGTTTATTTCAGATTCCCAGAACCCTTTTTGTAAAGAAGTGCTTCCTTGTCCTATAGTAAATGCACTTCTGCTTAATTTGCACTGGTGTCCTGGAGTATGTGATTCAGCCTTAAGTCAAAAGAATTCTGGTGGATCTACTTTATCGATGCCTTTGAGGATTTTGAAGACCTGGATTACATTTTCACACAGTCTCCTCTGCTCAAGACTACACAAGTTTAATTCTCTGAGTCAGTCAGAATATGACATGTCCTTAAGTCCTGGGATGCACTTGGCTGTTCTCTTTTGCACAGCTTCAAATGCTGCTATGTATTTTTTGTTGTATTGTGACATTGTGTTACATTGTGGTGAGCAGAATAATAATGGGAAGTACTCCAGATACAATCTCACTAGTGCATTATATAGTGTAAGCATAATGTCTGTCAATTTACATTCAACAATTTATATGATATCACCTAACATTTAATTTGCCTTTTTAATCACTTCAGCAGATTGCTTAGATGATGACACCTAAATCCTTCTCAGAGGTTTCTTCCTGTAGGACAGTGTCTCCCATTTTGTATTATCAATTAACATTCTTATTTCCCACATGTAGCACTTTGCACTTTTCTGTATTAAACTATATTTTTCAAATGTTCACCCAGTTAGGAAGATTGTTTGAGTGTTTTTGAATTATTTTTGCTGCCTTCTCAGTGTCTGCCATTCCTCCAATTTTAGTCTGTGAATTTCACGTTTATTGACTATACCAGAATCAGTGTCATTAATATAAATCTGAAAAAGTAACAGTCCCAGGACAAGACCCCAAGTGACTCCACTGATGACCTGACTCCACATGGAGCAGTTCCCTCTTATATGTATTAAAAATTTGAGATCCAGTTTTGCAGGTTACCTCTGATGCCTGCAGCTTCTACGTCCATAGCACAGGTCTACAATTTTTTTTTTTTCAGGTGCCAAGGGTTTTTGAATGGATTTAGGGTATTTTGAGGGTGCTGAATTCAAAAATACCATTACTTTTGCTGAATTGGTTCTAGTTTTTGAGATAATAGACATCCATGAAAATAATGCATTCCCCCAATGCGACTTGTGTGTGATAACAAATGCAATAGTTTTTGGTCTGTCTTTTAACTCTTTAAAAGTGGCTTAGGTAATGAAATATCCCATATCATTATGTGGTATTTCAATTTGTAGGCATACAATGCTATAAAAGCAACTTTTTTGAAGCCAGAATTCAACTGTGAATTTGCAGAGGAAAGAAATCGGCTACAGTATAAGTTTGTCAAACCAGTCTTGGTTTATACCCAAAAAGTTCTGTCTTAATAAGTATATAAATACATGTAAAAATTATGACTTAATCAAGAAGAGCCTGCATCAACAATCCTGATGTATTCTGCTACATCTGTGGAGAGTACATGGTTGAAAAACAAAGGAGAAATATCACAGACTTTGTGCATCGAGTATACCTGTCTTATTTTGAAGTACAGCTTGGAGACCAGGATAAGTCTTGGGGTCCACATATGGTTTGCAAAACATGTGTGGAGCACCTACGACAGTGGACAAAAGGTGAAAGAAGAGGTTTAAGCTGTGGTGTGCCAATGGTATGGAGAGAACCGAAACACCACCATGACGATTGTTATTTTTGTGTTGTAAAGATTAAAGGCTTTAATCAGCAAGACGACCTATTCCATATGGCAATGACGTTCCCATACCAGTGTTTACCAGACTACCAAACCAGCCACTGTCAGACTCTGAAGAGAGGTAGGGATTGGAGTGTATGGCAGGTAGTAGCAGTGGAAGTAAATTTGAGGGAAGCTCTTCGACGCCTCAACCATTAAGCCAAAAAGAACTCAATGACCTGATTTGAGACTTACATCTGTCCAAGCAAGCATATGAACTTTTAGCATCCAGACTTAATGAACGAAATCTTATAAAGGCGGATGTTAAAATTACAGTCTATCGGACAAGAGAAGAAAGGCTTCTCCCATATTTCAACCAAGAGGAAGAACTTGTATACTGCAATGATATCCAAGGAATTGTACTTCAAATGGGGCTAACAGAATATCGACCAGAAGACTGGTGGCTTTTTATAGACAGCTCCATTAGAAGCTTTAAATGTGTTCTCTTGCACAATGGCAACCGTTATGCGTCTCTTCCCATTGCTCACTCAACAAAACTTAAAGAAGAATATGAAAATGCAAAAATAATATTACAGAAATCCATTATCATGAACATCAGTGGTCGATTTGTGTTGATCTGAAGATGGTGAACTTCTTGCTTGGACAGCAATCTGGATACACAAATTACCCATGCTCCATGTGCCTCTGGGATAGCAGGGCAAAGCAAGATCATTGGACAAAAGTGTCATGGCCTACAAGGGAAGAAATGATTGTTGGCGCTGCGAATATCAGCAACAAGCCGCTGGCGGACAAGAACAAAATCATTCTCCCACTGCTTCATATTAAAACTAGGATTGATGAAGCAATTTGTTAGGGCTTTGGGCAAAATGGGTAATTGCTTCAAGTACATTTGTAGTTAATTCCCTGGACTGAGCATGGAAAAACTAAAAGCTGGACTCTTTGATGGTCCTCAGATTCGTAAACTCATGAACGATTCCAATTTTACCAAATGCATGAATGACACTGAGGCTTCAGCCTGGAAGAGTTTTGTCTCTGTTGTGAAGAACTACTTGGGTAATCACAGAGCAGGCAATTATGAAGAATTGGTGCAAGATATGCTTGCTAACTTCAGAAATTTGGGAGTTAATATGAGCATAAAGGTGCATTATCTCCATAGCCATTTAAACAGATTTCCAGATAATCTTCGAGACTTCAGCGAGAAACAAGGCGAGAGGTTCTACCAGAATATGAAGGTGATGGAGGAGAGATATAAAGGCAGATGGGACATACACATGATGGCAGACTACTGTTGGAGTCTCCAACATGATTGTCCAAGATGACACACATAAAGGGAAATCGCAAAAACAGCATTTTTTGAAGCATTGACATTAACAACAATTAATAACTAATTAATATTGTATTAATTCATCAAATCATACATAGCTTTTTTCCTGTCACTGTTACATATTTTTGATTTGTTTTTTGTATGATGTTAGACTGTTTACTTACTAGTTGTAACTAAAATAAAAATATTCTTGCAATTCTGAATGCTTTTCAAACATGTTGCGTTAATTAATTAATTAACTATTAAATATCTCAGAAACTAGAGCCAATCTGGCAAAACCAATGTCATATTCTTAATCAGCACCATAAACTTAATATAAAACCGTTCAGACATTATTGGCACTAAAATCACTGTATACCAGTGAATTCATTTTTGCTGTGGGATTGTATCAAAGGCTTTTTGAAAGTCTATTTAAATTATGTTGCATGCTTTGCTTTTGACAACTATTCCAGTTGCCTATTCAAAACAAATCTAAATGATTTTGACAGGGTCTCAGTCTCATAAAAAGCAGAATCAGAATATTGTAGGATTG
Source organism: Polypterus senegalus (assembly GCF_016835505.1). Taxonomy (NCBI): domain Eukaryota; kingdom Metazoa; phylum Chordata; class Cladistia; order Polypteriformes; family Polypteridae; genus Polypterus; species Polypterus senegalus. The sequence goes on from NC_053164.1 coordinate 78,076,058, forward strand.
CATTTATAATGGCAAACGTTCTAAATGTTTTTTTTCTTCAAAATGACCCCCACCCAATAATCAAAAACAGTATGTCTACAACAATTTTCAAATTAAAACCTTCCCTTAAGATACCAGGCTACATTGTATTTTTTTTCTGCAAAATGCATTTGTAAAACGCAAAAATTAAACAGACAAGAAATGAAGAAACTGCAATCAGCAGATTCAAATGGTCTATTGAAATGTAAAATGGTATTTCTAAATATTAAATGTAAACCAACCCTTTAACAATTTGCAGATGAACATTTTCAATATTAGAAGAATGCAGGAACTATTTACCTCTATAACAAATGCATAAAAAACAAAGTGTTATTTCGAGTTACACGCATTTTTACCAACTTAAAATACATATCGCGAACGTCACGTTAAGGGCTTTGAAGTATTTTTCCACAACCAAATTTCCAGCTTTATAAAAATGCCACTACTAAGCATGGCAACCGCCATGCCGGCTTCACTCGCTTACACACCGTTGTGTTCGGTCGCCACTACTGTACTGGCACGTTCCTTTTTTTTTGGCGTGACGTCATTTCCCCATGACAACGGTAGAGAAAGCAGCTCCATCTGCCAGTGGCCCGTTTCATGTCAATGTGATTCAAGAGTGAAAGGGTAGCTAAGTGCTGCTGCAACAGGATTGCTGTTAGGAATTAAACTTTGAAACCAAAAATACCAACGGTGCGATTAATTCCAAAGCAAAAGAACAAAGGAAGAAACTTTTCACGGCATTGCTTATTGACACAGTTATGGGGGTGAGTCGAATAATAATGGGAAGCTATGTGTTTGTATCCCAGCTTTTTTCCGGTTTACGTCGTAGCATCTGAATATTTGAGTGAATGTGGTTGCATTTGAGAGACATACCGTGTATTGCGTTAAAGGTGGAGGCAAACAAGCTTTAATCTAAGCGTATTTAACCGTTTTGTTTTCGCCCGCCTAATTTAAGACATTCGAACAACTCTTTACGTGTATTCATTTGTCTATTCGTATTGAGAGTAGACAGGCCACAAAGTGGCTTTCCAGATCGGGTGTCGTACACGGGTGAATAATATTCACCGAGCCACAGCTAGATACACGAAACACGAAAGCATGTCAAGCAGAGGTGGATGTTGCTGTTTATTTCGTTGCACTTCTAAGCCAATGTGAATAGGAGTCTAGTCCCTTTTCAGTAAGGAAGCCGTCCTCTTTGTGGCAGATTCGCGCCCCCTTGCTCCCTCGCATTCTTTTGTACGTTTCCTGTAGGAAGCGCGCTTTCACACCTGTCACGACGTTTTCATTGGTGGTGGTCTGCCTAGTGTGGAAATAAATCGAAAGGGATAAAACATATAATGCAGGGGAAAAGGCTGAATGCTAGGAGCCACATGATAGAAGCGACGAGGTGCGCGCGATTGGTGTGGCGAGGTTTTCCGGGTAGTGCGCGGGAGTTGCTCACGAGCTCCTAGGTGCTGTTGTAGTTGGAATAAGTGGATATTTTGTACCGATTGCTTATCCGTGAATTGTGTAGCCATAACATGTAATTATTGTGATTATTTGTACCAATTAACTAAAATAAGGCGATGATTATATATTTACAGGGAACAAAGTGTGATTCGCCCTTGGCGTTTGCTGCGGCATAACTCCACGTGCGATCGAAACCCACCTCAAGGGTATAATGCGCCGGACCTTACGGGGGCGCGATCGTCTTACCTGCCACCAAGTTGTTAGCAGGTTAGCGAGTCGAATACCGTTAAAAGTTTCTACTTTATTGCTGGCACTTTGACCTCGCCGAATTCTTGTTCAGCTTTAACCGATCCATTTTCGTACCTGGGTGGGGCCGAGGACGGAAAGGACGGGTTTCGATGCCAGGTGGTCGAGGAGAAGCTACAGGCTCTAAGCACTAAAGAATTGGGTTACATTAAAACGTGTAAAGAAGTGCACATTTGCGCACTGAAGAAAAGTTTCTGTAAGTTGGGTTTTGTGTAGGATGTATTTTTTGCACGTGTGTGCTCATAACAAAACCGTCATTCATAGCAATTAATAATTTACGTATTTCTTTTCTAATCATCTTTATTTAAGCGCTTTAGATAGATGGTAAGGCACTGCTTCAACCACCACCAGTGCGTAGCATCCACCTGGATGATGCGACTACAGACACACTTGCTCCAGTAAACCGGCCAAACATGAGCTTTTAGGTGGTGAAAGACAAAGCTAGCCAGTAAGGGAGAGGGGATGGTTAGGGGGCCAGACTAACCAGGCCATGGTGAGCAATTTAACCTGGTCATCGAGCGCATGCTACTTATTTTGGAAGATCCACAGGTATCTTTTATGACCACGGATAGTCAGGGCCGCAGTTTTACATCTTCTGGGAAGGGCAGCAGTGTTTTTGACATCCACTGTATCCCCTAACTACCCTGGGACAATGGGATACAAACACAGATCACAGGCCTCTCCAACACCTATTTCAGCAACCTCCCAAGTTTTTCATAGATGGCCCCGATCCAGGTAATTACTGCACCCAAATTAGGTGGATTACATGTTCTGAAGTATAGGTGGAATACCTGTTAACTTAAATGAAGAGAAGCTCACTGTGAAAATTGGATTATAAGTGGGATACATTTGTTTTACCTAATCTGGGATGCACTCTCATATTGAACCTTTTTTTTTTTTTTGCTTGTTTTTGTACATCCTTGTGTAGGGGAAGGAACATAGATGCTGTGTACTTGCATTACAACTAACTTTTACAGGCCAGTTCTTTCCTTGAGCTGAAATCCTCTACACCACCATTTATTCTGAAGAATGTGGATTCAAAATTAATCAAATATAGTACTATGTGGATTTTTATGAACATGGAAATGTGTCCAGTAAAAGACTGATACATTTTTTTTTTCCGCCATGAGTGGTTCCTGCATATTTATGGTAGATTAAGTGGGTTTGGTGATGGATGGCTTTTATGTCTACAGATGTAGATTATTCATCTAGCTTGCTTGTTTAATATCAAGCTGTGCATTTTCCCCAAAATGTCCTTTAAAAAATGATAAAGTGCAATGGGCAATTATGGCATTATCTAAAACTCCTTGACAAGATAAAAAAAATATTTAGCACTACATCTGTTTTGTGAAGTTAATCAACTGTCTGAAAAGCATTAAAGTAGAATGGATGTCTTTAAAGTTTAAGAACAAAGTATCCCAAGATTATTCATTTTTTGCAAAAGCAAAGCCTGTACTGGAGAAACATTTTAAATTAATTTAGGAAGTGTAGGAATTTATTAAACTGAAGTTAATCAAAGCTGGAATTCAATAAAAGATGAACATAAGCGCCTCTCTTCAGTGGAGACTGCAAGTAATATTTTTGTAGTTTGTGACTGTGTAGGTCACTGTTTAATTTCTAGCCATGCTTTGAGATCAATGATATTGTTGTGTAGGTATATACAGTATAACATTGCAAGTAATCTTTCCCAAGATTCACTTTGAGACGTCCCTTTATTTTAAGTAAAAAATAAAGTAGTGTGTCTTAGACAGATTTAAAGTGTTCATTGCAGATATTATGTAAATAATATGATATTAAACAATTCAATGTATCACTTATGCAACTATAATAATAAATAATGCAATCTCTCTGTTTAAATACTTACAGTGTAATGACAGTATGAATACCTAGGCAATTGAAGGTCAGAATGTTCTGTGTTTTGTTTTACTGAGTTATTCACACACTGTCGCAATCTTTTATGATTTGTGGTTCATTAGCCACATCGATTCAGGCGAAGAAAAGATTGTATAATTTGCTGTAAGAATTTTAAGACCTTACCTTTTTTCCATCCATTATCCAACACCTGCTATATCCTAACTACAGGGTCACGGGGGGGTCTACTGGAGCCAAACCCAGCTAACACAGGGTGCAAGGCAGGTAACAAACCCTGAGCAGGGCGCGCGTATACACACATACACATATACACACCAAGCACACACTAGGGACAATTTAGAATCGCTAACGCACCAAACCTGCATGTCTTTGGATTGTGGGAGGAAACTGCAGCACCCAGAGGAAACTCACGCAGACACGGGGAGAACATGCAAACTCCACGCAGGGAGGACCTGGGAAGTGAACCCGGGTCTCCTAACTGCGAGGCAGCAGTGCTACCACTGCACCACCATGCCACCCCCTTACCTTTTTTGTTATTATTAATTCATTAATATTATTGCATATATGTTTATCTTTTCTTGTAACTTTCTCTTTCTCATCTTGTAAAGCGCTCTGAGCTACATTGTTGTATGAATGTTGCTGTAGTTGTAGCTGAACACAAACCTAAGCTTTGTCACTGAGGTACTTGTCATAATGTTATCACATCAAACTTGCATACTCCATTCTGGAGTAAACTTACAAATTTAGAAATATTTCTTTTGTGAACATGTTTATTTAATAATATAGTTCTTGAATAATAACATTTATACAGTGTTTTCCTATTGTTTGTATCATCCCAGAGCAGCTTTTACGGCCACGTTATTAATGTGCCATGCAGTGCAGGTGTAGGAAAGCTATTGCTTTTGTTGTAATCTTAGTTCATAATAAAAGTTAACTCTGCTGAGGCACTGAGCAGTTGTTTTTAAAGCCACAGTTTAATTAAGGAATATACAGTATAAGGCTTCTAAAGCTGTGCACATCATTTTGCTCATTCTTCTTATTTACCGTGTATCTCTTGTGTAATATTTCAGTTGAGCCTTTGAAGTATATCCCAAGTACTTTTGAGTACTGTTGGATAAGCTGGTGCACATTTTTCAGTGAGACTGGTGTTGTCGTTATGCACTATGCTGTCAAGATTATTAATGTAACCTTTTATAGACATACACTTAAAGTGTAGCACTTTATCTCAAATTTATTTGAATCGGTTGATTTTCATTCTTAATGTGTAGTTAGGTTGCAATTGGCAGATTATGCACATTACTTACTAAATGAAAACTAGCTAATAACATGTCTGTTGCCTACCATTATTGTGGGAGGTGTTTGACTGAATCATTTTGTAGAACTGACCTCACTGGTTTAATTATAAAATGTCTTTTAAAAATAAATCGCCAAAAAAGTAACTAGGATCAATGACTTTATTTTAGAACTGCAGTGTGAATATATTGGTTCGATAACAATAAGACAGGCCATGATCATGCCCTGTCCTTACTTTGTGAATTGATAATATGCTGTACAAACAAACCAGGCAATGTTTATCTCAGGATATCCCGACATTGTAACACCTTAATTTTTTTTTTTGCTTTAATTTTAGAATTCAGTTTTTTCTTTTTGGGCTGAAAGTACATTTAATTGCAAAAATAGGCTTCCACTTTTTGAGACTATACATTGTTACAGTTAAAGCATGCATGCAAGGTGGAAAAGAACAGTTTTCAATTACATTTACTATAGATACATTTACTAAAAATAAGAAAGGTATTCATGCTTATAATACATTTCCTTTTTTTGACAACATAATTAGATAGGCAGTCTCACCCTCTCCATGCCCTGCATCTCTGGCTGAGTTGCAAAACATGCAGTTGTCACCAGAAAATAGAATGGATTTGAAAAGATGCACCTTTTTTCTTTGTGAAGAAAAGTGGGACATGATACAAGTACAAAATAACATCAACTACAAAGTGTTGGAATTTTCTGTGAAAACATACTGTATATATTTCTAGGCTGGTTAAAAAATATAGAAAGTATTAAAAGTTTTGGGAAAAATTGCCAGAGGCAATTTCTGAAAATAACATTTGATTGCTAGTGTCTTACCTTTTTTAAAGCATGAGTTAACACTCTTCATTATATGGAGGTAAACATTTAAACATGTACCTAAAGTATACAAAATAATAATACTGAACAATTAATAGAACATTTATCTAGAATTTATAGTTTTAGTATTATTGCAGCTGTGAGGTGTGTTTTCAGTGCCTCTATTAATATAAACGCATACAATTTTAGTTTATTTAATGAAATATGAAGTGTTTATTTTGTACAGTGTATTGCACTCTTAACTGAGTAAGTCTTGAAGCATTTACGTAATTGGTTTTTAGCTATAATATATTAATAATAAATTGTAAAGCCGTACATACACAAACAGTTAACCCCTTAGTCAGTTGTGGGGCTACACAGGGTCCCTAGTATACTTTATGAACTCCTGGTGTATATTGTCATGTTTAAATATCAGATGGTCCTCAGTCTGGATAGCCATAAGAAGCGGTAGGCATACAGCCTCAGGGCTTCTACACAGTGTCTGTATGTCCCAGAATCATTTCTTGGGGACAGCTGCACATTCAGTGGTAAGGGCTCAGCTGGTGGCAGGAAGATAGGCCAGCAAATTCAGTTTAAGCATGGGAGGTGGAAAAAGAAGTCTGGTGTTAATATGTGTGGAGATGTGAATGAGCTATTCGCAAAATAGGCAGGATTCACCCCTTGTATAAACCTACCCTCCCTTTACTATAAAACACCATTGTTGCTGTACTTTATATCATGTCACCAGGGAATTGCGTTGTTTTGGAGCTTATTAGATAGTGCTGCAGTGTTGCTTTCTGGCAGGTTGGAATTAATGACATTTATTTAAGCATAACTCTGTTTCAGAACAAAGAAAAGAGAACATTGTTCTCTATTTAAATTTTGGCTGTTCTATGTAATTCTGGTCATTTACAGATGGCATATGTGTGTATGATGTGATTAATCTAACGAAGATTTGTATATCCTGTATGATAGCATCATGTACAGCTAATTGTGTATTTCACTCTACTAGAGTAAGATTTCAGTATTCGCCCAACAAATGACCTCTAGCGTAACCCCCTGAAAATGTGGGTATTTTACACAACGGTTTAAATGTTATGAAGTGCAAGAATTATGCAACTAAAAGTTTAATTAAAGATAAATTATTGAGAAATATTTTTATCTATTGCTGTTGAGAGTAACTCAAGATGGAATTTGGTACTCTGGTTCAAGATAATAGATTAACTGCTGATACCTTTTTCATCAACAACATTTATTGGTAACATGTCTTCTCTGCTTGATTTCCTCTGACTGCTTACTGCCACAGTTTTTCCTTCCCAGTGCTGCCAGTATGGTAGGTTTTTACAGTCCAGCCGTACAAGTAGAATGCTTGTTTTGTATGTGTCACTTAGATAGATGTGTATGTTGGACTTTGTCCCCAGGAGGAAATCTGGCTTTTTACAGAAGCTCAATAAATAAGTAGATCCATAAATGTATATACACATACAATAGTCTGAACACACACCAGAAGGACTGAAAAGGAAGAAAATGACGTAAAAAGAAATACTTCTGAATTAGCAATTCCAATCACTGTGAGACATTATGCAGGCATATTGCTGTTGGTATAAAAGAGCTCAGTTACCATTTATTGACACACTTCTACTGAATAAATGGTCAGCTGAAAGTACTCCGTGTTAGTGTGTCAAAGAGAGAGGATGTGGAGCATTGTTCATAATGGCATTCAGTTTTGTTTTAATTCTGTGCTTGGCTACTACCTCCAGGGTGTCCAGATTATGTCCCATAACAGATCTTGCCTTTATAATTAGCTTGTTAATTCAGTGCGCCTCTCTTAAAGTGACATTCCCAGCCTAGCACACCATAGTGTAGAAAATCACTTTGTAAGCTTCCCTTCTTTTACTTAGGTTTTTCTTTAGAACTTGCTGTGTGTCCTTCATAGGGCTGTGTTTTGGCAAGAGTCTCACAATACGATACGTATCATAACATGATAACAATATGATTCAATATATTGTAATATATTGCAATGCTGTAAGCAAGGTGATATTTGGCAATTTTTGTATAAATCTGTTTTTTTTTTTTAATCTAATTTTAGGAAAATTGTAATAGTGTAAAGAACACACCACCATATGCATAAAATCTCAGTAAAAAAGTTTACTTTTTTATGCAATCAGAACATTGGGATCTGCAACTGCATTTATTACACTCCTTGTAACTTTAAACATCATAGTACTACTTTTTGTGCAGTCTGAACAAAGGAATTAACATGTGCCTATATCAATAAAAAAAAAGTGCTTGTACTTTTAGATCCTGATTTAAAGGTTTAGTGTATGCCACATTATTTCTCAAGTAATTAAAAGAAAATGCATAGTCCCTGTAACATCCAACATCATAGCACTGCAGTCTGAACAAAGGAATTAACATTTGTCAGTAAAATAAATAAAAGTGCTTGCAGTTTTATTTAGGTAAACAAAGAAAATGAAATCATAAACAGTGTTACATACATACAGTTGTGCTTGAAAGTTTGTGAACCCTTTAGAATTCTCTATATTTCTGCATAAATATGACCTAAAACATCATCAGATTTTCACTCAAGTCCTAAATGTAGATAAACATGAACCAGTTAAACAAATGAGACAAAAATATTATACTTGGTCCTTTATTAAGAAAAATTATCGAATATTACATATTTGTGAGTGGCAAAAGTATGTGAACCTTTGCTTTTAGTATCTGGTGTGACCCGCCTTTGCAGCAATAACTGCGACTAAACGTTTCCGGTAACTTTTGATCATTCCTGCACACCGGCTTGGAGGAATTTTAGCCCATTCCTCCGTACAGAATAGCTTCAACTCTGGGATGTTGGTGGGTTTCCTCACATTAACTGCTCGCTTCAGGTCCTTCCACAACATTTCGATTGGATTAAGGTCAGGACTTAACTTTTTTCTTCTTTAACCATTCTTTGGTAGAACGACTTGTGTGCTTAGGGTCGTTGTCTTGCTGCATGACCCACCTTCTCTTGAGATTCAGTTCATGGACAGATGTCCTGACATTTTCCTTTAGAATTCTATGATATAATTCAGAATTCATTGTGCCATCAATGAAGGCAAGCCGTCCTGGCCCAGATGCAGCAAAACGGGCCCATACCATGATACTACCACTATGCATTGTTTTCCTTTCTCCAAACAAAGTTTTTCATGTAAACCAAAAAGTTCTATTTTGGTCTCATCCGTCCACAAAACATTCTTCCAATAGCCTTCTGGTTTGTCCACGTGATCTTTAGCAAACTGCAGACAAGCAGCAATGTTTTTTTTTTTTTGGAGAGCAGTGGCTTTCTCCTTGCAACCCTGCCATGCACACCATTGTTGTTCAGTGTTCTTCTGATGGTGGAGTCATGAACATGAACATTAGCCAATGTGAGCGAGGCCTTCAGTTGCTTAGAAGTTACCCTGGGGTCCTCTGTGACCTTGCTGACTATTACACGCCTTGCTCTTGGAGTGATCTTTGTTGGTCGACCACTTCTGGGGAGGGTAGCAATGGTCTTGAATTTCCTCCATTTGTACACAATCTGTCTGACTGTGGATTGGTGGAGTCCAAACTCTTTTTAGAGATGGTTTTGTAACCTTTTCCAGCCTGATGAGCGTCAACAACTCTTTTTTTCTGAGGTCCTCCGAAATCTCCTTTGTTCGTGCCATGATACACTTCTACAAACGTGTTGTGAAGAGAAGACTTTGATAGATCCCTGTTCTTTAAATAACACAGGGTGCCCACTCACACCTGATTGTCATCCCATTGATTGAAAACACCCGACTCGAATTTCACCTTCAAACTAACTGCTAATCCTAGAGGTTCACATACTTTTGCCACTCACAAATATCTAATATTCGATCATTTTCCTTAATAAATAAATGACCAAGTATAATATTTTTGTCTCATTTGTTTAACTGGTTTATTTTTATCTGCTTATCTACTTTTAGGACTTGAGTGAAAATCTGATGATGTTTTAGGTCCTATTTATGCAGAAATATAGAAAATTCTAAAGGGTTCACAAACTTTCAAGCACAAGTATACATATATACAGACCGTATATGTGTTAAATTCTGCTTTAAAGGTTCACATTCTGTTGTTGTGTTCATGCCAGTTTTTAATCTCTCAATCACAAGTAGTTAATTAAAGAAAATGCATAGTTCCTGTAACATCCAGCATCATACACACATTTCTGCAATCTGGACAAAGGAATTGCATCTGCCTATATCAATGAAAATTAAAAGTGCTTTCTGGATTCCTGAAGAAAATATTAAACAAATGTAAACAAAAAATATATGCAGATAGTGAACATTCTCAAGTTCTTAAATTGGATTGCACATGTTATTACAGTTTATATGTATGTCAGTGATTTATTTTTTTAATGTCAAGTTTTTTTCTGGAGGAAGATAAGCTGGTCAACATGCTCAGCTTTCAGGACACTTCTTTGTATGGTAACGATATCTCCTGCGGTGTAGACACGCTTTTGCCAGGGATTCACAGGAAATTATTTGCTACTCTGGATAACTGAGCCTTAGTTCTCTATAACACTGAGAGGATGCATATCTTTTCAAATGAAATAGATTATTGACCAAGTTATTTTGGTTACATGAGTTGAATTTGGTGCTAAATTCGGGGTGTGAATTTGTTCCAAAGCGAGTTGAGAGACATCCACTTGTTTAATGTTGGCCTTTTGCTGCTCCTTTAAATTTTGCAGACAGCATGTCTTTGTTGATCTCCTTTAGTGCCTTCTTTATTGTGGAAGCCAAAACGAGCCTACACTTTGTACACTGCGGAAGCTGGTTTAATTCCTCTGGATTCAGCCATCTGTTGTAATGTTACTAGTCAGTTAGGTTTGTCATTACCCGATCCGTGTTGCCTGCCTGATCCTCGCACACCTGCGTATTGAAAGCCTTCATATGTCAGCAGTGCACCTTTACACTTCCTGTCTCTGTTAATAATAAACTGAACCCACTGTGTGCCTTGAATCTTTACATGTAAGATAGTAATTAAAAATCAATGAAGTGTTTTTGAGAATTGATACAGTATTACAAAACATAATATTGCTGGACTCAAGTGTATCAATGTTTTTTTTACGCTTCTTGTCCTTCAGAGCCTCTTTGTTTTCACATTTAAATGCTCTCTTTTCCACATTCAGGAAACCTTTTAGCTACAAAGTAATCCAAGGCTTATTAATTGGAAAGCACCACATTGTCTTTGAGGGTACCACAGTGTTGACACAAAAGTTTACATAGTCTGTGGTGCAGTGGCTGAGTTTCTCAATATCGTCTGTAATGTGACTTGCATATCATTTTCCAGTCTGTCCTTTTGGAAGTAGTCAGTCAGAACCGTTTCAGTCTCCAGGCTTCCCTTCCTCACTATCATGATGATAAAAGGTAGCTATCTAATAACAGACTTGTAGAGGGAATAAAGTGAATCAGATTGTGGTCAGAGCGGACCAAAGGTTCCAGTAGTATAAATGCATCTTTAACATTTGAATAGAGCAGGTCCAGTTTGTTATTTCCTAGGGTGGAACAAAAAAAAACTAATGGAAATTTTTTATAGTTCCTTTCAAAGTCACTTTGATGAAGTCCGCACATTTTATAAGTTCCGGGTCAGAATGAGTCATCATTAAAGTGTTGATGAACGTGTGAGTCATTTCTGTTGCCAAGTCCATATTTCCAGAGGGAGGAATATACACATAAATAAGGATGATGTAACTTATCTCCCTGGGCATATCACATGGATGAATTCCAACAGCCAGAATTTCAATGTCTAAATTACAATCTAGTTTTAATTATAATATGCTCCCCTTTACTCTGTTCCTGATTTAAATAAATGACCAGTCCCCCGCCTGTCTTTCTTCCACGCTGCACTGGGTCTCTGTTTGCTCGAATAAGATGAAATCTGTCCAGCATTAAAACAGTGTCAGGTATATAATATTTAATGCCAGCTCTCTGTGAATCACAATCTACTGTACTTGTATGTGCCATGACACAATATAACCGCAGAGAGTTCGTCCATCTTATTTGACAGCGGTCGACCATTGCCTATTACAATCATGGTAGACCAGTTCTAAAATCTTTTTACATTGCTTTTACTCTCACGCAGGCACATCGCTCTCACTGTCTTCAGACAAAAGACTCCTGCAGTAAAGTGAAACTGAGCTGCTTAGGTGCTCGTGATCACAGTACAAGCAGGTGATTATGGAAGTATTTAATATTTTTATTATTTTCTCAGTGTCTCTGTTATGTTTTCAGGTGTTGCAAATATAAGGTAGCCTTCAGTTCCTCTTTGTGACTCTATCCAAGTTCGCTGCCCATTTGAAATGCAGTCAAGACCAGCCTACTTCGTTGTAGATATTCAGTTTTAGTACTTTATCACATTATTACAGTTTGTAGCCAACTGTTGTCATCCTTTCGTTTAAAGTGGATGATATATTACATTTTCACTGGTGAAAGTAAAATTGTTAAAAGACAGTCTAGTAAGCTTTTTTTTCTTTTAAAGAATTGTTTAAGATTGTCACAGTGCAAGGAGTAATTAATTATTTGATACTAGTACTAATGAAATATTGAGCAATATGCTTTGGTTGCGGTGTTTTTTTAGAAGACCCAGTGGGACATGTTAAAAGAGACCATTGGTAGGCAATTCTCTTTAAAGTGCGAAATCCATTGCCTCCTACTATTCCTGTACTTGGTCAGTGTTTACTGGACGTGATAACACTGGGATAGTCCTTTTCTGGGTTGCTTTATGTCTTATCTGTTATATAGATTTACTATGAAATCTTATAAGGAAAACCAGATTCCAGCTCTTTAAAGGTGACTGAAACCACACACAAGCCTGTTTACAACATCAAGTCACAAGATTTACCTCTGCGTATTTTTGCAAAATAAGGTTGTGTCTTTTGTTTTTAAATTTAGTTTAAATGTTGTCTAGTATAGTTCCTCTGTGCATTATGACACTATTTTTATTTGTTATTATGTTTTGTGCGTCACACACAAAAACCTGAATATATAAACTGCACTATAAATTAACATGTTGTAGAGGGCTGGGAGTTGGATCTTTCCCCAAAAACAAAACATTCCAATAGGGTAAAAATAATTCTTTTTCAGATCATTTTTGAAGTGAATGAAAGAGATCAAGCATGACATGCATATTAGAACAGCATAGATACTGTTTGGATTTGAGCCATATTTGTTTACTTTGTGAGTGTCCTGATGACAAGATGGATTTCAGCAGTTATTGCTAATGGTCACAGGCACATCTGACAGAATCATTTTGACACACATTTTTCCACAGTTAGGGAATACTGTATGTTTTGATCTTTTTTTTTGTTGTGCGGGTCCAGTCATTTAATGGTTGTTGGAGAGACTTTTCTGGTTTAAATTCTGAAAGTAGTCTAAATTATTTCTTGGTATGTAAGAGAATTGTGAAACCTTTATGTAATGGACTATAATAATGCATTTTTTTGTTAATTTCTTAAATTTGAGGCACAGTGTTTAATGCTGATAGAACAGTGCCCTTAGCTGCATTTTTGAAACTTATTACAATCTTATTTGTAATGTTCCAAAATGTAGTGCAGCTAGTAAGTAGAGTGAAGACAAATATATTTTTCATTTGTAAAAAGGAGACTGCACTTTGGTATAGCATAGCAGAATTTAATGAAGAGCATGGTATACAGTATTGTGTATAGTGTATCAGTCTAGATAAATCAATTTTACGCATTATTTTCATACGTGAAAATTTCCATTTTCAATATCACTTCATTGTGGAAGCTGAAGATATTTTCACAGTGGGATCTAAATTGTGGGATGAAATTCCTCAAAATATGAATAATTCAGTACAGTGTTACAAAGTTAAAAACCCAACAAAATGATCACTCTTTTAAATGTATATATTCTGAACATTTGCTATCAGTATGATGCTGCTGGATTATATGAATTTCCCCTTGGGATTAATAAACTACCTACCTACCTACCTACCTACCTAAATGCCTGTTTGTGATGTATTCAGATTGAATATGTGAGTGAATAACTATGTGTTACAGTGTCATATATATCCCACACATATGAAAGCTGCAAAGAAAATAATTTTAATTAATGTTGTGGTTGAAGGCATTACAAAAAAACTTAAGAAAGCTCTTTAAGACTTTTTCATGACAGACTCAATACGCATCACTAGGTTTTTGAATATTGAGAAGGCTATTTTTATGAAGTATTTTCTAATGATGCTTATATGGAGTAAACTGAGGAAAATGTGTTATCAGAGATTTGAAAATGAGCAGTATGGTCTATGAATGATACGAATAATATACTATTCAATTATTTAAGGGGTAATAAAGTTCTGATGTTGTCCGTTCTTTTTTTTTTTTTAATTTTTCATGACAAAGGGTATTTTACATGTCATGGATTTACTACTGGGTTCCTTATAATACAGCTGTAGTTAAGCATATAAATTAGAAATCCCAGTAATGCTCTGTATGTTATGTTTAGCTCTGTGTTTATTTTGTGTATGCAGAGGAAGTCCAACAAAGCTAAAGAAAAGAAGCAGAAAAGGCTTGAAGAAAGAGCTGCAATGGATGCAGTTTGTGCCAAAGTGGAAGCTGCAAACAAGGTATAAGGGGGGGGGGAAATGACTACTTAACAGGAGTTTGCTCAGTCCCATAAAATACTTTGCATCACTTAAACTATTTAATGAATTTTAGTTTTAATTTGCATATTTGTGGGATTTCCATGGTAAAATCAGACTATCGGAAGCTATTTACTTTTGCAAGCATAATATAAGCATATTGTAAATTTTCAAGTTGACAAATGCGCAGCAAAACATTAATTTCTTTAAATAGCAAAGTTAATCGTAAGTAATAGAATTAATATCTTTGTTGTTCCCGCTGTTATCAAGCAAACCAAAGCTGAAGTGATTGATATTCCTGTGGCCTACAAGCATTCCAGCTAAAAACGCACATCAAATCAAAGCTAAAATTAGATTTCTTTTTACAAGCAGTTGTTAACATACTTTTGGTGAAATCAAGAGGGCATAATAAATAAGAATTGCTGCCACTGAAATGTTCACTCTAGGGTTGCAGATCAACCATTCTCAACTTGCATCACTAATATATGTAGAAAAACCAGTCTCAACTTGACTAAATATATTAATTCATAGCACAAGTTAAAATAAAAAAAAATCATATGCAGCTGAATTAGCATATTGCAATATTGCCACACTATGACATGTTAGATATGTTTGTAGTGAAAATGTAATAAAAACTATTTCCTGAAATTGTTAAATTGATTGTAGTGTTCACATAATTTGAAGTGTAAACACTAAGTTTGAATAAGTATATTAAAGTGAAATTAGAATTAAAACATGTTTTCTTGAAATATTTACCTTGCTTCATAAGAATTTTTTAAGTTACTAAAAATGAAGAACGATATATGAAGGTTTGCTTTGTTCCAAATGGTATTCTTAAATATTAAAAAATAATAATTAGTTATTGTTAACTAACTGTCATTGAAAGGGGTCAATTTTAAATTCCACAGAACCTGAAATACAATTTTTTCTTGAAAAAGTACATTTTTTAATACAAACTTGTCTTTTCCTTTACCCATAGCTTGAAGATCCCCTAGCTTCATTTCCAGTTTTTAAGAAATATGACAGAAATGGGTAAGTAACTTGGTAGAGAATAAATAGAGGATTTTGTTTAATATGAGTCGTTATGTAGTTATAATTTCAGGTTTGGTGTACTCCAGTAATGTAGTTTAAAGTGTGTACCCATTTAATTAAAAAAAGCAGTTCATAGGGGTGGGGGTTAAGTTGTTTTCATCCTATTTTTTTTTGTAAAAATGTATTTATTTGTATGGAATGATTACAATAAAATTAAAAAAAAAAAAAAAAAGTTCATAAGAAGTGCAGCAAATATTAAGAATTTTTGTGGTTTGGTTGTTGAACCCTCCTGCCCAGGTTCAGAAAAGCTTATTGATCAAACACATTACTCGCCTCAAGGAGCATATACATTTCAGTGTTTAAAAATAAATGTATACTGGACAAGACTGAGAATGTATGGTGTGAGACTAGTGCTGGGAGGTATACCAGTTCATACTGAAAACCGTTTTTATTTTTGTTATGATATGGATTTTTCTTGTACCTCAACACCACTTTAAATAGCCTAAACAAGTTAAAAAGTTAAAAAAGCGAAATGACTAGAATAGATGAAGAACATGCCAGGCTTCCAAGTGAGGCTCTACATAGGAAAAGGGCAGGCTCTGCATTCAGAACTCATCCTCTTGACAACTGAAGAAACTGAACAACTAATTTATGAATCCAGACAACATTACTATGAACATGGAGCGAAAGGTAATAAGCTTTTAACTCAACAAATCCACAAGCAAGAAGTTCACAATGTAATCCCAGTAACCACCAACACTAACGGAGACGAAATCATTGACCATAAAAATATAATGCACACATTTAGAGACTACTATAAATCCTTATATTCTACTGAGTTTAAAGAAGACAACACACAATCTAATTTATTTCTGGATACATTACAGATACCACAAATAGATACTTTTAGTGCAGAGGAACTAGATAAACCTCTGGCGCTCTCAGAATTACTAGATGCTGTAAAGTCACTTCAAGGCGGGAAAGCAGCAGGCTATGATGGCTACCGTGCAGAATTTTATAAGAAATTCTCCGCTTAGCTAGCTCCCCTTCTATTAACCACATTTTACAGAAGCTAGAGACAATCCAATTCTTCCACAAACTTTTCGCCAAGCATTAATCACCATCTTTCCTAATCAAAATAAAGACTTATTACAATGTGCATCATACATACCAATTTCACTTCTGAATAATGATGTTAAAATACTCTTAAAAATCATAGCTAGAAATATGGAGAAAGTGCTGCCTTTAGTAATATCACAAGATCAAACTGGATTTATCAAGGGTCGACACTTATTTTCCAATCTTCGATGCCTGTTTAATGTAATATACTCGCCAAAAGTCAAACACCCCAGAAATAATATTATCATTGGATGCAGAAAAGCATTTGACATGATTGAATGGAAATACCTTTTCACTACATTAGAGAAATTTGAGTTTGGCCCGCACATTTGTGCATGGATCAAACTACTGTATACCAATCCAGAAGCTTCAGTTTTTATTAACAACATTTGTTCAGACTACTTTAAACTAGAACGTGGTACCAGACAAGAATGCCCATTGTCACCACTGCTATTTGCAATTGCCATTAAACCACTGGCCATTCACTGTTGAAATTATTATCAGATTAAGGGGATTTTCAGAGAAGGACTAGAACAGAAAATTTCTCTATATGCAGATGATTTGGTACTGTATATATCAGACCCACAAAATTCTGTGCCTGCAGTCTTAACAGCACTTACAGAATTTCAAAAGATCTCTGGTCTCAGAATTAATCTGAATAAAAGTGTACTCTTTCCAGTGAATTCTCAAGCATATAATATTAGATTAGATACTCTTATCATTTCAGATCAGTTTAAATACCTAGGGGTTAACATCACAAGTAAACACAAAGCTCTTTATCAACAAAATTTTTCCGTCTGTATGGAAACAATTAAGCAAGACTTGCATAGATGGACAACCCTTCATCTCACTCTAGCTGGAAGAATTAATGTTGTTAAGATGAATATTCTTCCTAAGCTTTTTTTATTTCAAAACATTCCAATATACATCAATAAATAATTTTTTAAGCAATTAGATTCAACAATAACCTCATTTATTTGGAACTCAAAACATCCACGTATCCAAAGAGCGACCCTACAAAGACCTAAGGCAGAAGGTGGCATGGCTCTACCTAACTTTCAGTTTTATTACTGGGCAGCAAACATACAAGCTATAAAAACCTGGACACAAATAGAAGAACATACACAGGCCTGGTCCGCAATAGAAGTAAAATCCTGCAGTACTTCTTTATATTCCCTGCTTTGTGCCCCAGTAAATGCAAGTTATCGGCAATATACTAATAACCCAATTGTGCTTCACTCACTCAGAATATGGAAGCAATGTAAAAAGCACTTTTAAGATGGAGAAGCTTTTATCTGCTGCACCTCAGCTTAAGAACCACATTTTTCAACCCTCGCAAACATATGCAGTTTTTAATATCTGGAAAAGATTTGGGATTAAATTGCTTAGAGATCTTTATATAGACAACATCTTTGCATCCTATGAACAATTACATTCCAAATTTACACACTTCTTTCACTATCTTCAAATTAGTAACTTTGTTAAACAGAACCTGCCCGATTTTCCTCATCTTACATCCTCGTCCATGCTGGAAAAAATATTGCTCAATTTCAAAGACTTAGACACCATCTCTGCAATATATAAAATTAATTTAGAGTCCCTCCCTTTCAAAGATCCAAGAGGAAATGGGGGAAAAAGATCTAATTAATTAATTTATCAGAAAAGGAGTGGAAAGCAGCAATGCAGAGACTTTACTCGAGCTCCATATGCGCAAAGCATACAATCATTAAACTCAAAATTATATATCGAGCACATCTGTCTTCCCTAAAACTGTCCAAAATGTTTCCAGGGCATGATCCAACCTGCGAATGCTGCAATCAAGTCCCAGCCTCACTGGGTCACATGGTCTGGGCCTGCACCAAATTAACATCATTCTGGATCAAAATTTTTAAGTACCTTTCAAAAAGCCTTGGTGTCAAAATCCCTCCTAACCCATTAACAGCTGTGTTTGGTGTTCTTCCAGATGGGTTTAAAATGGAGAAGGAAAAAACAAACTGTGATTGCATTCATTACACTTCTGGCACGCAGACTTATTTTGCTAAACTGGAAGAATCCGAACTTTACTCTTTTAAGTCAGTGGGAAACTGATGTTTTACACTATTTGAAACTGGAAAAAGTCAAATATTCAGTTAGAGGATCTGTGCAGAATTATTTCAAAACCTGGCAGGATCTAATCAATAATATTTTAGAATAAGCTATTAAAGCACAGAGGAAGCAATTATCTAATCATTTCTTTTTCTTCTCCATTCATCTCTATTTGTCTATTAAACTCATCAGTTTAGGTATGTTTACAAGCCTTAGGTTTTACCCCATTGGCCATGCTCTCTGTCTCTCAGGGGTGGGGGTCGACTTGTTTTTCAATCTCAATCCTATTTTTTTGTAAAAATTGATCGATTTGTATGGAATGATTATAATAAAATTATTTAAAAAAAAAAAAAGCCTTAACGTTCGGAACGTAGCGTAGCAGGAAACTGTTTAATGGGGAGACCTTTTTCACTGCTACACCGCTAAACACGCATGCAATGGAGTACATGCGTTAGTGGAGGTATTGAGCGGTGAAAATTAACAGAGAACATTCCGAAACTGAAGCTGTAGCAGATGGTAAAGTTGAACATGATGATACAGACAAACTTTTGACGAAACAATGAGCCGTGTCTGTTGTCTGGAGATACTTTGGCTTTAAAAGGTTGGATGTGGACCAAACAACTATTTACTGCAAATGCTGTTGAGCTAAAGTTGTCAACACGAACAATTTGCTGCACCAGCTTAGCCACAAACATGCTTTGGAGTGCTATGAATGTATGGAACTAAGATTGGCCCCTCCATGTCCTCTGGTAAAACTGAAAAAGCTAGAGAACACTCGAGTCAGATGTCACTTGTAGATGTGCTTGCTAGAGGTACTGCCTACGACAAAAAAACAAGCGGTGGATCGAGATAACCAATGCCATTACAATCACTATAACTAATGTGTTAGTAGATAGAGATTTTTAACATTAACAGAAAGTGTAGATGGTTTACAAAAAATATTTACTATTCCTTTTCTAAGAAATGTTCGGTGCAATACAACTTTTGACAAGCACCTCTGGATATTTTACTAAGTCTAAATGCCTCTTTGGATAGTTGAAAACATGTTGTCAAAATTATAGTTTAAGTTCTATGCAAAATTTGTTCAATAAAAAAGTTCTATATTTTGACTGCAACTGTCATGCAATGTTATTGGTGCCACCCCCTTGAAAACTATCACTTTATGAGGCCATGCAAACCTGCAAATACTTGTGTGCACATTAAAATGTTCTTTTGTACAATGTAAAATTCTCATGACAATGGAATAGGTTATTCTTAGCCAGTCTACTGCAGTAATTGCAGTGGAAATTGTTGTTAACATCCGATCATGCATGGGAAAAAAATACTGTTGAATACCGTGAAACTAGTATAATTTTGAAGAATACCGTGATATAGAATTTTGGTCATACCGCCCAGCACTACTTGAGACATTACCATTTCGCATTAGTGATATCTTGAATATGTAAATTTACCAAATATTTACATTGAATTTGTGTCTAGAATGATCACATAGGCTAGTCCTAGCAATAACAGTAATAATTTATCTGGGCATGTTTTGCTGAATTATTTTGCTATAAAGATGCTGGGTGGATATTCTGACCATGTGTAAATTGAAATAAGCATAATTAACTTTGGAGTATGCTCATATAATCTTGGAAGAAATGTTACCCTCAATCACCTTTACCTTTCTTGTAAAAATGTTTGTAAAATTGTGGGCAGACTTTTTTTATACTGACAAATTAAAGTATTAACATGTTAAGAACCATTCACACTTCTTATGCGCGTTCCTTTTTCAAAATGAATGAAATGTGTGACTTGAATATCATGGTGTGCTCATACACTGTAATTGAACTAAACAGTGCTTCATCTGTTTATTAAATTTATTCTTAGGCAGTGCTGTGTTTGATCATCAGTTTTAAGTGTGATGGGGAAAGCAAATTTCTGTGTATGCAGTATCTTTTTGCTTACTTTTGAGTGTTGCAAATGAGGACTATAAAGCATTCCAGTTCAACCATTCATCCACTAACTATATATGTTTGGTCTTGCCTTTGGAGTTAGGAGCTGAGAATGTTTCATATTGCAGATGTGTTTATTGTTTTTTTTCCAAGTAGGATTTAAACACACTAAGGTTGTATATACTTAGTGTTAAACTTTTAAAACTAAGTCCATTGATTATTTTAGAAAAAAGAGAGAAGGAGCCAGCTTTTATATGAAATGCATTCTGGGAATTTTCTGAAACTTATATGGCTTGATAATGCTCGAACCAGTGTTTATAAGCTATTACTGAGAATGTGAGAGAGGTATATGAGTTTACACTAGAAAGGTGTGTACCAATTTTAGGATTTTCTTTTAAGATGGCTGCTTAAGGTGTTTTAAACATTCAGGTAATCGGATCATGTCGCTTGAATCATTCAGATGGTTTTAAGGTATGCTGACCCTTAAAGAAATTTTGTTCACTGTTGTTTGTTAGCATTGTACTTGTACATTGTACTGTATAAGTATATTGTATGTATTTTATTTTTTCAGGTGTAATTATAAGTAGTAATAATGATGATGAATCACTTGCTTATCATTATAATTAATGGATTCACTGATTCCATATGTTCAAATGGTGCATTTGTGAAACGTAAACACTCACAGTATTACAGGTTATATAAAAGAAGGGCTAGCAATGGCATTACAGGTTTTGGCTTCTGATAGAAATGTGGCCTCTGAAAGAAATGTGTTTGATCAGTTATTAGCAATTTTCCCAGAACAGTATGCCTGGTGACAAATGTATATATTTCTCTTTTCCAGATGACTATGTCAGTTTGTACAAGCTGAGATTCTGATGCTTTCCTCCACATGAATTATAAATAATTCTTCAAGCACAGCGAGGGTCCAATGCGGCAGCTGGTTTACACAGTTAAAGTCTGTAGCCAACTGGCACATATGATCGCATGGAATGGATTGCACAGCATAGAAAATGGTTTCTTTTTTAATGGACAGGAGACCATCTATTTCATTGATGACTATAAATCCTAGCAATTTGTGTTTTTGTTTCCCCAATGTAAAACCATAGCATCATAACAGAAAGAACCAGTAAACTGAATGGTTTCTATATGCCTGCACTTTGTCCCTTGTTGATAATAGACTTGTATAGAACAAATGGTACTGATACAACTAAATATAAAATAACTATGGCATTTTGGGTATTTGTGGAGAACTGGCTTAAACCTCGTATTTCACATGCTGGACAGGTTACATCTCATGGTATCAGAGAGAGTGGAAAGAGCAGGAGGGTGTCTAGAGACTTGTATGAATATGATATACAAAAAAAGCGAGGACATTACAATTAATGCTCAAACTTGTATATAGTCCATATTTTGAAATGCATTCTGAATTTGTCAACGTTAATCACTCGGAGGGCGTTGCATCATCATGTTAATGTTTATTTTTAAAGTTGGTAATAGAAGTGATTTAATCCGTTGTTAACACTCTGAACATGAATCATTCTTTATGCTGAGGTCTTAAATGAGACACATTTGGATTTAATGGCATGTTCCTTTTGTAGACACAGCAAGTTGGACCGGCCGTATTCAAATGTTGATACCTTTATATTAGGCCTAGGAGAATTGATGCGTTATTTTATGCAATTAATCTGGCCCATTTAATACATTAAAAAATATTGTCGACTCCAGGGCTGTTACAAAACAATAATACTTTTAATGATCTTGTCAGAGACAGAGGGCCATGGGAAAGGACAATTACTGTGCACTGTGCTTGCAGAAGGTACAATGCAGTATGCTAATGAATCACGTCAGCGGGAGGAGGGGGTCCTGTAAGAAAGGATGGAATGTGCTGAAAATTGTGCTCGTTTTCTTGGAGCTGAGTACGGAGAAAAAGGAGAGCACAGTGTGCAGTAGCAGCACATGTGTGAATAAGAAGCAGCAGTACATTGTGCGTGAACAGCGCAGAGTGAAAGATCTAGTAGAGGGGAAGAAGAGTCAGAGTGGCATGCTTCAGGCTATAACACTGAAGCAGAGAAGAGGAACAGGGCAAAAGGTCACATTAATGACAGGTTGGACTGGTCTCATAACACAGAGGGACTATAAGAAAGGACAGAGCAGGCTCCTTTTTCTTTTAAAAGTCTGTGTTCCTTTAATGAGAGAAGTGACATTCTTCAAATTTTCTATAACTTTATGCCATGGTGGGCTGGGTTGTTAACATTACTTCAAGAGGGGTCCACCAAATCAAGAAGCTAATTAAAAGGGCAAGCTCAGTTATAGGACATACTGTGGTCCTCCTGGAGGTAGTAGTAAAGGAGGGAATTAAAACAAATCTGAGTGCCATCATGAACAATGCTGCTCTATCGATCGATCTGTCTATCTACGGTAGGACTATTTTGCATCCTTCTCTCTTTTTCCACATAAAAATTCATAAATTTGTTTTTCAGAGCAGGATTTGCATTGTCCCCTAATACTGTAG
Organism: Polypterus senegalus; assembly: GCF_016835505.1. Lineage (NCBI taxonomy): Eukaryota > Metazoa > Chordata > Cladistia > Polypteriformes > Polypteridae > Polypterus > Polypterus senegalus. The sequence goes on from NC_053164.1 coordinate 78,099,137, forward strand.
TACTAGGGTATTGTATCTGGTTAGCCATTATGAATGGGGTGAGAAGTCAAGCAAAGTAACACCTTTTATTGGCCGACTAGAAAGATTACAATATGCATATCTGAAGAAAGGGCTTTAGTTACCCTTGCATATTGTAATCTGCTCAGCCAATAAAAGGTCTCACTTGACTTCTCACTACACACCTAATACTGCAAGTTAAAATAAAGCCATTTATTACTCTACAGTTTATTCTCTACATTAACATTCTAAGAATTAAAATCATCTGATTATAATCACCATACTGTCTCTACTGAAGGCATTTGTTTCATGTTTATAAAAGTTTTGGCTTTGATAAATTCTGCCATATGACTGCCATATTGGAAGGCCTCAATATCAGGCCTATGTTTGCTATTATTTTATTAAGTGTAAATGGTCGTGCTGCGATGCAATTGTCATTCTATACAAAAAACAATATTTAAGTAACGCTATACAGTGGAACCTCAGTTTATGAGTAACTTGGTTTACGAGTGTTTTGCAAGACGAGCTAAATTTTTTTAATTTTGACTTGATAAACGAGCGATGTCTTTCAATACGAATAGTATGGATACACTTTGTCTGCTGAGTGTCATGTGATCACAACTGAGCTGATGGTTCTCCCTCTCGCGTGCATGTCTCTCTCGCTCGCGCACGTGTCTCTCTCTCCTTATCTCGCTCGTTCGCGTCTCTTGCTTCTCACTCTCTTCCTCTCTCTCTTCTCTTGTGGGCAATCGTCTCCTATTCTCCGTCTGAGTCTGTGTGCCTCACTCATATAGTCAACATCCGTACGAGCATATACTGTTTACTACAGCATTGCGACTTTGTGTGTGTGCGCGCGCACGCACGTGTGTGCTGTGAAGTGTGAGTGCCCATCTTGCGCCCCAAAACACGAAGCTGAGTCTCAGTACTTTAACAACACCAGCTTTATTCAGCTTGAAACAGCAACAGCGCTATTTATTGTAGTGGGATCTTTATAATGTTCCTTGTATCACCCATCAACGGCAGGCGCTTATAGCAAGTCTGCAATCTTTTTGGATGCGCTTATACGGCGAACTGCTACAGCGCTGGGAGACTGCGATTGCTTTGGGGCACTCTTCCGCATGTCGTCCCATTTGGTGGAATCCCACAAGAGTTTAGAAACTCACACCAGCCATGATTCTTTTTAAAGGTAAAGTTCAGGTTAATTTGTTTGATGTATTTTTTACTTTATATTTCGTATTAATCTTTTTTTATGAATAGTTTTGGGTTGTGGAACGAATCATCTGAGTTTCCATTATTTCTTATGGGGAAATTCACTTTGATGTACGAGTGCTTTGGATTGCGAGCACGTTTCCGTAACGAATTATACTTGCAAACCGAGCTTCCACTGTATGTTGTTTTATATAGTAAAATTATGTTAATTGCTAAAAATAAAATGTAATGTAAATCATTTTCATATCATTTCTGTTTATAGAGTGTGTTTACTGTGCAGCCTTGACTTTTGAGTCTAAATGTTTGTGTCGCACATGCAGATTTGCTTGTTGCATTTCAGAAGGCTTATGATGTCATGATTGTATTTAAATTCTCTAACATGAACAGCAGTGAAATAAGAATGCATAGTAACGTAACTTCTAACCCAAGGTTAAAGTGGAAAACTCAAATCAGCAACACATTAAAATGCTTACCTGAATGCTATCAATAATGAGAGTAAAATAAATATATTGTAATAATATGTAGCTAAGCATAATTGTGATATTGCTGCAGATGAGCAGGACATGGAGGGGCAGACGTTTAACAAGAAGGACAAGACATAACTGAAAAAAGGGGGGCTTTGCCAAACAGAATTTAAACTCAAGGCCCCTTCATTTGGACGATATGCCCACCTTAGTGAGGTTGTCTGGATTTGTCTGGAAAGCATTCAGGGATGATGCCTTATTTTAGGTGGAGTGGTGGTTCTGAGGCTAGGGATCTGCACTGGCAATCGGAAGGTTGCCGGCTCGAATCCCGTAAATGCCAAAAGGGACTCTGCTCTGTTGGGCTCTTAAGCAAGGCCCTTAACCTGCAATTGCTGAGCGCTTTTAGTAGTGAGAAAAGTGCTACATAAATGCAAAGAATTATTATTATTATTATTGTTATTATTTTAGGAGTGTGTCATAGACCCCCCAAGCAGACAGCAATTTAATTTACTAAGATTAACTAAAGTAATCCGTGACTGTTTAATAAGCCATAGTGAGGGGGGAGCCTATCTGCAGTTTGTATTTTGTAATAATCAGATAGAATTGAGTGTGTGCATGTGATTGGACCACAGGGGTCAGGTGACCAGCATATCATATAATTCTCAGTGTTTTAGAAGAGCGAGGAGAAACTGATGTGGCAGAGCATAAAATGAATAAACTGGAATAAGCTTTTAAGTGTGAAGAGAGAGAGCAAAAAGGAGTGGAGCCGCTTTAAAAACATTTACATAGAACGCAGGACAAGTTCATCCAAAAATATGGAATTAGAATACAGTATAACAAGTACTTTCCTGTTTTAAAAATCAATCTTTGTGTAAGATGGTCTGTGAGTGTCATCACTTCATGTTTAAATCACATCAAAAGATGCGTCTCAACTTAAAATCAAGAAAAAATCAGCATTTTATCTAATGCATTGTGAATCATTATTAGTGTATATGCTTTATCAAATACTTACATTATTTTTGTCCTGCTTATTCCCTTCCACTCAGCATCAACAGCACCAGAACCCGTCCATTCAGCAGCTACAGACAGGGCAGCCAGATGACACCTGCAATCAGATGTGCTGTTCCAGTTTGAAGGGACACTTAAAATGACTGGCATGTCACACCAGTGTGGTACAAAAAGCCATACAGAAATATGGGGGACATGAAAACGTGACAGAGACAGACCTGCAAATCAGTTAGCTGCAAACTTTCAGGAATGGATGGTCAAAGTGTGCTACTAACATCCCATCAGAATGCTGGACCACAACAGTAGTGTTTGGCCAATGGTCTGTGATGTTGTTCTACCATTTCTGTCTTCTGATTATTGATTTTCTAAAAAAAAAAAACACATTGACTGGGAAGGCATTGGCCTGCTGAGTTTCTTTTAAGTACAGTAACATGTAAAAGTACTCAGTTGGTAGTTAGACCCTCATCATGCCTGCTTACATTCTCACATGGGTCTTGCTTTTCGCAGTCCAATGTCCGCTGGGCAACCCTGTGCAGTTCTGTCATTTAATCTACTGTCACTATGCCTTATAATACAACGAAAAAGATTAAAATTTATGATCTACTTCTGAATAAACATGCAGCAACATTACAGGACTAAGTATAACTACACAACCGACCTAAAGGACTAATGTGAGCAATAAAAAATAAAAAAAAAAATTCAATGAACAAACATCATATAGAGTACTGTACAGCCATAGAGAATACATCATATAGACAAAAAGAAATCAAAATACATATTGCCAGTTGTCAGAGAGCTTTGATCTAATGGTATACTGGGTGAATTCATCCTGAAGGTTTATTAATGGCACTAGTCCATTGATTATATGAGACATTTTTGTCCAGTATGAGGGCATTGAGAGCTGCAGCTTACTGTGGGAATAGTGGGCTTAAAATAAATGTATAGGAGTGTTAGGAGGGAGGCTGACAACAGACCTGTACAGCTAAACATTTGATTAAGTGTCACCATTTCAGGATACAAAATTGCCCTTTTTTGGCATGTAACAAAAGTGCCTGACGCATATTACAAAAGTTCCCTGAAAGTTTCAAATGTTCCCTATGCCAAGTTACAGAAGTTCAACACGAAGGTTACAAAAAGGCCCTAACATCATCTATCTATGTATCTATCTGACTTTAGCAATACTGTTAAGCAGTGTTGTGAACGTTGTTTTCATTTTTTTAAAAACCTGTTTATTTGTCAACATTTAATAAGTGTCTTTTGAGCTAATATAAAAAAAGTATTGCAAATCACACACATACTGAATGGCAACTTAATTAGAAGCACCTGATGTTTTGCATGTAATTGCCTCCTCAGTTAGTGATAGCATCATGTTCATACAATTGTCCTTTTCACATATGTGAACCTAGAAATTTCTAAATTTGAACCATCCCAGGAATTAAATAGGATTGCTCATTCCAGGGCAACATGACAATTCCTTGGTCAGTAGCATTCATAGTTAGATCTTTCACCATAGACAAAGGGACAGTAAAACTGAAGGTGTATGTAAGTCTGCAATCATTGATTAATTTTTTTTCCTCTTAAAATATCCTCAGCTACATCAAGGGCCAAGTATGTATGTATTTAAGTACTTAAATCTCAATGCCAAATCCAAGCCTTAAACAATCCTATTTATTGGAAGCTCAAAATAATTAAATTCAAACCATCAAAGATTTCAATGATGTACACTGTTGTGTATTTACTATTGCAGAAAGAAGCACTAAGCTGAGTTGCTACAAAATGAGAATCAAGCACCATATGCTTGCCTCCTCTAGCATCACAGCAGCTGAAGCACATTGTTTTTTTTTTTTACTAATGGCCAATAGCATCTGGGAGACAAATGGCTGTGTTAGTATAAAATGGGCGTTTTCTGTTTTACTTGGATGGAAATATGTTTACCCATTTCCAGAATTCACCCAATTTGTAGACACTTTTCCAACAGCTGCTCTAAGTAAAATAAGTTCTGTAAAACAAACTAGCCGCAATATCTTTGGGATTACTTAAGTGTCTTATGAGTGTTGTCCTTGTATGCGTGTGTCACAAATAAGGATGCTTTGGTGTTTGGCTTGGTTTAACTGACAGTTTTTTTTATCTGGGTTTATACGTACAGTATGTTAGTCTGGAAATTCATAGGAATCACACTAGGCTTAAATCTAGCAAATTATGTGTTTGACTTTCTTGGTACTCCTAGCCTAGCTTCATTCATACAGTACCTGCGCGTGAGCTGTGTGTTTTAGTAGTATTATTGTGTGTGTGTATATATATATATATATATATATATATATATATATATATATATATATATATATATATATATATATATATATATATATATATATATATATATATATATATATATGTATGTATATGTATATATATATATATATATATATATATATGTGTATATATATATATATATATGTGTATATATATATATATGTGTATATATATATATATATGTGTATATGTATGTGAAAGTGGATAATACTATTTAAAGGTGTGGAGTCACTGGTGTGTTCCTTTGTGTGATTCAGAGGGAGAATGTACTGAACTAAAGATATATTGTAACAGTGCCATTGAATGTACCATGGTAATTGTGTGTATTGAGTAGGATCAGCAACCCTTAAAACATTTTCATAAAATATAGTGTCAAGATTGTATCCAAACTATATTAGCACTTCCCATAAAAACGGTTAGGCATATGTGTTTTGTGGGTCGAAAAATACTATTGGTAAAATAAGCTGATGGAGGCCAGCATAGCTGCAGTTCCAGAGTGTTGCTATAGTCAGCCAAGTAGTAGGTGGATATAGACCAGGGTTCTCAAACTCCGGCCATGGAGGGCCACAGTGGCTGCAGGTTTTCATTTTAACCATTTTCTTAATTAGTGACCTGTTTTTGCTGCTAATTAACTTCTTATGAATTAATTGTAATTGACTTACTCTTGAAGACTCGGACCCTTTTTCTTTTTCCTTAATTAGCTGCCAAACAATAATGAGATATAAAATGAGCCAAAATATGACTAGCAAACTATCCATCATACAGTAAAGAAAGATGAAGGTCTCAGTAATGTTGATCTGCTCAGGTCCACAAAACACTTGAGCAGTACTCTTAGAAAATCAACAATTTTAGAAATGTATTCTACAGCACAATGAGAGCAGCAACAAGCCAAGGAATTAAAGAATGTGTTTAATTAACAAGAAGAATCAGTGCTTAATTAAGCAACTGGTTGGAGTGAAATTGATTGTAGTTTGAGGCCCTGACTTAGTTGGTCTTCTGTTGACTCACTTCACATTTCATTTCAGTTTGGGTGCCATTTAAGGAAAGAAATGAAACAATTCAGAGGAATGATAAAGAAATTCAGGGCAACAAATCTTTAAAAAAATTCAATTAAAATTAATTCAAAAGAAGTTAATTAGCTGTAAAAACAGGTCACTAATTAAATGGGTTAGAATGAAAACCTGCAGCCACTGTGGTCCTCCAGGACTGGAGTTTGAGAACACTGGTATAGACAGAAGGCAAATCATGCACATGTTGTCTCTTGTTGTTATCAACAGGTTATAATAGTGGATAATTTAAGTGTTGCACTTGTAAAAGACAAGAAGATGGGATTATAGTGGTATAAGGAACAGGAACATTACACATTGTGAGTTACGTACAACTTTAGCTAGTCGGAAGTATTCAGTATTCTCCAGAGTGATATACCAGAATACAGTAAAACCCCACATTGATTCATAGCCCCAGATTTTATCATTGCAGACTGGTGTGGTGTGTGTTTGTGGCATGTCTTGAGATGATTAAGACTGAATACTTGTCAATATGATATTTCAGCTTTTTCTTTTTAATACATTTGCTAAAATTTCTAAAATCCTCATTCTGTGGTATTTAGTTTTACTTCATGTAGGGAAAAAATAATTTAAGTGATGTTAGCACAAGGCTGTAACAAACTAAAATGTTAAAAATGAATGGGTCTGAATAGTTTCTAAATCCTCAGTATATGTGTTTTTTTTTATGGGGGGTTTCCACAATCCATACTGATGAACTTGGTTCAGACAGGGTTAATATAATCATGTTCAGTCTTTGAACAGACAACAGTTACTGCTGTCTCACAGCCAAAATCCACATTAATCACGTATAACTTTGACTTACTTTTTTATATCCATCTGCCTCATGAGGACATTTGCATAACTTAAAATCTCACTAACAGTTATTTTATCACCATTATTTAAAATTTCTATTGATGATTCAGGTAGGGATAGAGACATGCATTATGTACTTAAGTTCTCCACAAAATGCCAGCATAACTGATGTTTCTCCTTTCACAAACAGATAAGTGTATTGGCAGTTCTATGGCTAAGGAAATCAAAACTTTTATTAGAAGTAGTAGTATTGCCAATGCACAGTGTACTGTGAAATTCTTAATTGCATGTCTTGCCAATAAACAGTAGATTGCCTCTCTCCAGTACGACAAGAGAGTAGATATCAAGTTTGTTCCAAGTCAGGCCTGTCCAGTCTGTCTGTGGTGATTACATTTTGCATAACAATCTCTTGTTAAATTGGCAGTGAAAATATGCATAGGCTATTTTTATTTCTTTCTTTTTACAATTCTGTAATAACTTGGATTGGTATTTTTCTTGAAACTTCAGATTTATATTTCGGATACAGAAAAAGAAATGGTTTTAATAATCCTCTGCCAAAATATTAATTGTATGTCAGTACAGTAAAACAGTTCAGTAGCATTTCCATTCATTAACCAAAAATCCACACTACTTCAGGAATCACTTAAAATTACACTTTATTTTTAAACTACTATAAATGTATTCAAGCCACTTCAGAAATTGCTTTTTTGGAAAATGTTTTGATTAATTGACACCAACTGTGAATGTGTGAATCGACTATCTTCTGCTATGAGATTTTTTTCTGTTTATGTGCAGGTTAAACCTGACAATTGAATGTCAGCGTGTCTCTTCTATGAAGCCAAGTGTTGTGGAATGGGCCTATGATCTAACCAGAAACAACATGCAGACACTGTAAGGGAATTTCAGATTTTTACATTATATCTGAAATATTAAAAGACTATTATTTTGTATAGTGTATCATTAATTTGCAGTTTTCTTTCAGCTTTGGACAAATTGGCATATTTTGTAAGTGCCTTGCACCTGATGCTGCCTGAATGAACTCTGGACTCTTGTAACTTTCTAAAGGGAAAGTACTTCAAAGGATTTAAAGAAATAATTTCAAAATGAGTAGCTGTTCACCATTCTGTAAATATTACATTTAAAAAACTGATATAATGCATGGATTAAATGTTCAGTAAATTTTAACTACTTAATTACCAAGCATATTCCTACTATACTCTAAGTAAACTAACAGTCATAAATAAGTAATATTTGATACTGTAATAATAGTAAAGTCAGTCAGTCAGTCATTATCCAACCCGCTATATCCTAACACAGGGTCAGAGGGGTCTGCTGTCCTCCCTGCGTGGAGTTTGCATGTTCTCCCTGTGTCTGTGTGGGTTTCCTCCGGGTACTCTGGTTTCCTCCCACAGTCCAAAGACATGCAGGTTTGGTGTATTGGTGATCCTAATTGTCCCTAGTGTGGGGGTGGGGTGTGTGTGTGTGCCCTGCAGTAGGCTGGTGCCCTGCCCAGGGTTTGTTTCCAGCCTTGTGCCCTGTGCTGGCTGGGATTGGCTCCAGCAGACCCCAGTGACCCTGTAGTTAGGATATAGCGGGTTTGATAATGGATGGATGGATGAATTACAATACCTGGTGATCATGATGGCAAATGCTTTAGATACAGTGTAAGATTTTTTTAGTAGATTCTTAGAAATTTTAAAGGTTTGTGTCAATAAAATCAGGAAGTGCAGTAGGTACTCATAACAGATTTAGTAGGCACATAATACAAATAGAGCTAAACGTAACGGCACTATTTTAATAACTACTGCCTCACAGTTTCACATTCTAAGCTTAGTCAGTGTCTGTGTGGAATCTGTGTGCTGTGCCCGTATCTACATGAGTTTTAGCCCACACCTCTCAAAGATATGATTATTGGGTTAATATTCAATTCTAAATGGGCTCAGAGTATTTTGAGTGTGGATGTAAACGTGTATTGCAGTGGACTTGTGCGGCATCTAGGGTGGGTTCCTACATTGTGTTAAATGATGCCAAGATATCTCAGTGAGCGATTTAGAAAATGGATGGATAATTATTGTAATTTTGCAAGACTGAATGACTTTTTCTTTATAGTGTGGTTTGCATTTTTTTTGGTTTTGAAGGGAAATACTGTAAAATTTTATAATAAATTGATGTGTTCTTTTAATCATGTAAAACAAGGCAGCATTTTGGGTGGATTTTTAAAGACTCATTTAATGTAATATACTACATTTTACGATCAGCCTCAGTTGCTAATGTATTTGTTTTGTAGTGTTTATCCTTTGTAGGAAAGTGAAAAACTGAAAACTTTTTTTTTTTTTTTTTTGAAGTTATGAGCAGAGTGAATGGGGCTGGAAAGACAGAGAAAAGAAAGAAGAAATGACAGATGATCGTGCCTGGTACCTCATTGCTTTTGACACAGACAACTCTCCTGTTGCTTTCTCACATTTTCGCTTTGACGTGGAGTGTGGAGAGGAAGTTTTATATTGGTGCGTGGCTAAATTGCAGTATGAGAACTCGACTGATGCATTTTCAGAATATGCTTGAACAACCTGAACATAACTTTAGAGCTAAGGTCTCCTTTTTAACTTACAATGTTTTAGAGTGATACTTGAAATGATTACATTTTATGAACTAATACATTTTACTAGGTGCCATGGTGGTACAGCGGTTGGAACTGCTGCTGTAAAACTCTAGGAAGCCGAATTTAAATCTTAATCAGTCACAGGCTGTGTGGTTAGAACTTTCTCTGAGTATCTGCATAGTTTTCCACGGTTACTGTGATTTCTTCCCACACCCCAAAGTTGTGTACCTGCTCTGTGGCCCATAATTACAATATGCAACACGTTCAGCTAATGAGTGGGTGAATGTATTTTACGTTTTAATGTAACAATCTTGTAATGACATACAGAATGTACTATTTTGTTACAAATTTTGTCAAACAGATGATGGATCTAACTCATCCTAAACCTCCAGTTCTAGGGACATTTGTGTCTTTAACACAGGGTTATTTATGTGTTTCATAAACCAAGGATACTTTAGGGAAAAGAGTCACCAAACATTGCATAAATAATGTTTAAAATGGGTGGGCATAAGACAAACTAATCAGGCCACCTAAATGTTAACTTTTAAACGATTCATCTATGGGCTTTCCATGCCAAGTTTTAATTATTGATTTCTGGGACAAGAAAGGGGAGTTCCTGACTTGTTTGTATCCTACTGGAAAATGTTATGTGCTTAAAGTTAGTTGCGCATGTACGCAACTCCACATGCATGCACCTTAGAGGGAACATTTGTCAACAGTAGGCAGCTGTTTCTATTTAGTTTGGCTTTCAAGTATGAAGTATTCATTTCAGTTTAGTTTTTGCTTTTCAATTAGCTTTTAATTTTATTTTCATTTAATTTAACAAAATGATTTTTTGGCCATTTAGTTACACTATGGAACACCTTCAATTAAAAGAAGTTTTTATTACAAATTACTCAATGAGACTTGTAACTTCTACCCCGCACATCCTGACATTACTGAGCAAGACACCATTTTATTGTAATTATAAATAGAAAATGTTTAGTCTATTTTATAGCATTTAGATTCATATGAATGAATTATTCTCTGTACATTTTTTTGAAATATTTAATAGGGTTTTCTACCTGAAAATACTTGTTATAAAACTGTAAATTGAATTTAAACATTTCAAAAAGAACTGTAACTGGCTTTGAAGTCAGGTAATTTGTTTAGAGATATTCAGAATATTCATGTGATTTTTTTTTTTTTCAGAAATATATCACTTTGCCCTAAGCGTTGGATCATTGTTTTTGTTTTGGTATCAAGGGGTCCTTAGACAACAGACAGAAATGAAAATACCTACAACAGTCTTCTTGCCATATAGGATTCTTTATCTCATTATGGCACCTTTTTTCAGATTGAGTCCCCATTTCAAACTTTTCTCTGGGGAAGTATCAGTAGATCAACCTAAATAAGCAGCATTTACAATAAAAGGATAGCTATATTAAGGTTAAATAAATGTACCTTGTTTTCAGAGTTTTTATACTGTAGGTTAAAAAATGATGAATGATTTAAGTACTTTTAAACTATTAATAACATCCTCTTTGTGAATAAATATAATGTCTCGTTTTGTTTATAGTTATGAGGTCCAGTTAGAGAGTCATACACGAAGAAAAGGTCTTGGAAAGTTCTTGATTCAGATACTACAGCTTATCGCTAACAGGTAAGTAGACAATGAATATGGCTTTTATGAAGGGTGAGCAAATATTTTTCTTTATTCCTTAGCCCATGTTAAGATTATTCCTTGTAATTTGGGGGTGGGAGTTTGGGAATGTAATATACCTTGTTAAAAAAAAAAAAAAAAGTTGAGGTGTTGGGCAAGTCCTCAAAATTTTGGAGTTAGTTGGAACCAGTGTGTTGGAAAAGTAAAGTGTACACCATTGGATGTGCTCAAATAATGTCATCAGATTTTATTGTAGTGATTGGTAGTAATTAATTAGTTGTTTTATCAGGTCATGCAAGCACTATTGTTCTAGCATTGTTTTTTATTTTTATAGAAAATATAACAATGTTGCATCTGATATGCAGTCACAGTTATATGTTTGCCACAGTTTGATATGATTTGTTCTTATTATACCAGCAGATAACAGAAAATCTTGAGACAATATCTGAGCAATGTATTGGGTCATTTTTTACACTTCTACTGAAGCCTAAAACTTTTAGGTGTGTTCTGCTTTTGTGTAGGTAGATTTCTGCACATACTAAATAGTGGAGTGTAAAAGAAAAGGAGAAGTACCATATTTCCTTATTTTGTAAAATTTTTAAATAAAATATGATGAAAGTAGTGGTCTGAATTTAATGTTATCCCACAATCAGGATTGGAAATAAGAAGTGACTTTAATGCAACTTCAAGGTGACTTTAATGCCTTCTATTTTTCAGTGCAACAACACCGTAAAATCTAACTGTTAAAATTGCTGCAGCATAATGAAGATATATATGTAATTGCACGAAATCAAAGCTATGTATTGTAACAAGCCAGCAAATATAAAACAGATGGGTGCTTTTTATTAATATTAAAAGTTGGGATAAATTTTAATAATTGACTTTCATTCAAGCATGAAAGGTTGAGAATCACAAAGTAAAAAATACTTTGATTCCATAAAGAAGCCATGAGGATAACCAAATAGAAATGCTCCATGTTTTAATCGGTGCTGTCACTTTATCCCCACTATTATTTTCAGCGTAAATTTATAATTTAGGTTTATGTTTTGCGGATCACCACAATTTTTATTTATATTTATTCTACTTTAATATTTATTCTACTTAATTGCACCAGATTTGTTTCAAATTATCATGAAGTTGTGTTAGGCCTGGAGAAGCATTTGGAGAGAATAGAGTGACTTCTACAATTGTCTGCAGTAGCCTTGTATGTTTTCCATGTTTTACTTGCTTTATATGGCCTTAGATTTTGGTTTTGTAATTAATTTCTGACACGTGTATATATACATTAACCCCCAAAAAGTTTAGGACTCAGAACTGCTTAATGCACAGTTCTATATCAAGAAAGCTTGTTTTTTTATTCTTATTTATTTATTTATTTATTGTGCAAGTTTTTAGGATTTACAGTATAAGATATCTGTCTAGAATTTAATGCTTTAAATCATTATAAAACAGTTAATACTGTTAGCATTGCCATTAGTTATTTTTATTTAAGGATTTGGTAGAAAAATGTGAAAAAGCAGTTTTGCAGCTGTTGTGCTTTGACATAAACCGAAGGGCTGCTTTCTTTGTGGTTAGTCAAATCACATATTTTCATTAGTGGTTCAAACTCATTTTTGTTAAACATCAGTAGCAGCTGATGAAAGAGGATGGAGAATGGAAGTATGTATTGTGATGCACTAAACAAGCATAGACAGTCTAGGCAATTTTGCAAAGTTTACTTTCTAGATTATTAATTGCACAATAGATTTTTCTGCAAATATATTTGTTTAATTTGCTTAATGCTTAATTTGTAGTACTCAGATGAAGAAAGTGATGTTAACAGTATTCAAGCACAATCATGGTGCTTATCAGTTCTTCAGGGAAGCTTTGCAGTAAGTATTTTTCATTTCATTTATTTTTAATTATTGGTTTTGTTCATGCCTTCTGATAATTCAGAAATTAAGACTGTATTTACAGATATTTTGTTTATTATTGTTAAGTGCATTGTCAAATGTCACATAAAGAAAACATGATCATTGTATTGGCTGATTTTGATTTTATTACTGATTAGCTTATCTCATTACCTAATTTCTTTATACCATAATTAAATTATATTGGGAAGAGATTGTTGTCTCCTCTTTGGCTGGTTCTTATTGAGAACATTTCGCCTTTCAGTGACTTTAGAAAATAAAGAAGGTATAAAAAGAAAGATTGTGATTTCTCAGTTTTTTTTATTTTTAATAAATTTGCAAAAACCTCAAGTAAACTTTTTTCACGTTGTCATTATGGGGTGTTGCGTGTAGAATTCTGAGGAAAAAAATGAATTTAATCCATTTTGGTATAAGGCTGTAACATAACAAAATGTGGAAAAAGTGATGTGCTGTGAATACTTCCCAGATGCTATGTATGCATGTATGTATGTATGTATGCATGCATGCATGAAAGCTGGGACACTATACAAATCGTGAATAAAAACTGAATGCAATGATGTGGAGGTGCCAACTTCTAATATTTTATTCAGAATACAACATAAATAACGGAACAAAAGTTTAAACTGAGAAAATGTATCATTTTAAGGGAAAAATATGTTGATTCAGAATTTCATGGTGTCAACAAATCCCAAAAAAGGCCATTTTCACCACTGTGTGGCATCTCCCCTTCTTCTTACAACACTCAACAGACGTCTGGGGACCGAGGAGACCAGTTTCTCAAGTTTAGAAATAGGAATGCTCTCCCATTTTTGTCTAATACAGGCCTCTAACTGTTCAATCGTCTTGGGCCTTCTTTGTCGCACCTTCTTCTTTATGATGCACCAAATGTTCTCTATAGGTGAAAGATCTGGACTGCAGACTGGCCATTTCAGTACCCGGATCCTTCTCCTACGCAGCCATGATGTTGTGATTGATGCAGAATGTGGTCTGGCATTATCTTGTTGAAAAATGCAGGGTCTTCCCTGAAAGAGATGACGTCTGGATGGGAGCATATGTTGTTCTAGAACCTGAATATATTTTTCTGCATTGATGGTGCCTTTCCAGACATGCAAGCTGCCCATGCCACACGCACTCATGCAACCCCATACCATCAGAGATGCAGGCTTCTGAACCGAGCATTGATAACAACTTGGGTTGTCCTTGTCCTCTTTGGTCCGGATGACATGGCGTCCCAGATTTCCAAAAAGAACTTCGAATTGTGACTCGTCTGACCACAGAACAATTTTCAATTTTGCCACACTCCATTTTAAATGATCCCTAGCCCAGTGAAAATGCCTGAGCTTGTGGATCTTGCTTAGAAATGGCTTCTTCTTTGCACTGTAGAGTTTCAGCTGGCAACGGCGGATGGCACGGTGGATTGTGTTAACTGACAATGGTTTCTGGAAGTATTCCTGAGCCCAGTCTGTGATTTCCTTTACAGTAGCATTCCTGGTTGTGGTGCAGTGTTGTTTAAGGGCCCGGAGGTCACTCGGGGTTACTCGGATTAAACGTTTGATCTGTCATCTACGTTCTATTACAAATAAAATATTGACATTTGCCATCTCCACATCATTGCATTCAGTTTTTATTCACAATTTGTTTAGTGTCCCAACTTTTTTGGAATCCGGTTTGTATATGTATATATGTATGTATATATATAATTTATTTTTTTTTTTTTTAAGATTGTGGTATTGCATATCGCATTGTGACAAGGTCATCATAGGGTTAGGTTTTTCCCAGTAACTTAAGGGGTACACCGAGCAGTTTACCTTATTTGCCCTTTGTGTTAGGTCTGTACTGCTTTTTTTTGTGTGTTATACAAAGTATTTTATGTGGAATTACTACCTGTCTTTGGATAAACATTTGACAGTTATATATTATTTTAATCCAGTTAACCCACTGCTGTACATTTCATTATCTTGTCTTTTATTGCAATAGGTTTGAAATTGATGACTCATCACCGAGCATGTCTGGATGCTGTGGGGATGAATGCTCCTATGAGATTCTGAGTCGAAGAACAAAATATGGAGAGGGTCAACATTCTCATGGTGGTGGACATTGCGGGGGCTGCTGCCATTGAGGGAGGAGTTCCCTGTTTTTCTTTGTAATCATCCATTGTTTTAAATCATCCTTTAAATTACATTAAATCGTTCCCAGCATTATTGTTGGTGTGTGCAAAATGTTAATGCCATACAGCTTTAGGTGATTTTTTTTCTCTGAACCATTTTCATAGTTCATATTTAAATTTCCTCTCTGCATGGAATATTTATGAGGAATATATACTGTATTATCTCCCATCTTTTTTAATTTTGACATGCTACTAGCCAATGGTTGGTGTACATTACTTCCCCTATCCACTTTGTTTCTACTCCGCTAATAGTATTTCTGTATATTTGTGAGTTTTAAACCTAGCTTTACTTTGTCACTCTACAACAGCCTACAGCATGTGCTTTTCAAGAAGTAAAACTGCTTGAGCAAAAAGGATAACTGATACCCAGTTTGTTTACAGACTCTAGCCACTTCTGATCTTAGATCTATTTTCTGGAATTACTTAAGAAATGTAAAAACACCCTCACTACCTCTCATGTTTGCCTTTTCAACACTATACATCTATGTACTGTAAGTGTCAAACGTCGGTGAAGTTTTGTTTTACTGCCTATCTGTAAACTTTCCTCAATCAACAAATTACAAATATGTGACTGACAATCCTTCCCCAACATCTTGGCTACCTCATGATCTCCGTATCCAGAGACTTTTATTCTGGGACTCAAAGAAAAACATCAAGGGTCATTGAGGTTCCCATCTAAACTGTAGGGAAGGTCCAGCAGCTGATCTTGAGGTACTGTACATAGTTTGTTGTACAATGTTTGACTTGAAAGTAGCAAACGTTCTAAAGCAGGGCATGCTCGTTAAAAATAACCCTTTTGTACGGTATAACACCATGAAACTGATGTTATTATTTAGAAATGTGTAGGTTGGTTAAACTTCACTTGAATGAGTGGTGCTAAACAAACAATATTTTTAAGGCACACAATATTAAATAGCTCTGTTGACTACAGTGAGCATATTTGTTTGTCATTTTGGTTGCTTTTTACAAATTAAGTTTTAAGAAAAGCACAATACCATTAAGAAACAACTTTATAATAAATGTGAAAATGTACTGTATCATGCTGTATTTAACTATCTTAAGTTTAAGAACAAGTTGCTGCGATATGAAGTAGTATCTAGAAATGTTCATCTTTCCTGTTTGGTGCTACATTTAAAATGTAAAATAGACAATTTCTTTTCTGTCTGCAAATTTAAAAGCTTTCTGGTGATCTTTCTAATAGCAGCCATACATAAACTTACTTAAACTTAATTAGTTTTCAAGTGCCACTGTCTGTTTTTATAAGCGCAAGTCTAAAACTTTTAATAATGAAAAGACCTTATCTCTTGGGAGAATTACAAGAATGATAACATTTGACTTCTGCCAGCTGTTTATTAAGTGTTTCTTCAGAATGGACAGAAATCTAGATTTTATTTTTCTTCTTACAAAGGCCTTTTGTGGATATCTGCATTTTTTTTTTTCTTTCTTGCAGAAAATAATACCGTGACATTTTCTGCTTTTATTTATTTTTGTATTAATGTGTTATGTTTCATAAGTCAACCTTTCTTTTTTATTATACAGTATTAGACTGTGCAGTTATTTCTTAAAGATAACACTTTCCCTCTACGTTTCCTTCTTGCCTTTAGTGATTAAGGGAAATTTGAGTACATAATATATTTAGATTTAGGTTCAATAAAGGTTGAGGTTGCACCTTATTTTGATAATTTTCTAAGTATTGTGGAAACAGAAAATGTTTAAATCTGTCGTGCTTATCTTTGGAACTCTCAGGTTGAAACTCTTAGAGATGTTTCCTCCTCATTAGAAAAATGCTGTTACCCACATTTTGCTTTGTATCAATTTTCATTTCTTTTCTCTTAGTCTCTTCATCCCAAATTTAGAAGTTACTTAATTTACGTGAAGCATCATTAAAGAAATAAAGAAATATAATTGTAATTTGTAAGAAAAGAAAGATTTTAGTGTGTATTTGCATCTGACTATTTCTTCTTAGTCTACTTATACATCACAGCTTTTAGTTATTTTACTGTTTAGTGATATTTGAAATTTCATTGGATAAATTGCTCAGTATTAATAGAAAGTGTTAGACATGCTCAATGAAACACTTATTTCAATAAGAAAAATCATGTGCTGTATCCTTTAAAGTGTGAAAAATAGTGTGTTAAGGCAATAGTCAGACATCATACCTTTGTTTGCATATGTTTGTAGGTAGTAAAACCTGTCAGATATAGAAGTTTTAAATGAGTTGGCCATCAAAATGTATGGAAGCTTAAAATCAAATATGCACATACTTCCCTGCTCTCAATAACAAGAATTAATTTAGGGTGTGTATGTTTATCATCTACATAGGGTTTTGATATGAAAGTTTTAATATTGTATATTTCTGATGGTGTCTGATGTAGAAATTGCCAGTCTGGCCTGTCATGTGTGATATGGATCTGGTGTTACATTTAATTATTTTTATCTTCTCTCATTTTTTTATGCAAAAAGTCTGGTAAAAAAAAATACCCAAAAATTCAGGAAATACCATATCTGTTTCTTTGTCTGCTATTGTGTTTATTAAAAAAATGATACCGGTATGTACAGTATATATAATACTGTGTGTGTATATATTATATATTGTGTATATAGAAATAGTGTTGGATTTGCAGATTGCAGGTTTTGTCATAAAGGAAAACTTGGTATACTTTGCAAAAAACCTTGCCATGCTTTAATAATTCTGTTTTTTATAGACTGCAATGCAGTCAGGATGCTCTTTGTATTGAAACGTTAAAGAAAAAAGTTGTCTTGTTACAGTACTTTTTAAACTTTTTTTATTATGACTTGTGTACTCTGAGTTTGGTCCTCAACTGTCCCCTGCCTTGTTTACACGTATGACACATTTTTTAATGTTTAACATGTGTGTCCTCTTAAATCATTTACATTGGCCATTTTGAGAAATGTTAGGATAAATATTTTGTTTGATTTTAGTTAAACGAGAAAGGAACACAACAAAGCAGTTTTTTATTTTGTTTTATTTGTATGTTAACAAATAAACACTTTGACCCTAAAAATAAGAGTCCTTGTTGTAGTTTGTCATTGTGGTGACTGATAAGGTTATTTTATTATTATTATTTTTTATTATTTTTTATTTGTTTTTATTGCCCATGATTTACAAATTAACTATGGATGATCCCTCGATGTTTGCAGACAAATAAATAAGTGACCAGCTGGACTATTGGGTCGCAAAAAGATTCGATGTAGAAGAGACAATGTAGCTCTGCTATAATTATTCATAGTTTGAAGGTATTGAGTGGGGCCAGACACAATAACTGATTGACTTTAAAAAATTAAATATTAATATTTACACTTCTGTGAATATTTGAAGTTACCAAAATACAAAAAAGTAAACAAAACACTAAATATACCATAATATTTGGTAATATTAGTTTATTGTACCATGGATTGGTAAAGTTTCAAATTTGGTTGTTAAGCAGTGTTCTGACTTTCCTGCCTTGTATTTGAATTTATTGTATAATAATGGAATATTTGGGCTGAAAAATAAAGGTTTGGAATTTGTTATAAAACACATGAGCATTGCAATGACACAATTGCTGTAATGCTTCATTGCTTCAGAAATCTAGGTTCAAATCCCAATGTTGGCACTGCCTATATGGAGTTTTCACGTCATTGCTTATGTCTGTAGGATCTTCCTCCTGCTTCCAGAAGCCATTATATTGTTTGTCTGTAGTAAATTGGCCTGCTGTAATTAAGTGTGGACAAATGTATCCTGCATGATGAGCTGCTGTGATAGTCCCCACCTTGCCCCCAGTGCTGCTGGGATAGACATTAAATTATAGGGTGCTCCAATAATTAAGGGCAAGGTATCAACCATCACCTGTCCTGTGCTATATTAACATTTTGCTAAACAGTAAAATTTGTTATGCTAAAGCAGGTGACTTTCTTACATAATCGATTTCTACTGAATCTATGGTGAAAGGCTTTGAAGACCGGAGAAGAGATTGTGTCTGGGTTATTAATGTAACATGAACTGTTTCTATCTACATCTTTTTCTTGAAAATGTTTTAGGTATAGAACTTAGTTTTGAAAGGTTTAAAGTTCTACCTTCTCTTCACAGAAATCCATCAATTGTAAAGTTCTTTACTGGATTAGATTAAGACTGATAATATGGTTTTGTTTTTCTGGTATTGTGTTCAGCAAAGTTGTAAGTCTGATTTGCTTCAAGTATACACAGGCAAACCAGATGTCACGTGCAGCTTTAATAAATTAGCGTACTGCCTCCTCCTCTAATTTCATATGTTTGAATTTATAATATTAAAGAATTAATCAATTGCTTCAAAAATAAATTATTTTAAAAGTTATATAATGTTTTAACTACCTTTTTGGAAGTATACGGTAAAATATATATAAATGTGGCAAAAATAAAATCATGCTCAAAATGTGAACAGAACTGTATAAAACTCCAAAATAAAATCAAAGAATCCTCTTTAGCTGGATATACTGCTTTATTAGGTCTAATGTTAACCATTATTATTACAAATTAGCTGTCCTAGCCCACTGTAATTAATGGAGTATTGGTCTAGCCTTTAAATGCAAAAAAATTTACTTTGTGTAGCTGCTCAAGTTAATCTTCCTTGATCCACTTATTGTTAATAAGCATAAAAGCAATTCATACTTTAAAATATGAGAAAGCACAAACAGAACTTGTAAAATGTGAACTAAAAGCAAATTGCACTCGAATGCTATTAACATATTAATAACATTTCTTAATGTATTACTTTAACTGAAGAGAAGTCATAACGAAGTAATTTAAGACTATTATAGCAGTAAACAATTGTTTATGTATGAGACAATTAGGCTAGGTCATCAACTGATGGATAGATAAAGCTTTATTTTTCCCCAGGGGAAAATTTTTTTTTACAGAAGCTCTTTAAATAAATAAATAAACACATACACACATACTATTGTCTGAACACACACCAGAATAACTAAAAAGGAAAGAAAATGAAAAAGAAAGAAAACTTCTGACTTGGCTGTCACAACCCTAGTGAGGCATTATGTAGACGTAATACTATTGGTATGAAGGAGCCCTAGTAGCGTTTCTTGATGCACTTCTGCTGAATAATTTGTTGGCTGAAAGTCCTCAGTGTTAATGTGTTAGAGAGAGGATGTGCAGCATTGTTCATAATGGCAGTCGGTGTTGTTTTAATTCTCTCCCTTGCTGTGACCTCCAGAGGGTCCAATGTGTCCCATAACTGAGCCTGCCTTTTTAATTGCCATTTTCATTCAGTGGGCCTCTCTTCAAGTGATGTTATCTGTTCAGCACACTGCAGTGTAGAAAATCCCACTGGCCATCAGAGAGTTGTAGTAAATGTGAAGGATGTCACTGCCCACATTAAAGGAACGCAGTCTCTTAAGAAAACAGATCGTACTTGGGCATTTCTTTTATTGTTCCTCTGTGTTAATGCGACCAGACCAACCTGTCATTGATGTGGACACTTGGGTACTTGTAGGAGTGCACTATCCGAATAGTGACTTGGCATAGAGATTCTTTGGTTTTGTTGATTTGAAGTTGCAGGCAATTCTTTCTGCACCAAGATACAAAGTTCTCCACCTGACTCCTACACTCTGTCTCATCCCCCTTTTTTACACACCCTATAAGAGCAGATTCATCTGAGAATCATCATTAAGTTAGAGACAATTCACCTTTGCTTATTGTTTCCATATACTGCTACTATAAACTCTTGTTATTTTAAAACCACTGATTTACTGAATTGGATCAAGGAATTGTCCAATTTTTACATTTTTTGGAGCACTATTAAAATTTCTTCCTATTACTATTTTAGCATCAGTCTCATAAAACAAATCACAATTACATAGTTTTATTTGTTGCATAGATATTCCATCAAATACATTGATCATTATTATACACAATCAATAAAATGGTACAACATCCTGTATTACTTATCCTGCTTTTAGGTGTTCAACCTTTAAAGTTCTTTTTAAAATAACACTGCTGAGTACCTTTTGTCACATGCCATTTCCAAGAATGATTCTTCCAACAGTTGATATATTTTGGATGTGTATTTGTGTCCTGAATAAATCTACTTTCAGTATTTTGCAACATAAAAATGCATTTCCTTTATGGAAAAATTCCTAAATACCTCTGGCATTAACTAACAAAAAATTAAATACTATAAAAACCTAAAGTAAAGTTCAATATATATGACACACCATCAACAACAAATACAACATTTTTGCCATTACTTCTAAGAGTCCATCTATGAATGGATTTCTCTGAAATTTGTTCAGACCTCTTCACCCACAATGTTTGTCAGTTGTCCTTGGACTGTAGGTTTAGACTTCTTAGCAGCAATTGTTTTTTTTTTTCCCCTCAGATTGTCCCAGTCCATCAACATTAATTCTAATACAAAGTAGACCTATAACATTCTCTGGCATTTTCCAGGTCAAACTCTTACTATTTTCTCTGTGAACTGAATGATTACCACTTAGGAGTTTGTTTTCTTTTTCCCAGTCCATGTTCTAGGAATGAGGATCAGAAAGTAAAAGCAGTTAAATGTATGAAGCACACGGGAGGGGTGAGTAAAGGCCAATAACCAGAATGTGGAGACTTAGCATGTCTGTATCTGCAGGGCTGACTTGCAGTCCTCCGTCTGTTGGTTTGAGTAAGTGTGTAAACGTGGAAGTTTTACCTTATGAATGCATCATTACAGGATAGAGAGATGGTTTATTTGTTCCACGGGGGACATTTGGACTTTTACAGAAGCTCAATAAATAAATAAAGCAACACCCCAATCCCCGGAATGCACATCAGAATTACTAAAAAGAAAGAAACCTTTGTAGTTTCAGTCATAGTGAGGCATTATAAAGGTGTATTGCCATTAGTATAAAGGAGCCCCAGTAGTGTTTCTTGATACATTTCTGTTGAGTAATTGGTTCAATGAAAAGTACTTAACGATCACAGGATGTGCAGCATTGTTCATAATGGAACTCGGTTTTGTTTTATTTCTCTCCTCTGCTACTACGTTCAACGGGTTGAAAGTGTGCCCCATCACACGGGTGTCGAACTCCAGTCCTGGAGGGCCGCAGTGGCTGCAGGTTTTCCTTCTAACCTTCTTCTTCATTAGTGACCTGTTTTTGCTGCTTATTTAACTTCTTTTGCTTTAGTTTTAATTAACTTGGCTGAGGCCCCTTAGTCGTCTCTTTTCCTTAATTAGCAGCCAAACACTAATGAGACACACAACAAGCCACCACATGACCAGCTCACCTGTGCCCATCACACAATATCTGAAAATAAAGAAAGGTGAAGGTCTCAGTAAGGTTCTCTCAGGTCACCAGAACATTGTGACGGTGTTCTTAGAAAAAACAGAAAATCAACAGTTTTGGAAATGTCTGCTGTGGCAGAATGAGAGCAGCAACAGGCCATGGAATTAAATAACGGGTTTAATTAACAGCAAGACTCATCTTCTCATTAAGAGATTGGTTGGAGTAAAATTGGTGGGAGTTTGAAATCCCTGTTTAGCTGGTCATCTGTTGGATTTTCTGTTTGGCTGTCATTTAATAAAGAAAGGAATATATTCAGAGGACTGAATCCTTAAAAACAAGGCTATTAAAGTGAAGGGAAAAAGTTAAAATTACCAGTGAAAACTGGCCACTGATTAGGAAAAAGGTTAGAATGAAAACCTGCAGCCACTGAGGCCCACCAGGCCTGGAGTTTGACACCCCTGCCCTATCACTGAGCCTGCTGCCTTAATCAGTGTGTTGATTTGATGGGCATCTCTTGAAGCAGAATGGATGAAGCCTGCCAAAATTCTTGGAAGAATGTTAGTAGTGGAGTGTGATTGTAAGTGTACTGGAAAGAAAAAAGTGCATGAATGGGTGGAAGAGTTTAAAAATGGAAGACTTTGTGTAACCAGTCTGCATTTTTTTTGGTGTACTTGCTAAAAATAAAAGAACAGGTTTGGTGGATGAAGACTGATCAGGCCTTCTGACAACAGCATGCAGTGTAACCAGTATGGATCCTGTGAATATTTACTCAAGGGGGCAATTTACTGTTTCTGCCTTGGCTAAGCAGCTTGACATAATTTGGTAAATGCCATGTATGCTTTTAAGGAAAAAATAAAATGCCTTTACTTTAAAAAAAAAGAAATTACTAGTTTTACAATTCCTGAGTTCAGAGTTACTACTTTATGGATATTCACTTTATCATTATTTCTTTTCCACCATAAAATCTTAAATTCACTTGTCATTTATCTTTCCACCACATATAAATGAATGTGGTGGAAAGATAAACTATAAATTAATTTATAATTCCAAATCTCATTTTAATCTATTAAACGTATTATTTTCATATCAAGACCTTCTGCATTTATTTTTTGCATATAATTAACTTTTACCATACTTTAATTTGTATTTACTTATCACAGACACTTGACAAGTTTCCTATTTACAGAGATGAGTGCTGCTAAGTATTATGCAAGCTTCTTGCAACTGAGATAGCGAAGGTTCTAAATTTCTGCCTCTTTCGTGCTTGCAGGTATGTATTATGTGTTTGGGGTAATTTGAATAAACTGATTTACGGCTATGTTATCATTATGACTGTAATAAGCCGATGTGATGTTGCTTAAAATTGTACATATCTGAACAGTATCCATTCTCGACATTCGTTCAGAAAGTAAAAGGTTAGTGAAATCTGTCTAATGCACGTGTTATTAATAGCGGGAATATATTAATAATTAAGGGGCCACATTACTTCTTGCGCAGTGTATCCGATTGATAGCGCAGCGAGGTTGCCCAAGTGTCAGGGAAAAACGTTTCCCGTCCAATGCGTCCTAAGAGGAAAAGGTATAACGTAGTGCTAAATGATATAATTTTCACCCGTTTAGCCCAAGGACACTGTTCTTGGCGAAGAGGGTCGAATAATGAGATAGGTCCAGCTGCAGACCTCCGTAGTCCACTAGTCTTTTGCCAAAAGAAACCTAAACTGGACCATGTCGATGGCGTCTTGGTATGACGAAAGAGTCCACGTGGTTGTGTTTCCGGAAATGAAACGGATGCGCGCTAGAATCGAGTTGTCGGAAGTGACCTCATCGTTGAGGCGGAATGAATGGGAATGACTTAGAATTATTGCGACTCTGGGAAGGACCGCTATTGATGCAGACGACGCCTTTGTGATATTTTGAGGTATTTTGAGTTTATAATATTGTCGTTTAGGTTTTCAGCAACGTTTGTACTGGGGCGTTCTTGTTAATTGCAGAAAATGCCACTCATGCTCACATTTGTGCACACTTCTGTAGCAGTTCAGTCCGAATGCTTCGTAGCGGTTTGCGGTAAGGCAGTTGTTAGGTTACTTGGACTCCCCATTCCAGTGCAGTCTGCGGAATATTTAGCTACCTTGCACCAAATATAACTTAATTATACTTTATGAAGACAAGTGCATATCATAATTAAAGGAAAAAGTAATGCATTGTTAGATTTTCGATAGCTTCGGTAGCCACGGCCATATACACGGTAGTCGATTGTAATTTCATGCTCCAGTCACACATCTATCTCTGTATTAACAAGTGCAGCGTGTTACAGAAATTCAACGGACGGTTTCCTTAATGCCACTTTTGCAGGTCTGGCATTATGCCGTGTCATCAAGGTGACCTCAAGTCACATGCATTGATGCTAGTTCACCTTACACAGCAATGTCTGTAACATCAAGCTCCTATTAGGAGTATGCAGTAATTGTCTGTGAAAAGAAATCCTCCAAGGCTGTAAAATTGGAAATGGTTTCAGATGCTTGATGGACCCGACCATGAATCGTGGGTTTTACTGTATGATTTTGGGTTTTCCTTGGTAACGAATACATTTAACTAAGTATCTGATCCTCGTTTTGAAAAATATACAGTTAGGTCCATATGTAGCCGGACAGTGACACGGTTTTACTAATTTGGCCCAGCACACCAACACAATGCAATTCAGGTGCATTTTGAAAGTGATGTAATATGTGACCTAGGTGTAAGTGAAGACATTCAGCTTTAATCCAAGGGTTTTAACAAAAATATTGTATCAGCAGTTCAGGAACAACAATCGTTTTCCAAACTTGTTTGAAAATCATTTGCAGTCAATGACTGCCTGAAGTGTGAAGTTCATGGACCTCAGCAGATATTGAATTGCTAGTGATGCTTTGCAAGGCCTTTACTGTAGCTGTCTTTAGTTGTTTCTTGTTCATTTGTCATTGTACCTTCAATTTTGTCTTCAGCAGGAGAAATGCACATTCAGTTTGGCTGAGGTCAGGTGATTGACTTGGTCATTAAAGACTATTCCACTTCTTAGCCTTAACAAATGCTTAGGTTGCTTTTGCTGCATGAATAGATACTATAGTCCTTTACACTTCTATTTTAATCCTGCCACTTCTGTCAACTTATCATAGATTCAATAAACACTGGTAACCTGGTTCCATTGGCAGGCATACATGTCCATATGGCTTAACACTGCCTCCACCCTGTTTCACAGATAATGTGGTATGTTTCAGATCATGAGCTGTTCTTTCCCTTCTCCATGCTCTTCTCTTCCCATCATTCTGGTACATGTTGATCTTAGTTTATAGTCTGTGCAAAGAATATTGTTCCAGAACTGGAGAGACATTTTTGGATATATGAGATCTGACAATTAAGTTCACAAACTTATTTTAGAAAAAGTGCCACATACCTCATTGCTGAACATCATTACGGTCACCTTTGAACTACTCCCCATGAGAAGCTATGCATCGATGCCAGCGCCTAGTCCACACTTCAAAGCAATTTTGGAACTCTTTTTCTGGAATGGCCATCAGAGCTGTCGTCGTATTACACTTGATGTCCTGAATGTCCTCAAAATGTCTTCCTTTCACTATTTCCTTTATCTTCAGGTAAAGAAAAAAGTAATTGGGGGCCAGATCAGGTGAGTGGGGAGGGTGTTCCAATACAGTTACTTGTTTACTGCCTAAAAACTCCCCTCACAGACAGTGCCATGTGAACTGGTGTTTGTTCGTTACTCTAATGCAAGCTCCGACAGTCTTGTGACGGCACACAAGAACATGTAACAACAATAATGAACGGCACTCACCAAGATACTGCCACAAGTTGACAAGAACACACTGGTGAGACACTGATATACAAAGGTTATGAAACCTTACCAAGCTGTTTGTAAAGTGCTTCCAATGTAAGCGCAAGGTGGCAAGTTCACAAACTTAATTGTCAGATGTCGTACTCTGGCATTCCTATTTTTAAGGCCCCCTTGTGGTAATCCCTCTGTATTTACTTTTATAAAGTCTTCTCTTCTCTTGATGTTAGTCTTGGACAATGACTTGCCAACCTCCTGGAGAGTACAGTCCTCTTGAGCTCACTAGTGAATTCCTTCTGTTTAAAAGTGTACCAGATTGTTGATTTGACCATTCTTGATGTTTCTGCCATTTCTTTGATGGTTCTTATTTTGTTTTCCCAGCCTAATATTGACCTGCTTTACTTGCATTGGCAGCTCTTTGGACTTCATATGGGGAGTTCACAACAAGTTCCACTCTTCACATCCACTCCAAACTGTTTACTTACTTAATTGTTTCTGAACTAATGACGGATCTGCCCACACTTGGGCACTGAACAGCTTGTCAGTCAATTGTCCAATCATTTTTGTCACTTGATAAAGAAGGGATGACATACAAAATGCGCTGTCATTCACCCATTTTGAAGATAGCACTTTCAGTCCACTCAAATATTTTTGAGTAAAACGTTAAAACAGCAGTAACTTAATGAATGTCCAAATACTTATGGACCAGCCTGTATCTGTTTACCTTTGCCTTGTGTTTTTATTGATTCTGGTATCAGTGAGTGGCAGTGTGTTGTTGTAAGTAAGAGTTTAACTGTAGTCTGCACATGCGCCGATATTAATACTAATACAATATACGGTATCAACACAGTTTTGTGAGATGGTAAAGATGGCAATGCCCAAGAATAGTCTGATGTGGCTTTCATTTTAGAGTTGAACTTTTTTTTTTTTAAATTATTAAGTCACTTACCAGTCTTATACAACAGGCCATTCTCAAACTATGCAACAGGCTGTTTAAGTTCATGTCATTTACATAAATTTTCTGTTGTAAGTGCACAGAAGGAGTCAAAAGTTACATAGGATCCTTTAGTTTCACCGCCTGCTTTCTGTACAATGAGCTGAGAAAACGCATTCAGTTCAGATGAGCCAGTTTGAGATAAAATGTCGTAGATGTTTTTTGATGCACAAGCAAGTAATCTGCGTTATGAGCTTTTGTTGGACCTGACTTGTAGCCAGGGAGTAGATTCTGTCTTAATCAGAACATTTACTGCAGTAAGTATCATATGACACGGCATGCCCACTGACTGATTTACTAATGTGTTACCTCTAGAAGGGAATCTTTTTCAGTTCAAAAATGCAAAGACTACATAAATCAAAATTCAAAAAGTCAGCAAAAATGAAATCATCATTAACTTGGAAAACTTAGTACACTACTTACAAGTCAGAACTCAGTCAAGAGTATTAAAACAACAGTAATGGATAATTCTGTGAAGTGAAGCACAAGGATGTCAATTGTTACTCAGGCCTTAGTGAAACGTGCTTAATAGAATGATTGGAATAATCAGTGGCGCTTCTGCAGCAGGTGTCAAGTGAATTGCTGACTTGAGAAAAAAAAAAAAAAAAACACCTTTAGGTCCCAAAAAGATTATTTGCTTTGTTGTTGTAAACTGAGACTTGATATTTTAGGTAATTCAAGAATAAGTTCACGTTATTTATGGCTTAAAGTACTCTGACATCTATCCATCCATCCATTTTCCAACCCGCTGAATCCGAACACAGGGTCACGGGGGTCTGCAGGAGCCAATCCCAGCCAACACAGGGCACAAGGCAGGAACCAATCCTGGGCAGGACACACACACCCACACTCACACACCAAGCACGCACTAGGGCAAATTTAGAATCGCCAATCCACTTAACCTGCATGTCTTTGGACTGTGGGAGGAAACCGGAGTGCCCGGAGGAAGCCCATGCAGACACAGGGAGAACATGCAAACTCTGCACAGGGAGGACCCGGGAAGTGAACCTAACTGCGAGGCAGCAGTGCTACCACTGCGCCACCGTGCCGCCCCTCTGTCATCTATTAAACCATTTTTGGCATGCTTGTTATCTGTAATTGTTAAAAGGATGAACTAATAGTGACTTTCAGACAAGTGTGTCAAGTACTGTATTGATAAAAATTAGCAAATGTCCTTAAACTTATACAAAGGTTTTTTTATATTTTTATTGGCAGTTTTTATTGGAACTGATTTTGCTGACAAGTTTACATACAGACTGACATCAAATACAGAGAAAGAAATAAAAAACAAAGGCAGGCACAAAAATGCTGTGCCACAGGAAAATATTTATATAAACATATATTTTTATAAATTACTAATACAGTGTATATTTGTTAGGAATGTGTATATGTAGGTATTTAATAAGCTATTGTGACGTTCTTTTAACAGTATTGGCATAATATTCTTGTTTTTTCTGTTCATTAAAACACATTCTAGCAGGCAGTAATCCGTCATGAATTATGGCATAACTCTCCCTATAATAAAGCAGATCAGCAGAGATCAAAATTAGGGACTCGCTATATTTTTTTTCCCCATAAAGTCTCTTCAAGGCTATATGCACTTCTGTACCTGTTTCCAAATTATCAGTTTGACACACGCGAAGGGCAGTGTTTTCCTAACAATGACCTTTGATGTTCAGTACTGCTGTTAATTCCTCATTTTGAGTAATGGGAAATGGGGGAAAAAAATAATATAGTACTGTATTGCATTTTTTTACTTTCATGTCATGGATGCACTGAGAAGAAGTATGGAGATTTTTGCACCATCTCTGGAAATGTAGAATTAATGTATTATGACAGCACCTAAATAACAAAATATATTGTTGCTTCTGAATTTTCATAACTAGTGAACCAGAAAAAAGAGGAAGGGAATTTGGAGTCTTGCATGTCAAATAACGAGGGTGGCAGCAACTGCAGAGCATCCACAGAATGTTTCAGTTGAGCTAGAATTCCTGTCATTTAGGGTGAATTAAACATAATAAGTTAGAATCTTTTATTATAAACATACAGAACATTAATGCAATCAAAATGGAAGGATTTCTGTTAAGGTTTTTGTCTGTAGTTTATATAAATTACTGAATATTATCTTCATGCTTGTAAATCTTCCATTTATTTGGTAAACCGTTCCAGCACTAGGTAGAGCTCAATTATAGTAGCAACATACATAAATAAGGAAAGAAAAAGCACAGTGCCTGGCCGCTCCCATATACTAACACACTGACTTTCCAAGGGGTAAAATTTTGTGTTTATCACAAGTCTCTTTCATTATTTTATTTAAATTTATAGTAAAGACTTTAGGTGACCAAAATTTTTGTATGATTTATGTTTTATGTACAGCTTTGTTTCCTGATGCAGTCAGTATGACCCTCAGCATTGCATATAAATTGTTTAAAGCATTCTTCTTCTTCTTTTGGCTTCTCCCGTTAGGGGTCGCCACAGAGGATCATCTTATTCCATCTCTTTCTGTTCTCTGTATCTTGCTCTGTTACACCCATCAACTGCATGTCCTCTCTCACCACATCCATAAATCTCCTCTTAGGCCTTCCTCTTTTCCCCTTTCCTGGCAGCTCTTTCCTCATCATCCTTCTCCCAATATACTCAGCATCTCTCCTATACACATGTCCAAACCAACACAATCTTGCCTCTCTGACTTTGTCTCCCAACCGTCCAACTTGAGCCAACCCTCTAATGTACTCATTTCTAATCCTGTCCATCCTCGTCACACCCAGTGCAAATCTTAGCATCTTTAACTCTGCCACCTCCAGCTCTGTCTCCTGCTTTCTGGTCAGTGCCACCGTCTCCAGCCCATATAACATAGCTGGTCTCACTACCATCCTGTAGACCTTCCCTTTCACTTTTGCTGATATCCATCTGCCACAAATTACTCCTGACACTCTTCTCCACCCATTCCACCCTGCCTGCACTCTCTTTTTCTCCCCTCTTCCACAATCCCCATTACTCTCTACTGTTGATCCCAAGTATTTAAACTCATCCACCTTCACCAATTCTACTCCCCCCATCCTCACCATTCCACTGACCTTCCTCTCATTTACACACATGTATGCTGTCTTGTTCCTACTGACCTTCATTCTATTCTGTGTTAAATACTGTAGTTACTTTTCTGGTGAAAACACTTTTGTCTGTTTTAGTCCTTTAATACATAATTGTGAGCTAACATAGTATAGAAATATGACTGTGAAATATGAGTCTGATTCTGTATTGTTTTATTATTTCTTCAATAAAACATAATGCTTCATTCTTCACAGTTTCCTTTGTTTTGTGTTTGCTTCTTACAGGAGGAATCTTAATGTTAAAAATGAAGATGAAATTAAAGAATGTTTTTGTTATGTACTTCTTTGTCTCAATCCTTGGGCTAATGTATGCACTTATGCAGCTGGGTAAGAATTTCAAGTATTAATTTTGAATCCTTCATTAATGTTACTAAATACAGTAAAGTAAATATTAAAAATGA
This sequence comes from Polypterus senegalus, assembly GCF_016835505.1. Taxonomy (NCBI): domain Eukaryota; kingdom Metazoa; phylum Chordata; class Cladistia; order Polypteriformes; family Polypteridae; genus Polypterus; species Polypterus senegalus. Next base: position 78,129,892 of record NC_053164.1, read on the forward strand.
CATGATGTTTTAATAATGGTAATGCAGGAAAAGATTTGATGTACTTGTTTTTTTTTTTGTGTAATATTTCCTAACTTGGCCTGAGTCATCATAACTTGGATTGACAGTCAGATTATAGCCAACTGCTTTGTTAAGGAGTTTTATTTATTTATTTATTTATTTTGCTGAAGTTTGCCATCATCTCATTGTTGTATTAAATATATTTAAGGGAGGCAACAATAGGAAAGCTGACTAAGATTTCATGTAGTTATTTATTTTCTCTTTGAATCTATAGCTATCCTGCAGTTGAAAATTATGCTTAGGATGTGAAACTGCAATGAATGTCAATGCAATTACAAGTACATCTTCATTTGAAAACTTTAGTGATGAGATCTATGTGTTTGAATGATGAATACTTGTCAAAGTTTGTAAAATTGACTTTTATACTTTAAACTGATCGTTTTTGTCAGTGTTGACACCCTTTTCACTTGGCTTCAGATTTTGCACCTCTATCTATGTGGAGAAAATATAATAGTTTACAGAGAAAAGAGTGCCACATGAGAAGTTCACAAAGTGGTCTGGCTGGACAGCATCTTTTTATCTGATTGATGATGTATATTTTTTAGCTTTATTTTCTTTTGAAAGTTCCCTGAACTACTGACCTATTGGATTCTGAGGCACTGCAACAGAATCCATATGGTAAAAACCTCAAATCAGATTCTTTCTGTCTAAAATCATAAAATGAGTAGGATCTACCAAGATCTGGCAAAGCCGCTTACTACCTGCCTATACGAGTGACTGTTTGTAAAATGTACTTCTCTAGACCAACATTCTGGTGGAGTATTCTCTCATCAGTCTTATCCTAATATTGCTAATTTAGTGGTGAGCAGGATTCTCATCTTTCCATAAAATGGATAAATGGTTTGGGTTCAGTCCAGTAATCACTGCTTGGGTAGCTATGTATTTTCATACATTCTTGGTGATTATTGAGCCAGAGAATGGTTGCATATTGGTTGGGTGTGCAAGTAAGAATTTCACAGTACTTTTGTACATGTGAACAATTTATTCTAAAAATCTGGTCTAGATACATGAGTTTAGTAGCTATATTCCAACCGTGAAGACGGATATGAAGTTACAGATCAGGACTTCAAAAACATCTGCCATGAATTGCAGATAGTGGCACCATCCTAAGAGTAACTGGCAAACTCCAGTTTCTGAAGAGGACTGTAATTGGTAAAACGAGTTAAGTGCCTTGAGCCACATCCATCCATCCATTATCCAACCCGCTATATCCTAACTACAGGGTCACGGGGGTCTGCTGGAGCCAATCCCAGCTAACACAGGGCGCAAGGCAGGAAACAAACCCCGGGCAGGGTGCCAGCCTACCGCAGGGCACCCCCACACACTAGGAACAATTTAGGATCACCAATGCACCTAACATGCATGTCTTTAGACTGTGGGAGGAAACCCACGCAGATACGGGGAGAACATGCAAACTCCATGCAGGGAGGACCTGGGAAGCGAACCCAGGTCTCCTAACTGTGAGGCAGCAGCACTACCCACTGTACCACCGTGCCGCTCCTTGAGCCACAATAAACATAAAATGAATCCCAAGATACTGTATGGAAGAGTTAGGTTGGTAGGCTGCCGTGCTCACTCTGATGTTATCTAGATTGATTTGCTTTTTTTCTTCCTTTAGTCCCCTTAAGAATTTTACTTTTGAATTTGTGGTTTGAAGCGTGGAAGAGAGGGCAGCATGTTGGCCTTAGTTAGTATTGGAAACAAATGTTAGAACCCGTTCTCTCAAGCCAGTCTTGTTTACTTTGGAGAAGTATGCTCATACTTGAACAGCCTATCCTTTATTGAACCCTGGTTTCATAAACTGGCAAAGTTCTTAATCTGACCATATATCTTGTCATCCTTCACTTGCACATTTTGGGGCTATGACCAGTTTTCCCTCTGAATTTTTTTTTAACTGAGAAATGGATATGTATAAAATTTGAGCAGGTACTTACTGTTTATGACTGAATTCCTCAATCTCCCTTTAAATTTCAAGCCCTATAAAGCAGCAGTACACAAACTGCACCAACACCCGTGCAGCTTTGAGGGAACATGGGCTTTAATGGTCTGTTGGTGCCAGTTTATTATCAATAATCATTAATGCCAAATCTACATGTTTTACTTGCTGTTTTTTGCTTATTCTCAGTGGTACAGTAACCTTTTAATCAAAATACAGCATTTTAGGTGGAGACCATTGTTTGTTGTTCCTGTTTTTTGACTGGTGCTACTGTGCACAAACTTTGTTTGATACGCACAAATTATTGAAAATATTTTACAAAATTACCTTCAGGCTATGAGTATAAGGTGTATATGAAACATACGTAAATGTCTTGTTTAGACACGGGTCCCATCCCCAAGGTATTTCATTATGTATGTGCAAATATTCCAAAATCAAAAATAGTTCTGGTCCCAGGCATTTTGGATTAGGGATGCTTAACCTGTAATAATATGTTACAGAGAAAGAAACTATTAGTGATGATACTGCTCGTATGTTTTTCTTTAGGACAGCCATGTGATTGCACCCAACATATGAAGCAGAATAGTGACTTTGTTCGCAATCAAGACAGAGCTATCAGCAAATTGCAGAATGAGGTAAAGAAATTGCAAGCGCAGGTCAAGCCAGAAGAACCTCCTAAACCTATTTTACCTATAATATATGTCATCACGCCCACCTTTACAAGGTAAGCCAGTCAGTACGTGTTCAGAACATAGTTTCTACACATAACCTGCTATATACGAGTATTGTAGTGGTATAGTATTCTAAACTTCTAATGATAAACTCTCCTAGCTCATCCTTAATTACTTATATTTAAATGCTAATGGGTTGTTAGAGTGATGTTGAAACCTGTTATTCTACTCAATAAAGTAAAAAATAATCTTTCCTTAGGTTAGAAGGTTTTGGTTTTCCCAGAATTAAAATCTGGTTTAAAAATAACCATGACAAAATGGCATTATCAAGAAACACATTAGTCTTTTTTTGTTTTATGAAATAAAAGGTACACAATGCAACACATTTCCAAAAAGCTGAAGATTTTATGCAAATAGCAAAATAGTTCTAGCCAGGATACAAAAAATGTGGAAATTCGGATCCAAATAGGTTAAGTATATCAAAGTTTGTAGTTTGAGAAAGGGACACCTTACAGTTCTTTAGTTTGCTGATGGGACTTGGTGGGTGTGCCGAACTGGAGATGTGCTAAGATGTTTCTAATTTTTGTAACTGTCTCTGGAGAAGCATATAAGACTCAGAGACTTAAAGTATGACTTTAATTAATTAATTAAGGCTTTGAAGGAGAGAACAGAGAGGGAGTTCATGTTGGATGCAATAAGGAACTAGGGTGGAGCGTTACTGGGATGATTCAACCAACACAACACATGTCATAGGATGAATGCCCAATGATTTAATTTGGAGTTTAGCAGGGACACCCCCAGTATCACAAATCAAATCAGAGTGCTTAATGGAAAGTCTCTTTATCATTCCAAAAAATGTCAGAGGAAGTTGATCTTACTTCAACCCAGTACTTTGTAGCAGGGGAAAAAGAGAGCATGGCACTAACAAAATGAAAATGCGGGAGTGTATTCATTTTGATAATTTTCATTTTGATAATTGCCAATCTAGAATGAAATGACAGGAGGTGAAAAAATACTTTGGATTCCCTGTCACTACCGAACATACAGCAGTAATTGTTTCTTCTGGTGTCCTACAGAAAATGAGAGGTTGATGCCCAAATATTTCAACAAGTTAACCATTGGAACAAAAGTTGGAAAAACTGACTGACATAGCGAATGTAAAAGAATAAGAGCAGACTTCAGCCAATTCATTTTATAGCAAGTCTGGGTCTTAAACAAACTGAGCAATCTAAGGATATGGTGGAAATCAGAAAGAGCATTATCAACAGAAAGTGAAATAACATCTGAATGTAAAAAAAAAATGCTATAGAATTGTGATCTCTCGCACTTCTAAATTTGCTTGATTTTGTTGCTCACTGTTAGGTTAGAAAATGTTTGGAGGCTTTCTAACTTCTGGCTGCTTACTTTTTATCAGGCTGGTGCAGAAGGCAGAACTTGTGCGTTTGTCTCAGACCCTAATGCATGTTCCCAGTCTTCACTGGATTGTGGTAGAAGATGCTGCAACTAAGACTAGTCTGGTGGCTGAGCTTCTAAAACAGAGTGGATTACAGTATACACATCTCAACGTTGAAACACCAAAGGATTTCAAGTTGAAAGAAGGGGATCCCAACTGGTTAAAGCCTCGTGGCGTAGAGCAAAGGAATTTGGCTCTGCAATGGCTGAGAGATAACCGAGAGCTAAGCGATGAAGGTGTGGTATATTTTGCTGATGATGACAACACATATAGTCTCCAGCTCTTCCAAGAGGTAACTAAAAATTGAAAGATCCAGATGTTTGTGTTTAAATGTTGTGTCACATTTTCTTCAGTAAATTTAAAGCAAAATCATTAATATCGTGCAAGTATGAGCAGTGGATCAAGAAATATTAATTGTTGTTTGGCTGAAGAGATCATAATTAATTTTTTTTTTTTCTTTCTAGAGTTTCCAAACTCACCAGCCTTGGCTTAGTTTTAAAATACCATTGTAATGAAGGATAAAACATTAAAGTGTTTTTGATAGTACTTTATTGTCTTTCAGTAAACCCAACAGGTTTCAGTCCTGCTCAGTGAGGGCTGCAGGACAGCTTTGTAGCAGTTACCAATCTCCTTTTTTTGGAATTTGTTACTAAATTAAAATTATTTTTATGACACTGTGATTAAAAAAATGTGCGTTTTGATTTTTTAACAAAAAACTTCAACATTAGTTCTGCTAAAAACACAGCTGTTTCTCATTATTTTGATATTCTTGCATAGGACATTTTTCACATAATGCAACCATTTAATATGTGTCTTGTGGTATACTGGGGGTATCATTCAGTATTTACCTTCATATTTAAAACTAAAAACTTTTTAGAAAGCATTTTAGAAAAAATAAAGTTGTAGAATATCATTGTACTTCTGGCTTATGAGGAATGCACCACATCTTTTTGCTTAAATGCACACATTATCAAGATTATGTTTTTTATTTAATAGGTGGTGTAGAAGCAGAGAAGCCTAAAATCTTTTTAGCCAACAGTTAAATATTTTTTGAAAGGATATAGAGTAAGTGAAATTAAAAACTCATTAAAAGTGACCTTTAATAATATTGCTAAACTAGAATTTTCTTGGATAACATTTGGAGCACTCTTTCAATTTGGCATATTGACTTCTTGTTCGATTATTTTTCAGTATACACCAACAGTGATGTTGCCAAGTCTGAGTATTTAGCCAGTCTGTTTATTTCTTCATAGCATTAATATTCCTTGATACACTCATTGTTGATACGCATAAAATGAATTATTAATACATTGACATGCAAAAAAGCACAAACAGAATTTCTAAACTGTAAACTAACAGCAAATTGCACTCAATGATACTAATTGATTAGTCTAATAAAATTTATTTCATTATTGTAATTGGAGAGTAGTCATAATCAGAAGCAATTGAAGAATATTGAATCATTTTTGCATTGATTATTATAGCAGCATTTGATTCTTTACGTATAAGAAAATTGGGGTAGGTCATTAAAGTGCATACACTCATTTAATTTATATATTTTTTAAAATTTAAAAATTGTTTTTTAGAATATGACTAAAGATAAGTGTAGCACAACTGTTTTGTTATAAATTTGAGAATATAAGAAAGAAGCAACCCTGTAGTCAGTACTCTTCAAAAAAAGGGCAACTGCTCAGCAAAAAGCCAAAGGCTTGTGTAGCCAGCTGGTTTACCCATCACAGTGGAAGCCATCAGTTCTTTTATCAAACATTCAAATGTGTACATTTAAGCCAGTTTATCCAGTAGTCTAAAAAATACAGAATAGTGTGCCTTGTACATCAATGCTGAAAATCATACTGCTTTCTAAATATTTCAATGTTCTTGAACTGTTTTGCTGTAAGTTCAAAACTGGCATACATTTTCCTAATATTTGTCAAGAAATATTTTGATTTCTAAATAGTTGTATAGTAAAATATATCCAAATCTAAAATAATTTTTTTTTTTTTTTTGCAAAGTACCAGTTATGAATTATACAAACAACAGAAGTAGAAATTTCCAGGGATCCCACAGTATAGTATTATCATAGTAAAATTATATTATGACAATATGGAATTTTGAAAAAATTTTACCAAAGTGCTATGAATTGGGATTTACTTTTGTGATTTTTGTACTTTATTCTATTTTCTATTTTACTAAAAGAAAAGAAGAAAACATATCCCTACAGGCAAAATGTCAGATGTGTTAAATCTAACGAGAAAACTCTTGATTCAGTACATACCACTTAGTTTTTCTTACTTGTTGTCCATCGGCATTCTGACCAGTAAGACTCGGAGTAGTCCGGTGCAGTACATATAGCAATCTGACCATTTCACCGAAAGTGACTCTTTGTGAGTATGTTTGTAGTTAGGTTGTCAATCAACTGATGTGAGAATATTTATATTTAAGCAATATTATAAATATTGTTATATTCAAATTTATGTTTAAAATTCTTGGGCTACATATATGTCGTTTACCATCCGATACTAGCAGTTCCGTATAATTCCCGTTTTCTTAGTCAATTAGAACATTTCTATACATGAGCAAGATTAAATGAACACACTTTAGATTCTCTTTTCTAACATAGCTTTGTTGCAGTCTTATGTGAGGCTGAGCTTTTGACTAATCATGATGGGAGTAAGCAAAGGCTCCAAAGTTGTGTGTGAATATATGGTGGAGCTTCAGTTGAGGCTTCTTGTTTTGTCTATTTCTTGTTGATTACATTAGTTTTTGAATTCTAAATTTAGTATACAGAACCCTCCAAGCACTCTTGACAGCTATAGTTTAAGAAACAGACCTAGCTGTATTTTTTATAGTCGAATTGTATCTTCCATAATAAGTTACCATAATATTTTGAAAAACAGAATGAACATAAATAAATATGTGTTTTATGGACACCTCTTTGGTATTGCTAACATTTGCAGCATGTCTTATGTTGGAATAAAAAAAAAACAATACATTTTACTATTTCAGAATGTAGCCTGTTGAAAAGAAATTTGCTAAAGTTTGAAGCACAGCATCTATTTGGATGTATTTTGTTAATCACACACTAGTGAAATTTACTGCATTTTTCAATCTAACAAATGGTAGATTTACACGACTGCATAGTTTCTAAAAGGGATACATGTTACAAAAATGAAAGGAGAAAAAAAATCCTAATGCATACTGTATTTTCTGATTAACTTTTTTCCAGTACTCTATTCACTATGCCATGTAATTGTTAGTTCTAAAGTTTTTTGAATTGTCTCCACTGAGGAAGCTCACTTACAGTACATCTGATTTTGGTTCAGCTATGGTGGTTCTCATTTCTTTAACTATGTGTTTACTCATTGAATGCCATAAGTGGGAGTTAACGCTGTCTTTTTTTTTTTCCTTCTTACAGATGCGTTTTACAAAACGAGTCTCAGTTTGGCCAGTTGGGCTTGTAGGAGGAATGCGTTTTGAGCGACCACTTGTTGAAAATGGAAAGGTGACCGGATTCTATACTGCCTGGAAACCGAATCGGCCATTCCCTATGGATATGGCAGGGTTTGCTATATCCTTACAGCTGCTGTTGGCTAATCCAACTGCTCACTTCCACCTTGAAGCAGAAAGAGGTTATCTTGAGAGCAGCTTGCTCGAGACATTGGTTTCTATTGAGGAGCTTGAGCCCAAGGCTGACCAGTGCAGAAAGGTATGGGTATTGTTTATGAGCTGTATTGACAGTGTGAACTGGGAATAAAAAAATCTAAAAGTCTTTATGAAATATTAACCAAAGTTATTTGAGTACCAAATATGGTGTGGTCTTAAATGATTGATCAACAGGGGTGGACAACTGCATTTGGTATTTAGCTGGGCTACCAGCTTTGCATACCTGGTAGTCTAGCTTTGCGTTTGCGTTTGGGGGTGGGAGGGTTGCCAGCAACTTTTTACAACGACATTGATTTATAATTTTTTGTTACATCTTCTTCCGTAATATACAGTAAATATAGGGTGGTCCAGATCTAATTATGCAATTTTTATTATGCTATAACTTATATATAAGTTTATTACATAGAAAATCACCCGAAAAATCCCAGACCATCGAGAAGTGTGCGAACTGACGACATGAAGAATCGTCTTCGTGCCGAACTGGAGTCATCCCTGCATAAATCAAAGTCATCCAGATGATCTGGATCTGCATAATTAGATCTGGACCACCCTATACTATATATACTTGCGCATAAGTCGGGTCTTGAAACCTGAAAAATCAATCATAAAATCAGACGCCTGTTCAGAAATGTGACACTCACATTATTTATTTATTTATGTTTTCATCTTCTTGCTTCGTCCAATCTTGCAGCAGTTTCTCAGACATGTCAAGTTTTGTTGCAGCAGCGCAGTTGCCAATTTTGTTTTTGTAGCTTCAAAGACTTTTGATTTAAAACCAGCTTCATATTTTCTTCTGCTCGAACGCTCCATCATAGATAAGGTGTATGAGGGTGTGAGATGTAAAAAACACAAATCAGTGCAAATGTTTCTTCAGAATAGTTTGGGTAATACCGCGTGGCCACGTAGGCACAATACATAGCAAAAAAAAGCCAGCGTGCTCTGTGATTATTCTCTCAGGTGGTCGTTAGAATAGCAATCTCTTAGACCAATAGCGTGAGTTTTTCGCATTCGACTTATACAACCCAGAAATTGTATAGTAAAATCAAGCCCTAACTTATCCGCAGGAGAACTTAAACCCGAGTATATTATTTTCTGTTAGGAGCCCTGCATACATATCAGTTAATGGCGACAATGTTACTTTTTATATTTCGTCTCATACCCTGTTTTTGACTGCATAATTCAAGATCTGTTTGTAATGGAGTTTAGCTCTCTGATTTCTAAAGGTTAATGGCCATTTCCTAAGGCTGAACACTTGAAAAATTGTGACAGGATCATTGTTGAAACATTCAAGCCATCATATGATATCAACAAGCTGCAGAATATTTTAGCTCATTTTCTCAGCTGTAGCAATCACAGTCAGTTGAACAGAGTTACCTGCTGCATCCATTTGTGTTTCAATATTGTACATTTCATGAAATTGCTTAGCACTGCATCAGCATTTGTTAGGCCTTGCAGACTGACTGGGCATCATCATCATTCAATTCATTAAAAAGTGAGATAACTCATGTGAGACGTCTTCTGTTGAAAGAGGTAACAATACCATGTGTATTGCACAAAAAAAGATGAATTACTATAAATATATGAGCTGTTTATCAATAGACTGTCAGGAATGTGTTGAATTGGTTGGCCTGCAGGCAGGTGTGATGGTAAACATTTAGCTCAACAACAAATCATAGAACTTCAAATGTGACATTCACTTGATGCAATGAGACTGAATCATAATCTTTACAGATAATGTTAATGATGTTATCTTATGGCTTTTGAAAAGAGTACTTCAACCTGTTAAATATCCCAGACACAATGGAATTAGAAATATTATTAGTTTATTGGAATTGATTAAAATTTCCCTCTATTTACAGTAAGTTCTGCAATAGTAGTCATCATAATAGCATTTTAAACTGGGTGTCTGTGTCTTAGCAGGAGAGCCCTAGGCTTTTAGTATCCTGATGTCCAGGCTAAATTGCCGTCCATGGCCTAGTCATTCTGGCCCCCTAATCATCCACTGTCTCTGAATGGCTATCTCTCTCTCACCACTTCACCACCTAATAGTTCATGTGTGGTGAGCGTACTGCCTCAAAAATGTCTGCCATTGCATCATCCAGGTGTATGCTACACATTAGTGGTTGTTGAAGTGGCTTCCCACTTACCATGAAGAGCACTTTAAGTATTGAGAAAAGCACTATATAAATGTAAAGAATTATTATTTTTTTTTATAATTATTGAGTGGTAGATAATCTTGTATATGTCGGCATCATTTCAGTCTGTACCTATTCTAAACAAAGATAGTCGTCCTCTTTGTTTTACATTTTAAATGCCCCCTGCATTTTCAATAGATATAACATTATAATTTTACATTAAAATGTTAGGGTTGCATTATCTACACATTGAAATGATTCAGTATTTCTCTAGCACTGCAATTTATTGTCAAAATTCCAGACCTGCTCACCAACTTGGTCCAAAACAGCTGACAATTTTACTTAAGACTTTGACTCTCCATAGGATAGTTCTGTTGAAACTGTTATATTTAAGAAATTTAAACCAAAAACAAATACTCTAATGAATTAGATCTCAGTGGGGTAAAGAAAAAGGCAGCAGCATGCAACTGAAAAAAGTTTCATCCATTGAACCAGATGGAGATTCCAATTAGTTGTCCCAGATACTACAAATTTGGTTAAGATATAATCCATAACAATCCAAGAAAAAAGTATCAATTTGCTTTCATGAATAAAATATACAATGAAAGTGAAAAGTAGTGCAAAATGTGTAAGGTTTAACACAGTGATTGTTTTTTTTCCACATAGACCAGTGACAGCAATCATGTGCCAGAGTTTCCTCCCTATTCTGATATTATGTAATTACCTTTTTAACTATGTAATATTTTCAAGTGCTGTTAAAAATCATAAATTTAATGTAGTCTACGAACGCACTCGATTATATTTTTTATTGCTGTTACTTTTTAATATAACTCACTGTTACAAAAATATTTATGAAATAAAAATTTTAACATCTTGTGGAAATAACTAGAAAAATGACAATGCTCCAGCTTTCAACTTTCTTAATAAAGTCATTGAATGCACCTAAATGCTGCTGTATGTCATGTGTACATTTTCTAATTAATTTGTTCGTTTTCTTTAAAAAGAAATTCCAGTAGTCTCATTGGCAGAACTTTACCCATTGTGAATGACTGTGCATATTGTAGAAAGATGTTAGACTATAAGACAAGAGGTTTGTGGATTAAATGTCATCACTGACTTCCAAATCACGTATCCTGTCAGTGCATCCATTGTAAAATATGCCAAACAATTGTTTTATACTGCATTTATAAAGTACCTTAGGCAGCTGGTTACTGGAATATATAAAATAACGTTGTTTGTGCTCTGTGCTAGATCAAAGACTCCACACGGGACACACTTGTCCTTGTTTCATGTGATTTTAAATTGGATAAGGAGGTACTAGTTGAGCAAACTTGTTTCAGTTTATTTATTTTTTTTGCCTAATGTTGTATAGAACATTATTTAATTTTTTGAAACATACAACCCTATATGAACAGCATTATGCAACTCGCCCAGTTCTCAAAATGTAATGAAGAGTACCTAAGCCAAGTCTACAGCAGCAAAAAAAGAAAGAAATCATACTTAACTTCACTCTAAGGTCCACTTAACACATTTTGTAATATTTTGCTTTTGCAATTATAGAAATTGGCTTGGAGAAATAGTAAATATTAATGTATGATTTTTACATTTGGAAGTATTCCAGGCATTGATAATTCATCTTTAATTTTTGTAGGTTCTTGTATGGCACACACGAACTGAGAAGCCTAAAATGAAGCAAGAAGAAGCCCTCCAGAAACAAGGGTTGGGATCAGATATCACTATTGAGGTATAGCTTAAGCCCTGATCTGCACCACCCAAGTGAGAAAAGACGAGCAGGACTTGGAAGTCCCAGACTGGGCTTCCGGAAATACTTGGCATATGTAGGACAAGGAAACTGGTATGGAAATAAATGCAAGAGAAATGCTGTTTTAATTCTAATATTGTCATCATGAGAACAAGTCCCCAAGGTAAAAAAAATACCCATTATGCAATAATTACTGGGTTCTCAAAAATTTTTGTTCTTTTTTTATATAGAGACTTTATTTTACATGGTGTAACACAAACCACAAAACAAAAAAAAAACAACTCCACATGTTGCATTATAATTTGCTTACAATACAATATTTTAAAAATATTTCCTAAAGCTGTTGTTGGTATGTATAATTACCATAGACATAGTTTGTGACATAACATGTACGTCTGCAAATCGAAAGTAAGTGTAGATGCCAAGGATAAAAGAATCATGAAAGTTAGATTAAGATTTTATATTACCCAGGTTAGTTTAGGTTAATTGAAATTCACTAAAACTGGCCAATGAAAAACAGCAAGTGACTGTCATCTGGTTTTGGAATCTATCCATATCACGTCAAAACTGTTAGGTTTATTAGAATATATTATAATATGAGCAACTGAATGTAAAGTAAGTGATGCAGTGTTTCCTATCAAATTCAAATTTGGTTTCTGCACCATGCAGCATCCATCTGGAGAGCCATGAAGTCAAATAACCCATTGTTGGTAGTCCAAAATACCGAAGTGTCTAGAGTGTTGACAAGAGACCCACATGCTTGTTTAAAGAAAACATTAATACATTTTTGTCAAATATTACAATTTTTTCTAATTTTAAAAAGAATAGGATATAGCGAATCTGTTGGAATTTTTCCAAATTCAATAATATGGCATGAAGAGTGCGCAGTGTAGGGTGAGGTATCAGAACAGATAGCAGTTTTTGAAAATCGTTGCTCCACAGAGTTGCAGAAATATTGAATGTTGGAGGAAATCCTTTATGCTCTTCATTAATTATGCAAATTGTTTTATTTGATGCTCTTCTCTTCCAGTGATCATCCTCTTTGTTTTCAGCATGGTGCTAGAATTTGAGTTAAAGAATGACACTAGACTTCACTGGCTTATCACTTAAGACTCAGAAATAAATCAAATGCTTCTTATTAGATATACAAGGAGAATATCTGTGCTGGGGTGCTTTTTGAATTCACACTTTGTACTTCAGGTAAGGGAATTTTGCATCTTACACACAGCAAATAAATAAAATGGCAGTATAATTCATTGCCCTTTTGGTGTGCTTTAACATGCATATCTGTGCTTGGAATAACGTGGGTTACTAGTGTAGCAAACTATGAAAATGTTACAAGAAAAGAAAACCCAAGAGTACAGATGAAGCCATAGTTCTGCAAACTTGCTTATTTTATTCAAAGCCAAAATTAGTTACTTCAGGCAGGACTATTATGTGCCACTGTAGATAATTCATATTATATTATAACTGCTGTTCTTTAGAACAGGGGTTCTCAAACTCGGTCCTGGGGGACCCCTGTGGCTGCAAGTTTTTGTTCCAACCAGATTCCTAATCGGTGACAACACCTGATAGCACTGATCTCATTTAATTAGCTGGTTTTATTTATCTTTTATTCTACATTCACAAAAGCACAGCCGCATGATTTTTACATTTATAAGAAACTTAGAAATATTTCTGTTTTTGCTATGGATTTAAATGCTTAACTCTCTTTTTATTATATTTCACCCTTTCTCTGTGCAGTTTGCTCCCTTCATTGAATCTTAATAATGACAATTAAAAACAAGCAGAGCAGAAACCCAAGAAAACAGCCCCACAAAGTAGTAAATAACGGATTAATTAAACAATTAAAAACAGCTAGAAAAGTAGAATGACAATCAAGATGAAAATACTATTAAAAAGAAAAAAATACATGTAACTGCTTAGTACATTTTAATACTTTTTAACCAAACTTAGTTTTCTAATTTGTATATTGTTCCCAAAACAGGGAATCTTGGAAACAACAGTTCACTTAATTAGCCCAGGAGTCCAATTAAAAAGAGAGGCTGGTTGGAACAAAAACCTGCAGCCACAGTGGGCCCCCAGGACCGAGTTTGAGAACCCCTGTTTTAGAAAACATTTTGCCATTAACCTTGAATAAATGGATTAAGTGTAGCTAGAAATGTAACTAACCTTTTAGATCAGAATATATTAGTCCTAAATAATGTATTTTTAATAATTGTTGCTATTATTAATTGTATTTTTTTTCTTATTTATTTTTAAAATTATCTTTACTATTAACTGGTCATGGTAAAGCACAGAGACCTACTGTGAGTCCTGGCTTATTGAACAGTTGTTTAAATTATTTATGATGTCTGTCAAATACGTTTCAAAAAGTAAATGTAAAATATTCTTGATGTTGATGAAATACTGAAAGTAGAAAACGCAACAGGAGGTTAGAAACTTGAAAGTACACCTTATGAGAAAAGAGTTGGGAGTTGTAGCGGGCCTGTCTGTCACTGTCCACGTGATTAAGGGGGCTCATAGGATATCCGATCTTCTAGCATGATGCTTCAAGTACAAATCAAGAAAGGTCATTCTTAAGCTATGCCATACACTAGTGAGGTCTCAAGCGGAAGATGGTGTGCCGTTCTGATCTCTGTATAGCAGCACTGGAACGGTACCGGGGAGGCCAACCCGAGTCGAATCAATTCTTTTGAAGCGAGCAAAGCTTAACAGGAGACATAAAAGAAGTGTTTAGTACAGAAGAACTAGTACACTGAATTCCAGGTATTGATTTTAAATGAATGTATCCACAATAAGATGGGGGACTGGTGGAAGCAGGTTAAGGATTGCATTTGCACAAATGTTAAGGGTTTTCTTCACTCATATTACCATAGATAAGAGGAATAAGTTACCAGGTAGCATGGTGGAGAACCTCATGTGGTTGTGGTTTTGTAAAAGTCAGGCGGGTAGGAATGGACAAGCTGTGTTGGGCTGAGTGGTATGTTATTATCAGAATTGTTCTTACGATCTTAAGTGATTGAACACAATCTACACTACAAGGAAGATTATTGTTAAAATAGAAAAGGTCTGAGATGAAATGAGTTTAGAATTACATGGACTATCATATTTGTTTCTTTCTTCTTATAGCTGTACATATTACATATTTATTAAGACACTGTATGTTTTTTTGTTTTTCTTTTGTAAAGTGCTTGTTATACTTATGGCTCAGCATAGTTTATCGAGGTAACTCTGGCCGTCTTTACTGCTTACTTTGCACACCCCTGTAAAGTGTCATTTGTTTGTGTGTCTGTGGGTGGGTGTTTTTTGTTTTTTTTTTAAGCACTGAAACTTGTAAAATAACTTTTTAAAGATACATTTATTTCTATGACTTTAATCTGATGTTGTAAAGCTCTCAGATAAATAAATGTTACAGAAATGTATGAATGCTACTATGACTTAACAGTACTTTATCATGCATATTGTGGAGCCTTAGGACACGTTCTCATTGCCTAAACATATTTAAACATTTATCACTGTGACTTTCACAATGTGGATTACTGTTTGCTGCATCAGGCATGTGATGTCAGTCTTCTGCAGACATTTGAATTGGGTTTCAAAGTCATATCTACAGTTACTAAGGTGTTGTACCATGTTATTCTTAAAAGAAGTCTATTAATTTTTTACATTTAAGACGTCTTACTTCAAGGTTTTCCAATGTTGTATCTGTCCTGGTGTCGATATAAACACAGGGAACTCCAGTTTCTGTATTACATCTTGCCTTAAGAAGGGGCCTGAGTTGCCACAAAAGCTCCCATATTGTAATCTTTTCAGTTAGCCAATTAAAGGTGTCAATTTGCTTGACTTCTCACTAAAGTCATATCTAGACTATTCCTAGCTTTGTAAACTGAACACTCCGTCCTTATCTTTTGATGTGTGCTGCAGAGTGCCATGGGTAGTGATTCTGAGGAGTGAATGTAATGATTCAAGTAATAATTCAGTCTTTATTAACCACCCTGTTCTCTGCAGTTATCCCTCAAGTCTAATGACCATATAAAGTTGTGATTCTGCAGGGTATGAAGAAGCTGAAGGTGATGCAAAACAGTTCAGACATCAAACTATCGTTCATTAAAGATGCCATAACCAGCATTTGGTTTAATCTCTCATACAAATAACTGAACCACAAAGCAGAAGTACTCCTTCTTTTCTTTGTTTAATGTGGTGTGTATATCAGTTTAAAATATTAATTAATACACTGAATTTATTTATTCATATTCAGGATCAGATATGCAGACTCTTCAAAAGCAGTGCCTAGAGCTTGATTTGAAATAAGGAGTAATGAGGCAACAGTGCAGACCATTGAGCATTGTCACTTAAAAAATACATTTAAAACAGGGAATTTGAATGTTTAAGGGGATGTCAAACTTGACAATGGCAGTTACTGGTCTTGTTGCCTGAGCACATCAAGTTACATGAAAAATAATCACTGGGGATGGGAAATGAGTGATTGCATGACGACTTTCCAGCCCAGTTTCACACTTCCAAAGTATTGCTGGCTTGTCTTCTTTTTTTGACAGTTACACGCGCTGTCCGATGGAGCTGATAGTTTACAGGTAACAGGACTTAAGCCACAATTGTGTTAGTTATGTAAAACACGAGACATCAGACAGACAATCCTGTCTTCTGTTTGTAAAGTGCACAAACTTGTATTCCTTGGTCCCTCGTCACTGCATTACATGAATTGTGCTTATATTTGTTGTCGGCTTTCATAACAAGTTGTCTCAAAGAGTCCATCCCTACAACGTTCGACAAAATCAAACCTGGTCGAGTTGCGTACTGGTTAGTCTGAGTTGCTGGGAATGTCAGACGACATGAGTGGCAGTCCTGAGAGTATGCCATGACTGCCCCAAACTCTGTAAGATTATGATAATGAAGTCTTTGACTGAAGATTGCTGCTGAAGTCAGGTAAAGTGACAGGGCCTTAAGATGATCAGGAGTCTCTAGATTTGGAGTTAAGTGCCAGTCTACACATAATGAATTGCTCTCTTCTTTCCGTTTTGGATGGAGGCCTCAATGTGTCATTAGTTAGAAGTGCAGAACTTCTCACGGTTGACCTCCTACCGCATAGACTTGAATAGCCAAACACAGAAAACGTATTGTTGACGTAGCTTTTAACTTAGAGGACTGTATGTATGCTGCTTAATGTGTGAATTTATTTTCTCAGTAGAAATGTTGTCATCTTTTTCATTTGACAAATCGCACGCACCAGTGCACATGACTAAAGTACTTCCTAAAGTTGAACTGATAATTGAGTTCCTTTTACAACTTTGTGCTTTCCATCAGATTACCTCATTGGTAGCAAGCACTTTGAACAAAATTAGAAAGTAGAAGCATAGCGGGCATGCAAAGGAAAGGAAATGTAAATAAGAAACCAAAATCTTTACAGCATTGCAGTGTGCACTTTGAATGGTGGAGGGAAACTCTGAAGGGATGTTATAAGAAAATAGCAATGTACTAATTAAAAAATATCCACTGATGACTTAAAAACAGCAGCCACAGCATTGGGTAAGCCATACTGTAGATGATATTATGGCTCTGTTTTGAGAGATTAAAGTTGAAACTTCCACCCTACCCAAATTATTCAGCTGTGTGGCACTAAGATAAGAACCCAAACTTATGAAGTACCTGAGGTTCTTTCATTGCTAAAATTGTGCATTGATGTTGAGTTCCCATTACTGTAGTGAAATAAGTAATGTTAAATCATTATGTATCCTGCAAAGAGACTTCATTTTGTTTGTTTATATATGTGCATAACTCTTACTATTATTACTTATTTGTCTGACCCTTTTATCCAAGGCGACTTACAACATTTCACATGCAAGTGGATGTGGCTTGACTTCAGATCCTGTCTATTGATGTATATACAAAGAGGCAGATATTTTCTTTTAGACAGAAATGACGGCTGGCTGGTCAGTGAAGAGCCATTAAAAGGAGAAAATTTAGTTAAGCCATTGTGCTTGTGTTTTTGAAATTATTTAATGTCGTTTGGTTTTCCTGGTTTGAAAATTTTTCCAATTAAAATTCCTGCTTACGTTGTACACTCATAACAGTCCTCATAAACTTGCTGAATGTACAGTACACGCATGATTGTTTGTAACTACTGCAGTCTGTTTTTGCTTCTGTGACTGCAGGTTTGCAGATTTTGAGTTTGACCCACTGCCACCATTCATGGCTGGGTTTTGATTATCAGGTAAAGAAACAAGACCTAGAATTTGAACTCTGCTTTTTTTAATGCTGTGCAGAAGTACAAAATCTCCCGGGCTTCTGTTACTGAGAAGGTTTACCTGGAAGCAGTCTGAGTCGGAGTGCAAACACAACAAGGTTCGTTTAGCTGAGTGAATATACTATAGTGTCATTAGCCTCGATTAATAAAGTGTGTTACGTTGTGTGGGTGCTGACCATGTCAGCACTACACCATCACAAAAACTGACCCTTTGTGTAAATCCAAGCTAATTATGGTTCATGCTGGAGTCTGGCCTGACACCTGCATACTGCTAAATACAAGGTAGACAGCTAAGCAAGTATTTACTACATGCTGAGCGTTTTAAGAAGAAATATAACATTATGCAAGTTGCATTTTTTTTTCTCTCTCAAAGATACTTGTAGTACTAGGGTGTACCGTGTTAGCCATTATGAATGTAATAATAATACATTTTATTTATTCATAGGTGCCTTTCTAAACACTCAAGGACACGAACAATAGATAAAATACACATTATAAATAAAACTAAAATACAAAATTTAAAATCGGACAGAGCAATTGTAGTCAGAGGAAAAAGCAGTCTTAAACAAATGAGTTTTAAGTTTAGATGTGAAAAGCGAGAATGAATCAATTTTTCTGAGCTCGGAAGGTAATGAACAACTGAATGCTTTGCTCCCCTTAGTGGTAAGATGGACGAAGGGGACACTCAAGTGGATGGAGGAAGAGAATCTAAGGGTGCGAGAGGGAATGACAACATGGAGGAGGTCGGACAGATATGGAGGGGCAAGGTTGTGGATAGCCTTAAATGTTAACAGAAGAATTTTGAACTGAATGCGGAACTTAACTGGAAGCCAGTGAAGCTGCTGCAAGACGCTTGTAGTAATGTAATGTTGATTATATCTTGCCTGAAGAAGGGGCCTGAGTTGCCTTGAAAGCTTGCATTGCATTTGTCATTCCAGCAGATGGTGCATCACAAACATTTGTAGTAAAGCATTTTATTCTGCAGATGTTTGTGATGCACTATCTGTTAAACTGGATACACACGGACTTGTATCCTTTTATTAAGGTGGATTTTGGAGTTTTGAACGATTGGATGTGCAGAACTGTAGTGGCTGCTGGTTTTTATTGTACCCGACTCCTATAATCAAAAGCAAATTCCTTGACTGGTGACATCCTTCATTAAGACAGACTGCTTTCTTTTTGAGGATCAACCTGTGGTCCTCAAGTTTGCATTCACTTGCTCGTTCAGTAGTAGTTTGTTATTTACTGCTGGAAATTCTTATTTTAACTGAAAATTTTTTATTATTTTTTTGAGGACAAAAAGAAACATAATTATGTCTTAGATGTTATAAGTCGCCCTGGCTAAAGGCATCAGGTAAATAATAAGTAAGTAAAAATACAGAGGTGCAAAGCTGAACTCCAGCTGCAAGACTGTTTCGATGTCTCAGTCTGAGCTCAGAGCTGTTTCTTTCAACCAGACTTCTAAAAAGAACACCTATTAGCCTCCAGTTAAGCGACTGGCTGTGATGGAAATTGTACATCCACATTGCTCAGTTAAAAACACATCTCTGTAGACGCACATGCGTGTGTGTAAGTACTCATAAAGCCTTAATAGGGATGTGTTTATTTAGACTAACAGCCAGACAGTGAAACAGTTGTGTTTAATACACTATTTGGTATTAAAGATTAAAATCCAGCAGGCACTGAAATCATTTAAAATAACCTCCATAGTTTAGATGGTGGCTTCTTGAATATTTCCATAGGGCACACCATTTTTGTTTTTTTTTTTGTTCATTATTGACCAGCGTGGCGAGACTGAGCACTAACACAGTATTTGATGAGAAATGATTTAGGGCTCCTTGCATGTCCCCCGTCTTGTAGGCAAGAATGGCGTTTGAAGCCTGGGAAAACACCCAAACAAAAAGGGAACGGTAGCAGTGATGTGCAAGGTTATTCATTACCCTGCTCTTATTTAAAAACAAAGAAAATACGTGTATTTTTACAAAAGCTGCCCATGTTTTGTATGTTTATTACATCATTGTCTAGTCTTTTTAATCATGTCTTACATATTTATTAAATGTCTGCACCTTTCAGTATAAACAGTAGTCATAATGTAAAATGTTGTATCCCTGCTGGTTTGTTCATGGCTGTGTTCTGGTGATTTATGGGTGCCGCCGTTGGCTTTGTGTTTTGCAGCTGTATTTTTTGTTTGTGCATGTCCTTTTTGTTGCCTTAAGGCTGTATCAGTGCTGTTGAGTCACTTTTGCACGAGTGGCAGAGAGACTGTGAAAATAAATAAAATAACTACCAACAAATCCATTTGTGTCTCTTATTTGCCTCTGACACCTACTGCCTCTTACAAAGCTCAGCTTTTGCTATGGTGGTTGATAGATATGCTACAGTAAATCCTTCATACTAAATATTAGATGATTTTAAACAACCTGATCTCTCTAGACCAGGGGTGTCAAACTCCAGTCCTGGGGCCTCATGTATAAACGGTGTGCCCGCACAGAAATGTTGGGTAAGAACTTTTCCACGTTCAAATCGCGATGTATAAAACCTACACTTGGCGTAAAGCCACGCACTTTTCCACGGTACCTCATGCCTTGTCGTACGCAAGTTCTCCGCTCGGTTTTGCAGACTGGCGGCACCCAGCGTCAAAGCAGTGCTACTGTGTGGTTACACCATATTTTCCTGATCCAGCTTTATAAATACACTGAAACTAACCGCATATTGTTTATTAGTGTAACGCATCTGATTGTAATTAACTTGTAACAATATAATGATCCAGGGAATAGCCATAGTATTCCAAATACCATAACTGCTTTAGCGTTGTTAGTCTCACTGCACCTTCTTCTTCTTCTTTCAGCTCCTCCCGTTAGGAGTTGCCACAGCGGATCATCTTTTTCCATATTACTCTCACTGCACCACTCGGAGTATTTATATCACTGTATCTGAGTGTGAATTACAGCAGCAGCTGATCGGAAAGAGAATTATCGGTTTACAGCTTTAAGGACACGCTGTCTCAGCCACGGCAAAACGTTTCAAAGCCTTTCCTGTACGGACCTCGCGGTTCAGAAACAGTTTCATCCCAAGAACTTTAAATGCACTTAATCAATTGCACCTTGTAGAACTGTTTGTACTTATAAGTACAATCACCCCACTGTAAACTTGCACTACAGTTATAATATCGCACAACATGAGCCACTTTATAAAGCGCGTATTTACATATGATGACGATATCATTTTTAAGGTAAAATGCAGCAAAATATGTTTATTATATTATACAGATAAAACTAACTTCATTTAAATAATGTATATTCTTCACTGGGAGTGTCGTGAAGGATAGAATAATTAAACATGTACTACGAAGATATTTCAATGTTCCTTAAACGTTTTGAAGAATCGGCGCTCCCCAATTCTAATTGGGTATTTGGGGAAAGAAAAGCAAGGACTGCAGTGGCGGCTATGCCAATATATATTAAATATAAAACAGAAAGAGAAAATAACACAGCTAAAAACGCAGCGAAAAAATTTCGGCAAAAGTTAAATGCTTGTGTCATGAGCACGAGGCGGCTATGCAGTGTCTGCAATGGACGTGGCCATCCACCGTGCATAAACTACATTACTTACGTTGGTGGGCGAAGGAGCCACCGATTCTTCCTCTGCCCAGTGCCAACACAAGCCTAGAGCCGCCCCCGAGTACTGCTGCAATAAATTATTTCATCGAAGGTCGAACACAATCACTACGGCGTGAAACTCATGTTTAATAACGTGCTTTAACTCCTATCATCATAAAAAAGATATCATGTATACATCTCAGTATTTTAGTTATTCAGAGAGCTGTAATATCACGAATGTAATGGATTCTGTGTCCAGTTGGAGGAAGAGAGCCGGTTTAAGAAGCAAGTAGTGATTCACACACACAGGCACATAGAAGATCAAATACAAAACAAAGCATTTAACGTGCTGCTTTAATTACGATGTCATTTGAGAAACTGGTTAATTAACCGATTTTAAGATGACTTTAGTGACAAAATAAACTACGTGATTAAAGTGGAAATGTCGAAATTGAAATTGACATTTCGTGCTTTTTCCCCACTGTGTGCCTTTTTTTTCTGTACCCTAATAATCCTTCATATGACACTCAGACAGTGGGCTACAACTCGCCTCTTCACGGCGACTTTGATATGTGACTTCTTTTTTATTTCCGGCACTGTGCGATTTTGTGAGCGTGAGCTTTCAAGTTTCTCCAACACGCTATGTCACTCGATCAACTTCCTTTTGTTGATTATACCACGGTTTATTTGAACAAATAGTATGTTTTTCCTTTGCCTCCACTTGGTATTCGCTGAAATTCTTACAATTTCCCCCGTGCTTTTCCCATTGTCTTTTCAAAGAAGGCTGAGCTTAAGGGCGATTTATATTCATTTGCATATTCAAAGAGGCGTAATTCTGGGTGGAGTTGGGGCGTTACATAAAGCGCGTGCACGAGCGTTATTTTTCACGCTGATTGGGATTTATGTAGCGGAAGAACGTGGAAGTTGGAGTACGCACAGATTCCTGCATCTGGATTTTTCTGTGCGTAAGCACATTTCGGCTTTTGTGCTTACGCCATGTTATAGTGCGAGTTCTACGCACGACGTTATACATGAGGCCCCTGGAGGGCCGCAGTGGCTGCAGGTTTTCATTCTAACCATCTTCTTAATTAGTGACCAGTTTTGATGCTAATTACCGTCTTTAGAATTAGCTTGACTCAGGCCCCTTAGTTGTTTTTACCTTAAATAGCAGCTGGACAGTAATGAGACATAAAACAAGCAGGACATGACCAGCTCACCCGTACCCATCAAACAAAATCTGAAAATAAAGATGAACATCCCAGTAAGGCCGATACCTCAGGTTACCAAAACATTTTAGGAGTTCTTTTATATATATAAAAAAAAAAACAGAATATCAACAGCTCTGTAAATGTCTGCTGTGGCAGAAAGATAGCAGCAAAAAGCCATGGAATTGAATAACGGGTTTAATTAACAGCAAGAATCAGCATCTCATTAAGGATCTGGTTGGAGTTTGAAGCCCCAATTTAGCTGGTCATCTGTTGGCTCGTTTCAAGTCTCATTTCTGTTTGGCTGTCATTTAATGAAGAAAAGATTCAATTCAGGGAACTGAATCCTTAAAAACCGAGTTATTAAAATAGAGGGAAAAGAAGTTAATTAGCAGTGAAAACTGGACACGGATTAGGAACAGGGTTAGAATGAAAACCTGCACCTACTGCGGCCCTCCAGGCCTGAAGTTTGACACCCGTGCTCTAGACCCTTTAAATCTGTTAAAGATGAGTAAACTTGGTAAGTGTAAAAGATTAGAAATTGATGGTCATACAAAGTGTTGAATATTGACTATTAAGGATCCATTTTTATATGCAGAGTGATATTCTAAATAGCACAGGCAATAATGACACTTAAGATGAAACACTTGTTTGCTACCTAATTTAGTTTTTAATATCAGTAATATTGTATACTAGATATTGTAAATTCAAGCAGTTCTGAATAAAGATAAACATTTATAAAAAAACTGCATTTACACCTTCTGTTCTAAAGCCGTTATATTTTCATTTTAGTAAACATCACAGTTATTTGATACAGTTGTGTTGCATATTACACTTGAATCTACCAGAGCCGATTGCAGAATGATTCGTGTTATATGTGTAGGTGTTTTATGTTTTAATACACAAGACTTATTACATGAAGAAAATAAATTAAATTCTTTATTTTTTTTTCTTTTGAAAAAATTGTAAATTCTCAGGATTACATGTCAGTCATTAATAGTAAAACACTGCAGTTGAGAGTTACAGACCTTCCTGAGAACGTATCAGTAATTCACAGTTGCAGCACAGTTCATGTCTACATGGCATATTGACTCCTGAAGAATGCATTGTGGCTTATGGGTTAGTAAGTATATCACATTGACAAAAACAAATTCCTTGGTTAACACTTTCTTTGTCGTTCTGGACGCAACAAGCTGCCTCTTTCTATCAGGACGGCAAATCAGTGCCACTACATGGGCTGTCCATTTATTCCAGATATGCGTTACCAAGCTTAAACTCACTGTCGCTTTTCCCACACTAGACCAGATGATTTATCCCAAGCACTGCTTTTTTTCTGTTGCTTAAGTCACACAAAGGTAGAATGGAGTGAGACAAACTGCACTTGGTTGGTTCTAATATTTGAGTTTGGAATTCTGAAAGAAATCCTCTGTCAGCCCGATGGGTGCTTTATTGGACAATTCCACTCTTTGTAACTGAAAGTGGTAGAAGTGAAGACACGGTGTTTTGTGTTAATTTGCAGTAAAACTAAATCAATACTACCACCTGCATTATGTGCCATCGGTTTTGTTATATCTAATGATGATCCTTGTGTTCCAGAGGCCACATGACTTCAGCAATTGGACTTCTATCGAGTGGGCTTCCTGGAGCAAAAGCCAATGAAAACCAAAGGTAAAATGCTACACTGCACACTGAAATAGCTGCATAAAAATTATAAATAAAATTAACAAAAATGTCCTTAAGCAGTTAAATGTACAAAATAGAAGATATTTTGCATATAAAAATAAAAGTGCAAATGTTTTTATGGAGAGAGTTATGGATCTGGACTGTTTCTTATTAAAAATATAAACCTCTGTGTGCTCACCCAAATTTCTGCGAGGCGGACGACTTAATGATACAGGGGACTCCCGGCCGCCAAAGCTGTAAGGTACAGTTTGCAAGAAATCTTTGAATTCCCATAGAATCGAAAAATGGGCACTCACACTGTGCCCAACTCTGGCATTTGAACTTCTGTCATGGAGAATTTGCAGTAAAGTTTTGTAAAAGTCATTAAGTTCTATACAGGAATCCACATATTGAAGTTGCACAGTTTGGTTTTAAAGTAGTAGCTGTAGATGTCCATTGCACAAACTTCGGGTAATAGAAGCAGATGTTCATCATGCATTACTGGCAATCTGTATGCTCCAGGGTAAGCCTAATGATTAGCTGAATTTTTTATTTATTTATTTTTTTTAACCAACCTGTATAACAAAGCAAGTTTATAATACTTACCTTTGCTATGAAAACGGGTTCATGAAACAAGATTTTAATATGCTAGAGATGCCTCTTGTGCACCTAACACAAAAGGAGGCTGCTATTGTTGAACCCAGAGACTTTAAACAGCACACCATCTTTACGATTGAATTTGAGCGCCTTGAAACTGTCCCCGGCGAATATGCTATTATGGATTGTGAATGGTTCATTCTTCTAAATGAAATGGCTATATGTATCATATATTTGTTATGCAGTCAAATAAAAAATGTAAAATCTCTGATGCCACCTTCCAGTGCAGTTACACCTCCCATTTGTGGTATTGCCATGCTTGTTTTGTTTGTTAAAGATATGCATTGGCGCACTTCCCTTTATTGAAGCCTAGTTTGTTGTTGTCAGTTGGGTAGAAAGATGATGGTAAATTTGTGGTGGTGGTCATTATGTCAGACAGTAGGTCACTTTGGTCCAGAAAGTTCCGATTGTCCCAGTGGGTTGCATAAAGGGTCATTGGGGCCCCTTGCCTGCTCAGAAAAGCCTCGACATTTGGTATTGTGGTGATAGGCGGATTTCCAAGGTCAGAGCTCCTGTCTCGCCACTCTTCTTGCTGCCTGTGAATCTTCATGTGGGCATTGCGACTCTTTATTTTGTAAAACATTCTATAAAAGAACAGTAGAAAATCACCAATAATCTCGCACCAATCATGGCTGATCTCAGTTAAATACATGTGTATGTGGAGATTCATAAATTTGACAGTACAATTCCTAACAAATTTAAACAACATTCCTGCATTCTCCTTAGAACTGAAGCTGCTCATTTACAGAACATTTATTTGAAAAGAACTCCTAATGTTTTAAAGACAAGTGTGAACAGTGCTGCACTTTTCTTGGTGGCAGTAAACACAAAGGCTGCTTTCATCTGTGGCTGTCCACTTCTGTTTACAAAGAAACAAACAAGCAGTCTCAAAAAAAGAAATGGAATACTCTCTACTGATGTTAAAAAGCAGAGAGGGAAACACATTTGTGCACATATGTCTTAAACATTACTCCTTGAGTAGGAAAGGAATTGATTCTTCACTGTGGAAGTTGTGCTGTTACACTCCATGAGACCCCTGATGCCAAATTATTGTGCTACTAAAGTGATACCATGTTGTAATACACTGGGAATATTAAGTCACTGCAGCATTTTCATGCCATTACGAAGATTTTTGCACAGTTCATCCCTTTCAGTTTTAAATTTTGCTACTTACTTTCCACACTGTTTACAGGGAAAACTGCCCGTCACAGATGGACTGGCAGGCACTCCTTCCACTGCAGGCTGAGAATCGGTTTTCTGAGAGCAGGATAAGACCTGAAAACATATTTTTAAGGATTAGTTACAAAGTGTTCAGTATTAAGAAACCTGCAATGTCACCACACATTGGTAATTATTATAACTTATTTGTGTGTGCGTGTAAAGGTGGAGTACATTAGACTGATAGAAATTGTCCAGCAACTAAAAAGCCAATAAATATTTCAAAGGAGTGTGTACTCTCAGTTGTGAACGGACTTCATGGCTGCTTGTTTTATTACTGCACACCCTGAGGGAGATCAGCTGGAGGTGAATGCGAGACGGTGGCTGTGTAATGGAGTAGAGCACTGACACAGTATTTTCCTTGAGCAGTCAGCATTTGAGCCTTAGGAGACAGGGCCTGTTCCCCAATTTGTTTCTCCTCAATTTAATTTTGGGGGAAAAAATCATACTTTATAGATCTTTTATTTGTTTCTTTTGGTATAACTGCAGTTGCTGGCATGATATTTGGCCAGCATATTACTAATTGTATTCATATGAAAGAACTCATTTTAACTTAATATTACTCCCTTGTTATTTAATAAATGTTAAGGCCACAAAAATCATGTTAAAATGTTTTGCTATGCTTACGCAGTTCATAAAAATACCAGCAGTAAGACTTGACTCAAGGCGCGAGGTACAGGCGACTTACCGGACTGTAGGGTATGTCCTGCTTTAGGCCATGTCCTGTTCTCTCCATCTCTCTCTCTAAGGCAGCACGTTGCTTTTTCTGCTGCTGTAAAATCTTCTTGGAAAGATAATAAAACTCCACACACTGAGATACACGCTTTGTCTTCACCTAAAATTAATTCAGAATGAATGTTTTTATTTTGTTTTTTTTTTCCTCACTCATTCATATACAGGTGTATATATACTAGTTCATCCAGTATATGTGAGTATATTTCATTTCTCAGTGCCTTCAAGCTCCAGAGTCCTGGGCTCGGACGACAACCTTGGTGCTGCTTGTGTGGAGTTTGCATGTTCTCCCTGTCTTTACTTGGGTTTTCCTCCCCAATCCCAAAGATGTGTGTTAGATGAACTCAAAATTCTAAGTTGACCCCATATGAGTGAGTATGGGAAACTGATGACTGGATTTCATTTCTCTGATGCTAAGTACACCTAATCACATACTGTGTTTTGCTTAACAGGCTTTACAATGGAACAAAACCAAATGTTTTAATTCCATAAACTCATGTCTGTTTAGCTTGTATCAAAGGTACAATATATACATTTGTAATTTTTAATGGAACATATATATTTTTTGCCTTTCTTTTCTCCTGTTAGTCAGTACCATTCCTACCAGTAGGGATTTTTTCCTTCATTTGCTAATTATGGGAAGACCCCCATCTATCTATGCAGTTCACATCAAGTAATTTTATTCCAACCCAGTTTCTGTGTTAAACATTATCCAGTTCTATGGCTTTCATTCTGAAATATTAAGTCATTCTTTTATTTTGTCAATTCTTTACTGATAATGTTATTCAAATGATTTCTGGACCCACAGCAGATTAATAATTTTGAGTCTTTAGTTTTTTTTTTTTTGTGTTCTTTTCCACTCTTCACAAGTTTAGCTATGGTTGAGATGCTGGTTTTTCTGTCATTTGCATCTCATTGTTCATTTGGAGCTGGCTAAGAAAACAAGAATTTTTATTTTTCAAATTTTTGTAGGTAAATAAGACTAATAATTAATAATTACTATTGTCATTGCAAAATTTGATATGTGTGGTTTTTTCACCTGTTAATCCACCTATCAACAGCTAGATGAGAGTCATTCTGTTTATTCTGAAACTCTGACAGTAACCATAAGAAGCCTTATATGAATTATTTAATAAAGTAATTTGTTTGACAATTACTGAAGTAGGCAGGTGAAAACACTTACTGTATATGGCACTAAAGGAAATTGATATTGCTGGATCTTGAAATTGTTGCCTTAGGTAAAATGCAGTGATTGTCATATATTTGAATGTTGTATTTTTTAAATAAAACATTTAGCTATAAAATCCCTTCATTCCAACACACAATGGTGATTATCCTGACATAAAGCAAGACCTATGAATGGAATGCCAGTCCCCTCTTGGGCAAACTCACCAGAATACCCATAATAGACCAATGCAGAGACATTAGTTAACTTATATCACACACAGACACTTTTCTTTGGGATGTGAGGACGACTCGGAACCTCTCAGAGAAAACCCACATGTAAGGAAAATGCTAATTCTTCACTAACAGTGGCCAGACTGGGGTGGGAACCCAGGTCCCTTTAAATATGAGGCAGCAGTCACAAAATAAAATAGTAATATACATTATCTTTATTTTATATTTTCATATTGTACTATTAGACTGGAAATCATCTATGAGAATTTACAGAGTACCACTTACAGTTTTTTGAATCATGCAAAAGTTCTTCTTATGCAATGCATAGGCTTTGTTGAAGAGCTTCCGTTCATTTGCTGTCCAAACATCACTACCTGGTAAGTACAAATTGTTCTTAGATGATTAAATCACATGGGGCACCATATAAAACATGCTTGATACATTTGTAAAAACATCTAAAGTGAGTGAATGTGCAACATTAACAATCTCTTCCAATTTTCTAGAGATTTTTATCCAAGAACCTGAAAGCAGTTCACCCAAATTGCCCACCATTACACTTAGGCTACAGCATGGTGATGCTCACCTAATCCAAAATAAGTCATCTGTACCCTGATGAACTAAGCAGTAACCTTAGATAAGACAGAATAGCATCTCAAAAGGAGTTTAGCATAAATTGAGAGTAAATGCTATACTGTGTATTAGATAGGATCCTGTTGAACTTTGTGATTGAGAGGTCACCTGGTTCATGTTCACAGCATAAAGATGTAGCAGATGTGTGGTTCACTCATTCCCATGACCTGCTGTCTCCTCTATAAAACATTAGTTTCAGCACTGGACATGGTTCTGTTGTGAAGGATAATACTGTACATCTCCCATTTTATTCTGAATAGTTTTCTTCTAAGCTCTACTGGCTGGAGTAATGAAATTTGATAAAATGCTTGGTATTTTTTAAAAATCTGAAAGTCAGCACTAGCACAACAGGGTTATAACTACTACACATACAGAGTAGATTTAAAATGAGACAGAAATAAGTTGATCACATATGATAAGACAATGGGTCATAATAAAAAAATCTAAAAAAATAGTCAAAAAATGCTTCAAGCTTGTGTAAAGTAAGGAAATTATTAGGGCTTCAAACAGTTAGGTTAGGTGCATTGGGAATCCTAAAATTGTCCCCAGTTGTGCTTGGTATGTGGGTGTGTGTTTGTGTGGGTGGGCTGGCACCCTGCCCAGGATTTGTTCCTGCCTTGCGCCCTGTGTGGGCTGGAATTGGCTCCAGCAGACCCCCGTGACCCTGTGTTAGGATATAGTGGGTTGGAGAATGACTGACTGACATTTAATGTGAGACAACCCTGTTTGTAGCCACTCATGGGAGGGATTGCGGTGAGTGTGTCAAACAGAAACACAGGACATTCATCCATTTCAATAACAGGGTTGTAGGAGAGGGCAGTCTATTCCACTGCCTCATGTGCCAGGCAGTTAGCAGTTCTGGAGGGATGGCAGTACAGAACGCCCACACTTTCACATGTGGAAACAGTTTAGATGTGCCAGTTAGTCTAATACTCTTTAAAAAAAATAAAACCAATATGAACACAAGGTGAGCAGGTGAGGAATTGAACCTAAGAAACAGGAACTGTGAAGCAGCGCCGATCACTGCACAATAATCTCACTCTAAATTGAAGGAATGATCTGGAAATATCAGAGTAGCTGGTTATTGTTGAATAATTGGAAGCATCTTACCAGTGTAGTGGTAACCAGACATTTTGTGTGTTTCATCTTTATAAGGTGAGCCAAAAAGCAACATTTCCAAAGCACCCTGGGAGGATGATAAAAAAACAAGTCTAACCAACTGATTCATCCAGTCTAAGAAAATTTCCATTTGTCCATTTAATAAAAATAATTTAACTGATTATATCTAGTGAACATAATCACATACTATGAACATTTTGTGATGCAGCAGAAAATCACTATATCGACGAACATTGCTCTTTAAGCCTGTGACATTTTCTTTCTTTGTGCTTTAGAGTGAATAGTTAACATAGCTATAAATTATAGACAATAAAATGGGTTTTGCCTCACCAGCACATTTCCATGGGCCTTAAACAGACAATGCAGAGCCAATTCTTGGTTGGTTCCACCTCCAGGAACAGCACTGCAGCTAGCTAGGTCCAGGAGGTTCTCCACTATGACAGAAAAGTAAAGTTTTTATGTTAAAAAATAAGGACCAAGTCCAAATCTCGTCCACCTACTTGACATGTCACTCGTTTATGGCAGTATATCCCATATTGTGTGGCACACCTGAATCATGAAAATGACTATGCCACAGTATTGCTCATAGGCCAATGCTTTTAATACAGTTGTACCATCAAAGCAGATCACCATTCTCCTAAAACTGGGACTTAGTACAACCCCCTGCAACTGGATTTTAGACTTCCTAATTTCTAAATTCCAACATATGTAGATTGGAAACATCAACTCCTGCTGGCATCCCAAAAGTCAGTGTGTGTTGTGCCGCCATCCATACACCTTGTTCACCTATTGCCATGTTTAAAATACAGCTCCAACTCCAACATTAAATTTGTCGATGACACCACAATCATAGGCCTGCTCACTAACATTGATGACGCGGCTTACAGAGAAGATGTCTGCCTTCTCACATAGTGGTACCAGGACAACAATCTCTCTCTTGATATCAGCAAAACCAAGGACTGGACCATAGATTTCAGGAAGCAGCAGGAAAAACACACTTTCATCTACATTGGATATCCACAAATGTTGGAATGCCTTTCACTGGTAACCTGAAGTGGGTACAATGCATCTCCCCTACCATCAAGAAGGCTCACCAATTCTTTTACTTCCTCAGGTGTCTGAAGAAAAAAAAAACAGATGTGTCCATATATGTTCATGAACTTCTAGAGCTGCATTAGATCCTTACATGGCACTTGTTTAACTCAGAACTGAGCAAGACCATGAGATCTTGCTGTTGCAGCTTGAACAGCTGGTTGGGCTTAAAGGGGCTGCTCTCAGCTTTGCAGTCATATCTTACTGTGGTCTTTCAATTCCTCTTTCTCATCTACTTCTCCTGTTAAATGTGGTGTTCCTCAGGGATCCATTTTGGGTCCTATTTTACTTCTGTATATCTTATTTTCAGGAATTTAAATATTTCTTTTCAGTGTTATTCTGATGATTCACAGGTTTATATTCCTATTTGTAACTCTGAAATTAATCGGCTGCACAATTGTCTTTTTCAACTAAGATCCTGGATGGCTGACAATTTTGTTGATTTCAATCAAAATAAAACAGAAGTGCTGATAGCTGGTCCCCCTGCCAAAGCTCAATTTGGTTTTGAACTTCTCGGCTCTTTTGCTGACTTTTGCAAACCTCAAGTCGTAATCTTGGTATCATTTTTGACAGTAACCTCTCTTTTGAGAAACAGATTAACTCTATAGTCAAGAGTTGCTATTTCTAGCTTCGTCTTTTAGTTTTAAATCGCTGAGGGATCTTGAGAAAGCTAATTGTGTGTTTCACACCAGCCGTCCAGAGAGCTTAGATCTACCGGTCAGGTGTCTCTATTGGTTCCTTGCACTAAGTGTAAAACTAAGGGGGACAGGGCTTTTGCAGCTGCAGCACCTCGTCTGTGGAACTCTCTACCTCGTTACATTAAGGGGTCACCTTCAATTGAATGAGACTGAAGACTCATTTCTGTTCTCTAGCTTTCAGTGACCTTCACTGATACTGATGGCTTCTCTACTCTTAGTCATCTTTTTTCCTCTTCTGTAACTCACTGCTGGCTGTATTTTGTTTTTATTGTACTTTACTTCTATTTATTTTATGTTTTAATGTAAAGCACTTTTGCTACAGCTTTACTGATATTGTTTTAAATGTGCTCTATAAATACATTGACAGAACTGCAAAGCACAAATGCAGAGGGTAGTAAAATTGGTGATGGGCACGATGGGCACAGAGCCTCCTCCTGTTCAGGACATATAGAGCACATGCTAACTTGCAAAGACAAACTTTATTATTAAAACCTTGGCCATGCTGTACTTCACCTTCTCTCCCTGCTCCATTCCAGCAAACATTACATGACCAACATCATTCACAGCACCATATTCAGGGGCAGTTTTTATCCATTGATGATAAGGGTTGTGATAAGACAGCCCCCAGGCACAGACAGACAGATGCTGGATGGCCAAAAACACACACTATTTATTTACAAAAATGTCCTGCACACAACACAGTGCTCCAATCCGCCCAAACTCATTCCCCTCTTTCCTTCAGTCTTCATATTCCTTCCGCCTTTACTCCTCTCCTCCCAAGCTTTGTCTTCCTCCTCCCGAGTGGAGAAAGGCGGCCTCTTTTATAAGCACCCGGATAGATTCCAGGTGCTCCTTAACGATATTCCGGCGGCACTTCCTGGTGTGGTGGAAGTGCCACATGAGCACCCGGAAGCACTCCGGGTGTCCCTGGAATTCCTTGTACCCTCGGAAGTGCTGACATCCAGAGCTCCACAATCATGCGGAGCCCCCCCTGTGGTGACCACAAGCCCCAATAGGGTTGAGCTTTTATGCTCCGTTCCCGTGGCCCATGGGAGCTGCCCTCTTGTGGCCCAGGGGAGGTATAGTCCCTCTCCGGGTCCTTCCAGCCATCCGCCAGAGGGTACTGAATAACTGTAAATACTGTACTTAATGCTGCATGAGTGCTGCTTGTAAATGTCCTCTGCTGCTGTATTTAATGTAAGTACCAGCTGCCTGTCTTTGTATTCACTGTCCATTTTTGATGTAGGCTGTGGGAGACATACATGTAAGAAGTTCATTGTACTGCACAAAGGAAATGGCAGTGGATTTAATGAAATTCTGGCTAAGGCATACCAGAACACTGACAAGGAAACTGCTGGATGACCGACAGACCAAACATAAACTGCTGCCTGGTGGCTAGGTGTACACCAGGACGGACTTAACCAGCTAATCAACACATCCCAATCACAAACAGTCTGTAGCGTTTGTGTCTGAATGCCTTAGTCCTTAGTAGGACCCGCTAAAATAGGAATTAAGGTGCATCTGTTCTGTGTCAAGGCAAAAAGCCTTATTTTCCAGATCTGCAGATTACATTTTAGTGAATCTTACACTAGATAACGTTTGCAACTCTGCCTTTAACTCAGTTCTGTTCTATGCTGTATAGGGGGAACATTTTAATAAGGTATATATTGTATTTGGAAATGAACCCAATCTATTTTCTGAGACAACTGGCCTCCAAAAGCCCCGAATGTAAGGCAGAAACCAATTCTGGGTGGGACTCTGTTGCGTTGCAGTGCACAGTCATTTACAGAACTTGCAAACATACACAGTCATCGTGCATTTCCAAGTAACCATCAGAATGCACATCTTTCTTATGCAAGAGGAAACTGGAATACTAAAAGAAAGCCAGGGAAAATGTGCAAATTCCACAGTCAGTGACTTTGCCAGATTTTGAACAGGGAACTCTGCAGTAGTGAGGCAGCATTGTGCTACTCTCACGCTCAGTTTTTGATATTTGCTCTTCTATTTAATTTTACATGCAATAAAAGACTTATTATCTCTATCACAATAATATAAATTATTCAGATTTAGTAGACTGTTGCAGAAGTGGTCATTTAGATAAAGCATTGCTGGCACTGTACAGGAAATGCAGAAAAATGGCTGTCACTTCTAAACGGCTCATACGATGTTTTTGGAAAACCCCTTAAATTAAAGCTGAATGTCTACGCTTCAATCACATAATGATTGTTTTATTTCAAATCCCTTGTTGTGCTCAGAGCCAAATTGACAAATTTTGTGTCACTGTCCAACTACTCATGGACCTAACTGTAAATATCAGTGGACAACAGTGTGGGTAAACATGATGATGGCTTTGAGGAAAATGTTCATCTGTATACAGTGCATGCCATATTATAAGGGTAAAACATAAAAGGCACATTCTACAGTACACAGTGAATCTTACCAGGACACAAAAATCAACTTTTTATTTCAAGAAAAATGAATTGGCTAATGCTTACAAATAAGACCTGTGAATGTAGTAATGAATGTTTTCAAAAGCAGTAGTAAAATGTTAAGTTTTGATTTGAATGCATTAAACACACAACCATGTTGTCCACTTTCCAGGTTTTGTTCTCGAGAATTTCTTACATTCTTATTCTATCCAAACTCAAAAATACTGTTTTGACATTTTAAAACATATGATGTCGTCTTAAAGGAGGCTTTAATCATGTTATTAACAGGTCAGGATTGCACTGCTCACCTAAGCATATGCTGAATTTTCTATATATCCTGACTATGTGTTACCTTGCTGTTGTGTGTCAGTGTTGTCCTGTAGATCTGCCCATGGCTGCCACACCAGGTCAGCACATTCAGGTTCATGCTTTGCATGGTCGTGGTCCTCCAGGTCAGGGATAAAGGCTTGGTACTCAGGGCCAATGTTTATCTGACTAAGGGATTAAAAAGTCATGTTAGGCACACAAGTAAAAGCTACCATGAAATGCTATTCTTCTTATAGATATTCTGCATTTATGATGGAAAATTAGATGCCTTAGAGGTTAATCCATTTTTACAGATCCATTACTAAGTTTAAGAAAGTAAACATTTCTTAAACTTTCCAATCGAACACCTCTGGAAAAAAATGAATATAGCTGTCCACTGACAATTTCCACTCAGCCTAACAACAGTTTGACAGGATCTGCACAGAAGAAAGGCAGAAAATCCCAAAGTCTTGGTGTGCAAAGCTTGTTGTGTTATACCTAAGAAGATTCCAGGCCTTAATCGCCGCCAAATGTACTTAAACTAAGTACTGAGAAGATTATCTGAATATTTGTGTCAATGTGTTAACACATTCAGAGAAATTTCTAAAATCCAATTTTACCTTGTCATTTTGAGTATTGATTGTTGCTTGATGAGATTAAAATTAATTTAAATAATTTTAGCAGAAGGCTGCATCACGGCAAAATGTGTAAAAAGCGAAGGGGTCCGAATACTTTTTGAAGGTACGGTGTATTCAGCATTATTCTTAGCTTCACACATTAATATATACTACATAAACATGAGCTAAACTGTTCAATAAAGTATTACCACCTGTCATACACAGGACTGCACTAAATGACCCAGAACACCATGGTAATGCTGAAGTGTGTCTTTTTTATCATATAAATATACAAGTGTTTGGATCATTGGCTATTGTGAAATGGGATCTGGCTGGCAAGTGGTTCCTCACTGTACTCTGTACTTGTGACAGACAATACTATTTCTAGGATCACAAAAGGATTATTATTATTATTATTATACAAGTAGAGGAAATGAGTGACATCAAAATTAACAGTGGTGTGCAAAGGGCCAGAGGCTAGAGAACCCCATTAGAGGCAGACTAGATAAGTAGGGTCAGTAAGCAGACATCAAGAGTTCTCTTGTGTAAAACAGTGAACACGGGGGAAAAAGTAAAAGCCCGTTGGATCTTTATCACCTAGTTCAGACAGCATTGCCACTGCGGTGCTTAAAAAACGTCGAAGGTAGGAGCACAACCACATTTAAGGGCTCTCTCTCAGGGGTGTATATGTTCCATGAACTGTTACATGGTACTCTTACCTGGTCACTGGAGTGTACAGGTGGGTCAGTGCAAGTGCACTGAATGGCAGTGAGATAGCAGTCATATGTGATAAAAGAAAAGCAGAAAGAAAGAACAAGAGAGAATGCAGGGGTCACAGGTAGATATGAATATTTTTGAGCCTTTCCACCAGATAGACATTGGGTACAATCTGTGCCCACTGAGGCAGCAGACCCTGTCATGCTCAAAGCATTGTCTCTTTTGCTATTGTCTTGTGTTGCTACTTTGTGTTCTTCTTATATTCATTCCAAATCTGTATTTCAACTAATAAACTCTCAATTTATGACATACTTTCTTTTTTGAGTTTTTGTTTCGGTCAGGCTGGTCCCTTACCCATCACAGTATTAAAGTTTATTTAGGTTTACTCACGGAGAGGATAAATAAGTTGCACTTTGTTGACAGAGTTCTGTGAGTAAGTAGTCCTGGGTTCCTGCAAACATACATAAGCAGCCTTACAGTCTTGCACATCAAATTCAGAGTAAATATCACCATGCAACACAGTGTAAAAGTAAAACATTTCAAATAAAGGGAGATTCAATGTGTGTCTGTAATTTTTTAATGTAAGTGGTTAGTGGCAAAATGATTCAATTATTACTGATTCCTTTTCTGGCATTTTTGGTAATCAGCTAAATAATGCACTTTGACAATGTCGTTTTTCAAGACAATTCTAAATCTTATTACGATACACTATATGTAAGAATACTGTTGCCGAATGTTTAGCATTTGTGAAAAAAAAACAATAATTACCAACAAAACCTTGCATTCCGACTTCACAGATGTTGATATTAACAAACAGCCCTGTTCCTTTGCGCAGAGGGTTTAGCATTGGTGGTGGAGTGTAGTGAAACATCCCTGGAGGAAAATGCTCTTCCAGAGTTTCAGGCTTTCCAGCACATTTCATGAAACGCAGAAGGCTTTTAAAAGGAATTCCATTGTAAATTGGGGCAGCTGGACCCTGAAATGAGGAATACAAGAAATATGTGGGTATTTATACAAAGCTCCTACATTGAAGTAGAGAAGTATAGGGAATTTTACAAAAATATTGGCCGATGGTAGAATGACAGTATGCAAAATTCCCCTGGGGATTAATAAAGTATCTATCTATCTATCTATCTATCTATCTATCTTAGAAAAAGTAAACTTCATCAAGCGGTCATGCTCCAAATTACATTTGTAACAGCTCAATTCATAATTGTTTTAAAAAGTTAACTCTGGATGTTCACTATAGACAAATATTTTTTTGCAAAAAAAGAAACAAAAATTTGAGGTTTAAAATAAGATCATCAGGCAAGATGTTTACTAACCCACATATCTGGCATATATAGTGAGATGAAAATTGACAAAGTGCAGAACTTTGAACAGCATGCTTGTACCCTTTCAGGCTTATTGCTAAGACAAGATATGGGAGCAGACATGCTGGACATTTCTAAATATAGACTTAACCTTCTCCATGAATAAAGAAGAAGAGGGTGACTTGTTGGTGAGGAGTGTCCAGAAGTTCTGCATATAAGGATTTTTAAAAGTTCTCTCTTCTGTTTTCTGGCAGTTGCACAACAGCATGAACAATATTGGTCAAGCCTGTATGGGCTAAAAAGATATGACACACCACAGAATGGTAACGAAGAGAAAAAGAAATCTGTAAACTGTATCCCCGATATAAGGCAATGCTGGCAAGCCATCGACCAATTCAAAAACCAACATGACATAATATGTGCATTCTTAAAGTATATTTGAAAAAGACAACAGACACGTTACCTCCAGGTCCTGCTTATAATCCAGTTCAGGAATTTCTTGGCTGAATTCAAAACTCTGGTAACTGCTCTCGCCCTCTACCCCTGGTCTGCCCGTGGGAAACACAAAAGGCTCAGTGATTGTGCTGAAGGCATTTTGACGGACATAGGAGACAATGCCACTTTTACTGCCAACTGCCTGGTCAGATAAGAAGAAAGGAAAAGTTGAAGGTGTCAAAATAAATGGGTCTAAAATATAGTGACATTCAGTTTGGCTATGTTCAGTGCATGGCATTTCAATGGAGTTTACAGCATCTAGCTTTATGGATTTCTAACTTGATGCCTGGTATAGTGAGAGAGCATAAAAAAAGATTAAACACGGAGTCATTTGGCTGTCAACCTGGGGTATAGTGAATACCAATCTGTGTTTGCTAGGCTGGTTCTGTGACAAATATCCATTATGACAAGTGCTGCCAGCTTAAGTGACATCAAATTTC
This sequence comes from Polypterus senegalus, assembly GCF_016835505.1. Lineage (NCBI taxonomy): Eukaryota > Metazoa > Chordata > Cladistia > Polypteriformes > Polypteridae > Polypterus > Polypterus senegalus. The sequence continues at coordinate 78,168,164 of NC_053164.1, forward strand.
ATCACTGGTAGATCTTAACTGGGCGATATGTGTCCATAAAATATATTGATATGTGTCAGTCATGGAGAATCCACTGCATCCACTGAACAGGATCATCTCCAGACAGAGGAGCAGCTTCAGCGACGGACTGCTGTCACCATCCTGCTCCACTGACAGACTGAGGAGATTGTTCCTCCCCCACACTATTCGACTCTTCAATTCCACCCTGGGGGGTAAACGTTAACATTATACAAAGTTATTGTCTGTTATACCTGTATTTTTATCACTCTTTAATGTAATATTGTTTTTATCAGTATGCTACTGCTGGATTATGTGAATTTCCCCTTGGGATTAATAAAGTATCTATCTATCTATCTATCTATCTATCTATCTATCTATCTATCTATCTATCTATCTATCTATCTATATCATTCCCAAAGCAAAGTATTTCTCAGATTCATGATTGGATAAAAAGCATAAAGCAAATATCAGCTTTTTCCAAGCTCTTATTATTACAGTTCATTATGCAACATATTTTCTTTAGAAATATTGATGCCTGACAAAGGTACAAGTGAATGAATAATAATGCAGATGGTAGTACAGGCTCAATTTCTACAGCTTCCTATAATCTAACACAACTTTAGATAAGAAAACATTCTTCAGGGTGATGGGGGTCAGGACCTATCTTGGCAACACTGGACACGTTGCAGGAAACAACCCTGGATATGGCATCAATGAATCCCTAGGCCTCTCATGCTCACAAACACACCCATATTCATATAGGGGCCAAATCTGAATCATTATATGTCTACCATGTGTATCTTTTGGAATGTGGGAAAAGACACACAAACACAGGGAGAATGCGCAAACTCCACATAAATAATAACCATTCCTACATGAAATTCATTGTCCTTTGCACCTGTATCAGCTTTCTTGTTAAAGATTCCATTATTTTTAATTGCTAACATTAAACTGAATTATTAACACAATGTAACCTGAGTCATATAAAAAATGGGATGATGCTGGTTAGAATCCAATATTTTCACTGATGTCTTGTGCAGGAGTTTATATAAAAATCAATAATTCTTATAACACCTTGACAGCTGATGGCCCAGTACTCTTACCTCTTGCCAGCACAGATCCTGGCTGCACTGTTCTTCACTTGTCTTGATATTAAGTGGTAATAAAGAGTCATGGGGATCTGAGCAGGGGTCACAAAAATCAGCACAATCATTATGGAGATCACAGGGCTGGGGCTCTTCTTCACATTTGAATGAGGATTCTTGATCTCCACTAAAGGCCTCAGAATACTGGACAGAGGGACGATTGCAGTTTGTATGAAGAGCATGTTGATCTGAAAAGAGAACAAAATTGATAACATGATAAAAGATTTTTTTTACCATGCACAAACTTATTTTTAAAAATATCTGTCTTTATACATGCCAGCCTTGAAGATAGTACCAGATAGCCATACAGTTTGAAACATTTTACTGTAGGCCACAAAATGATGTGGTAATCACATTGAGCATTTTTTGTGTTTGGGTAAACATTAAACTGTTAGGTTTTCACAGTAAGAAAGGAAAGACACAATGAAATAGCCAAGAAACATGAAGTAGTTAATAAAAAGGTTAATTTTCCATAGAAAATCCATCCATCTATCTTTACTATAGGGTTGCAGGGAGTGGAGCTAGAGCCTGTCCAAATAGCATCAATTAAAAGGAAAAAAAGAAAATATCCATCCCAGCCCGTTTTCAGCAAAATACTGCGTACAAAAAGAAAGCTCTGCATTTTGTTTGACTTGCACTCAGTTTAATGAAAGTGGTTGTCCATTATATTGTAAACCTCCTGTACTTAGAGTGAAAAAGCCTCTTCCAAGTAGAGCTGCTAACCAAGAAAGCAGAATATTACTGATAATGCAACACCTCAAAAAGAAACTTCTCAATGTATAATGTTTCAATTCAATTTATTTTTAATATAGCACACATCTCTCTCATTTAAAAATCCATGTATTTATTTTTGATCACGGTTCATCCACATAAGAGCTATAGAGAGCTTGACATTACAGCATGTATGCACAGAAACACTCAGAGCAAAAATAAAGGTGATGCTCTGCACTTTACTCTATGCCAGTGAAAGGCAACCTTTTGCTACGCACTAAGTCCAAAAATTTTCTTTCACGGCGCACCTGAGGGACTGCCCATAAATAAAGTCGTGACGACACAATCTATGGACAATCACCAATAAAAACAGTTAATTTTTTCAAGTTTGAAAGATATTTTATTAACAAAGGAATCAAAGGATAAATCTTAAATTTAATTAATGTGAACGTTGAGATTGTTTTTCAGCACATATGAGATTGATGCAAGGATCAATTTTCGAAAGACAGACGCGCATTTCCTTGTCGATCATTTGAAGTCTCTCACGTTTCTTAGACTTCATTTCCGGAAGTGTTCCGTTATCTGTTTTTCCAACATAAAATATTTTTTTTAAACATTATCTTTTTAATCAACCAAAAGTTCAAAAACACTAGCCATTTTAAATTTTTTACAAAAGTTTTCGCGCCGCCCCTAGAAAATTCCACGGTGCGCACCAGTTGCCCGACAATGCCTGCATACAGTATATAGGGAAGCGTGGTGTCACACTAGCTAGCACTGCTAATTGAAAACTCAGGTTCAAAGTCCTCTCTTATGTAAGTGTGCATTTTTTATTTTTTGTATACTATTGTATGCATTATTCTTGTTTCTAGTGTTAATTTGTATGTCTTTGCATGTAACTACGTCTTTGACTTAATGTAAAGTTTTCTAAGCTACATCATTTGTATAAAAATCTGTTATAGAAATAAATGTTGTTGTTGTCTTAATTGTCCGTCATGTGAAGAATCTCCTAACTTCTGTGTTGGGCTTTTTTGGGTATTCCTGTTTCCCTTTGAACATCTTAAAGATTATTTAATTTTCGGCCCCAGGTGTGATTAAATCTCTTGGCACAAAGTCTCGTCTCTCAGGATGTGAAAGTGTCTCTCTGAAAAAGTCTTGTCCCAAGATTTTTTTATATAATAGCGAGATGTGCATGTTGAATAGTAACTTTACATTATATCCCTAGAACAATTCGATCCATCCATCCATCCATCCATCCATTGTCTAACCCGCTGAATCCGAATACAGGGTCACGGGGGCCTGCTGGAGCCAATCCCAGCCAACACAGGGCACAAGGCAGGAACCAATCCTGGGCAGGGTGCCAACCCACCACAGGACACACACAAACACACCCACACACCAAGCACACACTAGGGCCAATTTAGAATCGCCAATCCACCTAACCTGCATGTCTTTGGATTGTGGGAGGAAACCGGAGCGCCCGGAGGAAACCCACGCAGACACGGGGAGAACATGCAAACTCCACGCAGGGAGGACCCGGGAAGCGAACCCAGGTCTCCTAACTGCGAGGCAGCAGCGCTACCACTGCGCCACCGTGCCGCCCACAATTCGATCCCATTCAGCCAAACATGCTCACCTAATTTCTCCAAAATAACATTAAGTTGAGCTTCGAAGGTCGCTAAAGACCCGCTCCCTACCACAGTGCTTGGTAATTCCTTCCATGTGCTCTTGGTTCACTATGTGAAGAAAAACGTGTAAAGGGTTGTGCAAAATTTACCCTTAACAAGTCCATCTGTATCCCCATGTTTTTCTGTAAAAACTAATTTTAAAATAACAGCTTGGATCCACTTTACTAATTCCGTTTTTAATTTCAAACACTTCAGTCACATGTGTTTAAAGGTCTACATAATGAAAAGTATAAAGAATAAGGTTACCCTATGACTGTCACAACAAAACAATTAATATATACTCATTTTATAATTTACTTACATTTTTTGTCACTTTCTAATCATTTGTTTTCTTAAACTGCAAAGGTTTACCTCATTCAGTCTTTCCTCATAGCCCAGACTTTGCAGTCCTGGAATCAGCGTAGTTGTTCTTCTCTGGCCTTTCACTAGCACTGCTATGTCTTATTTTTTAAATGGAGACCAAAACGGAAAACACATTCCTCTAGGTGAGGTCTCACTAGTGCATTACAAAGCTTAACTTACAAGCTTTACTTGTACTCTACAGATTGTGCTACTTAACATAACCTCCTATTAGCCTTCTTAATCACTTCTGTATGCTGTCTGGATATAGGAAGTGAAGAGTCTACAGTGACTCCTAGCATTGTTTCATAGGAGTACTTTCAAGTTTCAGACATCTCATTGTGTGTTCAAATCTAACATGTTTCTCTCCAAGTATAATAAATTGCATTTACTTAAATTAAATATCACCTGCCACAGATCTGTCTAACTCTGAATTCTGTCCTGGTCCTTCTGTAATGATTTGGATAAATTTAGATCTGCCATTCTTCCTAGTCTGGCATCATCTGCAAACCTGGCCAGCTTGTTATTTATATTCTTATCCAGATTGTCTATATATACAGTTAATTCAGAAAATATTCAGACTTCTTCACGTTTTGTTATGCTATAGCTTTATGCTAAAATCATTTAGATTATTTTTTTTATTAAGCAACACTCAATACCCCAGAATGACAAAGCTGAATATAAAATCTGCACAGATATTCAGTCCCTTTAAACAGTACTGTGCTGAAGTACTTTTGTGGTGATTATAGCCTGGAGTCTTCTTGGGTATGATGTGATAAGTTTTGAACACTTGAATTGGGTTTTTTGTCTGCCATTCTTCTCTGCAGAGCCTTTCAAGTTCTGTCAAGGTGAATGGAGACCATCATGGATAGCTATTTTCAGTGATCTCCAGAGGTGTTTAATTGCATTCGAGTCTGGGCTCTGGGTGGACAAGTTGTCCCTAAGCCACTCCTGTCTTGTCTTTGTTTTCTTGATAGGGCCATTTTTGTGTTGGAATGTGAACTTTCAACCCATTCTGTGGTTCATTGCACTTTGGAGCAGGTTTTCATTAAAGTCATCTCTGTACTTTGCTTGGTTCAGCCTGTACTTGACTCTAACTAGTCTACCAGTTCCTGCTGCTGCAAAACAACCCTACAGCAAGCACAGCATGTTGTTGTTTGATTTCGGGCAAAGTACTTCCCTGATATTCCCTGCTATTATTGGGAGGTTATCAACTTCTTCACATGTGTAAATATCAGAAGAATGCACATCTTAAGCATTTGCTGTTTCACTTTATGTAGTTCACCCTTTACTTTTTATAATGCACTTCACCTCATCCTTGACATTTCTTTTACTACTAAAATACTCAAAGAATCTCTTTGGGTCACCTTTCACTTTTTCTGCAATATTTCTGTCTTTTAGCTTTACTAATATCCTTTTTAACCATTGCCCTCATGCTCTCACAAGCCCTGCAGACAGAGTTCGATTTATTTGCATTTTCTTATTTATCTAATTTCCCACTGCTTTTACATTTATAATGAACTTGTCCCATGTTGTATATAAAACAATTTTTAAATTTGCTCCACATCTCTTCAACAGTCTCCTTACTTAAAAACCTCTCCTTTTATCCCATTTTTGGACTTGGCCACATCTGTTTAACTATTGCTTTGATAAAACTAAACTTAACAGTTTGGGTAATCGACTATACAAGGGTGCAGGACAATCTATAAGCCATCCCCTAGGAAAGGACAAGTACATCTGTTTTATTGATCATTGGAATTGAGTTGTGGCTCTTTAAGATTGGTCATTGAATAAGGAGGGACACTGTACCATGACACACCATTGTTTTGTGACATGTGACAGGAATTGGTATAAGTTGGGTCTCTCTGCCATTTTCCATCATGAAGAGAGCAGACCAGATTATGACCTAAAAGAGAGCTGATCAGAAAGAGTCAAGTGTAACCACAAGTTTACGTGCCACATGAAACATCTAGCACTATCAGGTTTCATTAGTTTCTAACCAACACTCATTGTACTCTACTTCCTTATTATTATGGGCATATTATTTATAATACATAATTAAATGTGTAATTCTTCCTACTTACTGTTCTTTATCTCTAAAAGGAAGGTGAGAAGTTCTGAACTACAGTATCTGACAGTGTGGCAAGAGTATTGTATTTGACATTTTTTTATAGTCTACATAATAAAGAGGAGAATGAGGTCACTCAATTACTCAATCATGACAAAAGAATATATACTGATTTTACAATTTACATACATAATTGTGACTCAGCTTGGCAAGATCTCCATTAGGTGGTTTTCATATTTAAAAGGTACAGTGCATGCTAGTGCAATGCATCAGCTTGAATTATTGCTGGAGTTTAATGTAATTTCAGTTTTTGCTCATGCTGCATACTTTGTATATGGCTGTGTGCACCACTACCCTGATGTTTGTAACTGAGCATCATATCACCAGATAAAATGAACTAAAAACAACATTGGTGGTCAACTTTAGCTATCATGCAGATACAAAATTTAGCTTAAATAGTCACCTGGCTTACCCTCTAGGAGTCTGAAAGACTCCTCTGATTCTGGCTTGTGACCAAGGAGGATAAAGGGCAACTAGCTAAAATCAGGCCCTGAGAATGGATCTCTTCTGGGGAATTAGGCCATAAAGATGCATTATTTCATTAAGATAGACAGGCGAGGAAACTGTCATGAACTAGAAGCCCCAAAGCACATAAGTTCCAAAAGCACTTCCAAAACAGGCCACTAGAGGGGGAAATTCCATTAAAAACCCGAGTAGACACAAAAGGACCTCGTAGAACCTTTATAAAATAAAAGACTTATTCTGGTGAAAAAGTGTTTTGCAATTACAACAAAGTTCTGTGAAGCACAACGGCAAACTGGAATTTGCCAAATCAAACAAGTACCAATATACTTGATTTCAATAGCAAAGTCAAAACACAGAACACAAAGTCAAAATCCTGAGATCCATTAAATCACAGAAGAATGATAAATACAGGTACAATAGGCCACTATGGGGACCAACGATGAACAAACTACAAACAGTATCAAAATGTCAATGAAAAAAAATCTAAGCTTACTTGTATCGCAGAATGTATGCACCTGATATCCAGTTGTACACTCACAACCTCCCAAATGAAATATTGTTAAATAAACCACTTCATCAAAATCCTCTCATGAGCGGCTGAGGGACGTGCTCAAAAGAAAATTGCCTTTTGAATCAAAGACCCGCCCCCACCCTCATGCATTGGTCAGGAGTCCTGTACAGTAATATCTTTATTCATTTGAAAAAAAAAAAAAACACGTGAAAACATTACCAGGTGTAAAGCAGAAGATCAATTCTACTGTGCAGTTTCACAAACCGCTTTTAAGAAATGCAGAAATATGGCACTATAGCTTAATGACCAATGAATGAGGGGAGAGGTGGGCTTTCAATTCAAAAGCTCAATCTCCATTTGAGCACAGCCTTTCGCAAAAGAATGTTCCAGAACATTAGCAAAACTACATGTGTTTTGGACATTGTGAGCATACAACTGGATGGCTCTCATATGAATTATGCGTTTTGATATTGTTTGCTGTTTGTTTAGCATTGGTTGCCATAAAAACCTATTGTATCTGGAACTTTTTTCCTCCATTTTGATAAAAAAAAAAAGTCTCTGCCATAACTGCAAACAAAACAGGGTAGGTAAAAGGTGAAAAATATAATTTTTGACTAGAGTATTCCTTTAGTATTGCCATAAATGTATTCATGTTTAATTTCAAGGAGTGCTAAAAAAAACAGAGTCCATCAACAGTCTTCAGAGTTGTATTTATATTTTCAGCTTCTAGACAGGTACTTAATCAACTCTGTAAGTGTAAAGCGGATAGCAAGGGGAAAGAGGAAGGACCAGGAGGAGGATTGCAGAAAGCATATTCAATAAACAGCCAAGGGCCAGGACCAGAGAGTCAAAACAAAACAGAGAACCAAAACCAATGAGACCCAAGAATCAAAAATTAAAAAAGCAGGATGTTCAGTTATGTCAGGGCAAGGCAGAATTAAAGCACTTAGTTAATTTTTGTACCAAAAGCTTGAATAGTGCATTGTGCCAGTCAGGGGGTTTATATACCATCGCAGATAATAACATCAGAGGTTGTAACCTCTCAAAACAACCCTTTGCAACCCACTGTCACGTCCTGTCCTAAAATAGCAGTGTGTATCCAAAAACAAGATGGCATCACAGAAAAACCCAAAATAATAAAACAATTACATAAACCTTTAGAGGAACAAAGTAATATGTCAATTGAAAGTAAAATAGATAGAATAGACAGTCCAGAGATTAAGGAAAAAACACTTTCTTTGTAATAAAAATGCGCTAACCAAGAAAAGAATTTATAATTGATTCTCAACTTCATGACAGTGGACAGTAGAAAACTACAGAAAATTGTTTCAGCAATCTTTAGAAGACAACAGTTGGGTTTGTCCAAGGTCAAAACATAAAATGTCACAGATTAATGAACTACATAATTGTGGCATATTACATACTATTTGAATCCACCATGATACCAGGAAAGAAAGCCACAAAATGATTGGCAGACCTCCAGAAGTAAGCAATCCTTTGTGCAGCCTAATTTGACAAGTGTACTTTAAACAAAGGAAAAATAGAACTTTTGAATGAAAAAATAATGCATCTCATATGATATAAACAACTATTTCAGATAAGCAGCTCTTGCACAATGTCAGACTTCTGTATAGGGTGGTCCAGATCTAATTATGCAATTTTCATTATGTTATTACTTATTAAGTTTATTACAAAGAGAATTCACAAAAAATTCTTTTTGTTGCCGATAGATGACAGCACCTGTTCTGCATTCCAAAATGGCAGGAGACAGTTGTCAGTCGAACAGCGTGTGCGATGTGTTCGCCTTTTCATAATTGCATAATTAGATGTGGACCACCCTGTAGAATGCTTAAGGGTAAACAGTAGACCTGTCCTGGTGAGTAATTACGCGGATCACTGCAATAATACACCCCTTAGTCATGTACAATTTGACTTATCGGCAGTATTTATTTATATTGTATGGATAGTAAAATTTAAGCAATCACACCAACCTACATTTTTAAAACGTGTTCAAGCAGTAGGCACTAAAATGTTAATTTCTAAATTGAGCAGGGTGATAAAGATTACATTTGTAATCAGCATTACAACACTAAACCATCCAAAGGCATCACAGACACTATCTGAATGGACCAGTTAGGACCAATGAAGTTTTGTCCAGGCTCCACAGCTTTCCAAAGCTCTGAATGTTGTTTCATTGATTAACATTTTTTTAAGAAGTGATTAGACACTTTCTGCCCATAGTCACAGTTAAAGGTTATTTAGAACAACTGCCTTGAAAAAAGGTGCTGACCTGTCAGTAATATTACTTCTAGCCCTAAACAAACTGCTGCTGTGTTTACTTGCTTCAGTTTGAATCCAAATGATAAAGAACAGCCATAAAATATAAAAGACTAGCCAACCTGCAGCGTAGTATACACCGCATAATTACTTATTGATGGGTGAACACTTCCTGAAAGACACAGTTGTCCAAATGGGGCGGGTTTGAGGATACGGCTGTGAGTGAATGAAAAGATGGAACTCTGGAGAGAGCAACAAACAATTGTCCGTGACTGAAAACTGGTTTTGGCAGATACACGCATATCTTTTTTAAAGTTTGGCCCTGTGCCTTATTAATTGTCATTGCAAATGCCAATTTAACAGGAAATTGTCTGCGTGTAAAAGTAAAAGGCAAATTTGAATCTGATGGGGTCAGGGAAATCCGGGGAATAAGGACAGTTTGTGAGGTAGCAGCTCCGATAGTTTTACACTCCAGTACATTGCGGTGAATGCTGGTAACAGAAAGTCTAGTGCCATTACAGAGACCTTTTGTGGTATGAGGTTTCTGAGAAGCATGACGACTGAACCAATTTTAATTTTGAGTTTATTCGGAGGCATGCCAGTGGGAGTAAGACTGTTAAGAAATTCTTCGGGGAATGAAAGTTGATCTGCAGGATCGTCTGTGATGATGGAGTCAATGCTGGTGAAAGTTACTTCATCGGTTGGGATAAGTCCTCAAGAGTGAGGGTGGACGCAAGAGGAGGGTTAGAGTTGGCGGGAGGGGCTCTGTCGTGTGTTCCCCATGACGCGGGAGGAGGGTTAAAGTGGGCGGGCGGGGCTCTGTCATGCGTACCCCATGGTCGGGTGACTTGGTCGATTATATATATAGAAAAGCAGCCGGAACCGAAAAGAACAATGAAAAGTCAACGTATCTCAAAGGTGCATGTGGACTGTAGCAGAGACGAAAGCGACTGAGGCTGTGTTTGGTGAGGTGTTGCATGCGGGCACATGAGCAGGCAGTGCACATGCCTCGAGAGCGAGGGTGGACGCGAGAGGAGGGTTAGAGTTGGCAGGCGGGGCTTTGTCGTGCGTATCCCATGACACAGGAGGAGGGTTCGAGTTGGTGGGCGGAGCTCTGTCGTGCATATCCCATGGTCTTAAAGTTGGTGGGCGGGGCTCTGTGAGTTGGCAGGCGTGGCTCTGTCGTGCATATCCCATGGTCTCTGTCGTGCATACCCCATGGACAGATGACTTAGTCAATTATATATATAGATACTATTCGCTCGCACACACAACCAGAAGCAATTTGCAGACACACTTAAAGCACAATCACTCCAATGCTTTTGCACAGTTGTTGTCCTGGAAGTCATCATCATCAGCCTCACCTTCCACTTCTAGAGAACAACATTTATGATTCTCTTGTACAAGGATTTACAACCAATTTTTGAATATTTTACATATTCTACACCTCTGTGATGATCAGTGCAATTTTCAATTCTGTGTTATGCTGTGCCAGTAACATCACTTCAAGGGAGGTCCACTGAATAATTAAGCTAATTAAAAAGGCAGGCTCAGGTACAGGAGGCGCTTTCAAACTTCTGGTGGTGCTAGAAGAGGAGAAGAAGAAAACAAAACTGATGGCCAGTATGAATAGTGTTGTACATCTTTTCTCTGACACACTAAAACTGAGGACTTTCAGGCAATAGGAAGTATGTCAGACAAATCTATCTCCTTTTATTTATTTTTATTGATAGACTCCCTTTGCAATGATGTATTTGTTTAAATATAAACTTGCATAATTTGTCTAAATAGAAAATCCAAGTGTTATTTAAATGAGAAAGATGCCTTCTACATGTTCTGTAAGCTACTGTTGATAGTAATGCCATTTGCGCTGATGTAATTAAAACATACACACACATTTAAATTAGTTGTTAAAATGAAAAATATTTGACTCCAACTGCACCTTGTCCAATGTCAAGATTACTGTATTACTGTCAGACTCTGGACCACTCCCTATGACCCCTCTTTTGTTTGCATTTTCTTCTTTGCCCCTCTCAGTAGTACCAATTGCGTGGAACAGATGGGATGGGCAAGTGAAATAACAGAAGAATCCTGGCTGAAGTGCTTCATTCTACCATTGGACATTTTGCCTTTATTAAGGCCTTTAGTTGAGTTTTTCTCCCAAGTTTTTATGTCAATGTTTTTGAACTGCACTTGGCTTAGAATTTTGCCAGACTTCCTGTTGTTTTTGGCTATTTATACTTAGCTGTCTTTTTATGTTCTTGACCATTGCTTACCTTTTCTACCCTGTTTTTCTATTTCAACTTTCAAATATCATATACTTTTATTTCATGGTCATATGGAATTTGCATTTTCTCCCCATGTTATTATGAGTTTTCCTTCCACATCCTCAAAGATGTGCAGGTTGGACTCTCTACATTGGCCCTGTGTGAGTAGGTGTGCCTTAGAAAGGACTGGTGTTTAAAGCTGTGATAGCTTTTGACAATGGAGACCCAGAACTTGATTAAAGATTCAGTCAAGGAACCCAATATAAGAGGTAAGAGCTCAAGTAAATGTGTGTAAGAATTAGATATCACTTTGTATAGTTGACTTTTTACAGTTCTGTTTGATATTGTCTGATAATGTGTTAAGAAAATGTACATCTCCAAGAAATAATTGACTCATTGATGAAATCACCAATATTCATGCATAGTGTGACTCCAGTAACGCACACTCATATTTGTTGTGAAATTAATGCATCCCTATGTACTGGAAATGTACCTACTCAGCAGCCCCCTCTGGAAAACTCCTGGTGAAACCACAAACCCTAATAAAACAGAAAAGCAACTCATCGTGATCTTTGGAAATTTGATTGGTTGAGGTTCAATCACTTCAAGTACTGCAGTCAGCTATATATTATTAATTTCTACTTCTTTGTACAGCCAGCAGCTACCCATTGTCCCTTAAGTGTTTCTGTGTTAGGTGAGGCTTACTTGTAATTTACATCAAAATACAATACTGTCTTCCTTAAATATAAATTCAATGTATGTAAAATCACTGCTGGTGAATTGATCTTGTAATGTTTGACAAGTAATTTACAACTCTTTGCAATATTAGTTCAATAACTTAAACAGATGAAAATGCACTTAGAAGCATTTTAAATACTACCTGCATTCTTGTACTCCTCTGGCTGCCTTATATTGATGTGATGTTGGTTAAAATTGGTTTCATCTGTGAAGGGACTTCCTGAGCTAGTTGCATTGGACTGCAGATAGAAGCTCAAGCCAGATTTTCCATGAGTCTGCAGGTACACCGTCCGAGGGACATTCTCCATTCCTTGCAAGTGTGCTTGTGGAGATACACTTGCTGCATGGCTCTGCACATGTGTGCCATATATGGTTGGAGATGGTGTTCGACTGCACAAATGTGGCCACTCAAATTGCGTTCCTGGCTGGAATTTTTGCTCTGTAGAAGACTGATATTGCAGTTGGTCCTGCTGCATCTGGTAATGACCCATTGTCTGCAGACCTGCATGAAACTGTGGTCTCATCTGTTGCTGTAGAACATGAGATGCCTGTAAGAACTGGCTCGTCCTTTGGTAAGGATATTGTATTGATGGTGCCTGGTGTTGTGTGCTTGAGTATTCTGACTGTTGTTGAGCTCTGGGATGGGTTTTCTTTGGGACTGAAGTAGAGCAGTTCTGATTCTCTACAGAAACTTCACTATCACTAGTTCCTGTGGGCACATTCAAACGGCTTGGCAATGATATGAACCGTCTGGTGGCAAATGCCTCAGAGAAAGAGTCTAGTTTTTGCAGGGGCAGTCCTTTTTCTAAAGTGTTAACAAAGTGCTGCTCATAATTATGTTCTCCATTCATTTCAAATGTACCATTCTGGGCGGGCACTGACTTTGTATCTTCTTTAGAATGCACAGGGCTTGAGCTGCCATTGGTGCAGTTTCCAACTATTGATGGAGTTTGGTCCCAGCTGTAAGTTCTTCCACATACATTCCCCACCTCTTTAACTGTAGCAAGGCTGGTAGTCTTTCTGTTTTCAACAGGGTAAAGAGTAGACATTGAATCATTGGACACATGATCTGGTTGAATGCCCATTCCAAGAACACTGTAGGCAGTGTGCGTCAGACCTAGCGATACTCCTCCCTGATGGTAGTACAGCACATCTGGTGATGTCTGTGCAATTCCTGAGTCTTGCCTGCTTACAATGGCCTGGTCACCCATTGCCAATTTGCCACCAAACTGCAGTGGCCTGTACTAAGGCCCACGATCCTGAGGCATTGGATGTCTGAGCTGAGAAAGATATAAAAGAAAATGTTAGTCCATGTTATCCAGTATAACTAAACTGTGAATTCTAGTACAAAGATTTTCTGTAGAGCATATAATTCCCCAGGCAAAACATTTTTGGCATTCAAATTCTTGAGCTCTATGCATTTATAAAATGTACCTTCAATACTATAAAGTGCCATCATATACTTTGCAAAATCCATCCCCTTTCAAACTAAATCCCACTAAGAATATTATTGGGGACCATCAGATTAATCCACACATTTAAATTGATTTTTAATCCTTTGATATTGTATATTTGGGTGGCCGAGACAGATATTTCTTGGACACTAAAAATATTTGCACTAACAGAAAAAAAAAATAATGATCATTAATCTAGAAAATTCCTCAGGACCATGCGCGTGCTAATGTACTGTACTATATAATGGACACAGCCTCCAGTTCTAAGCCTGGCTATGATCTTCTGAACCTCATATTCAGATGAGCCTGCAATCATAAGGAGATAGATATGAAACATGAGGTGAGAAAACACAGGAAACCACTAGTTTTAAATGGGAAACAAGAAAAGATTGGGTGCCCTGAATTGCATTAGTAAAACCAGCCTACACATAACTGTTTGGATATGGTCCCCACTTTTTATATGGACCAATACATTTTAGGGCTAGTTTCCCAGTAGGTAACTTAAGCATCTGATCTTTCATAGAATGTCAGGGTATCTAGCCAACTTGAAAATAAAAATGTCTGTGAAGTTTAAGGACTGCAGAATGTTAATAAAAGGCAGTTATTTTTCAAACAAATGTGATCTGTAGCCCTTGTCTTCCAAAGGTTGCATACAAAATGAAGAAACTTGGATCAACTGTTAAACTAGAAGATAAGGATAAGATTACTAAACACTGAGTAACTCATATGGTCCATCCATTCACCTTAGTAATACCTTGAAGTCAAAATTATCTTTATACCTCTCAGAAGAATGACCAAATAGAAACAATGGAAGCTTTAAACCTACAGATTTGTGATGTAGAAAAGGTAGGTTCCCATCTACATTTACCACCACTTCAAATCCATAAAATAAGAATCAGGTGTTTAAGATTAGGTGGCAATGATAAGAACCTTATCATTACTATTATTCTCCTTATTAGGGAGAATGCAGGAGGAACTGCAAATATGGAGGGTCTTTGCTATTGATGTATGTGGTGTCATCATGCCAAGATCAAAGGAACTCTCCACTGCCTTCAGAAAGAAGGTTGTGGATGCCAATGTGTCTGGCAAGGGATTTAAAAAGATTGGCAAATTATTTTAAAACAGTCATTCCACCAAAAAGAGAATATTCTACAAGCTTTATAGATTTCAAGTGACTGCTGATTTGTCCAGGATTGGCTGACCCAACAAATTCAGCCCAAGAGCTGACTGTTTGATACTAAAAGAACTCTCCCAAAATTTGCAGGTAACTCTTTTAAAAGTGCAAGCATCTGCGATCAGAAAGAGATTATATAGATTTTACCTGCGTGCGAGGTATGCCAATAAAAATCCTTTGCTGTTTAAAAAGAACATTAGAGTAAGACTACAGTTTGCCATTGAACATATAGGCCAAAGGTACTCAACTCCACTCATGGAGGTCTGCAGCGGGAACAGGTTTCGTAATCAGAAGCCGGGGCTAGCAGATAATGAATCTTGGTATTTAATTATATGTCTTGTTAGGGCTTTCATTCTTCCAAGACAAATGTTTATCATAATGTAGGTTATTTGTTTTCTAAGAACATTATTCATATGTTTTGCATCCTGCAACAGATTTGTACCTCTAAGTCCTTCCTTTCTGTCTCATTTATTTTAAAACATTTTATTAACACAAAGGCTTCATGCTGCATATACACTTGTTTAAATTGAAGCATGTTAGCTGGAAAGCTGGTAGCTCCTTTGCAATTAGCACCTCATTATTAATTCAAGAAAACAGGCAACAATTAAAACCTAAATGCAGGTATATGAAACTAAAATAGGCAATTAAGGATAATAATACATTTTATTTATATAGCGCCTTTCCCATGCTCAAGGCACTTACAGAATATAAGAAAGAACGGCAGGGTATAAAGTATATAGCATAGTACAAACCAAATAAGTAAATAAAGAAGATTAAGACAGTAAATTCAGAAAAAGCCTAACAGACAACATAACTGATGGTTTAGCACACACATACAGGTTACATGAGCATCTTGACAGAGAGGTAAACTGAGAGAAGGGTAATAAAGTCAGGTACAGCTGAAAGCCTTCCTGAACAGATAAGTTTTGAGTTGTTTTTTAAAAGAATTCATGGAGTCAGCTGATCTAGTAGAGTCTGGACGCTATACAGCTGAAGGCCCTGTCACCCATGGAGTGTAGATTAGTGTGGGGCACAACAAGATTACCAGAATCAGAGGACCTTAGTGGGCAGGCAGGCACATAATGATGGAGAAGGTCACTGATGTAGTTTGGCGCGAGGTTATTTAAGGATCCTGAATTGAAAGAAAAGAGTGAACTAAAACTAAGTCCAGAGAGGAAAAAATTATACTGTATATAGCTTTAATAGTAAATACATTTTTGGAACATTAATTCGTCTGCTCAGAGTAAAAAGATATTAATCAATCAGTCAATCGATCAATATTTTAACTTACAAAGCCAATTTAAATACAACAAATGCTGACCAAAGTGCTGTACATAAACAGTGAATAAAAACAACTTCAGAATAAAATCAATAAATATATTAAACATATAAAAATGTTAAAATAAACAGATAAATAAATAAAACAAAAACATAAATAATACCAAAACATTAAAAGGCTGTAATAAAAATGACACTACTATCTTTAAGCATCTCCATATGCCAAAGACAACAGAAAAGACTTCAACTAAGATTTGAAAATATCAATAGTGTTTAAAGACCAAAGGTAAAAGTATACACTGTTCCACAGAACAGGGGCAGACCCAGAAAAATCACGATCACCCTTAAGCTTCAACCAAGATAATAGGATGAACAGAAGTTTTTGATCAGATGATCTCAAAAGCCTAGAGGTCAATAAGGGGTGAAGGAGGTCTGAGATGTAATGTGGTGCCAAACAATTGAATGCTTTAAAAACAAAAATGAAACTCTAAACTGTATTCTGTATTTAACTGGAAGCCACTGAACAGAGGCCAGCACTGTAGAAATATGTTTTGCCATCTTTGTTCAAGTCAGGATTCAGAAGATGAAGTGCTGCATTTTGGACCAGATACAAATGGGATAGGGAAGTTTGACTAATGCCCAAATAGATATACAGAGTTTGACTACAGTAACAGTAGAAATGTTTGATTTCCTTCATAAATCAAGTGATTTTGGTCAAGAAGTTAGTTTTGTGATGACCTACATATCCCTTCTAAAATGTAGGCAGATGTACAGTACATCCTTTCAGGCACTCAGATATTAAAACAGATTCCAGTACAATTGCATCACAAGTTTATAGACCACCAGAGCCATATTTATTGTTCATGACTAAATTTGTCAGCTTTTAGTAATATAGTGTTAATGTGGATTATTTATTAATAATAATACAATAATAATTAATAATATTAATATTTAATTATAGACATGTAAACTGACACTTTTAGCAACTGTTTTACTCATTTGTTAAACACAGTGGGGTTTTGCCAGATTGTCAATGGCATGACTCATTGTCTTAATCACACATTAGATCTAATTGTTACTTAGAGTTGGGATTCAAAATGTAAATATTACATCATGTAACTACCTAAGAAATTAAGTTTATTTTTAAAAGCTACATTTAATTTGTTTTTGCACTTACCTATGCAATCACTGATTAAAACAAAGACAGTGCAATATGTGGATTGTAAACTCAAACATTTCTGCAAGTACCTGATATAGAAACATCATCGAAAACAGTCTAGATCAGCTGATATCTAATTATAATGTGACATTGACAAAGCCCTTAGATACAGTAACTCCCCTTACTTTGAAAGCGATTAAAGCACATAGAAACTCACCCTGGTTTAAATAAGAACACTCTCACTCTTAAATTAGGATGCTGATACTTGAGCATTGGTGGACTGCAACAAAGCTTTCTAAAAGTTTTCTAAAGTTCTTTTTACTTTTTTTTCTAAACAAAGTTTTCTAAACTTACAGAGTGCATGGACACACTGTTAAAAATATAAAAAAGGTCCTTTTATGTTCTGTTCTGACTACTTTTCTAGCTTAATAGATGACAACACAAATGTTCCTTATGTACTGTTTAAAACTGTTGCTGGTCTAACTACCTCCACTGAGTCGGGCCTTTAACATGGTGGAATGGTTTGTGTGATTCAATGATCCTTCTCCCCTACCAGTAGACGTGTACTCTTGGTAGGATCACCCATGGTGGCAAGGTCAGAGGTGAGGTCTTGACTACCCACACCAGATCCCACCAATACTCCATCCAAAGTGGTGCAAATTCTTGTTGTACCTCACCATCTCATCATCTTGCAACTGGCTTGCCATGTGGATTCTTGACAGGAAGTGAAGCAGTGTGATTGAGGACTGTGCACTCTCACTACCACCGATATCAACAACTCATTTTAACAGGCTCTTCTTTCCATCCATCTTCCTCATTCTTTTCTCCTGCATAAAAGTCCTACAGCAGTTTTTGTTCTTAATATGCAACCCACACATATGGCAACGTTGGTGTGATGGCCGTTCAGAGGCGCACCCAGGACAAGTGCCTTGTCCGTGTTGGTGTGACTAGGCAGCCTTTTTCAAGGATAGTACTGCCTACCCCTGATGGGGAAGAGACAATAACGGGTGTCCTAAACAAAGTTTGTTCTATCTGTAGGGATAGGGGCGCTTCATCCCTTTACATGCAGTCGAAAAACTACAAAATCTATTATCCTAGTTGGAATGTCAGGCACGTTCATGGAATCAACAACTACCAACCAACCACCTCAGAGAACAGACCTTGTAGCCTCAGAGCTCCAACGCTACAAGGTGGACATCTGTGCCCTCAATGAGACTCATCTCACTGATGAAGGATCCATCACTGAAACCACAGCTGGATATACATTCTTCTGGAAAGGCTGACCAAAGTCAAAAACTGGCACCTTCTCGACTATATTATTGTCTGTCAGCGTGATCTCCAGGATGTCTTGATCATACAAGTGATGTGAGGAGCAGAATGCTGAGCAGACCATAGACATGTGTGGTCCATCCTTTGCACTGTATTTAGACCACCTACTAGAAAACAATCCCTCAAGCCGAGCCGCAATGTTGCATCCCTTGCAACCAATGACACCAGAAGCAGACTGGCAAGTCATCTTCACAAGCAGCTTGAACACATCTAGATACCAACCAAGGATGGTGACATCATGACCAGCAATCCTAATGCTGTTGAACTGTGGACCTCGCTGCTCACAGCCCTGAAGTCCTCCAAGAAAGCCCTTGGATTCTCCAAGAGGAAGAGCCCAGACTTGTTTCAGGAGGCCACAGACAAGATTCTCCCCCTCCTGGAGACCAAGAATGTAGCTTTCCAAGCTCATCTTGTAAATCTATCATCTGTTTCTCTCCAGCAGGAGAGGAAAAAACTAGATCAATTACACAATGCAGACTCTGTGAAATCCAGAACAACTGGAGGGTTAGCAAGGCCAGTGAAATCCAATGCTACATGGATGAAAACAAGACCAATGAGTTCTACAATGCTATAAAAGAAATTATGGTCCTTTTCAATGTAATGTAGCTCCAGTCCGACTGCAGATGGTGTGACACTCCTCAAAAAAAAGCAACAGATCTTGGATCACTGGGCAGAGCACTTTCAAGAATTGTTGAACCAAATGAACCCAATGAGTCCTTGAGAAGATTCCCACACTCCCCCAGGTCCCTCAACTAGAGGAGTGTTCATCTTTCCACGTAGTCCAAACTGCCATCCAAGCCTTTAAGCACAAGAAAGCTGCTGGTGAAGACAATATATCTGCTGAAATATATAAATATGGGGAACTTAATCTTCTTGTCAAATTGACCGATTTCTTCAAACTCTGCTGGAAGCTTGCTACCATTGTCGCCATTTACAAGAAAAAGGGGGGCCGATATGAATGTGGCAACAGCCATGGTATTTAACTGCGGGATGTTGCTCAGAAAATCCTTGGCTGTGTCATGCGTGTCCAGTTACTTCATTACATTGTAGACAGAGTATTTTTGGAGTCACAAGCCACTTTTGTCCCAAACGCAGCACAACTGACATGATCTTCATCATCTACTAACTCCTACAGAAGACTTGGGAACACCAGAGAGAAATCCGCTTTGCCTTCATTGACCTGAGGAAAGCATTTGACACCGTCAACCGTAAGATGCTTTGCAAAGTACTCTGTAAGTATGGATGTCCCCCAATATTCCACACTATGCTCCATCTCTTCCATGACGGAATAAGGGCAAAGGTCCTTGTTGGCAGTGGAAACATCTACTCCCTTTGAAATCACTGTTGGTGTCAAGCAAGCCTGTGTCCTGGCTCTGGTGCCTTTCAACATTTACCTTGTCACCATCACTCTTCTCTCCAGAAGTGTGGATCTGGTACTGACTACATGGCAATTTGATCAACCTCCAAAGACTGTGAGCACTCTCGAAAACCTCCTTGACAATAATTTATGAGCTATGAGTAACTCAAGTTACACTTTTCTTTTAGACCAAATTATGCATCTCCAATAATGTTCTTAAATAATGTTTGTGATTTAAAGCTATAGATATAAGATAACTACTTATTTCTGTTTTTTCTGTAGTAAGAGACATTATTTATTTGGGGAAAATTACAGACTGCATATTCTGTCACATTTCACTTCAGTTTGTAAATAATAGTTTTACTGAATTAGCATGCATCTTATGGCACAATCTTTGACACCAGTAGCTCATTTAAAACAGACATTATAAAGATGACTAAAGCCTGTTAATCTATCTTAAGAAACTGGAAAATTAAGATGGCCTGTAAATATAGAGGATACAGAGAAATTTATTCACACATTGACTAATGCAATGCATTTTTTACTGGCCGTTCAAATCATTCTACAGTATATGTAGCTTTCACTTAATTAAAAATGCTGCAGCAAGAATTATTTTAAGAATTCATAAAGTTCAACCATATAATTTCTGTACTTAAGTATTTACACTGACTTCAAGTAAAGCTTAGGGCTGATTTAAAATCCTCCTTCTTACATATACGTACAGCTGTATATGGCCAAGGCCTTGCTTACCTATCTGATCTTATCATTACTTACAAACCAGAGTGCATGTTAAGATCTCAAGATGTCGGCCTACTAAAGATGTCAAGGATTAACCAAATAACAGTGAGAGGTCAATCTTTTAGTTACAGGGCCCCGAAGCTGTAGAATGATTTACCAGCTTAGATAAATTCTTTAAATTCAGGCTTAAGAATCACTACTTTAGTCTAGCATACCCTGATTAGAACTGCTGATTAGATGTATCTCTACTTGTTAGTCATTTGTACAAAAATATAAGTATTACAATAATTGTGAACTGCTATTAACTCTCCTCTATTCTCCTTATATTCTTGATGTCTTGCTGTAGCACTTGATGCCACTGCTCTACTGCCAATCTTACTGTCCAAAATCTTACTGCTCTACTGCCAATCTTACTGTCTAAAATTTCTGAAGCTTTGAATTAAATGCATAGAAAGATTTTCTTGTCATATTAGGCAGCCAGCACAGACCTACTGCAGAATGCCCCAGAGGGGGAGGGTTAGCAAGTTGGCCATTGACTCCAGGACTGTGACTGTATCTGATATTGGATGATATTACTTTCTGAGTAATCACCCATGGGTTCTTCAGGGATGCCGCTAACTGAAGATTTGTTTTCCTCTCTTCCATTGTCAACTGGCCATACGATAATGCTAATGGACACAAATTGCTAGGTTAGATTTGTGTTAATCAGTTTGGAACTATTTTATTTTACTGTGTATTTTAAACAAATCTGAATTAAATTTAAATCTTAAGAGTTTGTTTAATGTAATAAACTCATTTGAAGACACTAACTTCCCAGAGGTCTTACTATCTTTAGATGCAGAGAAAGCCTTTGAAAGAGTTGAATGGGATGTCTGTTTACCTCACCATGTAGATTTGAGATTGACACTAATATATCTGCACAGATTTGATTACTATACACCAGCCCTGAGTCCTTAGTCAGACAGTATCTGACAGATGCATGATATACTCAGTTAAGACCATGTAAAGGGAACATAATCATAAAATATATGATCTAGCAAAGCCTGTGATCGATCATATCACTCACAGTTCATATCACTCCAATACCTGACATATTTTGTACAAATGTTTTCCTTAAAATAGTTTATGATGAAAAAAAAAGATGAATTATGCTTTCTTTTGCACAGAGTGATGAAATGTATACTGTGTATTATAAAGGACTGAAATCCATTCCTTTTTTAAAATGCTGATTGAGAAGTCCCCTTTCCCATCATTAGAAGTATTTAGTGGGATTTGGTTGATGAAGCCTAGAAATACTACAGTTATTCTCCTCATTTGTGCCTAACTTACATTCAATCATAGATACTGATGGAAGACTGGGGAAGTTGGGTATGTTCCTTTTGACAAAGTTCCTATATTGCAAATAGAAAAAATAGCATATTGCAGGAATTCCACATTTTAAATGTACTTATTTAAAGGATGCATGTACATTGTCAGAACAGAGGTCTCTGAATATTGAGATACATAATTAAAACCATGAATTAAATGCTGTAGGTTAAAGAGACATGAACTATACAAGTATTGTGCAGAAGAGCAGCACATAACATCATGTCTGCTTTTAAGTGCCTTCTATATTGCTTTTATTTTTTGTGTGTGTCATAACCTGACTGCTAATGAATTGACAATAATTATTGGTGACTGGACAACAAAGCAAAACATTTAAAAAGAAATGTGAGCAGTGTCTCAGTTAAAGTTGTCTTACCTTCTGATTCGTTCTACAGTCTCAGAATACAAATATTTGCAAACCGATAATAAAACTGGAAGTTGGGTTATACCATGCTGCCATTTACATTAAATCTTTGCAATACTGTCTCTTTTTAATGTTGTGTTCCAGATTAAGAAAGCTTCACATGAACCTAAGTTTTTAAAATAGGATATAATAATATACATGTGCTATGATAATTGCTTTCTTTCATTTTGGAAAAACTCAATTTAAATGGATTTTTGAACTTCATAGTTACTGTAACACCAAGACATCTAAACCAAAATAATTAACGTGTTTCCTTGGTTAACTGAAAAAAGTATGCTATTAGTACAATTTGAGTTTTCGCTTTAGGATAGAGGAAAATATGGCAAAGCTTGAAATACATGATGAATGAATTAGTCCATGTATAATTTGTCCTTAATATAAACAGAATAGTTATATTAAAGAAATATATTTGGCTTACACAGTATTTACTTCATATATCGTAAAGTACAATTTTCCAAAATATCAATTATTGGACTTTAAATATGAATTATGCTATTAAGCAAGAGCCTCATTAAGTGGTTTTTTGGATTGCTCTAAATTAGGATCATTTGGGGGGGAAAAATTCACTTATGTGTCAGGTATTGTCAGACAATAATTCCTGTTGCTTTAATGACACCGGACAGGATTAAATTATGTAATGACAAATTCACTCTAATTGCTTACACTACATTATTTATGTGTTGGTTTATTTTGCCCACCTTCCATAATTCAGTAGGCAAATGATACTGTATACTATGTAAAATTTAAAAAAAAATTAAGAAGGTTTTACAGAATTTTTGTAAAATGTGTCAATGTTGTTCTGAAATAAACCTGCTAGACTTTTGCTTCTGCTCAATTTTCCTTTTGATATTTTAATATATGCAAGGATTTTTGTATTGGCCTTGGTTCACTTACCTCACTGAAAAGGGTTGGGGCTCTAATTTGTTGATTTTAACTTTGCAAATTTAAACTCTCTTCTTTTAAATGTATTGATTGTATTGTTGTATAGTGCTTCATCTGTTGTAATGTGATATATTATGTGTACCACACATTTTATATATTATATATATATACATATATATATATATATATACACACACACATATACCTACACACACACTCATATATACATATATGAATAACTAGTATAAACACTAAGATTAGACCAAAGCATTGTCTTTCAAACTTTATTTATCTGATAATGCTATAAAATATTTAGTCTCCAACAGACCTATGGATTTGTTTTACATTTAAGAATATGTTAATACTTGATATTTATCACTTACGATTTTGAAAAAAAAAAACAACTAGAACATTCAGTTTGCTTCATCTTAGTCACAGTAACAATTAGCTATTCAGCAGTTTAATTTCTGAGGCCTGTAACTGCCAATTGTTTTGTTTAGTAGTTAATATAGGAGTCGGGATGACAGGCCTGGTCTTTCACTAGGGCCCAACAAATCAGCTCATACAATTTAATTCCTAGACCTCAGTGGTGTTATATTTGGGTGGAAAAAATACATTTCCTAGAAATTAAACAGAATCTTTATTAAGTCAAGATGGAGTTAAATACTTAGAGACGTAGGTATGTCATAATAAAATGAAAAAGAAACAAATGCTTACATTCAACACCTCTCAGACTCAATACTAAACTTTTTTCAACTAGTCACTATCCAAATTAAATGATTTTCACCTTTCTTTAAAGTACAACAAAAATGGTTTACACAAAGATGCTGCATGACATCCTTGGCACATTGCATAATGGAACCTGCATGCTTATAACATGAGCCACCAGTAAAATCATTAGAAGGTAACATTTACAACAAAAATGTAACGAAACAAGTGCACTAAAAGCATACATAACTCCAAAGAACAGAAAAATGTACAAACACAGCAAAAATGATGTTTAATGGCACAAGATTTAATAAAAACAACATATAAATCCATCAACATTAACTGTATTAAACAACGGATAAAACCTGATTTCTACATGTGCCTTAAATTAATCTTTAATAAGTGGTTCCTAAAAATGGACGGTTATTGAACAAACTCTGCTTAGAAAGTAAATTGTAGCAATCACTAAAAAAAGGGTCACACATAATAATTTAATTGAAGAAACTTGCAAAAAATATACTTGCTCTCTAATGATAATTATCCACTGACACAATGTTATTCTATACTGTATGCATAAAGAAGTCGTTCTATCATCTATTTGTCTGAATTAGTTTGATACTGTATATTACAGGGTCATCCCAAAATACTTGAGTGCAAGACAGTTTATCACTGGCATATTCACACACACATCCATATTTATTTGTCCAGAAGAAATATGCAAATGTCCGTGCAATTAACCAGCACATCTTTAGTATGTGGGGGGATTCCATAGGAGAAGATGAGGTCATTCTGAACATGGTGAAAGTCTGTGCAAGATACCCTCAGACAATAAAGACGTATTTTTATAAAACAGAAGTTTTTCCTTTCAGAAATACACCTGCTTGTTGCTTAAGAGAGATAAAGCAAGAAAATTCTATAGAGCCATTAAACAGAAATTAAATTCTTTAAAATCCTGCCCTAAAGGGTATTTTTAAGGATTTTTTTTTTTTTTTAAAGTTCCATATAGATATCCATTTTGGTTGTGAACTTATGTAGTCCTGTTAAGACAAACCAGCCATTATTGTCGGAGGATGACAGAAGAAGGCGAAAGCATTTGTACAACATGGTACTAAATTCAGACGATAAAAGATTTTGCCGATAAATGAGAAGTCTTTCATCCAAGCAGTGCACAAAAGGGCAATGAAATGCCCTCTTGCATTAAACACTTTTCTGAATTGAATTGCTTTTATTTTAGCATTTCTTGCTAAAGTTCCTTCAATTTAATTTGTACCCTTATACCTCCCCTTAATTAAGCCAATACAAAGTTTCTATTCACAGCTGCATTAAATAAGTAACCTACTAAAGAATAAGATGAAAATTAAAGTACAATTTATCAATACCTGCTGCTGTTTGCCTTACATGACTTCCTGCACCAATTCATTTCTGTGCCAGTTCATCTGGAAAGCAGGATTACTAAAGAAGTAAGCAAGTGCAGTGAAGTTTCTTCTGCTTATTTCTTTAGCATATAAAGCCATGCCTCAACAAAATCCATGTGTCAGACATATAGTACTTCAGTTGCTAGGTGTAGACTATGAAAAACTAGTTTTATGGATGTTTACCCACTATCAAAAAGCAGTCCGTTCACACACTTTTTAGATAGCAGTTTAAATTTCTTCAGTTGACTGTTTCAGTAATTGTCAACCCAGGAAGAGTTATGTCATTTTCATGAGTATTTTCTGACTTTGATGTTTCTAAACCAACAGCGCTTTTTTTTTTTCTCAGTAACTGTGTGATACGAGATGCATGTTAACCATTTGCTCCCTGGACAGGAACAACTCTAGCTGTTTTGTTTCAAAAATTGAACATTGTTTCATAATACTATACTACCAACAAGTATAATTTTGTTAAATATGGAAGACAGAGGATGACTACAACACAACATTTAAATATATATAATGTATATATAATATAATAAGATGTATGCTGCCTGGCTCCTTGACTTCATTATTTTTAATATGAAATATTTAATCACAAATCTATTTGTTAATTCAATAATAAACATTAAATGATTCTTTACCTGATAGAAATATACTTTATATTTCACCATTAGGGCAGCTATGTGGAACTCTGGCTAATGCAATCTTTTTTTGTGGGATTTATACATTTTCAACATTTCTATGTATTTTCACTAAATGGACTCTAGGGCCGGATCCTATATAATGCCTCATGCTACTCAAATGGGATTCACCCTATTACCCTGTATTAAAATAAGCGGGATCGGAGAATTAAGAATGAATCATTGAATGCATGAGTGTAGATATGCTCGCTAGTATGCCAACATCCTGACTAGTGTTGGTTCCTGCCTCATACTTACTCAGTCAGGACTGGCAACATCTTTCAGTGTCCCTGAAATGGAAAAAAGCACGGTAGACAGATTTCAAAATGATGACGCCTAAAATGATAGTAAGATCTGATGTAGTTCTTTCAGGCATTACTTTTTTATTTCTTCACTGGAAATAGATTAATTTCGGAGTGCTCAATTACATTCTTTTAATTTTGAAGATTGCTAATACTACATTATTTCCTGATGATGACAGGTGCACTACTGTGCTCCACACTGCATTGACAGTTTACTAAAACAGCATACTTTGTTACTGAAAAGAAATCAGCTAATATTATACCTGTTTTTTTAAGCAAAAGAAATATTCATTAGTATAAGAACTAAAATGTGATGAATGCAGTGAAAATACAATGTTTAAATGGGATGCAGTCTTTAGTTACAAGTATTTCCTACCATTAGGGTTACTCCAGTTCAATGGCTAATTGTGGACAAATATATGGATATAAGCAGTAGAAATGTCTGGTCACTTATGTGAGGCACCTTGAGAACTACAGCAGTTTTACAGGAATTCTAAAAAAACGGATTAATCTTTAATTCACATGTTCGATTTCATAAAGAATGGGAATGGCAAAAAACCTTCAGACTTGGGCATGTTGGCAACAAAAAAGTATATATGGTGTCCCAGAGCTGAAATTCAAATCAGCCCTCAGAATGTCCTATGATCAATGTATGTTTATGTTTGCAAAATATGTGGAAGTGGATAACAGGGACTATATAATCAGTAAGCAATATGATTCTAATAGCAAACGTTCCTTTTTTAATTTTAAAAGTCTACAGCTCACTTAAGGAGCCTGAAGGTTAAAAGATGGCAAATGAAAATCAAGCCAACACCAAACAACACCATAAAATCTGTATATATATATATATACATAAGTAATGTAGCTGTACGTGAGAAAACCCTGCAGAGAACAACATGTCCAAGCAAAATGGACCCTGGCA
Organism: Polypterus senegalus; assembly: GCF_016835505.1. Taxonomy (NCBI): domain Eukaryota; kingdom Metazoa; phylum Chordata; class Cladistia; order Polypteriformes; family Polypteridae; genus Polypterus; species Polypterus senegalus. The sequence goes on from NC_053164.1 coordinate 78,195,617, forward strand.
ATATACCTGTTTTATGAAGATAATGTAAAACTTAAATTGAAATCACTCGAATTACTGTACATGGCCTCCTGATTATTTGTTACACAGAATGAATATAATCTAATTGAACCACCAGAGCCAGTACCTTTTCTTATTTATTATTAAGCCATCATAATGAAAATCTCTAAACGAAATCTCTAAATTAGCCTGGTATGTGTGATTGTGACCTTTGATGGTATGACATTTCACTCAGGACTGGATCCTACCTCACAATCAGTGTTGCTGGTTAACTGCCACCTCTCTGTATACCTGTAGTTGAAAATAAGAAGTCACTGAATGGATGAATGAGGGAGAAAAAAAGTAATGCCTCAGTGCAGATATCATACTTGAATGGCTCAACAAATTGGTGAGATCAAACCCTACACTGAAATTGAATCTAATGTGTACAACTGCAAGGATACATACAGTATTTAGGTATGTTTCATCATTTAGGTAAAATAAAACACAATGTGATGGTGCCTAGCATGAAACACTGTGTAGATTTATGTTATTTCCATATAGTAAAATATTTTAAAGGTATTAAGATGTACATTTCTGTATGTCTCAGTCACTGCCAGTACTATCCTGATCACAGCCTCAGTCAGGGCTATTTTTCTTGGTATTCACCTCCCACATTATTCTGTTGTCACTTAACCCGTGTGCCTTGTGCTATTTCTCACTTTCTCCCAACTTTCCATTACATATTCCGCACAGATGACAGGTCTTATGCAATATGTAAAATAACAATACCCGTTTACTGATGTGGCCTTTGAGCATAGTGTCTATTGTTAGTTCTTTAAGGTACCTCATTGCAAAGTCACAGTCGTAACGAGTCTCAAGCTGAAATCGTAACAACCATGCAATACCATCAACTCTGATTTAAGCAATCATTTTAACACTATTCAAAGTAAACGCAAAAAAGAAAGATATTTTCTTGACCTTGTTTCATTATGCTTCACATGTTCAGTGTAAATGAAACCAGGTTCTGAGCTAACACCTGCTTCTTAGGGCGGAGGGGTTGTGAATCTGTTATCTTACATTGTTTCAGTAAACCACGGGTTCAAAGACTATGCCATCTGACGACACTTTTTTTGATAAGCTGTTATGAATACCATCTCCTTTTCTCTTTTCTTTTCTTAACAAAAGATGTTTTCTTTCATTGCAAGAACTTTCCTGATGCAATCTAAACTTCTTTAATTGCAACCATACATGGTAATATAATCAGTCCAGTTTAATAACACGCACTTTGCTAAAACAGACGCACATATTAAAATTAATTATATTCTTACAGCAGACTACTTTAGATGTGCTGTATTAGTTTGCTGAATGATAACACACTTGAGTTGTTTGTGTCACTTAAAAAAAGGCCACAAAAACCTACCAGGAACAGTGAAACTGAATTAAAACTAAATCTACTTATTATAAATGTACTTATATGTACTTTGTAACAAAAGATAAAATATTGAGTAAGAAGTAAAACAAATATATATTCTCTTCTCAACAGTAATTAATAGAAGCAAAGAAAAGACCAAATGTTAAATTCAATCCAAATGGTTAGCTCTAGACTATTCTATGTTAACTTTACCTTAAAAAACATAAAATAACTGATTTTATAAGCATTTGCCCTATTAGTAATTCACAGAAAATGTCTCCACCAGCTTTACAAAGCAGGGCACTGGAACATTCACGCTTTATAATTTACAGACTACCTCTATACCTAACACACAATCTCAGTTAGATTGTGTTGCAGCCTTTGACCAGGCACTTCAAAATGTCATCTTTTTAGTTTTTGAACCACTTAGTTTGGCTGCATGTCTGATTCATTTTCACCCAGGTCTCAGGCATTATGGATTTCTGGGCAGTTTGCTGTATCCTTTTCAACTTTGTCTTCATAAGCATTCCAGGCTGCGACAACAAGACATCCTACAGCATAATGTTATTACCATGTTACCACCACGGCTCATAGTATGATATTCTCCTCAGGATAATGGGCAACACCACACTGGAAGCAAATACCTGTATAATGCTTACTATTTAGGCTAAAAAGTCAATGTTATATCTTATAAGATGTAATCACCTTCTTGCAGTTGATCTTGCATTGTACTATATATGATTTTCGTCAGCTTTAAGTTACAATATATTTGTCATGTCACTTAGTTATCACATATGGATTGACCAGCAAGCCCATTGTTTTAAAGTACATTTCCTTCTACTCTTTACTTGATTGGTGCTTTTCAATACTGCATTACACTTCCTATTTGAACGATCCTTTGAATTCATGGTATAGTTTTTGTGACCATACTGCCAAAGTATTGGATCACTCAAAGATTGGGGTACTTAATTTAAATTCACATGAAATAAATTAATTATATACAGACAGGCTCCATTAGCACCTGAGCTTGTAAAGGGGTAAATATTTGCTACATTGATCGTTGCTTTAATAATCAGTTTAGGAGTATTTATAAAGTTTAGATTCTGATATGTTCTGGATAGTGATAAATTCGCATTTTTTTGATGCAGTGTACTCTACAGCTCTATACACCAACTGATGTAACTGTCATCTGTGCATCTATCCACCCTTTCTTTTTCCTTTTATGTGGCCACAGGAAAATTTTTGAAGTTTGAGCTGTGAGTGTGTTTGAATTTATGCCTGTAAATAAAGTTAAAATGGACCTTCTTTATACAGCGTTTTGGAAAAGAAGACACGGTTAAGTTAAGGTCAGTGTTTGACATGAATAACAAGACATAGCAATCACGTACCTGCACCTATCCATATCAGTCATGTGGATGAGTATCAAAATGATCTCTGTCAGGCAAGGACACAATTAGGTCAAGATGGGGCAGCGAGGGGGAAACATAACATCATATCCTTAGCATCTTCTACAGCTCTATGATGGCCAGTGGGATTTTCTACATGGTGATGTGCTGGGGTGGTAAAATCCCTTACAAAGAGACCCACTAAATCAACAGCCTAATTTAAAGGACATGGTTAGTTATGGGATGCACTCTGGACCCCCTGGAGAGAGCAACAAAAGAGGGAATTAAAACAAAACAGAGTGGCATTATGAAAAATGTTGTACATCCCCCCTCTGACACACTAACACTCCTGGAAATGGCACTGGGGCTCCATTATGCCAACAGCAATACTTCTGCACGATGCCTTATTGGTACTGTGACTGCCAAGTGAGGAATTTTCTTACTTTTTAGTTTTCTTCCTTTTTAGTTATTCTGGTGTGTGTTCAGACTGTAGTGTGTGTGTATATGTATTTATCGATCTATTTATGCATTTATTTATTTAAAGAGCTTCTGCAAAAAGCCAAATGTTCCCCTGGGGACAAATAAAGCTATGTCAAACTATAATGGTCAAGTACCTAGTGTCAGTAAGTTGTTAGCTGCAAGTAAAATCGAGTAACAGAAATAATAGGGGAACAAAATTGCAAATTTTTAGCGTCTTTAAGAGCTCTATAGAGAAGATGTAGGATGTATCCTTTTGTTTCTCGTGGAAACCTATTATGTGTAAATAATGAACTTATGCCAAATCTTATTAAACACTATCTATATTGTGTACATAACACTGGCTTAGTGTTACAGTATATCGTTTTCTGTACTCACCATACTGGTATATATATATATATATATATATATATATATATATATATATATATATATATATATATATAATATACTGCTCAAAAGAATTAAAGGAACACTTTTTAATCAGAGTATAGCATAAAGTCAATGAAACTTATGGGATATTAATCTGGTCAGTTAAGTAGCAGAGGGGTTGTTAATCAGTTTCAGCTGCTGTGGTGTTAATGAAATTAACAACAGATGCACTAGAGGGGCAACAATGAGATGACCCCCAAAACAGGAATGGTTTAACAGGTGGAGGCCACTGACATTTTTCCCTCCTCATCTTTTCTGACTGTTTCTTCACTAGTTTTGCATTTGGCTACAGTCAGTGTCACTACTGGTAGCATGAGGCGATACCTGGACCCTACAGAGGTTGCACAGGTAGTCCAACTTCTCCAGGATGGCACATCAATACGTGTCATTGCCAGAAGGTTTGCTGTGTCTCCCTGCACAGTCTCAAGGGCATGGAGGAGATTCTAGGAGACAAGCAGTTACTCTAGGAGAGCTGGAGAGGGCCATAGAAGGTCCATAACCCATCAGCAGGACCAGTATCTGCTCCTTTGGGCAAGGAGGAACAGGATGAGCACTGCCAGAGCCCTACAAAATGACCTCCAGCAGGCCACTGGTGTGAATGTCTCTGACCAAACAACCAGAAAGACTTCATGAGGGTGACCCAAGGGCCCCATGTCCTCTAATGGGCCCTGAGCTCACTGCCCAGCAGCATGCAGCTCGATTGGCATTCGCCATAGAATACCAGAATTGGCAGATGCACCACTGGTGCCCTGTGCTTTTTACAGATGAGAGCAGGTTCACCCTGAGCACATGACAGAAGTGAAAGGGTCTGAAGAAGCCATGGAGAACATTATGCTGCCTGTAACATCATTCAGAATGATCAGTTTGCTGGTGGGTTAATGATTGTCTGGGGAGGCATATCCATGGAGGGTCACACAGACCGCTACAGCCTTGAAAAAGGCACCTTGGCTGCCATTAGGTATCAGGATGAAATCCTTGGACCCATTGTCAGACCCTATGCTGGTACAGTGGCTCCTGGTGCACGGCAATTCCTGGCCTCATGTGGTGAGAGTATGCAGGCAGTTCCTGGAGGATGAAGGAATTGATACCATTGACTGGCCACCACACTTTCCTGACCTAAATCCAATAGAACACCTCTGGGACATTATGTTTTGGTCCATCCAATGCCACCAGGTTGCACCTCAGACTGTCCAGGAGCTCAGTGATGCCCTGGTCCAGATCTGGGAGGAGATCCCCCACAACACCATCTGTCATCTCATTAGAAGCATGCACCGATGTTGTCAGGCATGTATACAAGAACACAGGGGCCATACAAAGTGCTGCGTACAATTTTGAGTTGCTGCAATTCAATTTTGGCAAAATGGACTAGCCTGCCACATAATTTTTTACTCTGATTTTTGGGGCGTCTTTGATTTCAGGGCTCTGTAGGTTGATCATTTTCATTTCCATCAAACGATGTGGCATCCTTTCGTTCCTAACACATTACCCAGTCTATATCAGTATAGATATCCAGGAGGATTTCTTTTTCCCATTGAGATCTGATGTGTTTTCAAAGTGTTCCTTTAATTTTTGAGCAGTTTATATATATATATATATATATATATATATATATATATATATATATATATATATATATATATATATATATATATATATATATATATATATACTTTTTTCTTTTTTTTTTGCTTACTGTGCTTAGAGGAGGTCCCAAGTAAGTCCTGCTCACATCCTCTGCTGATGATAGCTACATTAAGCTCTTGCATCAACCACTGTTCAGATGCTGCAACTTTTGTTATTGTGACCTCACTGAATTCTATTTGCTCTCTGTGGAAGTTTTTTATACAGATGAATGTTAAAAAATTAGTTGGGTATAAGCTATTTAAGCCATGGAAGCTTCCCATTTGATGAGTATGGATTTATTTAAATGCCTTAGCTTTACAAAAAAAATAAATACTTGACTTTCTGTGAAAATGGTTGTGCTGTGCAGCCACGGAAGACTTAAAGAAAATAGCTAACACAAAACATTTACATTGGTTACATTTAAATTAATGCAATTCTGGGAACCTGGCAAAATCAAATAAAAGTGTTATGTATTGTGAGTGTATGTACTATCTTTTTAAATGCACCTCTTTTCCTTGTTCTTTGTGGGTGAAACTCCAGGAGGCAGTGGCACCCTGACATCACCACTCCTGAGCTACCATTCTGGCTATTTACTGTAAGTCAGTGGAGAAGGCTCAGGAGCAGGAGATCATTTTGTTCATTGTGAAATTCCTTTAGTACTGCTATTTCTATTTGCATTTACTAGTTTCTGTGAAATTCTTGCCTGTTTTTCTTGGATTCCTACGGTTTATGTATTGAACCTGTTTGCTGTAGATTGCCTTTTAGGTAAGTCCTTTAGCCTTTTTTATTGCTTTTTGTTTTAATGTATGTTTTAATATTTTATTGTTGTTTTGTTAGTCTTGAGTTATGTTTCTCGTCTTATTTTGTTGATTTTATATATGATTTTGCTGGTATAGATTCTAATTTCCTGTAACCTTGAACAAGAGAATTGAATCCTCCTATAAGTCATATTTTTTCATTTTTTCCATTATACATTTGCAGAGTCATAATCGGTCTTGTGTAAGGCAGGAAAAAATACCTGAGAGCAATATAAACAAAAATACATATCAAATGGAATTTAGACATTCTGATGGCTTTAGTAGATACTGGTATAATGTATTTAAATATACTTTTCAGTTATTCACTCTTGAATCGATTGAAGCACAGATTCATTCTCACTCACATTACTGCTGCCACCACCAAGCAAACACCAGGAAAACAAGGCTTTTTCCTGCCCTATCTTCCTGTTTGCATTGACTTGCCAATCAAGTTGAACCACACATTACTATGGGTAACATTCATAACAGCCTATTTATTACACTTAGTTCACGTGCAAGTCCATACACACATCTATACTAATAAAAGGCAAAGCCCTCACTCACTCACTCACTCACTCATCACTAATTCTCCAACTTCCCGTGTGGGTGGAAGGCTGAAATTTGGCAGGTTCATTCCTTACAGCTTCCTTACAAAAGTTGGGCAGGTTTCATTTCGAAATTCTACACGTAATGGTCATAACTGGAAGCTGTTTTTCTCCATTTACTGTAATGGAGATGAGCTTGAACGCCGTGGGGGCGGAGTTTCGTGTGACATCATCACGCCTCCCTCGTAATCACGCAGTACATAGAAAATCAGGAAGACCTCCAAAAAGCGCTGAAGAAAACATGCATTATATAATTGAGAAGGCAGCGAAACAATAAGAAGCGAGCGAGTGACATATACAACCATATTGATGAGTTCTGCTACTTCGGAAACAAAGCACGATGTAAACCTACACTTTAAATTAAGTTCATAGACAGGCTGCCGCTGGCGTTTGTAATTTAGTGCCTGCCCATATAAGGCCGTCGTCAGCGGCAATCCAATAGCAAACTCCCACTAAATATTCACGGGTTAAGGACTGTGCTTATGCAGAGGAAGATGAGATGGTCAGTGTGGTGTTTGGCACAAACTCAGCGAAACTGTGAGAGAAAGTTTTAAGTGCCAGTACTAAGGTAACATTAAATACAGCCATGGACATAGCACGACATGGCACCAGCATAGCTGAGAACCTTTGATGCATGTACACCGAGCGCTCACGTGAACTGACGCGTGCACAGATAAAAGCAACAGTTCCAAAGAGCTGAACAAAACCGAATTACACAATTGAAAAGGCAGCAAAAAATATGAAGCGTCTGATACATACAAGCATATTCATAAATGCTGCTACTGTGGAAACAAAGCACACGTTGGAAAAAGTCAATGTCCCGCTAAAGGAAGACAGTGTAAAAAAACCCGTGCATGCAGTGTGTCAGGTCTCGGATAAAGAAGAAGACGAGCTGTTTATTGATGCAGTAAGAAACGAATCGATGAATGAAACCTGTCATCTTTACAACGATTGACAAACACGGAATGTAACTTGAACACAACACATCCTACAAATACAAACCTGATTGAAAGAAATAATGATAATCAAATCATTGATGACAGCAACACTCACAAAACAAATACTGTATATTGACAGTCATGTTACGTTATTTTTAAAATGTTCCCTTTTCTTTTCTAGCTTTTTAACACACTACTTCTCCGCTGCGATACGCGGGTATATATATATATATGTATATATATATCCCGATCTACATACTCGAATAATGGATACTTTATTCGCCATCAATGATTGTTTTGGTAAAGCCATACTCAGTGTATTCATTAGATGAACGGTAAAAAAGTAAGAGCGAGGGGAGGATGACTTATTGAGGCATGCAGGCTGTAGTGCGTCAACTCTATCTGAATTGCGATCACATTTGAAAAATATATCTTTTCAAGTTCTATTTAGTCCATATGTGTCAAACTCAAGGCCCGCGGGCCACATCCAGCCCGGCGTGTAATTATATCCAGCCTGTGAGATCATTTTATATACTGTATTATTGTTATTAATGGCCCGGGTATATGAAGCGCTGGTAACACAATAAACTACAGATCCCATAATGCAGCGCTTCAGCTGCCTTGCCGAACACTTACCGCGTTAATCAAGTCTAGCTTATGATGCTGCAAGTTATTGCGAAGCTAGCTCACACGATGCTGAAGAGAAAAGTTGATTCTGAAAATAGAGCCTTTAAAAACCGATGGGAGGCTGAGTATATGTTTACTGAACCCGTGTGTCTCATTTGTGGAGCTAATGTGGCTGTAATTACAGAATTTAATCTAAGACGGCACTATGAGACAAAACATCAGGGAGTTCTGTGTTGTGGAGATTCTCAGGATGGATTGCAGGTGCTCATCAGTGAGGCTGAAAGACCTGAATGCAATGCAGAAGATACAGAAAGCAGAAGAATTAAATAAGAATCTGACACCAGCGGACGTTTTACCCGTGCACAATCACAAAGTGATTTCAAGTGAAGTTGCTTTTATGGGAGACACAAATGCACCAGTGCAACTTTCCCTGTTGCCAAGTAATGTTAAACCAAGTCGTCACTACGGTGTTCCCAAATACGCACTTTGCTGATAAACCAAGCGCACTGAGTTTGCACGGCGCTTTGGTGACTTTGAAGAACAAAAAAAGTCCATCTACATGCGGCTCGAACCTTGTGCATGTTTGGTAGCACATATCTGTGTGAGAAGCTCTTCTCAGTGATAAAGACTAACAAAACAGCACACAGGAGTCGCCTCACTGATGAGCACCTGCAATCCATCCTGAGAATCTCCACAACACAGAACCTCACACCAAACATAAACGAACCTGTTGCCAAAAAAAGATGCCAGGCGTCCAGCTCTAAAATGACATATGAGCAAAGACAACTTAATGATTTGATTTGTTATTGCTGAAAGGAACACATTTTATTTATATTTCCAGGTTTTGTTATGCAGCATGTTCATATTTGAATTTGTATAATTTTGAAAGGATGTATTTTTATGGAGAGCAAAATCTTTTGGGATATTTAAAATCTAAGTTTATTTTTTATATAAATTTACATAAGAGTAAAGAAATTTGAATGTTTGTTCTTTTAAGTTATTTAAGGTTTGAGTTGATTTATTCACGAATAATATTCCTGTCTGTTTTTACCATTCCTACCAAAGATATTTCTGTCGACTAAATAAAAATTCCTTCTATTTAAAATTTAAATAGAACTTGAACAAATACGATAGTTCATAATATCCACGCAGACTTGCACGTAAGAGCGGAGTTATCCGTTTTAACAAGCAGCGTATTGCACTGATACGAAATAGCTGTGTGTGTATATATGTAGATATGTATGTATATGTATATATATCTTTATATATGTGTGTGTGTATGTATGTATATATGTATAGATATGTATATATATATGTTTATGTATATATGTGTATGTGTATATATGTGTATATGTATAGATATGTATATATATATGTTTATGTGTGTGTGTGTGTAAATATATATATATATATATATGACAGCAACACTCATCACTCACAACAGTGACAAAACAATTACATTGACAATCATGTTACGTTATTTTCAAAATGTTTCCTTTTCTTTTTCATTGCTTCTTCAACACACTACTTCTCCGCTGCGAAGCGCGGGTATTTTGCTAGTATTATATATATATATTACCTTTAAGATACCAATATACTGTTTCGGTGATTGGTTTTGTTAATGTCTGCATATATATTATGTGCAAGGTGTGCTAAGATGGATCAGTAATACTGTAGTATGGACTTGCTTAATATTGGATTACGATGCTATTTGAACATTACAAGCAGTTACCAGCAGATTCACAACATACTGCAGAATATAGCGAGGTCTCTCTGGGCTCATTGGATTGTTATCGGGCCTGAGAGGCGGTGCAGATGAGGACGGAAGCACAAGCAGAAGCATGGATGACAGACGGGCCTTCTGGTTAGACAAAGGAAGCAGCCACGTAAACCCCCGATACCAAGCGTCTTCCTCACAAACACCAGATCCATCATCCACAAATTAGACTATCTGGAATTACTGATGGATGCAAACTTCTGTGTTTGCGAATGCTGTGTGATGGTCATTATGGAAACCTGGCTGCATACGCTTATTGTGGACACTGTAGGGTAGCTGGCAGGCCGTACAATCTATCGCTTAGACAGGAACAGAGTCTCCAGCACGAAAAAAGGTGGGGGTAACATTAGCTTTGCTCTTGTCTGCCTACAAGATGTGATTAACAAGCAGCAACAGGTTAATCCCGATAGTGTACACATTGTGGTTTGTGATTTTAATTAAGCATGCCTAAAGACTATTCCCCAAATTTGTGCAATATGTACAGTGCTCCAGCAGGGGGAAGAACACGCCAGACCGTGTTTATTCCAACCTAAAGCATGATTACAGAGCCCTACCTCCCCTACATCTGGGCTTCTCTCATTGCTCATCATCCCAGCATACAGTCCCCTCTGGAGGAAAAATAAACTAACCATAAAAACTATCAAAACCTGGCCTGAGAGAGGCCTCTTGCAGCTACAGGACTGTTTTGAAAACACAGAATGGCCCATTTTTGTGCAATTAGACTTAGAGGAGCATACAGAAACCGTACTAGGCTATATTAAGTTCTACACTGGTGTGGTTACAGTGGATAAACACATATGCGTCTACACTAACCAAAAACCATGGATGATGAGTGAGGTTCAGTCTCTGTTGAGAACCCGAGACAGGGCCCTGTATAGTGCAGCAAGAGCAAATCTGAGGGGAGGTATCAAAACTGCCAAAATGGCCTACAAGAGCAAGGTAGAGGTCCACCTAATAATAATAATAATAATAATAATAATAATAATACATTTATATAGCACCTTTCCCAAGGCACTTACAGAATATAAGAAAGAATGGCAGGGTATACAGTATATAGCATAGTACAAACCAAATAAATAAAGAAGATTAAGACAGTAAATTCAGAGAAAAGCCTAACAGACAACACAATTGATGGTCTAGCACACACATACAGGTTACATGAGCATCTTGACAAAGAGGTAAACTGAGAGAAGGGTAATAAAGTCAAGTAGAGCTAAAAGCCTTCCTGAACAGATGAGTTTTGAGTTGTTTTTTAAAAGAAACACCTGACAAATAATAACCCATGGCAGGTATGGCTGGGAATACAACAAATAACCATGTACAAAAGCAATACACATGCGCCAATCTGTGCTGATACCTCATTGGCGAAATCTTTTCTTTGCCTGCCTTGAGGCACAGTGGTCTCACACTGACACTCTGCCCCTGCCGACTCCCCGCTGTGACATACTCACTTTTCAGGAACTTCAGGTGAGATTGGTACTCAAGACAATGAATCAGAAATAAGCTGCTGGACCAGATAACATACTTGGCATGGTACTTAAATCTTGTGCCAACCAGTTTGGGAGGAGTTTTAACTAAGTTATTTAACCTGTCACTGACACAGACCACCATTCTCCCCTGTCTTAAGTTGGCTGCCTTATCCCTGTCCATAAAAGTCAGTCATCAATAACCTTAATGACTACAGACCAATTGTGCCTAGATAAAGGATTTCCTCACTGGCCGCCCACAAGCAGTTAGAACTGACTATCACAGCTCACTCAAACCCTCACACTTAGCACCAGCTCCCCTCAGGGCTGTGTACTGAGCCCACTTCTCTATGCCCTGTACTCTTATGACTGTATATCTAATTGCTCCAGCAACACTATCATCAAGTTTGCTGTTGACTCCACAGTGGTAGGTCTTGTAACTAGTGACAATAAGTCAGCATACAGGAGGAGGTACTGAAGCTGTCAGTGTAGTGCTCCAGGAACAATCTCTCACTCAACACCCACAAAACTAAAGAGACGGTCATTGACTTCAAGAGGCATACAGCAGAGCCAACTCTCTATACATCAATGGGGACCTGGTGGAGAGGGTCACCTCCTTTAACTTCCTAGGAACTTACATTTCTGAGATTTATCAGGAAACTGGAAATGAAGGAAAAGCTGCTATTGACCTCCTACTGCTCAACTATTGAGAGTTTTTTAGCATACTGTATTTCAACATGGTATGCTGGATGTACAGCAGCAGACAGGAGAGCTTTGCAGAGGGTAATATCCACGTCAGATAAAAATCACTGGCTTTTCTCTGCCCTCCCTGGAAGATATCTCCAGTGCCCAATCCCTCTGAAGAGCCAGAAATATCATTAAACACTCTGGAAAGCATATTATCTTTGGATGCAGGAAAAGCATTTGATATGGTTAAATGGGATTACCTGTTCAACACTTTGCATAAATTTGGGTTTGGCCCGAACATATGTGCATGAATCAAACTACTAGATCAGAAGCTTAAGGTTGTACTTTATTAACAACATTATTTCAGACTATTTCAAACTAGAACATAGTAGTAGATAAGGATGCCCCTTGTCACCACTGCTTTTTGCAATTGCCATTAAGCCATTGGCTGTTTCCTTCAAAATGCATCGAAATAAATGGGACTTTCAGAGAACAGAAATATCACTATATGCAGATGATATGGTACTGCATATATCAGACCCCAAAAATTCTGTGCCTACAGCCCTAATAGCACTAGCAGAATTTCAAAAGATATCTGGACTTAAAATTATTTTAAACAAAAGTGTGCTCTTTCCAGTGACTTCTGTAGGAAACAATATTAAATTGAACACCTTCCCTTTTATCATTGCAGATCAGTTTAAATACCTAGGAGTCAACATCACAAGTAAATATAAAGCTCTTTTTCAGCAAAATTTTGCTTTTTGTATGGATAAAATTAAACAAGATGTACATAGATGATCTACCCTCCATCTTACTTTAGCAGAAGGAATTAATATTGTGAAGATGAGAATCCTCCCTAAGCTTCTGTTCCTAATTCAAAACATCCCCATATACATTAACAAAATCATTTTTTAAGAATTTAGATTCAATCATAACCTCATTTATTTGAAATTCGAAAAATCTACACATTCAAAAGGTTTTTGCTAAACAATGACCTAAATCAGAAGGTGGCATGGCTCTACGTAATTTTCATTTATTACTGGGTGGTAAACATACAAGCTATGCAAACCTGGACATTGGCACAAATAGATAAACACACACTAGCTTGGTCTGCAATAGAAATGAAATCCTGCAGCACTTCTTTACATTCCTTGCTTTGTACACCAGTAAATACAAGGTATCATCAATATAGTAACAACCCATTTGTCCTTCATTCATTCAGAATATGGAACCAACGTAGAGAGCACTTTATGTTAGAGAATATTTTATCTGTGGCACCTCTACATGATAACCACCTACATACAGTTACATACACCTACATACAGTTTTTAATGTTTGGAAAATGTATGGGATTAAATCATTTAAAGATTTGTATATAAATAATGTATTTGAATTCTATGAACGATTATATTCCAAATGTAATCTCCCATCAACATTTTTTCCACTATCTTCAAATCAGAAACTTTGCTAAATGAAATCTGCCCAGTTTTCCTCACCCCCACCTATTTCTATTCCAGAATAGATATTGATCAGTCTTGCGGCCTCAGACAGCATTTTTATAATATATAAAAACATTTTAAAGTCCCTTTCTTTTAAAGATCCCAGAGCGCAGTGGGAAAAGGATCTGTTACTCAACATTACAGAAATGAAGTGGAATGTAGCCACGCACAGAATTTGCACAGAATGTGCAAAATAAAAACTTAAAATCTTTTATCGAGCACATCTATCAGTATTGAAATTTTCCAAGATGTTTCCAGGGCAAGATGCAACCTACAAACATTGCAGTTGAGCCCCAGCTTCACTGGGCCACATGTTTTGGGTGTGTACCAAATTAATATCATTCTGGATGAAAATTTTTAAATCCCTGTTAGACAGCCTTATTGTCATAATCCCTCTTAATGCATTAATAGCTGTGTTTGGTGTACTCCCAGATGGTCTTAAAGTGAAGAAGGACAAACAAACTGTAATTGCCTTTACTTCACTACTAGCACGTTGGCTTATCTTGCTCAACTTGAAGAATCCTAGCCCACCTCTTTTAAGTCAGTGGGTAACTGATGTTATATACTATTTGAAATTGGAAAAGGGAGGATCTGTACAAAACTTTTTAAAAACCTGGCAGGACCAAATCAATAACATTTTAGAATAAGCATTTATACTGGGGGAAAAAACTTTCTCTCTTTACTAATCTTAACAGTTTTGTTCTGGTTGTTGGTCTTCCTCTCTTTCTCATGGGTGGGGATTGATTTGAATTTAGTTTTTTTAAGTTTGACTTGATTGTATGGAATGTTATATGCTTTTAATAAATTCAATTAAAAAATAATAATAATTTTAAATTTTAAATAAATTTTAGGAACTCCTAGAACTGTTTTTTTTTTTTTTTTACGTATGACAATTACTTTAGTGAATAATAATTTCCTGTCACTTATTTATGTATTGTATTTATTTGTCATAGGATTTGAGCTTTTTATATTATTTATTCTTTGTTGTTTGATGTACTTGTACCATTTACAATTGTAATTTTTACAATTTCTACTGTGGGCTGGCACCCTGCCTGGGGATTTATTCCTGCTTTGCGCCCTGTGCTGGCTGGGATTGGCTCCAGCAGACCCCTGTGACCCTGTGTTAGGATATAGCAGGTTGGAAAATGACTGACTGACTGACTTTTACAATTTAATTTCATTGGTATATTGACAATAATGGCTTCCTTCCTACTAACAGAAAATCATATTTCCCAGTTTTTCCATACACAAAACTTGCAAGTTTTCTGCTAATTTTTAGCATATCAGTGAAACAGTTTTTCTAAATTTACGCCACAAGAAGAATCTAATCTATATACTAGATTAATCTGCTTATTGTCCACCCTTACTTGACATGATGTTCAGAGTGCCTGGAGAAGATTCATACATACACAGAAAGAACATGCAAACTCCATAGACAATGAATGCAAGGCTGTGGATTACTATATTTCTTTAAAAAAAGTGTTGAAACAAAGAATCATGAAGTAATTTAATTAAATAAGGTCAATTAAAATAAAATGTACACTTTGTGAAAAAGATCAGCTGAACAGAGTTGGCATGATATTTTCCCATACTTGAGTTTGAGAAGCACTGTGTGTGTCGATGGTCCAAGAGCTAATGAGTTCAAGTTTATGTGATACACAGGTGGTATCTGGGCCATTTTTGGGAGGTCTGAATGATCTTCTTGCATTTTTGTGCATTTCATCCTGCTGATAGTTGTCCCTCATTTTGCTGAGCTGGTTTAAACATTATTTTGAATTCACACAGTTAATGGAGAGGAACTGAGACTGATACTGCATAAGAGTAATACAGAGGCCAGTCTTGCCAATTGGAGAATAGTGAGGATAACAGTGTGGTGCAGTGGTCAGAGCTTCTGCCTTAAAACATCAGGAGATTTAGTTCAGATCTTGGAAACTATCCATGTGGAATTTTCAGTCTCAGTGTCGTCATTGGATTTCACTAGACACTATACTCAGTTTTCCTTTCAAGTCCTAATTTGGTGGCTACAAATTGGTTTTGTATGACTGACTGTGGGTGTAGCGCGACTGTGCTCTATGAAGAATCGTCATCCTATTTGAATTTGGTTCCTGCCTTGGTATGAAATGATATATAAATCAATGTTACTCACATTAACTGCAGCTTGTTGTGCACAACAGCTGTATGTTTAATATGCTGAATGACAATATCTGCTCGGGATAATAATAATACATTTTATTTATATAACGCCTTACCCATGCTCAAAGCACTTCACAGAGTTTAAGAAAGAATGGCAGGATATACAGTATATAGCATTGTACTAAACCAGATAAATAAATAAAGAAGAGTAAGATTGTAAATTCAGAGAAAAAAAATGCACATTACCTGACAAAATTATAGCATTTAGTTCAGTTCCATAGCCACGAAGTAGCACTGTCTGCACACCGACTAGTACTTTAACACATGAACCTAGTCACGATGTAGTTAAAGTATGTGTTAAAGTCACAGTCTAACACCAAGTCAGTAAAGCTTCAAGGATATCACTCTGTCCAGTTTTAGGAAACATAAACGATTGTGAAGCAATATCACCTGCTCTGGTGCAAATGATAGTAACAACAGGTGCACTGGAGAGGCAACAGCAAGGCAACCCCCAAAAAGGGAATCATTTTGCAGGTGCTGGCCACAGACAATTGTTCTCTCCTTATCCTTTCTGACTGATTCTTCTCTATTTTTGTGTTTTGCTATTGTCTTTGTCACTACTGGTTGTATGAGTACCTGGTGCAGGCATATTATTGGAGGGTCGCCCAGACCTCCACATACTAGGCAAAGGTACCCTGACTGCTTTTAGGTATGGGGATGGAAATATCTGTGCCATTGTCAGTCCTTGCGCTGATGCATTAGGCCCTGGCTTCTTCCTGGTGAAGGACAATGCCCAGCCTAATGTGGCCAGAGTGTGTAGACAGTTTCTGGATGATGAAGGCATTGATGCTATTGACTGACCCACACATACCCCAGACCTGAATCCAGATGAGAACTACTGGGCCGTTATGTATCGGTACATCTGACACCACCAAGCAGTGCTACAGACTGTCCATGAGATGATTAATGCAAAGATCCAGATCTGGGAGGAGATTCCCCTGGACACCATCTGCCGTCTCATCACGCGCATGCCCACACATTGTCGTGACTTCATACAGGCACGAGGGGGCCATATATACTACTGACTCACATTATGACTTGTTGTGATGTAATTCACACAAGGTGGATCAGCCTGTGATTTCAATTTCTGACTTTGATTTTCAGTGTAATGTTAAATCTAGCCCTGAATGGGTTGGTGATTTGGATTTCCATTGACCGTTGTTACATCATTTTCTTCTCAATAAATTACACAGTAATGATTTTCCACTTGAATATTTAAGATTTAAGTGTTCCCCTATTTTTTGAGCAGTGTACTTAAGAACTCTATTTACTGTATATGAATATTCTTGACTCATAAGAGGCATCCCATTATATTCTTTAAACAATTTTATTGTGTGATTCTAAAAATATATTAATCATTTCATAACTTATAGCAGCTATTCATTAGAATTATTGAATCTAGCCTTTTCAGTTTACTTAAATAAAAATCAAACAGCTCACTAAGCAGTAGATCTCAGATAATGTCTCTGTACAAGTTATTCTTTATCTGTAATTCTATTGCATGCCTGAAAAGAACAAAAGCTTAATGTTACAATTATAATTTCCAACATGCATGTTATATACTGTGAAAGGAAAAGCCTCCTTCGTCAACCAGCTGCCCCCAGAATAAATCGCAAGGAGGCCAAATGAATCAGAAAAGTACACAGGGAAAGAAGAACAAAGAGATACCACAACAGTGCAAATAAACAAATGAAAAGCAACAACTCTACTTCCTCTCTTTAATACATATAAGTATCTGCATTAATAAATTACATATGGAAGGGAACATACTATTCTGAAAAGTGACAAACTATGCAGACTATTTAAAGCTCTTCATTCTGTATGAACACTCAGGCCATCGGGGCAACAGTGGCTCACTCTTAGAGGAAGAATGTACTCCCTGTGTGCATGTGTATTTTATCCTGCAACTGTCTGGTTATCATTATTGTGCCAAGACAGATTTTTATTGTAACTTGTTTGCAAAGACTCATTCGTGAATTTGCCTTTAATGTTGAACTCCTGGTTAAATTACTTTTTTTTGCCAAAAAACATTTAAAAAATAAGCTTTGTTCACAGACTTTGATTGAGCCATTTTGTTTTAAATTCAAAATTGTATAGACATTATTTGTTAAATAATTGTTATTAGTTAACATGTCCAAAAGTAGGAAGACATGAAGAGAAGCAGCCTATTTTTGTGCAACTACACCACGGTCTGTTAATCTAGCCTTTAAGAGAAATACAGAATGAAAATACTAAGCTTACAGTAAGATTGAAAAGGCACTCTTGTGTACCAATATACTATAATGTTAAAATTTTGCTTTGCACTAAAGTTCATTTCTGTATCCATAGGCTAAATAATATCAGCATTGCAGTGAGCTCCAGATTTATTTTCTAAAGTCTTGCCTCTGAATATTATATACTGTCTTACATTCAGGATACAGAAAAACTGACACAGCACAACATTTAACACTAATGACAAGACATTCATTCAAGTCTTTCACAAGCTTAGCTAAATACAATATTTTTTTCTTAAAATGGAGCAAGACTGTTTGCCATCAAAACTATGGTTATTACCATTATTGTTGTTTTTTGCTAATGTAAAGACTGAGCCAACACAAATCACGTCATACTTTTTTTTCATCATTAAGAACATCCAACAATATTTAAATTAAAAAAAATTGATGATTTAAAAAAATAATTAAAACTTGGAATACCTTGGTTGTACGATTTTTTTCACATTGTTTCTAATATGGGGTTAAACTATAGTAATTTACTCTGACCTGACATCATTTGAAGTGATTCTGAGATTTTCTTAAATAAAATCAATGGTTGCTGTAGGATTTCCTTCATGTTTTCTTGGTTGCACAGTGCAGAAACGACAATGGTTCATAAGGATCTAACAAAATGCCTTACTGTTCAGAGCTTTAATTCACAAGAGGGGTATAATGGGATTTGAAAGACATTATATATAAATCATGGAACACTAAGAAAACAGCGATTAAAAAGTTAAAAATTGCTAATACAGGTAACCTGGCAAAAGAGAAAGCTCATTAGGGACTCTACCAAATAGTCGGCTTTGAAGGAGATGAAGGAAATTATAGGAAGTAACTAGCTATTCACTGCATATTATAACGATTTTTCTTTCTCCTCAAGTCTGAGCCGTGGGCAAGCTGCAAAATATGTCACACAAAACAAAAGAACATTGAAATCCACATAAATTTTGATATATTCAGTCTCCCAAAACATGACACCAGTATAAAATTTTTTGCATTTGAATCCATAAGACTGTTTTATCATTTAATCAACATCCAAATAACATAGTATCTATTTTAATCTATGGTGATGTCAATATTATGTTATGGGGATGCCAGATGCTCTGGTCATGATAGAGGGCAAATATGTGCTGCCCTCTGCCAGAAAGCTGAAGTTAAAGAAGAATTTCATATTTCAAAAGAACAATGTTTATAAGCACACCATCAACTTCACAATAGAACTGACTAAAAAAGGAAGTTTAATATGTCTGGCCGGACGTAATTTCTATAAAATCCACGCACTCGTCTAAAAGAAGGCAGTGCACAGAAAATTGCCAGTTTGACTGAGCTTGAACTCTTCTGCAAAGAAGACTTTGATAAAATGGCAAAATCCAAGGGTTCTAAGAAGATAGAGAACTATCCAAACACACTTACAGCTGCAATCAAAATAAGAGTTTTATTCACTAAGTATTAGTTAAAGGGTATGCACCCTTATTCTGTTGGGGAATTCAGTTTTTTTTAATTATTATTCCTAACAAAATATTAATTTGTTTTTTACTTAATCATAATCAAATCATAATTAGTAATACTGAAGATGAAAAGAGATTATTTAAATTAAAATTGATTTCAACTTTGTTCTCCTTAATTTTCTACTACTTTTTATACTTACAGTATTTAACCTCTCTTAAGTGTGTCTTTAGACAGTGAGTGTGGCATTACTACTTTGTTTGCATTTACTCATCCTGTACAAATGTATCCCTGTAGATATTTGTGTTTTCTGTAAAAGCCACAATATACAATAAGGATTTTCTGTTTTTTCTTTTCTATATACTATACAACAGTCTTAATTTAAATAATAAGGTAAAAAGTCTACCTGCTGGTTTACAAAGTGGAAGTTTTTTAAAAGAATGTTGGGGTACACAATGAAAGCACTAAATAAAATAAACACTGTTTTATTTGCCTTTTATACTATACAAGCACTCTATTGGTAGAAACAATATATACATTTGAATTGGAATAAGACAGAAGTGAATCTTTGCTGAAGTGAAAGCTTTATTGCAAGATCAGGGTTTTCTCATTAAAATGGGTGTCGAAACACAAGCGTTCCACATTTTTGTTTGACTTTCGTTGATGTAAAGACTGAAATCAAGACACATTATATTATTTTAGAATATAACCAACATTTTTGTCATTTTCTTAAATTAATCAGCTTGAACTGTTTACGTCTATTACTCATTTGCTAAAGACTTAGAAATACCAGAACTGAAGCAAAGTCTGAGCTAAAAGAGTGTAAGTGTTCTGAAGCATAAGAAGATAATGTCTGTAGAATTGATGGGTGCTTCTAAAATGGCTTGTTGTGGTTAGGTGCGATGGATACGTTTTTCTTCCAGTACCGGTGTCTACATTCAAGCTGGTTGATTAATCATGGCTTGAATTATCTGAAATTCATGCTGCTATACAAACCACTTGGAGTGTCATACTATAAACAAATACAGTAACCATCCTGCCAACACTGATTGGACAGCATAGTTTGGAATAATAATAAACATTTTCATGGAATCTCTGGCATTATAAATCTCAACAAATTAAATACAAGAAAGAAACCAAAAGAATAGGAGTTTATTAGCATCTTAGTTTTAACTGAATCATATACTGGCCGCTTATAAAATCATGACAGCCTTTTTAAAGTCAGATTTGGGCTCTTGACAGGATGCCATTGTGGGGCACATTTACCCACACAGCTCTTGACAGGATGCCATTTCGGAGCACATTTACCTACACAGTCTCACTGTACACTTTTAAATTATGGGAGGAAAGTGGAGTCCAAAAAGAAAATCCACATAAATGGATGTCAGAACAGCCAAAATTAAATAGAGATACAGATATTAACATTAAGCCATTCAATTTTACTTGAGAATTTGTTTAGATGGGTTTATTCACATTGTCCCCAAATGTTATTTGGCCCACTTTCTGCCAAGTTTATGCATTGCCCTAAAAATTAGGCATTCTCTAGTTAGGCTTCATCTTCATTTGTGGCAAGAGAACATTAAGTGTCACATTATTATATGCGCATACAACTTCCTTCTGATCCCCACCCCTGGAAAAGGCTGCTACCACCTCCAGCCTCTGCTTTCATCTGTGCACAGCCCACTTCATATCACCTGCTCCTTGTAATTGTCCATTAAGAACATGTGCACCTCAGAGTTAAGGAGCACTTAAAACTGGTATTATTAAGAGTGTTTCATATACTGAACATGTCTACTACTACCTGCTCATTAGGCTTCTTGTGTAATAACAATAACATCCAGCACCACTTCTCTTTTATATTAAATTACATTATTGTTCTCTTTGCCACTCATGGTGCACTTGTATGGCATGCACATTTTATCCACCTGTGTATTTACTTAATATAACCACTCTTGAATTGGCATGTAGAATTTTCCCAGCGGGCAATTATGACACAAACTACCATATATCAATTAATAATTTAATTTTTTAATTGATTTCAAAAAATAGTAAGAGGATAACAAGATTTAAAAAAAATCCTCAAATATATATATTTGAACCTCCTCCCCACACTTGTGCCCACCCCAAATAATCTGACTTTATTATTTAGGCTGCCTCATAGATCTACCATCTTGAATCCGTATCTCACGCCAATTGTCACCCATGTCTACATGCTCTCCTCGTTTCTGGATTGTTTTTTCTGTAGGTAATTCAGATTTACTGCCACATCCTGAACAAAGTGCTGGTTCGGGTGACTGGCCCGGTATGAGGATAGGTGTGAGTTTAAGCTCTATGATAGTCCTGGGCTATTTTCCCCCTTGAACTCAATGCTGATGGGATGAGGTATGGTTCCCTGAAACACTAAACAAGTGGATTTTAGTAATGTTATACATACATTTATTCTTTACTTAGCACTTACTCATCTTCAAAACTATGCCCACTTGATTTATTTTTAACATGTTTGTTATGTTATATCATTCTTAAATGCTTTGGTATAGTCTATGTTTCAATAAAGAAACAAATAAAATTTTATTCAGTTTAAATTGGTACTAAACCTTAATAGCCAACTGCCTCTGGACATTTCATATATCAAGGCAGAGATATTAGCAAGGAAATGCTTACTGGTACAAATAAAATACAGCACACACAAAATGCAGATTTATCATATGATAGCTAATGTGAACAGAAATTAAGGATGGAAGACAGGAAAAACAAAAAATCCAGTTAGGTATAAAAGAAGTTGAGGGAGAGATATGGTGACAAAGCCAATCTAACTTCCTCTTCTGCAAACCAAAATGAAAAAAAACAAAGAGTGAAAAGTCCCAGTTCAAAAGCTAGGTGGCAACTGTGTTTGAACTTACCATTGGTTAATTGAGTCCTTATTTATGACATTGAAAAAATAAAGGTGAACCAACTTGGGAAACAATAAACTGAAATATAATCCATCCATCCATCCATTATCCAACCCGCTACATCCTAACTACAAGGTCACGGGGGTCTGCTGGAGCCAATCCCAGCCAACACAGGGTGCAAGGCAGGCAACAAATCCTGTGCAGTGCGCCATCCCACCGCAGGGTGTGCACACACACACACACACACTAGGGACAGTTTAGGATCGCCAGTGCACCTAACCTGCATGTCTTTGGACTGTGGGAGGGACTGTGGGAGGACACAGGGAGAACATGCAAACTGCACACAGGCGGTACATTGACTGAAATTTCATTCCAGATCCCTGGAGCCTTGAGACAACACACAGAGATAGTACTAAGAGTTAGTCATCAAGCCGATCCAAACTAAGATACCTGGAGGTATAAGACAGCAGTAATAACCACTGAACTTGGACTAATTGGTGGTTGTACTTTTTAAATTTAGTCTCAGACAGAAAAATCCTAGTTCATTAAAAAATACAATGTTCCCAAGTTCAAAACTCTCCTTGTTTGCCTTCCTTGTTTTAACTATAAGATGAAGGCTTAACAAAAATGACAATGGCAAAACACAGAGTCTCATTTTGATCGACTTACTTGTGAAATGTTCTGTTTGTCACTAAACTTCACTATGCTTATTTTGGTGCTGGGGGTAGAATGGAGAGTGAAGACTTGGCTCAGCCTTTATTACAGTGCTCTCCTGAAAAAGCAAACATGGGACAGGAGGCAATCCTAACAGGTCAGCTGTTCCCAAACGTTGTATTAATGTAAAAACAGAAGAAAATTCCACCTACAAACTTGCTGTCCAGTATGTTGGCAGGGGCTACAGAAGTGGTTCAGAAAGTTCCTCTGCATGCGTGGGTAAAGTGACACAGAGCATTTGTGATTACTGACAAGGTTTGTGTGGTTTTATTGTTTACGAGAGCAAGCGAGCGCCTTGCTACTTCCTGTTCAGCAGTGAGAGCCGCTGTGCCTCCTGTGTCGGAAATGAAGCCTGGCCTCCCCGAAGCCTCATCGGTGGAGGCTGCCCCACTGCCTGTAAGATTGGCAGGGGAACCTCCAGTGCACATGATGCCTTCCCCAATTTAGCATAACAGATCTAACAAATACGGATAGGCTAAAACAGCTGTCAGGCACTCCAAACAAATGGGCCGATATTGTCTAATATGAACATGAGTTAAGAGAAAACCAAATTACATAACTGTTGAAAATGACCAGATAAAAACAAAACAACCAAAACACAGGAATGCACCAACTGCACTAATATCAAGTTGTAAACATTTATTTGCTTAAAACCTTTTCTTTTATTTCTGGAAATATGCTTCCTTAAATGGGAAATAGCTATGTTTGTCATTATGTAGGTTATGAAAAGGTTAATCTGTATGATTTGTCGTTTCCTGGAAACACATTGTTACGTACATTCAGTGTACTGTATATAGCAGTTCATTTCATGTTGGTCTGATTGCTGATTTTGGCAAGCTGACAGATAAAGCCACAGCCTATGCGAACAAGTGTGCATGATACTTGACTGAAACCAAAGGGAAGGTAGATGCATATCAGATAAGTCTTGAGATGACAAGATTCTCACTAACGACTCTTTAAATGTCTGGTTCCCCCACCCCTTCCCCATCTTCTCCCGGCCCTCTTTCTCTCTTGCACACATTTTGATCATGTTTTGTTGCCATTAGTATATTGTCTTCTTCACCATCCCACCAGAAACATTTCTGGTGCTTTTAAATCAGTTTTGCATTTTTATCCTTTAACTTGTTTTCTTTTTATCACATCACTGTCCTTCTTGGACAGAAGATACAAAAAATTAGCACATCATTATTATTTTCTCTAAATTGTAGCCAGGGTACGTGCAGTTTCTAAAATTTTTCAGGAGTTCAGACTTTACTGAAAAAGTCACTAGATTGTGGTCTTGTAGAATACATCCAGTGTGCCATTATCAGTTTCAGTCATTTTACTAACTGCTACAGGAAAGACATGAAAGTGGAATTCCCAGATAATTAAATAAAATAAAGCAAAATGCATAATCAGTATCATGGAGGGTGCAGAAAAACTGCCAAGTGTCAATATGAAAGGTCCACCCACAAACCATTTCCCATTATAGGGATTATAGGGTTGTAGAAAGCCCCAAAAGAGACACAAAAGGAGGAATCAGGTATAAATGGGACAACTGTCCATCATAGGGAACACACTAACACTGTGAAAATGTGCAATTCATCTGACATACACATCTCTGAGATCTAAGAGCAAACAACCTTGAATGATGACTGCAGAAAGTGTATGGTGAATTTTGTTATTGTTCTGGCACTTCATTGAGCCATTGAAGATCCGGATGAACAAGCTTTATTAACTGGAATTTCTGACCAGTGGTGTCTGTGGGAAATGTTTTGCATGTCTAATCACGGTCACACTAAAAATAAGGATGGGCAGCCTAAAACATATTTTCCTTTGGTATCATCCTCAATTACTTTTTTGTTATGTAACTTGCTCCACTCATGCAGAAAATCACTTCTGTATACTTTAAGTTCAAAATTAATTGTGTTGTAATATGTGCAGACTACACTGAAATTCTAAACAGCATGCAACACTGTCACTCATTGGCCCCATGATAAGCAAGTATTACTAGCCCAGCAAGGGCCTTACCTTATTTCCTCAGAAGTCTTCCTTTCCCAAATACATATATGATTTGTGAATTTGAGTTGATGAGTGCTTCTTGTAATTTATTTGGTTTGGGTAATATTTATTAACCAAACTATATTTCCTTGCCAACAGCTTAAAGAAACAAAAAAACTATTTTTGGTTTGAACTGTGCTGATACAGTATATTCCAAGAGTGTTTGTTTGGGTGCTTCACACGTGTGAAGAAAAAAATAACGATGCTTCTTTTGGCTTCTCTGTAACTTCAAGGATTTTAGGGGTGACAACCTTTAGTTTGATATTAAAAAAGCTAAAGCAATTGTCAAGTTTTTGGTTGTGTTAAGGAAAGCAAATTTAAGGAATCGTGTATTCTTTAATAAGCAATTATTTCAGCAATTACATATTATTCAGTGCACTGCTTGACATGTAGTGCAGGATACTAACTGCCGCCACCAAATTGTGACCACGGCAACAGCCTAGCTGAGGGTTTGTGACTTGCAGAAGTAAATTAAAGCTGCCACAATGCACCGTTAGAAGGGACACAGACAACTCTGGAAAAAGATCTTATTCTTCAATGTGGAGAATCTTTCACATTGTTACATACAGTATCTATTAAGCTCTGCCATTCAGATTGGCCTAGTCTCTTTCGAATTTATTATTATAGTATATAAGTTTTTATACAGACATTGTAATAGACACCAGGTATGGGCAGGCGTTCCATCTAGGATGGCTCAAGGTTTCATACCTGGTCGGGAGGCCAGTTTAACAGAAATACAGGAGGAGACTAATCGCATTAACTATTTGCTCCCTGGATACAATAGGTGGCAGTCTTCCTGGACTACGCTGCCTGCATGGATATCTGCAGGGCAGTATGGGAATTGCAGTCCCATAAGACAGCCCCATTGTGGTCCATGGATGCTGCCAGGGGGAGCTAAAAGAACAGACTGTTCCCACTTTAAAGAACTTCCTCCTGACCCAGAAGCGCTTCCTGAGTGCATTGTGGCAGCATCAGTAGTACTCCCGGGTCTGGCATGAAAGAAACTGAGTGTCCTGTATGGGATATCAGAGTCAGATGAGAGTGGATGAGACTATGTTTGCAATGTGATGCAAACAATTCCTACAGATGTAACAACTTTCTTTGATTATTTATACAACCTCTGTCTGTATAAAAACAGTATTGGAACAAACTGTGTTGCTACACCTTTTGAAGTATTAATTGGACAATTTTGCACTGTATACTGCTATTATAATATCAAGGAACGGGCTATTAACAAAGGAAGACAAGACAGACCATTATGACCCTTAAAAAAAGGTTTAAGTCTTTCCTTTAGAGAAATTGCAAAGAAAGCTTAGGTGAGTACAGTTTCCTACACCATCACAGTGAACTTGGAAACTGGAGAAAACACTGTCAGGAACAGGTCTAACAGACCCAAAGCCACAACAGAAAATCAGAAGACTAGTTTTTGAGAGTGGACACCTTTTATGATAGGCACCTTAAAGAACAACAGCTTCAACCAAACTTAATATTAAAGTATGCAAAATTAAACTGTGTTTTAATTTTAGAATATATTTAGATATTAAATTTGAATAAATTAGGGTATTCTAAACTTTTGGCTATTTAGCAATGGCCTTTTTCTGTCACTCAACCTTTCAAAACTGCAGCTCGAAATCTTCTTTTCACAGCTGAATTTAAAAAAACCAAATGAAAACAAAAACTAGAAAATTCGAAAAATCTAACACTAAGTAAAAACTAAAAAGTAGAATGAAAGTTAAATTAAGCCCAAAACTAAAAAAAATCTTAAAACTACAAAAACATTGCGTCTAGGGTTCTTTCCCTTTTTGTGTCCACTGCTGTCATGAGAGGCTTCTCCTGCGATCCCAAAATGAAATAAGTGAATTTAGAAAAATGAATGAATGTACATTACCAGTCAAATGTTTAGACAAACCCACACATTTTCATGTTTTTGATAAAAATTTATACTTTTTTTTATCAAGATACAATTAAATTGACTTAAAAAAAATACAGCCAATACATTACTAGTGTTGCTAATGGTTATTAATGCTTGAAGTTACTCATTTTTTATTTATTGTTCACATTAGAACAGTCTAGATGAAAACAGGCCATTCAATTCCAACAACATTTTGCCAGTCCTACCCACTTAATTCTTCCAAAAGGAAATCAAGTCTAGTTTTGAAAGTTCCTAAAGTCCTACTATCTACCACACTACTTTGTAACTTATTCCATGTGTCTATGGTTCTTTGTGTGAAGAAAACCTTCCTAATCTTTGTGTAAAATTTACCCTTAACAAGTTTCCAGCAAGTTTATAGTAACAGTCTCGATCCACTGTACTAATTCCCTTGATAATTTTAAACACTTCAATCATGTCTCCTCATAATCTCATTTTGCTTACATTGAAAAGGCTCAGCTCCTTTACTCTTTCCTCATAACCCATCCCCTGCAGTCCTGGAATCAATCTAATTGCTCTTCTCTGGACTTTTTCTAGCGCTTCTATGTAGTTTTTATAGCCTAGATATCAAAACTGCACACGATACTATTTGCTCTCTGTGTGTACCCCACATATGATTCCAAAGGCCCATTTTCAGCAGCCATTCCTTCAGTGTCAGAACAGTCTACTCTCTTAGCTTATCCATAATTAACCACGTACAAATGTAATTACATCAGCACTTCTGAAATCTGTTATTCTGTGCCAAGAAACTGAAGACTCCATACAAAGGTGTTTATTACTGTCATGAGAGAAGAGGGCAAACTGTATCTAACCAGGATAGAAAAAGAAGGGAAGGCCCAAATGCACAACTGCATAAAAGGATAAATTCATCAGAGTCTGTACATAGAGAAATAAACACCTTACAGGTCCTCGGTTTGCTTCTTCCATAAATACAGTACATACCAAATACCAGTGTTATTTGCAGCAGAGAAAACACTACTCCGGGATGTTGACTTAGCAGGTTGATATTTATATGAAAACCCCACAAACAGAGATCTGTAAATGCATGGGTGCCTAGATACATTGTGGTACTGTATATGGTTTCGTTATTCAAACAAAGTTTCTGATATTGATATAAAAAGCGGACAAAAACCTCAAGAAAGCACCTGATAATCGCATCAGTAGTGCTGATATTACAGAGGTAATTACTTTTCCGTTAATATCAGAAACCAGATAAACCTAAGTGCATGCCTTCAGGTGTTTTTAGAATCAAGTCATCAAAAGGAGGTATTTAATTCATTCACTCTCAAATCCTTATAATCCAGTTTGGAGTTACAAACCTAATCCAGCAAAATTTAGGTTACTTTTCTATTATGGTGACGCAAATCGTATTATCGTGACGCAAATCGTATTATTGTGACGCAAATCGGTGGGGCCTCCCTCCTCACCCGACATGTTAGACAAACTTTCATCAATTTCGACTCATAGTCCCTCGCCTCCAATTTGTGTCCCCTCGTGATGACTGACATCCCACGTGCAAACTTCCCACATATAGTTGTTTCAGTCAACTATTGTTACCATCGCCATGTCTAATTGGTTTTCGCACCATTTCACTGACGTTAGCTTCTCACACAACGAATAAATGAACCGAACCACAGTCCTGAAAGGTAATCGGAAATTCTCCAGCCAGTTCCCTTGTTGGATGGTGACACTTGTGCGGCAACTTCTTCCTGGAGCACCTCCTCCACTTTACCCAGTTGGAGAAATATAATTTCATAGGGTGGTTTCGGGGATACTGCCTCTCTATAGGAAGAATACCTGTGTCCTGAAGAAAAGACATGGATGTCTCCTCGCTAGTTGGTAGTTCCCAATTTTTCATTGTTCCGGGGTACACTACACTATCAAAGAGATAACGCGAAAAGATTAGTGGCAAGGAATTAACTGTTAACATGGCATGTTGCGCATGTATGACTTGCACTGGAAGACTGTGGGGGTGGTGGTCCCATCAATTTGTGTCACGATAATAGAAAAGTACAAGGCAGGAGCTAACCTGGCACAGGGCACATTAGAGCATACAGCAACACAATTTGCAGTTAATGATTAAACTAACAGCTTGGATACTTGCATACTTACTCAAATAGGAGGCTAAGAAAACTTGACAGAGATGCTGTGGTTTCTTATGCACTTATCAGAGGATTTTTGTAACACCATTTTGTTTCTCTAGACGTTATGTTCTGCTAGTGTCTTTAATATTTGATTTACACACCTCGGTTTCCAACTCCAAGTCGCGTTTAGCAGTCAAAAAGGGCACCAGAGTATTTGGTCCAGTACAGACAGCCTTCCATTTAGTTTATGAGGAAGCATTTCACAGAAAAGAGGAATCCAAACACAACTGGTAGTGTAAAGTGCACATCGATCTAAACTTTTATGTCCAAGCGGTTAATCGGCTTGTCAACAAAGGCTGAAATCAATCGGTGATCGTGACGTTACCATCAGCATGCTTTGTTTCGGGAACTTTCGCATAAAACATATCAGGAAACAAAAAATATGCTTATGCTTGGTTGCTATTGTTTTTTAAAAACGCCATTGATGTTTAATATCTACAATAGCGAGCTCTTTTCCAGCAACATATGCGTTTCAAAACTCACTGCGCATTTTTCACTTTGGGGTAAACGCCATGTCCGTATGAATGAACGTGCGCATGACCACGTGATACTTCTGGTTTTCCTCTGTTGCGGTTCGCAGTGACAGCCCGCCAAGGTTAATTAGTTTGTTGACACTGCGCGCATCTTTATTAATGTAAGTAGTCACATTTTATTATGTTATTACACAGCTGAAATACTAAAATTCTGACAATAACTTGAATACCTGCAATATGGTTGCTATCCCCGTGCCCCCTGCTTTAATGTTTAAAAATCTTTAACCATGCGTGATCACTGTAAACATTAATAGCCAATATTAAATGTGCAATGATGCTGTTTTGCTTGGTTAACTGATAAACATGTGGGATTCCTTTAGAAACCAGGAAGGCGTTAAAAGACTTGCTATTCCCGAAGCCATCAAAACTAGGGGATGTTGTAAAGATACATATCTGTGCAGGCGCACTAAGGTGTAGTTTCATCGTGTTAGCGTATGATATCTTCATAACAGGGGACCTGAGCAGATGCATTTCAGATGTTTTTTGCGTGTTTCCTTGCGTTATAATGACCTGCTGCGTAACAATCAGGTCTTTTTACATCATTCTGGCACCCACATGTCCAACTATCTTTAGATTCACCGTTTTGGTTTCTTGCGCTGCGTACTGAGAAAAATTTCGGTTCAAAACCACCGCTCGTGACTGTGTGTCTCCAAATATGATGTCATAGACGCGTCGACTATAAACTTGGCTTAAGCGTTACGTACCAGCATAAACGTGAATCTTATCGTAGAACGGTAGGATCTGAGGTCATTAAACTCCCATTCAATGAGAAACAAAACCTTGGAGCTTCCGTACAATCGTTTAAATTAATCTGATGTTCGTAGCAAAGTGACAAAAGTTTAAATGCTATACTGTACTGTTAATTGAAAAACGACAAGAAGTAATAATCTAGCACATTTAAGTATTACACCATTCATACACATTGACTTTCTTGTCAGCGAGAAACAAACGGAAATGACGTAGTAACAATAATAAAAAAAGTTCCACATTAAAATCATCAGTTTTTAAAACAGTATCACTTTTAAGTTAGTAAACCTGTAAAACTACAGTAGATCAGAGATGTGTAATGAACAAGAATGATGTGGTTCAATTGTCGCATACTATGTAGAGCTTTAAAAACAGAAGCACAAATAAGGATTAGAAAGAAAGCCCTCTGTCATGACAGTATTTGTAAGTACATTTTAAAAATAATAAAGTGTAACATATTGATATTAAATTACTTTCCTCAATAATTAAATGCATTTGACTTCATTATTATTTTTATCAGTCCATATTGCTTTTCCCCACCACTAGTAAAATATTAAAAACGCTAAATAGTCTGTAATTGAGGCCATACCAGAAAAACAGAAACACTCATTATAAAATTTGTCATCTGGTCTGGTCTTTGTGCTGATGATTTTCATACAGCTGTTTGTGGTTACATTTAATTCATAAAAAGTCATCCATGGCATGTCTATTCCTTGAAAAAATCATCCATTGCATGTCTATTCCTTGAGGGTTAAATGAATGTGGGAGCTCAGTTTGTCAGTTAACACATAGTTAAAGAACAGAATAGACTCCATGGCATTTTCTGACAGCTATAGAATTGCGAGAAAAACTTTATATATAGTTAGTTGAAGGCATATACTTTAAAATCAACTTGCCTCAGCAAATGCCCGACCAGTCTGCAAACTGTTGGCATCAATTTGACCTTTTTTTTGGTAAGTGAAAGTCTGTAAAATGCTTTTATCCAAGCTATATCAATATCGCTGTTTTACGAAAATTAAACTAAACATTTCCAAGCTGCCCCGTAATACACTATCCACTGAATTCATTTCAAAGTTGGAGAGACTCAACCTGTAGATTTTAAACCCTCCTCTGTGCTTTTTGAGCCCTGTTTGATGTTTTTGATGATCTGTTGTTTGGGCTGGTTAAATCTTATGAGTGAATGCGTTATCATGGATTGTTAAAGCCAATTTTTGACTCAACAAGAAACACTTTGGGTTAAGTAGAACTGGCTGAGCCTCAATTGGAAAGCAAGGTATATTCAAGTGAGGTTTACTGAGCTAGGTCTCAATTTCATAAGTGCACTTTGTGGAATACCCCCTTGATCTGGGCCTGTATTTATCAAGTGTATCAGAATAGGAAAACAATCTTAATTAGCTCAAAAATCTCAGAGTGATGCAAATTTGATCCTATTTTTAGGAGTAGGATTAAAAATATTTTATAATTTTTCCTAATTTAGGAAACTAACCTCACCAGGAGGTCTGTTCAGAAAGAATGATTAGATAATCATGGATCTCATAATAAATTCTGACTTGCACTACTGCGATTTGGCACCATCAAATTAGCTGGTTCCAGAACACCTGATTTCAATCGGCTCATGCTCACAGCAGAATTAACGGCTCTTGTTCAGAAAGCGGATGCCACTTGGTTGTTTCATATGGAAGCCACTTGGTTGTTTCACAATAATTAAGATTAGGTATATAAATAGGTTTCACATTTCTGTTATCATTTTAGCCCTAAAATAGTGACTTAACATCAGGGACTTGTTTTATTGGGTGAGGGGAAGGCCGTCTCAAGTGGTGTCCGCTTTCTGAACAAGACCCAAATTTACAAGCACACAAAACATTGTGTTGCATTGTGCAAAATGTACCCCTGACGGTATTATTCTACTTGAAATGTTACTGTATGTGCCCTCAATTAAGCATTGCATTCAGTTTTTGCAATTTTAATATCAATAAAGTGTAAGACCCATGACAGCAAGTGTTCAGCATACAGTATATAGAGGCATTCTAGTCATTACTTTGAGAGATATTGAATGTTATCCTGCCTGCACAGTATCCTGTATTGTCCAGTAGTTACATGACGAAAGAAGGCAAATATTAATTAGTGTCATGCACATATTTGTAACAGAAGACTAATAGTGTCCACTTTATTTTATTATATTTTTATTAATTTTATTGCAGTCCATACAAATCAATCAAGTTTTTACAAAAAGAAAAATTGAGTTAAGGACAAATCAAACTCCCCCCTGAGAGAGAGAGCAAGGCAAATGGCGTGAAATTTAAGGCTTGTAAACATACCTAAATTAATACATTCTCTGTGTTTTATGAGCTTATTTTAAAATATTACTGATTAGATCCTGCCATGTTTTGAAAAAAAGTCTGTATGGATCCTCTAACTGAGTATTTGATTTTTTCCAATTTCAAATAGTATAACACATCAGTTTCCCACTGACTTTTGGGAGAGTTTGGGTTCTTCCAGTTTATCAGAATAAGTCTGCGTGCCAATAGTGTAGTGAATGCAATCACAATTTGTTTGTCTTTCTCCACTTTAAGCCCCTCTGGAAGAACACCAAACACAGCTGTTAATGGGTTAGCAGGGATTGTGACACCAAGGCTGTCTGAAAGGTAATTAAAAAATTTTGTCCAGAATAATGTTAGTATGGTGCAGGCCCTGAACATGTGACCCAGTGAGGCTGGGACTTGATTGCAGCGTTCGCAGGTTGGATCATGCCCTGGAAACATTTTGGACGAGACAGATGTGCTTGGTAGTGTCCACTTTTTGAATAGTTGCTTTGTTCAAACCTGAAACCTTGGATATTTGGCCTCAGTATTTGTACAGTAAGTATGTGCATGGCATCTCATGTTTTTTAGGAATGGATAAGAGGACACATTGATATTTGTCGGGAGCATTTGACATACATACTTGTGCTTAATTCCTAAAAGCCATAAGCCAAATGAATTACAATACAATGCAGAAGTTATATTGTTGCCTCATTCAATTACAAATCCTGGAATTGAAACTACATTAATAAGCATATTGGATATGGATACTCATGAAGGAGGAGAGTCTTCAGTGGCTTTTCTTTAAAGGGCAAGGGACTCTAAACAAGGTCTAAATGTGGGCAGCGTGTTCCACCAGTGGGTCTATTATTAGTTATTATTGCTCAAAAGTGTGTGTGTGTGTTTGTGTGAGAAAGACAGAATACGACACTTCAAAGCTAGGCACACTTTTGCAATTGCTTTTCTGATGTGTGTGGCATCTCCAGTGTAGTGAGCAAAACTGCCTGTTGCAAAAAAAAAGACAAAAAATGTCCACAATATGCATCAATGTCAGGTAAGAGCCACGATGTGTGACACTGTATATGTCATGTTTTAGAAGGTTGTTCAGATATATTAAAGCCCTGGATGTAAAATGGTAATGTTCATTCAGACACTTCTCTGGGGATGCCAGAATGTCTGATAGGGATCTGAATATTCCGACAGGCCTTTTATAGACTCTGATCTTATGGCTGGATGACCTGCTTCTTAATTATTGTCACCTTAAAGCATTAATCCTTCACGTTAGACTTGCTATTTTCTGGTTATTTTCAGAGCATTAACTGAGCTGGATTACGTCAGATGTTTCTTTCTGGGACAGGCATATACTGAGCATATTAAAAAAACAAGATTATCGAGTTATCTGGATCTTTAGCCTCAAGGGTAACATAATTGGCTTAAAGCATGTTTGGTTAAATCCAGTTTTTCAGGAACAGAATTAACGTGATTTCCATGAACCCCAATTTATTTTAACCAGAGTTCACAATGATTCTGCTTACTGGAGCAGACCCCATGATTTAAGAGAACTCGTGATCTGTCCTAACTCACTAGGAACTGCCAGAAGAAGACGTTCAGGCAGTGATCAGCACAGGAAAGGCTGTTTTGGAAATGCTGAACAATGATTAACTTGCAAAAAGATACTAATTTGACAGAAATCTAATAGTGTTTGTAACAAATCTCGTAATATAATTGCTCCAGCTAAACCATATGTGGTCACCCAAAATTCGACTCAATACAGATTATTTTTATATAGTGTTTTTCACTGAGTGCAGGTTCAGAGTGCTGTGACAAGTTCTCAGTTAAAATGCAAGTACTATATAGATATTGCAAAATAGTAAATTCATAATTAATAATAATTAATGAAATGTCACACATTTACACTAAATTTTGCATTCCTTGAACCTTTGGAATATTTGCGTTATAGATTGCCAGGTCATTGGATAAATAGAACCCTCACAGTGAATAAGAAGTTGTCAGAAAGAGGGACGCGGCATGCAAATCTGGAAGATGATTGGGAGTACTGGAAGAATGAATGCGAGTTCATAAACAGTGTAAGCTTCAGTTAGTTTCAGTAACTATTAGTTTACAAGGTGTTTCCCATGACCATAGCAATGGGAAGGTGATTCTTCTGAAAGTATGGCTGTGGATCATAAATTTTTAAACAAACGTCACCATTATGGAATTTACTTTCATTTGATGTGTGTGCCTTGGTCTTTCTATCTTGGTGCTTACAGTATTACTCTTTTTGTTTTTGCAAAGTGGCCATAATTTCATACAGTTTAGCTTAGTATCTCCTACCTTATTATGTTTGTTTCTTCTTTTACTGCTACTTTGAGTATTATTGTAAGAGCCAATCATGGAAAGTTAAAGCTTTAAGTTAAACTTATGTTAGTGTTTGCTTAAGTTGAATAGAATACAATTTTCTTTTATAGCTACAGAATATGGTATAGCCTTTACCCCTTGTAGTCAATATGCGATAGAACTTTCTTAGCTATATCTGTAATACAGTGTGTTAATTAAGTCAGTGTGTTTTGGAACAGGCTCATTGCTAGCATTGACTAAAAGACCCATTTGCAGTATGTAAATCAGATAGGCATACAGTTTTCTGGCTGTTTAGAAATGGTTCAACTGCATGAGCAAACTTAAAGAATGGAACAAGATACAGAACTTGTTTAAACAGAACTTTTCTTAAACAACAACTTTTCTTTTCTTTGCTATATCAATCTTTTCTCTATTTTTGCATGATCTGTTTTACTTTGAATTTTTACTAAAGCTTTTAAAAACAAAGATATGTTGTCTGTGGAATCATTTCAACATGTCATATTTTTGCCAGAATCCCAGGAAGCATACTAAAGCTGCAGAACTTTGGTAATTTTTGGTAAACACAGCTACAATTATTATTATTAGTAGTAGTTGTGGCAAAGCTTTAGCATTAGTATCTGAGAACTACAAAGCCTCATCCACATTTCCAAAGAAGCTACAAAACACCTTTATGAGTGCCAGTTTGTGGCATGAATGTTGTAAAATTATGATGTAATTCATTCTCAAATATAACCTACTCCTAGCTTGGGAGTAAGCATTGGGTGCTTCATAAATTCTTCTCATGTACTACTCTGAGGTAGGACAAATTCTTACCTAGTCAGAGTGCAATTCCTAGGAGTAATTGTAATGTTTAATAAATATGAATACTAGTCGATCCCCTGTACCTGAAGTATGAAGGGTGTGAGGGCCCTAATTTTTAATATTGCCCACACCCAGGATTCTAAAGATTTCATCCCCTATACATAACCAAACTCAGTCTTGCCTACAGCACTAACATTATGTCATTGATGTAAATTGTTAAGTCTTGAAGAAATACATCACAGCCACTTTTTTTCTACATTATTCTGCTAGTCACCACCACTCTTAGATTGACATTTACTGTGTGAAGTACTGTGAGAATGGCCAACCCACCTCCTGAAAGTTCAAAGTGATTGCAGGTTTTTCTTCGACTAATTGTTTTAATTCAAAACCAATTCTTATTAGTGTTGGGAAACATTACTTTTAAAGTTAACTTAGTTACATAACTCATTACTTGCAAAAACGTAAAGGTGTTACTCAGTTATTATAAAATTGAATGCATTACAAATAGGGCTTTACTTTTTCATTACTGTTTCTTTTGTATGAAAATCTGCACATTTCACTGGCCAGCATTTGTTATTGAATCCAAAACCCTTCATGAAAACTGACCAGAAACAGACAAGTTTGATCATTTTCTTGTATGTTATAAATATTTTTATTCTTTCACATGCCAGGAAGTAAATAACATCCGTTAACTTTTTCCATTCAAGCCCCTAAAGATGCCTAATAGGGACAATGGCTGCTGCCCCACACAATCACACAGTTTCAAAATATCTATAGCAAATAGCTGGATTAAAATTAAACTGCACTTTATTAATAGGCTTCTGTTATTTGATTGTATGCCGCACACTCTTTTCTGCTTGGGTGTGTGATTGAGCACTGCAAAGGACTGCCGTATGGCCATACCATACTACCACCTTTACACCTGCAATGATCACTGGCTCCCTGTGATCCTAATCTAAGCAAATGAACCGCTTGTGCACACGCAGGATTAAATGTATACCTATAACTTTTGTTCAGTTCTTTTGATTTGATTACACGCCACACACTAAATGGCCAGAGCATGCACATACATACTATTACACTGACACTAGCAGGCATTGTCTTTACAAAATAATGGCAGTAATAACACAGTACTTTTTTTTTAGAGTGGTGTGATTAAGCTTCCGTGGTAACACAGTAATGCATATATTTG
This sequence comes from Polypterus senegalus, assembly GCF_016835505.1. Lineage (NCBI taxonomy): Eukaryota > Metazoa > Chordata > Cladistia > Polypteriformes > Polypteridae > Polypterus > Polypterus senegalus. The sequence goes on from NC_053164.1 coordinate 78,232,861, forward strand.
TTTTTTTTTTTAAATAGCGCAGGTATTTTTCAAATATTACATTAGGGTACTCATTACTTTAAAAAGATATCTGACTGCATAACACATTGCCTTTAATGTGTTACCCCCAAACTGCTTATTATTGATGGAAAGTACAATTTAATTAAACATTATAGTCCTTATTTCTGTTGTCATTCTGCTGTTTTAGAAATCAGTGTCAAAAGACTTCCCCCTTCATTCCCTGTATGAGATTTGTTGTTTTTTCCTTGTCTTTGTAGGTGGTGTTTGGCATTTGCATATTTTTCAGGTTTCTGACTTTGCCATCCTAAAACATGCATATTACATTGATTGGTGACTTAAGACTGAGCCATTGTGTGTGCATATCTTCTGGAAACTGCACTGTCTCAGAACAGTTCAGGTATTTGGGAGTTACAGTTACAAGTACAAAGATACTTGAAGATTTCGTGAAGCTCAACATTTGTATGTGGTTCAGGCTCCTCTAGAGGATATGTTTTAGTAGTGTCCTGAATTAAACGCTTTTGGGGTGACAGTGTTTTCTTGCATTGTTTTATAATCATCCCAAATCATCTTACAACAGTGTTTGGAGTTCTATCCCATGGGATTAGACTATCTAGTCATATACTCACTGTGATTTGATTTTGTATATTATATTATGTAACAGGAAGAATCATACTGCTCTTTCCTTTTTTAAAATATGTTGTTTTAATCGGTATTAGTAAGAATAGCATAACAGGCTTTTCATTACTAATTACTGTAACTCTCTGTATTGGGTAAGGGTGGAGCTTTTAGTGTTGTTTGAGATTAACGAATCCTAGCTCTCTCTGTGATTTACTAGACTGATTGTGTTTTTGATTGGACTGACATATTAGTATTCTAGTGTAATCCATATATTTACAAATAAGTAAAATTTCATCATTAAAAAGGAAAATAAAGGTGTAATAAAGCCCCATTTTGATTGGGATCTTAAATTATATTACATTGAAAATGGATAAGTGATTAAATATTTTGTTTATTATAATCCCTTATTCATACACATTTCTCATGTTAAAAATTTAATAAAGAGGGTGGTAGAGTGGGTGGCACCAGGTGGTTACATAAGTGGATTTTTAAGTTTCCCCGGTATCTGCATGGCTTTTCCTTGGGATGCTCCAGTTTTACTCACACATTCCCAAAAAGATGTGAGATAGATTAAAGTGCTATTTCACATTTGCTCTTTATGAAGGTGAGTGTGCACATAAATGGGCTCTGTGATGGATTATATGAGTGTTTTTATACACCATAAATTCAATTCAAATTATTTTTTGTCTTGGCTTTTGGCATGATTGTACAAGGACCACCTTCAGTGTCCTCTTAACACTGCATCTAGTACAACTGATACAGAAAATAGATAATATCTTGAAAGCTGCTTATTTATTAAAATGGGATAAAACAGCTGTTGAACAGGATTTAATTCTTTAGTATCGGACATGAAAACAAATCCTCTGTTATGTAGCATATCATTTGATAAGGTATACTGGCACAACATTGAGCATTTGAGAGCCAAAGTTGCTTAATAGCTTGAAGAGTTACTCAAGTGGCATTGCCACTGATGGAAAACAGACTAATTAAAGCACAGTTTTTGATCTTTAGCAATTTATAGTGATAACCATGAAATTTGACTATACAGTGAAGTGACTAATCAGTATGATACAGTATATTCTTAGGAAGAAAGTGCATTAAAGGATACATCTGTTTTTTGACAAAATTGCTGTATAAATATATTAAATACAGTTTAAGTCATAAGTTTATATACACTTATGGTGAATTCTTTAAAGCTCACTTTATAACCCCTACCCAGATTTTATATTAACAAACTATAAATTTGGCATATCGTTTAAAAGTAATAATTTCCATCAATGTTCACAGGCAGATTATTTTACTTTTTATTGACAATATCACAATTCCAGTGGGTCACAAGTTTACATATACTTTGTTACAAGTGCCTTTAAGCAGCTTGGACAATTCCAGAAAATGATGTCAAGCATTTAGGCAATTAGATAATTAGCTTCTGATTGCCAATTAGCTTAATTGGAGTCAACATGTGGATCTCTGTTAAGGCCTACCATCAAACTCACTGACTCTTTGCTTGACATAATGAGAAAATCAAAAGAAATCAGCCAAGAACTTAGAAAAAAACTGTAGACCTCTATAGATCTGCTTCATCCTTGGGAACTATTTCCAAACACCTAAAGGTTCCACGCTCTGTAAAAGCAATAAATTGCAAATGTAAACACCATGGGACCACACAGCCATCATGCCACTCAAGAAGGAGATGCATTCTGTCTCCTAGAGAAGAATGGACTTGGACAAAAAGTGCAAATCAATCCCAGATCAACGGCATAGGAACTTGTGAGGATGCTGGAGGAATCAGGTAGATGATTTTCTATATCAACAATTAAACAAGTCCTATATCAACATAACCTGAAAAGCTACTCAGCAGGGAAGAGGCCACTGGTCCAAAGCTGCCATAAAAAAGCCAGACTGCAGTTTGCAATGGCATATGCGGACAAAGATCTTACCTTCTAGAGAAATGCCTTCTAGTCTGAGGAATCCAATATCAAACTGTTTGGTCGCAATAACAATTGTTATGTTTGGAAGAAAAAGAGTGAGGCTTGCAAAAGGCCATCCTTGCCAATCAACTATTTTATATTGTGCTCTTCTTTAATGAACTCCATGGTGAAAATGCTTTGCAAATAAAGAAATAAAATATAATTGTTTAAATCAAGAAGCATTTGGTTTGCTATCCAGCTTGGGTCACAGACATGTTTGTGATGGGTTACCACATGACTATGTAGTAAAATTAGCTCGGTTCGTCCAAGTGTGAATTCTGTGGTGAATAATATACTGCCCCCTATTTTGCATACTTTTTATTGGAGTAGTATATAATCTAAGATATATCCTAAAAATAACACCTAAGATGTACTTACATTTTCAGACCTCCCGTTGTGTATTCATATCTAACATTTTACTTCCTACATGTAATGCTTTACATTTATTTACAGAATATTTTATGCTGCAAAAAATTTGAGTAAGTCTATATTCTGTCCAGACTGACTGTTCTGCATTATTTGACATTTTACCTATTTTAATATAATCTGTAAACTTGACCAGCTTGTTATTTATATTTTTATTAAGACCATGTATATATTTGTATATGTTAAAAACAGCAACAGTGCTAACCATAAACCCTGATGGACACCAATTCACTTGTTTTTATGGATTATTTATTTATTGCAGACTTTATGACACATTACACTTTTTTAACACTGTTTTGTTTGTTTTTAAATTTTAATAAAAGCACTTATGCACCTACCTTTTGCTGCTGCATGTTTGTCCTCATTTGCCCTGCTCTTCCCTGGGTTATGTTATCAATGGTGATGGGTTCATGAGTCTCCTGAAGGCTATAAGAGCATGGAGCCTACCCGCACTGTCACAGTGGATGACTGTTCTTATCTTTGAGTGCACTTTTGGCATTTGCTACATGGTCCTTTGTTTCTGGTGTGGTATGCTGCTGCCTTCTTCAACTCACTGTTAGGCTCTTTGCTGTGCCTTTTGGAACTTAGAGTAGATAGTGAAGTTACCTTCTTGAAGTACTGCTGATCTTGAGTCTTTTCAAATTGGGCTTAGTCACTGGCATAGAGATTGACTTGGCAGTGCAGATTTTAGAGCTAGTTTGAGGCATCCAGCTAAAAGGCTATATGGAGGTTAGCTTCCAGGCAAAAGAAAGTTTGTGGGCTTTTCGCTCAGCAGAGAGTGGGTGGCTTCTCACCCCAAAGAGTGTGGCTCATCAGCTTTCAGCTCACAAAAAGCAGAGATTATAAGCCTTCAGCTTTCCCAAAGGGGCAGAAGAGCTGCATACAGCTAGGATAGAAGGAAGGTGTAACCTCTGGTGGTTAGATCAAGGTCACTTGCAGTTACAAAACCAGTGCCTGCTTTTAGGTGCCTTATTTTGCCCATCACCCTGCACTCTGACATCCAAAGGTCATGTGAAATGGGCAATGCCCACTTTGTTCTTTACTTTCCTAATGTCCATCTTTAACTATTGCTATCATTAGCCCTAAAGTTTACATCCTTCCTTCCATTTCCTAAACCTAATTATTCTGTTACAGGGAAATAGGAAGCCACTTCCTATTCCAACAGCTTTACCTGCAAGTTAGGAATCCTTTCCATCTGGTGGATGTCTTACACACATGGCAGCCAGAACAAGTCCCGATTCCCCGTTGTCCTACTTTAGAGAAAGCAGGTTCTGAAAATGATTTTAAAATGACTTTTGTTATTGGCACATCTTGCAATGATTGAATGAAAAGCTTTTTTAGTATCTTGAGAATATGTATAAAGTGGGATACCATAGTAAGTTTAATTTTACAAGATTCAATTTGGTTAGCGATTTTTATCAGGCAGGTATCTCATCTTGGCAATGATTACTGCCATACACCCAGTGCCTCAACTGCTTGTGTCCCTAAACTGGAGGGGCTGAGTGGGGCAGGCAGGCAAGGAATATAATCTTAGCATCATGGAACAAATAGCTCTGTTGGAGAACATAACATACTGTAAGGTATTATTTTGCTGTGGTGGAGATAAAGATGGCAACTATGAATGTTGGAATCTCACCTCAGGGAGAAAAAGCAGAGTGAACTATGTGAAAGATTCCAGTGAACTGCATACATTTAATGTATAAATAGTTCAAAGCTAAAAATCGTTAATTTTTAAAACACCGCTTAAATTATATCTTGAAAGGATGTGGTTGGATTTAAGTGTTTGAGCCATTGAGCTTAAGAGCTTCAATATGGTAGCATATACCCTGTTTAGTAGAGACTAAAGAAGAAAAAGGTGTAAGTAATCCAACAATGAGAGCCTAGTCACAATGAAACTAATGCCGGGTTTTTTGTCATAGCAGTTTCAAAACCATGTGGGTTAAAGAGCAACATTGGTATGGAAAGCTGACTAATTTGTTATATCGCAAGCCAAAGCAATACTGGGGATGGGGGATGGGGGTGGAATCAGAATTCTTTAAGAACAGTTCCTGACCTTATGTTATTGTGTTGAACTCATGTCAGCAGTCTGCGTTGTGGCTTCTTTGTGGCCCATTGCCCATTATGTTTACTGAACTGCTATCTATAATTATTCAGAGTCCTGTAAGTGGCATAGTGGTTATGACTTTGGACTTTACAAGTCAATGTTGTATGTTCTGCTTGTTTACAGAACTATTGCATGATACTGACATATCAAGTAACCTGTCTGTATACCAATAAATAATATTTGTAAACAAGTGCAAAGTACCTTGATTTTGTCAAGGAGTCTGCCAAATAGTATTAACAGTCAGTCAGTCAGTCAGTCATTGTCCAACCTGCTATATTGTAACACAGGGTCACGGGGGTCTGCTGGAGTCAATACCAGCCAGCACAGGGCGCAAGGCAGGAACAAATCCCGGGCAGGGCGCCATCCCACCGCAGAGTAATAACAGTAAATAATATTAGAATGACCAAATTCAGTCTTTATGAATGCTCTATCTATCCATTTTCTGAATGTTTTTTCCTTTTTATCTATCCAGAACATTTTCTGGCAGCACTGGGTACAATGCAGGAACCAACCCTGGACAGTATGTATGTCAGAAAACAGTGCACCTGGAGGAAACAAATGAAAAAACGAAGAAAACATTTAAATTGCATACAAACTGTGGCAGAAATTGAGGTCTCTGGAGTTGTGACAAAGCATGGTCAACCATTCCACAACTACCATTTAAGCTAACATCATGATTTCTGAAATCATTGTCTTTATTACTGTTTCTCAGCAATGCTTCCCCTTTCCTCCAAGAAGCATTGTATTTAACTGGTCGTTTTAAAATTCTGGCACAATTGTTTAGTCCATTCAACCAACCGACATTTATTTAGCAATTATTTCAACTTCAGAATTTTAAATCTTCTGAGCCTATAACCTGCAAGGTCCTCCAACTTACAGGGAAAACTTGGAGGTTCGTGGCAAGATTGGCACTTCAGCCATCATGAAAAACCTTACACTGTTCCAGTGTGGTGTTGAGGTGTCACCTGTTGCTCTCGGGTCCCAATCTATTTTGTTTGCGCTATCAGCATGTGCTCCCAACCCATCTCTCTTGAGCAGAGACACAGTCTAGTCTTTATTACTCATGTAGCCTTTGAATGTCTTGAATTCACCCCCCTCTTTTTTTCTTGAAATTCTGCCCAACTCCATCAGCTATTAAAACTCCTTGACCTCTATGTCAACAGCTTGATTTTTAACTCCATCATTATTTCGTCTTACCATTATGATTTTGGTACCTTCACATGCCATAGAGGATTATGGAGCTACCATTAGTAACATCACATCTTCCCAAACCACTTTGTTTACATGCATTTCTGGCCAGGAGCTTGGTAGAAATGGAAGTTCCTTATTGACTATCTTATCCTTTTAGTATTACACAGGGACAAACTACTAATTAAAACACAGGTATATATTTTGAAAACAGAAGAAAAGGGCATATTGATCAATGTAGAGATCAGGGTTTAGTTTTTATCTTCATTCTTCCTGATTTCATTGATGTGGGGAACACTCTGTAAGTAAACTAGGCATAGTTTACAAAGCATCACTTTTGAAAAGTAGTTCTTTGTGTTGGAAAGTAAAACATATCATTTGGGCACTTAAGCACATAGCTGCATAGCCTCATTTTAGAAAATAATTTACAGACGGTGCTTGTCACACCCATCAACACTTTGGTATGACCTCATTTTCAGTATGGTGAGCTGTTGTGGTCTCTGAGCTTCAGAAAACCTACAGCTGTACTAAAATCTGAGAAGAAAAAAATAGGTATATTTTTAGAATAAAGAGTATTTCCTCCTCACACAGCTTATGGGAGCACCTTTTCTTGAGGAGACATTGTGAGGATGTAATCCTTCCATTCAATTTAGAGTTGCTTCTTGATTTAATGGCATGTATTTGGATTATGGGAGGAAATCCACATAAAGACAAGGTGAAAATGGTGAACCACAGTCAAGAAACAAACTGTTCAGCCAAAAATGCATTACACCTAAACCATTCACAATCAAATATAATATTGGCACTGTGAACTGTAAAGCTATGTTCAAGATGAGCAACTTTTCACACAACAGTTAGTAAGAATTATCGCTGTTTTTAAGAAGGAACCAAGTAGAACAGGCAGCCTCATCATTACCTGAACAAACACAACCTTTTTACTTTTTAACATTCTTGGTGGGATATGTAAATCCTGTTAAACTCACTAGCTTATTCATGTTGTTGGCTTTTTGAAAATAGTCTGCTGTCTTATTGAAAAAAAAAACAATTGTTTACTTTCTAACTCTCTTCCCCTAATACCAGGAACTAGAACCAGACAGTTCCCACTTTTTTAACTTCTTGCAAGCAATAATGCTAAAGTATGTTACTTATTAAACATAAGGAACAGATATGTGAGTGAAATATGCATAAAGAAGACATGGATAAAGTTATAGCAGTCATTTTTTTGCCCCTTTTTGTACTCTGTGTATTGCTGTGTATTGTTCTGTGCTGTTCATCCCACTTGAGACTACTGTTTTCACAAAACCAAACTAATCCAAACAGCTACTTTGAATCTTTAAATCAACATCCTGAGCAACAACATATCAGTTCCAGTATTGTCATTATCAAAATGACGCAGGCTAAAACTACTCTTATAGAAGAGCACCTTGGCCTTTTTGAAGGCGCCAAGTGAACAGTAAAATTTTCATGGGTGGTTTCAGATGCCTTTGGACAAATGGTGAAATACAAAAAAAAAAAAGATATTATTTGCTTTAATTTAAGTCCATGACCTATTTGATGTCTAGAATCACTGCAATAAATCTTCTTCCTCAGCACTGAAATATGGTTGACTGCTGGATTAAATTGACTCAAGTTTCTCATGCTGCCAAATGACACAAATAACTTGGAACTCACTGTCTTGCTAAATTTTACTAAACCACAGACCTATACAGTGGTGTGAAAAACTATTTGCCCCCTTCCTGATTTCTTATTCTTTTGCATGTTTGTCACACAAAATGTTTCTGATCATCAAACACATTTAACCATTAGTCAAATATAACACAAGTAAACACAAAATGCAGTTTTTAAATGATGGTTTTTATTATTTAGGGAGAAAAAAATCCAAACCTACATGTCCCTGTGTGAAAAAGTAATTGCCCCCTGAACCTAATAACTGGTTGGGCCACCCTTAGCAGCAATAACTGCAATCAAGCATTTGCGATAACTTGCAATGAGTCTTTTACAGCGCTCTGGAGGAATTTTGGCCCACTCATCTTTGCAGAATTGTTGTAATTCAGCTTTATTTGAGGGTTTTCTAGCATGAACCGCCTTTTTAAGGTCATGCCATAGCATCTCAATTGGATTCAGGTCAAGACTTTGACTAGGCCACTCCAAAGTCTTCATTTTGTTTTTCTTCAGCCATTCAGAGGTGGATTTGCTGGTGTGTTTTGGGTCATTGTCCTGTTGCAGCACCCAAGATCGCTTCAGCTTGAGTTGACAAACAGACGGCCAGACATTCTCCTTCAGGATTTTTTGGTAGACAGTAGAATTCATGGTTCCATCTATCACAGCAAGCCTTCCAGGTCCTGAAGCAGCAAAACAACCCCAGACCATCACACTACCACCACCATATTTTACTGTTGGTATGATGTTCTTTTTCTGAAATCCTGTGTTCCTTTTACGCCAGATGTAACGGGACATTTGCCTTCCAAAAAGTTCAACTTTTCTCCCATCAGTCCACAAGGTATTTTCCTAAAAGTCTTGGCAATCATTGATATGTTCCTTAGCAAAATTGAGACGAGCCCTACTGTTCTTTTTGCTTAACAGTGGTTTGCGTCTTGGAAATCTGCCATGCAGGCCGTTTTTGCCCAGTCTCTTTCTTATGGTGGAGTCGTGAACACTGACCTTAATTGAGGCAAGTGAGGCCTGCAGTTCTTTAGACGTTGTCCTGGGGTCTTTTGTGACCTCTTGGATGAGTCGTCTCTGCGCTCTTGGGGTAATTTTGGTCGGCCGGCCACTCCTGGGAAGGTTCACCACTGTTCCATGTTTTTGCCATTTGTGGATAATGGCTCTCACTGTGGTTCGCTGGAGTCCCAAAGCTTTAGAAATGGCTTTATAACCTTTACCAGACTGATAGATCTCAATTACTTCTGTTCTCATTTGTTCCTGAATTTCTTTGGATCTCGGCATGATGTCTAGCTTTTGAGGTGCTTTTGGTCTACTTCTCTGTGTCAGGCAGCTCCTATTTAAGTGATTTCTTGTTTGAAACAGGTGTGGCAGTAATCAGGCCTGGGGGTGGCTACAGAAATTGAACTCAGGTGTGATACACCACAGTTAGGTTATTTTTAAAAAGGGGGCAATTACTTTTTCACACAGGGCCATGTAGGTTTGGATTTTTTTTCTCCCTAAATAATAAAAACCATCATTTAAAAACTGCATTTTGTGTTTACTTGTGTTATATTTGACTAATGGTTAAATGTGTTTGATGATCAGAAACATTTTGTGTGACAAACATGCAAAAGAATAAGAAATCAGGAAGGGGGCAAATAGTTTTTCACACCACTGTAAATACCTGGCAGGATCTATCTATCTATCTATCTATCTATCTATCTATCTATCTATCTATCTATCTATCTATCTCTTTGAGAATCAGTTGAATCAATTGAACCTACTTCACTTAGTCACTTAATCCTGGCACCTTCCTCTATTTTACCAGTCTACTACTAGTGCCACATGAACCAACTGCCTTCTTCAGGGTGACAATGTCGTCATCACCATGTATCACTTGAAACTACTGATTTATTTAGTATATTTACCTGACATCTTCAAAAGTAATTTTAATTTACCACCTTTCTACCCAGGTTCAATATGATAATTTCCATTTAATTCTTTGAATTGCTTAATCTCAACAATTTTTCAAGCACCAGTTTGACATTTTGTTTTTTGATGTGGATGCATACTCTTATATTTATAGCTACAAGATTAGAGTAGATTGCTACATCTCTTGCATGGCAGTGGATTTTCAGTTCATCATAATGTGAACAGATGAACAAGACTCGGTTTAAAGGTCAAAATCACATTTTCTGCTTATTTGATCTGTTTGGAATCCACAATAGAATGAGCATCGTCAATTCCTTTAAACCAGTAAGCACATTCTGAATGAGCCTATTTGCAGGGGTAGGGTTATAGTCAGTAATGTAATGACTGGTAACAGTGCACTTGCACATTAACAGTAAGTAAAAATTTACAGAAGTATGAACAACATCATTGTAATTTTGTGTGCAAACTATAATGGAAAATTTGTATTTCTGTGATTGGTTTCATTGATTGCAAAGTTTTGGGGCAAAAGGAAAAAAGGGTTGGTGCATGGTTGGGTCTGTTTGTAAGGGAAATCTACATTGATGACTAAAGAGTTGTTCATAGTACTAGTGTTGGGAGGAAATGACTGCTGGGGACAGTTTGCCTCACTTGTTACTCTTTGGTCTTTGGTATGCTTTCTTCCAATTTAGGGTGGTACACATACATGGCTGTATTATCATAGTGTTTCCCTCTACTTACCCTTTACCAGTTTTCTCAAGGGTAAATGTTCTCGTCAAGTTCGTTATCGGGTTGGTCTACTGTTGCACTTTAAGATGAACACACACACATAGATAAACATACACACACAGACCCTAACCACAACAATTCCCTATGAATGATAGACACACACTGATTAACCCTTAGCACTTAAAACCGCGCAAGCGCTATAGGAATGACAGCCTGTCATTTAGCACTTCAATAGACTTACTTATTTTCGGCACGAACAACATACGATGTTTTAGTGATATCTCAAACCCAAATATTACTTTTGGTCTACAAGAATACATTTAAACATACAAAGACTCAGCACTCTTGACTATAGGCCATTTATCAGCCAAGAAAACCTTCTTTATCATATTGTTCCTAACTATTGAGTAGCGCTCTCAATCTCAGCCTTATAAACCTTGCAGAACAGAAATAATGGCAAAAATCTGGCTGTCACCAGGTGCTCAAAGAAATGTAACTTATTACTTCAATCACTCAAGACATTAAGACAAAGCATAGAAAGTTAAAAGCAGCATGGTATTTATTACAAGAATAATAATAATACCACTAGAACAAAGAATACTAGAAAATGGGTACTGATAGGAAAGTCTGAATATATAGTCTTTAGAAAAAGCTTACGAAAAAGTTACAGATGACAAGGATGAATGTCCTAGGGAGGCGTTTGATTTAGCAATTGATGTTCATGATGCCTTTCTGACAACCAGTGCCGTCTTCGTCCGTTCCTCTTCTTCTTCTTGTCCTTCTTCTTCTTTGCTTTCTCTCTCAAACCAAGACATATTTATTATAAAATGTCATGCCTTGGTTTCACAACACATGCACCTGATTGGCTGGCTGTCAAAATGATTGATGAATTAATTCAATGTCCGTTTTCCAAAACAATAAAACCTTTGATGTACTCTGAGGTGTCAGTAGTTCTTCCTGTCCCAGGCTGTAAGCCAAACTGTTGTTCCAGATGTCCATCCATAAAGTAATACTAAGCTATGAACAAGTGTTATAAAAGTAAGGTGTAAGGAAAGAAAACCTGCTTTAATTTGTCTTAGTTCATCTGTTGTCTTGTCTCAAACAAAATATAATGGAAACCAAAATGTACAGATTTTATACACCATAACAATGGCCATGGTCATTGTCCATAAAAAAAACTGTGACTCAAATTTATGCCTAATCAGTCTTGAAGGTCAGTTTCATTTAAGAAAAATACATTTCTGGGAAGCCTATTACTTTTATGACTTTAGCATAGAGCTGCTGCTTAATATCATTATAAGACTGTGTCATTGCATATGAGCAGTTCACGTACATACATTATTTCCAGGTATTCCATTTTACTTCCATACTTCAGAGCCTGTTTGGCTCTTAATAATCTCTTTCTGTGTTTTAGTGTGCTTTGGGACATACTGGCATGCTTTCCATGTTTCATTTTACCTAAATCCTAGTGCTGTCCTGATGGACTCTAAATGTCTATGACACTGCAATGAGAAAAGTATACTTGAGTAAGTTAGAAAATTTAACAGGTGCATTCAGAAACTTAGTTAACTGATTAAATACTGGAGTATTTTTAAATGTTTTTAGTTACTTTATCAAAGAGTCAGCCATTCCATTTTTGTTTATTAAATATGTTTATAACCATGAGTCATATTAAAAATAACAACGATAACACAATGCACTTAAATGCGTTAGTAGAATACATTAAATATATAACACTTTACAGTATTATACTTAAAAATGAAGGACAAATGGGCTTGTGGTAGCTTAATAGTAGATTCCAATTCAAGGAATGTACAATGTGACATACATGTAGTTCAGATTTATTAAACATGACACTAATGAAAGAAGTACCCAATGGAGAGTTAAAATCTCTGTTGAAGCGTTATACTGGTTGAAGATGCTGATCCAGACCCAAAGATCTGGGTTTAGATTCTGTGTCAGTCATTGTCATTGTTGAGTGGGTATGTTTTGTCTCAGATATTTGGCTTTGTCCCTCATCTCAAGGACATGCTTTTTAAGTTGATTGGTGTTGTTCCCTCAATGGTTCCTGTTTGATTTAGTATGAATATGCATGTGGTCTGCAGTTTGTCATTACATTAGGTGTTAGTTCTTGCCTTGTACTAGAAGGTGCCTGGATAGGCCCCAACACCCTGTTAACTTGTTTTGGGGAACGCCTGTTTCTAAATTGACAGTCACTGATTCATGTGCCTTTAGTGTTTGAGTGCTTCATCATGTGTACACTGTAACAATCGATTTCTTGATTCTGATGCATATGGGCATTGTTGTTACATAATAAATTTATGAAAGAGTAGTTCCTAAACTATCCCCCTGGCTCATATGAAAGCTGAGAACATTTATCTAATAGATTATGAGCTGATTGTGCGTAATTGTACACACTAAAATCAGATGTGTTGGCAAAAAAAAAAAAAACAACTCTTACTTGAACTTCTACACATTTATTACAGTTATAGTCTGGAATCTTATTTTATTTGGTGTACTTAGTTTTTCAACACACAGAAAAACCCTATGATGTCAAAATGAAATAAAAAAATACCATACAGAATTTTAAAAATTTAAAAATAAAACAATAACTGCATAATAATTACTGCTATGATGCAAGTCATGGATACATATTATAATCAATGTATTTTAATTATTTATAGTCACAAATGTAAGTGGTGGCCATCCAGCCATATTCTGGTTAAATTACCTTTTGTAATCAAAGATATTTTTTAATTGTCTGATATTTTATTTGGGGAGATGACAGATATGCAATCTTCAACTCTAAAAATTAGTTTTAAACAAAGAATGAAGCCACCACCAAATCAGTGTTTAAAAAGAGTAGACATTTTTAAAAAAATCTAATTTGGTATCATTTAGTACCACACTAAATTTAGTATCATGAAATAGCTGAAATCCCCTTAAATCAAGCTCCCTTCCTGCTGCCACCCCAGTGCTAAAACAGCAGACCACAAATGTAGGCAAAGAAGGTGTAGCATTTGCATATTTTTGTCAGGTTTATTTTTTATCCCATATTCAATCAGAGAATGTGCATTATTCTTTATTGTATACAGAAAAAAAAAACCTGTATGGACCTTCAGTGAGAAGCAGTTTTTCTGTTCTGTCTCGAGTCGAGACAGATGATTGAAAACCAAACCACCTACTTCCCACCTCCTCCACATGTCTCCCTGCCTCTTAGTCAGCTCAAAAGTCAACACTGTTACTTATATTTGAATGCTAACCTTGGTATTTTTGCTGGGAATAAATAAAAAGTTACACCTAGAAAAATTAGAGAGAAAAATATGTTGCAGTTCAGTTTAACCAGTAAGAGTTTTTGGAAAAAAATCTCGCAATATTCCCAGAAGGGTGCATTTACATTTTATTGGTGTATTGCACAGGCTTACTTCTCTAATTCCTCTACACCACAGTGGAATTTCTGGTACTGTTTTCTGCATCTACAGTAGTTATCTCTGAAGGAGCTCCAAATTCTAAGACTCTGAGGGTGTGATGTGATGTGGTAATACATGAACAAAAGATGGAAAAACTGTCTCAAAGGTTATGGCAACAGCTATAAAAATGTATCAGATCTCACACATGGTCAGACATCCAAATCACATTACAAGACTCTAGCCACCTTAACAAAAACTTCCCTTATCTCTGTGGTCAGTCAGACAGCACCGCAGTATCAAAGCTTCCACCAACCGGTTCAAAAACAGTTTGTGCCTTAAAGCAGCATGTGTCTTGACAGTTCAAAACCCAGATTATTTCACTTTAATCCTTCATAACTGTGAATACTGCCTCATGCATGGTTGGATGTTGCTTTGGTTTTTTATTTGTTGTTTGTCACATTTTATGTTGTATGATGTCAATTTCCCTTTTATTATGTTATTTATAGTCATATTCTTTAGTTTTGTTACTGTGGGAACAAGTACAAACAACAATTCCATAGTAACAGTTATATATGACAAAGTTAAGTTTGAACTTGAGAAATTCTTAAATCCAATTTTGCATTTTTTAAGTCCACAGTTTCCTTGGCAGGGTTGTAACAAGCCTTAAGTCAGTTCTTTAAGTTGCAGACACAATATAGGAACCAACTGTGAAGAGACTTGACACCTATACTCACTCATACCATGCCAATTAAACTATGATGGACATTTTTGGGATATGGGCAGATATCAAAGAAAATTCACATGGTCATGGAGCAGACTTCATACCAAAATCAGATGCAAGTCCCTAGAATGATTCTAATATGATGCTGTGTAAGTTTTTTGGTTTAGCTAATATAATATTTTGTCAAACCCACTGAATCCAGTTGAGGATTTGGAACTCTGCAACCAGTTTGATGATATCAAGAGTAAGGCAGGAGGCAGCCCAAGTTCTAAACACATATCCACAGCCACATGAGGCAAATTTGGAGTCACCAGTTAATCATTTATTTTTGTGATTTGAAAGGAGAACGCAGGGCCTGTATGTTTTATTAAATAAGAAAAAATTAACTAAAAATATCAAAATCAAAATAGGTGTATAAACAAACATGTGGTTAACACAATACATTCCTGATCAATTTTATTTAGCATGATTAATGATGAACACTATTCCAACACATCACACATGTTCAGCACAGTCAGTTGACAGGTGAATTAGGTGACTTGCTAGATAACGTAGTCAACCAATGACCCTTTAATGGCCTATGCAACCTTAAAGTTTCAAATTCAGAAACACAACCATACGTACATACTGTTAAACCAGTTTAAACTAAATGCTTTTTATACTGCAATACCATAAAGCACTACACTTATTTTAATCACAACTTTTGCAAGAGCATCTAAATGTTTGTTTTTGAAAGACATCTTCACACACTGAAAATAGACAATGAATGGCCAAAAACACAAGTTATAGAAGAACACATTTATTCACAATGTGTTTTTATAGGAATGTATGTGTTTATTTAAGATGCAAACCAAAATATTGACTTTAATTCTTCTTTATTACCTCGTGTTTTCCTCATTACATTTTTATTTTCCTGATAACAGAATATCTATCATGCTATCTGTTTTCAGAGCCTATCCTTCAAGCATCTCTCTGTTTTCTGAACTTACTTGTTGTGTTACAGTATCTAAAGGTATAGGCGTCCACCCTAGAACTATCAAGTCACAAAATAACCATGGATAGAACACCAGAGACAATATTGAATTATCATTTACCCTTCTCTACATGCCTTTATCATGTGGGAGGATGATAGAGTATCTGGAAGTTATGTTTTGTTTAAATTTTATTGTATATCAGTTAGTGTTTCTCATATACTGAGTGCTCCACAGTATTAGTTACCCAATCTTTTGTGATACTATGTTTTAGAATTCTGGTCATTTGTGTTAATGGTTATGGATATGTATACAGGTTATATGAACATGGAGCTTAGGTAATTTATTTTGGCTAGCAAAGGACAGAGTAGCATTATACAGCAGTTGAAGGGATGTCATAGAATAGTGGAACCATTTTAGTAAGATGTGAGCACTCAGAAAATCCCAAACTCTTCGAGACTGGCTGGAGGCAGTCATTTTAAATATGTCTTGCACTTTTAATTTGTTTGTGCTTATGGGAATATAAAGGGTGTAGGTAGTTGGTGCAGCGCTGCAGTGTAGATCATCCTCAGGTAAATTTAGGGTAAACCAAGTTTATTCAGTTCCACTAACAAGTGCTGCATGGTCTACACTATTGCATATACAACGTAATTAAATATAAAACTGTGCATTCAATGTAAGCCATAATGGCGAACACACAATGAGACTCTGACCAGTTGTTCATGACCACGGCACACTATATATACCGTGTACTCCCACCCAATTCTCCCACCCTTCATAACATAGAATAAAATCATCCCATTCTTGTCCCGAACCTATTATTTTAATTTCAACATTTCAAACCAGTGCCACAGGCGGTCCTGTCTCTTCACCTCACAAGAGGTGGGAAACATTTTTTATATTTTCATGAAACAGAAACAAAACCTCTCTGTGTTTCATCAGTGGCATTGTTTCACAAAATGTACTACTGCAATAAATAGATCAAATAGCAGATTTCATCATATGACATAGAATTCACACATGGATGAGTCTCGGCAAATTTACCAAACAATCATGTGGTGACCCATTACAGACATGTCTGTGGCTCAGTTTGAGTCACGACCCATAATTCATGAAACACTGCATTAGAAGGCCACGAAGTGTCTGATCCTGTCCTGACACCATGTGTGCATAATTAGCAAAAACATACTGTATTATAGATTTGTATGAATTTACTTATAAAAAGATTTTTGATATTTGTCATATGCTCAGCAAAAGCAAATGAAATAATTATTTTCAGATTGGACTAAATTTGTTAGAATAGTATGGTCAAGTAAAACTTGCTGTAGACCATTTATGTTACTGATAAAGTGCCTTTTGAATTATATACAGGGAAATCTAAAAGTTTAGTTTAATAGAAATGCTTTGAAATCCAAAAATGTATATTTTGCAGCTCCAATGAAGTGACTCACCTGATACTTGTATCTACAAGAAATTATATTCTACTTGCACACATATTTATTCAAAATACTTAAAAAAATGTCTACCTATGTATTTATGGATGCATGAGAAGTTTTTTGTCTCCGGCAAACAATTCATCATGAGCATGACGGGGGCTCACTCTGTCTGACTGTTCATCAACACTAGTACACATTACAGTGAAAAGCACAATATGCTTGTGCTTTTCTCCAGGTTGTTGAGTGGTCATGGCCCATACTGTGGATACAATACCCCATCTGAAAAAAAACCTACATGAGAATCTCAGTCCCCACATCCTTGTTACCAGCTACTACAATAACAAATTTAGCCTAGTAATGTCTTTGTTGTAAATACTTCTGTCTCTGGTGCAGACACCTACCATCTGCTGTTTCCGGGAAACATTAATATTTTTAAAGGAATACAAACTGAAAAAGAGCGAGATGTGTTTCAGGTTTGAAAGCATTGTCATTGTTACAAATGTAATGAGCAGTTTAAAAGTATGGCCACCATATGCTTCTCTATATGTCTGTTACTTTTTAAGTTTCATGTGGTTTCGTATAGTGTTTAATTTTTTCTTTCTACATCTTCACTTCCTCTTTATTTGCTTTTACTCAGCTCAAATGGAGATGTCACCTAAAACTCACATGCCATTTGTTTGTCTTTTGCTCCAGTTCAAGGTCGTTAGTGCTGGAGTCCATCCCAACAGCTTCAAGCAAAGCAGCCAGAGAAAATACACCCTGATGCACAGACTGTGTAAATGACAGGACAAAACTAAAGATAAAAATATTACATAACCATGAATAGTGTATGCAAAGAGGTAGCAGAAGTGTAATGGAGGTTTAAAGATGACCCGAACATGCTTTCAGGGTATTTAGAAATTTAATTATCATGGGGATTAAAAAATAAAAGGAAGACAAATGATCATCTTGTACCATACAAGCAATGAAGTAAAAAAGTGTTCACCTCTAGAAAAAATGAGGAAGCTATCTGATAGAAACTTTTTCAGAGCTGAATCCACTAGTTGATTGATCAGTGTACTTTTTAAATTAGTTTTCAGGATTGCCAGCACACAGTGGTAATGATCATACTAAATATTATTGTAGTGAGGGGTATCTTATATACATAAGAGATATTATGATAATCTATCTCAGTATAGCTTGACGTGATCAAAAACAAATAGAAAAAGCTGGATTACAGCATTTCAGTAACCAAATGTCCCACAACAATGCAGAGCATCTGCCAATATGTTCTACTCAAAATACATTCATCCATTTTCTGAATGTTTATTGTCCATTAAATGGTTGCAGGGAGCAAAAGATTATCCAAGCACAAGGTATCAATAGACCCTAGGCTGGACATCAGGCCAGGGTATTGCACATGCTGTTTCATAAGCCTTCACCGAATGATTTTGGCCCATTTCTAAAGGCACCAGTACAAATATTCAAGTATAAACCCTAGCCCAGGAATCGTTTATGGCCACAGAGAGTCAGGACCTCAGTTTTATGTCTTATTTGAAGGACAGTGCCACCTCTTCCAGCAGCAACCCAAGCTTTTCCTAAATGGCCTCCTATCCAAGTACTGTCTGAGTCCAAATATGCTTAGGTTCAGGGTGAGTGCATGTTCTGAAGTGAATGTTGTCTGCCTGCTGGCAAAGGGACATTGCAGCATCACTGTTTGACTAAAACTATAATGTAAAGATTTAACTTCACAGGTGTCAACAACACATAATACTCTTCATATGTTATAAGCAATTCAAGATGTTAGTATTTATAAACTTTAAATAGACAACATAACAGTATAGAAGCTTTACAATATTCTGTGTTAAAATTGTGAATAATAACAGGTATAACAGGTGAATTTGTTCACATTTTCAATAACAGATGCTTTTCTGCTATTCAAAACTCAATTAATTAGTGCTGATAGTGTTGCTGAAGTGAGATCTCACTTTGTTACAGGTTAATTAATTGATTTTCAGATTGTTATCAAGAAAGAAAGTAGTCATGCATGGTTTGCTTGTAAAAGGCTGTAGCCGGTACAGGATAAATACAGTATTAAAAATAATTATAATAAGAGGATGTAAATCAAGAAATAAAATGGGCATTTTCATCTATGCTGTCTTTGAAGTCTAAACATGTGTCAGTAAAAAATAAATTAATATAGTATTTTTACTGCAGCAATACAGGAAAGCAGGTCAATGGTGTAGTGAGTGAGTTTGATCTCTCCCTTTGAATTTTCCTAGGTAATGTTCTTACACTGCATCTTTGAGGTTATATGAGTATTTTAAAGACTTTTCAGGTATAAGTTTACTGCATTTAGCATAACTGTGAATGCGCCTTCCATGGTGAATACTGCCTACTTAATATTGTGACTGCTCAGGGCTGTGAGCAAGTCTAAAAACTAAATAAATGGCTTTACCTACAAGATACTTTTGCTTTCTAGGTTTAAATGTGTCACTTTGTTTCACTTTAACCTGAATTCTGGGTTATATTGGTTAACTTAATATAATTTCATGTGAAATAGGGTACCCTCTTAAGCCATCCCTAAGCAAAATAAATTCCAAAGTGATCAAATGTACAAAGCATTTGTCTTTATTGGCAAAAATAGACTTCATAAGAAAGGAAATTAAGATAAGTAGTAATGGAGTACACGACAAACAGAGGAAAGCAAAACTCTTATGTCTGGGTCTTGAACCCTTGTCTATTATGTGGGTGGTCTTGTCCACATACTCATCTATATTCCAATCTCCCACCATCCATACCTCTCTATTTAGCTAGATCCTCTGGCTTCTTCTCCACCCTCCAGTAGATAAATGGGCCCTTTAAGCTGTAGCAAGGGGTTACATCTTGGGGTTATGTCCATAATCCCACTGTCAGCCCAAGGTGTTCCTGCAGTCCTCAGCTATCAAATGTACCCAAAGTATTAGGTAATCTCTCCAGGTAACCTCACCACTTTAACACATATCAGGTCAGCCGTAATATGCTGCATCTCCTTTCCTCCAACTGTCAGACTGAGGATCTTAAGTGTAAAAATTAAAAATGTCACAGTTTAATATCTCTGTCTCTGTGCTGCTGATGTATTTACTGCCTAGGCACTTTTCACAAACTTAAGAGCTAAAGCTTCTGGTACAGCTGCATCTTTTGCCTGTGTCAGAGCTAACTATCTCATTCTTGTCATGATCCACTGTTACAGCAAATCTGTTGCCTGCAGTGCTAGTCCTTACATTCCAATATACAGCCTGAAACTGTGTGGGTATGCCTTGTAAAGACTGGAAGAGCAACTGATTACATCTGGAGTGGACAAAATGTTTAATGAGGAACCAAGAGCTATTAAGACCATTTGTTTAATGAATTTACTCCTCTCTCTGTTACGACTGTTTCAGTCATCACCTGGGTGACTGACCCAATGTGTTGCATGGTCTCATCCTTGTCACCAGTTTAACCCTCTCACTGCTAAGTGTATATACTGTAAAGTAAAATCACTTTCAAATCCCAAATACTCATTTGTTTACTCTTTCCATCATCCAAAACAGATAGTTGAGACGTCCCAAATATCACGTTTGATCTCACAGACAGAGAGTTGAATGCTGAAATGCAAACAATCTTCTGTGGAAAGTCTCTTTTCATCTTTTAATTAATAATCATCTAATTTATCCATAATCAATGTACTTAATATATTTGTGTGACGTCAAGGCCTGCAGTCATCTGAAACCTCCATTCCTCTTCCATAAACTGAATAAGATATTTCTGTGAAAAGGTTAACATCATTGTCACACTAGAAAACAGGAGAGTGCATTTGATATCACAGTATCATGAGTTAGTGAGGAGATGTGTCAATGTGCAAAAGGAAAATGTTATTTCCATGCTGAAAAATGAAAAAGAAAGTGCCTTAGTTGTTAAGCCTGCATCAGGTGTCTGTAGACGACTAAACCTGAAGAAGGGTAAAAAATTAAACATTGTCTCTAGTTTTCTGTATACATTTTTTAGTGAGAGCCTTTACCTATTTTTCCAATTTCGTGAGTGCATTCAAGAATACTGAAGCCACTTTTCTCCATCTCTTTTGATTTCTACCACCTAGGTCCTAATAGGACTAAAGTCTTAAGTCTGAACTCAGGCAGGTTAGGCCACTTGATGACTGTAACTGAGAGTATCCTATACAATAGGCTAGCATATAATTTACAGTTGGTCTCTGCCATGCGCCTGGGATAGACTTTGGCTCTCTGTGACCCTGGAAAACTAAAAATGATCTCTATCAGATATCTGGACATTCTGGTATATAGCTGACAAAGCAAGTTCAATTGACTGTATAGTTTTCATTTGTCAAATAAAATGCATGAATTTGTTCAAAGAATTACATCTTCTCTGAAATCAAATTTAATTAATTAATTATTCAGATTTAATTATTTTTAAATCATATTCCTTAGCCATCTTCAAATGCAAGTCTGTAAAATTAAACCCTCTAGAAAACTGACCTTTACTGCCTTGTACAGTGTCAATCAGTACTTTCAGATAACGTAAAAGACTGGGGGAAGAATTTCATATTCAATCGAGTGTTTTGCTTCTTTTCTGCTTATGTGATTTTATATGATTTGGAAACATTTTAAAGTTGTGTTTACTGGGTCAAAGCTCTATTAAATTAATATTGACAAGGTTACATGTTGTTGATTTTTTAAATCACCTTCAGAGTTAATTTTCCCTAACCTGTAGGTAATGTTGTGCATTGGCTAAAGAGCCACACTCTATGGTAGATATATAAACATTCCAGTCCTTACAACTGACTTACTTATTGTTAGGGAGTATCAGTGAATTAGTTGTTTTATATAGTGCCATCCCAGCAAGCTCTATCATAAAGTGCTATACAAACAACTAAAACCAAAGTAAAACAAGACAGTATTTTCAATCTTTGCAGAATTACTAATTAGTGCAGTAATTCAGACAGAAAGTAAATGGTGGGAAAAAGAAAATGTATGGAAAGAACCTGCAGATGTTCTGGTATCACATTAGAATATGATCAAGGGTACATGGAAGTTGACTGACAGAAATAATCTATTGTAAAAATGTCTGTTAAAAGAGTTTTGAGATACTTAAGGCTTTAATTAAACTAAACCAAGCTATATACATAATGATATATTTTGTACTTTTCTTCAGGCCATTAAATGATATTTGCTTAATCCAATACAGTGTCATTGGGTGACTGATCGTTTTCCCAGACGTTTCAGGTTGATGGAACCAACAGTAAGTGGTGCGTGAAAACATCACATAGTGCATTCCATGCACCATTTTATGTATTCATGTTTTCATTAAATTGATAACCTGGGTAAACCCAGAAAATGTCTATTAAACCAGTGATGATGGTCATGATGATTAATTTTTTTTAACCAAAATCAAAAGAAAAAGTATAATTATTTCAGATTTAAGAATAAAGAAATCAAAGAGAGCCCAGTCCCACAAATATTGTTCCCTAGCCCTTCATTCCTATTCAAACCCTATGAAAAAACGTGATGAAAGGGAATTGCCACTGCCAGAACAGCCACAGGAGATGGTGGCAAAATCATTTTATTATTTATTGGTTTTTGATATATTTTTTCAAATAGCTGAACAATATTAATGATTAATGTATGCATTCATTGAAAAGCTTCAATCATTCTGCTTCATATTAAAAAATCAGTGTTCCATGTACCAGAAATAAACCCTATAGTAGATCTAAGTCTATATAAACATTTCACTGTTTTTTTATGTCCTAAACAGATTGCTCTGTATGATATTTATTTGATATTTATTTATTTGATGGGTTACTTGATTCTTGTTCGTGTATTAAGTAAATTTTATTCCCTTTTTCTATAATTGTCAGTAAACAGTTTTGTTACACACTCCATAATATATTGCTCTTAATATAAAAGATGTTATGTTTAATATTTCTTATTACAGTGCTTCTCAAAGTCAATCTTCGGGACCCCATATGGCCGCAGGTGTTTGTTTCAGCCAGCTTCACAAATTTATTTAGCTGATATTTTTTCTCTTGTCTTTTTTTACATTCAGTGTGATTTGCACATTTATATGACTTTTAGAGTTATTTATATTTTTGCCACAGTTTTAAATGCTTAATGCTCTGCTTTTTTGTTGTTTTTGTATTAATTTGTCTCGTAGTTTGCTCCCTTCAAATTCTCCCAGTAAAGACAAATCATTTGCAGACACCCGGACAAACAACACATAAAGCTAACATGCTGCATTGTAGAAACCAAGTTAAAGGAATTATCACCAAAATTATCATACAAAAAGTCTTGGTACATTCTAATAAAACTTAGTTTTTTAATTTCTATATTGACCCCAAAACAAAGAAACAGAGATATAACAGTTTACTAAATTAGGCTAAGAGTCCAATTAAAAAGAGTTATTTTTGAGAAGCAATGCCTTGGTATAATACATGCTCATGTCAGTTCAGTGCATTGTTTTATGTATGGTACCATTTTCCACTTCTGAAGCTTTTTTCCCTTCTGCCTTTTTAAATTGTTATTCTGCTTATGGCTTTGGAGCTATGGACTTGAAACTTTCCAGTTAATTAGGTTAATCAATTGGCTCTTAAAATTAGAAAATCATTTTATCCAGCTATCATTTTCCATTTAAATGTTGAATGATAATTGAAATCTATAGTTTTAATTCTTTATTTGTGTGTTTTTTTTTATCTTTTTGTAGCATTCAGACTTCAAAAGTATCCAATGATTCTTAGTGTAATTGATAAAAACATTTTCAGTATAACACCAAGTGCAAATAATTCCATGAACTGATATTTATTTATTTCTGAGCTGTAAGTGAACTGGTTTCACTGGCCATGGCTTCACTTTTTAACTAAGAACTAAGCTTCTTCTAGTTCAAAAAAGCTTATAAACGTTTTGTATTTTGGAACATACTGGATTAAAATAATAGAAACTATAAATAGTCACTGTGGGCTTTGGCTGTGTGAAAGAGCAAGATTAAACTTATCAACTCTGTTATACTGTGACCTGAAAGGTATCATTTTTGTCAAAATTTCTAAGCTAATTAGGTATGCCATTAGCAGCTCAGATATGTGTATCATTAGATCTTTCATAAATCCTTCATTAAGAAAGTGTTAAAGCAAATACAGTAACCCCTAACGCTTCTGTGTTAAATTATTATAGTCTCCAAAATATCTAAGGGAATATTTGCACTTTTGACTGCTAGCTTTCTTTTCAGTCAGTTTCCTCAGCTAATTGCCTCATATAATTATACATTCCAGAGAAGATGCACATCTCCTTAGGCAATTAGCCATTTTTTTAATTTTTTTGGTTTTATATGATTTATTTTGTATAGACTCTTAGAAATTATTTAAAACTGCATTGTCCCTGGACAAAGAAACTTGCAGTATTCTAGCTCTTTTTGTGGTAGAAATTGAACAATAGTGGAAAATGAAAAGACATATTTAACATTTGTTTATTCATTTTTATGTTCAGTGGTTTGCTTTATTGTTTTTATTTTATTCCCTTTTAGTTTGCATAGTTACACAAATGTTTTTTAGCTTTAAAGGCATGACATAAACATAGATTTCACATTATAACAATGTATTTTGCAGTTTTAAACAAGATTCATAATGTACAAGATAATTATGTGTCCAGTTACAAGCTTAACAACATGTACCTTTTTTGGGCTGTGCATTCATTTAAACAAGTTTACCCACATACTAAACATGAAGGTTAAATTTTCATATTTTTTTAACTTTTTTTTTTTTTATGTATTTGTTTATTTTTTTTAGAAATTTTATCTGAACACTTGCATCAGTCCAAAAAATACTGGCTAAATTACGCAGAGCACAAAATCACCATGGTCTCATGCAATCCCAGAACGTATGAGCGTTTTCTAAAAACAGAGGGGTAAATTCTTATTGACAGGAAATTTGTTTGATATTTTGTGTTTATTCAATTGTGTTTTAGCTTTGCACCCATTTGTGCAGGGATGGAATAGTTTTGTGGGTGAAGTGATATACAATAGGGAGTGTATACACCTGACAATGATGGAAAAAACCTGAAGCTTTCACTTTACATAAAATTTTCTTTCTTTTGAATTTTTTTGCTTTATATTTATTCCAGTGTGTGTTCAAACCAAAGTGTGTGTGTGCATTTATTTATTTATTTAATAAATTACTTATCTACCTATTTATGTATTTATTTATAAAGCTTCTGTAAAAAGCCAAAATTCCCCCAGAGGACAAAATATGGTTTTATCTAGAAATACAGTGTAGCTAAACCTCTTGTTGCACTACATCAATCTATAACATGTTTGCATTATAGCTCTGTCTCAGTTTAGAGCCCAATGTTGTTTCATATAGTGTTAACATATATGGGTTACTTTAAAAAGTGTAACCTCACCTGATATGCTGTAACAAAAAGTGGCTGCAAGCTGATTCTTATTAATGCGAAGTCATATAAACAACATGAATGCATCTGGCACTTTTTGGTTTGTCTTTGATGCACCGAACATAGCACATTGGCAAATTAATGAAGACACCTGGTACCATAGGTGTCGGCAATGTTTTCCATTGGTTTCTACCTGAAGTGTTGTTTTGTAATCGACCAAGCAACTCCCTTAAGAACTGGCATTGTGCCTGTGATATTTCAATAAGGAGTAGAAAGATATGAGTGAGTCCTGCACCTCAATGTAGCACATTCACCTCATGTCTGTATGAGTTTTCCTCTGACGTTCCCAAGACATTTATGTTAACTTAACTGGCAATTCCAAAGTAACCCTATGTGACCATATGTGTGTAAGAGTGTGTCCTTCAATGGGCTGGTACCTTATCTAGGGCTGGTTTCTATCTTGTGCCCAAAGCAGCCAGGGTAATCTCCATGCCTCCTATGACCCAAAATTGATTTGATACATTTGAGAAGGTTATGAGTATGTAGCCATTGGCTTAAAGTAAACTAATCATTTTTCATTGCGTAGTTGTTTCTAATGTTAGCAGTCTTATTCTTAAGATTTGGAAAACTGAGTGCTGAGGAAAGATTGTGGTATAAATTAAACCATTGTCCTTCACTCAAGCTCTCATGAATTGTTTCCTTTTCTACTTGCTTCTCCTTTCATTGCCTGAGTGGCTCCCATGCACCAACACTGTACTAGAGAAAGTTTACAAATTTAAGTACTACAATCCTAACACCACACAAAATGATATTAATTTCACCTGTGCTGGTAGGGCTCACCTTGATGTCACAGTCTCTTGCACCTTCACTGAGGTGACTGCTCACTTGCCGTGTTTTTTCCCACTTGTTTGTTCATACAAGTTCGTAGCACTGTCCATTTTCATTAACCAATTTAAATCAGTAAGGTTTGGAGGAATCTGGAGAGTAAAAAAAAAAGCAAGCGCTGGATGCAACGTACGTTTGCACATACTACACTCAGTAAAGAGTAATTAAAGATCTATTAAAGTGAATATTTGTCATTTGAGTGTTGAAGGAAAACAAAGGGTAACAAACAAAAGTTCATCTGCTTTACATTAAGGATGATGTTTCAAAGCTGTTTATCATGGTGCTACTTAAATGACACACAATTGAAGAAGATTAGAGTTTGTTATTTCTTTTTGTATGGATGCTTTTCCGTTTACAACTTTAAACAATCCTCTCTGCTGGGTAATTTATATAAGCTATATGGTGTCTTTCTCACTTATATACCCTACCCATTCCATGATTTTTTATTTTTAAAATATTATTGATATTAATAATATTAACTTTGCACATCCAGATTTGCTAGTCTCAGATGCCTAATGTTTACTTTTTGATTATTCAGATAAATTAAAGCTCTTCTTCAAATGTAGTATTAATGTAATACCAGTTAATCCTGAATAGGGTCTTGGGGGGGAAAAGGTCGGACACTACTAGTGTGTAAATACATGACATTTGTGCATATTTTCAAGTCATCAGCTGTACATGTATCTTTTGCATGTGTGTATACCATTGTTAGTTGATTAACATCTATTTGCTTCAAGCAGTAGAAATGCCATTATAACAGGCTTTATCACACATACAACACTGAAAAAGCCAAAGAAATGAAATAAACAGATACCTGCTTATGTCCTGGCAGCAACTAGTACCCTAATACACTGCAGATGGTAGTCAGTGGTAGGCATATTCAGAAGAGTAGTGCTGCCATCAGTATAGCAGTTTTGAATAGGTCTATTTTAAAAGAATTATGGGGGAGCAGACTTTAAATGGAAGTGAGAGAATATGTAGGATTGTAGACTCAATTATGGTCAACAGATTGACTTTAAGTAAATATACATAAATACTGCCTATATTTCTGTATAAATAGATAAAATGGCACAATAGGTTGTATTCTCCACTAACAGGGTTTCAGCCTCGCTTTCATTTGCGACTGTAGTTCTTTTTACATGTTCTGTATGCTCACACTAAGTATGCACAATGTTCTCAGAATTTAAAAATACACTGTTCATATTCATGTTCTCCAAACTGTCACAGTGTATGTGCTCTGCCACTGACTGGGATCCCATCCAGCACTGATTCCAAACTTTTTCCTAATCCCCCTGGAACAGGCTTTGATTTTGCATGACCATGCCTGTAAGAAAATAGGAATTTAAATTCGATAGGCAAATGGATCTTATACGAGGTGTGGCAGAAAAGTAATGAGACTGATTTTTTATTTACCAAAGTTTTTATTTTTTTCAAACATCAATGTTATCCCCTTCAAAGTAGTTCCCTTGGGCAGCTACACACCGATGGAGACGTTGTTCCCACTGTTGGTAGCATCGCTGGAAGTCTTCAACCGGTATGGTCTTCAGCATGTCCGTTACACTCTTTTGGATGTTTTCTAAAGTCCCGAAATGATGTCCTTTGAGGACATTTTTCAGTTTAGGAAAAAGGAAAAAGTCACACGGACTGAGGTCAGGTGAATAAGGGGGCTGGGGAACCACAGGAATGCCTTTTGAGGTCAAAAATTCTGTTATGGAGAGGGCAGTTTTTCGGCACCATTTTGGCAGACCTTTCGCATGTGCAAATGTTCAGTCAAAATTTGATGAACAGTAAATCTGTTCAAATTTAATTGTTCACTCAACATTCTTAATGTTAAACGACGGTCTGATCTCACAAGAGTGTTCACACGTTCGATGTTTTCATTGGTTTTCGAAGTTGAAGTTGTTGAAGTGTTCCCCATAGGCCTGTTTTAACTTTTCAAACGTCACACTTGCCGTTTAATGGCACAACTTTGCTCCAAATTCCGCTGTTCCATTTTGCGTGACGCACAATCAAAAACACAACTTCGCTAACAGCAGTCACAAAAATCACATAGTTAACGGAAGGAGTTGAAACTCGCACTGAGCTATGGGAGGGTACTGATACACGTGCTCTATCAAGGACAACAGCGCAGCGTTGCCAGATCGCTTGCAGTGTTGCCAGTCTCATTACTTTTCTGCCACACCTCGTATAATGTTATTTTACGTATACACGTTTTGCTGTCACAATAACTTTTTAACTTTTTACAAATGTGCAACTATTGCCTTTCCATTAATGAAGTCATTTTGTGGTGTTCATTATATATTAATCTATACCATATAGGCTGTTGCTGCTACCTCACATATCTGTATTTCTGAGTTTGAATCCTAGCCCGGTCACTGTCTGCCTGAAGTTTGCACATTTTCTCCGTATCTGTGTGTTGTGTCTCCCACATCGTCAAGCCATGCATGTTAGAAAGACTGGCAACTCAAGAATTGCTTGGGGTGACTGAGTCGGGCTGTATGAGTGAGTGTCAAATGTTCTTTTCCTGCATTGCACATAGCATTGTCAGGATGTACTCCAGCCTTCATGATTCAGTGTTTAAATAAGCAGAATTGGAGAGTTTTATTTCTTAATTTTTAGTGCAAAAATAGTTTGACCTATTTAAAAGCATATCAGAATAAGGTGGAAAACTGCTTCAAAGAAATATATTGACATGAGCCTAAGAAACACAACATGAGAGTTTACTGGCTAATTCAAATCTGCAATTATAACTACTTCGGCTTGTTTATCAATCACAAAAATACTGTACATGAAATAGACAAAAATTAAGCAAATAAATGAATACATAAATTAACACTAATTTCAGAAAACATTAAATATGCGCTTCCGTTTCTGAAATAGTTCAGACATCTGAAGAAAATTATTACATTTAAATTTTTAATAAAAAAATTCATTTGCAAAAGTGTGACAGACCTTTGATCTCAAAATGTAATTTATCTGCAGTTATAAAGATGAAAATTAAGTATAACATGCTAATGTTTACCGTGGAAAATATGTTTACATTTTATTTTCAGAAATTAGTAAAGTTAGGCTATAAAGGCCTTCGTATACATAATATGTATTTCCCAAGCACATACAGTACATAGGAAATTACTTGGCCCAACTAACCATTTATTAACCTTCACAAAAGAGTTCAAACTTTAGTAATAAATATTTCATATGACGCCTTTCACAAAAATTATCTAACGAAAGGTATTGAAGATCTTATCAGTTAATGCAGAAATAGTTAAATACAAAATTAATATATAATATTTTATAATCTCATATATAGTAATTGTCATTTGCTTTTTATTGTGTCATATTTTTCGAAACTGAACATAAACAAAGTGGGTAATTTATAAACCAGGAAGTTGTATACTTGGCCACAGTTTTTTTGGTTTAACATACCTTTGGTTATAAAGTATATGTTCAACAGACATGCTGGTAATATAGAAAGTAAAATAAAAAAGTCATAAAAATCCAATCAGGTATTTTGAGTTTCTGTTGTGCACAATATTAATCTTATAAAGTCTCTAAACATATATAAATCATACTGATCTATATAAATGGAGCAGTTGTCTGGGGAATGCACTAGTCACTGTGCTCTAATATCCTGAGTCTTCTCAGCAGAAAAGGGAAAGGATTTAATTTTCGATCATGTAGTAAAAATTATTTATTGTGTTTACTGATATAGAGAATTTGTCTCTTTTTCAACACATTTGTGTATGTACATACAATATACGTGCATATCCTTTCATTTTAAACTCATGTTGTCCAGTTCAGGTTAACAGGTAGCACATGTTTCATATAAATGTACGTAGATATGTACATGTTATTATGTATATATACATACACAAATGTTAATATTATATATAAGTGCATGCATGTTTATTTTTCCAATAAATAAGAAACTTACAATAACATTGTAATGATCAGGCGTAATTTGCATTTATAAGGATTCTTGTGTTTAACATGCTTATAACAGTATTTTTAAAAAATAAGTTAAACCATTATTTAAAATTAATCAATAAAAGGAGCTAACTCTAATGCTTATCAAAGCAGCAACTACATCCAATGCATAGCTGAACCTGTACAAATCAAGGGTTTCACAGTAAATTTTTGCTTTCTTTCAAATTAGTCATAAAATTAGATTTTATATTTATGTACATTTTTAAAGATAGGACATTTAAACTGTAAAATTTGCATATGTTTCATGAATTAAAAACAATGTGAATTTTCGTAGTGCAAAATTAAATGGCAAGCTTCCAGAGAGAGTAATTAACTTCACTTTACATGGAAAAATCAAGAACGCTATCATTTTTCATACAATATTTAATACTCAAAATCTTTTATAGTATTAAGGTGCAAACAAAGCTATATTTTATACACACAAAACATTTAGACACAACTGTTTTATTTTTAAAGTGATAAGTACTAAAGTTATTCTTAATATTATTGGAATACAATTAAGTGGAATTTAAAAGTGTATATTAAGACTTGGGGAAAAAAAGAAATAATAAAATCTAAATTTGCATAATGTTCCAATTAAATGTCATTATTATAGAATTTAACTAATGAGATAGTTCTCTACATTTTACTTTGAAATATTCATGTAATTCTTAAGGTTTTATAAAGTAATTCAGACCAAAAAAAAGACTACCTTAGGCAGGGCATTTTTATGTGATCTGCAAAAATACTTTTAACTGTTTTTTTAAATCTGAAGTATTACTTTTGAAAAGGCCTTTAAAAACCCAGGTTACAACAAAACAGTGCCCTATTTTATTTGTATTTGTCACCATGACATTCTTGAAAAACAAATTTAAAATTTCCATGTCTGGCAATCTAGGCCTACTCGATTACTAGAGTGCTTCCTGGTTTCACCATGAACTAAAGGAAGTAGAAGGCATGCAGTGTTGCCATTTAAAAATATTGTAAAACAACAGCACACATGCTGTACATCACCACTGGATGCTTCAAACAAATCATGTGGGGTTCACTTCAGAATACACTTCGCTTAACAGAGAATTAAGAGGGAAAGGCTGTTCTAGCTGCTTTTTTGGGTGGTACTTCCTAGACTTTAATTATAAACAGTAAATAACATATTATTTATACTTATTTACTTTTCTTATAATTGAAAAATACATTTCATACTAACACACTCATCTATAGTTATTTAAAACAGCGATTTCTTTAGAAAAATATGACCTTGATTAACTTTTAAGATATTGAGCTATGAAACAAGTAGTGCAACTTACTCGTTACGATTTGCAAAGCGATATCATCAAAAATACTATAATGGTTTGCAGTGATTATGTGTCATCGCCCACTGGGATTTTGTTAAGGGAATCGCTGAGGTAGTTTAGACAGGTTTATTCATTGTCATATAGTGTGCAGTACAGATTAAGCTTAAACTTATAAACAACAGCTGTCTTTTGAAAATAAATAAATACATAGTAAACAAACAATATATGATGATCTTCAGTGAGAGTATTTTATCTCATTTCACTTATAAAATAATAATGTAAAAAAGTAAATAAATTCATGTTTCATTTCAGAACTATAGCTAGTTTACAAAAGATTTTTTTTTTACTATTCAGTAACTCGCATGGTAAGCTTTTAAAAGAACTTTGTGTAAAATATCAGCAAATGTGTGGCGCTTCTACTGCTACGCCTTTAAGTTGACACTTGGAAGAGAGCGATACAGGCTGGAAAGGCACCACAGGTAAGAGATAACCTTGGAAAAGGTGTAAATAATGGCTAAGTAGTCCGTCTGGCTAAAACAGATGAGAGACTGGAGCGCATGGTTCACCTTCCCTTTTTAAGATTTGTGAAAGAGCAGAAGGGGCCCTCTAAGCCATGTCTTGTTTTAGTAGAAGGATCACAAAAAATTGCCTGATTTAGCTATTTATGAAATAAAGCAAAGAGCCTACCTTGGAGCAGAGACAGATGGAAGCACCTTCAAAAGCAAGTGTCTGAGTAGGCGAGGGAAAACGTTCTAGTTAAATCCAAATGAGCCAATCAGCTTTGAGGCATGCTGGCCTAGTATGACTGTCTTAAGTAGTGCTGTGTCTTGGTGGCAAGAAGCTGATCAATTCTCTGTTTCTTAACCAAGCTTAATCAAAGGAGAGTGCTAAAGCCTACAACTTTCACTTTTACAAGAACAGTTTTTGGTTCTTTCTTACTGTGCTTCTCAGGTGATAAAGCACTTTATTCTGCCATTGTTTACAGTATATTTTACGATGTGCCCAGAGATATAAGAACAAATATTATTAAAAACTGAATAAACTATCTCTATGAATGGCAGTATGACCAAGTGAGCTCATTTGACCATAATAAAATAAAGCTTGTCATTCTCGTTTTAACTCTGTGCACTGGGCATGATGAAAAATGATCAACTGAAACCTAAATTGCTGAAGTGTAAACGTGTACATTTGGAGTGCTTGTGGTGTTTTTACTCTCAGCTTCTGTAGCTTAATTAAGTAGTCTTACTTTTTCTCTTGGTCTCTGCTGATTTATAAATGGCTCCAGCTTGTGGTTGTTTCCACAATCTTAGTAATAATAAGCACGTTACATCTGTCTTGGTAGACGCTATGAATAATATACAGTGTACTGTACTTACTTTTCATTTCTCTCGTAAAATCTACTATACAGCATAAACACAGCAATATCTTATAGTCTCTAGAGAGCCATTGTCTTATTGCTGCAGTTTCAACAGATCCTTACAGTGTGTCTTATCAAACAATTAAGTCAATCATGGTCCATGTCTAAACATTTGAATATGTTAGAAGTAGCTATCTAAAAATTGTTTTATAAATTAAGTTGTAAAAATGTTTTAAATTTCCTGTTAAATTTATGTAGCATTTTCAATTGTGTGTATTTGCTTTTGATAGTTTTCTCTGGAAATGCAACTCAGAAGACGCATTTCATGTTTTCACCTCTGTGCAAAATAAATGAAACACTAAATTACTGAACTAATTAACTAGATGGGTTTCCTTTTGCAGTTTATCACTAACCTGTTTTTGCATCACTTTTTGATTAAATGCAGATTAGTGGTTAATTTTTTAATATTCTCAATTCAGCCCGGGGCTCTGCTTAAGTCAGTGGCTACAAAAATCTCTAGGGGAAAAACAAATCGAAATAGTGATTTAAAATAATAAAATATGGAAAAAAATTTTGGTTTCTATGTTCTCCTTTTGTTCTCATGGATTTCAATCACAAATTCTTGAGAATGCCTTCAAGTGTTTAGAAAATATATGCTGCATTGCAGCCATGCAGTGAAAGAGTACAAATTTATCAACTAGCTTGTAACTTAATCTTTGCCTTCACTGTTTTTGAAGTGGTGTTTGAAATTGTGTTTAACAAAAGCTTCAGTTTTATTTTGCTAATGTTTGTGAAAATGTTTTGTATAAGTGGCCTTTTATTCTCTAAACACAGTGTTATCCTCCAAAGTACTGTCACATCCTTTAATTCTTTGAAACTTCTGATTAATATATTTTAATTTATTCTTAAATAGCCATCTTTACTGATGAGAACTTTGCTGAGGACTGGACATACAGATGTAACAGAGATGTACATAACCATTGTGGCGGGCGGCTGCGGGCTGTGCCCAGCCGGGACTCCGAGTAGGACCATGAGAGGGACTATGCCTCCCCTCGATCACGAGAGGGCATCTGCCCTGGTTTGTGTGGGGGCCATGGGAATTGAGCATGGAAGCTCAATCCTATAGGGGCCCATGGCCACCGCCAGGGGGTGCCCTGAATACTTTGAAGCCCTGGACGTCAGCATTTCCGCCACACCCGGAGGTGCTGGCAGAAGTATTATTAGGGATCCCTGGAGTGCTCATCGGGGGCACCTGGAGCACGTCCGGGTGGACATAAAAGGGGCCGCCTCCCTCCATTTGTCAGCTGGAGTCGGGTGGAAGAGGACAAAGCTCGGAGGAGAGGAATGTAGGCGGTGAAGACAGGATTGTTGAGAGGCCTGGACTGTGGGTGCTTGGTGCAGGGGCACTGGGTTGTGTGTGGGACTGATTATTGTAAATATTCTGTAAATAAACGTGTGGTGGTGTTTGAACCATTGGTGTCTGCCTGTCTGTGTCAAGGCTGATCTTCCACACCATATAACATTAATAACGTCAGCATGCTTTTTATATTTTTAAATGAATGGGAGAGAGAGATCCATAAACCTTAACAACATATTAAAATCAAACTGGTCTAGTTGGCAGCTAAGGAGAAAACAGCAAAAGTTCCAGTTAACAGCTTCCTATAAAAAATAAGTTTCTGGAATGTCTGTGGTCCATGCAAATAAGCAAAGGCAAACATTGTAATGTTATTTAAGGTCATAATAGGAAAATTAAATGTTGTAGATACGCATTTTGTTTAATTGAAAATTGTAAGCTAGTCTGGTGTGAATGAACATGTCTGTATGCATGTAAATGTGTCAGGTAGTCAAGTGGTTTTCCATCCAGAGTTGGTTTCACGATTTCTCTATATATGGCCATGTACTCAAAAGAATAGCTGTTGAACAAAATATATGCAAGATGCAATGCCACTGAAATGCATTTTTCATATTTTAGCAAATCTATCTAAAGAAAATCACATTTTTATTTTAATAAACTTTTGCTTGAATTCGAACAATTAGTTAATCAATCCACATGTAACTATCTTAATTTTGTATCAGTTCCTTTACTTATGGTTAGTTTCATTTAAGATGGTAAAAATTTTAGAAGAAGGAGTAGAAACCCACACCTTCCATCATGCAGCTCAGGTGGTCTTGGGGCAATGTACCCCAAATCATAAACTGAAGTTGCTTAGTTCAGAAGGGTAACTTTTAAAAATAAAAAGTAACTACCTGCAACTGTTCTTTGTAATTACAGTTCTGGTGCTGTGACTACTGAGTGTGAAAATTTTGAACTCTGAAATCTCAAAGTGAAGCTTTGGATTAAACTGAAATTTTACAGATGCCTTTTTTCAAAGTCCTACATCTGAAATTTTGTGAACTTCGATCGATTTGACTATTGCTTGTATCAGTTTTAAAAAACTTTAAACTTTAAAACCTTGAAGTGGAATAGTTGGAATTCACCCAAGACCTAATCAGCTCTTAGGTCTAACAAGTGCAAGCTGTCAATAAAATTTCATTAAGAAGTTGTTCTTGTGTCCATGTATCCGCAATATTTTTGTCACACACATATGTTTCTATAAAGGCCAAAAACCCCAAGACAATTTTTTTTATGAGAACAATATTTCCTCCATGTATGAAGAAAGTACAAAGACATGACAGTACTGGAATCTATGAAGAGGAAAGCAACCAAGTGAAAGGATATGTCCTACTCTGACAGGCTTCGAGAATTAAACCTCTTCAGTTTTCACAATTTTCAAAAGCATTGATAAAGTTGGTCCAGAAAAATTCTTTCAGTTGAACAGAGAATCATATACTCAAGGACACCGTAAGAAATTATGAGGTAGTTTAAGACTGAAGCCAGGAAACAGTTCTTTACAGAATGAGTTGTGGGAAATAAACTGGTGAGTCGTGTAGGTAAACAAGAAACCTTGACGAATTTTGACATGTATCTGTGCAACATATTGGGTTAGTCATCAAGTAGCCTGAGAGAATGAGTGGTCTCCTGTTGTTTGACAACCTTCCTATGTTCTAATGTA
Source organism: Polypterus senegalus (assembly GCF_016835505.1). Classification (NCBI taxonomy): domain Eukaryota; kingdom Metazoa; phylum Chordata; class Cladistia; order Polypteriformes; family Polypteridae; genus Polypterus; species Polypterus senegalus. The sequence goes on from NC_053164.1 coordinate 78,268,950, forward strand.
ATTTCACACACCATTGTCAGAGACATTGGTTGAGCCTATAATAGTCTACTGCTGAATGAGCAAAAATCCTTTGGGATAAATTAAATAATCCACCCATGTTTCTCTACACTTCTAAATGCAATTTTGATTATACAGTATAACCTAATAGCTAATCTGTCATTTATTAGTGTGTTCTCATTCAGCATATTTTGTCTACTTTAATTTTGTGACCACCCATTCCATTGTTAGTTCATATTGCTACACTGACCAGAATATTATTAGGCACATTGGAAAATGAATACTGTACAGCCAAATACCACATGAATCACATGAGCCAATACTACTACTACTACGTCTATCTGACTAATGTAGCGATTGATTTGGACAATTATGTGGAAGTGTTATTATAATTGTGTGAAAATGATTGTTTACTATTTATGGCATACAAGCTTAAAGTGAACAATTCTATTAATGATAGTCAAGAATAATGAAACTTCATTTTTTTGTACATTGTGGATGCTAAAGTAGAACAGAAACACCATCTCAAAACCAATGTGCTTTTGTATATATATGTCCATTTAAGGGTGAATGCGTGTTTATTGTTTTGTGCATGGTATTGAATCAGTCTGTGTCCCATATATTTAAACAGAGAAATGCAAGAACAAATGTACCGATACTAGCTAAATTAAGTTGGAGGATGCTTTCTGTAAAGCACACAGTAACATAGTTTGCTGACATTTTTAAGATCCAATATACCGGAGTTTTTTTGACATGGACTTCTCTAACAGTATGTATTACAGGAAAATCATAGAAGATATAATATCATTCTAAACACTTTAAACATATAGTGCTACAGTACAACATAAAATAAGAATAGAGTGAACAATAGGTGAAAGTAGAGACTGCAGGGCACACAGAATGAGAAATAACTGAAAGAATTGCATTTAACATTAATAAAATATACAGAAGGGTGTAGGATAACAATTAATGATAAAATAAAACAAAATGTAGATTGTGTCTGAGATCCAGTCCTGAATGGCTCTTTATTTTATCCACATTCTAGTTGTACATAACATTATTTTGTGGAAATATCATTGCTTTAATGGTTTATAATGTGTTTTAATAGTCACTGAGAAATTCACTGTACAATATACAGTATAATAAAGAATAGGAACCAGTTAGTCACATGGCTCTTACAAACAAATACTCATGTGTAGGGTCTGAAGACTTATGCATGCAGTGTATTTCAGCTTTTGATTTTGTTCAAGCTGTTTGCTAAAAAATGTGTGTACATTTGTTTTCTGATATCTACTTTATCCATCCATCCATTATCCAACCCGCTATATCCTAACTACAGGGTCGCGGGGGTCTGCTGGAGCCAATCCTAGCCAACACTGGGTGCAAGGCAGGAAACAAACCCTGGGCAGGGCACAAACCTATCTACTTTATATATATGTTAATTTCCTAAGCCTAAAAATGCAACAATTTTTTGTGATGGTTTTATTTCACGTTTTTTGTCACGCTTTAAATCTCGCTTATTTTAAATCCTACATATATATGTTTGGTATCATTCTTTTCAGAATTTATTGAACTTTAATGTGATGTTATTAGATTTTCAGATTCTTATTCTGTTTTTAAATTATAAACTTAAAAAATCAAGAACTCATGTCCTGCGAGACAAGACTTTGTGCCAAGAGATTTAACCATGCTCGGGGCCGGAAATAAAAGACAAAAGAGTAGGACAGCTGTTGTACATGCTTTTAAATGTTTGATGTGCTGCGTGAGATGCAGATCACGTGGAACGGGGGCGGTGACGGCAGCAGCAGCAAGCCAGCAGCTGATCGAGCAAAGAGGAGGTAAAAAAAATGGATTTATTTCCCATTGTATCACCATTTAAGAGGGGGTTTTGAAGGAGCGAGCACGTCTCCTTGCAGTGCGTTCAGCCCCCCTCTTCACAACACAAGTGGCAGAGACATGAAGAGGCTGGCACAAAGCACAGGCTGGGGGGTTGGTGAGCGAAGCGAGAAGGGAGCGAACCCCCAAGTTATTTATAAACATTTTAAGTGTCTGAATACAATATTTCTATGTTCTGTGACTCATAATCTCACCCTTTATATTTATGATTCTGTTTTATATTCACCTAAATCGCTTTTTGATGGTTTTGCTGAATTCTGTTGAATTTATTGTAATACCATTATTATTATCCCAACCTCTCTCTCTCTGCTTACATGTGTAAGTACATCATTGTTCAAATTTTCCTACTATTATTTATAATAGCAAAATACCCGCGCTTCGCAGCGGCAAAGTACTGCCTTAAAACTTTTATTAAGAAGAAAATTAAACCTTTTTAAACTGAGGGAAAATATACCAATAATTATTTGTTAAGGATCTCTTAGTGTACCACATTGTCAGTTCGGCCCTCCGGTTGTAATATGACCAAGCTGTGCGCTGAGCTCACTCTTTAAAATACAACATACAGTTGGCCATGTGAAAAGTAATCTTGTCTCAAATCTCACAGCTTGGATTGCTGCTGTCATAATCGGTTTGAGTTTCATGGTTTGTTTCAATTACGACAGAATTTGTAGGACTTGTGTTGAAGTGACATTCGGCATCTGTCAAGCGTTGTAAGCATACTGTACAACCGGTTTCATCAATAACTTCACATCCAGCTTTTGAGAGTTTAAACATTCATAAACATCAAAGTGTCCACTACTGAAATCGTCACCTGTGAATCTAAGATGTTTAAGAGGCATTGGCGGTTGTCGAAAAGTGTAAAATATTTTGCCATTTCGGTACACTTTAAAGCAACAACTGAACAATTCAGCGGCAGCCATCAACTCACATGCAGAACCATAGGTGAAGGGCTTTAGCATTTCACTCGTATAGTGCTCCTGTGTAATATAATTATCTCCTGTATTGTCATCAGTCCACACCTTGAACCTGTCCCAGTCATTCAATACATAAGACACAATGTTCCTCCGGATATCAAGAGTGAGCCTGATATGGCTGTGCAATATGTAACAAAGAGAATGGAAAAGGCAGGTGCCATCTCCGGGCATGGAAACCACTCGGTAAGTGACAGTTCTTTGATCGATGGTGATCACCTCGATAGATGTGTTAATGGGGGTAAGGTTGGAATGATATAGGAAATGGGTACCTGAATTTAAAGTAAGTCTAAAATACCTACACAATAACTATAATCATAATAAATGAACAATAAAACAGCGGAGAAGCCGTGGATTAAATAAAAAGGCTGTAGTTATCAGCAGGGAGACATGAATTCCGTAGCGAAGTAAGGAAGGGAATGTAGATACTGGAGCAATGGACAGTGTTATATAGGCAGGCAGCCAACAACGTGGGAGGCGTTGGGATGGGGGACCCAACGCCGCCTCACACGGTGATCGAGCTGCAGGCTATGGACGGATATATGTATGTAAGTAGGATTCAGTTAGCGTTTGGAACCCGTATACCAAATTCCTCGAACATGGGCCCATAAATAACAAAGACCATTGGAAAGTTCAACATTGTGGCCGACACTGGCATCATACCACCGAAATAAGTACGTACATTGATTTTGGTTAGCGCAGGGAAGCCGCCTACCAAATTTAGTGAAAATGGGGCCATAAATAAGAAAGTTTAACATGGCGGACGTTGTTGACTGTTATGACTGTTATGCATAGAATTTCGAAATGAAACCTGCTTAACTTGTGTAAGTAAGCTGTAAGGAATGAGCCTGCCAAATTTCAGCCTTCTACCTACACGGGAAGTTGGAGAATTAGTGACGTTGGAAAGTTCAATATGGCGGCCGACAGTGGCGTCATACCACCGAAATAAGTATGTACATCGGTTTCGGTTAGCGCAGGGAAGCCTCCTACCAAATTTTGTGAAGATGGGGCCATAAATAAGAAAGTTCAACATGGCGGACGTTGTCGACCGTTATGACCATTACGTGTAGAATTTCGCAATGAAACCTACTTATGTTTTGTAAGTAAGTTGTAAGGAATGAGCCTGCCAAATTTCAGCCTTCTACCTACACGGGAAGTTGGAGAATTAGTGATGAGTGAGTGAGTGAGTGAGTGAGTGAGTGAGTGAGTGAGTGATTCAGTCAGTGAGGGCTTTGCCCTTTATTAGTATGGATACCTTAATGGCTTTTTTTAACCAGCAATAGTTTGCAACACATTTTCATTTTTTAGGTGAAGTAAAATATTCATTTGTAGAATTTTCAGGAGCACACTGTATAATTAAATAATACAGTTCACTTACAGGGACAAATTTGTTTTTAGAAAAGAATTCCACCACAGTGATGCTCCATGAACCAAATTGTGGATCACCACTTGTTTCTAGCACCCTAATCAGTGGAACAGAAGAATCTGCCAAAAACTTACATAAGCATAAAATAAAGTCATATCTGGAGAAGCATATAAAATTAAATTATTAAATGTAAATCATTTAGAATACAGTAGAACTGTTTATACTTAATTCTGCTTGTTCATAGGAAGACAGAAGAGTCACAATATAAAAGACATATAGATAAATCAATCTAAATAAATAAATGCATGCAAATTCGCCGTGGCTTTGTGGTTTTTTTCCTCCACGTCCTCCAATTTTTTCCTTATATTCAATCGACTTGCATGTTAGGTTGATTAACAGCACTTAATTAGCTCAATATAGGTTTGTCCTTGAATCTACCCTGTAGAGGACAGCCCTGGGATTGTTCTTGCCCTGCGGACAATACTACTAGAATAGGCTCCAATGTCCTATGATCCATAATTTGATTGAGTGGGTTAGATGAATGATCTGACCTATAGGGGGCATCCCAATGCCCCAAACACACACAACCACACAGTTACTTCTTCGTAGGCAGTATCACACAGTCCATCCATTATATCTTGTCCCTGAATAGGAAAGTGAATCAAAACTATTCTGACCAGTGTAATCCATTCACACCACCCTACCTTAACAGCCTCCTGGCTGAGTAAGAGACCAGTCTCCATTCTGTTCGGAATGCCAGTCCATTCATTACCACTACCACAATGGATAAATCAATACAACTATAAGGCTGCATTTATAATGGACATGAGTCAGAGTACAGGAAGATTGTGGAGGAGTTTGTCTTGTGGTGCAGGGACAACCACCTAGTGTACAATTCAACATCAGCAAGACAAAAGAGCTAGTGGTGGACTTCTGACATGCCAAGAAGCCTCTGAGTCCAGTCACCATTCAGACGGAGGATATGGAAGTGCAGAGCTACAGGTACCTGGGAAGTCACATAAACAACAAACCAGACTTGTCTGACAACACAGTGGCGCTGTTCAGGAAGGGCCAGAGCAGAATGTGCTTCCTAAGGAGACTCAGGTCTTTTGTTGTGTGCAGCAAGCTGCTGGAAATATTCTATCAGTGCACAGTGGCCAGATTGACTGTATTATTTGCTCTTGTGAGTCTGTATACATGTTTGTTATGTTTCTGCTGCTCTGTACATCTGAATTTCACCATGGGATTAATATAATCAATGTAATTGAATCTATCCACGGCAAGAATGGAAGATTAATCATTTCTTTCAAACATATCAATTGCTAACTGAATAACTGCTGGTGGCAAAGTTTAGTGCATCTACTTTACAGCTGTAAGACATTGATTGCTACTTAAAAAAGATAATGAAATTGACTTTAGTCTTGTGCTGTCCTGAATTAGAATGAGCACAATAAATACATTAGATGGATGAATAAAATTGTTGCAAAGTTTTATTTACATGCCTGTCAGAGATTCACTATTTTATACTGCCTATCTTACAGCAGGCTGCATACTTCTACACTACCATTTTCAACTTTCTTCTTCCCAGCTCAACTCCTAAACACATATTAATTACAAAAAAGTATAACATTTTCAGTGGACCACTAGTTTGGTTTGAGTTTCACAATAACAAGCACTTTGATCTGATTACAACACAAGCTTAAAGCATTTATGGAAAGGTTTATTTTTGCTATGAGCATAAACTTCTTAACTGTGTACCTTGAATACTGTTTCCTCTTCCTTGTAATAAATACAAAACAACAAAGAAGCAGGACCAAATCCTTTATCCATTCCATTATTTTCACACATTAAGTTTTATGCATTTTGACACAGTATGCAGAGCTGTATAAAATAAACATAAATAAATAGGAAAATTTGTGTTTTTATGTAAACTGAAACATTTAAAAAAGTGTAAATGAAAACAAAGCCATAACCTGTCAACGACTCTAAGAGAAGGGGAGTTTTTTTTGGTAATTTTCAAAATGAGAATGTCAGGAGATGAACGATCAGTTTGACAAATGCTCAAAGTATGACTGATTCCTGTCTCAAGGTGGGTAGTGAGGTGGGAGGCTGAGGAGAGAGGTGGCTTGATTTTCATAGGTGATGAAGGAAATGAAAGAGAAAAGAGCCACTCATGTTAAACACCAGAGAGAGACAAGGGAGAAAAAACAGTAGGTTGTAGTTTCAGTTTAAGTACAAGTCTTCTCTTGACTGAAAAAATGAAACCAGTACACTTGGAGGATAAAACATAACTGCTCTCTGAGTGCGCACTGTACCGAAACCTGCTGTATCAGATCTGTAATGGTATCTGTAAATCGTTTACGTGTTACGATCATATCGAAACTTCACCCTCGACCCTTAAAGTGGTTAAGCCAGCGCTGTAATATTCTGAATCAAGCCATCTCGTTCTAAGAAAACATGCTAGTTGTAGGCTTACGTGAGCTTTAAATGCTCTACATCTTGTTTGTGTTAATGTGAAGTTCACTGTTTATTTTCAGGAGATAAAATGGATCATTAATGTCTTTGCCTATGCTTTTTGTCTTTTACGACATACCATAGATTTTTAAAAAATTTGTGCCTTCTCGATTCTGTGGGTATGTATTGTAAGTAATGTGTTTTTAAACCATTAGTAATGTTAAAGATTTAAGTAGACTGCAGCTAAATAATTCACTGTGTATTTAAGCATTGAAAAATGGTTTCAAAACAGCACAGACAAGGGAAACCATATTAGGTTTCCTTTGTCATTTCTAATACTGTGGGGTCAAAGTGCAAGACTTCACAGTTTCAGTTATAGGACTTCTCATTAATCTTATATTTTATACTTATATTTAGTATTTATGTTAGCACAAATTACATTTATGATTAACTACTTTTGATAATAGGAAATGTTTTTTGTTGAATATACAGTATGGAATGATTGTGTATAAAGTATAATTATACCTATTTTCTAAATATATATAGTATAGTACTATGCGATGAATATGTATTTGTGTGTATACTTTGTACATGTATTTGTATGTATATGTGTTTTACTTTTTTACTGTGCATGTAACACAGTGTATTTGTGTAATTTGGAAGTTTTTTTAATCTACAACCCTTCAATTTCTTTTAGGCTACTTTTTCTGTCTTACCTGACAAAGCTTCTTCTATTTCTTCTTCAGTTTTATAGATGCTGTATATCCATCCAAATATTTCACAGGGCCTTTTATATTCATGATATAGCACCTTCCACTTCTGTATCCATTTATTCATACATCTTACCTTTGTAGCTATCCGAACGAGCGTCTGTTTGTATTTACCACATACCCTATATAAGTTAAAGTAAAATTGCAAGCAACGCACTTGCCAATGAGTTCTCTACACTGCTGTATTTTTGCTGATAAGCAGTGAAATATATATTACAGGAAAAATGTTTTTTTCAGCATTGAAAATAATACCATAAGATGAAATAAAAATGTGACAAAAATTAATTCAGCCATTTTTCAAATACATACAGCCACAAAAATACTGCATCAGCAGTTAGCAATTTACCAATCAATCTTACCAAATGGTCTGGATTATAAAACATATTCCAGAATTTAAGAATACAGTCAAGGCAAAGATTCTAATCAGATAACTTTTCGTATACATCATAAATGCCAAAACATTTGCTTAAAATGAATGGTTGTTTTATACTTCACATTCTGTATGTATTAAATAGAATTACAGTAAGTGCACTTACATATATACTCATGACACATATGTTTACACCCACATACAAACTATCTTCTCTTCTCAGTGTGAACATTTGAAACAGGCTTAATAAAGTAACTTGCAAAATGAAGATATTTAATGTAATGCTAAGGATATACAACTAATTTGAAATAGCATATTCATTCTCTTTTTATTATATAATAGTTGTAAAATTCAAAGTACAGCATTCATTGGTCTGTATGGGAAAATATCTCAAAATGATACATCATGTCTAAATCTATCTGTCTGTCTATTATTATTGAATTTGTCTGACTGTCTGGCTACAGGTTAAGGCATAAAGTTTTGGCTAACATATAAGATTATCTATTATTTTGAAGTATATTTAAATGTAAGCGTGTATGTTTCAGTTTGCCTTCTAACGTTGGTGTAGGGTTTCATTGACATTTCATTCTCATTCCTAAATAATTTATGTTTATAAATGCTGTTTGTTTCTCCTTCTAACAGTCACTCGGACAGGAATATAGAAAGAACATTTACAGAAATGTATATAGTGAATTGCTTTAATAAACACCTTTGTAAGGGTATAACTGTTTACATTTTTTTAACAGTTAGAGCACAAACAGATTAAGTTATGCAATGGCAGGGAGATTCAAGGAAGTAATTCATAGTTTAAAGTCTGGAGTCCAAGCTCTTAAGCCACCATGCTATAAGAAATTTTATAAATGAAACGGGGTCATTCAGTCCACAATAACCAAGTTCATACAAATTTTTTTCAGGTTGTCAAACTGCATGATAAGACAAATTGTTTGAAATTCCCAAAACTCCTGATGAAATTAACAGCATTTCTACCCTTCATGTGTGTAAAAAAAAAAAAAGGTGAAAACATAAAGTTAGGTAATAAATTTGAAAGTTTGTCTAAGTTATGAGATTCATTTGCAATATCTTAACAGACCCAAACACAGTCGTACAAATAGATTTTCGTAAAAAAAAAAATAAAGGATAAGTTGTTTTTAATGGATTTTACACAGTTATGTCTTTGTGTATATATATATATATATATATTTACAAGCTTCGCAGTATGGGTGATATGGCTTTTTCATCTGTGGCGGCGAGACTGTGGAACGCCCTCCCTGACTATCTGAGAGCCCCACAGTCAACTGATGTTTTAAAACGGAATCTAAAAACTCATCTTTTTAGAAAGATATTTTGTTAAAGTATAAATAGATTTTCTTGTGTTATTATTTTTTATTTTTTACTCTGTAGCACTCTGAGATTGCTAAAATATAAAGTGCAATATAAATAAAATTTATTATTATTATTATTATTATTATAAATCATGATAATATAAAAGTATATGGTATTTACTGAATTAAGAAAATTAGATTTTTTCTAATCATTTGCTTGTGTAACATGCTTAGTTTATGCCTTAATATAATTAACAAGCGGATAGCCAAAAATGCTTTAATACGAAAAAATGTTTTTAAGTTCTGCTGTGATATTGACTCACTCTTAACTGTTGAGAAATATGCAAGAAATACTGCATTAAGGTAAATAACAATGTGAAGGTTTTTAGACCTATATTTTCAGGTCAAACATACTTTAGATTTTAAAATGCTATTTCTTGTATAGGTGCTCTATTTTCTACACAATCAGTTAAACAATAGCACTAATATATGAATATGTTAGACTGTGTTGGCTATAAAAAATGTAATAAGTCATGAATTTTGTTTTTGAAAAATGACATATAATTGGTCGACTCCAAATTGAACTGCTGTCAAAGAGTTAGCACATACATAAGTGGGCCCTGATATGAACTAGCCTCTCATCTAGTGTGTTGCATGCCTAATGTGTACATTGTTGCTGTGCATTTTTCAGATAAGGAAGGGATGCATTTATTATTAAGGTTTTTTTTATTTTCTTTTTATTGATACTGATTAATGTGAGCCCTGTGGTGGGCTGATGCCCTGCTCAGTTTTTGTTTCCTGCCTTGCGCCCTGTGTTGGCTGGGATTGGCTCCAGCAGACCCCCATGGCCCTGTAGTTAGGATATAGCGGGTTGGATAATGGATGGATGAATGATTAATGTGAATAGAATGATTGGTGTTTACTGTTTTTTTAAATGTTGTGCAGGAATCTTATCAACTGCAGTGATACTACGGTGTGGTTTAAGCTAGTCACAGTTTCATTCAGTGGGGTATGACATCTTTGAATTTCAGAAAAATTCAAAGTACAAGATTTGTAAAAAGTGTTTTAGGTAACTTTTGATTAAATCCAGTTGTAATTTTTGCAAAATCCAAAAAGAAAAGAATAAAGTAATACACTGTATTGCTAAGTGTAATCTTACCATCTATTTCTTCTATTAGCCACACTTTCATTCATCATGAACAGAGTATTCATAACTACAGAAAGGTGCTTTAGATTAAATTTTGTTTTGTTCTAACCAAATTGAAGTATTATTGAGGTCTTTGGTAGCTCAGGAATGCTATGTACCTGGTATGGTTGAAACTTTAATAATAAAGGATTCTGATATACTGTAGATATCACAAATGAAACCACTAGCCATTAAAAAGGAAATCACATGAGGAATAACCTACAGTGAGTAAGAAAATACAGTACTCAGAATGACTCCACCAGATAACTCTCCAATGTAGAGCAACACAGCTGCCAGCCCTCTTAGCAGAGACTTTTACTCTAGGTGAGTAGTGCATGAATAGCGCATTTTAACAACAATCTGCTTAGTAAAGACCATTAAACAGTCCAAAAGCACTGGAAGTTAAAATAGAGGTTGGGTCATGATCTTTATGTTATGAACTTTAATACCCAATTAAATAAGTCACACCACCTGACAAAAGAAGGGAACTGTTTTTTTTTTTCTTCAAATAGAAGCCCAACAAGGCAAATTTTGTGAGGTGTCAAGGAATGGAAGAAAGTGACAGAGAGGAGATGTGGTTCTTTTAGACACTAGCTGGAGAGGATAGTTCAGCTATCCGTAGTGCAGAGGCCAAAGTAAAACAGTGCTTTTATTTATTGGTATTTAGATTCCTAGTTTACAGAAGAAATAAAAAATAACAACGATCACAATGATACCTTTTCTTTTCAGCATTTGCAAAAAGTTAATTTGTAAGGTATAGACTTTCTAAACAATCTGATAGTAAAGGTCCATAACCACACTGAAGAACAAAAAAACAATTCATTAAAGTGCTGTAAATGAATGAAAACTGTAATTAGAAAATCATATATATCCTCGGAACCATGTAAAAAGTTCTTTCAATTTTTTATTATTTTTTTATTTTTTACTAACAACCTGAACCTCAGGTTGGTTTTCGGTTTGTCAGAAAAACCAGTAAGCAGCACTTTGCGTGAGACTGGTGAGAGCCTTTGGATATATGGAAAACTATTGCAGAAATGGGTACATTTAAGGTTGTTATTAGTCATTTTTAATAGTCTGCAGTTATTTCATCTTGAATAATATTTTTAATATTTTTAGGAGATGGTCAGTAACTGGTTTAATAAAAGTACTGTTTTTTTCTAGGCATCTGCCTGTTTATATTCTTGTTGACACTGAAAACTGCACATACTTCAGCTGTCAAAAACATTTATAAATAGTCAAACTATTTATGAATAATTACATGCTGTGTTAGGATGGTTTTTGTTATAGCAAAGCTCTATAGGAAATAAAGGTATGATTGTTTCAGCTGTTATTTAGATATTTATTTGTCTGCCACATTCTATCTGCCTATATATACAGTACTTGTCTATCTTGTTAGTTAATTTATATGATTATTTGTTACTTTCTCATGCTTCATTGAAGCACCATTGATGTTAAGTGGTTTGAATCAGTAGATCGATCGCCATACTTGTTCAATTAAAAGTGAAAATTAGAGTATGCCTAAGTAAAAAAAAAAATTAACTTTAATTAAAAGCTACATTTTAACATTATAGCCTTTACAACAGCCACATATAATGATTACTGGAATCATTTGAATGCAACATTATTGAAAAGTTTATTTTTATGGTGGGCGGTATTTTGTTCTTTTTTAACATATGTGGGAGATGTAGAAATGATATTGTAAGAGCAATAAAAAGAATCGATTCATTTATTTCTATTCAGTTAAAACAGCCTCAAACTGGTTTTTAGAACTTGAAAATGTGTTTTGTATTCTCATAAAAATGTACTTCTTTGTGTATAATTTTACCTGATTATTTTCCTTAAACTATAATAAGAAATTAAGAATCTGCAGCAGTGCTTGGACACTGATTCACTTTGAGTTGGATGCCTTTTAATATACAGAATGCACTATATTCATGTGACAAGTAGTGGCACCATGGTGTATTAGCTGATTATTTTTCAACTCTAGGTAATTGTGTTTGATTATCAGACCAGTCATTGTCTGTGTGGTATTTGCATGTCCACTCTGTGTTACTGTGGGTTTTTTCTGAGTGTGATGGTTTCCTGCTACTTCCCAGAGATGTCTGGTTAGATTAACTGGCAATTACAAATAGATTCAGTTTTTGTTTCACCCAGGATTGTTTTTGCTTTAAATCCAGTTGTATTATGATAGGCACACTATTTTGTAATGGAAAAAGCAGATTACAAAAAAGGATAGATCTGCACATAGATAATAAGGAATGACAATAATAATTTCAATTTGTGAAATACCTTAGCATGTACTAAATACAGCAATGTGGTATTTGTGAGTCTATCAAAGTATGAATCCTCCTCCAATCAACTTTCAACTTGATTGTTGATTTGTGTATATTGTTATATTTGTTCTGCATTCACAAATGTCCAAATTCTTACTGGCATTTTGGAGTAGTTTCTACTATATTTAATTTTAAAGACAAGCAATATTCATTTACAGTTCTAACGAAATTAAACAGTGTATTTGTTTTGAAATTTATTAAGTATTCACAACTCATATTTGGCAGGCAGACCAGGGGCCATATTCATAAACTAGCAGCTGCCAAAACTCCATATGCAATCATAAGTGTTTGCTACAAAGTGCAAATAGACAGGAGTGACAAAAAGGACTTTGTGAGGACAAAAAGCTGAGTTTATTATAGCTAAGTATTGAATCAGTATTGTCCATCCTGGATCTTAAGGTTCAACTATTGAATTAAGCTTGCTCCAGGTATTATGTATAGTCCTTCTTGGTGTGGCTGAGTAGCAGTAGTAGCAGTCATGTGTACTGAGTAAAGACAAGTTTTGATTTTCATGACTGACCCACGTACAATACAGGCTACTCTAGGGTACCATGATCAGCAAGAATGTATTTAAATGTAATATTTTGTTAGTTGCAACATATCCACAGGTGAAAACATCCACCAATTCAATATTGAAGTATCTGCATGTGACTGCTAAAGGGATAATTCCAATGCCCATTTATATAATTCTTCAAGACTGAAATATATTCACTGACCAAATTATAATTTGGTAGTTCTGATCATTGGAGAACTGGAAGCTCTGAGAATATTTTAGAAATTGCTGTCTGAGCACAGTGATGAATTACTCATGTCCATTAGTTACTAATAGGAAACAGGCAGTACATTAAGTATCATCCCTCTAAACACCCTTTATCCCTTGCTAAAATCAGTGTAACACTTTATCTTGGAACCCAGCTGATACTGTAGATAAGCATGCTGTGTCCAGACATAGTTTTTGGAGTAGGGAATATCGAAAAGAAATAGATGTTTCCAGTCCTAAAAGTATTGAAAAGTTACACATATGCTCTTGTTAAGGACATATAGCCTCCTCCTGTAAATCAGATGGAGCAGACATATTTATGAGCCAATTTGTGCAAGTCAAGAACATACAAGTGGCACATTGTCAGATTGATATATGTTGATTGAAAGTTAATCATTGCACAAAGTAAATATTTACAGTATGTCTCCTCTTCTAATTCCATCAAACCAGGAGGAGGTTTTAAAACCACAATGAGCCTGGAAAACTGTAAAATACTGGCAAATGGTTTTACTCAAGGTAGTTCCTGAGCCTGCATCTGATATTTGCTGTTCACATCATGTAAGGTTTCCTCTCTGTGATTTTTCTCTGTGCTTACTGATTTATTTTGAACCAAGCTATTTTTAATTTTTTAACCATTGTCTGTTTTTGTCCCTTTTTATTTTATATTTTTAATGAAAGAAAATATGATACAAAAATATATGGCATCTTCTGCCAAACAATAAAATAGCAGCTTACCTATAGTGAAATTACATTGTGCCTCCAAACAATATTAAAAATGAATGATATAAGACATAACACAACTAATACATCTGACAGCCTAATACATCTTTATTTTATATGTATTGTATGTATATATATAATATATATATATCTATATATATATATATATATATATATATATATATATATATATATATATATCAAACTGTAGGCATCAGTTTCTTTCCATTAAATTCTGTAAACTTTACAAATGAAAAGATAAGACTATGGAAAACCACTTATAATGCAAAACATCAGTAGATGAACATCTAATTTAGTTAATTTTTCTCACATAAGGTCATGGGTGAAAGTTCATGTTGAATATCTCAGGATAGATCATTTTAGTTCCCAATTTAGCTGATAGGGGATGTAGGGGTCACTGTATAACAAGGACTTGCCAGGACCTCACCGAAGCTCAAAATACTCCTGCCAAACAAGAGGAAACTAGTAAGACTCTGCTACATTTTTCCATGAGCTTGGGGTTGCAGAAAAATCTGTGCCTTTCAGATTGTTTATTGGCTTGGTGGATTTAACTATAAGAAACTGGCAGAAGGCATCCTTAAGGTGAGGAATAAATGGTCGCAGTTTTTGGTATGCATTTAACTCCCAGTTAAAAAGAACTGGATAGTAGATCACTGGCAAGGAGGAAGTGCACACCAAATAAGCCCTCACAATATAACAAAGCCTGCTTATAGGTAGGTTAACTAAAATTAATGGTAAGTTTAAGCAGCAGAGTAAATAATATCACAATATAATCTATTTAAGGAAATAAACAAAAATAATTACAAAAATAATATATGTGTGAAAAAGTATATTTTTGGTACAAAACTAAAATGTCCAACGAAGTAAATGTCAATAAATAGTGAATAACAAAAAAAATGAAAAAAAATATTGATGTATTGGAAATAAACAGAAATAAAAAAATGGATTGAAAAAAAACCTAAAAAGAGCAATTATAAACAGAGAACATATATTGAGAGAAATATAAATGATAGATAATATACAGATAGAGCTCTCTCTCTATGTCTATATGCTCCAGCAGACCCCTGTGATCCTGTAGTTAGGATATAGCAGGTTGGATAATGGATGGATGGATATATATATATATATTACAAATTTCACATATTATTCATATGAAGTGTACATGTTCGTGGACTTCATAACAACAAAAATTATAGCTTATAAAAACTTAAAAAAAAAAACCACGAGAATGCATTTACAGTATGAGAGGGGATAAATTATGTATTTTGAAAAAAAAAAAGCAAACTGGTTGCCTTCTCTTCTGATATGGATCCTTTGGTCACCTGTGGTTGGGGTTGTTTAGCCCCCAGTAGTAGTAGTAGCCTGTATATAAACTATTATTTGTTCTGTGCTTATGTATTTTGAATGATTCTCCCATTACCTTTTCCAAAGTAAAAAAAAAAAAAAAAAATTTGTAGTAATTTGTTTCTCTACAGCTGTGTCTGGGTTGAGGAGCAGGATGAACCCACCTCCAGTAAACAGTGTGTTTCATACATATTATCTTTTATAGTAATAACATTTTTCTACATGTTTACACTTTCCACACAAATACGGGGTCGTGGTGAGACAAGATTAAAATCTAACTCAGAAACATGAGTTAACTGGATAATGGATGGATGGATGATATCCAAGTGTACCGGAACTTTAAACCTACTTTCTTGGTTCCTCCTGGAGGATTGACAGACTGTTTATAAGATATTAATGTATGGTTGTCTGAAAACTTTATGAAGGTAAATTGTGATAAATCTCAAGCTCTCATCGTTGCATCATATACAGTACTCAAGAAATGTGTTCACCTACCACAGTCTGTTCCAGGCTTTCTACTAGTCAACACAGGTGAGGTGAAAAATCTTGGTCTTATTCTGGATTCTACTCTTTTTT
The DNA here is from genome assembly GCF_016835505.1 of Polypterus senegalus. NCBI lineage: Eukaryota > Metazoa > Chordata > Cladistia > Polypteriformes > Polypteridae > Polypterus > Polypterus senegalus. The sequence goes on from NC_053164.1 coordinate 78,285,036, forward strand.
TTATTCACATATTAAAATGTCACAACTACAGCATTTTTTTAATTTAAAAAAACATACAGTAGCTAGATTATGTCCTTTTCTTAATTGTGGAGCTGCTGAGACCCTCATGCATGCTTTTTGTGACCTAATGACTGGACTACTGCAATGAGCTTCTCTTCGGAGTGTGTAGTCATGCATTAAATAGACTGCTTTGTGTCCAGAATTCAGCAGCAGGGGTTCTTACCGATACTAAATCCTTTAAATCATATTACTCCCATTCTTTAGGACCTGCATTGTCTCCTTTTGCAATATCATATACAGTGTACTGGTATTCAGATCTCTTTGTGATTTGGATCCTCTGTATCTGTATAACCTTTTATGTCCCTACATCTCGAGTGTTGTGGTACTCTGGAGCACAACTTTTTTTGTACCTCCATCCAGGATATGCTCTATGGGTGACAGGGCATTCAGTGTAGCTAGTCCTAGACTATAGAATGCCCTGCCTCTATCCCTGCGGACTTGCACTTCACTTCTAACCTTTAAGAAATTGCTGAAAACTTATCTTTTTACAAGGGCACAACTAAAGGTTTTAAAGGTATGTTGGTTTTTTAATCTTATATTTTATTATTGTAATTTTTTGAATTGTTTGATTTTTTTTAATTGTTGATTTTGATTGGGTGTCATGAAAGGCACTTATAAATAAAATGTATAAATAAATGAGTAAAATAAATTGTCACAAATGGTCTCTGATTTTTGCCTTATTTTTTGTTAAATAAATCATAACGTAGTAAAATATTTTATGGACTGCTGAGAGTACTTACAAGCCATTCCCCAAATCCAAAGCAAAAAAATGGGAGTTATTAAGGAGGAATAATTCATTTTAACAGAGAGAAATGCAAAAATGTAACAAGAATTAAACAATAAAGACCTAAGCCCTTAAGGTCTTTCTAAATGTTGAAGCTGTTGTAGCTCCTAGCTATCCCATATGGTTGCTTACCCATCATATCTTATCATACTGTCTGTTTATCTTCTTCAACAGTACATTCCACCTACATTTCCAGCCATTTCTTCCTCCTGTCAGTTGGCCCCTTTTAAAACTCTGCCTTCCAACAAAAAGTTCAAAGATGTTATGACCTGAAAAAGGTTTTCAAGCCCCAGCAGTGTACTCCTGGATATCCCCTGAAAACGACTTCTGGGATCTCAAACATTAAGACATCCAGTAGCCATACACCCAGAGCTACCTCCAGTAACATCAGGTGTTCCTGTATCCAGTCCACCAAAATCATTGGCTAGTGATCCCCAGATAAGATAGATAAGATCCCAGACCTATGTTAATGGAAAAGTATAAAGACCTTTAGTGGCTTGGTAGAGTAATCAAATTTTAATAGTAGATCCTCATTGATTGTAACACTTCAGGGACCTGTGACCCAACTCCTCTCTGGTAGTGGTAAAAACTGGTATCAGTACCAGCGATTCTGTCAGTGTTATATACAGTATTCTCTGTCACTTAAGATTATGTTTGTCTAATTTGTTACTTCTGTCCTGGCATGTAAAACCATTCATTTGAAAGAGAGTATTATTTTTTCACGTGAAAGTATGACTGCCATTTATTTTACTATAAACCTCTCCCACCTGGACAGAGGCAGTGGTGCAGTAAGAATTATGTTTTTGGACTTCTCTAGCGCCTTCAGCACCATCCAACCTCTGCTCCTTAGGGACAAGCTGACTGAGATGGGAGTAGATTCACACCTGATGGCATGGATTGTGGACTATCTTACAGACAGACCTCAGTATGTTCATCTTGGGAGCTGCAGGTCTGACATTGTGGTCAGCAACACAAGAGCACCGCAGGGGACTGTACTTTCTCCAGTTCTGTTCAGCCTATATACATCAGACTTCCAATACGATTCGGAGTCCTGCCACGTGCAAAGGTTCGCTGACGACACTGCTATTGTGGGCTGCATCAGGAGTGGGCAGGAGGAGGAGTACAGGAAGCTAATCAAAGACTGTTAAATGGTGCGACTCAAACCACTTACACCTGAACACCAGCAAGACCAAGGAGCTGGTGGTGGATTTTAGGAGGCCCAGGCCTCTCCCACACCCTGTGATTATCAGAAGTGACTGTGTGCAGAGGGTACAGACCTATAAATACCTGGGAGTGCAGCTGGATGACAAATTGGACTGGTCTGCTAATACTGATGCTCTGTGTAAGAAAGGTGAGAGCCGACTATACTTCCTTAGAAGGTTGGCGTCCTTCAACATCTGCAATAAGATGGTGGTGGTGTGCTAGGGAGGCAGCATAAAGAAGAAAGACGTCTCACGCCTGGACAAACTTCTTAGGAAGGCAGGCTTTATTGTAGGAATAAAGCTGGACAGTTTAACATCTGTAGCAGAGCGATGGGCACTAAGCAAACTCCTCTCAATCATGGAGAATTCACTGCATCCACTGAACAGTATCATCTCCAGGCAGAGGAGCATCTTCAGCGACAGACTGCTGTCACTGTCCTGCTCCACTGACAGACTGTGAAGATTGTTCCTCCCCCACACTATGCAACTTTTCAATTCCACCCGGGGGAGTAAATGCTAACATTATATTAAGTTATTGTCTATTTTTTACATGCATTTTTATTACTCTTTAATTTAATATTGTTTTTTGTATCAGTATGCTGCTGCTGGATTATGTGAATTTCCCCTTGGGATTAATAAAGTATCTATCTATCTATCTATCTATCTATCTATCTATCTATCTATCTATCTATCTATCTATCTATCTATCTATCTATCTATCTATCTAAAGCAAAAAACACATACTAAATTGAAACAGATTAGCCTTCTTTAACCTAGCCTGATAAACTGAGGAAGCCTGCAAAAGATTTTACAGAGAAATATAAAAAAAAATTTGAAATAGATTTTTTAGTTATGTCGTGTCAGCCAATACAGCCGAACAGTTTCTGCTTTTTAAGAAATGACTTTAGCCACCAACTACTGACATAAATGAGGAAACATGTTATATCTTGAGAGATCAATGGCTGCTGTGTATATGAACTATTAGTAATGTCATATTTAGCTTTAGCATTACATGAAACTCTTAATTTGTCATTTCATTTTTTCAGGTATTTCCATTCAGTTCTTTGCTTATTCATCACATTTCCAGACTGATGACAGAGTTGACACAATAAATGAATCAATTATGACAAAAAAATACACATATGATGAAAGCTGCCCTGCTAACTTTCCAGAATCGCACTGAATGTAGAAATTCTTTAACCTAACATGCTTTTTTATCTCGTGCTGTACAACTACCTTGTCCATTTTGGCATATTTGTTCATCAGTTCACTTGTGCAAACCCTACTTCCAACTAACAATAAATAAACAAAAAAAAGTACTTCTAATAGTATGTGAAAGATTAAACTCCTCAGCCCATCCATTTTTAAAGCTATGGAAAAAAAACTCTTGTATCTTTTTATGTAACCTTTTATTTGTTTACAGTGATTTTTCTGTACACACAGAAATGTAGTAGTTAGCACTGGTGCCATGCAGCACTAGGTAGTTGGGCTCAGTTTCCAGCCCAGTCACTGTCAGTGTGAAGTTTGCGCACTCTTGATGTGTCTGCTTATCTTGTCAGTGGGCCTCCAATTTCCTTCCACATTTCAAAACATGCAGGTTAAGTTAAAAGGCCTCTGTGAACTGACCCAGTGTAAGTATGTAAAATGGTGAGAAAGGAGACAGACCAAACTTTCTGTGTTAGTTCTATCCTTGTAGTATTGGTAAATCAAAGAGTCATTATTATCAAATACAAAGGGTTGCATCATTTAAAACTAACTGTCAAAATACGAAAGAAAAGTATTACTTAAGAGTTCAATACAAAATGATAGTTAAGTATTTAGAGAAATGTAATTAAATCAAAATTCTCACAATGCTGAGGAAAACTAAAAACAAAAATGTGCAATGATACATTAGCAAAAAATATTATATTACACATTAAGAATGTCAGTGTTTCATAGGTTGACCTTATGATGTTAACAAGCTGTGATCGAACACGGGCTTACTGGTTAGCTCTGGTTGCCTGTATGAGTTAAGCACATTGCCACTAAACTTAAAGTAGTGAATTTCGGACAACACACTGGTCTCTGCAGCACACTGTAACACAATGGTTAGACCTGCCATGGGTCCTTGTGTGTTTCTTCTTTAACAATGGTATTCTGCAAATCAATCAGAATGTTGTGTTCTGACTGGAAATGTGTATTGCCTTGACAACACAGGCTGGAGGAATTTTTCAGTTCACCTTTGACAAAGGAAAAGGAAGTGGGGGGATAACATCATTCACCTGTTTAAACTGGGAAACTTTAAATTGAGTCAACAGAAAACAACACAACACTTCGCTCTCAGATATCACAGCGTCAGAACAGGTGGGGTGGGGGGCAAATAAACCACAGAAACCACGCAGGTCGCTACAGTTAGACTCCCTATTTCACTACTCATTTGAATTGGCCTGTTTTCAAATTTTACGCTGTTTTGAAATCACTTTAATGCTTTAACTGCTACTCTCACAATGTGGAAAGAAGAAAAAAAGTGAATCAAGCTCCTATGCCTTGAAAAGAACAAGTCTGAGCGAGAAACATGCAAGCAGCTCACATCTTGGGCTGTATCGTTTGAGAAGGTCTTATTTATCTACATATGTAGAATCAGTGAAAAATTCCTATGAAAATAGACACTAACTAGGAAATTGAAAGATAGTTTGACATTTTCCACACAGCCTAAGGTAACATGAAACATTAGCTTATGTCAGCAAATGTATTATATAATGTTAATGACATATAAAACAGTAGAAATGTGTGTTTAAAGATTTGAAGGCATTAAGTTTGCACTTTTTTCCAATATCTACGTTGTTGTTTTCTATAGGCACAGCGGATTTCTTCCAACATCTTAAATATTAGTTGAAGACTTTCAGTCAAACAGAAAAGAACTGGTGCCCCCTTCCACTTGTTGTTTGCTTTGTGTCCAGTTCTGCTGGGGTAGGTTGTGGCTCTTGAGACTATACAGCATCACCTTTAAACAAAGCAGCATAACAGCAAAAAGACACATTGTCCAAGCTAGATACAGAGACATTCAGTGACAATTGTCGAAATACATGTAGCTTCAGTAACATAAGATATGAAAAAAAATATTTACATTCATACAATCGACAGCATATGCAGAGTTTAGTCAACCCTCACTTACAGCGTAGTGTGTTGCTACATCATTTGAAGCATTATTTGCACTGCATGTTGCTATCATAATGGTGAATAAAAGGAAATTAACAAAGGATGACAGACCATTATAACCCTTAAAAGTGTAGGTCAGAAGGTATAGCAACACAATTTATTCCAACACTGCTCTTATGCAGAAAGAGGGTTTGTAAGTAGTCTTCAGAAGTTGGGACACCTGCAGGAATTGTTTACATCAGTTTTCAAAGCTTAATTAACTTCCACCACTGCAGAAAATCTGTAAGATGATACCCCGTTACTTGTGCCTTTGTGTAGCTCTGAAAATTGTGTTGTTTTCAGTTTTGGTAATCTATGCTTTTTTTAACCTCTGGCAGTTTAACTCCTGCCTTTGTACCTTTTCAAGTTATTCACTAGACTTGAACTGCTTATATTTCAGTAAAAACTGGAAAAATTGGGCATTCTAAAGTCTAAAAAGAAATAGCTGCAAATTCATATTGTATATATTTGTGTGTGTATTTGTGTGATTTTGCTGTCATTATATCATTATGCTGAGGAGACATGTAAGTAAGAATTTTGTTTAACTATGTACACTATGTACTGTGTACACTTGATAATAAACTTATCAGATTTATAAGATTTAAATAAGATTTAAATACAGCAATGGAATAAAAAAAATCAGAATGTGCATTACAAAGGCAATAGACTCACTTTCACAAGTAGCTGTGATGCTTATCATCTTCAGAGCAAAAGAAAAACTGAGACAGCAATTTGGCAACTTGCTCAAATAAATGTAACAGTAACTTCTCAGCATTTCAGGTTAATATTTTAGCTCAGCCTGCCTCCAATACAACTCTAATATCTGCTAAGTGAGTGTGGGTATATTCATGATTGGGCTTTCATTTAGTGCTGGTGTTTGCTTTGCTCCTGATACTGACAGAATGACCTCTGGCTGTTACAACTCTGAAATGGATTAATTTAATAATGCAGTATGGAAACACTGGTATGGAGTAGGCTACATCAGGCATGCTGCTATTGTCTATTTTGATACTTTCCTGTGTATTAGGGATACATGCTTCATGCTGTTTGAACATGTGAATAACAATTTCATTGTACTTTATGCATGCCACTGCTACTACTGTTAACTTTGTATTGCTTATTTGTTCTTCATGGCTTCTGTGAAGTGTATCATGTTATAATAATCAAAACCCTAATAACTCCCAACAACATATAATCGATGGTCATACACATGAACTGCACTCCACAGTAACTTTCAATGGGGCTGTAACTTTGCAGATGACACACCAACAGCATCTGTAATTTCTCTAGTTGTATTTGAAAGGAAATTTTAAAATTCCATAGTACCAAAACTATAAATGAACTGAACAGAAATTAACTAAAAAAGAAAGAACTTACAAAGCCATTAAGGAGCCTTGCATTTATATTTCATGGCACCCTAAAATTCCAAAGTCTGCTAATTCACAAAATTGAAAATCTAATTTCTATTTACCTTAAATGAATGCATTGGTGTCTCATTAAAGAAATAAAAGTTAATCTTTAAATTTTTGATAATATAATATAGTGTTTCCCAATCTTTTTCCTGTGGTGGCACACTTTTTGTAACCAAAAACTTCTCAAGGCACACCCTTATTTTACTAACCACAAAAACTTTATATTTTCATACATGTGCTCAACTACCCGAAGGGGCGAGACTACCGGAGAAGCTGATAAAAAAGCAGCACCAAGCTCATCGTTTGCAGACCCAGCACTTATTGAGCACTTTGGTGGCATCTCCCAGCTGTTTTGTCCCTTTGCCTGTCTGCCTCAGTGGCAGCTCATATGCCGACTATACACTGGCTATGTGAGACTTGCTGGTGATCACACAGCCAGCCAGAAGGACTATCCAAATTGCTCCAAGTGCTGTGCCTGCAGCATAGCGATCATGGAGCTGCTTTTATGCCAGCTTTTTTATTGTCATCCTCAGAAGGGTATCGACCACCTGCAGGTTTGTCCCTCTCAGGTTTTGACCCAGGTGTGCTACACTATTTTTTCCATGGCACACCTGGGTAGTTCTCACGACACACTGATGTACCATGGCACACTGGTTGGAAAACACTGATAAAGTACCCTACATGGCACATTTCTTCTCAAAACAGTTTAGAAAAGCACACTATTACCTACATAAGTAATAAGTGACTTGCTTGGCCTCACAGAATGAGCTATATGGATGTGGGCTTGTAAACATAGAATTTCATCTTAACAACATACATACCTCTGTACGTTTTCTCTCTTGATGTATACTCCAGGCCCCACTATGCTACACATGAATAAAGGGGTCGTATGAAATGCAAACAGTAAGTGGATTTCATTATGTTGTTATAATTTAGGTGTTCTTTCCTTCTCTTTAAATTATCTACAAAATAATAAAAATGAACATCTGGTCCCTCAATTCATTCCTAGCTGGCTCTGTACCAGGTGGAGTTTGCATGTCCCACTTGTATTTTTGGGCTTTTCCACCAGTGACTCTGATTTCCAACTGTCAATCCAAAGGCCTGCTGTTTAGTGATTGGCTAGGTATTCAGTTATCCAGGGCTAATTCTTGTCTTGTACTCATTTCTTGAGGAATATTCTTTGGTTTCCCATTACTTTGAACAGGAAAAAGAAGACAGAAAGGGATGGAGTTAAGTCTGTTTAACATTTTCATTAAAATGACTCTGGCCTTATATATAATACCATTGAAAAAAAGTGTGGAACTAATGTTGAAACTTAGAATAGATTTTAGATACAAGTAAAAACTAGTTAATAAAAAAGTGGTACTCAAGTTACAGTATATTACTATGCATTGATAACTGTTGTATCTACTCAAAATTTAAGAACCATTTTTCCTACTGATCTACTCTTAGTACAATGGTTAACTTTGCTGCTTCACAGCTCCAGGCAGTAGCTGTTCAATTCCTGTTTTTGTGTAAAGTTTCCATGTCCTGACAACATCTGGCAATAAACAGGAATGATCTGTAGTCAGAACACTACATCATTGTCGGGGAAATTCACATCTCTACACCTACTCTAACTACGTAATATTGTACAAGTTCAGAGAAATCATTGAACCTAATACACATGTCACAGGGATATGCCTAGAAAGTGTAGGACCCACAGAAAACCCATAGGGATGCAGGGAGCACAGACAAACTCCACTTAGACAGTAGTGGAGCTATTAATTGAACTCAGGCCGCTGAAACTGTGCAATATCAGAAGTAATATCTCTGCTACCATGTCATGCTTCACTCATGCAATTTATCCAAAATGTATACTCCAGAATCTTAACCCACAAAATTGTGAGTATTTAACTGTACTGTTAAAGTCACTCAACTCAATTCCTGTCGGTTCCATCTCTGATTCTAACATTTAGTCAGTTAGGCATAAAGTTTCAAATGGTCCAGTGTTAGTCTGAATAAAAGAGCTGCTAGTACTATATATGTATTGGGAGGTCACTTAGACCACCGGATACTAGTTTATGACAAAATTTCCAATTACTGAAAAAAAATGCAGGTGTCAGATCACTTTACCCTCAGGCCTCTAAAATATGGAACAACTTGCTAGACCACATCAAACAGGCTCCAGCTGCCTCAGCCTTTTTAAAAGGTTGATCATTTAGACTAGCTTTAAGCAACTGGCACAAACTGTCAGTGCTGCTAGTAAACCGGTTAGAAACTCAAATAATCCTTGTTTTCATGCTTACTTTTCTAAGCATGACAGTATTCATTACCTAGCCATTACTTGCACACTTGTCAAAAAGCACTAAACCTTGAAAAGTCACTTCCTAAGATTACAGACAGATGTCATAAAATAAAAGGTTTGGATCAGTGCTTAGAACAGTATTAAGACTGACTTGACAAATGACAATACTATTACTACATTTCACACCAGAAAACTGCACGACTGAAGACCACACCGTTCACATGATTGTTCACATAATAAACATACAAAGCATATAGTTGGCTGATTTGGACTTTAAACCAAAATATGTCAGTCCCATTTCATTAACTTACTCACTATGTGTCCCTGAGGTCACCAGTTAACCTGCCAGTGCTTTAATTATAGAAAAATGGATTCTACTGTGTTAGTAGTCATTTTGAAAAAAAGTAATAAATAAATTGGGAAGTGTAAATGTAGAAAAAACTAACCAACATCTGATCCTGTCAAAGTGGCTTATGTCTGTTATACAGTATCTCTGCACTCTAAACACCAGCACTGAAAGCATGAGTAAACTTCTTCATATTTCATAAATGTACTGTAAACCAAATGTTATAAAGAAAACCTAAGTCAAATTTGCTTTTATATTAATTTCAAGCATTAATGCTGGAAGGCATATTAAGTATGATCACTGGGTGTAAACTAATGTCCTTTTATGACTAACAATTTGCACACTTTTTTGACTGATGTGCTTATTCTTAGGCTTTTTATATAGTGAATTTCCCCTTGGGATTAATAAAGTATCTATCTATCTATCTATCTATCTATTGTATTTATAGCAAATGCATTTATAGTATGACCCTGATATGAAAATTTGGCCATATCTCATTTGATAAATACTACATCCCTATGATATACACTCACCTAAAGGATTATTAGGAACACCTGTTCAATTTCTCATTAATTCAATTATCTAATCAACCAATCACATGGCAGTTGCTTCAATGCATTTAGGGGTGTGGTCCTGGTCAAGACAATCTCCTGAACTCCAAACTGAATGTCAGAATGGGAAAGAAAGGTGGTTTAAGCAATTTTGAGCGTGGCATGGTTGTTGGTGCCAGACGGGCCAGTCTGAGTATTTCACAATCTGCTCAGTTACTGGGATTTTAACGCACAACCATTTCTAGGGTTTACAAAGAATGGTGTGAAAAGGGAAAAACATGCGGCAGTCCTGTGGGCGAAAATGCCTTGTTGATGCTAGAGTTCAGAGGAGAATGGGCCGACTGATTCAAGCTGATAGAAGAGCAACTTTGACTGAAATAAGCACTCATTACAACCGATGTATGCAGCAAAGCATTTGTGAAGCCACAACATGCACAACCTTGAGGCGGATGGGCTACAACAGCAGAAGACCCCACCGGGTACCACTCATCTCTACTACAAATAGGAAAAAGAGGCTACAATTTGCACGAGCTCACCAAAATTGGACAGTTGAAGACTGGAAAAATGTTGCCTGGTCTGATGAGTCTCGATTTCTGTTGAGACATTCAGAATGAGAACATGGATTCATCATGCCTTGTTACCACTGTGCAGGCTGGTGGTGGTGTAATGGTGTGGGGGATGTTTTCTTGGCACACTTTAGGCCCCTTAGTGCCAATTGGGCATCGTTTAAATGCCACGGGCTACCTGAGCATTGTTTCTGACCATGTCCATCCCTTCATGACCACCATGTACCCATCCTCTGATGGCTACTTCCAGCTGGATAATGCACCATGTCACAAGCTCGAATCATTTCAAATTGGTTTCTTGAACATGACAATGAGTTCACTGTACTAAAATGGCCCCCACAGTCACCAGATCTCAGATCTCTGATGGAACGGGAGCTTCGTGCCCTGGATGTGCATCCCACAAATCTCCATCAACTGCAAGATGCTATCCTATCAATATAGGCCAACTTTTCTAAAGAATGCTTTCAGCACCTTGTTGAATCAATGCCACGTAGAATTAAGGCAGTTCTGAAGGCGAAAGGGGGTCAAACACCATATTAGTATGGTGTTCCTAATAATCCTTTAGGTGAGTGTATATTTGTCTTGCTGTCCATAACCACTTTATCAATGCCTTGTTGCCAGCATTAAATAAATAAATATTCTCATTGGAAATGTGTAAGTCTTTAAAGCCTTTTGTGCTTGTAATCTGTAATGAGTGCTACTTGAGAATAAAATCAACTGAACTTAAAATAATTTTTCTTGAAAAGCTGTCTGTTTCTCCACCTTGACCTTCACCAGACTTGGCATAACTTAAGACGGTAAAAGCCATTGATATCATGTCTTAATATTTTACATAGAAAACTTGCATCAGTCCAAAACAATCCTGAAAGATTTCCCGAACGTTCTACAAAGATCACCAAAATCTTGTTAATATGCATCAGGTAGAGAGTCCAAAAACAAAAAAACATATCAAAAATATAAACTACCGTATATATTGTCTAAATGATTATTGTCAAAAAAAATAAAATAAAATGGAGGATATGTCAGAAACTCTTTACCTTGTTTCCTGATCTATTATATTTATTTTGGGATGTATTGTTGTTTTTGTTAGGTTTTTCCATTTTTACTGTGACAGCTCCATGCTTCAGTTTTGTGGAGTGTTTAAGTTAGTCTTTTATTCATTATTTTCATGGGTATGGCCATGTTTTTCACCACAGCAACACCCCCAGCTACTCATATGACCAACAGTGACACAGAGCATCATGTCATGTGCTGCCATTATAAAAGAAGGCAGCACACTCAAACTTATATCCAAACTTGTGAGTGCCCACTACTAGAACACTTCGATTTACAAAGGGTAATTAAGAATCTCTTTTGTTTCAATCCTAAGGCTACTGGAAAGTGCTCTCAGGAAGTAGCCTCGTTATTTTTATGAAGACCTGGCTAACCTGGAAGTTGTTCTGAGTTACATCCCTGTGACAACTAAAGGACTCCTATGTCAAGCCTTAATAGGAAGGAGAGCTTGCAGTAGGAAGAGGAAGAGAAGAGCAAAGAAAAAGGAAGGAAACCTGAGATAGGAGAGCAAGGGAAGAAGTGGGTTTACTCAGGCAGGTAGTGGACAGGACTCAACTGTATATTTAGGCCTATAAGAGATGTGTGGTCATATCCTATGAGTTTCAAACTGTACTGAACTCTTCTGTGTTCTTGTAAGGCTTCTGTAATAAAATCCTCTTGTTATTGTATCTTGGATCCATCTAGTGGTGTTCTGTGTCAAGGGCTTCTACAAGATCAGATTCAGTTGGTTATAATATAAGGGATAGTATTTTAACAGTAGCAGTAATAGTAGTAGTAGTAGTAACAGTAGCAAACAAAATGCAATATGCCACCACTCATATAACTATATTTTGCTTGAACATTCTGGCTGATTTTGCGACTTCTGTCATCACGCTAAAAATCATAGTTCGCTTACAGGAGTGATATATTTGTGCTAATCTGAGACAGAGGCTACAGGCCTGCTAAAATGGTCAAAAACAATTCTTAAACAAATCAGAGTGTGGCTAAAAAGAGCTATTTCAGCCCTGCAGAACTGTTTTGATCAAACAGACTGAACCATGTTTAAAGCAGCTGTCACAGCTGAGTATGAACCATCATTCACTGGTTACATTAACAAGTGCATAGATGATGTGACTGTCACAAAGACCATCAGAACATGAGAAAGTCAGAAACCGCGGGTGGCATTGGAAGTACATGCACTGTGTCACTCATGCACACCTGGAAACCACTAACACTAACTATTTCTTCTTTCTCCATCACCTTCCTCCTTAGACATCATAAAGACAGGCCTCAACGGAGACAAAGTTCCCACTGAAATGTATTACTTGGGCTGTTGAAGCCTCAGTGACCTGACTGCAAACTGGTGCTATTTCTTTTGTTTTTTGTGATTAAATTGGGATGCCCAGTGGCCCCTTCATTTCCTTGGCATCTCTAGTGCATTTTACTCGGTCACAACTGTTAAAAGCCCGTAATACTGCCTATAGACCTGGTGACAAGGTAACCATCAGGAAATTGAGGGGAAACGTATCTTGGGAAATTAAAGCAGCTAAGCGAGAGTATGGCAAATCATCCACAACTATTTTCAGGACACCAAAGACAAACAGTGCACATGGCAGAGAATCCAAGCCATCACAGACTACAAGACCTCTATGTATGGTTAGATGCCCTGAACAACCTACATGCAAGGAAGTTTGTCCCTCCTCAATAAGAACAGGTACTGTGCTTGTCCACTGCTAACATTAGAATTGCTTTGCAGAGTGTAAACCCATGCAAAGCTGCTGGACCAGACAATATACCCGGCTGAGGGCTCAGGGAATATTCAAAGCAGCTGAAGGACGTCTTCACAGACATCTTCAACATTTTCTTGAGGTAGGCAGTCATCCCAAGGTGCTTCAAAGCTACCGCCATCATACCTGTGTGGAAGAACTCCTATACAGTATCTGCTGCCTCAATGACTATCACCCTGTATAACTAACACGTCATCATGATGTGCTTCAAGAGTCTAGGCTTAGGTCACTTGACAGGCAGTCTTCCCACATTACATGATTATCTCCAGTTTACCTATCGCCCAAACCATTCCACTCAAGATGCCATATTATTCATCTGGCCTTGTCCCATCAGGACATAGACACACTTATGCTAGAATTCTGTTTAGTGACTTCAGTTCAGCTTTCAGTACCATCACCCCTTTGAAGCTCATAAGGAAGTTGGGTCTGATAGGCTACAACATATTCCTATGCATTTAGATACTGGACATCCTGACAGAGAAACCCCAGACAGTCCATGTCGGACACACCATCTCCAGTACCATCATGCTGATTACTGGGGGCCCCTAGGGCTGTGTACTCAGGCCACTTCTGTCCACTCTGCTGACTCATAATTGTATGGCTGCATAGATCTCTAACACCATCATTAAGTCTGTGGATGACACAAAGGTGGTGGGTCTCATCAGTAGTGGGGGATTGTGTCATCTTTCAGAATGGAGATATCGACGACTGACAGACTGGTGTAAGTGCAAAACTCTGTCAATTAATGTTGACCAGATGAAAGAGTTACTTGTTGACATTATGAAGGCCTGTGCTGTCCACACCCCACTGGATATCGAGGGCTCTGTGATTAAACTGGTCAAGAGCACCAAATTCATTGGTGTGCACCTAGCAGCTGACCTCACTTCAGAAATTAACACAACTTCCATAGCCAAGAAAGTGCAGCGGTGTCTCCACTTCCTTTGGCAGCTGAAGAAGGCAAACCTGCTTCAATCCATTCACACCTCATTTTGCAGGGAGACCATCAATTGCACTCTAACAAGCTGCATCACCGTCTGGTTTGGAAACTGCAGTGTCTCTGACTGTAACGTCCTACAACAGATAGTATACAGGTCAGAAAAGGTCATTGAGACCTCTCTGTCCTCAATTAAATACTTTTTTTTATAAAGTGTTGCATTTGAAAAACCTATGACATTGTGAAAGACCAGCCCCACCCCTCTCACAGTATCCCACTTCAGTCTGGTAAAAGGAACTGTAGCATTTGAACCAGTTGTGCAACAGCTTCTACTCCTTGGCTCTCTGGACTCTGAATGCTTTGCTACCTTCCTGACTGCACATCTGCTCCTAGTAGTTTATTTATATGCAGTATATTTGTTACTACTGTTGTTTTTTTACTGCGGTGGGCTGGTGCCCTGCCCGAGATTTGTTCTTGCCTTGCACCCTGTGTTGGCAGGGATTGGCTCCAGCAGACCCCTGTGACCATGTAGTAGGATATAGCGGGTTGGATAATGGATGGATTTTGTTTTTTATTATTAATTGTTTTTACTATTTGTTTATTACAATCTATTTTATATTACTATCTATTGACTTATCTATTGTTCGTTATTTATTTATTTATCTATAGAATAGTATAGTTCTTTATTTGTCTTGTACTTGTCCTGTGTATATGGTGAACAAACATCATCAATATGTCTTTACAGACTTGCATCCAAAACAGAACTGATTCATTATTAATAAGATGGCATTTTTATTGTCAGCCAGAGAAAGTGACGTCATCGGGCCAGGAACCAGAAGTGACATCATGACAATGGTTATGTTGCACCGCAGTCCTGGGGAACATGATTTTATGCCACTTTATACTTCAATACTGTGTGGCTGGTATGACAATAAAACCACTTGACCACTTGACATGGTATACTGTGTATATAAAACATGTGTAAAGAACCAACAAACGAGCAAACCTTGAAGTTAAATATATACAAAACTCTGACACCACCAAGCCCCTATGGCAGCTCTCTTAACGTGTAACTCTGTTTCCTCTAGAGTTAAAGACATAAACTAAAATAAAACAAAGGGAGGGGAATAATGACAGAGATGAAAAGATAAAAAGGGTAATGGTTGAAAAACTACAACCAGGAAATAGCTGTGGTATATCACTTGCTAATCTTAATCTTGTTTTTCATCAAAAAGATGAATCATTCTAACATTCTGAACCTCCACAGCAGATTGACAGATGTTCAGATTACTAGTAAATACATTATTATTTCTAAGTGAATAAAGCCCTAAGCACATCAGACTATAAACGATATATATACTGTAACAGTGTTAAAGGTTCACTTGTTTAGATAACTTCCATTTTGATATCAAAAGAATCTTAGCACTGTTGCATGGCAGATGTATGTTTTAGAAAGAGTTAATGAAAAAAAAAAAGAGTTGACCAAAACATGGAGTGGAAAACAATACTAAAAAAATGTTTAAAAATCTAAAATTCCAAAGTGTTGTTAAGCAGCATGGTGTAGTGGTTAAGGCTTTGGAGTTCAGACCTTGAGGTTGTGGGTTCAAATCCCACTACTAAAACTGTATGACCCTGGGCAAATCACTTATTTTTCTTGTGCTCCAACTGATAAAAAGAAATGTAACCAGCTGTATCTGTCCAGTGTCATAAGCTCCCTTGGATAAAGGCATTACCCAAAAACTAAGTAATATAAATAAAAGTGCTAATATGAAGTACAGGTGGCAGAATGGATCATGCTAAAGCATTGGTAAGGAATATTTTCACTTCAGTCACAAAATTGGGTGATGCAATCATTAGGGTTTTTAAACTGTGACCAAAGGGGCGTGCTATGGTGACATCCCCAAACCCGAAAGAAGTCAAGGGGGCTAGAATAAAAAAAAAAAAAATATATATATATATATATATATATATATACATATATATACAGTATATACATATATATATATATAGATATATATATATATATATATATATATATATATATATATATATATATATATATACAGTTAAAATTCCGTTACAACGAACTTCCAGGGACCTAAAAAATATCTTGTTGTAATGAGATTCTCTATTTGTCACTATAGTGCTTTCTTTAACTTGTGTCTAGGCGTCTGCAGTTAGGTTTGAATACACAATGGGCGGTCGGAAAATAGAGAGTACACCTTATGAGAAGGATTTAGGAGTCATAGTGGACTCTAAGCTATCAACTTCCCAACAGTGTTCAGAAGCCATTAAGAAGGCTAACAGAATGTTAGGTTATATAGCACAATCTGTGGAGTACAAGTCCAAGGAGGTTATGCTCAACCTTTGTAATGCACTGGTGAGGCCTCATCTTGAGTACTGTGTGCAGTTTTGGTCTCCAGGCTACAAAAAGGACATAGCAGCACTAGAAAAGGTCCAGAGAAGAGCGACTAGGCTGATTCTAGGGCTAAAGGGGTTGAATTATGAGGAAAGATTAAAAGAGCTGAGCCCTTTACAGTTTAAGGAAAAGAAGATTAAGAGATGACATGATTGAAGTGTTTAAAATTATGAAGGGAATTAGTACAGTGGATCGAGACTTGTATTTTAAAATGAGTTCATCAAGAACACGGGGACACAGTTGGAAACTTGTTAAGGGTAAATTTCGCACAAACATTAGGAAGTTTTTCTTTACACAAAGAACGATAGACACTTGGAATAAGCTGCCAAGTAGTGTGGTAGACAGTAAGACATTAGGGACTTTCAAAACTCGACTTGATGTTTTCTTGGAGGAAACAAGTGGATAGGACTGGCGAGCTTTGTTGAGTTGAATGGCCTGTTCTTGTCTAGAGTGTTCTAATGTTCTAATGTTCAATCATTTCAGTAGCCTCTTTCACATTAATTTTAATCTTCTCTTGTCTACAGGTTATGCTGACGAGAATGTTTCTCTGCATTTCCTTGCAATAATACACTTTCAGGGTGCGAATGATGCCCAAATTCAATGGCTGAAGCACTGCTGTGCAATTGGATGGGAGGAATTCAACACAAACATTATCTAAATGTGGAAGCATGTTGTGGGCAGCACAGTTATCAATCAGAAGCCAAATCATCCTTTTCTTCCTCTTCATATTGTGAGGTTTCTGAACTCTTTTGGGATCCCCCCCACCAACGGGAACGTCACGCTGAAGTGCATCCTGAAGCACGATTGCCTCGTCTGTGTAAGATTGTTTGTCTGTTGCTAGGCAACAGCAGGCTCACAGCGGTGCAGTGAGTTGCCCCAGAAGTGAATCATAAAAGATCGGGGTCATGCTATAAGTCCCTGTCTTACACCCCAAAACACGAGGCTGAGTGTCAGTACTTTAGCAAAACCAGCCTTATTCAGCTTGAAACAGGAATGGCACGGTTATTTGGTTCACCGACAAAAGCGCAATAGACATATGAGCCCCAACAAAACCGCGACGGACAAATGAGCACCGACAAACCCGCTAGCTGCTTTTCGAGAAATGCGCACTGACAAAATCGCCACGACAAAATCGCGAGAGAGGCCAAGAGAGTGGGACGTGTACGTGCGCATTATGTACACAATATGTGCTAGGTTATTACTGTTATAACTGCTGATGGCATGCCGCGAACAAATAACTCTGTCGAGGGTTGGCATAACGCGTCGTATACAAATTACCAGCAGTCAGGCAGGCAGCAAGTCTAAATACACTCAACTATCAAGACGTCTTGCTGCAATTCTTCCTACATATGCAGGGCGTGTCTCATAATATTGGCTTCTAAAATAAACATTATTATATATGCTTTAAAGTAGTAATTCATATTTAATGAAACGTTCGCGATTTTGTCTGCGCGATTTTGTCGGCGTGATTTTGATGCCGCGTTTTAATCGCCGCTATTTTGTCAGCGCTCATATGTCTAACGCGCAAATGTCGGGTCACAGGTTATTTATTGTAGTCTGATCTGCCACTGGGCTATGCACAGACATTGCAGTCAGGGAGGGTCGTGGCCAGGTTAGTGGCCAAGAAATCCTGTACCCTGCATTACCCATCGAGTTTGCTTTGGCGGAGAGATGCAGCTGTGAGCCTGCTGTTGCCCTGGCAACAGATTAACAGACTTCCACAGATGCAGTGATCGCACTTCGGGATGTTCTTTGGCGTGTTGTCCAGTTGGGGGAGGTCCCAAGAGAGTTTAGAAACCTCACATTTTCTTGAATGAGTGCCACATTAATAGGAATGTTTCTTGAACCACATAAAAATGGCTTTTTCGACATCTTCAAATACAGCAGTTCGCATACATTTGCAACCCGAGATTTTTCTTCTTTTTTTCCTTGACCTTTCAAGAAAGTTGACAGTGTCAATGGCGAAATTCTGAATTCACTAGTGTCTTTTTTCTTTTTGCCACAATCAAGAGCTGCAAAACTGTAAAGTTTTTTTTTCTAATATGAACTGTTATTGTTTTTTCGTGTCTGCCGTTTCTATAGGAGGGTGACAATGATTTAAATTCCAATGGATGTTTTTCAAATGTTGATAAGCAATAAGCAAAAGGTATCACTGAAAACCACCGAAAACAAAAACAGCAAAAAAACAGTATGATCAAAGTTCATGTACAATGTTTCTGCTTGGGGATCATTGTGCACAACTGCACTGCGACCACAGAACTAACTGTTCTGTGGATGATTAATTCAGGCATTTCAAGGTCTTTTGGGCACTTCGTTGTAATGAAAGTATCTGCTGAATGTAATTTGTAGTAACGAGATTTCTATAGACTCGTGTCATATGGAGAACTGTCGGGACAATAAAAATACTTCGTTTTAATGAAAATTTCGTTGTAAAGATATTCATTGTAACAGAATTTTACCTGTATATTTATTAGGAAATAACGAAGATGCATGGGTTGGATTGAAATAGAAGTGACCATATAATAAAATAGCAAAGACTAATGCCCTTCTGGGCCTATCTATTTACTATAACTAAAAACATTTGGTGTTTTTTATTATGTACATTCTGTTTTGGTGGTAATAAATTCTAGTTAATTTCATTCTCATCTCATTTTTCTTTTACTTATGTGGCACAGTAGGATGCATCACATGACAGTGATCATTACATCCATGATGTCCCGAGAGGTGACAGTATAAAAACGGTACAGGTGAGTTTCCTGTATGCATTATTTCATGGATTCACGAAATTTGTTAGTACTAATTAGCTTCTATATCAAGTAGGCTCTACCGTCAGGTTTTGTTTCTGGCTGTTATTTATTTATTTTATTTTTTTGTCTTAGTTTCTATAACTATGGCTTTTTGCTCAACATTTATCATCTACTGGTTATTTTGATTTCATCTCACAATAATCTCCTGACGCCTTGTATCTCATAATATTAATAGATAAATTCCCTTACTATTCATGAGATACCTACCACACTTACCCATCACAGAACTCTACAAAGTAATTGCTCCCACTTATCTCCATTTCCTTCTATAGTCACTGACCTTCTCCTTCTTCCATCAGGTGAACTCAGACAGCTCCTGGAAGGGCTTTTAAACCCTGGCCCACATCTACTCCCAAAACGATTAGATTAGATTAGATTAGGTAAACTTTATTAATCCCAAGGGGAAATTCAGATGCATACAACAGCAGAAACATAAAAACAAGGATAGAGACTCACAAGAGTAAATAATACAGCCAATCAATTAATCAAAAAATAAATAAATACTGTATATAAAGAAATGTATATTGTGCAGATATTTCAAAAATGAACTTAACAAGTACTCTGGGAGGAAGCATTGAATTGCCTGATAGCAGTAGACAGAAAAGCACACCATGCTAGAATGAGCCTGTGGCTAAAAGTGCTTCAAGAGAGTGCTTGGAGTATATACAGTACTTTATACCCCAAGGTCTACTTCCCATATCCCAGATATTGTCATGAAACCTTGGTGCTGTACAATTAGAGATCCACCTAGTGCCCCTGGATGTTCCTATAGTTTTAATTCACTATACAGTCATTATGGCCCAGGGCATAGAATAGACCTAGAATGTTTAAAATGCCACAGGTGGTCAGGGTTTATGTAGCACCCTCTGGCATCTTGTGGGACTTGTGGAATTAACCAGAGTCCTTTAGGTTTGTACAACTCCATTTGCTACTGCTAGCTTCTCCTGCTGACCACAAATGGTAAAGTTACCTGACATTCATTTACAAAACACAGTAAGTAACATAATCATTTTAGACCTGTTTAATCCAAGTGGTGGGAGTGAGTGGTTGAGCCTGTCTTGGCATCAATGGGCACAAGACAGGAAACAGTCCTAGATGGAATACCTGTCCATCATAAGGCCCACTCAAAGAGGTCAATTTGGAATTGCTAATTGATTTACTTCATGCACATTTGGGGATGTGGGAAGAAAAACAATGCAGAAAAAGGGAGAACATACAGACTCCAAATGGAGAATCTGTAGGCATTGCATTTGAACCAAGGAAGACAAATCCATAAATTGAAGTGGCAGCAGCTCTATGCTGCCCACACAATAAGTAATTGTATTATACAACTTAATTTAATTATTGGTTTGGAGGTCAAAATCAAAGGACCACACTATTTTAAATTTCAGTTTTTTATAATAGGAATTGCTGGGCACTAGACCATTACTTGAGTGACATAATTTAAAAGGAGATAAAGAAAGTTAAGAAGCAGCAAAGAATTGGGAAGTACATTAACTATTTTTAGGGATGCATACAATTGTAAAAAATAAGATAAAAGCAGAAGGATGTACTGTATTTGGTAAAGTGAGCATAGTTCCTAGAACATACAGTATGCAGAACAGGGGTGTCAGCAAGCTAATCTAGTGTATGGATACCCCTGCTAGACCAAAGTAGATATTTTCAAAACTGGCCACCTATTAGCAATCCTAAGTTGTTAAAAAAAGAGGCTTTAATTTACAGCCTCGCCTTCCCTCAAAGTTTTACCACATCTGAAGAACATGTGTCAAAATGGACCTACGATAAATCTTGCAGGATGTGAGATTTATGTTACCATAAAGGATCCCATTTAAAATGAGGCACACTAAAGGTACTTTGAAAGGGAGCCATGAGGGGTGGAGTACTGAACATTAGCACAGTCTAATAGGGCCAAGAATAAAGATCCAGTGAATTCTACATTAGGCAGAGCTAAATCAGCTTTGTCTCTAAGGCAAACGAAAAAAACATGTTTTTGAATGGTGCTTCATACTGTTCCAGAAAAAATTAAAAAGGAAAAATAAAAATGAATTTATTTAAATACTTATAACTTATAAAATGTATCAGAAGAAAGCAAAATCCTATCTGTTAAGACCCTTAACCCAAAAACTGAAGACAGGAGAACACCATTCACTCATAGGCTCCGGTATCTATTATTTATTACCACAAACATCATTAACTCTGTCCATTTTTACCAGAAACACTTTACCTGCCAATATGTAATTGTCTTACAGTTGATTACATTACAACAAAACTACATAATTCAATCTAGGTCTGGGAACCAGAGCCTATCCCAGCAGAATTGGGCACTGGGCAAGAATAAGCTTTAAACAAGACACCAGTCTACTGCAAGGCTTGATTATATAGAAAGTTTTCCAAACATTTGAGAATATAGACTCAGTCATATGACAATTATACCAACAAGCAATGTTGCCTCTTGCTTCACAGAAACAGATGAAGTTGTGAAGAAATAAAAGGGGAATGCTAGTATGAGCAGTTTTGACTCCTTGGAATAGATGCATGTGCAGTGTTTGCCATTAGTAGGTCAGCAAACTACATAAAACATATTGTATATTAGAGAAAAATGAATGCTGCATCAACACAATAGAAAGTTTTTATACCTTCTTGACAGTACTTTTTTTTTTACTTTTAAAATAGCTCACATGATGAGTGGGTGCAACACAGGTGACAGGAAATGGTGGCATTGAGGAGATGGGTGCCAAAATACGCACTGGCTGAATTCCAGGTTTCCACTGGGCTCTTTGCTGAAGGTGGCTGAGTGATGCAGAGATATATGATACACCTGGGCCCCCACATGCACTGTTCACCACATGTTTCTTATTTAAAACCTGTGCATCTGGACTCTGTTCGGAGATATTTACTTCTTCCCAGTATTGCCGTTCTGGTTACAATATTCCAGTTGTGTTCGACATTCAGTAATAAATGCAGTGTAAGCAGGGTATCCAGATCTTTACATATGACTGTACAGTATGTTCCAATTCAGTTCTTAAATATCAACCAACATGTCACTCCTCCAATTTATTTGTGGTGATAGTTCTGTAAGTGTGACTGTTAGATGTGATGATTACATAGCATGTCAAATATCCTGTTAGCAGCAGAAAATGTGCCAGACTGGAATGACATGTTTTGTCAGTGTGAGTAGGAACCTATTTTTAAAATCAATTACAATAATTTTAAAACAACCAAAGACATTTGGAGGCATGGTGATGTAGTGTTTAGCACTGTTGCATCACAACTTTAGAGCCCTGAGGTTGCAGAAATGGCCTGTTCACTGCCATTGTGCCATCCACATGTCTCTGAGGGTCTTCTGCTAGCCAATTCAATTTTATTACCGTATCCAATTTATATGTATTGCCAACTACAAAAGGCTCTGGCTTAAGTGAGTGTGTGTGAGTGAGGAACTTTCCGTGTTAGTGGGCCCTGTGATGAACTGTTGCTCCATCCAGGTTGGTTCGAGCCTTGTACACAATGCTGATTGGACAAGCTCCAGCCTTGCCCAATCCCAAATTGGATTAAATCAGTTGGATAATTTGATGTATTTTGTTTTAATGTAGAATTTAAAAACATTTCTTGAAAAATATATTTTACAGTCAGAGTCCAAGTTATTAGTTTTCTACCGAAGACCACTTAAGGGGTAAGTATCTGGTCTAGAAAGAGTGTCTAACATTACATTTTAATGTTTTGAGTTTGAAAGAACAAGGAAATATAACCAGACTTTTATTTTTTTCCTCACAGCTTTCATTGGTTTTGGTGTAAGATTCGATCTTGCTGCTTGAATCTGGGTAATTGTAACCTTTGTCTTTTTGTTTACTATTTTTGCCAAGATGCATTACTCACCAAACCTACCTGTCTGCCGCAGACACTTGTTTCAATAATTTGAATGATCACCCAGGTCAAGTCAGTTGTACATCACTGACCACACAGCCAGAAATATGTTATGGGATAGACTGAGGGAACATTCCAGCATTTTGGTGGTCCAGAAATGCACTGACATGATTAGACATTACAGTGTAATTTATTCTGTGCTGGTCTAGACAGCTTAATCTTAATTAGAGCGCAGATTTTCATGTGAATGTTTAAGCCCTCCATGCTTGTAATCATCTCCAAACTCAACTGGGGTAACTTTGAGGAAGAAGACAAAGAACTTGTTAGGAAGGGCTAAGTGTGCAAATAAATGGCATCTATTTCACTGGCAGTGTTTCTTGTTATTTGTTGATGACATACATGGAGTACTCATATTTTAGTTTAATTTTCAAGCATCCCTTATTGTGTCAAGTCACTTATATGTGATTTAAACTTTTGAACTATGGCTACTCCTTTGATTTAGATTCCTTGAGCTTGCCCTGTGTTTAGTTCTTATTCTCATTTTTATATTGACCACCACCCAGACACTTAAAAAGAAACCAGCAACCTAAATGCAGCTGATATTTAAGTATGAATAGAAAAAAACAGTTTAGAATCATCATAAAATCTGACTCAAATGCTGAATCCAGCAAAGATGGGAGTTTGATTGTAGGTAAAATGAATGTATGCGTGAGGGGGAAAGCACTAAAAAAACTTAAGAGATAGGATCACAAGAAGTCTTAGATTAACTTTGTCAACTTTGTAGTAATTTAAACAATATAAATTGACAAAGGTCATTAACTTACAAAATAATGTCTAAATGGGGTAAAAGAGTGTCACAACACTCCAATGCTGAAACCAATATACACTGCTCAAAAAGATGAAGAGAACAATTAAATCACATATCGGATCTCGATGAATGAAATATTCAAATGAAAAATCTTTACTGAGTTACACTGCCTAATTCGTTGAGAACAAAATAATGTAACAACGGTCAATGGAAACCAAAATCACCAATACATCGAGGGCTGGATTCAGCATCACACCATAAATCCAAGTCAAAAATCGAAATCACAGGCTAATCCAACTTGTGTGAATTTCATCACTACAACTCATAATGTGACTCAGTAATGTGTATGGCCCCCATGTGCCTATATGCACACCTAACAACATCATTGCGCGCTTCTGATGAGATGGTGGATGGTATTCTGTGGGATCTCCTCCCAAGCCTAGTTCAAGGCATCAGTCCATAGTGGTACTTTGTGGTGCTGGATACACCAATACATAACATCCTAGAGGTTCTCAATTAGATTCAGGTCAAAGGAATGTGCAGGCCAGTCAATGGTATCAATGTCTTTGTCGTCCAGGAACTGCCTACACACTATGGCTACATGAGACTGGGCATTTCCCTGCAGGAGGAACGCAGGGCCCACTGCACAAGCGTAAGGTTTGACAATGGCTTTAAGGATTTCATTCCATGACCTAACAGGAGTCAGGGTACCGTTGCCTAGCATGTGGAGGTCTATGCGAACCACCAAGGATATGCCTCACCAGACCATCACTGATCCACCGGTGTGTGATGATGCAGGTTGCATAACATTCACCACAGCGTCTCCAGACTCTTTCACATCTGTCACATGTACTTATTGTGAACCTGCTCTCATCTGTGAAATCTGTGAAGAGAATGGGGTGCCAATGGTGAAAATACCAATTGTGATATTCTCTGGTAAATGCAAATTGAGCTGCATGGTTATGGGCTCTGTGCACAGGTCCCAGTAGAAGGCATCAGGCTCTCATGCCTCCTCATGGAGTCTGTTTATGACAGTTTGGTCAGAAACATGTACACCAGTATCCAGCTGGAGGACATTTTGTAGGGCTTTGGCAGTGATCCTCCTGTTCTTCCATACATGCGATGGCATGTATGGATTTGCCATCATGGAGCAACTAGACTACCTGTGCAAATTGAATTGCTGCAGGCACCACCTCATGCTACCAGTAGTGACAAGGACACTAGGAAAACATAAACTAGGGAAGAATCAGTCAGGAAGGATGAGAAGATAGCAATTGTCTGTGGCCACTACCTGTAAAACTATTCTCTTTTTGGCTGTTGTCTTGCTTTTGCCTCTCCAGTGCAACTGTTGTCACTTTCATTAGCACCAAAACAAGTGAAGTTGATCCACAATCGCTTATGTTTCCTAATTGGACGGATTGATATCCCTGAAGCTTATCTGACTCGGTGTTAGACTGTGATGATTAAATGTTCCTTTCATTTTTTTGAGTAGTGTACTAAAATCTAGTTGAACACAGAGGTGATTTCTAAAGACTGATATTTATTAAAAGATTTTTCCTTCCCAGCTAAAGTACAAAGGCTATCTCATGATACCCAGAATACAAGACAAAACTATGTGACTCTTAAATGAAAGGATGTAAACACTGCAGTTATTAGAACCTTCAAATAGATGAGAATATGTCACTGCCGTACATAACATAAACTGCATCAGGTTCAGTCTGTAAGTCCACAATGAACATTCTGCTGTCTAGTCTTGTGTTAGACTTAAGTACTGCTGAATGGGTTGTCTTTACTGTTATTGAAAAAAAACTGTTACAAATGTTTTCTGCATTTGTTGTGAATATTCTGAAAGCTTTATTTTCTAGGAACGTGACCAGATGTGTTTTTGCTGATACACTGCACTTTAAAACATGCCTCCCCAAGACACTCACTTCACAAAGGCCCCACTATGAAATCCACAGCAACACTTGAGCTCTCTATCCAATATTACAGATGTTTGTATTTAATTTTAAGTGTTAGGAATACTGCTTAATGTCTCATAGTTTCCCACTTCTCAATTTGGTTAATACTCTTAACATCTTTTTTCTGGAGATTGTTCTAATTTTAGTAACAATATGGCGGTTCATGTTTTGACTTTGCTTACAGTTTAGCTGTTTGGATTTTGTTTTTTTATAACAATACTAAACAAAGTATTACTGAAAACTGTTTTTGTTTTCGGTTTTTTAAAAATATGCACATCTCCCAGTTCCATTTTTAACAAACTCTTTGCAGTTACTGACTATTATTGTCAAAGTGTGGAGGATAACCCAGAAAATTAAGGTAAATTTATTTTAAAAATGGTGAAAAGGGAAATTCAAAATTATAAAATTTAAGCTGCAAACATCCTTTTTTGTAAAAATGTATTTATTTGTATGGAATGATTACAATAAAACTAATAAAATAAAAAAATTAAGCTGTAAAGAACACTAAATGCTAAATTCTGAAATTACTAAATTACACACAACTGTAT
Source organism: Polypterus senegalus (assembly GCF_016835505.1). Lineage (NCBI taxonomy): Eukaryota > Metazoa > Chordata > Cladistia > Polypteriformes > Polypteridae > Polypterus > Polypterus senegalus. The sequence continues at coordinate 78,311,578 of NC_053164.1, forward strand.
CAAGAATGTTAAATACCAAAATCATATTCCAAAAGCAAAGTCAAAAAAGATAAAGCAGATTTCAAAAAAACAAAATCTAAACAAAATGGATGACAGACAGCACAACTTACAAGTGGGATGAAGGACACAAAAAGATGAATGCCAATAGACTGAAGGAGTGATTGAGAAATACTTTTGTTGTTTACCCGGTGCTGCAAAGATGAGTAATTGCAGCACCTTTGGGACTGTTGTCTAATTAGGGGCCTCCCCAGCTGCCATCAAAGAAAATTAAATAATAAATCACATAGTTAGTGAAATATGAGGAAAAATAATTAAACTAACAGAAGACATCTGAATTTGTTACATTTAATGTTTAAATAACTACTTTTTTAGACAAAATCTGTTCTCCTGTGACCTTTTGTCATCAGCTGGCTTCTTCTATGAATTTTATTATTTATTTTGTATCATTCACAGTTTAAGCTACTAGTGTTAGGAGCAGGGCTGTACAGTCGGAGTCGAGGAGTCGGAGACAATTTTGGGTACCAGGAATCTGGGTCAAGGTCGGCAAAAATGTATCAGCTCCGACTCCTAATAAATTTCAATTGTAAGGAAAAAAAATACAGCAAGGTCAAATGTTGCATTTCACAAACAACAGTCATAATTAAGTACTTATCTGATGTAAGAATAAAGCCCAGTGCATAGTTGTGTTACTACTAGTGTGAAGTTCAGCTGAGCTTAGGGTTGGGAATTGATAAGATTTTCACGATTCCGATTCCATTTTCGATTCTGTTTAACAATTCGATTCTTTATCGATTCTCCTATCGATTCTTATTTTTAAAAAAGGAGAACACACAGGTCGATTAGCTTAGAACTTTGTTTTATATCTTATCTTTGAACAAGATAGAAATTTAGGAGTAGCATGACCTTACAAACCCAACAGTGAGATCTTAAGAGATCCACAGCCTACGGCTCCTCGATGGGGTGCCACGGGGTCCCCAGAAAAAAATTTGTAAATGTAAAATAATAATAAAATAAATATTCTTCTGTAGCAATAACAAAGTATAACATAAATTATTCTGTGGCAATTACACAAGAATGTCCAGTAACATTTACACTCTCCTTTTTAAAAGTATATATGAGCTGAGCACTCAAAAATAAAACTACATCAGCCAGCAACAAATACAATCAACTCAAGTCCAATGGAACTGTGCACTGTGCAATTCTGCAACCATCAACTATGGAGAATTAACAATTATTTTGCAGAAATATAAGCATATATGCTTTTTTAGGAAGGATACATAATCTTTCTGGACTTATGGTCTCTCGGGCTGTGGAGAACACCTTCTCAGATGGGGTGGAGGATGCTAGCACACACAGAAAGCTTTCAGTCAGTCCTGACAGCAGGAGCAGAGTCTCTCTCTTGCTCCACCACCATAGGGTGGCGTTATCCTTGCAGGGGATGGGGGTTAGGCTTCTATACAGTTGGATCTCCTGATCCACTCTTTGGGCCAGGGAAAGAATGGGCTGCTGTTGTTGGAATGACTGCAGCTTATTGTGAAAGAGTTTCTCCAAGGCCGTTATTTTTTTTTTGCTTTACTGGTGGCGCCTGAAATGAAATGGACATAAAAAATTAAGCAAAAAATTAACAATCCATGACATCTAAATTATCATCACAATGAGCTAAACTTACATATTCTTCTTCATCCTCATCTTCATCTTCGAACAACTCTCCCTGTGTGTCTCCTTGCTCCATGTGCTTGAGTAGAAAGTGACAAATAAACAAACAAATCAAACTAAGTACCACAGATCCATAGATGAAAGGTCTCACTCTCACAATGGAAATGTGCTACAATGAAAGACACTGTCATATTGAAATACCTCATCTGCTCCTGCCTCTGTGTTTGCTGCAATTGCTGCTTCCCTGATCCTAGACTTCATCTTTATCCACTTTGGATTTAAATCAGGGGTCCAAGATGGTGGCCTCCTCCAGGAATCTCTGGATATCAGCGTCATTAAATTTTTAAAAGGGAGAAAAATGTGACATCATGACTATCCTTAAGTATTTATAACTGTCACTTTATTAATGACAAATAAATCATCAATTGTACTTGGTATCGTTTGGAAAGATTTTTCCAAATGTTCTCCTTTATGCTCTTTGTGAAGGCAGAGTCATCTTGTACGGTGTAGTGTTGCTGTAGCTTTTGCAGGATGGGCAAAATCTCACCAGAGGTTGGACTTTTGCCGCTGAAGACTGCTAGTGTGGAGGTGTAGTGCTTCCGCATGAGCAGCACAAACTCCTCTGCTTTTCTTAAGTCATCATTGCCCATTTTAGCCAGTCTGCCATATCAACAAAACAAAAATACAACAGATATGTTGCATAAAACAAACAAAAATAAAACCTGAGTCCAAGTTAAGCCATATTATCATTATTTTTCAATACTATTCACCTTTCCTTTTCCATGGACTTTCTTATCCATGGATCGATGGCTGCAGCCTGGATGGCAGGAAACTGCTCGCAGAATCTCTACATCATCAAATACAGAGAGTTCCATCTGGTCTTTACAGCTAGGAGGAGAATATGCTTGGGCAGCTCTGAGGGGTAACACATCCACAACTTAAATGCTAATGTAATATTCCTTATCTTAGTTTATGAATTAATTTGATCATGATCTAATGATTTACATGTACACAATCTTATAAAAATATTTACTATGCTTACTGAGCAATTCTTGCTTCTCCTTCAGGACCACTTTTGCCATGTGGGACCTCTTCATCCATACAATCACAGAGCGAATTCTTGCCGCCCAGTTGGAAATGGCAGGACAGTTGTAGAGCTTCTGAGCTCCAAGGTTCAGGGTGTGTGCAAAGCATGTAAACTTGAGAATTTGTAGCCTTTTGACAGCTACATCTATGTTGGCCGCATTATCAACAGTGGCTGCCACAACCTTGTCTTTGATACCATACTCCTCCAAGATCTCATCAATCTCCTCTGCTACAGCTGCCCCTGTCTGTGCCTGGTACACTGGTTTGGTTTTGAGGACTTTTTTCTTGAGCCTGGCCATTCCTGACATAATGCAGCGTTACTGTGAGTTAATGATCTTGACTAAAACTCCATCCATCTGCAGTGATGGCTGCCTTCAACACATGTTTCAGCTCAGAAATCAGATTTGCCTTTTCGACCGCATACCAAGCAGGGATCAAGTGGTTGGTTAAACTGTCTCTGTTTGGGGCTTTGTACTTAGGGTTCAGAGTCTTTGTCATTTCTCTAAAAGATATATAAATGGAAACGGATGAAACATCTGGTAAGAGGAGAACATGCAACTTTGACATTCCCTGACTTGCCTACAATTAAACACATTCACTTACCGAAATTCTGGGCCATCTACTGTGGCAAATGGGTGCAAGCCTTTTACCACAAACTTAGTCACTGCTTGGTGACATTCGTCTATCCTGGCCTATGTCAATTTACTTTTCCCCGCCTCTGTGAAAGGAGAAGCTACCGGTAGACTGCAGTGAGAACTGCCAGCATCTGAGCCAGCCAGACTCTGTCTGTCTCTCTCGTCATGGTCATCTAAATGCAATGCACAGTAATAGCAGGTTTTGCAATAAGGCAAATCGCGCTAACATAATATGCAATGTTAGTTGATTAGTTACCTGCCGTATTAACGGGAGAAGACGTGCAAACGTTACGGCTGCTGCTGGGTTGACATTCACTAGTCCAGAGCGGATCAAAAACACGACATTCATTTAAGGTTATCGCGTGTTTTGTGAGCAAATGCTTTTGCATATTCGTAGTGTTTCCTCCCTTTGATGAAATATCTACTTTGCAAGTATTGCAAGTTGCTCTGTTGTCATCCTTTCTCCTAAAGTATAACCAAACTTTTGAACGTTTGTGCCGCTTAGGCGCCATGTTTCCTGCTGGGTAAATGATGCTATGCAACGTGGTGACATCATTCGAGGCGACTGGAATTGATACGGGAATCGTTTGTAAAAATGGTAAACAATTCCAAGGAATTGAAACAGTGGGAACCAGTTCTCAACAAGAATTGGTTTTCGATTCCCATCCCTAGCTGAGCTATTATACAACCTGACATTCACATATTGTAATCTGGATTATGGTACATTACAAAAAGTGTTTTCGTTTTATTTAAGATATAATGTGTTTAACAAGTTAATATGAGTGTAAACAAGTGTAATGATGTAGGTGGAGGTGTGTGCTATGGCCTGATGTGTGTTCAGGGGTTCTTGTCTTTTGTTTAAACTGGCCAATATGGTAGAGAGTCAGCTTCCTAGCTAGTAATTCTCTGGTTAAATGATGTGTATGTTGCCTTCCTTCAAACAACATGGAAAATACATTAGCATATTAAATACAGAGGAGTCGGGGAGCCGGAGTCAGAAGTATCGGAAACTAAGGAGTCGGAGTGGAAGGATTTATCTTCCAACTCCACAGCTCTGGTTAGGAGCAGACATAAAATGGCCTAAAATTATTTTAATTGGACTTCATTAACTTTTCAGATCTTAAAGACATAAACGGGCAGAGGTCAGTAACCAGAAAGGGTCAACTAAACAAGCAACCTAACTTTTTGAGGCAAAAGAAAATTGTTGTCAAAGAGAACAAAGCAGAATTCAGTAACCAAACTAACCAAGAATTCATTGCCAACCAAGCAAATACAACAAATGTTTGTTTTTGAAATTCCAAAGCTACAACACTGAGGATGTTGCAATGTCATCTGAAAGAGCTGCCATTTGAAGACATTATGGAACCAATGCCAGTCACTTGATAGCAAACCACTTGGTTACCAGTAAAAAAAAAAAAAAGGCTGCGGCCATCAACAAAACACCAAGAAATAGTGACTTGAACAACAAAAAACACTCACAAAATGGCAAGAGACGATGTCTCCATTATAATGTTAGCTTAAATAAATGACACAAAACTAATTATTAACTGAAACCAATGCATACAAATTGTGCAAAATATAAAAAATCATAAGATTCATTACATCTAGCACTGATACCAAATAAAAAAGCCTCATCAGTTTCTAGTGATTTAATCTGAAGAGTCGTAATCTTTGAGGAGAAGAAGTTCAAAAATGTGCTACACATTGTTCTGAAAGACCCATCTACAGTAATATATTTAGAAAATTAGAGGACAGGAAGATATGGACCCCTAATGGGAGTAGCTGAAAGAAGAAGAAGCATGGAAGGGCCATGCTAACTGGCCCAAGAGAACATCCCAGGCCTCAAATTCAGTCAACGTTCAGTGTGAAAATAGAAAAAGCAACAGTTATATTACGTGTTATCATATTTGAATTCCAAAAGAGGTAATATTTTCATCCATCCTTCCATCCATTATCCAAACCGTTATATCTTGACTACAGGGTCACGGGGGTCTGCTGGAACCAAATTTCAGCCAACACAGGGCACAAGGCAGGAAACAAACCCTGGGCAGGGCACCAGCCCACCGCAGGGAACGCACACACACACACACCAAGAACACACTAGGGACAATGTAGAATCGCCAGTGCACCTAACCTGCATGTCTTTGGACTGTGGGAGGAAATTGGAGTACCCGGAGGAATAATACACAAATTACACCACTAGTTTACAAAAACGTGGATATAAGTGCTTACTTTCTCCTGTTGTGTACTTAGCTTGCCAACTTATTGTATAAATAGACAGCAAGCTCTGCTTGTGTACTGGACATCAGTCACTCAGTATCAATGTCAGCCATGCAACATCACTAACTCATTAGCTATGCTACGGTAGCTGCAAAAATGACTGATTTTTATGTCCTAAAGGAATTATAATTAGTAGCAGTATTTTCAATACTTGGCTATTACAACTTCAACTCAGAAGAAGTTTGTATAATATGGAAAATACAAAAAAAAAAAGCAGAAAGCAGTAAATAATAAATGATAGGAAAACAATATAACAGTCCATTATTTTGATGTTACAACTAATGAATTGTATTATTTTTCAAAAGGATATATCTATTTTGATTTAGATTTTGCAACATATTCCAAAAAAGGTTTCAACAGTAAAACATTTACCAATTTGTAATACTGAGTTTCCTTCTCACAACACTTAATAAACATTTAGGCTCTGAAGACTCCAGTTTATTGAGTGTTTTAGGTCTAATTTTGTCCCATTCTTCTTGCAATCAATCTTTATGGTATGCATACACATTCTCAATTGAGGAACAGGTCAGGACTACAGGAAAGCAAGTGGAGCACTTGCATCCTCTTCCTATGTAGCCATGCTTTTGTAATGCGTGCAGAATGTGGTCTTGTATTGTCTTGCTGAAATATGCATTGGCGTTCATGTTGTCTTGATGGCAGCGTATATTGCTCCAATATGTACTTTTTGGCATTAATGGTACCTTCACAGAAGTGTAAGTTATACTTGCCCAGGGCTCTGACACAACCCTACACCATCACAGACGCTGGCTTCTACACTCGTAGATGACAACAATCTGGATAATCCTTTTCTTCTTTGGTCCTGTAGACACAATGTGCATTTCTTCCAAAAACAGCCAAAATGTTGAATTGTCCAACCACAATACATGTTTTACACTGTGTGATGGTCCATCCAAGATGCCCCTGATCCCAGAGACCTTCACAGGACTTTTGAATACTGTTCACATACTGCCTCCTTTTTAAAACGGTACAATTGTAACTGGTATTTGTGGATGTAACTACATATTGTTACTTAAAAACATTTTGTCAGAGTACTCCTGAGCCCATATGATTATATTACTTGTTGATGCATGACCGTTCCTAATACACTGTCATCTGAGGTACTGAAGATCTCTGGCAGTCAGCTTAGGCTTGTGCCCTTGCTCTTTACACACCAAAATTTCTTCAGATTCCTTGAATCTTTTAATTGTATTATGCACTGTTGAGAGTGAAGTGTCCACATCCCTTCTAATCTGTCTTTTAAAAAGTATTATTTTCAAACCTTTAAATGATTTTCTCATGTATTTGTGGAGAAATTGGTGATCCTTTTCCCATCTTTCTTCCAAAAGGATTAGGCCTTTCCTAGATGCACTTTTTATACCAAAGTATGATTACAATCACCTGTTGAACATCATCAGTTTCTACTCCCATCATCATTTTCTTTTTTTAATTCATTATTTGGCCTAAATCGTCCCATCCCAACTTTTTTTGGAATGTGTTGGAGGCCCTCAATGGCAAGAAAGGATATACTGCATATTTAAGAAAAAATGAAGTTGTCCAGACTAAACATACAGTAAATATCTTGTTTTTATACTGTTAGTGATCTGTAGTACTAGGGTGTTGTACCGTGTTAGCCATTATAAATGTAGTGAACAGTCAAACAAAAAGACACCTTTTATTGGCTAACTAAAAAAATTACAATATGCAAGCTTTTGAGGCAACTCAGGCCCCTTCTTCAGGCAAAGTGTTTTATTTTTACATTTTTTAATGGTTTATGGCTCTTCCAAATTTCTTGCAACCAGTAATTTTAATGGTTTAATGTTTTCTGAAGTGTTAAAAAGCCTAATGTTTTTATGATGCATTAAAAGATGTTTATTTTTATTTCAGCACTGTGTTTTTTAAGTAACAGTATTTTTACCTGAGCACTAGTTTACATTACTCTACCCTACTCTTCCCAAGAGATGTTACAGGTACAATCTGCTCTCCACAGACCCAAAATCTAGCAGCAAGATTGTAGGGACTGACCCTTACATGAACAAAACATTTCCCACGCCTTTGAGTAATTTCTTTCCCCCCCGACTCTGTTTTTCTGCATGTATTCATAATACTTCAAAAAGAAAGGCAACCACAGGGGCCTTAGAGATGACTTGATTCTACCTGTTTCCTCTAATAGGACTTTTGCTTTTTCCTTCCTTCTTTACCCTCAGTTTATGGAGTTTTAAGCAATTACATAAATGTAACTCTAAACTGGCCCCAATGTGGAACAGACTTGCACTCTATCCAAGGCTGGGTACAGTCTTGCGCTCAGTACAGCGTGGATAGGCTCAGACATCCCACAGCCCTAAGTTACATTCCGCCATAACAGCCCTGAGTCTGTGTGGAGAGGACTCTCTCTATCAGCTTCAGTTTATTTCCCATTATTTTTTACAAATCTAATCAAGCTCTATCACATTGCATGCAGATTGTGAGTGAACAGCTTTTTTCAAGTCCACCCGCAAGTTTCTAATTGGACAGAGATCTGGATTCTGACTCAGCTACTCCAGAACATTAACGTTGTCGTTTTTAAGTCATTCCTGGAGTAGCTTTGGCTTTATTCTTGCAGTTTTTGTCTTACTGGAAAACAACTCTTCTTCCAAGGCACAGATTTCTTGTCAGATTTTCCTGCAGGATTTCCCTGTATTTTCATTTCTTCCAAAGAAGTCTTCCGGGGTCTGCTGCAGAGAAGCATCCCAACAGCATAATGCTGCCACCACCATGCTTCCTGGTGGGGATTGTGTGTTATTGATATTGCAGCAAACATGGTTTTTAGTCTTTCGGCCAAAAAGCTTGATTTTGGTTTCATTAGATCATAAAACCTTTTTCCAGCTGATTTCAGAGTCTCCCATGTGCCTACTAGCAACCTCTAGCTGAGATGTAGTGTGTTTTACCTCTTTGCCACTCTCCCATAAAGCTGTAACTGGTGTGGCACTGACATCCTCTTCAGTCTCAACCACTGTAGCTTGTACCTCCCTTAGATTCATTACAGATCTCATGGTGCTCTCCCTCACTAGTCATTTTCTTGCATAGCAACTAAACGTCTGTACCATACTCTTTCAATTTCTTAGAGATTGATTTAACTGGACTCCATCTGAAATGTAGTGACTTGGATATTTTCATGTATTCATTCCCTGACTTAATTACCTTTTCACAGATTTGCTTTGGAGTTTACTTTTTTCTTCATTGCTGTGGCTATGCCATGATACTGAATCACCACAAAGTTGCCCCTTCGAGATACAAGTGTATTTAGACTAAAACCCCTTGACTACAGACAGGTGGTCTCCATTTATGTGACTTTTAAAGCTGCACCAGTGATGATTTAGGTGCGTCATGTTAAAGGGAGGTAAAAACTTATGCAATCAATTATTTAATGTTTTATATTTTTAATTAACGTAGACCAATTTTGAAGAGATCTGTTTTAACTTTTACATTAATTAATCTTTTTCTATAGATCAATGTGAAATGTGAAAGCCCAATTGAATCTGCCGTGTTTCAGTCTTGTATCGCAATAAATTGTGAAACTTCCAAGGAGGTGAATACTTTTTATAGGCACTGTAAATTAGGTATTGCATAATTCTGCTGCTACTATTGTACTGCATATTGCATTTGCCTGATTACAGCCAGAGATGTCATTGATACAGAGGGTGGGTCACCCACCTTATTTAGAAAAGGGAGTTTTTCCCCATTTCTGATGCCCACTTTGTTGCTGAAATCTCAAAATAACCCAACATCCAAAGAATGTATTCTCTGTCTATTACACACAACCGCCAGTATTAATGTAGACCCACACCCATGTTTGCCACCAAAGTCTACATGGGGACACCCTTGCCTTTGCCAATTGGATGTATGCCCCCTTGCACATTTGAAATCTGGCTCATTAAACAAGGCATTATACTTGAGACTTCAGGGCTGCTGGTTCGATTGTCACACTTTGTGACATTTAACCTGCCACTTACGTTTCCTATGTCTGATCATATAATATGCATCTGTGACAAAATAATTTGTGCAGAAATGACAAAGGGCAAATAATGTTTCATATTTTGCAGTATAAACTGTTCTAATCTACTTTATTTAAAAAAGGTAAACTGAACTAGAAGACAGCATCATTCAGACCAAATAAACCTTATCTGCCCTGTATTGGCCACTCAGTACAAACAGCGTGGATATATAGGTACCCCCACCAACTGCAATCAAAGACCTTGCAATGTGATATCCATGTAACCATCTATTTTCAAGTCTGCGTAGTCCAATTCAGGGTCATGAGGAGTCAGAGTTGTGTCTGCTGCATTAGGTACAAGACAGGCATCAGACCTGAATGGGTCTCAAGTTCATAACGGCACACACTAACTTAACATTCGCAAACCTGATGAAACTAATTGAGGTACACAAATAAAACAATTCAGAATGTACACAGACCAGAGTGGCATTTGAACCTGGTCTCCTGGAGCTATGAGGCAGTTCCACCACCATGTCTCATCCATAGCACCCTCCCTGAAGTAAATACATTAGGAAGATAGGAAGAGCACAAAGCCAAGTCACTTAACTGGCATGTGGCCCAACTAACATTCTGGGATGCTAGAATTTCCACACGTCTGAAGCCTCTTTGCCTACCACTCTTGTTATACTCTTTCAGGATTAGTGTATGCCACCGTCTATCCATGGTTATGCTTCAATGGCGTTCAAAAACAAAGTGAAGTCACTATGCTGCTGCCACTCTGTAAACTGTGTGACGTGTACTGCCTGAATTCTTGTCACATATGTCCTGTGTAGTTTATGGTCAGTTTGCTAATACTGGGTGTTAGAAATGGTTACATTTTGATCTCTGATGAGAGTTGCAAGCAAAGCACTATCTGATATTGGTCTGCATGTACTGTATAATGTAAATTAATTAACAGGTTGAAGGAAATGCCATTTGCTCCAATAAAAGGATATGATGAAATCCTGACTCATATACATGATAGAGATTACTTACATTGATTCACTTCCAGATCTGCTTTTTCCAGTCCAGTGCAAAATCTTTAGCAATGAGTGCAAACCTGAAACCTGCTCCAGGTAATAAAAACAACACAAGGCACACAAAAGCAACCTAATTTAAAGATCCAAATCTAATTTATCATAGGGGATAAAAATTCAACTGACACATGACTTCACACTTGTGGGGAGGACATGGAGATACCACAAAGAATGTACCTTTCTTTGGAACAGAACCAGGAATCAAGCAGAAAGAACTGGCATCTCCACCACACTGGCATACTACACCTTTATTGTTAAGTACTGCATCTATTGTAAACTTCTTATGTATGCCCCTTTCATAGCCATGAACCCCCAAGCCTAGATTCTTACCACCATTAGTGGCAAATACAATTGAACTACACGCCGTAGAAGATAAACAATACATGTATCCGGTCGTATTTGGTCACACTGACAGTTGTCATTTATGTGTCTTTTCCAGTCGTAAACCGCATTGTTTTCTGGGCCTCGTTGTTTCACTTTTAAGAAATACAACCTGACAATTACTAAATGGAAATAATGACGGCTGAATTTTTGAACGTGAAGATAGTAACAGAAAAGTAATTTTCAGGCCAGCTGTAACAAAATGTGTTTATAATAACAGGACCGGAAAAGGCAAAGAAAACCAAAAAACGAAACCCTGGTGAAAAGAACCCGTTGTATCAAAACCGCTAATATCCCCCCGTCACTTGAAAAAAAAACCCTCTTTTATGGTGCCTAATCCGCTAAAAGGCAGGGTGGAATGAATCGTCACTTTCCGTAATACCACCAGCACAATGGAATTACTTCAAAAAGTTAAGAAAAACAACACCGGTTAAATTTTTCTACCACTTCTTGATACCTGCTTTCAAAAGTCCCCGCCGTACATGTGAGACGAGACCGCTGTGACTGGTTATGCGTGGGGGCCCGGCGGGCGCGGTAACACTCATTTCTTTCTTTCAGTCACAGCAGCCGACTTCATGATAAACTCTGTCTCGTCGCTTGGTGCTCGGGTGCCGCCTACCGGTCGAAACGTTTGCCCGAGACTATTAAAATGCTTCCATAGACTCCAATTCATGCACTTGCAATCTGGACAAGGACGAACAAAGGCTGCTGGGAGAAATGGGAAAAAGGTAGCATCATTTAAATATTTTATGCGAAAGCAAAGTTCCACCAAAGGGAGATTTATAACTCACAATATATAAATTTATTTGGTATAAAAAATATAATTTGCGACTATGTAAAAATAAAACATAAAATACCAAACTATTACGTAGTTACTACTACAATTCCGGCAGTCTCTTCATTAGTTTTTTTCAAAAAATACATTCATACATTCAAAAGATTTATTTTTCAGATTACAATTTGAAAATAATCTAGTATCAAAAGTATATGAATCAGGTGTTTAGAAAGATTACAGGACTGCATTTTCAGATTACTTCGTTTATTGCATAGATGGGAGCCCGCGCTGATAGTACGTTACCGAACCCACCACAAGCCAAACCACCTGGATTGGGACCCGAGTGCAGCGAGTGACACCTTAGCACCACACTGGAACAGTGGGAGTTTTTTGTTACGATGGCTGGAGTGTCAAATCCGGCCACCAACCCCTAAATTTTCCCTGTAAATTGGAGGACTTGCATGGAGGGCTGGTTGCAGATTCACGTGCTAGATTTTTATAGTTTTGTAAGTAAAACGAAGGATGTTCTGAAAACAACTTTTTTCATTGTGTTGTGTTCCTGTGATATAAACGAAAAACGCATAGCATAGCAAATGTTAAACTTGGATTTTTTTTTCTATGTTACTATTACACCTAGTACTACTCAGCTTCTCCAGACAGCTGCACCGTTTCGTGTAGTACGCGGACAGCTGAGCAGTTTATTTCCCTCAGGTCCGATCCGTGGATGTTACTATTACTACTACTAATTATTATTATTATTAAATACAATAATAATTATTATGTATTATTGTTATTATTACACAAATACAGGAGAGGTAAATATTAAAGATTTTCCAAAACTAGTATTTCCATTTGTTTCTATATGTAGAAAACTGTACATTAATGCGCTAATACGAACAGACAAATCGCCAAAATATTACTCATTTTAAAATGTAAAAGAATCCAAAGCGATTCTTTACGAACTATTTTCGTAAGAATTGATTGTAAGGATCAGGAATAGATTAAAAACACCGTGAATACACATACCGAATGTATAATATCCGAATGGATTAGACGGGATTGGCTGAATTAAGCATTAAATGGCTTTTTCTTTTTTTTTCTTTTATTTAAGAGTAATATGCATTTTATTTTATTGCTCATTCATTTAAAACGGTGTACAAATATTTCTAAAATACCCAGGTATGTCGATGAGCTACTGTTTTTTAGAGGGCACCTTTTGACCATTATCTTTGACGAGAAAACTCGTGTACATATCAACATCTGTCATTTTTTTATTAAGAAGTATATACAGTATTTTTAAATAGCCAAGCCTTTCCGAAATGACTGACATCTTCTTAATAGTATAGTTTTTAACCGAGATAAATATGAAGTTCTCATTTAAGAAAAGTGAAAAACGCTCCGTCATTTTAGTTTGAATTGATGCATAATTAAGGATCCCTTATACATTCGCAGATTATAACATAAATCGCAGCTGTCAATTTCCGGAGATGGATGGCGACCCTTCCAGTGTTAGTTAACATCTGGAGCTAGAATGCTACATTATCGCAACTCGCTTCTGAAAAATGAATGAATTAATAAAACTGTCATTAAGAATTTAACAAGACAATAGAAAATCACAACCCCTCCACTGTTTTAATGGCCTTTAATTTGTTCGACATCTTAACTCACACATCCATGAATTTTAATAACCCAACTGCGAAGAGCAGTACAAGTCGTAAGTTTAAACTAACGCCAGTTCGAGTTTTAACTATTTAATCTTAAAATGCATATTTCCAGTATAAGCGTAGTTATGTGATATTCATTATTCTAAATACAATTTAGTTTATTAAAAAAATAAAATTGCATGAAGGAAAAACACAATCCACAAGGCTAAACAGAAAATACACAGATATATATATATATATATATATATATATATATATATATATATATATATATATATATATAAAATCTGTTATATTGGAAACGTTTTAAGGAGAACAGACCATTCAACTCTAATACCTTATTCACCTTAACACTAGTTGAGGTTTGAAAATCTCAAAAGTTCGGCTCTGTAACACTGCTTGGCACTACTTGGTAATTTATACCATTATCAGTAACTCGTGTGTAAAGAAAAAAACACATTTATATGAAATCTGCCCTTAATAAGTTTCAATCCATGTCCTAGTGTACTTGTTGCATATTATATTTTAACAGTAAAACTTAGGCTCCACTAAGTTCCTTAATAGTTTAAAACACTTGAATCATATTATCTGTTAAAAAAGTTCAACTCCTTCAATCCTTCCTCATAGCTTCCCAGAATCAGTCTAATTAGTAATGATGTGCACAGAGTGGCTCAAAAGAGGACAAAGGGCACCTCAAGGGACAGGATTTTTTTACGTTAATCGCAGACACAAATTAGTGCCCACTTTCATCTCTGTGTTTTTTTAGGTTAATGAAAAAAATTAGATATAACATCAGGAACATTATAATAATCACAACCTGAGCAAAAAATGTTATCTGAACAGACACTTCTCTACTGCATAAACTTTATTTTTCTAGTATAAAACTTATTAACAAGACAAAAGAGCAAATAAAAGAATTTCAGTTGAAATATAAAATAGGCTCTTCCCATTTTAATAGCAAGAGATTACATAGTATTACATGAAAACAAAATTTTTTCTTCTCCCCCATTAGCTGCCTGTTGTGGCTCAGATATTCAGGAAGCCACTTGAAGTGATCTTCTGGTGCATAGATCAACAATCTTCTTTATGCATTAGACTCTTAGCAAGGAGAAGTACAATGTTTATGATCCTGAACCCTGAAGCACAATGTATAATGATTTCATATATATATAGTACACATATTAAGATTCCTGGGTAACAAAAACAAAGCTAAAATAAAAATTATGTAATGTCCGTTTTGCTTTCTAGGTGTTTTCAGCTTTTGAGTTTTATAGACAGGTAATAGAATAATTTAAAAATATTTGCAATCTGTTGCCCTATAGTCAGTGCCTTTCCTCTGTATTTGCCTATGTGAATCTCTCTTCACTAGTGCTCCCTTTCTTCAGCTTGTTCCCGTAATGCCTGCTTTTCAGACTCTGTCATTATTGTTGAAGCGCCTTTCTACCCTCCTGTCCAGTTTTATACTTTCCATTTTTGAAGAGGTCTTTCTCAGCATGCAGCTTTACTCCTCCTCGTGTGTCTTACACTCTCATTTACTCTTTTGTTGTGTCAAGAAAGCCAAACTGACCAATCACACAAAAGCCTAACTGACCAATCAGATCACTCTAAGGGAATAGACACACAGACCTTAGTGTTTTATTATTTGGTAGATCTTCCTTTACCATCAAATGTTTTGATAGATAATAATGACTTCATGTTTGTTAATAGTGATATCTTTTCAAGTCTGAAATCCAAGGCTAAAAATCAGTTTATCTCTTCTTCTTTTGGAGTGAGCAGACACACATGCAGGCATAGAGACACACTCTCAGAGACCCCTTGCTTTTACAGTGGTTTGCTTGATTGCAGTGTGGTTGAGTAAATAGCTGTGCACTTTGAAAGAAACAGTTATTGTATGAATTTCTATTACTTTCTAAGCTGGCATTATAAGAAAAGTAATATATGCATCTTGTGTGCAAACATTACAACAATTTGCCACATCATATTTCACACTAACCAACACAACCTGCACATACATATTCTTTCTAAATTATCATAGACCTTACATTATTTCCATGTCAGATAGAAGTTTGGCAAGGCACATTGCTTTTTGTCTTGTGCTTCAAAGCAATCAATTAGATCCTAACTGGAGAAAGGGATACTTGGAATTAATGAGGGGAAAGGGTCATGGCTTGACTCTAATTGCTCTAGTTATTATTCATTTTATAGCCTACCTAATCCAAATTCAAGGGTGCAGGATGTTGTAGTCTATCAAAACATCCCTGGAATCAGATTTATAAAATCTGTGTACGCACAAAAAGAAACCTTAAGTGTATGTACTCAACTTTCTATGGAGCAGTCAAGATTTATAAAATAAAGCTTGATGAAAGAACTTGTGTATATTTACTCCAGCTCTGGCTCATGTGTCTGCAACATTATGAAGTTAGTAGGAAATGATTGCACCCTTAATCAAGTAGGAAAATGCAGCCAAACCAGCTAAATGATGACTCACATACATAATAATTGAAATCACTGAGCCATTATTATAATATGTGTTGATATGACAAACCTATTAAACCTCAAAAGTGACAAATATGATGTATACACTCTATTGTACTAACATTTTAATATGGATAATGCTGTGTAGTTTCACTGAAGAACTTACTCAGGTTATCCTCAATTTATATTGGCTACCTGTTGTCACTTCTCTGAATTACAAACCAATGCAACCCCTTCTTGATGATAATTTTATTATGTAAAATCACAGGTGAGATTCTCTCAGAAAGCTTTAAATGTCATGCTGTACGACCTATTCATGGTATAATGAATTGACACATGTCTTGTTTGGTGCTACTTGAAGAGTATGCAAATATTCATGTACAAAGTGAGCAAACTTTTAGGACTGTCAGGATTTTTTTCCCCATGATGATGACTGGCTTATTATCCATTCTATTGAAACTATGTGTTAAACTGGTCCTGACCTTAGAAACATAGACTGCCTGAAGTCACGCTATACCTGTTTATTTCAAGGTTTTAACAACCAGGATGGCTTTCTGGCAATAGGTACCTACTAGAGAAATCTGGTTGACAAGTCAGAAATATCTCAATTAAAGCTTCAGCTTCATCTGTGCTGGAAGCCATTAACAGACTGTTCACTTTCTGCATGGTGTGGGTGTACGGGTCAAGATGAAAATACAATTAGTAGCAATTTCCAGTTATTCTAATGTTATCAGCACAATTGACTGCCAGTGTGAGGGACAGCTGGGAGCCTTGCCCACACAGGGCACCATCAGCCTTGAAGGAAAGAAGGAGATAGCATACACAAGGCATTGTCTACCCCAGAGCACTAGATGGCAGCCCCACTGGGTTGCAACAGTGCCCTGCATCCCCACATGGTATCATGGAAACTGAAGTTCTTCTGCTCAGCCCTGTTGGGTCCCATGCCAGGGAGCGCAGAGAGAACAGGTGAGCCCTACTTCATCCGGATCTAGCCTTACTCAAAAGTGCTCTCAGGCCAAACGTTAGAGATACTGGAAGCACTCCAGGGTTTTATATAAAAACAAGCTGCCTGCCTCAACTTGAGGAACCAGAGTCAGGAGGAGGAGAATAAAGCTTTCTGGAAGGAACGGAGGAGGCAGAGAGAGAGAGAAGAAGAAGAAGAAAAAGAAGAAGACAGAGTATTGCTGTGCTCTGCTTCAGAATTGTATTTGTTGGAAACTCTTCCCTGTAAGAGTTTACCACAAATAAATCTTCTTGTTTATTGTGATTTGTGTCCGAGTCTTTGTGTGTCAGGTGTTTGTTGTTTTTTTTTTAAGTTTCTCTGCATCAATCTGTGTCCTTCTTGTTTCTTTTGTTGATTTCTTGACATAGATAATTTATTTTTAGAAAATTATTTCAATGCTATTTCAAAACATTAAAAACAGTTTGCATTTTACCACAACACATGATTGTTGTTCATGGGCACCATGATTAAGTGAACTGTTTAGCTTATGAAGTTGCTATAGTTTTACTTCCCAGAGTTTGGTACACGTGACATTATCAACATGACACTTTAAAAGGTCAGTGTTGCACATTCCCTGGTCATCTGAGTCTGTGGATATTTCTAAAGAAAATCTTCTTTGTGTTATTGTATTTTCATTTGAGAATTCTTCTTTTTGACCCTTTGCTTTGTTTTTCACCTTTGATTTCTGGTTAACAGTTGAATTTGGAGACAAAAGTAGAACTGAATCCCCAGGTTCAACTTTTTGGCTCATTTTAATGTGTATCCAATGGTAGCTGCTATTCAAATACATTTGCCTTGAAAATGGCACATTAAAATTAGTGTATTCCCAACATCCCAAAGACCATCTGGTTTTCAGGAGAAACCTCCAGTGAAACTACCTCAAAACACAACCCAAAATTGGCATTTGAAATGTGATAAATTAGTTGAAGACTTATGAATATTAATCGAATGACCAGAAATTGATAAGATATCCCTACTATTAGACTGGGCAGGTATTCACATTGCAATTACAAAACTTCTCCACCACCCAATTAATCTATTGGTCATTACCTTATGGATGATAGCCACATTTGAAAAAAAACATTCCCCCAAAAATTGGAAATAAACTGTGGACTCCTGTTATAAATTATAGTTTTTGAAGATAAGAAACTTCCCTAATAACTGGTTTTTATTCTTTTGCAATAATGTTTTCAACAGAAGAACATGGACCTCTTTTGGAAATCAACTTTTATTAAAATGATTTGAAACCCCAGCCATCAAACAAATCTGCAAAATAAAAGTATACAAATGTCATGCCAGGAATAAGAATAAGATACAAAATATTGACGTAAACCTGAAATATTACTACTACTTGACTTTGACATGTTGGCGATCTCACAAAACATGACACAGTTTGAGAACCACCATATTGGTGGTTACTATGAGAAATACCAATATGAAAAGAGATAAAAGAATCATGATCCCAAAAGAGCAATTATTTTATAAGCATTTATGATTTATACATTCATGCATAAGTACATTTTAAACCCTTTATTAATATTCATTGATCCCTGGTATTTCTTAGATTGTTTTTACCATAACTAGATTTATTTATTGATGTTGCCAAATTATTTTCTTTGATTCATTTTATTTTACTGCTAGCATGATGCCATTTTGTGTTCCCTGTTTAAAGAAAAGGCTTCCAGTTGTTCGGGAGAGTGGTCTTGGAAGGTTGCTACATCTGACATTATCTATGATATGTGTTAAATGACAGCAGTTCTCTCTCTATCTGCGATTATGTATAAAATTCTTTGTGCGTGTGATTAAAGTTAAAGCTTTGAAACCACAGAGACTTATTTTTGACTTTGATTTTGGTTTAAAGTTAGGATTTGGTAATACTGTAGCTATAACTGATGCTCTGCCTGGTTTTTGTACCCTTGTTTTTCTATCTCAGGGTGAGAAAATGTAGCTTTAATCAATAGGACTTCAAATGAATGTAGTTAAACCAAGCCAAGGTCAAAGCCAGCAGTCAAATGGATCAGTGTCAAAATTGAATTTGAAGACCAAAAACAGAAGCTAGAATCCAAACACCAATGAAACAATACGTAAAGGTTTCATTGCAAAAGTTTAGGCTCTTATGTATTAATCTCAGATATTGAAGGAGTGTTTGTTGTGACCTTTATACCCACGACCACGAGATGTCACTGTCACTAACTACCTGATCATTCCCTAGCAAAGTGGAAACAATTTTTCCACAAAATGGTGGTGCCTCCAAAAAGCAAAATGGCATCATGGAAAAGACAATAAAATAAAAGTTTTTCCATTTTTGGGGAAACTGATTTTATTTTTTAAATCCTTGCCCTTAAAACAGCCAAAACAGATGTATACTTTGTCTATATACGTTCAAAGGATCCCAGACAAGAACAATGAAAAACCACAGATCGTAGTAACTTTACACTTTTGATTTATCTTCTGGCCCATTTTCCATTCTTATTCTGCTTCTGAGCAGAACAGAATCATGGAGCTTAACCCTCATTATGCTTTGCTCTGACTTCCATACAAAGTGACTTCACCATTTGATTAAATGGCATTTACATTCTGATGAATTTCATTATTATCAGGTGTACTTGAACACTGTTGCTCATCTTGTGCTCTACATTCATTTTCTAAATGTTTTGTTCCTCTATTTTATATCTGACATTTTATTATCTCTTTTCAGCCTTTCAAAATGTATTGGTCTTTACACCCATTTAACAATAATCTATATTTTTTACATTCTTTTCCTTCATCTTTATTAGCATCTTTATTAGTTGAAATTATATTTTTTCCCTTTTTCATGTTTTATTTGTTTCTTCAGATGGGTCATTTGCAGGTGAGAATCCAATAGGTTTTTTCAATGTTTGACTCAAGATGGTGGCACTTCCTTCAAGATGCTGTTTAATCTGGCAAAAGTACTATTGCTACCATGGTCTTTGTTTTTTCCAAGATCTTCTGAATTTTACAATAGAGCAAAAAAAAATCCAAAATAGTCTGACACTTCTCTCCTTCGTTCTCAGTTACTTGCATACTAAGACTTTTTGAAGAAAAAACTAGTTACATTTGACAGTATTCAAAGCCAAACTCTTCAGGACATTTTACGATATGGAGTATATCCTTATGTTATTGTGTTAATTTCAGTCTAGGTTCTATGAGATGTTTTTATGATGTATTATGCTTATAATATTTTCTTTTTAAACCCTTTGTTATTATTATTGTACTTATGATTATGATTTCATCCCAATTGGATTTATCTGTTAATGCTACAAAATTATTCTTTGATTGTTTTTATTTTAATGTTAGCAAAACAGTATGCCACTGTATTAGGTTCCTTGTTAACTAGTTGGATTTGAGGACGTGGTCTTGGAAGTCATACCATCTGATTTTATCTATGCAATGGTTTTCTTTCTATCCGTGACTGAGGATAATATAAAAATCTTTGTCTATACAATTAAAGTGAGGTTTGGCTTTGAAACCTTAGCAATCCTTTTTTAACTTTGATTTTGGTTAGCCATTAGACTATGGTAAGAGATTTAATTGGCTGTCATGTTTTCAACTCCTTTTTCCTGCTTTTTGATTCATCCTCTGGGCTTTGTCTAATCCGTAATCTGCTTCTAAGCAGAACACCCTGGTTCTGTTATCTCAATAGCAGCAACAAAATATTATTAAAAGGTTAATTCATTCAGAATCTTGCACTGATTCTTTGTATTAATGTGGAAGTGCATTTTCTTTTTTACCCCATGCCATATAAGAAATTACAAAATTGAATTAACTGTAAACTAAACACCAGTGAGCCAGACAGCCATTTAATCTATTGTCTTATTTTAGGTAATTTTCTTGTCTGTGTAAATAGTGAAAGAATATTCTAGCTTCCTATCTGGAAACTTTCTATTACTAACATCATAATTCATCTGTAGGATCTACTAGTGTTAAAGGCACATCAGTACCTGGGAATTGCTATAATAAAATTGCCCAGACTAATACACTTGTGACATCAACTTCCAATTTAAAGAGAAAGAACGTGTCTAGATGTTGTATATTTAGCTGTGATAAATAAAGGTTTTAATGTAATAAATGCTTCCTGAATTTCCAGTGTTCACAAAAGTGCTACATAAATCCCTTTGATTAAACACGTAATTGAGAACTAAAGTGGGTATGCTTTGAATTGTCTGAACCTTATTGAAATCCATTTCTAGACCCATCCTATTAATGTAATAAAAAGAAAATTGCATCTTTGTTTGTTGAAACATACACATTTCAAGCTTTACAAATAAACTGTTTTTCCTTTATTGTGAAAGAAGCCCTTGAACATGTTTGATGTCTGTTGATAATTTGAGTAAATGAGAAAATCTTTGATATATACAAGAAAATATGTATGCCTAAAATAATTCAAAATATATCACTAACAAAGGATTAAAATATAACTAATACACTAGCAATCTATATGGCATATCTAATTATTTGTAATATATTGATGTGGTGATAAAAACTGTTTTCCATTCTCCCACTTGCAAATATGAGTCAAAGTATAGGCACTTCTCAAATCCAATTTAGTTTAAATTTTAGAATTAGTAACTGTTACAATATATCACTATTTGTTCATTTTTTTCTGTCCTGAATTTTTTTCAGACATCTATTTTTTGACCTACATATTTTCTGGAATTTTCTACTTCTTGGAATCTTACAGTGTAATTTGTTTTGTATATTTAGGTTTGAGGGTTATTAATTCTTGTTCATGTCATGTTTTGAAAATACCTGAAATGCCATTTTCTTGCTGCATCCATTTTGTAGCTTCGTTAATGTGACAGGCTGATCTGTTGCTAGGGGGCATGTCCTGTAAATCAAGTGGTATGAAGTTATCAAAGTGACAGTATAGAAGCTGATGCCACATGTCCTACAGAATCCAAGACTGTGGATACATTCTGAAAACGTATCACTATCGCTACTTGAAAACTACACTGAATTAGGACTTTCACTCTTTCTCACTATGAATTTGATTCTCGTTCTACATTTAGGTTTTAACATTATGGTTTTCTGATTTAGTGGCTCTGAATTAAAAGCCTGTCTTCTTTTTGTGATTCAGATACTGTTTAAATTTTCTCTTGAGATTAATAGAAAAGGGTAGCTATATTTGATGGTCACCTTATTTAGCTCTTGCTAATAAATGAAACGTGACACTGACTTAACCTTCTTCTCCACAGAAAATAGATACCAATGGGACTAGTAGAATAAATCCATCCATCCATTATCCAACTACAGGGTCACGGGGGTCTGCTGGAGCCAATCCCAGTTAACACAGGACGCAAGGCAGGAAACAAACCCCGAGCAGGGCACCAACCCACCGCAGAGTGGAATAAATCCTTTCACTAAATTCTGACTAATATTGTCATCCATAGCCTTGAACTCAACACCAGAAACGAAGTGTCTGTCTCATAGCTAAAGTGACATCATGAAGTACAATTATACCACAGTTATATGGGTGATAGTGAGGAAACCCTAAAGCTTTTCTTTACACACAGAAATACTTAAACACTTGGCATTCTATTGGAAATGTGGGGTGTGTTAATGAGCCATAGTGTTATAGCCTCCTATTTTCAAACAGTTCATTGATCAAAACAACTTCTCCCAAGATTCCATTTTCCTTATACTGTACACCTTACTGTATCAATGGAAAGCCCAAAATCAGTTATGGATTATGGACTTTGTACAAACGTCTGAGTGTGCTGTCTGTTGTGTCATCACACTCACAGATTATGCGTGAGCATGCTCATGTTTTTGGTTTTGTACCTGATATGCAGAAACCCTGTACTTCCAAGCATCTGCACATTGCTGCATTTCTTTGATTGTTTGTTGACTTTGTATGTGTCTGTTTGATAAACCACACACACATTTATCTACAAATAAATATTTAGCTTTACAAAGCCATTGTAACAAATCCTTCGTTTGCAATGTTCAGGAGTTAATTGAGTCATTCTAGTTTAATTCTGATCCTCCTTACTAGGGATTAGGATTTGGTGCCACATATACACCAGTTTGACGCACACACTGTTAAACAGAATAATATTATCAAAAAATTGATTTTTTCATAATGGAATATTTCTAA
Organism: Polypterus senegalus; assembly: GCF_016835505.1. Lineage (NCBI taxonomy): Eukaryota > Metazoa > Chordata > Cladistia > Polypteriformes > Polypteridae > Polypterus > Polypterus senegalus. The sequence goes on from NC_053164.1 coordinate 78,334,697, forward strand.
CCTATGGTGTACTGGGGGACTATCAGTGCTTATACAACTCATCCCAATTGGCTCTCCATAAATAGACTGAATATTAATCTCATAATAAGTTGGAGTACTCTCTTTACATAAATGCTTGAAAATAACTGTACTTATAAAATTTTCAATCACCCCAAAGCAGTTGCAGCCTGAACAATTATACATTAAGAATTTTTGGATAAAGAGACTTTAAATGTTCTGAGGTGCAGGACAGTTATTCACTTTTAATCTAAGTTTTAGTTTACACACTAGGCCAATAACATCTTACATTCCATTACTTAAGTTGTACCTTACTAATTTATCCTTATTAATTTCCGATACTCTGTTTTGGCCTAGCAAGTTTTCCGCAATGTATTAAGATACAGTATATTGTTCAAATATAAGCTTTATATACTGTACATAAAATCCAATGTCTGTTTGTCTCTCTGTCTGTCCGTTTTCACGGGAGAACTACTTAACGGATTTAGATTGGGCTTTTTTCTAGAATTTGCTTAATAATTGCAACTTCTCTCATTGCGCTAAGAATCATAGTTCGCTTGCAGGGGTGATATCTTCACACTAATCCGAGACACAGGCAGCGGGCCAAGGAGAGGGGGAAGCGTGATGTCAGGAGTAGGGAGCCGGGCAGGGCCCTCCTCACTGTCTTGTCTCACTTCTTCGCAGTCAAAGCCGCAGGGGTTGGCTAGTCATGTATAAAAAAAAATCAGCCTCGCGATGACACAATGAAGTGGAAGGTTTTTTTTTTGGCATATTTCTGACCACACTTCTTCTTAGAAAATTGAGCATGACCTAGACCAGTGGCACTTTTTTCAGAGGAACTACCAAATAATAGTCTAAAAACACAGTAGAGTCTGATACACAGGAAGTCAAAATGGCTTTTCAAACAGCAAAAATCTATCAAAAATAAAGTCAGGAAACAAAACAAGGTTCTTAGCAAGAAATACTCAAAATGAAATTCTGTTTCTTGTAGTTTTTTTTAAAAGAACATGTTCTTTAATATTTGGACATAATTATTTAAATGGCAATATACTGACTTCACACATTAAAGGTTATCCCAGTAATGGATGTCGGCAATGTTTGAAGTGATGAGTACCAGTCTAGTATTGGCACCTTTTCAAAAATATTTAAGGGGATGTTTCATCATACCGGCATCCTTTTTTAATTGAGTTACCAGTAATTTGCTTCAATGTCAAGCACTGGATGCCATTACCATAAGTTACATGAAAATGTCAGTGAAAAGTTTCAATGGTGGTAAGCAAAAGGATACTGTGATGATATCATTAAAGTGATAATAAAATAATAATAAAAATAAAAGTTACAAAAGTAAAAAAAAATGAAATCAGACAGGACAAAAAAGAATAGTAACGCATCCCTAACAATAAATACAAATTTAAAAGTAAGAAATTAATGTAACTGATTAACAGAAAGATATTTAGTCATGATCCCTGCAGAATTCAGTTTGGGTTAAGTTTCTAATTCAAAGACTAGTAACAACAAACAACTCAGGTGAATGTATTTGTTTATTATTATTTTTCAGTGGCTCTGAATCTTGCTGCATTTGTAATGTTTTTCACTCTTTCATTTCTTTGTTTTAAGAAATTATTACAATAGCTTTTTAATACATCCTCTTCTCAAGAAGTTCACTCTCTAGCCATCTCAAGCAGTTTATTACAGACCAGTATCTCTTCTGTCCTTTCTATCCAAAACACTGGAACATGCTGTCTCTAACCAAGTCTCTTCTGGTCTTTTACAGAACTGGCTGCTTGGTCCTAACCAGTCAGGCTTTAAAAAGGCCATTCCACCTAAATGGCTCCAGTTACTGTTGTCAACACATTACGGCAGGCTAGAGCTACCAACATTTCATCTGCCTTGATCCTGCTTGATCTCTTCTCTGTCTTTGATACGGTCAACCACTAGATCCTTCTTGACATCCTCTCTGACCTTGACATCTGTGGGATTGCCATTGGGTGGTTTGAGTCCTTCCTCTTGAGACTTGAGACTTGATACCTTGTAGAGGCGGCATCACTAGACACTGTTTCCTGGCAGACTTGAGTGGGTGAGCAGGCATAGGCATAGCACCTCACCAGTGTCTCCATATACTTAGGTGCTGAGCAGTGACATGTGCTTGTCTCAGTTGGTTAAATACAAGATGGGCTGCTGCATTTTGCAATCATCTACAGTGAATCGATAGCACATGTGGGTACTCCTGCCAGGAGCGAGTTGCAGTAGTTCAGATGCATCAAGACCAAAGCCTGGAAAAGTAGATATGCTGTATACTCTGTCAGATAAGGTCTGATCTTGCAAATGTTGTACAGCATGAAGCTGCATGAACAAGAAACAGTAGAAATGTGGTCAGAAAAAACAAGTGCTAATCAATACCCACACCAAGGTTGTGAACTGACCTGGCAGGTGTTAGTGACAGTGAGCCAAACTGTACAGAGATGGGGAGTTGAACAGACTGGGTGGCTGGGAATCACAAAAAGTTCTGTTTTTGCCAAGTTGAGCTGTAGATGGTGGTCTTTCATCCAGGTTGAGATATCAGTAAGACAAGCAGAAACTCTAGCTGATGCCATATTGTTCTCCAGAGGGAACGACATGTACAAAGGTTCTTTCCTCTGTACACTTACTCACTGGGCTTTGTCATCATGTCCCATGGAGTTTTACCTGTTGTTCCCTCCTGAGAATCGTACAGTATCACGCACAATCTCTGCATGTCTCACTGAAATTGCAATCTGGATGAACAAACACCACCTGCAGCTGAACCTGGCAAAGACAGACCTCCTTGTTATCCAGCTCATCTTTCTATTCAGCACCACATCTCTGTACACAGCCTTAGGGTGGTAATCAATAACCACCTGTCCTTTACACAGCATGTTGCTACAGTCTCTTGGTCTCACAGATTTACTATACAGTATTACATTTTCTGGACCATATCTTACAGAGCATGCCACGCAACTTCTGGTCCTGGCTTTGGTCTTGTCACATCTGGACCACTGCAAGTCTCTACTGGCAGGACAACCAGCATGCGCCACCAATGAGATTGATTAAAAATACAGCAGCCCGTCTAGTGTTCTACAAGCCAAGGTAGATACATATCACTCCTCTTCTCAGATCACTACACTGGCTCTCAATAGCAACCTGTATTAAGTTCAAATACTTGATGCTTGCTTACAGAGTAGTCAATGGGTCAGCACCTATATATAGTTTATATGGGAGACACTTGTGAAGTCCTATGCTCCTTCTCAACCACTCAGGTCTACTGATGAATGGCATCTGGTGATTCTACCTCTGTGAGGCATCAAATCTCAGACTAGACTCTTTTTGTGTGTAGCTCCTAGCTGATAGAACAGGCTGTGCACATCCATTTGAAATTTGACTCCTTCCAAGTGTTTAAGAAGCATTTCAAGCCACTCTTGTTTGGCGAGTTTTTGTCTAACTGGTACAGTTATGTTTTGCAAACTAGGTTGAAGTTTGTTCTGAGCTCTTCACGTGTGAGGATCAATGTTGTAACCTTGTCCTGTGACACTTGTTCCCAAACAGTCCCCCAGACTGGAGTTAACTCAGTCATGTTGTCCTCACTTGTAAGTTGTTTCAGACAAAAGCATCTGCTAAGCAAATAAATATAAATGTAAAATGTAAATATTGCCGGTAAGTCAGAAATTTCTTTTTAAACAGAGCCTAAAGCATGAGGCTAAAGTCAAGTCAACTTTATTTATAAAGCACTTTCCATACAACAGCCTCTGACCAAAGTGCTGTACATAAACTAAATAAATTTAAACAAAACAAAGTAATAACTCAATCAGTAAAATACAACAATAACTAATTACAACATAATAAAAAACAACTAAACAACTAAACAGAGTTAAAACAAATAACATCAACTGCTCACACAGAATCAAATGCCAAACCAAAAAGATAGGTCTTAAGAGCAGACTTAAAAATGGGCAGTGCGGAGGCCTGTCTAATGTAGATCGGCAATGAATTCCAGAGCCTTGGAGCCACAACGGAAAAAGCCCGATCCCCTCTGAGCTTTCGCTGAGTCGTAGGCACATCTAGAAACAGCTGACCAGCTGATCTGAGTAAGCGAAAAGGAGAATGCATATGCAGCAGCTCAGCGAGGTTGGGCAGAGCACGCCCATTTAAAGACTTAAAAACAAATAAAAGAATTTTAAAATGAACTCTAAACTGAACAAGCAGCCAGTGCAGTGAGGATAATACAGGTGTAATATGCTCATTTTTCCGCGTGCCAGTTAGAAGACGTGCAGCAGCATTTTGCACCAGCTGGAGCCGAGACAGGATAGACTGGCTAACACCAACATACAATGAATTACAATAGTCCAACCAAGTTGTAATAAAGGCATGGATCACTGTTGTGAATTGATCTTTAGAAAGAATGTTTTTTTATGTTTGCCAAACGTCTCAGCTGAAAAAACCAAGATTTCACCACCGCACTGATCTGACTGTCCAGTCTAAAATCCTCATCTATCCTAAAACCCAAATAATAATAATAACAGGCGTACCATATTGTGCTAGGGGACCCAAATCCACAGGAGCAAAAGTAGAAATAGACCCACTGGTACCTCCAGGACCAAAAACTATAACCTCTGTCTTATTTTCATTAAAATTTAAGGAGTTCACTGCCATCCAAACTTTCACCTCTTCTAGGCACATAACCAAAGTTTGTGTGGAATAAGCATCCTTATTCGGGGTAACCCCGAATATAACCCAGATTCCTATAAATCGGGGTTAGAAATGATTTAGCATTTTGGGGTTTTGAAAAGCAAGAGAAACCAAACTCAAAGACAAAAGGGGACAAAAACAGGAGATAATTTACAAAACAAAAATCCAAAAATGGCATTGCCCTTACAAAAACAACAAAAAATCAAAAAAGTAATTGCTACCAATGAATTCCTTGACCTCAACTTAAAAAAATGATATTGTGTTGATTTTTTGTGGCCATAAAATAGCTTTAAAAAATTAAGACAAAGTCAAATCATGACACATTCTTTTTAATGTGCGTTTTGCAAGTAATAATGTGATCCAGGCATTGTTTTAACTGTCAATTTTGAATTTTCAGTTTCAGTAAACCTACTGTACTCATGTTACTAGTCTGAAAAAGTGGCATATTTAAATGAAATTGCTCATCTGAATTTTCAACACAGGTCAGACCCAATTACCTTCCTCTGTCCAAATCTTCAGATACATGGGAGATGATATTTCTTTTTCAGTTGGTGTCTCATTCTCCTATAATTACCATGATTTGTTCTTCTGTCCTGTTCTGGTCCAAGCTTCCTTTCTCTTTCCAGTTTGGCCACTACAGTATTTAAATGATTATTTGCCTGTGCTTTAGTTTTGCAAATTCCATGTTGTAATGATATTTATAAATAGCAAAGAGGTGGGAACAAAAAAAAACAATAAATAAAATCAAACAATAAACAGGGACACATATTCATTTTGCCAAATGCTTAATTTTCAGTGATAAGCATTGCAGTAGGAACCCTAGCTTTTAAAACAGCCAAGTAAAATTTTTTCATAAGCTTTATCCCACCTCTTCATAAATGCCATTTTTAAAGGACTTGAGACTGATTCACTATGCCATCTTTAATGATTGGATGTCCCCAGCACTTATTTCCATATATTCCACCACTGCTGTTTTTTCTTGAAGTTTGTGTGTAAATACAGGATCCTGTTTCTTTTGTGTAGCTATCTCTCTGTTACCACACACAACTATCTTTTTAGATCTCTCTATACTAATTCAGAATGTTTCACAAGCAGAAGCTTCTTTGTTTCAAACCAAATTTACTTCAGTCTAGAAGACCCCAGAGCTTGTCACAGAGGTGTTTTGTGATTCTTCCCTTATGATGTGTTATTATTGGACTGCAAGTCAGCAGGACATCAAGGAAATACATAGATGACTTGGCTATGTCCATTTGGCACTTTAAATCTTGGACGGCTGATACCCCCAAATATTTGCTCCTCTCTTGACCCTTTAATGTTGCTTGTCCCTCTGAGGCTACCCATGTTTTTTTAGTGGCTCAACTAATGGGCAGATATTCCTTTATTATGGTCTGTTATTAGTCACTCACTAACCTCTGCCATTGATCAGGTTGTTTGTGGTGAATTGGGATGGTCATGGCTGGACACTGTACGAATAGCAGACTGTTGCATTTATTGCCACACAGTTTTATTTCTGGATCATTTTCTGATATATTTCTTGATATATATACTCACTGATTGATCACAAAAAACACATAAGTCTTGTTCACCATATGAATTTATAATTAACACTGCTAAGCATTTCAAACTAGACAGCCAGACATCACAAAATGTATCTTTTTTTTTTCTAAGAATAATAAATATTTTATGGCATTAATGGACAAGACAAACTCAAAGTACCATATGAAAGTCTAAAGCTGTAAAAGTATTTCAGTCCTGCTCCTAGCACAGAAAGTTAAATTTGTTTAGAGGAGCCAAAATCTTGGAGTTGTAGTGCTCTGTCATCTTAAATGCCCTCCAGAAGATGATGTTACACAGTGCAACTTTCGAAGTTCATGTGCTGGCAACTGAGACCTATTTCTATCAAAAAAGGGAACAAAATGATGGCACTTGTGTATAAAAACAACAAAGAAAACAATCAGAAAAAACTATTTGCATAAAATTATCAATAGACACTAAAATACCCAAAAATCATTATACAGATGAAGAACCCTGATTTGTAAAGCACTAAGGTTTGTGGCTTGAAGATTGAACTCTTTAGCCAGGTAAGGTCCCACAAACACCATGACAGGCATTATTCTTGTTTTGAGTCATTAGTGATGAGTAGAGCATTTTTCTGTGTAAACTAGAATTACTAAATCATATGATTTACCAGAAAAACTATTAATACTGTATTTTTTTTTTTGCATTGATTCTCCATGCAGTCATCTAACACTTTATTGTGTGACATCTTGAAGATAAGTCCAGTAATTGTGGTAACACAGTACTTCTGAGTTCTCCAGCTTCAATTTCCATAGCATTACTAGGTATAGAATGAAAGGCTCACAAATAAAGTTAGTGTATAAAGCCCTGTGACAAAATTCTACTTAATTTGTCAAATAATGAAGGAGCTGCAGAACCTTAAGATTGGTTTCATAAGCCATTATGAAACGTTTCTGTTAGTACCCCATGACTAACCTTATACTCACCATCCTCATGTTTTCCTCTCTAGTCTACCGTTTTTAACATGCAGGCCAGTAGGATTTCTAACTCTGAATTGGTTTGCTCTGAATCTGTATTTCTGTGTAAGCTAATAGGTCTTTGGGGGCAGACACCACTATTCTTTCTTAAGAAACTCAATTGTTTTAAAGTAGAAAAATCCATAAAGACACTTTTATTGAATTTGTTGTTCCATTTGAATGTACATGTTGTTTACCAATCTCTGCATTAAATATTTTAAGTAAAAATTACCAGTAAAATTATTGGTTTGCAGCAGCTCAATGTCTCTGAGCTGTATCATAAGGAGGTTAGAATAAAGGCCATCTCAGTTCAGTCAAACAGTAGCCATCCAGTTTTCATCCCAAAATTTCAGCGATTGCCATCAGGCTGCAGATTTAGACTCCCAAGGGTAAAGAGCAACTGATTTAATTACTCTTTTATTCCCAGAGCCGTAACCATTTTCAATTCTTTAACTTCTAGAGATGCTACTGAATTCTACATTATTGTTGTGGGTTTTGTTAACGGCAATTATTCTTCTTTGTACAGATCTTGAGTGTACTTATGATAACTCTAGTTTTTGATTGTTGTGTTGGTTTATTTTCTTGTATTTGTGTAACATAACAAGGGCTTATGTTTTGTACATTCCTGCTGCAAACAAATTTCCCTCTGGGATAATAAAGTCTACCTAACCTAACCTAGCAGAATGCTTGTACAACAGAGCCATATGGCAATAAACAAGAATAAAATGTTCTGAAAACGGATGTAACGTTGTGAGGGTTTAATGTAAAATACGAAAATGCCTACAAAACTGTCTTCTAGTGACTTAGATGCTTACAGAAAAAGACACTGCTCACTATATACAACACCTACAATGCCTTAACTTAAGACATATAAATCGACCATTGTACGTTTCTGTACTAATAACTATTCATAGTGGCTCCAAAATCCGTACTGACCCCTACTCTCTCTTCTGTTTCTTTTTCCGGTTTCTTTGTGGTGGCGGCCTGCGCCACCATCACCTACTCAAAGCATCATGATGCACCAACATTGATGGACTGAAAGCCAGAAGTCTACGTGACCATCATCATCAGGTCCTTCCATGAAAACCCTAAATACAAAGAGGACTGTTTCATTTATGTTAGGTAGATTGCCGAGAGGGGACTGGGCGGTCTCGTGGTCTGGAACCCCTACAGATTTTATTTTTTTTCCCCAGCCTCTGGAGTTTTTTTTTTTTTTGTTTTTTCTGTCCACCCTGGCCATCGGACCTTACTTATTCTATGTTAATTAATGTTGACTTATTTTATTTTCTTACTGTGTCTTCTATTTTTCTATTCTTCATTTTGTAAAGCACTTTCAGCTACATTTTTTTTATGAAAATGTGCTATATAAATAAATGTTGTTGTTGTATATATTTTTTACCATTATCGTTTGTATTGATGTTTTACTTGTATGCATGTTCACTATATCATATTATGGCACTAACCTTTTTGTGATCTGTATTCACATTATTGGATTGCCACAATATCAACGTAAAACTAACCAAACTTTCTTTCGAGAAATACACTTAAATCGATTTCCCACGGCTTTTCAATAGGCTGTAGGATGTTGGGGGATAGGGGAGATTTTTGACGGCGTTAATCTTGGAGTGGGGGGGAGCAACCTGTTAATAAAAGAGACATACCCGTAATTAAAATGAAAGCAGAATTAGCCCAAAAATTGGAAAATGTTTGAAAAACAACTGAAAATATTTTCAGCAAATATAGCTTTGTTTTCAGTCAGAAAAGCCACTTTCACAATTTACATAATAGGTAGAATACTGGATTATATTTTTACACCTCTATTTTTAATATGCAACTTTTCGAAACTTAACAATTCATTGCTGACAAGAACGGATGCCAATAAAGTTTGTGTTGTCAGTGTTGGAGAAGGGTCTAGCAGTGTGGGGGAAGGGCTAGAATTCAGCGATTTCTCTTTCGTAGTTTTGTTAACGATTACAATTAGAATTGCTCACACATTTTAAACTGTAATAAAGTTTACAGTTTGTATTACCCGATTTCGCAGTGTCATTGTGGAAAATCTTGATCGATATTATAGCTAAGCACAAGAGACCTTTACGAATGGGTCTAATTACACATTAAGCGGAAATGGAGATTATCATGCGCGGGAACACCGCAGAACGTAAAACGTTAATAATTAAAAAAATGAGTTTAAGAATAATTTCGAATCAATTGTAAACACATGTATTACAATGGAAGTTTATATATTGATAGATATTTCCTTAACAATTACGTGGCCAGTTATACATCCAGGTCACGCGGGTGACGTATATAAGGGCATGCACGCCTAGTATTCGTCCATTTGCACGCCAGCATTACTGTGGGTAGGTTATTGATTAGATTGGTGATTTGGGAAGCGAGGTATTTTACATTTTTGTATATTCGTGAGTACAGTCGTTAATTGCAGTGGTTTTTAAACCTGTTTTCCTATTTTCAATTCTTTTAAATCGTTATTGGTTTTGCATGAAGTGTAATTTACTTCGCGCACTCTTCAGAACAACTAAAGCCTCTACACTTGCTGAACGGCAAACCTTGTTTTGAGACTGTTTGTCGTAAAGGTCTTAAAGATGCACTCCGTCCTTTTTTTGCTAAGGTTTTGCTTGGTTGTGAGCTTATTTCTTTTTTCGGTATTTAACATTTTGACTTTCTGTATTTTTCCTCTAAAGACATACTTATTGTGTTGGCTTAATCGTATTTCCAGACGTATAGAAAAATATTTACACCCTAGGGGAACTGCAGATATTTACGGTACATTTTATTACCGAGTAGTAGAAGTTTGGATTTTTGTATCATCTCCCCTATTGTGCTAACCGCGGGCTCTCTATGATGATAAATATCACAGACCTGTACTGAAAAAACGCTGATTGTATGTTTTATTTTCTGATGGGAAGCTGCGCGAGTAGCACATGGCGGCCACGTGGAGTATTGGTATTTTGACTGTTCCTCAAGGTTCCTTCTTGATGTGCTGGATTGTTAATTCATGTTTTTTCCCCGTTTCAGCAAAATGCTTTTGCGACTGAAGTCTCCATTTGAAGTCGAAAAGGTATTTTTTCCTCATATGAATGTTTACATAGCTAAATTAAATTTAATGAGCCAGTGTTTAGGCCGATGTCACTAACCCGTTCTATTTTTTTTTTTCTCGTCATGGCTAAAGGGCATAACGAGTGCATGCTTATACTGCTAAAAGCTTTAAGGGCTTTGGTTTTAGTGCTTCTCTGATGATTCTGTGAACTCTCTCTTGCTGAATATGTTTGAAGAAGCTCCTTTACCAGATTCTGAGTGGCACATGACATGTGAAAAGCGTCTGCATGTTTCAAGACACCATATAATTTTTTAAAGTCTTAAAATACAGTAATTTATGTTTTATCGTCTGTCCATTTTAGGTTGATTCAACTTACGTTGATGGTCATTTGACAGAAAAGGTAAGCTTTTTTTGTAATAGCAAATTAAACGTAGATCAATCTGAGTTGAATTAATATTCCGATGCTAGAAAGAAATGACCTTATGGTGGGTGCGGCAGCGCGTCATATCCATGCATGCCACCCAACGCCACCATCTTGTGTAGAGCAAACAAGATGCTGCAACTTTTCCATATAATGCAGTGGTGATGAGTCATTTCACTTTCTCTCCAGTTTTAACAATTTCTCATAATTTATTTCTAAATAGCTGTAAGAGTTCAAAGCTTTGTCAGCCTAGGACGAAGTGTTGCTCAGCTCCTCCAGGGTATGATGCGTTATCCCATAATTTAGTCTTGAAATCAAAGTCCTGATGCCAGAGATTCTGAAATGTGATCTTTCAGGCTGATTGATTATATACAGTTGCTGGGAAGTGTTGATAGTGGTGCAGGGGATCCTGAGAAGGGGGGGGGATGTATGCCAATTTGGACACCTAGAGTTTAGTTAATATTGGAATCAATAGAAAATAGAAAGTGCCAAGTTTTTGCCAGCTGTCAGGTACTAGTCAGTACTCAAGTTTTGTCAGTAGGTTACTAAAAAATCTTGTAGCAAATGATGCTTATTCACAAGCACATATCTGAGTTATGGCTGATGTGTAGACCTGTACTGATGCTGCAGGAAAGTTTTTAACGTTTTTTTTTAATATTTTTTATTTATGCTTTTGTTGTGTTGTAATATTACACTTTTCTCCACAGCAATGGAGAAACCGTCACCTCTTGACTACAAACGGGTATGTATTTTGCATTAATCCAATATGCAACTATCAGTTTAATTCTTGTTTTGTAAATAACATTTTGAGTAGTCTTTAGAAACTTGCTTTTATAAACTAGTAACTGGACCATGTGAGTTGGGGCACTTGACTCCCAGATGTTGTTCATCTGTTGCACATGTACAGTACCTATTTCATTTAGTTCATTATAAACAAATTGCTACCTTTTTATATTGTGGGATACATTAGCAGCCATGGGCTTTTAATTGTTTGGGTGATGGGGCTCAGTTTATCCCCAATACTCATTCTAGCTGTAATGATGAGTAAATTGACAAGCATATGTCTGATGACAAAGTGATGCTTACTATTTTCAAACTGAAGACAGCTGGAGTCTCCTGTCACTATGACTTGAATGTGATATATTTTTGATAGTGTAATTTGACTTGCTTGCATTTTTATGTAGGTGTACTTAAGTGATGGTTACAATGGCCAAAGTGGTTACTGAAATTGGAAGATGCTAATCTATAGTGTAGGTAGAAGTTGTGATGCCTCTTCTAATGTGTGTTGTGGTGTTTTTTTTCTCAACCCCAACCCTATCTTGTAGTACCTCCTCATTGTGACAGATGGATCCATGAAGATTCTGGTGAGTTAATATGTAGTTTTATTATTCAGTGTAGTTTAATGACTGGTTTGAGAGGATGAAATAGGGGAAAACCCATTTTTACTGGACGGCAATCTTGCCTGATGGCATTTTTCTAGTCACCAAAGCACTGATCAGACCAGTTATGATTTGTTGTACTTTATGCTTGTAATGATAGGTGCTAATTTATATTTCTCTTTTAGGAGATATAGCCATATTGAGATGGGTAAGTTGGATTTTTAATTACTAACTTTTAAAGTTCTGTCAATATTGCACAAAGATGAAGAAAAAAACAAACTATTGTGGTACTGAAACCTGAAGTTGTGTGACAGACACCAGTCTGTCCATAGCATCTGTCTTCCAAGCAGTACAGTTACAGGTTCCCATCCCCCCCCCGCCCGAAAACTAGCTAAAGGTGTGGTACACTCGATATACATGCATTGCAGTCTATCCTTTTAGGTTACATGGGACAGTGAATGTGTGGACTCGGGGTGTGTGTGGTTTTTTTTCCCCACAAGTGAGTGGCATACTCTAATCTCAGCTCGCACATCATTAAAACAAGAGGTTGTAGACTATACATTTTGCACACCAAGTCCGATGCATTTTAACGAGACAACTGGCTAGCCTACTGGAATGTCATGCTTTGTGCATCAGGACTGTAAAATAGGATACAATTAGTTTTGTGTTTGTACATTTTCATTCAGCATTTTGAATTTTTTGGGAGCAGGAGTCTAAAACTACTTTTAAAGCTTCATTCAAGTGGTTTTGTTACCTAAACTGTTAATAGTGAATGAAAAATTTAATCTTTGTTCATAAAGTTCTCGACACAGTATGCTTTTCCTTGGGACAAGGCTAAGCCATTTTAAAACATCTGTGCAAAATTGTTCATGTATATCCACTATCCAGTTGTGCACAATGTCCTAAATGTGTTTTAGGGTAAACTGGTAAACCACTTGAATGCCTGAACTGTTTAGTTCAAACACAACCCTCCTCTGCAACATTGCCACCCCACAATCAACCGAATCCAAAATCCTTGGTCCAGGATCTGATACAAATGGATTGTTCACTGGGTACCAAGGTGTTCCACGACTTCTCTGCAATGCAGTGTGTGGTTAGAGATGCAAGTTCACAAGTAGAATATGCATTGTATATCCAAACAAGATTGAGGCAGATTAGTTTCAAACTAATTAAAAAGCTAATGTATGTTGGTTAAAGTAGTTTGTAAACACACCCCCAAGTTCACAATTTAATTTCACCAGAATGTCTGGGACTTTGTGTGTACAACAAGGCATCTGACATGAATTTTGTGACACCTGCCCCTTTCAATGGGTGTTCTTTTATTTGTATGTGGAGTGTGTTTTTGGGTGTGGTCCAAATACATCAGTTATGAGTATTCTACAAGTGTTTTAGAGTGCAAACATTACTGTGTTAATGCTGTTCTATGCTTAAAGTACAGTGAAATAGTGTGATGTAGAAGGCCAAGTTTGGGGTTTCTTGTCTTTGAAAACTTATTTTCCTAGTTTAATACTGCAGTCCCAATGATGATTTCCATCTAGCTCACTTTGAACAGCAATGAAAAGGTGTGAACAACTGAGTGACTGCAGTAAGCTATTCCAGTTGTACAAGTCAAAATTCTTAACTTGCCCCTTCCTCTTTCAGATGTCTATTGGTTACTTGCTCATTAACTTGACCATTCCTCTTTCAGATGTCTATTGGTTATTTGCTCAAGGGATCACTTCATGAATTCAGATTTGCCCTTTGCAATTGGGCAAGTTACTGCATTTTTGTGCATTCTTTTAAGTTCTTGAATAGTGCTCAACCTTGAAGATGAGCATACCATCTAAAAGGTATGTAGTATGTGGGATTTTTTTTCTGCTCTGAGGGGTAAAAATTCACAAGGTTGTGATCTGTCAGTTTAACCTGTAGTGTTCCTGAAAAATAAACTTGTGCCTATGCAACTGTCAGTGTGTTTTGGGGGGTGTTTTTTTATTTTATTTTTTTTTCTTTTGACTTGATGCAGAGGTAGAGCTACCCTTTGAATAGTAATGACAAAAATGTTTGTACTTTAAAGCAAGTATTCATCATTTTAATGCCAGCAGGCACTTGGCAGACTTGAGCTTTTCTGCTTTGCTGTCAGATTAAAGTAAATTAGGAGTAAATTACTCCTATTCAGATGTTGAGTAGCATTTTTATTCTAATTCTTGTTGCTATTTAGCCAAACACTTGGGTTTAGAATTATTTGCTGTACTTAAAGGCAAAGCTTTCCTTTTTAAATGGTAATATTAGAAAGGTTGATCTACTCTGCAGTTTTAAAACTGGAGGTAGAAACTTTCAGTTGGAACATCCATTTCATCTATTGTGCTTTTTGTAGTAGGCAGCAAATGAAGTAGTTCATCCTGATGATGTAATTTTCCCATGTCTTACGTACTGAACTTGTTCCAGAGCCTGAAAAGGTGAACCCACTGGAGCTGTCAGTATAGACTGGTGAACATTTGTTGGTGTCCAACTGTCTGATGGGATGAGCAATACAGCAGTGATTCAGATATTAAAACACTAGATGCTTTGTGTTCTTTTGAACTCTTTCTTGACTGATCAAAGATTTTTCTTTCTTCAGGCTTCATAATGGAAAAGCATCCAGGTTGGTATTAAAGCTTGAACTGTGCTGTTAAAGGAAAAGTTGGGTATTTTTCATGTTGATGTTACTTTTTAGAAAACATGGTATATATTCATTTACCACTGGAAATTTGTTCTAAAGTGGAGTTTCAATAAATTGAGAACAAACTGGTGCTTTATAATGGAGACTAATGGCATCACCATAAAACAAATACTTGTTACCAAATCTTCCAAGGCAGCTGTACAGTATTGATCCACATTTTGATTTTAAACGTATTGTAAAATTGATTTGACTATTTTAAAAGACTGATGTGCAGGTCATTGTTTGCCTTGCTTAGTCTTTAACCTGCTCTGGGGGTTTCTTTTGGGATGTTTGTTGTGCCATGTGTATTAGAAATCCCAAGCAAACAGAAAACATCCTTACCATTCGGGTAATAGAACAAGTAATGTTTAGGTCCTTTTGCTGCTTTGTCTAAGTTTAGGGATGTTTTCCAGTTGTATATTGCCATTGAAGGCAAGATTTTTAAACTTTATAGAACTTATTTTCTTATGTCCAAGGCAAATGCT
Source organism: Polypterus senegalus (assembly GCF_016835505.1). Lineage (NCBI taxonomy): Eukaryota > Metazoa > Chordata > Cladistia > Polypteriformes > Polypteridae > Polypterus > Polypterus senegalus. The sequence continues at coordinate 78,349,949 of NC_053164.1, forward strand.
TATATACTGTTTCTGAAGAAATGGCGGGTACCAAACTTCATCACCCTTTTGTGATGAATTCCTATACTGCCCCAGTCTGAATTTGTGACTGAATGGTATGCTTCTGATTTTACCTGTGTATACTGCAGCTGTGTATAGGATTGTATAAAAATGCTTTCACAATTTTAAGTGTGTTGTTTTTTTTTTTCACCCCATGTATAGATCAGCTGAGCTAAACAGTATTGTACTCAACATTTTCCTATTATGAGCCAAATGGTAAGTGCTTAACCTTATGGAGTAAAATATTTTGGCTTTGTAGAGGCAAATCGCATGCCCTAGAGCTCTTCCATGCTCACTTGGCTTACTTGCATGTTGTCTTTTGAACCATGCAATGTGTTAATGTAGTCTGTATTAATCATTTGAAAGTAGAGAGGGATAATTGAGCAATGAGCCTCATGTTGTGAATTGGGGGGGTTATTGTACTGCTTGCCCCTTTTGCCTTGGTGTAATGTGCATTTAGAGTAGTTTTTGGTTTGTGTGATGTGCCAGGTTTAGTATCTGTTAGAATATATCAGTCCATCTCTAAATGATCATGACTGCATTTCTGCAAATAACTGGCATCTTCATGTTTGATACTTTAAAAGCTGGTGATTTTAGGCCTAGACTAAGTTGATTTGTGAAGCATGAAATTTGGGATCCATTCTGTCAAACAGTAGTGATCAGCCTTAAATGTTTTCTTGGTTGAAAACATGTTGCCTGTTAACAGTGCGGTTACAACTAGATTTACCAAACACAAACTTCTCAGAACAGGTGAAGCTTTAACATGTTGGGCCTGGCCAGTACCTGAAAGGGGAGGGGGACAAACTGGAATGCCACTGCATTCCATTGCTTTATTGGAAGTTTTTTTGCTTTTTGTAAAACTACAACCTCTGACCTAAATCTCTCCTCTCGAGACTGAATAACTGTAGAATTACCATTTAAAACAAGTTACTGTGAATCTGTAAATATTTAAATGACTAAATTGAATTCCTGTTTGACCCTGACACTCTACTAACCCTCTTAGGAGTAATGAATTACTAGAAGGTGGACAAATGCTTGAAATGATTACTTCAGTCGTCTAGAAAACACCAGGTATGTGAGACTGTTAGGGGGGGTGTAGTTATTGATTTTGTTTTGGCAATGATGATTTTTTTTATCATGGAATCTCGTTCGGCTGAAAATTGCTGTTGAGCCTTTTAATGATCTGATGCTGTAAAATATGTAGAGGCAGGGGACTTCGCAAGCAATATTCTGTATCTAAGTGTGTTCTCTTTGCAGGGTCAGATACTGGAATATTGATCCGCTTTATAGCATTTCAAGGTATGTATTCACAACTTTTTATAGTGACTGATTATGCTGACTCTAAGAACCTTTCATGTATATAGCTAGTTTTACAAACTCCCTTCTGTGAGGATATTTTAAAAATGAGCTACACCAAGTGGCTATGAAATGAAATCGTCGCTATACTGAGAGGGTGACTTATACTCTACGTGGGAGGTTCCTCTTAAATTTTTCCTCTAATTTTCTTTTTTCCTTTCCCCAAAGGTTGTAGATTTGGGAGTGGACGCAGTATGGTGAGTTCACCTTATCTGCTTTTAATCAACAGATGTGATGAGTTTTTTTTACCGCCCCAGTCTGAATTACTGTGACTGAGTGGTATTCTCTGATCTGAGTTTTTTTTTTTTTTTGCTTTTGTTTAATTGTAGTGCTTTTTATATTTAATTTTTTTTCCTTTTTCCTTTCCCAAGGGTTATAGATTTATTTTGGAGTTGACGCAGTATGGTAAGTTCACTTTATCTGCTTTTTGTATTAACAGATGTGATGAGTTTTTTACCGCCCCAGTCTGAATTACTGTGACTGAGTGGTATTATTCTGATTGCTGTTCATGTATATTAAAATTAGCAGATCCAGTGCATTCGGGGGGGGGGGAGAAATGCCACTGCATTCCATTGCTTTATTGGAAGTTTTGCTTTTTGTAAAGCTACAACCTCTGACTTAAATCTCTCCCCTAGACTAAAGAACTGTAGAATTAACATTAAAACAAGTTACTGTGAATCTGTAAATATTTAAATGACTAAATTGATTTCCTGTTTGACCCTGACACTCCACTCCCCCTCTTAGGAGTAATGAATTACTAAGAAGGTGGACAAATACTTGAAATGATCACTTCAGCCTTCTAAAAAACACCAGGTATGAGACTGTCTGTCTGGGGTGTGGGGGTGTTTTTTCCTTTTTGCAATGATGAATTTTTTATCATGGAATCTCGTTCGGCTGAAAATTGCTGTTGAGCCTTTTAATCTGATGCTGTAAAATATTGTGTAGAGGCAGGGGGGTTTGCAAACAATATTCTGTATCTAAGTTTGTTCTCTTTGCAGGGTTGGATACTGGAATGTTGATTCGCTTTATAGCATTTCAAGGTATGTATTCACAACTTTTTATAGTGACTTGTTATGCTGGCTCTAATTTAAGAACCTTTCATGTATATACAGTAGCTAGTTTTACAAACTCCCTTCTGTGAGGATATTTTAAAAATGAGCTACACCAAGTGGCTATGAAATGAAATCGTCGCTATACTGAGAGGGGTGATTTATACTGTATGTGGGAGGTTCCTCCAAATTTTTTTCCTCTAATTTTTTTTTTTTTTTTCCCCCCAATTCCCCAAGGGTTGCAGATTTTTGGGAGTTGACACAATATGGTAAGTTCACTTTTTATCTTGTTCTATTAACAGAAGTGATGAGGGTTTTTTTACCGCCCCAGTCTGAATTACTGTGACTGAGTGGTATCCTCTGATCTAAAGTTTTTTTTTTTTTTGTGCTGTTCAATTGTTGTGCTTTTATATTGGTTTCCCAACCTCTTTGTTCTGGGGGCACACTGGCGCTGAATGTTTTGTTCCAACCAGATTCCTAATCAGTAACCCCTGATAACACTGATCTCATTTAATTAGCCAATTTCTTTTCTACATTCAGAAAAGCACAACTGTGTGATTTTTACATTTATAAGACATTTACAAATTTCTGCTTTTGCTATAGATTTAAATGCTTAACTTTTATTTTGCCCGTTCTGTTCAGTTTTTCCCCCTTCGTTGTATCTTATAAATGACAATTTTAAAAATGAGCAGACAACCAGGCAAACACTGAATCAAAGGCTACATCTACTTTAGCATCTGACCCACTAATTAGTAAATGGATTAAACAATTAGAACACCACCTAGAAAAGTAGAATGAAAATATTGAAGAAAAAAAAATACATTATTCCCATATAATTTTGCCAAACTTGAATTTTCTAATTTCTGTTCCCAAAACACAGGACTTGGGAAATAACACAGGAGACCAATTAAAAACAAAAGCTGATTGGAACAAAAACCTGTAGCCAGTGTGCCCCAGGACCAAGGTTGGGAAACAGTTTTTATATTGTATCTAATTTTTATTTTTTTTTTTTCCCCTTCCTTCCCAAGAGTTGTAGATTTATTTTGGAGTTGACGCAGTATGGTAAGTTTCACTTTATCTGCTTATTGTATTAACAGATGTGATGAGGTTTTTTTACCGCCCCAGTCTGAATTACTGTGACTGAGTGGTATCCTCTGATCTATTTTGTTGTGGTGTGGTTTTTTTTTTTTTGCTTTTGTTCAGTTGTGCGTGTTTAATTTTTTTTTTTCCCTCCTTTTCAGATCTGTTTGGGATTTTGCAACACTTTGACCAAGTTAATATCTGGAATCTAGAATAAATCTGTATTTAATCATCCTCTGTTTGTGCATTATGCAATTTTCTGTAGTAGTACAATTCATTAAAGAATCTAAATTGTGTGGTTTGGGTTTCTTTGTCCCACAAATTTGGAATACCAGTCTTCTTGCTTAGTCCTGGAGGGCCACAGTAGTTGCAGATTTTGGGTGATGAGAGAACCTGCAGCCCTCCAGGATAACCTAGTAAATGAATAGTTACCTCTGTGGTACCTTGTGAATATTTAATTGCATATCTAGTGCTAAGGTGGATGGTCCTTTGTAGAAAGCATGAATGCTGCAATCCTCCAGACTAAAGACACAAAGAATTTGAATTTGTCTGACCACAGGACAGTTCCCCTTTTCTTCAGTCCATTTTAAATGCGCTTTTCCTCAGAGAAAAGGCTGTAATGTTTCTGGATCATCTAACATGCCATATACGTTAAGTTCCACTTATTTGTGGGTGGCAGGGCAAACCATGGTCGGTGATTTGTCCAAGTGTTCTTGACATCATTCCCAGTGTGTCTTAACCTCTTCCTTGGTTATGCTTTGTTTCCTATCCTGTTTGAGGTTTTCATGGACAAGAAATCAAGGTGCAGCTAGGAAAGGGAGTGTCCAGTTCGGTGGCTTTAGAATTGCATCACAGCTTTTTGCAGGTGACATGGTCTTGTTGGCTTTCGAAGGCTGTGAACTCTTACATGCATGGGTACAGTTTGTGACCAGGTGTAAAGGGGCAGGGATGAGGATTAGCACCTCCAAATATGAGGCCATGGAGTAAAAAAAAAAAAAAAAAAGTGGGCTGTGATCTCCAAGTGAAAGGTAAAGTATACTTGATCAAGTGGGAGGGTTCAAGTAGCTTGAGGTCTTGTTCGTGAGTTGGAGGATAAAGGGATCAGGAGATTGACAGATGGATCACAGTGCAAGTGCAGTTATGTGGTTTCCTTACCTATCTGTAGTGGTGGAGGAGCCAAACCAATCCATCCACTTCCCTTTTGGGCATGAGCTGTGGATAAATGAACTTTCTTCACATGGTGTCTGTGCTCTCCTCCCTAAGAGAAGCTTGGAGTAATTGTGCTGACCCTCTGCAACAACAGGAGCCAATTGGTGGTTTGGACATCTACCTGTGGGAGTTCTGCAGCCAGGAGAAATCCAGCTAAAAATGTAGCTATTCAGTCAAAACTGAAGAGTTCTACTTTTGGGACTACACTATAAAGAGGAAAGGGGCCTGTTGGGATGATTAACTTAGATGACTGTACTGAAAGTTTGCTAATAAAACAGTGGTCTTGGGTATTTCCAACAATGTTGAGGTAGAGACTTCTCTTGCTGAATGGTGGCACTAGTGGTGGTCTTCAGGTGAAAGCAGCAGTAGATCCTATGTTCAAATCTGCATAAATGGAGGTCCTGTAGAGATGGTCCAGAGGTGTGAGGGTGTGCACGTCAAAAGTGGGTCTAACATGGACCCAAGCGCGCACACATTCAGGTCAGAAAGACAAGGCATTGCTTTTATCACCTGAGGCAAATGTGGAATTCTGAAAACCTTTTACACCGGCACCAGAGATCATCCTAACACAGCTAGTTTGGGAGTTGCTCAGTCTGACATCGCAAAGTCCTGCAGAAAGTGGAGCATACAGCAGAGTGCATCTTGAGGTTGGCCCTGCCCCTCAGCCTGAATCTGTACCAAGTGCTGTAGGATCAGTGCAATTTGAATAACTATGGACTCTATCCACCCCAGAAATGGACAGCATCCTGTTCAAGTAAAGCAAGTGGCTGTACAGCTTAATGGCAGAGACTGAGGTTTTTACCTTAAGGCTGTCAGGTTCCTGAACTCTGACATGCCGACAAACATTCAGCCTTAACGCATGGCACACTCGCATTAATTTGCTACACAGTCACTTTACATTTTTTTTTCCTCTCCCTGTTTCAAATTTTTAACTTGCTCATAAATTTATTTTCTTCTGTTTGCCTTTGTTTTGCAGTGTTGGAGCAGGCTAGCTTTTTTCGTTTCACTGCACATTGTACGTGTGTGTGATGTATTAATCTCTTGATTTTCATGGGAGGTGTCCTGGGAAAACGGGGCAGACTTTGAACTTGCCAGAGTGGCTGAATGTTTCGCTGGTCAGGGGAGTAAAGCAGTAGTGGAGAACTGCAGAATGGTGAAATGAAGGTCTTTGGTCAGTCCTGCTGCTCCTGTTAACTGCTCCAATGACTACATTTTCATGTCCCTTGCTGCCCATGGCTCATTTTGGAGAAAAATAAAAGTATCAACAGGATACAACTAGATTTGGAACCAAGTCTCATTTTGGCAGAGGCTGAGCATTATTAAATACAGGGTTGTTCAACTCCAGGCCTGGTAGGCTGCAATGACTGCATGTTTTCATTCTAACCATATTAATTCTAAGGCCTGTTCTAATTCTAACTATCTTCAACATCTTGCATCACCCTAGTCTGAAAGGTATCATGTCCTAGTGAGCTGAATGACTTCTGGCCTGTCGCCCTGACGTCGCGTGATGAAGACCATGGAGCGGCTGCTGTCTCGCCACCCGAGGCCACAGGTCCGCCACACCCTCGACCCTCTGCAGTTCACATACCAGGAGAAGGTGGGAGCAGAGGATTCCATTTATATGCTACACGGATCCCTCTCTCACTTGGATAGAGGCAGTGGTGCTGTAAGAATTGTTTCTGGACTTCTCTAGCACCTTCAACACCATCCAACTTCTGCTCCTTGTGGACAAGCTGACAGAGATGGAAATAGATTCATACCTGATGGCATGGATCGTAGATTATCTTACAGACGGACCTCAGTATGTACATCTCGGGAACTGCACGTCTGACATTGTGGTCAGCAGCACAGGATCGTCGCAGGGGACTGTGCTTTCTCCGGTCCTGTTCAGCCTATATACTGTACATCAGACTTCCAAATACAACTGGAAGTCCTGCCACGTGCAAAAGTTCACTGACGACACTGCTATCGTGGGCTGCAGGAGGAGGAGTATAGGAACCTAATTAATGACTTTGTTAATTGGTGCGACTCAAACCACCTACAACTGAAGACCAGCAAAACCAAGGAGCTGGTGGTGGATTTTAGGAGGCCCAGGCCCCTCATGGACCCCGTGATCATCAGAGGTGACTGGGTGCAGACCTATAAATACCTGGGAGTGCAGCTGGATGATAAATTGGACTAGACTGCCAATACTGATGCTCTGTGCAAGAGAGAACAAAGCCAACTATACTTCCTTAGAAGGCTGGCGTCTTTCAACATCTGCAATAAGATGCTGCAGATGTCCTATCAGATGGTTGTGGCGAGTGCCCTCTTCTACACGGTGGTGTGCTGGGGAGGCAGCATAAAGAGGGACGCCTCATGCCTGGACAAACTGGTGAGGAAGGCAGGCTCTGTTGTAGGCACGGAGCTGGACAGTTTGACATCCGTGGCAGAGTGACGGGCGCTGAGCAGGCTCCTGTCAAGCATGGAGAATCCACTGAACAGTATCATCTCTAGACAGAGGAGCAGCTTCAGCGACAGACTGCTGTCATCGTCCTGCTCCACTGACAGACTGAGGAGATTGTTCCTCCCCAACACTATGCGACTCTTCAATTTCACCATGGGGGGTAAACGTTAACATTATACAAAGTTATTGTCTGTTATACCTGCATTTTTATCACTCTTTAATATTGTTTTTTATCCATATGCTGCTGCTGGAGTATGTGAATTTCCCCTTGGGATTAATAAAGTATCTTTTGCTTTTTTTTTTTTTTCTTATTTCGCCTTATACAATTTCTTGTATTAGGAATTTGTTAGTTTTTGCATACCTCTTGGGGTCAGAGCACAGGGTTAGCCATTGAACGGCGCCCCTGGAGCAATTACACGTTAAGGGTCTTGCTCAAGGGCTCAGCAGAGTAGGATCTCTTTTGGCAGTGACTATCTATCTAATTTGTGAGCCGTTTTTGCTGCTGATTGATTTGTTTTTGCCTTGGCTTTAATTGACGTGACTCCGACCCCTTAGTTTCTTGTTCCTTAATGCACAGCCAAATAATGAGACACAATAGCTGCTATATGACCAGCTAATCTGAAAAAAGGTGAAGGTCTTGGTCATGTTGGTCTGCTCAGGTCACCAAAACATCCTGACGGAAAACAAAGTCAACACTGCTGTTGCAGAATGAGAGCAAGTCATAATATTCAATAAAGGCCTTAACAGCAATAATTGGCTTCTCATTAAGAAACTGGTTGGAGTGAAATTAGCTGGAGTTTGACGTTCCAATTTGGCTGGTCATCTGTTGGCTCGTTTTACGTGTCATTTCTATTTGGCTGCCATTTAATGTAGAAACGAATCAATTCAGAGGAATGGAATTAGGATATGGCGGGTTGGATAGATGGCGTTGGACACCCCTGAATTAATGTTTACAAAAAAAGCAAGGACATGACCAGCGGATTTATTTCCCTCTTCTTAAAGCATACACAAGTAAAGATAACTGAACACCTGAGACTCCGGTAAGGCGTCGCACTCGCTGATTGGTTTCAACTTATGTCGTCATGCAGATGACGTTATGGACCTGGCTAGGAAGCGCGCGCTGTTTTCAGACGCTTAATTCAATTTGGATTTATTTTTATAGTTGGCAAAATTGTGTAACAAAAGTACTCGGCGACAGGCGAAGAGTAAGAACTATGTCAGGTCGCCAACTTTTTTTTTTTAATGTCCGCTATCTGGGGACGTATGCAAATGGATGAGAATTCGTTTAGCACAGTCCTGGGGGCAGCAATAACTTAAAAAGGTACAAATTAATTTAATACAAACGGCACATTTATTATTTTTCCTCCAGTCACTTCTTACAATGAATCTGTTGACTGCGCATTCGGATAAACGTCGTGTGCGTGTTGTGCTCTCCCGCGCGCTTCTCCTCCCCCTCCCGTGCCACAGACGAGGCAGCAGGCCGGCCGGCTGTCTCTAATCTTCACTTTCGAGGTCAGAGCCGCTAGGAATTAGTTGACCACTAAGCTGGCATTGCTCTTCGCGCTTCTCGCCAGGCTTCCTTTGTTAGACGACTCCCGAACCGACGGTATCGCGTCGTCTCCATATAAGCGAGAAGTGACGGGACCGAGCGACAGAAGCGCAGCTTTCATTAAGTTAGAAATTCTGGTAAGTGCCGTCGAGCCGGGGGCTTTATGACCAGCACAAGAACGTGAAAGCATTGCAAACCCACAGTCCTCTGTTTAAATTTAAAAAGGGCAGGCTGAATTCACCGGAAACCACTCGCCTTTTGGGAGGGTGTCGTTTTTGTTTTGTTTTCTAGATTATTATAAATCTTGGGACGCGCCTGGTGTTGAAGTGTCTGCTTTCGGAAAAAAATTGCCATTCTGCTATTAAGGCTACGTGACTCATCCTGGACGGGACGCCATTTTTTTTTTAAAAAGAAAACATTTATTTGAACATCCACATTGCCACATGTAAACACTATGATAAAAAAAAAAAAACAGCAATGCAACTACAGTACATTGAATGGTCCAACTAGAAGACGTGTTGGTAAGACTGACTTCATTACCAACTGTAGACTCTTAATCTTATTTCGGACATCCTGGGCTCTGACACTGAAGGAAGTGTTTACTCTGTGGTCTGATGGGGACACTGGCCTTCGGATGAGACGTAAAACAAAGGTCCTGACTCTCTCTGGTCCAAAAAGATCCCTGAGTTCTTTCCAGGAGAGTAGGGTGTACCCCGATGTCCTGACAAAGCTTGCCGCCATGGCCTGGTCATTCTGGCCGCCTTACCATCCCCTGACCCTTATTGAGTAACTCGCTGGCCCATTCACAGCCTAATAGCTAATGCTTAGTGAGCATACCAGTGCAAGAATGGCAGCTGCTGTATGTTGGTGGTGGATGAAGTGGCTCCTGCTGTTCTGTGTAAAGTGCTTTGTGTAGTTAGAAAAGTATTCTATAAATGTAATCCAATTATAATGATTAGTTACGTAACAGTGTGTGAATGTTGCTATTTAAAATAAAAGCTGATTGCCCATTTGGTGATGGCAGGAATGGATTCAAAGGGTTCAAAGCTGGACCATATTTGCTCACTGTGCAGTTTGACCTTAAATAGACATAAGTACAAACTTTAATCTCCATAGAAAATGCTTTATTATAAGACCCAATAAAAACTGTGGTTCACTGATAACCACATTTCTGGGTGTTAGCTAGTTCATAATAATGAGGGACTGTGTATGTGTGTGTGTGTGTGTATTTTCTTTTTTATCAATGGTTGATAGTCACAGGAGGTATGGGATTGTCAGTGTCAAATGTATTAAGTACTGTGAGAAAGTCTTTGCTTCCTTCTGATTTCCTACATTACTGTAGATGTACTTGCATCATTTTGTGTACTTTGGTAGAATCAAGAAGAGAATTCTACTGCCTCATAGAGTCTGAAAATGATAATGATGATCTGGAGTCCCTGAACTCCACAAAAGGCCGGTGGTTTGGCAATGCTAAAATGGGCCTGTGTGTGTTTATACTGCATGACGTGATCTATGGACTCGCTCTGGCCCCTGTGTCTTACAACACTACCAAAGTGCCACAAAACAAAATATATTATAACAAAAGTCCCCTTCTTTTTAAGCCCCTTCCTTTTTTAACAGACTTTTCTTTGATTAATTAGTGTGCAGCTAAACTTAATGTAGCCAAAGAGATAACAGAGTTTTCTCTTTTCCGTGTTGACGTTGCCAGATCTTTGGTTTGTTTTCTAAAGGGCTATTAGGGAAATGTTTCCTTAAAATTGTAACATTCTCGTTAACTGTAAAGACCTGTGAACCTACTATTCACACAGCCAATCTGTAATTTGTCATGTGCTGGATATATTTGTAAATTTATCAACTCAGTAATACATTTAGTTTGTGTTTTGCGTGTACAAAGTGAATTAACATCCAATTAAAATAGTTGCAGTCTAGATGTGATAAAATACCAGCACTCCAGCTACCTGGAGTCATTTTGGAGTCCATAAATAGTCAAATCCTCTTAAAACCAGTGGAGGCTACAAGATGTGTCCATAAGCTTAAACGCTTACATTGCTTACCCATATGTGGTGTCCCTGTGCTCTTAGTAAAGGCTGATCTGAAAGGTCTGGATAGCTAAACACACCTGAAACCGCTAGCTTTTTAAACCTGGTCTTGTTGTTATTGTATGTATTGGTTTGTAGATTGCACAATATGTAATATACAGTATCCAAGCACATTATAGAGATAATATAATGGTATATTCTTCATAAGACCTGCTTAACAGATCCCACAATTGGAGGGCAAAGTTGTGCAGTATCGTTTTGCTGCATAGTTTTGTTTCTGTCTCTTTATTAGTTGTGGAGTCGAACCTGTGAACTTGGAGGGGAAAAAGGTTCATAGGCTCCTATGGGAGGTCGGGTGCCTGAGGTTACCAGATTCTGCCTTTTAAGAGCCCCCTTGATTATCTGTCATCACCAGCTCCTTTTGGCTGACAGACATGCATGATGGCTTTTCATTGCCTCATGGGAGAGCTCTTTTCTTCTAAGACGTTTCTCCATATATTTCATAGCCACTGAAGTGAAATGCACCATTTTTCTTCTTATATAATACACTACCGTGACTGTTTGTCTGTCTTCTATCCATGATTTTAAATCACCTGTCGCTCGCAAACCGTTTTAAGTATCCACCTGAAATTTGGTACACATATACTATGTGACGTCTACTATCCGCTTTCAGGGTGTTGATGGACTTCCAAGGTTATTCCTCTTTTTATTTTTTATTTTATTTTATTGTACAGGGTGCGCACAAAGTCCATATACCCCTATCTTTAGGAGCATTTACAGGAATAACCATGACAATTTGGTTCCTGTGGACATCAGCCCAAGTCTTCCCGGTATTTCGTGTGTGTTTCCGACGTCCTGTCTGGTGCTGCCACCTGCTGCCGCTCAAGAAATCGCAACAATGTGGCGGTCATTCCAAGACGAAGCGATGGGTGACACAAGTGTTTTCACGATCGCGGAGCGTTTGGATGCTGACTTGGACAGACGTCAGCAAGCTTGTGATCTGATGCTGCACCAATTTCCAAAAAATGCTGAGAAGGAAAATGTTATGTTCTCTGACAAGTGCGCGATTTATCGCAGCTCCCGCAATCGAAACGTGTTTTTCTGGGGAAAAGAAAATCCACATTTCTTTGAAGAAATTGAGCATAACCCACCACACGTGAAGATCTGGGCCGGAATGACAGCACAGCATTTGTTTGGCCCTTATTTTTTTGATGGTTCTGTTAACCAAATCAGTTATCTGGAAATGCTGAATGGCTGGCTCATCCCGCATCTGAGAAACCAGGGCGTCCTTGACAGTGTTTGGTTTCAACAAGACGGGGCACCTGCCCATTTCGTAATCGCCATGCGAAGTTTTTGGGATACGTTGGATCGGACGAGGATCAAACAACAATCCCGCTCCTCTTCCGTGGCCTCCGAAAAGCCCCGATCTCACAACTCCAGATAATGCACTCTCGGGGTTTATCAAAGAAGCGCAGTTATTCATCGAACGATGAAGTGAAACATGCGGTTCGCGCAGCGTTCCAGAAAGTCACACCGCAAATATTGCAGAACATGAGCAGGAACCTGGCGGCGCATTCGGCTAAACAGAGCTCATTGAGGGACCCATACAGATGTTTTGGATTCCTAAGAGGTAACCTTTAGATTTCAAAATCCTCCAAAAGATAGGGGTGTATGAACTTTGTGCGCACCCTGTAGAATCAACTCTCGGCAGCGGCCAGCAGTGCAGTTGTGTGGCGCATGCGTACGGGCGCCGTCTCATCCCTACCACCTTCACCATCACTTCCCCTACCTCTTTTTATATCTTAAATCATTCTTGAGGCAGATTGAAGACTTAATTTTTCACTTAAGCTGGCACTTAAGGAAAACCTGCTAAGTAATTGCAACACAAACACTGACTATCAATTTTAACGCGTAAAGATGCTGACGAAAAGAAGAGCTGCTCAGGAAGCAGCAAGTGCATCAACTTCTGAGCAAACGAATGCTAGAAAGAGAAAGAGGATGAAAACTAGGAATGCTGAAGTCAAGTGTATTCACTGCACGTTATTGTGCAGTGCGTCGTCACTGCTATTATTGAATACCATTTTTGGACAATAAGGGCATTTAGCATAATCATTGGGATTTGCACTGATACAATGTACAGTTCTTCTGCTGAGCCATTCAAATTATATTCCTTTCCTCTAAGCTATGTTCTTTTTTTTCTTCCCTTTTTTATGGTCTTCTGTGATAATTGTAGGGAATGGAAAAAGGAAAGAGTAGATGGGTGGGTAATATGTGTTGTTTCATAACATTTCTGAGGCACCCAGGTTCAAATTCACATCCTATCATCATCTGCTTTCTCTGTATACTTAATATTTCTTTTGCATTATAAATATGCCTTTTGGGTTATTTGGGGACTTCATACGGGGACAACATAAGTGACTAAGGATGACCTGCAATAGACTAACATCCCAGAAAAGTTTGGCCAGTGCCACTGGGATTAGTTTTGACTTTTGTGATAGTTTAGAGTAAGATGGATGTAATGCATAGAACATTTAAAAAGTAGCTTTGTAATTACCATCACTACCTAAATTTTAAAGAAAAAATGCGCAATTTTATAAAATAATTATAGTGCTAGAAATAGGGTGTAAAGTAATTTGAGCCTTTAATATATTGAAAGCATTGTATAATCATAAGTTCTTTGAAAAGAAGTATTTTTACACAAAGATTTCTATTCTTTTTTACTTCACACACACACATTGTGTATAAAATGTTTTTGACATTTATTCACTATTCCATTTTCTTACCCAGTTTATTCTAGTACTGGGCTACAGGCAGCGCCAACAACAAGGCACAGAGCTGCTGTCTCAGATAAGGCACCACATACTTCTCTGTGATGGAATGGTTGATTCCTGTCTTGTGCGTGATGATGCTAGGAAAGCGTCTGTCTCCCCTCACGACTCTGTAGTTGGATTGAACACGTTTGGGAATGGATGGATGGATAAACATCACAAAATATGAGGAATGTAGATCAATGTCATTACAGCTTATTGTTCATGTGTAAAATCTTAATACATTGTACACTAAAACAACTAGTTAGAAAATGTGCACATGGTATCTGTGTTCTGCATGAAAACAAGAAATTGTAATCTCATGGCCATCGCTGCAAACTATGTGGTATAAGTAATCTCTCTATTATAAAATAAAAAATCTTGGAAGGCTTGGAAGGAGATGATGCGTGATTTTCTCTGAGACACTTTAACGTCCCGTGAGACAAAAGGACAGTTGCTGCACAGGCTTTTAAATGATTGACACGCAGCAAGCCAACAGCTGATCCGACTGCATCTCCTTAGCATGCGTTCAGCCCCCTCTTCACAACGCAAGCGGCAGAGACGGGAAGTGGCTGGCACGTAGCGTGCCGTGGGCAGGCGAGTGAAGCGAGCCGGGGGCAAAGCCCCCCAGTATATGAAAAAAACATATCATTTAGGAGTGCAGTATTCCTTTAACATGGTTTAGATGCCTAATTGTGGACTTGACAACAAGAAGACATTCTCTTGTTGCTGTTTCGATTAAGGTAGTGAGATTAATTCATGGCTTGAATGCCAGCACAGGACTGCAGGGAATTGCAGCTGTTTAAAAATCATTTGTAGTTTAATAAATTGAAAAAAAAATCCCATGGCTCTTTCAAAGCAAACTCGTCTTTTATTGGCACTTTTATCCTTTTACTGAATTATCTTTCATGTCTTGCGAATACAATAATGTGACTAAACTGCTGCAAAATGCAGTCATTTTAAATTGTAAAGCCATACATTTACAGAAACAAATTAGTAATGACCACAAAAATAAACTTGCCTTCAGCTTCTGAATGTAAAGGCCATGGCCACAGATATCTGTCCCAACAGTCTCTCCATTTTCTAACTGGCTTATGCAGTTCAGATTGCAGGGATTAGAGCCCATTCTTGAACGTGGTACCATACTCACAAACATCCACACTTTCTCATATGGAGCCATCAGATAATTTACCCTCAATCTGTTTGGGATTTTGGAGGCAAAAAAGAAAGTATCTGGAAGAAACTGCACTCCGGAAAATCTAGCTACTTTTTGTATAAAGTTCGAAAATCGAGGCATGTTAAAATCCTTATGGCTAAGTCTCTGGCTAGTCTACAGGTTAATTGCATAGTTAAATTATGTAGTGATTCAAAACCTCTTTATTGATCAGTCAGCCATGTGGCTCAGCCCCTATTTGAGGCATGAGGCAAATCTAATAATACGACAGGTAAAGCACTAAAGGAAATGGCATAATTACAGGCACATACAGTTAATGGGATTGCTAAAAATGGCATGCTTAATTATTGGGCTTTTGAAGCCAGAGTAATCTTCATTAGTATAACAACTAAATTGTGACAATGCAGTGAAAGTACATGCAACAAAATTTTTAAATTGTGAATGGGATGCAGTCTCCAGTTACAATTATCACTGTTAAGGTCGGTCCAGCTTAGTGGCTAATTCTGAAGAAGTAAACGGATAAATATGATGCTGAGACAAATTTAATGTTCGGTAAAGGGGCAGCATGGTGGCGCAGTGGGTAGAACTGCTGCCTCGCAGTTAGGAGACCCGGGTTCGCTCCTGTGTGGAGTTTGCATGTTCTCCCCGTGTCTGCGTGGGTTTCCTCCAGGTGCTTCAGTTTCCTCCCACAGTCCAAAGACATGCAGGTTAGGTGCATCGGCCATCCTAAATTGTCCCTAGTGTGTATGTGTGTGTGTGTGTGTGCGCGCGCCCTGCCTGGGGTTTGGTTCCTGCCTTGCGCCTTGTGTTGGCTGGGATTGGCTCCAGCAGACCCCCATGACCCTGTAGTTAGGATATAGCGGGTTGGATAATAGATGGATGGATGTTCGGTAATGAGTATATGTAAATAAAATTACTATGCAATATTTTTATGCACCACATACTATAAAGTAGGGCTTAGGGTTCAAAGAAATTTGACGGCGCAGTGGTAGTGCTGCTGCCTCGCAGTTAAGAGACCTGGTTTCGCTTCCTGGGTCCTCTCTGCATGGAGTTTGCATGTTCTCCCCGTGTCTATGTGGGTTTCCTCCCACAGTCCAAAGACATGCAGGTTAGGTGGATTGGTGATTCTAAATTGTCCCTAGTGTGTGCTTGGTATGTTTGTGTGTACCCTGCGGTGGGCTGGCGCCCTGCCCGGGGATTTGTTTCTGCCTTACACCCTGTGTTGGCTGGGATTGGCTCCAGCAGACCCCCGTGACCCTGTAGTTAGGATATAGCAAGTTGGATAATGGCTGACTGACGCTTGTTCAATATATACAGTATGTATTAATAGAAAACATGATTTTAAAAAAAGATTTAAACATAAATACTGAAATGCTATTCTTAATGGAGTGTTCTCTCTGTTTGGTAGTCTGGATGAGAATTTGTGCTTATCCCTCCAGGGGTCTGTATTCGATCCCCAGACTGAACACTGCTAGTGTGGGGAATGCATGCTATCCCTGTGACTGCACAGGTTTTCTCAAGGTATCCAAATTCTTGCCCCACTTGCATAAACACATGCAGGTTCGGTTTATTGTCGGCTCTGATTTGGTGTAGTGTGTATGAGTGTGATGTGTGATGGACTGCCTCCCGATCCGCGACTTGTACCTGCCTCGCTCATAATGCTGCCGTGGTAAACTAAAATATCCCTGTAATGCACATTCAGAAGCAGACATGTACAAAGGATTTGTTTTGGTGGATTAGGGGGGAAAAAAAACAAAAAAACGGTGGTACTTAATTTTACAATAACTGCAATCTGATGCAACAATAAATGACAATGCAAGTTTTGACTAGAAAAATGTTTAGTTGAAAAACCTTTTGTATAAAGTGCATGCAGGAAATGCACTGTATATATGATTCAGATAAAGACCATCTCATGGGACCACTGTGTTAATAGTACATTATCACTTTATTACAGTGTTTTGTATGCAGCACAAGTAGGAGTGTAGGATAGCTTAGTCAGTAATGTGACAGCTCTAGGGGGGAAAAAACAATTTAGATGCTAAGTGGTTTTGGATCTGAGAGACATGCAGATTTTTATTGTCTTTCTGATGAGTGTCTGTAAAATAATAGTGACTAAGGTTGGTTGGAACAGCTAAAATTCAAAATGAATACATTGATTTTGTAGCTTGTCAAATCATGAAAGTGTTAATGGCCCAAACTGCCTTTTACGTATACAACTGTAATGTTTATGTCTGGAAATTCCTGCAACTGCTATTATTTTAGCATTTCCTTTATGATGCTAAAATCTATTGTGTTTGACAGTCTTAAGTTTGAATTGTATGTTGTGATACAGCATTTCATAAGCTGAAGAAGTGGTAGAAATTATGTCTTTAGTCCTAGCTTGCTTTAATATTTTGACTTGATACAGTCAAGAACGATTACTGAGGAAACGCTCAAGTACAGTCTATGATAAGACCGTGCAGCCATAAACGGTGGTCCAGTGTGTATTTTGTTGTGATGTATCATCGATGCAATGTGCGCAAGGATAAAGGGTTAATTTGGATCCTTACTTTGTTACAACAAGGAAGGAACATAATGTGAAACAAGCAGGTTACAAACCTTGTCATTTTGAAGTCGTCCAGCTTGCTGCAAACTAGGACTGATTTTCCACCTCCAGCTAACAGAAGCGCTTCAAATCCGATTCATGCTGAATTTGCCATTCTCTGTGGACACAAACTAATGTAGTCAGCAAGAAAGGGAAAAATGGAGAAACCTCTGTTGAATTGCTTGTCGCATTTGCCTGCAGTAAACATACAGTAAGTTCCTATGGATATTTGCTCTGTTCTTGTCCTGACCAGCCATACCAAAATTCATTTTTATAGGAAAGGGAATTGTGACCTGAGCAGCAGCAAAGCTTCATAAGCAAAGAAAATGGTGCCTAATGTGTAGGACTTGTGCTATGGTTAGTTAACGTGGAACTTTGTTCAACAGATTAATAATGATTTGTTATAATTTAATGTTCAATGTGAGCCTCATGACAATAACATTGTTCAGGCAACATTAAAGTCCTATTAGTGGAAGGCAAGAAGTGCAGATGAGGATTCCAGCAAATATCGATGGAAAGTGGTATTGGGAGCATTACACATTGAAACTCAAACACTGTAAACGTGAACTGGCCTAAGAGCAAAATGTCTCTGTAGCAGCATCTAGAGGTCCTGTAAGCAAAACAGAATGCTATTAGACTGATACAAAACCCGCTGAATTGTACAAGGGCTCAGCACACTTTACAGCGCCATGATGGGATGTCTGATACTCTGTTGTTCATTTTATTGGCACTTTGTTCTTGTTTTTAAAATAGCTAAATACCTCAAATATATGTTTTATATTCATCCAAAATCCTACTTATCTTCAGAAAAGGCTCTGACATGAGCACCACATCTAATTTCACTGTCACCATGAGCTGCTGTAAAAAGTTACAAATATTTATATAGATAGTGAAGAATGCTGCTGTTGTCTTTTAGTTTAATTTTACTTCATTAAATGCCAAAGAGGGCACGTCTTCATTCAAAGAGCTTAAAACTATGTACCTGTCAGAATTTGTCACAATGAAGCCTTCTGAATAGCTTGCAACCCATTTTTATAAAGCCATTTTCAATACAGTAATCCCCCGCCTATTGCGGAAGTTACGTTACAGACACACCTTTTTTTTTTATATATAGTTTAAGCCTTTAAATATCCTTCCCACACGCTTTAAACTTCTTAAAACACACTTTGTAAACACATATGATATGTGGATGTCGGGCTAAGGATATGAGTAACATCTCATCCATCCATCCATTTTCCAACCCACTGAATCCAAACACAGGGTCACGGGGGTCTGCTGGAGCCAATCCCAGCCAACACAGGGCACAAGGCAGGAACCAGTCCTGGGCAGGGTGCCAACCCACCGCAGGACACACACAAGGGCCAATTTAGAATTGCCAATCCACCTAACTGGCATGTCTTTGGACTGTGGGAGGAAACCCACGCAGACACGGGGAGAACATGCAAACTCCACGCAGGGAGGACCCAGGAAGTGAACCCGGGTCTCCTAACTGCGAGGCAGCAGCGCTATCACTGCGCCACCGTGCCGCCCCGAGTAACATCTCTCTATTATAAAACATTTTAACTTCACGCAAGACAAGGCAGTGAGACAGGATAAGAGGCAATGATTGAGACGCAGAGCGACAAGCTGAAAAAGCATCTTGGCAGATGCAGCACAGAGCCAGCACGAAGTCCACTTCTCCTTAGCGTGCTTTGAGCGAAGCGATCGTGACCAGATCCGAGCACTTCTCCTTAGCATGCGTTCAGCCATCACACCCCCTCCTCCTCCTCCTCCTCCTTCAGAACGCAAACAGAACAGCAATCTTGGCAGAAGCAGCACAAAGCCAGTAGCTGATCTGTCCACTTCTGCTTAGCGTGCATTCAGACCCCCCTTCACAATGCGGGCAGCGTTATAAGTGCCACAAGAAAGAGATTTAACCACGCCTAGGACAGGAAATAAAGGACAAATATAGTTTTTAAAAAAGTTTTAAAGTAAAAATGAAAATAATGCGTATGTAACAATTCCCATCAAAATAACAATGTCTTTAAATTGTTTATCTGGTAAACCAAACGAGGGGTTGGGCGAGCAGGGGGCAGAGCCCCCTAGTGATAATAATAGTATTAATAAATCCGCGATGTAGCAGGGGCACGATAGCTGAATTACTGTGTTGTAACAATGCACCTTGTTCATGTTTTTATACACCAATTGCTAAGAATTTTGTTTTTTTTTTCATTTTGTCGATATACAAGTGGTACCTCGGCATACGTCCGCTTTGCAAGAAGTCCAGCTTGATTCCTTTCTTCATTAAATGACAGCCAAACAGAAATAAGATGTGAAACGAGCCAACAGATGACCAGCTAAACTGGGATTTCAAACTCCAACCAATTTCACTCCAACCAATCTCTTAATGAGAAGCCGATTCTTGCTGTTAACAATTAAATTATTTAATTCCATGGCCTGTTTCTGCTCTCATTCTCCCAAAACTGTTGATTTTTCTGTTTTTTTCTAAGAACACCATCACAATGTTTTGGTGACCTGCGAGATCAACCTCACTGAGACCTTCACCTTTCTTTATTTTCAGATATTGTGTGATGGGCACAGGTGAGCTGGTCATGCGGCTGCTTGTTTTGTGTCTCATTCGTGTTTGGCTGCTAATTAAGGAAAAAGAGAACTAAGGGGTCTTTGTCAAGTTAATTCAAATTAAGGCAAAAGAAGTTAATTAGCAGCAAAAACAGGTCACTAATGAAGAAGGTTAGAATGAAAACCTGCAGCCACTACAGCCCTCCAGGAACAGAGTATGACCCCCGTTTTTATAGGATCAGTTCACTGCATAATGTCAAATAAATCAGAAACAGATTTGTGATGGGCATACTTGGTGCCAACAGGATAATGTGTAACCAACATTGCAGTTGCCTATGTGATACCAGCTGCTTTTCAAAGTGAACCATGTCCCCCCCGCACCTCTCTTTGGAGAAGGAACAATGGGACCAGGGCTTTCGAGTTGGGTTACTGGAGTCAGACACTGGGGGGAAAAATGGACCTACTCCGAATTTCACTTACACTAATTTGATTAAACTGTTTTTTTCTTCTAGCCTTTTGATAAAAATATAGCCTTTTAAAAATGTTGTATGTTTTTTGTTTAATGTTACTAAATGTTTGTAACTTCTTTAATAAATGATATAAAAAACGGCATCCCTACAGCTTTTAAAGCAACATGTTAACGGGCTATGGTGCTAAAAAGTAGTCTGACTCACGCTGGCCGTGATAAAATGCCTGGCATCTCGTGTGCTTTCAGTCAACAGTAAATCTAGGAGTCCAATTACAAATGTCAAGGGTCCTAAGGTTTAGTGTACTGACTCCCTCCACCACCCCATCTCTAGGACCCCAGCTACAGTGAGCTCTGCGGTGTATTTGGCTTCATTGAGCACCGAGGTCGTGGTGTCCCATGATGCTTTGCACCTCTTGTAACCATCAACATGCCTTTTGCTCAGTACTACTACCCTACTATGAATAATTATAAACAGTTTGTTTAAAACTGTATATACTAATCTATAATTCTTATATATATATATATATTGTTTTGGAAGTCTAATACAGATATTACTGTGTTATTCTCAAAATGAAGATTCAACATTGTAATGCAATAAGGTGTGAAAGTCCACGTAGGGTGAATACTTTCTTATGGCTGCTAAACAATACGATTCACATATCGTGAATCAATAGATTTGAGAATCTGCTAGTAAAAGTAGCACACGTATTTCAGAATGCATGTCAGTACTAACCAGGATAATATAACACTTTTTATTTCTTACACCAGGTTTCCTTTTTGTGATTTTATTTTCCTTTTTTAATACTGATAATAAGGAGTCAGTCACGAGAGGTGTTTTCAGGGATTCCCAGAATGAATGCTATTGCTTTTCTACTGTACACTGCATCTTGTAACTGTGCAGTGGACACATACATGACCTTCCTGGTGCGTTTCTCTTGGTGATCTGTCTCATTTCACCTGAACTCCTTTAAAGGGATGCCACCTACTAAACAAGTGGGAGATTTTATATAAAGAGTGCAGCAAAAATGAGACATCCTGCTAAGCAACTTCAAGTGAACGATGGCCTGCAGTGAGGTGGACTTCTGCTTCAAGTGGTGCCACCGGCGTTTATTTAATGGAATCCCGTTTACTCTTTCTCCTCCAGGGTCCGGCAATGTCTCGAGATCATATTGACTCTGTGGTGCAAAGTGTGGAGACCCTGCTGATAGAGGCAGAGCAGCTAAAGAACCGCTGCCGCCGGCAGAACGAGGAGATTCGCCTGGTCATCAGTGAGTTGCGTCGTGACAACCAGGAGCTGCAAGACAAGTATGTGCAGGCCGAGATTGACATGGCAGAGATGAAGCGTGCCATTAATGAGCTTGTAGACACCAAGATGGCGTTTGAAACGAGAGAGAGACAAGTCCGTAAACTTAGCAAACAGCTTTAATCTGGACTGCTATTACAGGATTTACTTAGCAGCTTTCAGTACGTATTGTCCTGTCCTGCGACGGCCTGCTGTTTTAATTCCAAACACTGTTGATATGTGATACGTGGAGAAAATGATAGGAAGTGGGCGAAGGAGGCGACCCTAGCAAATGTCTTGGTTGAGGCAGTCGAGTCAAACCAATTTAATGCACAATGTAAACTAATGTAAAATGTGACAGTAAAATTAAGATGTATTACTTTTAAACAATGACTATGTATTGTAAATTCTTTTCTACCCTGTTTTACAAATGTATTTCCTTGTATATTAATTTGTCAAAACTTTATATATACAGGACATTGTCAATGTAAGCTTTTTCACAAAGGTCATCTTCTGATCTGTTTGGTTGTGCCAGTTTGCCTTTTTAAATTTAAAGTCTCTGATTTGGATGGTAGCACTACCATGTTGCCTAAACCTACTAATGATGGGGCTGGACAGAAGCTACTTTTGAAACCAGCTTTATTGGCCATGCAGTAAACTCTGTTCATGCTTACATAGTCATCCATCCATTGTCCAGCCCACTATATCCTAACTACAGGGTCACGGGTGGTCTGCTGGAGCCAATCCCAGCCAACAAGTCCCAGGCAGGGTGCCAGCCCACCGCAGGGCACACACACACTAGGTACAATTTAGGTTCGCCAATGCA
Source organism: Polypterus senegalus (assembly GCF_016835505.1). NCBI lineage: Eukaryota > Metazoa > Chordata > Cladistia > Polypteriformes > Polypteridae > Polypterus > Polypterus senegalus. The sequence continues at coordinate 78,372,417 of NC_053164.1, forward strand.
CCTAACCTGCATGTCTTTGGACTGTGGGAGGAAACCCACACAGACACGGGGAGAACATGCAAACTCCATGATGGGAGGACCAGGAAAGCGAACCTGGCTCTCCTAACTGCAAGGCAGCAGCGCTACCCACTGTGCCACCGTGCTGCCCTGCATGGTCATAACCTGCTTATTCCAAACATTTCCATCAGTGTTTCATTAGTGCTCTGCCTCTATTTTGTGTGTATATTTTTGGTATTACCTGTATGAATTTCCCCTTGGGATTAATAAAGTATCTATCTATCTATCTATCTATCTATCTATGAGTACAGCTTTAAGACATGGGTATTATTACTATGTCACAATTGGGTATTATTACTATGTCACAATTCACTTTTCAGTTTATTAATGTAGCCTATATACAGAGCATGACAGTGACAAATAAAGAGGACAATGTATTGGCCTTTATGTGTAACTTGCATTTTGGATATGGGTATACTGTAACAATGCGGTGGGCTGGCGCCCTGCCTGGGGTTTGTTTCCTGCATGGCACCCAATGTTGGCTGGGATTGGCTCCAGCAGACCCCCGTGACCCTGCAGTTAGGATATAGCGGGTTGGATAATAAATGGATGGATATACTGTAACAAATACCATTTATTCCAGCGATATTAAAAACAGTCGTTTGTCACTTATTAATAAAAATAAGTTTAAGGAGAAGATGTGACAACTGCAATATTTTCCGACTGTAAAATTAAAGAATAGGAATAGTAAAAGATGGGAAGAAACCTTTTCCAAGTTCTACCTCACCTTGACCTTTTGTTTTTGGAAAATGGTGGCCTGCTAGTTTTGTATTCTTTACACCTGTTACAGTGTGTGTGTGTGTGTGTGTGTGTGGACAGCGATTACACATCGAGTCGGAGGTGCAGCTTTGAAGACCACTGCCCTTACTGCTAGTCCATGCTGTTTAAAGTCGGCTGGCCTAATGTCTTTAGGCTGCTTCTGAATCAGAGGTCGGAGGTAGAATCTTTATTTTCTTAAATGTGAAAGGAGAAGCTTTCACACCCAGCCAGTCCAAAATAATGGGTGTATTTTTGGAAGTACACTTCCCAGATTACACAACATATGATTTTGAAAGTAATGGGTTGAATAAAAATGCTTAACGATCTGAGTCAGAAAGTGGAGGCAATAATTAAGTTTGTTTCTGTGATGCACTAAAGTAAATTATTATGCACCTTTGTATATTTGCTTAACTAGCCAGGGTTTTTTGCAGGAACCTTAAGGCAGAGACATCAGAATGAAAACTTTAAATTGGAATTTATTTTCAATGAAATACAGCCATTATAAATTCTGGCTTGGCGGTTAGCATGGCCGCCTCACAGAACCAGGGTTGTGGGTATGAATCTCTGTGGTCCCCCTGAGCGGCTGTGAGGACCAAATATCCAGAATGCCAAAAGCCAGGAGCACTTGAACGAGTTGAGAAGTCTTGGTCCTAAACTGCTATAACCAAAGAGAAAGCTGAGAACGACAAAACCTCCACTGCCATTGCTTATCACATCTGAGAGTAGTATTTATGTCCTCCAGTGAATATTTTCTTTGCTCTTTTTTATCAAAATGAACTTCTGTGTGCACTACAGCAAGGCGCTGCAAGCAAAACAAAAGGAGGCCACTGTCCATATTTAAAAAAAAAAATACAAAGCATCCTGACACTTAATAAATGTTAATAGTGTTCAATCCACTTTTACTTGAGTAAAGGTTCACTAGTACACTGAGAACACAGTATGGTGATGGTCTACATAAACCTCATGACAGCAGACAGCGCCTTCAGAAAGTAGTCAGGCCTCTTCACTTTTTCCACTTTGTTTCAGATTTATGCCAAAATGATTTAAATAATTTTTTCCCCCCTCATCAGACAACACTCATTGTTCCAGAATGACAAAGTGACATTGATTTTAGAAACGCTCTAGCAAATTTGTTAAAAATTAAAAAAAAAACAAATATCCCATTGACACAAATATTCGGACCTTTTGCAATGAGCCTGGAGATTTGGCTCGGGTTCATCCCATTCTATTGATCGTTGACATTGTTTAGAGTCAGTTATGCTAAATTGATCTGATTGAACATTAGAAAGATTTTGCCGAGAACAGGCCATTCAGCCAAACAAGGCTTGCCAGTCCTATCCACCTATTTCTTCCAAAATGACATCCAGCCGAGTTTTGAAAGTCCTTAAAGTCCTACTAAACCATCACACTACTTGCCAACTTATTCCATGGGTCTATGGCTCTTTGTATAAAGAAAGACTTCCTAATGTCTGTGCAAAATTTACCCTTAACGGGTTTCCAACTGTTCTTGTTGAACTCCTTTTAAAATAACAGTTTTGATCCACTGTACTGAGTCTCTTCATTAATTCAAAAACTCCAAATACAGTATGTCTTAATCTCTTTTTGCTTAAACTGAACAGACTCCGCTCTTTGAATCTTTCCTCTTAATTTATGCCATGTAGCCCTGGAATCAGCCTAGTCCCTCTTCTAGCACTCCCATGTGCTTTTTGTAGCCCGCAGACCAAAACTGTAAGCAGTACTCCAAATGAGGCCTCACCAGTTCATTATAAAGTTTGAGCATATCCTTCTTGGGACTTGCAGTCTATATATCAGGGTGCTAAATAACATTCTGTTAACCTTCTTAATGGCTTCTGAACACTGCCTGGAAGTTGTTAGTGATGAGTCCACTACAAATCCTAAACCCTTCTCATAAAGTGTACTTTCGATTTTCAGACCTCTCATTGTGTGTTCAAACCCTGCATTTTTACTTCTGACATGTAATGCCCAACCCGGTAAGCAGTCTAAGTCTCTCTGTAATAATTCAACAGATTCTAGGTTCTCTACCAATCCACATTCCTTGTTATTAATATTTCTAGCCAAATCGGTGCCCTAGCAGTGACCCCTGAGGAACACCACTCTTAACATAACCAGTTTCAGATAACATCTGTAACATCACCCTCTGCTTCTTGTGTCTAAGCCATTTCTGCTCCCATCTACACACCACACCCTAAACTACCACTTCTTTTAGTCTGTTGCCTTCAATGCCATAAGATGCCAACTTTGCCACAAGCCTGTATGTGATATTTCTGCTCTGACCCAGTCAAGTGTAAGTGTCTAGGAGCAACAACAGCTCAGCCATGACGAGGCAGACCACGCAAACCTACAGAGCAGGAATGCTCTGTGCTGATGTGCTTAGTGTGTAAAAACCTCCTATCCTCTGTGGCATCACTCACATGGTTCTAAACTTCCTCTGGAAGCAACATCAGCACAAGAAGCATGCACTGGGGAACTCCATGAAATGGGTTCCCATAGCCAAGCAGTTGCATACAAGCCTAACAATACTATGCATAATGGCAAGTGGCAGCTGGAGTTGTGTACAGTTTGCCACCAAAGGACTCTGGAGCAGTAGAAACATTCTCTGGAGTGAGGAATCTTGCTTTAGTATCTGGTAGTCTGATGGATGAATCTTGGTCTAGAGACACCAGAACACTGCCTTTCAAACTGCATAGTACCTACTGTAGCGTTTGTTGGAGTTCTATCTTGGTCTCATCAGACACACACACTGAGGAGAGGTAAGACACATGACAGCCCGCATTGAGTTTGCTAAAAGACACCTGAAGGACTCTGAGATGGTGAGAAATAAGATTCTCTGGTCTGATGAGACCAAGATAGAACTTTTTGGCCTTAATTCTAAGCGGTATGTGTGGAGACAACCAGGCACTGCTCATCACTTGTCCAATACAGTCCTCACAGTGAAGCATGGAGTGGCTTCACAACAACTCTGTGACTGTTCTTGAATGGCCCAGCCAGAGCCCTGACTTAAACCCAATTGAGCATCTCTGGAGAGACCTAAAAATGGCTGTCCACCAATGTTTACCATCCAACCTGACAGAACTGGAGAGGATCTGCAAGGAGGAATGGCAGAGGATCCCCAAATCCAGGTGTGAAAAACTTGTTGCATCTTTCCCAAGAAGACTCATGGCTGTATTAGCTCAAAAGGGTGCTTGTGCTAAATGCTGAGCAAAGGGTCTGAATACTTAGGACCATGTGATATTTCAGTTTTTCTTTTTTAATAAATCTGCAACAATTTCAAAAATTCTTTTTTTTGTCTGTCAATATGGGGTGCTGTGTGTACATTAATGAGGGAAAAAATAATTTAAATGATTTTAGCAAATGGCTGCAATATAACAAGAGTGAAAAATTGAAGGGGGTCTGAATACTTTCCGTACCCACTGTAATGGTCTTGGACTTCAGGTGCTTTGGTTCCAGTGAAGGATACTCTTAATGCTGCTGCATATGAATATATCTTAAGACACCGTTTCAAAAGGTCGGTGAAAGCCCTTTTCTGTTCCAGCATGACTGTGCCCAAAGCCAGGTCCATACTCATATGTAGGAACTCAAGTGGTCTGCCCAGACCCCTAAACTCAACCCTGCTAAAAACATTTGGGATGAATTGGAATCCCAAATGTCTCTAGGTCTTCTCATCCAACATCAGTACCTGACCTCACAGTTGCTCTTTTGGCTGAATGGGCACAAATTCCCAGAGCCACACTCAAAAATCTTGTAAAAACCCTTCCCAGAAGATGGTGTCCGTTATAAACACAAAGTGGGGGCAACTCCATATTAATGCTAATGCTTTTGGAGTAGGTTATCTAACAAGCTAATATTGGTGTGATGGTCTGGTGTCCGCAAACTTTTGTACATATAATGTATAGAAGTTTTCTTTTTTCTGTACTGTAGTAGGGCTTGGTGAAATTAGTCAAGTGCTAGGGTGCTGAACGACACTCTTTGAAAGTGCCTGTGTCCAAAGTGAGTAAAACAGAAGCCTCCCTAACTTTACATCTTGATGCTGAAGGATATGTGATACTTAATGAAAACAACTCCAAGGTCATCATGTTTAACAATGCTTTACTTCGTTCCTCCCAAAAGCCTTGTGGCGGTGATGAGTAATTATGGTTCTCCGCCAGGCATGCCAGGCCCAGCCTCGGCCCCTCAGAACATCCGTCTTAAGGACATTCAAAAAATTTCTAAGTCCAGACCCAAAACGAGGCCTCAAGAGGATTGCCGGCACGAGGTGAATTTCACAATTACTCAACAGACTATTTGGCATATTAGAACATGCCATTTGCCCTTGGTCTAGACATATTAGAAATAGCAAAATATATATATTTTTTTAATTTTGATGTCTGTTTATTTGATAAGGAGTATAACTTTGCTGTGTGTTATTTACAAGTCATCCCATTGTAATAAAGGGCATAATGGCGTTCAAACATCAATACAAGACGGCCATCAGTCAGACATTTAATACAGAGGTCTGCTCACTCTCATGGCACCAACTTCAAGTGAACTGTAAACCTTAGAGAAGAACTTGTAGATGTGGATGGAAATCACAGAATCTACAGAGAAGCAACATGGTGGGAATACACAGGCTGGGAAGAAACACCGCACAGTTACTAACCAGGCAGAATTTTGAACTCGGGTCTCTGAAGCTGCTAAGCACTCATTATAAAGAAACATCAAGCATATTCTTAAAATTACAGCATGGTGCCCACTCCAGTATACGAATCACAGGGACGAGAGAAAGACAGGCCTGTGCACTGACAATAAATCAGTAATGACCCCTCCAGTCAAATATGGGGAAAGAAGGAAAATATGTGCAATATGAAGCTTATTTACAATGTAAGTTTTTATGATCCAAATGAACTCTTCTTCCTGGATATTTATTGAGACAAGTGAATGATACTATCAGGGTGGTACAAGCTCTTTAATAAGTCCTCCAGCAGCTAAATAGACATTTCTTTCTTTTTTTTTAGTTAAATGATGACGGCAGACATCTTTTTCAGACCAGTGAAGGAAAAACAGCAAAAAGCCTGCAGCTCAATACGATTTTCTTTAATAAAAGAACATTTTGAAGTAGCAGTTTTCAAAGTAATATTTTATGGTATAGATAGAATTTGTCAACGCTGCTGTCTGTGCCAGTTCACTGTACAATGTACAACACAACCGTCCCACTGTCCCAGTCGGAAACTTGTTTTTTCCAGTACAGTCTTCATTTATTTTTTAATGATTATTGTTACCCTTTTGTGTTATTTCATTCATGATTGTGATACATTGCCAAACAACTCTTAAGCTAAACTGTGACCTAATCAATATGTAGTCACTCTGTACACAAATTTATAAGTACATCATACAAAATGCTATTGATCTATTTTTAGTTATGTTCACAAAATGTACAAATCACCTATTCTGATAGCTAGGTCTATCTGTCTGTCTGCATAAAACATCTCAGCCAACTGTAGACCAACTTTCTTGAAATATGGCACACGTCTTCTTTATGGAAATTTGTCATGAGAGTTTAATTTTTGTTGAGACTGAAGGTGGAATGTAAATTTTGTCTTTACCTATCCTCGGATGTGCACTCAGTGAGCAGCACTAAGCTGATAATCCCAGAAGAAATGTCTTCTGCAGTGTGTGTGTTTGAAAGAGGACATGACCCAAAGACACACACCAGACCTCAAAGCTCACTGAAGATGGATGTTTAGCAGGCTACAGCACAGATGCAGCTGTAGTAACTGAAAGGCCTCAAAATATACATATTCTGACACAACTGGCTGTTCTACCATATTTGAGTTGGTTCAAAACACTAGAAATTAGCACATTTAGTCACACAATGCTGACTGAGAAATAAATAAAATTGAAAACCCTCTATTAAATAAATAGAATGATCTAATTTAATTTAATGACAGGCAAATCTCAAAAAAGACAAGGTAATTATTAGGCAATACTACAGCTATGGACATGACACACCAGGTTTGTAGGTGTGACAGACAACTATGCTATTCACTAGACATAACATTTAGAGGGTTTTATTTGTTTTACAATATATTGGTATATAAATTTAGTTTCATATCAGTTATTATACATCTGTAATATTAAAAACATACACGAGAAAAATTGGCATACTGTTCACAATAATACAAAAAAGGAACATTTGGGTGATTTTCACTTCCATGGCTCATCTCCACAAACACAAAAGTAAATCACTCATTTTCCTTGAATCATATTTTTCAAGTCTTATAAACTGTTTTTTTTTTTTGCTTATTCTTTACAGCAGCCAAAGCAGATGGCCTTGATGTTTCTACCTGCACCTCGAAGTGGTGACTGTTTCTGAAATGGAAACATAGGACATTGTAGCTTCCTTTCTAGATGTCCATATCACACACCCACCCATAAGAAGACCTTGAAATGAGAATTGTTGGCATGGCAAAGATTGCACAATGACATTCCATACCACCTGCTAAAGAAGTAGCTAAAGTGAAATTAGTTTACAGAAGTGCATCATAACAAATACATAAAAAAGCACTATAAAGACAATTAACGCCAAGGATTTTAATAAAGTTTTTGCCAAAGGCTTTAGGTTTTGCCTGCATGTTGCTCTATACCAGAAAATAAAAATACATAAATAATATTAATATTGCACTAACAAACAAAAAAGGCATAGTTTTCGGGAATTGATGATACTCAGTGTGAATGTCAAATACTTGACTCCGTGAAGACGAGAGGTGATCCTTTTCACACGTGAGGTTCATGATCCTTCTAGCATGAAGGACTTTATAAACCAAAAAGGCAGCTCAGCTCACTAAGTCATCCACCCATAAAACATCGGCACGCAGTGTCAAAGAGACGTAAGGATCTGTGGCTAATATTTAAAAGCACCCAGTGATCACAGCAAAGCGAAGATGTTTAAAAAAATGGGCTACAGATACTTCCATGCTGTTTGTCAGCATATGTTCCAGACAGTTTACAGGCAACAGAACTGCAGGATATGTAACATTCAGATAACTAACTGAAGTTGCTATTGTTGACACTTTGTGGCAAAATTATACTGAATACATAATAAAAAAATCTTTCAAAACCCTTCCAATTTATAATCATGCAAACAGAAAAACTACACACTTCATGTTTGTGTTCTTGTGACCAATGCATAAAACATACTCACTATGTTTAAACTGAGACTGTTTATTTTTTAAGGCAACTCTTCTTAACAAGTAGTAACAAATGCCTACCAAGTAAGTAGGCACAATTCAGTGAGTATTGCTTGTTCTACTGATTTAGCAGTATGAGACAAAACTCATCTTCATTAGTAGGAGCCGAGTGTTGGCTTTGCTGCAGAAGAAGCTCCATGGTGCAGGCCAAGTTTACTTAAACACGCAGCTCTAAATATTAAGAGATGATGCAACAAGCTGAAGCTACCATTTAACTAAAATGTTTTTAATATCCACAAAATCTAATTTTTTATCATTGTACTGAATGAGGCAGCCCAAACATTACATGGCATATTTTATAGGCACAGTTTCTTGGCACTTCTGTTTTTAAGGCACTATAGTTATTCAAAAATGTTATTTTCATGCAGAAAAAAATGTAATTTCTAGGTCAGATGTGTGGCTGCATTCTACCTCCAACTATTCTGTAAATCAAGTTGGCAGTTGTATTCTTACTCTACCCATTCTATGGGGAAAATTGGCAACTTGGTATCTGTTGCATTTTTCTGGAATCTTGTTTGGAGAAAGAAAAAAAATGACAGCTGTTTAACAGCCAATGGAGAAAACACAGAAGGAAAGAACTCACTTACCAAACTGTAATCGTTTTATCTGCTCCAAAACAGCTGAAGATAAGAAACACCATTTTAGGCAAAAGAAACAAAAGACAGAAATGTGGCAATAGAGTGAAGCAATTTAGAAAAAAATGACAGAACCAAGAACCAGTTAATCAGTCTGTGTAATGCAATCTTCCTTGAAGCCAAAGGCCACCTTTGACTCAACTAAGTAAACTTTAAAAGTAAGAAGCTGGCCTCTATTTTGTCTCACTTAGACCTTGTAGAACGGTGAAAAATGGGGTCTGTTTCAGATGTACTCCATTCTGGGTCAGAAGCAGACAAAGGTGTAAATTCAGAGCCTTTCTTTTTCTGAATTACCAGTAGAACCATTGTAGTCACCCAAAGGAAGAAGTTCACCCATGCTGCCACCTACAAAGAAAATAACGACAAACAGAATGTTAATTTTTCTTGTATCTGACATTTACTAGTATACAAAAGGCAGTCTAATAATCAAGTCTGGGTGATAACATTCTGATGGCCAATGACCAATATCCTCTGCCTTCTAGCTTGGAAAGGAAACACAAGTGGAGTGTAAAAAAAAAACCAAAACAAAACTTTAATGTTGTAATTTTGTGGACTAAATCTTTTAAATTATTGAAAACCAGTGGCACATACCTCAGTAATAATAAAATCATTTAAGCATCATTTCTTTTGCCTCACAAATCTACCATAGCAGCTTCTACTCTAGAACCATTAATTCGGTTTATAATGTTGACAACTTTGGGAAGACACAGTAATACGTACCTCCACTACATCTTGCTGAATTTATATTAACCTAGATATTCCATATTGCTCTCTAATTACACATTTAACTAATTCTCAGAAAAGCACTATACATGAACTTGGATAAAGCTTCATGTTGTGGGATCTGTAACCTCAATGAAATAGAGCAACATTGTAAACAAGAGTAGGCCAAAATTCCACGTGAGAGACTGATACATTCATACAGAAAATGATTACTTCAGGTTATTGCTGCTAACGGTGGTTCTACAAGCTATTGAATCATGGGGAGTACTTAGTTTTTTTATACATGGATCTCCATTTGGCTTCAGTAAATAATGACATGGTGGAATCTGTTGTGTGTTGTTTTACACCTGAGGTTAGATTTAAATAATTTAGACCCTGATAAGGACCAGGGGCCTCATGTATAACGCCGTGCGTAGAACTCGCACTATAACATGGCGTAAGCACAAAAGCCGAAATGTGCTTACGCACAGAAAAATCCAGATGCAGGAATCTGTGCGTACTCCAACTTCCACGTTCTTCCGTTACATAAATCCCGATCAGCATGAAAACTAACGCTCGTGCACGCGCTTTATGTAACGCCCCAAATCCTCCCAGAATTACGCCTATTTGAATATGCAAATCAATATAAATCGCCCTTAAACGCAGCCTTCTGTGAAAAGACAATGGGGAAAGCACAGGGAAAATATAAGAATTTCAGCGAATACCAAGTGGAGGCAAAGGAAAAAACATACTATTTGTTAAAATAAACCGTGGTATAATCAACAAAATGAAGTTGATCGAGTGACATAGCGTGTTGGAGAAACTTGAAAGCTCACATTCACAAAATCGCACAGTGCGGAAATAAAAAGAAGTCACATATCAAAGTTGCCGTGAAAAGAAGAGTTGTAAGCCCACTGTCTGAGTGTCATATGAAAGCTTATTAGGGTACAGAGAAAAAAGGCACACGGTGGGGAAAAAGCACGAAATGTCAACTTTAATCTCGAATTTTCCACTTTAATCACGTAGTTTATTTTGTCATTTAGTAGAACATTATAAACTTCATCTTAAAATCGTTTAATTAACCAGTTTCTCAAAATTACATCGTAATTAAAGTAGCGTTAAATGCTTTGTTTTGTATTTGATCTTCTACTCGTATGTGATCTATGTGTGTGAATCACTACTTGCTTCTTAAACTGGCTCTCTTCCTCCAACTGGACACAGAGTCCATTACATTTGTGATATTACAGCTCTCTGAATAACTAAAATACTGAGATGTATACGTGATGTCATTTTCATGATGATAGGAGCTAAAGCACATTATTAAACATGTGTTTCATGAGCCTCGTGCTCATGACAAGCATTATCTTTTGTCGAAATTTGTCGCTGCGTTTTTAGCTGTGTTGTTATTTTCTCTTTCTGTTTTATATTCAATATATATTGGCGTGGCCGCCCCAAGAGTCCTTGCTTTTCTTTCCCCAAGTAACCGATCGCCACACAATCAGCTCTGTAATAGGCGTTAAGCCATCTGTAAGCTTAGCGCCGATTCTTCAAAGCGTTTAAAGAACATTGAAATATCTTAGTAGTACATGTTTAATTATTCTATCCTTCACGACACTCCCAGTGAAGAATATAGATTATTTAAATGAAGTTAAAGTTTTATGTGTATAATTTAACAAACATATTTTGCTTCATTTCACCTTAAAAATGATATCGTCATCATATGTAAATACGCGCTTTATAAAGTGGCCCAGGTTGTGAGATATTATAACTGTAGTGCAAGTTTACAGTGGGGTGATTGTACTTATAAGTACCAACAGTTCTACAAGGAGCAATTGATTGAGTGCATTTAAAGTTCTTGGGATTAAACTGTTTCTGAACCACGAGGTCCGTACAGGAAAGGCTTTAAAACATTTTGCAGTGGCAGAGACAGCGTGTCCTTAAAGCTGTATACCGATAATTCTCTTTCCGATCAGCTGCTGCTGTGATTCACACTCAGATACAGTGATATAAATACTCCGAGTCGTGCAGTGAGAGAAATATGGAAAAAGATGATCCGCTGTGGCAACTCCTAACGGGAGGAGCTGAAAGAAGAAGAAGAAATAGAAGTGAGAGTAACAACACTAAAGCAGTTATGGTATTTGGAATACTATGGCTGTTCCCTGGACCATTATATTGTTACGAGTTAATTACAATCAGATGCATTACACTAATAAACAATATGCGGTTAGTTTCGGTGTATTTATAAAGCCGCGTCATGAAAATAATGAGTAATCACACAAGAACAGTACCATTGCTTTGACGCTGGGTGCCACCAGTCTGCAAAACCGAGCGGAGAACTTGCGTACGTCAAGGTATGAGGTACCGTGGAAAAGTGTGTGGCTTTACGCAAAGTGTAGGTTTTATACATCGCGATTTGAACGTGGAAAAGTTCTTACGCAACATTTCTGTGCGTACGCACCGTTTATACATGAGGCCCCAGATGTTTATAAAATTATGTCCTAATATGTAAAACCATAGAAATGTAAGAGGGTGATCTTTCTTTTTCACATGATGGTATATAGTGCTTTTTAAAATATTTATATGATTTTAATATTTTTACATGTTGCCGGATTACAAACAGTAAAACATCTAGCTTGTTCATATCTTTATTTATATTGAATGCTCACTTGCCCAATTAAAAATGAATTAAAAACAAATATATGCTCCCTGAGTAAATACTCAGACAATAATATCTGGTACCTCCTGTACACAAAGTCAGCTTGAAACATCCTGGGATAGTTGTCTACCAGCTCTGCATACAAACTAGATTTCATGCCATTCCCCTTGCCCAATTTGTTTCAGTTCATCCAGCCTCTAAGGAAACAGATATGGACACTGTTTCCACACTATACGACAGATTCTTGATAGGTGGTTGGGACACTGACTGGGAAATTAGGGACATTCACCTATTTATTCTCTGCGCATTCCAATGTTGCCCTGTCTCCATGCTTGGGATAATTTTACTTCTGAAATGTGAAATTCACAAAGTGCTCTGAACTTTCCTCAGTTTTGGTCTAATATAACCACAGCACTTTGTCCCAGGCAGACTTCAGGGTAATTCATTTTCAGCAGTAATTTCTTTTGTTTTACCTTCCCATACAAGTCATGTTTTAGACAGGGTTTTGATATAGTTGACAAATGTACCTTTACCCCTTTCTTAGTGGCTGAGCTCTTAAGATATTTCAAGACTTCTCAGTGACTTTTGTCAAAATTTATTCCTATTCATATACAGAATTTTGATGGGTGTCCATTTCTATGCAACATCTGAATGGTGTGATATAGCTGCCATTGCTTGATTATTGAGTTAATGGTGTGCAGAACTCAGAAGGTTCAAACATACAACTATATTCAAATATATAGATATAGTTTTAAACTTTAATTTAATAAAAGAGCAAATTCTGGTATAAGATAAAATGTTTTAAAATTATTAGATCCACAGTATTATATGTTTTGACAAAATTTGTTTCTATAAGCAAGTCAAGAATTTAATTTCAAAAGTAAATTACCTCTGCATTATGAAGACTTGTATAGAACTGTGATCCTTGATAAGGATTACTCCATTTCTTGGCTTCTGCCTCTTGACAGCTAGATGAAGGTAAACATCATAATTTATTATAGTGTCAATGGGAAACCTGAATGAGCTATTAGTTCTCTTTATAAAATGCGAATTAGAAAGGAAAATAACAAAAATGTAATATATGTCCCCAAATTATGTTCTTGACATGCAAAAAAAATGTGTTTTCCATTTAATGATGGAATTATACAAAAACTAGGTGTGCTACCCATCAAACACAGGTTGAAATCTATTGACGTCTGCAGTGAACCATCTATTTGAATGTATTTTGTATTGCAAATAGTATTAAAGCATATTGCATTTTCATTCCAACAGATGGCACATCACAAACATCTGCACTCCAATTGTGTGATCCTACCACAAAATGTCTTACCAGCTAAACTAGGCTTGCTGCAGCAGTTCTTGTACATTATCACATCTTCCCCCAGATTGTATAAAAGGCAGCTGAAGTCCAATAGCCATCTAATCTGAAACTTTGGTTTTTACACACTGCTCCTAACTTTTGACTCAGAATAAACGATATTCCTTTCTGTCATGGTTGATTTGCTGTGAGACAACATACTCAGTCTAAATCAACTAATCGATGAAAGCGATTGTTGCCAGCGTTTTTAATAATTGATTGTTAACAATTATGACAATTACTTGTTGCAGGCCTATATTAGAGTACAACTTTATTTAAAGTTACTGCATTTTCTACTATACAGTGTTTCAGTTCTCTACTACAGATGTCATTCACAGTGAACAAATAGTCATAAAATAATGGTACCTTAGAAGCAAGTGTCTACAGGTTAATTCAATCAAAAAGGTTTGTCTTTATGTTGAAATTATACACTGATATAAACTAAACCTGTCACGTGTTCTGTTGTAACAAATATTCCACAAAAGAAATCGCACAGCTGAGAGTGAAAGTGTGCTTGTTGGCATATTTATAGCTTTGAGCCAACATATTTGGTATCTTGAGAAACTTTCACTTGCAAAGTCAGCATTTTGTTTAATTTTTGGCCTAAATGTTGATCCATAAACATATTAAAATGAGTTCTACAATTACAGAAATAGTATATTCTGAAATTCAAAATAATTAAAATAAATAAATAAAAATCAATATTTGATTAAACCATTTACTCACACCAATTTATAAGGAATAAATTAGTAATAAACACCTTCAATACCTCTTTAATTTGGGATCTTTCAACACACTGTCACATAATGTTTTGAGTCCTACATTTAGGACACACCCTGAGATGAGGAGAAAGAACAGGGCTGCAGCTCCAATCACCAGAGATATCATCAACCATCTCTTTCCTCTAATGAAAGAATACACAAAAATATGAAATGCAATGTTAAATACAAGAAAGTTAACTACAATAAAACAAAACAGATGATACTAAACAGTTGCCATTGATTAGAATTGTCAAGCTGGTCCTTAATAATGTTTCATTACGCTGTAATAGTCTTGAGATGGTGACAAGTGCCAAAATGTTTTATTCTAGCAAATTTAAAAATCTGGAGATAATACTGCAAAAAATTATAATAAACCACACATATTATGCATTCATATTTTCCAGAAATGTAAATTTTTAAGTAAAGGTATAGTTTAAACAATGGCACATCCACTGGCATACACAACGGAGTCTGGTTCAAATAAGAAAATACTGAATTCCCAGAAAAGCCCACTGAGATATAGGGAAAATGTGTAAACTCCAGAATTACTGGCCTGGAAGCAACAACCACAGTGCCACCATGTTGAACATAAATGATTTACATTCATTCATTTTATGAACCCCAGATGATTGCAGAGTACTATCTGTCATATATGAGCACTCTGCAATGCATGATAAACTACAGATAAAACAGGCTAATTATCACTAAACCAAACTGTCATTCACTGTAAAAAAAAAAAAACCTGTCTTAACAGTATAATATCCTGGGGACTATAACGTAACATGATTGCATTTTTAGATGTATTAACTCTTACAGAAACAAATAAGGAGTGCAACTATGTAATAAAACACTAACCTCATAAATTAAGACATAAGCCTTATACAACACTTAAATTACACTTTAGAAGAACACAGTGACCATGACAAATTAGTCAACAGCATCTAACATATACTCACCGTTTGACTTCATCCATGCAGCTGCTATAAATCCAGTACAGTACTATGGAGAAGCAGTAGATGGCAATGAAGATGGAGATGGCAGAGACAAAGTAGCACAAGGACACATTTTGAGAGCTCTCAACGGTGAACTCCTCGCTGGTACTATTGAACTTCACACTACCATACAGCATACATCGACCATTAAAATGCCCCTGGACAACAAGCAAGTTGTTGAAAGTGTCAAGATTGAGCAATAACACACAGCCCCCATCTGAATGACATACTGTATTTCATAGTCCTCCCCTTAAGGCTATTATATGGCTATTTTTCATTGTTATTAACTACAAATGTGTTCTGATGCGAGTACATTTACAGAAATCGGATGACACTGAAGAGCCTTTCACATGTTCTTGTGACTTATTCCTGCCTGAACAAATGCTCTTCAATGATACATCTATTTAGATTTTTTAAACGTCTGGAGCTCAGTGTGGTAATATTAAGAGAATTCTTCCATCATGTATTTAATCTCTTCTTCCTTGACTTTCAGATATAATGTCTAGACTATGTCTCTTCAATTAGCCCAAAAAGAAGAACTTAATGCATACAGTTTCCATATATTTTGTGACACAAAAACTCTTGCAGCGTTTTCTTTTTGTTAGCATGTCTTGGTTTTCTAAAACATCAATTTATTGTTTCAATTATATCATGGTTTTCAAAGATATTTGATAAGGATCTCTTGTTATTGTGGGGAATTGAAGGTGTAGCGTAAAGGTTCATAATTTGTCCTTTAAACACTGCTTCAACTGGACTACAGCTAAACATTACAGACTATTAAGTAGATGTACAATATAGCATGAATAACAGTTATTCATTTACTGAACTCAGAATATGAACTAAAAACTCTGAGGTAATGTAAACTGATAAAACATATTGTATACAGTACAGTATATTCAAATGCATCAGAACTCTTTCAACACAGTGTTTTCTTTTAAATAAATGTCAATGAATACATTGAAATTGTTATTCACATATACAGTATTTGCTTACCACTAAAATATTAAAAGGAAAACACACATTAAGAGATTCCAAATGTAGACTTTAACAACCAAAAACATAAAAAAATCAGTACAACATGAACCAACATACAATATATTGTAACATGACAAAACAAATATATTTAACAGACCTGATGTTAATTAAGAGCATTTAAGCAACCAATATGTCCAGCTAATCATGACATGCACCACATGAAGCTAAAAAAACAGTATTTGCTCCCAATGGACACAGACATATACAACAACAATCTTTTTTTTACCTAACACATAAGCTTATTTAAGGTTAGACAGAATTTGACCCTAGTATTGGAATAGAGATCCACCATTTTATGACAACCTGTGAGGATGCTCAAATTGAATTTTAGAAGCCAATATGATTTTTGTTTGCCACTTTACTCTGCATAACATAGGTGATTAGCAGTATTAATGTGTGACTGAACAAACATAGATGAAAATGACTAATTACAAAAATAATGAGAAAGGTTAACAATATATTGTAGGTCTCAAAGCTACGGGTAGGTTGTGTATCCAGTTCCACATTAGGAGAATGGCATTATGCTTCTGCACCAATAAAGCTACATGGACGATGGAAAAACAAACTCTTGGCATGGTCAAATTGGATTATGAGACATTACATCTGTAGTGCTAAGAAAGAGTAAAAGATTTACATTTGTTTAAACAGACTCTGCATTGTGCTGTTAGTATATTTATTTGTGCATTCAGGTCTATTCAGACGGAGGTACAGATCTGCAAATCTCAAAAAGGAAATATTGAAGTTGTATGTTTAGGCCAGCATGGTTAATGTAGCCAAAGAAACACAGCAAGACGGCCATCATGGTCAGTATTAAGAGTGCAACAGCAAAAAATGGTTCCTGCTTCATTTACCACAATTTAGAGATATTCAAACAAATCAGAAGGGCCACAACACCAAGATAATAATGAAAAAGACACTACAGAGTGCCTTTACTTCTGAGAAGTAAATCTGTTCTCAGGGTTTTTTACATTTGCCGCCTGAACTAGTGTGGTGCTGAGATGTCACCCGTTGCATGGCTGAACTCTGGTCCTAATCCGGATCTTGAGTTGGTTTGTCATGTGGTGGGTGCGGCAATGCACTGTATCAGCACGTGCTCCTAACCTCCTCCTCATGACAGAAACACTCCTAGATTTTTAGCCTTCTATTTAATATTATGGTACTCATTGTATACACAAGGATGACATGGTAAGACAATGCATGACTACAACATTCTTGCATTTCTTTCCAATTTCCTTTTTTGTCAGCCTCGATTTCTAAGATTCTTTAACTTCTAAGAATTACTGACTCATTTTAGACCAAAGAAACCTAGAAACCATATATCGTTTTGCTTTAGGCGTTTTGGGAAAATGTTGATAAGCCCTGTTTGAAAACAGTGGTCATATTATCATTATTTTAATTTTGGAGTTGCCAAGTCTGCTATATCACCTGAAAATTAAATTTACTGATTAATAAAAATGATTAATCAATTCTCCTCTTCTTTCACAATTACATTTTCATCAATGATTTCTAGAAGGCTTAAATGTGAAAAAGTTTGATAAGAACATTAAACAAAGGTGTGATATTATATTTTTCTTATGGAAACGGACATAAACATATATAAAAATACAACACCCTGAGGAGTTACCATCCATCGATTTTCTAAACCAGCTCTTTCTTGGACTGGGTTGATGGGAAGCAATCATAACAGCAACAGAAAAAGAAACAGGAACCAGCACTGAAAGGGATGCCAGTCCACTTTAGGTCAAACAAACTCTATATCTTATGAATTACAACCTGTCATTTGAAGAAATGGAAGGTTTGGCTACCACTTGCCACCACTGTGTGCAGTACTGTCAAAATCCTATCAATAACAGTGACTCACTATTGCACATAAATGTCAATCTTATTCTATTTATGTGTGTTTTGATTAGTGTTTTATCTAAAAAAAGTATTTTATATATTACTTTTTTTAATTTTATAACTTTTTGATAATTAGAAACAAAAAGGAAATCATTTTGTAACCAAAGACTAACACAAATTACTCATCATGTAATGTCCAATTAACTTTGACACATAATGATGTCTTTGTGACCCAGTTATACAGTCAACTCCAGAAATACTGGCACCCCTGAAAAAAAATTAACAAAAACATTAATGTAATATTGATAATACTTACATGAAACATGATTCTAAACTTCCTCAAAAGTTTGGAGAAATTTTCTGGAAAATTGTTCTTATTTCTTTGGAATAGTTTATCTTCACAAAAACTTATGTGGCAAAGTTATTGGTACCCTGAGGAATAGTTTAAATAAGACAAAAAATGCATCTTTATGCTGCTTTTAGTGTCTAGAACTGTTGTCTATGGTCATTTCCAGCTCCACTGGGGTCTAAATATGAGGTAACATACAGGTAAAATCCTTTTGTCATCCATCAACAATGGTAAATTCAAGGAGCTATCAACTCAAATGAGAAAAAAAATGTTAAGCTGCATAGATCGGAGAATGGCTACAAAAAATAGGTTTTCAATTGAAATTAACAGTAAACCAGGGTCATAATAAACTGTTTCAAAGTCAACTGTGAGAGGACACTTCCATGACCAGAATGTATGGAAACATGCACGTAAGAAGCCTCTCCTGAGTCCAAGACACAAATTCCAGCATCTCAGCTTTGCCAAGCAACATTGGAGATAAAATTTCTGGTCAGATAAGACAAAATTTGAGCCTTTAGGCCACACACACTATTGTTCAGTTTGGTGAAAAAATTCCCACAGTAAAATATGGTGGTGGTTCTTTGATTATTTGGGGCTGTTCTGCTGCCAGTGGTACAGGGCTCTTGTTAAGGGCAGTGGGATAATGGATTCCATTAAATACCAGACTATTTTAGCCAAAATTCTGGGTGCCTCTGCACGAAGGCTGAAACTGGGCAATGGTTGGGTCTTTCAACAAGACAGTGATCCAAAGCACACATCAAAATCAGCAAAGAATTGGCTGGAGAAACGCAAATTCCAAGGTTTTGCAATGGACATCTTTGTCTCTAGATATGAACTCACTGAAAATATGTGGTCTCAATTGAAGAGAGCAGTTCACAAGAGAAAACCCAAGAATCTCAAGAGCAGGAAATGTTTTGCATGCAAGAATGATCAAAGATTCCTCCACAAGTGTTCTCCAGTCTTGTTAAACACTACAGAAAAAGACTGTGTGCTGTCATGTCGCAGACTCCACCAAATACTGACATTTGGTGTTCCAATATTTTTGGAATCTGCCTTATTAAGAAAATTTGTGTTAACAAATGAAAAACTTTGTTCCAAATGTCTATTTGACAATAAAAGCATAAGGCTTACCCAATTGTTTAAGCACAAAATATCACTCATTGCATGTGTGGCCCCTTTTATATATTCATTTTTGCAATTTTTCAGGTGCCAATATTTCTGGAGTTGCATTCAGTGATTCACTTGAGCACAACCTTGCTGACATTTTTTGATATGTTATATCATTTTAAAACCACTGCCTTCAACTTTTTAATCCATATTTGACAAATAAATTAATATTTTCCCCAGAGCGATCATAAATTAGATCTCAAAACTTATGACCTGGTGTTTGATGCCACTGCTCATAGTTAAGGTCCCTTCTCTGGTATATTTTTGATTTCTTAATTAATTGACTCTGCCATTTAGTTCGATATTACATTTCTTCTTCCTGGTGTTATTTTGTTAAATAAGAAATTCCTACTGATGTACATAAAAATGAACAAAGTATATTGTGGGATAATAAGTATGAATGGGTGTTTGTGCCTTTGCCTATTGGACTTCTGCCATAATCTCTCTTGAAGGACTTGTTTGCAACTTGTAGTTGCTCTGTGACTAGTGGTGCCCTTGACACTAGTAACTCCTTATTAACCACGTACAGCATCTTTATAAACTTCAGGAAGACGCTAATACTAAATGCTGTTTTTAGTATTTACGACTGCAAACAACAGAGGTATGGCATTCCAACAAGGTCAACAGTAAGCTTAAATAACAAAAAAATAACTTGTATCCTGTTGAGACATTACCTGGACTAATACCCTGTCCTCCTGAACCAGAATTGGACACCATGACTATAAGTAAAATTTAAATGGAAACAAGTTGAAAAAATAAGTATTCACTAAAAATATTTGTTGGTATGACACTAACTTTGCATGCGAGGTTCACACACGAATATTAAAAAAGTATCCAAAACAAAAAATATGTTCATATAAATGGTATTTTAATGTAAAAAAATGTGCAAACGTTTCTGTAGCTCATTATCTAAGAAAATGATCTACCTAAACTACAGGCTAATTCTTTCAAAAAAAAAAAAAAGTCTGTCTTTATTCTGAAATTATACACTGCTATAAAAAAAGCTTATCACATGTTCTGTTGCAACAACTAATCCCAACTAAAATTTGTGTAAAAGCATGCCTGTTAGCATATGTCTAAATTTCTGCTTGCATAGTTGGTATATAAACTAATCAAGCTGAAATGTGCAGAAAGATTTTGTATTCAAATCAGAATATTTAGGTCAAAATGTACTGTAAATTGTTATTTTTAGTCTTTGTCTAAATATTATACTGTCTAACTAGTAAGAAACTTCAGTTGTTCTGATGCCAGACTTTTAGCCACCTCACACTGGTCTTTGTGAATATTCAGCTTTGCGATACCAACTCCCTAAACCTCTGCTATTACAGGTACACCATAGGTTGCATTTAAGGTTATAATAGTTAACGAAAACGAAAATCAAAACTGAAACTATTATTAAAAAAAACATTTTTGTAAACTGAAATAAAATAATTAACAAAACCAAAATGAAAAACTAAAATTAAACAAAACTAGTAGCTGGAAAAACTACCTGAAATAAAATAATTTATTAAAAATAATTTTAGTTTTCATTTTTGAATTAATATTCCTGCTGTTAGTTTTTAACCCTTATAACTTAACTCTAAAACTGAAAGTCATCAACCACGAGCCACCCTCACATATTAATCCAGGGAACAGCGGCTGGTGAAGGAGGGCAGCTGTTCACACAGCATTTGCGGTGACAAAGCAAGCTTATATGCGCGTAAAGCATTTGGAATAGAAAGCGATTTATGTGCCGCCTTTCTTTGCATTTGCTGTATATCAAGATGTAATTCAAACCCCTGAAAATGGAATGTGCAGGTCAACAAAAAAATCACGAGTGAGTAACGTTTCAGTTTATTTGTGCAGTTTCAATTCACCTGCCACTTCGCACACGAAGTATAGAGAAAGTACAGTAATCATGAAAAAAATCTGACCTCAAAATTTTGATGAATCTTGACGTTTTAGACCTCCCTGGGTCTGAAAATACCGTTTTTTAGAATTATGTCTGTGTATGTGTAATCACGTTAACTCCAAAACGCAACTTGATAGATGGATGAAATTTGGCATGTGGTTGTTACACCAAAATTGTAGATCAGTATTAACTTTAGGGGCAAATCCATCAAGCGGAAGTGGTACTTTACCTGAACACTTACTCAATTTGTTTTTATTCATGCAGCTGCAGAGTCCGATTTATTTAACATTACTTTTATAATAATTGTTCAATATATTATTAATTTGATATGTTGTTGGTGGTTCTTTAATCTACATAATATAATCATTGTCTTGCAGCTTAGTCCTCAAATATCCATCCCAACATCTGAGTACACAAGAAAGTCTAGGGGAGACCACTCCAGATTTTTGAAAATAAAACAGCACTGATCAAAAGACTAACAAGGTCTTATATATATATATATATATATATATATATAAATAAATAATATCTTTGCATTCTACGAACAATTACACTTAAAATTTAACCTATATATTTTCATATATGTATATTTTATACATATAGAAAACATGTTTGCATCCTACAAACAATTACATTTAAAATTTTACTTCCCATCAACACAATTTTTCCACTACTTTCAAATTATAAACTTTGCTAAATGGAATCTGCCCAATTTTCCTCATCTCCCACCTATTTCTTACTTAATATTTCAGAAAAGGAATGGAAGGCAGCCATGCACAGAATTCACTCTAGCTTAATATGCACAAAGCATACAATTATTCAACTTTAAATGCCTATCAGACAGTCTTGGTGTCACAATCTCTCCTAATCCATTAATAGCTGTGTTTTGTGTACTCCCAGATGAACTTAAAGTGGAGCAGGACAAACAAACAGTAATTGCCTTTACCTCACTACCAGCACATGGACTCATGTCGCTCAATTGGAAGAATCTTACCCATCTCTTTTAAGTCAGTGGGTAACTGATGTTATATACTATTTGAAACTGCAAATAATCAAATTCTCACATAGAGGATCTATTCAATACTTTTTACTGCTGTCACCCTCCTGCTCCACTGACAGACTGAGGAGATCGATCCTCCCCCACACTATGTGACTCTTCAATTCCACCCGGGGGGGTAAACGTTAACATTATACAATGTTATTGTCTTTTATACCTGCCTTGCACTTTCCACCTTGCATTTTTTTTAACTTGCACTGCATTTTTATTACTCTTTAATTAATATTGTTTTTATCAGTATGCTGGTGCTGGAGTATGTGAATTTCCCCTTGGGAATTAATAAAGTATCAATCTATCTATCTTTAAAACCTGGCAGGATCTCATAAATAACATTTTAGAATAAGCATTTATATTGGGGAAACGGATTCTCTTCAAGCTTTTCTACTTTTAACATTTTACTCCGGCTGCTGGCCTTCTCTTTCTCTTGGATGGAGTTTGAATTTAGTTTTGTTAAGCTTGACTTGCTTTTAATAAAATCAATAAAAAAGATGAAAGAGGGCTGAGCATTGAAATGGATTACCGTCACAGAGGGGAAAATGATGATCAAGCAAATGTTTAAAAAAATGTAATGATAGTGTAGCAGTTGTAAAATATGTGACTTAGTTGACCGGCTTTATCTTCTTTGATTAATCTTGTACACATTGTGGTTTGACTACTTTATTACTAACTATTCAAGTTCACACAAATCTGAAACTGAAAACGTCATTACAATACTAGTTATTTTGCTTTTGTTTCTTCTCGCTGCTAAATACGAGTCAATCTGTTTAAGCCTATAGGATACTGTTTTTTTTTTTTCTTCACCCTCCTGCAGATTGTCTATTTATAATCCTAACTGACAGATCATATCCTCTATCATTAAAATGGCCGGAATAAAGAGTTATGCTATGTGTTGGGCCCCAAAAATGCTGACAGCACAGTGAACATTTCCTGAAAACATTCAGGCATTCGTTTTATTGTTTCTCTCTTTCACTTTTACCCACCAGGCACCTGACACGAATTAGTCTGCAGAAATCAGGAAACACAGCCTGACTGTCACATGATGAGTACACACTGATTGAAGAGTGTGTGCTCTTCGGACTTGTCAGCACTGTGCCTGGCAGAGTAAGGACTCGGTATCCCCGCGCCTCTTTTGGCTGGCGTGTTTGGCAGACGATTCTTCCCTGTTCTAAAGAGCCCCACAAAAAGGGTCACACAGCCGATACATAGTTCCATGTTCTTGACAACACTCACCGTGGTTTTATACTGTTTTAAAAATCACATTAAACAAAACACTCATATTCTGTGCGTTTCCTCTTAGAAAGAAGTCTAGCTTGTTCTTATGCTCTCTGTGAGGAATCCGGGAAACATATTTAAGTTTAAAAATTGAATTTTGTGGAATTGCAGTTCCCTTTTCACGAGTTGCCATGGAGACGCAGCAATTTTTCAGACGCTGTAATTTTAAAATGTATTTAGTAAAATAGCGTTCTTTTTAATACAATTCATAGTAAACAGTAATGTGCCCTGAGTACTGCGAAGCTTCGCCAACAGGAAGAAGGATGGTCACATTTCTGGGAGAACTTAGTGCAGCTTGTCCTACTGTCAAATAAACTACTGTTTTAACGAAACGTGCTAATTAACAGTAATAATAATAATCAATCATATTAAGCTTTGAATTACTGCCGGTCCACCGCCACTTTAGTCCTGACAGGATACTCCGACTACTGAGCTGCTTGGCTTCTTGTGCATCCCTGACATTAAAACCTGACATCAGCAGACAGGCGAGCGTGCCCAACACAAATACTTTTACGCCATCTCCAAGGCCCGCGCACAACGCTGTCCCTCCAAGTCAAACGCCCGTTGCGTGTTTCGCGATAGGCAACTAGCAAGGTGATAGCCAGCTCCTGCGCTCGCCCTCTTACCTGTGTTATAGTGACAGAGGAAGCCGTAATTATCCCGCAGACGAAAGTCACAGTGTACAAGAGCAGTTCAGCTACAAACCACCACGGCAGTGCCATGTTACCCGGAAACGAGGAGAGTGGCAGCTGGCGCGGAGAAGGCCAGAAGTTTGGACTTGCAGCTCGAGCGGAAAGACACCTGTCACTGACCGCCAAGGGGCGCTGCAACGCCACATCGCGAGACCTGCTTCGAGTGGAAACGTGAAAGAGCGGACTGAAAACGTAAGGAAAGGGTTAACACTTTATATTTCAAACTTTCAAACTTTACTTGGCTCATCACTATGAGTTACAGAATAGTCATATAAGGAACTTTTGAAAGGTGCTTCCCGACCCAAAGGCGTATAAGGACGTAGTGACATCTGGTTTTAATTTATACATTTCCTAAGTAGGCCTATTGCTAAAACCTTGGCAGCTTAGCCATACCGGACTGAGTTTTTCTTTTCACTGGTCAGAGAGGAATTTATTTGACACATAATAGACAAATGTAACGTTTTTGAAGAAAAGTAATGACACGTTTTAGATCTTGTAACATCCATCCAACCATCCATTATCCATCCATCCATTTTCCAACCCGCTGAATCCGAACACAGGGTCACGGGGGTCTGCTGGAGCAAATCCCAGCCAACACAGGGCGCAAGGCCGGAAAAAATACCTAGGCAGGGGGCCAGCCCACCACAGGGTACACACACTAGGGACAATTTAGGATCAGCAGTCCACCTAAGCTGCATGTCTTTGGGAGAAAACCGGAGTACCTAGTCTCCCACGCAGACACGGGGAGAACATGCAAACTCCATGCAGGGAGAACCCGGGAAGCGAACCCGGATCTCCTAACTGCGAGACAGCAGCGCTATCCACTGCGCCACCATGCCGCTTCTTGCAACATTCAACCTGAAATAAAAAAATAACTAACATTGTACAGCCTTTTAAATAGAAAGAATATTATTTAATTGCCTGAATCGTTGTGTGTGTTTTGTGGTTGTTTTAAATGGGTTTCATTAAACTTAGAAATAGCAGAATTAAAGTGGGAGTGGTCAATTTTACAGTCTGGCATCATCTTCCTGTTCAGTGTCCATACTGATGTCAGCATCAGATTTGTGTAACTGCTTTGGCTGTAAGCAGTGGCCTCAAAGAGACTGCTTTGGTGGTTATTGTCCAGTTTAGTGTAAGAACTGGTATTAATATCCAGTTTAGTGTAAACACCAGTGGTAATGTCCAAGTAAATGTATGAACTGGTGCTAAAGTCCACTTTAGTATAAGTACTGGTAACTATTGTCCAGGGTAGCGTTAGTACTGGGGCTAATGTCCAGTTTAGGGTAAACTATAGTGTTAATGTTAACATTTAATGTATACATTGGTAATTATGTCCAGTTTAGTAGTGTTAAATTCCAGTTTAGCATATTTATTGATACTAATGTCCAGGTAGCATAAGCAGTGGTTTTAATGTCTAGTTTTGTATAAGTGTTGGTTTTAAATTCCAGTGTAATGCATTTATTGATACTAATGCACATGGTAGTGTAAACACTGGTGCTAACATCCATTTCAGTGTAAACTCTGATGTTAATATTCAATTAAATGTATGTTCAGTTTAGTGTAATCATAATCCTCAGTCCCTGAACCTTTAGCATACTGGGGCATTATGACAATTCTCCCATTCCTGTCTGTTTTGTGCTGCTCTCTGCGAGCTGCTGAAAGACAATCCAGTCCACCCTTTGCTGTTGTCTTCCCATCTCTTTCTCTGCCTGCCTCTTTTCCTTCTTCCTGGTACAGTGTCCTAAAAAATGTTTTTAGCGAGGCCAAATGATCTAGTGATGTACCCATACCACTTGAGCTTCCTCTTCTGTACAGTTGTCAGCAGGTCTGCAAATGGTCCACTGGCTGTATGAATCCTTCTATGCATGTCCTACAGTAACATCTACTCTCAAAGGCCAGGAATCTTCTTTGGAGATCTGCAGTGAGGATCCATATTTCACAAGCACGGTGAAAGACAAACATTACAAATGCTCACATTAATTTCATTTTATAACAAAGATTACTAGGGTGTTGAATTGTGCTAGCCATTATGAATGTAGTGAGAGATATCTTGCCTGAAGAAGGGGCTTGAGTTACCTCGAAAGCTTGCATATTGTAATCTTTTTAGTTAGCCAATAAAAGGTGTCATTTTGCTTGACTTCTCACTACATAAAAAAGAGTGATATTCTTGTAATTTCACATGGTCTTGATCTTTGCAGAAACTGCTGTTGCTTGTGCAGTTAAGGAAATAGCTTCTGCTTTGGATTCTTCATCTGTCACAAGTGCATCAAAATATTCAAAGCTTTTCACTGTCTCAAGTTTTTGACCTCTTACTTTGTTGTCTTTTCTGATGCAGTTTATGTTGCTTGTCAATAGTTTGGTCTTTTTAGTGTCCCCTTTTTACTGACAAAACTACCAAGGTTGACAGCAAATTGGAGGATGTTGATGGTCCTCCAGTGCATCAGTCATTATCCTTACTAGGAGACGTTGAAGAAGGTGGGAAAACAGTATGCAGCCCCGGCTGACTCCAAAAGTTATCTAAAACCACTATCCTTAACTACCGTTATAGAGGACTGCACTAGTAACTCTGATATGAAGTGGTTAAGTGTCTTTATTTGGATTAGTGCTAATGTTGTATTTTCTCATGGTTGCCATTTAAGCCATATGTCATACCATGTGAAAAGCCATCTTGAAGTCTATAAAGACATGATATAGATTCTGTTGGTGTGGCAGGTGATTTTCGGAGAAGATGCAGAGATTGATAAACTGTTCTGTGGTAGATTTTCTGGCACTGAAGTCGGCTTACCCTTCAGCAAGAAATTTCTCTGCTTGAGGTTTTTGTCTACTGTGGAGAATTTTCAAAATAACTAATGAGGCTGACTGTATGCTAGTTCTGACATAACTGTAAGTTGCCTTTGTTTTGGAAGAGAGACGACAAGGGACAGAGTCCACGTTGTTGGCCACTTTCCCAACTGACAAATTTTGACAAAACATTGATTGCTTCTTCTCCCCCATCTTGTAGCAACTCTGCCGGTATGTTGTCAGTTCAAGGAGATTTCACTGCTGTCTGTACTACTTCTCAGAGGATGGAATGGTCATAATCATCCTCGTCAGTGGCCTGAGGCCAGTGCAACACTGTTGGATTTCCAATGTCCTCTTAATTGTACAAGTCTGCACAGTGTTTGGTCTAAGCAAAAGAATATCTTGTTTTACCATAAAGCATTTTCTGGACTTGTCTTGGGTGGTGGTGACTCTTCCATTTTTACTGGCTGTAAGTTGATTCACAATTAGTTATGCTCTTTTTATGTTGCTTGTTTTCAAACCATTCTCAATCTCTGTAAAGTGCTGTTCTGTCAAGTCCTGATTTGCTTTTTTCATGTTCTTTCTTATTTAGTCACTGACTTCTCTGTGTTTTCTTGCACATTCAGCTTGATTGTTTTTGTTCTTCACTTCTTCTTCTTGTTACATAGATCAAGTGTCCGTATTTCAATACAGGGCTTTTTTGGTTTGCTGACTTCTATCAGGAATTTCTCTATCATTGCTGTGTTGAACGTGACAACCATTGTTTCTGCATCAATTTTATTTACAAAAATACTCAGTGGTACAAATCTTCCAGTAATTATCGTATGGAATGCTTTGTTCCCCTTTGGGTCCTTCAACTTTTTAGGATTGCACTGAAGGCTCATGCACTTCTGGTTGTGTATTTTCTTTAGGTTATAATATAAAGTCATCTGTATCAGGCCATGATAGCTTCCAATGACTGCCCTGGGGGGTGAAGGTATTTGCCAAAATAAAGGTTGTTGTAGCTAGCAAATTACAGGAGTCTAAGGCCCCCTTTATTTGTCTCAGTGTTACAATATTGACAACAGGTGTGTTTCCAACTGATTGCTGCATCTTGTCCAACTTTGGCATTCCAGTCTCATGTCACTATCAGTATGTCATTTTTAGAGATAATCACAGAACTCATATACTTGACTGTATGCATATTCAGTTGTTGAAGCATAGGCTTTGTCACAAGAACGACAAAGAGTCATTGGAAAGGTTTGGGGCAGCCACCCATATAATATTTCCCAGCTGCAAAATCGATCAAAAAGAACAGACATGTTCACACGACTGAGTCCAAAGCAGAACTGACTGCTGCCTTAAAATAGCCGCCTATAAATGCAAGAAGAGGAAGTGATGTCATCAGGGCTAGAACCAGAAGTGACGTCGTCGGCAGAGCCTGAACCGGAAGTGACTTCATTGGTTGCCCCAGAACCGGTCAGGACTTCCCGAGAATGGTCTGTAAGGAATTGAGAGAGAGAATCAGTGCACTTCGCCACCCCCTGGTCAGGCATGGAATTACGTTTATTCAGGCTCTTTAGTTGTCCCCTAATTGTGTGTGTATGACAAGGCCACCCCCTCAGCCCAAACCCCTTGGGTCGGGCGTCCTGCACAAAGAGATCGTGAACATGAGATAGAGCATCGGCGTTGGTGTGGAGAGAGCTCTTCCGATGAATGAGCAAAAACTTATAAGGTTGCAGATCAAGGAACCACCTAATGACTCGGGGGTTAGATTCCTTGTGTCATCCACTGTAAGGGTGCATGGTCCGTGACAAGTGTAAACTCACGACTCAAGAGGTAGTACCTCAACTGTGTAATCGGCCACTTGATTGCAAGAGCCTCTCTTTCCACCTCCACATACCTGGTCCCCTGATCCAGCAGTTTCCGGTTCAGGAACATGACAGGGTGTCCAGCACCATCAACGCTTTGGCTCAGTACTGCTCCTAGGCCTGTGTTCGAAGTGTCCGTCTGGAGAATAAAAGGAAGCGAAAAGTTAGGCGCTTTCAAAATGGGTGCCGACGTCAGGGCCCATTTTAAGTCACTGAATGCAGCTTCTGTCATGTCGGTCCCTACCACAGTGTTAGGGGCCCTCTTCTTTGTTAAATCACTCAAGGGCGCAGCTCTCTCTGAAAACCGAGGTACCAACTGGTGGTAGTACCCAGCTAAACCAAGAAATGCTTGGACATGCCTCTTGGTTCGCGGATGGGGCCATTTCAAAATGGCATCTACTTTAGACCACTGTGGCTTCACAGTATCACAACCCAGCAGGTAGCCTAAATATTTGGCTTCTTTCAACCCAAAAAAGTATTTTTTTGGATTGATCCGAATACTGGCCTTACCCAGCATCCGTAATACCGCTGGGACATGCTGTAGGTGCTCCTTCCATGTGATGGAATAGATGACAACGTCATCCA
The DNA here is from genome assembly GCF_016835505.1 of Polypterus senegalus. NCBI lineage: Eukaryota > Metazoa > Chordata > Cladistia > Polypteriformes > Polypteridae > Polypterus > Polypterus senegalus. The sequence continues at coordinate 78,402,098 of NC_053164.1, forward strand.
GATAGGCAGCACTATACGTGTTATGGGGCGCAGCACTTTGTCCACCAGAAAGTCGCAGGAACCCCATGTAACCTGAATGGAAGGACACAAAACTGCCAGTGTCCACTAGGGGTGCTAAACGCAGTCTTGACCTTTGTGGAGTCCGTTAAAGAAACTTGCCAGTACCCCTTTGTTATTTCAAGTGTGGTCAAATATTCTGCCTGTCCAAGCCTCTCAAGGAGGTCGCCCACTCGAGGCATTGGATAAGCATCAAATTCGGAGACCTGATTAAGACAGAACCCAGGGTTATAGCCTGAGAGAACCCCTATTGTCTTCCCAAGACAAAGAAGGCTGAAGTGGATCTTGAAATCAAGCGCATGCTGGACTTGGGAGTAATAGAGGAAAGTTATAGTCCTTGGTCCAGCCCAATAGTCTTGGTTAATAAGCCTGACAGAAGTTGGAGGTTTTGCAATAATGATTAATGTTCAGTTTATATATAAGCACTGTGATTAATGTCCAGTTTATATATATATATGTATAGGCATTGGCCCCAAACACCCAGTTTACTATGCCCATTTTAGCTCAGATACTGGTGTTAATGAGTTTATGTATGCACTGCTATTGATGCCAAGTTTTATATGCTAGTGTTTTAGTTGGTGTTAAAAGTCCAGTTTCATATTTCCCCTGGTTTTAGTGTTCAGTTTAGTGTTGCCACTGATGTTATTGTCCAGTTTTCTTTGGCCCATCTTAGTTTAATACTTCTGTTTTTACCTTTAGTATTGTCATTACTTTCAGCATTTTTCACACCTATGACTTCCTGCCCAAGTTGAACCCTCTTTACGCTGGATTATTACACATCTAAGTAAATTAAACCTCTCTTATGTTTGTTTTTTTTACTTTTTTTTGTTAATTCTTCTATCACTTATCTTACCATCTCTAGGACTTTTTCAGCTTCACTTTACTTATCTCCTCCCTCCTTCTCTATGCATCTCTCTTGCCTTTTCTGCATGTTTTCTACTCCAAAATGCCCTCACTACTTTCTGCCTTATGTGTCAGTGTGCCAGCTTTTATTGGAGGTACATAATTTTAAATCCTTCCTTCACAAAGCAAGCACAGCACTGTTTTAGGAAGACTTCTTACACAAATGTTAGCATAGCTAGAGAAAATCAAAATGAGCCATGATCAATGGTGCAGCAGGTCAGTGCCATTGTACTTGAACCTTTGTTCCTGTGTAAAGTCTGTATGTTTATTGTGTGTGAATATCTTTTTGTTTCCTTCTTTGTTTTCAACAAAATTCTGTCTGACTGGTGAATCAGAATTGTTCCTGCATGAGCATGAAGGTGTTCTTTAATGTGCAGTGGCATGCAATGCATTGGCCTTTCCTCCTATGCCTGTCCAGCTGTCCGCCATCCAGAATTTGATAAGCAAGGAAATAAAAGTTAATGAACTGATGGAAACAAGGTGCAGTTTGATTTTTCTGTTTGTCTGTACTATCTATCTATCTATCAAGTCATATTATTTTTTTAAGCATGAATTGATTCTTTTTGTCATCTCTTAGTGACTGCCTTGACCTAGAAAGGAAACACATAAATATAACCACAGTTAATGTCCTGCAAAATCAGCACAGCTCAGTACTTTGCACACTTTGTAAGTAATGGAATGGTCCCTGGAAAGGAAAGCTATGTCTGCATTTCCTTCATCACTATACACTTAGTGCCAACCAGGCCATGTGTTATTGATCCAACTTACTCAGTGTTGGCAATTTCACTCTGATTTTTTTTTTCTTTTGATTTAAAGCTTTGGTTGCATGGAGTCATAGGTTTTAACAATGCTGCCTCACAGTGTCAAAGTCTTGGGTTTGACTGCTAACCCATTTACATTCTATGTACAGGTTGCAGTTTCTTCCCATGGTTTTTTTTTTCACATTGTAAAGATGTCTGTGTTAAGTTAATTGGGGGCTCTAAATTAACAGTTTATAAGTGAGGGTGGGGTTGTGAGTAAGTGTGCCCTGAGGACTGGTGTGCCATCCAGGGTTGGTTCCTTTCATGAACCTCATGCTCCTCTTTTTCTTTTCTTTCTTTTTGAAATATCCTTCTTTTTCAATAATTCTGTTATCTGCCCAGACCATAGTTCGTGTATATATATTTATTGAACTATTTATGTATTTATTTATTTAAAGAGTTTCTGTAAAAAGCCAAATTTACTCTAGGGACAAATACAAATCTATCTATCTATCTATCTATCTATCTATCTATCTATCTATCTATCTATCTATCTATCTATCTATCTATCTATCTATCTATCTATCTATCTATCTATCTATCTATCTATCTATCTATCTATCTATCTATCTATCTATCTATCTATCTATCTATCTATCTATCTATCTATCTCTGTCTCTCTCACTCCAGCCCCTGGCTAAAGTGCACAGGTTTAATAATAACTGAGCAGATCAGTGCATTACAAACCTTTTTGACTTTATATTAGGCTGTAAAAATGACATGTGTCTTCCAAATTTGAGACACTGATATTCTGTTAAGTCTTGAATTGTAATCGTGTTTCAAAATAGAGGTCTGCATAAGGATTGTTTTCCATCTATAATTTACCATTAGTATTGCTTTCTTTTTCAAAACCTGAAGTGTTCAAGTCAAAAACTTCTAAAACATTACTAAGAATACAACATTAGGAAAATAATACTAAAAAAATATAATGTTGGAAAAGTACTATAGTATAGTATGCAGAAGGGGCAGATCTGTATAAGAGAACAGAATGTACAGAACAGAAAAAAAAGATGGTGAAGAGCTGATTACCCACTGCATATTCCACAAAAGGAGATGTCCTCATCTTTCTCGTGGTGTGTCTTGTGGGATGGCTCATCCTATTTTCTTCACACTGATTGACAATGCCTTGAGAGGCAGTTGTCTTCATGTCATGACCATTCAAAACTGGCCCTAATTTTTCCATCTAGTAAGTAATTTGAATAAAAGCATCCATTATGCATTTAGGGTTGTTTACCTAGTTTGCATTTCTTTTCTGTTTTTCTGTTGCTTTGGTATTACAATTAAATTTTTTTTGTGTATTTTCTGTTAGTTTTGTTTATGAATTAACATTCATTTATTATCTCTTTAAATATTGTGCTGCCATTCTATCTATTTTGTGGGTGGAATTCCAAGAAGTAGGTCCACCCTCCTGACGTCACTTCTGCTGGATCCTCCTTCTGATTTTATAAATTAGCCTTAAAGAGAACCTAGTAGTGGAGCATTTAATTTATAGTTTAGTTTGTAACTAATTTTTCTTTATTTGGATTTACTGGTTCATGTGTTTTATTTATTTTCTGAATTTGCTTTTGGATTTGCATTTTGGGGTCTTGTTTGCTTCAGATTGCCATTTAGGCAAATCTTTTTTTGATTCTTTGGGCTTTTTTTTATTACTTTTTCTATTTTTGTAAATAATGTCTTCATTATAAAGACTCATTGTTTGCATTATTTCACAAGACAGAGGTTTATTATTTCTCTGTCTTCTCTGTCTTTTTTCCCCAATGATATCCTTTTTTTGAGACTTAAAATAGTGGTCTGGCTGATATTTATAAAATCTCTAAACTTGTCCTGGATTTTCCCTTGATCATTGCTTAGACTATGTACACAAGCACAGACCTATATATTTTGTCAGTTCCATGTGTGATACATATGTGTTTTTACCCTGCAATCTGTGTAATTTGTGTGCGGCAAGTGAGTTTGTTAAAAGAAAGCCTCACATGGCAGTTTGACTCAGGAGACAACTAGTAGGACTGAGCCGAATCACATTAGTATTCTAATAATAATAATAATAATTATAATAATAATAAACACCCTCTTATAAATAGAAAAGTTTTCAAAAAAGTCTACATGTACAGACAAGCAAAATAAATAAAAAATTAACACCTAAATTTTCAACCAAACTGTAATGAGTAGGAAGCCAATCAGACAAGCTGGCACATGTGACTTAAAAGCTCATGTTCACTCTGAAAAGCACAAACACCTTTGCTTAGGAAGGGTGTTTATCAGTAGACTCTATGGTGAGGCTTGGTTTCATTATATTTAAAAATGTTTAATTAAAACTGATAATTTTTAAAATCAATGAGTTTTTACTAAGTTATGAGGCATGTAGCAGTTTTCACTTCTACTTTAGAAATTAAATCTGATGTGCTAAAAATAACACTATAATGTTTTTATGTTTGTCCCTTTTTTGCTGTTTTCCAAGAAAAATAGCAGCCCTGCAAATCCTCAAAAAGTTTACTAAGTAGCTGAATATAAACTAAGATATTTGCATTTATTAATCTGGTCGTCCTAATAAATAGTAGATATGCCTACTTTGCTGTCCATGCTGCTAAGACAAGCATTGACAATACTTGCTACTCACACTGCTAACCCTATCCAAAGAAAGTTAAGTAAATATATATATTGTATGAAGGAAACGGGTAAGAGAAAGAAGTTGGGAGCGTGTGCTGATTGCTGCACCCACCACAAGACGAGTCACCTGGATTGGGGCCCGAGTGCAGCCATGCAGCAGGTGACATCTCAGCACCACGCTGGAACAGTGTGAGGTTTTTTTACAGTGGCTGGAATGCCAGTCCTGTCCTTCCAAGTTGGAGGACCTGCCTGCAGGGCTGGATGCAGGTCAAAATCATCCCCAGGACGAAGCAATTGCAGGTTAAGGGTCCAACGGAGTAGAATCACTTCTGGCATTATTGGGATTTGACTTGACAACCTCCCTAGCCTCAGAGCCACCACTCCGCCCAAAGGGGTTTAAAAAAAAAAAAAACAGTACTACAGCCAGTAATGATATCACAGATCCTTATAACAAACTACCATGCATACACACCACAATGCCTAGATTGATCTATTTAAAGGAAAAAAGAGACACTAACACACCACAGACAGATGCACTCTATCTTTTCTTATTATCTAACTGTACAAATATGCACTTTTACAGCGAAACAGTATTATGACATTATTATTATGACTTTGATGATACATTTTAAAGAGTAAAATAACATATAAATTTCAATTTATTTTTCAAGAATATTCTTTGAGGCTCATCTGTGTTTTGACACTCTGCTTACAACCACAGGAATAAAGGTTACTCACCCACTACTTTTAAATTTCACTCCCATGCCACAAAAAATTAGGTCAGGTCCTGCAGAATTTCCACTGAACTGTACACATCTACTTTGAGGTGAGACTCTTCTGGATATGGTCATTTTAGAGGTGTTGCACCCCTTTTTACCTTATTTGAGACTTTGCTTCACATAAAAATGATTTGTTCAAAAGACCAAAAAAAAAAACATTGATTTAAGAGTAGCTTAGTGTACATTTTCTATGCCAGACATCCATTTTAAATGTAATAATAATATGAAAATAATTTGTGCTATTAATGAACTTCAAGATTTTAAAAATAAACTTATGAAAGCATCCTTTTTTGTGATCAATTTTTGTTGAAACAAAATGTGTACACATGAAACTTAAAGGTAAGCCTATTAAGAAGTGAATAGTGTAATCCAACTGCACCTAATTTTCCCAATAAGAGTATATGGATAAAAGCAAAAAAAAAAAAAAAGTATGAGACTAACCACACCACCTGAGTAGGCTCAAAGAATGAAAAGAACAGTGCCAATGGGACCCAGACAACCAAGTTCTAATTGACTGAGCTGAGGCAGACCATTCTTAAAGGATTTAATTGAAGCACGACTGATTTAGTATGAGGATAGTTCAAGGAAGATTAAATAAAAAATTGAGGATAGCCATATTTTTCAACAAAAGAAAGGATGTGGAGGATGATGATGAGTATTTTGGAAATGAAGATCATTTATATTCAGTTTTGTTCCTATGAAATCATTCTTAAATTATTTGTATCTAGTCTCCCAGTACTATTCTAAGAAGACTCCATTAAGCCCAAGTCTGCTGTTGTTATACTCAAGTCTCCATTTTTTGTAACATTTCTTTTCAATCGGCTACTCCATTGTTGTTTACCACTACTTTTGAACCACCTGCTTCAGTACTTGCTACAGTTTGATTGAATTACCATTTCCCGGTTGCGCTGTTGTGATTAAAGACCCACCAGTTCCCCTATCAATTGCTTTTTCTTGTGAAGTCCTGTCTTTTGTGCCTGCTTTTTCCAGTATCACCAAACCACAATCTCCAATTTTTGCTTCCATTTTTTTATTCACCCACCCATACACTGTTGATTGATATAGTGTAACTTACTTCTCCAGCGCTTTCAGGTCTTCTTCAGCCTCATAGCCTGGGACCCCAGTCTTTCCCTTTGGTTTGTGTCACTGTTGCCCATGGGCTTTCTGATTCTGCCTTTGTTTTTTTTTTATCTGAATCTGCTGCATCCTATGTACAGGGTACTCCCAACCTGCTTCATTTGAGCTTTGATGATGTCTCACTTGGTTTCTCAGTGACTTTGCAAAGTCATCTCTGTTGAATAAATTGTCATTTCTAAATTTGTGCCAAGTGAGGGTGTGTTGATGGGTCCTTCTGATGCCTTAGTGCACCATCTGGAGTTTTTTCCCACCTTGTAACAGATGTTATCATGATAGGCTCAGGTATCCTTTACCTTAAATTGCATTAAACGATAGAGCAATGTTATTAACTTGAAAGAGTCACTGTGCCACTACCACACTGCTCTAGATTCTTGTGTTTGAATCCTAGGCTGTCGGTGAGAAGTTTACATGTTCTTCACTTATCTGCCTTAGTCTTTCTCTGGATAATTCAGTTTTCATTCCACATTTTAACCATGTGCATGTTAGGTTTAGTGGCAAACTTCAGATTGTTCCTACATTATACAAGAGAACATACCTTGTAGTGTATTGGCACCATGTCTAGGCCCGATTCCTGCCTTGTGCCTGCTGCTGCTGCCGAGATATGATTTTATTAATTTTCAGTTTTTATGAAAAATCTAATGCAAAAAGAACTAACTAACTGCAAGGTAAACGTTTGCAAACATTTTATAAAGAAATTGTGCAGAGGAAGCCTTCCAGTTTTACAAAGCACATTATTATGAAAGATATTCCTAATTTATTGTAATGCTATATCTACAAGATAATGGTATTGTTTATCTTACTTTTGAGTCAATTATTCCTAATTTTATAGTTCCCCTTTTGTTAAGAACACTTTCAGAAAGCACCTTGCAAAGATAGCAAAGTAATGATGTGGTTAATGGTTCATGATCTGCTTAGTAACAGCAGAGATAAAGAAAGAAGCATGATATAAAATTCGATTCTTCCTTGTCACTTTAACTATAGAAAAGGCACACGTTTTCTAGTAGCAGCTTGGAGTAAAACGTTCAAATGGTTTAATTAAATCATACTATATATTCATGCTTACCCTCTTCATGCAGTTAAGACATGTAGGACCACAATCTATTTTCGCAGTATCAAGTGCAAAGCAGGAAAGATAGGTTTAGGAGGTGTATTTTATGACTGACTGATTAGCAAATGAATATTCTATATAGCTAGAAGGGCTGTCTCCCTCTCTTCTGGAACTGTGGATCTCTGTTTTCCAACACACATGTTCTTTTTAACACAGGTGCAGCATAAGGGGTCGGTCAAAAGTCATGTGAGTGGTGGTGCCTTCATATGTATGAATTTGGCCTACATATTTCTTATACATTTTGCACCACAAATTCATCTGTCATCTTTTTGACCACAGGCAGACCTGTAACCTGTTTTGTGCAAGCCTAACCAACCTTTCCTCCTAACTGTCTTTCTGTCAGCTGCCATCTGTCCTTGCAACTATTATTAAACTGGAGCCCATTACACAATATACAGTCTAAAAGTTGCCTGGCTGTGACAGCACCAGTGACTATTCTCTCTGCCATATATATACAAGCCTTTAACAAAGGGTGGGTAGTAGTACCAGTATAATGAGAAGATGGCTATATAAACATAAATTAGAAGGTAATTACAGGTATCTCTGAACCTAATTATATAAGACATATACTTTGAGAAATGCAACATAGTATACAATTGACCAAAATTTTCTGTTTTCTTAAGCAAGTGAAAATTATGCTTTGCTGACACAGGTTTTTCAGGGGTTATATCCAGGTTTATCATACTGTGAATGCCCAGTGCAATTTAGTAAACCATAGCCTATGGATAAATGAACATGTTTTATGAACTGATGGATGGAACCCCAGATTATACCCTGTAAGAGATTTAAAATTGAGGATTTGGAACCATTAAAGAGTGTTAATCTTTTTAAGACAAGAGAACATCATAACTATGCCAGGGCGACACATCTCAGTCATAAATGGAACCAGCAGTGTCAGAACTAATCATTGAAAAGCATGTATGATCAGTTTATTTTAAACTCTGTCACAACTAAATTTTGCTGTCTTTCGAAGTGATTGTGAAGGGAGTTTTTTTCTAACCACACACAGTATCTTCAATATCTGTCATCTACTGCCTGTACTCTCTGCACTTTGGTACTCATTGTAAACCGTTCACGTCAGACCATTTTAGACGAGACTGCTCATGTACTAATGAGAGCAATGAACTGATTTAGGATTCTGCTTCTAGTTGACACTGTAGCTGGAACTAATATATATATACGTCGTAAGCTATGCTTCTAACCTCAGTGTTTCTCGGGTAAAGCTGAGCCTTTGTCTTAAGTACCATGTTGCCACTACCATCTTCTTCTTATCGCTGAACAAAACTGCCCCAATAATCACTTTCCCAAAATGGATGAGTTGTCATTTTCTAATTATAGGCAACAATGCCTTTTGACACTAGAAGAAAGCTTATTTACCATGGAAAAAATATAAGACAAAACTTTTGGTTTCATAGATTTTGTTTTATTTATTTTCTTAAATGTTTTCTCCTCTTTGGCCGTTACTTCAGAGAATGAAAAAAATTAAAGAACTTTATTGCTATGTAGAATATTTGCTAAAAATTTGTCTTGACATTAAAGCATTAAATCTTTGTTTATTCATGCATCCACTGACCTGCTATTCCAATTTTAGCATTATGGGAAGATATATTTCTAATCTGGCTACATTGTAGGGGCACACTCAACCATACACACACACACACACACACACACACAGAAACTTAGTTAAGTGGTACCAATCAACACACACACAGACACTTAGTTTAGAGTTACCAATCAATCTAACACACATCTTTGGGATGTGGAAAGACATCCGTAGTTCATGCCGAAAACCAACACGGCCATGGGAGGGGCATGGAACTCCACAGTAAATAGTGTGGCAGACCAAGATTCAAACCAAATCTCCTGAACCTGTGTGAGAGAAGTGCCATTGTTCCACCCCTCAACCATAAGTAGCAGCTTAAAAGTACAATATTTAACATTGCCACAACAAAAGTGGACAGATTATTATCGGATATATTTATTTATCTTTCCATTTACCCAGTCTCAAAAGTACCTTTATTCTGCTCCTATTTGGATTGTACTGGCTATTTAATGGATTGCAGGGGAACAGACACACACGTGTATAGGGGCATTTTGACAACATCAAAATCAATAAAAGCACTTCAGTCTAAATGGGAGATAGTAGAACTGTGTATGCGCGTTTCCTTGGCAACAGATGGGCACTCTTAATGAAGAGCACATGATTGCCTATGAGAGTCGTGCTCTTCTCCTTCTTAGAATATTGGCATTGCTGCCCTCTATAGGAACAATTTTGTCAAACCAAAAAAAAAACAATCCACAAAAGATGGTCACATATGACTAGCTTCAGCCAGAGGAATTGATACACTAGTTATCCTTCACTATGTTGTAGGAGTTGCAATGAATACCAATATAATTAATGGAATACTCAAAATACAATGGAACAACTGTGCTTTAATTTAATTTGGTTAGATATAAGTAGGGAGCATAAAAATGCATAAGAAAGTGGACTGTTTAGCACAAAGTTACACATTTAGTACCCATCTCTGATTTGCTGTCTCAAACAAGTAAGTCACTTGCTCTGCGTGCGCATCAAGTATTAACAATAAATATAAACAGTAGTAATTTAGAGTCTGTACTTGTGAACTGCCTTGTGTTGGTATTTGCTAAAAAAAAGCTATATAAAATAAAGATTGTGCATCTGTATGGTAGGTTTATGCTAGTCTTTATGTACTTATGTTTTTATAATTCATTTTGGACAAAAGCCGTATTTTAAATGAAGAGTTGTAAATGCAATGTTAGCATCTTATAATTAAGGTAGAGGTTGTACATTTTATAGCAGAGGTGATGTCTAAGTCACTTGCTCAAGCATCTATCTAAATAATTTAAAGTTAAAAACATAATACCCCACCCTCAGAAAGAAAATAAAACAATTAAAATGAAATCGGAAATGCTGTAGACAGTAGGAGTAGACCTATGTGTGTTTCCATGACAACTGTTTTGAACTGTTAATTGTGAGCAGCAGTAGTCAGGGCTGATGACACATTCTGTTTTGGCACTGTCTGCATTTAGTCTTTACCTACATGAGCCCTCCACACATTCACATGAAGGTGTTCAGTGAGATTTCCCTATAATACATGACAGTTACAGCACTCTGTGTTCAAGGCTTAGAGAGGGAGAAGGCTCAGACGTGCACAGAAGGGAAATGAGCAAGCACAGAATGGCCCCCAGACCTCTAAGTTATCAAAAGAAGAGAAACAAAATTGTCGAGGATTAGCTTGTGCTTTAGTTGACTGATATATTGGTGTAGGAAGAAGAGAAAGACAGTGTTAAAAGATTTATGATTATGGTAAGCATCTGCTTTCATGGTAGGGCAGAAGCCACACAAACCCTGGGGCAATCCAATTCACTAGGGTTAAAGACAAACAATAGACCTCTCATCAGGCACTCATTTTGTCCCCTCATACTCTTGCCCCTTTGCCAACATCACTTCATGTATTAAAGTGGCAGGACAGAGAATTCTTGTGATTTGCTTCTCTCTTTGTCTCTTTGTTTTCCAACAAGGTTTGGCATCTTGTAATTTGACTTGTTTGCAATTTTTAACCATTTGCATTTTCTTTTATACTGGCTGACGTTTTTGTGGTTGGTGATGTTTTAGACCCATTCACATTCCCACTGCTATATTTAATCTATCTACTGTATATCACTGGGTGATCTTCCCAAAGAGTTTTAACTCCCATATGAGCATTGCAACACATATCTAAATGTTGCAGACAGAGGTGCGAACAGTTACTCTAAAAATAAACATTTGCTGACTCCCAAAGTTAATTTACAAGACTTGAATGAAGTCTTGGGTTTCTAATTTTTGCCAGGTACCAATGTTATGTAGCAAACTTGTCCACAAACCATATTTAGAATGTTTAAAATTACTTGGATCTATAGTGATTTTTTAACTAAATATTTGTTGCATTTTGGTGTGCCCATGCCCATAATAGTGCCCTAGGATTGGCTATTAATTCCCTACAGAGGGTGAACAAACTGTAACACAAGGGAGTGCTTCATTTTCTTACAGAGTATTTAAAAAGCAGTGAAGAACAAATGGAAAATTGCAAAAATGTACATACGGTAAGCTAAAATTAGCCTTCTGCTTCTCTGAGGTTGCCTGCATGGGTTCAAATCCCTGTCTGCCTCTGCGTAATGTGGCATCTTCTGTTACCCTTCACATTGCTGTACACAAGCATTCCCTTTAACATTGTCATCAAGAATTATGAGTTTGTGTTGAGTAGACTCATCTATCATCACAGCTCTGCACTAATTCAATTTTTCTCACAAACGTTTTTAGCTATACTAACAACCAAATGTGAGGGATTAGTACTTTATCCAGGGAGGATTCTTATTGGGGCAGCAAAAACTTAGTAATGAATGGAAAAAACATCAGCTAAATGTCCACTGGCTCACGCACATGTTCCCATGCTGTATACTATTTATTTATACACTAATTGGACCTGACAGTATATTTATTTTAATACTGGCAGTCTGCCTTGCTCCTCATGTATTATCCAGTCACACAGCAATCACCTGATATTTCAACTGAAGGAATCCATCTCTGTAACTTTCAAAAAGCAAAGAGCAAACATGGAATGGGGCAGAAAAATATTTGATCTTAACCAAGGTCCTTTAGTCATCTGAGTCTTTGCTCCATCTGTCTCTCTATCTGTCCTTTTTTCTAATAACCTCTGGCTTTTCTGGAATTCCAATGGCTTTGTGGTGAAAATCATTTGGAAAGACCATTTTGTCCTGCACGGTTCTACTAACCCTTCACTTTCACATTTAAAAAACAAAGATACGTTTTAAAAGATAATGACTCTAAGATAAGTTTTCATTTTCTCCCCCAAACCACAAGGGTTTTTCTCAGAGTATTCCAATTTTTATCTCAAAGATGTGTGTTACTTTAATCTGTGTATTGGCATTGTCTCACTGTGGGTGTATGCATGGCTGAGCCCTGCAATGGACTGGTGCCCCAACCAGGGTTGTTCCTCTCTTGCACCCAATGCTGACTTTTTAGAGTCTGGCCCTCTGTAACTCTGAATTGAATAAAGAGTATCTGAAAATTTTATGTTAATAATTACATATGATAAGAAATTTAAGGACAACAGAAAAGTATTAGAGCTTCTTTATTTGAGGGCCATTCAGTTAATAGTGCAAAAATAGGTAATGTGGGTGAACAATGAGCAGAGTGACATTTTCATGGTCTGGGTGTGCACTACATTAATTTACTTGTGTTGTTTGTCCATGTCTGTCTCAGACTGTCTAATTTGTTTTTCACTTTTCCTACTACATCACACTGCTTGTGTGCTCTCTGTGGCTGGCACTCTTAAATGTGGTGAGTTCTGTTTTATCAAGATTTGAGTAATATTACAGCAGTCAGCCAGAGAAGGGGCTATAATAGCATCAGCAGTGTTGTTTAAAGAACTTCAAATTCTGAATTATGAGTGTTACTTTGGTGAACTGAGTGTTTGCACAGGGTTCTTTGAACCAGTGAAACATTCCTTTTGACATCTGGACCAACTCTCTTTATATTGAGAAGTCAATAATTGCTTACATTATATATTTATTATCTGCCTAAACTCCTTAACAGAGCAAGATGCAGAGGACAGAAAGATATGGAAGAAGATGATCTGCTGTGGCAACCCCTAACGGGAGCAGCTGAAAGAAGAAGATTATCTGCCTAAACTCCTGGATTGGGCTACAGTTCTCTGTCAAATAGCAATCACCTATCAAAATTATTTGAATAATTGTTACAGACATATGTCAACATTTTACTACCTTGAGCATCCCTAACTAAGTGGGGGCTATATTCCCTGTCCAGACCATAAAGCAAAGCAATGGATTCAAGAAAACCTAGCAAATGAGTGTGCCAACTAACCCTGTGCATAAACCGAATTTAGGATAGTTGTTCACCTATTCAACTACTATTAATACTCTAGAGAAGATGTTAGAATGTCTCACACACAAAAAAACATGGGAAGTAGAACAGAGTGATTATCAGAGTGTTCCCATCATTTGAGCAGGATGGGGATCAAGCATGACCACTGCGACCCACAACCTATAATCACAATAGCAACTTTAGACCACTAGCTATGCGTCTGGACCAGTGGTTGAGAAACACTGTTTTAGCATATTACATGTTTAAAGATGTTATATCCAGATTTCTGACTTATATTCAGCAGCTTCTGAAAACAAATGGATGAATGTTTTATTCCTTTCATAATACTGTTTGTCATCCATTTTTACAGATGTCATGTCAATTTCCTGATTTATAAGTGATATGTGTGCATCTTGGCATGCAGAGTTTTATATTCATTTCCATGGCTGTCCTGTTCGGATTAAATATATGACAAACTAGTTTCATTTAACATGTACTATTTATTTGAGGATGTGATGTACTCCCAGAGCTCTAATTCTTAATTAAGTTGCTCTTTATAATAACCATCAGGATTAAATGAAAGAAAATTAGTCACAAGTTCACTGTTTTTTGTGTGTGCTGGAAAGCAATCTGATTTTTCATCTCTGCCTGAATTCAATGTGACAGCAATCCATGGCTGTTGATAAGCTACTCGGTAGAAACAGAGAAAAAATGTGTGGCAAGCTGCCTTGAGCAGATATTCTTAACTTGATGAAATGGGTGCTGTAGGTGTGAGCGTGGGTGATGCTGAGCATTCTTTCACGCTGGTTTTCACAGTGCAAATATTACATACTTACAACACATCGTCTTGATTTAACACATTAGATGCTGGAAATGATTTAATTTGTATTCTTACAGCTTTAATAAGAGCAGCAGCAAACATCTTTTTGCTTTTATATCTGCCTTTATGATGCCCTGAATTTCATGCAATAAATGGCTTTAAGTACTGTCCAAAAAGCTTCATGCTTAAATTTTCTATAGGACAATGGGTTTCATGTATACTGTGGAAAATATTTCCCTTCTTACTTTTTATACTTCTCTACAAAAAGTTCAGCTTTTGATAGACTGCAACAGGGGAAAGCGGTATGGTACAGGATGCACATCCACACTCACCTTTGATCAAATGAGAGACAATGTTTATATCACTCTCATATAAGGCAGATTTAGAGTCACTACTTAAACTGAAATGGATTTCTTTCAAAATATTGGAGTAAATCACAACTGAAGAATATGTAAAACACTAGACAATAGCCAATATAAGAACTGAACCCTTGCCTGTAGAGCTATAACGTAGCAATACTACTAGTCACTTTACCATCAGTTATAAAAACCATCCACTGTGAACTATCTGCTATAGAATAAAATGATACACTCTACAGCATGTGTGTGCCTTGTCCTCCTGAGCAATGTGATTGATTAGTTTGGCTTTGGTCTGATTGGTCAGTTACTTTTTTTGACAACTTCAAAAGAGGAAGTGCTGGGCAGGTGAGGCAGAGACATGTGAAGAGTAGTAAAGGCATTAGAGAGTCACCTTCAAAAATGGGCAGTATAAAAGTATACAGGAGGTAAGAAAGATGCCTCAGAATGACAAAGAAATCTGAGAAACAGATTTTACAGAAATGCATTTGAATAAGGGGACACTACAAGAGAAGTTCAAACACACAAGAATAACAAGGAAAGAAGTGTTGAGTACATGTAGGTCAACAGAAATCAAATATCAAATATTTTAAAATGTATTATATTACCTGTCTTTGGCAGATAATTTGATTAGAACAGAATAATTTCTCCATCCATTTTTTGAACCTCCTTAATCCAGTTTGACCTCTAAAATAGCCTGGTTTTATCTACGTGGCTTGCATTTTCTGTTTAATTCTGATTCTCATTTTCTTCTGCATATTTATGCCATGTATTTAGTGAACTGGAGATTCTGAATTGTACCAGTGATAATGAGAGAGGGTGTGAGCATGAGAGTGACTTATAGTGGCACTTGCAGTGGCTTCTGCCTTGCACCTAATGCAGGTTCCAATGGCATGTAATTCTATACCTGAAAAAGTAAGTAGGTCTGGAACGTGAATGCATAATTTTAAGGTGCTCTGAGTCCATATATACACACTTTTTCCTCTCATAATGTAAAGTGTGACATGTTAGATAAACTGGTGATTCCAAACTTTCCGTGTGAGTACCCAATCCATGAAAGCTCCTTCTTTCCTTCTGATGCTGCTCTGTCTTTCCACAACTAAATTTGATTAGATTGATTGGAAAATTATGTTATGCTATATAATAAACTAAATCTATTGTATATACTATATGTTATGAAATGATATATGAATGGTCAGTGGTATCTTTCATAGGAAAGCCTTTAAAAATGCCTCAAGTGTAGGAAATCAGGGATTAAATGACTCTTAGATTATATTTAACAATGATGTAATGTATCCTAAATAATATACATTTCTGAAAAACTGTATCTGTTAGGACAAGTCTACATTAACATTTTTTTGAAAGAAAAATCAAATGCACCCGAATTTGATTTGCTTTTCAATTATATTATCTTAAATATAAAGCAGAAAGGCTGGAGTGAAATGCTTCTCTGGGTGTAGTCTCTACCCATAATGCAGTCAACCTGTGGATGTAGGAATATAGCCAGTTACCAATCAATCAATCAATCAATCAATCAGTTACAATGCCATCATCTGGCACTCTACAGGGTGACCAATACTCATTCTGTATATCTCACTATTTCTTCAATAACTGAGAGATATTTCGTTCTATCACTAGCCATGGCCATTTGTACAATTTCATACAGTTGGCCTTTTTTATTTTAACACTGTTAATGTTTTGCTGTTTTTTTCCTTATGTTTGAGTTATTTAGGTAAGAGTCATTTGGAGTAGTAGATAAGGCGGGAAAGGTGGAAGGAAACTTAAAGAAAAGAAATCAAAGCATTGAGAAGGGCTATGTTTCAAAAATGTATTATAATAATTATAACAGATGCTATAAATTACTGATATACAGGATGACAGCAGGGCAATCTGGATGATACAGTAATGATGGGTGAACCTTTCAGTGCTCCCTGTTGCCATTCTTTTCTTCAGAAGTGAAGCATACAAAGTCCAAAATATCATCAGCATTTGAATTAAGCTCCAGTGGCTTTTGCTTTTTTTTTTACTATCTAGGAAGGAAAATTAATCAAAGATAAAAGGCGGCAGCATATAAACAGTTCACAATGCATCTACAGATTATTAATTTCATATCTACAGGATGTTTCCAAGTGTCCATGGATAATAAATTGATAAGCCATAATAAAGATATATACATGTGCGTAACTGCCTAATCTGGCAAGCAGTAAATTGCAAACATTTGGTAAGAACACATTTAAATGTAAACCAGTGTTTAGAAGGCAAATTCTTGCCACTTAAAAAGCTATAGAATTAAACAGCAGAAATGAAAATATTCAGAAGTGATCACAAGGTTTCTTTTTTAGATTCTACCATAAAAACATCAACATTACAAACAGGTTTTTATTTTGGTCCAGATAAATGAAAGTAAAAACCAAATATGATTCCCACTATGAAAGCATATGACATAGAAGAAGGGGAGTTAAGCTGCTTGTTATGCATGGGAAAAAGTACTACAAGAAGACGTATACAAAATATCAAACCTATATACTACTTGTGAAAGAGGCAATAATACTTCAAGGCAGAATTAATTTGAAAGCAACAGTAGTTTGTTATTTTTGGACATATATGACTGTATGAAATAAAGACCCCCTTTTCGATCAATTGACTATTTCTTCTAAATACTGGTGTACTTTTTATAGAGAAGGTATTGGTGTATTTCAGTTAATTCTTTTGATGATTAACAACAGTCCATCTTTCATAGCCCTGCAAATGCTTTATATAAGAAGCTCTGCTCCAGCACAGGCAGGCCACTCAATGGGTTGGCACTGAGGTTTGAAACTGCAAGATGACAGAACCCAGTCAGTGTGTTTGGCAGGTAGGCAAATGATGGAGCCACAGCCTGTCTGGGTATAGACACTTTATTGATGACACTCTTATAATTGCCCAAAACCATGGGAGGAAGGAGACCTGTAGAGTTAGACCTAGATTCATGAAAGGAATATAGGAAGAAACCTGTCATTATGGTGTTTGTCTGTCTTCCAACTACATCAAAAGAGCATGGTCAAAAATGACCTTCCTTCACCAGCCTTTAGCATATAGATATTGGCAAACCCATTGGGATAAAGCACTATATTTTATGTAGTGAATTATTAAAGTGAGCTCTGTGGTGAGGTACTTTGTAAGTGTAACATTATAGTACAATTTATTACATGTATATTGTAAGTATATATGTTAAAACTAGAGCACTGGTAGGTGAAGTGACTCATTCAGAGTCACACAAACGATATGTAAAGTCAACTGAATAAGTCACCTATTGGGTTACAGACTAGTACCTTAATCAATATGGCACACTACTTGCACAACTTGTAATTTCTGTAACACTTGAGAATCCCTGGCTGAATTTAATTGGAATGAAAGGTGATTTTTTTTATTGTAAAAAGTTGTAAAATTAAACAATTCACTCCTTCACACTGTTTCACCATGTTTTAATTTTAATGCATGTTATAGACTTCATTGTAAAATGGTTGTAGCATTATGCCCCAATCTTAATTTTTTCTTATTTTATGAAATGTTAAATATGCTTTGAGTCTTACATTTATGTATGCAATATCAAGCATGAAATATTTCAAAATACAGTACTCAAGAGCATAGGACAGCAAAGAGCTGTAGTTCTGCATATCAGATCATGTGACCTGGGTTCAAATCCCATCCTAGTTATGCACATTCTGATTATAGCTGTATGGAGTTTCCCTTTGATTTCCTCTAATTTCCTAGTGGTATTTGTATCAGGACAACTAGTGTCTCTAACCAGCCCAGTGTGACTGAATATAGGGGTTTGTATGTAAGTGGTCCCTTATAATTGTGTAGCATTGTTTCTTAGCTTGCACTCAGTACTGTGTAGTCCATGTGCAGAATTTGCTTTGAGTCCTTATGAACTGCAGTGGAAAAAGCAGGAGGAAAATAAATCAACTGGATGGGTAAAAAATAGAACATTTAGTAGCATACTTGTGAGCACACCTGAAATTCATGCAGGAGCAAAACTGAACCAGTAGTATGAGTACATCAGATACGGTGATTTGTGTTTTCTTTTAAATAAAATGAAATTATATATTTTATTACATTCTAGCTTATGATGACATTGAACAGTGGTAATATGTTACATATGGGTGTGACATGCAAGTATGACTTTAACTCTATTCTGTTTAGTTGACAATACTATTTCTAGTACTGCTTTACAGCTAACTCAGTCACATTTTTGAGTAGTTTGTATGCTGTTCACGGTTTTCTCCATCTACTTAATTTTCCTTCCACAAACAACAGATGAAGGTTTTAAGTAAATTTGTGGATTTGTACTTGCTCAGCATGTGCACGTGTGAGTGTACACATAAGTATTGATTGCTCATGATAATCTGACATCGTAGGAATGGCTCAGGCCTTGGTCCCATTGGTAGTAGTGGAAACTTAGGCTTGTTGCTGCCTTTTAAGGCGTAAGGGAGATTTGGAAAATTAACAGATGGAAAATGTAGCAAATGTACAGATGGGAAGATGGACTAGTTGTTAAGGAACTGGAGTGTGAATCACAAGGTTGTTGGTTTAATCAAAGACATTGTGCCACGTAATATGCCAGTGTTCTAGCTGTAGAAATATGTACAACAATAATGTCATTGTCTTTTGTAGAAAATTTTAAAGCATTACCCTAATACTAGTGTATCTTTGGATTTTGGGCTCACATGGGGTGATTTTTTATATATTTCATAATATGAGTTTGATTAAGGTCCCGAACTAAAAAACTTATTATGGTGTTGGACTACTACTCACCTGCACTGTTTAATGATATTGAACTGTATGCTTTACTTATTATCTGAGCAGAAGAGTAGTGAATCAGACAGACCATGGGTATAAGGTGAGATGTACTGTATTTCACTCAGATTCACTGGTGGGGATAGCCCATGAATCAGAAACTGGAATAACCCTGTCATCCACAGAAAGCCAGTTAAACTTGAATAAATGTGCATTGTATGTGCAGACCTTTAGTATGATTATACACCATTGATAATCAGAGAGACAAGATGCATAGATCTAGTCCAGGATCCAAATCTCTGTTCTTGAGATTTTATTGTTTTGCTGACTTGTTTATGGAAGGATTAGAATCTTTATAAAACTGCAACAACAATTTGCAGTGCTTGTTATATTCGTGTACCAGCTTAGGATATAAATTCCATCACGTTTAAAGAAAAATGCAAACACTTCAAGTATTTCAATTTAAATAATACAATATTCCCAAATTCACTTAATCCAATTTCGGCTTGTGTAGGCCTGGAGTCTATCACTGCAGCACCAGTCCATCCCAGAGCCCAGAACCTCCTTGGGGATGTGGGAGGCAAACCCACACAGTCATTGGGAGAACATTCAGACTCCACCTGGGCAAGCATCCAGTTGCAGGATTCAAATCAAGGATAGTGGATATTCAGGTAGCAGAGTTACCCCCTGAACCACCATGCTCCTGTGTGCTTCTTTTAACAAGATATCCAATGCTGCCAGTGTTGGTAGAAGCAAGTTAAAAAAGAGGCAATGAATCTAGACAGGGTTGCAGAACACTGGGAATAAGTCAGACCGGACACTTTCTTTGTGGAGTTTGCAGGCTCACATTGTGTTTACTTAGGCGTTTCTTCTGCTCGTCTAGTTTTCCTTTCACATCTCAATAATTACATTAGATTAACTGGCAACTCTAAACTAGCCCTGTTTGAGGAAGGATTGCCTAAGATGGACATTTACCTGGTCAGAGTTGTTTCTTCCCTTGGACTCCTTGCAGACACCTAAGACTTTGTTCACCACCTTTCTGCACTAGACAAAGACGGTACAGAAAATGAATGGATCTAAACATGAATACATTTCACATTTAGCAAACTGTGCCATAGCATACTATTTAATATTATTCCTCACACATGCAATTTCCTTTAATATTGGCTCATGTTAGACAAGCAAGAAAGAATTTCATTGTACTCTTTAAATGTGACAATAAGCTTGAACTTGAAACAAGATGTGTTTTGAACATTTTGTGAACGCTGTATACATCTTAAGTTTTCATTTTTTATTGATATTTCGAAGCACTACTGATATTGAACACATAAGCCAATAACTGTCTCAATAACTAAAACAAATCCACACCCATCAGCTTGATAAATGTGGTTTCCGAGAGTTGCAATAAAGAGCCAAGGCAAAGGACTAATGCCAAAGAATACCCAAGTCACTTGTGAGCTGGCATATTAATGACCACACTCACCATCTGGCAATTCAGGAAAAGGACAGTTTTGAACAAAGGGCCACAAGCGCAAGATTCAAGATAAATAAAGCAGACATTCTGCCAAGCAAAATAATAATGTAATATCATATTGGTTAAACCTATAACCTCAAGATACGTAAAGTTTAAAGACACTCTCAATATGGAATTTTCACCAGATCATACATGTTTTCACTTCAAAAATCTCAAACATGAATCCAGAACAGGTTTTAGTTCCAGGATACCCTTGGGCACATCCGTGTTTATGCAACATTGAAATTGTAAGCATGCTAAAAGCATTTGTGGCACTTGAGTAGAATACAAAAAAAGCTACTAGCTGAATAGTTTACTTGAATGTAAGTATAAAACTGCAGTCACCATGAGTCTGTAACTGTACAGTCTATTATGCATTAGATGGTGCACAATTATTATTTTTGTATTTTACTTCTGCTCTGTATCCCCATCATTGGGAGCATGGGATCTTATGCTTTCTTATTAAATATTGATGACATGTGACAGTTCAGTGAGCATTAGAGCATCTGGTATTGAATTTAGCCATCTAAGTTTTAGGACTTAAACACAGTTGATAGCACTTGACTCTCTCAGGATCTTAACCTGTTGATGTTATGTATGCTTTATGCTGAATTCAGCTGTAGCATACAGCACACCAAGAAAACATTCATAAAGAATTATACATTAAGGACAACTCTGAGGAGTGTAAATTTCTGAATGCACTCTCCAAAACTAGCCGGAAGCACTACATAGCACCCGCAAGAGGAAAGTGCAGGCCAATAGTAAAACATCTTCAATTATGAAGTCAGATAGAGGAGAGATATCAAACATATGCATTCCCAAACCCATCTGAGACCATCTAGCCATCTCCTCTTCTATGCAGAATCATTTATGTGATGAGGCAACTACTTAGGGTGGCATGATCAGTGGAGATATCAAATCAGAGAAAAAAAAACTGCCAGGGAGGAACATATACTCTCAAACCTCTCAGACCACCACAGGACTGCCTAACTATCAAAATGATCTTATTCTGATGTAAAAATGGTTAGGTGACATCCAAATTGTTTTGCCTATTGATTGTGAAAACCCTTCCCATTTAGATGACAAAATCCAGAGAGGGGAATGATGAATTACAGGCAATTAATTGTCAATAAATGTTATTCTGCAGCAAAATAAAATACCACAAGAGGATCAAATTAATCATCATGCAATTGATTGTGAGCCCCATCTTCATTGAAAGTAAAAAGTACTGTAGCAATTTGTTCATGACTACTATAAATGGACTGAGAGCTCAAGATACCACGGGGACTATTTTTTTTTTCTTATTCCCATAAGTCACAAGAATTTGATACAGTGAGACACAACCAGTAAATGAAGTCAAAAACCCAGAGTCAGCATAGTCTAGGAAGACACCAGAGAGGTTAACAGTAATGTCCCTTTGGTTATTTTTCTTTTAGGGGATATAAAAGTAGATAGGCTAAAATGGATGTTATTTGGTTTAACCTTTTTAAGGAGACAGGAACTCTGCCCTACTGACCAATACAGGTCAGGTATCCCTGGGACAGAAAAGTCTAATGCAGTCAGAGAACAAGAACAAGACAGTTGATTTTGTTAATAAACCACATGACAGTGTTACTACTACTATTACTACTGCTACTACCAAATAAACAAGTCAGAATGAATACACTCAAAGAAACACTAAGCAACACATGTCACAGATTACTGAGCACCTCCTAGTGGTCACAATGCCAATAACACAATTATTGGATTTCCAGACTGTAACATAATATTCAAAGTCCTGCATCATCTGATTAAAGGTTTGGGAGACTGCAACACTATGTGCAGTGCAGGAATAAAAATCACAGCAATTCTTATGACCGATTGTAAGTTCAGGCAAAAATAGGAAACAACTCACCAAAAGAGAAACAATAGGACTGTCAGACACCTTCTTATGTAAACCACACACATTTGGTGGCAAAATGTTGAACATTACCCCATCTTCTCCAGAAACAGAGAATTATGGGTTATGGGATAGTGTTTTACAGTTTTAGAGGCAAACATGTGAAGTTGCAGCATGGAGAAACAAGAAAGTGCTGAGATAAAAATATTTGGGGAACTTGAAATGTATTTCTTATTAGTTAAAAAAGCAAGAAATGGTCATCCATTTTAATGAATAAAAGATAGGAGCAACAAAACTTTAATGCAAGCCACCTTGTTGTATACATTTTCATTTTTCTACTTGTCAACAGAGTAAAAGCTGCAACAGACCCCCTACTCTGGTCTTGATATATTTTACTACTTTGTGTTGTGAGGAATCCTGCTTCTGGAGAGTAACAATCCTGTTTATGCTGTCAGGAAGAAAATCAAGTGTTCACCCACATTCTTTCAAGAACAGCTGACATGGCAAGCCTGTTCTGTTTGAAGCAAGAGGTGCTTGAGCACCTTGACTTGACCAAAGGCACCTTATGAAAGGCAATGACAGAGACAGATGCAATCTGCTATGCACTCTGCATGAAACACAGGAGTGATTCTGTGTGTGTTTGTTCTTAGTATATCAGAAGAAATGCAACATTGTTAGCTTTTGAAGAGTCATTCTTTCCTCAGGTTTTGGATTCAGTCTGCTACAGATTGAGAGTATTACAAAAGATAGTGCCTTTTATTTTATATATCAGCATTCTGTATTAAACATAACTTCATGGCACTTGTTTATTATAATGTAGTTGTTGAAAAATGCAATTATTGTACAGGTAGCTGCATTGAGAAACTCAAAATAAATGAACAGTGAATAAACTTGCTTTTCTTTTATAATCCATTCACTTGGCCATACTGCTTGGCTGCTTCTACATCTGCAATTTTGAGTGTTGACGATATGCATACTTCCAGCTGATCTTGTTTTCCATTCAGTCTTCATTTTGATGGCCTCATCCAAGTTTGGTTATTGCCTTGTACTCAATACTGCCAGGATGTACTCTGGCTACTCCATTACCCTTAACTGGATTTCGTGTATTTACTAATTAGTTAATTATATTTATATAGTGCTTTTCTACTGTAGCTACTCTAAAGTACTATAAAATAATGGGAGTATGCATGATTATGCCTTCAGTTCCAAGAGCCTGTCCTTTATGTGCACTTGTTTGTTTAAATTGCCTTTGAGGCTCCTTTTCCAGGGGCCTTGTATGCTACAGAGCACTCTTTTATGAAGAAGTTCCACATTAGAGTCTTAATTTCACTATGTTTCTCTCTTTCTCCAGGTGCTGTTCCCTTTTATTTCTTTTCCTTTTCCAATACTCCTTATATTCTTTTGTTCTCTTCTATAAGAGATCATTTTAATGTCTTTCTGTTTTTGGGAGAAAAAAAGCTTTTTGAAAGAAATCCCTTACAGTGCATGATGGCTCTGGCTCTTTCTGCCTCTTCAGATCTATGAAACAACTAAGCATATTGCTCTCCTGCAGGATCAGAGACAACACTGGTTTCAAACCATTTGGGTTAGAAATTCTGCACAAATTGCTAGTGAGCACTGACCAAAAATGGGTTTTTGTTTTATTAGGCATCTAGAGGTTTTTTAGAGGAGAATTGTTGTAATTTGTTTGGAGATAATTTTGGTAGTCTGATGGTAGAGCATGCTTTTCTATTATACTGTTAGCTGTATTTTTGGATAAAAATAATACACATTTGAACATAAAAGGTAGTTATTTATTCAGATGCCTGAAATAAATAATCAGTGACTGTATTATTATTTTTGGTCATACTCCCATATAATTTCACACTCCAGTCTTCTTTGAAAAACAAAAAAAGCATCCTTAGAGAGACACTTTCAACAATCATCTGCTTGTGTGTAATTTTCCTAACTTGGTATTACGTCAGGCTCAAACAGTGCTCAGGCAGTATCCGCCTTTTAGCTGTTCTAGACAAAATAAACAAAAATGGCCAACTGTGCATCATTTCAGTATGATCATGTATGCCATGCTTATCAAAATTTAAATGTCAGTATAGAATGTCTAATGTTATAACCGAATACTTCTTAGTGACTCTGTAAACTTATTCAGATAGATCTAAAACACCTATAGTTACAGTAGTTGGTGTCGTGATTCAGGCCTAAACTCAACAGAATGCCAAAACACAACTTTCCCAGCCACAACTTTTAATGTTAAAATTAATTTATTAAATTAAATAAAGAGAAAAAAAAAGAGGTCTCCGAATGCAACGTTCAAAATAATTAATTATTCCAAACCAAATAAGTAAATAACCAAAGAATACAAAATAAAAAAACTAAATGCTAAATATACAAAACAAAATGTAATTAAAAAATTACTAAAGCAAGTCTGCTAAACCAAGAACAAAAGAGCAAAGTCAAATCTAAATGAAAATGGTCAAAACAACTACAACAACATCAGCATGGGATCACAAAAAGGGGGTCCCAAAAAGCACAGCTGTTTTAGCTAATCTCAAGGAACTGTGGTAATAGTTAAAAAAAAAAAAAAACTGAATAAATAATACAAAGGGAACAACAAAGTAATATGGTACAAATAATAATAAGCTCCTCTGCCCTCTGGGCTCAGCTAGGTGCCAGTAACTCCGGCTACTCTTTTACTTGTTCTCCCTGCTCATATTCCAATATTTTGGCCCTTCTTCCTCCTTCTGGTCAGCTGATCCCTTGTCACTAGGTGTCTCCCAACTCTAACCTCACTGGCCCACAGGAATCAAGGCCTTCTATATTGTGTCCTTGAATCCTTCCAGGTAACCCATCAATAAGCACTTATGGGGTCCTGGCTGGCATCAATATCTGGTGTCATCTGAGTAGATGCTTCAAGTGGCACCAGGTGTCCCTGCATCTTAGCCACATTGCAGCATTGTACAGGAGAAAGGGCAGATTGGTTTTCCTCTCCAATACCCTTGAGAGGCTACATTACATTGACTCTAGCCACTAGGGGAATCTCAGACCTCACAATAGGGCTTATGATCCCCCTGCTGCGACGGTAATGTTGCGTGGTGGTCATTAAAAGTACCACCACCCATATCAACATCACAGTACACATGGCCATAAGCTTGAGTTTGAAAGTCAAACTTGATATGCCCCAACATAGGCCTTTCAATCACTTCCACATGCAAACATAATTTTAAAAATAATTTTTGGTTTATAAAGATCATTCCTTGACCTTCAACTGAACAAACAATTTGGAAAGTTAATGCACACAAGGAAGAACATAAAAAATCTGTCAGTTATATGTTCACATCTGCAGGGTTAGTAGGCCTCTTTGCAATTTTACTATTTTAGAGTCATTGTTGTTTAAAAGATTGGAGGTTTTTAAATGCATTTTGGTTCTCATTCTAGTTTTAACCTCAAAAAACTCAGCTATTTGCTGTTTTTATCAATGTCATTTATTATTTTTTCATGGTGTCTGTTGCAGATTTTGATTTTTTTTTTGGATGCAGAACTTAATTTTTTTTATTTGTTTTTATCAGTGGAGTATGTTTTGGGAGTCAAAATTGTTTTGCATTTCAGTACAACACGGTTATTGTTTTTTGTGGGCGCTGCTATTTTGTGGGAATATCATTATGGTTGCTATAGTGTTGCTATGCTGGGATGACTGAGAGGTCAGAATACATAACATCACTGGCATGGCTGGGCCATGCACTTCCTGGTTATCCAGATTACTGATACAAACCAAAAAAAAAGGAAAATGTTTTCCCAAGCCTTGTATGTCTAGTAACCTGGTGCAATAACATCTTTGGTTTTGATCTTTGATTATGAATTCTGTAAAGTGATATGATTTTGTTGCTTCATTTCTAAGGTCTTATGGTTAACGATTCTTGACTTACATCTTTGACTGCATTTCATCTCCTAGTCGCTTTCTTATCTACCTCTGCCTTGTCTTTGTGGCAGCACATTTGCTGATTGCTGCCTATGATTTTTATATTGGTTTAACAAAATAGTGTGCTTCTGCCATGCAATAAACTGCTAACATTGTCTCCTGCCTTGCAGCCAATACTACTGGGACAACCTTTGGTGTCTGTAATATTTAAATTGTTAGGAACGTATTAGATTTCTGTTTGACTGTTTACTTCCAGGGCGGCACGGTGGCGCAGTGGGTAGCGCTGCTGCCTCGCAGTTAGGAGACCCGGGTTCGCTTCCCGGGTCCTCCCTGCGTGGAGTTTGCATGTTCTCCCCGTGTCTGCGTGGGTTTCCTCCGGGCACTCCGGTTTCCTCCCACAATCCAAAGACATGCAGGTTAGGTGGATTGGCAATTCTAAATTGGCCCTAGTGTGTGCTTGGTGTGTTTGTGTGTGTCCTGCGGTTGGTTGGCACCCTGCCCAGGATTGGTTCCTGCCTTGTGCCCTGTGTTGGCTGGGATTGGCTCCAGCAGACCCCTGTGACCCTGTGTTCGGATTCAGTGGGTTAGAAAATGGATGGATGGATGGATGGATGTTTACTTCCATTGTTTGATGCTGCTTATGTTTGTTTTCATAACTGTAAATATTGTATTATTACTCTTGTGCATTTTTTTGATACGGTTTTTGTTTCCCCATATTGTGTTTGGTTTTTCATGGACAAAGCCATGTTGTTTATGGCAATGAAACCTTTTGCCAGTCATTTAGTTCACCTCTATATAATATGGCAGTATATTCATGCACTGTATGTGTCAGGATATTAGGATCAAAATACCTGTCATTTGAAAATGCAGTGAAAACTATGTCTAAGTAACTTACTGCTTTGAATCTCATTTTGGATTTCTGACCGAGTTTCTTGGTTAGTATTTTGGCTTCATTAAAAGTTTATTTTGTCCTCTTGTGCTTCAGACCTCAGTTAATATTTTGAAAATTCTTTGCCACTTCTCCTTATAAGGCATTTATTAATCTAATTTGCACCATAAGATACTAATACAGTCATTCCATCAGTCCAATTCAAACATAATACATGAGTTTGAAAAAGGATGGAAAATGTGCGTAAGAGCGTGTCACTGAACTAGTAATCTCATTATAGTGTTGCAAATTAAATCATTTTTTAAAAAACATACTATTTCTAAAACCACTGAACTTTGCCTGTTTTGGAGTTTTTCTTTTGAGGTTAAATTATATAAAGTGGACTGTTAGCATAAAGTCAGTACAGACCTACAGTATGTGTGTGTATGTGCTTCTCAAATAGGGAGTAGGGGCGAGAAAGCACTTAATGCTTAACAGCCATTTGGACCAATATCAGATCCTACCATTTTCACAGGTGTGTCCCAGTGCAAACAGGTTCAGAGTTACTGCAATCTAAGAAAACTGATAAATTAAGAAGTGAATATAAAACAAACCGCTAATTCAAATGGAGCAATATCTTTAAATAATCAAATGGAGCAATATTTTTAAATAACTAATATTAATAATATTATTAATAATAATAATATTGATCTCACATAGTTTAAGAGAGTGTTAACTGAAATTATTAAGAATTGCACCAATTCTTCAGTTTTAATCCCACTAGTTTCATCTGTTTAGTCATGGAGGAACCAGAGCCTATCCTGGCAACATATGGTCCAAACCAAGAATGAACACTGGTTCATCAGAGGGCCCATTCACGCACACAATAGACCTATTTATGGCTAACACTTAACCTAACCTGGATGTTTTTGGGATCCGGGAGGAAAGCCCACAAAAATTTGGGGGATAAATATGCAAATTCCTCACATACTGTTACCAAACCTCTGTTTGCACCTGTTACTGTGTAGCTGTGTGGTACCAGAAAATCACAATGTTGCCTATTGTTAAAATATATTCATTTCTAGCTTTTTGATTACTTTAACATTACTGTTAAAAGTGTAGGTTTTAGATGCAAAAACTAATTTG
Source organism: Polypterus senegalus (assembly GCF_016835505.1). Lineage (NCBI taxonomy): Eukaryota > Metazoa > Chordata > Cladistia > Polypteriformes > Polypteridae > Polypterus > Polypterus senegalus. The sequence goes on from NC_053164.1 coordinate 78,430,668, forward strand.
TAGATATTCTTGTTTGTGGATATTCACAATTTTGCCCTGGGACAGCTAGAGCAGTAGGGTAATATATGTACTTGGTTTGCAGGGTAGTAATCATTGTTTTCCACTGTTTTTGATATGTTTTGATAGCATTCAGTGCTGTTAAGTTTATATTAGGCTGCTGGTTATAAATTAATCATCAGTGTGTGAGAGTTCATTTTGTTCTCCAGTTATTCATGTTGCAGACAGATAGTGAAAATAAATCTACTCTCTTTATATAAAAAGATTAGCGAAATCATGCAATGTTTTCATGTAACGTTTAGAAATTCTAAAAAAGCCCTAAAAATGTCATTATCACTTGTTTGTGAAACAAAACTCAATGTGATATTTTGATGTTTTTGTATATATAGATATGTAACATAACATGACATTGTCAAATCTACTTAGTCTAATTCAGGGTCAGGAGGCCATAGCCTATTGCAGCAGCTGTGGATACACACAGGACCCAGCCACTGATGGTATGCCACCCCTCATAAACATACAAGAACATGATACATAAAACTGATGACTGTGTGTATTTGTTAAGAAAAGACAACCTTTTTTTAAATCTTAAAACCTTCATTCTATGGTAAAGGAAATAACAATTAGAGTGAGTGCTGCTTTACATTAAAATAAGGGAAGGTGAGTTTAAGTTCCTCTGTTTGTGTTTGATTTTCATACATTCAGATTAAATCTTTCAGCTTACTGTGTGAAGTAACAAGTAATATTACTCAAAGATGAACAGCATCACACAGTCAACACTTGGCCATAACAGTAGGCACTATAACTGAAATCCTTATACACAGTAAAAATAATTAATCTTGACAATAAATGAACAAATTGTCTAATTTAGATACATGTAAATTCTGATAATGCTATCGCTCTCTTCAAAGAAGCATGATTGCCCTTAATGGGATCATACAGTAAATCATAAATACTTCATGACCTACAATTTTTTTACTGACTCCTAAAAGAAAAACCTTTTTACTGTATTTCCTTAATTTCTTTTTGGCATCAGGAGTACACAAATCAACAAAGCACACCATAAAGAAGAAGGCAAAAAAGCAAATTCTAGACAGCTGGATTTGAAGTATATAGTGAAAGTCATATGTTAATGGATCGATCCTGCAGTCGAGGAATTTTGATTGCCTGATGTGACATTAAGAGCAAATCTGTATTTTGAGGTGACACAATCAGGGAGACAGTGTATGCTGAAGCTTTTCATGCCATCTATAAATGTAGCTTCTTTCTTTTCTTTCTTTTTTCTTTCTTACCTGCATGTTAACAACTATTTTAAGAATCTTGTTTAAATATGTAGAGGAACTTATAAAGAGCTGCTCCTAGGTGGTCACCTTTAAACACACAGCCTGGTAGTGTGGCGTTGAGTTACATTTTCCATACAGTTTGTAGAAATGAAAGATCCAGTGTACTCAGGGAACACTGAAGATGATCAAACACTGCTATACTGTAAAGGCAAAGGTTTGCTAGGAAACCATCTTGGTTTCATTAACCTACTTTTAAATGCAGTGCGTCTTTTACTCACAGTGTCTGCACTTATTTGAATCTCTGTGTTTCTTGTTAAGTTTTAGAATTGTTGTTACATTTAGCATAGACATTTTTACCACAGGCGACTGATGCATTACATTGTTAATATATTGCATTGTTAGAATTGAGGTAGGGTAAAGTGACTTTCATCCTTGGAAACTAGCTATGGTTGGAAAGCCAGAGCACATTCATTCACATCACGTTAGTTATCATTTGCTAATTACCCTGAACTACATACTGTATCTATGGGATGAGTGATATAATAAGAGTACTATATAAACCCAGAAAGAACAGAAGAACTGTGAGGTGCAAATCATAACTGAAAAGCTTTTTATTAGGATGATCAAGCAATGTTTTTAGAGGTGAATGTATTGCATTAATCGCCCAGTATCTGCAATATTTTTAGATTACATTTTTTGAACAAAGTACTTTTGAGATGGCAGAATCCAGAGTTTGTAAAGTAAGGTCCATGGTTGACTGGTCAGACATGGAAGTAAGAATTTTCATGTACTCTATACACATAACAGTAAACTTGAGCTTAAACTTTAAATATTATGTCTACTGCGTGTGTTCATTCCTAGGTACATTTGGCTGTTTGTATCCAGTTGAACTATGTAGCCCTTCAATCTCTTTTACAGTGTTGTTTGTAAGCTGGTTTTAGTCTGCTAAAACTGGTAGTTGAATTAAGCAAGTGTGGCTGTGAAATGTTGCACATGAGAGTTCAATGAATGACATAGCATTACTACCATCTTTTGGTGTATTAAATATAGTTGTTGAAAAATGCAGAAGGGCCACACCTTTAATGTGACTTTTTGCTCTGAATATAAATCTAATATAAATGTTTAATAAACATCATATTGTCTCTGATCACTTTGGGTCTGCTAGTGTTTGATGAAAATGGTACACTACTGTGAAATGCTATACTTTTCCAGATACAATGGGACATAGCATGCACAGTCTCTTTAAGTCTACTAAACATAGTGGTTAAATAAAAAAGATAACACATGGCTATTGAATGTTAGAAAAGATGCAGATTTCATATTTTTAAATGTTGTACTTAGCACATGACTCTTCAATGTAGGCCATAGTGCCACTGGCTGCTTTGAATTAAATGATTAAATAAAACAGCTAGTTTGTGACTATGGAGTGCTGTAATGGTTCCATGTTTGCCTGACATGTTTAGAGCATAACTTATCAATGAATGTCACTGGATGGTTTTGCCTTGCTGTATTTAAAAGTTTATAACTATAGATGCAAAGATTTTTAGATTAATCTGCTGCATGTATAGGTTTAATATATTAGATGGTGCATAACTACGAAATGACAAACCTGACCGGTTGAAAACAACTTTATTTTGACACAATTGTTCAGTAAATTTCCTAATGTCACTGGGTAGTTTCAGTCTGATGCACTTAGTATCTAAACAACAAAAGATGTTTTACACCTTTTCAGATGTCTGGAGCTGTTGAGAGACTGCAAATTTTTAACCTGTGCATGTCACAATGAGGTAACATACGGTGGAAATGCATCCAAAAATACAACTGAAGTAATATCAAGCAATCATGCCCATTAAAAAATTGAGGTTTGACCAAATACATTAGCACAGAAAAAGTGAATGATATACATTCTTTTTAAAATGCCCTATAATAAGCATTCTTGTTTTCTGTTTTTGCTGACAGCAGCAATACAACTGGCTTTTGTGCATACTTTTTAATATACATGTTGATTGATTTTAACATAAAACGTACATTGGGGCATTCTTATGTTAGTTCACACCTTATAGCATAGCTATTGCAAAGCCTGTTGGTGAAGCTCTTCAGCCTTCATAGTTAAATCTAACTTGAAGACCCACATCATCTCTGTTGCATTTCATAGTAAACATTCATTTATTTGGGACAGTTAACAATCTGTATCTGTTCTGTTCAGTTACATGTTTCCATGCCCATTCATTCACTCTATAACCCATCCATCCATTATCCAACCCGTTATATCCTAACTACAGGGTCACCAGGGGGTCTGCTGGAGCCAATCCCAGCCAACACAGGGCACAAGGCAGGAAACAAACCCTAGGCAGGGCGCCAGCCCACCGCAGGTTTTCTAATTTACAACAGCCAATTGTTTAGTTAATATCCATTTCCAAACTTTAACAAGATATTTCCTTACCCAAAAAAGTACTGAATATTTATGAAACTCTCATAAACTCACAGCTATTTTAGCAAATAGTTTATTGTGGCATAATTTTAATAGTACATCCCTCCTAGCCCACTGCAGGGCGCACACACACACACCCACACACCAAGCACACACTAGGGACAATTTAGAATCACCAATGCACCTAACCTGCATGTCTTTGGACTGTGGGAGGAAACCGGAGTACCCAGGGGAAACCCACGCAGACACAGGGAGAACGTGCAAACTCCACGCAGGGAGGACCCGAGAAGCGAACCCAGGTCTCTTAACTGCGAGGCAGCAGCACTATCACTCTATAACTGCTTATCCAATTTAAGGTCATAAGGGTGTGAGGCCTAACATGGTATTGCTATTTGTAAGGCAGAAGCCAGCCCCAGCAGAGACAACTGTCTATTGCTAGACATATGCATACAGGGCCAATTTAGTGTTGCCAATATTGCCATGCTAATTTTCATTATTTCTTTTTCTCTATTTGTAATATTATGCAATACCTTCAAATGGCAATATGTTGTGCTCAACGTATCAGTTATAACAGCTGTTGACTTGAGAGCCCAGAGTTTCTTCCATAGTGTCATCATCTTTAATGGATGAAAAGCAAGTAGGTTATCCATTTGATCTAAGTAGTTGGAAATGCTCATAGCTTTGTTTTAGAGGTGAGTGTGCACAGCCAAACACTGCCAGTAGACTTGCTGAATCAAGCCCAAAGTTAGGAGCCAACTTGAAACACAACATAGACCACAGTAGAGTTCCACTTGTCCCCCTTTCCTGATTCCCGAGTGGTAAATACCTAAGGCCACCAAAGGAACTTTATAAACTTACTTACTCTAACACCCGTAATTCATTTAATTAAATAAGCAAATATTCTGCTATACGTGAGAGAGAAGGAGTGTTTCTATGCATGGTCACTTAACTTTCTGAAGGACTGTTTTATTTCTGGTAATTAAGAGCTTTTTTAAAATTTTAATAAGATAAAGCATCTACATGAAATAATAAACTAAGAACTTTTATTTTACTTTCACTTATAGTAACCTTTGTATATTCACTCCCTGCAAGTGGCAGTAGGCATACATTTCAACTTAATATACTTTTCTGTCATGTTACATCATCTCGTTTTGAACCCTCTCTTTCTTCCTAAACATGGCTTTCTAAGCCATTATTATTTATACTAACTCTCCTTCTTTAATCACAACAATGACACAAACAAAGCCCAGCTAATGTAATCCCTGCATAACAAGGTCAAGGTTCATGACAGTTTCTCCTTTCTTCTTAAGCATTCTCTTTAGGTTCTGTATTTTTTTGACATTGAGAAATCCTCATGTGGGTGGTCTCTGCAAATCGATCATTCATGATAGTCAGAGAACCAACTCCACTCAAGATTTCATCCTTGGCGAGGTAGACACTGCCATGAAACCGATTATTTTTTGCGGTAGCACTATTGACGTACTCTTTGTGGTGGTCCATACTGTTAGATGGACCTCCTTTCTTTAAGTCTTTGCATGGTGTATGGTTTGAGTTTGCTGATTTGTGATTGGATTGGTTCAAATGGAGCTTTTCAGGGTTCTTGCCTTTATGTGTCCCATGGTCCTGGGTGTTGTTGAGTGCTGGATGAACTGTATCATTCAAGGCAGGTGAAGTCTCGGCTCCTACTGGAGTCCCACGGTCTTTGGAATAATCTTCCTCTTCCATTTTGTGGTGCAGAGCTGTTGTTGACTCAATTCCACTGGATGATAAGCCATTCTGTGAGGTTCCTCCACTTGTCTGTGCCACACTCTCCAGATTAGCCAAGGAGCCAACTCCGCTAGAACGAGCACCTTGCTCTTCCGTCTCACTTCCTGCTTCTGTGTGGCGTTGTAATACATCAGGGGATACTGTGAACCTGTGATGGCTCCTGGTCTCGCTGATGGGAGAACCTTGTCTACTAGATAGTTTGCTTTGATGCTGGTGATTCTGATGATGGTGGTGATGATGATAATGGTGGTGGTGATGATGATGATCACTAGCATCATGCTGCAGCCTTGTGTTAGTGGTGGATGAACCAGTGCATCCAACACTTAGGCCATGACTGTAATTGTGATGGTCACATGTTTCTGCTAATTTATTGTTCATGACAGCAAGAGAGCCAATGTCTCCCAAAAGACCTTTTTGACGGTCATGTTCTTCCATAACAGCAAGTGATCCATGGCCACCAGCACCTATATTACTTGTGAGGGTATTATGGTGATGGTCACTCCAAGCAACCTTGAGATGCCCATTAGCTGTTTCATGGACTGATGTTTTAGGGACTGATGTACTTTCTTCCTGGCAGCACATAGAGCCAGATGAAGCTAGGAAATCTCGAATGGCACTCATTTCGACAGACATACGTCTGGCATCAGTCTCACTTTCAAATACAGCTTCTGTGTCCATGGAAACCTCACTCCTCATAGGACGCCCATACCGATCAGTTGATGCAGGGGCTACAGCCATTCTCTGCTTTCTTCCCAAAGGACGGGGTGGCCTCTGGGCCTTTTTCTGGCATAAACAGCAATGCTTCAAAATCCAGTTTAGAAACTGCTTAATAATAATAGAAATGACATTAAAAAGTGAATAGATGCAGCAGACGCCAAGGAGGATAAATGTGAAGTTTGCAAATCCATACAGTGCCTGATTCTCATAGGTATATCTCTGACCACTCACCAGATCTCCAAATCCAATAGTGCTAAATGTAACAAAACAAAAATACAAGGAATCAATAAAATCCCAGCCCTCTGCTGGTGAGTACATGGATGACGCACAAAAGGAAATGATAACAGCAGCTAACCCCAAGATTAGCATGACATTGTAGACGGAGGGCTTCCAAGGATTTTGGTAGTGGGACTCCTCTTCTGCCCGGATAGTGATTTCAGGATATACTCCATTGAGCCGCAGTTTACCCTGTCTGACAGCCTTCATTATCACAGCCAGAAGTGTAATAATACGTTCCAAAAAAAGGTTGAAGAAAAGAATCGTCCCTGCACAGCCTATCATGCCATAGAAGATGAGAAAGATCTTGCCAGTAGCAGTAGCAGGTGTAGTCATTCCAAACCCTGGGGGAGAAAAAAGGAATATTTCAGTAGCTAAAAATTTCCTGGAACAAATTAAAACACTTAAGGCAGCCAAAGAATAAGTGAAGACTTAGATTTTTAGCTTGCCTTTATAAATCATGCTTTTATACTTTGTCCTGGGTAATGTTTTAGAACAGGTCATTAGTTAATTTTACTGTATATATTTGGGATTCATTAAATCAGTGTTAAGGTGCGTGAAGTGCCATCTGTTGGAATGACAGAGGCACACAGACAGGCACACAGACACATTCTTTCATTTATTTTTTATTTTTGTAATAAGACCACTTCCTGTTTTATGGGACAACAGTATATGATTATCTGAGGCATTACTCTGAATTTAATTAATGCAAAACAAAAACAAATTTTGGCCTACTGCTTTTCCATGTATCAGGGAAATACAGGTCTACTCTGTTGTAATCTCCACTAACATTCTCCTACTTCACCATACTATACTGCCGTATACCATACTATAATATACTGAACTAAACTCCACTATGCCATGCTATGCTATATTAAGGAATGTTTTATTTACCCTAATATATTTATTGCCTTCAAAATTCAAGTACAGATTGAACGTCGCCAGCAAGTAAAGCAAACATCCATCCATCCATTTTCCAACCCGCTGAATCCGAACACAGGGTCATGGGGGTCTGCTGGAGCCAATCCCAGCCAACACAGGGCACAAGGCAGGAACCAATCCCGGGCAGGGTGCCAACCCACCGCAGGACATACACAAACACACCCACACAGTAAAGCAAACACTTATATTGAAATATCCCTTCCACTTCTTACCAAAAGGGCAGAAATGGGAAAACAAAATTAATATGAATACTCATTACCAGCCACCAAATTAGTCAGGGATTGGGGAATGATTCAGGATGTTCAGTTAATAATATTTAACATTGATAGAGACCAGACAGATTTGATAATATTTTTGAGTTGTTTTGAATGGTAAATTCTTTTTAAAATTTTAAGTAAAATTAAACATTTTCTCATTATAAGAAGGGGAAGTGAGAGGGAATGTAGCAATTAGGAATCTTCCAGATAAGCAGGAGGACTTGGTATGTTAGTATATGTACATTCCATCCTTATGCTGTTCAAAATTGTACTTGTTCATATCAGTAAAAAAGAGGAAAGTTAATAAATAAATGTCAAATAAGCCAATTTTAATTTAAAAATGTTTGCAACCTTATTTCATTACTAAATTATTAACTCTTTATTTTTTAATTAGTGAACATTTTTTTAACTCTCTCTGCACAATGATCACAAAAGGGCACACATTACACATTTAATAATTTGCACACATATATTTATTCAAATACAGTATATTTGTATTCCACTCATTTTGTGGGTAATCTTCTATAGTAGATGTTGACAGAATTTCTACAGCTAGACACAACTAATTAGTAATCCTAATTCTGAAATTCCCCATTGAATTAATACAGTTTATCTAATTTAATCTTATAACACATTGACCTCAGTGCTTACACCAGTCTCACCATAAAATATACACTTACATTAATAAAATTCTTCCCTCTCATGTAAATTCCCTAACAAACACACACTGGATTCATTACAATAAAAAAGATAGCAACGAGTAGAAACAACAGACCATCTCATAGACTGAAGAACTGGAGTCCAATAAAGTATTCATGACTTAGATTAGACAGCTGTGATGCTCAGCTGAAGAAGATGGGCATGTTGAAGTCTTGTGTTGGTGCTACTTGATGCACTTTCTAGCTGTGCTCCACAAAAAAAATAACGAATGGCCTACTGAGCCATAATGCCTAATCTGATCTTTTTGATTCTTTATTTCAGTCACATGCATCCTCTGTATTTAATTTGTATAACTACTGTTCAGTGGGACACTGCTTTAGAACACAGTCGCAGGCAAGCTTCTGTCCCATTTCTTGTCACCTAATTGTTCAGATGTGGCAGTGGTGCTGAAGAGTGGGAATGGTTATGTGATTTAGAATAGTATCTAATTTATTCAAGGACAGCTAGAATAGCATGTTAAGAAAATGCTGGGATAATGAGCTTCAAATATAATGTTGGCACTAAGCAGGTGAGAAATGATGTTTTTCTTTTGTCAATCTCAGTGCTAGAAACAACACTTCTTAAAAGATGCTTTGTTTCAAAATAACAAATCAAATAAATCTGGTAATTCAGTGTAGAGTAGTCAGAAAGCCGAACATTCAATAAACAGTGAAAATTTTTTTATAGAGGGTAGTATAATTTTAAAAAATTTATGGAATAAAAATAAAACAAAGAGAAGTTAATGGACAAATATAAATATTTCAATTAAAAATATGTTTATAAACAGATTTATGTAGAGATTACAGTCAGTCAATTTCTAACCTGCTTAATCCTGAAAAGGGTCGCGGGGGTCTGCTGGAGCCTATCCCAGCCAGCATAAGGTGCAAGGCAGAGAAACAATACCTGGATAGGGCACCAGTCCATCGCAATAGAGATAACATAACATGGCATTCTCAAATGTGGAAGGGTGGAGCCTGTCCAGACAGAATCAGGACTAAGGCAGGAGCCACGACGAGACACCAGTCCAGAATATTAAGATACAGCCAGAGGATTTAGCGATCTCAGACTAGAAAAATTGTGGGTATAGAAAATAGATGGATGAATGGAATATCACAATAAAAATGACAGTTATGAGCGTGTTTAAAACATGATCTGTTTTCTAGCCCATTTATCAACTTAAGAATCTTGGAGATCTCACCTATCCCAGCGGTTTTGGATGGTTTAAAGAACAATTCATGAATGAGACACCAATCCACCTTAGAGCAAACCCATGCACACACCCACACTCATTCACATGGGGCCAATTTACCAATGGACATTTGAAAGCTAAATGTTTGAATACAAATCAGCATAGAAAAACCTACATTTTCAGCAGATAAAAAAAAATACACAAAGTGTAACATGATGGATAGATCAAGGTTTAGTTTGCCAAACTATAAAACACGTATGTTTTATATTTATCACTAATCATGCCACATTTAAAGACTTCATTTTTATTTTATCTGGCAGAGTAACAAATACAACAGATACCACAAATAAACAAAGGTAAAAAATGCAATATTTATTAATTCCTTACGGCGCTTGGCTACCTCAATAGTGCCTCTTAAGTAATTAAGGTTTATTTGGATCATATTCCTTGGTTTTATTTTTTTTTAATTAATAGTCACTGTTGTTACTTTCATTATTTTTTGGCATTAGCTAAAATATCAGTTAACATCCTTAGTTAACAGTTAATATCCTACAAGATAAAAAAAAATCCACCTCTTATAAAATTGAGTATAAATCAAAAATCGAAAAATTTTACCTGGAATATGTAGTACACTAGTGGGGCCATATGTGGAATACTCTGTGTAGTTCTACAAAAATACATACATAGTGTCTGTAGAATATCTCATTGAGAGGAGAGGAACTAAGTGCATCCTAGACCCGAAGGTGAAGTCCTATTCTGACAGGTTAAAAGAATTAAGACTCTTTAATTCTGAGCAGAGAAGGTCACACAGGGACCTAATTAAGGCCTCCCTGGAGCGTTGATAAAACTGATAATATTATTCATGCAGAATTCATTCTGTTAAATAGTGACTCATTTATATGAGATTCAACTTCAATAACTGAGAACAACAGTGGAAAAGAAAGTGAAGTGCATTTAAGACTGAAACCAGGAAAAACAGTTTGACATATGAATGCCAAAAAGAATACCTGCCAAGTCAGTCAGTCAGTCAGTCATTGTCCAACCCGTTATATCCTAATACATTTTTCATGGGGGTCTGCTGTAGCCAGTCCCAGCCAACACAGGGCACAAGGCAAGAACAAACCCTGGGCAGGGCTCCAGCCCACCTCAGTACCTACCAAGACATGTACTTAAAATGCAGATTTTTTTTAAAGATGTCTGTGTTGAGTCCATTTAAACATTTCCTTTCCATATAAGAGGTAATAAGTGGAAGCGATCACATTATTTTGCTCCATGATTCACACCCACAGGACATGCTGCCTAATGAGTTGTGGCATCATAAATACCAATTATAAAGTGACATCACCAACTAAGGATAGCAGAACTGTAAGCCAAAAATTACAATAAAATAAAATGCCACTATTTCTATTTAAATTCTGATGAGCTGGTAGGTCTCCACTTGCTAGCCAAACTCCCTATATTATTGATACTGAATATGAATATCAATTTTTTGGATAATCAGTGGCATGGCAGAGCTAGGCAGATTTTTAAATTTAACTCTTTTGGTGGGATGGAGGGTATTTGACATTTCATGAGGTTTACACATTTTTCCTATCATTTTCCTCGAGGAGTTTAAACTTTCCTGCTACATCCTAAAGCTGAAGACTCGATATTTTAAAATTTTCCCTCTGTGTGAGGAACGTGGTTGTGTGCATTAGTGTGCATGAGTGGTTCCTATACTTCATGCTATGCTGCTGACATTATGACTCTAACATGCACTATGTGGATCAGAAAAGTGTCACAGGGTACACTAACACATGCTGGTCTAATTTAATGTCACCCATTAAATTAAAATTCACGTTTTGGTATTGTATGAGGCAAGAAACAGGGCATATTCAGATAAAATCTTTCAATATCATGTTAACCTATGCTTTTTGATAATATGCAATAATCTCATATTAGGCAGCCTGTTGCTATAATCGTTAGAATAACAGTAATTGGCCTGCAAAATGACAAGTGCTAAAGGTGCACTGGGCTAATTAAGAGCCAACAGAGTTTCAGTGGGTGAGCTGCCCTTTTCAAAAGGAGCGCAGGCAAGGACAGAAAACAGAAGAAGCCATGGAAATGTCTGAGGAGATATGCACCAGCCTCTTCCTTCCTCTGCCCACAAATAAAATATTCTAACAGAGTGGGGGAATGTAATTTCCATCAGAATGATCTAGAAATATAATATGAATTATTTATACTAATGACATAGTTTTATACTTGTCAGGTTAAACTCTAGATGAGCATTGTTTATGTAGTTTTAATGCATTTTGTATTATTTATTGTGTGTTTTTCATTTTAATCTTTTTTGTCAGGTAATCTTCCATTTCTTCACTGATGAAAGATAGCCTTATGAATTGATGTGTGACATCACAGCACCATTGTTCTACTTATAAAATGGTAAGATTGTCAAATTTACCAAATTTCTTTGGAAAGCCAGACACCACTTTCTTTCCATATCTTGTTGCTATTTTAAAACTGCCTTGGCGCCTTTTTGTTCAAAAATATTTTTGTGGTTCTCTTTTTTTAACAGTTTAAATCTGTTTAGCCTTTTACTTTTTTCTGTAGGAGCTAGGTTCATGCTAGGCAGGTCTCATGTTTGTTCACTGTTCTGCCAAAGTGGCAAAGGCAAATGAAAAAGCAAACTTTAATCATAAGGGGCAGGGGGAAAACAAGGTTTGAGAAAAGAAAATGTGGCTAAATAACCAAAACCAAAAATCAGAGTCAAAGTACAAAGCAAAGTTGTTAACTTGCAGAATGCAATTTACTCTCTCTAAGCCACGCACAAAAAAAAATTTTTTGTATGCACAAACTTGGACACCAGGGGCCTCATGTATAAATGGTGCGTACACACAGAAATGTTGCATAAGAACGTTTCCATGTTCAAATCGCGATGCATAAAACCTAAACTTGGCGTAAAGCCACGCACATTTCCACAGTACCTCATACCCTGTTTTCCACTCGGTTTTGCAGACTGGCAGCACCCAGCGTCAAAGCAGTGCTACTGTTCCAGTGTGGTTATCCATTCTTTTCCTGACGTGGCTTTATAAATACACTGAAATTAACTGCATATTGTTTATTAGTTTAATGCAGGGGTGCCCACACTTTTTGCGGCTTGTGAGCTACTTTTAAAATGACCAGGTCAAAATGATCTACCTACTTTAAAAATTATATATACATATATATATATATATATATATATATATATATATATATATATATATATATATATATATAGTGGCACGCAGCTGGGGGTGGCACCCAGCCGGGACGTCCAGGAGGATTGGAGGAGGGCTTGCGCCTTCTCCAGACCATGAGGGGGCGACCGCCCTGGTTGCTTTGGGGGCCACGGGTGCAGAGCTTTGAAGCTCAACCCTATAGGAGCCCGTGGTCACCGCCAGGGGGCGCCCCAATGCCTGGAGAGCTCTGGACCTCAGCACTTCCGCCACACCAGGAAGTGCTGGGGGAAGAGGAACAGGGACACCCGGAGTGCTTCCGGGGAGACAGCCAGCACTTCCGCCACACTGGGGCATGTCGGTGGGAGATTGCCAGGAACACACCTGGAGCACATCCGGGTACTTATTTAAAGGGGCCGCCTCCCTTCTGAGGGGGCTGGAGTCGGGTGGAAGAGGACAAGGTCTGGATACACAGAGAGAAGGAGGCGGTCTGAAGGAAATGTATTGTGGACAGAGGCCTGGACTGTGGTGGTGATTGGTGCTGCGGCACTGGGTTTGTGCACTTCCAAATTGTAGAATAAACGTGTGTTGGATTTATAAAATGATGTCCGTCTGTCTGTGTCCGGGCTGCTTCCCACAATATATATACTGAGTATACTTTATACATAAAATATATGTTGTTTTACCTTGCATAACTGAATAACCTTTATGGCACAATAATTCAATACATTTATGGTCACTGCAGTATTTGGATTTAATAATCTTCATGTGGGAAAAGGCTGACTTGCATAAATAAGTAGAGCCGAATAATGCAGTCAAGGGGGTAGCACATTTCCTCATGTTTGGATACTTTTCCTCTGTGAGTAAGTTACAAAACTGTCCAAGAGCCCCAGACTTCAGCTGAATGTTATCCTGTAGTGTCAAAATCTCATCCTCCACTGTAGAGGAGTTTTAGGTGAAACAGTGTTGCAATTTCCGATGCGAGTGAATCACCCTCAACATCTTCCCTGAATGGATAGCACTTAAATGTACCGATTGGCTCAAGTGAAGCTGAGCCTTGAAACCGTCTTTCAAAGTCTGACAGGCAATTTTCAATCTGCTCTGTAGCGTATGCTGACAAGTTGCGCACACGCATACGCTACAGAGCACATTGAAAATTGCATCTCCTGCTCTGACGCAAGGTTTTGGATGTCCGATTAACTGAAATTTTAGTTCCCTCTCCTTTCTCTTTCTCAGATCGCTTTTCAGAAGGAAGTCAGTTTCGTAGTTTTTATGAACAGTTCAAAAGTGCCTTTCCATATTTTCCTTCTTTGGAACAGCAATGATAGACTGACAGATCAGACAAACGCACTTCAATTGTGACATTGTGAGAAAAAAAAATTCTCTTCTAGTTCCACATCCAGCCCATACCCTCCCCAAACAATTTTTTTTTAATCCCTTCTTTAGTCGATATAAAATGGAAGGCTAACTAGATCAGTTAGATAGCTGGAGTTTTGCAGTAGCTTGCGCGTTTGTTCGTGCATGTGGGATGACCAGTGTGTTAGAGGAAAAGAGATCTCAGACTGGCCACCCTGTATGTCAATCAAGTGGCAAATGCCATAGGGAGGATATATAGACTAACATTTAAAAAAAATTTTTTTGAATGCAATGCGATCTACCTGCACTACCCTTGCGATCTACCGGTCAATCGCGATCGAAGCATTGGGCACCCCTGGTTTAATGCATCTGATTGTAATTAACCAGTAACAATATAATGGTCCACAGAATGGTCAAACTATTCTAAATACCATAGCTGCTTTAGCGTTGTTACTCTCACTGCACCTTCTTCTTCTTCTTTCAGCTGCTACCATTAGAGGTTGCCACAGCGGATCATCTTTTTCCATATTACTCTCACTGTAACACTCGGACAAGCTGATCGGAAAAAGAATTATCAGTATACAGCATCAAGCAAACGCTGCCTCAGCCATGCTTCCTATTTGAACTGCTCTCATATGACAAACGCTTCAAACCTTCCCTGTATGGACCTCGTGGTTCAGAAACAGTTTCATCCCAAGAGCTCTATCAGTCCATCAACTGCTCCTTGTAGAACTGTCTGTACTTATGAGTACAATCACCTCACTGTAAACTTACGATACAGTTGTAATATTGCAGAACCTGAGCCACTTTATAAAGTGCATATTTACATATGATGACGATATCATTTTTAAGATGAAATGCAGCAAAATATGTTTATTATATTATACAGATAAACCTTTAACTTCATTTAAATAATCTATATTGTTAATAATTAAAGGACATGGTGTTGCTACACTAGCAAGGATCTGGCGCTCCACTCACGATTGTTCCTGCCTCCCACTGTATGCTTCACTGGGACTGGTGTGAAGGATAGAATAATTAAACATGTACTACAAATATATTTCAATGTTCCTTAAAAGTTTTGAAGAATCGGTGTTATAAGCTTACAGATGGCGTAACGTCCATTACAGAGCTGATTGTGTGGCGATCGGTTACTTGGAGAAAGAAAAGGAAGGACAGGAATTGGAGGTTAGTACGTTTGAAAGGAACAGTACTGCAGGGGCAGCCTTAGGAATGTGCAAACTGTGCACCTGCACAGGGCTGCCAAATCCCAGGGGCCGCCACGCCAATATATATTGAATATAAAACAGAAAGAGAAAATAACAACACAGCTAAAAATGCAGCGGCAAATTTCAGCAAAAGTTAAACGCTTGTGTCATGAGCACAAGGCGGCTATGCAGTGTCCGCAATGGACGTGGCCATCCACCGTGCATAAGCTACCTTATTGACATTGGCGGGCGAAGGAACCACCGATTCTTTCTCTGCCCAGGGCCGCCCCTGAGTACTGCTGCAATAAATAATTTCATCGAAGGTCGCACACACTGCACCACCGTGTTCCCATGTTTAATAACATGCTTTAACTCCTATCATCATGAAAATGGTATCACATATACATCTCAGTATTTTAGTTATTCAGAGAGCTGTAATATCACGGATGTGATGGATTCTGTGTTCTGTCAGAAATAGAGAAAGCCAGTTTAAGAAGCACATAGTGATTCACTCACAGAGCACATAGAAGAACACATAAAAAAAAAGCATTTAACGTGCTACTTTACTTACGATGTGATTTGAAAAAGTAGTTAATCAAATGATTTTTAAGATGAAGTTTATGATGTTCTACTTTAATGGCAAAATAAACTACGTGATTAAAGTGGAAATTTTGAGATTGAAGTTGACATTTCGTGCTTTTTCCCCACTGTGTGCCTTTGTTTTTCTCTGTACCCTAATAAGCTTTCATGTGACACTCAGATGGTGGGCTACAACTCGCCTTTTCATGGCAACTTTGATATCTGACAACTTCTTTTTTATTTCGGGCACTGTGCGACTTTGTGAACTTGAGCTTTCGAGTTTCTCCAACACGCTATGTCACTCGATCAGCTTCCTTTTGTTGTTTATACCACTGTTTAAACCAACAACTAGTACGTTTTTCCTTGCCTCCACTTGGTATTCGCTGAAATTCTTCCATTTTCCCTCTTGCTTTTCCCATTGTCTTTTCACAGAATGCTGATCTTAAGGACTATTTATATTGATTTGCATATTTAAAGAGGTGTAATTCTGGGAGGAGTTGGAGCGGAACAGCAGGCGCGTGCACGAGCGTTACTTTTCACGCTGACCGGGATTTATGGAGCGAAAGAACGCAGAAGTTGGCGAATGCACAGGTTCCTGCATCTGGATTTTACTATGCGTAAGCTCATTTCGGCTTTTGTGCTTACGTCATGTTATATTGCGAATTCTACGCACGCGTTATGCATGAGGCCCCAGAACTGGCATGCAGCTATCTGAAATAAGGTTGTTATTATGAAATTGAGGGTCATGCACTTGGTGATCATGTGATAGCATTGAGGTTCTTTTTTCATCAAAAATATGGCCATATCCATGCAAAAAAATTAAAAATGCCAGCATCTGTGATCAAAATAGACATACAAAATGGGCAAATGACATCATTAAAAAATTGACAAAAACATAATAGCATTGTTAAAACAAACATAAAATATTCTCAGAAATATAATGAGTGATGTTCAAAACCCCAGATTCATAACATCTATAAATGGACGACTACTGAAGAAAATCCTTATGAGACTGATCATTATGTCCTTGCTGTTTTGCTTCTTATTTCAGGATAGTGTTAATGCCTGTTTGATTTTCTACAATTATGTGAAGTTTCTCTTTTTTAGCCATCCTCTCACTGCTTAAAATCATTTGACTCATCCACATGTTTTGGCCACTAGAAATGTATTTTTACTTGTACATGCATGCTGGTTGTGACAAGACCACAGCATATTTTGAATTTAAAAAGAATATATATCTAAATCAATTTTCACGTCTGCTTTTTCCAGCAGAGAATGAGGAAACCAGCTATGGGTGGTTTATAGATTTAATATGCTACCAAAAGCATTTGATGTACGTTATCAGAATCACTTTAATGCTAGGATGTGAAACATACCAGAATTGACTTTGGTTAGGTGCAAAAACATGGAATACAAGACAATACTAACTCCGGACAACACACTTTCAGCCCACCATTAACCTGGCACTGTGCAAATAACTATTCAAATACACATTTTATGAACAAAAACATTTACAAACTTCAATAATACCATCAAATAAATAGAAAAACTATACAAAATAATATACAGATGCATCTCAATAAATTAGAATATCATCAAAAGTTTATTTATTTCAGTAATTTAATTCAAAAAGTGAAACTCATATATTATATAGATTCATTACACAGTGATATATTTCAAGCGTTTATTTCTTTTCATTTTGCTGTTTATGGCCTACAGGTAATGAAAACTCAAAATTCACTCAGCTAAATAACCCAAAACACCTGCAAAGGTGTCCTGAGCCTTTTAATGGTTTCTTTAGTCTGGTTCAGTAGGCCACAATCATGGGGAAGACTGCTGACTTGACAGTTGTCCAGAAGACAGTCATTGACACCCTCCACAAGGAGGGTAAGCCACAAAAGGTAATTGTTAAAGAAGCTGGATGTTCACAGAGTGCTGTATCCAAGCATATTAATGGAAAGTTGAGTGGAAGGAAAAACTGTGACAGAAAAAGGTGCACAAGCACCTTCTCAAGGAGAGGACTGCGGCTGGAGTCAGTGCTTCTAGAGCCACCACACACAAACGTATCCGGAACATGGGCCACAACTGTTGCATTCCTTGTGTCAAGCCATTCCTGAACCAGAGACAACATCACACGCATTTTACCTGGGCTAAGGAGAAAATGGACTGGACTGTTGCTCAGTGGTCCAAAGACCTCTTTTCAGATGAAAGTAAATTTTGCATTGCATTTGGAATTCAAGGTCCCAAAGTCTGGAGGAAGAGGCACAGAATCCAAGTTGCTTGATGTCCAGTGTGAAGTTTCCACAGTCAGTGATGATTTGGGGAGCCATGTCATTTTCTGATGTTGGTCCAAAGTGTTTTATCAAATCCAAAGTCAGCACAGCCGTCTACCAGGAAATTTTAGAGCACTTCATGCTTCTCTCTGCTGACAAGCTTTATGGAGATTCTGATTTCATTTTCCAGCAGAACTTGGCACCTGCCCACACTGTCAAAAGTGCCAATACCTGGTTTAATGACCATGGTATCACTGTGCTTCATTGGCCAAGAAACTCATCTGATTTAAACCCCTTCTCTATGCGGTATTGTCAAGAGGAAGATGAGAGTCACCAGACCCAACAATGCAGATGAGCTGAAGGCCGCTATGAAAGCATCCTGGGCTTCCACAACACCTCAGTAGTGCCATGCACTGTAATTGATGCAAAAGGAGCCTCGACCAAGTATTGAGTGCATACATGTACATACTTTTCAGTAGGCCAACATTTCTGTATTATCATTTTTTTATTGGTTTTATGTAATATTCTAATTTTCTGAGATACTGTATTTTGTGTTTTCATTACCTGTAGGCCATAAACACCAAAATGAAAATAATTAAACTCGTGAAATATATGTATCACTCTTTGTGTAATCTATACTAATAAAAGGCAAAGGCCTCACTGACTGACTGACTGACTCACTGACTGACTGACTGACTCATCACTAATTCTCCAACTTGCCGTGTAGGTAGAAGGCTGAAATTTGGCAGGCTCATTCCTTACAGCTTCCTTACAAAAGTTGGTCAGGTTTCATTTCGAAATTCTACGCATAATGGTCATAACTAGAAGCTATTTTTCTCCATTTACTGTAATGGAGTTGAGCTTGAAAGCCGTGGGGGGGCGGAGTTTCGTGTGACATCATCACGCCTCCCACGTAATTACACAGTACGTAGAAAACCAGGAAGAGCTCCAAAAAGCGCTTAAGAAAACATGCATTATATAATTAAGAAGGCAGCGAAACAATTAGAAGCGAGCGAGTGACATATAAAACCATATTCAGCAGCTCACGTGAACTGACGCAGTGCGCAGACAAAAAGCAACAGTTCCAAAGAGTGCTGAACAAAAACCGAATTACACTGCTACGCTCAAATAGATTAACCACACGCCGTGGCGCAATCCTGTAGCACCGACGTCCGAGGTTCGATTCCCGAGAGGGGATGCACTGAGTATGTACGCACGCATTTTTATTCATTTTAACTTCGCATCCCCTTGGTTTGAGACATATGAAAAAATATGAGGTTAACGCAGAAAGACAGATCACCAATTGAAGCTTTATGAATAATGGATACTTTATTCGCGATCAATGATTGTTTTGGTAAAGCCATACTCAGTGTATTCATTAGATGAACGGTAAAAAAGTAAGAGCGAGGGGAGGGTAACTTATTAATGCACGCAGGCAAAACCACAGTAGCACGCGGGCTCGATGTACTGTAGTGCGCGTCAACTCGATCTGAATTGCGCGATCACATTCGAAAAAATATATCTTTTCAAGTTCTATGTAGTCCATATGTATCAAACTCAAGGCCCACGGGCCACATCCGGCCCGCAAGATCATTTTATATACTGTATTATTGTTATTAATGGCCCGGGGAGATGAAGCGCTGGTAACACAATAAACTACAGATCCCATAATGCAGCTCTTCAGCTGCCTTGCCGAACACTTACCGTGTTAATCAAGTCTAGCTTATGATGCTGCAAGTTATTGCGAAGCTAGCCCACACGATGCCGAAGAGAAAAGGTGACTCTGAACATAGAGCCTTTAAAAACCGATGAGAGGCTGAGTATATATTTACTGACATTGCCGGTAAACCTGTGTGTCTCATTTGTGGAGCTAATGTGGCTGTAATTACAGAATTTAATCTAAGACGGCACTATGAGACAAAACATCAAGATAACCTGAAAGACCTGAATGCAATGCACAAGATACAGAAAGCAGAAGAGTTAAAGAAGATTCTGACACTTCAGCAGACGTTTTTACCCGTGCACAATCACAAAGTGATTTCAAGTGAAGCTACTTTTATGGGAGACACAAATGCACCAGTGCAACTTGCCCCACTTTCCCTGTTGCCAAGTAATGTTGAACCAAGTTGGCACAACGGTGTTCCCAAATACGCACTTTGCTGATAAACTGAACGCACTGCTCACTGAGTTTGCACGGCGCTTTGGTGACTTTGAAGAACAAAAAAAGAATTTTGAGTTGTTTCGCAACCCATTTGCCGTCGATGTGGAAACTGCACCTGTGCAGATTCAGATGGAGGTGATTGAGCTGCAGTGTAATGGCACACTGAAGGCAAAGTACGATACTGCACGGCCCGCACAGTTTATTCACTCCATTCCCACAGAAATGCTCCAGCTCCGTCTACATGCGGCTCGAACCTTGTGCATGTTTGGTAGCACATATCTGTGTGAGAAGCTCTTCTCAGTCATGAAGACTAACAAAACAGCACACAGGAGTCGTCTCACTGATGAGCACCTGCAGTCCATCCTGAGAATCTCCACAACACAGAACCTCACACCAAACAAATGAACTTGTTGCCAAAAAAAGATGCCAGGCGACCAGTTTTGATAAAATGACATAAGAGCAAAGACAACTGAATGATTTGATTTGTTATTGCTGAAAAGAACTAATTTTATTTATATTTCCAGGTTTTGTTATGCACCATGTTCATATTTGAATTTGTATAATTTTGACAGGATATATTTTTATGGAGAGCAAAATCTTTTGGTATATTTAAAATTTAAGTTTATTTTTTATATAAAATTACATAAGAGTAAAGAAATTTAAATGTTTGTTCTTTTAACGTTTACTTTATTTCTAACTTGTATAATTTAGACAGGATATATTTTTATGGAGAGCAAAATATTATAAGTTATTTAAGGTTTGAGTTGATTTATTCCGGAATAATATTCTGTCGACTAAATAAAAATTCCTTCTATTTAAAATTTAAATAGAACTTGAACAGAAACGATAGTTCATAATATCCACACAGACTTGCACGTAAGAGCGGGAGTCATCCGTTTTAACAAGCAGAGTATTGCACTTATACGAAATAGCCTGCCCATTTAATTATTTGTATATGTGTGTGTGTGTATATGTAGATATGTATGTATATATATGTTTATATATGTGCGTATGTATATATATATATATGTATTTGTGTGTATATATGTGTGTGTATGTATATGTATGTGTGTATATGTAGATATGTATATATATATGTTTATATGTGTGTCTGTGTATATATACTGTATGTATATATATATATATATATATATATGACAGCAACACTCATCACTCACAACAATTACAAAACAATTACATTGTCAATCGTGTTACATTATTATTAAAATGTTTCCTTTTATTTTTCATTACTTCTTTAACACACTACTTCTCGCTCAAGCCGGGTATTTTGCTAGTGAATCTATATAATATATGAGTTTCACTTTTTCAATTGAATTACTGAAATAAAAAAAAATTTTGAATAGTATAAGCTGAGCAAATATGAAGTATTTATGAATAGACAAACAGCACAGATACCAGTTATACATTGTAAAAATACTTAGGAGTAACCTTATGTAAGTTTATTTAGGATTTGAAAACTTTAAGGAAAAAAGCTGTGGAGATGGCATGTAGTTCGGGTTGCGATAGACTGGTACCTCCTCTTTGATGGCAATTTAATGTACAGATGGCTGCTAGGGTGGGTGGAACAATCTCAGCTATGATCTTTCCTGCTCTCTTTCTTTCTCTGGCGATGAACAGATCTTTAAATGCTGGGAGGCAACAGCCAATGATTTTCTCTGCTAAAAAAAAAATCACCCGCTGCAACCAACTCTTAGAAAGGGAGTAGGCACAAGGAAACCAAATGGTGATGGAGGAGGTCACAATTCTCTCATTGACGGCTGAGTAAAAATTTAATATATACCTTGATCAGTTAAGCTTCTTAAGCTGGCAAAGGAAGAATAATCTCTCCCTGGCTTTCTTGATGATGGAGGAGATGTGCCTGCCCCATTTTAATGTATTAGTGAAAGTAGTCTCCAGGAATTTAAATGACTGAACCACAGACACTGTCTGCCCATTAATTTGTAAAGGTGGACAGTCAGTGACTTGTCAGAGGAAGTCAATCCTCATTTCCTCTCTCTTAATAGCATTGAGTTCCAAGTTGTTATAAGTATACCATTCTACAAGTCAGCCCATCTGTCTTTGATAGGAAGACACATCATTATTAGTAATGAGGCCTACTATGGTTGTTTCATCTGCAAACCTTTGGATTTTTACAGATGTGTCCATGGATCTACAGTCATTTGTATAAAGTGAAAACAGGAGGAGTGAAAGAACACAGCCTTAGTGGAAGCCTATGCTAATTGACATTGGATTTGACAGATTGCGGCCCAGTCTCACATACTGCTTCCTGCCTGTCAAGAAACTCATAATCCACTGCAGACACCATAGGGTACACCTAACTGAATTAGTTTACTCTGAAGCAACTCTGGAATAATGGTATTGAAGGCTGAGCAAAAATCCACAAACAAGACCCTCACATAGGGGTTAGGCAGGTCCAGATGCTGAAAAATATAGTGGAGGCATAAATTAACTGCATCTGCCACTGAACGATTTGCCCTATATACAAACTGAAGTAGATCAAGGACATAAACAATGAATTGTTGGGTTTTTGATTTTTTTTCCAATCATCCACTGGCCATCTTAATACAGAATGCTATTAGACATGCTGACATATTTTAACAGGGCTGCTATTTTATTCAGTCTACTGCACAGCATATTAAAAATGCCAACTCCAGAGAAAAACTTACACTTAAGACATTTCAACAAATTGCTGGCTCCCAAAGTAACACCAGGTCTTGCTTATTACTCTTTTTCTGATGTTCAAAAAGAATTCAATTAGAAAAGTTTCAGCTGGAATCTACCTTTAATCACAGGGATGATTTGCTCTTCACTGATGTACTAATCTTTTTATGTGACTTTTGTTTTTTGCTGTAGCAGTGTACTATTGATTGTTTACTTTATGTCATTTATCAGGTCATTAAAATTAATGAGATTTTCTTCAGAACTGGGTAACTTTGTTAGAGAAAGCTTTTCATTGATTTGATTGATTGTTTTAATTGACCATAAAAGGCTTTAGCAATGTGATGCACTTGATTTTAAATAATGACATCAGGATGAGAAGATTTAAAATGTATGATAAGGCATTCTTCTGAAGCCAGGCATGGTAGGTAATGTAAGCTCATGTCCAAAATGTACAAAATGTTCTCTAGTTCTCAAGAGCTTCACTCATTTTACAAGCTGGTTACACAAAGCAGAGCACTCCTCTTTAAATAAAACACAATGATAATGCATCTCATTACAACTCATCTGTCATTGAGTGTTTTTGAAACACAGTTGCCTTGTAATTCACACTGCTTTTTTGGATTTTTTTATTAAACATCAAAGCACTTATGCAGAAAATGTTATCTTGGTGGAATCAGGCTGTTAAATGTTGGTATTCTCATGTTTTCAACTTTTTTTTAATCAAGCTGTTCAAGTCTGAGGTTACACAATGAACTATCAATGATCAAAAGCACAAATTAAAACTCAGAAATCAAAATAGGGTTTCAAAACCCTAACTGTAATGACCAAAGACATTGTAAAGATATCTTTGTTGTTTTTAGGATATGAGGATCATGCTCTAGAAATCAGTGGTTAAATCCCACTGGGGCTTGTTAACAGGAAGTGATTGTCACTTTTAGACACATCATTATTATCAAGGATCATGACCAACAACCATACCAATCCTTAAGCAGCATTCAGATGCTGCAAAGTTAAACTGAGGAGAGGAAATTAACCAAATCATGCCAGGAGCACAAAATGTGAATAACAATAACAGGAACAACATGGTGTTTTCTAACAAAGTAGAAAAATAATGTCATAAAAAGGTAATATTCAAATGTCATAAGTTACCGTATTTGTAAAGAAGTGTGTGAGAACCTCCATTACTTTGAAAATACAAATAGGATGTATTTATATACAGATTGGTATTCCTGAAGATGCAATGAAATCAAGATATGTTTTTTCTAATTATATAAACAAATAAATGTTTTGATTGTTTAAAGAAACATTTGAAATAAACTTGCATCATTTAAATTTTATTTATTTATTTAATCTTTTATTGAATATATTAA
The DNA here is from genome assembly GCF_016835505.1 of Polypterus senegalus. Taxonomy (NCBI): domain Eukaryota; kingdom Metazoa; phylum Chordata; class Cladistia; order Polypteriformes; family Polypteridae; genus Polypterus; species Polypterus senegalus. The sequence continues at coordinate 78,455,055 of NC_053164.1, forward strand.
AAGCATGTAACATTCCATACAATCAAGTCAAACTTAACAAAACTAAATTCAGTTCACCCCCCACTCACGAGAAGGAGACGAAGATCAATAGAGTAAAACTTTGAGAGTATTAAATAAGGAAAGAAGTCCTTCTCCCCAATATAAATGTTTATTCTAAAATGTTATAGATTAGATCCTGCCAGGTTTTAAAAAAACGTTTTGAACAGATTCTCTAAGTGTTTTTTTTTCTAATTTCAAATAGTATATAACATCAGTTACCTACTGATTTAAAAGAGGTGGGCTACGATTCTTCCAATTGAACCAGATAAGTCTACATGCTAATAGTGAAATAAAGGCAATTCCAGTTTGTTTGACCTTCTACAGTGTAAGCCCATATGGGAGTACGCCAAACACAGCTATAAATGGATTAGGAGTAATTGTGACACCAAGACTGTCTGACAGGCTGTGGTATAGCGGGTCCACAGCTCACTGAGTAAAGGCCATTTTTAAATAAATAATCACGCGCTCGCGGCTTAGCAAGGAGTCGTTGGGCCATAGCGAGCCGCGGGGCGATCCATAGGGTGTGGGCGTTTCTCACCTAGTGTACAGGTAAGGAACTGCCCACATTCGTGATTGTCCCGTGGCTAATGCTGCAGCTGCTGTGGCCCTCGTCATTTTAAAAGAAGCGCGAGTCGGTTGTGGGGGAGAGAGAGAGTGAGAGAGAGGGGAAAAAATTAATAATAATAATAATAATAATAATAATGGAGGTTGGAAGCAGGAAGGAGAGAAAGAAGAAAGAGCGCGAGCAAATCGGTGCAGCAGGAAGGAGGCGAGCAAACGCTCGCAGGCAGCTGAAGGCTGCCTGGGTGTTTGGCCAACACCTGGGAGAAGTGGTTGTGGTCACGCCCGCAGAAGTTTGTTTCAGGGCGGGAGTGACCGGGAAGGTTCGGGACTTGGGACGCAGTGTCCCTAATGTGAGAGCCTTGGCCATTATGGGATTCCCAAGTCACTGTCAGGTGGGAGCCGACCGGAGCCAAGGATCGGGAAGGCGACTGGCAGTAGCAGAGGCATAGAGAAGGTCAGCTGCAGAGTGAGCGTCTCCCTTGTTGCGTGGCCCTGATGGGTGAAGCAAGAGGGACGCTAGTTTTTAAGAAGGTACCGGGTTTGTTCTTGTTGTTTTTAAAGACTGCTTCCTTAAACATTTTACCTCTCGTTTTAAATGATTGTTTTTTCTATATTTTTAACCTCCACATGTTTTATTGGATTATTTATTGACTCTTTTTGAATGAACTGCACTTTATTTATGTGAACACCTGTTTTGATGGACAGTTTTAAATAAAAGCACTGTTGCACTTTCAACCATCCCCTTGCTTAGATGTTTATTGCCTTCACTGACTAGCTCACTCGGTTACGTTATCGACGGTGTTGGGTTCAAGTGCTTCCAAAAATTAGATTGGAGTGTGGAGCCAGAACCCACATAGTCACACAGGCATTAAAAACATTTGTCCAGAATGATGTTAATTTGGTACACGCCCAGAACATGTGGCCTAGTGAGGATGGAGCTCGATTGCAACGTTCACATTTTGAGCAATTTTAAATGAGGTAGATGTGCTCAATAAAAGATTTTAAGTTGAATAATTGAATGCTTTGTGCAATGGAGCTACAGTGAATTCTGTGCATGGCTGCCTTCCACTCCTTTTCTGAAATGTTGAGTGAGAGATCCTTTTTTCAATGTACTCTGGGATCTTTAAAAGGAGGAGACTTTAAAATGGTTTTATTTATTATAGAAATGCTGTCTTAGTCTTCAAGACTAATCAGTATATTTTCTAGAACAGAAATTGGTGGAAGGTGAGGAAAATTGGGAAGATTTATTTTAGGAAAGTTTCTGATTTGAAAATAGAGGAAAAATTGTGTTGAAGGAAAGTTAATTTGGAGTGGAATTGTTCGTAGGATGCAAAGACATTATTTATAAACAAATCTCTAAATGATTTAACCCCATATGTTTTCCAAACATTAAAAGCTGTTTAAGTTTGAGAGGGTGGAATAAAGGTGATTATCATTTAGATGTGCCACAGATAAAATATTCTCTATTTTTCTCATCATTTTAATGTTCAGCTAGGAAATTAAAAGCCATTGGACAAAACAAACTTAGTCATCTATGGTCAAAACCAGGAAAACCATTGATTGGTCAAAGAGCAAGTAAACTAAAGATCAGTCAAAGTACAATACATAACCATTACTCAAGTGTCTGAAAAACAAACTCAGAAATACTTTCTACCTACAGATCCTTCCCCTAACTAACTAGAATCTGTGATCACCGTATATTCTTTATTTATCCAGAAATATGAACATCAGCTGTACCCCAGTACCACCAGCCACACGTCGTACGAACAACAAAACAATTTGAGGGTACATGGCATTAGAAAATAGTGCAGCAAAGATGTAACCAATACAACAAAAATAAAAACAAGTACTTTTAGTAGTGAACAAAACAATAAACAAACACTTATGTCCTAACAATAAATGACTAAGATTCAGAACACTATCACACAGCTGATGTCTCAGAGTTGTAGCTGAACTTTCTGCTTGATATGTCATAAGTTGGGTGTGGTCATGTAAAAAAAAAAAGTCATGAAAGTCATTTTCTTTATAAAAGGATGTCCAAAAAAGCCATTCCTGAATGGTGGCAAAATAACATCACCATAATAATGATAAAAACAGAAAGCAGTCAAAATCAGAGCAAATGTTGGACAATTATCTGAAAAAAATTAATTATCTAGGGTAAAAATATCATGATCATAGCAATGTTAGAATCATCAAGTCTTCTAATTAATACCGGGAATTTAACATTCTGGTATTCATTTCTCTGCCAAATTATTGCTTTTTATTAATTTTTTTATTTACTATGCACATTGTTTTTGACTATTTCTTTGCTGCACTATGATGGAACATTTTTGCTCATTAGGAGCTAACTATCAAGGTGCATACTCACTTCAAATTGTATACAGTAGGGCAAGCATTATGGTCTATTAGTTTTGTTAGCACCACATGCCATTTGTTGTTCTGGAATCTGCCTGTATTTATTACATTTTGGGCAACTTTGCTGCATGTTTTGTACTTTGTACATGAAAATTTTATGCTTTACAACAATGTACTTGTTTCATTTATTGTAAAGGGTTAACCCAAACCTCCTTGAAACAGCTATAGCTGCCCTTGCTATTGTCTTAGCTAGAGCTCTGTCCAATCCTTTTCCGCTTTTCATTTTATTACCTCATGTTTGTTTTAATTGCTAATTATCCTCACTTGTTGTTTTTGCAAAATTTGCCCAAAGAGATGGGGTCTCCAATAACTGCAAATTGACCCACTGTGCTGCCATTTATGAGAGTTGCCTATGTTCTTTTATGATAGCTGCTTTTACCTCAGCACTTCCATGAGGCATTGACTTGCAGCAGTCTTCCTCGGCAATGTTCTAGTTAAGTGTTTAGGTTGGTTCCTTCTAATTGGAATTTTTTTGCATTTTGGTATATTTAGTTTACTCTCCCTGTTAGTGTTTTGGATTTTTGAAAATATAAATATATCTTGCATGTACAGTATATCCTTCTTCCTTTGTGTTGTTTTACTATAGAGTTTGGTTTCTGTGCTCTTTAGTTTCACAGGAAGCCAAAGCTCTTACACTGTTAGAATCCCTTCCTTATTATTTGACTTGCTGTTGTGTATTACACTTTTCACTGTCTTTATTTTGACTTCTTCTTTGTTACATGCTCCTTCAGCCTGTTTCTTACCACAACTTTCTCTCTACTTTTTTTGTGCACCCATTTTCTGGTGTCACACATGTGCGATTAGAAGACAGCTAAAGGGTCGGAATGATAGTAGTTCCATGCCAGACCAGGGGCGGCGAGGTGCACTGACTGTCACTCTCAATCCCTTGCAGACCATCCACGGGAAATCCCACAGGGTTCCGGTGCCACTGATGACGTCACTTTCTGGTTCCTGCGCCACTGATGATGTCACTTCCGGTTTTCTGCATTTAAAGCCGCCATCTTAGCTACCCAAATCAGTTCTGTTTTGTACTTGTATCTGTGAACATCTCTCATTCATTTAACTTTTTTGCAGCCAAGGCACAATATATGGGTGGCTGCCCCAAACCTTTCTTGATGACTTAGTGTCATTTTTGTGACAGTGGCGTAGTTGGCAGGATGCTTAAAGCCCAGAAGAAACCGGGACAGGACCTGAAGTAAACCAGGTGGGAAAGTACTGGGGTCAAGTTTCTGAGTGAGGTGTTCGTCCCGTGGTCCGGAATGACCTAGTACAGGCTCCGCTCCCAATATATACAACTGGGCTAGTAACAAAACAAAAGGAGTGTGTGGAAGAGATGCACAGAAGTGGGCTGGTTCCTAGTGGGAAAACAAAGGGGACTTATTATGCTCTCTTGGAGGAGAGAGCTGTTCACCCAATTGGCATCAAGATCCCAGATAAATGTGGGGTATCCCCAGCCCAGCAGGTAGAAAGAATAAAAAATTGGGAATTTGATCCAGAGAGGTTGACCCAGGAGCAAACTTTTGCTCTCTGGGAACAAGTGGCACAATGGCTATGGCCATTTGAATGTACAACATTCCAGATAGTACAACAGGTAGCCTGCTTCCTGTTAATGAAAAGTCTTCCCAAATATCTCTCCCAGCCAGTCTGGGAAGACTTTATAAATATGGAAGAACTTATAAAGCTCATAGAACCATCTAAAACAGCCTTGCAATCTGAGAGAGCAGAACGGTCCTCTAGTGGACTCTGTAGATTTATGTCCCACATATTCTGTATCTTTCATACAAATCGGAGCTTGTACCTAAGTCCCTGGGCCCGTGGGCACGCAACTTACTGGGGGACGAGGAGGGATGCAGGTGGAGAGATAAGGGAGGTTTATGTGCTCTTACAAACCCCCTGACGATATCACAAATGGAAGTAGTAGATGTAATTGGGTTCAGAGTTGAAGCACTCCTTGATTCCGGCAGCAACATTTCCAATGTTGATTGCCGATATGTACTACTACGACAGTGGAAGAAAGTAAAGACCAGTATAATGTGTATACACTGAGAAATTTGTAAATAATGTATAAAATCACCTTATGTTTCATCAACCATGGACGGTCGCTATAAAAATTCCCATAGTGGTTCTCCCCAATCCATCTTTTCTGGTGACTCTAGAGCTTGACTTGTTTAACAATAAATGCGGTGTACTACTGACTACTCCCGATTAAAAATTTAGGCCTAGTTATAGATGGGAATGACCCGGCTCAAGTTTTCTCCATGCCCTGTAATCAACCAGCAGAGAGAGATGCTGAAGTCCAAGAGGTTGATGGGGAGATTCCTGGGCTGTCGCAGGTAGATACGTCATCAACCTGTGCCTCGACGAGCTGGGAGGATTCCCACCCCTTGAGGTTAGACCGGACTCTCTCTCTGAGATACAATTTCAATTTAGAGAGACACCGGCTTCTTTCAAACGGGAGCAGTGGAATGATGACTCCCTGAAATGTGTGAAAAATGCAGTGGTACTAGTCAATGGCCAACACACTCATCAGCCCATGCCACAGGGTCCTCACTTTGTGATAGAAAATTACCTGTTATATCTGGTAGTGGAGTATGAGAGGGAAGTGCAGAAGCTGTTGTTAATCCCACAAACCAACCGGTGGCAGGTCTATGAATTGGCACACACCCACCTCCTAGGAGGCTATTTGGGCACCAAAAAGACTTTAGAGCGTATTAAACTCAGATTTTATTGGCTTAGGAATTGATGAGGAGGTTTCCCGTTTTTGCATCTTTTGTCTGGAGTGCCAAATACAGCAAATTCCTAGGAAGGACACAGCTCCTCTCATTGCCCTTCCCTTGATTCATGTCCCCTTCGAGCGAATTGGGGTCAATATAGTAGGAACCCTAGAACCCCCAGCCCGAGGACATAAATATATATTAGTACTTGTGGATTATGCTACTTGATATCCAGACACTGTTCCCTTGTGCTCAGCCACATCTAAGGCTATCGCACGGGAACTAGTGGGCTCTTTCTGCATTTCGGCATCCCTAAGGAAGTCCTTACGGACCAATGGATGCCTTTTACCTTGGAGACATTCAGGGAGACTTAAAATACTTACTTAAAATAAAGCACTTACAGACCACAGTGTATCATCCTCAAACCAACGGTCTAGTCGAGAGGTTTAATCAGACTCTCAAACAAATGCTTCAGAAGGAGGTCAGCAGGGACGGGAAGAACTGGGATCAGCTCCTCCTCCTCATACTTTTTGCCTATCGGGAAGTTGCACAAGCCTCTACAGGATTCTCACCTTTTTAATATGGATGACAACCTCAGGGAATATTTGATATTTTTAAAGAAGGGTGGGAAGGAGAGACTCTTCCCTCTACCAATATATTAGAGTATGTTGTGCTGTTGCACACTTAATTTTCAATCTATATTAAAAAGTCACATGGAAAAGGTGCAAGCAGCACAGGCCTACTATTATCACTATGGTACGGCTCTCCGAGAATTCCTTTCCTGGGGATTGTGTCATGGTTTTGGTTCCTACCTCCCATTCTGAATTGCTAGCCCATTGGGAAGGCCCTTATGAAGTTAAGGAGGGGAAAGGACTCGTCAATTATTTGGTGAAACAACCCAATTGTTGAACGAGCGAGTGGGTTTATCATGTAAACTTGCTGAAGCCATGGAAGGAAAGGGATTCCAATCCCTCCCCCACTCAGCCCCGCTCATTCTTTGCTCAGAAAAATATCCTAAACTTTGGCGCTGAATTAAATTCTAGACAGAGACGTGAGCTCAAAGTACCTATCCTGTCTGTACCGGAGGTAGTGAGCGAAAAGCCTGGAAGGACCACTCTGATTGCACATGACATAGTGACAGAGCCCCGGTTTATTGTTCAAGATTGCCCTTATTGGCTTCCAGAGGCAAAGAAAGCAAATGTGGAGCTTGAAATCAAGTGCATGCTGGAACTAGGAGTGATAGAGGAAAGTTATAGTCCCTGGCCCAATCCGATAGTCTTGGTTAATAAGCCTGATAGGAGCTGGAGGTTTTGCAGTGACTTCTGTCGAATTAATCAAGTCTCCCAGTTTGATGCTTATCCAATGCCACGAATGGATGACCTCCTTGAAAGGCTTGGACAGGCAAATTTTTTTGACCACACTTGACATGATGAAGGGGCACTGGCAGGTTCTTTTAACGAACTCTGCTAAGGTCAAAACCACATTCAGCACCCCTAGCAGACACTGGCAGTATTGTGTCCTTCCATTTGGGTTACATGGGGCTCCTGCAACTTACCAACGTCTGGTGGATAAAGTGCTCCACCTTCATAACGCGTATAGTGCTGCCTACTTAGATGACGTTGTCATTTATTCCAGCACGTTGAAGGAACACGCACAGCAGGTCAAGGCAGTTTTGTGGACGGTGGAGAAGCCAGACTTCAAATCAATCCAAAAAATGTTTTTCTGGGTTGAAAGAAGCTAAATATTTTGGCTACCTGGTTGGTCGGGTTACTGTAAAGACGCTGCATTTTGTGACCTAAAACAGGCCCTTACGTCAGCACCAATATTGAAAGAACCTAATATTTTGCTTCCTTTCAAACTCAAGGCAGATGAATCGGGCACAAGCCTGGGTGCCATGCTGAGCCAATGCATCGGTGGTGTTGAACACCCGTCATGTACCCGAGCCAGATCAGGAGACCAGGTATGTGGTGGTGAAAAGGGAAGCCCTTGTAATTAAATGGGTGATTACACAGTTGAGGTACTACCTGTTAGGCCATGAATTCACTCTTGTGACAGATTATGCACCCCTACAATGGATGGCCTTGCACAAAGAGTGAAATCCATGGGTCACCAGGTGGTTTCTTGACGTCCAACCATATAAGTTTGCACTTGTTCATCATAAGGGCTCTCTCCATGCCAACACCGATGTTCTCTCTCGAGTCCATGACCTCTTGGTCAAGGCCGCCTGACCCGATGGGTCTGGGCTGAGTGGGGGGCCTTGTCACACACATGTGATTGGAGAACAGCTAAAGGGCCTGCATGATAGTTATTCCACACCAGACCAGGAGGAAGCGAGGTGTACTGACTGTCTCTCTCAATCCCTTGCAGACCATCCATAGGAAATCCCACGGGGTTCCAGTGCCACTGATGATGTCACTTTCTGGTTCCGGCACCACTGATGACATCACTTGTGGCTCTCAGCATATGAAGCCGCCATCTTAGCTAACTAAATCAGTTCGGTTTTGGACTCGTATCTGTGAACATCTCTCATTCAATTAACTGTTTTGCAGCCAAGGCACAATTTACGGGTGGCTACCACAAACCTTTCTTGATGACTTTGTGTCATTTTTGTGACACTAGTCACATTTTTTGCAATTCTTAACATCAATTAGGAAAACAGACTGAAAACAAAGTTTATCGACAGAAAAACCATCTTCAATTGAGTGGACAACACTAAGTAATATTACCAACAAACTGACTTCTCAGCAAGAGCTTTGAAGATTACCTGTATACCAAAAGCATTGCAATGCTAGTGAGTTCATTCCTGATGAGGTGCAAGAGATTTCAACTGAATTCAAAGACAATGAAAATGAATCCGGACTCAATTAACTTGAAAAAGCCATCACACAGTATGTGGTATCACAGAGTGACACTAGAGTTGAGCTGGGTTGTTTTTTAGGGCAGGTTATTTGGACCAATTCATATTGCAGCCATTCTGTAGGGCTGATTTTCTCAGTATATGTGGTTTTGCTATTACAGTAACAGTAACCTGATTAAATGTGCAATGTGCTGGCCTGCTGCTTGGTACAAGACCAGTTTCTTCTGTCTACCTAAGGCTGCCCACATAGTTTTTAGAAAATCTACCTCATCAATTCCAGACCTTTTTATCCCCAGTCAGGTGGGATACTAAGCCATAGTAAGATACACTTAAGGTGCAGACCCACAATCACTCACACAACACCAGCCATGAGTTGCTGGCTAACCCTTGTAAGTCACTTTGGATAAAATTGACAGCTAAGCAAATAAATGTAAATGTAAACCTAACACAAAGGAAATCCACCGAAAACCCAGGTAGGCACAGGAGAAACAATAGTTGAAGAAAACTCAGCAGTGTTAAATTAACCCTTTAGACTCTAAAGTTTAGAGTGTATACATTGTAACAGTGTTTCTTTATATATGCTTTTAAGTGTTAATTTTACATTTGCGATTTTACTGTGCATGCAAATTTAACAGAGGCAGTGCTCAGATCTTGGGAAACTAACTACTGCTCCGCTGTGACAATAAATTATTTTACATGAACTTACTGAAGAAGAGCCTAATAAATCAAATGAATAATAGAAATCAGTCTTGGGTGATCACAGAAAAGCCATCCACTCTTATTCACAGTAGGCCAATTTAAAGTTATCAATTAACCTAATATACATGCTTTTGGGATGTTTGTGGAAACTAAGGTATCAGGAGGGAAGCCATGTGGGTATGGTGAGACATGGAATTGAATGCTGGTCATAGGAACTAAAAGATGGATACTTTTACTAATGCACGAATAGGCTATCCAAAACTAGATCAATAAATCTATGACTGCAGACATTCTGACAACTTGGTTTATTATGTAATTATTATGAGTGGTTTATTATGTAATTATTATGAGTACTGTAATGACATAAAAGGACCATATTGCAATCTACTGTAGTTTTTATTTCATGCATATTTGTTTGTAGTTCGAGTAATTCCAATCTATCTATTTTAAATCTATTTATTCAAATCAAATTTGCAGGCAGATAGACTCCTTTTTGGAAACAATAGATACAGGGCAAAACCACCCCTAGGTGCGTGGCCAGTTCATCACAGAACACACTGTTACATATTCACATGTATACTCATGCAAAAGGCCTGGGAAACAGAGGGGGCAAAAGGGTTTTCCACTAAAAGCATCCTACATGGGAACCAGACCAGAGATCCAAGTACAGATAGTATCCTGCAAAAACAACATGTAATAAATACATAAAAAAGACTCAAGTAAAATTCAGAACTCAACTGATGTCATTTTGGGCTTCAAGATGACAAAGTAATGTATACTTGCTGTGTATGACTTTGACTCTGAAATAATGGTTTTTGGTAAAGGTAAAGTCAGCTATACAAAATAGGTTTATAAAGATACTGGTGAAAGTAACAATGCAGTAATAACATCTCAGATAAAATGCAAAAAAGATTTTTGTCACACCTGGAATATGGGAAAAATCTACCGTGATATTTTTTGTGTTCTCAACGTGGCTCAGTGGTTAACCTTTCTGTCTCACTATTTTGGAAGATTTGGGTGCAAATCCCCGCCCTATCAAGAGTATGCATGGTTTCCATGTACCTACATTGCCTCAGTGCCCCAAAGATATGGATGTAAGGCTAATTTGTGACCAAAAACTGGCCCTGTGTAACTGAGAGGAAGGCATATGTGCCAGTGTACCTTGTGATTGCCTAGCACTCTGTGGAGTATTGGTCCCTGCCTTAGGCCCTGTGCTGTTTGGGATACTCTGATCCTATTACCCTCGGATTGACAAAGCAGGTCTACATAAATGCATGAATTGTATATCCCAAAAAAGGGATTTTTTAACAGGTAGAGTTTAAAAGTTATTACATCTTTAATGTTCTGTTGGCATTCTTTGCACAAAAAAGATTAACAGACTGAAAAAGAATTTCTTTCCAAAAAATGACTTGTAACAATTTGGCTTCAAATATTTATTTGGATCACTACCTCCTTCTGTGTATAATTTGTTTCCTATCAATTTTATTTAAACTTAAACTTACATAAATTAAATCTTCCTGGTTTTTTCTATGTTTGCTATTTCATTTAATTAATCAGCAGGAACAGATAATTAGAAATTAATTATTCATGGATGGTTAATAAATGTTTCAATATGTAAAATGCTAAGTCAATATGACTGACACTGCTTAGAAAATAGCTTAAATGTATTTGCTTAATTTTAATTTTATATTTTAATTACTCTATGAACCTAATATTTAACTGAGTTCACTATAGGGTAACAGAAGTGGTTTGATAAAGAAATTTCAGAGCAATTAAATAAACAGCCAGATAATAAATAAGCATATAAGGTAAAGTATTTATATTCTTTCAATCAGGTGAAACAGTTTTGTTTTCTGGCTGAAGTGAATAGATGGCCAAAGAAACTGCAATCAAGCAGAGGGGTTCTAGATGAATTGGAACTGTCAAGATTCAAAATATTCAACATTTATACAAAAAAAAAAATCTGAGATGTCATTGTTCATGTTTACTGGTACATGAAAGCAGCTATTTGTAAATGTGCAGGGTATGATTCATAGTTCTGATCTATGTGATTCATGGTAGTTTATCAGCTGAATAAGTGCAGAATCCTGAAAATATTTGGTTCTTACTTCACTATCTATCTATCTATCTATCTATCTATCTATCTATCTATCTATCTATCTATCTATCTATCTATCTATCTATCTATCTATATATACTGTATGTGTGTGTACATTTACTTTGAGGTGAAAGCACAATTGTGTACCAGTTAACCCAAGATAAAATTCCAACTCATTTGAAAACAAAAATGGATGTATTAATTAAAAACATAAGTTAGAGATAATTAAAGGGAGAAAAATGTGATTTCCAGAAGGTGATCTTTATTTTACCTACTGAGTTGGCTTATCAGTTTGCCCACCTTTGAACACTCATAACAATTTATTTCTGTCCATCACCTTTCTGGTTCCTCTGTTCAATTGCCCTGGCTGCTCTACCTTCCTGTCCTGTGAATGCCTGGCTCAGGTCTCTTCCCAAGGGGTCTGGCAGTGTTTGGCTTACAAACCTCAGCCATGACTGATCTCTGCATTATCAGTGAAACCACTTCACTGGTCAGGAATGTGCCCAGAAAACATTTACATGATGAATCCCTTGTAGTAGTTGACTGTGTCTGCATAAATATTCCTACATATTCATTTAAAGGGTGTTCATGTCATCTTATATGTAATTATCTTTTGACTGACCTATTCACCCACACTGGCATAAGAAGGAGCTTTTCAGTCACCAGTATGGATTTGTCTTTTAAGAAAATGATAATGGGCCCTTAATCTGTCTGTCCCATACCCCTTTTAATATTCTTAGTAACCCTTAGATAGATAGATAGATAAAGCATTGTGTGGTCTAATTTAGTGATTCAATAGTAATTCAAGCATTCACTTTGGAGTTTGTGATCTTCATGTTAATTACCTCGCACTTTCGCTCAAAACACATAACACGCTATCACACTCAAACATGCATTTGATAAATGAGCTGCAAATTTTTTAGACCTAGTTTTTAGACATACTAATTTTAAATATTTTCTACTGGTAATTTATGAAGCGCCTATGTCAAACAGTTTGATCAATTCTATATGATAAACATAGCCCTGAACTGCCGAAAATATCGCAGACAAAGAGCGGAGAAAATCGTTTCGCAATAAACGCGTGGCAGCTCGCAGGCTAACTTAACGGAGCAGAGCCTCACCGATGGTGGACACGACTGTGCCCACAAAGTAGAAAGCTCCGGTGAAGTCCCAGCGAGGTCGCATTGCATCCGTTCTGACTCCTGCAGCCATCGCCAGTTCGTATTCTCGAAGGAAGCGACGAAATTCCGCCGGACTGATGTTGAACCTCTGGGAGAAGTTGAGTAGTGTCCTGTTCCACTTTATCTGGTTCTCCACTTCAGTGGGGTGTTCGATTGCTGAGAAAACTGCGGCGCCGCAAAGCAGGTAGCCTACCATTAGGAGAGCCAGCAACATGAACCTTACGTTGTCTTCGTTGAGGTGAAAGTCACAAAAGCCTGAGCATCTAGTGCACCCCGAGGAGGGAGCCATTAGGACATGTTTGGATGAGACCCAAAAAGCCAACCCGCTCTTCTGTGAAGACTGTCTTTCAGGGGCACACGTAGCTTTACCAGCACTATTTCAGATCCCGGTTGATGAACCCGACGAACATTTTGCTGATACTGCTTCAAGACCCATCCTCTTGAATCTGCTTTTTATCTACGTCGTTGTATCGCAAGAGCTCGTCTTACATTTACTGCACATAAGTCGCCCACTCTTGATAAGTGTACAAAAAACGAACAGATATGTAACGCTCCCCGCTCACGAGCCCATTGTTTCGACTTTGACTGTGTGGCTCTTGGCAACTGTCTTTACACCATTCACGAAGATCCTCCCATTAACTGAAATCGGCAGTTCGTCTCTGTGCATTGGTCTGACTCACGCAGTAGCAACTGACAGAATAACAAGGGTGAGGGAAAGATTATTTAACTATGACCACTAGATTTAGGCTGACAGCTGACACACAATGACTATTATACGATCAGGTCTTTCTTTCTTTCTTTCTTTCTTTCTTTCTTTCTTCAAATATAAATTTTCCAAAAATCTAAATGCATTATAGTGACTTTTGCAAGTGCTATAAGTTAATGTCTTTGGCATTCCACTCGGAAATATATTTTAATACATGACCATAGCGACAATCGCCGCCGAAGATATTAAAAGCTAGCGTAAAATGATTACCACGGGGACGAAAATGAACATTTGCCAACTACAGTACCTATTTCACAGCCACTTGCTGGTGCTGCAATAGCATTTGATTTAAGAACACTCTCTTAAAAATTAAAGCCACCACAGGAGTTTGACACCTTTTACATAAATCTGAAACGGGTTTTGCAAGAAAATGCTAAAACTGAATTCTTCCGCGTCCACTAATATGATCACCCCCACAGATTTTATGCGTTTGCAGTGAATTAGGAAACAAAAATACATAACTAAATAAATTTACCTTTTAGTAAACCTGGCAGGTTTATTTTCTTAACAGCATGCTAGTAATCGTTATGTAAAGCACATTGATTTTATGTACTATAGCATGTTTCACACAACACCTTACGTAAGAATTTGTTATTCAACAGCGCAAGAAAGTGGAATTAGCAGCAAGAATATTATTAGTCATTATGATGATGATAATGATATGGTTATTATAGACCAACTAAGATCTCACGCCTTTGCTTATTAGTGTGTGCAATTCAGCACCACGGACAAGGAATACACAGTACTTAAACCCTTTGAGCAAAGCAAATAAAGTACGTATATTATTGATTTTTTTTCTTTTCTTTTGTTATAATATTGTTAAGCCTCCCAGTACCATACCATACCATACCACCTCACCCGAATCATTCTTTCGTTACTTCATCTATCGGTCCACTTAGGCTTAAGATTTCTATTAGTATATCGGTCATCAAGGAAAACAGTTTCGGGTCTCGTTGAATTCACCGCCTGCTCAGCGGTATATATTAATCTAATGAGACGACTATCCTCAGCCATTGAGGACAACAGATGAGCATAAAGATGATAATGCGATTATTATGTTGTGTTATGCACACATTCATAGAAGCCCTTATTTCTTTTGACTGTATTTTAAAAGATTCCTAATGGATAGGCAAAATAAGCTTGAGGTTGAATGAAGATGGACATATGGTGGAAGGGAACAATGGATCTAAACCATTGTTTGGGCCCCACCAACCTTTTCTGGGGGAATCACAGAAACACTGACATGTAATGTGAAAGTTGTTAACTAGGCACTACACAAGAAAAACTAGTAAAACTGTGAGAGTTTGAAATTTGTATGGCTAGCCACAAAAAAGAAATTGATTATAAGTAATATAGGTAGATATATAGTGAAGAAAGAGAGTATGCAAAATGGAACTATAGAATTATTCTTGATAACTATCAAAGCATAGTATATGCCATGTCAAATATTATAATGAGTCAAATTCTTCAACTATTTATTTTGTGGGAGATGAAGAGATAGAAGGAGAGAAGGAAAAAAATGATTTATTCCGACAACTAGTTATTTTCACAATATTTTTAGGTGTTAAAATTAAGAAGAAGAAAAAAGCAAGAATAAATATAAGTAAAAACATATCAGCAGGTTTAGTTTTTCACCAGTTTGCAGACTGTAGGCAACTTTGTCAGGCTACCAATAATCTTCACCTGTTGTTGAGTAGACATGCTGCCATCTTGGTAATTGTATGAGGTTTTCATCACTCCATTTTCAAATAAGATTTCCAAACCAAACCATTTTACTAGTGCATCAAATAACAGTTTTATTTTCAAAAAAGATTTCTCACTATTGCATGAAGTGACAGTTAACCAAATGCAATGACATGAGACATAAGCTGAAATATTTTTTATTTGTGATCTGCTGTCCATAATGAGTTTAAAAAAAAAGTATTTTTTGATAAGCACATTTCAACTTCAGGCTTTTGAATTACGTCTTGATGTGCCCATGTAGCTTGAGGTGCCCTGTGTTGCAGACCAGGTTAGCCCGTGAATAATTCTGGGAGTAGCAGAAGTAACTTGTTTATAGAGCTAAATAAATATTTGCTTAAATTCTTTAAAATAAAGACAGTATTTGCTTGAGTTGGAAAGATGGATTTCTGTTGGATCAAATGTAAATTTATGTTAATGGTAGTAAATTCATCAATAACCTTAGAAACCTGTAATCGTTATGTAACCTGTAAGTATGTAGGACTTTCTCTTTACATCTCCATTTAAAAGCCACTCATCAAACAGCCCTCCATAATCCCATTAGAAGATCAAGCTCATTCTTTCCAGGTGCTCCCAATCAAAAAGTGGGATTTAATCATCCCAGCATGTCTTGGATGTTCTCCCAGTGAACCATGTCTTTTAATCAACATGAACATTGGCATTTCTGCATTAAGAGCCAGTGCAACACAGCCTCACCAGCTGTTGTGTAAAATGACTAATAAGCTTCCCTTAGAGCTTTGTCTTCTTAAGCATTTTTCTAATCATATGTTCAATGTAATTACTTGTCTAGAAAGATACTGCTTATTATAGTATGTAAAATTGTGTTTGTGCTGGGTGCTGCATGCCTGTTTCAAGCAATGGGGCTGGACTATTTAGCCCTGTAGTGGTCCTGGTTTACACTTGTGTGTGTGTTTGTGCGTGTGCAACCTGAACTTTCCAGTTTAGCAATGAGGCATGAACGTTATTACCTGTATTAAAATGAGGCTCGGCACTTGTTGTTGTTTTTAATTACACATTTGCACTTCCTGTATGAGCTTTTTCCAGTCAAGTTAATGCAGGTCAGAGAAGTACAAAAATTCCAGTACAGTTTGTTCCCATTGAACATCTGGCCAGATGATTACTACTACTACTAGGTTTGCAGTGTGCACTTCAAGTTGTACAGTGTGTGTATTATTCATGTTCTATGTTAATGTGGCCTGTCCTTTTTTACCTCAAAGCCATTTAATTCTAAACATGAGGTGTTGCCGTGTCAATTTAGGCAGCTCATAGCAATTGTATGGTTCTCATTTTATTTAGATTTTAAGTCTCATGTATTTTGTCAGATAATGACAATATCAGAGGGTATCACAATCAATCAATCAATCAATCAACATTTATTTATATAGCACATATTCATACAAAAAATGTAGCTCAAAGTGCTTTACAAAATGAATAGAAAAATAGAAGACACAATAAAAGATAAACATAAGTCAACATTAATTAACATAGAATAAGAGTAAGGTCTGATGGCCAGGGTGGACAGAAAAACAAAAAAAAAACTCCAAAGGCTGGAGAAAAAATAAAATCTGTAGGGGTTCCAGACCAAGAGACCACCCAGTCCCCTCTGGGCAATCTACCTAACATAAGTCAAACAGTCCTCTTTGTATTTAGGGTTTTCATGGAAGGACCTGATGATGATGGTCACGTAGACTTCTGGCTTTCAGTCCATCAATGTTGGTGCATCATGATGCTTTGAGTAGGTGGTGGTGGCGCAGGCCGCCACCACAAAGAAACCGGAAAAAGAAACAGAAGAGAGAGTAGGGTCAGTACGGATTTTGGAGCCACTGTGAATAGTTATTATGAAGAATTGAACATACAGAGTATCAGTATTAAGTTAAAGTGAAGTTATAAAAAGGCCATGTTAAAGTTAAAGTTTTCAGCAGTTTTTTAAAGTGCTCCACTGTATTTGCCTGGCGAATTCCTATTGGCAGGCTATTCCAGATTTTAGGTGCATAGCAGCAGAAGGCCGCCTCACCACTTCTTTTAAGTTTAGCTTTTGGAATTATATTGAGACACTCATTTGAAGATCTAAGGTTACGATTTGGAATATAACGTGTCAGGCATTCCGATATATAAGATAGAGCGAGATTATTTAAGGCTTTATAAACCATAAGCAGTATTTTAAAGTCAATCCTGAATGACACAGGCAACCAGTGTAGTGACATCAAAACTGGAGAAATGTGTTCGGATTTTCTTTTCCCAGTTAGAATTCTAGCAGCTGCATTCTGCACTCGTTGCAAATGATTTATGTCTTTTTTGGGTAGTCCTGAGAGGAGTGCGTTACAGTAATCTAGTCTACTGAGAACAAAAGTGTGAATTAATTTCTCCGCATCTTTCAATGATACAAGAGGTCTAACTTTAGCTATGTTTCTTAAGTGAAAAAATGCTGTCCTAGTCCAATGACCTAATTCAAATCAAGACAGACCAGGCATGAGCATTCTATTGCTTGACTGATTTTTTTGTGATTGGAAAGACACATAAATGTATATGTTCACTAGTTATTAGCAAAGGAGAGAGACAATTATTATTAGTAAGCTAATGTTAGCTTTAGAGACGTTTGCACCTATATAGGAAAATTCTAATATACCCCCAACAAAATGTACATGCCAAAATCTCTGCTGATTATCATTAAGGTTCCCAGGGTACCCTCACTACTAGTCCAAACCATTTTGGTTCCTGTCATTCTGTAGAGGAAATGATTCTACTCAGAATTCTACCTTTATTGCCGAGCTTTGCACCCAATCAGACAACATAAACCCAGAAGTCCTGAGCAGGGACCTCATTTTGCTTTACCCTTTCGTGAGCAGTATCCATCCTCATAACCATACATCTTTAAAAATAAAGGTGCCAAGGTGGTTCTTGAGGTTTATGCCATAGGAGAACCATTTTTGGATCCAAAAAGAACCATGCACAAGAAAGTTCCAGAAAGAACCTTTATTTATTTAATTTGATCCATAACTGATTCCATAAATAGTCATGTAATCGCACAGGCTCAGTCAGGTTTGTTTTGTCTACATATTAAGAACCTACTAAAGCCAAAAAAAAAAAAAATATGCAAAGAGCCCTTCCAGATTTAAATGATTCTTTTCAAGCAAATGGTACTATGAGGAACCGCACAACCCAGTAAAATGCCATTATGGAACCATTATTTTTAAGAGTGTAGGTGAGGATATTGAGATAGACTGATGGATGAATCACATTTTTTTTTCAAGAACTTAGCTGTGCCTTCAGTACCACATTACAGTGCTGCTATCATTTTGCAACACCCGAGGTACTTCAGATCCTTTGAGGCAAATTCTCTCTCCTCATCTGCAGCAAGCAACTCACTCTTTTCTAGAAGATGGCCATGACCTTAGATCTTGGGGGACTAATTATCATGTTAATCATGCTGTACATCAAGGGGAAGAGATGACCAGTTTTTTCACTGTACTCTAGCTCTAGCCTGATATCCCACCCATGTTATATGATACTTCATGAATTATTTTTTCTCATTTTCTTCTGTTTTTTTCATTACTTTGTTAAAACCTATATGGGTTTAAATACATAGAGAATACTTTTATTATTTTGTTCTAAGTGTACTTTTGATTTAGTATTTTTGCTTTCTGCTATCTGTATCACCAGTTTGTTTTTAACAGGTGCCACAATTTTCGGGAGTTATTTAATAGTTTCTATAGCAATGCTGCAGTAACCAGTGACACCTGACTTCTTTACAAGATGGGATACTGTAAAAGGTCACTGTTTTAATCTGATCTTTATCAGAGATTGCAGATATCAACTTAAAAACAATCTTCATTATTTATTAATTTATTTTTTCTCTGGCTTTTGACAAATCTTTTCGACTACAGTTTCTGTCTTTCCTTCTGGGCTCTGATGATTTTCTTTTTGATTTTGCTTTGTACTTTGGCTCAGTCTCATCTTCTAAACCCTTAAAAACTTTTGTTGTCATTACCATTGTAGTAGTACAGTCCATTAAAATCAGAAGAAAGAGGACAATACTCAGTCTTGGCAGAGCCCTACATCAGTTTTAATGGATTCCATTTAATGTCAATTATGTGTGCTTAATTCTTGTTGTACAAATATAGGGGCCAAATGGCACACAACTGAGGCTCTAGAACCCCATGCTTTTGCCGCATCTCTAATAATTTGACATTACAGTGAGACTGGCAGACTGAGGACATATTCTCCATTTTTAACAAGAAATAGACCAAGCTGTGCCCCAATTACTGAGAGATCACACTCATAAGCCTCTCAGGGAAATCTTATTTTGAAGCATAGAAACTAGGATGGCAGTCAATGAACCTCAGGTCCAGGAAGAACAGTTTGAAAAAAATCACCATGAAGACAATGAAAGTTTTATTAAATCACTAAGTTCATTTTTATTTTCACAGTCATCATCAGTTTAATAATGTCATCTAAGAAGAGTTCCTTGGTTGTTACCAAGCCACTTGTGCACCGTCACCATTTAAAAACTGATGTTCCCACAAGCAGATTATATGAGTAACATTTAGATAGACTAGCAGTATTTTGTATGCAGTTTGCATGTCATCTTCATGTTTACATGCTTATCACAGTTCAAAGACGTGTCATCAGGATGACTCCATTTGTTCTGACACTTTTAGTTCTTTTTTTATTTTTCGGCTAACATTCTTAAGTGAATTTAAAATGGTTCAGCACTTTATTGGCTATCTTGGCAAAAGGATCTGATGTGATAATACATCGACTATTTAATGCAGAGTGTCAGCCCCTGCTAGCAGCGTAGCAGGTACGATCTACCATGGGAGCATAGTCGGCCATGGGAAACGGGGTTTAATTTCTAACTGCTTATACTTGTATTTGTATGTCTAAGCAAAGTTTTTAAAAATCACATATTTGAGAAAGATTTTTTTTTTCAAATTAAAGCTTTGAAAACATTTTGTTGCTCTGATTTTTTTCTGAATTCTATTAGGTTTCTGTGATTTGAACTTTGCTCTTTTTAGCTTCTACAGTGTAAGTTAAATGTTTCATTGTCTCATTTTTATTTTTTTACATTGTTAAAGAGGAAACTAAACTCTAACAAGGGAATTTTTAGACAGATAACAACAACAACAACATCATTTATTTATATAGCACATTTTCATACAAAAAATGTAGCTCAAAGTGCTTTACATGATGAAGAATAGAAAAATAAAAGACACAGTAAGAAAAATAAGTCAGCGTTAATTAACATAGAATAAGAGTAAAGTCCGATGGCCAGGGAGGACAGAAAAAACAAACAAAAAAAAAAAAACAACAGACGGCTGGAGAAAAAAATAAAATCTGCAGGGGTTCCAGGCCACGGGACCACCCAGTCCCCTCTGGGCATTCTACCTAATATAAATGAAACAGGGTTCTCACAGAAGGACTTGATGATGATGGTCACGTAGACTTCTGGCTTTTAGTCCATCAATGTTGGAGCATCATGATGCTTTGAGTAGGTGGTGGTGGCGCAGGCTTTTATTGATGGCTTCTATTCTGTAATGAGAAACTATGGCTCTTCTTTTTAGCAATGCATCTCAGTATACTAATTCTCAGTTTCTGTTTTATCTAAATGGTTGTGTGCATAAAGGAAAACAAATCCATTAGAAATGTGAAAGGTCATACAAAATGCATGAAAAGTATATTGTAACCACACACAAGCGACTAAGGTATGAAATGTTAAGATCTCTTCCCAGTAGGCTTCTTATTATCTTTACAGAGTATAGTCAACAAGCTCTTTGAGGTCTGAATTATAAATCAGCATAGCCGCAAGAAGAGATATGAATAATTTTTAACAGAGCAGTAATTCTTGCCACCCACTTAGCAGGTACTTCAATGGCAAAACCAGCAAAATGTGTTATGTCACACTGTTCCCAGGGTAATGTTGTTTTAGCAAACAAATGTGAAGAAAAATATGAAAGCATGATGTAGTACTGATGGGTACCTGGGAATATCTGAAAAACATGACATGCTTTTTTTTGACTACACGTTGAAAAATGAACTTTGGTAGGTTCTCACTCCCTAAAGATATCAACACATGGTTAAAGTCTGAGCACTTTAGCCTTATATAGAGATCTAGTGGTGGAAAGAGCATAGGGAATGAGGGTATGGACATGTAAGCAGTGAAAAATTGTTACCTTGAACCATATTTTGGGAAAACAGTGCCCAGCAAATCCACTAAAAAACAGAATTGTTCAGTGTTTTTTGCCTACCTATGATGTCATATTGCTTCCTGTCCTGTTTCTTTCAAGATGAGGAGCTCCAACAGACACATTGCCGTAGTCCACACAAAGGGATATTAGGTCACTGGATCTCCAGCTCATCCATTTATCTAAACATCTTTATGAGATAAAAAGCTTACTATTAATTCATTTTAAATAAATATTGATCTTTGGATTGATTGAGCTGCCCTGTGGGACATCCTGAGACTTTGCAGGATACACTCAAGGTTGCTGGATATCATGGCTGGACTATACACTGGTACTGTAAGTGATGTGCAGAGTGGAGGCAGAACCTCTGCATTTTTCCCATGTTGATTCTGGAGTTTGTCAAGGGAGTGTTTTGCTCCTACTCCATTCAATGCTTGCGTGGACTGGGTGTTGGGCAAGGTCTTGGTCAAGGGTTGGGGTCCAGCAGCTGTGAGGCATCTGTTGGTGAAGAAAGATTTACTGATCTTGACTTTTCTGATGATGCTGTGATCTTCACAGAGTCAATAGATGCTCTAATTGGGGCTCTCAAGAGACTGAGCAAGGAGTCTGAGTATCTGGGATTGTGAGCATCCTGGATAAAAACCAAGATTCAGGCCTTTAATGACCTCTTAGGCACAGCCATCAGCAGTGTATCTTTCTGTGGAGAGAGTGTCGAGCTTGTTGAGAGGTTTACTTACCTCGGCAATAACATTCATGTCTCTGGTGACTCTTCCTATGAAGGCAATAGATAGATTGGGAGAGCATGGAGGATCATGAGGTTGCTGGAAAGGAGTTTGTGGCGCTCCCAGTATCTATGCAAAAGGATGAAGGTCCAAGTCATTTAGAGTCCTGGTGCTTCCTGTCTTGCTATATGGTTGTGAGACATGGACGCTATCCAGTGACCTGAGATGAAGACTGGACTTCTTCAGTACTCTCTTCAGAGAATCTTTGGGTAGTGCTGGTTTGACTTTGTGTCGATGAGTGGTTGCTCATGGAGTCCCGAATGAGGCACATTACCTGCATTGTACGGGAGCATCAGTTATAGCACAACAGCTGTGTGGCGCAGTTCCCCGAAGGTGATCTGGCTCACAGGATCATCATTGTTGAGGACCCGAGTGGATGGGGACACACGTAACACCTGACTCTGGCAAATAGAGGGTCATTTCCAGAGGGGGGGACTGGACCATGTGCCTGCATGTTGCCCACCAGGATGCCGAGCTGTCTCACTGTGTGTTGGGTGTGGCATTGCGCTGTACCAGTGCATGCTCCCCAAGATGACCTGACCTAACCTGACCTTTGGATCACCAAGAGAAATAAAATGTCCAGTCTAACTCCAAGGTGGCAGGTGAGGTAGTGCTTATCATTTTCAGTTTTTATGCTTATTATTTTCATTCCCAAGATCACAATTTCAATTGGAGTTAGTTGTAGAGCCAGGAGTACCACCCATTGTTTTTATCAAATGTATGACAACATCAGTCATTTGACCTGGGGTAAAGTTATGATTCTGGGGTCTGGAGACATGCTACATTCGAATTTGTACTTATTTTTTATTTTTATTTTGATTCACAGTTCTTGATTAATTTTTAATCTCCACTATTTTCTTAAATGATCTTGTTCATTGGGTGTTACCATTTTGTAGAGTTTCTTTCTGGCAGCTGTCATGTGGTGACCAAATATTGTAGTGAGTGACGTTAGAGACACCCCAGTATTTCGGATATCTGTGTTTGTGGATATGAAAACAGAATCTTGCATATGACTTTGCTTTTTGCTTTTTCAGTTGAGAGTTTCAAGAATTCTCTATGTGTATTTGTATTATTAGTTCAGTTTATGTATTGGGCTTTGTGTCTTTGGTTACATTTTTATCTCTTGCCATTTTTTTCCTGCCTCCATGAGGTGCCATGCCTTTTCCACTTCGCATCTCACCTGTACTGTTGCTATAAAGACTGCAACTTAGAGTGATACAGCAGGCTGTGGAGGTCTCACCTCACTGGATGGCTGTGACTTTTTCATGCTTGCACTGTCTCTAAATGAAAATGAGTGATTGGATGGAGGGTTGCTTCTGGGGAACAAATAGCCTTGGATTTGTTAGTTCAGCCTTTAGACTAAAACATATTGTGCACATATAGTGGAAATGCACATTGTTATCAATCATTAAATTGTTGATGAAGTCTGTCTTACTTTTGTTAGACTGATGGTCACTGAAAATGCATGTTAAATAAGAGTGATAACCAGTTTCAGGAGAGCATGAAGGCATCATTCAATAACTGGTTTTGCCATTCATCTACCCATCTATCCATGATTAGGCATTTCACCTTAGACCCAAGGCTGCAGATTATCCCCATGGCAGGAGCCAATCCTGGACAAAGCAACATACCCACAGTTATTTATACTGGATCTGTTCAACCCAGTCTTTTGGGAGGAAAATGGGGATTGCAGATAGATAGACAGAGGGACAGACAAACAAACATCTATCTATCTATCTATCTATCTATCTATCTATCTATCTATCTATCTATCTATCTATCTATCTATCTATCTATCTATCTATCTTTATCTAGCTTTGTCCTTATAGGAGGAAGTATGGTAAATACTTCAGAAGAACATGCAATGTCTAGCAAGCTAGAATTTTACCTAAGTGCATTTTTAAAAGTACTGGCATTTTATAGTCCCTTACTAATTTTATTCTGTGAAGAGTTATTTGCACATGAAGTTGGTTTCTTGCACTTAATATGCAGGGAAAATAATGGAAATATTTGATATATGGTATGCTACTAACAGATTAAGAACAACTGGAGCTATATGCAGCAAGAGTCATTTTAAAATCAGGCCCTATTAGTATTTCACAAATCTGTTACCGTATAATCAAAGATATTGTGTGGAACCAATAAAAGTTCAGAAACCTTCAATTGGATGGATCTTATGGCATCGCAAAGAAGAACCGCTCAGGCATCTTATTTTCAAGAGTGCGCTATGATACAGCAGCGCCAAACACTGTGCCACCGTGCTACACCATTAGTAAACGTGTTAGTCGTAAGTGGGGTATAAATATATTTAGTTGTTATTTTAAGATACTATGAGTTACTGTCATGCATAATAACTTCTGTCGTTAAGGTAGTTCTCCATTCTGGTAGCTTATTTGTATGTAAAAGTGTAACTTTTGTTTCTGGCAAATGCTTCTTTTTTATTCATTTTTAAAAGATGCATTTCCGTAGACACATAAAACATTTATTCTGTTTGGATATAGTTTAGCATAATTCTCTTGACAAGCAATTTGATACCTAAATGAAAAGGTGCCGCTGTGTGCCCAGGCCATTTTTAATTCAGCCTTTTACATTATCCGCGCTGCCGAACAGAGTCGTTCTGACAAAATGGCAATCTCGCGCTTTCTCAAGAGAGCAAAAACTAACAGCTCGGCAATCAGAGAATTTAGACACGCAAGTGATATATTGTTTAATATTTATAAAGGAGAAACGGTTGCCAATGATTTCTGCATGCATCTTAGTTTGATTTGAGAACCACCCCACATCCTACGCAACACATCAGCTCCGCACATAGACATGCTGCAAAAATGATTTCACTGGAAATCAGAAAGTGAGAATTGTATGCCTTGGTGTTCAAACGGTAAGTACAGGGACATATGCAATAAATAGCAGGAAAACAGATGAAAAATCGGTGATTGTGTTAATGAGTGTGAAGATGTGAAGCACAGGAACTGCACGCAGAAAAGAGGGTTTCATTCGGTGAGGAGGAATAAAAATCAAGTAACAGAAATCGTTTCTCCTTTTTTTGCTTTCAGTCTGCATTCATACTTTACGGTTCTTAGTCGCCTATGGGTGGCTTGGAAGGCACCACTTTTGACATTCTTGATGCGGTCAATATGGATCTTTAACAATCTACCTGTCGATTATCTACGAGCGCTACAGCAGGGGCGTGGCAAATTGTTAATTTTTCCAGGAGTAGAGATTCATGAATTATGATTATGAATTATGCAATCAGAACTAGTATAAAATATAGCTTAATAGAGGCTCAAACCCCCAAACCCTCTGCACGGCTATACCCCAAAGCGATAGTTCTTTCAGACCCCAGACCCTGGCGCTCCGCAATGGGAAATCCTGGTTTTGGAAATCCGTGGACTGGACGACAAATGGATAACGAAACGTATCAATTGAAACTCAGTCGTCGCACTCTTATTTCACCGAAACTCTCTTAAGGGAGTCGATTAGTGAGCAGTAATCTGTTTAACAATGGTTCTAATGTCTGTGATTATCATCCACAAAACGCATCAGCGGAGTCCAAGCCCTTTTTCAAGGGTTCCACAATCTTTACAGGTGTACCCACAGCTCGCTTCCCAGTCTGGGGCACTGCTATAAATAGGTCAACGTAATAATGTGCGGCTTTAAAATAAATTTAGTTCGTTGCTTAAATACCTACTGAGAACAGACAATGCGAAGACTTTCAGAACAGCCAAAAAACAAACAAACAAAAGAAAAAAGGAAACCATTCCGCAGTTCTCTTTAGTAACACAGTAGACAATTTAAAGTTGATTGTTTTCTGAAAGACCACTGCGAAATTGCATTAAATTACTCAGCCTCAATTAACACAGCTTGTAAAAGTGTAGTAATAATCTATGGAGACATATCGCAAGTACAAAATAAGCACACTCCTGTTCTATGAGTATAATAACCAGGGCAAACCCTGATAATATTGCGAAAAGAAGTCAGAATATTTAAAGGCAGTTATTCCACTTTTCTGTGAAAGTCGGAGTCGCAAGAAAGCAGAGGATGGAGCTCTGCAAGTGAGCTGCTCAAGTGTTTCGATTCGTCTATCATGGATAGCGACTGTCAAGCACAGGTCAGTTTAGGTAACATCACTTCAGTTTCAGAAATCGGGCTGATGCTTGGAAAATGAAAGACGAACACCCAGTATGAATTGATTGCTAAAATGCAGTTCAAATAACTAATTGTAAAGAAAATAGTTTGTTGGGCCAATGGATATCATTCATCCAGTAGTCTGTTTTCGTTCCCATTTAAACTAAGCCGGTAACAGAATCTAACGTCAAGTCCTGTAGTATATGGGCCATGTGAATCCATTCACATTGGGGTACCACTCAGTCGTAGGCCATACATCATAAAAGGATAAGTAGGACTTCAAGATGGGAGATTAAGATGGAAGTACTTAGACCAGATCTTAGGCAGAATTGAGTGGAAAGCTGTCAACGCCAACCGACACAGAGAATAGACTAGGCTTTTAAACCCAGTCTTTGGAGCTGTATAGCCCCACAAATAAGCCCAAATTGATAAACTGATAATAACCCAGAAATTAGGTGATGATGACATACAGTAGATAGAAATTGTAACAGAAGCTTTTCAGAAAACTCCAGTCACAGCGGATAGAACGCCAGTGGGGCGGTGGCTTGTTGTGTGGGTGTGGCCAAATAGGAATCTGAGGGGCGTGTCATGATACTGAGGAGGTAATTTACAGTCTTCAGGAGATGGGTCTAATTGTAGCCTGCGGTACCTATTAGGTACAGTATAGCCCAAAACGTCAGTCACAAAACTCTCCTTTAACCCTCACATAAAACTAATCTTTCTAAACCTGGCATGCAGTCGGCGTTTTGTGAGTGACATTGTGGGCGTTACATGATGTTGGAGCGTTGACTTAATATTTTTCGTGGGCTGCAATTACCTGTTGGTCCTCAGATTGTCTGAAATTCCTATAAGCATCCGAGGTTTTTAAGTGTTGTTCTGCCGCAGGATGCCACTAGAGAGTGCATGCTTAAGGGAGTGATCTGGGGGACAGACATTTCGACCAGCTCAGTTGTGCTTTGCTCGTATAACGGCAAAAGGGACTGTCATTGGGAAAATTTTGAAAGTTATATATATATATATATATATATATATATATATATATATATATATATATATATATATATACAGTCAGCCAAGCAGACTACTCAAGGGCAATTATTGGACCCAGCACCCAGGCTTGGATTTTGAATACTGCAACTACCTAGAGAGGGAAGCTTTATGCAGTGGAGAGGTTTGCAGCTTTTAACAATAATCTGTAGGTTGATGATGAACGCCAGGGCTTCTCTGTCATTTCTTGTATCTGTTGCTCTGACTTTAATTAGGTTAAAGTAAACTCAGTCATGTACCGTCACACAGAACTGTGAGACAATGGGGTATATTGGGTAAGGAACTAGACTAAATCACACAATAAAAAAAATCCATTGCCACGGTCTTAAAAATAAAGGTGCCAAAGCGGTTCTTTAAGAGTGATGCCTTAGGGAAACATTTTTGGTTCCCAAAAGAACCAACCACAAAGGTTCCAGAAAGAACTTTTATTTATTTACTTTTTTGATTTGTAAAATTTCTTGTAATTTTCTAACCCATTTAATCCAGACTATGGCTGCTTTAGGGGATCCCTACAGGTTCCATAAATAACTGTTAACTGATGATAACAGGTTTGTGAATTATCATTGGATTCATTAAAAGGACTCTGTACTCTTAAAAATAAGGGTGCCATAGTGGTTCTATAGAGCAATGCCATAGGGGAATCATTTTTGATTCCCAAAAGACCTATCCACATGAAGCTTCCAGAAAGAACCCTTATTTATTTAGATCTATAACAGGCCTCATATACTGTAACCACAAATAAGTGGTAATAGATTTGTGAAATCCCAATTGGTCCTGATTCTAAAAAGACTCCTGCCGTATCAATGACACACAGTTCATGTTTTCTTAACCTGTTAGTTTCCTTTTAGATAGCCTATCATATAATAAAGATTTCAGGTTTCTTCTGCTTATCAGGAAGTGTTTAAAAGCACTAAGAACTAACTTCATATGCAAAGAATCTGTCTCAGAATGAAATGATGCTTTGTCAAGCAATGGCTTAATAAGGAACTGCACAAGCCAGTATAGAACCGTATAGTGCCATTAAAATGTTTATGTTTAGGAGTGTATTGCACACAATAACACAGGCTAGGTTCAGGATTTTTTTTTGATGTGGCAGCATCTTAATAGGCAGTCTATTATACTTTAAAAGAGTTCTGTTTTTTCCACATATTACGAACATTTTTCAAAGCCCAAAGAACCTTCTTTGGGAAGTAGTAAAGTGCCACTTTATTTCCATTATTTGTAAGAATGCATCTTCACTTTAGGGTGTAATTTTGAGCAACCCTCTGAATCTTACTATCCTGCATCTCTCAAAAATCTAAATAAACAGCTATACTGTATATCGGTACTTGGAAAGTGTTTTGGGGTGGTGCTCACTATAGAAAGACAGGATATGAAATAAAAGATGGAATTTTATTACAACCTAGTTCATTACCATGGTCTCAGTTCTGTCTATAAATTAAGAATCAAAAGGAAGTTACAGATGTAGGCTGTTGTGATAGATTGCATGACACAGTCATAGTCCTGGGGAAATTTAAATGGCATCATTTTGGGGAGTTGAGAAAACTCACAACCTAACCAGGAGAATGTACAAATCCCATAAAGAGAATGACCTGGATATGTAATGATCCCGGGTCCCAAGAGCAGTCAACATAACAGTAATATATACATATTGTGTTTTCCTCTTACATCCCATTGACATGCATGACAGGTGAAATGACGTCTCCATGCCAGCCCTGATTAAGTGCATGTAGCTGTGTGCTTAAATGAGTCCTGTACTGAACTGGCACCCCATCCAAGACTGGCTCCTGCATTGCACCCAGTTCTCCCAGGGTAGGCTCTGGTGTACTTTTTTCCTTCATAGTGTTAAGCAGGTTTGAAAATAAATTACATATGAATATGTTCTTACAGAATGGAAACTGCCAGTCATTTGTAGTACAACCAAGCAGTGACTGAGCAGTTGCCATTTTTCTCAGGCTCTTTATAAAATGCTTTAGTCAGTCATATTCATGGTTTTCTTATATAATCATTTCCAACAAGTGATTATTTATGTAACCCTGTCTGTTTGCTCATCTTTTATTTTCCAGATGTTATTCTGACAAAACTGAAGGAACCATGTAACCACTTGAGCCCAGAGCTGCATCCTGACAGCAGGGCCAACTTTTATCATCTTATTTAAATTCAATAACTTCTCCAGAATGTGGCTGACTTCACACTAATTACTGCTGCTCTTTTATCTTCTCATCAGAGAGAACAGATTGCAACACTTTAACTACGACAGACAGAAATGCACAAACGAGCTAGTAACACTCAATCCATAGAGCACATCTGATAGTGAGCACTAAAAATAAACTCTTGAGAAAAGACAAGGGGTAAATACCAAATGCAGCTTTTCTAATGTGCTCTAAGTAATGTTAAGATCTTCTAGAAGGTGTTAGCAGGACGAAATCTACACTGAGTGAGCATTTTATTGCGCTCACCCAGCACTCAGTTGGTTTCCATTTATCCCTCAGGGACTTCTTGGGTTGTGGACTCAAGAATATGTGGCACAGTATTGCTAGTTCTTTTTCAATTTGCAGTGTCATGTACTTCATGAAAATCTACTTTTGGTGGATCTCAATTACTCATTTTATTATTATATGAAATACAGTATATTTTCCTTTGGATTGAAATTCATGGGTTGTAAAGTCACTGCATTTGAATGTATTTACCATGGTGGTTCTGAACATTCTCCTAATCTCATGCATGAAGCACCCAAAAAATGGGACCACCACTTGGCAACACAAGAACCCCGTGTTCAGACTCCAGTCTAGTCACTGCCTGTTTGGAGTCTGCGTGTTCTCCCTGTGTTTGTGTGAGTTCTTCTATGAGTACCAGTGGTGCATCTGCATTAGGGTAAATGTGGTACTGCTCCCATTCTCAACAGGTGGCGCTGTTTTGCAAAAATTAAATAAGTAATAAACTCACCTCAAGAATTTAACTTATTGTTAAAATGTTTAGTAGTAAACATAGCTCAGCCATCATAATTATTTTGTTAAGTTATGTGTAATACAATTTGTTATGCAGAAGAATATTTATTTTTGTTTGGTAGATTTTCTTTGCACCTGGAGCCACTAGACTGTTTCCAAGTTGTTTGGGCAGACACTTTGAAATCAGTGTTTTGACATAACTTTGTCCACATGTGCAGCCTGAACATTTCAGTTTTGCCTTGGGATTTGAAGAATAGCACCCTTTAAATGACAATTGTATGAAGTTTCTGTCATGCAATTGAAAGGCTGTGTGAGCGTGTATATCTCACTGCAGTGGGATAGTCAACATCAGCACTGTCATGATTATTTAAATACAATACAATTTAACACTTTGACCATTCAACAAACACAGGAAACCACACCAAAAGATATTCTACACTACCTTGAGCTATTGCAATGTCTTTATCCAGGTCATAGAAATTATCATCATCTTCCAAAACATGTATTCTTGTAGTTAAAGATGTGGGCTCAATCAATTTATCATTGATTTCCTGTAAATGTTTCTATGTACGTAAGCATACAATCAGAGACAGTCAGTTATTTAGGGCATCATAATAACCTTGGAAACAGTCCTCCACAGAATCCAAAGATTTCTAAAAAATGCAGTTCCATTTGCACGCAGCTGCTACCAAGGGCAAATGTTTTATTTGTTTAAAGGCAGTACATTCTGTTGTAAAATAAGGGGTCCCTTAGCACTAAATTCCAAACACTGTTGAAAAAAAGCCTCACAAATGAAAGGGTCTATCAACCTTTGGTTTATATGACAAAAGGCCAACAAAGAATGTAAAGTAAAATATTTATTTTCAAAATGCTCTGTAACAAAAGAAGCTCTGAGGAGCACAAATGGAACAAAAGTAGCTGCTTTAAAAACACGCAGTCCAGAGCAAACAAATCCCAAAATCTCAGATTCAAAGAAAGCTCAAAAGCAGAGCAAAAAGGTCAAAACTCAGTTCATCAAAGAATGGATGGCAAAAATCATAGAGAATTCACCAACATCCAGTACATACAATGAACTGTAGGGGACTGTAAACTTCCTCAGCCTTAATAGGGTGCCACCCACAAAATACAAGGAACATAACTGAATAAGCGCAGACACACAGAAGTTAAATAATATACAAAAGTAGTAAAATACAGAATAATGCAAATAATGTACATAAATAACAATATTAACACAAACACATGAATCAGACATGAGCAAAAACTCATAAAAAAGGAATATGAACACCAGTCAGTGATGGAAACCTGGCTGAATAATAAGAGTGGGTCCTGGTACTTCTTATATTTGACTTTAGGCTTGTTTAAAATGTTAGACTTTATGATTTTGGCAGTACTGGCTTTTGTACTTTGGTTCTGATTTTCCATTTACTGTGTAAAATATCATATTCTATGCTATATATCCTTAGATTTTTCTTTCTCTGTAACTTTTTTTTCATTTTGTTCTTTCCAGAAGGTTGTATTTTGATTTCTGAGATTTAGAATTTAGATTTTTTTACATTCTGTGTTTAAATTTGATTTGCAAATTTGCATTATGCTGAATGTTTTTAATGTTTCTAACCTTATATTTAGGTGGAGTGATAGCAGAGGTCTGCCTGCATGGTGAGATTGTCAGTTCTTCTAGTTCTCTCAGAAAAGCCAATTTTTAGATTTTTTTTTTTGGCAGATTGCTGCTATTTATTCATTTCTTTCCAGTACATTTGATAATTTGTTTTTTAAATTATTTTTGAAGCTTAGTTCTTCATCAGTGTTACATTTGTCAACTCTATAGTGTTTATTTTGCAGTCGTTTGTTGACTTTTCAGCCACTCATTTCTGTTATTTGTTTAAATGTAGTGAACAGACTTACAGACAGCCTGAACAAAAATAACTGTTGTGAGGATTGGATCAGGAAAGAAAATATTTGTTTTCTTATGAAAAGGAGAAGACAAACTCAAAATCATTATTCAGGCAAAGGGTCAACAACGATTTGTCTTAAGAGAATTGCAAAGAAAACTAAGGAAAACGACCAATCCAAAAAACAGAAAACAAAGCAAGAGTCAAAAACAAAATCAAACACAGGGAGGTTTTTTTTTTTAATTTTTCTGTTGAAATCCAAATGCTAGGTTACACCTCATATTGCCACCATCTTAAATAGCCAATGCATGATGATTTTTATAATGTAACATGCTGAGATCCTAGAATTTCATGTGAACACAAAATCACACAATTAAATCATGTTCCAGATTGGTAGTACACCATTGTCATAATGGAAAAAATACAGTATATATAAACAGTTTATAATTCAAAAATAGTGTGTAGAAATCAACGAGAATGTCCAAAAAGGTAAGATTTGCGACAACATATAGGTGAAGCAACCAGATGCATAATGTTGTGAACTTAACCATAAGGCTTATATAGTAACTCCTTTTTTAAGTTAGCAATTTCACAATGTTTTTCTTTGTTTTGTGTCTCTGATGTTGGCAAAATTTGTTAATTGTTCAGCAGCAGGTCTGAGCCTTCTACAGTAGTTATTTGTACTTTATTTGTTTTGCCAGCTGAATCATGTCTATGCTCACTACTACCTATACTATCTCTGAACTGCATGCTCCTATCAGCTTTGGTGCCTGCCTATCTGCCTTAAACACATCATCACATTACACAGGTTTTGGAGTGATAATTCCAGAGCATCTACTGAAGCACTCCAGACAATGGAAAATAATATTCTCAATAAGCATAGGTGGTGACATGCTGCATGTTGATGAGCACATGAAATTAATAATTTCACTCTACTCTGTGCATGTGACAAGAGTGATCATATAAAGCTATTGTCAGTTATGCATGTTTAGGGAACATCTTCAGGGCTCTGAAGAGCTAAGTAATACCACTCTAAGCAGAGAGGGCGCACTATCACTAGCTTCATCTCCTTTTTCATCTGCAGTTCAGACGTTCTCTGGCTGGATGATGTTTAACCCAGCTTCTGCTTAGTGCCATACAACTCTTTTCTTTTAAAATGCACTCTTAGCTTCTTATTTAACTGTGATGTCATTTGTTAATGTTCATTTTATGTCACTTATTTAGTACTGTGACATTTTCAATGTCATGAATACACTGTATTTCTCCTTTAAGACAGGGGAGAGTATGACAGCTTTTCTTAAAATCAGGCTTAAAGCTTGTTTCAAACTAGCAAGAATATCATCAGTACAAAAAATGAAAGATCTGGAAAATATGAGATTATTTAACAATTCTGGAACAGAACTAAAAGCATTCAAGTAAAGTGAAAACCAAAGAAAAGGATTTAAAAACTAAAAAAAGAAAGAATAATGTGCCACCTGTGGCAAACGGCCGGGACCCATGCCCAGCCGGGACGCCCCTTTGACACTAGATCCAGGCGGAGGGGCAGAATCACTAGCCATCCTCAGCTGGGCAGACGTCGAGGCAGGACTTCCCGTCCTGTTTCCGGTCCCGCAGGGATTGCACCAGAGGGGAGTGCCGTTGCTTTGAGCACAGCCGCTGTGGCCACAGCTGGAGGTGTTGGAGATGGAGGACGCCCAGAGGACGTGGGCGTCGGGGCAGCACCTCCCACTCTTGTGCTTTTGTTATTGCAGGACAGAGCCGTGGACAGGAGGAGGTCGACTCCCCATCCTGGAGGAGACCAGCCCTCGTGGGATGAGCTGCTGTGCCACATGGGGCTTAGCTGAGAGAGGGGCACTGTGGCGGACGCCCGGGACCCTTGCCCATCTGGGACACCCCTATTCTCACTAGATCCAGGGGAGCAGCCATGGGAGCTACGCTATGTCCCTCGGAACCTTTGTTGGCAGCCCCCTGGGTTGCATCGGGGCCACTTTTGTGGAACACCGGAGCTCATCTTGGTTGGGCTCCGTGGTCTCCGCCAGGAGGAGCTGCATAGAGCTGCACGGCTTAACAAACCCATCTGGGCGGGAGTGCAGCCACACCTGGAAGTGCAGCCAGAAGTAGGTCAATGAGCACCTGCAGCACTTCCAGGTGGGCTATAAGAGGAGCCCGCAGCCACTACTCAGGCCGCCAAAGTCGGGAGGAGGTGGATGAAGCTGCCCTGGGAGGACTGGAAAGAAGAGTGTGATTTGGGGTGATTTTTAGTTGTGTTTTGGGACTGTGTTGTGCCTGTGGGGTTCACGGAGAAGATGTGCCCCACAGGTGAAGAAGAGAAATAAATCTTTTTGTTTATTTTGCCCGTGCCTCTGGTGTCAGTCTGTGTCGGGTTGGCGCTAACCAAGCGCCAATCTCACACACCTTAAAAGTGAACATAGAGATATACAGATACTTGTCTGTTTATTAACATGGAAGCATCCAGTAAGTAATGGGTAAAGTGAATTTTTTTAACTATAAGAATTGTTAAAAGCCCTAGCGAGTGACGTGCTGCCTTTAAAAGTAATTTCAGTCCTGCCACCATTCTCCATTGTCCTAAATTAGCTCCAGTAACTTTTATCTTTTGATCATTTAATCTAACTGCAGTTATTTAGTACGCATCCCTGATGCTTTAAGGGAAACATGATAATCAGTTGGATTTCAATCAGATATTTTTTAAATTATAAGATAGGGAAGTTGGAGGCTTTATAACATTTTTCTGTGTCTATTCATTTTTGTCATCTAAAATATTTCTATTCATATTTCCAGATTATGTTATCTAATACCAATTTGCAGGAGTCTTGAGCTTATCTCAGAGGTATCAGGTACAAGGCAAGAGCCAGTGTTAGAATGTGCAACTTCTCTAAATGTCAGCCAGTTTTTTTCTTCCTCAGTACTCTTGTTTCCTCATCCATCCCAAAGCTGCACTGGTTAATTTAACTGGTATCTCTAAATACTGCTGGTACGAAGGACTGTCCAGAATTGATTTCTGCCTTGTGTCTTATGCTGCAGCATAGATTCTGGAAAATTAGTCTAAACACTCAATCATTTTCTGTCATTATGCAATTTAGGGTCATGAGAACCAGGACAAAACATGGCACAGAATGGAATCTAACCCCGCACAGGACAGAACACGCTTATTCACACACACACAGCTATTTCTCAAAACAGGTACATTTAGAGTCATCAGTTAACCACGTCATTGATATGTGTCAGTAAAACCATAGAGCCCTGGGAAAACACCACACAGACACGGGGGGGATCATTCAGACTACACAAAGGTTTCTTTGTAGCTGTGAAGTGGCCAAGTTAACAACTGTTGTCTGTCATCTATTTGTCCTCTGCCTTAGAAGCAATGATATCATCCTTCTAAAAACCTCCTCAAAACCCTAAACATGAAAAGCATAAAGAAAACTGAGTGATATCTTTATCCTCCAATTAGCTGTGAACCACCCAATCTTGCTGAGATTGCACAGATGGTGAACCAGCTGAGGGGAGGAAAGGCTTCAGGGATCTGTCGTATCCAGGGTGAACTTCTCCATGCAGGTGGTAAGGCTGTCCTCCTGGCATTGCAAGCAATCTTTGCTTTCATTTGGAAGACTGCCATCATCCCAACTGACTGGAAAACGGGACTTGCCACCCTTATCTGGAAAGGGAAGGGTGATCGCCTGGATTGCAGCAACTACATGGGAATAACACTGCTCTCTGTGCCTGATAAGGTCCTTGCTAGGGTCGCCCACAAAAGGATCCGTGATCACTTGCTCACCTACCAGCGACCAGAACAGTCTGGTTTTACACCTAAGAAGTCTAACATCGACCGCATCCTGGCACTGAGGGTTCTCATGGAGCGAAAACATGAATATCAGCAGAGTTTCTTTGCAGCCTTTGTCAATTTTCATAAAGCATTCTACTCAGTTGATCAAGCTGCCCTGTGAGACATCCTGGTTGCTGGATATCATGGCCGGCCTGTACACTGGTACTGTGAATGCTGTGCAGAGTGGAGGCAGAACCTCTGTGTTTTTCCCAGTTGATTCTGGGGTTCGTCAGGAGTGTGTTCTTGCTCCTACTCTGTTCAATGCTTGTATGGACTGGGTGTTGGGCAAGGTCATGGGGTCCAGCAGCTGTGGGGCATCTGTTGGTGAAGAAAGATTCATGGATCTAGGGGTGTGTGGCGATCCTGATACCTATGCAGAAGGACAAAGGTCCAAGTCTTTGGTTGTGAGACATGGACGCTATCCAGTGACCTGAGATGAAGACTGGCCTCCTTTGGTACTGTGTCTCTCTGGAAAATCCTTGGGTACCGTTGGTTTGACTTTGTGTCGAATGACCAGTTGCTCATGGAGTCCCAATTGAGGCACATTACCTGTATTGTGAGGGAGCATCAGCTACAGCACTACGGCTATATGGCAAGGGTGATCCAGCTCGTAAGAACACTGTTGGGTGCCCGATTGGCTGGACCAGGCCAAGTGGTCGCCCACGTAACACCTGGCTGCGGCAGACAGAGAGTCATTTCCAGAGGGTGGGACTGGACCGTGCATCTGCCTGGGGGATTGCCAACCGGGATCTCAAGTTGTTTCATCATGTAGTGGGTGCAGCAACAAACTGTACCAGTGCATATTCCCCAACTTGACTTGATATCTGTAAGACTTATTTAGCCAGAAAGCAAACTATCCAGCGTTTGTCCAGATCAATGAATAAGTTCATAAAAGTATAAATTCGATAAGAGATGGGCATTCCCTGCCAAATGCCTATAGCTGCTGTGGCCAGGCATGATCTCGTTATGGCAAGACTTGCCATTCAGAAGGAGTTTAAATTTTTCTGCAAAGCAAAAGCAAGTTAAAAGTGAATGCAATTCTTAAAAATAAAGAAAGACTTCAAAAACAAAGTACTATAACAATATGTTGAATGTTCTGCTCTCCTGGGTGTCTCCCTGGGTCACCGGTAGTTAGAAGGAAGCTTTGAAACTGAGATGATAATCCATTAGATCACCTCATGATGGGTTTTCAAATTATGGTGTGAAAAATATCTCAAAGAGGTAGGTGTGAAAGAATCAGCATTCTCAATGCATCACTCAGTCTGGGCACACAGCATTCTGATTCACCCCGCCGAATGCCATTAAAGCTGTTAAGTCAGATACACATTTTTTTCAGTTTGACTGTCAGATAATGTTAGCTTGTGAAGCAAAGAAAATGCAGGATTTTGAATCAGCTGTCTCATTATTGTAGGAAGTATGAGCCGGCCTGACTCCTTTGTAAAGCAGGATGATAGGCTATTACAAAATAAGTGCATGGTGATACAATCATTCGGGTGATCCGTTCCAGATTTCTGAAGATGGCAAAGGGTACAGTCAATATTCAGGGTAGAGGT
Source organism: Polypterus senegalus (assembly GCF_016835505.1). Lineage (NCBI taxonomy): Eukaryota > Metazoa > Chordata > Cladistia > Polypteriformes > Polypteridae > Polypterus > Polypterus senegalus. Next base: position 78,492,498 of record NC_053164.1, read on the forward strand.
TAGTCATTCAATTTCGATTTATGTCTTCAAAATATTGCACAAGACAGAATCAATAAGTAATATACATAGCCTCAAAACCATTCAAATTGACTATCAGTGACAACATTTTGTGGAAACTACAAATCCATGCCATTGATGTGACAATAATGAGAATAGATAGCAGTGAATTGCAATGAGCAGGTAATGGGCATTGTATATAATTTTGTTACTGGAAAAAAAGTAAGCTCACCTTATTTATGCTATTCCCGTTTATCAGCGGTATACAACTGCAGTCTTTAAGACCATGCAGTACATCTAAAACCCCACCAAAATTGAGGTGAGTTTCGTAGGTCATGGTGCACCATTTAAAATCTTGTGTTGTGCAGCATGTTCAGGGTGTGCAATGGAGTGGAGAATTTTGACACCTTTCCTGGAGCATTGTACTCATGATCTTCTAGTAAACTGGTCATAATAGTGCCATTAAGAGAACTGGTGGTATTCTTCTCCAGGGAGTACTAACCCCTTTATATCAGTCATACTTAAACGTTGGTCTCGTTCCCCCTGTAAGCCCCCAAGAGGCACTTGTTTTAGCATCATTCCAAATGGCAACAATTTTAAAAACTTCCTCAGTTAATACATGCTGGTGTTTACAGAAAAGAAACAACACTCTCATTGTTATTCATTCTCAACCTGGGGGGTATGGGCAGTGGCCAACTTTTAAAGTGGTGCTGGAGTTCTTTTCACTGCTATATCTTTCTGTCCTTTTTATATCAATTGAAATTTGAGCCACCAGGGGCACTGTTCTCTGCAGGTTTGTAGGAGCATTACTGTCACATGTACTGTAAAGAGTAAAGTGAAATTCTTATTTGCAAGTGTTAATCAACATCCACCCTGTCTGCAGGCTTAGTGAGTATGACAACCTTACCTCATAATCTCTGTTTTCCTTACCCTAAAAGTCTCAGAATAATACCAGCAGTGTGGGAGAGAATTCCATGATTAGTTTGAGGGTCAAGGTAGCACTAGTCTTAGAGACATTACAGTCCTAAAAGTGACTACACACTACAATTTGTACTGACAACTTATGACAGAGATATTGGTGTTTAAGTGACAGAGAATGATGACTCTCACTGTTACACATTCTCCACCTGCAGGATGTACACTGTGGTGACTGAGAGAGTGATGTTTCCGTCCTCTTCAATGCCATGAGAACCTGGCTGTTTTATAATATGTAAATATGAAATTACAATATACTTGACCTCTTATCATTCATTGCACTGTTCTCGGTAGACAGCATTGGTTTAACCTCATGTCTAGTTTCCTTAAGTACACCTACTTCCAAACTTCCTGATATTAAGAGTTGGGATGTGGAAACAATGGTTCTTGTCCTTATTCATTCTCTGCTTGGACGCAGAGCACACTGGTGTCTGGTAGAACAGTGCTGGGATTCTATTCACTGTATTTAGAGGCTGGCTATTTACAAAGTACAAGTAAATTTGATTGACAGTTATCCTGCTAACTAGATCTTCCCATAAATCTCCCTTCTGCAGAATTATCCTTCTCAGTTTGTTGCTCTCACAGGCATGAATGTTGTGATTCTGGCACTACAAAATAGGAAAAACAGGGGATGCCTTCAAACACATCCACTGGCTAGAAACCTGACGGGTTAGCCCCAACACAGGCCTCACCCAGGCAAGTCTGACTTTAGACAAATGGGAAATTTCAAGCAATTTTCTAGGCTCCAAAACAGAGAACAGGCTTTTAAAGTAAAAATAATAGCAAGGAGTCTCAAAAGGCTCAAGGTATGTATCTCCAGGAGAGCACTATAAAACTCCGGCTTGGGGTAGATACAAGTCCAAATTGTAGATTTACTCACAAAAATATAACTAAATGCAAAAAGAGAGAAAAGGGCAAAAGCAAACAAGTTCCATTACAAAGTACTAAATTAAAAAATAAACAAAAAAATCCAATAGAAATACTCCACTAAAGCACATTCAGTGAACGGTGAGGAACTGCATTACCCATCAGCCTTAAAGGGCTGTGAGCAGTCCATCAACAGTGATGAACAGGTGACCCCCTTTTCTTGGGGAACCACCCATAAAACACAGAGAACATAAAGACATTTAAAGAAATAGTACATACATATTTTTTAATAATTATTTATTTTTAATATATTATTTATTAATAATACATTTAACATGCTGATTAAGTGATATATGAACAGAACAATATTAACATAAATAATCATACTAAATGATTCAAATGAAAAATTAATGAAAAAGACAAAAAAATATACTGTAAGCCGGGGAAGAAACCCTGGCCCTGGATGAGAGATTAAGATAAAAAAAAGAAAAAAAATTGCATCAAATCAAATTCTATTTGTCACATACAATCCTGGGTGCCACGTTGGTGCAGTGGTAGCGCTGCTGCCTCGCAGTTAGGAGATCCGGGTTTGCTTCCCGGGTCCTCCCTGTGTGGAGTTTGCATGTTCTCCCCATGTCTGCATGGGTTTCCTCCGGGTGCTCCGGTTTCCTCCCACAGTCCAAAGACATGCAGGTTAGGTGCATTGGTAAATTGTCCCTAGTGTGTGCTTGGTGTGTGTGTGCCCTGTGGTGGGCTGGCACCCTGCCTGGGGTTTGTTTCCTGCCTTGCACCCTGTGTTGGCTGGGATTGGCTCCAGCAGACCCCCGTGACCCTGTAGTTAGGATATAACGGGTTGGATAATGGATGGATGGATATACAATCCTACACACAATACAAAATGAAGTGACATGCTTAGTTGCTAAACTCCAAGACTGTGCATTAGAAGAAGAATATAAAAGACAATAAATATTAAAAATCAATATGTACAATAAGAAACAGTAAATGACTTAATGTAAGAGAATTAGAAATAGGGCATCATGTAGCTCTAGGGATAGTCCTCTATTAGCATGTGGACAAACTGTGGAGAGGAGCTTCTTCTTTTTCCCTTTGACCTGCAGCATTTCAGTGAACTGAGCACAGAGAAGAGGCAGTTTATGAGATGCCTGGTATCTCTGATAATTTTCTTTGCCCTGGTCCAACATTTCTTGGAGTAGATGCCATGTTAGTTTTAGAGTGTATACCCAGTGATGCATTCAGTTGACCACACCACTCTCTGCAGGGACTTGTGGTGCTTCTTTGTGTTGTTACCAAACCAGTAATACATCCTGTCAGGATACTTTAAATTGTGTATATGTTGAAGTTCTTTGGTATCTGGGAAGACAGCCTAAAATCCTTCTTACCAAGGTGTCAATATCCTTGTAGTATGTCAGGACTTCTGTGATATGGACACCAAGGCATGTGAAATTGTCTGTCCTCTCCACCTAAGTGCTGTTAATATTGAGGGGAACGTAGTGTCTCTGCTGTTTTCCACAGACACAAACAATCAGCTCCTTTGTCTTATTCACATTTAGTTGTATACTGTTGTCCAGACACCAGTGTGATAAAGTCTCCACTTCATCTAGGTAAGCCTGCTCATTGTTGGTAGATATCATCCCTATAACAGCTGTGTCAGCAGCAAACTTGATAATGATGTTAGAGTCATATGCTGTCATGTGATCATGTGCATAGAGGGAGTACAGCAGAAGACTAAGAACACAGCTGTGTGGAGCCCCTGTGTTGAGAGTGAGGGATGGTGATATGTGGCCACCCACTCAAACCGTCTGGGGTCTGCCTGTCAGAAAGTTAAAATTCTAGCTGTACAATTAATTTGCCCAGACACATGTTCCTTAGCTTGGTGATGAGCCTAGACTGGTTTAGTGTGCTAAATACCAAACTATAGTCTATAAATAGCAGTCACATATAATTTCCTTTACTGTTGTCCAGGTTGTCCAGTATTGTATGTTGGACCAAGGTGATGGCATCAGTTATGGATCTACTGGAGCAATATGCAAATGATAGTGGATCCAATTGTTTTGGCAGAGAAGAGCATATGTAATTCTTGACTAGCCTCTTGGAATATTTCACTGGCATAGGCATCAGTGCAATGGGAAGGTAGTCATTCAGACGAGTTGGATGTGATTTCTTCAGTACATGGACAATGATGGATATTTTAAAGCATGTTTGTATGACAGACTAGAGCAGGGGTTCTTAACCTGGGATCCATGGATGGGTTTCATGGGGTCTGTGAGGGTCAGATAAAAATTAACATTCATATTCACTGTACAGCCTGGTACTGTTGATTTACAGTAGATGTAGTAGTAGTAGTAATGGTAGTAGAAAGCGTAGTAGTAGTAGATCTGTTTTAATTTGCACAAGAGGATTGTAATTCGTAATTATAATGGGTGGCCATTACTTTTTGCATAAAAAAGGAGTGTTTTTTAGATTGTTTACTTTAAAGTTTAATAAAACTTTGTATTTGTCATATTTGAATGAGACAATCAAATCTCGATAAATAAAGTACATTATATTCATTGCATGCAAAGTTGTGTTTATGTGAATATTTCTGGGGAAGGGGGTCTATAGCTTTCATCAAATTCTTAAAGCGGTCCCTGACTCAAAAAAGGTTAAGAATCATTAGACCAGAGTAACCGCCTTAGTGTAATATCTGTCCCCTGAATGAGCCAAAAGCATTTTTCAACAACACAGATATGTCACAGAATCATGTAAATACCAAAACAGCAACACAAATACGGTAGGAAAGGTATGTGTAGTTTCCACTGCTGTATTTATAAAGACTTACTACACATACTTTGTGTGATATGTTTTAAAACAGTCAACACAGCTTGTTGCTAATTGGGACAGCAGAAGGGCATTTCTTTTTACACTTTTCCTATAATATGTTTTCTGTTGCTTGAGCATAAGAGAGTAGAATGTTTGTGCCTGAACCAAATAATCATTGTGTTATTTTAGCCCACCACAACATAAAGCGTAGTGACTTACACATTTCCCCAGATACAAACATTGACAGTTGCTACATTGTGAACAGTGCTTAGGAGACAGAATAATTTCTTGTCTTTCCACTTGATCACAATCATTTTATCTTTTTGGCACACAGTTACTGCAGCATGCTGCAGCTTGACGTGTTCGCTCACCCAGAGTCACCAGGCATATTACAATGGTTTGGTCGTACAGTGCCATGTGCATCAGTTGTTCTTTTAAGTAAAATCTCAAGCAGTTCATATAAGGCATAGAAGCTTTCCATAGGTATACAGTAACCTTGGTCAAACAAAGGGTCTGCTAGTGACAGCACAGATGATGTAGCAAAGCCATATTGACTGTACTCGCCATCACACTTGGTCCCTGTGCATCCAGTTCCAGATGTACCCCAAGCTTGCTTCACACAGCACGTAAAAATTGATTCCGAATTGTGCTCATTAGGTTGCAATGTATTGTATTCATGACAGCCTTCCCTTGTAACTCATGAGACTTTCAAAAGTACTTATGTCAAGATTGAGAATGTTCACCTACCTGTTTTTGATGATCACCTGACACATATCACAGTTTGTACAGTTTCGGTACTTGGTGCTTGGTCATTGTTATTAGTGAAATGCAGGTGTTTTATAATGAGTGAAAAACAACACTCACTCATACTGTAACTATGAAGAAAATGGCTGTCTGTAACAACCAATTTGTGGAACAATATCATCTCTGGACTGGTTTACGCTGTGATATCAGGAGACTGAAAAACACCCACATACTGAATCATCTGCAGCAACAGCCTGCCAGCAACTGTGACAAGCAAATGGTTCAATGGTTTAATGTGACACTGCTGTATTATCGAGAGATAACTGAGACTTACTAAGTTTGTTACTAGGCTGGTCTTCTCTCGCACCTTAAGGTTAATACACACACTCAGAGATTTCTTTCACTCAACTGCATATGAATGATGCCTAACCGCAAGTCACTGTACGATCCCATCCACATAAGTACATAAGAGTGATGCCTCGGGCATGTCACACCTCAGTGCTTCAGATAAGAACTCACTGTCACCGACACTAACAAATGTACAGGAGTCTCTGAAACCCATGAAGGCTAAAAACCTATTGGTAATATGCCACTTACCAACCAATAAAGTCTTACTTCGACTACACTTGTTCTTTCGATTGAGGTGTGACCTCTTAGCTTTCATAAAACCTGTAATGATGAGAAAATGGCACAAGGTGCCCTAATATTTACTTTATTGTTTCAATTGCTCTACATATAAAGACAAAGTATAAAATGTAAAAGCAACATGGTATTTATTAAAGTATAATAATACTAATAGAAAATAAAATTAATAGCAAAGTCTAGGTATATACTGTATGAATCATAGAAAAAGCTTACTGAAAATCAGCAATGTCAAGGGTCAATGTTGTCCTAGTTGGCTTTTATATTCAGCAACTGGTGTGATACATAAGTTACATTCTCTGACGTCCAAAGTGAAACGTCACTTTCTCCCTTTCTGACATGTCTTGGTCTCTAATATTGTTTCCTATGCCATTTTTCCTAATTATATATGTTGAAATCCCAGGTGGGGCTCTGGGACACATGACATTATGCACATGTGATTGGCTAGCTGCCCTGGTGATTGATAACTCTGTTCAACAGCGTTGATCATGTGTGTATCCCTTTTACCGTTAAGTTGTAAGCTGATTGAAACGGTTTAGATCCTATGCATATAAGTACTGTTTTCTGTTCCTATTTCCCATTAAGCTGTAAACTGACTGAAATACATCTCTCTGTAATAAAAAAAAATCTTGGAAGGAGACACTTTCACGTCCTGCGAGACGAGTCTTCATGCCAAGTGATGTAACCACACCTGGGGCCGGAAGCCCCATGAGACAAGTGCTTATGCAAAGAGATTTGGAAAAGTCCTGCATTATGTCAGACACATTTCTTGTAGAGAGAAAGAAACAATATTCAGTCACGGGCAGTTATACATTGTGTTGTCACGATGTAATTCCAAACATGGAATCAAAATTCAATGTGATCTTGATGAAAAGGTAAAAGCAAAAAGAGATCGAATATATGGACATAAGTGACATGACAGAAGTGCGCCATGCAAATTGCGGATCACGCAACAAGCCAGCAGCTGATCGAGCAAAGAGGAGGTTAAAAAAACTATGTGTTTCCCATTGTATCACCGTTTAAAAGGGGGTGTTGGAAAAACGATTGCGTCTCCTTGGGGTGCGTTCATCCCTCCTCTTCACAACGCGAACGGCAGAGATGCAAAGTGGTTGGTGTGTTGCGCAGGTGGGGGAAGGGGGGGGTAAGTGGAATGGGCAAGCGAAGCCAGCAGGAGGCAAAGCCCCCTAGTGTATTGCAATACAGGAAGAATGTAAATGCAATGAGGCTTTCAAGGTAAATTGCCCCTGTCATAAAATTACTTTAAGGGTCAAGACCCCACTCCAATGAGGCTTAATCTCATCTACATTGGCCTGCCTCACACTCTGAAGGCCCATAACAGATTTTTAACCTCAAAAACAAACTTAAATGTCTACAAATCTGCACAAAAGCCCCACAAAAGAAAGGGTAACTGCAAATATTCCCCTTGTACACAAAAGGGCAACAGAATTTTTATACAGTAAATAAAGGATTTACTGAAAAAAGAATAGAAAAATAAAGCAAAATGCGCAAAAGGGCAAAAATAAGTAACAAAGGAGTTTGTTAAAAGGCAATCCTAAGCAAACAAAAAGCAAAAATGAATCACAAAGCCAGAATATCCAGAGGAAAAACAATACTTACAGTAAATCTCCAACAAATACAATAGTCCACTGTTGGCTCTCACTTCTGACCACAATAAATAGCCAGAACATCATAGTGGCTTCACCACCTGTGGCTCTGCCCACAAGTCTGAAGGAATAGATAGACACATAGACAGATAGACAGAACACAAATAACAAATGAAAAGTGAAACCAGCAGAAATACCATAAGAACAGGAAAAATAATAACTCAAAATTGTCAAAAAACAACAATGAAACATAAAATACAGATACATTCACACAGACACATAACAGGAATCTACTGAGCAGGTGTCCATTTCCATGTTCATGTCAACATCTGATGGCCAAATCTTATCGTCATCACTATTGCTCAATCTGAGTAATGCTTCAGTTTCAGCTTTTTACAAAACTGGCTTTACGGCTTTTTATTTGCCATTGTGTTTTTGTGTAAATAAATATTGAAGAATTACCATAAAGTGGCAGAATGCATAGAAATAATAAGTTTTTTTTGCAGCATTATGTTATTTCATCCACTAGATGGTAGCATAATCCTATCCCAATGGTTTTTAATGTTTATGCTGTACAGCAGATCGTTACACATCACTCTGAGCCTGGCTCAGGCTTTACCATATTTAAATAGAATTCAGAGCTCGAGTCGTGCCCAGGGTTAATATTAAGGAGTTTAAGGACAGATTAAATATTAAAATGAACATAGGTGCAAACTGATCAAAACAGATCTTTAAAGTTTATCTTAGAATGCCATCTGGACTGGCTGTCTTCCTGGTGTTCATTGTCCTGAAAGCTCTGTTGGACCACTGGCTGGCGTTAATGCCATTCACATCAAAGCATGCATAGAAATTATTAAGCTCATCTGTCAGGGAAGTGTCCATGCTCACGAAGGGTATGCTTGGGGCTACAATTTTTAAAAGACAATTTTAAAATGACATTTGGGAACTGTGATTTAAATGTTTTCTCTTTGAATAATGCTGCAGATATAAACAGTATCTAATAATCGCATCACAGTTGATATAATGAAAATGTGTAAAATTACAATTAATGAAAAAAAAATTGTAAGGTCCATTAGTAGCAGAGTGATAACACAATTATAATGCAGCAACTAGATGAAAAAATGTAAACATTGCAACAATGATATACAAAATTGGAAAAGCTCAGAAATATCCATCCACCCATCCATTATCCAACCCGCTATATCCTAACTACAGGGTCACGGGGGTCTGCTGGAGCCAATCCCAGCCAACACAGGTTGCAAAGCAGGAAACAAACCCCGGACAGAGCGCCAGCCCACCGCAGAGGCTCAGAAATACAATTTGTATATTATAAATTACATAATTGAACATTAGTAAGCAAATACAGTAAAAGGCAATATTTTTATACAGTAAAAAGGCAGTAAAAATACTGCATAAATTCCTTGAATTCCACTAGCAGAAATTGCTGCTGAGAGGGAACACAAAGGCAAAAGCTACAAAGCAAATATGGGCAAGATAGGAGCACAGGACTTTTTGATGGGAAGAGAAATATGACAGAACACCTACTGTCTCAGACTATACTGTGGACTATAAAGCATGTGCAGATGGTGTACAGCCACCAACATTTCACTAACTATTAATGCCATGTCTGTCAGCCCTTTGCAGTGCCTTAATAAACTAAGCATGCAGTAATAATTTATGTAATTGTAGCTATATTAAAGTGGCAATAAGCTTAACATAGACCTAAAAGGCATTTTACAAAGCAGTCATGTGATACAATCAGGTGAATAAAACATGTGACTCGGATGGTGGCATCAGTCAAGCTTAGTGTAAACGTTCAGGTTACATTTGCGTGAACTCTCCTTGTGTTTTTATAGCTATTGATTTTTTTATGCTTTTTTTAAAATTTGATTTGTTTTTAAGATTAGAATGAAATTAATAAAATTTCCCAAGAGATTCCCTATCAGTGTAACCTGCAATGGACTTGTCAATCTGGAGATGGACTATGATCCTTATCAACTTTGAGAAATACTAAGAAGGTTTAAAAATGGTCCCTGCCACTCTGAATTGGAACAACTCTGGTACAGAATGTGGATGTGGATGGATGAATAGATGGGGACATCTATTAACATACACTCGGTAACATTCTTGGATTCTGATTACAGCCTCCTTCTCTCCTACTCTACAGGAGCAATTGCCAGAAGTACCCCAGGACACCATTTGACATCTGAATACTTCCATAGCATAACCAAAAAAAAAACCAAGGAGGTTTCTATGCTTACAAGCCTCCCAGTTGTGCAGTATTCCCCTTCTGGACTAACAAATTGTTACTTTACTTACGCTCACCTTTCTGTTTCCATGCCTTGTCTGTAGATTACAACATTATTTTTATTACAGAGTGTTTTTTATTCAGGTCCTAAATTGTGGGAACCTGTTTTCCACAACAAGGCAGGCTCGGTAGCAGAATTCCAAATTCTAGGGCTGCTCAGACCAATGCTGATTTTTAAAAATCAAGAGCACCAAATCCCTTTGCACACCCAGTACTAATGTGGGCCTTTCTTGGCATAATTATTAATATCTTGTCATGGAGCTGTGTGATATCTCAAGGATCTCTGAGCTGATTTGTGGAATATCTAACATTATCTTTCTTCATGTAACCAATGATCACAATTAAAAAATTGCATAGAATGGACATAATAAAATTATGAAAGCATAGAGACTGGGGGCTCAAAGACTCCATGCTCTCCCTTTTGTATGAGCTTCCGAAACAAGACATTTTATTAACTGCTGTAATCTATTGCATGTTGGATAATGAAAAACTGTCAGAATGACACTTCACACTGACTAGAAACTTCAACTTCAACTTCTTGACTCTTTCTTTTGCAGACAGCCTACCACCACTTCTTTGCGTGTCTAAAATAGCATTTTCAGACACTGCCTTTTAAAAGACAAATGACCCACCCATGACTTTATTGACTTACATACCTCCATTTTAGATAATTTAATGTTATTCAAAGAGGCATCACAGTTTTACCCTGACTATGACCTACATTAAATTCTGTTCTGTCTTGATATAATCACCAATTATATTGCTAAGTGTCCTGTGCTTAGTCATCAAAGAAGTCTCTCCTACATAACCTGTAAAATGCATGAAGTCTTTGGAAGAGCAGAAAATACTCATCCTTTCTGATTTCTGAGCCTACTGTCTTAATACAGTTTTGAGGAGTACCAAAGACTATCCCAGCAGCACTGGGTGTAAGACAGAAACTAACCTTAAATGGGATGCCAATCCATTACAGGACACACTTACACAGCAGGTCTGTTTTATCATGGAAGGGTTTTGGAGTGACCCTATCCTAACTTTGTCACATAGACCCATAGATATGTCCTCAACCATCTTATCCTTGCACTCACCTGGCCTGGTAGGAGACACAGCCCACAGCTGGAACCATGGAATCTGTTCAGCACCCAGATACAGCTGCTACTGTGCTTCACTTCACTTTGCATTGACCATTATTTCATCAGAGAAAGGTAAAGTCAGTCGAGTGAAGCTCAGTGGTCGGATATAACCAACAGTCCACTGAGTATTTATATCCCAGTGGCTGAGGATAGTAGTCTGAGCACAACATCTGAGAACCTTGATCCCAGCTAGATGCAGCTTGCCTTGAAGAAGAACATTCAAGGCCACAGACCACAAGTGATATGGCCAAAATCCAACAGAAAAGAAAAATAGATATCAATCAAAATAGACCTGAGCAAGATCCTGAGCAATCTCTTACAGAGCAGAACGATTCAGAACAAAAGAGCCAGAAAAGAAGGAAAAACAATCCCTCCTATGTCCAGAAGGCAGCAGGAAATTGAGTGCCTCATCGAGGAAAGATGGAAATTGACAAAACAATGGAAGAAATCCTTGGTGGAGGAGAAACAGAGCATCAGCCTAATGCAGGCAGACCTAAAAGAACATCTAGGGAAACTGCAGAGGACAGAAAACATCAGAAGTTTACATAATAAGGAGAGAACAATGGCATCCTTCTACAAGGATGTCTTCAGATTTGTGAGAGGACTTTTTAGAAGGGAAAACAGTGGGTCCCTTAAGGTGCCAAAGAGGGAGCTGGAAGACCCCTCTGAAAATAATGCACACAGACAACTAAAGATTTGAGCAGAAGGGTGTACCTTCAGATATGCCACCCATTCCTCAACCAGAACACTAGCTGGACAATAGCTCCCCTAAAATGGACTGAGGTACAGAGAGTGGTGAGGAAGACAAGAGCAGCTTCATCTCCAGGACCAAATGGAGTTCTTTACTGATTGTACAAAAATGCTCCAAATGTCATATGATTCTTGTAGAGACTAATGAAGTTGGCATGGAAGAAGTAAACAATCCCAAAAGACTGGCAAAGAGAAGGGGTAGTAGTAATCCCCAAAGTAAATGATGCCTTAAACATTGACCAATTCCATCAAGTCAAGCTCTTGAAGGTTGCATGTACCAAGCATTTGCTGATGCCAATATAACATGGGCAGGGATGAAGTTGTAACTCAGCAAGTCCAAGAGCATATCCATTGTCAGAGGAAAACTCATGGGCCAGAGATTTCACATTGATGAAACGCCAATTCTGATGGTGTCAGAGATGCCAGTCAAGAGCTTAAAGTGGTGGTACAATGCAAGCCTCAAAGACTCAGACCAGAGTTGCCAACCAAGGGAAGAAATCATCAAAGACCTTGTTATTATAGACAGACCTTGCTTCCTGGCAAGTTAAAACTGTGGTGTCTGCAGTTTAGATTGCCCCCCTAGCTGATGTAGCCTCTTAACGGTCTAGGAGGTCTCCAACTCTAAAATTGAGAAGCTGAAGAGGACAGTCAGTTCATTTATCAAGAAATGGCTAGGTCTCCTGCGGTGCCTTAGCAGCATCAGCTTGTATGGACATGATGCACTGAAGCTGCCTGAGTCAAGCCTCACAGAGAAGTACAAATGCACCAAAGTAAGGCTGGACATGACTCTAACAGAGTCTAACAGAGTCTCAAGATTCTACAACATGAGTGGCTGCTCCTAGGCAGGCAACAGTGAGGAAGTGGACTCCATCCAACACTTGCAGCTAGCAATATCTGCTCTTAGACATAGAGACATTGTGGGACAGGCGCAGCAAGGAAGAGTTGGGTTTGAGTTAGGGACAATTCAACCCTCATGGTATAGGGCAACATCTATGCAGGGAAAATAGCTGGTAGAGAGACATTCAACAGCAGTCTCACAGTCCAAACATGGCCAGTGGACTAGCTTGAAAAATTTGGAGCTTCACCTGGAATGATCTGTGGGAGGTGGTAGGAAGCTGAATCAGCTTCATCCTCAGAGCAACCTATGATGTTTTTCCCACACCCATAAACCTACATCAATGGGTTAGAGAAGATCCATCATGTTCTCTCTGCCAAACCCCAGTAATGTTAAAGCACATCATCACCAGCTGTAAAACCAGTCTGTCCCAAGGTTGCTACACCTGGAGGCATAACCAGGTTCTACAACAACTGATGATGCCCTCCCTCCCCCAATCACCAGATTCACAAACACCATCCCACTCATAACAGCAGGACAACCTACAGTAAACCCATTCACAAAAAAGGAATCAATGCTCCTAGGGACTGCCCAGGACTGGAAGATGTAGGTTGAAATCAGAAGCTAATTATTCCAACAAAAATTTATACATCTAGTCTTAAGCCGGACCTGATCTAGTGGTCAGCCTCACAGAGGTCCTTGTTCATTGTGGAGTTAACAGTGCCAAGGGAAACAGCAGCTGATGAGGCATATGAATGCAAAATTCTTAGATATGCAGACATAGCAGCTGAGGTAGAACAACACAGCTGGCATACCCAGATGGCATACCCAGATGCTCCCAGCAGAGGTAGGGTGTAAGAGTTTGTAGCCACATCAACCATCAGGCTTCTGAAGGGGATGGGAATACTAGGGCAGAGGGAAGCATACCTGGGATGCCAAGTGACACTGTTGACCCCTATTGATGCGTCGTGGGTCTATCAACAAAACACAGATGAAAAAGGGTACCCACCTGATGACCCCAATGAAGCAAATAAATGCAAGCAAGGGGAGTAGTCAGTAAATATTTACTCAGTTATTATAGTCTTTAACATTGTTAAAAATCCTATATCACCAAAAGCAAAAGAAAAAGCAAATAAATGTAAAAATGTAAATACAACCTAGATGTTTCAGGAGCTGTCGTAGACGATGCCAGCGACACACCCAATGGGTGTGACGTTCAGTGTCTTCAGGTTACATTGCTTTGTCTCTTGGCATGGGGCTTCTTGGTTACTGTGACTTGTTTTTTCCTGGTTCATTCTCTTCCTGTTTTCCTCTCTTCACTATTTTCATGTGAAACTGTTAACTTTCTAAAACTTGTCATGGCCAAGGTGAACACCCCTAGCCTCTCTCTGTCTAAGATCATGTGAGCGTGCCTTCTGCATCTACTAACACTTCCTCTTTTGTGTAGTTACAGCAGACTGCTATTACAGATATCAAAAGGTCAATTAGAGAAAAAGTACACTTAGTTTTTTTTACCATAAATACATTGTCTATAATCCTTCTTAACATATTAATAAAAAATATAATATCTACTACTACATAAATAAAATCACATTCCTCTGCAATCTATTTAAAGTTACTAATCAGCTTAAAATACAAGTCTCTAAGATGAGAAAGGAAATCTACATGCATACAGGGAGACTCTGCAAAATGTACACAAAGGGTGACCAGGCCAGTGACCAATGTGTGAGGCAGCAGTGGAACCCAATGCATGGCTGAGGTACCAAAGGCTGATAATAGTTCCAGTATTCTACAGTGCCAGTCTACAGGGTTAGACTGTCTGAAAGATGTTCTTCAGCACAAGGCCATCAAGCCATCCCTGCAGTTATTTATTTTTTATTTGTTTTGCATTATGCTTAGTATGCAATCTGTCAGCACTAGATCCACATTTTGAAGAAAATCAATGAGGAGTGAAACAAAATGACACATTTTATTGGGTAACTGAACAGATTACAATATGTAAGCTTTCGAGGCAGCTCCTTCAGGCAAGTTGTAGTTGACCAATAAAAGGTGTCATTTTGTTTCACTTGTCATTGCATCCATGATGACTAACATGGTGCATCACCCTACTACTGAGAAAAATCAAAAATCACTTTATTTTATGATTGCTTCATTAATGATTAAACATTATGGCAAGTGTTGCTCTCTTTTCCTGGGAATAATCACTACTCTGTTTAAACTCTTGCCATGAATTTTAATTTTTAATTTCCCTTTTCACTGGCAGACACAGTCACTAATAATAGTGAAAACCCAGTCATTAATAATACAGGATTCACTTGATCCACTTCATGAATGAGAGGCATAACAGGCTAGGCCATTTCAGCAAACGCCTGGCATGCAGTAGGAATTCATTAACTCAATACAGAGAGTTGTGGAAATGAAATAAAGGAAAATCAACCTTCATTTGGGTGCAGTAATTCCTGCCTTTCTGGATAATTCAAACCGGAAATTGGTTAAAGAAGGTGAACTGAAAGCACCTCTGCGGCTTCACTTCTGCACATTAACATTATTAGTGGATGTCAAGCTATAATGTTTAGAATAGTCACAGTCTTTTAAATATTTCAGTTTTGATTAAATCAAACGTATACAAATAGACATATTCTATAAACACTGAGAATTTAATGATCAATTAGAAGTACAAATTTAAACAAATTAGAAGCTAGTAGAAATCTGCACCTTAGTTATCTATGCCTTTCAAACCAGTAAACCTTTCTGTAATTGATGCAGTGTGGCTACTATGGCTTTCAGGTGACATTACTGTATGTACCACTGCCTCAGACTTCTGGGGTCAAATCACGGTTTGAGTGGAGTTTACTTTGTTCTCCCTGTGTTCCTGTGGATTCCACAATCTTAATCAGTGGTTCTCAACCCTCAGGGCCCCCTATGGCTGCAGTTTTTTGTCTCAACCCCCTTTTTCTTTTAATTGGACTTCTTCCTTATTTAAGCAAGCTGTCTTTTCCCAGTTTCTATTTTTTTTACAACCATCTGGAAATTAAAAACTTGCTTTTATGTAGCTACTGAACGAAGCAGGAAATTAGATGTGTAAGATGGATAAGAATTTATTTATTTTTTTTTAAATATATTTATTTGTTGCTCTGCAAAGATCCGTTGTTCACTGAGTCTTCACTGCTAGATTACGCATGCTATGCTCCCTGCTTTGTAGCACAGATTGAGTAATGACAGAACAGCCGGACTACATATAACACTGATCCTTCACATCACATGCTCTGTACGCAGTTGTAGTGATAGGAGCTCAGGAGATGCAGAGAGAGATAAAGAACTCTGCATATTTTGGATTCAGAATATAATTTTATTTCAGGGAGGCACGGTGGTGTAATGGTTTAGGTCACAATTTTGGCCACAATAATCAGTCCAGTATAATTGTCAGATGCTTCCCTAGTCCTCAGGGACAAGATTTTTCGCCATTATAATCCACTTAAAATTATTTGAGTTTCTCCTTATTCTTTGACTTCGATGTATTTCAAAGAGTTCCTTGAAATTTCCATGTTTTCAGCAAACTCAAAGCAAAGCTAATTCATCAGACTTCACTCATCCTCAACGTCCAATTTCATTATATTTGAATAAGTGAGTTATAAAAATGAGTTCCTTAGATTACATTAACCATCCTCCATGATAGAACTTTCTTAATTCAAATCCTATCTCAGTTAAATAGACTCAAGGCTTGAACAAACATAGCAGGGTATGCTGATACACACCAACACTCTCTCACACATGACTCCTTCAGCGTCACCAGTTAACGTAACCTTCATGTGTTTGGGAGTAAATTAGTAGCATTCACAGAAAAATCCACATGGAAAAAAATGTGTAAACACCACATTAATGGTGACTGTGCCGGTATTTGATCCCAGGACTTTGGATGTATTATATTTGTTTTCTGAATGTAGTTTTGGAAAAATTGGGCCAGTCCCATCAACCATAGAGCAGTGAGCAACCCTTGACAGCACCCAAGTCTTTTTCCACTCATATTATTTTGCCTTGTTATGCAAAAAGCCTTTAGATAGATAAATGTGGTTGTGTAGAAAGCATTCATTTGGTATATCAGTTATCTATGTGTTGTGATGGGGCAGGGGCAAAGGCATCACCATGGTGGCACAGGGGTAGAAGGAAATCCCACAAAGAAAAAGACACACACTAGTAGGGAGAGAACTACTGTGAAAAAATTGGAAAAGAGGGAGTCCTTGCAGGTGGCAAACAAGCATGTTTCCCTGGAGGAGCACAATAAACCACTTCCACACAGACTCAAACTCCCTCTTTTTTTCATCAGTATATGGTAACAGGGCACCATTCCTGACAGGGTCTACCACCCATGGGTGTGTCCTGCACTCCCAAATAGGCAGGCTGAGTTGGTCTTTTGTTACAACTTTGAGTCATTCATTTGTTTAAGATCAATTCAACCTTTTTCTAATATATATTGTGGCTTGGTGCGATAAGGCAGGACAGACAACAACAGAAAGTTTGGGACGTCAACCTGATTGGCCTGTTTAGTAGCATTTGTCAATTATTAATATTAATTATTATTAATATAATGTAACAGAATTGCTTATTATATATTTTGGCTTTTATGGTGCCATATGGAGTTACATACAGTATGCAATGGCACACAATGACGGATTGATTAATTTACTTATTCATTTTTTTATCACAATTATTGCTGTACTGGAAAGCAGGTGTACAGAGCCTATCCTGACAGCATCTGGTACAAATATAAAATGAGCCTGAATGAGGAGTTATAGTGCACATCACTCACTGACCGACACTCATTCAGATTGAGGAAACATAGGAAATATGTATTGTTCCTTCAGTTACACCATGTCCAAGTGAGAGACTGGCACCACAGGAGTCAGGTCAGATTCTCAGCACATGAGGGATGACCACTTAAGCTTTGGAAGTTTGGAATTAACTGGGGAGCAGCAACAAGGCCTTGGCTTCTGAAGAAGAAACAAAGAGATGGTATGGATTAGAAAGCAGCAGACACCAGATCTCTCCAGAGCCACAGCATCACATTCACTTTCAGCAGAATGTTAAGATGGCCCTTTGCTGGGGCTACCTTCCTTCATAGTAGACTGCTGAGGAGCTGCGTGATATACTCTAAGTCACTTTGTCTTAAAAGGCAGAAGGAATAAAACGAATAACTGGAAGAAATCAACACTCTCCACTTAAATTATGTTTAAAGTTTTTAAAAAAAATGTTAAGCCAGAATCAAACCATTTCTGAATAACAACATCAAAGCATAAATAATTATGTAGTCAGGCAAAAAAAAAAATCCACAAAGTTTATTGACTTGTAAATATTTAGCCTGGCAGTGCAGGATTAGTTTCCAGGCTAAATGCTAAATTGTTGTGAGAGACGGTTATTAAGCGCTCTGAGTGTGGAGTCAGCAGGAGACACTCGCAGGTGGAAAAGGGTCAGCTTATTCAAGATTTTTTTAGAAATGTCACCGTCGCCCTGAGCACCAACTTGCAGTAAACAGAAACAGTTGGCCAGAAACATGAGAAAATGCACCATTGACAGAGAAAATAAGCTAAAGAAATAGATCAGTGCTGACCGCCCAGCCCAGGCCTGTTCTCAACACATCAGGTATACCAGTGGAGATGTTAAAACATCTATCAGGTAACTGGTTGGAAAGGTGTTGGGGTAATGTGAGCTCCACTGCTTTGTATGCTACATGCTGGACCCTCTAACTTATCAGTAGAGTGGCCTTTAATGACCATCCTGTCCGCATATAGACATTTTACTTTTCTTTTGCAAGAAATGTTTTTAACATGCTCAATGATTGTAGCCTCCTTGGAGTCTAAAATACCTGTCACTCATTCAATGGAGATAGTAAGTAAAGAAACTTCTCGAATGGCATAGCTGCCAGATAAATTTTACCATGGATTTAGAAAATATTCAGACCCCCTGAGTTTCAGACTGCTTAAGGTTATTGTGTTGTAGTTTTAATCTTAAATGGATAAATTACTGATTTTGATCAATCCATCTACACTCAATGAACCATAATGACAAAGTGAAAACATTTTAAGAAAGATTTACAAGTTTATTAAAAATCAAAAACTACAATCTCTAATTTGTATTAGAGCACTTTGCAGAAGACCCCTTGACAGTATTTACAGCTACATATCTTCTTGGGTAAGTCTCTACATGCTTTGCACACCTGGATTTGTGTAGTTTATCTCATTCATTCTGGCACATCTTCTCAAGCTCCAATAGATTGGATGGAAAGCATCTGTAAACTGCCATCTTTAGGTCTCCACACATGCTTAAGTCTGGGCTTTAGCTGTCCCTCTCAAGGACAGTCAGAGACTTGTCCCAAAGCCACTCCAGCATTTCTTGGCTGTATGTGTCAAACCATTGTCTTGCTGAAGGGTGAACTGTTGTGTCATTCTGAGGTTGTAAACGCTCTGGAGCAGCTTTTCTTCAAGGACACTTCTGTATTTGGCTACATTATTCCTTCCTTCAATTCTGACAAGTCTTCCTGCCCCTGCTGCAGAGAAGCACCCCCCATATCATGATGCTGCCAACACTATGCTTCACCACAGGAGTGGTAGTAGGCAGGTGATGTGCAGTGCCTGGTCTTGCTGAGACGTAGTAATTGAAGTTCCGCCTAAAGAGTTCAATTTCTCTCTCATCAGACAGGAGAATATTTTTCCTTATGCTCTCAGAGTCCCTTAAACTTTCATATGCCTTTTACTCCAGAGTGGCTATTGCCTGATTGATGAAGGGCTGCTGAGATGGTTGCCCTTCTGACAGGACTTCTGCTAGAGTGACCATTGAATTCTTGGTCACCATCTTGCCTGGTTACTCAGTTTGGCTGGATGGCTAACTCTAGGAAGAGTCCTGGTGGTTCCAAACTTCTTCTGTTTTATAATTAATGAGTCCACTGTGCTCTTGAGAACTCTCACAGCTTTAGAAATGGTTTTAAGCCACCTTTACCCCGAACTGTGCCACAACATAATTTGATTGCAGAAGTCTACAGAGAGTTTCTTGGACATCATGTGTGTGTCTGCCTTTCTAAATGATATCCAATCAATTCAATTTGCCACCGGTGGACTCCAATCAAGTTCTAGACACGTCTCAAGGAGAATTAAATGGTGCACATGACCATAATTTGGAGTGCCACAGTGAAGGTCTAAATAATTAAAAGAATGAGAGATTTCAGCTTTTGATTTTTATTAAATTTGCTAACCATTCTGAAACTCGGTGTCTTCACTTTGTCCTTATGGGTTATTGAGTATAGTATAGTATTGATGGACAGATACTGCAAATGCATCCATTTAAAATTAAACATACAACACAATAAAGTATGCAGAAAGTGAACGGCTTTGAATACTTTCTGAATCCACTGTATAACAATTATTGAAAAAAAAACGTATTTTTACATAAGAACAATCCACAATGCTGGACTTTCATAACCCATTAAAACATTAAAAAGCAGTGTGCAGTAGGAACGTATTGTCACCTTAGCTCTGTTTCTGATTATAAGAGTCTGGATCACAAGGAATATAATTGCGCTGGGATACCAAAGGACCAGCTTGACCATCTTGAGCCCCTTGGGTTTGCAGATAACAATTGCCAGCCTTTACATAAAAAAGCAACATATACAAGAAAAGAAAAAAAAACTTCAAAGGGTTGATAAAAGAAGCAAAAAGCATGAATGGATGGGTATCAAAGTAGCAGAGAATAACATAAGTCTAGAACTAAGCATTACAGAAACAGAAAAGGTTGACAAGTGCACATATAAGAGTGGTGTAGTAAGCACTGATGGAGGAGCAATGCGAGTGTCAGTGCAGGAATCAATAAGACTCAGCAAGCATTCCACGTGTGAGATAACGTCTGGAGCTCTGGTGCACTTTCCTCAAAGACTAAAATAAAATTCTTTGACTCCAGTGTAAAAGCCGTTCTACTCTATAGAGCCGAGACTAGGCTCATAAAAGAACATCACTTAGAAAATCTAAATCTTTATTTATAGCTGCCTGCAAGGTTTATTAAAAAATATGGAGCCGAACCAAAAAAATACTGGTGACCTACATGGTAAAGCAAAACAGGAGAAATAAATTGTCAAAATAAGTTAAAGAAGTATGTATGGAATAACATTTATTTCCATTTATGGATTTAGTTTACTGATTGGAAGGTTGGAGCATTTTCATTGTTTTGTTTATTTACATCATCAAATCCAGATATAACATTTGTGTAATGATGAGTGATAACAAAATGTAATGTGTTGGTAGAGTACATCAAATATATGTTTTTAATGGCTCTTTACAGTATCATAAACTATTTTCTATAATTTTTTATTTAATAACAAAGTTAAAAAAAACAAAACAATTTAATAAATAGTGCCCACCCCTAGTATCATATACTATTATTAAAAATGAGCCCAAATAGGTTTGTGATGGCTGAAAACGCTTTCAAACCAGATTCACACTCTTTCATATCCAATATACAGTATATGTTATTTCCATTTAATATTATTGTTATAACGTTACATGACTTGATTTTCCTTCTAATATCTTAAACATTAGCGCTGCTGCCTCGCAGTAAGGACATCATAGGTTTGCGTCCTATTATTATTACACATCAATTATCTATGAGAAAAGCATTTGCTAAGAGAAACAGCCAAGAAGGCTACTTTCTTCTATAGATAAAGATAGGAAGTATAGATATTAAAGCTCCTGGTTAGACACAGTTTGGTCTACTAAAATAAGATTATCTATTAAAAGCATTACCACAACCTGGCATTGAAAATCCCACGACCGCTGGACCCTACACATGCTGGAACATCACAACTGCTGACCTGTTCAGCCTTCGGATTTTTAAATTGTGGTCCTCTGTAAACTTACACCCTCTGAACTGCTATGCACACTTCGCTATCACCTGGAGAAGACAACAGTCAGAGCACCAAGAGGGCCTACAGAGAGAGACAGCATGTCCTGACCACCACTGCAATATTCACCCTGGTGGTCTCCTGGTTGTGGACTGTGTGCTGAAGAATTATTTAACACACGCTTAGTATAAAATTATAATTTTTGTTGTGTTTTTTTTTTATTGTTTTATTGGTATTTGTTGTCAATATGGCTGAAAGGTATAAGTGCCTTGACCTTTCCAAAATTGCATTTCTCAGCAGTAAATCTGGCCCATTTATGGATGTGCTATTCAACTTGGAAGATACAGGGCACCAGTCCATCACAGAACCTTCTCACATACACTGGGTCAGTTTACAGGGTCCAGTAACCTAACGTAATTGCCTTTGAGATTGTCATGACTGTTTTTCACTTTTATTTAGTTGTTTTCTGATTTAAGAATTTTTGTTGGTTCAGATTTCTGACTGGTTATTAGTTATTGTCTTCCATTTATGTTTTGGGTTAGCTGTGTGTGGTTTTGACATAGTGAATTTTGTTTACCTTTTGTTTTTGTATTTACCGCACCCCCATTTTTATTTTGGAATGTCTGCCATCATTTTGGGCACCTGTTGTTTAGACTCAACAATGGGTTGACTGAAGCATTTCCCAGACAGCCGTGCAGAGTAATGTCATACATGTGATAGCTTTCACGCATTAAGAAAGTTCTTCAGGACATTATGATAAGTGAATGCTCTGGCCGTTTATGACTTTTTTGTAAATTATATTTTCAGAAGTTATTTGGGTGTTTGTGTGTTGATATATATCAATGACATTTTCATTTTTCAAATGATCTAGATCAGGAATCCTTGAGGGCCCCCTGGCTGCAGGTTTTCGTTCTGACCCTTTTCTTAGCTAGTGACCTGTTTTCGATCGTAATTAACTTCTTTTGAATTCATTTTATTTGACTTGCTCTCGAATTCTCAGACATCTTAATTATTTTAGTTTTCCTTAATTAGCAGCCAAACAATAATGAGATACAAAATGAGCCAAAACAACTGGTGTCCATCATACAATATCTGAAAATAAAGAAAGATGAAGGTCTCAGAAATGCTGATCTGCTCAGGTCCCCAAAACATTTTAACAGCGCACTTAGAAAAGAGAAAATCAACATTTTCAGAAATGTATTCTATTCTACAATGAAAGCAGCATCAAGCCATGGAATTAAAGAACTGGTTGAATTAACAACAAGAATCAGCGCCTAACTAAACAACTGGTTGAAGTAAAATTGGTTGAAGTTTCAGGCCCTGACTTAGCTGGTCTTCTGTTGACTCACTCACTTCACATTTCATTTCTCTTTGGGTGCCATTTAAAGAAAGAAATGAAGCAATTCAGGGGAATGAGGAAGAAATTCAGGGCAACAAATCTTAAAAAACAAGTCAATTAAAATTAATTCAAAAGAAGTTAATTAGGAGCAAAAACAGGTCACTAATTAAGAAAAGAATTAGAAAGAAAAACCTGCAGCCACTGGAGCCCTCCAGGACCGGAGTTGCTAAAATAGCTGTGAGTTTATGAGAGTTTCATAAATATCCAGTACTTCTTTAGGTAAGGAAATATCAAGTTAAAGTTTGGAACAAAACAATTGGCCGTTGTAAATTAGAAAACCTGCGGTGGGCTGGCACCCTGCCTGGGGTTTGTTTCCTGCCTTGCACCCTGTGTTGGCTGGGATTGGCTCTAGCAGACCCCTGTGACCCTGTATTTAGGATATAGCTGGTTGGATAATGAATGGATGGATGAAATTAGAAAACCCCCAAGAGCATAAAACCAGTACAGCGATTTGTAAAAAAACATGATGTAGCTGAAATCCACCAAGTGCTTAAATACTTAAAAGCCTTAACTTCATGATTGTGTATTGGTCTGGCTAAAAAAAGAATGGAAAAACTTTATATTTTGTTCAGCATGTTTGACCCTGATAAGCCTATAGAGGGACTAGAAGTTATTATACCTCTGGAATAATTTTGACAGCTATTTTCTCCATTAAACCCATGAAGTTAATACAGAAACTTTGGTATCTCGGTTACCACACTCTGGCATTTGAGGACCCCCTCATTGCTGGGCCCCACAACTACTAACCAACTTAACCCATAAGTTTCCACCCTTCAGACTTCTCTGTACTCTCTGACATCACCTGGAAAAGACAATAGCCAGTTCACCAAGATCCCCTCAGCTAATAAAGAGATAAAGAGAGAGACTGCATCCTGACCGCTATGGCAATAACCACCCAGCTGTGGTTTAGTAAGGTCTCCTGGCAGAGCCTGTTGAGGACTGTATGATGACAAACTCTTTAAAACAAGCTAAATATACAGTTATTATCTGTGTCATGAAAGGTTCTTGTTGCTGTCATGCGCAGCTTTGAGGTGGTACTGTAAGCCAAATTACCCTTCCACAGCCTATTTCCCAGCATGGAACCTGACATATACTGTATATGGGGTATATCTCAATATAGTCATTCAGGCCATTCAGGGTGGAGATTCTGACTAGTGCTCAGTAGAAGTTGCATTTATAGCATGATGATTTGCAGCTGCTAAGTAAATCTTGTTTTTGTTTGGATAAAGCATGTTCATCCATCTATCACAATACACTTGCAAAATACAATAACGGATTTGTGGCTGGCAGGTTGGCAGTGCTTGATTTGCAAATTTTAAATCTGCACACCCCAAGAACAAGATACATTAGAGGGCATTTTAAGTGGTCTAGCCTGTAGCCTACCTAACTGTGAAAAATCAGTCATAAATAGCTTCAGCAGGAATCCAAATGTGCTTAAGAGCCTGTGAGTGTGAGTGTTCAAACTACACCTGAAGACCCCCACTTTACTGTTTGATGTTTTAGATCAGCTAACATACAGTCATGGCCGAAATTATTGGCACCCCTGGAATTTTTCCAGAAAATGCCCCATTTCTCCGAGAAAATTGTTGCAATTACAAATGTTTTGGTATACATGTTTATTTCCTTTATATGCTTTGGAACAACACTAAAAAACAAAAAAAAGCCAATCTGACATAAATTCACACAAAACTCAAAAACCGGGCTGGACAAAATTATTGGCACCCTCAACTTAATATTTGGTTGCACGCCCTTTGGAAAAAATAACTGAAATCAAGCGCTTCCTATAACCATCAACAAGCTTGTTCCACCTCTCAACTGGAATTTCCGACCACTCTTCTTTTGCAAACTACTCAAGGTCTCTCAGATTTGAAGGGTGCCTTCTCCCAACAGCAATTTTGAGATCTCTCCATGAGTGTTCAATCGGATTTAGATCTGGACTCATTGCTGGCCACTTCAGAACTCTCCAGTGCTTTGTCTTCAACCATTTCTGGCTGCTTTTAGAGGTATGTTTGGGGTTGTTGTCCTGCTGGAACAGTAGTCTTCAGATTTCATGATGCTTTGCACACAGTCAAGGCATCCAGTGCCAGAGGCAGCAAAACATCCCCAAAACATCTCAGAACCTCCACCATGTTTGACTGTAGGTACTGTGTTCTTTTCTTCGTAGGCCTCATTCCGTTTTCTGTAAACAGTAGAATGATGAGCTTTACCAAAAAGCTGTAAGTTGGTCTCATCTGTCCACAAGACGTTCGCCCAGAAGGATTTTGGCTTCCTCAAGTACATTTTGGCAAACTCCAGTCTGGCTTTTTTATGTTTCTGTGTCAGCAGTAGGGTTCTCCTGGCTCTCCTGCCATAGCGTTTAATTTCGTTCAGATGTCGACGGATAGTTCGAGCTGACACTGTTGCACCCTGAGTCTGCAGAACATTTTGAATATGATTTGAAGTTGATTGGGGCTGTTTATCCACCATTCGGACTATCGTTCGTTGCAGTCTTTTATCGATTTTTCTCTTCTGTCCACGTCCAGGGAGATTAGCTACAGTGCCATGTGTTGTGAACTTCTTGATTATGTTGCGCACAGTGGACAAAGGAACATGAAGATCTCTGGAGATGGACTTGTAGCCTTAAGATTGTTGATATTTTTCCACAATTTTTGTTCTCAAGTCCTCAGACAATTCTCTGCTCTTCTTTCTGTTCTCCATGCTTAGTGTGGCACACTCAGACACACAACAGAAAGGCTGAGTCAACTTTTCTCCATTTTAACTGGCTTCAGGTGTGATTGCTATATTGCCAGCACCTGTTTCTTACCACAGGTGAGTTCAAACAAGCATCATATGCTTGAAATTAAACGATTTACCCACAATTTTGAAAAGGTGCCAATAATTTTGTCTGGCCCATTTTTGGAGTTTTGTGTGAAATTATATCAGACTTGGCTTATTTTCTCTGTTTTTTCTGTTGTTCCAATGCACATAAAGGAAATAAACATGTGTATACCAAAACATTTGTAATTCCAACAATTTTCTGGGAGAAATGGTGCATTTTTTGGGAAAATTCCAGGGGTGCCGATAATTTTGGTTATGACTGCACATTCATCCATTATCCAACCCGCTATATCCTAACACAGGGGTTTGCTGGAGCCAATCTCAGCCAACACAGGGCACATGGCAGGAAACAAACCCCAGGCAGGGCACCAGCCCACTGCAGGGCACACACACACACACCAGGGACAATTTAGGATTGTCAATGCACCTAACCTGCATGTCTTTGGGAGGAAACCCACACAGACACGGGGAGAACATGCAAGCTCCACACAAGGAGGACCCGGGAAACAAACCCGGGTCTCCTAACTGCGAGGCAGCAGTGCTACCACTACGCCACCGTGCTGCCCCAGCTAACATACAATTTCTAACTGATAATCTTGGACCTGCTGGAGTATTGCCAGCTCGGTTCTGCTATTTGTTGGCTCTTTTTAATCTCCTCCTTTATCATTCAGTTCATGCTTGTAGTGCCTCCATGATGTCTCTATCCCTACACTTTATTTGGTATTTGAATCATCTTGTATTGTAACTCTTACTTTGTTATTACTGTATATGCTTTCTGAAAGGTTCAACGTAAAAATTAGGACTGATTGATTGAGAGCATAGATTCCAAAAGGTTGCTCTTGCTGAGTAGCACTAACAGAATTGTCATGAAGTCCAGACTTTCAGTGAAATTGTTACTTGCATATCCAAAATCCTGGTCTGGATTAAGCAGGTCAAAAATTTTCATTTTATTTAGTCCCACATGAGAGGTTGGCCATCAAACTAAAAGAACCGGGGGTTCAGGGTTTGGGGGTGTAGATGAGTACAGAATTGGCTAAAACAGAGCAAGCAGAAGGTTATGGTGCAAGGAACCTTATCAGAATCAGTTGATGTTAAAAGTGGTGTCCCTCAGAAGTTAGTGCTAGGGCTGCTGCTATTTTTAATATATATAGTATAAATGATTTGGAGAGGAATAAAAGTAACAAGCTGGTTAAGTTTGCAGATAATACCAAGCTAGGAGTATTGGCAGGTAATCTAGAATCTGTTGAATCATTAGAGAGGGACTTGAACAGCATATAGGCTTTGGTAGATTTGTGGCAGATTAAATTTAATGTAAGTAAATGTGAAGTAGTACACATAAGAAGCCAAAACAATTATGTTTAAATACACAATGGGAAGTGTTAAAATACAAAATACACTTTATGAGAAGGATTTAGGAGTTCTAGTGGACTTGTACCTAGCTACATCCAGATGATGTATAGAAGTTGTTAAGAAAGCTAACAGAATCTTGCGTTATATAGCACCCTCATGTGAAGAGTATAAGTCCAAGGAGGTTATGCTGAAGCTTTATAATGCACCGAGGAGACCTCATCTGGAGTACTGTGTGCAGTTTTTGTCTCCAGGCTACAAAAAACACATAGAAGTGCCGGAAAAAGTCCAGAGAAGAGTGACTGGGCTGATTCCTTGACTGTAGGGTAAGACTTATAAAAAAAAGGTTATAAGAGTTTAACTTTGTCAGTTTAAGCAAATAGAGATTTAGAGGTGCCATGACTGAAATGTTTAAAATGAGTTCAACAAGAACATGAGGACACAGTTGGAAACTTATTAAGGATAAATTTCAATCAGTCAATCTGAGCTTTATGGTCATATATACAGATCACAGTGTACAAGTATGATGAAATTGTTGTTTGAGTGCCTACCTACAGGGCAGTAGTATAAAGTGACCAGTGTTGCCAAATGAGGCATTGTAATGACTGTAGCAGCTTGACAATTAAGCAGTAAAGTGACAGTTCTGAGACTCAGTAATAATAAACTAAAATGGTGTATACAGTAAATAGCTCACAGATAGCTGACAGCTTAGTAAGTGACATTGTTAGATAATGTAGTGCAAAATACAGGATGTACAGTAGATAACAGGTTAAGTAGCAAATAATACGCTCTCAAAATATGACAGTGCAAAAGAATGTGACCTGAATATACAGTACACATCACTACAGTCAGATATTTGGTGCAATGGAAACAAATCTAGAAGTGTAAGTGTACATTGTACAATTGTGTCAGTACTGCCAATTAATGCTTGTTCAGCAGTCTTATTGCCCAGGGTTAAAATCTATCTCAGCCCCTTGTTGTGTGTGTATGGATGGTCCGAACCAGAGGGAAGGAAAAAGAAAGGCTCCACTGCAGGATATATACAGGTATGTTAGAATGTTTTCCTACACAGAGGACCACAGTCACATGAAATGAATTACTCATTTTTTCATTGATTAATAAGTTGATCAACTGATTGATCGGGTGAGATACCCTGAGCTTTCCATCTTTAACCTGTGATTTTTCTTGTATTCAGACTTTTTTTGAAATCTAAGTCTACTCTTGTAGCGTTGTGTGGCATTGTGTAGTTATGCACGTTTTGAATGCACTTTCTGAAGTTGTTTCATATAAGTTATTTAACAAAATCCCCCTGATGCTGAATTGGGAAACGTAAACTTCTGCCTGAAATCAGTATCATTTTACTGTTTACGAAAATATCATATAATCTATTAACTGCACTATGGTGTTAATTTTCTAACCCGCTTAATCCAGATGAGGGTTTTGGGGCCTGTTTTGATAGCAAAACAGAAACATACGTAGGTATTAGAAACATCATGGACCCTACGCTCCTGGGGCCTCTGGCCTGTGCCCATTTTGCCGGTACGTTAAGATGGACCTGGATGGAGGATGGAACCTATCCCAGCAAGCTATAGAAAATGATTTTTGTTATATCTGGAATGCTATTGTTTCATGTAGAGGTTTAAAAATTTCTCAACAGATTCCTCTCATGATGAATTTCCTCCTTCACCTGCACACACAAACAAAAGGCTGTGATCCTCCACTCTCTTCAGCCTTCAATTTTCCAGTAGGCCTACACCATTTACCCCTCAGAACTTTAGAATTTGCAGAAATTTACATATCAATTTATTCAAATATTTTTCTTGGGTATTATGGGTAAAACTTCATTAAGAGAATTCTGGAAACATCGGGGCTCACGAATTGGAGTTGCTTGATTTAAATCGTGGAATAACTGCGAACACCTCCACTGGTCATTGGTAGCGTGTGGCGGTTCAAAGTTTCTGACCTCCGGCAGGTGAAACGTAACATTTAATACCACCGCTTAGGTAGGACGGCTATTTTGGTCAGGTTGTGTCTGCTAGAGAGCGTGCATGTTTTAATTATAACTTGTAGCTGTTCATTGTATTTACAATTTTTAAAAACAAGTTTGATAATGGTATACTGGGTGTGTATTCACATAACGACCGCCAAGTTGTACGTTTAAAATCAAAGCACCTCAGGAAAAATTCGAGAACGAAAAAGCCCATGAAAAGCGACAGCCACCGTAAACCCCGAGCGAGACGAAAGCGAGAGCGTCTCCTTTAAACGCGGGGCCCGAAGGGAGGCTTGCAAAGCGTCTCTTTGTCGCTATAGCAACGGACAAGGGGCGGAAAGCGAATCCTTTTTGTAAACCCCTACTCTCTCTCAGGACCCGCACAGCTCGGGGCTCCGCAAAGAAGACGCGGGTTCAGCTCAATGTCCGGAGGTAAGACTTTTAACTTTTAAGGGACTGCCTGCTTCTGCTCCGGACTTTTGCCAGATGTGTTTCTCTGGCCCACATACTGTTGCGTGTTAGAAAGATCACAACAATAGCAGCGTGTTCTAGCTATACAGGCGGGATTTTGTTTTTTCGGTTTTATTTCCTTAAACTTTAGTTTCATGTCGCTTGCTCCTGGTTAAGGTGTCAATGTCTCTTATTTATGTCATATCCGAATCAGACATATGTCACGAAAATATACAAAAACGACTTATGTTCCAGAAGTCCATCCTTTGGAGCTAAGGGAAGTTTGGTCAAGTTCGTCCGAAAGCTGGGAAGTGGACATTTATACTCCCATGGGTAGATTTCTCATCTGCGGAAAGTAACTCAAGAGAAATTAAAAAGTGGTTTGGCTTAGCGAGGTGCAAAGTCCCCTGCGTTTGTCAGGGTGAGGTTTCGTTTACCATTAAGGTGAAATGCTCACTTTTATTTAAACACAATTCGTCCCCTCGTGTTGTACGCCCCACCCTAACTTTTATCTCTCTTAGTTAAACCTAGCAAGCTTTCTAGATTTCATTTTTTCGTAAGTTCAAAGGCGACTAGTAGAAGCAGTTGAATTGATCATATTGTGCAGTAAAGATCATATGGACGGAAAGTGGCGGTAATTTTCGTTTTTCATCCTTTTTGCAGACAGACGAGCAGTCAGTTCCGATTCTAGATCATGAAAATGGGGTTCTAGAATCGAGCAAATGTCTGACTTGGGGCACTAGTTTTATCTTTTCCGTAGGACTTCATGTACCATTTTTTCTTTCAAGTACATAAATGGCGCGTAATACGTGAAAGGTGCTATATAAAATTGAAGCTTTAATAGATAGCTCGTCCTTTGTCGCGTCGCCGGGCTTTGGAGTCTGGGGGTGCGAACGCGTGCGTGTGTCCTGTATGGTGGAATTCATATATTTTTGATAACTGCTTTAATGAGTCCTCATATAGTGTTTATAGATATTACATGGTTCCCACATGATATTGGGGCAGAGCGGGTGTTTAGAATGCCGTGTTGTGCCCAATATTCTGGCGCCGAACTATGGATCTTGTTCGATGAATCTGGACTAAACTCCGACTCTTTCCGACCCAGAATTTCCCAACCCTGTGCAAATAATGGAGGGATTAATATAATGCATGTGCTCATATCAACTGAGCCCGCACCAACCCACCCCATTTATAAAAGGCCCCGCGATCCTTCTGCTACCACAGGCTGTAGAATTCCGACCAAGGGTAGCCAAATCTCCGCCTTTAAGTGACTAGCGGTTAAAGAATGACGCACCTTTTTATGAAACCAGGAACATGGACCTTGTACCTGTGTCTTGCTTATTTTTTAGGTGATTTTCCAAGGAGGTGACATTTTAAGTGGCATTAGTATGCCTGTGCATAACACTAAATACCAAGAGATGGTACTGTGGAAGTTTTACCAAAATGTCTTGCAAAAAGTTACTACTTGCACCTCTTGTATTTATTTTCCTGAGTAAGTAGTTTGGCTATTTAGTGCTTCTGTGATCATTTTTCCTAAAAACATTCTCTTTTGAAGAACCTTGTGTGTGAAAAGAGCGATGTAACCAACTGCTTAAGGAGACCTGCTAAGAATTTCAAGTACCACTTCAACGTGGCGCTATGATCTTGAGCTTTTAATTCTTTTAAAAGTGACTTTACCATACTTGCCACCCTGATTCCAGCCAGCCATTCAATAACCCGTCTATCCAGTTACAGTTCATGTGAAAACTGGGGAGCAGTGTTGGGCATGAAACAGGACCAACTGTGGTTTAGTTCATTGTGGTCTCTTCTTCCATAGCATGAAGACAGGCTCAGATTTACAAATATAATATGGAAACAGTTAAGTATATAACCATCTAACATATGTACAGTATGTGTAAGCACATGTTTATTCCTACTTACTCTTTTCAGTTTTCTGTATTGTCATTATACATACATGCGGGCATATTTAAAAATGCTTAATCTATGTAAGGCTGCAGGGGAGCATCGCAAGGTTCACACACACATATCCACAGGGATGTGAGAGGAAAACAGAAGCAGACACAGGGAGAACACACAAACTCCACACAGGCAACCTGCACCAGAATTTTTTAATAAAAGCTCTCAAACAAGTTAAATTAATTTTAATTATATTTCTTCATCAATGTTTATGTATGTATTTATTATTCTTTGGTGAAGCCTCAGTACCACTAATTGTCTATTAGTCATTTTAAAGGAAACAAATTAAAAGATTTTTCTTTGTGAAGAATATTTGGAAAAGAGATTGTCCATAATTTTTTAACCTGCTTTTCCAATTCTCCATCACAGGGTACCAGAGCCTATTACTGAGCAGGATCCAACCCAGGAAGGGGCACCAGTCCATAGCATCATGCACTTTTAGTGTCAGATTAATGTAACTGGTGCATGTTTGGGATGTTGGAAGAAAACTGGAATACCCTGACACAAAGAGAACGTATAAACTGCACACAGGCGACAGCTGAGAGGAGGTTTTAAACTCAGATTCTAAGATCTGTGAGGCATCAGTGCTAAGCACTGTGTCATCTTGCTGCCACTTCATCATTTTGGTATTTGATGCTAGTCTTGCTAAGGCCGACAGTGCATTACAAAGTACCAAGACATGCTGCAGCAGACACAGACCATTAAACAAAGCAGAAGCAATCAAAACAAAGTGTAAACCTACTTCAAGTGTGACAGCCTGTGTACCGTTTGCATGTTCTCCCCATGTGTTTTTGGCCTGCCTTATTTTTTCTCTCTCATTAAACTGAAATGCACATTTTTGTAATTGGTGGTCCTAAAGTATGAGTGGGATGGACTTGGTGCCCCAGTCAGGGTTGATTTCTGCATTGCACCGAGTGTTACATAGACAGACAGGCACCCATCCTCTGTGACTGAACAGGATACAAAGGTTTGAAGATGGACAGATGAGCCTGCTGTGCTGGCCATCACTACTTCTTGTCAGTCGTTCATTTACATTCTGTCTTGATGGCGGGGTATTTGCATGTTTCTCCAGAGCCTTAATGTTCACCTGTCGTGTCTCTTTTCATTTCAATTTTCTTTCAGTTTGCATTGTTTTCATGTGTGGTTTTATGGTTTTATGCTTGTTTGATTTGTTAAGCACATTGTGATGGTGCCCATTGTAGAAGGTGGTATATAAAATAAAGATTCATTTATCAGGTTTCAATAATTGTAACTATATGCATCATCTAAATAGAAGAGTCGTGAGATTGAATTTATCATGCAAGGTATTGTATAGAAATAAAAAGCTGCTGATTTGGACTACAGCCTGTATGGAGTTATATATGAAGTCAAATCTTTTATTTAAATAATCCCAGCCTGTCCAGGGTCTTATTTTTATAGGTGAGCTTGGCCTGTGGCCCCTTTAAATAATCATTGACAGTCAACATTCTTGTCAAGTGCTCTCATTCTTTAGTTTTCTTGGTTGGTTTTCAGAAATTCAACTTTGAGCTTCCAGTGTGGCAAATAGTGTGTTTATTTTGAAAATTAGCTTGGCAGGATTTAAAGGTGTCATTCTGTGAGGCAGATCTGAAGGTCTGGATGGCACTCCATCTATGGTTCTTGCCTTGCACCCACTCCTGCGACATCCTTGAACTGGATCACTGAGCTATGGATGGACAGGTGGAACACTTTCAAACCAGCACAGTGCAATTAAAGGTTCATGCCCATGACTTTCTGTGTGTTCTTTTTCAGTATAATCCTAATGGTGGTCCTCTCTGGACTAGTAGCCTCCATAGTGCGTTTATCCACTCCACTGGGAGATTAACACGTGCCCAGGTTCCCTGAGTTCACAACACACAGAAATCAACACACTTGGTCTGCCTGATTTTAAATATGCAGGAGGCCGTTCTGGTTACAGAAGCTGAGGGAAAGTGCACAGTTGACGGTGGCTGCCATTGTGCTGCTGAAACTCGATCTCCATTGAAACTGCAGAGTGTGAGGTCACCAGGGGTCTGCTGCCTGGTTCAAGTGTTGTGGTTTGCATCCTTCAGATGCTATAAAATGTGCCATTGTGATAAGTAGCAATAAAGGATTAGCAGCAATGGAGAACTATTTTGGGAGTTTTTTGTTGGCACCTTTAGTATAAATTGCTTAATGTGCTTAGCGGGAAGTTTAAAAGGCCCGTACCACCCTATGAATTATGCATGAGCTCCCATAAAATGGAGTCGCATCGCCCTTATTTTATACATTTTATAAAGGGAAAAAATTGAGATTTACTTGCCATTAATCTTCACAGAAAGTGAAGTGAAATTAATTCTATATCCAACCATCGTTTTACTAAACCCATTCACAACAGGGCAGCAGAGCAGTGTAAGGCATAGCCATCTGTGGGGATGGGGACAGTCCATCACAAAATTGCAAAAGATCCTATTCTGTTTATTTGTCTTTTATCTTTTTTTCTGATCCCACTCTTTCCTCATAAAATAGTAGTCTTATTGTTGCATGTAGAGAGTATGGTTAAATGTCTGACAAACATGAAAGTGCCACCACACTCTAGCACCATGATAACCATGAATGTATTAAAATACTTGACTTCAGTTTATTGAGACAAAACATGAGCCATCTTATTTTTACGGTGTCACAGCAGCATTAGGCATAAGGCAGGAACTAACACTTGGGCGGATGCCCATTTATAACATGGCACAGACACATCATGCCAGTTTAGAGTCAAATATCAGCCAACACAGCTTTAAAATGTTGGTTACACAGGTAAAGAATTCAAGCTCCATACAAAGAGTTACCAGGCTAGGTTTTGAAGAAAAGGTACCTGCAGGTTTGAACATGTAATTGAACCAGCTGGTCCAGTATGCCACATTTCAGGTATATTTCTCCTCCCCTGATTCATTGGGACAGTAATTAGCCATGAGTTTAGATCCCATGCTGGGAATTGTCTGTGTGGAGTTTGCATGTTCTCCCTGTGCATATATGGAATTTTCCCAAAGCACTGTAGGTTTCTGAAATAATTTGATCTCATTGCTGTTATAATGCAGAAGTTATAAGTATTGAATCATGTTAGATTGAAGGGTTTCACAGTGCTGTGGTCCAAAAGGAATTGAGAAGAAGAAGAAGAAAAGACTGTGATTTAACTTGTACATTTCAAAGATATGTACAGTATAGGTAATTATTAGGTACAAATGTGCTCATTTTGGGTGACGGGTGACGTCTTTGAAAGTTTTTTAATTAGTATAGATACAGTTGTGCTTGAAAGTTTGTGAACCCTTTACAATTTTCTGCATAAATATGACCTAAAACATCATCAGATTTTCACTCAAGTCCTAAAAGTAGATAAAGAGAAACCAGTTAAACAAATGTGGTAAAATATTATACTTGGTCATTTATTTATTAAGGAAAATGATCGAATATTACATATTTGTGAGTGGCAAAAGTATTTGAACCTTTGCTTTCAGTATCTGGTGTGACCCCGCTTTGCAGCAATAACTGCAACTAAACGTTTCCGGTAACTTTTGATCATTCCTGCACACTGGCTTGGAGGAATTTTAGCCCATTCCTCCGTACAGAACAGCTTCAACTCTGGGATGTTGGTGGGTTTCCTGACATTAAGGAAATTAAGGGGATTAAGGTCAGGACTTTGACTTGGCAATTCCAAAACATTAACTTTATTCTTCTTTAACCATTCTTTGGTAGAACGACTTGTGTGCTTAGGGTTGTTGTCTTGCTGCATGACCCACCTTCTCTTCTCAGTTCATGGACAGATGTCCTGACATTTTCCTTTAGAATTCTCTGATATAATTCAGAATTCATTGTTCCATCAATGAAGGCAAGCCATCCTGGTCCAGATGCAGCAAAACAGGCCCAAACCATGAAACTACCACCACCACGTTTCACAGATGGGATAAGGTTCTTATGCTGGAATGCAGTGTTTTCCTTTCTCCAAATATAACACTTTTCATTTAAACCAAAAAGTTCTATTTTGGTCTCATCTGTCCACAAAACATTCCTCCAATAGCCTTCTGGTTTGTCCACGTGATCTTTAGCAAACCTGCAGGCGAGCAGCAATGTTTTTTTTGGAGAGCAGTGGCTTTCTCCTTGCAACCCGTTCATGCACACCATTGTTGTTCAGTGTTTTTCTGATGGTGGACTCATGAAAATGAACAGTAGCCAATGTGAGAGAGGCCTTCAGTTGCTTAGAAGTTACCCTGGGGTCCTTTGTGACCTCGCCGACTGTTACACGCCTTGCTCTTGGAGTGATCTTTGTTGGTCGACCTCTCCTGGGAAGGGTAACAATGGTCTTGAATTTCCTCCATTTGTACACAATCTGTCTGACTGTTGATTGGTGGAGTCCAAACTCTTTAGAGATGGTTTTGTAACCTTTTCCAGCCTGATGAGCATCAACAACTCTTTTTCTAAGGTCCTCAGAAATCTCCTTTGTTCGTGCCATGATACACTTCTACAAACGTGTTGTGAAGAGCAGACTTTGGTAGATCTCTGTTCTTTAAATAACACAGGGTGCCTATTCACACCTGATTGTCATCCCATTGATTGAAAACACCCGACTCAAATTTCACCTTCAAACTAACTGCTAATCCTAGAGGTTCAAATACTTTTGCCACTCACAAATACGTAATATTCAATCATTTTCCTTAATAAATGAATGACCAAGTATAATATTTTTGTCTCATTTGTTTAACTGGTTTCTCTTTATCTACTTTTAGGACTTGAGTGAAAATCTGATGATGTTTTAGGTCATATTTATGCAGAAATATAGAAAATTCTAAAGGGTTCACAAACTTTCAAGCATAACTGTAGATAATGGGCTACATAACAGATAGGTAGCATTTTTTGACCCATGTGGAAAATTTGGCTTTTTACAGAAGATCTATACATAAATAATATAACAAACAACAGTCCCATACTCAAATATACACCAGTATGACTAGATAGAAAGAGAGAAAAATTAAAAAGAAAGAAAACTTCTGACTTGGCAGTTGCATTATGGAAGTATATTGCTGCTGGGAGCCCCAACAGCGTTTCTTGGCACACTTCTGCTGAATAATTCATTGGCTGAAAGTCCTCAGTATTACTGTCTCAGAGAGATGATGTGCAGCATTGTTTATAATGACACTCCGTTTTGTTTTAACTCTTTCCTCCGCTACAATCTCCAGTGAGTCAAGAGTGCATCTTATAACTGAGCCAGCCCTTTTAATTAGCTCATTCATTCGGTGGGCCTCTGTTGAAGTGACATTCCCAGCTCAATACACCATAGTGTAGAAAATCACACTGGCCATCACGGAGTTGCACAAAACATGAAGGATGTCGCTACCCACCCACATTAAGGAGCACAGTCTGCTCTGCCCTTTCTTATATAGTTCCTCTATGTTCTGAGACCAGTTCAACCTGTCATTAATGTGAACCCCCAAGTACTTGTAGGAGTGGACCACCTCTACATCCACTCTTTGAATAGTGGCACAGTGGAAATCAATAACCAGTTCCTTGCATATTTAATTTAGGATCTAACTTCCAGGCTTCAAATTCTGTGCCCAATTGCTGTCTGTGTGGATTCTGCATCTTCTCGTTGTGTCATTGTAGGTTTTTCTCCCTTGTCCTGCAGATGTTCATACAAGTTTAACTGGCAATTCTAAACTGGGTTTGTTTTGGTGTGGGAATGCATCCTGCAGTAGACTGGCACCCCACTCAGATTTGTATGTGTCCTTAAGTCCTGTGAACCTGGGGTAAGCTCTGGCCGACTATGACCCTAAAGTTTATTTAGCAGCTTGGTTGATTGACTAATGAACATTTGGTACAAAAATTCTACCATGCATTTTTAAAATCGGGTTTCTACATCTACCAAGTCTTTTTTTTTTTTTTTTAGCAAAATGACCCAAAGTAACAATTCTGTTTTCCTGAGCCATCCCCGAATATCACCTGTTTTTTCAGCCATTCCAGCATATGTTTGGCCGCATTCATGTTGTAAGATGGAATTTCTTGCTGTATTTCTTTGTACTGTGATGCGGCTGTTCCCTTCTGTTTTCACACTAAGGATTCCAAGCATGGTACGGGGCGTCATAGTGGGGATGATGTGCTGTGTTCTGCTTGCTTTTCAATAGACTCATTTTGAAATTAATAATATAACTATGGATCATTGATCTTCATGGTGTTAGGTGCTAACTAACTGTGGGACTTTCCAAAGATAAGTGTGTTTAATTTGAACTCCTGCCACACTCTTTAATTACACACAAGAAAC
This sequence comes from Polypterus senegalus, assembly GCF_016835505.1. Taxonomy (NCBI): domain Eukaryota; kingdom Metazoa; phylum Chordata; class Cladistia; order Polypteriformes; family Polypteridae; genus Polypterus; species Polypterus senegalus. Next base: position 78,530,290 of record NC_053164.1, read on the forward strand.
AATGTGACCAGGAAACAACTAGTTGCTCCAGAGCAACACAAAATAAGTGAAGAATTAAGGAATCGGTCATTTTCTGATATTTATAATTCATTCTCTACAATTTCTGTTTTTACTTTGACATTACAGAGTTTAATAACAGTTGATCTATAAAAAATCTGCTCTATGTGTGCCTAAATCAATATAATCCAATAACATGATTGAAACATTAGGCACAAGGCTGGAGTTAGGTCTGCACGAGGTGCCAGTCAATAGCAGGAACTCACTTGTACCCACACGGGAACGAACTGGGAATTTCCATTCTGTTCTACACCTGATATGTGGCTCTTTACTTGCTTTCATGCCTTGATTTCTCATTTAAATGACAGTGGTGGTGGTGTTGACGTCTTGTGTTTTTACATGCTGCCTCACATTTCCAGTGTACTGGGCTTATTTCTTGCACCTGATCACTGCCTGGGTGGTGTTTGCATCTCCTTTGTCCTGTGTCTGTGTGAGGTTTCCTCAAGGTGCTCCATTTTCCTTCCATATCTCAAAAGATATGTAGGGGAGGTTAATTGCCATTTGCAGACTGAGTGAGCGAGTGTGTGAATTGGGCCTTGTGATGGACTGGTTGCTCCCTGCCTTTTATAGGCCTGGTACTTGCAACCCTGAACTGGGTTAAGCTGCTTTGGGAATGTTGTTTTTGTTATTTTACTGAAAACAACTTCTTAATTTCTGATTCTGTCTCAAGGGATTGGGAAGACTTTCTTATGGATGCTTTAAGTTATTCCTGCATACAGTGTCCCGTATCGGTCTTTATGCATACTACATGGTAGCCGTGCATGTAGTCCTGAAAGAAAAGTGTGGACAGGAGTGGCAGTTTGTGTGATTTCAAGGTTAAGACAGCAGTAGCATTTGAACAAGTCACGATTAGGGTAGGACAGCATGTTGGTGCAGTGGTAGCAATGCTGCCTCGCCATAAGGTGACCAAGGTTCGCATGTTCCCTGCGTGGAGTCTGCATGTTCTCCTCATGTCTGATGGGTTTCCGATGGGTGCTCCAGTTTCCTTCCAATGTCCAAAGACATGCAGGTTAGGTGAATTGGTGACGCAAAGTTGGCCCTGCTGTGTGTTTGGGGTGTGTGTGTGCTTGCCCTGTGATGGCCTTGCCCCCTATGCTAGCTGGGAGAGGCTCCAGCACCCCTTGTGACCCTGTTCTGGATTAAATGGGTTAGAAAATGACATGATGTGAAACTTTGTGTTACAGGTGGAGCAGCTTAGCTTTAAAGGCATTAATTAATTTCTAAATCCTGAGGATATATTGTTGCATTTGTTTGGCAATATTTTTGATTGCTTTGTGCTAGCTACAAATCATAAAGTTTTGATGGGGTAGCAGGACTCAGATGTATATTGATCTGGTACTCTTTTCATCTATTTTCTAAATATGTATTTTTCCATTAGAAGGTTGTGGGGGCTCTGAGTGTATACCAGCCACACTGAGCACAAGGCAGCCTCCAAACCAGTAGAAATGTCACTCCAGCACAGGATACTCTTACACACACACACAGCCATTTTAGATCTGACAATTTGCTTAACACACATCTCTTTAGGATGTGGCAAGAAAAGTGGAGGACCCCAGAATTAAAAAGGCATGCAGATGTGGAAAGAATGTGCAGCAAAGGCACATACCTCTACACCATTACCATTGAGGAAAAGGTCCAGAGTTGTTCCGTTTTTTTGTGCTCAATACCGTTGGGAATGGCTGCACACAAACGTTTATAGGAAGAGGCACAAGTCGGAAAATGAATGGCTGCATAGTGTGGTTGTGCTGCATCAGTCCGGTTAGCTGGAGCACACACTGCCATTATACTATCATTCATGGTAGAGAGTGTATATCCGAGAGTACTTTACAGCACCCTTTTGACACTTGTTGCATAAATCTGTGAAGTGAGCAAAATGGGTTTTTATAGGCTCAGTCAGATATTTAGAGACTGAAAGCTTACAGCCTCATTCTGTGATAACTTCACCAATAAAGTGATTCTCGCTTACTGAAACGTGCAATAAGTCGGAAGTACGACCTCAGCTCAGATATAGTCGGGACGATATGGAAAATACAAATAAAAACTGAAGGCAGTAATTAGTAAATGATGGCAAATGATCTCTGACCTGAAAGCAGTGTAACAGTCCATTACTTATTGTTATAGCTAATGAATTTTATTTTTTTTTTCCCAAAATAAATACTTATTTTCATTTTGATAGTTGCAGCATATTCAGTGAGACCAGCTATGTTATATGGGCTGGAGACAGTGGCACTGACCAGAAAGCAGGAGACAGAGCTGGAGGTGGAAGAGTAAAAGATGTTAAGATTTGCATTGCGTGTCACCAGGATGGATAGGATTAGAAATGAGGACATTAGAGGGTCAGCTCAAGTTGGACGGTTGGGAGACAAAGTCAGAGAGGACATGTGCAGAGGAGAGATGCTGAGTATATTGGGAGAAGGATGCTGAGGATAGAGCTGCCATATTAGGAAAGAGGAAAGTCTAAGCAAAGGTTTGTGGATGTGGTGAGAGGAGAGGACATACAGGTGATGGGTGCAAAACAACAAGATGCAGAGGACAGGAAGATATGGAAGATGATGATCTGCTGTGGCAACCCATAACGGGAGCAGCCGAACTGGGCGGTCTCATGGTCTGGAATCCCTACAGATTTTATTTTTTTCTCCAGCCATTTGGAGTTTTTTTTTTTTTGTTTTGTTTTTTCTGTCCTCCCTGGCCATTGAACCATTGAACTCTTATTCTATGTTAATTAATGTTGACTTATTTTGTTTTCTTGTTTTGTCTTTTATTTTTCTATTCTTTATTATGTAAAGCACTATGAGCTACTGTTTGTATGAAAATGTGCTATATAAATAAATGGTGTTGTTGTTGAAAGAAGAAGAAGCATATTCTAAAATAAGATTGGGCAGTAATGAATTTACCAGTTTGTAACCTTGCCTTTCTTTCTCTTAATTAGATTAGATTTGATCAAATGTGTTTATCCGAAAGGGAAATTTAGATACATACAGCAGCAGAAACACGTACAACAAAGATGCAGACTCAAGTATTGAAGACAGCAAATTGAGTGTTTCAGGTCTAACTTTGTCTCATTCTTCTTTCAAACAAGTCTTAAAAGTGTGCAACAGAATGGGGTCTTCATTGTCGCATTTTGTGTTCAAAGTAAGCCACGCTTTCTGAACTGGGGACAGGTCAGGACTGTATGTCAAGCACCCACACCCTCTTTTGTGCAGATTTTTGACAGCAGCATATGTTGCTCTTAAATCTGCATGTACTTTTCAGCATAAATGGTGCCTTCACAAAAGTCCAAGTTAGCTTTGCCCAGGCTCTGACACCTTACAGATGCTGATTACTTGTACATGCTCACAGTCCGGATGGTCTGTAGGACCCGATGTACATTTCCTCTAAAAAAGACCTGAAACTTTGATTAATTTGACCACAATACATGCTTCTACTGTGTGATGCTGCATGCCAGATGCCTTTGAGCCCTGAGAAGTCATTGGTGCTTCTGGTCACTGTTCACATACGGCTTCTTTTTTTGCACTATATACAGTTGTAACTGGCATTTGAGGATGTGACTAGATTTTGTGTTATTTGATAAAAGTTTGTCGAAGTACTCCTGTGCCCATATGGATATACTGTATCACTTGTTGACGAATGATGTTTCCTGATGAGATGCCATCTGAGGGATCAGAGATCACAGCAGTCAGCTTAGGTTTGCACCCTTGACTTTTACGCACTAACATTTCTTTAGATTCCTGAAACCTGTTAATTATGTTATGCTTTGTTGAGGGTGAATTACCCAAATTCCTTTCATTCTGTCTATGAGAAACACTTTTTATTTTGTAATGATTTTCTCATGTATTTATGGGAAAATTGGCAATCCTCCACAAGTAAAAGAAGTGAACTGCTGCTGTGGGTATCTTGGAGGCTGCTGAAGTTATATGATACTCTGCCCCACTGAGATTTCTGGAAGTAGTTTCCTTTGTGGTGTCCTAAAACGTTACCCTAAGCTCTGTCACAGAGCCAAGGAGATTGCAGTCTTGGCTGTTGTTTCAAACAGGACAATAATTATCCAGAAAAAAAATCCTTTCCCCTGCAATAATAATGGATTATTGGGAAAGCTAATCAAGCCACCCCAAAAACCCATGTTGTGTTAGGGACTGTGATGGAGGGTCATTCAGTTCAGCAGCAGCAGGTCCAATGTGTGATCTTAGAGGGAAATCTCCAGTCTGCCCCAAGTCAATCAATCAATCAACATTTATTTATATAGCACATATTCATACAAAAAAATGTAGCTCAAAGTGCTTTACATAAACACAATAAACATAAGTCAACATTAATTAACATAGAATAAGTAAGTTCCGATGGCCAGGGTGGACAGAAAAAAAAAAAAACTCCAAGGGCTGGAGAAAAAAATAAAATCTGTAGGGGTTCCAGGCCACAAGACCGCCCAGTCCCCTCTGGGCAATCTACCTAACATAAGTCAAACAGTCCAAGTGGGTTACAAACAATGTGCTAAAAACTTTGCAGCCTCCTTCTGAGGATAATGTGGCATTATCATTTTAAAGGGCCAAATTATATTATTTTGTTTATTAAAAGCAAAACAAAACAAGCAAAACGGGGGTCAACGGAGGCAGGGTAGGTGAGGTCTGAATCTTATTACATGAGCTGCTCTGTTTCACAGCAGATGGGTAGTTGGCAGAGAGCTATTAGCTCATCATAAACAATGAATGTGAAAGCGTTTGGTGCTTCCCCCATGGGGGATTCGTTGGCTCATATTTACTAGATAGTCGATCAGGAAGTCACAGCCAGACCCTGCTTAGCACTGCAAGAGGAATTAAAAAAATATAAAGCCTTTCTAAATTAATGTTGAAGAAATGGAACACGGGTGTATGTGACTGAAATTGGAGTCCATTTTCGAAACCCACATTATTCAAGGGTGGGATCACGAGGACTTGGCTGTGCACACTGCAAGAATTCATGAGTCAAATGGGACCCTGGTACATGCATTGAAATAGAGACCCTCCCCTCCTCACACTTGACCATCTGTGCAGCCCCCCATCCCTTACCTTATAGTGAGTGCCACCTCCGCCTCTATTACTTGGTGGTCAGCCACACACACACACAGAGTAATCTACACAGTTTACCACAACAGTAGAGTTTCTACTGGATTGTTTTGGGACTTCAGATAGATGCAAACGGGAATGGTGAGCATGAAACAAACAATACAAGACTGCAATCTCCTTGGCCTACTTGGAGAGCATAAGAGTTGATATTTTAGCTGTTAGGTGGTGTAAGAGACAGCCAAGTAGAGGCAGGGGATGATTAGGGTCCAGAATGACTAGACCATGGTGGGGAGTTTAGCCTGGACATCGGGATACACTCTGCTGTTTACGAAGGATGTCCAGCAATCTTTTATGACCACAGAAAGTCAGGACCTCAGTTTTACATCTCATCTGAAGGACTATGCCATTTTTACAGCACAGTGTCCCCATCACTGCACTGGGACACTGGAATCCACACTCATACCACAGGGTAAGCGACCCTGCTGGCCTCACCGACACCTCTTCCAGCAGCAACCCAAGCTCCTCCTAGATGGTCTCCATCCAAATGCTAGCCAGGCCCAAATATGCTTGGCTTCAGGTGGATGACGTTTTCTGAAGTGCATGTAGTATGGCTGCTGGAATTCTGTTGCAAATCCAAATCTATAGCTATTTATTTACCGACATTGTAAGTGGATGGTACACTTATAGTGCCATTTGGACCGCTGATGAGTTTAGGAACTTGCTTAAAGTCACACAATAACTAAGTGTTAAAATCTGGATGGATATCCTTGTGGTTTAGGGTGCAGCACTTCAGCCACACTGTTGGTTGGTCTTTACCTTGAAATGCACTGGCTAACACAGTGAGCTTTAAATGGTGGCACAGTGGAGCGCGGTTTAGCATTGCTGCCTCACAGCTCTGGAGTTTGAAACCCTGTTTGTGTAGTTTGCATGTGCTGCCCTTCTCTCTCCCAAAATGTGGGGTTTTCTCTGGTAACCACTTTTCCTCCAACTCATTTTTTATTAGTTTCAGACCTAGTTATTCATTTCAAGGTGCCATGTCTATTCTCGTAGCCTTGGAAACACGGCAAGAGCCAACAGTGAATGGGGCAACATTTTGCCACGTTGCTCACAATTCAGCATTCACACAGGGCCATTTTGGAGTTGCCAGTTGCAGTTAGGTTTCTTGGTGACGCTAAATTGGCTCGGTGAAAGTAAGCGTGCCCCATCTACAGTAGGTCAAGCTTTGTGTCCAATGTGAGGACAGGCTCTGGTACCCTGTGACGCTGATCTGAATTCCACTTTCTCGGAAAATGAGTGTAAAATCTCAGATTAGCTCAGGTCCAATTATCCAAAGGGGCAGCGCTGCTCTTATTCAACTGTATATTTCGACTCTTATTTTCATCAGTCTTCTAAAACAATTGGTATTTTACATGCAGAAGTCATGGAATATAATGTGTATATTTGTTAAAAATTTTTGTAATACATGTTAACTTCAGGGTAAATAAACAAAAAATGAAATATATTCACATATTTTGCATGCATCCTTCATCCATTCATTTTCCTGGAACCGCTTTTTGCCACAGGATGAAACACTGGAGACTGTCATGGCGGCTTTATACATGGAGCGTCAGACAGTCAGTGGGCACACTCACCCACACTTCCTTATACTGGGAATGAAGGTGCACACCTTGGAAGTTATTTTGCCACATCCAATGACATTTATTGTCACCAACTTTCTCCACACTTCCAGTTGAAGCCATATCCAAGCAATAATTGGGCAACTGTACTAACCATTATGCCAAGGTGCCACTGTCCTCATTTTTTTTTTCTTCTTTTCCTTCCAGGACCGGCAATTACATTTCCAAACTGCTGTTCCCTTTGATCCAATGTACACAAGATGGAGATCACAGCTGCCAATGTCAACCAATCATGCCACCTCTTTCATATGTCTTCCTCAAATCTGCCAGCAAATCCAGGGTTTCCAGAAAGGGAGGACGAAGATCTTACGTGTCTGAATTGGCTTCACGAGAACACAGATCTGCTCCAGGAGCTGCGATTTGGAGGCCAAGATCCTTTGCCTAATCTTCCGCCATCGACACCCAAGCTGGCTCCAAGCCGGGGCTCTAGTAGGCCAGCTTTGCCTTTAGCTGCTCTCGAGCCCAGGACAAAATCCAATGCTGCCAAACCCCCTTACTCTTTCAGCAGCCTCATATTCATGGCAATTGAGGGCTCACCCAACAAGTGCCTGCCTGTAAAGGACATCTATGACTGGATCCTGGCCACCTTCCCTTACTTTCAGCAGGCCCCGGTAGGCTGGAAAAACTCAGTGAGACACAACCTCTCCCTCAGCAAGTGCTTCACAAAACTTAAGAAAGACAAGTGCAAGGTATTATTTTTATTATTATTATTGTTCATTTGCAATGGTTTATCTGGGTAGGACTGGCAAGGTCAGTTTTTAACGAGTTTAATAAAAGGGTACCACACACCCATTTTTTTAACCCATTTATCCAGTTCATGGATTTAATGTAGGCTATGTCCACACTACTATGCTTTTGTTTAAAAATGCAGATATTCATATTTTCACCTTTTGTTCCCACTTACCCCAGTGATTTCAACCAGTGAAAACACTCCCCAGATCCATATACTTCTGAAAACACCGGCTCAGTGTTTATGGATGAAAACGTAGAGAGTTTTGAAAGCACATACTGTAATCATGGTGTGATTGGTTCAGGCCTGTTATGTAGACCTTCCCTGATTGGACCCTGCCCATTACAATGTCACATTCCCTGATTGGTCGCCATTCACAGAAGAAAGCCATATTCCAACACATCAGATATAGAAGAATTGCTTTCAATTGTATTTTGTATAGTTGGAAAGCTGCATGCATGCACAAAAGGCATATAATTTCCCAGATAATTCTGTAACTGTCGGCATTACCATCCCTTTGAGTATGCACAGTGCAGGAGAATGACTTATGTCATATGTGTTTTTGGTTGTTTTATTGTGGATGGAGATAATTTCATAAAATACCACAGGATGGAGACCATTTTTCTTGAGAAATGCCATTTTTAGATAGAAACGTGAAAACGTAGTAGTGTGAATGTTGCCTTAAGAGTCTGTAATGCTATGGTTTTTTATACTTGTGCAACTTTAAGATTGTGTGCATTAATTTACCATAATTACATTAAAATGTAAATTATTCATAGTCTGTCTTTTTTCTTAGCCAGCACAAATCTGAACTGTGTGTGTGAAGCTTCATACTTTCTAGACTTTTGCTTTAGAATATGACTCATCTGATGAATTTAAAGCAGAGCTCCAAGATTTTCTACAGAATGCTTCCTTTTTAAAATAAACGGTCCATCATTATGTATGTTTTAGCATTTGACGCTCTATGTCTAGCTTACTATGTTAACTGCTTTAACTGCACGGTGCAATGTGTGTACGTCTACGGTAGCCTTCGCATACCATTTGAAAAATGCGTTTATTAATGGGCGTAATTGGCAAGCACACTAACAAAGTAATGATGATATTATTATACAAGAACTAGAAAAATGCATTATTATTTATAACTTTTTAAATAATAAAATTATATGATTCCCCGCCACCCCCACCCCACCCCGTTTTGCTGAGAACCCAGTAACATATCCTTGTTGACCTCCAATTGGGAACCACTGCCTTAAATGACAGAACAGGGCCTTGAAATGCCGGCTGTGGACCGGCAGTCTCCTCTTTACAGTAGACACTGAGACTTGCTTTTGTCGACCACTCAAGCCGGTGGCCCTCAGAAATATATCTGCTGACTGAGCTGTGACTTTGAGTCTGCCAGATCTCTTCTTATTAGAGTTTCTTCCAGTTTCCAATTGCTTTTGGATTGTGTACTCACTGATACTTTCATTTATTTATTTTTTTTGCTATTTCTCTAAATGAAAGGCTGACACTTGTAAAGGTAATAATGCTCTGTCTCATTTCATTTGTAATACTTCATATGGTGTAGTTACACAGTCTGCTCCAGTTCTGCTTTAAGACAGACTGAGGGGTTTTTAAGTAATCAGCAGAAGTTGAGACACCTGTGTAAACTGTTTGCTTCAACTTGCAAAGCTTAATTTACTTTAAGTGATGCACAACATCTGTAGGTTGTAACCTATTAGTTGTTCTCTCAAGAAGGCCCGTTTGTAATATTCTGAAATGTCCATTTTTCAGTTTTTGATAAATTAATCTCTGGCAGTTTACTGCTTACCTTTTCACCATTTTAGGTCATTCATTTCATTTCAACTATATTACATTTGAAGAAAAAACTGGAAAAACTGAAGTGTTCTAAAACTTGTGACCAGTAACGTGTGAGTGTGTGTTTTTCCTCAAAAACACTGGTCAAGTCAGTCCACACTGTTCAAATGTCTTACTAAAAATTACAAGTGTGTCCTGTGATGGCCTGCTGTTCTGTCCACGGTTGGCTCCTATCTTGCCTCTGGCCCTGTACTTTAGGCTATGGTGCCTTGCAATGCCATGAAAGGGTAAAGCTACACCTTTATAAGGCTCTTTAATTGGCAGTGTTAGTGTAAGTATGGGTATGGTGGACTGGCAACCTGACCAGGGCAGTTTTCAGCCTGCACCCCATGTTTCTGGAGTAGGCTCTGGTCCCCATGACCTACAACTGGATTAAGTGGGTTTCACAATATTTTGCTCAGTTACTAAGCAAGAATGTTTAATGATGTGTACCTTATTGCTTTTATACTACAATTTTTAAGGTTTGTAACAAGAAGGAACTTGAAAAACACTGATGAAAACTTGTATGTAGCTCTTAAGAATGGTGATCGCCCTCTCCAAGCTGTAAGGTAGACCCTAGCTTGGTCTACCACTATACAAGCTGCTCCCATGCTGTCTTCTCCAAACTGCTCCTCTGCTCTCCCATAATCTGTGGGTTCAGCAGATCCTTCATCGCCATTCCTGCACCCCATGTAAAGATTAATGTACTGCTTTCCCTCTCTCTCTGGGTTTTGCCCGAGAGTTTTCAATTTTGCTTTGAATAATGGTATCCTAGTCCACTGTGAAAAGAGATTTTTCTTCCTCGGGCTTTCTTATTTTATTTGGAAGTGTAGACCTACATCTGATTAGCATCTAAACCTCTTATAGTAGGTAGCACATGCTGAGGCTAGTTGGCTGCCTTTTGCTTCAGGTCATAGAAAGCTTGACCTTTCATTTTTACAGCTCATATTGTCCCCCTTTCTCCTATTATTATTATTATTAATAATAAAACAAGAATGGCAGAATAATGAATTGCTCTGCAAATACTGACCAGCAGCACTGCACTTCTGATCCCCAGCCTTTTCCCTTTATGAATCCCATTACAAGCGGTGGCACACATTCTGTTTGATTTGCAAGTCAGATGAGAGTGTGGAGGGCTGTGGGCCTTTATCATCTGTGGTATTTATCTACTAGTTTTTTGTTTTGTTTCCCGTCTTCTTTGGTGTAGTTTAAGCTCTGTGTGACCCGTAATTTCGATTAAGCATCTTCAGTAAATACTTGTATTTGTAATTAATGCTTTAATAGGTCAAGTCATATTCCCCATATACTGCATAGTGGCATGCACTTATGTACCTAGTTCCTTAACTGACAAGTATTTTAATATTAAAAGAACAGTCAGTGAATTGGAAAATGCTCTTAACTTGCATTTTTCTGATGTTTTCAGTTGTGAGGAAGTGGATAACCTGCCATCAGTGACAGTTTAAGCAAATCGAGATTAAGAGGAGACATGACTGAAGTGTTTACAATTCGGAAAGGAATTATGTTAAATGGGCTGGAGACAGAGGCACTGACCAGAAAGCACGAGGCAGAGCTGGAGGTAGCAGAGTTAAAGATGTTAAGATTTGCACTGTGCATGACAAGGATGGATAGGATTAGAAATGAGTACATTAGAGGGTCGGCTCAAGTTGGACGGTTGGGAGATGAAGTTAGAAAGGCGAGATTGTGTTGGTTTGGACATGTGCAGAGGAGAGATGCTGGGTATATTGGGAGAAGGATGCCAAGGATAGAGCTGCCAGGGAAGAGGAAAAGAGGAAGGCCTAAGAGAAGGTTTATGGATGTGGTGAGAGAGGACATGCAGGTGATGGATGTAAAAGAGCAAGATGCAGATGACAGGAAGATATGGAAAAAGATGATTTGCTGTGTCAACCCCTAATGGGAGAAGCTGAAAGAAGAAGAGAAGAAGTACAACAAGACTTTTATTTCAAAATGACTTCAACAAGAACTTGGGGATACAGTTGGAATTTTTTTAAGGGTAAATTTCACACAAACGTTAGGAACTTTTCCCTCACACTATAGACCCATGGAATAAGTTATCAAGTAGTGTGGTAGACAGCAGAATTCTAGAGACATTTAAAACTCAACTGTGGTTTTGGAGGAAATAGGTGGGTAGGACTGGTGAGCTTTGTTGGGCTTAATGGCCTGTTCTTGTCAAAATATTTTCCAGTGTTGTAATATTCTATATTCTAATATGTGAGAATAACTAATTAAATGTTTAATGCAATATTTATTTCATGATTTATTATATTGAGCCTCACCACATGCAACATGAAATGCACAATGAAATGAAAACTGTTATTTTTCACCCGTCAAAGTTCAGAAGGTGGGCTCTAGTGAGCACTGAGTTTTGATTGGTGAATCTTCAGTCTTCATTCATCAAGGGTGACATCCACAGCAGACACTGCTGATGCAGAGTCCTGATGGTGATTTCAAAGTTTGTCGAATTAAGCTAGCTATGTTGTGCAGTAATTCTGGGCAGTTTTTCTCTTGCACATTCACAGATGCACACGGTTAAACTATGAGCCCAGACAATTCACCAATCAGACAGTACTCAATACGGCCCACCCATTCAGTTCTGATGAGTGAAAATGTTGTTTTGTTGTGTATTCCATGTTGTGTGCAGTGCCAATGAAATAAATAAGTAAACATACTTCATTAATTGTTAATGCTCACTTATAATTTCATTATTACTTATTGTCACATTCTACAATGCATTTTGTATACTTATTGGTTGGCTAATTGGTTGATTTCATTGTATCTGAAATATTCTTCTACAACTTACAGTCAACCCAATGCTGATATGCTGGCAGACAGAGTGACTTAATGATTACATACAGTATACGCTCTAAAGAGAAGCAGATTAGCACAGAATCTAGAGGTACACCTCAAGTTACAGATGGTGCAACCTTTTATAAAAGAAGAAAGACAGCATGTGGCTAAAACCGTGCAGTTAAACTAGCAAGACATATCAGGTGGTCAACAGCATCAAAAGCAGTAGTAAGGTTAAGAAGAAAGCACAACATACGTAGAACCAGAACCAATACAAAGAGTCATCTGTATGCAATAGCCACATTTCTCCCCACACTAATGTGGGTGTTATTGGATCTCCATACCTCAAAGATGGTAAGGAGAAACTGGACTGAGTATGCATGACTGTAGTTGGGTAGCTGAGTGTCCTCTGTGATTGAAAAATGCCCAGTCCAAGGCTGGTTAGTGCAACATACTGAGTGAGCTCAAACATTCAACCCCAAACTACTTAGAAGTACACCCTAGAGTGAAACAGGGGCCAAAAACATTTTTGTAGGTGGGCCTCTGCATGAAGAAGATGCCCTCCTGGTCTAGCAAAACTCTTGGATAGTTTGTAGAATATACTGTACTTCCAAAAAGCATTTCAGAAGTTTTACAATTTACAATCCTGGGCAGTTATGAGGTCTTTGGGATGATGGAGTACCAAGAGAAAAGCTGACTCAGACATGGGGGGAGAGTTTGTAGTCTCCACTTGGACAGTAACCTGAAGCTCCAGAAGTGTGTGGAAACGATGATAATCTTCGAGCTATCGCGCAAGCCGTTAAGCTTTAGAATTCACTTTCAGGAGCAATCTGTCCGTGTGTACAGGCTCCCCACACTAGCTAAAGCGTGCCAAAGCAAAGACAAGGTGACAGCGGGACTGGGCTGTAAACCACCACTTCAGTTCTTAACACGAATTCACTTCAAGACCCTCAGCAAGTTCCCTTCTTCACCAGCGCTGCGATGCCAGTTGTGTTGTGTACATATCTTTTGTTTTAGCCTTTCAAACCTTGGGGTTATGGGTTTCCATATACTGTATTAACACTAAACTGCAGAACTAGCATGTCGTCCTAACACCACATGAAATATGTAAATTAAATTTGAGGCCATTGAGGAAGATGGCTGTAAGACTATACTCGGATAATAGACAAATTTGCATGTTCACACATTTAATGTGGTGCATATGGACATGTCTCACCTAGATACTGTATTTATGTTCTGTTGGGTATATTTACTCTCAGTGTAGACTTGCATGGCATGATATTATTAGTATTAACTTATACTGTATCTCCCATGACACCCAGAGGAGCAGCATTAAGGATCAACTTGAGGACTTCTTGCCATTCAGCACTGATCACTATTGCTTTTCAGAGGGTCTTGCCAACTAGCCATTAGTTTCATGGTCCCATATACTAGCTTTGTCACCTACTTACAGTGCTGTCTGAAATTATTCAGACCACCTCGCTATTTACACATTTTGAAATGTTGCAGCCTTATGCTATAATTGTTTACATTCGTTTTTTTTCCCCTCATCAAACAATACCCCAGAATGACAAAGCAAAAATGTAATTTTAGGAATTTTTAAAAATGTATTAAAAAAATGAAATAACACAGTGACACAAGTTTTCTGATCCTTGGCTCAGTACTTTGTTAAAGCACCTTTGGCAATGCCTGGAGTCTTCTTGTATAAGGCATGACAAGCTTCGAACACCTGGATTTGGGGATTTTCTGCCATTGTTCTCTGCGTATCCTCTCGGGCTCTGTCAAGTTGAATGGAGATTATTGGTGGACAGCTATCTTAAGGTCTCTCCAGAGCTAAAGTCTGAGCTCCAACTGGGCCACTTAGGGTCAACCTTGAGAATGTCTTTAAGCTACTGTTGTATTGTCTTTGCTTTGTGCTTAGGGTCACTGTCCTGTTAGAAGATGAACCTACAGCCCACCCTGAGGTCAAGAGTACTCTGTAGAAGGCTTTTCATTAGCGATATCTCTGTACTTTGCTCCATTTAGTGTTACCTCCCCCCCGTCTGTTCTCTCAGTCCCTGCCGTTAAAAAGCAACCCCACACCACCATGCTTCGCCATTGGAATGGTATTGTGCAGGTGATGTGCAGTGCCTGGTTTCCTCCAGACACGCTTAGACATGAGGCCAAACCGGTCATTCTTGGTTTCATCAGACCAGAACATCTTGTTTCTCATAGTCTGAGAGTCCTTTAGGTGCCTTTTTGCAAACTCTCAAGGGTTATCTGACCAGTCTGTGCTAAAGCCCAGATTAGTGTGTGGTAGTGTTGTGGTGGTTGTCCTTCTGAAACTTTCTCCTATCTCCATGCAGGCTCTTTGGGTCTCAGCCAGAGTGATCATCAGGTTCTTGGTCACCTCTCTTACCAAGGCCCTTCTCCCCCCAGTTTCTCCATTTGTCTGGATAGCCAGCTCTAGGAAGAGTCGTGATTGTTCAAAATGTATTCCACTTAAGAATTATGGAGGCTACTGTGTTCTTGTGGACATTTAATGCTGCAGGACACAATCCTGTCTCTAAGCTCTAAAGCCAAATCTCTTTATCTCATGGCTTGGTTTTTGCTGTCATATACAACATCAGCTGTTAGACAGGCGTGTGGCTATGGAGTTGACCACAGCTGGACTCCAAACTAGGGGTAGAGCCATCACACTGATGATGAATAGAATGGGATGAACATGAGCCAAACTTCAAGTGTTACAATGGGTCTAAATGCTTGTGTCAATGTGATTTCCGTCCATCTATCCATTATTATGGGGGTCTGTTGGAGCCAATCCCAGCCAACACAGGGCGCAAGGCAGGAAACAAACCCTGGGCAGGGCGGCAGCCCACCGCAGGTGATTTCAGTTTTTATTTTTAATAGATTATAGCAAAAATTCCTAAAACCTGTTTTCGCTCTGTTATTCTAGGGGTATTGAGTGTTGTTTTTTTTTTTTTTTTGAGGGAAAAATTCATTTTACTGATTTTAACAGGCTGCAACATAACAAAATGTGAAAAACGTGAAGGGATTTGAAAACTCTCTGAAGGCACTGCAGCTTTACAAATATTAGAGAAAATGTTACCTAATGCTTGTCTAATGGCCATGTGAATGTGGCTTCAAGGAGGTACACGCAGAGCTAGCAGTCTCCTATACAGTAGATGGTACCTGCAAAAAGAAACTGAGTGTGCATACTAAATGTAATCGCTGTCGATGAGTGTGTCTCATGGGTGTCTTTAGTGAGACAGATCTGCAGCGCTAACCCTGACATTATACCTAAACATTAGCTTAGCACTAGTTATCACATCGCTTTCATGAATAAGCTGCCATTTCCTGTGTAAACAGTCTGTTCATGAAGGATCAGTGATTTTCTCTCGGGCTTCTAATTCTAATGGAGTACTATTAGAGATGCAAGCAGCGTGGCCAGCTGCATTATTGGTATTTGGGAGATGTTATCATTGGCTTAGCAGAGCACATTCTGGCAGACATTGCATGAGAAATGCTTCTTGGTTGATTACTTCATGTCTTACTCATTTTTATTCATCTATCTAGCAGAATCACATTTAGAGTACTTCTGCTCACACCATTTGTACAGAATTTTTATAAGCCCTTTTCATTCTAATTTCATTTGCATCACCCAAGTGCTTGATTTAAACCACACTTCTGCTTAAAGATATATTTTCTTTAGGGGCGAGGTAATCATACTGTGTTGAATAGAGAACCGCCAGACCATCCAGAGAATTTAGCACAAAAGTCTTGATGATCCACAATTGCTGTGCTTTGCCTTCCCAGAATACTAGATTACTTGGCAAATTACATCATTTTACAGTACATAATTTAATTTGGTCTGTGCTTAGGATTCAAGTTAGTATAAACCAAACAGACATTGCATTGACCTGAGCCTTGTCTACAATGACTCATTTTTTTGTGAAATAAAGTGAAGCTCTGTAAAGTTTGTTTTTGATTTTATGATTGTGCTGTTTAAATTGGCTGCCTGTAATCCTCTATTGGTGCAGATAATACATGGTGTGTCTGTATATCTGTCTATGGTTCCATCTTAATAACGTGTTTGATTTTTTTGATCAAATAGATATGAGGTCTGTAGTCCTGTTACAAAAAAAAAAACAAACATCCCAGAGTCAATACTAAACCCCATGATTTCAATCTCAAATTGTGGACTTCTGAACCTTTTTCCAAGAAAAAATGCATCTGGCCGATGTTAGGAAGAGTAAAGCAAACATGTAGTTGATGCAGAAACTTTGACAACCTTTAAGAGATATCTGGATGAGATACTGGGACAGCTTAGCTTTTATCTAAGCAAATGGGCTTGATGGAATGAATGGTCTCCTCTCGTTTGTGAAAAGGTTGTGCTTGTTAACATCGGAATACTCCATAAAGAGACACTGGACCTCCAGTTGCTTATGAAGACTAATGGTTTAACAAGATTGCTTTATTTTGTCATGATCTGTAAAGGTGCTATGCAGTTTTTCACCTCTTTCTTTTTTGCCTCCAGAATAATAAATAATAGAAGGAGCTGGACAGGTGCTTTGTGTCATATACATTATTAATTTATATATAGTCATTTGACAGACATACACATATTTACACATACACACTTGAGATACATACAGTGCGCCCAGGAAGTATTCACAACGCATCACTTTTTCCATATTTTGTTATGTCACAGCCTTATTCCAAAATGGATTAAATCAATTTTTTTCCTCAGAATTCTACACACAACACCCCATAATGACAATGTGAAAAAAGTTTACTTGAGGTTTTTACAAATTTATTAAAAAAAAAACAAACCGAGAAATCACATGTACTTAAGTATTCACAGCCTTTGCTCAATACTTTGTCGATGCACCTTTGGCAGCAATTACAGCCTCAAGTCTTTTTGAATATGATGCCACAAGCTTGGCACACCTATCCTTGGCCAGTTTCGCCCATTCCTCTTTGAAGCACCTCTCAAGCTCAATCAGGTTGGATGGGAAGCGTCGGTGCACAGTCATTTTAAGATCTCTCCAGGGATGTTCAATCGGATTCAAGTCTGGGCTCTGGCTGGGCCACTCAAGAACATTCACAGAGTTGTCCTGAAGCCACTCCTTTGATATCTTGGCTGTGGGCTTAGGGTCGTTGTCCTGCTGAAAGATGAACCGTCGCCCCAGTCTGAGGTCAAGAGCGCTCTGGTGCAGGTTTTCATCCAGGATGTCTCTGTACATTGCTGCAGTCATCTTTCCCTTTATCCTGACTAGTCTTCCAGTTCCTGCCGCTAAAAACCATCCCCACAGCATGATGCTGCCACCACCATGCTTCACTGTAGGGATGGTATTGGCCTGGTGATGAGTGGTGCCTGGTTTCCTCCAAATGTGACGCTTGGCATTCACGCCAAAGAGTTCAATCTTTGTCTTATCAGACCAGAGAATTTTGTTTCTCATGGTGTAAGAGTCCTTCAGGTGTCTTTTGGCAAACTCCAGGCGGGCTGCCATGTGCCTTTTACTAAGGAGTGGCCACTCTACCATACAGGCCTGATTGGTGGATTGCTGCAGAGATGGTTGTACTTCTAGAAGGTTCTCCTCTCTCCACAGAGGACCTCTGACAGAGTGACCATCGGGTTCTTGGTCACCTCCCTGACTAAGGCCCTTCTCCCCTGATCGCTCAGTTTAGATGGCCGGCCAGCTCTAGGAAGAGTCCTGGTGGTTTTGAACTTCTTCCACTTACGGATGATGGAGGCCACTGTGCTCATTGGGACCTTCAAAGCAGCAGAAATGTTTCTGTAACCTTTCCCAGATTTGTGCCTCGAGACAATCCTGTCTCGGAGGTCTACAGACAATTCCTTTGACTTCATGCTTGGTTTGTGCTCTGACATGAACTGTCAACTGTGGACCTTATATAGACAGGTGTGTGCCTTTCCAAATCATGTCCAATCAACTGAATTTACCACAGGTGGACTCCAATTAAGCTGCAGAAACATTTTAAGGATTTATGTACATGTGCTTTCTCAATTTGTTTATTTTTAATAAATTTGCAAAAATCTCTAAACTCTAAATCTAAACTTTTTCACATTGTCATTATGGGGTGTTGTGTGTAGTATTCTGAGGAAAAAAATGAATTGAATCCATTTTGGAATAAGGCTGTGACATAACAAAATATGGAAAAAGTGATGCGTTGTGAATACTTTCCGGATGCTCTGTATAAGACATTCAATATAAGCATACGCATAGAAACGGCAAAGCAGTGCAGTATATACTAAAGTATATACACAATAACTTCCATATGCAGTATGTAAGAATATTGCAAGCTATAGGGAGGAGGGGGGTGCCCACACTGAGCAAGGACAGCTGAATTAGCGATTTGTGAGCTTCATGGCCTGTTGAAAGAAACTGTTCTTATATCAGCTTGTTTTGGCGTGGTTTAATCTGTAACGCCTGGTAGATGGGAGAAGTTCAAAAAGGTTATGGCCTGGATCTGAGGGGACAGTGATGATTGTCCCTGCCCATTTCATGAATATAGAATTGTACAGGTCCTGTAAGGTGGGAATGATCTTTTCACAAGACCTGACTATCTATCTAATTCACTAAGGCAAGACACCCATGGAAAACGATTCACTAAGCTGCCGACATGTAAGACACCTATAGCGCACGCAGGGAGGAGCCACGCCCACAAACTCCAAGACCACGAATTCGAACGCGACGACACAGAAAGAACAGCGTCATTTATATTCGTCTGTCGTAGAGGCCTCATGTACTTCCGAGCCACCTTGATTGTTCATAGAGGCATGTTTCTCGCGGAGGTGAGTCGCCATATGCAGCGTGTAAAACGGTTTACGAGGGGTATCCCACACAATGAAGTAAGCAGTCTTTAAAAACTGACTTTTCGATTACGACGCACGACCTCGTGCACCATAGCAAACTGTTTTACATGCTACATAAAGCAATTCGCATCTGCGACAAATATGCGTCTTCTTCACTCACGGACAATTATATGTTGCTCTCTCCAGAGTTCCATCTTTTCATTCACTTTCTGTTGTATCCTCAAACCCTCCCTTTTTAGACAACTGTGTCTTTCCAGAAGTGTTCAACCATCAATAAATAATTATGCGGCATTTGTTATGCCACGGGTTCACTATTGTGTTGTATTTTGCTCTCTCCAGAGTTCCATCTTTTCATTCACTTACTGTTGTATTCTCACACCAACCCGTTTTAGACAACCGTGTCTTTCCAGAAGTGTTTAGCATTCAATAAATAGTTATGCATGACATTGAGCGTGTGTCTAGGCGCGGGTAAGCCGTTGAACCCCATTCGGGCTGCAAACCGTGGAATTTCCACTAAGTGCGACTCATACGCTCCCACTGTTTTCGTCCCTACCCTTCGTACACACCCCCCTCCCACCTCGCTACTACTGTGATTGGGTGTCTTGGTGGATTATATATAGAAAAGCAGCCAAAACCGCACAGAGCAATGAAACGTCTACATGAGTCACAGGTGCTTCTGGACTGTGACAAGTTGGAGGTGGGCACATGAGCGGGCAGTGCATACTGAATGAGAAATCAGCAGACTAGCATGACGGACGGAGCTGAATGGACGTCCTTCTCTCCTCCCGTTTCACACTCCGCGACTGAGTGCCGTGCACCCCCATCCCTCCGTCTGGCAGGGGAAGGCGTGAAGGTGGTCCTCCAGTTTTCAGTCACGGATGATTATGTGTTGGTTCGTTCCGTGCATTGTTACAATGTTGCTTTTCTTGTTGATTTATTACATTACAGATTTTTCAAATGTTAATTTTATCCCTGTGTTTAAAAATCATTAAAAAACCGGCCTGATTATGCGGCGTATGGTACGCCGCGGGTTGGCTAGTTGTTGTATATTTCAATAAAGGGTTGTAGGAGACTGGAGCTTATTCTAGCATCACTGTATGGGAGGCAGATGCCAATTCTGGACTGCATGTTGGTATACTCATCCATACACTCCATTCACTCCTTCACCTGATTTAGGGCTGTAGGAAGAATGCAAAGTACAAAGAAGAAAACCGCACAGATACTGGTTAGTATATCTGAGTGGTCTACAATTAAGACATTCCTTCCTTAATCCAGTGCTGCTCTAATTGCAGTAATTCCAAGTTGTTGAAAATGAATGGATGGATATTGTGTTTTTTGTGATCAGACTATTACAAATTTAAACAAGACTGAAAATTTGTGAGAATCAATATAAATCAAACATTATAAACCTGAAATCAATGAGAGAATAAAACAAGACCTTATAATATATCCATCCTTTCCAAACCTGCCTGGTAAAACAATTTATTTCTTGTGTAACCGAAAAATCAGACAAGGCGATGGGCTTCAACAGGCACTGTTTTTCGACAACCCCCAGTCTCGACTCCCTTTGAAAACAAGAAAAAACACTTAAAAAAAAAAAAACAAACCTTGTAAGGGAAAAAAAAATGGAAGAAATCTTGGAAAGACAATTCAGAGAGAGGCCCCTTCCAGGTATGCTGGGTGGGCAATGGATGTCAAAAAATAATCCTCTTGGCAGCGCTAGATGGCCAATCTATAAGTACCACCTGAGAAATACAATCTAACAGTACAAACTCCTTGGTTCTTCCATAGCGCTGCTCACCAAGTGCAGGTTCCTAGGGGATCAAAGTCCATAATGCAGGTGCAAACCAGCAAAAGAGGTACAGCAGACATAGGAAGTCCCAAAGCAATAAGGAAATACAGCAGACACATCAGACAAATTAGGAATCTAAACTAGAAAAGCGAGGCTGAGCGGCAGCCAGCCAAGCCAGCTCCTGACTAAGCGCGCAGTGGCCTGCCATTTCTCTTTATTGAAGCCAAAGAAAAACGGAGATTATTATTACTATGTATTTGGCCGACACCTTTGTGAAAGGTGACTGAAAAGATCAGGGTACATTACATTTGTTTACGTGCATTTTGTACAACTGGAGCACAGAATCTTTTGATTTAAAGTCCTTTGTCTTACCCAGCACACCATACTGCCTGCACCTAAACAGTGATCCTCTGACCCATATGGGATGCGAGCACACAATCCTCCGCTACACAGGCTGACTCCTTATCTTCTAGGCCAGTGAGCCTAGTGCAGAGGCGGCGTTTACTATGAATTTGTGAGTTTGACACATTCTGCCATCTTTGTTTTATTATACTTCTGTTTTCAGACCTTTTGTCTTACTTAACTGTTTGGGAGGAAAAGGATGTTCCCTATAGTTTAATGACTTAACTGCAATAAAAAGACAATAAAGAGATGAAGCAGCTGTCGCCAGGAGACCACTTCTCTACAGTCATACTGAGTCAAGCTTTTGGCTGAATGCTGGCTGCCCGTATAGGGAATGGACACCCCTTGTGACCCACTATTAGAATAAGAGGGTTCTGAAAAATTAATAAATGAATGCAGTTTTCTTTAACTTTGCTCCCTGTAACCCCCCAATGATAAGTGGTTCTCTTTGTTTCCTATAAAATCGTATTAAGTAGAAATCTGTTTTAATATGTTTTCTTCCCTATTACCTGCCTAAACTAATTTTTTTGCTGGGTGGCAACATAACATACCTGGAAATTAACATGGCAGTCAAATATCCTGATATGGCCACACAAGGTCTGCACCGCCAACTTTCAAATTTCACCAAATTTTAAAAAATCAGAATTTACAGATTAAATGTTCAAATTGTTTATATTTTTTTTTCCTGATGCTGTAATTGCATAACATTCATACAAATGTATAATTTTGTTTGGGTGCTTACAGGCTGTGTTTCTGGACAGTCAATGTCTGATATTTTAAGGTCTCACTCTTTCCTCTTTGTGTTGTAGAATATGGGAAAAGGCTCATTATGGACTGTGGATCCAGAATACAGACCAGCGCTTATAGAAGCACTTAATAAAACCAACAGTTTGTGCATGGGCACCACTCCAGTGAGGTAATCAAAGCTATTTTGAGGTAGAACGTTCTGGATGTTACACCTCTATTATTATTAATGTTTATTTTTTTTAACAGTAATATATTCAATCTTCATTTTGGTTCTTGTACAGTTTCAGCACTGAAACCAGCCCGACTTTTGAGACAGTCTATGAAGCAGAGAGTCGTGATTTTCAAGGTATGTGTTTGTGTCAGGTGACTTGTTCATGTCAAAATGAAAGAGACAAGCAACAGTAAAAGAGCTTGAGACAACAAGGAGGAACATGTAGAGAAGACAATAGAAACACAACAGGCAAGTGGACAGCGAGAGTTATAGAAGAGATGAGGTGCACATGGCTGCTCACTACAGTATACAGCACTTTAAGTATCGTGGCTTGTATGTGCAGGGGCAGAACACTCTCCTGCAGAAGTTGCATCACCCATTCACGTCCATTTAGCCTAGCTAGCTAGTGCAAATAAGGAGCCCTTAAGAGGTAACAGAGAACTGAGTTTGCCCCACTGCATTTACACTGGTAAAACATGCACTAGTTCAGATCCATTTAAATGTAAATGTGGAATAATATACAATGTAAAACTCGACAGAAACACGCCAGTAAAAGTGCCCAACAGCACAATTACAAGCAGAAAGAGACAGTTTTGGATAATAGGCTGATATATAGTTTATTAACAGGTCAAAATATAAGAAAATGTCAGCTACTTTTGGGGGTTACTGCTGTTGTAGGAGGCCTGAATTGACTTCCCGATGCACCCACAGTAGAGTTTAGATATTCTCAGAGTTCCTTTTCCATGGATACTCTGGTTTCTCCTCACATTCGGAACATGTTTATGTTAGATAAAACATAACAGAAATTGAATGCATATGTATGGATGTTTGTTCTTTGCAGCATATTGACACTTTGTTTAAAGTTAGTGTCCACACTGCGGGCAAACTTGCCAGGATATCAAAAACCACCCTACACTACAGTAAGTGGGTCAAGTAAATAGATGCAAGAAACTCAACTGAAAGAGAAGGAAATAGTCAGATATATTGGCTGTGGAAATATTGATGTTTTATGGGATACATACAGCATGAAGTATGCCTGTTCATTTATGTAAAAATATATTCTTAAACCTGCTTAATTCAATTTGGGGTCATATGGGCCTGTTGCAGTTTGATATAAAAGATCAATTACTTTTAACACATACCATTTATCGCTCAGAGGTAGTCTAATTATGTCACCTTGATTACTGAACACTTCCTTAACTGGCCAATCATACAAGCTGATGTGCATCACGAGAGGAGAGACTCCATTTACACACAATGAAAACCAAGAAAGCAGTTGTTCACATAAGCATTTGCACAAATCTACAACAAACTATACAGTCAAGTAGCTGAAGCCAAAACCTTGCCATCCATCAAGTCTATCTGGAGGAGTGTACTGGGGCTAAAAGTAACCAACCTCACATGAGGAGATCATTTAGCTATAAGCTCTGAATGATCCTCCTTCCATTTGTGAAAACTGTTAAGTTTTGTTATGTTGTAAAGATAACTTTGTTTCCAGACACATACACCTGTATGATTCTTTTCACTGAACCAAACTGGTGACCAACAGAATTTTGAGGAAGTCACTACTGGGATGAACACATTTGTTCAACCAAGTCTTTTTTCAGCCAGATTTCCAAGAGTCTTGAGCATGGGAAAGGCGCTATATAAATAAAATGTTTTGTTAATATTATAGTACTTAGTTATGCTCCTAATACCCACTGGTACTTCGTGTGCCAGGCAAAGAAAATATTAAGTTTTTGGGTCACAGAACAGAACTCTAAATAGGTATCCCTAGACACAGTATTTGGGATGGTCTTACAATTCCCTGCCTTTGGCAGGTAAAGGCAGAAGATAGTAAACATGAACGCTGTAAGCTTCAGAACGTTTTATTTAATTGGCCATCTCGTTTAGGAAACCAAGGACTAACAGACACAGCAGGAGTAATTCAGTAGATTATTTTTTTGGCTTCCGAGCCTGACTTATAAATTACCACAGGCCTACTGTTAAAATGTGTTTCAAGCCTTAGTAATATTTTAATGAACTTGTTTTATCTAAACAACTTTTTAAAACAGTGAGGACAGCACAGTAAGTAGAGAGCTGTTGTCTCTCAGATCCATAATTCTGTAAGTAGATGTCTGGCTGTGTGAAGTTTGCACGTTGTCCTGATATCTGAGTCCAGGGTTTTTCTATCCTTCTGGCTGGTGCTGCTGGGATAGGCTGCAAACCACATGACTCGTAATTGGACAAAGTGGGTTTGACTGTGCTATGTTACAACCCTTTTACTAAAATGGTCTTAGAATTGTTGGTTTCCACTACACAATTCTGTCTACACATGAAAAGGCAATTTAGGGACAAAAATGTAATCTATAGGTGTGGGATGAAACAAAAGTAAATGGATAAAACTAACTTGAATGTAGAGAGACGAAGAAAACTCTGCATTTCCCAAAGCCTCGGTTGTCAGCTAGCTAAGCCATTACATTCAGGCTGACACTCCGTATATATTAAAGGTCTAACCCAGAGGTTTAATACAAATGTAAGTTTAATGACCCGCTTGTTTGATTTCCAAACTGATAACACCATTACCTGCCTTACCACACACACCACCTTATATTACAACACTAAACATAAAACTATCCTAGCTGATGTTTCTCCTACATACTCCTCACTGGACATAAAAGAATAAATTAGATATGTCAACCAGAGACCGCAAAAGTAGCACGTCTAAATGAAGAATAAGCTCAAAATTGCTTTTTTGAAGAGAGAAAATATGACCTCCATTTCAGAAAGTTCCTGAAAGTATTAAGAGCCATGTACAATGACAATATGAGTTATTGAAGTGCAATTTAATTTCCTAGCAAGGAAACAAATGCCAAGAGCGCCTAAATTGAATCGCCTCTTGTTATGAAAAGCTGTGGTCCAGCTAAGGCCATGTAGGTTCTTTTTCAACATAGGTGCTTTATGTGTCTATTTAGTGGAATAAAGAAGGAAAATGTTTTTCTTTTCAATGACATCTCGTGACTTCATTGTAAATATTTTAACGTTGTAATCTTGCTCAAAGGAGGCCTCCAGATCTCACAGATGTTCCTTTCAGGCGGGTGCTGGGGTGGGTTTGTTTCAGATTGCCATGGTGACAGCTGTAACTAAGGCAACTGTAACCACACGGGTCATTTTTACTGTTTTTGCAGTAGGGTAATGCAGTCTGGTATTTGAGTGCAAATTACATGTGTAGGGGGCAGGGGGACTGTTTAATCTTACAAAAATCTTTTTATACCCAAGCCACCTTCCCCCTCATTATTTTCTACTTATTGTTTCACACAGTGTACCACCCAGGAGACAAGGAGATCAATAAACACAGTAAAGCTTCTGGGAAAACAACAAAGTACCTAAAATTCCACATTACAAATGAAATACTTGCCATCACTGTCTGATGTTTAACTTCTTTAAATAAAAAAGGACAGAATTGGCCTCTACAAACACTCCCATTTTAGACTGCCATTTCTGACCATGCGTGTTGAGACGTTTAGGATGTTTGTTTTTTCTGCTGCATTAAAAAGGCCATCACTGGGGTACTTATTAATCTGCACTCCAGAAGTCTCTTTTGGCTTTGGAAATGAAATCAGTGGATCAAAGTAAAACACTGCGAGTCTCAAAAAGCCTAATCACATACTCCTGTTTTCATTTATATATAGAAAATGTATTTTTTAACAAAAACCTGAATTATTAGAGAAACTAATACACTAGAAAATTCAAAAAATGTTGAGCGGACATTAACCAGATTATGAAAACTTAGATGCTGTAGCATAGTAGTTTTCTTTTGAGAATTTTCTTTTAAATAAAGAGGAGTCCAATTGGCTTATACACTGTTTCCATTTTATTTAGTCACTAAAGGTACCCTGGGAGAAACTGTGGAAAATCATCTAGCCCTCTTCAAATGGGAAATCTGTGCAAACCTCTGCAGAAATAGCGGTGTATGTTTGCATACCAGACAAATATTCGTACACAAACACACACGCAGGTTTTTCTATTTCTGTAATAATAAATACATAAAAAATACCAAGCCTAAAGAAGGGGCTTGAAGTGTCTTAAAAGCTTGCATGTTGTAATCTGTTCAGTTAGCCAATAAAAGGGGTCATTTTGCTTCACCTCTCATTGAAATTTAAAAGTGTAATTTGTGCATGAAAGAGGGACTTTAAAATGAAAATACTTGATGTGCACAACAGTGAATATGCCGCTGATAGCAGGATTTATTAATACATGTTTGAATTTATCTGAATTAGGAAACTTTTTAAAAACTACTTTGACAGATTTAGTACTAGGGTGTTGTACCGTGTTAGCCATTATGAATGTAGTGAAAAGCCAAGCAAAATGACACGTTTTATTGGCTAACTAAAAAGATTACAATATGCAAGCTTTCGAAGCAACTCAGGCCCCTTCTTCAGGCAAGATGTAATGAATAGAGTAATTATAATTTGTGAAATGTAAAATAAAAGCTGGCAGACAAATTAAAACATAACTTGAGTAATACACAAGTTAACCTCTGATGTGCATGGTCGAGGTACCTACATGTAAAAGTACAGACTTCCATACACTTGGCAAAGAAAATATCTGTGCAAATTTAATCAAAGTATAAAGACAGCTTGAACACAATTACCCTTTCTTGCTTTTTATATATGCAGTTAGTATATTTAAAACTTCAACAATTTTATATTTTCTGGTAAACAAAACATTAATATTGCATGGGCAATAATAATGTAAAATTAAAAAAAAAATTAAAAACTGAAAAAAATCTAACTGGAAATTTTAGTTCTTAAGCATTTACCGTTTGCGACAGGTATACTGTACCTTCAAATCTTACACTGTAACCAGTTTTCCTCATTTTGCAAGGTTAGTTTCTTCCACTTTTTTTTAAAATCTGCTCTATGAGTTGCAGGTTACTTAGGAATCGATGGTGTACAGCAGTCTTGAGTGAGGGGGTTTAAATGAGGCGCTCTAGAGTTTCACCTTCTGTTTAAGCCATTAAAGAGTAGCTTTGGCCTTGTATTTAGGTCACTGTCTTGTTAAATACGATTTGGTGATGTTTTGCAAACTGTGTGAGGTTTTTTCCAGTAGCTGTATCACTCCATCTATTTTACCCTCAATTTTGAATACATTCCAAAGCAGCATTTTTCAGTTTTATATTTTGCATTTACAATTATTTTATAAAATTCAATTTTAAGCTGTAACATGGACAATTCTGACATCACAACTGGGGGGTAAATACTTCCTACACCATCTTTTTTCTTTTCTTTACTGATTACATACTGTGCATCCGGAAAGTATTCACAGCGCATCACTTTTTCCACATTTTGTTATGTTACAGCCGTATTCCAAAATGGATTAAATTTACTTTTTTCCTCAGAATTCTACACACAATACCCCATAATGAAAACATGAAAAAAGTTTACTTGTGGTTTTTGCAAATTTATTAAAAATAAAAAAACTGAGAAATCACATGTACATAAGTATTTACAGCCTTTGCTCAATACTTTGTCGATGCACCTTTGGCAGCAATTACAGCGTCAAGTCTTTTTGAATATGATGCCACAAGCTTGGCACACCTATCCTTGGCCAGTTTTGCCCATTCCTCTTTGCAGCACCTCTCAAGCTCCATCAGGTTGAATGGGAAGCGTTGGTGCACAGCCATTTTAAGATCTCTCCAGGGATGTTCAATCGGATTCAAGTCTGGGCTCTGGCTGGGCCACTCAAGAACATTCACAGAGTTGTCCTGAAGCCACTCCTTTGATATCTTGGCTGTGGGCTTAGGGTCGTTGTCCTGCTGAAAGATGAACCGTCGCCCCAGTCTGAGGTCAAGAGCGCTCTGGAGCAGGTTTTCATCCAGGATGTCTCTGTACATTGCTGCAGTCATCTTTCCCTTTATCCTGACTAGTCTCCCAGTTCCTGCCGCTGAAAACCATCCCCACAGCATGATGCTGCCACCACCATGCTTCACTGTAGGGATGGTATTGGCCTGATGATGAACGGTGCCTGGTTTCCTCCAAACGTGACGCCTGGCATTCACACCAAAGAGTTCAATCATTGTCTCATCAGACCAGAGAATTTTGTTTCTCATGGTCTGAGAGTCCTTCAGGTGCCTTTTGGCAAACTCTAGGCAGGCTGCCATGTGCCTTTTACTAAAGAGTGGCTTCCATCTGGCCACTCTACCATATAGGCCTAATTGGTGGATTGCTGCAGAGATGGTTGTCCTTCTGGAAGGTTCTCCTCTCTCCACAGAGGACCTCTGGAGCTCTGACAGAGTGACCATCGGGTTC
The DNA here is from genome assembly GCF_016835505.1 of Polypterus senegalus. Taxonomy (NCBI): domain Eukaryota; kingdom Metazoa; phylum Chordata; class Cladistia; order Polypteriformes; family Polypteridae; genus Polypterus; species Polypterus senegalus. The sequence goes on from NC_053164.1 coordinate 78,558,692, forward strand.
TCGGTCACCTCCCTGACTTTAGATGGCCAGCCAGCTCTGGGAACAGTCCTGGTGGTTTCGAACTTCTTCCACTTACGATGATGGAGGCCACTGTAAAATTTTCTGTAACCTTCCCCAGATTTGTGCCTCAAGACAATTCCTTTGACTTCATGCTTGGTTTGTGCTCTGACATGAACTGTAAACTGTGGGACCTTACTGTATATAGACAGGTGTGTGCCTTTCCAAATTATGTCCAATCAACTGAATTTACCACAGGTGGACTCCAATTAAGCTGCAGAAACATCTCAAGGATGATCAGGGGAAACAGGAAGCACCTGAGTTCAATTTTGAGCTTCTTGGCAAACGCTGTGAATACTAATGTACACGTGCTATCTAAGTTTTTTTATTTTTAATAAATTTGCAAAAACCTCAAGTAAACGTTTTTTACGTTGTCATTATGGTGTGTTGTGTGTAGAATTCTGAGGAAAAAAATGAATTTAATCCTTTTTGGAATAAGGCTGCAACATAACAAAATGTGGAAAAAGTGATGCGCTGTGAATACTTTCCGGATGCACTGTAGAATGTAATTTCTTACATCCTATATATATATATATATATATATATATATATATATAAAATACACTATACATACACACACCTGCCCAGGATTTGTTCCATGCCTTGCACCCTGTGTTGGCTGCAATTGGCTCCAGCAGACCCCCCGTGACCCTGTAGTTAGGATATAGCGGGTTGGATAATGGATGGATGGATACACACACACACATCTTCATTTATTTTTTTTATTTTTTTTAGAACCCAGGACTGATGTATCTTCTGAAATCATCTCTACTGATACAGGACACCCCTGGGAATTAAGCCCCTTAAACTCAGACCACGGTGAAGATCACACCTACACCATCTACAAAATGGCTGCTTCCATTGCAGCAGGTGATATGACTTCCTTAAGTGAGGGAGTATTCCATGTGGACATGAATTCTTTTGTGACTGAAGGAGAGGTGCTAGATGAGTTAGGGGCCAATGAGTACTGCGAGATGGAAGAAGGGGATGACTGTCCAAAAGATCCCCTGGCAGATAGTGGCTACATTGAATATCACGAATACTTTATACTTGAGGCAGAAAGTGACAACGGCCTGGACCTGCGTGTAGAAACAGTGGAAGTCTTAGAACTGGATGAAGAAGTTCATGCAGCTGCCGGATCGCTTTTAAATTTAGCTAGAGTTAACTATTAAACAAAAGATTTTTCAATTTTATTTCATGTTTATGGCAATTTTCTTTGTACTCCCTCTCATGCAATAACGACTTATTGGACATTTATAAATCTCATTAAAGACTAATCTATCACTTCTCAAATACAATGATGATTAAAAGTGTTCAATCCCACGTTTTCTATAATTTACTATCTTTACATTGACTTGTTTCATGCCCAACAGTGCAAAGCTCTTTTTTCCTTAAAATATTAGAGCAACCTGTACTGTTACTTCCACTTGGTTGATTTTACAAAATAAATACTTTTTTAGTCAATTACTTGACATGTTTCATCAGTAACACGTCAGTCACAAAATAAGAACTCTTGGCAAGTTTGCCAAGCACTCGGTTTTAACCCAAACCAGTCTTTCATTAGAATAAACTATTATTTTACAGCAGCTTGTACACAGAAACAAGTAACACTGTAATTCCATGTTTCCCAGGCTTTATTCTGTAAATATAAAGAATTATGGAAATATTTTAAAGACAGCATCATCTATCAGAAATACCATAAACTTGAATGCATTTACAGTTGAAGTTTGCTCACAGTTTTCTATAGGCCCCAACAGTAAGATCAAAGAGCTTAGGGTTATACAGTTGTCCTTGCTTGTCAAGCAGGTAATAGAGAGGATGCCCTTTTATCTTTACCGGTATCATTGAAGGAACTTCAGCTCGATGAGCTACACTGGACACATGACGCAGTGGCACAGTGAATTCTGACTTCATTCCAAAAGGATAGTATGTGGAGAAATGGACTTCTTGACCTCCTTTCCGAAGAACAACCCGACTTACTGAGCGTCGAGCAAATGCCACACCAGCAGCAAGAATTAGAGAACCTGCAAAGATTAGAAACTGCATGTTTAAGTACATTTAACAATGCAAATTTCCCATCTTTTTAATTGTAGCAAATGTGTAAAATAAATAAGCCTTCCCTGACTTGTTGCAGACAAATTTAGAAATAATCCTGTGACATATTTATTTGTTCATTTGGACAACTATGCATTTTTTCCTAACAACAATTTACAATTTCCTAAAAAAACAAGTACAACTGAAATGCAGTACAAACAAATCTACAATACTGGCAGAAGAGTAAACATTTTGTACTACTTAAAACAATAAGGTAAATCTACATTTTCATAGCCTGATAATACTGTTCAGGTTTTCTTTTTTAAACATTTAAAAAATTGTCTGAATTAGTGTAGGCCATCCCAATTTGGGGTGTTAATAAGAAATGTAATGGGAATAGAGGTAGTGGTACAGTACAAACAAGAATAACTGCGTCAGATATTTTAAATTTTAAAATGTGTGCTTCACTTTAAATGTTTCAAGTCATTCTTGACTGTAATATAAATTTGTCATTTTTCACCCTCTGATACAGGTTCTAGGGATAGTAAAGGATCAAAAATAACATTGTATTCGTAATCATAGGCCTTGACAGACTAAAATGGTACCCCACGTTTATGTGTGAATTTTTAACTTGGGAGTGACTCCACCAATAAAGAATCAAATGTCAAAAATATTACATTTGTGATCAGCAACCTTTACACAGCCAGCAATTACAATTTGCAGGTAGCTCACTTCATCCTTTATTTTTCTGACTTAATTTAGAACACATGGCCTCTTGGTCACTTACACCTCTGCTCTTTTACATGCACCAACCACCTCCTTGTTATCTTCTGTGTGCATTTCCTGCTCACAGTGTGTTAGGGACACAATTAGAAACACTCATGAGGCATTGTAAAATCTAAATAAATACAATTGTTAGCTGTTTGTTTGCAATTCTGTCTTCTTGCTAATCACACAAAAGCAGCTTAAATGATTTTCACAAAATTTTGCATGTGCTTTGCCATTGGTCCAGCTTAAAATATAGGCTATACATTGTATCAGGAAGAGGGGTTATAATGGAAATGGGCAACTCAAAAAAAAATAGTGCAGACACATGGACTACAACTTCCATCAGGCAACAAGAGTGCACTAGGAAGAGGATCTCATCATCATCATCATCAGTATGCCCCAAGCAGTATCACCCCAGGTATGTACAGTGTTTTCTTCTCGATTAATTTGTCATTGCCTTGCAGGGTTACCGCTTATGTCTAAGAGAAAATCTGTTGTCTCATTGTGGGTTGTGTTTAGCCATGTTTTCCCACTCGATTATTCATATCTTGGGAACATAGGGTATGTCGGTTAGTGTTCTACTAAAATGATTTGACACACACATTACAAGAGAACTGGGCACAAACCAGAACATATTTTATAACCTTTCTGATACTGATAAAAATGTATTTTACAGTTTCACCACATCTTAAAAGTAAACTTCAGTGTACATTATTTCTAAATATCTACAAATTACCATACATTAATGTTATGAAATTCCAGTAATTTGGGGAAAAGTGTTCAGTTTCTTTTTGCCTGCTGTAAGTCCCTCACTACCACAACATATATCAAATATTTAAAATGAGTACTTGGAAGAAAATGGATAGCCAGTACTATTTTGTGAAATGGTAGTAAGATATGCATTATTAAATCTTATAAAAGAGCTTAATACTATTTAGGCCTTAAAGTGGTTCTGCTTTACATTTACTGTTTACAGTGGTGTATAGATTCCATTCTATCATTTTATTGTAGCAAGACACGGCACAAATAACTTAGTTTACTTCTTGTATAATAAAGCGATATGAAAAAAAATGACATATTACAAAGCCAAAAGGTAACTACAATTTACTTCACTTTTTAGGAAGAAGCTTCAGTTCATAGGTTTTCAGAAAACACTTATCAAAGTCTATATTCTTCATTCCCATCTCTCTTTTTTGGGCCAAAATCAAAGATATTAAACAAATGCACCTGGCTTTAGGAAATCTGGATACAAAAATCCAAATTTTCTTTCACTATAGCATTTATAACACAGTTCAGTACATCGTTATCAAATCAATACATACAGTACATTCCCCTGCCAGTAAGTGTGACATTTACATTTGGTATTTAAAACGGCTGCAGGAGTTGGCCTCAAGTTGTGACCAATTACTGCTGAGCAAGCATAGCCTTTATTTGTCACACAAGGCAAAGGCATCTACAATTCCAGCAATTTTCAAATGTGGCCCTGCAGTCCAGTTTGACTGATTTGCTTATTCTTACCTTTTTCAAAAACACCAAATCCCACTGTTAATTAGATAAGGTTTCTAAATTGGCAATTCCAATCTCAGAAATTTACAATACTGTGGGGTTTACCTTTTTTAACCCCAAGCACAGATTAGACTGAATCTAAGTATCTCTTGATAACAGAATTCATTCTAGAGTAGTTTCTTCATTTGAGCTCAAACCCTGGCACGAAGTGAACCTCTTGTCTAATTAGACAGCTTCGCTCTGCTCTCGGTCTGCAATTACTAATAATGTGGATTTAAGCTGCTCTTAAAATTTCAGAAAGACAATTCCTACACATTTAAGTGCACAAAGGGCTGTTTATTTTCCACTTTTATGTAAGACTTTAGCTCACTTCTACTATACACCAATTAGCAATGCTAGAATAAATAATTGTGTCATGAAATATGCTTTTTATTGCTCATTGATTTGTGTATTTAATTATTTAAATAATAAAATACACCTTAAGAGGGTGGGTTTTAACAAGTACTGTGATTTGATTGGTGAATCATCAGTAGAATGTGCATAAATATTTGGCCATCAAGTTCAACAATTATAAGCAGATACTTCTTGCACTTTGATGCACACAGTCACAACTTTGAGCGTGTGCTTTGGGAATCCATGGACTCTTAGGATGTGTCCTCTCTACCAAATATTAACCAATCTAAAAATAAACACCACAGTACTCGCTAGAACCCATCCTCACAACTCTTATGGGAGAAAAATAACAGTTTTCACTTTCAACATGTACTTCGTGCGGCATTTCGAATCACTGAAATAAATGAAGAAATGATTAAATACATAAAGAAATGAGCAATAAATCATTTCATGAAAAAAATGTATGCTCACATAACTGTTTTTACACTTTTCATAATATATTTAATTGCTTGCATATTTACTTATTTATTCATTTAAATTTAGTCCAAAATATTCCTCCAAAGGTTCCCTCCTTGTTCTTAATACTATTGGCTATCTGTAATCCTCGGCTGAATTGAAAAATGGATGACGTTTAAAGCCTATGAAGCAGTAAGTGATGGATTTAATTTTAGTGTATAGCAATTTTGATTGCTGAAAAACAAATTAAAGTATACAGAAAAAACTAATGGACAGCATGTTCTGCATGCACTTTGATTTGGCTAGGTGGAGTGAATATGTCTGAAACAAGTATGGAAATGGTTTTAATTTCACTATGAAAGGTGCTACATAACCACTACCACTAGAGCAACCTCTAAAAGTTTCAGTAAGAAATTGGGGTAAACATTTATGTGTTGAGTCATTTGAGATGTGGCACAGGATTAAAAGTGTTTACAAATAATCCAGGACAAGTCCATCCCAAAATTTAGAAGCCGTAAGAAACTAAACAAAACTTAGAAGAGGATACATGAGGAGCTAAAAAGGAAGCTACAAAAGAAAAATGGCTGTATACGGCTTTTTACAACAAGTAACTTTAGTGCTAACCATAGGGCATATGAGAGCAACAGTTAAAAAGGCAATTAAGAAGGCTACAAGAGAGCTGAACAGAGATATTTCAGAAAAGGTGAAAAAGGATCCAAAGAGATTATTTCAATGTTTTAGTAAAAGAAGAGTCAAGGAGTAGGTGAAGAGTGTTGGGGACAGCAAAAGTGAGCTAGAATATTCAAGCAGTGAAATAGAAAATGCTTTGAACTTGTACTTTATTGATGTTAACACATGTGAGGAAGTCAAAAACCTCACAACAATAAAGAGGACTACTAAGAAGGTGCTTAGTTTGAAATGGACTGAGATCAAACAACTCACCAGGACAGGTAATAAGTATCCTTGAGTGCTTAGGGAGGTTTTTGACTGCATATATAAACCCTTGGCACATTCTCTGCATACTAGGAAAATTCCTAAAGACTGGAGGCTGAAAAATATTATCCAGTTGTACAAAAAGAGTAATCAGGCTGATCCAAGAAAGTGTTGAGCAGTAATCTTAACAGATATCACAGGTAAATAATGGAGCAATTATTAAGGAAAAGATTGAGAAGCACATGGCAAGAACAGGAGTATTAGCAAAGAGTCAATGAAGGTACAGACGAGCAAGGATGTGTCTAATGTTAGAAATCCATGAGGAAGCAACAACAGAATACAATCAGTTACATGCATATTATGTTATTTATCTTGATTTTATGAGAGCGTTTGATACATTTCCACATTAAAGGTTGGTAATCAGAATAAATGAAGTGGGAATTCAGGGCACAGACTGTAAGTGGGTGCAAAACTGGCTCAAACACAAAGGTGAGGAAGATTTTTTTTTCAGAATTAAGTGACGTTTAAAGTGGTATTCCTCAGGGATTGGTGCTGGGGCCTTTGCTCTTTTTCATATACATTAGCGAACTAGACAAACTTAAGCTGCTTAATTTGCAAATGACCCCAAACTAGGTGGAAGGGCAGATGATGTAGAAATCAGCTGAACTGTCACAGAAGGTTTTGGACAGAATACAGGTTTGGGCAAATTTGTGGAAGACTAATTTGAAAGTAAGTAAATATAAAGTATTACATGTAGGAAGAACAAAATGTCAGCTTTAAATACAAAATGGAAGGTCTGGAACTTAAACTACACCTTATGACAAGAACCTAGGAGTCATAGTGCACTCCTCTAGACAGTGTACTAAAGTGATCAAGAAAGCCAGTTGGGTATTAGGTTATATAAAACAAGATGTGGAGTATAAGTCAATGGAGGTTCAGTTTAAGTTATATAACACACTAGTGAGGCCTCACCTGGAGCACAGTGTTCACCTGTGGTCTCCATATTACAAAAAATAAACAAAACTTCACAGGCAACTAGGCTGATTCCAGGAGAAAGAGGTACAACCAATGAAGAGATTCTAAAACAGTTAAATATTTTCAGTTTAAGCAAACAGATTAAGAGGTAACACAACAAAGTGTTTAAAAAATTAAGAGAATTATTACAGTGGACTCCAGTTTTTACTTTCTCTTATACGAAGTATAGGGAAAGTATTGTAATCATCCAAATATTCCATTTCAAGATTTTGATTAATCTTGATATTGTAGACCTGCCGAGTCCAAAAATATCATTTTTTGGATTATGTCTTTGTGTGTACGAGTACGCTTTCACTTTGGTCAACCAAATTTTGCATACAAGCATTAGGTACAAAATGTAGATTTCTATCAACTTTTGGACTATTTCCACTAATTGGAAGAGGCACTTTACCTTTTATTTATGCAGCTGCAAAGTCCGATTTATTCAACTTTACTTTTATAATTGTTCAATATATTATTGATTTTATTTGATTTGTTGTTGATGGTTCTTTAATGTAAATAATATAAAAATATAATCATTGTCTTGTGGTTTCTTCCTCAAATATCCATCCCCATATCAGAGTATACAAGACCACTCCCTATTTTTTACTTTACAACACATTCTTCCATCAGAACACAGACAGGGCACAGCTGGAAACTTATTAACGGTAGACTTTGTACAAATGTTAGAAAGTTTTTCTTCAAGAAAAAAACCACAGACACACAGAACAAAATTACAATGTCATGGTGGAGAGCAGGGCTTCAGGGACCACCAGTCTCAATTTGATATGTTAGATAATCTAGATGAATAGAATGGACAAGATTGTTGGGCTAAAAATTCCTCTTTCTCATGAGAAGATTTCTAATGTTTTAATAGGGCAAGCCTTTCACATCATATTCTCACCACATTCTATAGGGGCACCACTGAAAGTGTCCTGACCAGCTGCAGCAGTCTGGTATGGGAACTGTAATGAGTCCATACAATGGATAGTGTGCACTTCAGAGACAATCATCAGGGGCCTCATGTATAACGCCGTGCGTAGAATTCACACTATAACATGGTGTAAGCACAAAAGCCGAAATGTGCTTACGCACAGAAAAATCCAGATGCAGGAATCTGTGCGTACTCCAACTTCCACGTTCTTCCGCTACATAAATCCCGATCAGCGTGAAAAATAACGCTCGTGCACGCGCTTTATGTAACGCCCCAACTCCACCCAGAATTACCATCCATCCATCCATCCATCCTCTTCCGCTTATCCGAGGTCGGGTCGCGGGGGCAGCAGCTTAAGCAGAGAGACCCAGACTTCCCTCTCCCGCCACTTCTTCCAGCTCTTCCGGGAGAATCCCAAAGCGTTCCCAGGCCAGCCGGAGACATAGTCCCTCCAGCGTGTCCTGGGTCTTCCCGGGCCTCCTCCCGCTTGGGCGTGCCGAACACCTCACCAGGGAGGCGTCCAGGAGGCATCCTGATCAGATGCCTGAGCCACCTCATCTGACTCCTCTCGATGCGGAGGAGCAGCGGCTCTACTCTGAGCCCCTCCCGGATGACTGAGCTTCTCACCCTATCTTTAAGGGAAAGCCCAGACACCCTGCGGAGGAAACTCATTTCAGCCGCTTGTATTCGCAATCTCGTTCTTTCGGTCACTACCCATAGCTCATGACCATAGGTGAGGGTAGGAGCGTAGATCGACTGGTAAATTGAGAGCTTTGCCTTACGGCTCAGCTCCTTTTTCACCACGACAGACCGATGCAGAGCCCGCATCACTGTGGACGCCGCACCGATCCGCCTGTCGATCTCACGCTCCATTCTTCCCTCACTCGTGAACAAGACCCCGAGATACTTGAATACTTGAACCCAGAATTACGCCTCTTTGAATATGCAAATCAATATAAATCGCCCTTAAGCTCAGCATTCTGTGAAAAGACAATGAGAAAAGCACAGGCGAAAATATAAGAATTTCAGCGAATACCAAGTGGAGGCAAAGGAAAAACATACTATTTGTTCAAATAAACCGTGGTATAATCAACAAAATGAAGTTGATCGAGTGACATAGCGTGTTGGAGAAACTTGAAAGCTCACGTTCACAAAATCGCACAGTGCCGGAAATAAAAAAGAAGTCACATATCAAAGTCGCCATGGAAAGCCGAGTTGTAAGCCCACTGTCTGAGTGTCCTATGAAAGCTTATTAGGGTACAGAGAAAAAAGGCACACAGTGGGGGAAAAGCACGAAATGTCAACTTCAATCTCAACATTTACACTTTAATCACGTAGTTTATTTTGTCATTAAAGTAGAACATCATAAACTTCATCGTAAAATCGTTTAATTAACCAGTTTCTCAAATCACATCGTAATTAAAGTAGCACGTTAAATGCTTTGTTTTGTATTTGATCTTCTATGTGCTCTGTGTGTGTGAATCACTACTTGCTTTTTAAACTGGCTCTCTTCCTCCAACTGGACACAGAATCCATTACATTCATGATACTACAGCTCTCTGAATAACTAAAATACTGACATGTATATGTGATGTCATTTTCATGATGATAGGAGTTAAAGCACGTTATTAAACGTGTTTCACTTCGATGAAATAATTTATTGCAGCAGTACTCAGGGGCGGCTCTAGGCTTGTGGTGGCACTGGGCAGAGGAAGAATCGGTGGCTCCTTCGCCCGCAAATGTCAGTAAGGTAGCTTATGCACGGTGGACGGCCACGTCCGTTGCCGACACTGCATAGCCGCCTCGTGCTCATGACACAAGCATTTAACTTTTGCCGAAATTTGTTGCTGCGTTTTTGCTGTGTTGTTATTTTCTCTTTCTGTTTAATATTCAATATATATTGGCATAGCCGCCACTGCAGTCCTTGCTTTTCTTTCCCCAAGTAACCGATCGCCACGCAATCAGCTCTGTAGGCCTAATAGAAGTTAAGCCATCTGTAAGCTTAGCGCAGATTCTTCAAAACGTTTAAGGAACATTGAAATATCTTCGTAGTACATGTTTAATTATTCTATCCTTCACGACACTCCCAGTGAAGAATATAGATTATTTAAATGAAGTTAAAGTTTAATGTTTATAATTTAACAAACATATTTTGCTGCATTTCACCTTAAAAATGATATCGTCATCATATGTAAATATGCACTTTATATAAAGTGGCTCATGTTGTGCAATATTATAACTGTAGTGCAAGTTTACAGTGGGGTGATTGTACTTATAAGTACAAACAGTTCTACAAGGTGCAAATGATTGAGTGCATTTAAAGTTCTTGGGATGAAACTGTTTCTGAACCGCGAGGTCCGTACAGGAAAGGCTTTAAAACGTTTTGCAGTGGCTGAGACAGCCTGTCCATGAAACTGTATACTGATAATTTTCTTTCTGATCTGCTGCTGCTGTGATTCACACTCAGATACAGTGATATAAATACTCCGAGTGGTGCAGTGAGAGTAATATGGAAAAAGATGATCCGCTGTGGCAACTCTTAACGGGAGGAGCTGAAAGAAGAAGAAGGAGAAGTGAGAGTAACAATGCTAAAGCAGTTATGGTATTTGAAATACTATGGCTGTTCCCTGGAGCATTATATTGTTACAAGTTAATTACAATCAGATGCGTTATAGTAATAAATAATATGCGGTTAGTTTCAGTGTATTTATAAAGCCATGTCAGGAAAATAAAGGTGTAACCACACAGGAACAGTAGCACTGCTTTGACGCTGGGTGCCGCCAGTCTGCAAAACCGAGCGGAGAACTTGCGTACAACAAGGAATGAGGTACTGTGGAAAAGTGCGTGGCTTTACGCCAAGTGTAGGTTTTATACATCGCGATTTGAACGTGGAAAAGTTCTTACGCAACATTTCTGTGCGTACGCACCGTTTATGCATGAGGCCCCAAGACTTCTCTCCCTTCCATCATGGACATGTTCACAAAGTGATGCATCCATAAGGCTTCCAGCATTGTGGTGGATCCAGCCCACAATCTCTTTTCCATTCTTCCATCAAGCAGAAGGCATTGCAGCCAGACCAACACTGCCAGATTGAACAACAGCTTCTTCCCACAGGCAGTCAGGCTCCCAAATACAATAAGCACTTCCATCCGCGGGGATCCTCTCTTTTTTGTGGCCCTCTAAGCCCGGAAAACTGTCATGTTTAGACCATTTTTGGACCATATTTTATGCGGGAAATTAACAACCTTATGATAAAGAGTACACTAATAGGTGTCTGCAGCAAAATTGATCAGAAAGCCACATCAACAGACCCCAAAAGTTCACTCTTTAATACGTTATGAGGGTTCAAAGTTACTCATTTTAACAAAAGTTAAAAAAACAAATGGGGATCATTAACAAAAGGTGCTGATCACAAATATATATTTAATATTTGATTCTTTACCAGTGCTCCCAGCCATCTAAGAGTCACTCCCAGAAGTTAAAAAAAATACAAATTTCAAACATAAGCATGTGGGTATCATTTTAAAAGTACTTCAAGGTCAGTAGTTACAAATGTGATGTTGTTTTTGATACTTTACTAGGGATCTCTCACTCTATGAACCTCTATCGGAGGATGCAAAATGAAAAATAATAGCACGCAATTTAATATTTCAAATATATGATGTAACCTTCTTGTTTATTATGTACTTTTATGAAAATTATCATTGCATTTCTTATGAACACCCCCAGCAGTGACATTCACATCTCTGTGTGGCACTTGAATCTGCTGCGCCATTTCATCATGTGGCACTGTACCAGTGCATGCTCCCCAACCTAATCTGACCCTGATTTTGGGCAGCTTACACTAATTCAGACTTTGTCTTATTTATTGTATAAATATTGCACTGTGCCCCTGGGAATTGTAATGCCCTACCACTACATAATATAGCCTACCATGGTATGTATCTAGATTGTCTGACAGAAAAAGGCCACTTGACTTCTCCCCTAAACTGGATGGGGATTAATGTATCAAAGTTGCGACAAGTATCACCTGCACAGTTACATGAACACCATGTAGAGAGTATCCAGGTTTTACATAAAATCCCCAAAAACTAAAACGGCACAGGTAACAATGTCTGTTAGTTTTTAAAGTGATATAAATGAACAACCGTTTTGAAGGTACAGTTTCTTACTTGCACTATCTAATTACACGATCCTGGTGTCGTAATGCCAGAATGCCACCCGTGCCCCGTTCTTACCCACAGTGAAGCAAGAAGCAGTAAAGCCGTATCGCCATTTATTTGAACCCAGGTTCAGCGAGATTCCTCCAAGTTTCGGTAGGTTCTTGCCTTCGTCGCCTACAATAACAGTGTCTTTGAAGCCTGTTTCCTTCAGGGTGGTGAAGGCGAAATGCGCAAGGTAGGTCCAGAAGATAAACTGGCCGAGACAGAAAAAGCCTAGCAGTCTGAAAAATGTAGTCCTTTCGTGCTCGAAAAGCAGCACATCCCGGGACACCTCCGTAGGAAGACCAGCCCTCGCCGCGGAACTCGAGTGAAGGTTGCGCCATTGCGTGCCGACGCGCTGAATTAGAAAAGCACGAGAGCCGGGTGTCTGCTCCCCGCTCGCCGGAGACACGAGGCAGCGCCACGCGGGGCTCAGCGGCGCCCTGAAGCTGCAGGCTTTGACTGTCTGTGTCGGCTCGTATTTCAAACGCAAATAGCACTTTCGTGCAAAAAGCGCAAAAACGCACTTGTCACGACTCAACAACTTGGACAAGCTTGGTGGACGAAACAAGGTCAACTGTAATTTCCCTGTAGCCATCAGTCGTCGGGTATTAAATAGACGAGTCCAAGGTAAAAGCTGGAGTCTGCTTATAGAGACGTGAGTACATGATACAAGCATTATACAGTTTTACGTTAATACTGAATAAGGAATATAAAATAACAACACACATGCCCCGGGCAGAACGCTGCGAACGTCTTCCGTGTACGCTACGGCAACCCGTAAGGGACGTAAAGCCCTACTAGTGAGCTTGAGCTTGAAAATAAGTCAAAAGCCATGTGTTCGTTCGGGGTTACAGGTAGCCAGTCTTAGCTTCGAAAGTCTGCACGGGCAGACTACTAACTAACTCATGTAACTGAATTATGTTACCACTGTTATTTCTGAATATGATCTATTATTACAAAAATGTGGTAACTGACTTGTGGATGATCATCAGTTAACTTCGTCCACGAATGCGCCTAGAAAGAAACCTGTGTGACTGGAATGAAGAGGCTGACTCTTTACAGTTTGCTTGCTAGTTTGTGTGGTCCCTATGCTAGTTCCTCTCTCGTATGTAGTCATTTATCTAATAAACAAAACCTTTTTGTACATTTTAGACTCCTTGCCAACATTCTGGATGGCAGGGGCTGCTATTTCTGCGGCCATTCCTTGCTATACACCTCACATGGCTGCCATTTTGTTGATTTGCCACTACATTTCTCACATACTGTTAAAGAATTTTCATTCTGTTAAATAAAGTATTGCTTAAAAGATTTCTCTAGAGTCATCATGTACTCTCATCTAAAATTCACGATACCTTGTTGCAGCTGTTTGATATCTTTCATATTACTGCTTTACATTCCATTTGAATGATACTAAAATCTACTTCAACCATAAATCCGACAATATTGTTTTCTTTTACCAACAATGTATCTTTAAAACTTGTAATGTTCCATGCCTTTAGTTACATTTATTGCCTTTTATCTGAGTCTAGTATTTTTTTAGATTTTTTTAGATGTAGATTTCTAGCATTTTTTTAAAATTTAGACTTAATTTTTTTTTATTTTCCACATGTTCTGTGATTTTAATTTCTTGTACTTCATTCCAACATGTCTATACCTCTTGCACTGCTTTACAATATGCAATTTCTTGTATTGTTTTAATACATAGCACCTCTTAAGCTCTCTTGAACTCGGGACATCACACAATAGCTGCATGATGGTCGCCTCCACAATTACAGCTCCTCAGAGTTTCAGACTCTTCGCACACAACAGTACCCCGAACACCATTAATACCATCTTAGGAAAATGCAGCATACTTACATTGTTTACTTATGTATAACATGTCAGATTTTAACTCAGGCCGCTTCCTCATAATATCTTGAGTTAATCCAAAACTTTCAGTTAGTTCAAAAGGTCATTTGATTCAGACTTGTTAATCCTACTATTTTCCCAAATTAAATTGTATTCATTAAAATATATGAGCTTAAACCGTTATTATGATGAATAATATCCATCCATCAATTCATAATCAAACCTGTTTAATGAGGTAGAGGGTTTTGTGGCCAGAGCCTATCCCAGCAGCATCAGGCCCAGATAGGATGCCAGCATGAATATTGTAAATAGTATTCTGTTTTATTTCTATCCAAAAGTATAAATGCAGATTTAACACATTATATCTAAAAAAATATTCATCTGACATACTGTAACTTTGTTTTCACCAAAACAAAAAGTACAGAAATAGTTTCATAAGAAACAGTACCAGAGAGTAATCGGCTCTGATTTCCTTTCTTTTAATACTAGGGAGCTCTGCCCCCTGCTTGTTTCGCTTGTCAACCCCCTGGGCGAATGCTACGCGCTAGCTAGTTCGCGGCTCTGTCGCTCACGTATGGGGAAGCAGATGTACAATTTAAACAGATTGTTATTTTCATGGGAATTGTTACATATACATAATAGACCTAAATATTTTACATTACAGCGAGTAATTAACCATAGTAAAAAATAGTAAAATGTAATGAATCAAAAGAAAATTATGTTTCATGTTGCGTTAGAGGTATTCATTGCATTATACATTTTCGTTCTGTTTTCGTTAATATCAAATGAACTTTGATTCCGTGTTTGGAGTTACAGCGTGACAACACAGCATATAACTGCCCGTGAGTGAATATCATTTCTTTCTCTGTAATAAATAAACCGACTTTTTCGAATGTTTGTCCCTGTGATTTGTTAATTGTCAGAGCAAAAGCTATTCTAACGGGAAACCGTAAACGTTTTAATATGAATGGCATATAAAGATATCGTTTGGTGTCTAATGTGTTCCACGGAAGATGTACTACATTACCTTTCTTGTCACCTGTTAAAATTTTACATGTCAAAATTGTTCAACCAATTTTGAATACAAGTAATCTTGACCTGTTGCATAGCCCATCACTGATACATAAATTACACAGTAACATTACGATACATCCTTCTTTCAAAAGTAATTCAGCCAGTGAAAGACCAGATGGTGTTAACGGTTGTAGATATTCTATGGGATATTGTAAGTTGATGTTTTCATCTTACGCACCATCACCACCAACTGTTTCAGCATAGTTTACTGATACGAATATAACCAATCTGCCATGTAACCGATCAACAGTTTTCGTGTTAATTCGTCTGACTTCATCATTTCTCAGTCCTATCATTACCCGTGTACTCATTTCTTCTGTTGATAACCCTTCAGGATGAAATTCTTCAATAAGATTTGGACATAATAAGTCTTCTTTTATTGGGAACTTAAAGTGAGGAAAACGTAAAAATTTATAAGAGCTGAGAGTGCAGGAATTGTGTCTGACAAAAGCATTTACACAAATGAGAGGTTAGAGGACCGTGGGCATGGGCCTTTAACCATAAATGGTTGAGAGGGGGACGGGACTTGAAAAAATCTCTTGGCAATAGTCTTGTTTCACAAGACTTGAAAAAATCTCTTGGCAATAGTCGCGTCTCAAGATTTTCTTCTATAATAGAGAGATATGGCAGTTTCTGAGCTAGTCATATTGTTGTATGCAATCAAATTCACAAACTGAGACTGCAACAATCACAAAATTATTGATTGATTGATGCAATAATGGCTGCCGTCGCATCATCCAAGTGGGTGCTACACGTTGGTGGTGGTTAAAAAGGTTCCCCTCTGTCTATGTGAAGCACTTTGAACAGTGAGAGAAGCACGATATACAGTAAATGTGATTAATTATTATTATTAAAATATTTATTCACCTCACATTTATACATCAATGGCCAGGTTTTAGACACAGTGTTGATTTTGTCTCATGCACTGTCATCTGTTACACTCAGGAAAACTGAGAGTCTATACATGCTGAGTAAGTTGAGGAAATTCAAAGCTTCACAGGAGGCAATGATTTATTTCTGCAGATACATTTTTGAAGGTATGTCAGACTTCTTCATTAAGGTTTGGGATGTCAGACTCTGCAAAGGACAGCAGAAAGCTGGATAGAGTGTGGAGAGTACCCCTTTTAAAATTATTGGTCACACCCTCTTGTAAACTTACTGTGCTATTGTGGACTGAAACATTAAGCTATTAATTTCTTTCCCTAACTGCTGCACCCCAGCCACTATTATAGTTCAGCCAGGGAACATCCTGTGGCTGGTGTTCAGATCCATGTTTTATGTTGTTTTTGTTCTTCGTTTTGGACATTTATTTATGTCAGCGTTACTTTTATTAATTATCTGCTGTGTTTTGTGAGTGGTCTCCTAGAGGCGGAGCCACCTGCCAGTCACCACCAGGAACTGCCCTCCACCCTGTATTCCTGGCAGTTCCTCTGAATGTGCTAGGGATTGGTGAGTTTCTTGTAACTTACTTGGTGATTATTTGATTTTTTTTTTGACTTCATGCTCTGTTTTTGACTTTGTTTCTGGATTCTGTATTGGGACATATTCGCTTGGGGTGCCTTGTGTTTCAGGCAACTCGTCTTTGCCTTTTCATGCTCAAAGAAGCTTACTTTTGTTCAGAACATTTTTGTATTCATAAATCTTTTTATTTATAAAGATTCTATGTAGCCCTCTGTGACTAGTTGTGATTTTTGATGGGGTTTCAATCCTCTAGTATGCATTTTTGAAGTTTTTGGGGCATACGTATTTTAGAACTCCTATTCATAACACCTGCCTTCAGTTCACTCTCCTTAGGCAAGGCCAGTGAAATCTAAGACCTCCAGATTTCATAACAGTATTTACCTTTAATCTGTGACATGCACAAGCTAACATCTTGACCTTTAGATTTATCTGCACTTATTTGATGAATATGTTCAACTGTGATTTTCTTAAATTGGTTGTTTGTGAGCTGTGGAGAAATGATGATTATTATTATCTTTACATTGATGTTTCATTTGTATGATCTTCACTAAATCAAATTCCATACAACTGATGTTGTTATGGCAACAAGGTATTTACTAACCTAAAGGCCTTCCTTGTCTCCGAGTTGGATTAAGGGGACTTTAGAAAATTATGTTCTGTATTTTCCAGTTTATTGGTGAATATCTTCTCAAAATGAAAATAGTGCCACCTTTTGGTGTCTGGAGAGGTTGCATTCTCACAACTGATAAAAGTTCATGAATAAATTTATTCCTGGCATTCCATCCTTGTTTCCAAAGTGGCCAGGGTGGGCACAGGATCCTCGTGACCTTCAGCTGGATAAGTTGGTTGGAAGATGGATGGATTAAATATGCACAAAGCTACTAAAAACTAAAATTTGTAATCAATCTTGGGCACTGCTAATATTGTATATACTGTATCATATATAAATGCATAGGAGTGTGTGTGGCTCTCTGGCCTGGAAGTGAGAGGTGGAATTGGGGTAAGGACTCCACCTCCGAGGAAATAAACACTCGCTTAGCTGCTAATAACACAAGCGAAGCGAGCATATCAGCAAAATGAAAACTTAGAAGAAAGACAAAATCGCTTAGCCGCTAACATCGGCAAAACAGTACAGTATCCCTTTTACTTTTCCTTCCGCCACTAATGTACAAACGATGCGAGCACATCAGTAAAACGAATCCTCCTAGGACAGAGATGCCCTTTCAATTACCTGACATCTCTACATTTCAATTTTTTTTTCTGATGATTTCAATAGTTTCTAGGACCCCAGGCTTTTTACAGCATAGGTTTACACGGCTAATATAAAAACATTTTTTTTTAATTGACAGCATTTAAAGTAAGGAGTATTCAACTCTGATCTAACTGCTGAGTGAAAAATCCAATATGAAATGTGCTACATTAAACTCTACTCGTTGAAATTGCAACAAAATTAACACATTTGTAAGCAGCAGTGTGAAGTTTTACTATTAAAAGTACCAAATATAAGCTAAAATAATACATGAACTGGTACAGTTTCTTCTGCTGCCATTTTTGTCTCTTATGAATGGAGCCCTTTCAGACAGTATTGATCACAATGCCTTAAGTGACAGTCCTATTGTTATGATCAGTAAGCTGAGGTGTAATAGTGCCGGCCAACGGAAATTGTGGGGTGGGGTGGGAGTCTACCTTCAGCATTTCATAATCAGAACAGATGTGTGTTTCTAGAATGTCTATTCTATGGAGCAGTGTTGCACTGATGCACCCTAGACAATCATGTGTGCCAGTTCTGTATTTGTGCACCTAACCCTCCAAACAGTGCTATACTGACCATAGCATTATGGCTGTGAAGTCAGTCAATCACAGAGCATACATACATACATGCATACAGATCCAGATGTGTTTTTAGGCTATGAGTGGGAATGGCATCAGGAATAAGAATTAAACTCCATGCATAGACTGGCCTGGAATTGTAAGCAGAAGTCATTTTAATATATTTTTTTTTAATAGATAACCTTCCCTTGAAGTCACAATGTTAGTTGTATCTCCATTTTCTACTGACTGCATGCTATGCATTGCCATAATTCATGCTGCAGTCTGTTGCTATCTTAAATTGCCGCTGGCCATTACCAGCTAAAATGGCCAATTATTCATGCTAAAGCTGCCAGAATAACAAGGTCTTTGCAGAAGGACAGCTCAAGCTTTTTCCTTGAGATTTGTGTGCTTTTATTGCAAGTCAAAAAAACAATGTTTTTTTTTATTATTCTTTCCTGTCATATTATTATGTAGCACTATTGGGCTCTGGTGGGCAGCACAGTGGCATACTGATCAATGAGGCTGCCTTCCAACATCAATGTCCTGGACCCCAAAGACATGCAGGTTAGGTTAAATGGTCTTGAATCTGTCAGTTTGCTCTCTGAAATGGACAGATGTTATTAATTCATGGATGGGTGTGTTATGGCCTAAAGAATTCTCAAGCATAAAAGTTCCAGAATATCTCAAAAATTCTGACTAGAGGGAGAAATGGCATCAAGCTCTGGCTAATAACAGAGAGGGTAATAAAGAATCTTAATAAATAAAACTACTTTTTTATACAAAAATATTCACTGGCACAAACATAAGCTCCAAGAAACTCAAGGCAAAATGCATAGATGTCACTGCCTTCAAAATAAGTAACCCCAAAAGCAAACAGTCTAAATACACAAAATTCAAAGCATGGCCAAAAGGCAGCAAAAGGTTGCAAAAATCTAGTAAATCACAAAAATGTCAAAAGAGCAGAAACACAGACCTCACCAACACCCTAGTGTGTGCACAATGAACCGCATGAGA
This sequence comes from Polypterus senegalus, assembly GCF_016835505.1. Lineage (NCBI taxonomy): Eukaryota > Metazoa > Chordata > Cladistia > Polypteriformes > Polypteridae > Polypterus > Polypterus senegalus. The sequence goes on from NC_053164.1 coordinate 78,578,201, forward strand.
TCGCCAATACAGGGCTGAGGGCAGTACCCAGCAGTGATAAACAGATTGATCTGTCAGTGAACTGGCATATAAACTCTTTAAGCAAGACCAGAATATGCCTATAAGAAAACCAAAAAAGAATAAAAGGAAAGCAAAGCCAAAATAAGAGACCAAATTCAAGGCTAATAGAACAAACGAGACATCAAAACCAAATGTGACACACAAACCGAGTTTGCACAAGGCTTGTTGTGAGTTTTGGTACCCTCAGGTAAGGAGATTAATCCCTAGCTGTCCTTTTATCCCATCATGCCGATTACGAACAGGTCACAACCTTAGAGGCCACGCTCCTTTAAAACCAGATCTAATGATGGGATCTCAAGATGGAGATGATTGAGGATTTATAATGGCATGCAAGGTGTTGCAAAACAAAATACAAGATTTAAGATTAAGAACATTAGGGATTTCAAGCAATTGAAAAAAGAACAGAATTCTCAACCTCAAAAACCTCCAATACAAATACAAAATTATACTAAATAATTTGCATTAAACCAAATCATAACACAGGTTGCCCCGTCTCTTGGAAAGCACCAACAAAACACATGGCACATACAGTAGAAGATACACACTGACACTTGTAAACTAAATAATTCACACAGGTTACATTAAACAGGAATAGGCATTTGAACCCCAGCCAGGGTAGGAACCCTGGGTGAAATGCAGCAGGATGGATATTAGTCTTTGCTACATTTTCTATCAGGAAGTACCTGTGCAGTATATTAGAGAGGGTTCATCATTACCAACAGCTAAATATGACTGTAATAAGTTAAAATATACTTTAGGATGAATTAAAGATGGAGGCACATAGGGAAATTAGGAAGACTAACACACTTGGAAATAAAAATGAACTACTTATCAAAATATTACTATTAACCTGGTTATTTAGGAATGTCTGGACTCAATTTAAAAGAAAAATTGCAGTAGAGATTAAAATTAGGATGAAGGTAAGTGTAGATCAAAAAAATGAACTAAATGGAAGGCACTGCATGGTCTCAATTATTTCTTTCTTGCTCTTTGTTAGGGTGTAGTATACACACACTGGATAGGTGGTACAATGATTAGTAAGTCAGGACATCAGACACCTGAATTTATGTCTACCTCTGCCAGGCAGAACAAAATGGATTTATAAAATGGACGACCAAATCAATTTCTTTTTGTATTGCACTCCTCACTCCTATAGCAATTTTACAGGTAAAATACAAAATAGTCAATGTACAAATTATACGAAGCACAAAAATACAGATTAGGATAAACATACTTGAAAAGCGGCAAATTTTGAATTGATCAATAAAAGCAGATCCTAACAATATAAATCCAATTAATGCTATAATTGAGTTATGGCCAGTTGACAAGGGAGGAGAGGAAACCCAAAACTGCCGTCAGCAGCAGTCCAGGAAAAAAATTAACCTCTAGGGGTGTTGGGCCATGGACCAGCCCACCGCAGAATAATAATAATAATTAATAATCCTTTACATTAATATACAGCTTTCTTACTACCAAAATGGTTTGCATAGTGAGTGGGGAGCCACTTCAACCACCATGAATGTGCAGCATCCACCAGCTATTTTTATACCAATATGCTCACCACACATTACTTGTAGGTGGTGAAGGGGTAAGAGAAAGTTAGAGACAGGGGTTGATTAGGGGGGTAGAATGACTATGCCACGGTGGGCAATTTAGCCAGGACATCGGTAATATGAGTTTATAGTGTCACATAAGTGCATTAGGCTCTTTTAATTGCTCTCTTAACCCTTCTCTGATTACTCTTCAAGACCATCATTTTTTAGGATTGAATAGAGGACCTTTATTTTTTAACAACTTCCTAACTGTGATTATTTGTAAAGGCACTATAAATCTTAATTAAACTTAAATACAGTATGCATTTTCAATCTGAAATGATTTGCTGTAAACTTGATGCCCTATGGCAATATGTTACTCTTTAAAGCATTATAACATGACATCAACAAGAAACTTGCCAAGCATTCAAATATTTTAATAAATGCTTATCTTTTGGTTATCAGTTACAATTTATGAAATAATTTAGAATAGAATTAGAAAGCCTTGTCATTGTACTGGTACAATGAAATTGTAAAAGCTAAGGTTGTAAATGATGCAAGTACTGTACAAGAAACAATGACAAACAAATAACATAAAAAGCACAAATCCTATAACAAATAAATATCATACATAAATAAGGAGTGGAAATTATTATTCACTAAAAAAATCTACGTACATCCTGATAAAGAAAAAAAAATTGTACCACTTCTATGAGTTTTGAAAATTTTAAATTCTGATGGCCCAAGGATAAAAAACATCTGCAAATCTTTTGGTTCTTCTTTTAATTCTGTTTTACCACCTACCGGAGGGCAGTAGTATGAACAATGAGTGGCCAGGATGTGAAGGTCTTTAGTGATTTTCTTGGCTCTGCGGACGCATTGGGCACTGGAGATATCTCCCAGGGAAGGAAGAGAGCAACCAATGATTTTCTCTGCTGTGGGTAAGACCCTCTGCACTACTTTACTGTCTGCTGCTGTATATCCAGCATACTGTTGAAATACAGTTAGCTAAAACACTCTTGATGGTTGAGTGGTATAAGGTCAACAGCAGCTTCCCCCTTTGTTTCCACTCCCTGGAGAAGTCTCAGGAAATTCAGTCACCACTGGGACTTTTTGACCACTGCCAGAGTGTTCGTGTCCAGGACAGGTCCTCAGAGATGTGAGTTCCCAGGTACTTAAAGGAGATAACCACGTACCAAGTCCTCATTTATGCAGAGTGGGGTGGGTTCTGCTCTGTGCCTCCTGAAGTCAATGACTATCTCTTTAGTTTTGTAGGTGTTGAGTATGAGATTGTTCCTGGAGCACCACACTGACAGCCACTGCACTACTCGTCCCTGCATGCTTACTTATCATCACTGGTTATAAGACCAACCATGGTGGAGTCATCAGCGAACTTGATGATAACATTGCTGGAGTAATTTAGATGTACAGTCATAAGCGTACAGGGCATAGACAAGTGCGCCCAGCACACAGCCCTGAGCAGAGCTGGTGCTACGTTTGAGGGTAGAGGAGCTGTGTGGGCCAGTTGTAACAGTTTGTGGGTGACAAATAAGGACATCCTTTATCCAAGCACAGAAGGAGAGGGGAATGTTCAGGTTATGCACCTTATCGATTAGTATGCTAGTGATGATTGTATTAAATGCCGAGCTATAATCGACAAACAACATCCTTGCATAGGTCCCTGAATATTCCAGATGGCTCATCACTGTATGGAGGGCTGTAAAATAAAGTGTTTAGTCAAGAGGTGTCCTGGTATTTGGTCTATTTTATCATGGTGTGATGAATCATACACGTGTTGCATCGCTAGCTTTTTGGATAGGAGAAAGACCTTGTGGAAGACTGCTACAACCAAAATAACACCAAGGAGGTCAAACAAGAAACACACATGGAAATTTTATCAATAATATAACAACACAGAGGGATGTGTACTACAAAAGCATATTATCACTCTAAAACTTACTATATGGGTCCTGAACTCCTAGTGAGATGGATTACCTACTTGCATGCCTAAGCAAAGCGCTGTTTTTCACATCTCTTTGCTCTGTTTTTCAACTCTGGATTAGGGGCAAAGCTAACTTTAGAACTATTAGGGGCTTAGTACCCCGACCCCCCTCCCCTTCTGGCAGCTAGTCAAACATTTTTACATTTAGAGTTTACCACATTTAATGGATGGGTTGCCATATGGAGTTTTCTGGCAGTAGACCATGCATATTAGAAAGCATAACAGTGGGAAGAGGGGATGGTGTCTTGGAGACCAAGACTTGGAAGCTAGAAATCATGATATAGTCTGGAGGTAATGGTCATGATGATCAGGGAAAGAACACCTGAGATTAGGAGCTAAAGCCATAGAGCCCAAACGATGCCACTGCTCTGGACACTCTTTCTGACACCACATCAGCTTTTGACGCACCTCTTCTAAATCCAGAGTTAGTATCAACCACTACAGTCAGCTCCCAATAAGTCCAGGAGTCACTACTTTACTTTTATGATCAGGGTTGCATGCATCATGAGTTAATCATAGTTGCTCTCATAGTCTCAACCTGTACATTCTGTGATTATGAGTTGCTGCTCCCTACCAAGCTGAAGTTCCCCTAAGAACAATACATACCTTGTGTTGCCTGGGACTCTGTATGATCTATTGGGTGGGAGGTGATTTTATGTCCTACCAACCTTATGTGGTTTTACTTTCTGTGGCAGATGATCATTGATTCTGTGCTTTACACACACCTTGGGAAATATTACATAGTTTTACAAAGGCAGTATGTCTTTCTCATTTTTGGTAGTACAACTTCTTATAGCCTATTCTATGTTGCTTGCCTTCTAATATCCATGAGGAGAAGAAGTGCATTGTTACACAAATGTAACAGGTATATTCGTTTTAGGTAGTGCATCTTTTTATTGCCATTCTGGAGCATCAAGCAGAAATATACTTGTCTGGGTGAAACAATGACTTCAGAATCTTTGGCAGAATATCACTTTAATTACTGACATAAAACTTTGGATTACCAATGGAGATGCAATCCACCGGACAATTGCCATCGCTATCCCTGCAAGTTTAAACTCATTCTTTTGGAAATATATTTTACAACTTGATTCTAAGGGCAAACCCTAGAAATTAACAACTCAAAAGCCCTATTAAAGTAATTTGGAAAATGGGTAATAGTACTTTTTGACCGTTCTTTTAACGAATGTCTGCTTACTATCTTAACGGTACTTAAAATTCTAGCCTGAACACCTTAGTTAAAAACAATCTGGCTTTGTCGTCACGTCAGGTCAAAACTCGCGATTCTCCCAACTGCAGCCAAACCTTACTCAAATGTGTTTAGAGTTCAGTCCTGAAGGCGGAAAATGGACAATAAGAACGCCAGTGTTTTTGTGGCACCACCCCATTACCAGTATGATCTTGCTGTAAATCAAACTACTGTATTCAACATATGGGCCACACCCCTTTACTCGTTATTGGATGAACGCAAACCCGCCGCAGATTACCACACCCTACCCCACCCTTTTCTCAAATTACTTCGTCTCAGTTTATAATTTTCAGAAGTATGTCCTTGTAATGTCAGTTAATTCGTGAAATACACATTTCACTGTCAACGATTCCACACATACACTTATCCGACATAAATATATGTATTTAATTTCTCTGACTCCAGGACTAATGCCTTTGCTATGTTTTTTTTTTTTTAATATCTGCAAGCTATAGTCAGACAACGTTCGAAACATACGAAAAAAAAATACAACCATTCTGAACAGTATCAAAAGCTAATCTGACAATGCGCGTGCGTGTTTGCCTACTCCTGTCATTAAAATACTTAGACTGCAACACCCAGAATTCCGATCTTCAAAACCATCTTTGGCGTGGTTCATGGGTGCTGTAGTTCTATCCTAAAGCCAGTCTCTCTTTTCGACCTGATAATTCATAAGAAAAATACAAGTCCCATATATCTTTGCGCGGAAGCTGCGGTTTGTAAACTTATCTGCCCTGCAAGCTGAAACTTTTGCCAGCGAATTCTGGGTTGGTACGTTGGGTAAGGAGCATGACAGTTTTCTTATGATTTATGTAAAATAAACGTGAATTGTTTTTGATAATGTATTTGTATACTTTAAGCGAAATTACGCTGAATATGTCCACGTTGGCATGCGTGCCAGTTACGTATGTGTTTGGTTTTGAGCAGATTTTCCATTTTTCTTTTAAGAAACGTAAAAGTGCATATCTAACCTGTGAGGCTCAGATGAGAGTGAATATTAAACGTTTTTAGTTTATTATATAATTTTTAAGTGCGCGTTATTTATATAAATCAAGACGATTTTTAAGAAAAAATGTTTTCAATAAAAATGGATAGGGAATTCTAGGAGGAAACGTTAATTCGAATATTTAAAATGTGCTTTATTTTATGCGCCATCATTCGGTACCGGAAACATGTGTTAAGGTTTTATGTTATGCCCTGAAAGCAAAATAAAAAAAAATCTTCTGGGATGATATTAAAATGTGGCGGCACTTAGCCAACTGTATCTTTCCGGACTCTCAGCTTGATTCTGATTGGGTGTTCTTGATATGGAAATCTTGGTGTGGTTCTACTGTTAAAAGTTACTGCATGCCAGGCCTTTCGAGGTTCCACGTTGAGGCAGACGTTATGCTTTAGCCACCACATAAATTTACGATCGTTAGTTATTCCACATAACATACGATCGCTAGTTATTCACGCTCCTACATGACATGTGTTAAGGAAACGAAAGGCTTGTCAAATTGTTTGCGGTGAATCTGTTTTGTTACAGCAGCCAAAACAGCCTTTTTATAGAGTGCATTGTCACATGGTTATTAATAAAGGAATTTGCTACAGTTCAAGTTGGATCATGTTTTAAAGCTGATTCCCCTTACAACTGCTAAGACGTTGTGAGAGATGTATTTAATATTAATTTTGTTGCAGCACTGCTTTAGGTATTTGGATAATATAGTGTGTTTTTACCATATTTTATTTGACTGAACCATTTCATAGCGTGATACTACAAATTCATTGTTTTTGTGGCTCCTAAGTAATCCACCAATAAGAAATAAAAACAAAGGCCATGTTTCCTTTTTTTATTTAGTGCAGTAAGCACACAAACATATGAGTTCTAGCCTAGTCATGAACATCAGTGCAGGGAAACAGATAAGTGCAGCATTGTCTTGTAAAGACTTCTTCAATCACATAACTAAATGATTGTGGTTTAGAAATGTTGGATAAGGCACTGTTTGCACTTTGATCATGTGTACCACATTTTAAATTTCAAGCTCTAAAAAGCAGAGCTTTATATTGTATCAGAGGTCCTCTCACTTCATTTTGGTTAGGCTTGAGTACATACTACATATTGGACTTAATTATTTTGAAATGATCTTAATTTTATTTTATAGTGTCAATAGCATTATAATGTTTAAAACTATTAGTGTGTTAATAACATTAGAAATGTGAAAGCGGCTGCTTTTACTTGTTCACATCTTTTATTTGCCAAGTCTGTGATAAGGGTATTATTAGAAAGCTTTTGTTTTTATTTTCAATGCTTTTCAATTCAAACAATGTGCAGCACTGATTTATGCTGAGCCCCTCACATTTTGATATATTTTAGCAGAAAAACATTTATGTTGCAACATATCTAAAATTTTGTTAAAATCATTGCATGGTTTGTGTTTGAGTGTACACAAGAATCCTTGTACAATGTCCTAATGTTATAAAAAATAACATTGTGAAAAAGTTAGTCAACCTTGGCCGCTGGGCATAACTTATGTTTATGAAGTAAATGTCAAGTGGACAATAATTCATATGAAAAACCAGCATATAGTATTGTATATCGGGTTTTGAGGCAACACATACAGTTTTTAGCTTGAGATCACAATAAAGTCATTTAATTATTTAAGCAGGAACCTATCCTGGACAAAGCACCAGCCCACTGCTAGGAATATTTTTAAACAACCTCACACTCACTAATAACAGACAACGTTTCGTTTTTGGAGTAATAGGTTTTAGATGCAAGGTAGCCTGTTAAAAATAATTTATTGTAAATAATTATAAGTTATGAACAAGTAGTTATAATAGAAAGGTGCTGATAAATAAAGAACATTTATGTAATTGTACGTTGTGCAGAATTGGTGCATCAGAACAGGAAGAAAACTAATTACTGTATCAATAATAGAATGATTAACTATTGAAGAACATCTGCTCATTGTAGTGTGCACAAAGCCAAACTGTTTCCAGTTAATTCCCTGCCTCTGTCTCCCTTTGTAGCCTAGAGAAAGTCATTTACTCTTTGTACAGACTGCTAATGAGATTTTAAAGTGTAAATTTTTTAAGACTTGTATAAAGTTTAATTTTTATCACTTTAATTAAGGTGAGCCCATTTACCTTTGGGACTATGCACTGGAGGTTTTTAGCTGCATTACTGTGGTACTGCACTTTACTCACTTTTTTTTTCTTTTGCCATCTTGAAATTCTTTTTGTGACAAAATTAAAGGATATTGGATACGGTATTGTGATATATTAGAATTTTTTCCCATTTATATCTCATTTTTAGTCTTTTTTTTTATTAGTGCAGTCTACTTGCAGTTCCTAACTCGACAGTTTATAATTCACGTTCATGCCACTTTTACATATGTTTCACTAGTGACATTTATCTGTGCTGTCATGGTAGCCTAGTTACTAGAAAATGCCATGTAGTATTGTGTCAGACCTATGGGAGATTTTCAGAGGTGTATCCCAAAGCCCAAAATTCATTTTCCATTTGTATTGGATCATTTTTGAGTAGCCAGTTAACCCAAGTTGAATGTCTTTGGGATGTAGGAAGGAAAACCATAGTAGTCTGAGAAAAATAGTTACAGACATGAGGAAAATGTGCATACTCCAAGCAGGCAATGCTTCTGCTCCAAATTGGAATCCACAACTCTTATCAGTGGCATTAAGAACTCAGTCATGATTTTTTTTTTTGTCAATTCTCCTCCAATTTGATTTGCCTTTCAGCAAAATATAATTGGAAGACCTTTTAGAAATTTTTTTTTCTTTCTGTAGAAAGGAAATTTATCAACACAACATTTTCCTTAGTATAATTTGTTTCCATATAACTTTATATGTACCTTATGTAGGGCTGGGCGATATATCAAAAATTTATCGTTACCGAAATTTATGACTCTCATCGACGTCATTTTGCCCATGTCGGTAAATTCGGTATTTTAAAAAAAAAGAAAAGGCATGTGCAGGTTGGCGATGTTCATGTCCCTTTAAGACGCTGTGCTACGTTACAGACTTGACGGGGTGGAGTCACATGACTCTACTACCTGTAACAAGACGAGACACGGGTGAACAAATGGAGGACGATTTAAATGTTGAAGCAGCAGCGACGAAGGTAGAGCTGGTGGAGGAGGAAGAGGAGACGCTTGTTAACAAAAAAAATGCATCATCAATCGTTTGGCAACATTTTGGATTTAACAAGGATGATATTGATCAAAAAATTGTTAAATGTAAACTCTGCAAAAGACTGTTGCGTCAAGTCAAGGTAACACAACCAACCTCTTCCACCACCTGCAGCACAACCATGTGATTCAATTCGAAGACATAAAAAGCTCAAAGCGAGAAGAGATTAGGAGGACCAGCAAAACGCCTTCCTCCACCAGGCAGCGGTCAATAACCGAAGCATTTGCTAGTACTCAACTATATGAGCGAACTTCAAAAAGATGGCAAGAAATCACAAATGCTATAGGCTACCACATAGCAAAAGACATGGCTCCTATTGCTACAGTGGAACGCAACGGGTTCAGACACTTCATGAAAATAATTGACAAGAGATACTAACTCCCATCACGAAAATATTTTTCAAAACTATCATTCCCAGCATGTACAGCACAGAGAGGAAAAAGGTTGCTGCTGAATTGAGATACGTTAAGCACGTTGCAGCCACATCCGATCTCTGGTCCAGCCGCACAATGGAGCCGTATATTAGTCTCACAGTTCATTACATCGACAACAAATGGGAGCTGCGTACCAGAGTGCTCGAGACGGCCTATTTTCCATCTGATCACACGGGGGAGATGGTTGGACAGGGGTTGAGAGCGATGCTGTCTGCATGGGACATCAGTGAAGAGGACCTTGTTGCTATAACAACTGACAATGGCCCAAATATTGTGAAAGCTGTCAAGCTCAATAAATGGACACGGGTGCAATGTTTTGGGCACAGGCTGCACCTGGCAGTCGGTAAGTGTGTACATCTTAATATATTTGGGTGGTGACATCTGGTGTGTTTTAAAGTGACTTTAATTCTGTGTGTCATATTCAAAATTGAAAGTATTAATGTTTGAATAATGTTTATATAGGCATAAAAATACTTAAGACTGCTGAGCAGCAGTGTATCCAGAAAGTTTTTACAGAAGACTTATTGTGAGCCAGTGTTGATCATGTTGTGCTGTGAAATGTAGCAAAATACATGATTTTTAAAATGTTTTATTACTGTGCCAACCCTTTTAATTTTGTAAATATGGTCTGAGAGGTCTTATTTAATTCTTACTTTATTTTGCTTGCTTTATTTGAGAATTAGACCATGAATTGGGGTGATGTTGGGTGTGAAGATTTGGATAGATATGCTACCTCAAGGCCTTAGCAGAGATAGGCCTTTGTCCATGATGGCATTACATTTGCACAATCATTGTTTACTTTGTGAATAGCCAATGTGAAACATATTTATTATTAAACTATTTTGTTTACAAGGGATACACATTTTTTAGAGAGCATGGTTACATATTGTATCCTACACTTTTTATTTTGTTCAGTTAATAAATCTTAACCACTAAAAGTACTTACTACTATTGTCTTCATTTATTTTCAGTGACATTTTACAGTCCTTTAAAGTGGTAATAATATAATTGCAATGAATAGGTCTAGGGGGAATAATATTATCAAAATAACTGGAGGAACTATGCTGCCTGCCACAGCCCCATCAAATGAAAAAAAAAAAAGTTTGTTTTTTTGGCACTTGGGGTGGTTATCGTCCATTTATCGTTATCGAGGTTAACTGCTCAATTTATCGTGATATTGATTTTAGGCCATATCGCCCATGTTTAACCTTATGTAACATATAGGCTGATATTTTATTGATATTAAATTGCTGTCCCTGTTTTAACTCATCAACATTTATTTTTATTTAAATATGTTGACTGTAGTAAAAATGGCTGCATACTTGGAACTCCTGTGTTTTGCTAAAAAGACAATGACCAGGCAGCCATGTGATGGGATAATTTTTTCCAGACAGCCTGGCAGGCAACGAGGAGACACAGGGTAGCTTTCCATAAACTGTATAGTGTGGCATTGATATTTACTCCAGGCAATGTGTAAGGCTTAGTGAATTAACAAGCAAATTTACAGCATTCATACATTTAAAGGAAGGAATAATATGCAACAATGCAGCAGAATTATAATGTACTGTAATTGGTAATATCATATTTGCCAAAACAAATTTATACTTGTGTGCTCCCCATTCCACCATGAACTGGATTATATGTTATCTTACTTAGTGCATATACTTCAATATATATCTGTTACTTCAGTGTATATCTTGATATAGGAATCAGCAGATGAATGCAATATATATTGCGCAACAAATTAAAGAAATATTTCTGTATCTAATTTTGAATCTACTGTTATTAAGCATCTTTCCACTTATGAGCCCAGTGTTTTTAACAGTGATAACCAATTTACTGTTGCTAAAAGACATACAGCATATGCACAGAACATAACTTTCAAACCTTATTAGAGCAACATAATCCTATACAAATCAATATATACTGGATGATCTATATTTTGTTCTATGTCGGTGAAGGTTTTTGATGAATACAAGGTAGCTGGAAAGGGGGTTGATTTGTAATGTGTAATCATAATTTAACATCTTATTAAAGAAAGAAACATCCTCTAACAGGACAATTCAGTAATCAAGCAGGTGTTCATTGTATCTTTTAATTATTCCTCGGCAAAATGCCTTGGAGGGAGGATTCTAGAAAAGCAGTCAGTTACAGCATTGTCAGAATGGTCAGAGAAATAAAGGATAGTGGTTCATTTTATAAACTGTTGAATTTACATACAGTGTCAATCAATGCATACATTTTACTCTGGTTGGTTCATTGGTTTACACCCAAATGATTTAAATACAATACAAATCTATTATATTCTGGATCTTCTTCTTATACCTTTTGAGTTGCGCCACCACCCTTGAAATTTCTGTGCATATAACAATTGTCCATTCTCGTTTATAGGACATCTGCTGATTTTTTAATCATCTCTTAGTCATCCTTTAGTACTTTTTGTATATTACATCAACCTTTCTTCTGATACATTATTTACTTGACCATCTCTGTACTTTTCCTCAACCAATTCTTATATTTCAGTGTACATTTTGTTGTTCACTTGACCTTTATCTGGTTTCCTGGTGTGCCTTAACAGGTTTCTGACATTTATTAAGCCTTTATGCTATTTCTTAAAGATGAATGCCATGTTACCCAAAAATTATTCTTCCACAAATGGCACATCCACTTCAAGGCAGACCAAGTGCCATGACAGCAGAGCAGGCAGATAACATGGCAAAGGCTAAGTACTATTCATATTCAATCAAATCAGTTTCTGAAAAACAATGTGGACAATGGACTGAGTAGCAAATCTAATGAGAATGTTACTGTTAAAATAATTTTTATGCACAAATAATAATGTCAGTCTTGCTAGTTCATTAATTTTGCATAGCAGGTAAGTATATAGGGTGGTCCAGATTAATTATGCTTTTGTCATTATGCTATAACTTACTAAGTTTATTACATAGAAAATTACCCAAAAAATCCCGGACCATCGAGAAGTGTGCAAACTGACGACATGAAGAATTGTCTTTGCGCCGAACTGGAATCGTCCCCGCATAAATCAAAGTCATCCAGACGATCTGCATAATTAGATCTGGACCACCCTGTAGAGCCATGTTTATTCTTCAATAGCTTATCTGCTTAATCCAGTTTTAAGGTTGCTGGGGCCAGAGCCTTTATTACCACAGTGAATGCAAGGTAGGAACATATTCCTGAACTAACACATGCAATTTTATTTATTTTAACTTTTTATTATACAGTAACTTCTAAATGGCACACTGTCACTGCTACCATAAAGCAGGCTTATGGTACAGTACAGTTTGTACTTTCTAATCTCCACGAGTCCAGATGGACTTTTCTGGAGTTCTTCAGTTTCTGTGAGTCAAAAATCTGAATTATAGATTAAATGGCAAGTCTGAGTTGGCGAAGTGAGGGTTGTGCATGTATTTGTGTTTTGTGCCCAGCTCTACTGAGATGGGCTTCTGGTTTTGCTCCCCACCACAGTAAAAAGGAAATAGTAGAAAGCAGACAAATGGATTAGCCTCTTTTTCTTAGCGTTCGAACTGAGCGTCACTCGGACTGTAAAGACAGTGCTAAAAGCGTTGGCCTCGAGCGTCACTTGGGCAGGTGTATAGATGCATCTCACGTGAGCGTTAGACCCGAGGATAACTGTTCGGGAAATGTTCTAGGTGTGTTTTGCGTAGGCGCCTCATAATGGCATCTCGGAAGAAACAAATTTTCAGCAATCCAGGTGTTGCACGCTTTTGACAGTGATACAAGCTGTGATGACCAAGTGAATCTGTCTTCAGGCAGTGAAACTGGACAGTGAAATTGAAAGTAATTCTGATGAATCTGAAAGTGACACTTGTGTCAGCTGCACATGAGTTCAGTGTGCTTTTCAAAAGCTCATTAGTCTGGAAAGAAAATCCACAAGGAGTCACGCTTCTACTGTCTTGACTGTTACATTTGATTGTGTATTTCTCTATGCTTCAAGATATTCCACACAAACAACACATTTTGGCAGTATATAAGGTATTAGCATTATTTTTATTATTATTATTATTCATTATTATTATTGGTATCTTTATTATACTTTGTACACTTCTGACTATGTACTTTTAGTGTTTTGTATATTTTACAGTAGAAAGATCAGATTTAATAAATATGTCATTTTTTGAGCCAAAAAATGCAATGCTTTTTACATGTTTTTTTGAGAAAAAATATAACTGTAAGGAGGCCACAAATATATTCCTATGTTTTCTGTCTGACATTCACTAATTTCAGTCTGCAGATATGAGAACTGCTTGGACTTGGCTCTGTGTATGAGATGTACCTCCTAAAGGAGGAGATACACACTTTTTCTCATTTAGGAGCATGCTTATGGAGCTAGTGGAATTTGAGAGAAAAACTTGTGTAAGCAGTTCTAAACTGAGCAGCATATGCTGTTGAAGGCTAATAAAAGTTCATTATTTGTTTGGTATCAGATTGAGCCTTCATAAAATTACACCAATTAGAACAATTAGAACAATCTAGACGAGAACAGGCCATTCAGCCCAACAAAGCTCGCCAGTCCTATCCACTTGCTTCCTCCAAGAAAACATCAAGTCGTGTTTTGAAAGTCCCTAACGTCTTACTGTCTACCACACTACTTGGTAACTTATTCCAAGTGTCTATCGTTCTTTGTGTAAAGAAAAACTTCCTAATGTTTGTGCGAAATTTACCCTTAACAAGTTTCCAACTGTGTCCCCGTGTTCTTGATGAGCTCATTTTAAAATACAAGTCTCGATCCACTGTACTAATTCCCTTCATAATTTTAAACACTTCAATCATGTCACCTCTTAATCTTCTTTTGCTTAAACTGTAAAGGCCCAGCTCTTTTAATCTTTCCTCATAATTCAACCCCTGTAGACCTGGAATCAGCCTAGTCGCTCTTCTCTGGACCTTTTCTAGTGCTGCTATGTCCTTTTTGTAGCCTGGAGACCAAAACTGCACACAGTACTCAAGATGAGGCCTCACCAGTGCATTATAAAGGTTGAGCATAACCTCCTTGGACTTGTACTCCACAGATCGTGCTATATAACCTAACATTCTGTTAGCCTTCTTAATGGCTTCTGAACACTGTTTGGAAGTTGATAGCTTGGAGTCCACTATGACTCCTAAATCCTTCTCATAAGGTGTACTCTCGATTTTTCACCCATTGTGTATTCAAACCTAATATTTTTACTTCCTATGTGTAATACTTTACATTTACTGACATTAAATTTCATCTGCCACAAATCTGCCCAAGCCTGTATGCTATCCAAGTCCTTCTGTAATGATATAACGGATTCCAAATTATCTGCTAATCCACCTATCTTGGTATCATCTGCAAACTTAACCAGCTTGTTACTTATATTCCTATCTAAATCATTTATATATATTAAAAATAGCAGCGCCCTAGCACTGACCCCTGTGGAACACCACTCTTAACATCAGCCAGTTCTGATGAGGTTCCTCGCACCATCACCCTCTGCTTCCTGTGTCTGAGCCAATTCTGCACCCATCTAAAAACATCACCCTGAATTCCCACTTCTTTTAACTTGATGCCCAACCTCTCATGTGGCACCTTATCAAATGCTTTCTGAAAGTCCAGATAAATAATATCATAAGCTCCACTTTGATCGTATCCTTTTGTTGCCTCCTCATAGAATTCCAACATGTTAGTAAAACACGACCTCCCCTTCTGAACCCATGCTGACTGTTCAGAATAACTCCTGTCCTTGTCATGTGTTGCTCAATCTTATCCTTAATAATTCCTTCCATTAATTTTCCTGTGATGCTTGTTGCTTACTGGCCTATAGTTGCTTGGATCTGCCCTGTCACCCTTTTTATATAATGGGATGATATTTGCCATTTTCCAGTCCTTTGGAATCTCTCCAGTGCACAGTGACTTCCTAAAAATATGTCAAGGGTTTATATATGTACTCACTAGTCTCCTTAAGAACACGAGGATAAATATTATCTGGGCCTGGTGATTTGTTTGATTTCATCTTATTTAATCTGAGCAGCACTTCTCCCTCTACAATTTCCAAATCCCTCAGTACCTCCTTAGTAGTTGTGTTTACCTCTGGCAGGTTATCCACTTGCTCACTTGTAAACACCTCAGAAAAATGTAAGTTTAGGGCATCTGCTATTTCATTGTCTGTATCTTTTAATTCCCTTTACTATTCCTGATGAACTTGACCTCCTCCTTAACTGTTCTTTTACTACTAAAATACTGAAAGAATCTCTTGGGGTCTTCTTTAGCCTTATCTGCTATATTCCTCTCCAACTGTCTTTTAGCCTCTCTGATATCCTTCTTAATGGTTGCCCTCATGTTCTCATACGCTACGGTTCTCTTTGCAGTCATTAGTCTTATATGCCTTATACAGCAGTTTTTCCTTTGCAACTTCTTTTTAAATCTTTATTAATCCATCGTGGAGATTTTTTTAGTTTCCTATTACTTCCAAATTTAGGTATGTATCTGTCCTGCATTACATGTAAAACATTTTTAAACCTGTTCCACTGCTCCTCGACTGTCTCCACATTTAAAAGCTTATCCCAGTCTATCCTACTTAGACTTTGTCGCATCTGCTCAAAATTAGCCCTACTAAAGTTCAACTTAACAATTTTAGTCTTTGCATCTGTACTCTTACAAAATACTGAGAATTGTATTACATTATGGTCACTTGACCCTAGTGGTTCAATCACCTCTACACCCTCAATTCTATCCTGATTATTACAGAATACTAAATCCAGATAGGCTTCACCCCTTGTTGGTGCTTTAACATGCTGTGTTAAAAAACAGTCGCCGATTACTTCTAAAAACTCCTGCTCTTGTGCTCCTCCATCTGTAAGGTTATCCCAGTTAATATTTGGATAATTAAAGTCCCCCATGACTATAATATCCCCCTGTAAACTTGCCTTTTTGATATTACTAAAAAGATGTGTGTTGAAATTACTGTCTGAATTGGGTGGTCTATAACACACTCCTAAAATGAGACCTTTTTCCCTAATATTTTCCAGGCGAAGCCACATGTCCTCACTAAGATGGGGCTCATCATCCAACTGAAGATGACTTACATTTAATTCCTGTTTGGCATAAACAGCAACCCCACCTCCTTTTCTGTTCTGTCTATCCTTCCTAAAAAATGTGTATCCCTCTATGTTACACTCATCCCCATCTTTGTTATTTAGCCAGGTTTCCGTTATTGCTATACCAGTCTACTGATTACTCACCTAGAAGCCATTTATGAACAATATGCTGTTTTTTTTTTCTTTTAATTTGACATGAGTCTGAAGATACTAATATAGAAAATCTTTTTTATCTTATCTTGATTTCCTTTGTTATTCTTTTGCCATGGCAATTGTGCCACCCACATCCTGTGGTTTACTGATGATGTTAGTCTTGCCAGTACATGAATTCTGCAGGGCAGATATGTATATAGCCACATTTTCCAGAAATCCCCGGGGGTACTATTTTTAGTCAAAAATTTATGGAGCCTCTGAAACAGAATACATATTTTGACAGTGCAGTCTAAGTCTGTAACTAATAGTGCACTACCTACTGTTGGTGTCAACCCACTACAATCACCTTTTTTGATGGTGGCACAAAAATTTAAATCTGGAAAAGCAAAAAGGTGACTAACACACTGATGAAGGAGGACCTAGCATGTAGTCTTCTGTACTATGTTTTCCGTAATAACAGAAACTATACAATAATTATGCACTTCTACACCTTCCAATGAGATATTTATATTCTCACAAAATACTTGGGGTTGGGCAGGTTAAACCTGAATTATTCCTTCCTTACAATTATCCTGTTGTGCTCCATTTCTACAATATGTATATAAATAAGTTTGGGAGGTATTTAATAGAAAGGTATTGTACTTTGTTAAATGACGTTAAATATGTATGAAGTATAAGGTAAATTATGGCAAGAGATAAGAATTTGAAAAATCAATTGGTATACTAGTTTGACCTTGCCCATGCTAAAACATCTGTACTAAGCGTATTGAATTGCAATCTGATTAAAACTAAACATATGCCATCAGCAGGCAATATATTTGCAAAATAAGTATGCATTTTTCAGTTATTACTATCTGTTGTCTATAGAACAGAGAGACAGCAATTAACATCTGGGCAGCAACATTCAATGTCAATAATGGCGCTTGGCAATGACTTTTCAAGGTAAATCCACATCCCTGTCTCTGAAATGAGTGAGATGTGTGGCGTACTGAAACACAAGACCTCCTCTCCTTTTGAAATGGCTGAATCTCACAGCAATGTTTGCCTCTTGCCCTACTTAAAATTAAATAGATACTCTGTTTTGCAGTATGTGTGTAATAGTAACATGCAACTCAATACTCAGTAATATTTTTGACCTGAAAATGGATCTTTTCTGCAAGTTTTGAGGCTTTTTTTACATTGGGACTCTTGTACCCATTAGCTCCATTATAAACCACAAGAACAGCTTAGTTATTTTTTAGAATGTATGAAATATGCTTTAATTTAGAGTGCAATTTCATATGTCAAATTAATATATGCCATGATTGTAAAGAAAAACATGATTTGAAAAATACCCAACTTATTTTAATTTGCTGTAGAATTCATAACTAAAGTATCATTTATTAAAAAAATAAAAGTAAGTTTTCCTCCACCACCTCACAGTTGTACTCTATGGGGTACCAGAGCAAATGTGAAATGAAACCCTTAAAACTTACATTACTTACTTACTTGCTTTCTTACTTAAATACATCCATTTAGAAGCAGTAAAAGTTCAGATTTCAGAAAACATGCCTTTCATGCACAACAAAGCATAGATAAAAGTAATTAGTTTATATCTCAGGAAAGGATGTGTACACGCTTCATTAACAACAAGCAGTATGATATATGGCATAGTTCAAATTGGAAGTGCTGAAAGTAATGTGTGTGTCTTCAGAAAAGTAGGAGAACATGCCTTTTATTTGGTATGCTGAATTAATCTAAGGGGAAATTGTTTATCTGATATTTTTCAAAAAATGCCTGAGATGTGAAAATAAAATGGAAAGAATAACTACCTGTGGTTTCCATTGACCTCCTTGTAGTTGCACTTAGATATACGTTGTCAAACTGAAGATTTTTGAAGAGCCGAAACATCTATGTGCAGATTCCAATCTTTCACATGACACTTTTTTTCATAACCACTAAGTAGTGTACTGCTGCAGTTAACAAAATCGATAAACGTATTGTAACTGTAAGCCTTCTATTCTCTCCTTCTGGCTTTGAATGTTTCTTTTGGTTTAAATTACAAAAATGTGTATGTTTCTTTTGGTTTAAATTACAAAAATGTGGCAACCTTCATGATTAATGATAACTGGATTAGGGTGTTCATCAGTAACACAAATGGAAGCCCAGCACCACCAAGAGTCCTTGTCTTATCTTTTTCTGCTGAGATAGCAGTAAGTCAAACTATCTACAGCAAAGGCATTCATGCTAGAGTCTGCAAGAGTGGAATAGTCATCTTTGCATTCTTTAATTGCATTCTTTAATTGTTTCTATCTCTCTCGTCCCCATGTTTACAGTTAGATACATTGTTCAAGTTTCCACTGCTTTGCCAAGCTAATCTGTTCCTAAAAACCCCTTCCATTTATTTAAATAGGGAAAAAATGGAGATAGGTTAATTTTAAAATAAATTACTGTAGCGAACCCCAATAAGACTGTTTTCCTGTCATTTAATGCTGTTTAATAAGGGTGTTTCCTTATGCTTTACTGCTTCTCACATACAAAGGAATGACCTTTCAATCATTCTTGGGCTTTTCCACCCGTTTTATAAACTTTTTGGAGCAGTGATGCTCAATTTATGCCAGAAGACATGACAGCAACACACATTACAAGTTGACTGAGCCACAAAATGTGAGTGCAGCATTAGCTGTGAGAATGCCTGAGACTCTGATTGTGCTTCACCAACATCCAGCTCTGCTCCAGATGCCCCCACCGATGTCTGTTCCGGTTACTGCATTGAGGTTTACTTGGAATGACTATAAAGATGAGTAGGGGTGCATGTCCTCGGAGTGGTTTCCCAGAGTTGGACTTCATGTACAGTATATGAAAATTCAGCTTTGTTGAATTTTGTAAAATGAAAAACTGCATAAAAAACTTTCTTCATATACTGTACCCTGATATTCATAAAACCAGTGTTTGTAATTCTGTGAAGCCTGTACTTTACCAAATGTCTTTAAATAGCCTGAGATTTTGTACTACCTTACAAACTGTACTTTCTACAAGTGTCAGCCCTGTGGCAAATTGACACATTACTAATAAACAAAGTAAAATTATAATTGGCATGTTAGTATTTAAATTTGGCTACCATGAGAAAAAATATGATTAGTTTCTGTCATGAAAAAAGCACTAATAGAGTGTTGTTTCTATTTTTGTGGCAAATTTTAGACCTCAGTGTTGTTCTGTTTTGTAGATCCACAACTGGGGGAAAAAATACCATGAAAGAATTTCTAAAGCTAGTCTGAACATGTATTCAGTGAATGAACAGGATGACAGTATCCAGTATACTACACAATTTAACCTTACTGTTTTTTTGTTTTTTATAATATTTTAACAGTAAGAGAATGGCTATGAATGCCAAGTATATTAAAGCTACACATGCAATAAAAGTTAGTCTAATTTTCAGATTGCCTTAAATTGGGTAGAATAACCTTGACTTAGAAGGCAGGTGAATTAATATAGTTAGACCTACACAGAATTCAGAACTGCGTAGAAATGTGGCATATGAGGTTCATTATTATCAAATGCAAATTAAAAATACAGTAGTTGGGAAGGAGATTAAGCAACTCTTTGCCATTTAAGGTTAGTTTGTATTTTTTTTTTAAGTTTTATTGAGTTTAAATGCCAAAGCTCTGCATGGAAAACATGATTAAATGAAAAATACAATAACTACAACTTTCCAGGAAGAAAACAAAAAAATTCAAATGCTTTAAATCATAATCAACATTAAAACCTCTACCCCTACTCAAGCCATATAGCTATGTAAACAAAAGGCCCATTATAAAATAGTTTGAAATATACATATATACACTGAAAGGTAAATGAAACAGAGGCAGAGCCCTTGCAAACTCATTTTAGAAAACATTGAGTTCTTATCAAATTCTAGAGAAGCGTTGCAGTGTTCTTTGTAAAGAATTATTTTTGTAGTTTTATATTATATAAATCAACTAAGGTTTCTATTAACTGATGGGAAGGAAATTTTGGTTCATTATTGTAATAAGTAGAAAAAAAATACTAGTCTGTACTAATCTTCCTCCTTCTATATTCATCCTCAGTGCTGACGACAGAGAGGGCAAAGATGCACCCCACGCCAGTCCAGATTGTGAATGTACATAAAGAAGACCACACCTTTGAATTGGACATAGAGGCCCTGGAGAGTGTCCTGCTTCAGGATGGTGTCCGAGACCTTGATGTAGTTGTGGTCTCTGTTGCCGGTGCTTTCCGTAAGGGCAAGTCTTTCCTGCTAGATTTTATGCTACGCTACATGTCTAGAAAGGCAAGTGATTCATTTTTAATCAAATGTTATGTTAAAATTTTAATTTCTACCATGAAACAACAAAACTCAAGTGTGAATAGTTTAAAAATCACCATTAGCAGGAATGCAAATAAATTATGCACTTAACACTTTTTTTAAAAAGTTTTTTCAATTATTGTTGAATTCAATAAACCTTTTTACTTAAATATACATTTGTAGTAATATTACTTTCTTTTTAATTAACTGCAGTTTTTAAGTACAGTTGTTTTACAGTTTACATACTGTTTTTATTTATACCAAGTAATTATAGTAACCAAAAGGTGGCACAAATATAAAAAAATTTCAAGGCCATTATATATATATTTTTTTATATCACACATCAGATGAAGTGACATTTTTAACATTTGAAACTGGAGATTCTGTGTGCTTTGTGCTTCTATCCCCCTTAGTTTCATCTTACTTTAGCAAAGCTAGACTGTTTGAACCCTCAGAGATTTCTGGCTCAGATAGTGAAATAACTTGTAGCCAGGAGCTTTTGTGAGTTGTATTTAGAAGTCATTTGATGCACTTGTCTTTTGATCCTACCTCTTGAATGGATCTATTTAGAATGTGGAAAAATACCTTGAGAATAAATAGTGCACTACCTGAGATATCAAAACATTCTAATAGTTCTTATTTTTTTTAAAGGTTTGTGCTAAGGTAGGTGATTTTTACAGAACAGGGCTATGTCTTGCACTATATAAGGATAAAAGAGAAGTTGTTTGTCTAACCATTCCTCAAAAGAGGTTTTAAAAAAAAAAAAACTTGTTAAAGAGTGATGTTAAGTATTTGGTCAAATCTGTAGCAATAGAGAATGTGCCTTCATGGTTAATTTTGTAGGATTAGTCTGTTAAGGGCAGTCACTTGCCAAGGAATTGTTAGAAATTTGTCAGTATGATATACAGAATGCCCCAACAGCAATGGGGCTTCTTGAGGTCTTATTATTTGTGGATGCAGAAAAAGCCTTTGGCAGAGACAAATGGAATTATACTTTCACTTTATTATACCAATTTCCAGATTTCAACCAGTATATATGCATGAATTTGACTGTTCTACTTCAGCCATCAATCTTTAGTTTATATAAACAGTATAAATTCTGACTGTCTCACTTTAGAACATGGAGCCATACAGGGTTTTCCATTATTACCACTTTTACTTGCTATTGAGCCATTTGCAGACTGTTTCTATAAACAGCCAAAGATTCAGCAAATTATAAGTGAACGACTTAAGCAAAAAGGTTTTTCTTAGTGCCAGTGATATAGTATTTTACATTCCTAATTCCATACACATCACTTCATGTTTGTTAAAAGAGTTCCAAGAATACCTTAAATAAAAGCATATTATTTCCTGTAAATAGTCTTCCATGTCATCTTAAATGTTACCAGTACTCTTTTCTCAAATCGCATACTTATTAATCACAACTGGACAAAGACTTGAAGACCTTCTCAGGTTTAATTTTATTAGCGTGTGGGAAAGTGTTAAGACTTTAACGTCGTTCAGTCTGCATTCTATGTCACCTGGGTGAATTAACATTGTTACAGTATCATTCCAAGATTTTGACATCCTATACTCCTTCATACATCAACAGATATGTATTTAAAAAAAAATAAATAAACACAGTTGCTATTTTGATCATTTGGGTCATATTACAACCGGAGGGCCGGAATGACAATGTGGTATACAAAGAGATCCTTAACAAATAATTATTGGTATATTTTCCCTCAGTTTAAAAAGGTTTAATTTTCTTCTTAATAAAAATTTTAAGGCGGTACTTTGCTGCTGCGAAGCTCGGGTATTTTGCTAGTGTATATGTATATATGTTTATATGTGTGTGTGTCTGTCTGTCTGTGTGTGTGTGTGTGTGTGTATATATATATATATATATATATATATATATATATATATATATATACACTGTATATATGACAGCAACACTCATAACAGTGACAAAACAATTACATTGACAATCATATTGCGTTATTTTTAAAATGTTTCCTTTTCTTTTTCATATCTTCTTTAACACACTACTTCTCCGCTGCAAAGCGCGGGTATTTTGCTAGTATACACACGTGGACAAAATTGTTGGTACCCTTTAACCAATGAAAGTCAGACATTGATTTTCAACCATGCTTCAACAGAATTATTTAAAAAAATAAACTCATGAAACAGGCCTGGACAAAATGATGGTACCCCTAACTTAATATTTTGTTGCACAACCTTTTGAGGCAATCACTGCAATCAAAACGATTCCTGTAACTGTCAATGAGACTTCTGCACTTCTCAGCAGGTATTTTGGCCCACTCCTCATGATCAAACTGCTCCAGTTGTCTCAGGTTTGAAGGGTGCCTTTTCCAGACGGCATGTTTCAGCTCTTTCCAAAGATGCTCAATAGGATTGAGGTCAGGGCTCATAGAAGGCCACTTTAGAATAGTCCAATGTTTTCCTCTTAGCCATTCTTGGGTGTTTTTAGCTGTGTGTTTTGGGTCATTGTCCTGTTGCAAGACCCATGACCTGCGACTGAGACCAAGCTTTCTGACACTGGCCAGCACATTTCTCTCTAGAATCCCTTGATAGTCTTGAGATTTCATTGTACCCTGCACAGATTCAAGACACCCTGTGCCAGATACAGCAAAGCAGCCCCAGAACATAACAGAGCCTCCTCCATGTTTCACAGAAGGGACAGTGTTCTTTTCTCGATATGCTTCATTTTTCCGTCTGTGAACATAGAGCTGATGTGCCTTGGCAAAAAGTTCAATTTTTGTCTCATCTGTCCATAGGACATTCTCCCAGAATCTTTGTGGCTTGTCCACATGTAGTTTGGCAAATTCCAGACTGGCTTTTTTATGATTTGTTTTCAACAATGGTGTCCTCCTTGGTCGTCTCCCATGAAGTCCACTTTGGCTCAAACAACGGCGGATGGTGCGATCTGACACTGATGTTCCTTGAGCTTGAAGTTCACCTTGGATCTCTTTAGAAGTTTTTCTGGGCTCTTTTGTTACCATTCGTATTATCCGTCTCTTTGATTTGTCGTCAATTTTCCTCCTGCGGCCACGTCCAGGGAGGTTGGCTACAGTCCCATGATTCTTAAATTTCTGAATAATATGTGCAACTGTAGTCACAGGAACATCAAGCTGCTTCGAGATGGTCTTATAGCCTTTACCTTTGACATGCTTGTCTATAATTTTCTTTCTAATCTCCTGAGACAACTCTTTCCTTCGCTTCCTCTGGTCCATGTTGAGTGTGGTACACACCATGTCACCAAACAACACAGTGACTACCTGGAGCCCTATATATAGGTCCACTGACTGATTACAAGATTGTAGACACCTGTGATGCTAAATAGTGGACACACCTTGGATTAACATGTCCCTTTGGTCACATTATTTTCAGTCTTTTCTAGGGGTACCATCATTTTTGTCCAGGACTGTTTCATGAGATTTTTTTTTTTATTAATTCTGTTGAAGCATGGTTGAAAAGCAATGTATGACTTTTATTAGTTAAATTTCATAGAATTTTTATTTATTATTACTTTTGTCAGATTAAAGTTATTTCTGTGACCATTTTGAGTTTTTCTTTCATTGACTGAAGGGTACCAACAATTTTGTCAGCGTGTGTGTGTATATGTGTATATATATATATATATATATATATATATATATATATATATATATATATATATATACTAGCAAAATACCCGCGCTTCGCAGCGGAGAAGTAGTGTGTTAAAGAAGCAATGAAAAGAAAAGGAAACATTTTGAAAATAACGTAACCTGATTGTCAATGTAATTGTTTTGTCACTGTTGTGAGTGATGAGTGTTGTTGTCATATATATATATATATATATATATATATATATATATATATATATATATATATATATATATATAGCAAAATACCCACGCTTCGCAGCAGAGAAGTAGTGTGTTAAAGAAGCAATGAAAAGAAAAGGAAACATTTTGAAAATAACGTAACCTGATTGTCAATGTAATTGTTTTGTCACTGTTGTGAGTGATGAGTGTTGTTGTCATATATATATATATATATATATATATATATATATATATATTTTTTTTTTACACATATATATATATATATATATATATATATATATATATATATATATATATATATATATATATATATATATATATATATATATATACATACATACATACACACACATATATAAACATATATATATATATATACATACATATCTACATATATACACACACAGCTTTTTCGTATCAGTGCAATACGCTGTTTGTTAAAACGGTTGACTCCCGCTCTTACGTGCAATAACAAATCAAATCATTCAGTTGTCTTTGCTCATATGTCATTTTAGAGCTGGACGCTTGACATCTTTTTTTGGCCACAAGTTCGTTTCTGTTTGGTGTGAGGTTCTGTGTTGTGGAGATTCTCAGGATGGATTGCAGGTGCTCATCAGTGAGGCGACTCCGTGTGCTGTTTTGTTAGTCTTTATCACTGAGAAGAGCTTCTCACACAGATATGTGCTACCAAACATGCACAAGGTTCGAGCCGCATGTAGACAGACTTTTTTTGTTCTTCAAAGTCACCAAAGCGCCGTGCAAACTCAGTGCGCAA
The DNA here is from genome assembly GCF_016835505.1 of Polypterus senegalus. NCBI lineage: Eukaryota > Metazoa > Chordata > Cladistia > Polypteriformes > Polypteridae > Polypterus > Polypterus senegalus. Next base: position 78,603,828 of record NC_053164.1, read on the forward strand.
TAACTCTAGTCGCAATAACTTGCAGCATCATAAGGTAGACTTGATTAACGCGGTTAGTGTTCGGCAAGGCAGCTGAAGCGCTGCATTATGGGATCTGTAGTTTATTGTGTTACCAGCGCTTCATATACCCGGGCTTTAATAACAATAATACAGTATATAAAATGATCTCGCGGGCTTGATATAATTACACGCCGGGCCGGATGTGGCCCGCGGCCCTTGAGTTTGACACATATGGACTAAATAGAACTTGAAAAGATATATTTTTTCAAATGTGATCGCAATTCAGATAGAGTTGACGCCACTACAGCCTGCATGCCTCAATTAGTCATCCTCCCCTCGCCCTTACTTTTTTACCGTTCATCTAATGAATACACTGAGTATGGCTTTACCAAAACAATCATTGATGGCGAATAAAGTATCCATTATTCGAGTATGTAGATCGGGTTATATATATATACATATATATATACCCGCGTATCGCAGCGAGAAGTAGTGTGTTAAAAAGGTAGAAAAGAAAAGGGAACATTTTAAAAATAACGTAACATGACTGTCAATATACAGTATTTGTTTTGTGAGTGTTACTGAGTGTTGCGGTCATCAAGGATTTGATTATCATTATTTCTTTCAATCAGGTTCGTATTTGTAGGATGTGTTGTGTTCAAGTTACATTCCGTGTTTGTCAATCGTTGTAAAGATGACAGGTTTCATTCATCGATTCGTTTCTTACTGCATCAATAAACAGCTCGTCTTCTTCTTTATCTGAGATCTGACACACTGCATGCACGGGTTTTTACACTGTCTTCCTTTAGCGGGACATTGACTTTTTCCAACGTGTGCTTTGTTTCCGCAGTAGTTGGATTTATGAATATGCTTGTATGTATGAGACGCTTCATATTTTTTGCTGCCTTTTCAATTGTGTAATGGGTTTTGTTCAGCTCTTTGGAACTGTTGCCTTTTATCTGTGCACTGCGTCAGTTCACGTGAGCCACTCGATGTACATGCATCGAAGGTTCCCAGCTGTGCTGGTGCCATCTCCTGCTATGTCCATGGCTGTATTTAATGTTACCTTAGTCCTGGCACTTAAAACTTTCTCTCGCAGTTTCGCTGAGTTTGTGTCAAACACCACCCTCACCATCTCATCTTCCTCTCCATAAGCACAGTCCTTCACCCGTGAATATTTACCCGTGGCAGTTTGCTATTGGATTGCCGCTGACGGACGGCCTTATATGGGCAGGCACTAAATTACAAACGCCAGCGCAGCCTGTCTATGAACTTAATTTAAAGTGTAGGTTTACATCGTGCTTTGTTTCAGTAGCAGAACTCATGAATATGGTAGTATATGCCACTCGCTCGCTTCTTATTGTTTCGCTGCCTTCTCAATTATATAATGCATGTTTTCTTGAGCGCTTTTTTGAGGTCTTCCTGGTTTTCTATGTACTGCGTGATTACGTGGGAGGCGTGATGATGTCACACGAAACTCCGCCCCACGGCGTTGAAGCTCATCTCCATTACAGTAAATGGAGAAAAACTGCTTCCAGTTATGACCATTACGCGTAGAATTTCGATATAAAACCTGCCCAACTTTTGTAAGGAAGCTGTAAGGAATCAACCTGCCAAATTTCAGCCTTCCACCCACACGGGAAGTTGGAGAATTAGTGATGAGTCAGTGAGTGAGTGAGGGCTTTTCCTTTTATTAGTATAGATATATATATATATATATATATATATATAGTGGAAATGTCCCGGACACAGACAGGCAGACATGTTGTTTTCCACCACCACACGTTTATTTACAACACTATTATTTACAGTTCAAGTGCACACAAACCCCAAGTCCCAAAGTCCTGGCCAACACCACACAATGCCTCCACTCTTCAGGCCGCCCTCACTCTCCTCTGCTTAGTCCTTCTTCCACCCGACTCCAGCCTCGAATGAAGGGAGGCGGCCCCTTTTATCAGCACCCGGATGTGCTCTAGGTGAATTCCGGCAATCACCAGCCGACACGCCCCTGTGTGGGGGAAGTGCAGGTTGTACTCCTGGAAGCTCTCCGGGTGTCCCTGCTTCTCTTCCCCCCCCAGCACTTCCTGGTGTGGCGGAAGTGCTGAGGACCAGGGTTCGCAAGGCATTGTTGGGGCGCCCCCTGGCGGTGACCACGGGCCCCTACAGGGTTGGGCTTCCAAGCCCTCTACCCGTGGCCCCCAAAGCAACCAGGGTTGCAGCCCCCATGTGATCCAGGGCGGGCGTAGACCCTCTTCCGGTCCTTCAGGGCATCCCGGCCGGGTCGTCGCCCCTGGCATCCCTTACACACACACACACACACATATATATATATATATATATATATAAAATGAAGTAGATACACCTATCTCTTATGTTATTGGTTAATAAAAAAGCAAATATTTATAATTATAGAACTTCGTTCATAGTTTCTTTTTTTAGACATCTATTATTAATCATTTATCTTGTTCTACCATGTTCCCATACTTTTTCATCTTTTTCTTGATTGTCAGAAAATATGTCTTTGAGTCCATGGATGCACTTGGTTGTTTTTTTCCACACATCCTCTAGAGTTGCTGTGCCTTTTTTGTAATGTAGTCTCACTACATATTACAGTATCTGAATATAACATCCTTTGATTTATTCTGAGAGGCTTTTACAGTATGACCTAATATGTCCTGGATGATAAGAATGTTATGCTACTGTAAACCAAATCCTTTTCAGAGGCTTGTTGATGTGTCACTGATCTTGTGCAGCAGTTTACACTTCTCTACGGTATATTTTATAAATGTTTGCTTAGTTTTAAAGATTGACCAAATCTTTCTGAATTTTGTTTGTGTTTTCAGCATTTGTTATCCTCCAGTCCTTTTTCTTCATCTGCATATGTGCCTTTTATAAAACTGACATATAAATATTTTAATATTTTATCCTTTATTTCAGTAGAAACTTTCATGCTCACAATTCTATTCTGGCAGCAGTTTAAAGGTGAATAGACAAAATTATATGTCGATTAAATAGGCTAATACAGTATGATGAACACCATGTATTTGGTGTAAACCTATCAATGAGCCAGGCCCCTTCTGCCTTCTAGACGAGTCTGAAATCTTTGAGGCATAGATTCAACAAGGTGCTGGAAATACCACTTCTGGACTGTGATTTGTTCTGACGTGATAGCAGCATGCAGTTGGTGCAGATTTTTTAGTTGCAACCCTCCTATTCCATGTCATTCCTAAGGTGCTCTATTGCAATGAGATGTGGGGACTGTGCCGACAATTGGAAAAAACTGGAGTTGCTGTCATGTTCATGGAATCAGTTGGAAATAATGTCTGCTTTGTGGTGCTGTGTATTATCATGCCACAGGTTTTTAAAAATGGGCAGATTGTGTCCATAAAGTCATTTACTTAGTCTGAAACAGTGCTTAGGTATGCTGTGAAGTTCAGGTTGCTATTAAAAGCCTAATTTGTGAAAACATTAGTATCATTAGAATAGAACTACACGTCTGTACAGTTGACACAAGGCAGGATTGATCCATGCATTCATACTGATTTTGCTAAATCTAACTGAACCATCTGAATGTTACAACAGAAAGTGAGATTCATCAAATCCAGCAACATTTTTGAAATCTTTAGTTGTGCAGTCTTGATAATCACATGCTGACTGTAGCCTCTCTTTCCTGTTATTATATGAGAGGAGTGGTACCAAACATGGTTGTCTTCTGCTGTAAGGTTTGATGTGTTTGGCATTCAGAAATGTCCTGCAGCACAATATTGTTGTCATGCTGTTATTTGAGTATTTATGGAATTTCCTTAAGTCTAAACAAGCTTAGGCCCCTCTACTTCTCATCTACAAGGTGCCACTGCCACTCATTGTAAGCTTTTCTTGTTTAGTCTATACAGTTTATAGAGAAGAGTATGATATAGTTTGTGAAAATTCCAGGGAGGATGCTGTTTCTGAGGTGGTAAAACTGCAATGTCCAGCTCTAACATATCGCAGTCAACGTTTTTTAGATGAAATGTTTTGCCTGTTCTGATGTTTGATTGATAAACGGCTAAATCACTTAACCATATCTAGATGTTTTATATGCTGAGTTACAGCCATGTGATTGGTTGTTTGGAAGAGAAGACTATTTGTATTTTGGGGGTTATAAAAAAAAAATTGAGAAGCACAAACAAAAAAAAACGTTTCTATTATAAAGATTGTTGCTTTCACATGAGCTTATCCTGTGCAAATACTGATGGCTGAAAAATTTGCATAATGCCTAAAAACTTCAGAAACTGGTCTCCTATATGCTTGAGGACATCTACCAGGAAGAATTCTATGGTGGCCCACAAGTGCAATGTTCAAAAATAAATTAAATCGTGCAAATACAAATGAGAAAATACAGAAAGAAATTAAATACGGCAAAACAAATCAGAAACAACAAATGCAAAAACAGACTGAGAAGCATGAAACAAAAAGAACAGTGAATGGAAGAAATGGAAATACTTAAAGCAATGAAATCTAAATGTTCATCACAATCTATTCCCAGCTTTTCAGCGAGTATTGTCGTGGAACTGAGAATGATGAAAGGTAAAAGAGATTTCTTATCTTTTTCAGGTATTGTTATATACAGTACTTTAGCAGAAAAGATAACGTTTGTATAACTTTGAACACTCTCGGCCAAAGCATTGGCAGGGCCAACTTGGGTTGTATCCAGTAGAAATTTGACATGTCTACTGCAAACATAGCAGAACAAATGTGATGTTTCGATAGCTGATATAATAGTTTGGTCTAAAATCAGCCAACTAAAAAAATCTCGTTAAAAAAATCAATTGTCACATATATCACAGACGATTGCTAAATAGACAGGAGACATTCGGTGTCACTGTATCCGATAATTGATTTATGATGTACTGCCATCTGGCTTCTCATTTTCTTTTCATTTGTGGTAGCATTTAAAAGAGTGACCAGACTAAAGTATGAAGATAGTCATGGAAGACTCAGGATTTAACATAAAACTGTCATACATAAAAAGTAATGTCTTGCTCTTTTCATACTTGCTTTCTAAGTATGGTGATACCAAACACTGAAAATGTTTATGGCTAAATATACAGCAAAGTACCTGAATCACACCAGATCTGGGACCAAAACGATCTAAAGTGCTATTGCAACAAACTGCTGTGGAGAAATCTACAAAATGAAATAGTTTTGTATTTCATCCATGAATAATACCCAGTAATGACACTATTATAGTGCCCCGGGTCCGAATGTAGAGAGACACGCTCCTCCAGTGGACATGCACTGTTTCAAGGAGTGGAAAAACCTGGAGATGCAATCTATAATAGCACCCCCTTGAGCAGCGGGCGCAAGGGAGCACAGACACGGCACTTTTGACAGCGTGTTCCCCGACAACTAAAGCTCACTGGTTCTTATGCTTGGCCTCTGGTGAGCATCTTATGTGACCCTGGGTGAGCAAAGTGAGACGGAGCTATGTGGCATGTATGAGCTGAAGAAACTTAACGTTATTTTAAAATTTTTAACTTGTTTTTGTTTTTTTTTATTTGTTTTTGCATTTCCAATTTGTGTTTGATTTTTCTGATTTGGGTTTGCGTTTCCACTTTATTTTTGTGTTTTCTGATTTGTGTTTGCATGATTTCATTTGTTTTTGCACATTGCACTTCAGGGTCACCATAGATAGAATTCATGTATTAGTGAAGAATATTTTTTATTTAACCAACTTGTATACTCAAGTGTAGACTAGCTTATAAATTAGTTTTTTGTACTAAATGCTAAAGCTTAAAAAATGGTTAAAACTGTTAGTCAGTAACCATCCAAAAATATATCTTTAAGGGTCATTCTGTGTCAAATCAGCAAATGTTTCCAGAAATCACACGTACTTCGGTCTCAATTTTGTGAGGGTAGAGGGGTGCCAAATTTCACATGGCTTTATTTTTCCATCAACTTCACAAGACAATATCTCAAGTACTAAAATTTTTCATACTGGTACCTTTATAGGTACAGTACTTAACACAATCAAAATGTTTGTTCCAGATGACACCACTTGGTAAGACCAGACCTTCAAAAATGAGGGAAAAAAAAAATTTGCATTTTTGGCTATCAGAAAGCATACTTCTAACTGATGCAGCCTATTGAAATTTTCAAAAGGTTATAAAGAAAATATATATATTATATACTGTATTGGGGTTTAAACAGCAGACCTCTCAAATGTGAAACAAAATAATTTTGGGTTAAATTTTCAGTCCAGCTTAATGCACTGTGGGAATGCCCAGACATTTTTCAGATTATTTTCCTGTATCCTACATGGTTCTTTCTTTCTCAAATACCAAGTCTTTCTTTTCTTATGTTAATATTTAATTTTTATTTTCCATTTTAAACATGGATTCAATTCCCCATTTGTCAGTAATGATGATCATCAAGTTCTTCATCACTAACTTGGGTACAGGATTAATGTACAAAATAAATCACCAAAGACAAATTTAAGCACAACACATGAACAACAGCTGCTTGATTTATTATTTAAATACAACACTAGTTACAATGAAATGTAAACATCTTTGTATTGCGTCAGCTTCAGTTTAAGTGCAAAGTGCAGGGCATCTTTGTCTTTGAGATCAAGAAGGTTCTGCCTCTCACTGACCGTTATATTTGTACTAAGCAGTGCAATGACACACTGTAATAGAGCCCAACAAATATAGTCTCATGGTGCCCAATTCCATTTCACTCTTGTCACAAATCAGCATCAATCAAACTTTTTTTTAATCATACATGCACCCAACAGAGCCTCCAGTAGGACACTGGTCTAACGTGAGGGGCGCATTTGATCCATCGGGAGTGTGATCGTGCGAGGGCAGGTTCTCAGCTGCTGCTTCAGTGGTGAATATTCAGTCAGTCAGTTAACTGTCTTCACCAGACACCCAGCTGACTTTGTGTTTGCCATCTTCTATAGGGATGTAACAGTGGTATTCTCTAGTACCAGGTACCCTTTTGGCCACGAAGAATCACATTCTCTCTTCATCAACATGAAATAGGACATTGCCATTTGATATAAAAGACGTTTGACATTTTTGATTAACTTACTGATTGAAAACTCAATGATTACCATTATTCACACATGGCACATTCAGCCTATGTTTAGGATGGAAAATGAGCATGAAAGATTTGCATAAGAAAAGTTTGGTCTGTGTTTTGAGAAAGAAGGGACAATGTAGAATAAATTAAAAGTTTTTAAAAATTATCTGCACTTTCTCACATACCGTTAGAGTGCCCTGAAAACGAAATCCAAAGTGTTTTTTTGGATTTGAGCAGTCTGCTGTTCAAACCCTGATACAGTTATTTTCTGTTAATTGCTTTTTCAGAAAGCCTGTACTATGTAGTTCTCTGAATAAAATGTTTTGGTTACAAGCATGACTTTCTGAGGCTTAAACATAGCTGAATCAAAAACTCAAATTAAATTTTGGTCAATTTCAAGGGGCTGCTTTGACCATGCAGGGTTATCTGGAACAAAATTTTTTTCATTTCTTCACATATTATATCAATTAATATACCAGTGTGCAAAGTCTGAGCCTGCTCTGTGTTTTACGTCTTCAGCTGTGGACTTGTGAAATTTGATTAAAAAAAGAGGCAGGATAAAATTGACACCCCTGTCTCTTCAGTAAACTGACCGAATCTTGGAAAGTATTGATCTTACATCAAAAAAAAAATATGGAATGAGTCTGAAGTGCTTGGGACATTGGTTGATTTGACATGGAATGACTCTTAACTAAGAAAATGCCTACATTAGTACATTAGTTAAATGAGATAAGTATAAGTAGTTTATGAAATTATGTTTTTTATCAATTCAAGACTTTTGGTGTGTCCTCTTTGCAACATTTATTTGAGGTTATCAATGAGAAGAACATAATTAATGTCACTGTCTCATTTGCCAGTTACTGCTTTTGATTTAATAGCTGACATATATTTTGAAAATCTAGCTTTTCATGTTTTTCAGATAATTTATACCAAAAATAACACTTTGCTTCTTTTTTGTATTTCTTCGGCAGAAAGAGGCTGACTTGTGGCTTGGTGGGGAAGATGAACCTTTATCTGGATTTTCTTGGCGGGGAGGTTCTGAGCCAGAGACAACAGGAATTCAGATCTGGAGTGAAATATTTGTGGTGGAGAAGCCCAACAAGAAAAAGGTGTTGTATTTTATAAAAGTAAATTAAAAAAACTGGAAATATGCCCATGGTCCTTGACTGTTATCAAAATGAATGTGTGCTACTGTTTGTATGAAGTTTGCATAGTAGTTGCACATTCCTGATAAAACTGCGTGTACTGTGTATTTAAATGCTTCTCTGCGTTGACCAGAATGGAGCACTAAAGAAACAAATTAATTTACATTAGTATAAAACCATTTGCACTATGTACCCATTGACTGAATACATAATAAAATGAAATGTATAATGGTGTATGTTAGAGGTAAGTATCTTTGGTAAAAAATAAAATTCACAATCTGCTAATTTTGAGTAGCTGCAATAATAAACATCTGCATTCAACAAGAGGTATGTGTGGGGTACTAACAGTGTATAAACTATCCAAATATAGAAAAATGTTCCTTGGTGCTGTGAAATCTGGGAGGTAGTTCTCTTAATACAGATGGTTGATATTTCCAGCCTTTGGTACAGAATCACAGTGTCAGCGTGGTGCAATTTGATCGTTTCTGTGAAAAGGTCTGAAATGAAGTACCGGTATATCAACAGAAACTTAAGCATTCGCACTCTAAGGTATTTTTCTTTGCAAAGTTCATAATTTATACTAGAAATGTTATTGTTTTGTGTAAATAACGAAAGTAGCTGGTGAATTCTGTTCTGTAGGATATTGGTGAGTTGATTCCAGATTTTTGCTGTTAACCAAAACAGTTTTAGTCATTATTGCTTACATTGTCTCCCTGCAGATGTAGAGTAATACTTTGTTGCTGCAGCAGTTTGCTTCTCTGATGTCATTGTTAATCGCAGTATATTAGTATAATTACTTGTGAAATGCATTCCTTGCTTATACATGAAACAGACTTAACATTTATTAAATGAGAAACTAATATTTTGTGCAGTTTTGCAGTGTTACACAAATCAATACCAGCAATTATGAACGTAAAAAAATACAACTCGCCTCTTTGCCTCTTTATTAGCCTAGTTTACCTAATATTGTGCCTTTTATATTCACCAATATTCATTAGTGTGACCAATGCCTGTCTTGGTTCTCGGTGAAAACAAATTGTGCAACTTTGCATTTTGTTCTGTACAGGTGGCTGTAGTGCTGATGGACACTCAGGGTGCCTTTGATAGCCAGTCAACAGTGAAGGACTGTGCCACTATATTTGCTCTTAGTACTATGACCAGTTCAATCCAGGTGAGACAAAACATTTCCTTTCATATATACTGTAAACAAAGTGAACATGCAATATGTATTAGAAATGTGTAATCATGCATAATACTGTATATGTTTGCATGCAATTCAATAATTTGCTTATTCGTGTAGGTCTGTACTGTAGTTTAAGCCTTTAAATCTTAGCAAAACCCTAAAGTCACTCTAATCAATGTTTGTGGCAGCTCATCTTTAGATTTGGAATATATTTACAGGGTAGTACAATACGTAATCCTAAATTTCTCTTATAATTATTTTTTTGTAGTGAGCTTAGACAGTTGAGGTTTGGTTTGTTGCAAAATGAATAGATACCGGCATAATAGTTATCAATAGGTTGAATTACTGATCAGAGCAGGAGCTATTGACTGGATTACTCCGAGGGGCCCCAACTTAACGATAGCTTATTAGATGAACAGGGTTTACAGTTCCACCCTATGTGGATATACTGTACTGGATTTCACTTTTAGGAAATATTCTACTTCGATATCTGCTTTCAAAGTGACTTTCTACTAAATTAACTGCTCATCTTATTTTAGTCAGCCAGTCCTTACATAGATAGTGAGTACTATAGTTTTATTCATAAATTAAAACATAAGGTAAATATGGGTGTTTACATCAAATCTGCCCAAAACAGTTTGGATGATGGGTACATCTTGCCTAGGAATATAATATCAAGAAAGTGTAAATGGTCAATGTTTAAAAAGTGTTGTGCTAAATTTCATGCAAGACAAGTACAAATGGGTAGAAAACTCTAACTAGCGAGCACACACAAAACTGAAAGAGCAATCCCTAGCAGTAGTCAACTGTGGGTAATAAATATCTTGAAATTATTCTCAAAGTCACTGTGTTATTTGAAGTAATTTTATAGGACAAGCAGAATACAATGGTATTGTGAAGAATTCAGTTTCTAAGTAATGCTTAAGGGTATCAGGTCATGAAGATTATCCTAAAGCTAACAAGTAACAAGTTTAGTCAAGCAAGCTGAAAGTTAATGTGAATGAGCTCATCAAGACTTTTCAGTTAGAAGAAGGCATTGCACATAAAGCACTTTTCAAGGCACTGAAAGCATTTACATGGAGAAAGTAGAACCACTTTCTCCACCACCAGCAATGTGCAGTATCCACCAAGATGATGCAACGACACCCATTTTCCAACAGAAATCTTACCACACATTAGTTATTAGGTGGTATAGAGGTCAGAGACATAGCCAATTATAGACTGGGGATGTTTAGGTTGCCAAAATGAACAGTTTGCGATGGGCAATCTAGCCAGGACATCAGGAAACACCCAACTCTTTACAAAGAATGCCCAGAGATTCTTTATGACCACAGTGAGTCGGGTTGTATACCTCATTCGAAGGACAACACCATTTTTGCATCATAGTATCCTGGTTACTGCACTTGGGCCTTGGGTTCTACACACAAACCACAGGGCGAGCACCCCCTGTTGGTCTCCACCCACACCTCTTCCAGCAACAACCCAAGCTTTTCGTAGATGGTCTCCCATCTAAGTACTGGCCTGGCCCAAGCATACCTAGCTTCAGGTAGATTACCTATTCTGAAGTGCATGCACTATGCACTAGCTCAAATGAATTTTTGTGAGTAGCAAGGTATTTGGAAAGAAATTTTATGTACCCTGCGTGACATTGTGAAGACATGGAACAATAAGCATTGTGTCTTTTATGTTATTTGCTACTCAGAATGTGTATTTTAATTTTTTACAAGCAATTTAAGATTAAACATGGCTGATGTGCATTTAGCCAGCTCTGTTATGTTTGCATTTGCATTTAAAATTAAATAATATATGTCTACATATATCAGTTGTTGCAGATTTACTTGAAATATCCAGGGGAATGACATTTATTCAATTAAAAAGCAGATTTCAGGTATAATGCTTTGATAAAAGCAGGTAATTCTTAAGTTGCTTACTTAACATTCCAACTGCATGATTCAGTATAAAAGTTTAGGGCTTTCAGTATTTGGCAGGATCAGAAGAATAGAACTTATTGACTTATTATAAAGGAGTGATTGTTAGGGTATAACTGGATAGAGCGTCCGCACCTAAAATAAATTACCAGTGCTTTACAAGGAGCAAGATGAAATTGATATACAGTAGCGCCCAAAAAGGAGGAACTCTGCTAGAAAATACATAATCTTGCAGCATAATGTCTTGCTATAAGGTAGCAAGAATGAATAGGGAAATGGCAACTACTAATTTCATATATGTTGTAAGCAGACAGTTTCATCGACAATGGTTCCTTAATAACTCTTCATGATTAGGACTTAGTTTGAAGTGTAAAAACTACACATTATAGAGTACAGTTATAGTTTTGTGAAAAACGGAGACAATTTACTGATGAGCGTTAGAATAGTGTGACGTGGTCAGATAAATAATTTTTCCCTCTCTTTTTTAAAATTGCAAATGTGGCACACAGAAACAACATTATAGGTGTTAATGTTTGACTATAACAGTGAGAGGCTCTGGTATTCCCACAGTTTTATGAGGTGTATTTTCTAAACCTGTAAGTTGTCGCTCACCTCCCGGAAGGAAATTCCTATAATTCATCACTCAATGATATTGTCTGGTCACCTTTAATCCTTTATTGGAGCATTTCTTTTTTAACATATGGAAGTGTCCTTCAAAGAAGCATTAATCTCTAATTATCGTGAGCATGAGAACCAAGTTATCCATTCTGTGTCATGACCCTTTCACTCGTTGGATTGCATCCATTTCATGTGTGTATGGGAGACCCTGAAAAGATATTTTAGATAGCATGTTATTCTTTATTCAGCATAGTACAAGCTTATTTCATGATGGAAGAACACAGCACCTAACATTCAGAGAACTACAAACATTGGTAAATTTTGTCACATGGTAAATATGCAGTTTGTCTACTTGTAGTGACATAAAATGTTTTGGTGCAATCATAGAAGTCATCTTGGATACATTCAACAGCTCAGCAACATTTCTGCAATAATTCAAAATGTCATTGTAGTTTAGTGTTTTGTTTAAAGAAATGATGGTTTACTTGTCAGATGGCCTTCCTAATCCAAATTAATTTTATTTCTGTATTTATTTTATAACCTTTTATGCATTTTATTTTAGTTTCATATCATCAAAAGCCAACATAGTTCAGTCTTCCACAGATATCTTTTTTTGGAATAGCAATATAGTTTATATTCTCTGAATTAGATTAGAGAGTGTTATATAGTTTTTAATTTACAGGTTCACTAAAACGTGTCTTATTCTGTTTTAGATTTATAATCTCTCCCAGAATATTCAAGAAGATGACCTTCAGCAGCTGCAGGTATAAGTTTAAAGTTGTATCCTAATTTCCTAACCTGCCCTTTCAATCCTCTTTTTTCAATGAACTTGCAACATGTGCATGCTGCTAACTGCTTAGTGTAACATATCTTATATATAAACAACTATGCGTGGAAGTGTGTATGTCTGTCCGGCCCGGAAGTGAGAGGTGGAGTCAGGATAAAGGCTCCGCCTCCAAGGAAACAAAACTTGCTTAGCCGCTAATAACACAAGCGAGGCCAGTACATCAGCAAAATGAAACCTCAGAAGAAAGACAAAGTCGCTTAGCCACTAAAATCTGCAAAGCGGTATCCCTTTTACTTTTCTTATGCCACTAGTACATAAGCGAGGCGAGCATGTCGGCAAAACAGAATCTCCAAAGAAAGACCGTCACTTAGTCACTAATGCACAAACGATGAGAGTACATCGGCAAAACAAAACCTCCTAGGAGAGAGATGCCCAGAGTAGTTCCTTTCAATTACCTCACATCTCTACATTTAAATTTTTTTTTCTGACGATTTCAATAGTTTCTAGGACAGCTAATATATATTGAAGGAGGTGCATCAGTTGGTTGTTCATAACTGTCTCTAAAATGTCTAAATGTAATTAACAAAAAGTTGGAGCGATTCCAAAAATGGAATGGGAGTGCATGCTTTGTGCAGTTTTGCCATTAGCTAAATATACTCATCTGGAAGTCAAACTGGTCAGCATGATGATTTTATTTATTTATTTATTTTTTATGCCTAATGTATGCTTGTTTTAACAATCATAAAGTAAACACACAGCAGATTTCCATGTGCAAATAAAATCAACCAAATAGAGTAAGCCTAGAGTATTTTAAAATAAGTGTATGTGACTCAAAGTGTGTAGTACACCAAGAAAATCTTAGCATTGTTTTGATAGTGAGTTTCTTTTACTGTTGTACATTATAAAGCAAGACAACTAATCATGTTATCTTTTTATAGCATACTAATGAAGCAATTTCATGAACAGCACTCATAGTTCACAATGGACATATAAGAGTTGTACTTTACGTGGCTGTTATAACTTGGAAGGTTATGTGTTTAGTTCATTCATGCAAGCACATTCCCCACTACTGCCAGTCAGTACAGAAAAAAAAATGCTTTTGTGAAATCAGCAGTGTAGGAATTTTTATGGTAACATCTGACATGCAATGGAACTGTAAAGTAGTTATCATAAAATGTAAATTACTAAACACAAAAACCATTAACTCCTGCTAATAATAAAAGCAAAAGATGACATTGCTTAACACATTATTTGCTTGAGTTTCCAATTTTTTTTAAACTAAAGGGTCTTTAAAGAGTTATGCTTTAAATATGACAGAATAAGTCAAAATAAATAAATCCCAGGGTCTGGAAAGAAGATTATATATGATTTGTAATGTCATAATATTTAACTTTCAGATGTATTGTAAAGAGATGTAAATTATTCTAATCACGAAGTGACTGCTTGCTCTCACTAATCTTGGTATTCTTTTCCTGCAGTTGTTTACAGAGTATGGCCGCCTTGCTTTGACTGAGATATCCCAAAAACCATTCCAGGTATGTGATACTTTAAAGTGATGATTTCAAGCCATAGGTGAGTTTGATGGTTATTGTGAACTTAATGCCTCATTTCTAATATAGAAAGTAAAATGTATAGTAGCCTATAGTATCTGAATTCCTACAGGTTAGCTGGTTGCCCAACCAAAGTGTCTCCATTTGTTTTCTACTTGTATTGTTCTGCTTAAGGGTAATATGTTTTTTGCCTTCCAGCACCACTTTCATCCACATACTCGTGTTTCACTTGTTTTCTGTCTTTCCACATCTCTTCACATTTAATCTATAAATGTAGTCTTTCTTTGCCGGTACTTAAAACCTTGTTCTCCTCACTGTTTGAATTATCTCCACACCATTTCTCCTACCATAATGTATACCTTTATTTCCCTCTCATATCCTGATTATTTATTCTTATCTCAGTGCTTTCGACTTGCTTCATATTATGTCTTCATAAACCTACACATATAACTTTAACTACTTTATGGCACGATTTTAAGCCCAGTTTGCAATTGTCAACTGATTTTTCTGTGTTGATTCACATTTAATTTTCATTGTTTCATTTGCAGTGTGACAATGGTTGTGATGACTGATTGTATCTTGTGATTGGGCTGTTGCACAACTGGAAGAATTTCTGTTATGTCAGATATTTCAGTGAGCTATCTTGTAGTTTGAGCAGTCTCACAAGCTGATTTTTCTCTACCAACCAGGGAAGAGTAACATAATAAACATGGGATAGAGTCTGCTTTTTTTCCACAATGAAACAATGCACTAGTGTTTTCATTGATTGAAAATGTAGGTGTAGCGAAGATGAAAGGTGAAAATGGAGACAAATGTCTTTGTTCTTAAATAAAAATAATAGTGGGCATGTAGCCTTACTTTAAACTTTGAATAAAGGGACACCTTTTGGAGGAAAATTAAGATACAGATGGAATTTTTAATCTAACTCTATTAGAATGTACATGTTTGGGCAACTTAGTCTTGTGGAATTTACAAGGCTAAAAATCTAGTTTTCAGCACTGATTCACTGCATGACCCTACCTGTATGTAAGCAGTTGCACCGGATTGCAGGATTGTAACTGTTTTCTAAATAGTTGTACTATAAAGTTTTCTTTCTTAGAATAAATGGAACAAGTTTCCAAATAATAACACAGATAAACTTTCTGTGATTTTTGGGTTACTGTAGGTATAATTGTGTAAAAAAAAAAAAAATCCTAATTTAATAAGTAGTATACAATATGTTGGTTTTTCCCAATCAAATTAGAAAATATTAAAGAAAAAATCAATGCCTACTGAAGTAAATTGATTTGCTTTGTTTTCAAAAAGTGATTTTTATTTTTTGTAACCTGACCAAGTAAGTGCAAATTGCTTGTTGTCATAATGTATTTAGAATAACTTTTGCTTTATTTCTTAGTCGCTGGTATTCCTAGTTCGTGACTGGAGCTGTCCATATGAATACGATTATGGTGTAGATGGCGGAATGAAATTCCTGGATAAACGCTTGCAGGTACACACAATAATATTTTAAGGAGTTGTAACCATTTAGTCCATTTTATAACATAATGATGTTGAAATCTGTATTTTAGGGAAGTAATGGGTTGGATAATGGATGCTTATGAATTATCTTTTACTGAAGAGGGACATGGTTAATACACAGCAAAACTTTGCTTGCATGAATGGTTTTAATAACAGTTTAATACAACTTCTTTTCTAATGCATCTGTTATTGAGCCTGCTCATCCTGTTCACAGTTGTTAGAGCCTGGGTCCATACTGGCAAAACTGGTATAGAGCATGGACCAACCCCTAATGTGGCCCATTTCATTGTGCACTCATGCACATAACCACATTTACTTGTATCTCAAGATATTCACCTTTGGAATGTAAGAAGAAATGTATTAGAGTCATAGCATTATAGTTTTGAGGGTTGATTTGGACTAGGGGTTTTGTGGGAACAACTAACATGGGTAAACACCAAAAAGGCACTTAGCTGACTAGGATTTGAATCCAGGACTCTAGAGCTGTTTAATTCCTATCACTGCATTTCAGGATTGTCATGATACCAAAATTAGTGATGCAGTACTTGCAGAAGTATCAATATTCAGTACAGTTTACAATACCACAGGTATGGGTAGTGGGTGAAGGATGTACCCAAAATTGATTTTTTTTTTGTTGTTGAAAAAACATGAACTATATAAAGGTAACAAGATTCATCACTAGGAAGTGTGGTTCTTCAAAACACTTTGAAATTGTTATATATTCAAAAATATCACAGCCTCCCATGAACAAAAACAAATGGAAATTAATGGAAAGAATATTGTTATTGAGCTACTACACTTGTTCAAAAGCCTCTAATAAACATTCACAAGTCAGTAAAATGCAAGTGGTGTGAGTAAATTAGTGCAATCTTCTAGAAACATTACTGTAGCCTAAATCAGTGTTTTCCAGACTTTTAAGTGAAGAGACGAGAGTAAAGTTCTGTTCATCTTTTTATTTGTATCCTAGGTGAAGGAGCAGCAACATGAGGAAATACAGAATGTACGTCGACACATTCACTCGTGTTTCACTAATGTCAGCTGTTTTCTTTTGCCACACCCTGGGCTGAAGGTAGCAACTAGCCCCAAGTTTGAAGGACAACTTTTTGGTATGATATTACTGTTTTGTATAGATTGTTAAACCAATGCACACAGGATAGTTTTACATTCTTATGTTTCTGTAATTTTCAGCTAATAGAAATAGTCCTCTACTTCAATAAAATATTAACTTTAAAATGGTAAAATAATTATATGTGACATTCAACAGCATTCTCTCACTCATCTTACACATAGGTGACCAGGGACATAAATGTTGCTGTAATTATGCTTATCTGTGTTATCATTTGACTGTATATTAGTGATAGTTAGATGTAGCACTGAGATATCTGCCACAATTAAGTATTTTTTTTAAGATTTAAGTTTTCACAATGCACCAAGAAAGTCATATTGGAAGCATTTTTGAAATATTGGCCTATAATTCTAATGTACAGTTTTACTTGCAATTTTAAATTCTTTATCTTAAAGTGTATAAATAATATTCTTTACCTGTGCAAGCATTTAATAAAAAATATAATGGGTCATTCCATGTCAAACTAACCAGTGGCTCATGCATTCAGGGCTCAAAAAATTCTGGAAATATTACCAGGTATATCCATATTAGTCAGGAGTCCACTTGTAATTTTTTTTTATTTAAGATCAGTTTTTTCCAAGATATACCTAGTTTACAGTCGCGGGGGATCATGGTGTGGGGGAGTAGGTTGATTTTACCCTGCCTCATTTTTTCATCAAATTTCACAAGTCCATAGCTGAAGAACTGAACCACCAAGCAGGCTCAGACTTTGGCCAGTTAATTCTTATAGTATGTCACGAATTTAAAACTTTTGTCCAGATAACCCTGCATGGTCAAAGCAGCCCCTTGAAATTGACCAAAATTTAATTTGAGTTTTTTGGTTTAGGTATGTACAGGCCTCAGAAACACACATTTTATCCCAACACATACTTTTAATTTTTTTCCTTATTCAGATACTGTAACTATATATGCTTTCTGAAAAAGCAAAATACAGAAAAGTAACTATCAGGGTTTTAACAGAAGATATCATAAATCCAAAAAATAATTTTGGATTTCATTTTCAGAGCACCCTAACGGCATATGGGAATGTGCAGGTCTTTTTTTTTTTTTTTGTAAATATTTTTCATTTATTCTACATTGTCCCTTCTTGTTCAAAACACAAACCTTATTTTTCTAGGGCAAATCTTTCATGTTTATTTTCCATCCTAAACATGGGCTGAATGTGCCATGTGTCAATAATAGTAGTTTTCAATCAGTAAGTTATCAAAAATGTCAAACTTTTTTTCATATCAAATGACAATGTCCTACCTCATTTTGCTGAACAGAGAATGTGATTCTCCATGGCCGAAAGAGTACCTGGTATTCGAGAATACCACTGTTACATCCTTACAGATGGCAGCTGGGTGTCTGGTAAAGATAGTCAGTTCACTGTCTGAATACTCACTGCTGAAGCAGCAGCTGAGATTCTGCCCTCGCACGATCACACTCCTGATGGATCAAATGCGTCCCTCACATTAGACCAGTGTCCTACTGGAGGCTATGTTGGGTGCATGTATGATGAAAAATGTTGGATTAGTGTGATTCGTGACAAGAGTGAAACAGAATCGGACATCCTAATATGTTTCATGCATCCACACTATCCTGCACAGTCTTTCTGTTGGCCACCTGGAGATGGGAGTCAGTACCATCTTGATCTCAAAGACATGCCCTACACTCTGCACTTCGATTGAAACAGAAATGAAATGGTTCACATTGCTGCTGCTGCAATACAAAGATGTTCACATTTCATTATAACTAGTGTTGTATTTAAATAATAAATCAAGCAGCTGTTGTTCATGTGTTGTGCTTAATGTGCCTTTGGTGATTTATTTTTTTTTCCCCATTAAGCCTATACCCAAGTAAGTGATGACAAACTTGATAATTATCATTGCTGACAAATGATTATTTTAACCCATGTTTAGAATGGAAAATAAAAATGTAAGATTTGTTTTTTGAGAAAGAAGGGACCATGTAGAATGCAGGAAAATAATTTTAAAAATGTCTGGACATTCCAACAGTACATTGAGCTGGTCTGAAAATTAGACACAGAATGTGTTTTTCACATTTGAGATGTCTGCTGGGCAAACCCTGATCCAGCTTCTTTCTTCTTTATAACCTTTATAACCTTTTTTTTGCCCTGTGGAAGTATCTAAACATGGAAAAAAATCAGCAGGCTGTATCAATTAGAAGTATGCTTTTTGAAGGCCTAAACATGGCAAAGCTATTTCCATTTTTGAATGCCTGGTCTTAACAAGTGGTGTCATCTGGACAAAACATTTTGATTTTGTTACGTACTATACTTATAAAGGTACCAGTATGCAAACTATAAGCCTGCTAGTTGGTTTAGTTCCTGAGACATAGTCTTGTGAAATTTAAAGAAAAAACAAAGCTGTGTCAAATTTGACACTTTTCTCCCCTCACAAAATTGGCTGTATCTCGTAAAGTATTGATCTTGCATAAAATAATTTTAAAAAGTGTCTCCTGGATAACATGGGTGCACCTGGTACTTTTTTTTTTTTAGAATTTTTTGAGACCAAAGTGTATGGGATTTCTGGAAAAATCGGTTGATTTGACATGGAATGACCCTAATGAAAGTGTCAAATATCCTATGTACCAGTGCTTCTCAATTTTTTTGGTTTCATGCCCCACTTTTTCCCTGCTTGCTGAATTGAGTGCAATCACAAGAGCGATCCCTTTGGTGGATTGAGTGTTTTCGTCATGCATTGGAAAAGTGATGGCCTTTGGTCCTCTTTGCTGAATCAAGCACGATCGTCAGAGCTTTGATTGCCCTTGGTTTTTTTGAATGCATTCGTCAGAGTGGGTTGGTGG
Source organism: Polypterus senegalus (assembly GCF_016835505.1). Taxonomy (NCBI): domain Eukaryota; kingdom Metazoa; phylum Chordata; class Cladistia; order Polypteriformes; family Polypteridae; genus Polypterus; species Polypterus senegalus. The sequence continues at coordinate 78,623,553 of NC_053164.1, forward strand.
TTTTGAGTGCAATTGTTGGAATGGCAACCCACCTGTAGCTTTAGGACACAGCCTAGTGGTTGAGGAGTGCTGCCCTGTATAACTCAATATTTATTACCAAAATCAAGATTCCCAAAAAACCCTGAAAGGACAGAACTAGTATTTTCAAGTTGTTTGTTCACAATTTTGTCATGTCATTATTTGTCCTGGAAAATAAACCCTCTGTGATACAAAAGCGTTCTTCTCTTCTTGTTAATTTTAAATTCCTCTACAGCAAATACTGCATGTTTTTGCATTTGCAACTCTCATTAGTAATAGGCTAGGGAAATTAAGGAATAAAGGAACTTTACTAATATATTCTGATCAGAGTGAAAGAAGATTAGCAAAAAAGGTTTGTGCTCACACTTAGAAGTAGCTCTAAATACATGGTTTTAAAAGAAAAAGTCAAGACAACCCTATGAAATGTTATACTGTGATATTCCAGTTAAAATTGTGTTTTTTTTTAATGTCTGTGATCGATCTTTGCTCTGGAATACAGATATTGCAGATGATTTTAAAACTCAGCTAAAAGTTCTGGTACCCTTGTTGCTGAAACCTGAGAACCTGATGGAGAAGGAAATTAATGGGTCCAAAGTGACATGTCGTCAACTCCTTGAATATTTTAAGGTATCTCTATAAAATTGTTAGCTGTATATATTAGCAGTATAGCATAATGTTGATCTTATTGTTTATATGTGAAAGGCTTTTATTTGGTATGAGTGAGAATGTTGTGACTAATTTCTGCAATTTATTGCATTAAATCTGTTAAAGAATAATTGAGATTGAAGTGTGTCATATTTAAACTGCATCTCTTGAATATTATTAAATGTGTGATTAAAATTCTGGGCACTACTTGTACATCGCTGTAAGAGATGCATGTCACTAGATAATTAACATGCTGTTTTCATAGTAAATTATTTGATATTTCACACACACACAAAGAAAATGCTGGACATAATTACCTTCTCCAGATATCTGTACAAATTCCATGTTAACAACTATGTAGAAAACTCTTGAGTGTTGTGATTTTAAATCTGGAGTTCAATGGCAACAAATTAATCTTAGGAAATAGAGGATGACTGACTTACAGAATTGAGTCACCGCGACAACAGATTCAGTAAGAATTTTAGAAAAGTGTTACAGTTTTGTCTTCTTAAAAAAAAAAAAAAACAGTTTACTTGGAAAGAATAGGCATTTCTATACCTTCTTACAGATGTGTTTTGTATTAAGAGCAAAGATCAGCATGTTATAATAACTGTTGTAGAGGGCCATTAAGTCCACACTCTGCCTTTTTATTATTGTTGAGAAAGTATTCATAACTGTAGAATCATTTAGATGTTTAAAAAAAATTAATTAACAATAGATCCATGACTGTCCTATCAAAGATATGCCTGGCCTTGTGCAAACCTCTGCCCTGATTTGTATGCAGATCAAGCAAAAAAGGAGACAAATGGCATCCTTGAGATGATCTAGTGGACAAATAGAGGTTATCAAAAAAAAACAGCCATTGTGCTGAATTACTAAAAGCATGTGAAATATCAAAGAGCATTCTTCAAGGTTTTTTGACCCTTCTAGGTGCTCATACATCAGATGCCAAAGTGTCAGTGTGGTGCATGCAAATTTGCAAAGGTGTAGATAGGCTAGATAGGCTCTCTTAATCAGTTTCTCATAGGATTTTATGGTTTGAGAAGTCAAAGAAACCATTTTGAAGTCATTCAAGGCTTATTTTTATGCAGATTCAGCTATAGGAATAACTTCGGCCTGTTTTAAGAATTTGTGGATGTGTTGTAAATACAGAGACATTTAAAAACGTAATGGAATACTGGGTAGAATTTTTCTGCATATGACAGAGGTAGGAATCTACTTATTCTGTCTTGTCCAAAACTTTTTTTTATTAGTACTGCATTATTAACATTTGTTAAAGACCTTTTTGGAAACTTTTTTTATCAAGCAAAGGGTAATTCCTAACTCCAATTCATTGAATGTTTGAGAAAGCTGAAAGTCCGTTTTAACCCCTGCCATTTGCACTTAATTATTGCTTTTTCTATGAATTCCAGTCATTATTTTCTTACCATTCCATAATGAAACCAGGCTGTCAGTTCACTCATAATCCCTTACTTGAACTTCAGCTGTACATGCTTCATTCAACTTTTCAGCTCTTTCTGTAATTCTTTGTGTTCTTTTATAGTTACATGTTGAAATATCTTGTTTTCCAGATTAACAATTCTTTAAAACATTGGCGTCCAGGTTTGCTGCTAAATGATTTAACCAAGATTATATTATTTATGGTGTCCGTTAATTTATTGCTGTCTGCACGTAATTCTCTAAACATGCACCACTCAGTACATTCACAACAGTTGCACAGATGTGTGACAGACTTCTTGTCCCAGACTTATGTATGTTTCATTACCGGCTGGAAAGTTATAATGTGATGCACCCGGCTGGGTTTGGCTTTAAATTTATAAATGCTTTGGTAACACTTTAGTTTAGGTACTGCAAAAATGCATCTATTAATCGTTTACTTTTATGTAACAAGACCTTAGCTTACACTTCTTGTGGTCATCATAACACATAATATACTAACAAAACCTAACTTTGGAGTGGTCTGATGAAGTTTAACTGGGACACATTACGCTAAACATATAATATCAAGAGTAAGACCTTTGAGTCCAGAGTATTAAAAAATCAGTCTCATTTTGGTTATTACCACAATGTATCATACAAGATGAATCATTCCTACTGACAGTGCTGTTGAAATGTAGCAGAGCGAAAAACACACAACACATGCAGATATAAGGAAGACTTTTTGCGTCAGTAATTAACTTGGACTTTTTGATAACAGATTATATTTTGGTTAAGAGTTTATGAAGAAAAATGTAAAAGCGTAAAATCTAAAAATGTCCAGTTTGTAGAAATAATGTATTTGTTGACAGAACAGAAGTGCAATTCATAGAAAGTATCAGTCATAGTCCAGTATTAACATAAGGCAGTATGAATGCACTGGTGGAATGAAGAGGAAACCTGTAGAAAATGAATGCTTATATTCATTCAAATGAGTTTAGGATAGATTTGGTAATCCCAAAAAAGGAGATACAGTTTTATTTTATTTAACTGGAAGAAATGTTATAGATATTTAAAAGATTGATGGCCGTGAGACAAGTAATAAAATGAAATATGCGGAGTATATGAATATGAATGACTAATCCAACCAATACTGGGTGGATAAGAACAGATTTTCAGATTTTATAGCTAAAGAAAATCCTATCCTGGCAGTATATCTGTGGTGCTGGCATTATTATATTCTTATACTATGTTGTTTTTTTTTTTATAACATCCTACATCTTGCCTTCTTTTAGGCCTATATTAAGATATACCAAGGAGAGGACTTACCTCATCCAAAGTCCATGCTTCAGGTAAATGTTTTATTTTTTTTGTGGTGGCAGTGGTGGATTATTTTGGGATTTAGATGTAACACTTCTGTTTCTTAATTCTTTTATTTATAAATATGGGAAGAATATTGTCATTAAATTGAGGTAAAAATACAAAATGATAACAACTTTTTTTGGTCCATACCAAATAATAATAAAAATTAGAAATTAGAATGTTGCTTAACCTTATTGATACACATTTAATGGGTAATTGTAGATTATACAAAACATTTTTGGATTGTGCATTTTGTATCTGCTTTGTAAAATATTGTTTCAAATGTATATTTTTCTCCATTGTGTTTTTACAGAGTATTGTGCTTTTACAAATATAAGCACTAAAATTAATACAATAGTTGAACCTCATTTAATTTTTGTAGTAAAGTTAGTTTCTTTTTAATAAATAGGTATGATTCTTTTGCAAGCTATTAATTTTAATTTCAAAATGAAAGCTTGTTTAAGTACCAAGGTAATGGCTGAATTGTTGTCACTGACCGTAGTGTTAAAACTTGGATTGATCAGGATCAGGTTTTGCCTGAATAGAAAAGGAACTGCTTGATCTCTTCTTTTTTTGGTGAAAGTGCAGCATCTGGTGGCAGGCAGATGTAATTGGATTGAGTGTCAGCAACTGAAAAATAATGTTTAGAAATAAATTCTATGAAGGATCTTTCCAGTTCATTGAATGCTAAACACAAAAATTGTATTAGTAATGATGATAACAATTTAGCTGCTTTATTATTTCAGATTGTTGTATCTTGGAAATTACATAAAACAGCATTTTCAAAACTGACAAAAAAACTCAAAGAACTTCATCATTCAACTTTGCATTGTCTCTCCCTGTTGTAAGATACATTTTAATGCTTGTAATTCTAATTGAACAGCACTGCACTGTGCACACTTACGTTTCAAAAAGTAATTTGAACAATGCTGTTCCAGTCATACAGTGAAGTTCAAAAATCTAAATGACTTGCATGGTTATCTGTTGGGAGCCACACATTTTACAGTAATACCTGAATTTGTGCAGACAAATCAAGTTATCCCAAGTTGAACAAAGCTTGGTATCAGTCTGCTTAAAGAACAATCCCTTTAATATCCCATCACGATGTTGTACGTGTGACTAATATGCAATTGATATTTTTAGTATTACTTTTTTGTGTTCTGTACCATACATTTATTTATAAGTTTTTGTATTCACAGAATCAAATATCAAAAATATTATATTCGTGATCAGTAATCCCTAAATATCAATCAATCAATCAACATTTATTTATATAGCACATATTCATAAAAAAATGTGGCTCAAAGTGCTTTACAAAATGAATAGAAAAATAGAAGACACAATAAAAAATAAACATAAGTCAACATTAATTAACATAGAATAAGTAAGGTCCGATGGCCAGGGTGGACAGAAAAAACAAAAAAAAAAAAAAAACTCCAAAAGCTGGAGAAAAAAAATAAAATCTGTAGGGGTTCCAAACCACGAGACCGCCCAGTCCCCTCTGGGCAAAATAGCATACAGTAACACTACGCATGCCTATTTTACCAATCCTCATTTTTCCAATTTTGCGAAAAGGAGTATCTTTGATGCCTCATATCCCATTAGGATGTGAACCCCTGAGGTCAGCTGTTGTGGAATGCACAACTTAGAATCCTTCTGAACATTTTTGCTGAAGACACCTATTGGTTTACCCTTAATGAAAAGGGATGCAATTTCCAGCACAAAATATGGTCTAGAATGACTTAAAAATAAGAGGTTTTTAGGCTTAGGGGCAAAAAATAGGGAGAACCCCGAAAAGCCTCATATCTTCATAACTAGATATCAAGATGAGTTGAATGATTTTTGTTTTTGTACAGGTGAGTTAAGAGGTGGTGGCTATGCAGGATGGCTGAGATCTTTAATTATACAGTTTAAATTTAAGTTTGATTAATTCTCATGTAAATACTTTTGATTTTTTTGTTTTGAATATTTTATAGGCCACAGCTGAAGCAAACAACCTTGCTGCAGTAGCATCTTCCAAAGATCTCTACTATAACTTGATGGAACAAGTGAGTGAACCAATGAAAAGCTGTTCACATTTTGATCTAATTTTCTCTAAACACGTTTTTCTTTTCTGTTTAAATACATTTCAGTCTTCCATGTTTTTGGTTAGGTTAACTTTTGCCAGTCAAGTTTTCAAAAACCCAGTAGTCAGAATTTAGAGGACTTGGTTTTAATGGAGTGCATGTCTAATTCTGAAGATAATCAGGGGTAGCTAGGAAAATATTTAATAATTGTGCTACATTCTGTCTTAAAAATAAAGCTTAGAAACAAAGCCAGTTTGTTGACATTTTAAGGGTATAAAAAAGTCAAATGCTTGCAATTTTATGTTAAAAATGAGATGTATTTTGAAGTCATCAGAATGTTGAGGCTTACCTACTATATTCCAGCCAACTTTTACTTATTTTAATTCAGTTTTAGAAAATTACTAATATTACTATTAGTAATAATGTTTTTCAGTGTCAATGAAGTAGTGTTGTCTGTTGTTGGCTTGTCTGTTTTCTATTTAACATTCAGTTATGACTTGCTAAAATTGAATTTCCACTGAAGGATAAAATAAGCTGTATCATTTTAAGAATCTGACTGAGGTTTTTTTAGTGAAGGGAAACAATAGGCAGATGTTGTTTGTCATCTTTATAAAATGTTTTAAATAATCAGGAAAACTGCCATAATTTCTCATTTCTGAAGAAACAGATAAAGGGCTTTCAGTTGTCTGTTTCTGATTTTACTGTTCTTCAGTGAAAAAATGACGACAAACATCCAATTACTAGCTGCGGGCACAACACCTTATTAATGTCAGAGGTACTAGGTGAACATTACACTCAATCAAGACAACTGACGGGTCACAAATATACAAATTATGTTTGGTTGTTTTTTTTTACAACAATGGTGAGCAGAACCTTTTGGACTTTGAAGCAGATGGGCTACAGTAGTAACAGACAATGCTGGGTTGTACTTCTGTTAAATCAAATCAACAAAGTTAGACAAATTAAGATTAGGGGAAAATGTGCTCTAGTCTGACAATTCTTGGTTTCTTTTGAGTTTGGCATAAGCAGCATGGATTCATAGATCCAACAGTACAGGTTGGAGATAGTTCTGCAGTGATGTGGGAAAGATTATTTGGCATAATACCACATGAGCATTTGTTGAATGCCACAGTGTATCTAAGCATTTTTTGCTAGCTATATGCATTCCTTAATGGCTATAGTATATGTCTAAGCACACATACTGTAATCTAAAGCTGACTTTTTTAACATGGTAGTGTCTTCCGTTTAATCCAGTGTTATGCATGGTTCCTGGATCTCAATTCAATAGCGCACCTTTGTGATGAGGTGGAATGGAAAGTCTGCAGGACCTGTGTGATATTTTTGAATTGGCATAAACCAAAATTCTTAGGCAGTGCTTCAAACACCATGTTGAATCCATGTCTCCAGTGTTATGACTGACAAAAAACTTTCATAAGTTCTTCTGGGGAGTTTTAGGAGAGTGGAAGAGTTGTTGCTATGTTTAGTGGTATTTCAGAAGAATCATCAAAAATGGCAATAACCAGTACACTAGTAATAAAGATCAACAACCAAAGTTTGCAGGGTAACAAAAATTTTCAAGTCGGTAACAAAGCTAGTCAAAACCAGAATCAGAAACCTTTTTCTTTTGTTTTTGTCCAGGAGTGAAGTCTTTCAATAAGTTCTCCCTTTATTTTAAACAAAGTTCAGCCACTACTTTAATTCTGCAGCCTTCTTACATAACATGCCCACTAGAATGTCAAGGAACATGTACAACATGTGCCACATGCCTAATGACTTTATAGTATCCTGGTAAACAGACATAAAATATAGTGGCACCCATTACAAAAGTAATCTACCCAAAAATGCCTTATTTTGCATAATACTGACACCAGGCAGTTGAACCTAATGAAGTAGCCATGGAGTATAATTTTGTTAATATTTAGAAAAACTAATTTTAAAAAAAGTATTGAAAATAGACTCATATTAATTATCTAACTCGCCTTCTTAAATGTGTATTTAGTATAACCTTCACCGATTAAGATTTGTACCAATGCTCCTAAAGCAAAAATGGATATTTCTTAGTGTTTCTAGTTGACTGTGATGTTTTTGATTTTTTTTTTTTGATTTAACATATTTTGTTAATCCCTGAGGATAAATTCTATATTCACACGACATTGACAGAATAGAATATTGAACAAATAGATTTTTATTTGATAACAGCAAGAGAAATGAAAGAAATACAAGTTTGACAAAGTTAAAAAAACATGAAATAATAAAACATAATTATTAAGAAAGTTATGTGCTCTCCAGCTGAAAACATAAGAGGTCCCATTATTCAATTTGACAAGCTAATCTAAACTGTTGTGTTGCTTGTGCCTTGTCTTTTGATCTTCTTCTTCGGTTCTTAGGAAAACATCAAAGTTTACAGTTTCAAAAAAGCAGAATATTTAATTTTATTGTGAAGCTTATTGTACTGCCCTTCTTTTCCATTCTGTAATGCTTTATGTAAGTGATGTGTTGATATTTCACAAACACAAGCTTTTTAGTTCCAGTGCTGTAGCAAATGCTAACACACTACTCCTTATCAATTCTCAAGGCTCTTTACCACTTATAAATACATCAACAATGTCACAAATTAATGACGCTGTGCTTATTGCCCTTATGAAAGGCATAAGTGACACTTCTGGTTTGATGTTCACAGATGCAGCTCTATTGGATTATATTGCAGTTATGTATAATAAGTGCATCAGCATGGGCTTTGGTTATTCTTTATGTGCGTGGTCTAATAATTAACTACTGTATTACTGAGTTTCCTTAACAAACTACTATTTATTTTTTTCATTTAAATCTTGTTTATCAAATTTTTCAACTTGCAAAACTGTTCCTATATAACATTCTGTTCTCAAATGCAATTAATACAATTTAGAGTTACAAGTTGAAAGTACTTATTCAAATTACATTGGACACAAGAAGAGGAACTAGCAGGTATCCAGGCTCTAGTCCATCACAGGACCCACTCACTTTCACATAAAACCAGTTTAGAAGTACAGTGTAAGCTAACATGGAAGTCTTTACAGATGTGTTAGGAAAAACATAGTTGCCAAGATGGCAACTACGGAGAATGTGCAGTCTGTACACAGAGTAAGAGCATGGACATGGGATTCAATTACAGGACACTGGATATGTGAAGCAGCGGCGCTAACCAATAAGCCACCACAAAGACTCATAATTGTTCTGTCCTTCAGAAAATGGTATTCTGTTACCATACTGAGAAAAGAATTTCTTGCCACTGAAAATAAGCAATAATTTTTCAATCATTCCAAACAACACACACATCATTATAAACATAATGATAAATAATTTATAATATAATTCCGTAATGTTTGATACAGTTGGTGTCACAGGTGTTTGTAATTACTCAGGTGTGTTTCATTGCCTCATTAGTGCAGGCATATAATACCTGGCCTTGCTTCTACCCTTTGGAGTCTGTATTTGCCATTGTTCAACAGTAAGACAAAAGCTGCAAGTCAAAGAAGTCATTATGAGGCTGAATAACAAGAATAAAAAAATTACTGGTAAAACCTTAGTATTACCTAAATCAACTATCTGAAATATCATTAAGTAAGAACATATTGGTGAGCTCAGTAATTGCAATGGGGACTGGTAAGTCAACGAAGACCTCCACTACTGATGACAGAAGAATCCTTACCATGGTAAAGAAAAAGCCCAAAACGCCTGTCCAACAGATCAGAAACAGCCTTCAGGAAGCAGATCTGTGTCAGAGATTACTATCTGCGAAAGACTTCATGAACAGAAATACAGAGGCTACACTGCAAGATGCAAAACAGCAGTTATGCACAAAAAGAGAATGGCCAGATTACGGTCTTGTGGACAGATGAGACAGAGATGAACTTGTATCATAGTGATGGCAAGACAAAGTGTGGAGATGAAAGGGAACTGCACAAGATTCAAAGCATACCACCTCCTCTGTTAAACATGCTGGTGGGGCTGTTGTGGCTTGGGCATGTATGGCTGCCACAGATACTTGCACACTTATCTTCATCGATGATGAATTCTGAGGTGTATAGAAACTCAAACTCTGGTAAATACCAACAAACACAATGGATAGTACATCATACTATAACAAGGTCATAATCCTAAACATACTGCTAAGGCAACACAGCAGTTTTACAAAGCTAAAAAATGGAAAATTCCAAACATGATGGTGCCCTGAAATGTGGGGACCGTGTATCAAAAGTATTGTAATTTCTATATGGTGTGAAGGAAATGTATGCAAATGCCCTTAAATGAAAGTCTGATATGTGCACTTTGATCACAACTGTATTTTCTGATTTGTAATTTTAAACTGTGAAGCAGAGGGGGAAATAAGGAAAAATGTGTCTTTGTCCCAAATATCATGAAGGGTACTTTAGTAAAATTGTTCTTCTGTAGACATTTCCCATAGCAGAAAAATCCTTATTCCCTGAAAACATACACTTGCAAGAAAACTTTTGTGAACACTTTAGACTTGGCTGGATATTTGCATTAATGACTGATAGCAATGAGGTCTGATCTTTAACTAAGGTCTCTGTCCACACCACTGTTTTCTTTTAAAAATGCAGTCATTAGTCTCCCTTTTTACCTCATGAAAAGAGATACTTTTGCAAATGCTCACAAGGGCTGTATACTTCTGAAAATGTAATTTTGCCATTTCATTGTTGACTTGTGAAAATGTAGTCTGATTGCTCTCTGATTGGTTTGTGCGTATCATGTGGTACTTTCCATAATGTTTGGTACTGCTAATTATAATGCCCATCATGGAAGAAACATTATTTCAACAGAGGGGAGCATAGATGTTGCTTACTCATATTCATCTACATTGAGTTTTGTACAGTTTGAATGCTACATACATGTGCAAAAGGCAAGTAATTTACAGGTTGCTACATTTTGTGATAAATCTCTTGACCGGAGTCAAGTCACAATTCGAAACAAACTCCATCTGCTTAAATACAACATAACCAGTTATTTCTTTTCAATACTGAATAGATCATGTTGGAAAAAGTTTATGTTCCTTTAGGCTGATAACTTTGCCAAAGTTTAACTATAGTCACTTGTTCAAATGAATGAGCTGAGAGTGCAGGTACCCAGCCCTGTTTTTGTTTTGTTTTTATATAAAGTCACTGAAAGTCTAGTGATTGACAAGAGTCTGCTCTTCTCAAGAATGATATGCTCATGTCACCTATACCCCAATCAAAAGAAATATTAAATGACATTATACATTTCTATAATTCTTTTAGTGCTGGAAAAGGCTACAAAAGCATTTCTGAGGTCCAGGGTATTCATCAATGCACAGCAAGACAAATTCTTTACAAAATGAGGAAATACAGTACTGTTGCTACCCCTAGTAGTGGGTCTCCTGCAGAGGTCATGCCAAAACAAGTGTGTGGTTCCAACAGCAGAAATCTCTGTTCATGTATCAGCTACACTAAAAAGAATGGAGTCATCACATCACACTTGGATGCTCCACAGCATTTATCGGACAGTTAAAACAAAAGTTGAATTCTTTGCCAGAAATATACAATGCTATGTTTGTAGGAAAAAGAAAGCTCTGTGTTTACTAAAACCTCATCATAGTGCATCACATGATGCTTCCACCACCATGCTTCACTGTAGGGATGGTATTGGCCTGGTAATGAGCGGTGCCTGGTTTCCTCCAAACGTGATGCCTGGCATTCACACCAAAGAGTTCAATCTTTGACTCATCAGACCAGAGAATTTTGTTTCTCATGGTCTGAGAGTCCTTCAGGTGGGCTGCCATGTGCCTTTTACTAAGGAGTGGCTTCCGTCTGGCCACTGTACCATACAGGCCTGATTGGTGGATTGCTGCAGAGATGGTTGTCCTTCTGGAAGGTTCTCCTCTCTCCACAGAGGACCTCTGGAGCTCTGACAGAGTGACCATCGGGTTCTTGGTCACCTCCCTGACTAAGGCCCTTCTTCCCCGATCGCTCAGTTTAGATGGCCGGCCAGCTCTAGGAAGAGTCCTGGTGGTTTCCAACTTCTTCCACTTACGTATGATGGAGGCCACTGTGTTCATTGGGACCTTCACAGCAGCTTAAATTTTTCTGTAACCTTCCCCAGATTTGTGCCTCGAGACAATCCTGTCTCGGAGGTCTACAGACAATTGCTTTGACTTCATGCTTGGTTTGTGCTCTGACATGAACTGTCAACTGTGGGACCTTATATAGACAGGTGTCTGCCTTTCCAAATCATGTCCAATCATCTGAATTTACCACAGGTGGACTCCAATTAAGCTGCAGAAACATCTCAAGGATAATCAGGGGAGAAAGGATGCACCTGAGCTCAATTTTGAGCTTCATGGCAAAGGCTGTGAATACTTATGTACATGTGCTTTCTCAATTTTTTTAATTTAATATATTTGCAAAAATCTCAAGTAAACTTTTTTCACGTTGTCATTATGAGGTTTTGTGTGTAGAATTCTGAGGAATAAAATGAATTTAATCCATTTTGGAATAAGGCTATAACAGAACAAAATGTGGAAAAAGTGAATACTGTGAATACTTTCCGGATGCACTGTATGCATGAATTTGACTGTTCTACTTCAGCCATCAATCTTTAGTTTATATAAACAGTATAAATTCTGATTGTCTCATTTTAGAACATGGAGCCATACAGGGTTTTCCATCATTACCACTTTTACTTTTTTCATGTTGTCATTATGGGGTGTTGTATGTACAATTCTGAGGAAAAAATGAATTTAATTCATTTTGGAATAAGGCTGTAAAATAACAAAATGTGGAAAAAGTGATGCGCTATGAATACTTTCCGGATGCACTGTACTTTGGACTCTGAAAGTTTAAATAGTATGTTCACTGTTGACAAGAAATACACTTTGTTGTATGGTATTACTGTACTTTAAGCAGATTGTGTTTGTATACAGGAATTATGTTATAGCGAATACCAAAATAATGAGATTTTCAGAGAAACAAATATTTTTAGTGGTCCAGAAAATATTTTTGTTGGTCCAGACAAACGTTAATACAACATCATATTTAACAAATTGTGGATATAGTATACATAATTTCCCCATATTTGTTATAATGAAATATTGTTATGGTCTCATGAATTTTATTACAATGAGATTCCACCTGTATTATGTATATTATTTTGACCTCAACAGTCTTCAATTGTATGAGCTGTTAAAGAAGCAATCCATGTAATTGCCAGTTTTTAGTTAAACACATTTCTGCAGCCACTGTAACTAAGACAAATCACCACAACACATTTGGTGCAATTCCCAATGGGATCAATCCTCATTTTGGGAAAATGACACTCCATGACATTTTACATGGTTTACAGTTTTAATTTGTCACCTCTGATTTTTAAAGTAATTGCCCAACAATTGTGTCTTGCACTTGGATTGTGGAAAATAATTTTAATGCTGTATCCATTCATTTTCACAGACCCAAAATCTTAAAAAAACATAACTGATTGAAATTAAAGTAGTGTTTTTTAAATTTATTAGCATAATAAAATGCGAAATTAGAAATTTAAGCCTCTTGTGTAACATTTTACAGAATAAACAATAAATAACATACGTTGCAGTGACTTGCCTGTTTGGTACCTAAAAAAGAGAAAAAGATGATTCAAAATCCATCCTTAATTATTTAATTAATGAGAGCCCCATTATTTCAAAATACAATTGCAAAGGAAGTGTGTCCCCCAGTCAAAACATATTTATACTTGACTAAGTCCAATTAGGCTAATTGGGATTTCCTAAAAGCCTTATAATTAACTACAGTGTAGCCTCAAAGGACATCCTGTTATTCTGAACAGATATTTTGGATGTTTTATTCATTCACACTTCATACTGAATTTTATACAAAATCATCAATTTTTAATTTGAGGACTTGCAATAAAAGATTTTTAATGTGTACTTTCAACTGGGGGTGGAAGGAAATAAACAGAAGTCAAATCTTTGCAGGGCAACTCATTTAATATGGTTAAGCAAGAGGTGATCCGCTTATGTTGAAGAGATTAACAAAAAACATTTTTTAAAATTAAGTAGAGGTTTACTTCAAATTCATATTTTATTTTATACTTTCTCCTAGTCGTTTTAGAAGAATATAGTGTGTAGGATGCCATATTTTATGAGTGTTTGCCACTTTAACTTCTGTAGTGGTTTTTGTTCTGCTACTATCTTCACAGAGGCATGCAGACAGAGATGATGTGGCTGATAAAGCTAGACAGAAAAATCAAATTATTTTTCTTAACCATTAATTATTTTTAAAATTTATGCATAATGTGATTATGTAATTAATTTATGCATGATGTGGCTCTGATAATGGTTTACACTGCTATCTTACAGCTTCAGGAAACTGGGTTAAAATACAGACCTTGTCACTTTTTTGTGTAGGTTCTCTTTGATGATTGCAATTTTTCTTCCATATCTCAAATATGTGCCGGTGAGGATAATTGATGACTTTAAATGGCCCCTGTTTGAGGTGGTGGGTTGTTTTCAGGAGAATGCAACCCTTGCATTTAAGGTAGGTGTAGGATCTCTGCAAACATGAACTGGAAAAATTAGGTTTAAAAAAATGGATAAAGAAATACTCCAGCTAATTTGGAAGGTTTGGATTCTGTAATCAAAGTGACTGATTAACCAAATAGACATTATTTGGCATAACATTGGAAGCCCTCATATCCCCTGGAAGATTGTGTACAATCTATAAACAGTGTCTGGATTAGGAGTTAAATCTAAGAAATTTATGACCTTTATTTATATAGCTTATTCACAAAGCATGACTTCACAGGGTGTTTTTTCAAAGTAAACATTTTCATGAGTCTTTAATGAACTGACAATATAATGGAGAAAATTAATGGTATGAGTTTCCAATACAGTACATTTGTGATCAATAAAGATCAGTTGGTTATGAAAATTAAAATTACAGAAGAGCAGAACTAAATTTCAAATGCGATTTTAAGAGACTCCTGCTAAAGCTTCACAAAATTATATCGGGAGAAATTTCCTTTGATTAGAATTAATAGAGCTAAATGAACACAGAAGAAGACTCTCATTACTCTAAGAAGACTACAGTTGTCTGGAAAGTTTGGAAGTTGAAATCAGTGCCAGAGTTTTCATAATAATAACATTAAGCAAATTTTAGGGTGGTATGTTTATTGAGCTTGGTCTGTATCCGAACTCTGCCGGTGATGCTTTTAGCAGTAAAACCAAAACCACTGATCATGAGTTACAGCAAATGAATGAAGTGGTAAAGAAATTTTAACAACATATTTCTATTTCAGACCACAATATGGAATATCAGACTCTCGGGAATGTTCTTCAGGTGGTATAAAGACGTTTGACACTAAATTACGTGTGGTAATTTTTAAAGCTGATGGTACTATCAACCATGACTCCTAGGTTGTGACAATGGACAAAAAAATGTAGAAACTTATATTTAGAAAAGATCTTTTTCATTTGGGCTGGAGATCCCACAAGCAGCTGTTTTGGTTTGTTCATGGTGAGCTCTAAGACGTTAACATATATCCTTGCACTAAAATCTTATGCAGACACAGAGCTTTTGACAGTTATACATTTCAAATTAAGTGACAACATCTGAACTTCTTCCACATAAAATTGTTATAAAACATAGACTGTATATTGTATATGGGCCAAAGCAATTGTATCTCATATTTACTCCATAGCATAAAACTGAAACTTTGTCATCTCACAGTACCCTGCTAACAGCATAACCTATTGTGGGGAAAGAAAAAAGTAAATACTGCATATTATACTGGAATAAATGGACTACTGTGTTTGATTTACCCCCCAACCGTTAATATTTTTTTTTTATTATTGGCATTAGTTTGTTAATGGTTTTAAAGCTGTTTTTGATTAAGTGTTGAATTTCTGTTTGTAGAATTATTACCTGTAAACAGAGAAGTGTAACCCCACATTTTATTTTTAATGATTTTAGACCGGGCCTTAAAGTTAACCTTTTAGATATACTAGGAGGCTCTGTTATTTTCATGGGAATTGTTACATATGCAATATTTTCACTTTTAATTTAAAAAATTTTGTAAAAACAATACTTGTCCTTTATTTCTGGCCCCGGGTGTGGTTGCATCCCTTTCTCACAGGATGTGTAACGCTGCTCACGTTGTGAAGGGGGGGCAGCTGAACACACGCTAAGTAGATGACGTCGGATCATCTGCTGTCTTTCTTCTGCTGGCTAGCTGTCTGTTCTGCTTGTCGCATGTCGTTGTTTTAAGAGCTGTGAGCACAAGATGCGTGTCTGCCAAAAGCAATCCAACAACTGCTAGGTTAGATGTCCGTGGACTTGTTTTAAATCATGGCTCATTGCCTTGTCTCGCGTGACGTTGTAAAGGCAATACTAGTCCTTTGTTTCTGGCCCCGGGTATGGTTTAATGTTTTTCTCGCAGGAAGTATAATGCTGCTCACATTGTGAAGGGGGGCAGCATCGATCATTTTAAAGCCTGTACAGCCGCTGTCCTTTTTGCCACTTCGTGTCACTGCTGCTCACGTTGTGATTGCTGCTCCATGATCATAAATATACACCTGA
Organism: Polypterus senegalus; assembly: GCF_016835505.1. Classification (NCBI taxonomy): domain Eukaryota; kingdom Metazoa; phylum Chordata; class Cladistia; order Polypteriformes; family Polypteridae; genus Polypterus; species Polypterus senegalus. The sequence goes on from NC_053164.1 coordinate 78,639,643, forward strand.
ATGAATTGTGTTTTCTTTGAAATTAAATTTGTCGTTGCTTTAACTTTTGCGGGACCACAGATTCTCATAGCATATTACCATTATTGTGTAAATCTACGTTTTGTGCATTGAACGATGCGAAGGCAAAAACACTTTGTTTTCTGCTCTTTGCTTTTTATTTCTGACTTCATTTTGTTCTGCTATTTTTTCAATTGCACCAGGTCCTGATGATTCATTTCCTTTTGTTTGCGCTAATGTGATCTTTGCTATCTTTTTTTGATACTTTAGCGACTGACTTAATAAAGTGTCACAAAAGTTTTACTTGAACAATCGCTGACTTCGTAACCCCAAACACAACTTTCTAGCACCCTCTCCAACCCCTATCCCCTGGGTTTCGCTCCCCCCGCCCCCCCCAACGCATCAATCAATACCCCGATATTAGTCTTCCGTGCTGTACTCCGACCTCCCTCAATCAGACCACTTAAAACAAAAAAGGCTTCAGCCTGGCTGGGACGCTACAATATTTTAGAATTTTACTACTTTCATATTCTTTACCTTTCTCTGCACGTGTATTGCGCCATCATTTGTTTGAGCCTTTCGAATTCCATTGCTTTCATAATCTCTTATCTGCCTTTTTTGACGCTTTTGGGTCTCTTTTCTCCGCGCTACTCGTTCTTCTTTGCTTAGTCATTGACGTTTCATCTAGGACGTATTGTCCTCATATGCTTTATATGTGCTGTGAGCACAGGATCTGTGTGTGCTATGTCCCTTTACACGACTGAGTGTTTTGCTGGCTGTGCTCTCTTATTTGATATTGTTTGCGTCTCGCAGGTCTTTTATGTGTCTTCTGAGAAGAACACGTCTCGCCACCCTGCTTTTCCTTTCCAGGAGTTTTTTTTTATAATAGATAGATATATTTTTTTTAATAATATTGAAGTATGTATAAACTGGTGCCTTAAATCTGTTATATATTATTTTCACAAGAGAAAGCTGTTTTCATGTTCTACATATGTTTTAGTGGAAGTCTTAAATTTTAAGGATAAATTAAAAAATGCATGTAAGGCTACCACTGTATCTACCACTCTGACTTTTATTCCCTTCTATTTATGTGATGTGACAACAGCTGTATAATGGTGTACAAACCTTTTCTTCTTGGGTGTTCAAATTTTCATTATACTGCAACAGTAATTATTATTTTTTTTTTTTTTTTGGTAAAAAGTTTGTCAACCCAGTTAACACTTGGGGATATCCCAAAAATAAACTTTTAAAAATAATAAGATGTTCTTGAGGAAAAAGCATTCTGTCCCTGTAAATCTTTCAAATCAAAAAACAATTATTTATATTTTAAGGCCTCAAGTGTGTTGTTGCATTTGTGATTAATGTCTATTTATGGCGCAGAGCATAGTGGAGTAAAGGTGTTTATTACAATATGTATAATAAATAAGAAAACATCCTTCCAGTACCGTGCACAGGATTACTCAATGCAAGATAAAAATAATTTATACCATTTTAAGTATATCTATTTATTAACTAAAAACACGATTTGAAGTAAGGGCAGTCATGAGTTCTGTTTTATAATGCCTTCATAGCTGTGACAGATTTACTTAATTTTGTGAGCAGTTCAAATATTTTGCCCTTTAAAACACTCTGCACATCTACATTATTTAGAAAAATGTGAAATATGATGCAGTTTAACAGTTGAAAACATTACTCAGTAACACTTTAGGTATCCACAAATAATGTTCTAATATGTAAAACATGGTTGCACTGATAGGTCAGAAAGCTTAACATTTATCAACGATAAATTAAAGAAAGCAAATATTAACAGAAAGATTGAGTAACTCATGGCCAGAAACAGATATAGCAGTAATTAATTCTCTGGGGTTTAGACCAGGAAGGTTGTTTTTCAGTGATATACTGGACTAGTTTGAGGAAAATGCAAAAGCATATGATATTATTTATCTTAAATTTTTAGAGAGGATTGTGATGAAATTAAAAGAAGGTGTAATCAAGCACAAACTCATTCACAAAATGTGCAAATTTATTTGTGAATACATTTTTAGGGTACTGATCCTCAATAATATCTTTTTAAAAAAGTGTGCATTTCTTTCTTTTGTTTTCAGTAGTCTCTACAAAAATTGAGAAATAATGTTGACCTGAAACTTTGTTTCAATGCCAAAATGAAGAGAATTGTCCCTAATTTGGAATTATTTTGTTGTCAATACCAACAATGTTGATGAAGAAAAGTATACTATGTAAACTAGTGCAGCATTATAAGCAAACTTTTTTGCAACCATCTAAGTTCAACCGCATAGTTCATTGTGAAATTGTGTGTATGAAAGATAAGCTAGCAGCAACAAGTCCCAGTAATGTTTGGTGTGCAACACAGATAACAAGTAAGTACCTATTTATGCTGTAATGCTTGTCTGTATCCAGCAGACTATCGAAAGTAAATTAAGATTAAAGAACCCATTGCGTCTTATTTACCAAAAGGCAAGGTTCTGATTAAAACAATGTGTAGCAAAGGTTTTAAAAAATGATCAAGGCCCAGGGCAATATGTACGTCACCCCCTCTTTTAATTATTTTTTTTAGAACTTAAGTTGCCTTTACTTTATTCCAAATTGAATTTTTATGAAAGCAAATGACTTGTTGTTAAGTAGAACTGTGGAAGCATGTGTGAACATAACGTTTCAGTTTATTAATGAGGAATTTACACTGAAAAGCAGATGCTTGCAGTTTTTTTTTTTCTTTTTTTTTTTTTCAACAAATTCACAATGACAAATGTTTAAGTGGTTCCCTGCAAAAAGATGGTTCTATTGTACTATATCCATACAGAATACAGTATGTGCAGTTGGTAAGACAAAGTCAATATTTCACTGTAGTGATGTTAACTGAAATTAAAAATCACAGTTATACTATAAAATATCACAATCAATTATTATTTCTGAATTAAGTAATGTTGAAAATGGTGTCCCTCATGAATCAATGCTAGGGCCACAGCTCTTTTAAATAATACAAAAATGATCTTGATAAGAATATAAATAATATCAAATTAGGTGGAATGGCAGATAATCGTTTAACTCCTGAATCATTACAGATGGACCCAAACAGGATTCAGATGAGTAAATTTGTGGAAAATACAGTTTAAAACAAGTAAATATAAAGTCTTACACATAGCAATTAAAAATTAAGGATTTGTACATAATGTGTGGTTTGAAACTTGAAAGTAAGATTTATAAGAAGGGCAAAAGTGTCATAGTGGGTTCATCTCTTTTTAAACACAGACACCATATAGAGATGGTTAAGATAGCGTCAGTAGTCCACAGCCAGTATTTCAACACCTTATTTTGTCTTTTTTAAGTAATGGCTTTCTTACTGCCACTTGCCCTGTAAAACCTGTAGCACAAATTTTTCTTGTTACAGTAGAAAGTGAGACTTGCTCTTTTTGACCACTGTTAAGCTGAGCTTGAAGCTGTGAGGGGGCTGTCACTCAATGTGGTGCAAACCTAAACTTTAAATTTAAACCTGTGTCAGTTTAATGCTTACCTTTTCACCACCATAGGTCATTCATTGCGTTTCAACCAATTAAATCTAAGGTGTTTTAAAAAGTTTGATCAGTAGATTGTGTGTGTGTGTGTGTGTGTGTGTGTGTGTGTGTGTGTGTATATATACACTGTGTGCACAATTATTAGGCAAGTGAGTATTTTGGCCATATCATCATTTTTATGTGTATATTCCAACTCCAAGCTGTATTAACTTGAATGCTTATTGGATTTAAGCACGTCAGGTGATGTGTATTTGTGTAATGAGGGAGGGTGTGGCCTAAGGAGATCAACACCCTATATCAAGGTGTGCAGAATTATTAGGCAGCTAGTTTTCCTCAGGCAAAATGGGCCAAAAAAGAGATTTAACTGACTCTGAAAAGTCAAAAATTGAAAAAAGTCTTTCAGAGGGATGCAGCACTTTTGGAATTGCTAAGATATTGGTGTGTGATCACAGAACCATCAAACATTTTTGTTGCAAATAGTCAACAGGGTCGCAAGAAACGTGTTGAGAACAAAAGACACAAATTAGCTGCCAAAGATTTGAGAAGAATCAAACGTGAAGCTACCAGGAACCCATTATCCTCCAGTACTTTCATATTCCAGAGCTGCAACCTACCTGGAGTGCCCAGAAGTACAAGGTGTATAGTGCTCAAAGACATGGCCAAGGTAAGGAGGGCTGAAACCCAACCACCACTGAACAAGAAACATAAGTTGAAACGTCAAAACTGGGCCAAGAAATATCTGAAGACAGATTTTTTTCAAAGGTTTTATGGACCGATGAGATGAGAGTGACTCTTGATGGACCAGATGGATGGACCTGTGGATCAGTAATGGGCACAGAGCTCCACTCCAACGTGGAGGTGGGGTACTGGTATGAGCTGGTATTTTT